>NC_023173.2:7889638-12710888 GCF_000231095.2 Oryza brachyantha
TTGAGAGTGAATGAATCCAACCGTACCCTTCATGCTCTGTTGTTCGCAACCGGAGTTGTGTTCGAGCACGAGTGTAAACCAAGTGGATACACGATTTGTGTAGTTATCTCGAATTTAATAGTCGAATTCGTTGACTTGGTATGAATGGTGATGTTGATGATGGGAATGAATCCAAGGGTACCGATCATGCTATGGAAGTTTCGCAACCGAAGTTGGTTCGAGCACGAAGTGTAAACCAAGTGGATACACAATTTATGAGTTATCTCGAAGATATAGTCGAATCTTGGTTGACTTTGTATGAATGGTGAAGTTGAAGAGTGGAATGAATCCAACCGTACCCTTCATGCTCTGTTGTTTCGCAACGGAGTTGTGTTCGAGCACGAAGTTGTAAACCAGTGGATACACGATTTGTGTAGTTATCTCGAATTTATAGTCGAATCTTCGTTGACTTTGTATGAATGGTGAAGTTGATGATGGAATGAATCCAAGGGTACCGATCATGCTAGGAAGTTTCGCAACCGAAGTTGTTTTCGAGCACGAAGTGTAAACCAAGTGGATACACAATTTATGAAGTTATCTCGAAGTTAATACTTGAATCTGGGTGACTTTGTATGAATGGTAAAGTTGAATATTGAATGAATCCAACCGTACCTTCATGCTCTGGAGTTTCGCAACCGGAGTTGTGTTTGAGCACGAGTGCAAACCAAGTGGATACACGATTTGTGGTAGTTATCTCGAAGTTAATAGTCGAATCTTGGTTGACTTTGTATGAATGGTAAAGTTGAAGATGGAATGAATCCAAACCGTACCCTCCATGCTCGGGAGTTTCGCGACCGGAGTTGGGTCGAGCACGAAGTGTAAACCAAGTGGATACACGATTTGTGTAGTTATCTCGAAGTTAATAGTCGAATCCTCGTTGACTTTGGTATGAATGGTGAGTTGATGATGGAATGAATCCAGGGTACCGGTCATGCCTAGGAAGTTTCGCAACCGAAGTTGTGTCGAGCACGAAGTGTAACCAAGTGGATACACGATTTTGTGTAGTTATCTCGAAGTTTATAGTCGAATCTTCGTTGACTTTGTATGAATGGTGAAGTTGAAGAGTGAATGAATCCAACCGTACCCTTCATGCTCTGGAGTTTCGCAACCGGAGTTGTGTTCGAGCACGAAGTGTAAACCAAGTGGATACACGATTTGTGTAGTTATCTCGAAGTTAAAAGTCGAATCTCTTCGTTGACTTGGTATGAATGGTGAAGTTGATGATGGAATGAACCAAGGGGGGAACGATCATGCAAGGAAGTTTCGCAACCGAAGTTGTGTTCGAGCACGAAGTGTAAACCAAGTGGATACACAATTTATGAAGTTATCTCGAAGTTAATACTTGAATCTTGGGTGACTTTGTATGAATGGTAAAGTTGAATTGAATGAATCCAACGTACCCTTCATGCTCTGGAGTTTCGCAACCGGAGTTGTGTTTGAGCACGAAGTGAAACCAAGTGGATACACGATTTGTGTAGTTATCTCGAAGTTAATAGTCGAATCTTGGTTGACTTTGTATGAATGGTGAAGTTGAAGAAGGAATGAATCCAACCGTACCCTTCATGCTCTAGAGTTTCGCAACCATAGTTGTGTTCATGCACGAAGTGCAAACCAAGTGGATAACGATTTGTGTAGTTATCTCGAAGTTAATAGTCGAATCTTGGTTGACTTTGTATGAATGGTGAAGTTGAAGAAGGAATGAATCCAACCGTACCCTTCATGCTCTAGAGCTTCGCAACCATAGTTGTGTTCGTGCACCAAGTGCAAACCAAGTGGATAAACGATTTGTGTAGTTATCTCGAAGTTAATAGTCGAATCTTGGTTGACTTTGTATGAATGGTGAAGTTGAAGAGTGAATGAATCCACCGTACCCTTCATGCTCTGGAGTTTCGCAATCGGAGTTGTGTTCGAGCACGAAGTGTAAACCAAGTGGATACACGATTTGTGTAGTTATCTCGAAGTTAATAGTCGAATCTTCGTTGACTTTGTATGAATGGTGAAGTTGATGATGGAATGAATCCAAGGGTACCGATCATGCAAGGAAGTTTCGCAACCGAAGTTGTGTTCGAGCACGAAGTGTAAACCAAGTGGATACCAATTTATGAAGTTCTCTCGAAGTAATACTGAATCTGGGTGACTTTGTATGAATGGTAAAGTTGAATATTGAATGAATCCAACCGTACCCTTCATGCTTTGGAGTTTCGCAACCGGAGTTGTGTTTGAGCACGAAGTGCAAACCAAGTGGATACACGATTTGTGTAGTTATCTCGAAGTTAATAGTCGAATCTTGGCTGACTTTGTATGAATGGTGAAGTTGAAGATGGAATGAATCCAACCTGTACCCTCCATGCTGGGGAGTTTCGCACCGGAGTTGTGGTCGAGCACGAAGTGTGAACCAAGTGGATACACGATTTGTGTAGTTATTCTCGAAGTTAATAGTCGAATCCTCGTAGACTTTGTATGAATGGTGAAGTTGATGATGGAATGAATCCAAGGGTACCGATCATGCTAGGAAGTTTCGCAACCGAAGTTGTGTTCGAGCACGAAGTGCAAACCAAGTGGATAAACGATTTGTGTAGTTATCTCGAAGTTAATAATCGAATGTTGGTTGACTTTGTATGAATGGTGAAGTTCAAGATGGAATGAATCCAACCGTACCCTACATGCTCGGGAGTTTCGCAACCGGAGTTGTGTTCGAGCACGAAGTGTAAACCAAGTGGATACACGATTTTGTGTAGTTATCTCGAAGTTAATAGTCGAATCTTCGTTGACTTTGTATGAATGGTGAAGTTGATGATGGAATGAATCCAACGGTACCGTTCATGCTAGGATGTTTCGCAACCGAAGTTGTGTTCGAGCACGAAGTGTAAACCAAGTGGATACACAATTTATGAAGTTATCTCGAAGTTAATAGTCGAATCTTGGTTGACTTTGTATAAATGGTGAAGTTGAAGAAGGAATGAATCCAACCGTACCCTTCATGCTCTAGAGCTTCGCAACCATAGTTGTGTTCGTGCACCAAGTGCAAACCAAGTGGATAAACGATTTGGTGTAGTTATCTCGAAGTTAATAGTCGAATCTTGGTTGACTTGTATGAATGGTGAAGTTGAAGAGTGAATGAATCCAACCGTACCCTTCATGCTCTGGAGTTTCGCAACCGGAGTTGTGTTCGAGCACGAAGTGTAAACCAAGTGGATACACGATTTGTGTAGTTATCTCGACGTTAATAGTCGAATCTTCGTTGACTTTGTATGAATGGTGAAGTTGATGATGGAATGAATCGAAGGGTACCGTCATGCAAGGAAGTTTCGCAACCGAAGTTTGTGTTCGAGCACGAAGTGTAAACCAAGCGGATACACAATTTATGAAGTTATCTCGAAGTTAATACTTGAATCTTGGGTGACTTTGTATGAATGGTAAAGTTGAATATTGAATGAATCCAACCGTACCCTTCATGCTCTGGAGTTTCACAACCGGAGTTGTGTTTGAGCACGAAGTGCAATCCAAGTGGATACACGATTTGTGTAGTTATCTCGAAGTTAATAGTCGAATCTTGGTTGACTTTGTATGAATGGTGAAGTTGAAGATGGAATGAATCCAACCGTACCCTCCATGCTCGGGAGTTTCGCAACCGGAGTTGTGGTCGAGCACGAAAGTGTAAACCAAGTGGATACACGATTTGTGTAGCTATCTCGAAGTTAATAGTCGAATCCTCGTTAACTTTGTATGAATGGTGAAGTTGATGATGGAATGAATCCAAGGGTACCGATCATGCTAGGAAGTTTCGCCAACCGAAGTTGTGTTCGAGCACGAAGTGTAAACCAAGAGGATACACAATTTATGAAGTTATCTCGAAGTTAATAGTCGAATCTTGGTTGACTCTGTATGAATGGTGAAGTTGAAGATGGATGGAATGAATCCAACCGTTTGCCCTTCATGCTCTGGAGTTTCGCAACGGGAGAGTTGTGTTCGAGCACGAAGTGTAAACCAAGTGGATACACGATTTGTGTAGTTATCTCGAAGTTAATAGTCGAATCTTTGTTGACTTTGTATGAATGGTGAAGTTGATCATGGAATGAATCGAAGGGTACCGATCATGCTTGGAAGTTTCGCAACCGAAGTTGTGTTCGAACGAAGTGTAAACCAAGTGGATACACAATTTATGAAGTTATCTTGAAGTTAATAGTCGAATCTTGGTTGACTTTGTATGAATGGTGATGTTGAAGAAGGATGAATCCAAACCGTACCCTTCATGCTCTAGAGTTTCGCAACCAGAGTTGTGTTCGAGCACGAAGTGCAAACCAAGTGGATCAACGATTTGTGTAGTTATCTCGAAGTTAATAGTCGAATCTTGGTTGACTTTGTATGAATGGTGAAGTTGAAGATGGAATGAATCCAACCATGCCCTTCATGCTAGGGAGTTTCGCCACCGGTGTTGTGTTCGAGCACGAAGTTTAAACCAAGTGGATACACGATTTGTGTAGTTATCTCGAAGTTACTAGTCGAATCTTCGTTAACTTTGTATGAATGGTGAAGTTGATGATGGAATGAATCGAAGGGTACCGATCATGCTATGAAGTTTCGCAACCGAAGTTGTGTTCGAGCACGAAGTGTGAACCAAGAGGATACACAATTTATGAAGTTATCTTGAAGTTAATAGTCGAATCTTGGTTGACTTTGTATGAATGCTGAAGTTGAAGAAGGAATGAATCCAACCGTACCCTTCATGCTCTAGAGTTTCGTAACCATAGTTGTGTTCGTGCACGAAGTGCAAACCAAGTGGATAAACGATTTGTGTAGTTAACTCGAAGTTAATAGTCGAATCTTGGTTGACTTTGTATGAATGGTGAAGTTGAAGAGTGAATGAATCCAACCATACCCTTCATGCTCTGGAGTTTCGCAACCGGAGTTGTGTTCGAGCACGAAGTGTAAACCAAGTGGATACACGATTTGTGTAGTTATCTCGAAGTTAATAGTCCAATCTTCGTTGACTTTGTATGAATGGTGAAGTTGATGATGGAATGAATCCAAGGGTACCGATCATGCAAGGAAGTTTCGCAACCGAAGTTGTGTTCGAGCACGAAGTGTAAACCAAGTGGATACACAATTTATGAAGTTATCTTGAAGTTAATAGTCGAATCTTGGTTGACTTTGTATGAATGGTGAAGTTGAAGAAGGAATGAATCCAACCGTACCCTTCATGCTCTAGAGTTTCGCAACCATAGTTGTGTTCGTGCACGAAGTGCAAACCAAGTGGATAAACGATTTGTGTAGTTATCTTGAAGTTAATAGTCGAATCTTGGTTGACTTTGTATGAATGGTGAAGTTGAAGAGTGAATGAATCCAACCGTACCCTTCATGCTCTGGAGTTTCGCAACCGGAGTTGTGTTCGAGCACGAAGTGTAAACCAAGTGGATACACGATTTGTGTAGTTATCTCGAAGTTAATAGTCGAATCTTCGTTGACTTTGTGTGAATGGTGAAGTTGATGATGGAATGAATCCAAGGGTACCGATCATGCAAGGAAGTTTCGCAACCGAAGTTGTGTTCGAGCACGAAGTGTAAACCAAGTGGATACACAATTTATGAAGTTATCTCGAGGTTAATACTTGAATCTTGGGTGACTTTGTATGAATGGTGAAGTTGAAGAGTGAATGAATCCAACCGTACCCTTCATGCTCTGGAGTTTCGCAACCGGAGTTGTGTTCGAGCACGAAGTGTAAACCAAGTGGATACACGATTTGTGTAGTTATCTCGAAGTTAATAGTCGAATCTTCGTTGACTTTGTGTGAATGGTGAAGTTGATGATGGAATGAATCCAAGGGTACCGATCATGCAAGGAAGTTTCGCAACCGAAGTTGTGTTCGAGCACGAAGTGTAAACCAAGTGGATACACAATTTATGAAGTTATCTCGAGGTTAATACTTGAATCTTGGGTGACTTTGTATGAATGGTAAAGTTGAATATTGAATGAATCCAACCATACCCTTCATGCTCTGGAGTTTCGCAACCGGAGTTGTGTTTGAGCACGAAGTGCAAACCAAGTCGATACACGATTTGTGTAGTTATCTCGAAGTTAATAGTCGAATCTTGGTTGACTTTGTATGAATGGTGAAGTTGAATATGGAATGAATCCAACCGTACCCTCCATGCTCGGGAGTTTCGCACCCGGAGTTGTGGTCGAGCACGAAGTGTAAACCAAGTGGATACACGATTTGTGTAGTTATCTCGAAGTTAATAGTCGAATCCTCGTTGACTTTGTATGAATGGTGAAGTTGATGATGGAATGAATCCAAGGGTACCAATCATGCTTGGAAGTTTCGCAACCGAAGTTGTGTTCGAACGAAGTGTAAACCTAGTGGATACACAATTTATGACGTTATCTTGAAGTTAATAGTCGAATCTTGGTTGACTTTGTATGAATGGTGAAGTTGAAGAAGGAATGAATCCAACCGTACCCTTCATGCTCTAGAGTTTCGCAACCATAGTTGTGTTCGTGCACGAAGTGCAAACCAAGTGGATAAACGATTTGTGTAGTTATCTTGAAGTTAATAGTCGAATCTTGGTTGACTTTGTATGAATGGTGAAGTTGAAGAGTGAATGAATCCAACCGTACCCTTCATGCTCTGGAGTTTCGCAACCGGAGTTGTGTTCGAGCACGAAGTGTAAACCAAGTGGATACACGATTTGTGTAGTTATCTCGAAGTTAATAGTCGAATCTTCGTTGACTTTGTGTGAATGGTGAAGTTGATGATGGAATGAATCCAAGGGTACCGATCATGCAAGGAAGTTTCGCAACCGAAGTTGTGTTCGAGCACGAAGTGTAAACCAAGTGGATACACAATTTATGAAGTTATCTCGAGGTTAATACTTGAATCTTGGGTGACTTTGTATGAATGGTGAAGTTGAAGAGTGAATGAATCCAACCGTACCCTTCATGCTCTGGAGTTTCGCAACCGGAGTTGTGTTCGAGCACGAAGTGTAAACCAAGTGGATACACGATTTGTGTAGTTATCTCGAAGTTAATAGTCGAATCTTCGTTGACTTTGTGTGAATGGTGAAGTTGATGATGGAATGAATCCAAGGGTACCGATCATGCAAGGAAGTTTCGCAACCGAAGTTGTGTTCGAGCACGAAGTGTAAACCAAGTGGATACACAATTTATGAAGTTATCTCGAGGTTAATACTTGAATCTTGGGTGACTTTGTATGAATGGTAAAGTTGAATATTGAATGAATCCAACCATACCCTTCATGCTCTGGAGTTTCGCAACCGGAGTTGTGTTTGAGCACGAAGTGCAAACCAAGTCGATACACGATTTGTGTAGTTATCTCGAAGTTAATAGTCGAATCTTGGTTGACTTTGTATGAATGGTGAAGTTGAATATGGAATGAATCCAACCGTACCCTCCATGCTCGGGAGTTTCGCAACCGGAGTTGTGGTCGAGCACGAAGTGTAAACCAAGTGGATACACGATTTGTGTAGTTATCTCGAAGTTAATAGTCGAATCCTCGTTGACTTTGTATGAATGGTGAAGTTGATGATGGAATGAATCCAAGGGTACCAATCATGCTTGGAAGTTTCGCAACCGAAGTTGTGTTCGAACGAAGTGTAAACCTAGTGGATACACAATTTATGACGTTATCTTGAAGTTAATAGTCGAATCTTGGTTGACTTTGTATGAATGGTGATGTTGAAGAAGGAATGAATCCAACCGTACCCTTCATGCTCTAGAGTTTCGCAACCAGAGTTGTGTTCGAGCACGAAGTGCAAACCAAGTGGATCAACGATTTATGTAGTTATCTCGAAGTTAATAGTCGAATCTTGGTTGACTTTGTATGAATGGTGAAGTTGAAGATGGAATGAATCCAACCGTGCCCTTCATGCTAGGGAGTTTCGCAACCGGTGTTGTGTTCGAGCACGAAGTTTAAACCAAGTGGATAGACGATTTGTGTAGTTATCTCGAAGTTACTAGTCGAATCTTCGTTAACTTTGTATGAATGGTGAAGTTGATGATGGAATGAATCGAAGGGTACCGATCATGCTATGAAGTTTCGCAACCGAAGTTGTGTTCGAGCACGAAGTGTAAACCAAGAGGATACACAATTTATGAAGTTATCTTGAAGTTAATAGTCGAATCTTGGTTGACTTTGTATGAATGCTGAAGTTGAAGAAGGAATGAATCCAACCGTACCCTTCATGCTCTAGAGTTTCGCAACCATAGTTGTGTTCGTGCACGAAGTGCAAACCAAGTGGATAAACGATTTGTGTAGTTATCTCGAAGTTAATAGTCGAATCTTGGTTGACTTTGTATGAATGGTGAAGTTGAAGAGTGAATGAATCCAACCATACCCTTCATGCTCTGGAGTTTCGCAACCGGAGTTGTGTTCGAGCACGAAGTGTAAACCAAGTGGATACACGATTTGTGTAGTTATCTCGAAGTTAATAGTCGAATCTTCGTTGACTTTGTATGAATGGTGAAGTTGATGATGGAATGAATCCAAGGGTACCGATCATGCAAGGAAGTTTCGCAACCGAAGTTGTGTTCGAGCACGAAGTGTAAACCAAGTGGATACACAATTTATGAAGTTATCTTGAAGTTAATAGTCGAATCTTGGTTGACTTTGTATGAATGGTGAAGTTGAAGAAGGAATGAATCCAACCGTACCCTTCATGCTCTAGAGTTTCGCAACCATAGTTGTGTTCGTGCACGAAGTGCAAACCAAGTGGATAAACGATTTGTGTAGTTATCTCGAAGTTAATAGTCGAATCTTGGTTGACTTTGTATGAATGGTGAAGTTGAAGAGTGAATGAATCCAACCGTACCCTTCATGCTCTGGAGTTTCGCAACTGGAGTTGTGTTCGAGCACGAAGTGTAAACCAAGTGGATACACGATTTGTGTAGTTATCTCCAAGTTAATAGTCAAATCTTCGTTGACTTTGTATGAATGGTGAAGTTGATGATGGAATGAATCCAAGGGTACCGATCATGCAAGGAAGTTTCGCAACCGAAGTTGTGTTCGAGCACGAAGTGTAAACCAAGTGGATACACAATTTATGAAGTTATCTCGAAGTTAATAGTCGAATCTTGGTTGACTTTGTATGAATGGTGAAGTTGAAGAAGGAATGAGTCCAACCGTACCCTTCATGCTCTAGAGTTTCGCAACCATAGTTGTGTTCGTGCACGATGTGCAAACCAAGTGGATAAACGATTTGTGTAGTTATCTCGAAGTTAATAGTCGAATCTTGGTTGACTTTGTATGAATGGTGAAGTTGAAGATGGAATGTATCCAACCGTACCCTTCATGCTCTAGAGTTTCGCAACCGGAGTTGTGTTCGAGCACGAAGTACAAACCAAGTGGATACACGATTTGTGTAGTTATCTCGAAGTTAATAGTCGAATCTTCATTGACTTTGTATGAATGGTGAAGTTGATGATGGAATGAATCCAAGGGTACCGATCATGCTCTAGAGTTTCGCAACCGAAGTTGTGTTCGAGCACGAAGTGCAAACCAAGTGGATAAACGATTTGTGTAGTTATCTCGAAGTTAATAGTCGAATCTTGGTTGACTTTGTATGAATGGTGAAGTTGAAGATGGAATGAATCCAACCGTACCCTTCATGCTCTGGAGTTTCGCAACCGGAGTTGTGTTCGAGCATGAAGTGCAAACCAAGTGGATACACGATTTGTGTAGTTATCTCGAAGTTAATAGTCGAACCTTCATTGACTTTGTATGAATGGTGAAGTTGATGATGGATTGAATCCAAGGGTACCGTTCATGCTAGGAAGTTTCTGTCACGCCCAGAAATTCCTCACACAAATTTCTGAACTTAATTGTGTATTAAATCCCTGTCCAGGACCAGCCAGGGTACACAAAAAGACAATGTTGATTATATAACCATCGTTCTTAGAAACAACTGAAAATTACACTTATTCTAGCGGAAATGCAGCGGAAAGAAAAAGAAAGGGGTAGACTAGCTCCAGCGGGTACGGCTCCAGTCCACAGGCAACTCTTCGATGGCGGAACAGCTCACTCCTGAGAGGCACCTCCATCGGACTCGACTTCTAGCTCTGGGTTGGGAAAGTTAAGCAAGGCTGAGTACAAACCACCGTACTCAACAAGTAACACGGACAAGGGGAAGAAGTAAATGATGCATAGGGAGTAACAAGGACAGGCTAGGGTTAGTTGCAGTAAAGCAGCAGTTTAAACAAATAACAGAGCTTAAAAGAATAAAGGTAATTAAGTACAGTAAAGCATAAACAAGTAACAGTTGTAAAATACCACAACACTGTCCAACGTTACACCACGTTGCAACAGGCCCAACCACTACTTCAACGTTACACCACGTTGCAGTAGTCCTGAGTGATAACCAATTTACTCAAGTTATTAGAGGTTCACTAATCACAGTGAAGCTGAGAGTTCGCCCGTAACCGTGGGCACGGCTATTCGAATAGTTTATACTCTTATCAGAGGTGTACTACTGTACCCACAAGACACGACTCCACTACACATGAACGTGCGCCGACATACCACCATGGTATACCGGAAAGGAGACCGTGATAGGACCCGTTACACAACCCTCCCTATTTAATCGCACCACACTTCAGGTTTCACCCCCTCCTTTACACCAAGTCAGGCAGCCCCTCTTGTGCCTTGGTAGATCCGGAAGCAGGAGAAGCTTTCGTTACACCACGATTGCCCGTCCATACTCCATCACGCCTACCCTTGCCTGGGTACGTCAAATAGTTCGAAGTCATGCTTCAAATCCCACCTTACCCATTTCGGCATGTGGTTAGCACTTATTTAATTCCAGGGTTTCCCGTGAACCGGTCCTTAATTACCATGGGTGCGACTCTCAAAACCATGCACCCACAGCCCACCATTATCAATATTTTAGTTGACATTAACCCGAACCGGGTAGTGAGTCATTATCTCAGCTATTCAGAACTAAGCATGATTAAATGTGATCCCATGAGCTATTTGTTCTAAGCATGGCTAACCATTAACCTAGGCCTAACTCTAATCAAGTTACCCCTGGTCCAGCAATGAATAAAGTTGGATAAACAACGGCATAACAATAAGGTTTACCCGAAAAATAACATAAAGTAAATACTTTGATTAAAACAATGCATATTTGAAATAAATAAGCGGGGAATTTGCAATAATGGGTTCAATATGTTCAAGGATGAGTGTCACTTGCCTTGCTCTGGCCCTTGGGGAACTTCGGCGACGATCTCGAAGTAAACCGGCTCTTCAGCGGGGTCCGAAACTAAGCGACAAAGCACAAAAATAAATAAAACAGGCACAAACTCTACTGAAACAGCAAAAGAAACTATTTTTAATGGATTCTTGACAATTTTATGAATTTAATGAAATTTGAATGGACCTAAACGGAGACTAGATGAATACCTTATGAATTTTAGAAGTTTTCTGGGTTTTTAAGCTAAACAGAAAAGTCCTAAATCAATTATTGCGCAATTAATGGGGCTGCTGACGTCAGCGAGGAGAGAGGAAGCTGACGGCTGACAGGTGGGGACCACCTGTCGGTGAGAGAGAGGGGGAGGAAGAGACTGACACGCGGGCCCGGGGAGGAGAGAGAGGAGGCGGGCGCGGGGAACGACTGACGAGTGGGGCCCACTCGTCAGCGGGAGGGGAACAGAGAGGAGCAGAGCGCGCGGGCTCGGGCGGACGACGGCGACCGGCGGGAGCGGCGGGTGACGCGGCGGCGGTGGCGCACGGCGACGGCGGCGCGACGGCGACGACCGGCGAGCGGCGACGGTGCGACGGCGACGACGGCCGAGGCGGCGACGCACGGGCGGAACCCGGCAGAACAGCGGCGACGGCGACTGACGAGCGGCGACGGCGCGGCACGCGCGGCGCAAGCGACGGTGGCCAGACATCGGCGACGCGGAGGCGACGACGACCACGGCGGCCGGCGGGAGGGGCGAGCTTCACACTCGTCCGGCGACGTCGCGCGACTCGGCGACGGTCGGCCGGAAAGGGGGAGAGAGAGGGGAGGAGGGTGCGGGTGCTCACCGGCGGCGGCGAGAGCGCGGGCGGGTCGGCGAGGTCGAGGCGGAGGTGGCGACGTGGGTGGGAGCGGGAGATCGGCAACGGCGGCGGAGATCGACGGGTGACGGCGACGTGCGAGACACGGCGGCGACCGGGCGGCGAGGGAACGCGCGGCACCGAGGAGGCTCCCTGGCGACGGCGAGGGCGGCAGCAAGTCGGCGACAGCGGGACTGAGGTGGTGACGCAACAGGGCGGCGGCGACCGGCGGCTGGCGACCAGAGAGGAGGGAGCGGCGATGGACTTCGCGGCGCGGGCGAGCTGGGCCGGAGCCGCGGCCCAGGCGGGGCGCGCGCGAAGAGGGGGAGGAAGGCCGGTCGGCTGGGCCGACCGAGGGGAAGGCGGTGGGCCGGCTCGGCTGGGCCGGCCCGGGAAGAAAAAGAAAAAGAAAAAGAAAAGGGAAAAGAAAGAGGGAGGAAAATTGGACTTCGGCCCAATTTGAAAAGGAAGGGAAAAAAAAGAAAGGAAAAAGGAGGGAAAAAGGAAAACCCCACTTTTGCCGAGTTTTAAATTAATTTGTTTGGCCAAATTTTATACTTCTGCAATTTAAAATTTAAGTCCTGTTAGTCGATTTGCGAGCCTCGATTTAATTGAATTAATTCCTTTTAGAGGGATTTTTCCTGAGTTAATTAAGCCAATTGTTACTTACGAATTCCTTTTTACGATTTAAGGCTTGGGACGAAACTCTGGGTGTGACAGTTTCGCAACCGAAGTTATGTTCGAGCACGAAGTGTAAACCAAGTGGATACACAATTTATGAAGTTATCTCGAAGTTAATAGCCGAATCTTGGTTGACTTTGTATGAATGGTGAAGTTGAAGATGGAATGAATCCAACCGTACCCTTCATGCTCTGGAGTTTCGCAACCGGAGTTGTGTTCGAGCACGAAGTCTAAACCAAGTGGATACACGATTTGTGTAGTTATTTTGAAGTTAATAGTCGAATCTTCATTGACTTTGTATGAATGGTGAAGTTGATGATGGAATGAATGCAACCATACCTTTCATGCTCGGGAGTTACGCAACCGGTGTTGTGTTCGAGCACGAAGTGCAAACCAAGTGGATACACGATTTGGGTAGTTATCTCGAAGTTAATAGTCGAATCTTCGTTTACTTTGTATGAATGGTGCAGTCGATGATGGAATGAATCCAAGGGTACCGATCTTGCTAGGAAGTTTCGCAACCGAAGTTGTGTTCGAGCACGAAGTGTAAACCAAGTGGATACACAATTTATGAAGTTATCTCGAGGTTAATAGTCGAATCTTGGTTGACTTTGTATGAATGGTAAAGTTGAAGATGGAATGAATCCAACCGTGCCCTTCATGCTCTGGAGTTTCGCAACTAGAGTTGTGTTCGAGCACGAAGTGCAAACCAAGTGGATAGACAATATGTGTAGTTATCTCGAAGTGAATAGTCGAATCTTGGTTGACTTTGTATGAATGGTAATGTTGAAGATGGAATGAATCCAACCGTGCCATTCATGCTCTGGAGTTTCGCAACCGGAGTTGTGTTCGGGCACGAAGTGCAAACCAAGTGGATACACGATTTGTGAAGTTATCTCGAAGTTAATAGTCGAATTTTGGTTGACTTTGTATGAATGGTGAAGTTGAAGATGGAATGAATCCAACCGTACCCTTCATGCTCTAGAGTTTTGCAACTGGAGTTGTGTTCGAGCACGAAGTGCAAACCAAGTGGATACACGATTTGTGTAGTTATCTCGAAGTTAATAGTCGAATCTTGGTTGACTTTGTATGAATGGTGAAGTTGATGATGGAATGAACCCAAGGGTACAGATCATGCTAGGAAGTTTCGCAACCGAAGTTGGGTTCGAGCACGAAGTGTAAACCAAGTGGATACACAATTTATGAAGTTATCTCGAAGTTAATAGTCGAATCTAGGTTGACTTTGTATGAATGGTAAAGTTGAAGATGGAATCCAATCGTGCCCTGCATGCTCTGGAGTTTCGCAACCGGAGTTGTCTTCGAGCACGAAGTGCAAACCAAGTGGATACACGATTTGTGTAGTTATCTCGAAGTGAATAGTCGAATCTTGGTTGAATTTGTATCAATGGTGAAGTTGATGATGGAATGAATCCAAGGGTACCGATCATACTAGGAAGTTTCGCAACCCAAGTTGTGTTTGACCACGAAGTGTAAACCAAGTGGATACATCATTTATGATGTTATCTCGAAGTTAATAGTCGAATCATGGTTAACTTTGTATGAATTGTGAAGTTGACGATGGAATGAATCCAAGTGTACGCTTCATGCTAGGGAGTTTCGCAACCGAAGTTGTGTTCGAGCACGAATTGTGAACCATGTGGATACACAATTTATGAAGTTATCTCGAAGTTAATAGTCGAATATTGGTTGACTTTGTATGAATGGTGAAGTTGAAGATGGAATGAATCCAACCGTACCCTTCATGCTCTGGAGTTTCACAACCTGAGTTGTGTTCGAGCACGAAGTGTAAACCAAGTTGATACACGATTTGTGTAGTTATCTCGAAGTTAATAGTCGAATCTTCGTTGACATCGTATGAGTGGTGAAGTTGAATATTGAATGAATCCAACTGTACCCTTCATGCTCTGGAATTTCGCAACCGGAGTTGTATTCGAGCACGAAGTGCAAACTAAGTGGATACACAATTTATGAAGTTATCTCGAAGTTAATAGTCGAATCTTGGTTGACTTTGTATGAATGGTAAAGTTGAAGATGGAATGAATCCAACCGTACACTTCATGCTCTGGAGTTTCGCAACCGGACTTGTGTTCGAGCACGAAGTGTAAACCAAGTGGATACACAATTTATGAAGTTATCTCGAAGTTAATAGTCGAATCATAGGTGACTTTGTATGAACGGTAAAGTTGAAGATGGAATGAATCCAACCGTACCCTTCATGCTCTGGAGTTTCGCAACTGGACTTGTGTTCGAGAGCGAAGTGTAAACCAAGTGGATACACGATTTGTGTAGTTATCTCGAAGTTAATATTCGAATCTTCGTTGACTTTGTATGAATGGTGAAGTTGATGATGGAATGAACCCAAGGGTACAGATCATGCTAGGAAGTTTCGCAACCGAAGTTGGGTTCGAGCACGAAGTGCAAACCAAGTGGATACACAATTTATGAAGTTATCTCGAAGTTAATAGTCGAATCTTGGTTGACTTTGTATGAATGGTAAAGTTGAAGATGGAATCCAATCGTGCCCTGCATGCTCTGGAGTTTCGCAACCGGAGTTGTCTTCGAGCACGAAGTGCAAACCAAGTGGATACACGATTTGTGTAGTTATCTCGAAGTGAATAGTCGAATCTTGGTTGAATTTGTATCAATGGTGAAGTTGATGATGGAATGAATCCAAGGGTACCGATCATACTAGGAAGTTTCGCAACCCAAGTTGTGTTTGACCACGAAGTGTAAACCAAGTGGATACATCATTTATGATGTTATCTCGAAGTTAATAGTCGAATCATGGTTAACTTTGTATGAATTGTGAAGTTGACGATGGAATGAATCCAAGTGTACGCTTCATGCTAGGGAGTTTCGCAACCGAAGTTGTGTTCGAGCACGAATTGTGAACCATGTGGATACACAATTTATGAAGTTATCTCGAAGTTAATAGTCGAATATTGGTTGACTTTGTATGAATGGTGAAGTTGAAGATGGAATGAATCCAACCGTACCCTTCATGCTCTGGAGTTTCACAACCTGAGTTGTGTTCGAGCACGAAGTGTAAACCAAGTTGATACACGATTTGTGTAGTTATCTCGAAGTTAATAGTCGAATCTTCGTTGACATCGTATGAGTGGTGAAGTTGAATATTGAATGAATCCAACTGTACCCTTCATGCTCTGGAATTTCGCAACCGGAGTTGTATTCGAGCACGAAGTGCAAACTAAGTGGATACACAATTTATGAAGTTATCTCGAAGTTAATAGTCGAATCTTGGTTGACTTTGTATGAATGGTAAAGTTGAAGATGGAATGAATCCAACCGTACACTTCATGCTCTGGAGTTTCGCAACCGGACTTGTGTTCGAGCACGAAGTGTAAACCAAGTGGATACACAATTTATGAAGTTATCTTGAAGTTAATAGTCGAATCATAGGTGACTTTGTATGAACGGTAAAGTTGAAGATGGAATGAATCCAACCGTACCCTTCATGCTCTGGAGTTTCGCAACTGGACTTGTGTTCGAGAACGAAGTGTAAACCAAGTGGATACACGATTTGTGTAGTTATCTCGAAGTTAATATTCGAATCTTCGTTGACTTTGTATGAATGGTGAAGTTGATGATGGAATGAACCCAAGGGTACAGATCATGCTAGGAAGTTTCGCAACCGAAGTTGGGTTCGAGCACGAAGTGCAAACCAAGTGGATACACAATTTATGAAGTTATCTCGAAGTTAATAGTCGAATCTTGGTTGACTTTGTATGAATGGTAAAGTTGAAGATGGAATCCAATCGTGCCCTGCATGCTCTGGAGTTTCGCAACCGGAGTTGTCTTCGAGCACGAAGTGCAAACCAAGTGGATACACGATTTGTGTAGTTATCTCGAAGTGAATAGTCGAATCTTGGTTGAATTTGTATCAATGGTGAAGTTGATGATGGAATGAATCCAAGGGTACCGATCATACTAGGAAGTTTCGCAACCCAAGTTGTGTTTGACCACGAAGTGTAAACCAAGTGGATACATCATTTATGATGTTATCTCGAAGTTAATAGTCGAATCATGGTTAACTTTGTATGAATTGTGAAGTTGACGATGGAATGAATCCAAGTGTACGCTTCATGCTAGGGAGTTTCGCAACCGAAGTTGTGTTCGAGCACGAATTGTGAACCATGTGGATACACAATTTATGAAGTTATCTCGAAGTTAATAGTCGAATATTGGTTGACTTTGTATGAATGGTGAAGTTGAAGATGGAATGAATCCAACCGTACCCTTCATGCTCTGGAGTTTCACAACCTGAGTTGTGTTCGAGCACGAAGTGTAAACCAAGTTGATACACGATTTGTGTAGTTATCTCGAAGTTAATAGTTGAATCTTCGTTGACATCGTATGAGTGGTGAAGTTGAATATTGAATGAATCCAACTGTACCCTTCATGCTCTGGAATTTCGCAACCGGAGTTGTATTCGAGCACGAAGTGCAAACTAAGTGGATACACAATTTATGAAGTTATCTCGAAGTTAATAGTCGAATCTTGGTTGACTTTGTATGAATGGTAAAGTTGAAGATGGAATGAATCCAACCGTACACTTCATGCTCTGGAGTTTCGCAACCGGACTTGTGTTCGAGCACGAAGTGTAAACCAAGTGGATACACAATTTATGAAGTTATCTCGAAGTTAATAGTCGAATCATAGGTGACTTTGTATGAACGGTAAAGTTGAAGATGGAATGAATCCAACCGTACCCTTCATGCTCTGGAGTTTCGCAACTGGACTTGTGTTCGAGAACGAAGTGTAAACCAAGTGGATACACGATTTGTGTAGTTATCTCAAAGTTAATATTCGAATCTTCGTTGACTTTGTATGAATGGTGAAGTTGATGATGGAATGAATCCAAGGGTACCGATAATGCTAGGAAGTTTCGCAACCGAAGTTGTGTTCGAGCACGAAGTGTAAACCAAGTGGATACATCATTTATGAAGTTATCTCGAAGTTAATGGTCGAATCAGTGTTGACTTTGTATGAATTCTGAAGTTGACGATGGAATGAATCCAAGTGTACGCTTCATGCTAGGGAGTTTCGAAACCGAAGTTGTGTTCGAGCACGAACTGCGAACCATGTGGATACACAATTTATGAAGTTATCTCGAAGTTAATAGTCGAATATTGGTTGACTTTGTATGAATGGTGAAGTTCAAGATGGAATGAATCCAACCGTACCCTTCATGCTCTGGAGTTTCACAACCTGAGTTGTGTTCGAGCACGAAGTGTAAACCAAGTGGATACACGATTTGTGTAGTTATCTCGAAGTTAATAGTCGAATCTTCGTTGACATCGTATGAATGGTGAAGTTGAATATTGAATGCATCCAACCATACCCTTCATGCTCTGGAGTTTCGCAACCGGAGTTGTATTCAAGCACGAAGTGCAAACCAAGTGGATACACGATTTGTTAGTTATCTCAAAGTTAATAGTTGAATCTTGGTTGACTTTGTATGAATGGTGAAGTTGATGATGGAATGAATCCAAGGGTACCGATCATATAGGAAGTTTCGCAACCAAAGTTGTGTTCGAGCACGAAGTGTAAACCAAGTGCATACAGAATTTATGAAGTTATCTCGAAGTTAATAGTCGAATCTTGGTTGACTTTGTATGAATGGTAAAGTTGAAGATGGAATGAATCCAACCGTACACTTCATGCTCTGGAGTTTCGCAACCGGACTTGTGTTCGAGCACGAAGTGTAAACCAAGTGGATACATCATTTATGAAGTTATCTCGAAGTTAATTGTCGAATCAGTGTTGACTTTGTATGAATTGTGAAGTTGACGATGGAATGAATCCATGGGTACCGATCATGCTAGGAAGTTTCGCAACCGAAGTTGTGTTCGAGCACGAAGTGTAAACCAAGTGGATACACGATTTGTGTAGTTATCTCGAATTTAATAGTCGAATCTTCGTGGACTTTGTATGAATGGTGAAGTTGAATATTGAATGAATCCAACCGTACCCTTCATGCTCTGGAGTTTCGCAACCGGAGTTGTGTTCGAGCACGAAGTGTAAACCAAGTGGATACACAATTTATGAAGTTATGTCGAACTTAATAGTCGAATCTTAGGTTACTTTGTATGAATGGTAAAGTTGAAGATGGAATGAATCCAACCGTAACCTTCATGCTTGGAAGTTTCGCAACCGGAGTTGTGTTCGAGCACGAAGTGCAAACCAAGTGGATACACGATTTGTGTAGTTATCTGGAAGTTAATAGTCGAATCTTTGTTGACTTTGTATGAATGGTGAAGTTGATGATGGAATGAATCCAAGGGTACCGATCATCCTAGGAAGTTTCGCAACCCAAGTTGTGTTCGAGCACGAAGTGTAAACCAAGTGGATACATCATTTATGAAGTTATCTCGAAGTTAATAGTCGAATCTTTGTTGACTTTGTATGAATGGTGAAGTTGATGATGGAATGAATCCAAGGGTACCGATCATGCTAGGAAGTTTCGCAACCGAAGTTGGGTTCGAGCACGAAGTGTAATCCAAGTGCATACAGAATTTATGAAGTTATCTCGAAGTTAATAGTCGAATCTTGGTTGACTTTGTATGAATGGTTAAGTTGAAGATGGAATGAATCCAACCGTACACTTCATGCTCTGGAGTTTCGCAACCGGACTTGTGTTCGAGCATGAAGTGTAAACCAAGTGGATACATCATTTATGAAGTTATCTCGAAGTTAATTGTCGAATCAGTGTTGACTTTGTATGAATTGTGAAGTTGACGATGGAATGAATCCATGGGTACCGATCATGCTAGGAAGTTTCGCAACCGAAGTTGTGTTCGAGCACGAAGTGTAAACCAAGTGGATACACGATTTGTGTAGTTATCTCGAATTTAATAGTCGAATCTTCGTGGACTTTGTATGAATGGTGAAGTTGAATATTGAATGAATCCAACCGTACCCTACATGCTCTGGAGTTTCGCAACCGGAGTTGTGTTCGAGCACGAAGTGTAAACCAAGTGGATACACAATTTATGAAGTTATCTCGAACTTAATAGTCGAATCTTAGGTTACTTTGTATGAATGGTAAAGTTGAAGATGGAATGAATCCAACCGTAACCTTCATGCTAGGAAGTTTCGCAACCGGAGTTGTGTTCGAGCACGAAGTGCAAACCAAGTGGATACACGATTTGTGTAGTTATCTGGAAGTTAATAGTCGAATCTTTGTTGACTTTGTATGAATGGTGAAGTTGATGATGGAATGAATCCAAGGGTACCGATAATGCTAGAAAGTTTCGCAACCGAAGTTGGGTTCGAGCACGAAGTGTAATCCAAGTGGATACACAATTTATGAAGTTATCTCGAAGTTAATTGTCGAATCAGTGTTGACTTTGTATGAATTCTGAAGTTGACGATGGAATGAATCCAACCGTGCCCTTCATGCTCTGGAGTTTCGCAACCGGAGTTGTCTTCGAGCACGAAGTGCAAACCAAGTGGATACACGATTTGTGTAGTTATCTCGAAGCTAATAGTCGAACCTTGGTTGACTTTGTATGAATGGTGAAGTTGAAGATGGAATGGATCCAACCGTACCCTTCATGCTCTGGAGTTTCGCAACTGGACTTACGTTCGAGAACGAAGTGTAAACCAAGTGGATACACGATTTGTGTAGTTATCTCGAAGTTAATATTCGAATCTTCGTTGACTTTGTATGAATGGTGAAGTTGATGATGGAATGAATCCAAGGGTACCGATAATGCTAGAAAGTTTCGCAACCGAAGTTGTGTTCGAGCACGAAGTGTAAACCAAGTGGATACATCATTTATGAAGTTATCTCGAAGTTAATTGTCGAATCAGTGTTGACTTTGTATGAATTCTGAAGTTGACGATGGAATGAATCCAAATGTACGCTTCATGCTAGGGAGTTTCGAAACCGACGTTGTGTTCGAGCACGAACTGCGAACCATGTGGATACACAATTTATGAAGTTATCTCGAAGTTAATAGTCGAATCTTGGTTGACTTTGTATGAATGGTGAAGTTGACGATGGAATGAATCCAAGTGTACGCTTCATGCTAGGGAGTTTCGCAACCGAAGTTGTGTTCGAGCACGAAGTACGAACCATGTGGATACACAATTTATCAAGTTATCTCGAAGTTAATAGTCGAATATTGGTTGACTTTGTATGAATGGTGAAGTTGAAGATGGCATGAATCCAACCGTACCCTTCATGCTCTAGAGTTTCGCAACTTGAGTTGTGTGCGAGCACGAAGTGTAAACCAAGTAGATACACGATTTGTCTAGTTATCTCAAAGTTAATAGTCGAATCTTCGTTGACTGTGTCTGAATGGCGAAGTTGAATATTGAATGAATCCAACCGTACCCTTCATGCTCGGGAGTTTCGCAACCGGAGTTGTGTTCGAGCGCGAAGTGTAAACCAAGTGGATACACGATTTGTGTAGTTATCTCGAAGTTAATAGTCGAATCATGCTTGACTTTGTATGAATTGTGAAGTTGACGATGGAATGAATCCAAGTGTACGCTTCATGCTAGGGAGTTTCCCAACCGAAGTTGTGTTCGAGCACGAACTACGAACCATGTGGATACACAATTTATGAAGTTATCTCGAAGTTAATAGTCGAATCTTAGTTGACTTTGTATGAATGGTGATGTCGAAGATGGAATGAATCCAATCGTACCCTTCATGCTCTGGAGTTTCGCATACGGAGTTGTGTTCAAGCACGAATTGCAAACCAAGTGGATACACGATTTGTGTAGTTATCTCGAAGTTAATAGTCGAATCTTCGTTGACTTTGTATGAATGGTGAAGTTGATGATGGAATGAATCCAAGGGTACCGATCATGCTAGGAAGTTTCGCAACCGAAGTTGCGTTCGAGCACGAAGTGTAAACCAAGTGGATACACAATTTATGAAGTTATCTCGAAGTTAATAGTCGAATCTTGGTTGACTTTGTATGAATGGTAAAGTTGAAGATGGAATGGATCCAGCCGTGCCCTTCATGCTCTGGAGTTTCGCAACCGGAGTTGTCTTCGAGCATGAAGTGCAAACCAAGTGGATACACGATTTGTTAGTTATCTCAAAGTTAATAGTTGAATCTTGGTTGACATTGTATGAATGGTGAAGTTGATGATGGAATGAATGCAAGGGTACCGATCATGTAGGAAGTTTCGCAACCAAAGTTGTGTTCGAGCACGAAGTGTAAACCAAGTGCATACAGAATTTATGAAGTTATCTCGAAGTTAATAGTCGAATCTTGGTTGACTTTGTATGAATGGTGAAGTTGAAGATGGAATGAATCCAAGGGTACCGATCATGTAGGAAGTTTCGCAACCAAAGTTGTGTTCGAGCACGAAGTGTAAACCAAGTGCATACAGAATTTATGAAGTTATCTCGAAGTTAATAGTCGAATCTTGGTTGACTTTGTATGAATGGTGAAGTTGAAGATGGAATGAATCCAACCGTACCGTTCATGCTCTGGAGTTTCGTAACCGGAGTTGTGTTCGAGCACGAAGTGTAAACCAAGTGGATACACGATTTGTGTAGTTATCTCGAAGTTAATTGTCGAATCTTGGTTTCCTTTGTATGAATGGTGAAGTTAAAGATCGAATGAATCCAACCGTACCCTTCATGCTCTGGAGTTTCGTAACCGGAGTTGTGTTCGAGCACGAAGTGTAAACCAAGTGGATACACGATTTGTGTAATTATCTCAAAGTTAATAGTCGAATCTTCGTTGACTTTTTATAAATGGTGAAGTTGATGATGGAATGAATCTAAGGGTACCGATCATGCTAGGAAGTTTCGCAACCGAAGTTGTGTTCGAGCATGAAGTGTAAACCAAGTGGATACATCATTTATGAAGTTATCTCGAAGTTAATAGTCGAATCATGGTTGACTTTGTATGAATTGTGAAGTTGACGTTGGAATGAATCCAAGTGTACGCTTCATGCTAGGGAGTTTCGCAACCGAAGTTGTGTTCGAGCACGAACTGCGAACCATGTGGATACACAATTTATGAAGTTATCTGGAAGTGAATAGTTGAATCTTGGTTGACATTGTATGAATGGTGAAGTTGAAGATGGAATGAATCCAACCGTACCCTTCATGCTCTGGAGTATCGCAACCTGAGTTGTGTTCGAGCATGAAGTGTAAACCAAGTGGATACATCATTTATGAAGTTATCTCGAAGTTAATAGTCGAGTCATGCTTGACTTGTATGAATTGTGAAGTTGACGATGGAATGAATCCAAGTGTACGCTTCATGCTAGGGTGTTTCGCAACCGAAGTTGTGTTCGAGCACGAACTACGAACCATGTGGATACACAATTTATGAAGTTATCTGGAAGTGAATAGTTGAATCTTGGTTGACATTGTATTAATGGTGAAGTTGAAGATGGAATGAATCCAACCGTACCCTGCATGCTCTGGAGTTTCGCAACCGGAGTTGTGTTCGAGCACGAAGTGCAAACCAAGTGGATACACGATTTGTGCAGTTATCTCGAAGTTAATAGTCGAATCTTCGTTGACTTTGTATGAATGGCGAAGTTGATGATGGAATGAATCCATGGGTACCGATCATGCTAGGAAGTTACGCAACCGAAGTTGTGTTCGAGCACAAAGTGTAAACCAAGTGGATACACAATTTATGGAGTTATCTCGAAGTTCATAGTCGAATCTTAGGTGACTTTGTATGAATGGTGAAGTTGAAGATGGAATGAATCCAACCGTACCCTTCATGCTCTGGAGTTTCGCAACTGGAGTTGTGTTCGAGCACGAAGTGCAAACCAAGTGGATACACGATTTTGTGTAGTTATCTCGAAGTTAATAGTCGAATCTTCGTTGACTTTGTATGAATGGCGAAGTTGATGATGGAATGAATCCATGGGTACCGATCATGCTAGGAAGTTTCGCAACCGAAGTTGTGTTCGAGCACAAAGTGTAAACCAAGTGGATACACAATTTATGGAGTTATCTCGAAGTTCATAGTCGAATCTTAGGTGACTTTGTATGAATGGTGAAGTTGAAGATGGAATGAATCCAACCGTACCTTTCATGCTCTGGAGTTTCGCAACCGGGGTTGTGTTCGAGCACGAAGTGTAAACCAAGTGGATACACGATTTGTGTAATTATCTCAAAGTTAATAGTCGAATCTTCGTTGACTTTGTATGAATGGTGAAGTTGATGATGGAATGAATCTAAGGGTACCGATCATGCTAGGAAGTTTCGCAACCGAAGTTGTGTTCGAGCACGAAGTGTAAACCAAGTGCATACAGAATTTATGAAGTTATCTCGAAGTTAATAGTCGAATCTTGGTTGACTTTGTATGAATGGTGAAGTTGAAGATGGAATGAATCCAACCGTACCCTTCATGCTCTGGAGTTTCGCAATCGGAGTTGTGTTCGAGCACGAAGTGTAAACCAAGTGGATACACGATTTGTGTAATTATCTCAAAGTTAATAGTCGAATCTTCGTTGACTTTGTATGAATGGTGAAGTTGATGATGGAATGAATCTAAGGGTACTGATCAGGCTAGGAAGTTTCGCAACCGAAGTTGTGTTCGAGCACGAAGTGTAAACCAAGTGGATACATCATTTATGAAGCTATCTCGAAGTTAATAGTCGAATCATGGTTGACTTTGTATGAATTGTGAAGTTGACGATGGAATGAATCCAAGTGTACGCTTCATGCTAGGGAGTTTCGCAACCGAAGTTGTGTTCGAGCACGAACTGCGAACCATGTGGATACACAATTTATGAAGTTATCTGGAAGTGAATAGTTGAATCTTGGTTGACATTGTATGAATGGTGAAGTTGAAGATGGAATGAATCCAACCGTACCCTTCATGCTCTGGAGTATCGCAACCTGAGTTGTGTTCGAGCATGAAGTGTAAACCAAGTGGATACATCATTTATGAAGTATCTCGAAGTTAATAGTCGACTCATGCTTGACTTTGTACGAATTGTGAAGTTGACGATGGAATGAATCCAAGTGTACGCTTCATGCTAGGGAGTTTCGCAACCGAAGTTGTGTTCGAGCACGAACTACGAACCATGTGGATACACAATTTATCAAGTTATCTCGAAGTTAATAGTCGAATATTGGTTGACTTTGTAGGAATGGTGAAGTTGAAGATGGCATGAATCCAACCTTACCCTTCATGCTCTAGAGTTTCGCAACCTGAGTTGTGTGCGAGCACGAAGTGTAAACCAAGTAGATACACGACTTGTGTAGTTATCTCAAAGTTAATAGTCGAATCTTCGTTGACTTTGTCTAAATGGCGAAGTTGAATATTGAATGAATCCAACCGTACCCTTCATGCTCGGGAGTTTCGCAACCAGAGTTGTGTTCGAGCACGAAGTGTAAACCAAGTGGATACACAATTTATGAAGTTATCTCGAAGTTAATAGTCGAATCTTAGGTGACTTTGTATGAATGGTAAAGTTGAAGTTGGAATGAATCCAACCGTGCCCTTCATGCTCTGCAGTTTCGCAACCGGAGTTGTGTTCGAGCACGAAGTGCAAACCAAGTGGATACACGATTTGTGTAGTTATCTCGAAGTTAATAGTCGAATCTTCGTTGACTTTGAATGAATGGTGAAGTTGATGATGGAATGAATCCATGGGTACCGATCATGCAAGAAGTTTCGCAACCGAAGTTGTGTTCGAGCATGAAGTGTAAACCAAGTGGATACACAATTTATGAAGTTATCTCGAAGTTAATAGTCGAATCTTGGTTGACTTTGTATGAATGGTAAAGTTGAAGATGGAATGAATCCAACCGTGCCCTTCATGCTCTGGAGTTTCGCAACCGGAGTTGTGTTCGAGCACGAAGTGCAAACCAAGTGGATACACGATTTGTGTAGTTATATCGAAGTTAATAGTCGAATCTTCGCTGAGTTGTGTTCTGTCACGCCCATAAATTCCTCACACGAGTTTCTGAACTTAATTGTGTATTAAATCCCTGTCCAGGACCAGCCAGGGTACACAAAAGACAATGTTGATTACATAACCATCGTTCTTAGAAACAGCTGAAAATTACACTTATTCCAGCGGAAATGCAGCGGAAAGGAAACAAAGGGGTAGACTAGCTCCAGCGGGTACGGCTCCAGTCCACAGGCAACACTTCGACGGCGGAACAGCTCACTCCTGAGAGGCACCTCCATCGGACTCTGCTTCTAGCTCTGGGTTGGGAAAGTTAAGCAATGCTGGATAACAAACCACCGTACTCAACAAGTAACACGGACAAGGGGAAGAATAATGATGGAACGGGATTTATAAGGACAGGCTAGGGTTAGTGGCAATAAAGCAGCAGTTTAAATAAATAACAGAGCTTAAAGAATAAAGATAATTAAGAACAGTAAAGCATAAATAAAATAAAGCAGTTGTAAAGTACCACAACACTGTCCAACGTTACACCACGTTGCAACAGCCCAACCACTACTCAAACATTACACCACGTTGCAGTAGTCCCGAGAGATAACCCATTTACTCAAGTTATTAGGGTTCACTAATCACAGTGAAGTTGGGAGTTCGCCCTTAACCGTGGGCACGGCTATTCGAATAGTTTATACTCTGATTAGAGGTGTACTACTCTACCCACAAGACACGACTCCACTACACTTGAACGTGCGCCGACATACCACCACAGCATACCGGAAAGGAGACCGTGATAGGACCCGTTACACAACCCCTATTTAATCGCACCACACTTCAGGTTTCACCCCTTTCCTTTACTTACACCAAGTCCGGGCAGTCCCTGCTCTTTGTGCCTTGGTAGATCCGGAGGAAGGAAGCAGGAGGAGAAGAAGCATTTCGTTTACCGACCACGATTGCCCGTGCCATACTCCATCACGCCTACCCTTGCCTGGTACGTCAAATAGTTCAAGTCATGCTCCAAATCCCACCTTACCCATTTTGACATGTTGGTTAGCACTTATTTACTTCCAGGGTTTCCCGTGAACCGGTCCTTAATCGCCATGGGTGCGACTCTCAAAACCATGCACCCACAGCCCACCATTATCAATATTTAGTTGACATTAACCCGAACAGTGGTAATGAGTCATTATCTCAAGCTATTCAGAACTAAGCATGATTAAATGTGATCCCATGAGCTATTGTTCTAAGCATGGCTAAGCATTAACCTATGGCCTATCTCTAGTCACAAGTTTACCCCTGGACCAGCAATGAATAAAGTTGGATAAACAACGGCAATAATAATACGGTTTTACCCGCAAATAGCATAAAGTAAGTACTTAATTAAAACAATGCATATTTGAAATAAATAAGCGGGGGAATTTGCTATAATGGGTTCAATATGTTCAAGGATGAGTGTCACTTGCCTTGCTCTGGCCCTTGGGAACTTCGGCGACGATCTCGAAGTAAACCGGCTCTTCGGCGGGGTCCGAATCTAAAGCGACAAAGCACAAAAATAAATAAAAACAGGCACAAACTCTACTAAAACAGCAAGAGAAACTATTTTTAATGGATTCTTGATAATTTTATGAATTAATGAAATTTGAATGGACCCTAAACGGAGACTTAGATGAATTACTTAGAATTTTAGAAGTTTTCTGGGTTTTTTAGCTAAACAGAAAAGTCCTAAATCCAATTATTGCGCAATTAATTGGGGCTGCTGACGTCAGCGAGGAGAGAGGAAACTGACGGCTGACAGGTGGGGACCACCTGTCGGTGAGAGATGAGAGAAGGGGAGAGGGAGAGAACTGACACGCGGGCCCGGGGAGGGAGCGAGAGAGGAGGCGGGCGCGGGGACGACTGACGGGTGGGACCCACACGTCAGTGGGAGGGGAACAGAGAGGAGCAGAGCGCACGGGCTCGGGCGGACGGCGGTGGCCGGCGGGAGCGACGGGCGACGCGGCGGCGGCGGCGCACGGCGACGGCGGCGCGACGGCGACGGCGCGACGGCGACAACCGGTGAGCGGCGACGGCGCGACGGCGACGACGGCCGGGGCGGCGACGGCATGGCACGCGCGGGCGCAAGCGACGGCGGCCAGACGTCGGCGACGCGGAGGCGACGACGACCACGGCGGCCGGCGGGAGCGGCGAGCTTCGGTCTCGTCCGACGACGGCGCGCGACTAGGCGGCGGTCGGCCGGAAAGGGGAAAGAGAGGGGAGGAGGGTGCGGGTGCTCACCGGCGGCGGCGAGAGCGCGGACGGGTCGGCGAGACCGAGGCGGAGGGGACGACGCGGGCGGGAGCGGGAGATCGGCGGTGGTGGCGGAGATCGATTGGCGGCGGCGAGGCGACCGGGCGCGACGGCGACGACGCGACGGAGGAATGCACGGCGCGGGGACGTTCACCGCGACGACGAGGATGGCGACCGGTCGGCGACAGCGGCGCGGAGGTGATGACGCGGCTGGACAGCGGCGAAGGCGTCCGACGGCGAAATTGCGCGGCGGCGGCGAGAGGCAGCAGCGCGGCGGCGACACGAGCGAAGGCGGAAAGTGGGCGACGGCGCGGCGGTGGTGGGGATTTATAGGGTGGCGGCACCGGCTTGGGCGGGGCGGAGGTTGGAGACCGAGTCGGCGACGACACGGTCTCGGCGGCGGCCGTTGCGGCGGCGGCGATTGCGGCGCGGCGGTGGACTCGGACTCAGCCGGCGCGGTGCGGGCGCGGGTGGGCGAAACGGTCACTGACAGGTGGGCCCCACCTGTCAGTGGCGCGAGAGAGAGGAGGGAGGCGGCGCGGACTCGCGGGCGCGGGCGACGCGGCGAGCTGGGCCGAGCGGCGGCCCAGGCAGGGCGCAGCGCGGGCGAAGGGGATGCGGCCGGCGCGGCTGGGCTGGCCGAGGAGGAGTAGGCCGGCTAGGCTGGGCCGGCCCGGGAAGAAAAAGAAAAAGAAAAAGAAAAGGAAAAAGAGAGAGGGAGGAAAATTGGACTTCGGCTCAATTTGACAGGGAAGGGAAAAAGAAAGGAAAAAGGAGGAGAAAAAGGGAAAACCCCACTTTTGCCGAGTTTTAAATTAATTTGTTTGGCCAAATTTATACTTCTGCAATTTGAATTTAAATCCAGTTAGTCGATTTGCGAGCCTCGCTTTAGTTGAATTAATTCCTTTTAGAGGGATTCTTCCTGAGTTAATTAAGCCAATTGTTACTTACGAATTTCTTTTTACAATTTAGGCTTAGGACGAAACTCCGGGTGTGACAAACCTACCCCCCTTAAACGGAATCTCGACCCCGAGATTCGGAGGCACTGGTGAAGAGGTGCGGATGGGCGGCCTTGAGCTCATCTTCTGTTTCCCATGTTGCTTCTTCTTCTGAGTGGTGACTCCACTGAACTCTGCAGAATCTGATCACACGGTTCCGAGTCTTCCTTTCACTGGTTTCTAGAATCCGTGCTGGCTTCTCCACAAAAGTTAGATCTTCGTGCAGATCGATGTGCTCGGAGTTGGTCTGTTCCTCAAGCACACGGAGACACTTCTTGAGCTGCGACACATGGAACACGTCATGGATTCCGGCCATGTTAGCGGGGAGTTCCAACTGATACGCAACTTCTCCCCTGCGTTCCATTATCCGGTATGGTCCCACGAAACGTGGTGCCAATTTTCCTTTGGTCTGAAACCGGTGTACTCCTCGCAAAGGTGTGACGCGGAGGTACACATAGTCTCCTGCTTCGAAGGCTAAGTCCCTTCGACGATTATCTGCATAACTCTTCTGTCTGGTTTGGGCCGTTTTCAACCTTTCACGGATTATTCTGACTTTTTCTTCCGCCTGGCTTAAAACTTCAGTCCCAAAAACTTGACGTTCTCCTGTTTGATCCAGAAGAGGGGTGTACGACACTTTCGCCCATACAATGCTTCAAAAGGTGCCATCTGCAGACTGGCTTGATAGCTGTTGTTGTATGAGAACTCTGCATACGGTAGATTCTTATCCCACGTTCCACCAAAGTCGAGAGCGCAAGCTCTGAGCATATCTTCAAGAATCTGATTTACCCTCTCTGTCTGACCATCTGTCTGGGGATGATAAGCCGTGCTGAAATTCAGTCGGGTTCCCAATTCTTCCTGCAGCTTTTGCCAAAACTTTGAAGTAAACTGACTTCCTCGGTCAGAAACGATCTTCTTCGGTACTCCATGTAAACACATGATCCTGGCCAAGTAAATCTCGGCTAATCTTTTCCCCGAGTAGGTAGTGTGAACTGGTATGAAATGAGCGACCTTTGTCAATCGATCAACAATTACCCAAATCGAGTCATGACCAGCAGCAGTCCTTGGTAAACCAATGATGAAATCCATCCCGATTTCTTCCCATTTCCATTCTGGAATCTGGAGAGGTTGCAATAGTCCTGCTGGCCTTTGGTGTTCTACTTTGACTCGTTGACAAACATCGCACAAGGCGACGTATTCTGCAATTTCTCTCTTCATACTAACCCACCAAAACTTTTCTTTGAGGTCCTGATACATCTTGGTACTCCCAGGGTGAATAGAGTACTGGGTTTGATGAGCTTCTTGGAGTATCAACTCCTTTAATTCCTTGTCATCTGGTACGCACAACCTGTTTCCCATCCAGATTGTTCCATGTTCATCTTCTGAAAAATCTCGGGCCTTACCGACTCGCATGTTTTTCTTTAGCTCGGCTATCTCCGGATCATTTTGCTTGGGATTGGCGAACTTGATCCACCAAAGTGGGCTGCGCTTCTAGGGCTGCCACAAAACCTTCTTCGACTAAAACCCAAATTTAGTCGTTCAAACTATTGTTGTAACTGCTCACAAACTTCCGTTGTTACCGCAGCATTGCAGTAATTCTTCCGGCTCAAAGCATCTGCAACTACATTTGCTTTGCCTGGATGGTAATGGATACTTAAATCATAATCCTTGATCAATTCCAACCATCTTCGCTGGCGGAGGTTCAAATCTGGTTCTGTAAAGATATACTTTAAACTCTTATGATCCGTATATACTTCACACTTGTTATCGATCAAGTAGTGTCGCCAAATCTTTAGGGCATGCACCACAGCTGCTAGTTCCAAATCATGAGTCGGGTAGTTACCCTCATGTGGTCTCAACTGACGAGAGGCGTAAGCAACCACCTTTCCTTCTTGCATTAGCACACATCCTAGTCCTGATCTGGATGCGTCACAGTAAACCTGGAAGTCCTTCGTTTGATCCGACAAAACCAACACGGGTGCCGAAACCAACCTTTGCTTGAGCTCTTCAAAACTCCTATCGCACTCACTTGACCACTTGAACTTCTCTTCCTTTTTCAACAACTGTGTCATTGGCTTGGCTATCTTTGAGAAATTCTCAATGAACCGGCGGTAATAGCCCGCAAGTCCCAAGAAACTCCTGATTTGGGAAACCGTCTTAGGCGGGGTCCACTTGATCACTGACTCCACGTTACTGGGGTCTACTACTACACCTTGGGCATTGATCAGATGGCCAAGGAACTTCACTTCATGCAGCCAAAAATCACACTTGTTGAACTTGGCATACAACTGGTGTTCTCTTAGCTTCTCTAGCACAATCCGCAAATGTTGCTCGTGCTCTTCTTCTGACTTGGAGTAGATAAGAATGTCGTCGATGAAGACAACCGCAAACTTATCCAGGTATTCCATGAACACCTTATTCATGAGATTCATGAAGAATGCCGGGGCATTAGTAAGTCCAAACGACATTACCGTACACTCATACAAGCCATAGCGAGTAGTGAATGCCGTCTTAGGGATATCTTCTTCCCGAATTCTCAACTGGTGATCCCCTGATCTCAAATCGATCTTGGAGAAAACTTTGGCTCCCTTCAACTGATCAAATAGGTCATCAATCCTTGGCAGAGGATACTTATTCTTGATAGTGACATCGTTCAAAGCACGATAGTCCACACACATTCTCTTAGTTTTGTCCTTCTTCTCAATAAAAATAACCGGGGCACCCCAAGGCGAGGTACTCGGTCGGATATAACCTTTCTGAAGCTGTTCATCCACTTGCTTCTTCACTTCTGCCATCTCATTGGCGGCCATCCTGTAGGGTCTCTTATAGATCGGTGCGGTTCCGGGTACCAAGTCGATACGGAACTCGATCTCTCTTTCTGGCGGCATCGTTGTGAGATCATCTAGAAAAACCTCCGGATACTCACAAACCACTGGTATGTCTTCCAACTTCTTCGGGTCTTTGGCTTTTTCCGAGGGCTACTCTTCAGTTTCCATCTGATTCAAACAAGTCCTGGTTGTCACTGACTCCAGCGACTGATAAGTCACCACTTTACCTTCTTCACTGGTCAAGGTGATTGTACGTTGACACAATCAATCACTCCTTGATGCTTTGTAAGCCAGTCCATTCCCAAAATGACGTCTAGGTCTTTAGATTCGAGAAGGATGAGATTGGCTAGAAAGGGTGTCCCTTGGATTTCTATGGGCACATTAGGGCTATAAAGGTCCGAAAACATACTATGCCCTGGAGTATTAACCCGCATCGGGTCTCTTAACTTTTCCCTTTTTAACCCAAGCAATCCCACAAACTTCTTTGAAATAAAAGAGTGTGTAGCACCAGAATCAAAAAGTACTGTAGCAGGTACGGAGTTGACAGGAAACGTACCTAGTATTACTTCTGGCGTAGCCTGTGCTTCTTCGGCGGTGACGTGATTCACGCGAGCTTGCACGAACCTTTGCCCACTGCGCTTCGGCTTCGGGCACTTGTCAGCAAAGTGACCTGGGTCGCCACAGTTGTAGCACACCCCAGGCTTTGCACCTGCATCCTTCCTGACTGGAGGAGGTTGAGCTGTTGGTGGAGGAGCATTCTGTTGCCGGGGAGCTGGTGCAGGGAGAGCGCGTTGAGGTGGAGCACGCTGGGATGGACCACTGGAGAAGTTGCTGGGATTGTATGGACGATGTTGGCGGACAATGAAGGTTGATTGCCCGTGCTGCTGATTCGAAGGATAGGGGCCGATGTGGAATCGGGGCTTCTGAGGAGGCGGCTGGTTAGACCTGAACTGCGAAGCCTTCCTCTTCCTGTCCATCTGGAGGTGCTGGTCCTCCTGACGGATGGCCTTGTCTACTAGTTTCTCAAAATCAGCATAGTCGCCCGAAAGCAACTGCTTCTTCAGTTCATCATCCAAGCCTCCGAGGAACTTTTCTTGCCTTTCGGCGTCGGTGCGGACGTCCTCGGGAGCGTATCGCGCTAGGCGATTGAACTCATGAAGGTACTCTGTCACTGTCTTGGTACCTTGCTGCAGAGCGCGGAACTCACGCTTCTTCTGGGTGACTATCCCGTCGGGAATATGGGCCTTGCAGAAGTTAAGGCAGAACTCCGCCCAAGTCACTTCCGTGGTAGCGGTGCGGGTGGCCAGGAAATTATCCCACCAAGCAGAGGCGGGACCCATCAGTTGATGTTGCGGCAAAGGAAACCTTCTCTTGGTCAGTGCACTGCAGTAAATTGAGCTTCTTCTCGATGGCATGGAGCCAATCACTTGCCTCCATGGGGTTGGTGGTGCTTGAGAAGGTTGGGGGACGGACACGGAGAAACTCTGGTAACTTGGACTGCACAGGGGGTGGTCCATGCTGTTGCTGGTTGTTCTGGTTCTGATTTAGAAGCTGGTGGAGCACTTGTTGATGTTGCTGCTGCTGCTGTTGCATCTGCTGCATCATCCAAGAGAGCATCTGTGTCTGGCTAGCAAGAATCTGGGCAAGCGATGGGTTCTCTGGTGGAGGCGGCGGGGGCGGTCCTCCGGTGCTGGACTGGTCGGTGTCGCGGTTGCTGTGGCGGGTGTTCACCATCTGCGGGGCGGGAGGAACAGAAAGAGAAAGAAGAAAAAGAAACGACTAAGCAAACAGGGGCTTTATTTAATTAGTGAACTGTAATTGTCTTGCTTAAGAAACACGCTTAAAAACCACACAACTCCTGGCGGCACAACCATAACCCCACTACCGCTATGGTTCACCACTAGCCCCAAGCGAAGCAAACCTAACACACCCAAAACTAGCACACAATGACTAAAACGAAGCTAAGGGCGGCGTCTAGGGCACGGAAGGAGAGCGACGATCGACGACGGGAGACGGGTCTTCTTCCTCGTCTTCAGAGCGGCTTCTTGAGTTGCTGGGGAGACCATCTTCATCTTCACCAGAAGCGGATTCGCTGCTGCTAGAGACCGTGACGATCCTGTTGCGGTTCCTTGCTGTGTTGAACGGGGAGACACCTTTCTCGGGCACTGGGGTCGGAGAGGTTGGCACCATCTGCATCAGGGGTCTTGGTTCATCCGGGGCACCAGGGGTAAGACTGAACTCTTGGCGGCCCACGGGTTCGCTTTCTTGCCGTCGTGCGACACCTTGCACCTCCGGGCTCTAGGAGTCCTTTGAGCCTGGCGTTCTCCTTCTTCAAGCGGTCGACCTCATCTTGCAGACGAACGATCTGGGTGAGCTTGGCGTTGTTCAAGGCCTTGGACGCTTCGTGGAGGTCGTGATGCATCTGGTCGAGACCCTGCAGCACCGTGCACATCCTACCGAAGGTAGGGTCTTGCTCACTTTGGGCAGACCGAAACCTACTGACCTTGGAATTGGGTCCACGTCCAGGGTGATACCGGTAAGCCGAATGCCGAAACGTCAGGTCATGCCTGGCCCTGAGCGTTGTCATCAGACTGTAGGCAGCTTCCTGGCAGGCATGCTCATGCGAACATCCAGCTCCTTCTGCTTCCAAGTTAGGGAGGAAGCCGGGGATTCCATGCAGCTCCAATCTGACTCGGTGGGGAAACTCACCTTCGAGAGGGTGGATCGTGGTGTACTCCGGCTCGTATGGGTATCCCGCCGTGAACGAGACTCTTGCCAACTCTGCCACGAATCCAGCCATCTCGTTTCCCACGATGATACAAAGGGTGGTCAACCATCTAAACAACACAAGGATTTGGAATCAATAGTTGCAAAATTTTATTTCAAGATAAATAAATCATAAAAGAAAGAAAGTAAATAAAGTTTTACCCGTAAATCCATTTACTCACGCTTTTCAATCAAAGGGGTTTTGTCTTTTTAAAACACTCACGCTTTTGAAAAGCACTAACCCATTTTCAAAACACTCCCACTTTCGCAAACTATGCACAAACATGAAAAGCAGAGGGCTCTTAGGGTTTCCGTTGGGCTGATCCTACGGTCAAAGGAGGCTCTGATACCAACTTGTCACGCCCAGAAATTCCTCACACGAGTTTCTGAACTTAATTGTGTATTAAATCCCTGTCCAGGACCAGCCAGGGTACACAAAAAGACAATGTTGATTACATAACCATCGTTCTTAGAAACAACTGAAAATTACACTTATTCCAGCGGAAATGCAGCGGAAAGAAAAGCAAAGGGGTAGACTAGCTCCAGCGGGTACGGCTCCAGTCCACAGGCAACACTTCGACAGCGGAACAGCTCACTCCTGAGAGGCACCTCCATCGGACTCTGCTTCTAGCTCTGGGTTGGGAAAGTTAAGCAAGGCTGAGTACAAACCACCGTACTCAACAAGTAACACGGACAAGGGGAAGAATAAATGATGCAACGGGATTTACAAGGAAAGGCTAGGGTTAGTTGCAATAAAGCAGCAGTTTAAATAAATAACAGAGCTTAAAGAATAAAGGTAATTAAGAACAGTAAAGCATAAATAAAATAAGCAGTTGTAAAGTACCACAACACTGTCCAACGTTACACCACGTTGCAACAGGCCCAACCACTACTCAACGTTACACCACGTTGCAGTAGTCCCGAGAGATAACCAATTTACTCAAGTTATTAGGGTTCATTAATCACAGTGAAGCTGGGAGTTCGCCCTTAAACCGTGGGCACGGCTATTCGAATAGTTTATACTCTGATCAGAGGTGTACTACTGTACCCACAAGACACGACTTCACTACACTTGAACGTGCGCCGACATACCACCACGGCATACCGGAAAGGAGACCGTGATAGGACCCGTTACACAACCCTCCCTATTTAATCGCACCACACTTCAGGTTTCACCCCCTCCTTTACACCAAGTCGGGCAGTCCCCTCTTGTGCCTTGGTAGATCCGGAAGCAGGAGAAGCTTTCGTACACCACGATTGCCCGTCCATACTCCATCACGCCTACCCTTGCCTGGGTACGTCAAATAGTTCGAAGTCATGCTCCAAATCCCACCTTACCCATTTCGGCATGTGGTTAGCACTTATTTACTTCCAGGGTTTCCCGTGAACCGGTCCTTAATCGCCATGGGTGCGACTCTCAAAACCATGCACCCACAGCCCACCATTATCAATATTTTAGTTGACATAACCCAAACCGGGGTAATGAGTCATTATCTCAGCTATTCAAAACTAAGCATGATTAAATGTGATCCCATGAGCTATTTGTTCTAAGCATGGCTAAGCATTAACCTAGGCCTATCTCTAGTCAAGTTACCCCAGGTCCCAGCAATGAATAAAGTTGGATAACAACGGCATAATAATAAGGTTTTACCCGAAAATAGCATAAAGTAAGTACTTTAATTAAAACAATGCATATTTGAAATAAATAAGCGGGGAATTTGCAATAATGGGTTCAATATGTTCAAGGATGAGTGTCACTTGCCTTGCTCTGGCCCTTGGGGAACTTCGGCGATGATCTCGAAGTAAACCGGCTCTTCGGCGGGGTCCGAATCTAAGCGACAAAGCACAAAAATAAATAAAACAGGCACAAACTCTAGTGAAACAGCAAGAGAAAACTATTTTTAATGGATTCTTGATAATTTTATGAATTTAATGAAATTTGAATGGACCTATACGGAGACTAGATGAATTACTTATGAATTTTAGAAGTTTTCTGGGTTTTTAGCTAAACAGAAAAGTCCTAAATCAATTATTGTGCAATTAATGGGGCTGCTGACGTCAGCGAGGAGAGAGGAAACTGACGGCTGACAGGTGGGGACCACCTGTCGGTGAGAGAAGGGGAGAGGGAGAGACCTGACACGCGGGGCCCGGGGAGGAGAGAGAGAGGAGCGGGCGCGGGACGACTGACGGGTGGGACCCACTCGTCAGCGGGTGGGGAACAGAGAGGAGCAGAGCGCACGGGCTCGGGCGAACGGCGGCGGCGGCGACGGCGCACGGCGACGGCGGTAGCGACGGCGACGGCGCGACGGCGACCGACCGGCGAGTGGCGACGGCGCGACGGCGACGACGGCCGGGGCGGCGACGCACGGGCGCAACCCGGCAGAACAGCGGCGACGGTGACTGGCGCGAGCGACGACGGCACGACACGCGCGGGCGCAAGCGACGGCGGCCAGACGTCGGCGACGCGGGAGGCGACGACGACCACGGCGGCCGGCGGGAGCGGCGAGCTTCGGTCTCGTCCGGCGACGGTGCGCGACTCGGCGGCGGTCGGCCGGAAAGGGGGAGAGAGAGGGGAGGAGGGTGCGGGTGCTCACCGGTGGCGGCGAGAGCGCGGACGGGTCGGCGAGACCGAGGCGGAGGTGACGACGCAGGCGGGAGCGGGAGATCGGCGGTGGCGGCGGAGATCGATTGGCGGCGGCGAGGCGACCGGGCGCGACGGCGACGACACGATGGAGGAATGCGCGGCGCGGGGACGTTCACCGGCGACGACGAGGATGGCGACCGGTCGGCGACAGCGGCGCGGAGGTGATGACGCGGCTGGACAGCGGCGAAGGCGTCCGACGGCGAAATTGTGCGGCGGCGGCGAGAGGCAGCAGCGCGGCGGCGACACGAGCGACGGCGGAAAGTGGGTGACGGCGCGACGGCGGTGGGGATTTATAGGGTGGCGGCACCGGCTAGGGCGGGCGGAGGTTGGAGACCGAGTCGGCAACGACGCGGTCTCGGCGGCGGTCGTTGCGGCGGCGGCGGTTGCGGCGCGGCGGCGGACTCGGACTCGGCCGGCGCGGCGCGGGCGCGGGCGGGCGAAACGGTCACTGACAGGTGGGCCCCACCTGTCAGTGGCGCGAGAGAGAGGAGGGAGGCGGCGCGGACTCGCGGCCGCGGGCGACGCAGCGAGCTGGGCCGAGCGGCGGCCTAGGCAGGGCGCGCGCGGGCGGAGGGGAGCGGCCGGCGCGGCTGGGCTGGCCGAGGAGGAGTGGGCCGGCTCGGCTGGGCCGGCCCTTGAAGAAAAAGAAAAAGAAAAAAAAAGGAAAAAGAGAGAGGGAGGAAAATTGGACTTCAGCCCAATTTGAGAGGGAAGGGAAAAAGAAAGGAAAAAGGAGGGAAAAAGGGAAAACCCCACTTTTGCCGAGTTTTAAATTAATTTGTTTGGCCAAATTTTATACTTCTGCAATTTGAATTTAAATCCAGTTAGTCGATTTGCGAGCCTCGCTTTAGTTGAATTAATTCCTTTTAGAGGGATTCTTCCTGAGTTAATTAAGCCAATTTTTACTTACGAATTTCTTTTTACAATTTAGGCTTAGGACGAAACTCCGGGTGTGACAAACCTACCCCCCTTAAACGAAATCTCGACCCCGAGATTCGGAGGCACTGGCGAAGAGGTGCGGATGGCGAAGAGGTGTAGTTATCTCGAAGTTAATAGTCGAATCTTCGTTGACTTTGTATGAATGGTGAAGTTGAATATTGAATGAATCCAACCGTACCCTTCATGCTCTGGAGTTTCGCAACCGGAGTTGTGTTCGAGCACGAAGTGTAAACCAAGTGGATACACAATTTATGAAGTTATCTCGAAGTTAATAGCCGAATCTTAGGTGACTTTGTATGAATGGTAAAGTTGAAGATGGAATGAATCCAACCGTACCCTTCATGCTCTGGAGTTTCGCAACCGGAGTTGTGTTCGAGCACGAAGTGCAAACCAAGTGGATACACGATTTGTGTAGTTATCTCGAAGGTAATAGTTCGAATCTTGGTTGACTTTGTATGAATGGTGAAGTTGAAGAAGGAATGAATCAACCGTATCCTAATGATCTTCAGTTTCGCAACCGGAGTTGTGTTCGAAGCACAAAGTGTAACCAAGTGGAACACACGATTAGTGTAGTTCTCTCGAAGTTAATAGTCGAAATCTTGGTTGACTTTGTATGAATGTGAAGCTTGAAGATGGAACTGAATCAACCGTACCCTTCACGCTCTGGAGTTTCGCAACCTGAGTTATGTTCGAGCACGGAGTGTAAACCAAGTGGATACACGATTTGTGTAGTTATCTCGAAGTTAATAGTCGAATCTTCGTTGACTTTGTATGAATGGTGAAGTTGAATATTGAATGAATCCAACCGTACCCTTCAATGCTCTGGAGTTTCGCAACCGGAAGTTGTGTGCGAGCACGAAGTGTAAACCAAGTGGATACACAATTATGAAGTTATCTCGAAGGAATAGTCGAGTCTTCGGTGATCTTTGTATGATGGGAAAGATGAAGATGGAATGAATCTAACTATACCTTCATGCTCTAGAGTTTCGCAACCGGAGTTGTGTTCGAGCACGAAGTGCAAACCAAGTGGATACACGATTTGTGTAGTTATCTCGAAGTTAATAGTCGAATCTTGGTTGACTTTGTATGAATGGTGAAGTGAAGATGGAACGAATCCACCGTACCCTTCATGCTCTGGAGTTTCGCAACCGAGTTGTGTTCGAGCACAAAGTGTAAACCAACTGGATACACGATTAGTGTAGTTCTCTCGAAGCTAATAGTCGAATCTTGGTTGACTTTGTATGAATGTGAAGTTGAAGATGGAATGAATCCAACCATACCCATTCATGCTCTGGAGTTTCGCAACCGAAGTTATGTCCGAGCACGAAGTGATAAACCAAGTGGATACACGATTGTGTAGTTATTCAAGGTATAGTACGAATCTTGGTTTGACTTTGTATGAATGGTGGAAGTTGAGATGGAATGAATCGAACCGTACCCTTCATGCTCTGGAGTTTCGCAACCGGAGTTGTGTTCGAGCACGAAGTGTAAACCAAGTGGATACACGATTTGTGTAGTTATCTCGAAGTTAATAGTCGAATCTTCGTTGACTTTGTATGAATGGTGAAGTTGAATGATGGAATGAATCCACCGTACCCTATCATGCTCTGGAGTTTCGCAAACCGGAGTTATGTTCGAGCACGAATTGTAAACCAGTGGATACACATTTATGAAGTTATCTCGAAGTTAATTAGTCGAATCTTGGTGACTTTGTATGAATGGTAAAGTTGAAGATGGAATGAATCCACCGTACCCTTCATGCTCTGGGAGTTTCGCAACCGGAGTTGTGTTTCGAGCACGAAGTGCAAACCAAGTGGATACACGATTTGTGTAGTTATCTCGAAGTTAATAGTCGAATCTTGGTTGACTTGTATGAATGGTGAGTTGAAGATGGAATGAATCCAAACCGTACCCTTCAATGCTCTGGAGTTTCGCAACCGGAGTTAGTGTTCGAGCACGAAGTGTAAACCAGTGGATACACGATTTGTGTAGTTATCTCGAAGTTATAGTCGAATCTTCGTTGACTTTGTGATGAATGGTGAAGTTGAAAATGGAAGGAATCCACCGTACCCTTCATGCTCTGGAGTTTCGCACCGGAGTTGTGTTCGATCACGAAGTGCAAACCAAGGTGGATACACGATTTGTGTAGTTATCTCGAAGTTATAGTCGAATCTTGGCTGACTTTGTATGAATGGTGAAGTTGAAGATGAATGAATCCAACCGTACCCTCATGCTCTGCAATTTCGCAACCTGAGTTGTGTTCGAGTCACGAGTGTAAACCAAGTGGATACACGATTTGTGTAGTTAGTCTCGAAGTTAATAGTCGAATCTTCGTTGACTTTGTATGATTGGTGAAGTTGAATATTGAATGAATCCAACCGTACCCTCATGCTCAGAGTTTCGCAACCGGAGTTGTGTTCGAGCACGAAGTGCAAACCAGTGGATACACGATTTGTGAAGTTATCTCGAAGTTAATAGTCGAATCTTAGGTGACTTTGTATGAATGGTAATGTTGAAGATGGAATGAATCCAACCGTACCCTTCATGCTCTGGAGTTTCGCAACCGGAGTTGTGTTCGAGCACTAAGTGCAAACAAGTGATACACGATTTGTGTAGTTATCTCGAAGTTAATAGCCGAATCTTGGTTGACTTTGTATGAATCGTGAAGTTGAAGATGGAATGAATCCAACCGTACCCTTCATGCTCTGGCAGTTTCGCAACCGGAGTTGTGTTCGAGCACGAAGTGTAAACCAAGTGGATACACGATTTGTGTAGTTATCTCGAAGTTAATAGTCGAATCTTGGTTGACTTTGTATGAATGGTGAAGTTCAAGATGGAATGAAACCAACGGTACCCTTCATGCTTTGTAGTTCGCAACCTGAGTTGTGTTCGGCACGAACTACGAACCATGCGGATACACAATTTATGAAGTTATCTCGAAGTTAGTAGTCGAATATTGGTTGACTTTGTATGAATGGTGAAGTTGAAGATGGAATGAATCCAACCGTACCCTTCATGCTCCGGAGTTTTCGCAACCTGAGTTGTGTTTCGAGCACGGAGTGTACCAAGTGGATACACGATTTGTGTAGTTATCTCGAAGTTAATAGTCCGAATCTTCGTTGACTTTGTATGAATGGTGAAGTTGATATTGAATGAACCCACCCGTACCCTTCATGCTCTGGAGTTTCGCAACCGGAGTTTGTGTTCGAGCACGAAGTGTAAACCAAGTGGATACACAATTTATGAAGTTATCTCGAAGTTAATAGTCGAATCTTAGGTGACTTGTATGAATGGTAATGTTGAGATGGAGATGAATCCAACCGTACCCTTCATGCTCTGGAGTTTCGCAACCGGAGTTGTGTTCGAGCACGAAGTGCAAACCAAGTGGATACACGATTTGTGTAGTTATCTCGAAGTTAATAGCCAATCTTGGTTGACTTTGTATGAATGGTGAAGTTGAAGATGGAATGAATCCAACCGTACCCTTCATGCTCTGCATTTCGCAACCGGAGTTGTGTTCGAGCACGAAGTGTAAACCAAGTGGATACACGATTTGTGTAGTTATCTCGAAGTTAATAGTCGAATCTTGGGTTGACTTTGTATGAAGTGGTGAAGTTGAATATGGAATGAATCCAACCGTACCTTCATGCTCTGGTAGTTCGCAACCTGAGTTGTGTTCGAGCACGAACTACGAACCAGTGCGGATGCACAATTTATGAGTTATCTCGAAGTTAATAGTCGAATATTGGTTGACTTTGTATGAATGGTGAAGTTGAAGATGGAATGAATCCAACCGTACCCTTCATGCTCCGGAGTTTCGCAACCTGAGTTGTGTTCGAGCACGGAGTGTAAACCAAGTGGATACACGATTTGTGTAGTTATCTCGAAGTTAATAGTCGAATCTTCGTTGACTTTGTATGAATGGTGAAGTTGAATATTGAATGAATCCAACCGTACCCTTCATGCTCTGGAGTTTCGCAACCGGAGTTGTGTTCGAGCACGAAGTGCAAACCAGTGGATACATGATTTGTGTAGTTATCTCGAAGTTAATAGTCGAATCTTGTTGACTTTGTATGAATGGTGAAGTTGAAGATGGAATGATTCCAACCGTACCGTCATGCTCTGGCAGTTTCGCAACCGGAGTTGTGTTCAAGCACGAAGTGTAAACCAAGTGGATACACGATTTGTGTAGTTATCTCGAAGTTAATAGTCGAATCTTGGTTGACTTTGTATGAATGGTGAAGTTGAAGATGGAATGAATCCAACGTACCCTTCATGCTCTGTAGTTTCGCAACCTGAGTTGTGTTCGAGCACGAACTACGAACCATGCGGATACACAATTTATGAAGTTATCTCGAAGGTTAGTAGTCGAATATTGGTTGACTTTGTAGGAATGGTGAAGTTTGAAGATGGAATGAATCCAACCGTACCCTTACATGCTCTGGAGTTTCGCAACCTGAGTTGTGTTCGAGCACGAAGTGTAAACCAAGTGGATACACGATTTGTGTAGTTATCTCGAAGTTAATAGTCGAATCTTCGTTGACTTTGTATGAATGGTGAAGTTGAAGATGGAATGAATCCAACCGTACCCTTAATGCTCTGGAGTTTCGCAACCGGAGTTGTGTTCGAGCACGAAGTGTAAACCAAGTGGATACACATTTGTGTAAGTTATCTCGAAGTTAATAGTCGAATCTTGGTTGACTTGTATGAATGGTAAGTTGAAGATGGAATGAATCCAACCGTACCCTTCATGCTCTGGAGTTTCGCAACCGGAGTTGTGTTCGAGCACGAAGTGTAAAACCAAGTGGATACACGATTTGTGTAGTTATCTCGAAGTTAATAGTCGAATCTTGGTTGACTTTGTATAATGGTGAAGTTGAAGATGGAATGAATCCAACCGTACCCTAATGCTCTGGAGTTTCGCAACCGGAGTTGTGTTCGAGCACGAAGTGTAAACCAAGTGGATACACGATTTGTGTAGTTATCTCGAAGTTAATAGTCCGAAATCTTGGTTGACTTGTATGAATGGTGGAAGTTGAATATGAATGAATCCAACCGTACCCTTAATGCTTGGAGTTTCGCAACCTGAGTTGTGTTCGAGCACGAACGTGTAAACCAAGTGCGATACCAATTTATGAAGTTATCTCGAAGTTAATAGTCGAATATTGGTTGACTTCGTATGAATGGGTGAAGTTGAAGATGGAAAGGAATCCAACCGTAACCCTTCATGCTCTGGAGTTTCGCAACCGAGTTGTGTTCGAGCACGGAATTGTAAACCAAGTGGATACACGATTGTGTAGTTATCTCGAAGTTAATAGTCGAATCTTCGGTTGACTTTGTATGAATGGTGAAGTTGAATATTGAATGAATCCAACCGTACCCTTCATGCTCTGGAGTTTCGCAACCGGAGTTGTGTTCGAGCACGAAGTGGCAAACTAAGTGGATACACGATTTGTGTAGTTATCTCGAAGTTAATAGTCGAATCTTCGTTGACTTTGTATGAATGGTGAAGTTGAAGATGGAATGAATCCAACCGGTACCCTTCATGCTCTGGAGTTTCGCAACCTGAGTTGTGTTCGAGCACGAATTAAAACCAAGTGGATACACGATTTGTGTAGTTATCTCGAAGTTAAGTAGTCGAATCTTGTTGACTTTGTATGAATGGTGAAGTTGAAGATGGAATGAATCCAACCGTACCCTTAATGCTCTGGAGTTTCGCAACCGGAGTTGTGTTCGAGCACGAAGTGTAAACCAAGTGGATACACGATTTGTGTAGTTATCTCGAAGTTAATAGTCGAATCTTGGTTGACTTTGTATGAATGGTGAAGTTGAAGATGGAATGAATCCAACCGTACCCTTCATGCTCTGGAGTTTCGCAACCGGAGTTGTGTTCGAGCACGAAGTGTAAACCAAGTGGATACACGATTTATGTAAGTTATCTCGAAGTTAATAGTCGAATCTTAGGTGACTTGGTATGAATGGTAATGTTGAAGATGGAATGAATCCAACCGTACCCTTCATGCTCTGGAGTTTCACAACCGGAGTTGTGTTCGAGCACGAAGTGCAAACCAAGTGGATACACGATTTGTGTAGTTATCTCAAAGTTAATAGTCCGAATCTTGGTTGACTTTGTATGAATGGTGAAGTTGAATATGGAATGAATCCAACCGTACCCTTCAGGCTTGGTAGTTTTGCAACCTGAGTTGTGTTCGAGCACGAACTACGGAACCATGCGGATGCACAATTTATGAAGTAGTATCTCGAAGTTAATAGTCGAATATTGGTTGACTTTGTATGAATGGTGAAGTTGAAGATGGAATGAATCCAACCGTACCCTTCATGCTCCGGAGTTTCGCAACCTGAGTTGTGTTCGAGCACGGAGTGTAAACCAAGTGGATACACGATTTGTGTAGTTATCTCGAAGTTAATAGTCGAATCTTCGTTGACCTTGTATGAATGGTGAAGTTGAAGATTGAATGAATCCAACCGTACCCTTCAATGCTCTGGAGTTTCGCAACCGGAGTTGTGTTCGAGCACGAAGTGCAAACCAAGTGGATACACGATTTGTGTAGTTATCTCGAAGTTAATAGTCGAATCTTGGTTGACTTTGTATGAATGGTGAAGTTGAAGATGGAATGAATCCAACCGTACCCTTCATGCTCTGGAGTTTCGCAACCGGAGTTGTGTTCGAGCACGAAGTAAACCAAGTGGATACACGATTTGTGTAGTTATCTCGAAGTTAATAGTCGAATCTTGGTTGACTTTGTATGAATGGTGAAGTTGAAGATGGAATGAATCCAACCGTACCCTTCATGCTCTGGAGTTTCGCAACCGGAGTTGTGTTCGAGCACGAAGTAGTAACCAAGTGGATACACGATTTATGAAGTTATCTCGAAGTTAATAGTCGAATCTTGGTTGACTTTGTATGAATGGTGAGTTGAAGATGGAATGAATCCAACCGTACCCTTCATGCTCCGGAGTTTCGCAACCTGAGTTGTGTTCGAGCACGAAGTGCAACCAAGTGGATACACGATTTGTGTAGTTATCTCGAAGTTAATAGTCGAATCTTGGTTGACTTTGTATGAATGGTGAAGTTGAAGATGGAATGAATCCAACCGTACCCTTCATGCTCTGCAGTTTCGCAACCGGAGTTGTGTTCGAGCACGAAGTGGTAAACCAAGTGGATACACGATTTGTGTAGTTATCTCGAAGTTAATAGTCGAATCTTGGTTGACTTTGTATGAATGGTGAAGTTGAAGATGGAATGAATCCAACCGTACCCTTATGCTATGGTAGTTTCGCAACCGGAGTTGTGTTCGAGCACGAACTTACGAACCAAGTGCGGATGCACAATTTATGTAAGTTATCTCGAAGTTAATAGTCGAATCTTGGTTGACTTTGTATGAATGGTGAAGTTGAAGATGGAATGAATCCAACCGTACCCTTCATGCTCCGGAGTTTCGCAACCTGAGTTGTGTTCGAGCACGATTGTAAACCAAGTGGATACACGATTTGTGTAGTTATCTCGAAGTTAATAGTCGAATCTTCGTTGACTTTGTATGAATGGTGAAGTTGAATATTGAATGAATCCAACCGTACCCTTCATGCTCTGGAGTTTCGCAACCGGAGTTGTGTTCGAGCACGAAGTGCAAACTAAGTGGATACACGATTTGTGTAGTTATCTCGAAGTTAATAGTCGAATCTTCGTTGACTTTGTATGAATGGTGAAGTTGAAGATGGAATGAATCCAACGGTACCCTTCATGCTCTGTAGTTTCGCAACCTGAGTTGTGTTCGAGCACGAACGTACGAACCAAGTCGGATACACAATTTATGAAGTTATCTCGAAGTTAGTAGTCGAATATTGGTTGACTTGTATGAATGGTGAAGTTGAAGATGGAATGAATCCAACCGTACCCTTCATGCTCCGGAGTTTCGCAACCTGAGTTGTGTTCGAGCACGGAGTGTAAACCAAGTGGATACACGATTTGTGTAGTTATCTCGAAGTTAATAGTCGAATCTTCGTTGACTTTGTATGAATGGTGAAGTTGAATATTGAATGAACCCAACCGTACCCTTCATGCTCTGGAGTTTCGCAACCGGAGTTGTGTTCGAGCACGAAGTGTAAACCAAGTGGATACACAATTTATGAAGTTATCTCGAAGTTAATAGTCGAATCTTAGGTGACTTTGTATGAATGGTAATGTTGAAGATGCAATGAATCCAACCGTACCCTTCATGCTCTGGAGTTTCGCAAACCGGAGTTGTGTTCGAGCACGAAGTGTAAACCAAGTGGATACACAATTTATGAAGTTATCTCGAAGTTAATAGTCGAATCTTAGGTGACTTTGTATGAATGGTAATGTTGAAGATGGAATGAATCCAACCGTACCCTTCATGCTCTGGAGTTTCACAACCGGAGTTGTGTTCGAGCACGAAGTGCAAACCAAGTGGATACACGATTTGTGTAGTTATCTCAAAGTTAATAGTCGAATCTTGGTTGACTTGTATGAATGGTGAAGTTGAATATGGAATGAATCCAACCGTACCCTTCAGGCTTGGTAGTTTTGCAACCTGAGTTGTGTTCGAGCACGAACTACGAACCATGCGGATGCACAATTTATGAAGTTATCTCGAAGTTAATAGTCGAATATTGGTTGACTTTGTATGAATGGTGAAGTTGAAGATGGAATGAATCCAACCGTACCCTTCATGCTCCGGAGTTTCGCAACCTGAGTTGTGTTCGAGCACGGAGTGTAAACCAAGTGGATACACGATTTGTGTAGTTATCTCGAAGTTAATAGTCGAATCTTCGTTGACTTTGTATGAATGGTGAAGTTGAATATTGAATGAATCCAACCGTACCCTTCATGCTCTGGAGTTTCGCAACCGGAGTTGTGTTCGAGCACGAAGTGCAAACCAAGTGGATACACGATTTGTGTAGTTATCTCGAAGTTAATAGTCGAATCTTGGTTGACTTTGTATGAATGGTGAAGTTGAAGATGGAATGAATCCAACCGTACCCTTCATGCTCTGGCAGTTTCGCAACCGGAGTTGTGTTCGAGCACGAAGTATAAACCAAGTGGATACACGATTTGTGTAGTTATCTCGAAGTTAATAGTCGAATCTTGGTTGACTTTGTATGAATGGTGAAGTTGAAGATGGAATGAATCCAACCGTACCCTTCATGCTCTGTAGTTTCGCAACCTGAGTTGTGTTCGAGCACGAACTACGAACCACGCGGATACACAATTTATGAAGTTATCTCGAAGTTAATAGTCGAATATTGGTTGACTTTGTATGAATGGTGAAGTTGAAGATGGAATGAATCCAACCGTACCCTTCATGCTCCGGAGTTTCGCAACCTGAGTTGTGTTCGAGCACGAAGTGCAAACCAAGTGGATACACGATTTGTGTAGTTATCTCGAAGTTAATAGTCGAATCTTGGTTGACTTTGTATGAATGGTGAAGTTGAAGATGGAATGAATCCAACCGTACCCTTCATGCTCTGCAGTTTCGCAACCGGAGTTGTGTTCGAGCACGAAGTGTAAACCAAGTGGATACACGATTTGTGTAGTTATCTCGAAGTTAATAGTCGAATCTTGGTTGACTTTGTATGAATGGTGAAGTTGAATATGGAATGAATCCAACCGTACCCTTTTTGCTTGGTAGTTTTGCAACCTGAGTTGTGTTCGAGCACGAACTACGAACCATGCGGATGCACAATTTATGAAGTTATCTCGAAGTTAATAGTCGAATATTGGTTGACTTTGTATGAATGGTGAAGTTGAAGATGGAATGAATCCAACCGTACCCTTCATGCTCCGGAGTTTCGCAACCTGAGTTGTGTTCGAGCACGGATTGTAAACCAAGTGGATACACGATTTGTGTAGTTATCTCGAAGTTAATAGTCGAATCTTCGTTGACTTTGTATGAATGGTGGAAGTTGAATATTGAATGAATCCAACCGTACCCTTCATGCTCTGGAGTTTCGCAACCGGAGTTGTGTTCGAGCACGAAGTGCAAACTAAGTGGATACACGATTTGTGTAGTTATCTCGAAGTTAATAGTCGAATCTTCGTTGACTTTGTATGAATGGTGAAGTTGAAGATGGAATGAATCCAACGGTACCCTTCATGCTCTGTAGTTTCGCAACCTGAGTTGTGTTCGAGCACGAACTACGAACCATGCGATACACAATTTATGAAGTTATCTCAAAGTTAGTAGTCGAATATTGGTTGACTTTGTATGAATGGTGAAGTTGAAGATGGAATGAATCCAACCGTACCCTTCATGCTCCGGAGTTTCGCAACCTGAGTTGTGTTCGAGCACGGAGTGTAAACCAAGTGGATACACGATTTGTGTAGTTATCTCGAAGTTAATAGTCGAATCTTCGTTGACTTTGTATGAATGGTGAAGTTGAATATTGAATGAACCCAACCGTACCCTTCATGCTCTGGAGTTTCGCAACCGGAGTTGTGTTCGAGCACGAAGTGTAAACCAAGTGGATACACAATTTATGAAGTTATCTCGAAGTTAATAGTCGAATCTTAGGTGACTTTGTATGAATGGTAATGTTGAAGATGCAATGAATCCACCGTACCCTTCATGCTCTGGAGTTTCACAACCGGAGTTGTGTTCGAGCACGAAGTGCAAACCAAGTGGATACACGATTTGTGTAGTTATCTCGAAGTTAATAGTCGAATCTTGGTTGACTTTGTATGAATGGTGAAGTTGAATATGGAATGAATCCAACCGTACCCTTCAGGCTTGGTAGTTTGCAACCTGAGTTGTGTTCGAGCACGAACTACGAACCATGCGGATGCACAATTTATGAAGTTATCTCGAAGTTAATAGTCGAATATTGGTTGACTTTGTATGAATGGTGAAGTTGAAGATGGAATGAATCCAACCGTACCCTTCATGCTCCGGAGTTTCGCAACCTGAGTTGTGTTCGAGCACGAAGTGTAAACCAAGTGGATACACGATTTGTGTAGTTATCTCGAAGTTAATAGTCGAATCTTCGTTGACTTTGTATGAATGGTGAAGTTGAATATTGAATGAATCCAACCGTACCCTTCATGCTCTGGAGTTTCGCAACCGGAGTTGTGTTCGAGCACGAAGTGTAAACCAAGTGGATACACGATTTGTGTAGTTATCTCGAAGTTAATAGTCGAATCTTGGTTGACTTTGTATGAATGGTGAAGTTGAAGATGGAATGAATCCAACCGTACCCTTCATGCTCTGGCAGTTTCGCAACCGGAGTTGTGTTCGAGCACGAAGTATAAACCAAGTGGATACACGATTTGTGTAGTTATCTCGAAGTTAATAGTCGAATCTTGGTTGACTTTGTATGAATGGTGAAGTTGAAGATGGAATGAATCCAACCGTACCCTTCATGCTCTGGAGTTTCGCAACCGGAGTTGTGTTCGAGCACGAACTACGTAAACCACGCGGATACACAATTTATGAAGTTATCTCGAAGGTAATAGTCGAATATTGGTTGACTTTGTATGAATGGTGAAGTTGAAGATGGAATGAATCCAACCGTACCCTTCAATGCTCCGGAGTTTCGCAACCTGAGTTGTGTTCGAGCACGGAGTGTAAACCAAGTGGATACACGATTTGTGTAGTTATCTCGAAGTTAATAGTCGAATCTTCGTTGACTTTGTATGAATGGTGAAGTTGAATATTGAATGAATCCAACCGTACCCTTCATGCTCTGGAGTTTCGCAACCGGAGTTGTGTTCGAGCACGAAGTGCAAACCAAGTGGATACACGATTTGTGTAGTTATCTCGAAGTTAATAGTTCGAATCTTGGTTGACTTTGTATGAATGGTGAAGTTGAAGATGGAATGAATCCAACCGTACCCTTCATGCTCTGCAGTTTCGCAACCGGAGTTGTGTTCGAGCACGAAGTATGAACCAAGTGGATACACGATTTGTGTAGTTATCTCGAAGTTAATAGTCGAATCTTGGTTGACTTTGTATGAATGTTGAAGTTGAAGATGGAATGAATCCAACCGTACCCTTCATGCTCTGTAGTTTCGCAACCTGAGTTGTGTTCGAGCACGAACTACGAACCATGCGGATACACAATTTATGAAGTTATCTCGAAGTTAATAGTCGAATATTGGTTGACTTTGTATGAATGGTGAAGTTGAAGATGGAATGAATCCAACCGTACCCTTCATGCTCCGGAGTTTCGCAACCTGAGTTGTGTTCGAGCACGGAGTGTAAACCAAGTGGATACACGATTTGTGTAGTTATCTCGAAGTTAATAGTCGAATCTTCGTTGACTTTGTATGAATGGTGAAGTTGAATATTGAATGAATCCAACCGTACCCTTCATGCTCTGGAGTTTCGCAACCGGAGTTGTGTTCGAGCACGAAGTGCAAACCAAGTGGATACACGATTTGTGTAGTTATCTCGAAGTTAATAGTCGAATCTTGGTTGACTTTGTATGAATGGTGAAGTTGAAGATGGAATGAATCCAACCGTACCCTTCATGCTCTGCAGTTTCGCAACCGGAGTTGTGTTCGAGCATGAAGTATAAACCAAGTGGATACACGATTTGTGTAGTTATCTCGAAGTTAATAGTCGAATCTTGGTTGACTTTGTATGAATGTTGAAGTTGAAGATGGAATGAATCCAACCGTACCCTTCATGCTCTGTAGTTTCGCAACCTGAGTTGTGTTCGAGCACGAACTACGAACCATGCGGATACACAATTTATGAAGTTATCTCGAAGTTAATAGTCGAATATTGGTTGACTTTGTATGAATGTTGAAGTTGAAGTTGGAATGAATTCAACCGTACCCTTCTGTCACGCCTAGAAATTTACACCAAATTTCTGAACAATAGCATGTATTAAAATCTCGGTCCAGGCATCAGGCCGAGTACACACTATGACAAATTAATACACAGTTCCACGACTTAAAAAACAAATAAAAACAATTATATATCGAAATGCAGCGGAAAAGGAAAACAAACTAAACCATCTAATCTTCAGCTTCAGCTGGTGAAGACGGCTCCACACCACAGGCACTCTCGACGGCGGACTGAACCTTACTTCAACCTTCGGAACAACCTTCTTCTGACACAGGGCTCTGGCACTTGCTCTGGTGGGGGAAAATTAAGCAAGGCTGAGTAAACAAACCACCGTACTCAACAAGTAACACCCAAGAGGGGGAGAATAATGAATGCAACAGGGTATCAAGGATAGGCGAAGGTTAACTTGCACAAAAGCTGCAGTAACTTAGCAAAATGTAATAGAATAGACTGAAATAAAAGTAAAGTAAACATTTAAAATAAACATCCACTGTCCAACGTTACAACCACGTTGCAACAGCCCAGACCGCTGTTGAACGTGACACCACGTAGCGACAGGGTCAACCCTCTGTCCAACGTTAAACCATGTTGCGACAGGCCCAAACCACTGCCAACGTTACACCACGTTGCGCAGGGTCAAACCAGTTCCAAGATTAATAAAATTATTAAAGAGGTTCAACTAATCCCAGTGAATCTGTCAGTTCGCCCAATAACCGCGGGCACGGCTATTCGAATAGTTTTACTCTGCAGAGGTGTACAACTTTACCCACAAGACATGGCTGCCAAGCATGTTACCATGCCCCAACGTATCACCACAATACCTCAGTACGGAAACCATGATAAGACCTTTCACCTAGCCCTCCCTAGACAATCGCACCACACTTCAGGTTTCACCCCCTCCTTTACACCAAGTCGGGCAGTCCCCTCTTGTGCCTTGGTAGATCTGGAAGCAGGAGAAGCTTTCGTTACACCACGATTGCCCGTCCATACTCCATCACGCCTACCCTTGCCTGGGTACGTCGAATAGGGACAAGCTAGATTACGAGTCTCACCGTTGCCCATTCTGGCTTGTGGTTAGTACGTGTAAGACCTTCAGGGTTTTCCTGAGAGCCGGTCCTTAATTGCCATGGGTGCGCCTCTCAAAACCATGCACCCACAGCCCACCATAAGCAATATTTTAGTTGTATTAATCCACCTCGGGAAATGAATATTGATAACAACCATTAAAGGTCTATTAAAGTTTAATCAATAAATAAGAATTGTTGAGCTAGTTGAACTAAGCATGGCTAAGCATCGACTAACCCTAATTCTAGTCAAATTAACCCTGGGATGACAATAATAATGAATGAGGATCAACGGATATATAGGTAATTGCCCAATAGATAAATACAATAAATAGATTTGCATAAAACAATGCATGTTTGAATGTAAAAGCAGGGGATTTTATAATCATAGGTTCAATATGATCAAAGAAGGGTGCCACTTGCCTTGCTTAGACCCACGAGAAACTTCGGCGACGACTTCGGGAACGAACGACGCTGCGACGGGGTCAAAACCTACGACAAACAAGGCAAAACAAACAAAACAGGCTATAAAACTACTGAAACAGAGAAAGAAACTATTTTTAATGGATTCTTGGCATTTTTCTGGATTTAATGAAACTTGAATGGACCTAAACGGAGACTAGATGAATTACTTATGAATTTTAGAAGTTTTCTAGGTTTTTAAAACTAAACAGAAAAACCTTATTGATTTATTGCGCAATTAATGGGGCTGCTGACGTCAACGAGGAGAGAGGAGCTGACGGCTGACAGGTGGGGACCACCTGTCAGTGGGAGAGAGGGGAAGTGGGGCGGCTGACACGCGGGCCCGGGAAGGAGAGAGAGGAGGCGGGCGCGGGGACGACTGACGGGTGGGGGCCCACTCGTCAGCGAGAGGGGAATAGAGAGGACGGGAGCGCGCGGGCTCGGGCGGACGGCGACGACCGGCGGGAGCGGCGGGCGACGCGGCGGCGGCGGCGCACGGCGACGGCGGCGCGACGGCGACGGCGCGACGGCGACGACCGACGAGCGGCAACGGCGCAACAGCGACGACGGCCGGGGCGGCGACGCACGGGCGCAAACCTGGCGAACAGCGCGACGGCGACGCGGGAGCGGCGGAGCGACGCGGCACGCACGGCGCAAGCGACGGCGGCCAGACGTCGCGACGCGGGGGGCGACGACGACCACGGCGGCCGGCGGGAGGGGCGAGCTTCGCACTCGTCCGGCGACGCGCGCGACTCGGCGGCGTCGGCCGGAAGGGGGGAGAGAGAGGGGAGGATGATGCTGGTGCTCACCGGCGGTGCGAGAGCGCGGCGGGTCGGCGAGACCGAGCGGAGGTGGCGACGCGGGCGGGAGCGGGAGATCGGCGGTGCGGCGGAGATCGACGGGCGGTGGGTACGGAAAGACGGTGACGACGCCGGCAGCGGGTCTTGGCGACCGTTGCGACGATAGTGACGAAGGGCGGAGGTGCGACGGCGACGCAAAAATGACGATTGCGACGAAGTGGGGACGGCGGCGTGGAGACCACGGCCGAGAGGGAGAGGGATCGGGGCGGCGTGGCGGTGAGTCAGCCAGCAGCGCGGCGGGCGGAGGAGCTCAGCGACGGCGTCCGAGAGGGAGAGGGGGATGGGATGCGGACGTTCACCGGGGAGGCGGCGACGGCGCAGTCAACGACGGCGTCGGTGACGACGTCGGGCGGCGACAAGCGGGCGGCTGTTGGGGGGCCGGCGCAAGCGGAGCGGCGGGATCGACGGCGACCGTTGCGAGCGACGGCGCGACGGCGGGAAAGCAAGCGATGTTGCGTGTGGGAGGAGGTGGCGCGGTTAGGCGGCAGGCGGCCGGAGCGAACGGTGGGTCGGCGACGTCGGCGCGACGGCAGCGGACGGCGGCGACAACCGACGGCGCGGCGAGGGGCGGTGCTTAAGGGTCGGCGGTTAGGCGGGGACCGAGGAGAGAGGAGGCACATGGCCGACCGGCGGCAACGGCGCCCCGACAACGCGGACGAAGCCGACCAGCGGCAACGGCGCGGGACGGGAGGCCGGCGGCTGGCCAGCAGATTGCGTCGCGAAGGGCGGCACGACGGGGACGCCTGTGCAGCTCGGGGAGGCAAACGACGGCGCGACGAGCGCAGCGGTGGCGGCGAATGGCGAGAACGGGCGGCAAGCGGAGGGGCGATGGCAACGCCCAAGGCAACGCGCACGCACGGCGGCAGCGGCGGCGGCCTCGGCTGCATCCTGCGGAGAGGAAAATGAGGGTGAGGAGGGGAGCTAGAGGCTCACCGGCGAGTGGGAATGACGGCGACAGGTCGCGAGGAGCGGGACAGTGGTGACATCCGACGGGCGCGACGGCGACGACCGGGCGATGGGATTGGGGTGGCGGTGGTGAGGTCGGGAGCGGCGGCGACCGAGTGGCGAGAGGATGCGCGGGCGCTGGAGATGCCCGCCGGTGACGACCGGGGCGGTAGCAAGTCGGCGACGGCGAGGCGGAGGTGATGACGCGGGTGGGCGGCGACGTCCGACGACCGACGAGGAAATCGGCGGCTGACGGCGACGGAGGGGAGCTTCGGGCGGAGAGGGGAAAGTGGCGGCGGGGCGGAGGCGCGGGATTTTATTGGGGTGGCGGCGCCGGCTAGGGCGGAGCGGCCGGTGGAGACCGAGTCGACGACGCGGCGAACTCGGCGGCGGCGGTTGCGGCGGTGGTTGCAGCGGCGGCGCGGCGGGCGGAGGTGTCGGGGCGGAGGCGGACTCGGCCGGTGGCGGCGCGGCGCGGGCGCGGGCGAAGCCTGGTTGCGGACAGGTGGGCCCCACCTGTGAGTGGCACGGGGAAGGAGGGAGGCGAGGCAGACTTCACAGCGAGCGCGGGCGAGCGAGCGGGCCGGGCGGCGGGAGGGACGAAGCGCGCGCGGGAGGAGCAGCCGGCCGGCGGGGAGTTGGGCCGGCTCGGCTGGGCCGGCCCGGGAAGGAGGAAAAGAAAAAGAAAAAGGAAAAAGAAAGAGGGACGAAAATTGGACTTCGGCCCAATTTGAGAAGGAAGGGAAAAAGAAAGGAAAAAGGAGGGAAAAAAAACCCCACTTTTGCCGAGTTTTAAATTAATTTGTTTGGCCAAATTTTATACTTCTGCAATTTGAATTTAAATCCTGTTAATTGATTTGGAACCTCGATTTAATTAAATTAATTCCTTTTAGAGGGATTTTTCCTGAGTTAATTAAGTCAATTGTTGTTTACGAATTTCTTTTTATGATTTTAGGCTTGGGATAAAACTCCGGGCGTGACACCTTCATGCTCTGGAGTTTCGCAACCGGAGTTATGTTTGAGCACGAAGTGTAAACCAAGTGGATACACGATTTGTGTAGTTATCTCGAAGTTAATAGTCGAATCTTCGTTGACTTTGTATGAATGGTGAAGTTGATGATGGAATGAATCCAAGGGTACCGATCACGCTAGGAAGTTTCGCAACCAAAGTTTTGTTCGAGCACGAAGTGTAAACCAAGTGGATACACAATTTATGAAAGTTATCTTGAAGTTAATAGTCGAATCATGGTTGACATTGTATGAATGGTGAAGTTGAAGATGGAATGAATCCAACCGTACCCTTCATGCTGTGGAGTTTCGCAACCGGAGTTGTGTTCGAGCACGAAGTGCAAACCAAGTGGATAAACGATTTGTGTAGTTATCTCGAAGTTAATAGTCGAATCTTGGTTGACTTTGTATGAATGGTGAAGTTGAAGATGAAATGAATCCAACCATACCCTTCATGCTCTGGAGTTTCGCAACCGGAGTTGTGTTCGAGCACAAAGTGTAAACCAAGTGGATACACCAATTTATGAAGATATCTCGAAGTTAATAGTCAAATCTTAGGTGGACTTTGTATGAATGGTAAAGTTGAGATGGAATGAATCCAACCGTACCCATCATGCTCTGGACTTTCGCAACCGGAGTTGTGTTCGAGCACGAAGTGCAAAACCAAGTGGATACACGATTTGTGTAGTTATCTTGAAGTAATAGTCGAATTCTTGGTTGACTTTGTGTGAATAGTGAAGTTTAAGATGGAATGAATCCAACCATACCCTTCATGCACTGCAGTTTCGCAACCGGAGTTGTGTTCGAGCACAAAGTGTAAACCAAGTGGATACACGATTTGTGTAGTTATCTCGAAGTTAATAGTCGAATCTTGGTTGACTTTGTATGAATGTTGAAGTTGAAGATGGAAGATGAATCCAACCGTACCCTTCATGCTCTAGAGGTTTCGCAACCGGAGTTATGTTCGAGCACAAAGTGTAAACCAAGTGGATATACGATTTGTGTAGTTATCTCGAAGTTAATAGTCGAATCTTCATTGACTTTGGATGAATGGTGAAGTTGAAGGTGCAATGAATCCAACCGTACCCTTCATGCTCTGGAGTTTCGCAACCGGAGTTGTGTTCGAGCACGAAGTGCAAACCAAGTGGATACACGATTTGTGTAGTTATCTCGAAGTTAATAGTCCAAATCTTGGTTGACTTTGTATGAATGGTGAAGTTGAAGATGGAATGAATCCAACCGTACCCTTCATGCTGTGAAGTTTCGCAACCGGAGTTGTGTTCGAGCACGAAGTGCAAACCAAGTGGATAAACGATTTGTGTAGTTATCTCGAAGTTAATAGTCGAATCTTGGTTGACTTTGTATGAAAGGTGAAGTTGAAGATGGAATGAATCCAACCGTACCCTTCATGCTCTGGAGTTTCGCAACCTGAGTTGTGTTCGAGCACGAGGTGTAAACCAAGTGGATACATGATTTGTATAGTTATCTCAAAGTTAATAGTCGAATCTTGGTTGATTTTGTATGAATGGTGAAGTTGAAGATGGAATGAATCCAACCGTACCCTTCATGCTCTGGAGTTTCGCAACCTGAGTTGTGTTCGAGCACGGAGTGTAAACCAAGTGGATACACGATTTGTGTAGTTATCTCGAAGTTAATAGTCGAATCTTGGTTGACTTTGTATGAATGGTGAAGTTGAAGATGGAATGAATCCAACCGTACCCTTCATGCTCTGGAGTGTCGCAACCGGAGTTATGTTCGAGCACGAAGTGTAAACCAAGTGGATACACGATTTGTGTAGTTATCTCGAAGTTAATAGTCGAATCTTGGTTGACTTTGTATGAATGGTGAAGTTGAAGATGGAATGAATCCAACCGTACCCTTCATGCTGTGAAGTTTCGCAACCGGAGTTGTGTTCGAGCACGAAGTGCAAACCAAGTGGATAAACGATTTGTGTAGTTATCTCGAAGTTAATAGTCGAATCTTGGTTGACTTTGTATGAAAGGTGAAGTTGAAGATGGAATGAATCCAACCGTACCCTTCATGCTCTGGAGTTTCGCAACCTGAGTTGTGTTCGAGCACGGAGTGTAAACCAAGTGGATACATGATTTGTATAGTTATCTCAAAGTTAATAGTCGAATCTTGGTTGATTTTGTATGAATGGTGAAGTTGAAGATGGAATGAATCCAACCGTACCCTTCATGCTCTGGAGTTTCGCAACCTGAGTTGTGTTCGAGCACGGAGTGTAAACCAAGTGGATACACGATTTGTGTAGTTATCTCGAAGTTAATAGTCGAATCTTCGTTGACTTTGTATGAATGGTGAAGTTGAATATTGAATGAATGCAACCGTACCCTTCATGCTCTGGAGTTTCGCAACCGGAGTTGTGTTCGAGCACGAAGTGCAAACTAAGTGGATACACGATTTGTGTAGTTATCTCGAAGTTAATAGTCGAATCTTGGTTGACTTTGTATGAATGGTGAAGTTGAAGATGGAATGAATCCAACCGTACCCTTCATGCTCTGGAGTGTCGCAACCGGAGTTATGTTCGAGCACGAAGTGTAAACCAAGTGGATACACGATTTGTGTAGTTATCTCGAAGTTAATAGTCGAATCTTGGTTGACTTTGTACGAATGGTGAAGTTGAAGATGGAATGAATCCAACCGTACCCTTCATGCTGTGAAGTTTCGCAACCGGAGTTGTGTTCGAGCACGAAGTGCAAACCAAGTGGATAAACGATTTGTGTAGTTATCTCGAAGTTAATAGTCGAATCTTGGTTGACTTTGTATGAATGGTGAAGTTGAAGATGGAATGAATCCAACCGTACCCTTCATGCACTGCAGTTTCGCAACCAGAGTTGTGTTCGAGCACGAAGTGTAATCCAAGTGGATACACGATTTGTGTAGTTATCTCGAAGTTAATAGTCGAATCTTGGTTGACTTTGTATGAATGTTGATGTTGAAGATGGAATGAACCCAACCGTACCCTTCATGCTCTGGAGTTTCGCAACCAGAGTTATGTTCGAGCACGAAGTGTAAACCAAGTGGATACACGATTTGTGTAGTTATCTCGAAGTTAATAGTCGAATCTTCGTTGACTTTGTATGAATGGTGAAGTTGATGATGGAATGAATCCAAGGGTACCGATCACGCTAGGAAGTTTCGCAACCAAAGTTGTGTTCGAGCACGAAGTGTAAACCTAGTGGATACACAACTTATGAAGTTACCTCGAAGTTAATACTCGAATCTTGGTTGACTTTGTATGAATGGTAAAGTTGAAGATGGAATGAATCCAACCGTGCCCTTCATGCTCTGGAGTTTCGCAACCGGAGTTGTGTTCGAGCACGAAGTGCAAACCAAGTGGATACACGATTTGTGTAGTTATCTCGAAGTTAATAGTCGAATCTTGGTTGACTTTGTATGAATGGTGAAGTTGAAAATGGAATGAATCCAACCATACCCTTCATGCTCTGGAGTTTCGCAACCGAAGTTGTGTTCGAGCACGAAGTGTAAACCAAGTGGATACACAATTTATGAAGTTATCTCGAAGTTAATAGTCGAATCTTGGTTGACTTTGTATGAATGGTAAAGTTGAAGAGGGAATGAATCCAACCGTGCCCTTCATGCTCTGGAGTTTCGCAACCGGAGTTGTGTTCGAGCACGAAGTGCAAACCAAGTGGATAAACGATTTGTGTAGTTATCTCGAAGTTAATAGTCGAATCTTGGTTGACTTTGTGTGAATAGTGAAGTTTAAGATGGAATGAATCCAACCATACCCTTCATGCTCCGGAGTTTCGCAACCGGAGTTGTGTTTGAGCACGAAGAGTAAACCAAGTGGATACAGAATTTATGAAGTTATCTCGAAGTTAATAGTCGAATCATGGGTGACTTTGTATGAATGGTGAAGTTGAAGATGGAATGAATCCAACCGTACCCTTCATGCTCTGCAGTTTCGCAACCGGAGTTATGTTCGAGCACGAAGTGTAAACCAAGTGGATACACGATTTGTGTAGTTATCTCGAAGTTAATAGTCGAATCTTCGTTGACTTTGTATGAATGGTGAAGTTGATGATGGAATGAATCCAAGGGTACTGATCACGCTAGGAAGTTTCGCAACCAAAGTTGTCTTCAAGCACGAAGTGTAAACCAAGTGGATACACAATTTATGAAGTTATCTCGAAGTTAATAGTCGAATCATGGAGGACTTTGTATCAATTGTGAAGTTGACGATGGAATGAATCCAAGTGTACGCTTCATGCTAGGGAGTTTCGCAACCGAAGTTGTGTTCGAGCACGAACTACGAACCTTGTGGACACACAATTTATGAAGTTATCTCGAAGTTAATAGTCGAATCTTGGTTGACTTTGTATGAATGGTGAAGTTGAAAATGGAATGAATCCAACCATACCCTTCATGCTTTGGAGTTTCGCAACCGGAGTTGTGTTCGAGCACGAAGTGCAAACCAAGTGGATAAACGATTTGTGTAGTTATCTCGAAGTTAATAGTCGAATCTTGGTTGACTTTGTATGAATGGTGAAGTTGAAGATGGAATGAATCCAACCGTACCCTTCATGCACTGCAGTTTCGCAACCAGAGTTGTGTTCGAGCACGAAGTGTAATCCAAGTGGATACACGATTTGTGTAGTTATCTCGAAGTTAATAGTCGAATCTTGGTTGACTTTGTATGAATGTTGATGTTGAAGATGGAATGAATCCAACCGTACCCTTCATGCTCTGGAGTTTCGCAACCAGAGTTATGTTCGAGCACGAAGTGTAAACCAAGTGGATACACGATTTGTGTAGTTATCTCGAAGTTAATAGTCGAATCTTCGTTGACTTTGTATGAATGGTGAAGTTGATGATGGAATGAATCCAAGGGTACCGATCACGCTAGGAAGTTTCGCAACCAAAGTTGTGTTCGAGCACGAAGTGTAAACCTAGTGGATACACAACTTATGAAGTTACCTCGAAGTTAATACTCGAATCTTGGTTGACTTTGTATGAATGGTAAAGTTGAAGATGGAATGAATCCAACCGTGCCCTTCATGCTCTGGAGTTTCGCAACCGGAGTTGTGTTCGAGCACGAAGTGCAAACCAAGTGGATACACGATTTGTGTAGTTATCTCGAAGTTAATAGTCGAATCTTGGTTGACTTTGTATGAATGGTGAAGTTGAAAATGGAATGAATCCAACCATACCCTTCATGCTCTGGAGTTTCGCAACCGAAGTTGTGTTCGAGCACGAAGTGTAAACCAAGTGGATACACAATTTATGAAGTTATCTCGAAGTTAATAGTCGAATCTTGGTTGACTTTGTATGAATGGTAAAGTTGAAGAGGGAATGAATCCAACCGTGCCCTTCATGCTCTGGAGTTTCGCAACCGGAGTTGTGTTCGAGCACGAAGTGCAAACCAAGTGGATAAACGATTTGTGTAGTTATCTCGAAGTTAATAGTCGAATCTTGGTTGACTTTGTGTGAATAGTGAAGTTTAAGATGGAATGAATCCAACCATACCCTTCATGCTCCGGAGTTTCGCAACCGGAGTTGTGTTTGAGCACGAAGAGTAAACCAAGTGGATACAGAATTTATGAAGTTATCTCGAAGTTAATAGTCGAATCATGGGTGACTTTGTATGAATGGTGAAGTTGAAGATGGAATGAATCCAACCGTACCCTTCATGCTCTGCAGTTTCGCAACCGGAGTTATGTTCGAGCACGAAGTGTAAACCAAGTGGATACACGATTTGTGTAGTTATCTCGAAGTTAATAGTCGAATCTTCGTTGACTTTGTATGAATGGTGAAGTTGATGATGGAATGAATCCAAGGGTACTGATCACGCTAGGAAGTTTCGCAACCAAAGTTGTCTTCAAGCACGAAGTGTAAACCAAGTGGATACACAATTTATGAAGTTATCTCGAAGTTAATAGTCGAATCATGGAGGACTTTGTATCAATTGTGAAGTTGACGATGGAATGAATCCAAGTGTACGCTTCATGCTAGGGAGTTTCGCAACCGAAGTTATGTTCGAGCACGAACTACGAACCTTGTGGACACACAATTTATGAAGTTATCTCGAAGTTAATAGTCGAATCTTGGTTGACTTTGTATGAATGGTGAAGTTGAAAATGGAATGAATCCAACCATACCCTTCATGCTTTGGAGTTTCGCAACCGAAGTTGTGTTCGAGCATGAAGTGTAAACCAAGTGGATACACAATTTATGAAGTTATCTCGAAGTTAATACTCGAATCTTGGTTGACTTTGTATGAATGGTAAAGTTGAAGATGGAATGAATCCAACCGTGCCCTTCATGCTCTGGAGTTTCGCAACCGGAGTTGTGTTCGAGCACGAAGTGCAAACCAAGTGGATAAACGATTTGTGTAGTTATCTCGAAGTTAATAGTCGAATCTTGGTTGACTTTGTGTGAATAGTGAAGTTTAAGATGGAATGAATCCAACCATACCCTTCATGCTCTGTTGTTTCGCAACCGGAGTTGTGTTTGAGCACGAAGAGTAAACCAAGTGGATACAGAATTTGCGAAGTTATCTCGAAGTTAATAGTCGAATCATGGGTGACTTTGTATGAATGGTGAAGTTGAAGATGGAATGAATCCAACCGTACCCTTCATGCTCTAATGTTTCGCAACCTGAGTTGTGTTCGAGCACGGAGTGTAAATCAAGTGGATACACGATTTGTGTAGTTATCTCGAAGTTAATAGTCGAATCTTCGTTGACTTTGTATGAATGGTGAAGTTTATGATGGAACGAATCCAACCGTACCCTCCATGCTCTGCAGTTTCGCAACCGGAGTTGTGTTCGAGCACGAAGTGTAATCCAAGTGGATACACGATTTGTGTAGTTATCTCGAAGTTAATAGTCGAATCTTGGTTGACTTTGTATGAATGTTGAAGTTGAAGATGGAATGAATCCAACCGTACCCTTCATGCTCTGCAGTTTCGCAACCGGAGTTATGTTCGAGCACGAAGTGTAAACCAAGTGGATACACGATTTGTGTAGTTATCTCGAAGTTAATAGTCGAATCTTCGTTGACTTTGTATGAATGGTGAAGTTGAAGATGGAATGAATCCAACCGTACCCTTCATGCTCTGGAGTTTCGCAACCGGAGTTGTGTTCGAGCACGAAGTGCAAACCAAGTGGATACACGATTTGTGTAGTTATCTCGAAGTTAATACTCGAATCTTGGTTGACTTTGTATGAATGGTAAAGTTGAAGATGGAATGAATCCAACCGTGCCCTTCATGCTCTGGAGTTTCGCAACCGGAGTTGTGTTCGAGCACGAAGTGCAAACCAAGTGGATAAACGATTTGTGTAGTTATCTCGAAGTTAATAGTCGAATCTTGGTTGACTTTGTGTGAATAGTGAAGTTTAAGATGGAATGAATCCAACCATACCCTTCATGCTCTGTTGTTTCGCAACCGGAGTTGTGTTTGAGCACGAAGAGTAAACCAAGTGGATACAGAATTTGCGAAGTTATCTCGAAGTTAATAGTCGAATCATGGGTGACTTTGTATGAATGGTGAAGTTGAAGATGGAATGAATCCAACCGTACCCTTCATGCTCTAATGTTTCGCAACCTGAGTTGTGTTCGAGCACGGAGTGTAAATCAAGTGGATACACGATTTGTGTAGTTATCTCGAAGTTAATAGTCGAATCTTCGTTGACTTTGTATGAATGGTGAAGTATATGATGGAACGAATCCAACCGTACCCTCCATGCTCTGCAGTTTCGCAACCGGAGTTGTGTTCGAGCACTAAGTGTAATCCAAGTGGATACACGATTTGTGTAGTTATCTCGAAGTTAATAGTCGAATCTTGGTTGACTTTGTATGAATGTTGAAGTTGAAGATGGAATGAATCCAACCGTACCCTTCATGCTCTGCAGTTTCGCAACCGGAGTTATGTTCGAGCACGAAGTGTAAACCAAGTGGATACACGATTTGTGTAGTTATCTCGAAGTTAATAGTCGAATCTTCGTTGACTTTGTATGAATGGTGAAGTTGATGATGGAATGAATCCAAGGGTACCGATCACGCTAGGAAGTTTCGTAACCAAAGTTGTGTTTGAGCATGAAGTGTAAACCAAGCGGATACACAATTTATGAAGTTATCTCTAAGTTCATAGTCGAATCATGGTTGACTTTGTATCAATTGTGAAGTTGACGATGGAATGAATCCAAGTGTACGCTTCATGCTAGGGAGTTTCGCAACCGAAGTTGTGTTCGAGCACGAACTACGAACCTTGTGGCTACACAATTTATGAAGTTATCTCGAAGTTAATAGTCGAATCTTGGTTGACTTTGTATGAATGGTGAAGTTGAAAATGGAATGAATCCAACCATACCCTTCATGCTCTGGAGTTTCGCAACCGAAGTTGTGTTCGAGCACGAAGTGTAAACCAAGTGGATACACAATTTATGAAGTTATCTCGAAGTTAATAGTCGAATCATGGTTGACTTTGTATGAATGGAAAAGTTGAAGATGGAATGAATCCAACCGTGCCCTTCATGCTCTGGAGTTTCGCAACCGGAGTTGTGTTCGAGCACGAAGTGTAAACCAAGTGGATAAACGATTTGTGTAGTTATCTCGAAGTTAATAATCGAATCTTGGTTGACTTTGTATGAATAGTGAAGTTGAAGATGGAATGAATCCAACCGTACCCTTCAGGCTCTGTTGTTTCGCAACCGGAGTTGTGTTTGAGCACGAAGTGTAAACCAAGTGGATACAGAATTTATGAAGTTATCTCGAAGTTAATAGTCGAATCTTGGGTGACTTTGTATGAATGGTGAAGTTGAAGATGGAATGAATCCAACCGTACCCTTCATGCTTTAAAGTTTCGCAACCTGAGTTGTGTTCGAGCACGGAGTGTAAACCAAGTGGATAACGATTTGTGTAGTTATCTCGAAGTTAATAGTCGAATCTTCATTGACTTTGTATGGATGGTGAAGTTGAATATTGAATGAATCCAACCGTACCCTTCATGCTCTGGAGTTTCGCAACCGGAGTTGTGTTTGAGCACGAAGTGTAAACCAAGTGGATACACAATTTATAAAGTTATCTCGAAGTTAATAGTCTAATCTTAGGTGACTTTGTATGAATGGTAAAGTTGAAGATGGAATGAATCCAACTGTACCCTTCATGCTCTGGAGTTTCGCAACCGGTGTTGTGTTCGAGCACGAAGTGCAAACCAAGTGGATACACGATTTGTGTAGTTATCTCGAAGTTAATAGTCGAATCTTGGTTGACTTTGTATGAATGGTGAAGTTGAAGATGGAATGAATGCAACCGTACCCTCCATGCTCTGCAGTTTCGCAATCGGTGTTGTGTTCGAGCACGAAGTGTAATCCAAGTGGATACACGATTTGTGTAGTTATCTCGGAGTTAATAGTAGAATCTTGGTTGACTTTGTATGAATGTTGAAGTTGAAGATGGAATGAATCCAACAGTACCCTTCATGCTCTGCAGTTTCCCAACCGGAGTTATGTTCGAGCACGAAGTGTAAACCAAGTGGATACACGATTTGTGTAGTTATCTCGAAGATAATAGTCGAATCTTCGTTGACTTTGTATGAATGGTGAAGTTGATGATGGAATGAATCCAAGGGTACCGATCACGCTAGGAAGTTTCGCAACCAAAGTTGTCTTCGAGCACGAAGTGTAAACCAAGTGGATACACAATTTATGAAGTTATCTCTAAGTTCATAGTCGAATCATGGTTGACTTTGTATGAATGGTGAAGTTGAAGATGGAATGAATGCAACCGTACCCTCCATGCTCTGCAGTTTCACAATCGGTGTTGTGTTCGAGCACGAAGTGTAATCCAAGTGGATACACGATTTGTGTAGTTATCTCGGAGTTAATAGTAGAATCTTGGTTGACTTTGTATGAATGTTGAAGTTGAAGATGGAATGAATCCAACAGTACCCTTCATGCTCTGCAGTTTCCCAACCGGAGTTATGTTCGAGCACGAAGTGTAAACCAAGTGGATACACGATTTGTGTAGTTATCTCGAAGATAATAGTCGAATCTTCGTTGACTTTGTATGAATGGTGAAGTTGATGATGGAATGAATCCAAGGGTACCGATCACGCTAGGAAGTTTCGCAACCAAAGTTGTCTTCGAGCACGAAGTGTAAACCAAGTGGATACACAATTTATGAAGTTATCTCTAAGTTCATAGTCGAATCATGGTTGACTTTGTATGAATTGTGAAGTTGACGATGGAATGAATCCAAGTGTACCCTTCATGCTCTGGAGTTTCGCAACCAGAGTTGTGTTCGAGCACGAAGTGTAAACCAAGTGGATACACAATTTATGAAGTTATCTCGAAGTTAAAAGTCGAATGTTAGGTGACTTTGTATGAATGGTAAAGTTGAAGATGGAATGAATCCAACTGTACCCTTCATGCTCTGGAGTTTCGCAACCGGAGTTGTGTTCGAGCACGAAGTGCAAACCAAGTGGATACACGATTTGTGTAGTTATCTCGAAGTTAATAGTCGAATCTTGGTTGCCTTTGTATGAACGGTGAAGTTGAAGATGGAATGAATCCAACTGTACCCTTCATGCTCTGGAGTTTCGCAACCGGAGTTGTGTTCGAGCACGAAGTGCAAACCAAGTGGATACACGATTTGTGTAGTTATCTCGAAGTTAATAGTCGAATCTTGGTTGACTTTGTATGAATGTTGAAGTTGAAGATGGAATGAATCCAATCGTACCCTTCATGCTCTGGAGTTTCGCAACCGGAGTTATGTTCGAGCACGAAGTGTAAACCAAGTGGATACACGATTTGTGTAGTTATCTCGAAGTTAATAGTCGAATCTTCGTTGACTTTCTAGGAATGGTGAAGTTGATGATGGAATGAATCCAAGGGTACCGATCACGCTAGGAAGTTTCGCAACCAAAGTTGTATTCGAGCACGAAGTGTAAACCTAGTGGATACACAATTTATGAAGTTATCTCGAAGTTAATAGTCGAATCTTGGTTGAGTTTGTATGAATGGTGAAGTTGAAAATGGAATGAATCCAACCGTACCCTTCATGCTTTGGAGTTTCGCAACCGAAGTTGTGTTCGAGCACGAAGTGTAAAGCAAGTGGATACACAATTTATGAAGTTATCTCGAAGTTAATAGTCGAATCTTGGTTGACTTTGTATGAATGGTAAAGTTGAAGATGGAATGAATCCAACCGTGCCCTTCATGCTCTGGAGTTTCGCAACCGGAGTTGTGTTCGAGCACGAAGTGCAAACCAAGTGGATAAACGATTTGTGTAGTTATCTCGAAGTTAATAGTCGAATCTTGGTTGACTTTGTGTGAATAGTGAAGTTGAAGATGGAATGAATCCAACCATACCCTTCATGCTCTGTTGTTTCGCAACCGAAGTTGTGTTTGAGCACGAAGTGTAAACCAAGTGGATATAGAATTTATGAAGTTATCTCGAAGTTAATAGTCGAATCTTGGTTGACTTTGTATGAATGGTGAAGTTGAAGATGGAATGAATCCAACCGTACCCTTCATGCCCTAAAGTTTCGCAACCTGAGTTGTGTTCGAGCACGGAGTGTAAACCAAGTGGATACACGATTTGTGTAGTTATCTCGAAGTTAATAGTCGAATCTTCGTTGACTTTGTATGAATGGTGAAGTTGAATATTTAATGAATCCAACCGTACCCTTCATGCTCTGGAGTTTCGCAACCAGAGTTGTGTTCGAGCACGAAGTGTAAACCAAGTGGATACACAATTTATGAAGTTATCTCGAAGTTAAAAGTCGAATGCTAGGTGACTTTGTATGAATGGTAAAGTTGAAGATGGAATGAATCCAACTGTACCCTTCATGCTCTGGAGTTTCGCAACCGGAGTTGTGTTCGAGCACGAAGTGCAAACCAAGTGGATACACGATTTGTGTAGTTATCTCGAAGTTAATAGTCGAATCTTGGTTGACTTTGTATGAATGGTGAAGTTGAAGATGGAATGAATGCAACCGTACCCTCCATGCTCTGCAGTTTCGCAATCGGTGTTGTGTTCGAGCACGAAGTGTAATTCAAGTGGATACACGATTTGTGTAGTTATCTCGGAGTTAATAGTAGAATCTTGGTTGACTTTGTATGAATGTTGAAGTTGAAGATGGAATGAATCCAACAGTACCCTTCATGCTCTGCAGTTTCGCAACCGGAGTTATGTTCGAGCACGAAGTGTAAACCAAGTGGATACACGATTTGTGTAGTTATCTCGAAGATAATAGTCGAATCTTCGTTGACTTTGTATGAATGGTGAAGTTGATGATGGAATGAATCCAAGGGTACCGATCACGCTAGGAAGTTTCACAACCAAAGTTGTCTTCGAGCACGAAGTGTAAACCAAGTGGATACACAATTTATGAAGTTATCTCTAAGTTCATAGTCGAATCATGGTTGACTTTGTATGAATTGTGAACTTGACGATGGAATGAATCCAAGTGTACGCTTCATGCTAGGGAGTTTCGCAACCGAAGTTGTGTTCGAGCACGAACTACAAACCTTGTGGATACACAATTTATGAAGTTATCTCGAAGTTAATAGTCGAATCTTGGTTGAGTTTGTATGAATGGTGAAGTTGAAAATGGAATGAATCCAACCGTACCCTTCATGCTTTGGAGTTTCGCAACCGAAGTTGTGTTCGAGCACGAAGTGTAAAGCAAGTGGATACACAATTTATGAAGTTATCTCGAAGTTAATAGTCGAATCTTGGTTGACTTTGTATGAATGGTAAAGTTGAAGATGGAATGAATCCAACCGTGCCCTTCATGCTCTGGAGTTTCGCAACCGTAGTTGTGTTCGAGCACGGAGTGTAAACCAAGTGGATACACGATTTGTGTAGTTATCTCGAAGTTAATAGTCGAATCTTCGTTGACTTTGTATGAATGGTGAAGTTGAATATTGAATGAATCCAACCGTACCCTTCATGCTCTGGAGTTTCGCAACCAGAGTTGTGTTCGAGCACGAAGTGTAAACCAAGTGGATACACAATTTATGAAGTTATCTCGAAGTTAAAAGTCGAATGTTAGGTGACTTTGTATGAATGGTAAAGTTGAAGATGGAATGAATCCAACTGTACCCTTCATGCTCTGGAGTTTCGCAACCGGAGTTGTGTTCGAGCACGAAGTGCAAACCAAGTGGATACACGATGTAGTTATCTCGAAGTTAATAGTCGAATCTTGGTTGCCTTTGTATGAACGGTGAAGTTGAAGATGGAATGAAACCAACTGTACCCTTCATGCTCTGGAGTTTCGCAACCGGAGTTGTGTTCGAGCACGAAGTGCAAACCAAGTGGATACACGATTTGTGTAGTTATCTCGAAGTTAATAGTCGAATCTTGGTTGACTTTGTATGAATGTTGAAGTTGAAGATGGAATGAATCCAATCGTACCCTTCATGCTCTGGAGTTTCGCAACCGGAGTTATGTTCGAGCACGAAGTGTAAACCAAGTGGATACACGATTTGTGTAGTTATCTCGAAGTTAATAGTCGAATCTTCGTTGACTTTCTAGGAATGGTGAAGTTGATGATGGAATGAATCCAAGGGTACCGATCACGCTAGGAAGTTTCGCAACCAAAGTTGTATTCGAGCACGAAGTGTAAACCTAGTGGATACACAATTTATGAAGTTATCTCGAAGTTAATAGTCGAATCTTGGTTGAGTTTGTATGAATGGTGAAGTTGAAAATGGAATGAATCCAACCGTACCCTTCATGCTTTGGAGTTTCGCAACCGAAGTTGTGTTCGAGCACGAAGTGTACAGCAAGTGGATACACAATTTATGAAGTTATCTCGAAGTTAATAGTCGAATCTTGGTTGACTTTGAATGAATGGTAAAGTTGAAGATGGAATGAATCCAACCGTGCCCTTCATGCTCTGGAGTTTCGCAACCGGAGTTGTGTTCGAGCACGAAGTGCAAACCAAGTGGATAAACGATTTGTGTAGTTATCTCGAAGTTAATAGTCGAATCTTGGTTGACTTTGTGTGAATAGTGAAGTTGAAGATGGAATGAATCCAACCATACCCTTCATGCTCTGTTGTTTCGCAACCGAAGTTGTGTTTGAGCACGAAGTGTAAACCAAGTGGATACAGAATTTATGAAGTTATCTCGAAGTTAATAGTCGAATCTTGGTTGACTTTGTATGAATGGTGAAGTTGAAGATGGAATGAATCCAACCGTACCCTTCATGCCCTAAAGTTTCGCAACCTGAGTTGTGTTCGAGCACGGAGTGTAAACCAAGTGGATACACGATTTGTGTAGTTATCTCGAAGTTAATAGTCGAATCTTCGTTGACTTTGTATGAATGGTGAAGTTGAATATTTAATGAATCCAACCGTACCCTTCATGCTCTGGAGTTTCGCAACCAGAGTTGTGTTCGAGCACGAAGTGTAAACCAAGTGGATACACAATTTATGAAGTTATCTCGAAGTTAAAAGTCGAATGTTAGGTGACTTTGTATGAATGGTAAAGTTGAAGATGGAATGAATCCAACTGTACCCTTCATGCTCTGGAGTTTCGCAACCGGAGTTGTGTTCGAGCACGAAGTGCAAACCAAGTGGATACACGATTTGTGTAGTTATCTCGAAGTTAATAGTCGAATCTTGGTTGACTTTGTATGAATGGTGAAGTTGAAGATGGAATGAATGCAACCGTACCCTCCATGCTCTGCAGTTTCGCAATCGGTGTTGTGTTCGAGCACGAAGTGTAATCCAAGTGGATACACGATTTGTGTAGTTATCTCGGAGTTAATAGTAGAATCTTGGTTGACTTTGTATGAATGTTGAAGTTGAAGATGGAATGAATCCAACAGTACCCTTCATGCTCTGCAGTTTCCCAACCGGAGTTATGTTCGAGCACGAAGTGTAAACCAAGTGGATACACGATTTGTGTAGTTATCTCGAAGATAATAGTCGAATCTTCGTTGACTTTGTATGAATGGTGAAGTTGATGATGGAATGAATCCAAGGGTACCGATCACGCTAGGAAGTTTCGCAACCAAAGTTGTCTTCGAGCACGAAGTGTAAACCAAGTGGATACACAATTTATGAAGTTATCTCTAAGTTCATAGTCGAATCATGGTTGACTTTGTATGAATGGTGAAGTTGAAGATGGAATGAATGCAACCGTACCCTCCATGCTCTGCAGTTTCGCAATCGGTGTTGTGTTCGAGCACGAAGTGTAATCCAAGTGGATACACGATTTGTGTAGTTATCTCGGAGTTAATAGTAGAATCTTGGTTGACTTTGTATGAATGTTGAAGTTGAAGATGGAATGAATCCAACAGTACCCTTCATGCTCTGCAGTTTCCCAACCGGAGTTATGTTCGAGCACGAAGTGTAAACCAAGTGGATACACGATTTGTGTAGTTATCTCGAAGATAATAGTCGAATCTTCGTTGACTTTGTATGAATGGTGAAGTTGATGATGGAATGAATCCAAGGGTACCGATCACGCTAGGAAGTTTCGCAACCAAAGTTGTCTTCGAGCACGAAGTGTAAACCAAGTGGATACACAATTTATGAAGTTATCTCTAAGTTCATAGTCGAATCATGGTTGACTTTGTATGAATTGTGAAGTTGACGATGGAATGAATCCAAGTGTACGCTTCATGCTAGGGAGTTTCGCAACCGAAGTTGTGTTCGAGCACGAACTACGAACCTTGTGGATACACAATTTATGAAGTTATCTCGAAGTTAATAGTCGAATCTTGGTTGAGTTTGTATGAATGGTGAAGTTGAAAATGGAATGAATCCAACCGTACCCTTCATGCTTTGGAGTTTCGCAACCGAAGTTGTGTTCGAGCACGAAGTGTAAAGCAAGTGGATACACAATTTATGAAGTTATCTCGAAGTTAATAGTCGAATCTTGGTTGACTTTGTATGAATGGTAAAGTTGAAGATGGAATGAATCCAACCGTGCCCTTCATGCTCTGGAGTTTCGCAACCGTAGTTGTGTTCGAGCACGGAGTGTAAACCAAGTGGATACACGATTTGTGTAGTTATCTCGAAGTTAATAGTCGAATCTTCGTTGACTTTGTATGAATGGTGAAGTTGAATATTGAATGAATCCAACCGTACCCTTCATGCTCTGGAGTTTCGCAACCAGAGTTGTGTTCGAGCACGAAGTGTAAACCAAGTGGATACACAATTTATGAAGTTATCTCGAAGTTAAAAGTCGAATGTTAGGTGACTTTGTATGAATGGTAAAGTTGAAGATGGAATGAATCCAACTGTACCCTTCATGCTCTGGAGTTTCGCAACCGGAGTTGTGTTCGAGCACGAAGTGCAAACCAAGTGGATACACGATTTGTGTAGTTATCTCGAAGTTAATAGTCGAATCTTGGTTGCCTTTGTATGAACGGTGAAGTTGAAGATGGAATGAATCCAACTGTACCCTTCATGCTCTGGAGTTTCGCAACCGGAGTTGTGTTCGAGCACGAAGTGCAAACCAAGTGGATACACGATTTGTGTAGTTATCTCGAAGTTAATAGTCGAATCTTGGTTGACTTTGTATCAATGTTGAAGTTGAAGATGGAATGAATCCAATCGTACCCTTCATGCTCTGGAGTTTCGCAACCGGAGTTATGTTCGAGCACGAAGTGTAAACCAAGTGGATACACGATTTGTGTAGTTATCTCGAAGTTAATAGTCGAATCTTCGTTGACTTTCTAGGAATGGTGAAGTTGATGATGGAATGAATCCAAGGGTACCGATCACGCTAGGAAGTTTCGCAACCAAAGTTGTATTCGAGCACGAAGTGTAAACCTAGTGGATACACAATTTATGAAGTTATCTCGAAGTTAATAGTCGAATCTTGGTTGACTTTGTATGAATCGTAAAGTTGAAGATGGAATGAATCCAACCGTGCCCTTCATGCTCCGGAGTTCCGCAACCGGAGTTGTGTTCGATCACGAAGTGCAAACCAAGTGGATACACGATTTGTGTAGTTATCTCGAAGTTAATAGTCGAATCTTGGTTGACTTTGTATGAATGGTGAAGTTGAATATTGAATGAATCCAACCGTAGCTTTCATGCTCTGGAGTTTCGCAACCAAAGTTGTGTTCGAGCACGAAGTGCAAACCAAGTGGATAAACGATTTGTGTAGTTATCTCGAAGTTAATAGTCTAATCTTGGTTGACTTTGTGTGAATAGTGAAGTTGAAGATGCAATGAATCCAACCGTACCCTTCATGCTCTGTTGTTTCGCAACCGGAGTTGTGTTTGAGCACGAAGTGTAAACCAAGTGGATACAGAATTTATGAAGTTATCTCGAAGTTAAGTCGAATCTTGGTTGACTTTGTATGAATGGTGAAGTTGAAGATGGAATGAATCCAACCGTACCCTTCATGCTCTAAAGTTTCGCAACCTGAGTTGTGTTCGAGCACGGAGTGTAAACCAAGTGGATACACGATTTGTGTAGTTATCTCGAAGTTAATAGTCGAATCTTCGTTGATTTTGTATGAATGGTGAAGTTGAATATTGAATGAATCCAACCGTACCCTTCATGCTCTAGAGTTTCGCAACCAGAGTTGTGTTCGAGCACGAAGTGTAAACCAAGTGGATACACAGTTTATGAAGTTATCTCGAAGTTAATAGTCGAATGTTAGGTGACTTTGTATGAATGGTAAAGTTGTAGATGGAATGAATCCAACTGTACCCTTCATGCTCTGGAGTTTCGCAACCGGAGTTGTGTTCGAGCACGAAGTGCAAACCAAGTGGATACACGATTTGTGTAGTTATCTCGAAGTTAATAGTCGAATCTTGATTGACTTTGTATGAATGTTGAAGTTGAAGATGGAATAAATCCAATCGTACCCTTCATGCTCTGGAGTTTCGCAATCGGAGTTATGTTCGAGCACGAAGTGTAAACCAAGTGGATACACGATTTGTGTAGTTATCTCGAAGTTAATAGTCGAATCTACGTTGTCTTTGTAGGAATGGTGAAGTTGATGATGGAATGAATCCAAGGGTACCGATCACGCTAGGAAGTTTCGCAACCAAAGTTGTCTTCGAGCACGAAGTGTAAACCAAGTGGATACACAATTTATGAAGTTATCTCTAAGTTCATAGTCGAATCATGGTTGACTTTGTATGAATTGTGAAGTTGACGATGGAATGAATCCAAGTGTACGCTTCATGCTAGGGAGTTTCGCAACCGAAGTTGTGTTCGAGCACGAACTACGAACCTTGTGGATACACAATTTATGAAGTTATCTCGAAGTTAATAGTCGAATCTTGGTTGAGTTTGTATGAATGGTGAAGTTGAAAATGGAATGAATCCAACCGTACCCTTCATGCTTTGGAGTTTCGCAACCGAAGTTGTGTTCGAGCACGAAGTGTAAAGCAAGTGGATACACAATTTATGAAGTTATCTCGAAGTTAATAGTCGAATCTTGGTTGACTTTGTATGAATGGTAAAGTTGAAGATGGAATGAATCCAACCGTGCCCTTCATGCTCTGGAGTTTCGCAACCGTAGTTGTGTTCGAGCACGGAGTGTAAACCAAGTGGATACACGATTTGTGTAGTTATCTCGAAGTTAATAGTCGAATCTTCGTTGACTTTGTATGAATGGTGAAGTTGAATATTGAATGAATCCAACCGTACCCTTCATGCTCTGGAGTTTCGCAACCAGAGTTGTGTTCGAGCACGAAGTGTAAACCAAGTGGATACACAATTTATGAAGTTATCTCGAAGTTAAAAGTCGAATGTTAGGTGACTTTGTATGAATGGTAAAGTTGAAGATGGAATGAATCCAACTGTACCCTTCATGCTCTGGAGTTTCGCAACCGGAGTTGTGTTCGAGCACGAAGTGCAAACCAAGTGGATACACGATTTGTGTAGTTATCTCGAAGTTAATAGTCGAATCTTGGTTGCCTTTGTATGAACGGTGAAGTTGAAGATGGAATGAATCCAACTGTACCCTTCATGCTCTGGAGTTTCGCAACCGGAGTTGTGTTCGAGCACGAAGTGCAAACCAAGTGGATACACGATTTGTGTAGTTATCTCGAAGTTAATAGTCGAATCTTGGTTGACTTTGTATCAATGTTGAAGTTGAAGATGGAATGAATCCAATCGTACCCTTCATGCTCTGGAGTTTCGCAACCGGAGTTATGTTCGAGCACGAAGTGTAAACCAAGTGGATACACGATTTGTGTAGTTATCTCGAAGTTAATAGTCGAATCTTCGTTGACTTTCTAGGAATGGTGAAGTTGATGATGGAATGAATCCAAGGGTACCGATCACGCTAGGAAGTTTCGCAACCAAAGTTGTATTCGAGCACGAAGTGTAAACCTAGTGGATACACAATTTATGAAGTTATCTCGAAGTTAATAGTCGAATCTTGGTTGACTTTGTATGAATCGTAAAGTTGAAGATGGAATGAATCCAACCGTGCCCTTCATGCTCCGGAGTTCCGCAACCGGAGTTGTGTTCGATCACGAAGTGCAAACCAAGTGGATACACGATTTGTGTAGTTATCTCGAAGTTAATAGTCGAATCTTGGTTGACTTTGTATGAATGGTGAAGTTGAATATTGAATGAATCCAACCGTAGCTTTCATGCTCTGGAGTTTCGCAACCAAAGTTGTGTTCGAGCACGAAGTGCAAACCAAGTGGATAAACGATTTGTGTAGTTATCTCGAAGTTAATAGTCTAATCTTGGTTGACTTTGTGTGAATAGTGAAGTTGAAGATGCAATGAATCCAACCGTACCCTTCATGCTCTGTTGTTTCGCAACCGGAGTTGTGTTTGAGCACGAAGTGTAAACCAAGTGGATACAGAATTTATGAAGTTATCTCGAAGTTAAGTCGAATCTTGGTTGACTTTGTATGAATGGTGAAGTTGAAGATGGAATGAATCCAACCGTACCCTTCATGCTCTAAAGTTTCGCAACCTGAGTTGTGTTCGAGCACGGAGTGTAAACCAAGTGGATACACGATTTGTGTAGTTATCTCGAAGTTAATAGTCGAATCTTCGTTGATTTTGTATGAATGGTGAAGTTGAATATTGAATGAATCCAACCGTACCCTTCATGCTCTAGAGTTTCGCAACCAGAGTTGTGTTCGAGCACGAAGTGTAAACCAAGTGGATACACAGTTTATGAAGTTATCTCGAAGTTAATAGTCGAATGTTAGGTGACTTTGTATGAATGGTAAAGTTGTAGATGGAATGAATCCAACTGTACCCTTCATGCTCTGGAGTTTCGCAACCGGAGTTGTGTTCGAGCACGAAGTGCAAACCAAGTGGATACACGATTTGTGTAGTTATCTCGAAGTTAATAGTCGAATCTTGATTGACTTTGTATGAATGTTGAAGTTGAAGATGGAATAAATCCAATCGTACCCTTCATGCTCTGGAGTTTCGCAATCGGAGTTATGTTCGAGCACGAAGTGTAAACCAAGTGGATACACGATTTGTGTAGTTATCTCGAAGTTAATAGTCGAATCTACGTTGTCTTTGTAGGAATGGTGAAGTTGATGATGGAATGAATCCAAGGGTACCGATCACGCTAGGAAGTTTCGCAACCAAAGTTGTGTTCGAGCACGAAGTGTAAACCTAGTGGATACACAATTTATGAAGTTATCTCGAAGTTAATAGTCGAATCTTGGTTGACTTTGTATGAATGGTAAAGTTGAAGATGGAATGAATCCAACCGTGACCTTCATGCTCTGGAGTTTCGCAACCGGAGTTGTGTTCGAGCACGAAGTGCAAACCAAGTGGATACACGATTTGTGTAGTTATCTCGAAGTTAATAGTCGAATCTTGGTTGACTTTGTATGAACGGTTAGGTTGAAAATGGAATGAATCCAACCGTACCCATCATGCTCTGGAGTTTCGCAACCGAAGTTGTGTTCGAGCACGAAGTGTAAACCAAGTGGATACACAATTTATGAAGTTATCTCGAAGTTAATAGTCGAATCTTGGTTGACTTTGTATGAATGGTAAAGTTAAAGATGGAATGAATCCAACCGTGCCCTTCGTGCTCTGGAGTTTCGCAACCGGAGTTGTGTTCGAGCACGAAGTGTAATCCAGGTGGATACACGATTTGTGTAGTTATCTCAAAGTTAATAGTCGAATCTTGGTTGACTTTGTATGAATGTTGAAGTTGAAGATGGAATGAATCCAACTGTACCCTTCATGCTCTGGAGTTTCGCAACCGGAGTTGTGTTCGAGCACGAAGTGCAAACCAAGTGGATACACGATTTGTGTAGTTATCTCGAAGTTAATAGTCGAATCTTCGTTGACTTTGTATGAATGGTGAAGTTGAAGATGGAATGAATCCAACCGCACCCTTCATGCTGTGCAGTTTCGCAACCGGAGTTGTGTTCAAGCACGAAGTGTAATCCAAGTGGATACACGATTTGTGTAGTTATCTCGAAGTTAATAGTCGAATCTTGGTTGACTTTGTATGAATGTTGAAGTTGAAGATGGAATGAATCCAACCGTACCCTTCATGCTCTGCAGTTTCGCAACCGGAGTTATGTTCGAGCACGAAGTGTAAACCAAGTGGATACACGATTGTTGTAGTTATCTCGAAGTTAATAGTCGAATCTTCGTTGACTTTGTATGAATGGTGAAGTTGATGATGGAATGAATCCAAGGGTACCGATCACGCTAGGAAGTTTCGCAACCAAAGTTATGTTCGAGCACGAAGTGTAAACCAAGTGGATACACGATTTGTGTAGTTATCTCGAAGTTAATAGTCGAATCTTCGTTGACTTTGTAGGAATGGTGAAGTTGATGATGGAATGAATCCAAGGGTACCGATCACGCTCGGAAGTTTCGCAACCAAAGTTGTGTTCGAGCACGAAGTGTAAACCTAGTGGATACACAATTTATGGAGTTATCTCGAAGTTAATAGTCGAATCTTGCTTGACTTTGTATGAATGGTGAAGTTGAAAATGGAATGAATCCAACCGTACCCTTCATGCTCTGGAGTTTCGCAACCGAAGTTGTGTTCGAGCACGAAGTGTAAACCAAGTGGATACACAATTTATGAAGTTATCTCGAAGTTAATAGTCGGATCTTGGTTGACTTTGTATGAATAGTGAAGTTGAAGATGGAATGAATCCAACCGTACCCTTCATGCTCTGTTGTTTCGCAACCGGTGATGTGTTTGAGCACGAAGTGTAAACCAAGTGGATACAGAATTTGTGAAGTTATCTCGAAGTTAATAGTCGAATCTTGGTTGACTTTGTATGAATGGTGAAGTTGAAGATGGAATGAATCCAACCGTACCCTTCATGCCCTGCAGTTTCACAACCGGAGTTGTGTTCGAGCACGAAGTGTAATCCAAGTGGATACACGATTTGTGTAGTTATCTCGAAGTTAATAGTCGAATCTTGGTTGACTTTGTATGAATGTTGAAGTTGAAGATGGAATGAATCCAACCGTACCCTTCATGCTCTGTAGTTTCGCAACCGGAGTTATGTTCGAGCACGAAGTGTAAACCAAGTGGATACACGATTTGTGTAGTTATCTCGAAGTTAATAGTCGAATCTTGGTTGACTTTGTATGAATGGTAAAGTTGAAGATGGAATGAATCCAACCGTACCCTTCATGCTCTGGAGTTTCGCAACCGGAGTTGTGTTCGAGCACGAAGTGTAATCCAAGTGGATACACGATTTGTGTAGTTATCTCGAAGTTAATAGTCGAATCTTGGTTGACTTTGTATGAATGTTGAAGTTGAAGATGGAATGAATCCAACCGTACCCTTCATGCTCTGCAGTTTCGCAACAGGAGTTGTGTTCGAGCACGAAGTGTAATCCAAGTGGATACACGATTTGTGTAGTTATCTCGAAGTTAATAGTCGAATCTTGGTTGACTTTGTATGAATGTTGAAGTTGAAGATGGAATGAATCCAACCGTACCCTTCATGCTCTGTAGTTTCGCAACCGGAGTTATGTTCGAGCACGAAGTGTAAACCAAGGGGATACACAATTTGTGTAGTTATCTCGAAGTTAATAGTCGAATCTTGGTTGACTTTGTATGAATGGTAAAGTTGAAGATGGAATGAATCCAACTGTACCCTTCATGCTCTGGAGTTTCGCAACCGGAGTTGTGTTCGAGCACGAAGTGCAAACCAAGTGGATACACGATTTGTGTAGTTATCTCGAAGTTAATAGTCGAATCTTGGTTGACTTTGTATCAATGGTGAAGTTGAAGATGGAATGAATCCAACCGTACCCTTCATGCTCTGCAGTTTCGCAACCGGAGTTGTGTTCGAGCATGAAGTGTAATCCAAGTGGATACACGATTTGTGTAGTTATCTCGAAGTTAATAGTCGAATCTTGGTTGACTTTGTATGAATGTTGAAGTTGAAGATGGAATGAATCCAACCGTACCCTTCATGCTCTGCAGTTTCGCAACCGGAGTTGTGTTCGAGCACGAAGTGTAATCCAAGTGGATACACGATTTGTGTAGTTATCTCGAAGTTAATAGTCGAATCTTGGTTGACTTTGTATGAATGTTGAAGTTGAAGATGGAATGAATCCAACCGTACCCTTCATGCTCTGTAGTTTCGCAACCGGAGTTATGTTCGAGCACGAAGTGTAAACCAAGTGGATACACGATTTGTGTAGTTATCTCGAAGTTAATAGTCGAATCTTGGTTGACTTTGTATGAATGGTAAAGTTGAAGATGGAATGAATCCAACCGTACCCTTCATGCTCTGGAGTTTCGCAACCGGAGTTGTGTTCGAGCACGAAGTGTAATCCAAGTGGATACACGATTTGTGTAGTTATCTCGAAGTTAATAGTCGAATCTTGGTTGACTTTGTATGAATGTTGAAGTTGAAGATGCAATGAATCCAACTGTACCCTTCATGCTCTGGAGTTTCGCAACCGGAGTTGTGTTCGAGCACGAAGTGCAAACCAAGTGGATACACGATTTGTGTAGTTATCTCGAAGTTAATAGTCGAATCTTGGTTGACTTTGTATGAATAGTGAAGTTGAAGATGGAATGAATCCAACCGTACCCTTCATGCTCTGCAGTTTCGCAACCGGAGTTGTGTTCGAGCATGAAGTGTAATCCAAGTGGATACACGATTTGTGTAGTTATCTCGAAGTTAATAGTCAAATCTTGGTTGACTTTGTATGAATGTTGAAGTTGAAGATGGAATGAATCCAACCGTACCCTTCATGCTCTGCAGTTTCGCAACAGGAGTTGTGTTCGAGCACGAAGTGTAATCCAAGTGGATACACGATTTGTGTAGTTATCTCGAAGTTAATAGTCGAATCTTGGTTGACTTTGTATGAATGTTGAAGTTGAAGATGGAATGAATCCAACCGTACCCTTCATGCTCTGTAGTTTCGCAACCGGAGTTATGTTCGAGCACGAAGTGTAAACCAAGGGGATACACAATTTGTGTAGTTATCTCGAAGTTAATAGTCGAATCTTGGTTGACTTTGTATGAATGGTAAAGTTGAAGATGGAATGAATCCAACCGTACCCTTCATGCTCTGGAGTTTCGCAACCGGAGTTGTGTTCGAGCACGAAGTGTAATCCAAGTGGATACACGATTTGTGTAGTTATCTCGAAGTTAATAGTCGAATCTTGGTTGACTTTGTATGAATGTTGAAGTTGAAGATGGAATGAATCCAACTGTACCCTTCATGCTCTGGAGTTTCGCAACCGGAGTTGTGTTCGAGCACGAAGTGCAATCCAAGTGGATACACGATTTGTGTAGTTATTTCGAAGTTAATAGTCGAATCTTGGTTGACTTTGTATGAATGGTGAAGTTGAAGATGGAATGAATCCAACCGTACCCTTCATGCTGTGCAGTTTCGCAACCGGAGTTGTGTTCGAGCATGAAGTGTAATCCAAGTGGATACACGATTTGTGTAGTTATCTCGAAGTTAATAGTCGAATCTTGGTTGACTTTGTATGAATGTTGAAGTTGAAGATGGAATGAATCCAACCGTACCCTTCATGCTCTGCAGTTTCGCAACCGGAGTTATGTTCGAGCACGAAGTGTAAACCAAGTGGATACACGATTTGTGTAGTTATCTCGAAGTTAATAGTCGAATCTTCGTTGACTTTGTATGAATGGTGAAGTTGATGATGGAATGAATCCAAGGGTACCGATCATGCTAGGAAGTTTCGCAACCAACGTTGTGTTCGAGCACGAAGTGTAAACCAAGTGGATACACAATTTATGAAGTTATCTTGAAGTTAATAGTCCAATCATGGTTGACTTTGTATGAATTGTGAAGTTGACAATGGAATGAATCCAAGTGTACGCTTCATGCTAGGGAGTTTCGCAACCGAAGTTGTGTTCGAGCACGAAGTGTAAACCAAGTGGATACACGATTTGTGTAGTTATCTCGAAGTTAATAGTCGAATCTTCGTTGACTTTGTATGAATGGTGAAGTTGATGATGGAATGAATCTGTGAGGACGTCCCAAAGCCTAGGTGGTGCAATGCTCCGAGACATGTCAGTGCGAAATATCTGGATGGATGGGGTCTCAAATTAAACCCAAATAATTACGGTAACCGTCCAACCTCATTGCAAACCCCGACATGTCTTGAAGAGGGCACTGCAAAGGCTCTAAGCCATCGTATATGAAATAGAAGACATAACCATTAGAATAGCCACGCCAGTCATCTACGTCATACGCCCGTCAACCACTCGATGGTGGCAACCAAAAGCGTACCCCAGAGACTCGATCTCAGTAAAGGCATATTCCCCGGTTATCTCATCCATTTCAAACCCATCCTCATGTGGGACTAGTTGCCCAGGAATGCAACATAGTCTCACATAACTCATCTCAAGCACGATATCCGAATCATAAGTGGTTCTAAGCATAAAGCATAATAGTCTGAATAAGTTCTAAGTAGTACTTGGCGACAAGCCATACATATTGGTTCATGCGGTAAGCGTGCTACCCAAAAGCCCATAGGCAAACCGGCTAGGGTAAATCCCTAGTTAGAACCATCCTGGAAATCACAAGCTGCATCAAACTCCTCATCCAAACAGTCATTACCTGCAGCAGGGTCTGAACCAAAAACAAGTAAAAGAAAGCAAGAAATCAGTACATTAATCAAATTAATGTACTGGCAAGTCGGTGACAACCCTAGCATGCTACATGTTGGCCGTATTCAAGGATAAGCTGTGTATAGGTTAATTTGCATAAATGCTAGTTTTAGTTCACAACATTTTCTCAACGGAATTTTTTTAACAATAGTATAGAGTTAGTAAAACTTGTAATGTAAATGAATAAATAACACACATCTACCCCTCAAGGCAGATTATCACCACTTACCATCATATCATCACCATTCACCGAACTTTACCCAAGTTCACCAATAAAACATTCCAACCATTTTCCAAGTTCACAAGAGTTTATCAAAATCACAAACTATACTCATGACACTTCACCATGCCACTCCTGACCGTGAGCATGGCTAATCGATTAGTTTTAGACTCTGCAGAGTTTGTACAACTTTTAAGCCTACATGATATGGTTCGCTCTAGTTTGTCCGATACCCGTCGGTATCACCATATTCTACACATTGAGTGTGATCTAGAGGTCATAACAAAACCGTTACATTGTTTATTGTCTAGCCTTGCACCAGCACGATGTGTGTTTTACCCACGCTACTAGCAAAGTAGCGCCACTACGTAGCGGGCCCACGCTTTAACCTAGCGCCGTAAGGAACCCTACCCGGAATCCCTCACGAGGCACGACACCGTTGTATTGGACAGACTGCCCGCTCAAATCATCACATACCACATGTCGCTAATCAATTTCAACAAATCACAATCCATAGGAAGTTCCGATAAGGTACCAAAACCCGGTAACTCATACTCTTCGGCCTACCAAGATGCAAGGCTAAACTCTAAACAACTTAATAGGTTAAGGCCAGCCCATACTTAGCACATGTGGTTTGTACTGTTTTCATTAGTTGGTGACATAGAGTGAGGTCCTTAATCGACCCGGGCGAACGCTCCCCCTATCGGTGCACATCTACTACCATATGTACACCACTCGCCGCCCAAGTCTAAAAACAAGTTTCCTCCATTTTCTATTCACAATACTCACACACTTAAAATTCTGTCCAGCAGCATCAAAATAACCTTTTTCACATATAACATTTATCAAAATGAGTAATTTGTAAGGCGGTAACCGAATATATAAGCATATAGCGGCAATATAAGCATAGTATAATCCCAAATAACACAATAATTGTATCCAAGAGCACCCTATGGTTACAACCAGCAAGGATTCAATATTTCAAGGTAGGTTATGCAGCAATTTGGTCATATCTACCATTCCCATATTTATATAATTTCTTTTTCTAAAATTAATACTAGCTAACGTATGCATGTTTGCAATAGAATCATTTAGCCTAATAAAACATAGGATCAAAGTGGTCAAAGGAGGGGCTGACTTGCCTTCGTCCGCAAACACCTGAACCTGGTCTTCAACAAACTCACCCTCTTCTTCTTCGACGTATTCTTCCTCTATTCAAAATACGCGTATACGATAAATACAAAAATGCATAAAAACCAAAAATGCATGAAAATGCATGAGACTTATGTAGTGAGTGTGTGCTAGTCTCAGGTGGCCTCTAGTGAAGAAATTTTTATTTTATCACTTTGTTTTACAGAGATATGCATTTAATAATTAAAAAGGTTTAAAAAGGGCTAAGTTTTATTAAGCAACATTTTTGTACAGAAGTGAAGAAAATTACTTTTACAAAGTTACAGAGCATGATTTTAGAAAATTAACAGAATTGGTTTCACAATTTTTAGAGCTATTTTCAATTTGTTACTGGCGCGCTGGCTTGAGAAATAAGCAAAAATGAAGTGGGGGGAGTGAGAGAGAGAGGGGTGGCTAGTGAAATCATGGGGCTTCTTGGGCTCCCATTGGGCATGGAGGGCGGTGGAGGCTGTGAGGAGAGATTGGGAGGCTTCCATGTGGGTCCTAGGAGTGTGGAGCCCACTTGCAAGTGAAAGAGATTTGAAATCTGGCTTGGAGGCTAAGTCATGGAAGGTTGTCTGCCAAGGATTTTGGAGGGGATTGAAGGGAGATTTTGTGCAGCAACAAGCGTGTACTAGTAGTCCTCTTGGTCGGGGGTGATGTGAAGAGTGAAAGGGCTGAAGTGATTTTGGTTAGAAGTCTTTGGTTTAGGCTTAATAAAGGGATGAACATGGGTTGACAGCATGATTAGCAGCCGTTGACAGTGCAGTTAGTAGCTGATTCGATTTTTGGAGGGAGAGAAGAAAGGGTTAAAGAGTGATCCATGGTGTGCCACTCCTCTTGGTGTTAGAAGAAAGTTAGTAGAAGATTTTGGCTGAAACAAAACTTTTAAAAGAGCTTTTTAAATAAATTTTTCGAAGAGAGCAAGTTTGAATCTACTAACAGTTTTTCAGGTTTTTGGAGAGATTAAAATAAATCAAAGAGTTATCAAACCTTAATTAAAAATTATGAAAATTTGTGGGTTGGTTTCTGACATATCAAGGTATTTTTCAGAATTTTTTTAGAATTTTTTTGGATACACATAAATACCAAATTAATTTTTTTTGTGACTCTAGGTCTATTATTGCATGTGATGATGAGATGATTAAGATCCAAAAACAATTAAAATCACTCCCAACCACATGATGCATTTAAGTTAAATTTAGTTCTCGGGTGTACGGGCTTGGGTATGTTACAAAACCTACCTCCCTTAAACAAAATCTCGACCCCGAGATTTGATAGGATCTAGGAGAAGAAACTAGGAAAATTGGCTCTAAGGCGGTCTTCCCTTTCCCACGTTGCTTCTTCGGGAGTGTGGTTGCTCCACTGGATTTTGAGCATCTTGATTGAGTGGCTTCGCGTGTGTCGCTCGGCTTCCTCAAGAATGCGGATTGGATACTCCTGCTAGGAGAGGTCGGGTTGGAGATTGATGTCTTCTAATGGAGTGAGCTCCATAGGAACTCGAAGGCACTTCTTGAGCTGCGAAACATGGAACACATCATGCACATCTGAGAGTTGAGATGGTAGCTGCAACTTGTAGGCAACTTGACCCCTCTTGGCAAGAACTTGATATGGACCAATGTATCGAGGCGCCAATTTTTCGTGCACCTGAAATCGACGAGTGCCCCGCAAGGGCGAGACCTTTAGATAGACATAGTCACCAACCTCAAAGTTCAATTCGCGACGGCGACGGTCGGAATAACTCTTTTGGCGTGATTGTGCCTCCTTTAGCCGGTTTCTGATGAGAGCGACGTTTTGCTCGGCTTCCTTGATAACGGCAGGACCAAAGAGTTGTCTTTCTCCCACTTCTAACCAGAAGAGTGGGGTTCTACACTTTCTTCCATACAAAGCCTCAAAGGGTGACATTTGAAGGCTAGTTTGGTAACTATTGTTGTATGAGAATTCGGCAAAGGATAGACATTTCTCCCAATTGGTGTTGTAACTAAGGACACAAGATCTGAGCATATCTTCCAAGATCTGATTGGTGCGCTCAGTCTGACCTCCAGTCTGTGGGTGAAAAGCTGTGCTAAAGAACAACTGAGTACCAAGGAGCTTATGAAGATTCTTCCAAAACCGGGAAGTGAACTGGAGACCACGGTCTGATACAATGGCCTTCGGTACGCCATGCAAGCGAACGATGTGAGTCAAATAGAGCTCTGCCAGCTTTGCACCATTGTAGGAGACATTCACCGGAATGAAATGGGCAACCTTGGTCAAGCGATCAACAATAACCCATATGGAATCATGTCCATTAGAAGTCCTAGGAAGACCTGTTATGAAATCCATTCCAACTTCATCGAACTTCCACTCAGGAATTTGCAAGGGTTGAAGTAAACCTGTGGGATGTTTGTGCTCAGCCTTGACACGCTGCCACACATCACAAATAGCAACATATGCAGCAATGTCACGCCTCATGGTAGGCCACCAATAAAGAGAGCGGATATCTTGGTACATCTTGGTGCAACCTGGATGGATGGACATGGGAGACTCGTGTGCCTCTGTAAGAATAAGCTCCCGAAGATGTTGAGTGTTGGGGACAAACAATTACTTCCCATGAACAACAACACCATCATCATCTAAGGAAAAGATAGTTGGCTTGTCACTTGCCATTTCCTTCTTAATTTCAACTACCTCCTGGTCAGTGAGTTGAGCCTCTTTTATCTGAGAAAGGATGGTCGGTTGAAGTGCTAGGGCAGCAACAAAACCCTCTTCAACCACACCAAGATTGAGCTTCTGAAATTTCCATAACAACTCCGGTTGTTGAACAAGTTCGGAAGCAGAAATGTGGTTAAGTTTTCGGCTGAGTGCATCGGCTACAACATTGGCTTTACCGGGATGGTAATGGATGCCAAGATCGTAGTCCTTGATGAGTTCCAACCATCTTCTTTGTCTTAGGTTCAGATCTGGTTGGGTGAAGAAATACTTCAAACTTTTATGGTCGGTATAGATTTCGCATCTTTTACCGATAAGGTAGTGGCGCCAGATTTTCAAGGCATGAACTACGGCTGCCAATTCCAAGTCATGGGTTGGATAATTGAGTTCATGAGGGTGCAACTGACGTGAAGCATAGGCCACAACCTTTCCTTCTTGCATCAATACACACCCGAGGCCATTGTGAGATGCGTCACAATAGACATCGAAATTTTTGTGGATATCGGGCATTATAAGCACTGGGGCCATTGTGAGCCTTTTCTTTAACTCATGGAAACTTGCCTCGCATGCCTCTGACCATACAAACTTTTTCTCCTTCTTGAGAAGTTGGGTCAGTGGTCTAGCAATCTTAGAGAAATTCTCAATGAACCAGCGGTAATAACCGGCTAAGCCAAGAAAAGCCCGAACCTCTGTTACGGTCTTAGGCTGTACCCAGTTAAGCACACTTTCCACTTTGCTTGGATCAACTGCGACACCACCCCCGGATATCACATGACCGAGAAAGGCCACTTCGTTCATCCAAAACTCACATTTGTTGAATTTTGCGTAGAGTTGATGCTCACGAAGTTTGTCAAGCACTAGCCTTAGATGTTGTGCGTGTTCTTCCTCATTCTTCGAGAAAATGAGAATGTCGTCAATGAGCACTACCACAAATTTGTCCAAGTATTCCATGAAAGCCTTGTTCATCAAGTTCATAAAAGTGGCAGGAGCATTGGTTAGGCCAAAAGAAACTACGGTGTATTCAAACAAACCATAGCGGGTTCTGAAAGCTGTCTTTGGAATATCCTCCGGTCTGATCTTGAGTTGAAAATATCCAGACCTCAAATCAATCTTGCAGAATACTTGCGCACCGGTCATTTGGTCAAAGAGATCATCGATGCGGGGGAGTGGATACTTGTTCTTGATTGTCACCTCATTTAGTTGACGGTAGTCAACACACAGTCGAACCGTACCATCACTTTTTGGAGCAAAAAGAACGGGACAGCCCCAAGGAGAGATGCTATGTCAAATGAAACCCTTCTCTAGTTGCTCATCAATTTGCTTCTTGAGCTCAACCAATTCTTCACTGGTCATACGGTAGGGTTGCTTAGCAACAGGTGCCGCACCAGGAACAAGATCAATCACGAACTCAATGTCACGATCGGGTGGCATTCTTGGTAGCTCATCAGGGAAGACATCAGGATATTCACACACCACTGGTATTGATTCAAGCTCAGGTTTGATGAGAGAGTTGATACATGACTGGTATGAGGTGGTGGCTTTATTGGAAGTGAAGGTGACTGTTTTCCCATCGCTGTTGACAAAAGAGATGGTTTTGGAAGCACAGTTGATATTCCCCTTGTGTTTGGAAAGCCAATCCATGCCTAGGATGACATCTAATCCTAAGGAACTCACTTGGATTAGGTCGGCTGTGAACTCTACCTCATCAATGAGAATAGTCACATCCTTGCATATTGTTCTGGTTTTGATGGTTGACCCAGGGGATTGGATTATCATGGGGGTGTCTAAAAGGGTGTTGGGTATGTTGTTTTGCTTTGCTACTTTGGTGGATATAAAGGAATGAGATGCACCAGAATCAAATAACACCAAAGCAGGAACTGAGTGAACAAGAAAGGTACCTAGCACCACATCGGGTGCGTCAACAGCCTCCTTTGCGGTCGTGTGGTTGAGACGACCGCGCCCAAAGTTCTGAGCCGGCTTGGGAGCAGCTCGACCCCCACGTGGAGCAGCAGCAGGGACACCACGGGGCTGCGGTGCTGTGGGGCGTGGAGGAGGAGCACTGGTGCGACGCGGGTAAGGACAGTTGTTGGAGTAGTGTCCCAACTTCCCGCAATTGAAGCAGTTAACATTTGCAGCACGATTGTAGCCTCCGGGCTGTGGTGCTCCACGGTTAGCCTGCGGTGGCACAACGGCAGGTGGACGTGGAGCTGCGTACTGGGGACGCTGCGATGGAACAAAAGTAGGATGTGCAGCTGGAGCAGGCTGCCAAGTGCGTGGGCGACTTGGACGGCTGACAGTAGCCCTACGCGCCATGAACTTGCGCTTGCGGTCCACAGCTACTTCCTTCTCACTTGCCTCCCAACGGAGGGACTTGTCAACAAGGGTCTTCATACTGTCGATCTCATGGGTAGAGAGACCGTGCTTCAGCTCCGGGCTAAGGCGATCAAGGCAAAGTTGCACCTTCCTCGCCTCAGTAGTGCCTAGCTCATCAGTCGCATACCGTGCAAGGTAGTTGAAGCGACTGAGAAACTCCATGAAAGGCAAGTCCCCTTGGGTGAGATTGAGGAACTCCTTTCTCTTGGCCTTCATAAGCCCTTCTGGGACGTGAGCAGCGCGGAAGCCCTGCTTGAACATGTTCCAGGTGATGGCGGTGTCCTGGGGAAGTGTAGACTTGTAAGTCTCCCACCAGGCAGCTGCAGCACCCTGAAGGTAGTAGGCGGCATAGGTCGCCTTCTCCTCATCATCACAACGGACGAGGTTAAGCTTGTTCTCGATATCACGAAGCCAGTCATCCGTGTCGAGAGGATCAGCAGCAGCAGAGAACACAGGTGGCTGTGTCCGCTGCACTTCGGCCAACTTAGACCGTGGCTGACGGTTGTTCTGGAGGAGAGCATTGCCCAATGCCTCTTGAGTCGCGACCAAGCAGTTGAAGAGTTGATTCTGCGCCGCGAGAATCTGAGCCAAAGTAGGATCCATCTCGTCGGTTGGACGGCTACCACTCGCTCCTGAATTCCGAGGGGGAGATGGTGGAGGCTGCGAGTTATCGTGGTCGTTGTTTTGGTTTTCTGCTGAGTCTGCCGTTATATTGCTCCTAGAGCGGGTAACGGGCATTCTGCATACAAAACACGGAAGTGGAAAAAGTTCTTGAGATTGATAGACTTGGCATATTTAAGCTGAAAGGAAGGACAGAAATATAAAAGTAGTGCTTAAAGGAATTGCAATAAGTTAACCCAATCCAAAAGTACGGAAAGGTATAGGCGCTTAAAAGCAAGTATTTAAGCACTAATTTAACTTTGATAACAACAAATCATCAGTTAGAATTTATGGACAGCAAGCATGAATACTCAAAAATGGTTCATAAATGCGCTTATTATGCGCCATCCATTCCATTGAAGGTTTCATACAAAAGAGCTTACATAAATAGCCACCAAAACACGTTTACCAAACGCGTGCACATCCAAAATGTGGCTAAGGGGAGTACATCAGAGGTCATCATACATCTCATGCTAATGAAACTATCTAAGTCACCTAGCTAGAACAAGCCTAGGTGCTGTCACAAGGTCCGGGAGAACCCAAGGAGCTAGAAGTCATCTCCACACCATCATTAAGAGGCGGAGGTGTCTGTATCACCAAATGGTAACAGCTCCCGCGGTGATATCGGATGTGGTTTGGCCCCTCAACAAGGAGGCCGGAAGGGGGTGGAAGATCAGCAACAACCCGGTGACTACCACCATGCCCTTTGACCATAGGGGACGGTGTAATCAACTGGTAGTATCCTGATGGAGGGGGCAACTCCTCCTCAGCTGGTAGCATGGCGTCTTCGCCGTACAACGACCTCGGGTGGGATGCCCCAAATTCCAGCTCGTGGTTCCATCTCACGGTCGAGAATAGCGATGCGCCGCCTCACCCGATGGAGCTCATGCATCAAATCCTCGATGATCCTCTCCTGGGACCTAACGAAGTAGCCCAAACCGAGGTGAGGGGAGGGGCGGTTCACCTTGAAGAGATTCTAGACCAGGGTAGGTGACAAAGCGACCAACAGCCGGCCTAGAGGGAACAAAGCGGTAATCCACGGCGCATTCCGGGCTCGTGTCACGGAGAAAGCTGGTAGCAGTGTAGGCCAGCATCATTCATGGCTCCCATAGCAGTCGACCCAGTGCCGTACACCATAGTGTGGTGTCTGTCAATTGTCCCTCGATGGAAGGACTAGCTCAACCTGATAGCTCCTTTGAGAGGCGCTATAGTTTCGCGTGAAGATAGAGTGTACTGGGGGTCGCCGAGAATAGCCGGCGTGCTGCATCATTTCCTAGAGTGTTTGCTGCATGGTGCCTGCCATGAAGCCCCGGAATAGTAAGAGGCTTCCAAGTAGGCCATCTACAAGGTTAGGATATGATTATCTAGATTAGAAACCATAAGTGGAAGGAAGGATCAGGAAAACTTAGTTTTCAGGTTCTGGACTGGAGCAAACCATAGCAACAACAGGGGCAAAAAGCCTATTTAGGGTGGCTGATAAAAGGATTTTTTTTGCACAACTAAGTTTCTGTACAGGTTATCTACCCCCCTCAAATTTTAGGAATTTTTGAACAAGTTTTAAGACCTACAAGAAATTTAAGCTAAAGGGTGCAGTTCTGTTTTTCCTCGGGTTCAATGGGTGGCTCGAATTTTTAGACCATGCAAAACTGAAGATAAAATCACACAAAAATTCAAGCAACATCCTACAAGGGTCTACTAACAACAGGCCAAGATTCAAAATTTTCCCACCTACGGTCTATCCTGTACAAAAAGATTTAGACTGCTAACTCCAACTCCTGACAGATAATCGTTAGTTGCTAAATAATTCACAAAGTCATGTTTTAGTTGCCCAAAAATTAAGAAAACTTTTCTACACGAAGCTAAGTTGATACTAAGCTAATCTAGTTCAGGGGTGAGTACTGTTGAAAGCTACAGAAAGCAAACAAAATCCTAGATACCCATCCTACCTAATTCTACCCATTCTATTATCCCGGAGTTAATAGTCGAATCTTCGTGGACTTTGTACGAATGGTGAAGTTGAATATTGGATGAATCCACGTACCCTTCATGCTCTGGAGTTTCGCAACCGGAGTTGTGTTCGAGCACGAAGTGTAAACCAAGTGGATACACAATTTATGAAGTTATCATCGAAGTTAATAGTCGAATCTTAGGGTGACTTGTATGAATGGTAAGTTGAAGATGAAATAATCCCAGCCGTACCTTCATGCTCTGGAGAATTCGCAACCGGAGTTGTGTTCGAGCACGAAGTGCAAACCAAGTGGATACACGATTTGTGTAGTTATCTTCGAAGTTAATAGTCGAATCTTCGTTGACCTTTGTATGAATGGTGAAGTGTTGATGATGGAATGAATCCAAGGGTAACCGATCATGCTAGGAAGTTTCAACAACCGAAGTTGTGTTCGAGCACGAAGAGTAAACCAAGTGGATACCCCAATTTATGAAGTTATCTCGAAGTTAATAGTCGAATACATGGTTGGCTTTGTATGATTGTGAAGTTGACGATGGAATGAATCCAAGTGTACGCTTCATGCTAGGGAGTTTCGCAACCGAAGTTGTGTTCGAGCATGAAACTGCGAACCATGTGGATACCAAATTTATGAAGTTATCTCGAAGTTAATAGTCAATCTTGGTTGACTTTGTATGAATGGTGAAGTTGAAGATGGAATGAATCCAACCGTACCCTTCATGCTCTGGAGTTTCGCAACCTGAGTTGTGTTCGAGCACGAAGTGTAAACCAAGTGGACACACGATTTTGTGTAGTTTATCTCGAAGTTAATAGTCGAATCTTCGTTGACTTTGTATGAATGTTGAAGTTGAATATACCCTTCATGCTCTGGAGTTTGCAACCAGAGTTGTGTTGCGAGCACGAAGTGTAAACCAAGTGGATACACAATTTATGAAGTTATCTCGAAGTTAATAGTCGAATCTTAGGTGACTTTGTATGAATGGTAAAGTTGAAGATGGAATGAATCCAGCCGTACCCTTCATGCTCTGGAGATTTCGAAACCGGAGTTGTGTTCGAGCACGAAGTGCAAACCAAGTGGATACACGATTTGTGTAGTTATCTCGAAGTAATAGTCGAATCTTGGTTGACTTTGTATGAATGGTGAAGTTGAAGATGGAAATGAATCCAACCGTACCCTTCATTCTCTGGAGTTTCGCAACCGGAGTTGTGTTCGAGCACGAAGTTACAACCAAGTGCATTACACGATTTGTGTAGTTATTCTCGAAGTTACTAGTCGAATCTCCGGTTGCCTTTGTCTGAATGGTGAGAAGTTGATGATCGAATTGAATCCAACCGGTTACACCTTCATGCCTAGGAAGTTTCGCAACCGGGAGTTGTGTCGAGCACGATAGTGTAAACCAGTGGATACACGATTTGTGTAGTTATCTCGACAGTTTCCTAGTTGGATCTTGTGACTTTGTATGAATTGGTTGAAGTTGCGTTGATGATTGGAATGAATCAAAGGGTACCGATCATGCAAGGAAGTTTCGCAAGATGTGCGTTCGGAGAAGTTGTAAACCAAGTGGATACACAATTTATGAAGTTATCTCGAAGTTAAATTGTCAATCTTGGTTGACTTTGTATGAATGGTGAAGTTGAAGATGGAATGAATCCACCGTACCCTTCATGCTCTGGAGTTCGCAACCGAGTTGTGTTCGAGCACGAAGTTGTAAACCAAGTGGATTACACGATTGTGTAGTTATCTCGAAGTTAATAGTCGAATCTTCGTTGACTTTGTATGAATGGTGAAGTTGATGATGGAATGAATCGAAGGGTACCGATAATGCTAGGAAGTTTCGCAACCGAAGTTGTGTTCGAGCACGAAGTGTAAACCAAGTGGATACACAATTTGAAGTTAATCTCGAAGTTAATAGTCGAATCTTGGTTGACTTTGTATGAATGGTGAAGTTTGAAGATGGAATGAATCCAACCGTACCCTTCATGCTCTGGAGTTTCGCAACCGGAGTATGTTTTCGAGCACGAATGTACAAACCAAGTGGATACACTATTTGTGTAGTTATCTCTCGAAGGTAATAGTCGAATCTTCGTTGACTTTGTAGGAATGGTGAAGTTGATGATGCATGAACCAAGGGTACCGATCATGCTAAGGCAGTTTCGCAACCGAAGTTGTGTTCGAGCACGAAGTGTAAACCAAGTGGATACACATTTATGAAGTTATCTCGAAGTTAATAGTCGAATCATGGTTGGCTTTGTTTGAATTGTGAAGTTGACGATGGAATGAATCCAAGTGTACGCTTCATGCTAGGGAGTTTCGCAACCGAAGTTGTGTTCGAGCACGAACTGCGAACCATGTGGATACACAATTTATGAAGTTATCTCGAAGTTAATAGTCGAATCTTGGTTGACTTTGTACGAATGGTGAAGTTGAAGATGGAATGAATCCAACCGTACCCTTCTTGCTCTGGAGTTTCGCAACCGGAGTTGTGCTCGAGCACGAAGTGCAAACCAAGTGGATACATGATTTGTGTAGTTGTCTCGAAGTTAATAGTCGAATCATGGTTGACTTTGGATGAATTGTGAAGTTGACGATGGAATGAATCCAAGTGTACGCTTCATGCTACGGAGTTTCGCAACCGACGTTGTGTTCGAGCACGAAGTGATAAACCAAGTGGATACACATTTATGAAGTTATCTCGAAGCTAATAGTCGAATCTTGGTTGACTTTGTAATGAATGGTGAAGTTGAAGATGGAATGAATCAACCGTACCTTCATGCTATGGAGTTTCGCAACCGGAGTTGTTTTCGAGCACGGATGTCAACCAAGTGGATACACGATTTGTGTAGTTATATCGAAGTTAATAGTCGAATCTTGGTTGACTTTGTATGAAATGGTGAAGTTGAAGATGGAATGAATCCAACCGTACCCTTCATGCTCTGGAGTTTCGCAACCGGAGTTGTGTTCGAGCACGAATGTAAACCAAGTGGATACACGATTTGTGTAGTTATCTCGAAGTTAATAGTCGAATCTTCGTTGACTTTGTATGAATGGTGAAGTTGAATGATGGAATGAATCAACGGTACCGATTCATGCTATGGAAGTTTCGCAACCGGAAGTTGTGTTCGAGCACGAAGTGTAAACCAAGTGGATACACATTTGTGTTGTTATCTCGAAGTGAATAGTCGAATCTTCGTTGACTTTGTATGAATGGTGAAGTTGATGATGGAATGAATCCAAAGGTAGCCCGATCATGCTAGGAGTTTCGCAACCGGAAGTTGTGTTCGAGCACGAAGTGGAAAACCAGTGGATAAACACGATTTGTGTAGTTATCTCGAAGTTAATAGTCGAATCTTGGTTGACTTTGTATGAATGGTGAAGTTGAGATGGAATGAATCCAACCGTACCCTTCATGCTCTGGAGTTTCGCAACCGAGTTGTGTTCGAGCACGAAGTGTAAACCAAGTGATACACGATTTGTGTAGTTTATCTCGAAGTTAATAGTCGAATCTTCGTTGACTTTGTATGAATGGTGAAGTTGATGATGAATGAATCCAAGGGTACCGATCATGCTAGGAAGTTTCGCAACCGAAGTTGGTGTTTGAGCACGAATTGTAAACCAAGTGGATACACATTTATGAGTTATCTCGAAGTTAATAGTCGAATCTTGGTTGACTTTGTATGAATGGTGAAGTTGAGATGGAATGAATCCAAACCGTACCCTTCATGCTCTGGAAGTTTCGCAACCGGAGTTTGTGTTCGAGCACGAAGTGTAAACCAAGTGGATACACGATTTGTGTAGTTATCTCGAAGTTAATAGTCGAATCTTGGTTGACTTTGTATGAATGGTGAAGTTGAAGATGGACTGAATCCAACCGGTACCGCTCATGCTCTGGAGTTTCGCAACCGGAGTTGTGTTCGAGCACGAAGTGTAAACCAAGTGGATACACGATTTGTGTAGTTATCTCGAAGGTAATAGTCGAATCTTGGTTGACTTTGTATGAATGGTGAAGTTGAAGATGGAATGAATCCAACCGTACCCTCATGCTCTGGAGTTTCGCAACCGGAAGTTGTGTTCGAGCACGAAGTTACAAACCAAGTGGATACACGATTTGTGTAGTTATCTCGAAGTTAATAGTCGAATCTTCGGTTGACTTTGTATGAATGTGAAGTTGAAGATGGAATGAATCCAACCGTACCCTTCATGCTCTAGGAGTTTCGCACACCGGAGTTGTGTTCGAGCACGAAGTGTAAACCAAGTGGATACACGATTTGTGTAGTTATCTCGAAGTTAATAGTCGAATCTTGGTTGACTTTGTATGAATGGTGAAGTTAAAGATGGAATGAATCCAACCGTACCCTTCATTCTCTGGAGCTTTCGCAACCGGAGTTGTGTTCGAGCACGAAGTGTAAACCAAGTGCATACACGATTTGTGTAGTTATCTCGAAGTTAATAGTCGAATCTTCGTTGACTTTGTCTGAATGGTGAAGTTGATGATCGAATGAATCCAAGGGTACCGATCATGCTAGGAAGTTTCGCAAACGAAGTTGAGTTCGAGCACGAAGTGTAAACCAAGTGGATACACAATTTATCAAGTTATCTCAAAGATAATAGTCGAATCTTGGTTGACTTTGTATGAATTGTGAAGTTGACGATGGAATGAATCCAACCGTACCCTTCATGCTCTGGAGTTTTCGCAACCGGAGTTGTGTTCGAGCACGAAGTGTAAACCAAGTGGATACACGATTGTGTAGTTATCTCGAAGGTAATAGTCGAATCTTGGTTGACTTTGTATGAATGGTGAAGTTGAAGATGGAATGAATCCAACGGTACCCGATCATGCTCTGGAGTTTCGCAACCGAAGTTGTGTTCGAGCACGAAGTGTAAACCAAGTGGATACACGATTTGTGTAGTTATCTCGAAGTTAATAGTCGAATCTTGGTTGACTTTGTATGAATGGTGAAGTTGAAGATGGAATGAATCCAACCGTACCCTTCATGCTCTGGAGTTTCGCAACCGGAGTTGTGTTCGAGCACGAAGTGTAAACCAAGTGGATACACGATTTGTGTAGTTATCTCGAAGTTAATAGTCGAATCTTCGTTGACTTTGTATGAATGGTGAAGTTGATGATGGAATGAATCCAAGGGTACCGATCATGCTAGGAAGTTTCGCAACCGAAGTTGTGTTCGAGCACGAAGTGTAAACCAAGTGGATACACAATTTATGAAGTTATCTCGAAGTTAATAGTCGAATCTTGGTTGACTTTGTATGAATGGTGAAGTTGAAGATGGAATGAATCCAACCGTACCCTTCATGCTCTGGAGTTTCGCAACCGGAGTTGTGTTCGAAGCACGAAGTGTAAAACCAAGTGGATACACGATTTGTGTAGTTATCTCGAAGTTAATAGTCGAATCTTGGTTGACTTTGTATGAATGGTGAAGTTGATGATGGAATGAATCCAACGGTACCCTATCATGCTATGGAGTTTCGCAACCGGAGTTGTGTTCGAGCACGAAGTGTAAACCAAGTGGATACACGATTTGTGTAGTTATCTCGAAGTTAATAGTCGAATCTTCGTTGACTTTGTATGAATGGTGAAGTTGAAGATGGAATGAATCCAACCGTACCCTATCATGCTCTGGAAGTTTCGCAACCGGAGTTGTGTTCGAGCATGAAGTGTAAATCAAGTGGATACACGATTGTCTAGTTATCTCGAAGTTAATAGTCGAAATCTTGGTTGACTTTGTATGAATGGTGAAGTTGAAGATGGAATGAATCCAACCGTACCCTTCATTGCTCTGGAGTTTCGCAACCGAGTTGTTTTAGAGCACGAAGTGTAAACCAAGTGGATACAACGATTTTTAGTAGTTATCTCGAGTTAATAGTCGAATCTTCGTTGACTTGTATGAATGGTGAAGTTGATGATGGAATGAATCCAAGGGTACCGATCATGCTAGGAAGTTTCGCAACCGGAAGTGTGTTCGAGCACGAAGTGTAAACCAAGTGGATACACATTTATGAAGTTATCTCGAAGTTAATAGTCGAATCTTGTTGACTTTGTATGAATGGTGAAGTTGAAGATGGAATGAATCCAACCGTACCCTTCATGCTCTGGAGTTTCGCAACCGGAGTTGTGTTCGAGCACGAAGTGTAAACCAAGTGGATACACGATTTGTGTAGTTATCTCGAAGTTAACAGTCGAATCTTGGTTGACTTTGTATGATGGTGAAGTTGAAGATGGAATAATCCAACCGTACCCTTCAATGCTCTGGAGTTTCGCAAAACCGAGTTGTGTTCGAGCTACGAAGTTTAACCAGTTGGATACACGATTTGTGTAGTTATCTCGAAGGTTAATAGTGGAATCTTCTTGACTTTGTATGATGGTGAAAGTTGAAGTTGGAGATGAATCCAACCGGTACCCGATCATGCTCTGGAGTTTCGCAACCGAGTTGTGTTCGAGCACGAAGTGTAAACAAGTGGATACACGATTGTCTGAGTTATCTCGAAGTTAATAGTCAAATCTTGGTTGACTTTGTATGAATGGTGAAGTTGAGATGGAATGAATCCAACGTACCCTTCATGCTTTGGAGTTCGCAACCGGAGTTGTGTTTCGAGCACGAAGTGTAAACAAGTGGATACACGATTGTTAGTTATCTCGAAGGTAATAGTCGAATCTTGGTTGACTTTGTATGAATAGTTGATGTTGAAGATGGAATGAATCCAACCGTAACCTACATGCCTGGAAGTTCGCAAACCGAGTTGTGTTCGAGCACGAAGTGTAAACCAAGTGGATACACGATTTGTGTAGTTATCTCAAGTTAATAGTCGAATCTTCGTTGACTTTGTATGAATGGTGAAGTTGATGATGGAGTGAATCCAATGGTACCGATCATGCAGGAAGTTTTCGCAACCGAAGTTGTGTTAGAGCACGAAGTGTAAACAAGTGGATACACCATTTACTGAAGTTATCTCGAGTTAATAGTCGAATCTTGGTTGACTTTGTATGAATGGTGAAGTTGAAGATGGAAGGAATCCAACCGTACCCTTCATGCTCTGGAGTTTCGCAACCGGAGGTGTGTTCGAGCACGAAGTGTAAAACCAAGTGGATACACTATTTGTGTAGTTATCTTCGAAGTTATAGTCGAATCCTTCGTTGACTTTGTATGAATGGTGAAGTTGAAGATGGAATGAATCCAACCGTACCCTTCATGCTATGGAGTTTCGCAACCGGAGTTGTGTTCGAGCACGAAGTGTAAACCAAGTGGATACACGATTTGTGTAGTTATCTCGAAGTTAATAGTCGAATCTTGGTTGACTTGTATGAATGGTGAAGTTGAAGATGGAATGAATCCAACCGTACCCTTCATGCTCTGGAGTTTCGCAACCGGAGTTGTGTTCGAGCACGAAGTGTAAACCAAGTGGATACACGATTTGTGTAGTTATCTCGAAGTTAATAGTCGAATCTTCGTTGACTTTGTATGAATGGTGAAGTTGATGATGGAATGAATCCAAGGGTACCGATCATGCTAGGAAGTTTCGCAACCGAAGTTGTGTTCGAGCACGAAGTGTAAACCAAGTGGATACACAATTTATGAAGTTATCTCGAAGTTAATAGTCGAATCTGGTTGACTTTGTATGAATGGTGAAGTTGAAGATGGAATGAATCCAACCGTACCCTTCATGCTCTGGAGTTTCGCAACCGGAGTTGTGTTCGAGCACGAAGTGTAAACCAAGTGGATACACGATTTGTGTAGTTATCTCGAAGTTAATAGTCGAATCTTCGTTGACTTTGTATGAATGGTGAAGTTGATGATGGAATGAATCCAAGGTACCGATCATGCTAGGAAGTTTCGCAACCGAAGTTGTGTTCGAGCACGAAGTGTAAACCAAGTGGATACACGATTTGTGATAGTTATCTCGAAGTTAATAGTCGAATCTTGGTTGACTTTGTATGAATGGTGAAGTTGAAGATGGAATGAATCCAACCGTACCCTTCATGCTCTGGAGTTTCGCAACCGGAGTTGTGTTCGAGCACGAAGTGTAAACCAAGTGGATACACTATTTGTGTAGTTATCTCGAAGTTAATAGTCGAATCTTCGTTGACTTTGTATGAATGGTGAAGTTGAAGATGGAATGAATCCAACTGTACCCTTCATGCTCTGGAGTTTCGCAACCGAGTAGGTTTTCGAGCACGAAGTGTAAACCAAGTGGATACACGATTTGTGTAGTTATCTCGAAGTTAATAGTCGAATCTTGGTTGACTTTGTATGAATGGTGAAGTTGAAGATGGAATGAATCCAACCGTACCCTTCATGCTCTGGAGTTTCGCAACCGGAGTTGTGTTCGAGCACGAAGTGTAAACCAAGTGGATACACGATTTGTGTAGTTATCTCGAAGTTAATAGTCGAATCTTCGTTGACTTTGTATGAATGGTGAAGTTGATGATGGAATGAATCCAAGGGTACCGATCATGCAAGGAAGTTTCGCAACCGAAGTTGTGTTCGAGCACGAAGTGTAAACCAAGTGGATACACAATTTATGAAGTTATCTCGAAGTTAATAGTCGAATCTTGGTTGACTTTGTATGAATGGTGAAGTTGAAGATGGAATGAATCCAACCGTACCCTTCATGCTCTGGAGTTTCGCAACCGAGTTGTGTTCGAGCACGAAGTGTAAACCAAGTGGATACACGATTTGTGTAAGTTATCTCGAAGTTAATAGTCGAATCTTGGTTGACTTTGTATGAATGGTGAAGTTGAAGATGGAATGAATCCAACCGTACCCTTCATGCTCTGGAGTTTCGCAAGTCCGGAGTTGTGTTCGAGCACGAAGTGTAAACCAAGTGGATACACGACTTGTGTAGTTATCTCGAAGTTAATAGTCGAATCTTCGTTGACTTTGTATGAATGGTGAAGTTGATGATGGAATGAATCGAAGGGTACCGATAATGCTAGGAAGTTTCGCAACCGGAGTTGTGTTCGAGCACGAAGTGTAAACCAAGTGGATACACGATTTGTGTAGTTATCTCGAAGTTAATAAGTCGAATCTTGGTTGACTTTGTATGAATGGTGAAGTTGAAGATGGAATGAATCCAAGGGTACCGATCATGCTAGGAGTTTCGCAACCGAAGTTGTGTTCGAGGACGAAGTGCAAACACAGTGGATACACAATTTATGAAGTTATCTCGAACTTAATTGTCGAATCTTGGTTGACTTTGTATGAAAGGTAAAGTTGAAGAAGGAATGAATCCAACCGTACCCTTCATGATTTAGAGTTTCGCAACTGGAGTTGTGTTCGAGCACCACGTGTAAACCAAGTGGATACACGATTTGTGTAGTTATGTTGAAGTTAATAGTCGAATCTTGGTTGACTTTGTATGAATGGTGAAGTTGAAGATGGAATTAATCCATCCGTACCCTTCATGCTCTGGAGTTTCGCAATCGGAGTTGTGTTCGAGCACGAAGTGTAAACCAAGTGGATACACGACTTTTGTAGTTATCTCGAAGTTAATAGTCGAATCTTCGTTGGCTTTGTATGAATGGTGAAGTTGAAGACGGAATGAATCCAACCGTACCCTTCATGCTCTGGAGTTTCGCAACCGGAGTTGTGTTCGAGCACAAAGTATTAACCAAGTGGATACACGATTTGTGTAGTTATCTCGAAGTTAATAGGTCGAATCTTGGTTGACTTTGTATCTAATGGTGAAGTTGAAGACGGAATGAATCCAACCGTACCCTTCATGCTCTAGGAGTTCGCAACCGGAGTTGTGTTCGAGCACGAAGTGTAAACCAAGTGGATACACAATTTGTGAAGTTATCTCGAAGTTAATAGTCGAATCTTGGTTGACTTTGTATGAATGGTAAGTTGAAGATGGAATGAATCCAACCGTAGCCCTTCATGCTCTGGAGTTTCGCAACCGGAGTTGTTTTCGAGCACGAAGTGTAAACCAAGTGGATACACGATTTGTGTAGTTATCTCGAAGTTAATAGTCGAATCTTGGTTGACTTTGTATGAATGGTGAAGTTGATGATGGAATGAATCCAACCATACCCTTCATGCTCTGGAGTTTCGCAACCGGAGTTGTGTTCGAGCACGAAGTGTAAACCAAGTGGATACACGATTTGTGTAGTTATCTCGAAGTTAATAGTCGAATCTGGTTGACTTTGTATGAATGGTGAAGTTGAATGATGGAATGAATCCAAGCTGTACCCTATCATGCCTAGGAGTTCGCAAACCGAGTTGTGTTCGAGCACGAAGTGTAAACCAAGTGGATACACAATTTATGAAGTTATCTCGAAGTTAATAGTCGAATCTTGTTGACTTTGTATGAATGGTGAAGTTGAAGATGGAATGAATCCAACCGGTACCCTTCATGCTCTGGAGTTTCGCAACCGGAGTTGTGTTCTAGCACGAAGTGTAAACCAAGTGGATACACGATTTGTGTAGTTATCTCGAAGTTAATAGTCGAATCTTGGTTGACTTTGTATGAATGGTGAAGTTGATGATGGAATGAATCCAACGTACCCTATCATGCTCTGGAGTTTCGCAACCGAAGTTGTGTTCGAGCACGAAGTGTAAACCAAGTGGATACACGATTTGTGTAGTTATCTCGAAGTTAATAGTCGAATCTTCGTTGACTTTGTATGAATGGTGAAGTTGATGATGGAATGAATCCAACGGTACCGATCATGCTAGGAAGTTTCGCAACCGAAGTTGTGTTCTAGCACGAAGTGTAAACCAAGTGGATACACAATTTATGAAGTTATCTCGAAGTTAATAGTCGAATCTTGGTTGACTTTGTATGAATGGTGAAGTTGACGATGGAATGAATCCAACCGTACCCTTCATGCTCTGGAGTTTCGCAACCGAGTTGTGTTTCGAGCACGAAGTGTACAAACCAAGTGGATACACGATTTGTGTAGTTATCTCGAAGTTAATAGTCGAATCTTGGTTGACTTTGTATGAATGGTGAAGTTGATGATGGAATGAATCCAAGGGTACCGATCATGCTAGGAAGTTTCGCAACCGAAGTTGTGTTCGAGCACGAAGTGTAAACCAAGTGGATACACAATTTATGAAGTTATCTCGAAGTTAATAGTCGAATCTTGGTTGACTTTGTATGAATGGTGAAGTTGAAGATGGAATGAATCCAACCGGTACCCTATCATGCTAGGATGTTCGCAACCGAAGTTGTTTTCGAGCACGAAGTGTAAACCAAGTGGATACACGATTTAGTGTAAGTTATCTCGAAGTAATAGTCGAATCTTGGTTGACTTTGTATGAATGGTGAGTTGAAGATGGAATGAATCCACCGTATCCCTTCATGCTCTGGAGTTTCGCAACCGGAGTGTGTTCGAGCACGAAGTGTAAACCAAGGTGGATACACGATTTGTGTAGTTATCTCGAAGTTATAGTCGAATCTTTCGTTGACTTTGTATGAATGTGAAAGTTGATGATGGAATGAATCCAAGGTACCGATCATGCAAGGAAGTTTCGCAAAACCGAAGTTTGTGTTCGAGCACGAAGTGTAAAACCAAGTGGATACACATTTATGAAGTTATCTCGAAGTTAATAGTCGAATCTTGGTTGACTTTGTATGAATGGTGAAGTTGAAGATGGAATGAATCCAACCGTACCCTTCATGCTCTGGAGTTTCGCAACCGGAGTTGTGTTCGAGCACGAAGTGTAAACCAAGTGGATACACAATTTGTGAAGTTATCTCGAAGTTAATAGTCGAATCTTGGTTGACTTTGTATGAATGGTGAAGTTGAAGATGGAATGAATCCAACCGTACCCTTCATGCTCTGGAGTTTCGCAACCGGAGTTGTGTTCGAGCACGAAGTGTAAACCAAGTGGATACACGATTTGTGTAGTTATCTCGAAGTTAATAGTCGAATCTTGGTTGACTTTGTATGAATGGTGAAGTTGATGATGGAATGAATCCAACCGTACCCTTCATGCTCTGGAGTTTCGCAACCGGAGTTGTGTTCGAGCACGAAGTGTAAACCAAGTAGGATACACGATTTGTGTAGTTATCTCGAAGTTAATAGTCGAATCATTGGTTGACTTTGTATGAATGGTGAAGTTGATGATGGAATGAATCCAAGTGTACCCATCATGCTAGTAAGTTTCGCAACCGAAGTTGTGTTCGAGCATGAAGTGTAAACCAAGTGGATACATCATTTATGAAGTTACTCAAAGTTAATAGTCGAATCCTTGTTGACTTCGTATGAATGGTGAAGTTGACGATCGAATGAATCCAAGTGTATGCTTCATGCTAGGGAGTTTCGCAACAGGAGTTGTGTTCTAGCACGAAGTGTAAACCAGTGGATACACGATTTGTGTAGTTATCTCGAAGTTAATAGTCGAAATCTTGGTTGACTTTGTATGAATGGTGAAGTTGATGATCGAATGAATCCATTGTACTATTCATGCTCGGGAGTCTCGCAAACGAAGTTGTGTTCGAGCACGAAGTGCAAACCAAGTGGATACACGATTTGTGTAGTTATCTCGAAGTTAATAGTTGAATCTTCGTTGACTTTGTATGAATGGTGAAGCTGATGATGGAATGAATCCAAGTGTACCCATCATGCTAGGAAGTTTCGCAGCCGCAGTTGTGTTCGAGCATGAAGTGTAAACCAAGTGGATACATCATTTATGAAGTTATCTCAAAGTTAATAGTCGAATCTTGGTTGACTTTGTATGAATGGTGAAGTTGACGATCGAATGAATCCAAGTGTATGCTTCATGCTAGGGAGTTCCGCAACAGGAGTTGAGTTCTAGCACGAAGTGTAAACCAAGTGGATACACGATTTGTGTAGTTATCTCGAAGTTAATAGTCGAATCTTGGTTGACTTTATATGAGTGGTTAAGTTGATGATGGAATGAATCCAATGTATTGTTCATGCTCGGGAGTTTCGCAAACGAAGTTGTGTTCGAGCACGAAGTGTAAACCAAGTGGATACACAATTTATGAAGTTATCTCGAAGTTAATAATCGAATCTTGGTTGACTTTGTATGAATGGTGAAGTTGAAGACGGAATGAATCCAAGGGTACCGATCATGCTAGGATGTTTTGCAAACCGAAGTTGTGTTCGAGCACGAAGTGCAAACACAGTGGATACACAATATATGAAGTTATCTCAAAGTTAATAGTCGAATCTTGGTTGACTTTGTATGAATGGTGAAGTTGAAGATGGAATGAATCCAACCGTACCGTTCATGCTCTGGAGTTTCGCAACCGGAGTTGTGTTCGAGCACGAAGTGTAAACCAAGTGGATACACGATTTGTGTAGTTATCTCGAAGTTAATAGTCGAATCTTGGTTGACTTTGTATGAATGGTGAAGTTGAAGATGGAATGAATCCAACCGTACCCTTCATGCTCTGGAGTTTCGCAACCGGAGTTGTGTTCGAGCACGAAGTGTAAACCAAGTGGATACATGATTTGTGTAGTTATCTCGAAGTTAATAGTCGAATCTTGGTTGACTTTGTATGAATGGTGAAGTTGATGATGGAATGAATCCAAGGGTACCGATCATGCTATGGAAGTTTCGCAACCGAAGTTGTGTTCGAGCACGAAGTGTAAACCAAGTGGATACACAATTTATGAAGTTATCTCGAAGTTAATAGTCGAATCTTGGTTGACTTTGTATGAATGGTGAAGTTGAAGATGGAATGAATCCAACCGTACCCTTCATGCTCTGGAGTTTCGCAACCGGAGTAGTGTTCGAGCACGAAGTACAAACCAAGTGGATACACGATTTGTGTAGTTATCTCGAAGTTAATAGTCGAATCTTGGTTGACTTTGTATGAATGGTGAAGTTGATGATGGAATGAATCCAACCGGTACCCTTCATGCTAGGAGTTTCGCAACCGGAGTTGTGTTCGAGCACGAAGTGTAAACCAAGTGGATACACGATTTGTGTAGTTATCTCGAAGTTAATAGTCGAATCTTGGTTGACTTTGTATGAATGGTGAAGTTGAATGATGGAATGAATCCAACGGTACCGATCATGCTCTGGAAGTTTCGCAACCGGAGTTGTGTTCGAGCACGAAGTGTAAACCAAGTGGATACACGATTTGTGTAGTTATCTCGAAGTTAATAGTCGAATCTTGGTTGACTTTGTATGAATGGTGAAGTTGATGACGGAATGAATCCAAGGGTACCGATCATGCTAGGATGTTTCGCAACCGAAGTTGTGTTCGAGGACGAAGTGCAAACACAGTGGATACACAATTTATGAAGTTATCTCGAACTTAATTGTCGAATCTTGGTTGACTTTGTATGAAAGGTAAGTTGAAGAAGGAATGAATCCAACCGTACCCTTCATGATTTGGAGTTTCGCAACTGGAGTTGTGTTCGAGCACCACGTGTAAACCAAGTGGATACACGATTTGTGTAGTTATGTTGAAGTTAATAGTCGAATCTTGGTGGACTTTGTATGAATGGTGAAGTTGAAGATGGAATTAATCCATCCGTACCCTTCATGCTCTGGAGTTTCGCAATCGGAGTTGTGTTCGAGCACGAAGTGTAAACCAAGTGGATACACGACTTGTGTAGTTATCTCGAAGTTAATAGTCGAATCTTCGTTGACTTTGTATGAATGGTGAAGTTGAAGACGGAATGAATCCAACCGTACCCTTCATGCTCTGGAGTTTCGCAACCGGAGTTGTGTTCGAGCACGAAGTATTAACCAAGTGGATACACGATTTGTGTAGTTATCTCGAAGTTAATGGTCGAATCTTGGTTGAATTTGTCTGAATGGTGAAGTTGAAGACGGAATGAATCCAACCGTACCCTTCATGCTCTAGAGTTTCGCAACCGGAGTTGTGTTCGAGCACGAAGTGTAAACCAAGTGGATACATGATTTGTCTAGTTATCTCGAAGTTAATAGTCGAATCTTGGACGACTTTGTATGAATGGTGATGTTGATGATGGAATGAATCCAAGGGTACCGATCATGCTTGGAAGTTTCGCAACCGAAGTTGTGTTCGAGCACGAAGTGTAAACCAAGTGGATACACAATTTATGAAGTTATCTCGAACTTAATTGTCGAATCTTCGTTGACTTTCTATGAATGGTGAAGTTGAAGATGGAATGAATCCAACCGTACCCTTCATGCTCTGGAGTTTCGCAACCGGAGTTGTGTTCGAGCACGAATTGTAAACCAAGTGGATACACGATTTGTGTAGTTATGTTGAAGTTAAAAGTCGAATCTTGGTTGACTTTGTATTAATGGTGAAGTTGAAGATGAAATTAATCCAACCGTACCCTTCATGCTCTGGAGTTTCGCAATCGGAGTTGTGTTCGAGCACGAAGTGTAAACCAAGTGGATACACGACTTGTGTAGTTATCTCGAAGTTAATAGTCAAATCTTCGTTGACTTTGTATGAATGGTGAAGTTGATGATGTAATGAATCCAAGGTTACCGATAATGCTAGGAAGTTTCGCAAACGAAGTTGTGTTCGAGCACGAAGTGTAAACCATGTGGATACACAATTTATGAAGTTATCTCGAAGTTAATAGTCGAATCTTAGTTGACGTTCTATGAATGGTGAAGTTGAAGACGGAATGAATCCAACCGTACCATTCCTGCTTTAGAGTTTCGCAACCGGAGTTGTGTTCGAGCACGAAGTGTAAACCAAGTGGATACACGATTTGTGTAGTTATCTCGAAGTTAATTATCGAATCTTGGTTGACTTTGTATGAATGGTGAAGCTGATGATGGAATGAATCCAAGGGTACCGATCATGCTAGGAAGTTTCGCAACCGAAGTTGTGCTCGAGCACGAAGTGTAAACCAAGTGGATACACAATTTATGAAGTTATCTCGAAGTTAATAGTCGAATCTTGGTTGACTTTGTATGAATGGTTAAGTTGAAGACGGAATGAATCCAACCGTACCCTTCATGCTCTGGAGTTTCGTAACCGGAGTTGTGTTCGAGCACGAAGTGTAAACAAAGTGGATACACGATTTGTGTAGTTTTCTCGAAGTTAATAGTCGAATCCTGGTTGACTTTGTATGAATGGTATAGTTGAAGGAGGAATGAAGCCAACCGTACCCTTCATGATTTGGAGTTTCGCAACCGGAGTTGTGTTCGAGCACGAAGTGTAAACCAAGTGGATACACGGTTTGTGTAGTTATCTCGAACTTAATAGTCGAATCTTTACTGACTTTGTATGAATGGTGAAGTTGAAGATGGAATGAATCCAACCGTACACTTCATGATTTGGAGTTTCGCAACCGGAGTTGTGTTCGAGCACGAAGTGTAAACCAAGTGGATACACGATTTGTGTAGTTATCTCGAAGTTAATAGTCCAATCTTCGTTGACTTTTGTATGAATGGTGAAGTTGATGATGGAATAAATCCAAGGGTACCGATCATGCTAGGAAGTTTCGCAACTGAAGTTGTGTTTGAGCACGATGTGTAAACCAAGTGGACACACAATTTATGAAGTTATCTCGAAGTTAATAGTCGAATCTTGGTTGACTTTGTACGAATGGTAAAGTTGAAGAAGGTATGGATGCAACCGTACCCTTCATGATTTGGAGTTTCGCAACCGGAGTTGTGTTCGAGCACGAAGTGTAAACCAAGTGGATACACGATTTGTGTAGTTATCTCGAAGTTAATAGTCGAATCTTGGTTGACTTTGTATGAATGGTGAAGCTGATGAGGGAATGAATCCAACCGTACCCTTCATGCTCTGGCGTTTCGCAACCGGAGTTGTGTTCGAGCACGAAGTGTAAACCAAGTGGATACACGATTTGTGTAGTTATCTCGAAGTTAACAGTCGAATCTTGGTTGACTTTTGTGTGAATGGTGAAGTTGATGATGGAATAAATCCAAAGGTTCCGATCATGCTATGAAGTTTCACAACTGAAGTTGTATTTGAGCACGAAGTGTAAACCAAGTGGATACACGATTTGTGTAGTTATCTCGAAGTTAATAGTCGAATCTTGGTTGACTTTGTATGAATGGTGAAGTTCATGATGGAATGAATCCAAGGGTACCGATCATGCTAGGAAGTTTCGCAACCGATGTTGTGTTCGAGCACGAAGTGTAAACCAAGTGGATACACAATTTATGAAGTTATCTGAAGTTAATAGTCGAATCTTGGTTGACTTTGTATGAATGGTGAAGTTGAAGACGGAATGAATCCAACCGTACCCTTCATGCTCTGGAGTTTCGCAATCGGAGTTGTGTTCGAGCACGAAGTGTAAACCAAGTGGATACACGACTTGTGTAGTTATCTCGAAGTTAATAGTCGAATCTTCGTTGACTTTGTATGAATGGTGAAGTTGAAGACGGAATGAATCCAACCGTACCCTTCATGCTCTGGAGTTTCGCAACCGGAGTTGTGTTCGAGCACGAAGTATTAACCAAGTGGATACACGATTTGTGTAGTTATCTCGAAGTTAATGGTCGAATCTTGGTTGAATTTGTCTGAATGGTGAAGTTGAAGACGGAATGAATCCAACCGTACCCTTCATGCTCTAGAGTTTCGCAACCGGAGTTGTGTTCGAGCACGAAGTGTAAACCAAGTGGATACATGATTTGTCTAGTTATCTCGAAGTTAATAGTCGAATCTTGGACGACTTTGTATGAATGGTGATGTTGATGATGGAATGAATCCAAGGGTACCGATCATGCTTGGAAGTTTCGCAACCGAAGTTGTGTTCGAGCACGAAGTGTAAACCAAGTGGATACACAATTTATGAAGTTATCTCGAACTTAATTGTCGAATCTTCGTTGACTTTCTATGAATGGTGAAGTTGAAGATGGAATGAATCCAACCGTACCCTTCATGCTCTGGAGTTTCGCAACCGGAGTTGTGTTCGAGCACGAATTGTAAACCAAGTGGATACACGATTTGTGTAGTTATGTTGAAGTTAAAAGTCGAATCTTGGTTGACTTTGTATTAATGGTGAAGTTGAAGATGAAATTAATCCAACCGTACCCTTCATGCTCTGGAGTTTCGCAATCGGAGTTGTGTTCGAGCACGAAGTGTAAACCAAGTGGATACACGACTTGTGTAGTTATCTCGAAGTTAATAGTCAAATCTTCGTTGACTTTGTATGAATGGTGAAGTTGATGATGTAATGAATCCAAGGTTACCGATAATGCTAGGAAGTTTCGCAAACGAAGTTGTGTTCGAGCACGAAGTGTAAACCATGTGGATACACAATTTATGAAGTTATCTCGAAGTTAATAGTCGAATCTTAGTTGACGTTCTATGAATGGTGAAGTTGAAGACGGAATGAATCCAACCGTACCATTCCTGCTTTAGAGTTTCGCAACCGGAGTTGTGTTCGAGCACGAAGTGTAAACCAAGTGGATACACGATTTGTGTAGTTATCTCGAAGTTAATTATCGAATCTTGGTTGACTTTGTATGAATGGTGAAGCTGATGATGGAATGAATCCAAGGGTACCGATCATGCTAGGAAGTTTCGCAACCGAAGTTGTGCTCGAGCACGAAGTGTAAACCAAGTGGATACACAATTTATGAAGTTATCTCGAAGTTAATAGTCGAATCTTGGTTGACTTTGTATGAATGGTTAAGTTGAAGACGGAATGAATCCAACCGTACCCTTCATGCTCTGGAGTTTCGTAACTGGAGTTGTGTTCGAGCACGAAGTGTAAACAAAGTGGATACACGATTTGTGTAGTTTTCTCGAAGTTAATAGTCGAATCCTGGTTGACTTTGTATGAATGGTAAAGTTGAAGGAGGAATGAAGCCAACCGTACCCTTCATGATTTGGAGTTTCGCAACCGGAGTTGTGTTCGAGCACGAAGTGTAAACCAAGTGGATACACGGTTTGTGTAGTTATCTCGAACTTAATAGTCGAATCTTTACTGACTTTGTATGAATGGTGAAGCTGATGAGGGAATGAATCCAACCGTACCCTTCATGCTCTGGCGTTTCGCAACCGGAGTTGTGTTCGAGCACGAAGTGTAAACCAAGTGGATACACGATTTGTGTAGTTATCTCGAAGTTAACAGTCGAATCTTGGTTGACTTTTGTGTGAATGGTGAAGTTGATGATGGAATAAATCCAAAGGTTCCGATCATGCTATGAAGTTTCACAACTGAAGTTGTGTTTGAGCACGAAGTGTAAACCAAGTGGATACACGATTTGTGTAGTTATCTCGAAGTTAATAGTCGAATCTTGGTTGACTTTGTATGAATGGTGAAGTTCATGATGGAATGAATCCAAGGGTACCGATCATGCTAGGAAGTTTCGCAACCGATGTTGTGTTCGAGCACGAAGTGTAAACCAAGTGGATACACAATTTATGAAGTTATCTGAAGTTAATAGTCGAATCTTGGTTGATTTTGTATGAATGGTGAAGTTGAAGACGGAATGAATCCAACCGTACCCTTCATGCTCTAGAGTTTCGCAACCGGAGTTGTGTTCGAGCACAAAGTGTTAACCAAGTGGATACACGATTTGTGTAGTTATCTCGAAGTTAATAGTCGAATCTTGGTTGACTTTGTATGAATGGTGAAGTTGAAGACGGAATGAATACAACCGTACCCTTCATGCTCTGGAGTTTCGCAACCGGAGTTGTGTTCGAGCACAAAGTGTAAACCAAGTGGATACACGATTTGTGTAGTTATCTCGAAGTTAATAGTCAAATCTGGGTTGACTTTGTATGAATGGTGAAGTTGAAGACGGAATGAATCCAACCGTACCCTTAATGCTCTAGAGATTCGCAACCGGAGTTGTGTTCGAGCACGAAGTGTAAACCAAGTGGATACAGGATTTGTGTAGTTATCTCGAAGTTAATAGTCGAATCTTGGTTGACTTTGTGTGAATGGTGAAGTTGATGATGGAATGAATCCAAGGGTACCGATCATGCTTGGAAGTTTCGCAACCGAATTTGTGTTCGAGCACGAAGTGTAAACCAAGTGGATACACAATATATGAAGTTATCTCGAACTTAATTGTCGAATCTTGGTTGACATTGTATGAATGGTAAAGTTGAAGAAGGAATGAATCCAACCGTACCCTTCATGATTTGGAGTTTCGCAACCGGAGTTGTGTTCGAGCACGAAGTGTAAACCAAGTGGATACACAATTTATGAAGTTATCTCGAAGTTAATAGTCGAATCTTGGTTGACTTTGTATGAATGGTAAAGTTGAAGAAGGAATGAATCCAACCGTACCCTTCATGATTTGGAGTTTCGCAACCGGAGTTGTGTTCGAGCACGAAGTGTAAACCAAGTGGATACACGATTTGTGTAGTTATCTCGAAGTTAATAGTCGAATCTTGGTTGACTTTGCATGAATGGTGAAGCTGATGATGGAATGAATCCAACCGTACCCTTCATGCTCTGGCGTTTCGCAACCGGAGTTGTGTTCGAGCATGAAGTGTAAACCAAGTGGATACACGATTTGTGTAGTTATCTCGAAGTTAACAGTCGAATCTTGGTTGACTTTTGTGTGAATGGTGAAGTTGATGATGGAATAAATCCAAAGGTTCCGATCATGCTAGGAAGTTTCGCAACTGAAGTTGTGTTTGAGCACGAAGTGTAAACCAAGTGGATACACGATTTCTGTAGTTATCTCGAAGTTAATAGTCGAATCTTGGTTGACTTTGTACGAATGGTGAAGTTGATGATGGAATGAATCCAAGGGTACCGATCATGCTAGGAAGTTTCGCAACCGATGTTGTGTTCGAGCACGAAGTGTAAACCAAGTGCATACACAATTTATGAAGTTATCTCGAAGTTAATAGTCGAATCTTGGTTGACTTTGTACGAATGGTGAAGTTGATGATGGAATGAATCCAAGGGTACCGATCATGCTAGGAAGTTTCGCAACCGATGTTGTGTTCGAGCACGAAGTGTAAACCAAGTGCATACACAATTTATGAAGTTATCTCGAAGTTAATAGTCGAATCTTGGTTGACTTTGTATGAATGGTGAAGTTGAAGACGGAATGAATACAACCGTACCCTTCATGCTCTGGAGTTTCGCAACCGGAGTTGTGTTCGAGCACAAAGTGTAAACCAAGTGGATACACGATTTGTGTAGTTATCTCGAAGTTAATAGTCGAATCTTGGTTGACTTTGTATGAATGGTGAAGTTGAAGACGGAATGAATACAACCGTACCCTTCATGCTCTGGAGTTTCGCAACCGGAGTTGTGTTCGAGCACAAAGTGTAAACCAAGTGGATACACGATTTGTGTAGTTATCTCGAAGTTAATAGTCGAATCTTGGTTGACTTTGTACGAATGGTGAAGTTGATGATGGAATGAATCCAAGGGTACCGATCATGCTAGGAAGTTTCGCAACCGATGTTGTGTTCGAGCACGAAGTGTAAACCAAGTGCATACACAATTTATGAAGTTATCTCGAAGTTAATAGTCGAATCTTGGTTGACTTTGTATGAATGGTGAAGTTGAAGACGGAATGAATCCAACCGTACCCTTCATGCTCTAGAGATTCACAACCGGAGTTGTGTTCGAGCACGAAGTGTAAACCAAGTGGATACACGATTTGTGTAGTTATCTCGAAGTTAATAGTCGAATCTTGGTTGACTTTGTATGAATGGTGAAGTTGATGATGGAATGAATCCAAGGGTACCGATCATGCTTGGAAGTTTCGCAACCGAAGTTGTGTTCGAGCACGAAGTGTAAACCAAGTGGATACACGATTTGTGTAGTTATCTTGAAGATAATAGTCGAAACTTCGTTGACTTTGTACGAATGGTGAAGTTGAAGAGTGAATGAATCCAACCGTACCCTTCATGCTCTGGAGTTTCGCAACCGGAGTTGTGTTCGAGCACGAAGTGTAAACCAAGTGGATACACGATTGGTGTAGTTATCTCGAAGTTAATAGTCGAATCTTCGTTGACTTTGTATGAATGGTGAAGTTGATGATGGAATGAATCCAAGGGTACCGATCATGCTAGGAAGTTTCGCAACCGATGTTGTGTTCAAGCACGAAGTGTAAACCAAGTGCATACACAATTTATGAAGTTATCTCGAAGTTAATAGTCGAATCTTGGTTGACTTTGTACGAATGGTGAAGTTGATGATGGAATGAATCCAAGGGTACCGATCATGCTAGGAAGTTTCGCAACCGATGTTGTGTTCGAGCACGAAGTGTAAACCAAGTGCATACACAATTTATGAAGTTATCTCGAAGTTAATAGTCGAATCTTGGTTGACTTTGTATGAATGGTGAAGTTGAAGACGGAATGAATACAACCGTACGCTTCATGCTCTGGAGTTTCGCAACCGGAGTTGTGTTCGAGCACAAAGTGTAAACCAAGTGGATACACGATTTGTGTAGTTATCTCGAAGTTAATAGTCGAATCTTGGTTGACTTTGTATGAATGGTGAAGTTGAAGACGGAATGAATACAACCGTACCCTTCATGCTCTGGAGTTTCGCAACCGGAGTTGTGTTCGAGCACAAAGTGTAAACCAAGTGGAGACACGATTTGTGTAGTTATCTCGAAGTTAATAGTCGAATCTTGGTTGACTTTGTACGAATGGTGAAGTTGATGATGGAATGAATCCAAGGGTACCGATCATGCTAGGAAGTTTCGCAACCGATGTTGTGTTCGAGCACGAAGTGTAAACCAAGTGCATACACAATTTATGAAGTTATCTCGAAGTTAATAGTCGAATCTTGGTTGACTTTGTATGAATGGTCAAGTTGAAGACGGAATGAATCCAACCGTAACCTTCATGCTCTAGAGATTCACAACCGGAGTTGTGTTCGAGCACGAAGTGTAAACCAAGTGGATACACGATTTGTGTAGTTATCTCGAAGTTAATAGTCGAATCTTGGTTGACTTTGTATGAATGGTGAAGTTGATGATGGAATGAATCCAAGGGTACCGATCATGCTTGGAAGTTTCGCAACCGAAGTTGTGTTCGAGCACGAAGTGTAAACCAAGTGGATACACAATATATGAAGTTATCTCAAACTTAATTGTCGAATCTTGGTTGACTTTGTATGAATGGTAAAGCTGAAGAAGGAATGAATCCAACCGTACCCTTCATGATTTGGAGTTTCGCAACCGGAGTTGTGTTCGAGCAGGAAGTGTAAACCAAGTGCATACACGATTTGTGTAGTTATCTCGAAGTTAATAGTCGAATCTTGGTTGACTTTGTATGAATGGTGAAGTCGATGATGGAATTAATCCAAGTGTACCCATCATGCTTGGAAGTTTCGCAACTGCAGTTGTGTTCGAGCACGAAGTGTAAACCAAGTGGATACATCATTTATGAAGTTATCTCGAAGTTAATAGTCGAATCTTGGTTGACCTTGTATGAATGGTGAAGTTGACGAACGAATGAATACAAGTGTATGCTTCATGTTAGGGAGTTTCGCAACAGGAGTTGTGTTCTAGCACGAAGTGTAAACCAAGAGGATACACGATTTGTGTAGTTATCTCGAAGTTAATAGTCGAATCTTGGTTGACTTTGTATGAATCGTGAAGTTGATAATGGAATGAATCCAATGTACCGTTCATGCTCGGGAGTTTCACAAACGAAGTTGTGTTCGAGTACGAAGTGTAAACCAAGTGGATACACAATTTATGATGTTATCTTGAAGTTAATAATCGAATCTTGGTTGACTTTGTATGAATGGTGAAGTTGAAGATGGATTGAATCCAACCGTACCCTTCATGCTCTGGAGTTTCGCAACCGGAGTTGTGTTCGAGCACGAAGTGTAAACCAAGTCGATACACGATTTGTGTAGTTATCTCGAAGTTAATAGTCGAATCTTGGTTGACTTTCTATGATTGGTGAAGTTGAAGATGGAACGAATCCAACGTACCCTTCATGCTTTGGAGTTTCGCAACCGGAGTTGTGTTCGAGCATGAAGTGTAAACCAAGTGGATACACGATTTGTTTAGTTATCTCGAAGTTAATAGTCGAATCTTGGTTGACTTTGTATGAATGTTGAAGTTGAAGATGGAATGAATCCAACCGTACCCTTCATGCTCTGGAGTTTCGCAACAGGAGTTGCGTTCGAGCACGAAGTGTAAACCAAGTGGATACACGATTTGTGTAGTTATCTCGAAGTTAATAGTCGAATCTTGGTTGACTTTGTATGAATGGTGAAGTTGATGATGGAATGAATCCAAGGGTACCGATCATGCTTGCAAGTTTCGCAACCGAAGTTGTGTTCGAGCACGAAGTGTAAACCAAGTGGATACACAATATATGAAGTTATCTCGAACTTAATTATCGAATCTTGGTTGACTTTGTATGAATGGTAAAGTTGAAGAAGGAATGAATCCAACCGTACCCTTCATGATTTGGAGTTTCGCAACCGGAGTTGTTTTCGAGCACGAAGTGTAAACCAAGTGGATACACGATTTGTCTAGTTATCTCGAAGTTAATAGTCGAATCTTGGTTGACTTTGTATGATTGGTGAAGTTGAAGATGGAATGAATCCAACCGTGCCCTTCATGCTCTGGAGTTTCGCAACCGGAGTTGTGTTCGAGCACGAAGTGTAAACCAAGTGGATACACGATTTGTGTAGTTATCTCGAAGTTAATAGTCGAATCTTGCTTGACTTTGTATGAATGGTGAAGTTGAAGATGGAATGAATCCAACCGTACCCTTCATGCTCTGGAATTTCGCAACCGGAGTTGCGTTCGAGCACGAAGTGTAAACAAAGTGGTTACACGATTTGTGTAGTTATCTCGAAGATAATAGTCGAATCTTGGTTGACTTTGTATGAATGGTGAAGTTGATGATGGAATGAATCCAAGTGTACCCATCATGCTTGGAAGTTTCGCAACTGCAGTTGTGTTCGAGCACGAAGTGTAAACCAAGTGGATACATCATTTATGAAGTTATCTCGAAGTTAATAGTCGAATCTTGGTTGACCTTGTATGAATGGTGAAGTTGACGAACGAATGAATACAAGTGTATGCTTCATGCTAGGGAGTTTCGCAACAGGAGTTGTGTTCTGGCACGAAGTGTAAACCAAGAGGATACACGATTTGTGTAGTTATCTCGAAGTTAATAGTCGAATCTTGGTTGACTTTGTATGAATCGTGAAGTTGATAATGGAATGAATCCAATGTACCGTTCATGCTCGGGAGTTTCGCAAACGAAGTTGTGTTCAAGTACGAAGTGTAAACCAAGTGGATACACAATTTATGATGTTATCTTGAAGTTAATAATCGAATCTTGGTTGACTTTGTATGAATGGTGAAGTTGAAGATGGATTGAATCCAACCGTACCCTTCATGCTTTGGAGTTTCGCAACCGGAGTTGTGTTCGAGCACGAAGTGTAAACCAAGTGGATACACGATTTGTGTAGTTATCTCGAAGTTAATAGTCGAATCTTGGTTGACTTTCTATGATTGGTGAAGTTGAAGATGGAATGAATCCAACGTACCCTTCATGCTCTGGAGTTTCGCAACCGGTGTTGCGTTCGAGCACGAAGTGTAAACCAAGTGGATACACGATTTGTGTAGTTATCTCGAAGGTAATAGTCGAATCTTGGTTGACTTTGTATGAATGGTGAAGTTGATGATGGAATGAATCCAAGTGTACCCATCATGCTTGGAAGTTTCGCAACTGCAGTTGTGTTCGAGCACGAAGTGTAAACCAAGTGGATACATCATTTATGAAGTTATCTCAAAGTTAATAGTCGAATCTTGGTTGACTTTGTTTGAATGGTGAAGTTGACGATCGAATGAATACAAGTGTATGCTTCATGCTAGGGAGTTTCGCAACAGGAGTTGTGTTCTAGCACGAAGTGTAAACCAAGACGATACACGATTTGTGTAGTTATCTCGAAGTTAATAGTCGAATCTTGGTTGACTTTGTATGAATGGTGAAGTTGATAATGGAATGAATCCAATGTACCGTTCATGCTCGGGAGTTTCGCAAACGAAGTTGTGTTCGAGTACGAAGTGTAAACCAAGTGGATACACAATTTATGATGTTATCTTGAAGTTAATAATCGAATCTTGGTTGACTTTGTATGAATGGTGAAGTTGAAGATGGATTGAATCCAACCGAACCCTTCATGCTCTGGGGTTTCGCAACCGGAGTTGTGTTCGAGCACGAAGTGTAAACCAAGTGGATACACGATTTGTGTAGTTATCTCGAAGTTAATAGTCGAATCTTGGTTGACTTTCTATGATTGGTGAAGTTGAAGATGGAATGAATCCAACGTACCCTTCATGCTCTGGAGTTTCGCAACCGGAGTTGCGTTCGAGCACGATGTGTAAACCAAGTGGATACACGATTTGTGTAGTTATCTCGAAGTTAATAGTCGAATCTTGGTTGACTTTGTATGAATGGTGAAGTTGAAGATGGAATGAACCCAACCGTACCCTTCATGCTCTGGAGTTTCGCAACCGGAGTTGCCTTCGAGCACGAAGTGTAAACCAAGTGGATACACGATTTGTGTAGTTATCTCGAAGATAATAGTCGAATCTTGGTTGACTTTGTATGAATCGTGAATTTGAAGATGGAATGAATCCAACCGTACCATTCATGCTCTCGAGTTTCGCAACCGGAGTTGCGTTCGAGCACGAATTTTAAACCAAGTGGATACACGATTTGTGTAGTTATCTCGAAGATAATAGTCGAATCTTGGTTGACTTTGTATGAATGGTGAAGTTGATGATGGAATGAATCCAAGTGTACCCATCATGCTTGGAAGTTTCGCAACTGCAGTTGTGTTCGAGCACGAAGTGTAAACCAAGTGGATACATCATTTATGAAGTTATCTCGAAGTTAATAGTCGAATCTTGGTTGACTTTGTATGAATGGTGAAGTTGACGATCGAATGAATACAAGTGTATGCTTCATGCTAGGCAGTTTCGCAACAGGAGTTGTGTTCTAGCACGAAGTGTAAACAAAGTGGATACACGATTTGTGTAGTTATCTCGAAGTTAATAGTCGAATCTTGGTTGACTTTGTATGAATGGTGAAGTTGATAATGGAATGACTCCAATGTACCGTTCATGCTCGGGAGTTTCGCAAACGAAGTTGTGTTCGAGTACGAAGTGTAAACCAAGTGGATACACAATTTATGATGTTATCTTGAAGTTAATAATCGAATCTTGGTTAACTCTGTATGAATGGTGAAGGTGAAGATGGATTGAATCCAACCGTACCCTTCATGCTTTGGAGTTTCGCAACCGGAGTTGTGTTCGAGCACGAAGTGTAAACCAAGTGGATACACGATTTGTGTAGTTATCTCGAAGTTAATAGTCGAATCTTGGTTGACTTTGTATGAATCGTGAAGTTGAAGATGGAATGAATCCAACCGTACCCTTCATGCTCTGGAGTTTCGCAACCGGAGTTGCGTTCGAGCATGAATTTTAAACCAAGTGGATACACGATTTGTGTAGTTATCTCGAAGATAATAGTCGAATCTTGGTTGACTTTGTATGAATGGTGAAGTTGATGATGGAATGAATCCAAGTGTACCCATCATGCTTGGAAGTTTCGCAACTGCAGTTGTGTTCGAGCACGAAGTGTAAACCAAGTGGATACATCATTTATGAAGTTATCTCGAAGTTAATAGTCGAATCTTGGTTGACTTTGTAAGAATGGTGAAGTTGACGATCGAATGAATACAAGTGTATGCTTCATGCTAGGGAGTTTCGCAACAGGAGTTGTGTTCTAGCACGAAGTGTAAACCAAGTGGATACACGATTTGTGTAGTTATCTCGAAGTTAATAGTCGAATCTTGGTTGACTTTCTATGATTGGTGAAGTTGATGATGGAATGAATCCAACGTACCCTTCATGCTCTGGAGTTTCGCAACCGGAGTTGTGTTCGAGCACGAAGTGTAAACCAAGTGGATACACGATTTGTGTAGTTATCTCGAAGTTAATAGTCGAATCTTGGTTGACTTTGTATGAATGGTGAAGTTGAAGATGGAATGAATCCAACCGTACCCTTCATGCTCTGGAGTTTCGCAACCGGAGTTGCGTTCGAGCACGAAGTGTAAACCAAGTGGATACACGATTTGTGTAGTTATCTCGAAGATAATAGTCGAATCTTGGTTGAGTTTGTACGAATGGTGAAGTTGAAGATGGAATGAATCCAACCGTACCCTTCATGCTCTGGAGTTTCGCAACCGGAGTTGCGTTCGAGCATGAAGTGTAAACCAAGTGGATACACGATTTGTGTAGTTATCTCGAAGATGATAGTCGAATCTTGGTTGACTTTGTATGAATGGTGAAGTCGATGATGGAATGAATCCAAGTGTACCCATCATGCTTGGAAGTTTCGCAACTGCAGTTGTGTTCGAGCACGAAGTGTAAACCAAGTGGATACATCATTTATGAAGTTATCTCGAAGTTAATAGTCGAATCTTGGTTGACTTTGTATGAATGGTGAAGTTGACGATCGAATGAATACAAGTGTATGCTTCATGCTAGGGAGTTTCGCAACAGGAGTTGTGTTCTAGCACGAAGTGTAAACCAAGTGGATACACGATTTGTGTAGTTTTCTCGAAGTTAATAGTCGAATCTTGGTGACTTTGTATGAATGGTGAAGTTGATAATGGAATGAATCCAATGTACCGTTCATGCTCGGGAGTTTCACAAACGAAGTTGTGTTCGAGTACGAAGTGTAAACCAAGTGGATACACAATTTATGATGTTATCTTGAAGTTAATAATCGAATCTTGGTTGACTCTGTATGAATGGTGAAGTTGAAGATGGATTGAATCCAACCGTACCCTTCATGCTCTGGGGTTTCGCAACCGGAGTTGTGTTCGAGCACGAAGTGTAAACCAAGTGGATACACGATTTGTGTAGTTATCTCGAAGTTAATAGTCGAATCTTGGTTGACTTTCTATGATTGGTGAAGTTGAAGATGGAATGAATCCAACGTACCCTTCATGCTCTGGAGTTTCGTAACCGGAGTTGCGTTCGAGCACGATGTGTAAACCAAGTGGATACACGATTTGTGTAGTTATCTCGAAGTTAATAGTCGAATCTTGGTTGACTTTGTATGAATGGTGAAGTTGAAGATGGAATGAACCCAACCGTACCCTTCATGCTCTGGAGTTTCGCAACCGGAGTTGCGTTCGAGCACGAAGTTTAAACCAAGTGGATACACGATTTGTGTAGTTATCTCGAAGATAATAGTCGAATCTTGGTTGACTTTGTATGAATGGTGAAGTTGATGATGGAATGAATCCAAGTGTACCCATCATGCTTGGAAGTTTCGCAACTGCAGTTGTGTTCGAGCACGAAGTGTAAACCAAGTGGATACATCATTTATGAAGTTATCTCGAAGTTAATAGTCGAATCTTGGTTGACTTTGTATGAATGGTGAAGTTGAAGATGGATTGAATCCAGCCGTACCCTTCATGCTCTGGAGTTTCGCAACCGGAGTTGTGTTAGAGCACGAAGTGTAAACCAAGTGGATACACGATTTGTGTAGTTATCTCGAAGTTAATAGTCGAATCTTGGTTTACTTTCTATGATTGGTGAAGTTGAAGATGGAATGAATCCAACGTACCCTTCATGCTCTGGAGTTTCGCAACCGGAGTTGCGTTCGAGCACGAAGTGTAAACCAAGTCGATACACGATTTGTGTAGTTATCTCGATGTTAATAGTCGAATCTTGGTTGACTTTGTATGAATGGTCAAGTTGAAGATGGAATGAATCCAACCGTACCCTTCATGCTCTGGAGTTTCGCAACCGGAGTTGCGTTCGAGCACGAAGTGTAAACCAAGTGGATACACGATTTGTGTAGTTATCTCGAAGATAATAGTCGAATCTTGGTTGACTTTGTATGAATCGTGAAGTTGAAGATGGAATGAATCCAACCGTACCCTTCATGCTCTGGAGTTTCGCAACCGGAGTTGCGTTCGAGCACGAAGTGTAAACCAAGTGGATACACGATTTGTGTAGTTATCTCGAAGATAATAGTCGAATCTTGGTTGACTTTGTATGAATGGTGAAGTCGATGATGGAATGAATCCAAGTGTACCCATCATGCTTGGAAGTTTCGCAACTGCAGTTGTGTTCGAGCACGAAGTGTAAACCAAGTGGATACATCATTGATGAAGTTATCTCGAAGTTAATAGTCGAATCTTGGTTGACTTTGTATGAATGGTGAAGTTGACGATCGGATGAATACAAGTGTATGCTTCATGCTAGGGAGTTTCGCAACAGGAGTTGTGTTCTAGCACGAAGTGTAAACCAAGTGGATACACGATTTGTGTAGTTTTCTCGAAGTTACTAGTCGAATCTTGGTTGACTTTGTATTAATGGTGAAGTTGATAATGGAATGACTCCAATGTACCGTTCATGCTCGGGAGTTTCGCAAACGAAGTTGTGTTCGAGTACGAAGTGTAAACCAAGTGGATACACAATTTATGATGTTATCTTGAAGTTAATAATCGAATCTTGGTTGACTTTGTATGAATGGTGAAGTTGAAGATGGATTGAATCCAACCGTACCCTTCATGCTCTGGAGTTTCGCAACCGGAGTTGTGTTCGAGCACGAAGTGTAAACCAAGTGGATACACGATTTGTGTAGTTATCTCGAAGTTAATAGTCGAATCTTGGTTGACTTTCTATGATTGGTGAAGTTGAAGATGGAATGAATCCAACGTACCCTTCATGCTCTGGAGTTTCGCAACCGGAGTTGCGTTCGAGCACGAAGTGTAAACCAAGTGGATACACGATTTGTGTAGTTATCTCGAAGATAATAGTCGAATCTTGGTTGACTTTGTATGAATCGTGAAGTTGAAGATGGAATGAATCCAACCGTACCCTTCATGCTCTGGAGTTTCGCAACCGGAGTTGCGTTCGAGCACGAAGTGTAAACCAAGTGGATACACGATTTGTGTAGTTATCTCGAAGATAATAGTCGAATCTTGGTTGACTTTGTATGAATGGTGAAGTCGATGATGGAATGAATCCAAGTGTACCCATCATGCTTGGAAGTTTCGCAACTGCAGTTGTGTTCGAGCACGAAGTGTAAACCAAGTGGATACATCATTGATGAAGTTATCTCGAAGTTAATAGTCGAATCTTGGTTGACTTTGTATGAATGGTGAAGTTGACGATCGAATGAATACAAGTGTATGCTTCATGCTAGGGAGTTTCGCAACAGGAGTTGTGTTCTAGCACGAAGTGTAAACCAAGTGGATACACGATTTGTGTAGTTTTCTCGAAGTTACTAGTCGAATCTTGGTTGACTTTGTATTAATGGTGAAGTTGATAATGGAATGACTCCAATGTACCGTTCATGCTCGGGAGTTTCGCAAACGAAGTTGTGTTCGAGTACGAAGTGTAAACCAAGTGGATACACAATTTATGATGTTATCTTGAAGTTAATAATCGAATCTTGGTTGACTTTGTATGAATGGTGAAGTTGAAGATGGATTGAATCCAACCGTACCCTTCATGCTCTGGAGTTTCGCAACCGGAGTTGCGTTCGAGCACGAAGTGTAAACCAAGTCGATACACGATTTGTGTAGTTATCTCGAAGATAATAGTCGAATCTTGGTTGACTTTGTATGAATCGTGAAGTTGAAGATGGAATGAATCCAACCGTACCCTTCATGCTCTGGAGTTTCGCAACCGGAGTTGCGTTCGAGCACGAAGTGTAAACCAAGTGGATACACCATTTGTGTAGTTATCTCGAAGATAATAGTCGAATCTTGGTTGACTTTGTATGAATGGTGAAGTCGATGATGGAATGAATCCAAGTGTACCCATCATGCTTGGAAGTTTCGCAACTGCAGTTGTGTTCGAGCACGAAGTGTAAACCAAGTGGATACATCATTGATGAAGTTATCTCGAAGTTAATAGTCGAATCTTGGTTGACTTTGTATGAATGGTGAAGTTGACGATCGGATGAATACAAGTGTATGCTTCATGCTAGGGAGTTTCGCAACAGGAGTTGTGTTCTAGCACGAAGTGTAAACCAAGTGGATACACGATTTGTGTAGTTTTCTCGAAGTTACTAGTCGAATCTTGGTTGACTTTGTATTAATGGTGAAGTTGATAATGGAATGACTCCAATGTACCGTTCATGCTCGGGAGTTTCGCAAACGAAGTTGTGTTCGAGTACGAAGTGTAAACCAAGTGGATACACAATTTATGATGTTATCTTGAAGTTAATAATCGAATCTTGGTTGACTTTGTATGAATGGTGAAGTTGAAGATGGATTGAATCCAACCGTACCCTTCATGCTCTGGAGTTTCGCAACCGGAGTTGTGTTCGAGCACGAAGTGTAAACCAAGTGGATACACGATTTGTGTAGTTATCTCGAAGTTAATAGTCGAATCTTGGTTGACTTTCTATGATTGGTGAAGTTGAAGATGGAATGAATCCAACGTACCCTTCATGCTCTGGAGTTTCGCAACCGGAGTTGCGTTCGAGCACGAAGTGTAAACCAAGTCGATACACGATTTGTGTAGTTATCTCGAAGTTAATAGTCGAATCTTGGTTGACTTTGTATGAATGGTGAAGTTGAAGATGGAATGAATCCAACCGTACCCTTCATGCTCTGGAGTTTCGCAACCGGAGTTGCGTTCGAGCACGAAGTGTAAACCAAGTGGATACACGATTTGTGTAGTTATCTCGAAGATAATAGTCGAATCTTGGTTGACTTTGTATGAATCGTGAAGTTGAAGATGGAATGAATCCAACCGTACCCTTCATGCTCTGGAGTTTCGCAACCGGAGTTGCGTTCGAGCACGAAGTGTAAACCAAGTGGATACACGATTTGTGTAGTTATCTCGAAGATAATAGTCGAATCTTGGTTGACTTTGTATGAATGGTGAAGTCGATGATGGAATGAATCCAAGTGTACCCATCATGCTTGGAAGTTTCGCAACTGCAGTTGTGTTCGAGCACGAAGTGTAAACCAAGTGGATACATCATTGATGAAGTTATCTCGAAGTTAATAGTCGAATCTTGGTTGACTTTGTATGAATGGTGAAGTTGACGATCGAATGAATACAAGTGTATGCTTCATGCTAGGGAGTTTCGCAACAGGAGTTGTGTTCTAGCACGAAGTGTAAACCAAGTGGATACACGATTTGTGTAGTTTTCTCGAAGTTACTAGTCGAATCTTGGTTGACTTTGTATTAATGGTGAAGTTGATAATGGAATGACTCCAATGTACCGTTCATGCTCGGGAGTTTCGCAAACGAAGTTGTGTTCGAGTACGAAGTGTAAACCAAGTGGATACACAATTTATGATGTTATCTTGAAGTTAATAATCGAATCTTGGTTGACTTTGTATGAATGGTGAAGTTGAAGATGGATTGAATCCAACCGTACCCTTCATGCTCTGGAGTTTCGCAACCGGAGTTGTGTTCGAGCACGAAGTGTAAACCAAGTGGATACACGATTTGTGTAGTTATCTCGAAGTTAATAGTCGAATCTTGGTTGACTTTCTATGATTGGTGAAGTTGAAGATGGAATGAATCCAACGTACCCTTCATGCTCTGGAGTTTCGCAACCGGAGTTGCGTTCGAGCACGAAGTGTAAACCAAGTCGATACACGATTTGTGTAGTTATCTCGAAGTTAATAGTCGAATCTTGGTTGACTTTGTATGAATGGTGAAGTTGAAGATGGAATGAATCCAACCGTACCCTTCATGCTCTGGAGTTTCGCAACCGGAGTTGCGTTCGAGCACGAAGTGTAAACCAAGTCGATACACGATTTGTGTAGTTATCTCGAAGTTAATAGTCGAATCTTGGTTGACTTTGTATGAATCGTGAAGTTGAAGATGGAATGAATCCAACCGTACCCTTCATGCTCTGGAGTTTCGCAACCGGAGTTGCGTTCGAGCACGAAGTGTAAACCAAGTGGATACACGATTTGTGTAGTTATCTCGAAGATAATAGTCGAATCTTGGTTGACTTTGTATGAATGGTGAAGTTGATGATGGAATGAATCCAAGTGTACCCATCATGCTTGGAAGTTTCGCAACTGCAGTTGTGTTCGAGCACGAAGTGTAAACCAAGTGGATACATCATTGATGAAGTTATCTCGAAGTTAATAGTCGAATCTTGGTTGACTTTGTATGAATGGTGAAGTTGACGATCGAATGAATACAAGTGTATGCTTCATGCTAGGGAGTTTCGCAACAGGAGTTGTGTTCTAGCACGAAGTGTAAACCAAGTGGATACACGATTTGTGTAGTTATCTCGAAGTTACTAGTTGAATCTTGGTTGACTTTGTATTAATGGTGAAGTTGATAATGGAATGACTCCAATGTACCGTTCATGCTCGGGAGTTTCGCAAACGAAGTTGTGTTCGAGTACGAAGTGTAAACCAAGTGGATACACAATTTATGATGTTATCTTGAAGTTAATAATCGAATCTTGGTTGACTTTGTATGAATGGTGAAGTTGAAGATGGATTGAATCCAACCGTACCCTTCATGCTCTGGAGTTTCGCAACCGGAGTTGTGTTCGAGCACGAAGTGTAAACCAAGTGGATACACGATTTGTGTAGTTATCTCGAAGTTAATAGTCGAATCTTGGTTGACTTTCTATGATTGGTGAAGTTGAAGATGGAATGAATCCAACGTACCCTTCATGCTCTGGAGTTTCGCAACCGGAGTTGCGTTCGAGCACGAAGTGTAAACCAAGTCGATACACGATTTGTGTAGTTATCTCGACGTTAATAGTCGAATCTTGGTTGACTTTGTATGAATGGTGAAGTTGAAGATGGAATGAATCCAACCGTACCCTTCATGCTCTGGAGTTTCGCAACCGGAGTTGCGTTCGAGCACGAAGTGTAAACCAAGTGGATACACCATTTGTGTAGTTATCTCGAAGATAATAGTGGAATATTGGTTGACTTTGTATGAATCGTGAAGTTGAAGATGGAATGAATCCAACCGTACCCTTCATGCTCTGGAGTTTCGCAACCGGAGTTGCGTTCGAGCACGAATTTTAAACCAAGTGGATACACGATTTGTGTAGTTATCTCGAAGATAATAGTCGAATCTTGGTTGACTTTGTATGAATGGTGAAGTTGATGATGGAATGAATCCAAGTGTACCCATCATGCTTGGAAGTTTCGCAACTGCAGTTGTGTTCGAGCACGAAGTGTAAACCAAGTGGATAAATCATTTATGAAGTTATCTCGAAGTTAATAGTCGAATCTTGGTTGACTTTGTATGAATGGTGAAGTTGACGATCGAATGAATACAAGTGTATGCTTCATGCTAGGGAGTTTCGCAACAGGAGTTGTGTTCTAGCACGAAGTGTAAACCAAGTGGATACACGATTTGTGTAGTTATCTCGAAGTTACTAGTTGAATCTTGGTTGACTTTGTATTAATGGTGAAGTTGATAATGGTATGACTCCAATGTACCGTTCATGCTCGGGAGTTTCGCAAACGAAGTTGTGTTTGAGTACGAAGTGTAAACCAAGTGGATACACAATTTATGATGTTATCTTGAAGTTAATAATCGAATCTTGGTTGACTTTGCATGAATGGTGAAGTTGAAGATGGATTGAATCCAACCGTACCCTTCATGCTTTGGAGTTTCGCAACCGGAGTTGTGTTCGAGCACGAAGTGTAAACCAAGTGGATACACGATTTGTGTAGTTATCTCGAAGTTAATAGTCGAATCTTGGTTGACTTTGTATGAATGGTGAAGTTGAAGATGGAATGAATCCAACGTACCCTTCATGCTCTGGAGTTTCGCAACCGGAGTTGTGTTCGAGCACGAAGTGTAAACCAAGTGGATACACGATTTGTGTAGTTATCTCGAAGTTAATAGTCGAATCTTGGTTGACTTTGTATGAATGGTGAAGTTGAAGATGGAATGAATCCAACCGTACCCTTCATGCTCTCGAGTTTCGCAACCGGAGTTGCGTTCGAGCACGAAGTGTAAACCAAGTGGATACACGATTTATGTAGTTATCTCGAAGATAATAGTCGAATCTTGGTTGACTTTGTATGAATGGTGAAGTTGATGATGGAATGAATCCAAGTGTACCCATCATGCTTGGAAGTTTCGCAACTGCAGTTGTGTTCGAGCACGAAGTGTAAACCAAGTGGATACATCATTTATGAAGTTATCTCGAAGTTAATAGTCGAATCTCGGTTGACTTTATATGAATTGTGAAGTTGACGATCGAATGAATACAAGTGTATGCTTCATGCTAGGGAGTTTCGCAACAGGAGTTGTGTTCTAGCACGAAGTGTAAACCAAGTGGATACACGATTTGTGTAGTTATCTCGAAGTTAATAGTCGAATATTGGTTGACTTTGTATGAAAGGTGAAGTTGATAATGGAATGAATCCAATGTACCGTTCATGCTCGGGAGTTTCGCAAACGAAGTTGTGTTCGAGTACGAAGTGTAAACCAAGTGGATACACAATTTATGATGTTATCTTGAAGTTAATAATCGAATCTTGGTTGACTTTGCATGAATGGTGAAGTTGAAGATGGATTGAATCCAACCGTACCCTTCATGCTTTGGAGTTTCGCAACCGGAGTTGTGTTCGAGCACGAAGTGTAAACCAAGTGGATACACGATTTGTGTAGTTATCTCGAAGTTAATAGTCGAATCTTGGTTGACTTTGTATGAATGGTGAAGTTGAAGATGGAATGAATCCAACCGTACCCTTCATGCTCTGGAGTTTCGCAACCGGAGTTGCGTTCGAGCATGAAGTGTAAACCAAGTGTATACACGATTTGTGTAGTTATCTCGAAGATAATAGTCGAATCTTGGTTGACTTTGTATGAATGGTGAAGTTGATGATGGAATGAATCCAAGTGTACCCATCATGCTTGGAAGTTTCGCAACTGCAGTTGTGTTCGAGCACGAAGTGTAAACCAAGTGGATACATCATTTATGAAGTTATCTCGAAGTTAATAGTCGAATCTTGGTTGACTTTGTATGAATGGTGAAGTTGACGATCGAATGAATACAAGTGTATGCTTCATGCTAGGGAGTTTCGCAACAGGAGTTGTGTTCTAGCACGAAGTGTAAACCAAGTGGATACACGATTTGTGTAGTTATCTCGAAGTTACTAGTTGAATCTTGGTTGACTTTGTATTAATGGTGAAGTTGATAATGGTATGACTCCAATGTACCGTTCATGCTCGGGAGTTTCGCAAACGAAGTTGTGTTCGAGTACGAAGTGTAAACCAAGTGGATACACAATTTATGATGTTATCTTGAAGTTAATAATCGAATCTTGGTTGACTTTGCATGAATGGTGAAGTTGAAGATGGATTGAATCCAACCGTACCCTTCATGCTTTGGAGTTTCGCAACCGGAGTTGTGTTCGAGCACGAAGTGTAAACCAAGTGGATACACGATTTGTGTAGTTATCTCGAAGTTAATAGTCGAATCTTGGTTGACTTTGTATGAATGGTGAAGTTGAAGATGGAATGAATCCAACCGTACCCTTCATGCTCTCGAGTTTCGCAACCGGAGTTGCGTTCGAGCACAAAGTGTAAACCAAGTGGATACACGATTTGTGTAGTTATCTCGAAGATAATAGTCGAATCTTGGTTGACTTTGTATGAATGGTGAAGTTGATGATGGAATGAATCCAAGTATACCCATCTTGCTTGGAAGTTTCGCAACTGCAGTTGTGTTCGAGCACGAAGTGTAAACCAAGTGGATACATCATTTATGAAGTTATCTCGAAGTTAATAGTCGAATCTCGGTTGACTTTATATGAATTGTGAAGTTGACGATCGAATGAATACAAGTGTATGCTTCATGCTAGGGAGTTTCGTAACAGGAGTTGTGTTCTAGCACGAAGTGTAAACCAAGTGGATACACGATTTGTGTAGTTATCTCGAAGTTAATAGTCGAATCTTGGTTGACTTTGTATGAATGGTGAAGTTGAAGATGGAATGAATCCAACCGTACCCTTCATGCTCTGGAGTTTCGCAACCGGAGTTGCGTTCGAGCATGAAGTGTAAACCAAGTGTATACACGATTTGTGTAGTTATCTCGAAGATAATAGTCGAATCTTGGTTGACTTTGTATGAATGGTGAAGTTGATGATGGAATGAATCCAAGTGTACCCATCATGCTTGGAAGTTTCGCAACTGCGGTTGTGTTCGAGCACGAAGTGTAAACCAAGTGGATACATCATTTATGAAGTTATCTCGAAGTTAATAGTCGAATCTTGGTTGACTTTGTATGAATGGTGAAGTTGACGATCGAATGAATACAAGTGTATGCTTCATGCTAGGGAGTTTCGCAACAGGAGTTGTGTTCTAGCACGAAGTGTAAACCAAGTGGATACACGATTTGTGTAGTTATCTCGAAGTTACTAGTTGAATCTTGGTTGACTTTGTATTAATGGTGAAGTTGATAATGGTATGACTCCAATGTACCGTTCATGCTCGGGAGTTTCGCAAACGAAGTTGTGTTCGAGTACGAAGTGTAAACCAAGTGGATACACAATTTATGATGTTATCTTGAAGTTAATAATCGAATCTTGGTTGACTTTGCATGAATGGTGAAGTTGAAGATGGATTGAATCCAACCGTACCCTTCATGCTTTGGAGTTTCGCAACCGGAGTTGTGTTCGAGCACGAAGTGTAAACCAAGTGGATACACGATTTGTGTAGTTATCTCGAAGTTAATAGTCGAATCTTGGTTGACTTTGTATGAATGGTGAAGTTGAAGATGGAATGAATCCAACCGTACCCTTCATGCTCTCGAGTTTCGCAACCGGAGTTGCGTTCGAGCACAAAGTGTAAACCAAGTGGATACACGATTTGTGTAGTTATCTCGAAGATAATAGTCGAATCTTGGTTGACTTTGTATGAATGGTGAAGTTGATGATGGAATGAATCCAAGTATACCCATCTTGCTTGGAAGTTTCGCAACTGCAGTTGTGTTCGAGCACGAAGTGTAAACCAAGTGGATACATCATTTATGAAGTTATCTCGAAGTTAATAGTCGAATCTCGGTTGACTTTATATGAATTGTGAAGTTGACGATCGAATGAATACAAGTGTATGCTTCATGCTAGGGAGTTTCGCAACAGGAGTTGTGTTCTAGCACGAAGTGTAAACCAAGTGGATACACGATTTGTGTAGTTATCTCGAAGTTAATAGTCGAATATTGGTTGACTTTGTATGAAAGGTGAAGTTGATAATGGAATGAATCCAATGTACCGTTCATGCTCGGGAGTTTCGCAAACGAAGTTGTGTTCGAGTACGAAGTGTAAACCAAGTGGATACACAATTTATGATGTTATCTTGAAGTTAATAATCGAATCTTGGTTGACTTTGCATGAATGGTGAAGTTGAAGATGGATTGAATCCAACCGTACCCTTCATGCTTTGGAGTTTCGCAACCGGAGTTGTGTTCGAGCACGAAGTGTAAACCAAGTGGATACACGATTTGTGTAGTTATCTCGAAGTTAATAGTCGAATCTTGGTTGACTTTGTATGAATGGTGAAGTTGATAATGGTATGACTCCAATGTACCGTTCATGCTCGGGAGTTTCGCAAACGAAGTTGTGTTCGAGTACGAAGTGTAAACCAAGTGGATACACAATTTATGATGTTATCTTGAAGTTAATAATCGAATCTTGGTTGACTTTGCATGAATGGTGAAGGTGAAGATGGATTGAATCCAACCGTACCCTTCATGCTTTGGAGTTTCGCAACCGGAGTTGTGTTCGAGCACGAAGTGTAAACCAAGTGGATACACGATTTGTGTAGTTATCTCGAAGTTAATAGTCGAATCTTGGTTGACTTTGTATGAATGGTGAAGTTGATAATGGTATGACTCCAATGTACCGTTCATGCTCGGGAGTTTCGCAAACGAAGTTGTGTTCGAGTACGAAGTGTAAACCAAGTGGATACACAATTTATGATGTTATCTTGAAGTTAATAATCGAATCTTGGTTGACTTTGCATGAATGGTGAAGGTGAAGATGGATTGAATCCAACCGTACCCTTCATGCTTTGGAGTTTCGCAACCGGAGTTGTGTTCGAGCACGAAGTGTAAACCAAGTGGATACACGATTTGTGTAGTTATCTCGAAGTTAATAGTCGAATCTTGGTTGACTTTCTATGATTGGTGAAGTTGAATATGGAATGAATCCAACGTACCCTTCTTGCTCTGGAGTTTCGCAACCGGAGTTGTGTTCGAGCACGAAGTGTAAACCAAGTGGATACACGATTTGTGTAGTTATCTCGAAGTTAATAGTCGAATCTTGGTTGACTTTGTATGAATGGTGAAGTTGAAGATGGAATGAATCCAACCGTACCCTTCATGCTCTCGAGTTTCGCAACCGGAGTTGCGTTCGAGCACGAAGTGTAAACCAAGTGGATACACGATTTGTGTAGTTATCTCGAAGATAATAGTCGAATCTTGGTTGACTTTGTATGAATGGTGAAGTTGATGATGGAATGAATCCAAGTGTACCCATCATGCTTGGAAGTTTCGCAACTGCAGTTGTGTTCGAGCACGAAGTGTAAACCAAGTGGATACATCATTTATAAAGTTATCTCGAAGTTAATAGTCGAATCTCGGTTGACTTTATATGAATGGTGAAGTTGACGATCGAATGAATACAAGTGTATGCTTCATGCTAGGGAGTTTCGCAACAGGAGTTGTGTTCTAGCACGAAGTGTAAACCAAGTGGATACACGATTTGTGTAGTTATCTCGAAGTTAATAGTCGAATCTTGGTTGACTTTGTATGAAAGGTGAAGTTGATAATGGAATGAATCCAATGTACCGTTCATGCTCGGGAGTTTCGCAAACGAAGTTGTGTTCGAGTACGAAGTGTAAACCAAGTGGATACACAATTTATGATGTTATCTTGAAGTTAATAATCGAATCTTGGTTGACTTTGCATGAATGGTGAAGTTGAAGATGGATTGAATCCAACCATACCCTTCATGCTTTGGAGTTTCGCAACCGGAGTTGTGTTCGAGCACGAAGTGTAAACCAAGTGGATACACGATTTGTGTAGTTATCTCGAAGTTAATAGTCGAATCTTGGTTGACTTTGTATGAATGGTGAAGTTGAAGATGGAATGAATCCAACCGTACCCTTCATGCTCTGGAGTTTCGCAACCGGAGTTGCGTTCGAGCACGAAGTGTAAACCAAGTGTATACACGATTTGTGTAGTTATCTCGAAGATAATAGTTGAATCTTGGTTGACTTTGTATGAATGGTGAAGTTGATGATGGAATGAATCCAAGTGTACCCATCATGCTTGGAAGTTTCGCAACTGCAGTTGTGTTCGAGCACGAAGTGTAAACCAAGTGGATACATCATTTATGAAGTTATCTCGAAGTTAATAGTCGAATCTTGGTTGACTTTGTATGAATGGTGAAGTTGATGATGGAATGAATCCAACCGTACCCTTCATGCTCTGTAGTTTCGCAACCTGAGTTGTGTTCGAGCACGAACTACGAACCATGCGGATACACAATTTATGAAGTTATCTCGAAGTTAATAGTCGAATATTGGTTGACTTTGTATGAATGGTGAAGTTGAAGATGGATTGAATCCAACCATACCCTTCATGCTTTGGAGATTCACAACCAGAGTTGTGTTCGAGCACGAAGTGTAAACCAAGTGGATACACGATTTGTGTAGTTATCTCGAAGTTAATAGTCGAATCTTGGTTGACTTTGTATGAATGGTGAAGTTGATGATGGAATGAATCCAAGTGTACCCATCATGCTTGGAAGTTTCGCAACCGAAGTTGTGTTCGAGCACGAAGTGTAAACCAAGTGGATACACAATATATGAAGTTATCTCGAACTTAATTGTCGAATCTTGGTTGACTTTGTATGAATGGTAAAGTTGAAGAAGGAGTGAATCCAACCGTACCCTTCATGATTTGGAGTTTCGCAATAGGAGTTGTTTTCGAGCACGAGGTGTAAACCAAGTGGATACACGATTTGTGTAGTTATCTCGAAGTTAATAGTCGAATCTTGGTTGACTTTGTATGATTGGTGAAGTTGAAGATGGAATGAATCCAACCGTGCCCTTCATGCTCTGGAGTTTCGCAACCGGAGTTGTGTTCGAGCACGAAGTGTAAACCAAGTGGATGGACGATTTGTGTAGTTATCTCGAAGTTAATAGTCGAATCTTGGTTGACTTTGTATGAATGGTGAAGTTGAAGATGGTATGAATCCAACCGTACCCTTCATGCTCTGGAGTTTCGTAACCGGAGTTGCGTTCGAGCACGAAGTCTAAACCAAGTGGATACACGATTTGTGTAGTTATCTCGAAGATAATAGTCGAATCTTGGTTGACTTTGTATGAATGGTGAAGTTGATGATGGAATGAATCCAAGTGTACCCATCATGCTTGGAAGTTTCGCAACTGCAGTTGTGTTCGAGCACGAAGTGTAAACCAAGTGGATACATCATTTATGAAGTTATGTCGAAGTTAATATTCGAATCTTGGTTGACTTTGTATTAATGGTGAAGTTGACAATCGAATGAATACAAGTGTATGCTTCATGCTAGGGAGTTTCGCAACAGGAGTTGTGTTCTAGCACGAAGTGTAAACCAAGTGGATACACGATTTGTGTAGTTATCTCGAAGTTAATAGTCGAATCTTGGTTGACTTTGTATGAATGGTGAAGTTGATAATGGAATGAATCCAATGTACCGTTCATGCTCGGGAGTTTCACAAATGAAGTTGTGTTCGAGTACGAAGTGTAAACCAAGTGGATACACAATTTATGATGTTATCTTGAAGTTAATAATCGAATCTTGGTTGACTTTGTATGAATGGTGAAGTTGAAGATGGATTGAATCCAACCGTACCCTTCATGCTTTGGAGATTCACAACCGGAGTTGTGTTCGAGCACGAAGTGTAAACCAAGTGGATACACGATTTGTGTAGTTATCTCGAAGTTAATAGTCGAATCTTGGTTGACTTTGTATGAATGGTGATGTTGATGATGGAATGAATCCAAGTGTACCCATCATGCTTGGAAGTTTCGCAACCGAAGTTGTGTTCGAGCACGAAGTGTAAACCAAGTGGATACACAATATATGAAGTTATCTCGAACTTAATTGTCGAATCTTGTTTGACTTTGTATGAATGGTAAAGTTGAAGAAGGAATGAATCCAACCGTACCCTTCATGATTTGGAGTTTCGCAACCGGAGTTGTTTTCGAGCACGAAGTGTAAACCAAGTGGATACACGATTTGTGTAGTTATCTCAAAGTTAATAGTCGAATCTTGGTTGACTTTGTATGATTGGTGAAGTTGAAGATGGAATGAATCCAACCGTGCCCTTCATGCTCTGGAGTTTCGCAACCGGAGTTGTGTTCGAGCACGAAGTGTAAACCAAGTGGATAGACGATTTGTGTAGTTATCTCGAAGTTAATAGTCGAATCTTGGTTGACTTTGTATGAATGGTGATGTTGAAGATGGAATGAATCCAACCGTACCCTTCATGCTCTGGAGTTTCGCAACCGGAGTTGCGTTCGAGCACGAAGTGTAAACCAAGTGGATACACGATTTGTGTAGTTATCTCGAAGTTAATAGTCGAATCTTGGTTGACTTTCTATGATTGGTGAAGTTGAATATGGAATGAATCCAACGTACCCTTCATGCTCTGGAGTTTCGCAACCGGAGTTGCAGAGCACGAAGTGTAAACCAAGTGGATACACGATTTGTGTAGTTATCTCGAAGTTAATAGTCGAATCTTGGTTGACTTTGTATGAATGGTGAAGTTGATGATGGAATGAATCCAAGTGTACCCATCATGCTTGGAAGTTTCGCAACCGAAGTTGTGTTCGAGCACGAAGTGTAAACCAAGTGGATACACAATATATGAAGTTATCTCGAACTTAATTGTCGAATCTTGGTTGACTTTGTATGAATGGTAAAGTTGAAGAAGGAATGAATCCAACCGTACCCTTCATGATTTGGAGTTTCGCAACCGGAGTTGTTTTCGAGCACGAAGTGTAAACCAAGTGGATACATGATTTGTGTAGTTATCTCGAAGTTAATAGTCGAATCTTGGTTGACTTTGTATGATTGGTGAAGTTGAAGATGGAATGAATCCAACCGTGCCCTTCATGCTCTGGAGTTTCGCAACCGGAGTTGTGTTCGAGCACGAAGTGTAAACCAAGTGGATAGACGATTTGTGTAGTTATCTCGAAGTTAATAGTCGAATCTTGGTTGACTTTGTATGAATGGTGATGTTGAAGATGGAATGAATCCAACCGTACCCTTCATGCTCTGGAGTTTCGCAACCGGAGTTGCGTTCGAGCACGAAGTGTAAACCAAGTGGATACACGATTTGTGTAGTTATCTCGAAGATAATAGTTGAATCTTGGTTTACTTTGTATGAATGGTGAAGTTGAAGATGGAATGAATCCAACCGTAACCTTCATGCTCTGGAGTTTCGCAACCGGAGTTGCGTTCGAGCACGAAGTGTAAACCAAGTGGATACACGATTTGTGTAGTTATCTCGAAGTTAATAGTCGAATCTTGGTTGACTTTGTATGAATGGTGAAGTTGATGATGGAATGAATCCAAGTGTACCCATCATGCTTGGAAGTTTCGCAACTGCAGTTGTGTTCGACCACGAAGTGTAAACCAAGTGGATACATCATTTATGAACTTATGTCGAAGTTAATAGTCGAATCTTGGTTGACTTTGTATGAATGGTGAAGTTGACGATCGAATGAATACAAGTGTATGCTTCATGCTAGGGAGTTTCGCAACAGGAGTTGTGTTCTAGCACGAAGTGTAAACCAAGTGGATACACGATTTGTGTAGTTATCTCGAAGTTAATAGTCGAATCTTGGTTGACTTTGTATGAATGGTGAAGTTGATAATGGAATGAATCCAATGTACCGTTCATGAGTCGGGTAGTTACCCTCATGTGGTCTCAACTGACGAGAGGCGTAAGCAACCACCTTTCCTTCTTGCATTAGCACACATTCAAGTCCTGACCTGGATGCATCACAGTAAACCTGGAAGTCTTTCATTTGATCTAGCAAAATCAACACGGGTGCTGAAACCAACCTTTGCTTGAGCTCTTCAAAACTCTTATTGCACTCACTTGACCACTTGAACTTCTCTTCCTTTTTCAACAACTGTGTCATAGGCTTGGCTATCTTTGAAAAATTCTCAATGAACCGACGGTAATAGCCCGCAAGTCCTAAGAAACTCCTGATTTGGGAAACCGTCTTAGGGGGGGTCCACTTTGTCACTGACTCCACTTTACTAGGGTCCACTGCTACACCTTGCGCACTGATCACATGGCCAAGGAACTTCACTTCACGCAGCCAGAAATCACACTTGCTGAACTTGGCATACAACTGGTGTTCTCTTAGCTTCTCTAGCACAATCCGCAAATGTTGCTCGTGCTCTTCTTCTGACTTGGAGTAGATAAGAATGTCATCGATGAAGACAACCACAAACTTATCCAGGTATTCCATGAACACCTTATTCATGAGATTCATGAAAAATGCCGGGGCATTAGTAAGTCCAAACGACATTACCGTACATTCATACAAGCCATAGCGAGTTGTGAATGCCGTCTTGGGAATATCTTCTTCCCGAATTCTCAACTGGTGAAACCCTGATCTCAAATCGATCTTGGAGAAAACTTTGGTCCCTTCAACTGATCAAACAGATCATCAATCCTTGGCAGAGGGTACTTATTCTTGATGGTAACATCGTTCAAAGCACGATAGTCCACACACATTCTCTTAGTTTTGTCCTTCTTCTCAACAAAGATAACCGGGGCACCCCAAGGCGAGGTACTCGGTCGGATGTAACCTTTCTAAAGCTGTTCATCCACTTGCTTCTTCACTTCTGCCATCTCATTAGCTGCCATCCTGTAGGGTCTCTTATAGATCGGTGCAGTCCCTGGTACCAAATCGATACGGAACTCGATCTCTCTTTCTGGCGGCATTGTTGTGAGATCATCTGGAAACACCTCCGGATACTCACAAACCACTGGTATGTCTTCCAACTTCTTCGGATCTTTGACTGTTTCCGAGGGTTGCCCTTCGGTTTCCATTTGATTCAAACAAGTACTGATCGCTACTGACTCCGGTGACTGATAAGTCACTACTTCACCATCTTCACTGGTCAAGGTGACTGTACGCTTGGCACAATCAATCACTCCTTGATGCTTGGTAAGCCAGTCCATTCCCAAAATGACATCTAGGTCTTTAGATTCGAGAAGGATGAGATTGGCTAGAAAGGATGTCCCTTGGATTTGTATGGACACATCAGGGCTATAAAGGTCCGAAAACATACTATGCCCTGGAGTACTAACCCGCATCGGGTTTCTTAACTCTTCCCTTCTTAACCCAAGCAATCCCACAAACTTTCTTGAAATAAAAGAGTGTGTAGCACCAGAATCAAAAAGTACTGTAGCAGGTACGGAGTTGACAGGAAACGTACCCAGTATTACTTCTGGCGTAGCCTGTGCTTCTTCGGCGGTGACATGATTCACACGAGCCTGCACAAATCTCTGCCTGCTACGCTTCGGCTTCGATCACTTGTCGGCAAAGTGACCTGGGTCGCCATAGTTGTAGCACACTCCAGGCTTTGCACCTGCATCGTTCCTGGCTGGAGGAGGTTGAGCTGTTGGTGGAGGAGCGTTCTGTTGACGGGGAGCTGGTGCTGGAAGAGCACGTTGAGGTGGAGCACGCTGGGACGAGCCACTGGAGAAGTTGTTCGGGTTGTAGGGACGGTGTTGGCGGACAATAAAGGTTGATTGCCCGTTTTGCTGATTCGAAGGATGGGGGCCGGTGTGGAACCGGGGCTTCTGAGGAGGCAGCTGGTTAGACCTGAACTGGGAAGCCTTCCTCTTCCTATCCATCTGGAGGTGCTGGTCCTCTTGACGGATGGCCTTATCCACTAGTTTCTCAAAGTCAGCATAGTTGCCAGAAAGCAATTGCTTCTTCAGCTCATCATCCAAACCTCCGAGGAATTTTTCTTGTCTTTCGGCGTCAGTGTGGACATCCTCGGGAGCATATCACGCTAGGCGATTGAACTCATGAAGGTACTCTGTCACTGTCTTGGTACCTTGCTGGAGAGCGCGGAACTCACGCTTCTTCTGTGTGACTATCCCGTCAGGGATATGGGCCTTGCGGAAGATAAGACAGAATTCCGCCCAAGTCACTTCCGTGGTAGCAGTGCGGGTAACCAGGAAATTATCCCACCAAGCAGAGGCGGGACCCATCAGTTGATGTGCAGTGAAAGAGACTTTCTCTTGGTCAGTGCACTGCAGTAGGTTGAGCATCTTCTCGATAGCATGGAGCCAGTCACTTGCCTCCATGGGGTTGGTAGTGCTTGAAAAGGTCGGGGGACGAACACGAAGAAACTCTAGCAACTTGGACTGCACTGGGGGTGGTCCATGCTGTTGCTGGTTGTTCTGATTCTGGTTTAGAAGCTGCTGTAGCACTTGTTGGTGTTGCTGCTGCTGTTGTTGCATCTGCTGCATCATCCAAGAGAGCATCTGCGTCTGGCTAGCAAGAATCTGGGCGAGCGACGGGTTCTCCGGTGGAGGCGGTGGGGGCGGTCCTCCGGTGCTGGACTGGTCGGTGTCACGGTTGCCGTGGCGGGTGTTCACCATCTGCAGGAGCGGGAGGAACAGAAAGAGAAAGAAGAAAAAGAAACGGCTGAGCAAACAGGGGCTTTATTTAATTAGTGAACTGTAATTGTCTTGCTTAAGAAACACACTTAAAAACCACACAACTCCTGGCGGTACAACCATAACCCCACTACTGCTATGGTTCACCACTAGCCCCAAGTGAAGCAAACCTAACACACCAAAACTAGGACAACAACGACTAAGAACGAAGCTAAAGGCGACGTCTAGGGCACGGAGGGAGAGCGACGATCGACGACAGGAGACGGATCTTCTTCCTCGTCTTCAGAGCGGCTCCTAGAGTTGCTGGGGAGACCATCTTCATCTTCACCAGAAGCGGACTCGCTGCTGCTAGAGACTGTGACGATCCTGTTGCGGTTCCTTGCTGCGTTGAACGGGGACACACCTTCCTCGGGCACTGGGGTCGGAGAGGTTGGCACCATCTGCATCAGGGGTCTTGGTTCATCCGGGGCACCGGGGTAGGACTGAACTCTTGGCGGCCCACGGGTTCGCTTCCTTGGCGTAGTGCGAAGCCTTGCACCACCGGGCTCTGGGAGTCCTTTGAGCCTGGTGTTCTCCTTCTTCAACCGATCGATCTCATCCTGCAGACGGACGATCTGGGTAAGCTTGGCGTCGTTCAAGGCCTTGGACGCTTCGTGGAGATCGTGATGCATCTGGTCGAGGCCCTGCAGCACCGTGCACATCCTACCGAAGGTAGGGTCTTGCTCACTTCGGGCAGACCGAAACCTACTAACCATGGATATGGGTCCACGACCAGGGTGATACCGGTAAGCCGAATGCCGAAACGTCAGGTCGTGCGTGGCCCTGAGCGTTGTCATCAGACTGTAAGTAGCTTCCTGGCAAGCATGCTCATGCGAGCCTCTGGCTCCTTCTGCTTCCAAGTTAGGGAGGAAACCGGGGATTCCATGTAGCTCCAATCTCACTCGGTGAGGAAACTTGCCTTCAAGAGGGTGGATCGTGGTGTACTCGGGCTCATAGGGGTATCCTGCCGTGAACGAGACTCTTGCCAACTCTGCCACGAATCCAGCCATTTCGTTTCCACGATGATACAAGGGGTGGTCAGCCATCTAAAGAACACAAGGATTTGGAATCAATAGATGTAAAATTTTATTTCAAGATAAATAAATCATAAAAGAAAGAAAGTAAATAAAGTTTTACCCGTAAATCGATTTACTCACGCTTTTCAACCAAAGGGGTTTTATCTTTTTAAATGACTCACGCTTTTCAAAAGCACTAACCCATTTTCAAAACACTCTAACTTTCGCAAACGATGCACAAACTTGAAAAGCAGAGGGCTCTTAGGGTTTCCATTGGGCTGATCCTACGGTCAAAGGTGGCTCTGATACCAACTTGTCACGCCCAGAAATTCCTCACACGAATTTCTGAACTTAATTGTGTATTAAATCCCTGTCCAGGACCAGCCTGGGTACACAAAAAGACAATGCTGATTACATAACCATCATTCTTAGAAACAACTAAAAATTACACTTATTCTAGCGAAAATGCAGCGGAAAGAAAAAGGTAGACTAGCTCCAGCGGGTACGGCTCCAGTCCACAGGCAAAGCTTCGACGGCGAATCAGCTCACTCCTGAGAGGCACCTCCATCGGACTCAACTTCTAGCTCTGGTGGGGAAAGTTAAGCAAGGCTGAGTACAAACCACCGTACTCAACAAGTAACACGGACAAGGGGGAAATAAATGATGCATAGGGATTAACAAGGACATGCTTAAGGTTAGTTGCAATAAAGCAGCAGTTAAACAAATAACAGAGATTAAAAAGAACACAGGCAATTGAATACAGTAAAGCATAAGTAAATAACAGTTGTAAAGTACCACAACACTATCCAACGTTACACCACGTTGCAACAGGCCCAACCGCTACTCAACGTTACACCACGTTGCAGTAGTCCCGAGTGAAAAACCAATTACTCAAGTTATTAAAGGTTCACTAATCACCGTGAAGCTGGTAGATCCGGAAGCAGCAGAGGCTTTCGTTACACCACGATTGCCCGTCCATACTCCATCACGCCTACCCTTGCCTCGGTACGTCAAATAGTTCGAAGTCATGCTCCAAATCCCACCTTGCCCATTTCGGCATGTGGTTAGCACTTAATTACTTCCAGGGTTTCCCGTGAACCGGTCCTTAATTGCCATGGGTGCGACTCTCAAAACCATGCACCCACAGCCCACCATTATCAATATTTTAGTTGACATTAGCCCGAACCAGGTAATGAATCATTACCTCAGCTATTCAGAACTAAGCATGATTAAATGTGATCCCATGAGCTACTTGTTCTAAGCACGACTAAGCATTAACCTAGGCCTAACTCTAATCAAGTTACCCCTGGTTTAGCAATGCATAAAGTTGGATAAACAACGGCATGATAATAAGGTTAACCCGAAAAATAACATACAGTAAATACTTTAATTAAAACAATGCATACTTGAATTAATAAAGCGGGGAATTTGCAATAATGGGTTCAATATGATCAAAGATGAGTGTCACTTGCCTTGCTCTGGCCCCTGGGGAACTTCGGCAACGATCTCAAAGTAAACCGGCTCTTCGGCGGGGTCCGAATCTAAGCGACAAAGCACAAAAATAAATAAAACAGGCACAAACTCTACTGAAACAGCAAAAGAAACTATTTTTAATGGATTCTTGACAATTTTATGAATTTAATGAAATTTGAATGGACCTAAACGGAGACTAGATGAATTACTTATGAATTTTAGAAGTTTTCTGGGTTTTTTAGCTAAACAGAAAAGTCCTAAATCAATTATTGCGCAATTAATGGGGTTGCTGACGTCAGTGAGGAGAGAGGAGGCTGACGGCTGACAGGTGGGGACCACCTGTCGGTGAGGGAGAAGGGGAGGGAGAGACTGACACGCGGGTCCCACGGGATGAGAGAGGGAGGAGGGTGCGGTGGCGGCTGACGGGTGGGCCCCGTCAGTCGGTGAGAGGGGAACAGAGAGCGCGGCCGGCGACGGGAGCTGCGGGCGACGCGGCGGCGGCGCACGGCGGTGGCGCACGGCACAGCGACGACGGCGCGACGGCGACGACGGCGCGACGGCGACGACCGGCGACCGGCGACGACGCGCGGTGGACAACCGAGACGGCGGCACACTCGGCGCAACCGAGCAAGGCGGTGGCAGCGGGCTGGCGCGACGACGGCGAGCGAGCGGCGGGCGCGGGCACGCACGAGCGCGGTGGCGGTGGCTTGACGACGGCATCGCGAAGGCGACGATGACCGCAGCAGGCGGCAGCGGCGACGAGCCTCGCACCCGTCCGGCGACGGTCGGCCGGGAAGGGGGAGAGAGAGGGGAGGAGGATGGAGACGCTCACCGGCGGCGGCGAATGCACGGGCGGGTCAGCGAGATCGAGGCGGAGGTGGCGACGCGGGTAGGAGCGGGAGAACGGCGGTGGCGACGAAGATCGGCGAACGACGGCGAGGCGACGAGGCGCTGCGGCGACCGGGCGGAGAGGGAGCGCGCAGTGCTGGGGATGTCCACCGGTGACGACGGGGGTGGCACTGCTACGGCGACGGCGGTGTGGAGGCGGTGACGCAGCTGGACGGCGACGACCAGCGGCTGGCGGCGAGATTGAACGGTGGCGGCGAAGGGCGACAGCACGGCGGCGACTCGAGCAAAGAGGGAAAGTGGGCGACGGCACGCGGCGGCTAGGGATTTAAAGGGCGGCGGCGTCGGCTAGGGCGGGCGGAGGTCGGAGACCGAGTCGGGTACGACGCGGTCTCGGTGGCGGCCGTTACGGCGGCGGCGGTTGCGGCGGCGGCGCGGACTCGGACTCGGTGTGGCGCGGCGCGGACTCGGACTCGGTGTGGCGCGGCGCGGCGCGAGCGCGGGAGGCGGTCGCTGACAGGTGGGCCCACCTGTCAGTGGCACGAGGCGGGAGGGAGGCGGCGCGGACTCGCGGGCGAGCCCGGCGCGACGAGCTGGGCCGAGCGGCGTCCCAGGCGAGGGAGGAGCGCGCGCGGGCGAAGGAGGCCGGTCGGCTGGGCCGGCCGAGGGAAAATGGGCCGGCTCGGCTGGGCCGGCCCGGGAAGGAAGAAAAGAAAAGAGAAAAAGAAAAAGAAAAAGGAGGGAGGAAAATTGGACTTCGGCCGAATTTGAGAAGGAAGGGAAAAAGAAAGGAAAAAGGAGGGAAAAGGAAAACCCCACTTTTGCCGAGTTTTAAATTAATTTGTTTGGTCAAATTTTATACTTCTCCAATTTGAATTTAAATCTAGTTAGTCGATTTGCGAGCCTGAATTTAATTAAATTATGTTCTTTTAGAGGGATTCTTCCTGAGTTAATTAAGCCAATTGTTATTTACGGATTTCTTTTTACGATTTAAGGCTTAGGACAAAACTCCGGGTGTGACAGAATGAATCCAAGTGTACCCATCATGCTAGGAAGTTTCGCAAACGAGGTTGTGTTCGAGCACGAAATGTAAACCAAGTGGGTACACAATTTATGAAGTTATCTCGAAGTTAATAATCGAATCTTGGTTGACTTTGTATGAATGGTGAAGTTGAAGATGGAATGAATCCAATCGTACCCTTCATGCTCTGGAGTTTCGCAACCGGAGTTGTGTTCGAGCACGAAGTGTAAACCAAGTGGATACACGATTTGTGTAGTTATCTCGAAGTTAATAGTCGAATCTTGGTTGACTTTGTATGAATGGTGAAGTTGATGATGGAATGAATCCAAGTGTACCCATCATGCTAGGAAGTTTCGCAACCGCAGTTGTGTTCGAGCATGAAGTGTAAACCAAGTGGATACATCATTTATAAAGTTATCTCGAAGTTAATAGTCGAATCTTGGTTGACTTTGTATGAATGGTGAAGTTGACGATCGAATGAATCCAAGTGTATCCTTCATGCTAGGGAGTTTCGCAACATGAGTTGTGTTCTAGCGCGAAGTGTAAACCAAGTGGATACACGATTTGTGTAGTTATCTCGAAGTTAATAGTCGAATCTTGGTTGACTTTGTATGAATGGTGAAGTTGATGATGGAATGAATCCAATGTACCGTTCATGCTCAGGAGTTTCGCAAACGAAGTTGTGTTCGAGCACGAAGTGTAACCAAGTGGATACACAATTTATGAAATTATCTTGAAGTTAATAATCGTATCATGGTTGACTTTGTATGAATGGTGAAGTTGAAGACGGAATGAATCCAACCGTACCATTCATGCTATAGAGTTTCGCAACCGGAGTTGTGTTCGAGCACGAAGTGTAAACCAAGTGGATACACGATTTGTGTAGTTATCTCGAAGTTAATAGTCGAATCTTGGTTGACTTTGTATGAATGGTGAAGTTGATGATGGAATGAAGCCAAGGGTACCGATCATGCTTGGAAGTTTCGCAACCGAAGTTGTGTTCGAGCACGAAGTGTAAACCAAGTGGATACACAATTTATGATGTTATCTCGAAGTTAATTGTCGAATCTTGGTTGACTTTGTATGAATGGTAAAGTTGAAGAAGGAATGAATCCAACCGTACCCTTCACGATTTGGATTTTCGCAACCGGAGTTGTGTTCGAGCATGAAGTGTAAGCCAAGTGGATACACGATTTGTGTAGTTATCTCGAAGTTAATAGTCGAATCTTGGTTGTCTTTGTATGAATGGTGAAGTTGAAGATGGCAGGAATCCAACCGTACCCTTCATGCTCTCGAGTTTCGCAATCGGAGTTATGTTCGAGCACGAAGTGTAAACCAAGTGGATACACGACTTGCCTAGTTATCTCGAAGTTAATAGTCGAATCTTCGTTGACTTTGTATGAATGGTGAATTTGATGATGGACTGAATCCAAGGGTACCGATCATGCTAGGAAGTTTCGCAACCGAACTTGTGTTCGAGCACGAAGTGTAAACCAAGTGGATACACAATTTATGATGTTATCTCGAAGTTAATAATCGAATCTTGGTTGACTTTGTATGAATGGTGAAGTTGAAGACGGAATGAATCCAACCGTACCCTTCATGCTCTAGAGTTTCGCAACCGGAGTTGTGTTCGAGCACGAAGTGTAAACCAAGTGGATACACGACTTGCCTAGTTATCTCGAAGTTAATAGTCGAATCTTCGTTGACTTTGTATGAATGATGAATTTGATGATGGACTGAATCCAAGGGTACCGATCATGCTAGGAAGTTTTGCAACCGAACTTGTGTTCGAGCACGAAGTGTAAACCAAGTGGATACACAATTTATGATGTTATCTCGAAGTTAATAGTCGAATCTTGGTTGACTTTGTATGAATGGTGAAGTTGAAGACGGAATGAATCCAACCGTACCCTTCATGCTCTAGAGTTTCGCAACCGGAGTTGTGTTCGAGCACGAAGTGTAAACCAAGTGGATACACGGTTTGTGTAGTTATCTCGAAGTTAATAGTCGAATCTTGGTTGACTTTGTATGAATGGTGAAGTTGATGATGGAATGAATCCAATGTACCGTTCATGCTCAGGAGTTTCGCAAACGAAGTTGTGTTCGAGCACGAAGTGTAACCAAGTGGATACACAATTTATGAAATTATCTCGAAGTTAATAATCGAATCATGGTTGACTTTGTATGAATGGTGAAGTTGAAGACGGAATGAATCCAACCGTACCATTCATGCTCTAGAGTTTCGCAACCGGAGTTGTGTTCGAGCACGAAGTGTAAACCAAGTGGATACACGATTTGTGTAGTTATCTCGAAGTTAATAGTCGAATCTTGGTTGACTTTGTATGAATGGTGAAGTTGATGATGGAATGAATCCAAGGGTACCGATCATGCTTGTAAGTTTCGCAACCGAAGTTGTGTTCAAGCACGAAGTGTAAACCAAGTGGATACACAATTTGTGAAGTTATCTCGAAGTTAATAGTCGAATCTTGGTTGACTTTGTATGAATGGTAAAGTTGAAGAAGGAATGAATCCAACCGTACCCTTCATGATTTGGAGTTTCGCAACCAGAGTTGTGTTCGAGCACGAAGTGGAAACCAAGTGGATTGTCACACCCGAGTTTTGTCCTAAGCCTTAAATCGTAAAAAGGAATTCGTAAATAACAATTGGCTTAATTAACTACGGAAGAATCCCTCTAAAAGAACCTAATTCCATTAAATCGAGGCTCGCAAATCGACTAACTGGATTTAAATTCAAATTGCAGAAGTATAAAATTTGGCCAAACAAATTAATTTAAAACTCGGCAAAAGTGGGGTTTTCCTTTTTCCCTCCTTTTTCTTTTCTTTTTCCCTTCCATCTCAAATTGCGCCGAAGTCCAATTTTCATCCCTCTTTCTTTTTTCCTTTTGTTTTTCTTTTTCTTTTCCTTCCCGGGCCGGCCCAGCCGAGCCAGCCCGCGGCCTCCTCCTCGGCCGGCCCAGCCGAGCCGGCCCCCTCCGCCCGCCAGCGCGCGCCCCGCCCGGGCCGCCGCTCGGCCCAACCTCCACGTCGCCCGCTCGCCCGCGCCGCGAGTCCACGCCGCCTCCCTCCTCTCTCTCGCGCCACTGACAGGTGGGGCCCACCTGTCCGCGACCGAGCTCCGCCAGCCCGCGCCGCGCCCGCGCCGGCCGATTCCGAGTCCGCCGCTGCGCCGCAACGGCCGCCGCCGAGACCGCGTCGTCGCCGACTCGGTCTCCAACCTCCGCCCGCCCTAGCCGGTGCCGCCCCCCCTATAAATCCCCATCGCCACCGCGCCGTCGCCCACTTTCCACCGTCGCTCGTGTCGCCGCCGCGCTGCTGCCTCTCGCCGCCGTCGTGCAATTTTCGCCGTCGGACGCCTTCGCCGCTGTCCAGCCGCGTTATCACCTCCGCGCCGCTGTCGCCGACCAGTCGCCGTCCTCGTCGTCGCCGGTGAGCGTCCCGCGCGCCGCGCATTCCTCCGTCGCGTCGTCGCCGTCGCGCCCGGTCGCCTCACCGCCGCCAATCGATCTCCGCCGCCACCACCGATCTCTCTCACCCGCCCGCGTCACCACCTCCGCCTCGGTCTCGCCGACCCGCCCGCGTCCTCGCCGCCGCCGGTGAGCACCCGCACCCTCCTCCCCTCTTTCTCCCCCTTTCTGGCCGACCGCCGCCGAGTCGCGCGCCGTCGCCGGACGAGACCGAAGCTCGCCGCTCCCGCCGGCCGCCGTGGTCGTCGTCGCCTCCGCGTCGCCGACGTCTGGCCGCCGTTGCTTGCGCCCGCGTGTGCCGCGCCGTCGCCGCTCGCCAGTCGCCGTCGCCGCTGTTCTGCCGGGTTGCGCCCGTGCGTCGCCGCCCCGGCCGTCGTCGCCGTCGCGCCGTCGCCGTCGCGCCGCCGTCGCCGTGCGTCGCCGCCGCCGCGTCGCCCGCCGCTCCCACCGGTCGCCGCCGTCCGCCCGACCACGCGTTCTGTCACCTCCTCTTTGTTCCTCTCTCGCTGACGAGTGGGTCCCACCCGTCAGTCGTCCCCGCGCCCGCCTCCTCTCTCTCTCCTGCCCGGGCCCGCGTGTCAGTCTCTCCCTCTCCCCTTCTCTCACCGACAGGTGGTCCCCACCTATCAGCCGTCAGTTCCCTCTCTCCTCGCTGACGTCAGCAGCCCCATTAATTGCGCAATAATTGATTTAGGACTTTTCTGTTTAGCTAAAAAACCCAGAAAACTTCTAAAATTCATAAGTAATTCATCTAGTCTCCGTTTAGGTCCATTCAAATTTCATTAAATTCATAAATTTATCAAGAATCCATTAAAAATAGTTTCTTTTGCTGTTTCAGTAGAGTTTGTGCCTTTTTTATTTATTTTTGTGCTTTGTCGCTTAGATTCGGACCCCGCCGAAGAGCCGGTTTACTTCGAGATCGTCGCCGAAGTTCCCCAAGGGCCAGAGCAAGGCAAGTGACACTCATCCTTGAACATATTAAACCCATTATTGCAAATTCCTCGCTTATTTATTTCAAATATGCATTGTTTTAATTAAAGTACTTACTTTATGCTATTTTCGGGTAAACCTTATTATTATGCCATCATTTATCCAACTTTATTCATTGCTGGACCAGGGGTAACTTGATTAGAGTCAGGCCTAGGTTAATGCTTAGCCAGGCTTAGAACAAATAGCTCATGGGATCACATTTAATTATGCTTAGTTCTGAATAGCTGAGATAGTGATTCACTACCCGGTTCGGGTTAATGTCAACTAAAATATTGATAATGGTGGGCTGTGGGTGCATGGTTTTGAGAGTCGCACCCACGGCGATTAAGGACCGGTTCACGGGAAACCCTGGAAGTAAATAAGTGCTAACCACATGCCGAAATGGGTAAGGTGGGATTTGGAGCATGACTTCGAACTATTTGACGTACCCAGGCAAGGGTAGGCGTGATGGAGTATGGACGGGCAATCGTGGTGTAACGAAAGCTTCTCCTGCTTCCGGATCTACCAAGGCACAAGAGGGGACTGCCCGACTTGGTGTAAAGGAGGGGGTGAAACCTGAAGTGTGGTGCGATTAAATAGGGAGGGTTGTGTAACGGGTCCTATCACGGTCTCCTTTCCGGTATGCCGTGGTGGTATGTCGGCGCACGTTCAAGTGTAGTGGAGTCGTGTCTTGTGGGTACAGTAGTAAACCTCTGATCAGAGTATAAACTATTCGAATAGCCGTGCCCACGGTTAAGGGCGAACTCCCAGCTTCACTGTGATTAGTGAACCCTAATAACTTGAGTAAATTGGTTATCTCTCGGGACTACTGCAATGTGGTGTAACGTTGAGTAGTGGTTGGGCCTGTTGCAACGTGGTGTAACGTTGGACAGTGTTGTGGTACTTTACAACTGCTTATTTTATTTATGCTTTACTGTTCTTAATTACCTTTATTCTTTAAGCTCTGTTATTTATTTAAACTGCTGCTTTATTGCAACTAACCCTAGCCTGTCCTTGTAAATCCCGTTGCATCATTTATTCTTCCCCTTGTCCGTGTTACTTGTTGAGTACGGTGGTTTGTACTCAGCCTTGCTTAACATTCCCAACCCAGAGCTAGAAGCAGAGTCCGATGGAGGTGCCTCTCAGGAGTGAGCTGTTCCACTGTCGAAGTGTTGCCTGTGGACTGGAGCCGTACCCGCTGGAGCTAGTCTACCTTTGTTTCCTTTCCGCTGCATTTCCGCTAGAATAAGTGTAATTTTCAGTTGTTTCTAAGAACGATGGTTATGTAATCAACATTGTCTTTTTGTGTACCGATCGTGCTAGGAAGTTTCGCAACCGAAGTTATGTTCGAGCACGAAGTGTTCACCAAGTGGATACATCATTTATGAAGTTATCTCGAAGTTAATAGTCGAATCTTGGTTGACTTTGTATGAATTGTGAAGTTGACGATGAAATGAATCCATGTGTACGCTTCATGCAAGGGAGTTTCGCAACCGAAGTTGTGTTCGAGCACGAACTGTGAACCAAGTGGATACACAATTTATGAAGTTATCTCGAAGTTAATAGTCAAATCTTGGTTGACGTTGTATGAATGGTGAAGTTGAAGATGGAATGAATCCAATCGTACCCTTCATGCTCTGGTGTTTTGCAACCGGAGTTGTGTTCGACCACGAAGTGTAAACCAAATGGATACATGATTTGTGTAGTTATCTCGAAGTTAAAAGTTGAATCTTCGTTGACTTTGTGTCAATGGTGAAGTTCATGATGGAATGAATCCAAGGGTACCGACAATGCTAGAAAGTTTCGCAACCGAAGTTGTGTTCGAGCACGAAGTGTAAACCAGGTGGATACACAATTTATGCAGTTATCTCGAAGTTAATAGTCGAATCTTGGTTGACTTTGTATGAATGGTAAAGTTGAAGATGGAATGAATCCAACCGTACCCTTCATGATCAGGAGTTTTGCAACCGGAGTTGTGTTCGAGCACGAAGTGTAAACCAAGTGGATACACGATTTGTGTAGTTATCTCGAAGTTAATAGTCGAATCTTCGTTGACTTTGTATGAATGGTGAAGTTGATGATGGAATGAATCCATGGATACCGATCATGCTAGGAAGTTTCGCAACCGAAGTTGTGTTCGAGCACGAAGTGTAAACCAAGTGGATACATCATTTATGAAGTTATCTCGAAGTTAATAGTCGAATCTTGGTTGACTTTGTATGAATGGTGAAGTTGAAGACGGAATGAATCCAACCGTACCATTCATGCTCTACAGTTTCGCAACCGGAGTTGTGTTCGAGAACGAAGTGTAAACCAGGTGGATACACAATTTATGCAGTTATCTCGAAGTTAATAGTAGAATCTTGGTTGACTTTGTATGAATGGTAAAGTTGACGATGGAATGAATCCAACCGTACCCTTCATGATCTGGAGTTTCGCAACCGAAGTTGTGTTCGAGCACGAACTGTGAACCAAGTGGATACACAATTTGTGTAGTTATCTCGAAGTTAATAGTCGAATCTTCGTTGACTTTGTATGAATGGTGAAGTTGATGATGGAATGAATCCAAGGATACCGATCATGCTAGGAAGTTTCGCAACCGAAGTTGTGTTCGAGCACGATGTGTAAACCGAGTGGATACATCATTTATGAAGTTATCTCGAAGTTAATAGTCGAATCTTGGTTGACCTTGTATGAATTGTGAAGTTGACGATGGAACGAATCCAAGTGTACGCTTCATGCAAGGGAGTTTCGCAAACGAAGTTGTGTTCGAGCACGAACTGTGAACCAAGTGGATACACAATTTATGTAGTTATCTCGAAGTTAATAGTCGAATCTTGGTTGACTTTGTATGAATGGTGAAGTTGAAGATGGAATAAATCCAACCGTACCCTTCATGCTCTAGAGTTTCGCAACCGGACTTGTGCTCGAGCACGATGTGTAAACCAAGTGGATACACGATTTGTGTAGTTATCTCGAAGTTAATAGTCGAATCTTGGTTGACTTTGTATGACTGGTGAAGTTGATGATGGAATGAATCCAAGGGTACCGATCATGCTAGGAAGTTTCGCAACCGAAGTTGTGTTCGAGCACGAAGTGTAAACCAAGTGGATACACGATTTGTGTAGTTATCTCGAAGTTAATAGTCAAATCTTGGTTGAGTTTGTATGAATGGTGAAGTTGATGATGGAATGAATCCAAGGGTACCGATCATGCTAGGAAGTTTCGCAACCGAAGTTGTGTTCCAGCACGAAGTGTAAACCAGGTGGATACACAATTTATGCAGTTATCTCGAAGTTAATAGTCGAATCTTGGTTTACTTGGTATGAATGGTAATGTTGAAGATGGAATGAATCCAACCGTACCCTTCATGATCTGGAATTTTGCAACCGGAGTTGTGTTCGAGCACGAAGTGTAAACCAAGTGGATACACGATTTGTGTAGTTATCTCAAAGTTAATAGTCGAATCTTCGTTGACTTCGTATGAATGGTGAAGATGATGATGCAATGAATCCAAGGGTACCGATCATGCTAGGAAGTTTCACAACCGAAGTTGTGTTCGAGCACGAAGTGTAAATCAAGTGGATACACGATTTGTATAGTTATCTCGAAGTTAATAGTCGAAGCTTGGTTGACTTTGTATGAATGTTGAAGTTGAAGATGGAATGAATCCAACCGTGCCCTTCATGCTCTAGAGTTTCGCAACCGGAGTAGTGTTCGAGCACGAAGTGTAAACCAAGTGGATACCCGATTTGTGTAGTTATCTGGAAGTTAATAGTCGAATCTTGGTTGACATTGTATGAATGGTGAAGTTGACGGTGGAATGAATCCAAGTGTACGCTTCATGCTAGGGGGTTTCGCAACCGAAGTTGTGTTCGAGCACGAACTGTGAACCAAGTGGATACACAATTTATGAAGTTATCTCGAAGTTAATAGTCGAATCTTGGTTCACTTTGTACGGATGGTGAAGTTGATGATGGAATGAATCCAAGTGTACCCTTCATGCTCGGGAGTTTCGTAACCGAAGTTGTGTTCGAGCATGAACTGTGAACCAAGTGGACACACAATTTATGAAGTTATCTCGAAGTTAATAGTCGAATCTTGGTTGACTTTGTACGGTTGGTGAAGTTGATGATGGAATGAATCCAAGTGTACCCATCATGCTCGGGAATTTCGCAACCGGAGTTGTGTTCGAGCACGAAGTGTAAACCAAGTGGATACACGATTTGTGTAGTTCTCTCGAAGTTAATAGTCGAAGATTGGTTGACTTTGAATGAATGTAGAAGTTGAAGATGGAATGAATCCAACCGTGCCCTTCATGCTCTAGAGTTTCGCAACCGGAGTTGTGTTCGAGCACGAAGTGTAAAGCAAGTGGATACACGATTTGTGTAGTTATCTCGAAGTTAATAGTCGAATCTTGGTTGACATTGTACGGATGGTGAAGTTGATGATGGAATGAATCCAAGTGTACCCTTCATGCTCGGGACTTTCGCAACTGAAGTTTTGTTCGAGCACGTGCTGTGAACCAAGTGGATACACAATTTATGAAGTTATCTCGAAGTTAATAGTCGAATCTTGGTTGACTTTGTACGGATGGTGAGGTTGATGATGGAATGAATCCAAGTGTACCCTTCATGCTCGGGAGTTTTGCAACCGGAGTTGTGTTCGAGCACGAAGTGTAAACCAAGTGGATACACGATTTGTGTAGTTATCTCGAAGTTTATAGTCGAATCTTCGTTGACCTTGTATGAATGGTGAAGATGATGATGGAATGAATCCAAGGGTACCGATCATGCTAGGAAGTTTCGCAACCGAAGTTGTGTTCGAGCACGAAGTGTAATCCAAGTGGATACTCGATTTGTGTTGTTATCTCGAAGTTAATAGTCGAAGCTTGGTTGACTTTGTATGAATGTAGAAGTTGAAGATGGAATGAATCCAACCGTGCCCTTCATGCCCTAGATTTTCGCAACCGGAGTTGTGTTCGAGCACGAAGTGTAAACCAAGTGGATGCACGATTTGTGTAGTTATCTCGAAGTTAATAGTCGAAACTTGGTTGACTTTGTATGAATGTAGTAGTTGAAGATGGAATGAATCCAACCGTGCCCTTCATGCTCTAGAGTTTCGCAACCAGAGTTGTGTTCGAGCACGAAGTGTAAACCAAGTGGATACACGATTTGTGTAGTTCTCTCGAAGTTAGTAGTCGAAGCTTGGTTGACTTTGAATGAATTTAGAAGTTGAAGATGGAATGAATCCAACCGTGCCCTTCATGCTCTAGAGTTTCGCAACCGGAGTTGTGTTCGAGCACGAAGTGTAAAGCAAGTGGATACACGATTTGTGTAGTTATCTCGAAGTTAATAGTCGAATCTTGGTTGACATTGTACGGATGGTGAAGTTGATGATGGAATGAATCCAAGTGTACCCTTCATGCTCGGGACTTTCGCAACTGAAGTTTTGTTCGAGCACGTGCTGTGAACCAAGTGGATACACAATTTATGAAGTTATCTCGAAGTTAATAGTCGAATCTTGGTTGACTTTGTACGGATGGTGAGGTTGATGATGGAATGAATCCAAGTGTACCCTTCATGCTCGGGAGTTTTGCAACCGTAGTTGTGTTCGAGCACGAAGTGTAAACCAAGTGGATACACGATTTGTGTAGTTATCTCGAAGTTTATAGTCGAATCTTCGTTGACCTTGTATGAATGGTGAAGATGATGATGGAATGAATCCAAGGGTACCGATCATGCTAGGAAGTTTCGCAACCGAAGTTGTGTTCGAGCACGAAGTGTAATCCAAGTGGATACTCGATTTGTGTTGTTATCTCGAAGTTAATAGTCGAAGCTTGGTTGACTTTGTATGAATGTAGAAGTTGAAGATGGAATGAATCCAACCGTGCCCTTCATGCCCTAGATTTTCGCAACCGGAGTTGTGTTCGAGCACGAAGTGTAAACCAAGTGGATGCACGATTTGTGTAGTTATCTCGAAGTTAATAGTCGAAACTTGGTTGACTTTGTATGAATGTAGTAGTTGAAGATGGAATGAATCCAACCGTGCCCTTCATGCTCTAGAGTTTCGCAACCGGAGTTGTGTTCGAGCACGAAGTGTAAACCAAGTGGATACACGATTTGTGTAGTTCTCTCGAAGTTAGTAGTCGAAGCTTGGTTGACTTTGAATGAATTTAGAAGTTGAAGATGGAATGAATCCAACCGTGCCCTTCATGCTCTAGAGTTTCGCAACCGGAGTTGTGTTCGAGCACGAAGTGTAAAGCAAGTGGATACACGATTTGTGTAGTTATCTCGAAGTTAATAGTCGAATCTTGGTTGACATTGTACGGATGGTGAAGTTGATGATGGAATGAATCCAAGTGTACCCTTCATGCTCGGGACTTTCGCAACTGAAGTTTTGTTCGAGCACGTGCTGTGAACCAAGTGGATACACAATTTATGAAGTTATCTCGAAGTTAATAGTCGAATCTTGGTTGACTTTGTACGGATGGTGAGGTTGATGATGGAATGAATCCAAGTGTACCCTTCATGCTCGGGAGTTTTGCAACCGGAGTTGTGTTCGAGCACGAAGTGTAAACCAAGTGGATACACGATTTGTGTAGTTATCTCGAAGTTTTATTCGAATCTTCGTTGACCTTGTATGAATGGTGAAGATGATGATGGAATGAATCCAAGGGTACCGATCATGCTAGGAAGTTTCGCAACCGAAGTTGTGTTCGAGCACGAAGTGTAATCCAAGTGGATACTCGATTTGTGTTGTTATCTCGAAGATAATAGTCGAAGCTTGGTTGACTTTGTATGAATGTAGAAGTTGAAGATGGAATGAATCCAACCGTGCCCTTCATGCCCTAGAGTTTCGCAACCCGAGTTGTGTTCGAGCACGAAGTGTAAACCAAGTGGATGCACGATTTGTGTAGTTATCTCGAAGTTAATAGTCGAAACTTGGTTGACTTTGTATGAATGTAGTAGTTGAAGATGGAATGAATCCAACCGTGCCCTTCATGCTCTAGAGTTTCGCAACCGGAGTTGTGTTCGAGCACGAAGTGTAAACCAAGTGGATACACGATTTGTGTAGTTATCTCGAAGTTAATAGTCGAATCTTGGTTGACATTGTATGAATGGTGAAGTTGACGGTGGAATGAATCCAAGTGTACGCTTCATGCTAGGGAGTTTCGCAACCGAAGTTGTGTTCGAGCACGAACTGTGAACCAAGTGGATACACAATTTATGAAGTTATCTCGAAGTTAATAGTCGAATCTTGGTTGACTTTGTACGGATGGTGAAGTTGATGATGGAATGAATCCAAGTGTACCCTTCATGCTCGGCAGTTTCGTAACCGAAGTTGTGTTCGAGCACGAACTGTCAACCAAGTGGATACACAATTTATGAAGTTATCTCGAAGTTAATAGTCGAATCTTGGTTGAGTTTGTACGGTTGGTGAAGTTGATGATGGAATGAATCCAAGTGTACCCTTCATGCTCGGGAGTTTCGCAACTGGAGTTGTGTTCGAGGACGAAGTGTAAACCAAGTGGATACACGATTTGTGTAGTTATCTCGAAGTTAATAGTCGAATCTTCGTTGACTTTGTATGAATGGTGAAGTTGATGATGGAATGAATCCAAGGGTACCGATCATGCTAGGAAGTTTGGCAACCGAAGTTTTGTTCGAGCACGAAGTGTAAACCAAGTGGATACACGATTTGTGTAGTTATCTCGAAGTTAATAGTCAAAACTTGGTTCACTTTGTATGAATGTAGAAGTTGAAGATGGAATGAATCCAACCGTGCCCTTCATGCTCTAGAGTTTCGCAACCGGATTTGTGTTCGAGCACGAAGTGTAAACCAAGTGGATACACGATTTGTGTAGTTATCTCGAAGTTAATAGTCGAATCTTGGTTGACATTGTATGAATGGTGAAGTTGACGGTGGAATAAATCCAAGTGTACGCTTCATGCTAGGGACTTTCGCAACCGAAGTTGTGTTCGAGCACGCACTGTGAACCAAGTGGATACACAATTTATGAAGTTATCTCGAAGTTAATAGTCGAATCTTGGTTGACTTTGTACGGATGGTGAAGTTGATGATGGAATGAATCCAAGTGTACCCTTCATGCTCGGCAGTTTCGTAACCGAAGTTGTGTTCGAGCACGAACTGTCAACCAAGTGGATACACAATTTATGAAGTTATCTCGAAGTTAATAGTCGAATCTTGGTTGAGTTTGTACGGTTGGTGAAGTTGATGATGGAATGAATCCAAGTGTACCCTTCATGCTCGGGAGTTTCGCAACTGGAGTTGTGTTCGAGGACGAAGTGTAAACCAAGTGGATACACGATTTGTGTAGTTATCTCGAAGTTAATAGTCGAATCTTCGTTGACTTTGTATGAATGGTGAAGTTGATGATGGAATGAATCCAAGGGTACCGATCATGCTAGGAAGTTTGGCAACCGAAGATGTGTTCGAGCACGAAGTGTAAACCAGGTGGATACACGATTTGTGTAGTTATCTCGAAGTTAATAGTCGAAACTTGGTTGACTTTGTATGAATGCAGAAGTTGAAGATGGAATGAATCCAACCGTGCCCTTCATGCTCTAGAGTTTTGCAACCGGAGTTGTGTTCGAGCACGAAGTGTAAACCAAGTGGATACACGATTTGTGTAGTTATCTCGAAGTTTATAGTCGAATCTTCGTTCATCTTGTATGAATGGTGAAGATGATAATGGAATGAATCCAAGGGTACCGATCATGCTAGGAAGTTTCGCAACCGAAGTTGTGTTCGAGCACGAAGTGTAATCCAAGTGGATACATGATTTGTGTTGTTATCTCGAAGTTAATAGTCGAAGCTTGGTTGACTTTGTATGAATGTAGAAGTTGAAGATGGAATGAACCCAACCGTGCCCTTCATGCTCTAGAGTTTCGCAACCGGAGTTGTGTTCGAGCACGAAGTGTAAACCAAGTGGATGCACGATTTGTGTAGTTATCTCGAAGTTAATAGTCGAAACTTGGTTGACTTTGTATGAATGTAGTAGTTGAAGATGGAATGAATCCAACCGTGCACTTCATGCTCTAGAGTTTCGCAACCGGAGTTGTGTTCGAGCACGAAGTGTAAACCAAGTGGATAAACGATTTGTGTAGTTATCTCGAAGTTAATAGTCGAATCTTGGTTGAGTTTGTAAGGTTGGTGAAGTTGATGATGGAATGAATCCAAGTGTACCCTTCATGCTCGGGAGTTTCGCAACTGGAGTTGTGTTCGAGCACGAAGTGTAAACCAAGTGGATACACGATTTGTGTAGTTATCTCGAAGTTAATAGTCGAATCTTCGTTGACTTTGTATGAATGGTGAAGTTGATGATGGAATGAATCCAAGGGTACCGATCATGCTAGGAAGTTTCGCAACCGAAGATGTGTTTGAGCACGAAGTGTAAACCAGGTTGATACACGATTTGTGTAGTTATCTCGAAGTTAATAGTCGAAACTTGGTTGACTTTGTACGAATGTAGAAGTTGAAGATGGAATGAATCCAACCGTGCCCTTCATGCTCTAGAGTTTCGCAACCGGAGTTGTGTTCGAGCACGAAGTGTAAAGCAAGTGGATACACGATTTGTGTAGTTATCTCGAAGTTAATAGTCGAATCTTGGTTGACATTGTACGGATGGTGAAGTTGATGATGGAATGAATCCAAGTGTACCCTTCATGCTCGGGAATTTCGCAACCGGAGTTGTGTTCGAGCACGAAGTGTAAACCAAGTGGATACACGATTTGTGTAGTTCTCTCGAAGTTAATAGTCGAAGCTTGGTTGACTTTGAATGAATTTAGAAGTTGAAGATGGAATGAATCCAACCGTGCCCTTCATGCTCTAGAGTTTCGCAACCGGAGTTGTGTTCGAGCACGAAGTGTAAAGCAAGTGGATACACGATTTGTGTAGTTATCTCGAAGTTAATAGTCGAATCTTGGTTGACATTGTACGGATGGTGAAGTTGATGATGGAATGAATCCAAGTGTACCCTTCATGCTCGGGACTTTCGCAACTGAAGTTTTGTTCGAGCACGTGCTGTGAACCAAGTGGATACACAATTTATGAAGTTATCTCGAAGTTAATAGTCGAATCTTGGTTGACTTTGTACGGATGGTGACATTGATGATGGAATGAATCCAAGTGTACCCTTCATGCTCGGGAGTTTTGCAACCGGAGTTGTGTTCGAGCACGAAGTGTAAACCAAGTGGATACACGATTTGTGTAGTTATCTCGAAGTTTATAGTCGAATCTTCGTTGACCTTGTATGAATGGTGAAGATGATGATGGAATGAATCCAAGGGTACCGATCATGCTAGGAAGTTTCGCAACCGAAGTTGTGTTCGAGCACGAACTGTGAACCAAGTGGATACACAATTTATGAAGTTATCTCGAAGTTAATAGTCGAATCTTGGTTGACTTTGTACGGATGGTGAAGTTGATGATGGAATGAATCCAAGTGTACCCTTCATGCTCGGGAGTTTCGTAACCGAAGTTGTGTTCGAGCATGAACTGTGAACCAAGTGGACACACAATTTATGAAGTTATCTCGAAGTTAATAGTCGAATCTTGGTTGACTTTGTACGGTTGGTGAAGTTGATGATGGAATGAATCCAAGTGTACCCTTCATGCTCGGGAGTTTCGCAACTGGAGTTGTGTTCGAGCACGAAGTGTAAACCAAGTGGATACACGATTTGTGTAGTTATCTCGAAGTTAATAGTCGAATCTTCGTTGACTTTGTATGAATGGTGAAGTTGATGATGGAATGAATCCAAGGGTACCGATCATGCTAGGAAGTTTCGCAACCGAAGATGTGTTTGAGCACGAAGTGTAAACCAGGTTGATACACGATTTGTGTAGTTATCTCGAAGTTAATAGTCGAAACTTGGTTGACTTTGTATGAATGTAGAAGTTGAAGATGGAATGAATCCAACCGTGCCCTTCATGCTCTAGAGTTTTGCAACCGGAGTTGTGTTCGAGCACGAAGTGTAAACCAAGTGGATACACGATTTGTGTAGTTATCTCGAAGTTAATAGTCGAATCTTGGTTGACTTTGTATGACTGGTGAAGTTGATGATGGAATGAATCCAAGGGTACCGATCATGCTAGGAAGTTTCGCAACCGAAGTTGTGTTCGAGCACGAAGTGTAAACCAAGTGGATACACGATTTGTGTAGTTATCTCGAAGTTAATAGTCAAATCTTGGTTGAGTTTGTATGAATGGTGAAGTTGATGATGGAATGAATCCAAGGGTACCGATCATGCTAGGAAGTTTCGCAACCGAAGTTGTGTTCGAGCACGAAGTGTAAACCAGGTGGATACACAATTTATGCAGTTATCTCGAAGTTAATAGTCGAATCTTGGTTTACTTGGTATGAATGGTAATGTTGAAGATGGAATGAATCCAACCGTACCCTTCATGATCTGGAGTTTTGCAACCGGAGTTGTGTTCGAGCACGAAGTGTAAACCAAGTGGATACACGATTTGTGTAGTTATCTCAAAGTTAATAGTCGAATCTTCGTTGACTTCGTATGAATGGTGAAGATGATGATGCAATGAATCCAAGGGTACCGATCATGCTAGGAAGTTTCGCAACCGAAGTTGTGTTCGAGCACGAAGTGTAAATCAAGTGGATACACGATTTGTATAGTTATCTCGAAGTTAATAGTCGAAGCTTGGTTGACTTTGTATGAATGTTGAAGTTGAAGATGGAATGAATCCAACCGTGCCCTTCATGTCCTAGAGTTTCGCAACTGGAGTAGTGTTCGAGCACGAAGTGTAAACCAAGGGGATACCCGATTTGTGTAGTTATCTCGAAGTTAATAGTCGAATCTTGGTTGACATTGTATGAATGGTGAAGTTGACGGTGGAATGAATCCAAGTGTACGCTTCATGCTAGGGGGTTTCGCAACCGAAGTTGTGTTCGAGCACGAACTGTGAACCAAGTGGATACACAATTTATGAAGTTATCTCGAAGTTAATAGTCGAATCTTGGTTGACTTTGTACGGATGGTGAAGTTGATGATGGAATGAATCCAAGTGTACCCTTCATGCTCGGGAGTTTCGTAACCGAAGTTGTGTTCGAGCATGAACTGTGAACCAAGTGGACACACAATTTATGAAGTTATCTCGAAGTTAATAGTCGAATCTTGGTTGACTTTGTACGGTTGGTGAAGTTGATGATGGAATGAATCCAAGTGTACCCATCATGCTCGGGAATTTCGCAACCGGAGTTGTGTTCGAGCACGAAGTGTAAACCAAGTGGATACACGATTTGTGTAGTTCTCTCGAAGTTAATAGTCGAAGCTTGGTTGACTTTGAATGAATTTAGAAGTTGAAGATGGAATGAATCCAACCGTGCCCTTCATGCTCTAGAGTTTCGCAACCGGAGTTGTGTTCGAGCACGAAGTGTAAAGCAAGTGGATACACGATTTGTGTAGTTATCTCGAAGTTAATAGTCGAATCTTGGTTGACATTGTACGGATGGTGAAGTTGATGATGGAATGAATCCAAGTGTACCCTTCATGCTCGGGACTTTCGCAACTGAAGTTTTGTTCGAGCACGTGCTGTGAACCAAGTGGATACACAATTTATGAAGTTATCTCGAAGTTAATAGTCGAATCTTGGTTGACTTTGTACGGATGGTGACATTGATGATGGAATGAATCCAAGTGTACCCTTCATGCTCGGGAGTTTTGCAACCGGAGTTGTGTTCGAGCACGAAGTGTAAACCAAGTGGATACACGATTTGTGTAGTTATCTCGAAGTTTATAGTCGAATCTTCGTTGACCTTGTATGAATGGTGAAGATGATGATGGAATGAAACCAAGGGTACCGATCATGCTAGGAAGTTTCGCAACCGAAGTTGTGTTCGAGCACGAAGTGTAATCCAAGTGGATACTCGATTTGTGTTGTTATCTCGAAGTTAACAGTCGAAGCTTGGTTGACTTTGTATGAATGTAGAAGTTGAAGATGGAATGAATCCAACCGTGCCCTTCATGCCCTAGATTTTCGCAACCGGAGTTGTGTTCGAGCACGAAGTGTAAACCAAGTGGATGCACGATTTGTGTAGTTATCTCGAAGTTAATAGTCGAAACTTGGTTGACTTTGTATGAATGTAGTAGTTGAAGATGGAATGAATCCAACCGTGCCCTTCATGCTCTAGAGTTTCGCAACCGGAGTTGTGTTCGAGCACGAAGTGTAAACCAAGTGGATACACGATTTGTGTAGTTATCTCGAAGTTAATAGTCGAATCTTGGTTGACTTTGTATGAATGGTGAAGTTGATGATGGAATGAATCCAAGGGTACCGATCATGCTAGGAAGTTTTGCAACCGAAGATGTGTTCGAGCACGAAGTGTAAACCAGGTGGATACACGATTTGTGTACTTATCTCGAAGTTAATAGTCGAAACTTGGTTGACTTTGTATGAATGTAGAAGTTGAAGATGGAATGAATCCAACCGTGCCCTTCATGCTCTAGAGTTTTGCAACGGGAGTTGTGTTCGAGCACGAAGTGTAAACCAAGTGGATACACGATTTGTGTAGTTATCTCGAAGTTTATAGTCGAATCTTCGTTGACCATGTATGAATGGTGAAGATGATAATAGAATGAATCCAAGGGTACCGATCATGCTAGGAAGTTTCGCAACCGAAGTTGTGTTCGAGCACGAAGTGTAATCCAAGTGGATACATGATTTGTGTTGTTATCTCGAAGTTAATAGTCGAAGCTTGGTTGACTTTGTATGAATGTAGAAGTTGAAGATGGAATGAACCCAACCGTGCCCTTCATGCTCTAGAGTTTCGCAACCGGAGTTGTGTTCGAGCAGGAAGTGTAAACCAAGTGGATGCACGATTTGTGTAGTTATCTCGAAGTTAATAGTCGAAACTTGGTTGACTTTGTATGAATGTAGTAGTTGAAGATGGAATGAATCCAACCGTGCACTTCATGCTCTAGAGTTTCGCAACCGGAGTTGTGTTCGAGCACGAAGTGTAAACCAAGTGGATACACGATTTGTGTAGTTATCTCGAAGTTAATAGTCGAATCTTGGTTGACATTGTATAAATGGTGAAGTTGACGGTGGAATGAATCCAAGCGTACGCTTCAAGCTAGGGAGTTTCGCAACCGAAGATGTGTTCGAGCACGAACTGTGAACCAAGTGGATACACAATTTATGAAGTTATCTCGAAGTTAATAGTCGAATCTTGGTTGACATTGTACGGATGGTGAATTTGATGATGGATTGAATCCAAGTGTACCCTTCATGCTCGGCAGTTTCGCAACCGAAGATGTGTTCGAGCACGAACTGTGAACCAAGTGGATACACAATTTATGAAGTTATCTCGAAGTTAATAGTCGAATCTTGGTTGACATTGTACGGATGGTGAATTTGATGATGGATTGAATCCAAGTGTACCCTTCATGCTCGGCAGTTTCGTAACCGAAGTTGTGTTCGAGCACGAACTGTCAACCAAGTGGATACACAATTTATGAAGTTATCTCGAAGTTAATAGTCGAATCTTGGTTGAGTTTGTACGGTTGGTGAAGTTGATGATGGAATGAATCCAAGTGTACCCTTCATGCTAGGGAGTTTCGCAACCGAAGATGTGTTCGAGCACGAACTGTGAACCAAGTGGATACACAATTTATGAAGTTATCTCGAAGTTAATAGTCGAATCTTGGTTGAGTTTGTACGGTTGGTGAAGTTGATGATGGAATGAATCCAAGTGTACCCTTCATGCTCGGGAGTTTCGCAACTGGAGTTGTGTTCGAGCACGAAGTGTAAACCAAGTGGATACACGATTTGTGTAGTTATCTCGAAGTTAATAGTCGAATCTTCGTTGACTTTGTATGATTGGTGAAGTTGATGATGGAATGAATCCAAGGGTACCGATCATGCTAGGAAGTTTCGCAACCGAAGATGTGTTCGAGCACGAAGTGTAAACCAGGTGGATACACGATTTGTGTAGTTATCTCGAAGTTAATAGTCGAAACTTGGTTGACTTTGTATGAATGTAGAAGTTGAAGATGGAATGAATCCAACCGTGCCCTTCATGCTCTAGAGTTTTGCAACCGGAGTTGTGTTCGAGCACGAAGTGTAAACCAGGTGGATACACGATTTGTGTAGTTATCTTGAAGTTTATAGTCGAATCTTCGTTGACCTTGTATGAATGGTGAAGATGATGATGGAATGAGTCCAAGGGTACCGATCATGCTAGGAAGTTTTGCAACCGAAGTTGTGTTCGAGCACGAAGTGTAATCCAAGTGGATAAATGATTTGTGTTGTTATCTCGAAGTTAATAGTCGAAGCTTGGTTGACTTTGTATGAATGGTGAAGTTGATGATGGAATGAACCCAACCGTGCCCTTCATGCTCTAGAGTTTCGCAACCGGAGTTGTGTTCGAGCAGGAAGTGTAAACCAAGTGGATGCACGATTTGTGTAGTTATCTCGAAGTTAATAGTCAAAACTTGGTTGACTTTGTATGAATGTAGTAGTTGAAGATGGAATGAATCCAACCGTGCCCTTCATGCTCTAGAGTTTCGCAACCGGAGTTGTGTTCGAGCACGAAGTGTAAACCAAATGGATACACGATTTGTGTAGTTATCTCGAAGTTAATAGTCGAATCTTGGTTGACATTGTATAAATGGTGAAGTTGACGGTGGAATGAATCCAAGTGTACGCTTCATGCTAGGGAGTTTCGCAACCGAAGATGTGTCCGAGCACGAACTGTGAACCAAGTGGATACATGATTTGTGTTGTTATCTCGAAGTTAATAGTCGAAGCTTGGTTGACTTTGTATGAATGTAGAAGTTGAAGATGGAATGAACCCAACCGTGCCCTTCATGCTCTAGAGTTTCGCAACCGGAGTTGTGTTCGAGCAGGAAGTGTAAACCAAGTGGATGCACGATTTGTGTAGTTATCTCGAAGTTAATAGTCGAAACTTGGTTGACTTTGTATGAATGTAGTAGTTGAAGATGGAATGAATCCAACCGTGCACTTCATGCTATAGAGTTTCGCAACCGGAGTTGTGTTCGAGCACGAAGTGTAAACCAAGTGGATACACGATTTGTGTAGTTATCTCGAAGTTAATAGTCGAATCTTGGTTGACATTGTATAAATGGTGAAGTTGACGGTGGAATGAATCCAAGTGTACGCTTCATGCTAGGGAGTTTCGCAACCGAAGATGTGTTCGAGCACGAACTGTGAACCAAGTGGATACACAATTTATGAAGTTATCTCGAAGTTAATAGTCGAATCTTGGTTGACATTGTACGGATGGTGAATTTGATGATGGATTGAATCCAAGTGTACCCTTCATGCTCGGCAGTTTCGCAACCGGAGTTGTGTTCGAGCACGAAGTGTAAACCAAGTGGATACACGATTTGTGTAGTTATCTCGAAGTTAATAGTCGAATCTTGGTTGACATTGTATAAATGGTGAAGTTGACGGTGGAATGAATCCAAGTGTACGCTTCATGCTAGGGAGTTTCGCAACCGAAGATGTGTTCGAGCACGAACTGTGAACCAAGTGGATACACAATTTATGAAGTTATCTCGAAGTTAATAGTCGAATCTTGGTTGAGTTTGTACGGTTGGTGAAGTTGATGATGGAATGAATCCAAGTGTACCCTTCATGCTCGGGAGTTTCGCAACTGGAGTTGTGTTCGAGCACGAAGTGTAAACCAAGTGGATACACGATTTGTGTAGTTATCTCGAAGTTAATAGTCGAATCTTCGTTGACTTTGTATGAATGGTGAAGTTGATGATGGAATGAATCCAAGGGTACCGATCATGCTAGGAAGTTTCGCAACCGAAGTTGTGTTCGAGCACGAAGTGTAAACCAAATGGATACACGATTTGTGTAGTTATCTCGAAGTTAATAGTCGAATCTTGGTTGACATTGTATAAATGGTGAAGTTGACGGTGGAATGAATCCAAGTGTACGCTTCATGCTAGGGAGTTTCGCAACCGAAGATGTGTCCGAGCACGAACTGTGAACCAAGTGGATACATGATTTGTGTTGTTATCTCGAAGTTAATAGTCGAAGCTTGGTTGACTTTGTATGAATGTAGAAGTTGAAGATGGAATGAACCCAACCGTGCCCTTCATGCTCTAGAGTTTCGCAACCGGAGTTGTGTTCGAGCAGGAAGTGTAAACCAAGTGGATGCACGATTTGTGTAGTTATCTCGAAGTTAATAGTCGAAACTTGGTTGACTTTGTATGAATGTAGTAGTTGAAGATGGAATGAATCCAACCGTGCACTTCATGCTATAGAGTTTCGCAACCGGAGTTGTGTTCGAGCACGAAGTGTAAACCAAGTGGATACACGATTTGTGTAGTTATCTCGAAGTTAATAGTCGAATCTTGGTTGACATTGTATAAATGGTGAAGTTGACGGTGGAATGAATCCAAGTGTACGCTTCATGCTAGGGAGTTTCGCAACCGAAGATGTGTTCGAGCACGAACTGTGAACCAAGTGGATACACAATTTATGAAGTTATCTCGAAGTTAATAGTCGAATCTTGGTTGACATTGTACGGATGGTGAATTTGATGATGGATTGAATCCAAGTGTACCCTTCATGCTCGGCAGTTTCGTAACCGAAGTTGTGTTCGAGCACGAACTGTCAACCAAGTGGATACACAATTTATGAAGTTATCTCGAAGTTAATAGTCGAATCTTGGTTGAGTTTGTACGGTTGGTGAAGTTGATGATGGAATGAATCCAAGTGTACCCTTCATGCTCGGGAGTTTCGCAACTGGAGTTGTGTTCGAGCACGAAGTGTAATCCAAGTGGATACACGATTTGTGTAGTTATCTCGAAGTTAATAGTCGAATCTTCGTTGACTTTGTATGAATGGTGAAGTTGATGATGGAATGAATCCAAGGGTACCGATCATGCTAGGAAGTTTCGCAACCGAAGATGTGTTCGAGCACGAAGTGTAAACCAGGTGGCTACACGATTTGTGTAGTTATCTCGAAGTTAATAGTCGAAACTTGGTTGACTTTGTATGAATGTAGAAGTTGAAGATGGAATGAATCCAACCGTGCCCTTCATGCTCTAGAGTTTTGCAACCGGAGTTGTGTTCGAGCACGAAGTGTAAACCAGGTGGATACACGATTTGTGTAGTTATCTCGAAGTTTATAGTCGAATCTTCGTTGACCTTGTATGAATGGTGAAGATGATGATGGAATGAATCCAAGGGTACCGATCATGCTAGGAAGTTTCGCAACCGAAGTTGTGTTCGAGCACGAAGTGTAATCCAAGTGGATAAATGATTTGTGTTGTTATCTTGAAGTTAATAGTCGAAGCTTGGTTGACTTTGTATGAATGGTGAAGTTGATGATGGAATGAACCCAACCGTGCCCTTCATGCTCTAGAGTTTCGCAACCGGAGTTGTGTTCGAGCACGAAGTGTAAACCAAGTGGATGCACGATTTGTGTAGTTATCTCGAAGTTAATAGTCAAAACTTGGTTGACTTTGTATGAATGTAGTAGTTGAAGATGGAATGAATCCAACCGTGCCCTTCATGCTCTAGAGTTTCGCAACCGGAGTTGTGTTCGAGCACGAAGTGTAAACCAAATGGATACACGATTTGTGTAGTTATCTCGAAGTTAATAGTCGAATCTTGTTGACATTGTATAAATGGTGAAGTTGACGGTGGAATGAATCCAAGTGTACGCTTCATGCTAGGGAGTTTCGCAACCGAAGATGTGTTCGAGCACGAACTGTGAACCAAGTGGATACATAATTTATGAACTTATCTCGAAGTTAATAGTCGAATCTTGGTTGACATTGTACGGATGGTGAATTTGATGATGGAATGAATCCAAGTGTACCCTTCATGCTCGGCAGTTTCGTAACCGAAGTTGTGTTCGAGCACGAACTGTCAACCAAGTGGATACACAATTTATGAAGTTATCTCGAAGTTAATAGTCGAATCTTGGTTGAGTTTGTACGGTTGGTGAAGTTGATGATGGAATGAATCCAAGTGTACCCTTCATGCTCGGGAGTTTCGCAACTGGAGTTGTGTTCGAGCACGAAGTGTAAACCAAGTGGATAGACGATTTGTGTAGTTATCTCGAAGTTAATAGTCGAATCTTCGTTGACTTTGTATGAATGGTGAAGTTGATGATGGAATGAATCCAAGGGTACCGATCATGCTAGGAAGTTTCGCAACCGAAGATGTGTTCGAGCACGAAGTGTAAACCAGGTGGATACACGATTTGTGTAGTTATCTCGAAGTTAATAGTCGAAACTTGGTTGACTTTGTATGAATGTAGAAGTTGAAGATGGAATGAATCCAACCGTGCCCTTCATGCTCTAGAGTTTTGCAACCGGAGTTGTGTTCGAGCACGAAGTGTAAACCAAGTGGATACACGATTTGTGTAGTTATCTCGAAGTTTATAGTCGAATCTTCGTTGACCTTGTATGACTGGTGAAGATGATGATGGAATGAATCCAAGGGTACCGATCATGCTAGGAAGTTTCGCAACCGAAGTTGTATTCGAGCACGAAGTGTAAACCAAGTGGATACACGATTTGTGTAGTTATCTCGAAGTTAATAGTCGAAGCTTGGTTGACTTTGTATGAATGTTGAAGTTGAAGATGGAATGAATCCAACCGTGCCCTTCATGCTCTAGAGTTTCGCAACCGGAGTTGTGTTCGAGCACGAAGTGTAAACCAAGTGGATGCACGATTTGTGTAGTTATGCCGAAGTTAATAGTCGAAACTTGGTTGACTTTGTATGAATGTAGTAGTTGAAGATGGAATGAATCCAACCGTGCCCTTCATGCTCTAGAGTTTCGCAACCGGAGTTGTGTTCGAGCACGAAGTGTAAACCAAGTGGATGCACGATTTGTGTAGTTATGCCGAAGTTAATAGTCGAAACTTGGTTGACTTTGTATGAATGTAGTAGTTGAAGATGGAATGAATCCAACCGTGCCCTTCATGCTCTAGAGTTTCGCAACCGGAGTTGTGTTCGAGCACGATGTGTAAACCAAGTGGATACACGATTTGTGTAGTTATCTCGAAGTTAATAGTTGAATCTTGGTTGACATTGTATGAATGGTGAAGTTGACGGTGGAATGAGACCAAGTGTACGCTTCATGCTAGGGAGTTTCGCAACCGAAGTTGTGTTCGAGCACGAACTGTGAACCAAGTGGATACACAATTTATGAAGTTATCTCGAAGTTAATAGTCGAATCTTGGTTGACTTTGTACGGATGGTGAAGTTGATGATGGAATGAATCCAAGTGTACCCTTCAAGCTCGGCAGTTTCGTAACCGAAGTTGTGTTCAAGCACGAACTGTCAACCAAGTGGATACACAATTTATGAAGTTATCTCGAAATTAATAGTCGAATCTTCGTTGACTTTGTATGAATGGTGAAGTTGATGATGGAATGAATCCAAGGGTACCGATCATGCTAGGAAGTTTCGCAACCGAAGTTGTGTTCGGGCAGGAAGTGTAAACCAGGTGGATACACAATTTGTGTAGTTATCTCGAAGTTAATAGTCGAAACTTGGTTGACTTTGTATGAATGTAGAAGTTGAAGATGGAATGAATCCAACCGTGCCCTTCATGCTCTAGAGTTTTGCAACCGGAGTTGTGTTCGAGCGCGAAATGTAAACCAAGTGGATACACGATTTGTGTAGTTATCTCGAAGTTTATAGTCGAATCTTCGTTGACCTTGTATGACTGGTGAAGATGATGATGGAATGAATCCAAGGGTACCGATCATGCTAGGAAGTTTCGCAACCAAAGTTGTGTTCGAGCACGAAGTGTAAACCAAGTGGATACACGATTTGTGTAGTTATCTCGAAGTTAATAGTCGAATCTTCGTTAACTTTGTATGAATGGTGAAGTTGATGATGGAATGAATCCAAGGGTACCGATCAAGCTAGGAAGTTTCGCAACCGAAGTTGTGTTCGAGCACGAAGTGTAATCCAAATGGATACACGATTTGTGTAGTTATCTCGAAGTTAATAGTCGAGGCTTGGTTGACTTTGAATGAATGTAGAAGTTGAAGATGGAATGAATCCAACCGTGCCGTTCATGCTCTAGAGTTTCGCAATCGGAGTTGTGTTCGAGCACGAAGTGTAAACCAAGTGGATACAAGATTTGTGTAGTTATCTCGAAGTTAATAGTCGAATCTTGGTTGACATTGTATGAATGGTGAAGTTGACGGTGGAATGAATCCAAGTGTACGCTTCATGCTAGGGAGTTTCGCAACCGAAGTTGTGTTCGAGCACGAACTATGAACCAAGTGGATACACAATTTATGAAGTTATCTCGAAGTTAATAGTCGAATCTTGGTTGACTTTGTACGGATGGTGAAGTTGATGATGGAATGAATCCACGTGTACCCTTCATGCTCGGGAGTTTCGTAACCGAAGTTGTGTTCGAGCACGAACTGTGAACCAAGTGGATACACAATTTATGAAGTTATCTCGAAGTTAATAGTCGAATCTTGGTTGACTTTGTACGGATGGTGAAGTTGATGATGGAATGAATCCAAGTGTACCCATCATGCTAGGGAATTTCGCAACCGGAGTTGTGTTTGAGCACGAAGTGTAAACCAAGTGGATACACGATTTGTGTAGTTATCTCGAAGTTAATAGTCGAATCTTCGTTGACTTTGTATGAATGGTGAAGATGATGATGGAATGAATCCAAGGGTACCGATCATGCTAGGAAGTTTCGCAACCGATGTTGTGTTCGAGCACGATGTGTAAACCAAGTGGATACACGATTGGTGTAGTTATCTCGAAGTTAGTAGTCGAATCTTGGTTGACTTCGTATGAATGGTGATGTTGATGATGGAATGAATCCAAGTGTACGCTTCATGCTAGGGAGTTTCGCAACCGAAGTTGTGTTCGAGCACGAACTGTGCACCAAGTGGATACACAATTTATGAAGTTATCTCGAAGTTAATAGTCGAATCTTGGTTGACTCTGTACGGAAGGTGAAGTTGATGATGGAATGAATCCAAGTGTACCCTTCATGCTCGGGAGTTTCACAACCGGAGTTGTGTTCGAGCACGAAGTGTAAACCAAGTGGATACAAGATTTGTGTAGTTATCTCGAAGTTAATAGTCGAATCTTGGTTGACATTGTATGAATGGTGAAGTTGACGGTGGAATGACTCCAAGTGTACGCTTCACGCTAGGGAGTTTCGCAACCGAAGTTGTGTTCGAGCACGAACTATGAACCAAGTGGATACACAATTTATGAAGTTATCTCGAAGTTAATAGTCGAATCTTGGTTGACTCTGTACGGATCGTGAAGTTGATGATGGAATGAATCCAAGTGTACCCTTCATGCTCGGGAGTTTCACAACCGGAGTTGTGTTCGAGCACGAAGTGTAAACCAAGTGTATACAAGATTTGTGTAGTTATCTTGAAGTTAATAGTCGAATCTTGGTTGACATTGTATGAATGGTGAAGTTGACGGTGGAATGAATCCAAGTGTACGCTTCACGCTAGGGAGTTTCGCAACCGAAGTTGTGTTCGAGCACGAACTATGAACCAAGTGGATACACAATTTATGAAGTTATCTCGAAGTTAATAGTCGAATCTTGGTTGACTCTGTACGGATGGTGAAGTTGATGATGGAATGAATCCAAGTGTACCCTTCATGCTCGGGAGTTTCACAACCGGAGTTGTGTTCGAGCACGAAGTGTAAACCAAGAGGATACAAGATTTGTGTAGTTATCTCGAAGTTAATAGTCGAATCTTGGTTGACATTGTATGAATGGTGAAGTTGACGGTGGAATGAATCCAAGTGTACGCTTCATGCTAGGGAGTTTCGCAACCGAAGTTGTGTTCGAGCACGAACTATGAACCAAGTGGATACACAATTTATGAAGTTATCTCGAAGTTAATAGTCGAATCTTGGTTGACTTTGTACGGATGGTGAAGTTGATGATGGAATGAATCCACGTGTACCCTTCATGCTCGGGAGTTTCGTAACCGAAGTTGTGTTCGAGCACGAACTGTGAACCAAGTGGATACACAATTTATGAAGTTATCTCGAAGTTAATAGTCGAATCTTGGTTGACTTTGTACGGATGGTGAAGTTGATGATGGAATGAATCCAAGTGTACCCATCATGCTCGGGAATTTCGCAACCGGAGTTGTGTTCGCGCAAAAGTGTAAACCAAGTGGATACACGATTTGTGTAGTTATCTCGAAGTTAATAGTCGAATCTTCGTTGACTTTGTATGAATGGTGAAGATGATGATGGAATGAATCCAAGGGTACCGATCATGCTAGGAAGTTTCGCTACCGATGTTGTGTTCGAGCACGAAGTGTAAACCAAGTGGATACACGATTGGTGTAGTTATCTCGAAGTTAGTAGTCGAATCTTGGTTGACTTCGTATGAATGGTGATGTTGATGATGGAATGAATCCAAGTGTACGCTTCATGCTAGGGAGTTTCGCAACCGAAGTTGTGTTCGAGCACGAACTGTGAACCAAGTGGATACACAATTTATGAAGTTATCTCGAAGTTAATAGTCGAATCTTGGTTGACTCTGTACGGATGGTGAAGTTGATGATGGAATGAATCCAAGTGTACCCTTCATGCTCGGGAGTTTCACAACCGGAGTTGTGTTCGAGCATGAAGTGTAAACCAAGTGGATACAAGATTTGTGTAGTTATCTCGAAGTTAATAGTCGAATCTTGGTTGACATTGTATGAATGGTGAAGTTGACGGTGGAATGAATCCAAGTGTACGCTTCACGCTAGGGAGTTTCGCAACCGAAGTTGTGTTCGAGCACGAACTATGAACCAAGTGGATACACAATTCATGAAGTTATCTCGAAGTTAATAGTCGAATCTTGGTTGACTCTGTACGGATGGTGAAGTTGATGATGGAATGAATCCAAGTGTACCCTTCATGCTCGGGAGTTTCACAACCGGAGTTGTGTTCGAGCACGAAGTGTAAACCAAGTGGATACAAGATTTGTGTAGTTATCTCGAAGTTAATAGTCGAATCTTGGTTGACATTGTATGAATGGTGAAGTTGACGGTGGAATGAATCCAAGTGTACGCTTCATGCTAGGGAGTTTCGCAACCGAAGTTGTGTTCGAGCATGAACTATGAACCAAGTGGATACACAATTTATGAAGTTATCTCGAAGTTAATAGTCGAATCTTGGTTGACTTTGTACGGATGGTGAAGTTGATGATGGAATAAATCCACGTGTACCCTTCATGCTCGGGAGTTTCGTAACCGAAGTTGTGTTCGAGCACGAACTGTGAACCAAGTGGATACACAATTTATGAAGTTATCTCGAAGTTAATAGTCGAATCTTGGTTGACTCTGTACGGATGGTGAAGTTGATGATGGAATGAATCCAAGTGTACCCTTCATGCTCGGGAGTTTCACAACCGGAGTTGCGTTCGAGCACGAAGTGTAAACCAAGTGGATACAAGATTTGTGTAGTTATCTCGAAGTTAATAGTCGAATCTTGGTTGACATTGTATGAATGGTGAAGTTGACGGTGGAATGAATCCAAGTGTACGCTTCATGCTATGGAGTTTCGCAACCGAAGTTGTGTTCGAGCACGAACTATGAACCAAGTGGATACACAATTTATCAAGTTATCTCGAAGTTAATAGTCGAATCTTGGTCGACTCTGTACGGATGGTGAAGTTGATGATGGAATGAATCCAAGTGTACCCTTCATGCTCGGGAGTTTCACAACCGGAGTTGTGTTCGAGCGCGAAGTGTAAACCAAGTGGATACAAGATTTGTGTAGTTATCTCGAAGTTAATAGTCGAATCTTGGTTGACATTGTATGAATGGTGAAGTTGACGGTGGAATGAATCCAAGTGTACGCTTCATGCTAGGGAGTTTCGCAACCGAAGTTGTGTTCGAGCACGAACTATGAACCAAGTGGATACACAATTTATGAAGTTATCTCGAAGTTAATAGTCGAATCTTGGTTGACTTTGTACGGATGGTGAAGTTGATGATGGAATGAATCCACGTGTACCCTTCATGCTCGGGAGTTTCGTAACCGAAGTTGTGTTCGAGCACGAACTGTGAAGCAAGTGGATACACAATTTATGAAGTTATCTCGAAGTTAATAGTCGAATCTTGGTTGACTTTGTACGGATGGTGAAGTTGATGATGGAATGAATCCAAGTGTACCCATTATGCTCGGGAATTTCGCAACCGGAGTTGTGTTCGAGCACGAAGTGTAAACCAAGTGGATACACGATTTGTGTAGTTATCTCAAAGTTAATAGTCGAATCTTCGTTGACTTTGTATGAATGGTGAAGATGATGATGGAATGAATCCAAGGGTACCGATCATGCTAGGAAGTTTCGCAACCGAAGTTGTGTTCGAGCACGAAGTGTAAACCAAGTGGATACACGATTGGTGTAGTTATCTCGAAGTTAGTAGTCGAATCTTGGTTGACCTCGTATGAATGGTGAAGTTGATGATGGAATGAATCCAAGTGTACGCTTCATGCTAGGGAGTTTCGCAACCGAAGTTGTGTTCGAGCACGAACTGTGAACCAAGTGGATACACAATTTATGAAGTTATCTCGAAGTTAATAGTCGAATCTTGGTTGACTCTGTATGGATGGTGAAGTTGATGATGGAATGAATCCAAGTGTACCCTTCATGCTCTTGAGTTTCACAACCGGAGTTGTGTTCGAGCACGAAGTGTAAACCAAGTGGATACACGATTTGTGTAGTTCTCTCGGAGTTAATAGTCGAATCTTCGTTAACTTTGTATGAATGGTGAAGTTGATGATGGAATGAATCCAAGGGTACCGATCATGCTCTAGAGTTTCGCAACCGGACTTGTGTTCGAGCACGAAGTGTAAACCAAGTGGATACACGATTTGTGTAGTTATCTCGAAGTTAATAGTCGAATCTTGGTTGACTTTGTATGAATGGTGAAGATGATGATGGAATGAATCCAAGGGTACCGATCATGCTAGGAAGTTTCGCAACCGAAGTTGTGTTCGAGCACGAAGTGTAAACCAAGTGGATACACGATTTGTGTAGTTATCACGAAGTTAATAGTCGAATCTTAGTTGACTTCGTACGAATGGTGAAGTTGAGGATGGAATGAATCCAAGTGTACGCTTCATGCTAGGGAGTTTCGCCACCGAAGTTGTGTTTGAGCACGAACTGTGAACCAAGTGGATACACAATTTATGAAATTATCTCGAAGTTAATAGTCGAATCTTGGTTGAGTTTGTACGGATGGTGAAGTCGATGATGGAATGAATCCAAGTGTACCCTTCAAGCCCGGCAGTTTCGTAACCGAAGTTGTGTTCGAGCACGATCTGTCAACCAAGTGGATACACAATTTATGAAGTTATCTCGAAGTTAATAGTCGAATCTAGGTTGAGTTTGTACGGTTGGTGAAGTTGATGATGGAATGAATCCAAGTGTACCCTTCATGCTCGGGAGTTTCGCAACCGGAGATGTGTTCGAGCACGAAGTGTAAACCAAGTGGATATATGATTTGTGTAGTTATCTCGAAGTTAATAGTCGAATCTTCGTTGACTTTGTATGAATGGTGAAGTTGATGATGGAATGAATCCAAGGGTACCGATCATGCTAGGAAGTTTCGCAACCGAAGTTGTGTTCGAGCACGAAGTGTAAACCAGGTGGATACACAATTTGTGTAGTTATCTCGAAGTTAATAGTCGAAACTTGGTTGACTTTGTATGAATGTAGAAGTTGAAGATGGAATGAATCCAACCGTGCCCTTCATGCTCTAGAGTTTTGCAACCGGAGTTGTGTTCAAGCACGAAGTGTAAACCAAGTGGATACACGATTTGTGTAGTTATCTCGAAGTTTATAGTCGAATCGTCGTTGACCTTGTATGACTGGTGAAGATGATGATGGAATGAATCCAAGGGTACCGATCATGGTAGGAAGTTTCGCAACCGAAGTTGTGTTCGATCACGAAGTGTAAACCACGTGGATACACGATTTGTGTAGTTATCTCGAAGTTAATAGTCGAAGCTTGGTTGACTTTGTATGAATGTTGAAGTTGAAGATGGAATGAATTCTACCGTGCCCTTCATGCTCTAGAGTTTCGCAACCGGAGTTGTGTTCGAGCACGATGTGTAAACCAAGTGGATACACGACTTGTGTAGTTATCTCAAAGTTAATAGTCGAATCTTGGTTGACATTGTATGAATGGTGAAGTTGACAGTGGAATGAATCCAAGTGTACACTTCATGCTAGGGAGTTTCGCAACCGAAGTTGAGTTCGAGCACGAACTGTGAACCAAGTGGATACACACTTTATGAAGTTATCTCGAAGTTAATAGTCGAATCTTGGTTGACTTTGTACAGATGGTGAAGTTGATGATGGAATGAATCCAAGTGTACACTTCATGCTCGCGAGTTTCGTAACCGAAGTTGTGTTCGAGCACAAACTGTGAAACAAGTGGATACACAATTTATGAAGTTATCTCGAAGTTAATAGTCGAATCGTGGTTGACTTTGTACGGTTGGTGAAGTTGATGATGGAATGAATCCAAGTGTACCCTTCATGCTCAGGAGTTTCGTAACCGGAGTTGTGTTCGAGCACGAAGTGTAAACCAAGTGGATACACGATTTGTGTAGTTATCTCGAAGTTAATACTCAAATCTTCGTTGACATTGTATGAATGGTGAAGTTGATGATGGAATGAATCCAAGGGTACCGATCATGCTAGGAAGTTTCGCAACCGAAGTTGTGTTCGAGCACGAAGTGTAAACCAAGTGGATACACGATTTGTGTAGTTATCACGAAGTTAATAGTCGAATCTTAGTTGACTTCGTACGAATGGTGAAGTTGAGGATGGAATGAATCCAAGTGTACGCTTCATGCTAGGGTGTTTCGCCACCGAAGTTGTGTTCGAGCACGAACTGTGAACCAAGTGGATACACAATTTATGAAATTATCTCGAAGTTAATAGTCGAATCTTGGTTGACTCTGTATGGATGGTGAAGTTGATGATGGAATGAATCCAAGTGTACCCTTCATGCTCGGTAGTTTCGCAACCGAAGTTGTGTTCGAACACGAACTGTGAACCAAGTGGATACACAATTTATGAAGTTATCTCGTAGTTAATAGTCGAATCTTGGTTGATTTTGTACGGATGGTGAAGTTGATGATGGAATGAATCCAAGTGTACCCTTCATGCTCGGGAGTTTCGCAACCGGAGTTGTGTTCGAGCACGAAGTATAAACCAAGTGCATACACGATTTGTGTAGTTATCTCGAAGTTAATAGTCGAATCTTCGTTGACTTTGTATGAATGGTGAAGTTGATGATGGAATGAATCCAAGGGTACCGATCATGCTAGGAAGTTTCACAACCGAAGTTGTGTTCGAGCAGGAAGTGTAAACCAAGTGGATACACGATTTGTGTAGTTATCTCGAAGTTAATAGTCGAAGCTTGGCTGACTTTGTATGAATGGTGAAGATGATGATGGAATGAATCCAAGTGTACGCTTCATGCTAGGGAGTTTCGCAACCGAAGTTGTGTTCGAGCACGAACTGTGAACCAAGTGGATACACAATTTATGAAGTTATCTCGAAGTTAATAGTCGAATCTTGGTTGACTCTGTATGGATGGTGAAGTTGATGATGGAATGAATCCAAGTGTACCCTTCATGCTCTTGAGTTTCACAACCGGAGTTGTGTTCGAGCACGAAGTGTAAACCAAGTGGATACACGATTTGTGTAGTTCTCTCGGAGTTAATAGTCGAATCTTCGTTAACTTTGTATGAATGGTGAAGTTGATGATGGAATGAATCCAAGGGTACCGATCATGCTCTAGAGTTTCGCAACCGGACTTGTGTTCGAGCACGAAGTGTAAACCAAGTGGATACACGATTTGTGTAGTTATCTCGAAGTTAATAGTCGAATCTTGGTTGACTTTGTATGAATGGTGAAGATGATGATGGAATGAATCCAAGGGTACCGATCATGCTAGGAAGTTTCGCAACCGAAGTTGTGTTCGAGCACGAAGTGTAAACCAAGTGGATACACGATTTGTGTAGTTATCACGAAGTTAATAGTCGAATCTTAGTTGACTTCGTACGAATGGTGAAGTTGAGGATGGAATGAATCCAAGTGTACGCTTCATGCTAGGGAGTTTCGCCACCGAAGTTGTGTTTGAGCACGAACTGTGAACCAAGTGGATACACAATTTATGAAATTATCTCGAAGTTAATAGTCGAATCTTGGTTGAGTTTGTACGGATGGTGAAGTCGATGATGGAATGAATCCAAGTGTACCCTTCAAGCCCGGCAGTTTCGTAACCGAAGTTGTGTTCGAGCACGATCTGTCAACCAAGTGGATACACAATTTATGAAGTTATCTCGAAGTTAATAGTCGAATCTAGGTTGAGTTTGTACGGTTGGTGAAGTTGATGATGGAATGAATCCAAGTGTACCCTTCATGCTCGGGAGTTTCGCAACCGGAGATGTGTTCGAGCACGAAGTGTAAACCAAGTGGATATATGATTTGTGTAGTTATCTCGAAGTTAATAGTCGAATCTTCGTTGACTTTGTATGAATGGTGAAGTTGATGATGGAATGAATCCAAGGGTACCGATCATGCTAGGAAGTTTCGCAACCGAAGTTGTGTTCGAGCACGAAGTGTAAACCAGGTGGATACACAATTTGTGTAGTTATCTCGAAGTTAATAGTCGAAACTTGGTTGACTTTGTATGAATGTAGAAGTTGAAGATGGAATGAATCCAACCGTGCCCTTCATGCTCTAGAGTTTTGCAACCGGAGTTGTGTTCAAGCACGAAGTGTAAACCAAGTGGATACACGATTTGTGTAGTTATCTCGAAGTTTATAGTCGAATCGTCGTTGACCTTGTATGACTGGTGAAGATGATGATGGAATGAATCCAAGGGTACCGATCATGGTAGGAAGTTTCGCAACCGAAGTTGTGTTCGATCACGAAGTGTAAACCACGTGGATACACGATTTGTGTAGTTATCTCGAAGTTAATAGTCGAAGCTTGGTTGACTTTGTATGAATGTTGAAGTTGAAGATGGAATGAATTCTACCGTGCCCTTCATGCTCTAGAGTTTCGCAACCGGAGTTGTGTTCGAGCACGATGTGTAAACCAAGTGGATACACGACTTGTGTAGTTATCTCAAAGTTAATAGTCGAATCTTGGTTGACATTGTATGAATGGTGAAGTTGACAGTGGAATGAATCCAAGTGTACACTTCATGCTAGGGAGTTTCGCAACCGAAGTTGAGTTCGAGCACGAACTGTGAACCAAGTGGATACACACTTTATGAAGTTATCTCGAAGTTAATAGTCGAATCTTGGTTGACTTTGTACAGATGGTGAAGTTGATGATGGAATGAATCCAAGTGTACACTTCATGCTCGCGAGTTTCGTAACCGAAGTTGTGTTCGAGCACAAACTGTGAAACAAGTGGATACACAATTTATGAAGTTATCTCGAAGTTAATAGTCGAATCGTGGTTGACTTTGTACGGTTGGTGAAGTTGATGATGGAATGAATCCAAGTGTACCCTTCATGCTCAGGAGTTTCGTAACCGGAGTTGTGTTCGAGCACGAAGTGTAAACCAAGTGGATACACGATTTGTGTAGTTATCTCGAAGTTAATACTCAAATCTTCGTTGACATTGTATGAATGGTGAAGTTGATGATGGAATGAATCCAAGGGTACCGATCATGCTAGGAAGTTTCGCAACCGAAGTTGTGTTCGAGCACGAAGTGTAAACCAAGTGGATACACGATTTGTGTAGTTATCACGAAGTTAATAGTCGAATCTTAGTTGACTTCGTACGAATGGTGAAGTTGAGGATGGAATGAATCCAAGTGTACGCTTCATGCTAGGGTGTTTCGCCACCGAAGTTGTGTTCGAGCACGAACTGTGAACCAAGTGGATACACAATTTATGAAATTATCTCGAAGTTAATAGTCGAATCTTGGTTGACTCTGTATGGATGGTGAAGTTGATGATGGAATGAATCCAAGTGTACCCTTCATGCTCGGTAGTTTCGCAACCGAAGTTGTGTTTGAACACGAACTGTGAACCAAGTGGATACACAATTTATGAAGTTATCTCGTAGTTAATAGTCGAATCTTGGTTGATTTTGTACGGATGGTGAAGTTGATGATGGAATGAATCCAAGTGTACCCTTCATGCTCGGGAGTTTCGCAACCGGAGTTGTGTTCGAGCACGAAGTATAAACCAAGTGCATACACGATTTGTGTAGTTATCTCGAAGTTAATAGTCGAATCTTCGTTGACTTTGTATGAATGGTGAAGTTGATGATGGAATGAATCCAAGGGTACCGATCATGCTAGGAAGTTTCACAACCGAAGTTGTGTTCGAGCAGGAAGTGTAAACCAAGTGGATACACGATTTGTGTAGTTATCTCGAAGTTAATAGTCGAAGCTTGGCTGACTTTGTATGAATGGTGAAGATGATGATGGAATGAATCCAAGTGTACGCTTCATGCTAGGGAGTTTCGCAACCGAAGTTGTGTTCGAGCACGAACTGTGAACCAAGTGGATACACAATTTATGAAGTTATCTCGAAGTTAATAGTCGAATCTTGGTTGACTCTGTACGGATGGTGAAGTTGATGATGGAATGAATCCAAGTTTACCCTTCATGCTCGGGAGTTTCACAACCGGAGTTGTGTTCGAGCACGAAGTGTAAACCAAGTGGATACACGATTTGTGTACTTATCTCGGAGTTAATAGTCGAATCTTCGTTAACTTTGTATGAATGGTGAAGTTGATGATGGAATGAATCCAAGGGTACCGATCATGCTCTAGAGTTTCGCAACCGGACTTGTGTTCGAGCACGAAGTGTAAACCAAGTGGATACACGATTTGTGTAGTTATCTCGAAGTTAATAGTCGAATCTTGGTTGACTTTGTATGAATGGTGAAGATGATGATGGAATGAATCCAAGGGTACCGATCATGCTAGGAAGTTTCGCAAACGAAGTTGTGTTCGAGCACGAAGTGTAAACCAAGTGGATACACGATTTTATCAGTTATCACGAAGTTAAAAGTCGAATCTTAGTTGACTTCGTACGAATGGTGAAGTTGAGGATGGAATGAATCCAAGTGTACGCTTCATGCTAGGGTGTTTCGCCACCGAAGTTGTGTTCGAGCACGAACTGTGAACCAAGTGGATACACAATTTATGAAATTATCTCGAAGTTAATAGTCGAATCTTGGTTGACTCTGTATGGATGGTGAAGTTGATGATGGAATGAATCCAAGTGTACCCTTCATGCTCGGTAGTTTCGCAACCGAAGTTGTGTTCGAACACGAACTGTGAACCAAGTGGATACACAATTTATGAAGTTATCTCGAAGTTAATAGTCGAATCTTGGTTGATTTTGTACGGATGGTGAAGTTGATGATGGAATGAATCCAAGTGTACCCTTCATGCTCGGGAGTTTCGCAACCGGAGTTGTGTTCGAGCACGAAGTGTAAACCAAGTGCATACACGATTTGTGTAGTTATCTCGAAGTTAATAGTCGAATCTTCGTTGACTTTGTATGAATGGTGAAGTTGATGATGGAATGAATCCAAGGGTACCGATCATGCTAGGAAGTTTCACAACCGAAGTTGTGTTCGAGCAGGAAGTGTAAACCAAGTGGATACACGATTTGTGTAGTTATCTCGAAGTTAATAGTCGAAGCTTGGCTGACTTTGTATGAATGGTGAAGATGATGATGGAATGAATCCAAGTGTACGCTTCATGCTAGGGAGTTTCGCAACCGAAGTTGTGTTCGAGCACGAACTGTGAACCAAGTGGATACACAATTTATGAAGTTATCTCGAAGTTAATAGTCGAATCTTGGTTGACTCTGTACGGATGGTGAAGTTGATGATGGAATGAATCCAAGTGTACCCTTCATGCTCGGGAGTTTCACAACCGGAGTTGTGTTCGAGCACGAAGTGTAAACCATGTGGATACACGATTTGTGTACTTATCTCGGAGTTAATAGTCGAATCTTCGTTAACTTTGTATGAATGGTGAAGTTGATGATGGAATGAATCCAAGGGTACCGATCATGCTCTAGAGTTTCGCAACCGGACTTGTGTTCGAGCACGAAGTGTAAACCAAGTGGATACACGATTTGTGTAGTTATCTCGAAGTTAATAGTCGAATCTTGGTTGACTTTGTATGAATGGTGAAGATGATGATGGAATGAATCCAAGGGTACCGATCATGCTAGGAAGTTTCGCAAACGAAGTTGTGTTCGAGCACGAAGTGTAAACCAAGTGGATACACGATTTGTGTAGTTATCACGAAGTTAATAGTCGAATCTTAGTTAACTTCGTACGAATGGTGAAGTTGAGGATGGAATGAATCCAAGTGTACGCTTCATGCTAGGGAGTTTCGCCACCGAAGTTGTGTTCGAGCACGAACTGTGAACCAAGTGGATACACAATTTATGAAATTATCTCGAAGTTAATAGTCGAATCTTGGTTGACTTTGTACGGATGGTGAAGTTGATGATGGAATGCATCCAAGTGTACCCTTCAAGCTCGGCAGTTTCGTAACCGAAGTTGTGTTCGAGCACGAACTGTCAACCAAGTGGATACACAATTTATGAAGTTATCTCGAAGTTAATAGTCGAATCTTGGTTGAGTTTGTACTTATGGTGAAGTTGATGATGGAATGAATCCAAGTGTACCCTTCATGCTCGGGAGTTTCGCAACCGGAGTTGTGTTCGAGCACGAAGTGTAAACCAAGTGCATACACGATTTGTGTAGTTATCTCAAAGTTAATAGTCGAATCTTCGTTGACTTTGTATGAATGGTGAAGTTGATGATGGAATGAATCCAAGGGTACCGATCATGCTAGGAAGTTTCACAACCGAAGTTGTGTTCGAGCAGGAAGTGTAAACCAAGTGGATACACGATTTGTGTAGTTATCTCGAAGTTAATAGTCGAAGCTTGGCTGACTTTGTATGAATGGTGAAGATGATGATGGAATGAATCCAAGTGTACGCTTCATGCTAGGGAGTTTCGCAACCGAAGCTGTGTTCGAGCACGAACTGTGACCAAGTGGATACACAATTTATGAAGTTATCTCGAAGTTAATAGTCGAATGTTGGTTGACTCTGTACGGATGGTGAAGTTGATGATGGAATGAATCCAAGTGTACCCTTCATGCTCGGGAGTTTCACAACCGGAGTTGTGTTCGAGCACGAAGTGTAAACCAAGTGGATACACGATTTGTGTACTTATCTCGCAGTTAATAGTCGAATCTTCGTTAACTTTGTATGAATGGTGAAGTTGATGATGGAATGAATCCAAGGGTACCGATCATGCTCTAGAGTTTCGCAACCGGACTTGTGTTCGAGCACGAAGTGTAAACCAAGTGGATACACGATTTGTGTAGTTATCTCGAAGTTAATAGTCGAATCTTGGTTGACTTTGTATGAATGGTGAAGATGATGATGGAATGAATCCAAGGGTACCGATCATGCTAGGAAGTTTCGCAACCAAAGTTGTGCTCGAGCACGAAGTGTAAACCAGGTGGATACACGATTTGTGTAGTTATCACGAAGTTAATAGTCGAAACTTGGTTGACTTTGTATGAATGTAGAAGTTGAAGATGGAATGAATCCAACCGTGCCCTTCATGCTCTAGAGTTTTGCAACCGGAGTTGTGTTCGAGCACGAAGTGTAAACCAAGTGGATACACGATTTGTGTAGTTATCTCGAAGTTAATAGTCGAAACTTGGTTGACTTTGTATGAATGTAGAAGTTGAAGATGGAATGAATCCAACCGTGCCCTTCATGCTCTAGAGTTTTGCAACCGGAGTTGTGTTCAAGCACGAAGTGTAAACCAAGTGGATACACGATTTGTGTAGTTATCTCGAAGTTTATAGTCGAATCGTCGTTGACCTTGTATGACTCGTGAAGATGATGATGGAATGAATCCAAGGGTACCGATCATGCTAGGAAGTTTCGCAACCGAAGTTGTGTTCGATCACGAAGTGTAAACCACGTGGATACACGATTTGTGTAGTTATCTCGAAGTTAATAGTCGAAGCTTGGTTGACTTTGTATGAATGTTGAAGTTGAAGATGGAATGAATCCAACCGTGCCCTTCATGCTCTAGAGTTTCGCAACCGAAGTTGTGTTCGAGCAGGAAGTGTAAACCAAGTGGATACACGATTTGTGTAGTTATCTCGAAGTTAATAGTCGAACCTTGGCTGACTTTGTATGAATGGTGAAGTTGACAGTGGAATGAATCCAAGTGTACACTTCATGCTAGGGAGTTTCGCAACCGAAGTTGAGTTCGAGCACGAACTGTGAACCAAGTGGATACACACTTTATGAAGTTATCTCGAAGTTAATAGTCGAATCTTGGTTGACTTTGTACAGATGGTGAAGTTGATGATGGAATGAATCCAAGTGTACACTTCATGCTCGGGAGTTTCGTAACCGGAGTTGTGTTCGAGCACGAAGTGTAAACCAAGTGGATACACCATTTGTGTACTTATCTCGGAGTTAATAGTCGAATCTTCGTTAACTTTGTATGAATGGTGAAGTTGATGATGGAATGAATCCAAGGGTACCGATCATGCTCTAGAGTTTCGCAACCGGACTTGTGTTCGAGCACGAAGTGTAAACCAAGTGGATACACGATTTGTGTAGTTGTCTCGAAGTTAATAGTCGAATCTCGGTTGACATTGTATGAATGGTGAAGTTGATGATGGAATGAATCCAATGGTACCGATCATGATAGGAAGTTTCGCAATCGAAGTTGTGTTCGAGCACGAAGTGTAAACCAAGTGGATACACGATTTGTGTAGTTATCACGAAGTTAATAGTCGAATCTTAGTTGACTTCGTACGAATGGTGAAGTTGAGGATGGAATGAATCCAAGTGTACGCTTCATGCTAGGGAGTTTCGCCACCGAAGTTGTGTTCGAGCACGAACTGTGAACCAAGTGGATACACAATTTATGAAATTATCTCGAAGTTAATAGTCGAATCTTGGTTGACTTTGTACGGATGGTGAAGTTGATGATGGAATGAATCCAAGTGTACCCTTCAAGCTCGGCAGTTTCGTAACCGAAGTTGTGTTCGAGCACGAACTATCAACCAAGTGGATACACAATTTATGAAGTTATCTCGAAGTTAATAGTCGAATCTTGGTTGAGTTTGTACGGTTGGTGAAGTTGATGATGGAATGAATCCAAGTGTACCCTTCATGCTCGGGAGTTTCGCAACCGGAGTTGTGTTCGAGCACGAAGTGTAAACCAAGTGGATACATGATTTGTGTAGTTATCTCGAAGTTAATAGTCGAATCTTCGTTGACTTTGTATGAATGGTGAAGTTGATGATGAAATGAATCCAAGGGTACCGATCATGCTAGGAAGTTTCGCAACCGAAGTTGTGTTCGAGCACGAAGTGTAAACCAAGTGGATACACGATTTGTGTAGTTATCTCGAAGTTAATAGTCGAAGCTTGGCTGACTTTGTATGAATGTTGAAGTTGAAGATGGAATGAATCCAACCGTGCCCTTCATGCTCTAGAGTTTCGCAACCAGAGTTGTGTTCGAGCACGATGTGTAAACCAAGTGGATACACGACTTGTGTAGTTATCTCGAAGTTAATAGTCGAATCTTGGTTGACATTGTATGAATGGTGAAGTTGACAGTGGAATGAATCCAAGTGTACACTTCATGCTAGGGAGTTTCGCAACCGAAGTTGAGTTCGAGCACGAACTGTGAACCAAGTGGATACACACTTTATGAAGTTATCTCGAAGTTAATAGTCGAATCTTGGTTGACTTTGTACAGATGGTGAAGTTGATGATGGAATGAATCCAAGTGTACACTTCATGCTCGCGAGTTTCGTAACCGAAGTTGTGTTCGAGCACAAACTGTGAAACAAGTGGATACACAATTTATGAAGTTATCTCGAAGTTAATAGTCGAATCGTGGTTGACTTTGTACGGTTGGTGAAGTTGATGATGGAATGAATCCAAGTGTACCCTTCATGCTCAGGAGTTTCGCAACCGGAGTTGTGTTCGAGCACGAAGTGTAAACCAAGTGGATACACGATTTGTGTAGTTATCTCGAAGTTAATACTCGAATCTTCGTTGACATTGTATGAATGGTGAAGTTGATGATGGAATGAATCCAAGGGTACCGATCATGCTAGGAAGTCTCGCAACCGAAGTTGTGTTCGAGCACGAAGTGTAAACCAAGTGGATACACGATTTGTGTAGTTATCCCGAAGTTAATAGTCGAATCTTAGTTGACTTCGTACGAATGGTGAAGTTGAGGATGGAATGAATCCAAGTGTACGCTTCATGCTAGGGTGTTTCGCCACCGAAGTTGTGTTCGAGCACGAACTGTGAACCAAGTGGATACACAATTTATGAAATTATCTCGAAGTTAATAGTCGAATCTTGGTTGACTCTATATGGATGGTGAAGTTGATGATCGAATGAATCCAAGTGTACCCTTCATGCTCGGTAGTTTCGCAACCGAAGTTGTGTTCGAACACGAACTGTGAACCAAGTGGATACACAATTTATGAAGTTATCTCGAAGTTAATAGTCGAATCTTGGTTGATTTTGTACGGATGGTGAAGTTGATGATGGAATGAATCCAAGTGTACCCTTCATGCTCGGGAGTTTCGCAACCAGAGTTGTGTTCGAGCACGAAGTGTAAACCAAGTGCATACACGATTTGTGTAGTTATCTCAAAGTTAATAGTCGAATCTTCGTTGACTTTGTATGAATGGTGAAGTTGATGATGGAATGAATCCAAGGGTACCGATCATGCTAGGAAGTTTCACAACCGAAGTTGTGTTCGAGCAGGAAGTGTAAACCAAGTGGATACACGATTTGTGTAGTTATCTCGAAGTTAATAGTCGAACCTTGGCTGACTTTGTATGAATGGTGAAGATGATGATGGAATGAATCCAAGTGTACGCTTCATGCTAGGGAGTTTCGCAACCGAAGTTGTGTTCGAGCACGAACTGTGAACCAAGTGGATACACAATTTATGAAGTTATCTCAAAGTTAATAGTTGAATCTTGGTTGACTCTGTACGGATGGTGAAGTTGATGATGGAATGAATCCAAGTGTACCCTTCATGCTCGGGAGTTTCACAACCGGAGTTGTGTTCGAGCACGAAGTGTAAACCAAGTGGATACACCATTTGTGTACTTATCTCGGAGTTAATAGTCGAATCTTCGTTAACTTTGTATGAATGGTGAAGTTGATGATGGAATGAATCCAAGGGTACCGATCATGCTCTAGAGTTTCGCAACCGGACTTGTGTTCGAGCACGAAGTGTAAACCAAGTGGATACACGATTTGTGTAGTTGTCTCGAAGTTAATAGTCGAATCTTGGTTGACTTTGTATGAATGGTGAAGATGATGATGCAATGAATCCAAGGGTACCGATCATGCTAGGAAGTTTCGCAACCGAAGTTGTGTTCGAGCACGAAGTGTAAACCAAGTGGATACACGATTTGTGTAGTTATCACGAAGTTAATAGTCGAATCTTAGTTGACTTCGTACGAATGGTGAAGTTGAGGATGGAATGAATCCAAGTGTACGCTTCATGCTAGGGAGTTTCGCCACCGAACTTGTGTTCGAGCACGAACTGTGAACCAAGTGGATACACAATTTATGAAATTATCTCGAAGTTAATAGTCGAATCTTGGTTGACTTTGTACGGATGGTGAAGTTGATGATGGAATGAATCCAAGTGTACCCTTCAAGCTCGGCAGTTTCGTAACCGAAGTTGTGTTCGAGCACGAACTGTCAACCAAGTGGATACACAATTTATGAAGTTATCTCGAAGTTAATAGTCGAATCTTGGTTGAGTTTGTACGGTTGGTGAAGTTGATGATGGAATGAATCCAAGTGTACCCTTCATGCTCGGGAGTTTCGCAACCGGAGTTGTGTTCGAGCACGAAGTGTAAACCAAGTGGATACATGATTTGTGTAGTTATCTCGAAGTTAATAGTCGAATCTTCGTTGACTTTGTATGAATGGTGACGTTGATGATGGAATGAATCCAAGGGTACCGATCATGCTAGGAAGTTTCGCAACCAAAGTTGTGCTCGAGCACGAAGTGTAAACCAGGTGGATACACGATTTGTGTAGTTATCTCGAAGTTAATAGTCGAAACTTGGTTGACTTTGTATGAATGTAGAAGTTGAAGATGGAATGAATCCAACCGTGCCCTTCATGCTCTAGAGTTTTGCAACCGGAGTTGTGTTCAAGCACGAAGTGTAAACCAAGTGGATACACGATTTGTGTAGTTATCTCGAGGTTTATAGTCGAATCGTCGTTGACCTTGTATGACTCGTGAAGATGATGATGGAATGAATCCAAGGGTACCGATCATGCTAGGAAGTTTCGCAACCGAAGTTGTGTTCGATCACGAAGTGTAAACCACGTGGATACACGATTTGTATAGTTATCTCGAAGTTAATAGTCGAAGCTTGGTTGACTTTGTATGAATGTTGAAGTTGAAGATGGAATGAATCCAACCGTGCCCTTCATGCTCTAGAGTTTCGCAACCGGAGTTGTGTTCGAGCACGATGTGTAAACCAAGTGGATACACGATTTGTGTAGTTATCTCGAAGTTAATAGTCGGATCTTGGTTGACATTGTATGAATGGTGAAGTTGACAGTGGAATGAATCCAAGTGTACACTAAATGCTAGGGAGTTTCGCAACCGAAGTTGAGTTCGAGCACGAACTGTGAACCAAGTGGATACACACTTTATGAAGTTATCTCGAAGTTAATAGTCGAATCTTGGTTGACTTTGTACAGATGGTGAAGTTGATGATGGAACGAATCCAAGTGTACACTTCATGCTCGGGAGTTTCGTAACCGAAGTTGTGTTCGAGCACAAACTGTGAACCAAGTGGATACACAATTTATGAAGTTATCTCGAAGTTAATAGTCGAATCGTGGTTGACTTTGTACGGTTGGTGAAGTTGATGATGGAATGAATCCAAGTGTACCCTTCATGCTCAGGAGTTTCGCAACCGGAGTTGTGTTCGAGCACGAAGTGTAAACCAAGTGGATACACGATTTGTGTAGTTATCTCGAAGTTAATACTCGAATCTTCGTTGACATTGTATGAATGGTGAAGTTGATGATGGAATGAATCCAAGGGTACCGATCATGATAGGAAGTTTCGCAACCGAAGTTGTGTTCGAGCACGAAGTGTAAACCAAGTGGATACACGATTTGTGTAGTTATCACGAAGTTAATAGTCGAATCTTAGTTGACTTCGTACGAATGGTGAAGTTAAGGATGGAATGAATCCAAGTGTACGCTTCATGCTAGGGAGTTTCGCCACCGAAGTTGTGTTCGAGCACGAACTGTGAACCAAGTGGATACACAATTTATGAAATTATCTCGAAGTTAATAGTCGAATCTTGGTTGACTTTGTACGGATGGTGAAGTTGATGATGGAATGAATCCAAGTGTACCCTTCAAGCTCGGCAGTTTCATAACCGAAGTTGTGTTCGAGCACGAACTGTCAACCAAGTGGATACTCAATTTATGAAGTTATCTCGAAGTTAATAGTCGAATCTTGGTTGAGTTTGTACGGTTGGTGAAGTTGATGATGGAATGAATCCAAGTGTATCCTTCATGCTCGGGAGTTTCGCAACCGGAGTTGTGTTCGAGCACGAAGTGTAAACCAAGTGGATACATGATTTGTGTAGTTATCTCGAAGTTAATAGTCGAATCTTCGTTAACTTTGTATGAATGGTGAAGTTGATGATGGAATGAATCCAAGGGTACCGATCATGCTAGGAAGTTTCGCAACCGAAGTTGTGTTCGAGCACGAAGTGTAAACCAGGTGGATACACGATTTGTGTAGTTATCTCGAAGTTAATAGTCGAAGCTTGGCTGACTTTGTATGAATGGTGAAGATGATGATGGAATGAATCCAAGTGTACGCTTCATGCTAGGGAGTTTCGCAACCGAAGTTGTGTTCGAACACGAACTGTGAACCAAGTGGATACACAATTTATGAAGTTATCTCGAAGTTAATAGTCGAATCTTGGTTGACTCTGTACGGATGGTGAAGTTGATGATGGAATGAATCCAAGTGTACCCTTCATACTCGGGAGTTTCACAACCGGAGTTGTGTTCGAGCACGAAGTGTAAACCAAGTGGATACACGATTTGTGTAGTTATCTCGGAGTTAATAGTCGAATCTTCGTTAACTTTGTATGAATGGTGAAGTTGATGATGGAATGAATCCAAGGGTACCGATCATGCTCTAGAGTTTCGCAACCGGACTTGTGTTCGAGCACGAAGTGTAAACCAAGTGGATACACGATTTGTGTAGTTATCTCGAAGTTAATAGTCGAATCTTGGTTGACTTTGTATGAATGGTGAAGATGATGATGGAATGAATCCAAGGGTACCGATGATGCAAGGAAGTTTCGCAACCGAAGTTGTGTTCGAGCACGAAGTGTAAACCAAGTGGATACACGATTTGTGTAGTTATCACGAAGTTAATAGTCGAATCTTAGTTGACTTCGTACGAATGGTGAAGTTGAGGATGGAATGAATCCAAGTGTACGCTTCATGCTAGGGAGTTTCGCCACCGAAGTTGTGTTCGAGCACGAACTGTGAACCAAGTGGATACACAATTTATGAAATTATCTCGAAGTTAATAGTCGAATCTTGGTTGACTCTGTACGGATGGTGAAGTTGATGATGGAATGAATCCAAGTGTACCCTTCATGCTCGGTAGTTTCGCAACCGAAGTTGTGTTCGAACACGAACTGTGAACCAAGTGGATACACAATTTATGAAGTTATCTCGAAGTTAATAGTCGAATCTTGGTTGATTTTGTACGGATGGTGAAGTTGATGATGGAATGAATCCGAGTGTACCCTTCATGCTCGGGAGTTTCGCAACCGGAGTTGTGTTCGAGCACGAAGTGTAAACCAAGTGCATACACGATTTGTGTAGTTATCTCCAAGTTAATAGTTGAATCTTCGTTGACTTTGTATGAATGGTGAAGTTGATGATGGAATGAATCCAAGGGTACCGATCATGCTAGGAAGTTTCGCAACCGAAGTTGTGTTCGAGCAGGAAGTGTAAACCAAGTGGATACACGATTTTTGTAGTTATCTCGAAGTTAATAGTCGAAGCTTGGCTGACTTTGTATGAGTGGTGAAGATGATGATGGAATGAATCCAAGTGTACGCTTCATGCTAGGGAGTTTCGCAACCGAAGTTGTGTTCGAGCACGAACTGTCAACCAAGTGGATACACAATTTATGAAGTTATCTCGAAGTTAATAGTCGAATCTTGGTTGACTCTGTACGGATGGTTAAGTTGATGATGGAATGAATCCAAGTGTACCCTTCATGCTCGGGAGTTTCACAACCGGAGTTGTGTTCGAGCACGAAGTGTAAACCAAGTGGATACACGATTTGTGTAGTTATCTCGGAGTTAATAGTCGAATCTTCGTTAACTTTGTATGAATGGTGAAGTTGATGATGGAATGAATCCAAGGGTACCGATCATGCTCTAGAGATTCGCAACCGGACTTGTGTTCGAGCACGAAGTGTAAACCAAGTGGATACATGATTTGTGTAGTTATCTCGAAGTTAATAGTCGAATCTTGGTTGACTTTGTATGAATGGTGAAGATGATGATGGAATGAATCCAAGGGTACCGATCATGCTAGGAAGTTTCGCAACCGAAGTTGTGTTCGAGCACGAAGTGTAAACCAAGTGGATACACGATTTGTGTAGTTATCACGAAGTTAATGGTCGAATCTTAGTTGACTTCGTACGAATGGTGAAGTTGAGGATGGAATGAATCCAAGTGTACGCTTCATGCTAGGGAGTTTCGCCACCGAAGTTGTGTTCGAGCACGAACTGTGAACCAAGTGGATACACAATTTATGAAATTATCTCGAAGTTAATAGTCGAATCTTGGTTGACTTTGTACGGATGGTGAAGTTGATGATGGAATGAATCCAAGTGTACCCTTCAAGCTCGGCAGTTTCGTAACCGAAGTTGTGTTCGAGCACGAACTGTCAACCAAGTGGATACACAATTTATGAAGTTATCTCGAAGTTAATAGTCGAATCTTGGTTGACTTTGTACGGATGGTGAAGTTGATGATGGAATGAATCCAAGTGTACCCATCATGCTCGGGAATTTCGCAACCGGAGTTGTGTTCGAGCAAAAGTGTAAACCAAGTGGATACACGATTTGTGTAGTTATCTCGAAGTTAATAGTCGAATCTTGGTTGACTTTGTATGAATGGTGAAGTTGATGATGGAATGAATCCAAGGGTACCGATCATGCTAGGAAGTTTCGCAACCGAAGTTGTGTTCGAGCATGAAGTGTAAACCAAGTGGATACACAATTTATGAAGTTATCTCGAAGTTAATAGTAGAATCTTGGTTGACATTGTATGAATGGTGAAGTTGAAGATGGAATGAATCCAACCGTACCCTTCATGCTCTGGAGTTTTTCAGCCGGAGTTGTGTTCGTGCACCAAGTCTAAACAAGGTGGATACACGATTTGTGTAGTTATCTCGAAGTTAATAGTCGAATCTTGGTTGACTTTGTATGAATGGCGAAGTTGATGATGGAATGAATCCAAGGGTACCGATGATGCTAGGAAGTTTCGCAACCGAAGTTGTGTTCGAGCACGAAGTGTAAACCAAGTGGATACACAATTTATGAAGTTATCTCGAAGTTAATAGTAGAATCTTGGTTGACTTTGTATGAATGGTGAAGTTGAAGATGAATGAATCCAACCGTACCCTTCATGCTCTGGAGTTTCGCAGCCGGAGTTGTGTTCGTGCACGTAGTCTAAACAAAGTGGATACACGATTTGTGTAGTTATCTCGAAGTTAATAGTCGAATCTTGGTTGACTTTGTATCAATGGTGACGTTGATGATGGAATGAATCCAAGGGTACCGATCATGCTAGGAAGTTTCGCAACCGAAGTTGTGTTCGAGCACATAGTGTAAACCAAGTGGATACACAATTTATGAAGTTATCTCGAAGTTAATAGTAGAATCTTGGTTGACTTTGTATGAATGGTGAATTTGAAGATGGAATGAATCCAACCGTACCCTTCATGCTCTGGAGTTTCGCAACCGGAGATGTGTTCGTGCACGAAGTCTAAACAAAGTGGATACACGATTTGTGTAGTTATCTCGAAGTTAATAGTCGAATCTTGGTTGGCTTTGTTTGAATGGTGAAGATAAGATGGAATGAATCCATCCGTACCCTTCATGCTCTAGAGTTTCGCAACCGGAGTTGTGTTCGAGCACGAAGTGCAAACCAAGTGGATACACGATTTGTGTAGTTATCTCGAAGTTAATAGTTGAATCTTCGTTGACTTTGTATGAATGGTGAAGTTGAAGATGGAATGAATCCAACCGTACCCTTCATGCTCTGGAGTTTCGCAATCGGAGTTGTGTTCAAGCACGAAGTGTAAACCAAGTGGATACACGATTTGTGTGGTTATCTCGAAGTTAATAGTCGAATCTTCATTAAGTTTGTATGAATGGTGAAATTGATGATGGAATGAATCCAAGGGTACCGATCATGCTAGGAAGTTTCGCAACCGAAGTTGTGTTCGAGCACGAAGTGTAAACCAAGTGGATACACAATTTATGAAGTTATCTCGAAGTTAATAGTCGAATCTTGGTTGACTTTGTATGAATGGCGAAGTTGATGATGGAATGAATCCAAGGGTACCGATGATGCTAGGAAGTTTCGCAACCGAAGTAGTGTTCGAGCACGAAGTGGAAACCAAGTGGATACACAATTTATGAAGTTATCTCGAAGTTAATAGTAGAATCTTGGTTGACTTTGTATGAATGGTGAAGTTGAAGATGAATGAATCCAACCGTACCCTTCATGCTCTGGAGTTTCGCAGCCGGAGTTGTGTTCGTGCACGTAGTCTAAACAAAGTGGATACACGATTTGTGTAGTTATCTCGAAGTTAGTAGCCGAATCTTGGTGACTTTGTATCAATGGTGACGTTGATGATGGAATGAATCCAAGGGTACCGATCATGCTAGGAAGTTTCGCAACCGAAGTTGTGTTCGAGCACGAAGTGTAAACCAAGTGGATACATCATTTATGAAGTTATCTCGAAGCTAATAGTCGAATCTTCGTTGACTTTGTATGAATGGTGAAGTTGAAGATGGAATGAATCCAACCGTACCCTTCATGCTCTGGAGTTTCGCAACCGGAGTTGTGTTCGAGCATGAAGTGTAAACCAAGTGGATACACGATTTGTGTAGTTATCTCGAAGTTAGTAGTCGAATCTTCGTTGACTTTGTATGAATGGTGAAGTTGATGATGGAATGAATCCAAGGGTACCGATCATGCTAGGAAGTTTCGCAACCGAAGTTGTGTTCGAGCAGGAAGTGTAAACCAAGTGGATACACGATTTGTGTAGTTATCTCGAAGTTAATAGTCGAAGCTTGGCTGACTTTGTATGAATGGTGAAGATGATGATGGAATGAATCCAAGTGTACGCTTCATGCTAGGGAGTTTCGCAACCGAAGTTGTGTTCGAGCACGAACTGTGAACCAAGTGGATACACAATTTAAGAAGTTATCTCGAAGTTAATAGCCGAATCTTGGTTGACTCTGTACGGATGGTGACGTTGATGATGGAATGAATCCAAGTGTACCCTTCATGCTCGGGAGTTTCACAACCGAAGTTGTGTTCGAGCACGAAGTGTAAACCAAGTGGATAGATCATTTATGAAGTTATCTCGAAGCTAATAGTCGAATCTTGGTTGACTTTGTAGGAATGGTGAAGTTGAAGCTGGAATGAATCCAACCGTATCCTTCATTCTCTCGAGTTTCGCAACCGGAGTTGTGTTCGAGCACGAAGTGTAAACCAAGTGGATACACGATTTGTGTAGTTATCTCGAATTTAATAGTCGAATCTTCGTTAACTTTGTATGAATGGTGAAGTTGATGATAGAATGAATCCAAGGGTACCGATCATGCTAGGAAGTTTCGCAACTGAAGTTGTGTTCGAGCAGGAAGTGTAAACCAAGTGGATACACGATTTGTGTAGTTATCTCGAAGTTAATAGTCGAAGCTTGGTTGACTTTGTATGAATGTTGAAGTTGAAGATGGAATGAATCCAACCGTGCCCTTCGTGCTCTAGAGTTTCGCAACCGGAGTTGTGTTCGAGCACGAAGTGTAAACCAAGTGGATACACGATTTGTGTAATTATCTCGAAGTTAATAGTCGAATCTTGGATGACTTTGTGTGAATGGTGAATTTGAAGATGGAATGAATCCAACCGTACCCTTCATGCTCTGGAGTTTCGCAGCCGGAGATGTGTTCGTGCACGAAGTCTAAACAAAGTGGATACACGATTTGTGTAGTTATCTCGAAGTTAATAGTCGAATCTTGGTTGGCTTTGTTTGAATGGTGAAGATAAGATGGAATGAATCCATCCGTACCCTTCATGCTCGGGAGTTCCGCAACCGGAGTTGTGTTCGAGCATGAAGTGTAAACCAAGTGGATACACGATTTGTGTTGTTATCTCGAAGTTAATAGTCGAATCTTCATTGACTTTGTATGAATGGTGAAATTGATGATGGAATGAATCCAAGGGTACCGATCATGCTAGGAAGTTTCGCAACCGAAGTTGTGTTCGAGCACGAAGTGTAAACCAAGTGGATACACAATTTATGAAGTTATCTCGAAGTTAATAGTCGAATCTTGGTTGATTTTGTATGAATGGTGAAGTTGAAGATGGAATGAATCCAACCGTACCCTTCATGCTCTGGAGTTTCGCAACCGGAGTTGTGGTCGAGCACGAAGTGTAAACCAAGTGGATACACGATTTGCGTAGTTATCTCGAAGTTAATAGCCGAATCTTGGTGACTTTGTATCAATGGTGACGTTGATGATGGAATGAATCCAAGGGTACCGATCATGCTAGGAAGTTTCGCAACCGAAGTTGTGTTCGAGCACGAAGTGTAAACCAAGTGGATACATCATTTATGAAGTTATCTCGAAGCTAATAGTCGAATCTTGGTTGACTTTGTATGAATGGTGAAGTTGAAGATGGAATGAATCCAACCGTATCCTTCATGCTCTAGAGTTTCGCAACCGGAGTTGTGTTCGAGCACGAAGTGTAAACCTAGTGGATACACGATTTGTGTAGTTATCTCGAAGTTAATAGTCGAATCTTCGTTGACTTTGGATGAATGGTGAAGTTGATGATGGAATGAATCCAAGGGTACCGATCATGCTAGGAAGTTTCGCAACCGAAGTTGTGTTCGAGCAGGAAGTGTAAACCAAGTGGATACACGATTTGTGTAGTTATCTCGAAGTTAATAGTCGAAGCTTGGTTGACTTTGTATGAATGTTGAAGTTGAAGATGGAATGAATCCAACCGTGCCCTTCATGATCTAGAGTTTCGCAACCGGAGTTGTGTTCGAGCACGAAGTGTAAACCTAGTGGATACACGATTTGTGTAGTTATCTCGAAGTTAATAGTCGAATCTTCGTTGACTTTGGATGAATGGTGAAGTTGATGATGGAATGAATCCAAGGGTACCGATCATGCTAGGAAGTTTCGCAACCGAAGTTGTGTTCGAGCAGGAAGTGTAAACCAAGTGGATACACGATTTGTGTAGTTATCTCGAAGTTAATAGTCGAAGCTTGGTCGACTTTGTATGAATGTTGAAGTTGAAGATGGAATGAATCCAACCGTGCCCTTCATGATCTAGAGTTTCGCAACCGGAGTTGTGTTCGAGCACGAAGTGTAAACCAAGTGGATACACGATTTGTGTAATTATCTCGAAGTTAATAGTCGAATCTTGGTTGACTTTGTATGAATGGTGAAGTTGATGATGGAATGAATCCAAGGGTACCGATCATGCTAGGAAGTTTCGCAACCGAAGTTGTGTTCGAGCACGAAGTGTAAACCAAGTGGATACACAATTTATGAAGTTATCTCGAAGTTAATAGTAGAATCTTGGTTGACTTTGTATGAATGGTGAAGTTGAAGATGGAATGAATCCAACCGTACCCTTCATGCTCTGGAGTTGTGCAGCCGGAGTTGTGTTCGTGCACGAAGTCTAAACAAGGTAGATACACGATTTGTGTAGTTATCTCGAAGTTAATAGTCGAATCTTGGTTGACTTTGTATGAATGGTGAAGTTGATGATGGAACGAATCCAAGGGTACCGATCATGCTAGGAAGTTTCGCAACCGAAGTTGTGTTCGAGCACGAAGTGTAAACCATGTGGATACACAATTTATGAAGTTATCTCGAAGTTAATAGTAGAATCTTGGTTGACTTTGTATGAATGGTGAATTTGAAGATGGAATGAATCCAACCGTACCCTTCATGCTCTGGAGTTTCGCAGCCGGAGATGTGTTCGTGCACGAAGTCTAAACAAAGTGGATACACGATTTGTGTAGTTATCTCGAAGTTAATAGTCGAATCTTGGTTGGCTTTGTTTGAATGGTGAAGATAAGATGGAATGAATCCATCCGTACCCTTCATGCTCTAGAGTTTCGCAACCGGAGTTGTGTTCGAGCACGAAGTGCAAACCATGTAGATACACGATTTGTGTAGTTATCTCGAAGTTAATAGTTGAATCTTCGTTGACTTTGTATGAATGGTGAAGTTGAACATGGAATGAATCCAACCGTACCCTTCATGCTCTGGAGTTTCGCAACCGGAGTTGTGTTCGAGCATGAAGTGTAAACCAAGTGGATACACGATTTGTGTGGTTATCTCGAAGTTAATAGTCGAATCTTCATTGACTTTGTATCAATGGTGAAATTGATGATGGAATGAATCCAAGGGTACCGATCATGCTAGGAAGTTTCGCAACCGAAGTTGTGTTCGAGCACGAAGTGTAAACCAAGTGGATACACAATTTATGAAGTTATCTCGAAGTTAATAGTCGAATCTTGGTTGATTTTGTATGAATGGTGAAGTTGAAGATGGAATGAATCCAACCGTACCCTTCATGCTCTGGAGTTTCGCAACCGGAGTTGTGTTTGAGCATGAAGTGCAAACCAAGTGGATACATGATTTGTGTTGTTATCTCGAAGTTAATAGTCGAATCTTGGTTGACTTTGTATGAATGGTGAAGTTAGTGATGGAATGAATCCAAGGGTACCGATCTGTCAGGCCCAGAAATTCCTCACACGAATTTCTGAACTTAATTGTGTATTAAATCCCTGTCCAGGACCAGCCAGGGTACACAAAAAGACAATGTTGATTACATAACCATCGTTCTTAGATACAACTGAAAATTACAGTTATTCTAGCGGAAATGCAGCGGAAAGAAAAACAAAGGGGTAAACTAGCTCCAGCGGGTACGGCTCCAGTCCACAGGCAAAACTTTGACGGCGGAGCCGCTCACTCCTGAGAGGCACCTCCATTGGACTCGACTTCTAGCTCTGGGGTGGGAAAGTTAAGCAAGGCTGAGTACAAACCACCGTACTCAACAAGTAACACGGACAAGGGGAAAATAAATGATGCATAGGGATTAACAAGGACAGGCTAGGGTTAGTTGCAAAAAAACAGCAGTTAAACAAGTAACAGAGATTAAAAAGAATAAAGGTAATTTAATACAGTAAAGCATAAGTAAATAAACAGTTGTAAAATACCACAACACTGTCCAACGTTACACCACGTTGCAACAGGCCCAACCACTACTCAACGTTACACCACGTTGCAGTAGTCCCGAGTGATAACCAATTTACTCAAGTTATTAGGGGTTCACTAATCACAGTGAAGCTGGGAGCTCGCCCGTAACCGTGGGCACCATTCACTAATCACATTACCCCGAACCGGGTAGTGAATCAATATCTCAGATAAACAGAACTAAGCATGATTAAATGTGATCCCATGAGCTATTTGTTCTAAGCACGGCTAAGCATTAACCTAGGCCTAACTCTAATCAAGTTACCCCTGGTCCAGCAATGAATAAAGTTGGATAAACAACGGCATAATAATAAGGTTTACCCGAAAATAACATACAGTAAATACTTTGATTAAAACAATGCATACTTGAAGAAATAAAGCGGGGAATTTGCAATAATGGGTTCAATATGTTCAAGGATGAGTGTCACTTGCCTTGCTCTGGCCCTTGGGGAACTTCGGCGACGATCTCGAAGTAAACCGGCTCTTCGGCGGGGTCCGAATCTAAGCGACAAAGGACAAAAATAAATAAAACAGGCACAAACTCTACTGAAACAGCAAAAGAAACTATTTTGAATGGATTCTTGACAATTTTATGAATTTAATGAAATTTGAATGGACCTAAACGGAGACTAGATGAATTACTTATGAATTTTAGAAGTTTTCTGGGTTTTTTTAGCTAAACAGAAAAGTCCTAAATCAATTATTGCGCAATTAATGGGGTTGCTGACGTCAGCGAGGAGAGAGGAGGCTGACGGCTGACAGGTGGGGACCACCTGTCGGTGAGAGAGAGGGGGAGGGAGAGACTGACACGCGGGCCCGGCGAGGAGAGAGAGGAGGAGGGGCGCGGGGGACGGCTGACGGGTGGGGCCCACACGTCAGCGAGAGGGGAACAGAGAGGAGGGGGAGCAGAGCGTGGCTCGGGCGGACGGCGGCAACCGGCGGGAGCTGCGGCTGATGCAGCGGCGGCGAACGGCGACGGCGACGGTGACGGCGATGTGACGGCGACGGCGACGTGACGGCGACGGCGCGACGACGACGACCGGCGTCCTGTGAGGGTGCGACGGCGATGACGGCGGAGGCGGCGAAGCACGGGCGCACCCGGCTGAACAGCGGCGACGGTGACTGGCGAGTGGCGAGCGCGGGCACGCGCGGGCGCAAGCCACGGCGGCTAGACAACAGCGACGCGAAGGCGACGACGACCGCAGCGGCCGGCGGGAGGGGCGAGCTTCGCACTCGTCCGGCGACGGCGCGCGACTCGGCGGCGGTCGGCCGGAAAGGGGGAGAGAGAGGGGAGGAGGGTGCGGGTGCTCACCGGCGGCGGCGAGAGCGCGGGCGGGTCGGCGAGGTCGAGGCGGTGGTGGCGACGCGGGTGGGAGCGGGAGATCGGCAACGGCGGCGGAGTTCGACGGGTGACGGCGACGGGCGAGACGCGGCGGCAGAGAGGTTGGAGGAGCTGCGGCGGGCGCGAGGCGTCCACCGGCGACGACGAGAGCCCGGGAAAGGTTGGCGACACCGAGGCGGAGACGATGACGCGGCTAGGTGGCGACGACCGGCGACTGGTGGCGAGATTGCACGGCGGCGGCGAACGGCGACAGCGCGGCGGCGACTCGAGCGGACAGCGAAAAGTGGGCGACGGCACGCGGCGGCTCGGGATTTATAGGGTGGCGGCGCCGGCTAGGGCGGGCGGAGGTTGGAGACCGAGTCGGGGACGACGTGGTCTCGGCGGTGGTGGTTGCGGCGGCGGCGCGGAGTCGGACTCGGTGCGAAGACGGCGCGGCACGGGCTGGCGCGGGGCGGCGAAACGGTCACTGACAGGTGGGCCCCAGCTGTCAGTGGCGCGAGGGAGGAGGGAGGCGGCGTGGACTCGCGGCGCGGGCGCGCGCGGGAGCTGGGCCGAGGCAGCGGCCCAGGCGGGGGCGCGCGCGGGCGGAGGGGAGCGGCCGGCGCGGCTGGGCTGGCCGAGGGGGAGTGGTGGGCCGGCTCGGCTGGGCCGGCCCGGGAAGGAAGGAGAAGAAAAAGAAAAAGGAAAAAAAGGAGAGGGAGGAAAATTGGACTTCTGCCCAATTTGAGAAGGAAGGGAAAAAAGAGAGGAAAAAGGAGGGAAAAAGGGAAAACCCCACTTTTGCCGAGTTTTAAATTACTTAGTTTGGCCAAATTTTATACTTCTGCAATTTAAATTTAAATCGATTTGCGAGCCTCGATTTAATTGGATTAGGTTCTTTTAGAGGGATTCTTCCTGAGTTAGTTAAGTCAATTGTTGCTTACGAATTTCTTTTTCCGATTTAGGCTTGGGACGAAACTCCAGGTGTGACAAACCTACCCCCCTTAAACGGAATCTCGACCCCGAGATTCGGAGGCACTGGCGAAGAGGTGCGGATGGGCGGCCTTGAGCTCATCTTCTCTTTCCCATGTTGCTTCTTCTTCTTAGTGGTGACTCCACTGAACTCTACAGAATCTGATCACACGGTTCCGAGTCTTCCTTTCACTGGTTTCTAGAATCGGTGCTGGCTTCTCCACATACGTTAGATCTTCCTGTAGATCGATGTGCTCGGAGTTGGTCTATTCTTCAGGCACACGTAGACACTTCTTGAGCTGCGACACATGGAACACGTCATGGATTCCAGCCATGTTAGCGGGGAGTTCTAACTGATACGCAACTTCTCCCCTGCGTTCCACTATCCGGTATGGTCCCACAAAACATGGTGCCAATTTTCCTTTGGTCTGAAACCGGTGTACTCCTCGCAAAGGTGTGACGCGGAGGTACACACAGTCTCCTGCTTCGAAGACTAAGTCCCTTCGACGATTATCTGCATAACTCTTCTGTCTGGTTTGAGCTGTTCTCAACCTTTCACGGATTATTCTGACCTTCTCTTCGGCCTGACCTAGAACTTCAGTCCCAAAAACTTGACGTTCTCCTCTTTGATCCCAGAAGAGGGGTGTACGACACTTTCGCCCATACAATGCTTCAAAAGGTGTCATCTGCAGACTGGCTTGATAACTGTTGTTGTATGAGAACTCTGCATAGGGTAGATTCTTATCCCAAGTTCCACCAAAGTTGAGGGCGCAAGCTCTGAGCATATCTTCAAGAATCTGATTTACCCTTTTCGTCTGACTATTTGTCTGTGGATGATAAGCCGTACTGAAATTCAATCGGGTTCCCAATTCTTCCTGTAGCTTCTGCCAAAACTTTGATCCTAGCCAAGTAAACTGACTTCCACGGTCAGAAACGATCTTCTTCGGTACTCCATGTAGACACATGATCCTAGCCAAGTAAATCTCGGCTAATCTTTTCCCCGAGTAGGTAGTGTGAACTGGTATGAAGTGAGCGACCTTTGTCAATCGATCAACAATTACCCAAATCGAGTCATGACCAGCAGCAGTCCTTGGTAGACCAGTGATGAAATCCATCCCGATTTCTTCCCATTTCCATTCTGGAATCTGGAGAGGTTGCAACAATCCTGCTGGCCTTTGGTGTTCTGCCTTGACTCGTTGACAAACATCGCACAAGGCGACATACTCTGCTATTTCTCTCTTCATACTGACCCACCAAAACTTTTCTTTGAGGTCTTGATACATCTTAGTACTCCCGGGGTGAATAGAGTACTGGGTCTGATGAGCTTCTCGGAGTATCAACTCCTTCAACTCCTTGTTATCTGATACACACAACCTGTTTCCCATCCAGATTGTTCCATGTTCATCTTCTAAAAAATCTCGAGCTTTACCAACTCGCATATTATTCTTTAGCTCGGCTATCTCCGGATCATTTGCTTGGGATTGGCGAACTTGATCCACCAAAGTGGGCTGCGCTTCTAGAGCTGCCACAAAACCTTCTTCGACTAAACCCAAATTTAGTCGTTCAAACTCTTGTTGTAACTGCTCACAAACTTCCGTTGACACCGTAGCATTGCAGTAATTCTTCCGGCTCAAGGCATCTGCAACTACATTTGCTTTGCCTGGATGGTAATGGATACTTAGATCATAATCCTTGATCAATTCCAACCATCTTCGCTGACGGAGGTTCAAATCCGGTTGTGTAAAGATATACTTTAAACTCTTATGATCCGTATATACTTCACACTTGTTACCAATTAAGTAGTGTCGCCAAATCTTTAGGGCATGCACCACAGCTGCTAGTTCCAAATCATGAGTCGGGTAGTTACCCTCAGGTGGTCTCAGCTAGCGAGAGGCGTAAGCAACCACCTTTCCTTCTTGCATCGGCACACATCCCAGTCCTGATCTGGATGCATCACAGTAAACCTGGAAGTCTTTCATCTGATCCGGCAAAACCAACACGGGTGCTGAAACCAACTTTTGCTTGAGCTCTTCAAAACTCTTATCGCACTCACTTGACCACTTGAACTTCTCTTCCTTTTTCAACAGCTGTGTCAAAGGCTTGGCTATCTTCGAGAAATTCTCAATGAACCGGCGGTAATAGCCCGCAAGTCCTAAGAAACTCCTGATTTAGGAAACCGTCTTAGGCGGGGTCCACTTTGTCACTGACTCCACATTACTGGGGTCCACTGCTACACCTTGCGCATTGATCACATGGCCAAGGAACTTCACTTCGTGCAGCCAAAAATCACACTTGCTGAACTTGGCGTACAACTGGTGTTCTCTTAGCTTCTCTAGCACAATCCGCAAATGCTGCTCGTGCTCTTCTTCTGACTTGGAGTAGATAAGAATGTCATCAATGAAGACAACCACAAACTTATCCAGGTATTCCATGAACACTTTATTCATGAGATTCATGAAGAATGCCGGGGCATTAGTAAGTCCGAACGACATTACCGTACATTCATACAAGCCGTAGCGAGTAGTGAATGCCGTCTTGGGAATATCTTCTTCCCGAATTCTTAACTGATGATACCCTGATCTCAAATCGATCTTGGAGAAAACTTTGGCTCCCTTCAACTGGTCAAACAGATCATCAATCCTTGGCAGAGGATACTTATTCTTGATGGTAACATCGTTCAAAGCACGATAGTCCACACACATTCTCTTAGTTTTGTCCTTCTTCTCAACAAAAATAACCGGGGCACCCCAAGGCGAGGTACTCGGTCGGATGTAACCTTTTTGAAGCTGTTCATCCACTTGCTTCTTCACTTCTGCCATCTCATTGGCGGCCATCCTGTAGGGTCTCTTATAGATCGGTGCGGTTCCTGGTACCAAATCGATACGGAACTCGATCTCTTATTCTGGCGGCATCGTTGTGAGATCATCTGGAAACACCTCCGGATACTCACAAACCACTGGTATGTCTTCCAACTTCTTCGAATCTTTGACTGTTTCCAAGGGTTGCTCTTCAGCTTCCATCCGATTCAAACAAGTCCTGGTTGACACTGACTCCGGCGACTGATAAGTCACCACTTCACCTTCCTCACTGGTCAAGGTGACTGTACGCTTGGCACAATCAATCACTCCTTGATGCTTGGTAAGCCAGTCCATTCCCAATATGACATCTAGGTCTTTAGATTCGAGAAGGATGAGATTGGCTAGAAAGGGTGTCCCTTGGATTTCTACGAGCACGTCAGGGCTATAAAGGTCCAAAAACATACTATGCCCTAGAGTTCTAACCCGCATCGGGTTTCTTAACTTTTCCCTTCTTAACCCAAGCAATCCCACAAACTTTCTTGAAATAAAAGAGTGTGTAGCACCAGAATCAAAAAGTACCGTAGCAGGTACGGAGTTGACAGGAAACGTACCCAGTATTACTTCTGGCGCAGCCTGTGCTTCTTCGGCGGTGACGTGATTCACGCGAGCTTGCACGAACCTTTGCCCACTGCGCTTCGGCTTCGGGCACTTGTCAGCAAAGTGACCTGGGTCGCCACAGTTGTAGCACACCCCAGGCTTTGCACCTGCATCCTTCCTGGCTGGAGGAGGTTGAGCTGTCGGCGGAGGAGCATTCTGTTGCCGGGGAGCTGGTGCAGGGGGAGGGCGTTGAGGTGGAGCATGATGGGATGAACCACTGGAGAAGTTGCTGGGGTTGTGTGGACGATGTTGGCGGACAATGAAGGTTGATTGCCCGTGTTGTTGATTCTGAGGATAGCGGCCGAGGTGGAATCGGGGCTTCTGAGGAGGCGGCTGGTTAGACCTGAACTGGGAAGCCTTCCTCTTCCTATCCATCTGGAGGTGTTGGTCCTCCTGACGGATGGCTTTATCCACTAGCTTCTCAAAGTCAGCATAGTCGCCCGAAAGCAACTGCTTCTTCAGCTCATCATCCAAACCTCCAAGGAATTTTTCTTGCCTATCGGCGTCAGTGCGGACATCCTCGGGAGCATATCACGCTAGGCGATTGAACTCATGAAGGTACTCTGTCGCCGTCTTGGTAGCTTGCTGCAAAGCGCGGAACTCACGCTTCTTCTGTGTGACTATCCCATCAGGGATATGGGCCTTGCGGAAGTTAAAACAGAATTCCGCCCAAGTCACTTCCGTGGTAGTGGTGCGGGTAACCAGGAAATTATCCCACCAAGCAGAGGCGGGACCCATCAGTTGATGTGCGGCAAAGGAGACCTTCTCTTGGTCAGTGCACTGCAGAAGGTTGAGCTTCTTCTCAATGGCATGGAGCCAATCACTTGCCTCCATGGGGTTGGTGGTGCTTGAGAAGGTTGGGGGACAAACACGGAGGAACTCCGGTAACTTGGACTGCACAGGGGGTGGTCCATGCTGTTGGTGGTTATTCTGATTCTGATTCAGAAGCTGTTGTAGCACTTGTTGGTGTTGCTGCTGTTGCTGTTGCATCTGCTGCATCATCCAAGAAAGCATCTGCGTCTGGCTAGCAAGAATCTGGGCAAGCAACGGGTTCTCTGGTGGAGGCGGAGGGGGCGGTCCTCCGGTGCTGGACTGATCGGTGTCGCGGTTGCCGTGGCGGGTGTTCACCATCTGCAGGAGCGGGGGGGGAACAGAAAGAGAAAGAAGAAAAAGAAACGGCTAAGCAAACATGGGCTTTATTTAATTAGTGAACTGTAATTGTCTTGCTTAAGAAACACACTTAAAAACCACAGAACTCCTGGCGGTACAACCATAACCCCACTACTGCTATGGTTCACCACTAGCCCCAAGCGAAGCAAACCTAACACACCAAAACTAGCACACAACGACTAAAACGAAGCTAAAGGCGACGTCTAGGGCACGGAAGGAGAGCGACGATCGACGACAGGGGACGGATCTTCTTCCTCGTCTTCAGAGCGGCTTCTGGAGTTGCTGGGGAGACCATCCTCATCTTCACCAGAAGCGGACTCGCTGCTGCTAGAGACTGCGATGATCCTGTTGCGGTTCCTCGCTACGTTGAACGGGGAGACACCTTCCTCGGGCAGACCGAAACCTACTGACCATGGAATTGGGTCCACGACCAGGGTGATACCGGTAAGCCGAATGACGAAACGTCAGGTCATGCCTGGCCCTGAGCGTTGTCATCAGACTGTAAGCAGCTTCCTGGCAGGCATGCTCATGCGTGCCTCTGGCTCCTTCTGCTTCCAAGTTAGGGAGGAAACTGGGGATTCCATGCAGCTCCAATCTGACTCGATGAGGAAACTCGCCTTCAAGAGGGTGAATCGTAGTGTACTCCGGCTCATAGGGGTATCCTGCCGTGAACGAGACTCTTGCCAACTCTGCCACGAATCCAGCCATTCCGTTTCCACGATGGTACAAGGGGTGGTCGGCCATCTAAAGAACACAAGGATTTGGAATCAATAGATGCAAAATTTTATTTCAAGATAAATAAGTCATAAAAGAAACAAAGTAAATAAAGTTTTACCCGTAAATCGATTTACTCACGCTTTTCAACCAAAGGGGTTTTGTCTTTTCAAATGAGTCACGCTTTTGAAAAACACTACCCCATTTTCAAAGCACTCTAACTTTCGCAAACTATGCACAAACATGAAAAGCAGAGGGCTCTTAGGGTTTCCGTTGCGCTGATCCTACGGTCAAACCTAGCTCTAATACCAACTTGTCATGCCCAGAAATTTCTCACACGAATTTCTGAACTTAATTGTGTATTAAATCCCTGTCCAGGACCAGCCAGGGTACACAAAAAGACAATGTTGATTACATAACCATCGTTCTTAGAAACAACTGAAAATTACAGTTATTCTAGCGGAAATGCTCCAGCGGGTACGGCTCCAGTCCACAGGCAAAACTTCGACGGCGGAGCAGCTCACTCCTGAGAGGCACCTCCATCGGACTCGACTTCTAGCTCTGGGGTGGGAAAGTTAAGCAAGGCTGAGTACAAACCACCGTACTCAACAAGTAACACGGACAAGGGGAAAATAAATGATGCATAGGGATTAACAAGGACAGGCTAGGGTTAGTTGCAAAAAAACAGCAGTTAAACAAGTAACAGAGATTAAAAAGAATAAAGGTAATTTAATACAGTAAAGCATAAGTAAATAAACAGTTGTAAAATACCACAACACTGTCCAACGTTACACCATGTTGCAACAGGCCCAACCACTACTCAACGTTACACCACGTTGCTGTAGTCCCGAGTGATAACCAATTTACTCAAGTTATTAGGGGTTCACTAATCACAGTGAAGCTGGGAGCTCGCCCGTAACCGTGGGCACGGCTATTCGAATAGTTTATACTCTGATAAGAGGTGTACTACTGTACCCACAAGACACGACTCCACTACACTTGAACGTGCGCCGACATACCACCATGGTATACCAGAAAGGAGACCATGATAGGACCCGTTCACAACCCTCCCTATTTAATCGTACCACACTTCAGGTTTCACCCCCTCCTTTACACCAAGTCGGGCAGTCCCCTCTTGTGCCTTGGTAGATCCGGAAGCAGCAGAGGCTTTCGTTACACCACGATTGCTCGTCCATACTCCATCACGCCTACCCTTGCCTGGGTACGTCAAATAGTTCGAAGTCATGCTTCAAATCCCACCTTACCCATTTCGGCATGTGGTTAGCACTTAAGTACTTCCAGGGTTTCCCGCGAACTGGTCCTTAATCACCATGGGTGCGACTCTCAAAACCATGCACCCACAGCCCACCATTATCAATATTTTAGTTGACATCACCCCGAACCGGGTAGTGAATCAATATCTCAGCTAAACAGAACTAAGCATGATTAAATGTGATCCCATGAGCTATTTGTTCTAAGCATGGGTAAGCATTAACCTAGGCCTAACTCTAATCAAGTTACCCCTGGTCCAGCAATGAATAAAGTTGGATAAACAACGGCATAATAATAAGGTTTACCCGAAAATAACATACAGTAAATACTTTGATTAAAACAATGCATACTTGAAGAAATAAAGCGGGGAATTTGCAATAATGGGTTCAATATGTTCAAGGATGAGTGTCACTTGCCTTGCTCTGGCCCTTGGGGAACTTCGGCGACGATCTCGAAGTAAACCGGCTCTTCGGCGGGGTCCGAATCTAAGCGACAAAGGACAAAAATAAATAAAACAGGTACAAACTCTACTGAAACAGCAAAAGAAACTATTTTTAATGGATTCTTGACAATTTTATGAATTTAATGAAATTTGAATGGACCTAAACGGAGACTAGATGAATTACTTATGAATTTTAGAAGTTTTTTGGGTTTTTTAGCTAAACAGAAAAGTCCTAAATCAATTATTGCGCAATTAATGGGGTTGCTGACGTCAGCGAGGAGAGAGGAGGCTGACGGCTGACAGGTGGGGACCACCTGTCGGTGAGAGAGAGGGGGAGGGAGAGACTGACACGCGGGCCCGGGGAGGAGAGAGAGGAGGAGGGGCGCGGGGGACGGCTGACGGGTGGGGCCCACTCGTCAGCGAGAGGGGAACAGAGAGGAGGGGGAGCAGAGCGCGGCTCGGGCGAACGGCAGCGACCGGCAGGAGCTGCGGGTGATGCGGCGGCGGCGAACGGCGACGGCGACGGCGACGCGACGGCGACGGCGCGACGACGACGACCGGCGTCCGGCGACGGCGCGACGGCGACGACGGCAGAGGCGGCGACGCACGGGCGCACCCGGCTGAACAGCGGCGACGGTGACTGGCGAGCGGCGAGCGCGGGCACGCGCGGGCGCAAGCGACGGCGACGCGAAGGCGACGACGACCGTAGCGGCCGGCGGGAGGGGCGAGCTTCGCACTCGTCCGGCGACGGCGCGCGACTCGGCGGCGGTCGGCCGAAAAGGGGGAGAGAGAGGGGAGGAGGGTGCGGGTGCTCACCGGCAGCGGCGAGAGCGCGGGCGGGTCGGCGAGGTCGAGGCGATGGTGGCGACGCGGGTGGGAGCGGGAGATCGGCAACGGCGGCGGAGCTCGACGGGTGACGGCGACGGGCGAGACGCGGCGGCGGAGAGGTTGGAGGAGCTGCGGCGGGCGCGAGGCGTCCACCGGCGACGACGAGAGCCCGGGAAAGGTTGGCGACACCGAGGCGGAGACGATGACGCGGCTAGGTGGCGACGACCGGCGACTGGTGGCGAGATTGCGCGGCGGCGGCGAACGGCGACAGCGCGGCGGCGACTCGAGCGGACGGCGGAAAGTGGGCGACGGCGCGCGGCGGCTCGGGATTTATAGGGTGGCGGCGCCGGCTAGGGCGGGCGAAGGTTGGAGACCGAGTCGGGGACGACGCCGTCTCGGCGGCAGCGGTTGCGGCGGCGGCGCGGAGTCGGACTCGGCGCGGAGACCTCGCGGCGTGGGCTGGCGCGGGGCGGCAAAACGGTCACTGATAGGTGGGCCCCACCTGTCAGTGGCGCGAGGGAGGAGGGAGGCGGCGCGGGAGCGGGGCCGAGGCAGCGGCCCAAGCGGGGGCGCGCGCGGGCGGAGGGGAGCGGCCGGCGCGGCTGGGCCGGCCGAGGGGGAGTGGTGGGCCGGCTCGGCTGGGCCGGCCCGGGAAGGAAGGAGAAGAAAAAGAAAAAGGAAAAAAAAGGAGAGGGAGGAAAATTGGACTTCGGCCCAATTTGAGAAGGAAGGGAAAAAAGAGAGGAAAAAGGAGGGAAAAAGGGAAAACCCCACTTTTGCCGAGTTTTAAATTAATTTGTTTGGCCAAATTTTATACTTCTGCAATTTAAATTTAAATCCAGTTAGTCGATTTGCGAGCCTCGATTTAATTGGATTAGGTTCTTTTAGAGGGATTCTTGCTGAGTTAATTAAGTCAATTGTTGCTTACGAATTTCTTTTTATGATTTAGGCTTGGGACGAAACTTCGGGTGTGACACGATCATGCTAGGAAGTTTCGCAACCGAAGTTTTGTTCGAGCACGAAGTGTAAACCAAGTGGATACATCAAAGCTATCTCGAAGTTAACAGTCGAATCTTGGTTGACTTTGTATGAATGGTGACGATGGAATGAATCCAAGTGTACGCTTCATGCTAGGGAGTTTCGCAACCGAAGTTGTGTTCGAGCACGTACTGTGAACCAAGTGGATACACAATTTATGAAGTTATCTCGAAGTTAATAGTCGAATCTTGGTTGACTTTGTATGAATGGTGAAGTTGAAGATGCAATCAATCCAACCATAAACTTCATGCTCCAGAGTTTCGCAACCGGAGTTGTGTTCGAGCACGAAGTGCAAACCATGTGGATACACGATTTGTGTAGTTATCTCGAAGTTAATAGTCGAATCTTGGTTGACCTTGTATGAATGGTGAAGTTGAAGATGGAATGGATCCAACCGTACCCTTCATGCTCTGGAGTTTCGCAACCGGAGTTGTGTTCAAGCACGAAGTGTAAACCAAGTGGAAAGACGATTTGTGTAGTTATCTCGAAGTTAATAGTCGAATCTTCGTTGACTTTGTATGAATGGTGAAGTTGATGATGGAATGAATCCAAGGGTACCGATCATGTTAGGAAGTTTCGCAACCGAAGTTGTGTTCGAGCACGAAGTGTAAACCAAGTGGATACATCATTTATGAAGTTATCTCGATGTTAATAGTCGAATCCTGGTTGACTTTGTAAGAATGGTGAAGTTGACGATGGAATGAATCCAAGTCTACGCTTCATGCTAGGGAGTTTCGCAACCGAAGTTGTGTTCGAGCACGAACTGTGAACCAAGTGGATACACAATTTATGAAGTTATCTCGAATTTAATAGTCGAATCTTGGTTGACTTTGTACGGATGGTGAAGTTGACGATGGAATGAATCCAAGTGTGCCCTTCATGCTCGGGAGTTTCGTAACCGGAGTTGTGTTCGAGCACGAAGTGTAAACCATGTGGACACATCATTTATGTAGTTATCTCGAAGTTAATAGTCGAATCTTGGTTTACTTTGTATGAACGGTGAAGTTGAAGATGGAATGAATCCAACCGTACCCTTCATGCTCTGGAGTTTCGCAACCGGAGTTGTGTTCGAGCACGAAGTGTAAACCAAGTGGATGCACGATTTGTGTAGTTATCTCGAAGTTAGTAGTCGAATCATCGTTGAGTTTGTATGAATGGTGAAGTTGATGATGGAATGAATCCAAGGGTACCGATCATGTTAGGAAGTTTCGCAACCGAAGTTGTGTTCGAGCACGAAGTGTAAACCAAGTGGATACACGATTTGTGTAGTTATCTCGAAGTTAACAGTCGAATCTTGGTTGACTTTGTATGAATGGTGAAGTTGATGATGGAATGAATCCAATGGTACCGATCATGCTAGGAAGTTTCGCAACCGAAGTTGTGTTCGAGCACGAAGTGTAAACCAAGTGGATACACGATTTGTGTAGTTATCTCGAAGTTAACAGTCGAATCTTGGGTGACTTTGTATGAATGGTGAAGTTGACGATGGAATGAATCCGAGTGTACGCTTCACGCTAGGGAGTTTCGCAACCGAAGTTGTGTTCAAGCACGAAGTGTGAACCAAGTGGATACACAATTTACGAAGTTATCTTGAAGTTAATAGTCGAATCTTGGTTGACATTGTACGGATGGTGAAGTAGATGATGGAATGAATGCAAGTGTACACTTCATGCTTGGGAGTTTCGCAACCGGAGTTGTGTTCGAGCACGAAGTGTAAACCAAGTGGATACACGATTTGTGTAGTTATCTCGAAGTTAATAGTCCAATCTTGGTTGACTTTGTATGAATGGTGAAGTTGAAGATGGAATGAATCCAAGAGTATGCTTCACGCTAGGGAGTTTCGCAACCGGGGTTGTGTTCCAGCACGCAGTGTAAACCAAGTGGATACACGATTTGTGTATTATCTCGACGTTAATTGTCGATACATGGCTGACTTGTATGCATGGTGAAGTTCATGATGAAATGAATCCAAGTGTACGCTTCATGCTCGGGAGTTTCGCAACCAAAGTTGTGTTTGAGCACGAAGTGTAAACCAAGTGGATACACGATTTGTGTAGTTATCTCGAAGTTAATAGTGGAATCTTCGTTGACTTGTATGAATGGTGAAGTTGATGATGGAATGAATCCAGGTGTGCCCTTGATGCTCAAGAGTTTCACAACCGGATTTCTGTTCCAGCAGCAAGTGTAAAACAAGTGGATACACAATTTATGAAGTTATCTCGAAGTTAATAGTCGAATCTTGGATGGCTTTGTATGAACGGTGAAGTTGATGATGGAATGAATCCAAGTGTACGCTTCATACTCGGGAGTTTCACAACCGGATTTGTGTTCAAGCACCAAGTGTAAACCAAGTGGATACACAATTTGTGTAGTTATCTCGAAGATAATAGTCGAATCATGGTTGACTTTACATGAATGGTGAAGTTGATGATGGAACGAATCCAGGTGTACGCTTCATGCTCGGGAGTTTCGCAACCGAAGTTATGTTCGAGCACGAAGTGTAAACCAAGTGGATACACGATTTGTGTAGTTATCTCGAAGATAATAGTTGAATCTTGGTTGACTTTGTATAAATGGTGAAGTTGATGATGAAATGAATCCAAGTGTGCCCTTGATGCTCGAGAGTTTCACAACAGGATTTGTGTTCCAGCACCAAGTGTAAAACAAGTGGATACACAATTTATGAAGTTATCTCGAAGTTAATAGTCGAATCTTGGTTGACTTTGTATGAATGGTGAAGTTGATGATGGAATGAATCCAAGTGTACGCTTCATGCTCGGGAGTTTCACAACCGGATTTGTGTTCAAGCACCAAGTGTAAACCAAGTGGATACACAATTTGTGTACTTATCTCGAAGTTAATAGTCGAATCATGGTTGACTTTGTATAAATGGTGAAGTTGATGATGGAATGAATCCAAGTGTGCCCTTGATGCTCGAGAGTTTCACAACCGGATTTGTGTTCCAGCACCAAGTGTAAACCAAGTGGATACACAATTTGTGTAGTTATCTCGAAGTTAATAGTCCAATCTTGGTGGACTTTGTATGAATGGTGAAGTTGACGATGGAATGAATCCAAGAGTACGCTTCACGCTAGGGAGTTTCGCAACCGGAGTTGTGTTCGAGCACGCAGTGTAAACCAAGTGGAGACACAATTGGTGTATTATCTCGACGTTAATTGTCGATTCATGGCTGACTTGTATGAATGGTGAAGTTCATGATGAAATGAATCCAAGTGTACGCTTCATGCTCGGGAGTTTCGCAACCGAAGTTGTGTTCGAGCACGAAGTGTAAACCAAGTGGATACACGATTTGTGTAGTTATCTCGAAGTTAATAGTCGAATCTTGGTTGACTTTGTATGAATGGTGAAGATGACGATGGAATGAATCCAGGTGTGCCCTTGATGCTCAAGAGTTTCACAACCGGATTTCTGTTCCAGCACCAAGTGTAAAACAAGTGGATACACAATTTATGAAGTTATCTCGAAGTTAATAGTCGAATCTTGGACGGCTTTGTATGAACGGTGAAGTTGATGATGGAATGAATTCAAGTGTACGCTTCATGCTAGGGAGTTTCGCAACCGAAGTTGTGTTCGAGCACGAACTGTGAACCAAGTGGATACACAATTTATGAAGTTATCTAGAAGTTAATAGTCGAATGTTGGTTGACTTTGTATGAATGGTGAAGTTTACAATGGAATGGATCCAAGTGTACGCTTCATGCTAGGGAGTTTCGCAACCGAAGTTGTGTTCAAGCACGAAGTGTGAACCAAGTGGATACACAATTTATGAAGTTATCTTGAAGTTAATAGTCGAATCTTGGTTGACTTTGTACGGATGGTGAAGTAGATGATGGAATGACAGCAAGTGTACACTTCATGCTTGGGAGTTTCGCAACCGGAGATATGTTCGAGCACGAAGTGTAAACCAAGTGGAGACACAATTTGTGTATTATCTCGACGTTAATTGTCGATTCTTGGCTGACTTGTATGAATGGTGAAGTTCATGATGAAATGAATCCAAGTGTGCCCTAGATGCTCGAGAGTTTCACAACCGGATTTGTGTTCCAGCACCAAGTGTAAAACAGGTGGATACACAATTTATGAAGTTATCTCCAAGTTAATAGTCGAATCTTGGTTGACTTTGTATGAATGGTGAAGTTGATGATGGAATGAATCCAAGTGTATGCTTCATGCTCGGGAGTTTCGCATCCGGAGTTGTGTTCGAGCACGTAGTGTAAACCAAGTGGAGACACAATTTGTGTATTATCTCGACGTTAATTGTCGATTCATGGCTGATTTGTATGAATGGTGAAGTTCATGATGAAATGAATCCAAGTGTACGCTTCATGCTCGGGAGTTTCGCAACCGATGTTGTGTTCGAGCACGATGTGTAAACCAAGTGGATACACGATTTGTGTAGTTATCTCGAAGTTAATCGTCGAATCTTCGTTGACTTTGTATGAATAGTGAAGTTGATGATGAACGAATCCAAGTGTACCCATCATGCTATGAAGTTTCTCAACCGAAGTTGTGTTCAAGCACGAAGTGTAAAGCAAGTGGATACATCATATATGAAGTTATCTTCATGTTAATAGTCAAATCTTGGTTTTCTTTGTATGCATGGTGAAGTTGATGATGGAATGAATGCAAGTGTACACTTCATGCTTGGGAGTTTTGCAACCGGAGTTGTGTTCGAGCACGAAGTGTAAACCAAGTGGAGACACAATTTGTGTATTATCTCGACGTTAATTGTCGATTCATGGCTGACTTGTATGAATGGTGAAGTTCATGATGAAATGAATCCAAGTGTGCCCTTGATGCTCGAGAGTTTCACAACCGGATTTGTGTTCCAGCACCAAGTGTAAAACAAGTGGATACACAATTTATGAAGTTATCTCCAAGTTAATAGTCGAATCTTGGTTGACTTTGTATGAATGGTGAAGTTGATGATGGAATGAATCCAAGTGTATGCTTCATGCTCGGGAGTTTCACAACCGGATTTGTGTTCAAGCACCAAGTGTAAACCAAGTGGATACATAATTTGTGTACTTATCTCGATGTTAATAGTCCCCTTGGTTGACTTTGTATGAATGGTGAAGTTGATGATGGAATGAATCCAACTGTACGCTTCATGCTCGGGAGTTTCGCAACCGAAGTTGTCTTCGAGCACGAAGTCTAAACCAAGTGGATACACAATTTGTGTAGTTATCTCGAAGTTAAGAGTCCATTCTTCGTGGACTTTGTATAAATGGTGAAGTTGATGATGGAATGAATCCAAGTGTGCCCTTCATGCTCGGGAGTTTCACAATCGGATTTGTGTTCAAGCACCAAGTGTAAACTATGTGGATGTACAATTTGTGTAGTTATCTCAAAGTTAATAGTCGAATCTGGTTGGCTTTGTATGAATGGTGAAGTTGATGGTGGAATGAATCCAACCGTACCCTTCATGCTCGGCAGTTTCGCAACCGAAGTTGTCTTCGAGCACGAAGTCTAAACCAAGTGGATACACGATTTGTGTAGTTATCTCGAAGTTAATAGTCTAATCTTGGATGACTTTGTATGAATGGTGAAGTTGATGATGGACTGAATCCAAGTGTACCCATCATCCTAGGAAGTTTCGCAACTGCAGTTGTGTTCGAGCACGAAGTGTAAACCAAGTGGATGCACAATTTGTGTAGCTATCTCGAAGTTAATTGTCGAATCTTGGTTGACTTTTTATGTATGGCGAAGTTGACCATGGAATGAATCCAAGTGTACCCATCATACTAGGGAGTTTCCCAACCGAAGTTGTGTTTGAGCACGAACTGTGCAACCAAGTGGATACACAATTTATAAAGTTATGTCGAATTTTATAGTCGGATCTTGGCTGATTTTGTACGGATGGTGAAGTTGATGATGGAATGAATCCAAGTGTACCCTTCATGCTCGGGAGTTTCGCAACCAGAGTTGTGTTCGAGCACGAAGTGTAAACCAAGTGGATACATCATTTATGAACTTATCTCGAAGTTAATAGTCGAATCTTGGTTGACTTTGTATGAATGGTGAAGTTGATGATGGAATGAATCCAAGTGTACCCTTCATGCTCGGGAGTTTCGCATCCGGAGTTGTGTTCGAGCACGAAGTGTAAACCAAGTGGATACACAATTTGTGTAGTTATCTCAAAGTTAATAGTCGAATCTTGGTTGACTTTGTATGAATGGTGAAGTTGATGGTGGAATGAATCCAACCGTACCCTTCATGCTCGGGAGTTTCGCAATCGAAGTTGTGTTCGAGCACGAAGTGCAAACCAAGTGGACACAAAACTTATGAAGTTATCTCGATGTTAATAGTCGAATCTTGGTTGACTTTGTACGGATGGTGAAGTTGATGATGGAATGAATCCAAGTGCACCCTTCATGCTCGGGAGTTTCGCATCCGGAGTTGTGTTCGAGCACGAAGTGTAAACCAAGTGTCTACATCATTTATGAAGTTATCTCGAAGTTAATGGTCGAAATCTTGGTTGACTTTGTATTAATGGTGAATTTGATGATGGAATGAATCCAATGTACCGTTCATGCTCGGGAGTTTCGCAATAGAAGTTGTGTTCGAGCACGAAGTGTAAACCTAGTGGATACACAATTTGTGTAGTTATCCCAAAGTTAATAGTCCAATCTTGGTTGACTTTGTATGAAAGGTGAAGTTGATGGTCGAATGAATGCAACCGTACCCTTCGTGCTCGGCAGTTTTGTAACATCCCAGCCCAAGGCTTAATAGGATTTGATAGATAGTCATACCAACAAGTTGTAACATACCGATCATGCTAGGAAGTTTCGCAACCGGAGTTGTGTTCGAGCACGAAGTGTAAACCAAGTGGATACATCATTCATGATTCCTTCATCGATGTGAACCCTTCATGCTCGGGAGTTTCGAAGTTAATTGTATAATCTTGGTTGACTTTCTACGAATGGTGAAGTTGACGAAGGAATGAATCGATGTGAACCCTTCATGCTTAGGAGTTTCGCAACCGGAGTTGTGTTCGAGCACGAAGTGTAAACCAAGTGGATACATCATTCATGAAGTTATCTCGAAGTTAATAGTCGAATCTTGATTGACTTTGTATGAATGGTGAAGTTGATGATGGAGTGAATCCAATGTACCGTTCATGCTCGAGAGATTCACAAACGAAGTTGTGTTCAAGCACGAAGTGTAAACCAAGTGGATACACAATTCATGAAGTTATCCCGAAGTTAATAGTGAAATTTTGGTTGACTTTGTATGAATGGTTAAGTTGATGACGGAATGAATCCAAGTGTGTCCTTCATGCTCGGGAGTTTCACAACCAGATTTCTGTTCAAGCACCAAGTGTAAACCAAGTGGATACACAATTTGTGTAGTTATCTCAAAGTTAACAGTCGAAACATGATTGGCTTTGTATGAATGGTTAAGTTGATGGTGGAATGAATCCAACCGTACCCTTCATGCTTGGGAGTTTCGCAACCGAAGTTGTGTTCGAGCACGAAGTGCAAACCAAGTGGATACAAAACTTACGAAGTTATCTCGATGTTAATAGTCGAATCTAGGTTGACTTTGTACGGATGGTGAAGTTGATGATGGAATGAATCCAAGTGTACCCTTCATGCTCGGGAGTTTCGCAACCGGAGTTGTGTTCGAGCACGAAGTGTATACCAAGTGGATACACAATTACTGAAGTTATCCCAAGTTAATAGTGAAATTTTGGTTGACTTTGTATGAATGGTGAAGTTGATGCTGGAATGAATACAAGTGTACCTTTCATGCTAAGGATTTTCGCAACCGAAGTTGTGTTCGAGCACGAAGTGTGAACCAAGTGGATACACAATGTATGAAGTTATCTCGGAGTTAATTGTCGAATCTTGGTTGACTTTGTATAAATGGTTAAGTTGATGATGGAATGAATCCAAGTGTGTCCTTCATGCTCGGGAGTTTCACAACCAGATTTCTGTTCAAGCACCAAGTGTAAACGAAGTCGATACACAATTTGTGTAGTTATCTCAAAGTTAATAGTCGAATCGTGGTTGGCTTTGTATGAATCATGAAGTTGATGGCGGAATGAATCCAACCGTACCCTTCATGCTCGGGAGTTTCGCAACCGAAGTTGTGTTCGAGCCGGAAGTGCAAACCAAGTGGATACAAAACTTATGAAGTTATCTCGATGTTAATTGTCGAATCTTGGTTGACTTTGTACGGATGGTGAAGTTGATGATGGAATGAATCCATGTGTGCCCTTCATGCTCGGGAGTTTCACAACCGGAGTTGTGTTCGAGCACGAAGTGTATACCAAGTGGATACATCATTTATGAAGTTATCTCGAAGTTCATAGTCGCAATCATGGTTGACTTTGAATGAATGGTGAAGTTGATGATGGAATGAATCCATGTCTGCCATTCATGCTCGAAAGTTTCACAACCGGATTTGTCTTCAAGCACCAATTGTAAACCAAGTGGTACAGAATTTGTGTATTATCTCGACGTTCATAGTCGATTCATGGTTGACTTGTATGAATGGTGAAGTTGGTGATGGAATGAATCCAAGTGTAAGCTTCACGCTTAGGAGTTTCGCAACCGAAGTTGTGTTCGAGCACGAAGTGTAAACCAACTGGATACACAATTTGTGTAGTTATCCCAAAGTTAATAGTTGAATCTTGGTTGACTTTGTATGAAAGGTGAAGTTGATGGTGGAATGAATCCAACCGTACCCTTCATGCTCGGGAGTTTCGCAACCGAAGATGTGTTCGAGCACGAAGTGCAAACCAAGTGGATACAAAACTTATGAAGTTATCTCGATGTTAATTGTCGAATCTTGGTTGACTTTGTACGGATGGTGAAGTTGATGATGGAATGAATCCATGTGTGCCCTTCATGCTCGGGAGTTTCACAACCGGAGTTGTGTTCGAGCACGAAGTGTATACCAAGTGGATACATCATTTATGTAGTTATCTCGAAGTTCATAGTCGAAATCATGGTTGACTTTGAATGAATGGTGAAGTTGATGATGGAATGAATCCATGTCTGCCATTCATGCTCGGGAGTTTCACAACCGGATTTGTCTTCAAGCACCAATTGTAAACCAAGTGGTACAGAATTTGTGTATTATCTCGATGTTCATAGTCGATTCATGGTTGACTTGTATGAATGGTGAAGTTGGTGATGGAATGAATCCAAGTGTAAGCTTGACGCTAAGAAGGTTCGCAACCGAAGTTGTCTTCGAGCATGAAGTGTGAACCAAGTGGATACACAATTTATGAAGTTATCTCGAAGTTAATTGTCGAATCTTGGTTGACTTTGTATAAATGGTTAAGTTGATGATGGAATGAATCCATGTGTGTCCTTTATGCTCGGGAGTTTCACAACCAGATTTGTGTTCAAGCACCAAGTGTAAACCAAGTGGAAACACAATTTGTGTTGTTATCTAAAAGTTAATAGACGAATCTTGGTTGGCTTTGTATGAATGGTAAAGTTGATGGTGGAATGAATCCAAACGTACCCTTCATGCTCGGGAGTTTCGCAATCGATGTTGTGTTCGAGCACGAAGTGCAAACCAATTGGATACATCATTTATGAAGTTATCTCGATGTTAATAGTCGAAATCTTGGTTGACTTTGTACGGATGGTGAAGTTGATGATGGAATGAATCCAAGTGTACCCTTCATGCTCGGGAGTTTCGCAACCGGAGTTGTGTTCGAGCACGAAGTGTATACCAAGTGGATACATCATTTATGAAGTTATCTCGACGTTCATAGCCGATTAATGGTTGACTTGTATGAATGACGAAGTTGGTGATAGAATGAATCCAAGTGTAAGATTCATGCTCGGGAGTTTCGCAACCGAAGTTGTATTCAAGCACGAAGTGTAAACCAAGTGGATACGCAATTTGTGTAGTTATCTCGAAGTTAATAGTCGAATCTTGGTTGACTATGTATGAATGGTGAAGTTGATGATGGAATGAATCCAATGTACCGTTCATGCTCGAGAGTTTCGCAATAGAAGTTGTGTTCGAGCACGAAGTGTAAACCAAGAGGATTCACAATTTATGAAGTTATCCCCAAATTAATAGTGAAATTTTGGTTGACTTTGTATGAAGGGTTAAGTTGATGATGGAATGAATCCAAGTGTTTCCTTCATGCTCGGGAGTTTCACAACCAGATTTCTCTTCAAGCACCAAGTGTAAACCAAGTGGATACATAATTTGTGTAGTTATCTCAAAGTTAATAGTCGAATCTTGGTTGGCTTTGTATGAATGGTGAAGTTGATAGTGGAATGAATCCAACCGTACCCTTCATGCTCGGGAGTTTCGCAACCGAAGTTGTGTTCGAGCGCGAAGTGCAAACCAAGTGGATACAAAACTTATGAAGTTATCTCGAAGTTAATAGTTGAATCTTGGTTGACTTTGTACGGATGGTGAAGTTGATGATGGAATGAATCCATGTGTACCCTTCATGCTCGGGAGTTTCGCAACCGGAGTTGTGTTCGAGCACGAAGTGTAAACCAAGTGCATACACAATTACTGAAGTTATCCCGAAGTTAATACTGAAATTTTGGTTGACTTTGTATGAATGGCGAAGTTGATGATGGAATGAATACAAGTGTACCTTTCATGCTATGGATTTTCGCAACCGAAGTTGTTTTTGAGCACGTAGTGTGAACCAAGTGGATACACAACTTATGAAGCTATCTCGAAGTTAATAGTCGAATCTTGGTTGACTTTGTACGGATGGTGAAGTTGATGATGGAATGAATCCAAGTGTACCCTTCATGCTCGGGAGTTTCGCAACTGGAGTTGTGTTCGAGCACGAAGTGTATACCAAGTGGATACATCATATATGAAGTTATCTCGACGTTCATAGCCGATTAATGGTTGACTTGTATGAATGGCGAAGTTGGTGATGGAACGAATCCAAGTGTAAGCTTCATGCTCGGGAGTTTCGCAACCGATGTTGTGTTTAAGCACGAAGTGTAAACCAAGTGGATACACAATTTTTGTAGTTATCTCGAAGTTAATAGTCGCATCTTGGTTGACTTTGTATGAATGGTGAAGTTGATGATGGAATGAATCCAATGTACCGTTCATGGTCGAGAGTTTCACAAACGAAGTTGTGTTCGAGCACGAAGTGAAAAAAAATGGATACACAATCTGTGTATTATCTCGACGTTCATAGTCGATTCATGGTTGACTTGTATGAATGGTGAAATTGGTGATGGAATGAATCCAAGTGTAAGCTTCACGCTCAGGAGTTTCGCAACCGAAGTTCTGTTCGAGCACGAAGTATAAACCAAGTGGATACACAATTTGTGTAGTTATCTCAAAGTTAATAGTCGAATCTTGGATGACTTTGTACGGATGGTGAAGTTGATGATGGAAAGAATCTAAGTGTACCCTTCATGCTCGGGAGTTTCGCAACCGGAGTTGTGTTCGAGCACGAAGTGTAAACCAAGTGGATACATCGTTTACGAAGTTATCTCGGTGTTAATAGTTGAATCTTTGTTGACTTTATATGAATGGTGAGGTTGATGGTGGAATGAATCCAAGTGTGCCCTTCATGCTCGGGAGTTTCACGGTCAGATTTATGTTCAAGCACTAAGTGCAAACCAAGTGGATACACAATTTGTGTGTTATCTCGACGTTCATAGCCGATTAATGGTTGACTTGTATGAATGGCGAAGTTGGTGATGGAAGGAATCCAAGTGTAAGCTTCATGCTCGGGAGTTTCGCAACAAAAGTTGTGTTTGAGCACGAAGTGTAAACTAAGTGGATACACAATTTGTGTAGTTATCACGAAGTTAAGAGTGAATTTTTTGTTGACTTTGTATGAATGGTGAAGTTGATAATGGAATGAATACAAGTGTACCTTTCATGCAAGGGATTTTCGCAACCAAAGTTGTGTTCGAGCACAAAGTGTGAACCAAGTGGATACACAATTTATGAAGTTATCTCGAAGTTAATAGTCGAATCTTGGTTGACTTTGTATAAATGGTTAAGTTGATGATGGAATGAATCCAAGTGTGTCCTTCATGCTCGGGAGTTTCACAACCAGATTTGTGTTCAAGCACAAAGTGTAAACCATGTGGATACACAATTTGTGTAGTTATCTCAAAGTTAATAGTCGAATCTTGGTTGGCTTTGTACGGATGGTGAAGTTGACGATGGAATGAATCCAAGTATACCCTTCATGCTTGGGAGTTTCGCAACCGGAGTTGTGTTCGAGCACGAAGTGTAAACCAGGTGGATACATCATTTATGAAGTTATCTCAAAGTTAATAGTTGAAATCTTAGTTGACTTTGTATGAATGGTGAAGTTGATGATGGAATGAATCCAAGTGTGCCCTTCATGCTCGGGAGTTTCATAACCGGATTTGTGTTCGAGCACCAAGTGTAAACCAAGTGGTACACAATTTGTGTATTTTCTCGACGTTCAAAGTCACTTCATGGTTGACTTGTATGAATGGTGAAGTTGGTGATTGAATGAATCCAAGTGTAAGCTTCACGCTTTGGAGTTTCACAACCGAAGTTGTGTTCTGTCACGCCCAGAAATTTACACCAAATTTCTGAACAATAGCATGTATTAAATCTCGGTCCAGTAATCAGCCCGAGTACACACTATGACAAATTAATACACAGTTCCACGACTTAAAAACAAATAAAAACATTTATCTATCGAAATGCAGTGGAAAAGGAAAACAAACTAAACCATCTAATCTTCAGCTTCAGCTGGCGATGACGGCTCCACACCACAGGCATTCTCGACGGCGGACTAAACCTTACTTCAACCTTGGGAACAACCTTCTGACTGAAACTCTGGCACTTGCTCTGGTGGGGGAAAATTAAGCAAGGCTGAGTATAAACCAACGTACTCAACAAGTAACACCCAAGAGAGGGAGAATAATGAATGCAATTGGGTATTAAGCTGCAGTAATTTAGCAAAACAGTAAATAAAATAGACTGAAATAAAAGTAAAGTAACACTTAAAATAATCATCCACTGTCCAACGTTACACCACGTTGCAACAGGCCCAGACCACCGTCGAACGTTACACCACGTAGCGACAGGGTCAACCCTCTGCCCAACGTTAAACCACGTTGCGACAGACCCAAACCACTGCCAACGTTATACCACGTTGCGCAGGGTCCAACCAGTTCCAAGATTGATTAGGTTATTAATGGTTCAACTAATCCTAGTGAATCTGTCGGTTCGCCCAATAAGCGCGGGCACGGCTATTCGAATAGTTTTACTTTGTAGAGGTGTACAACTTTACCCACAAGACATGGCTGCCAAGCATGTTACCATGCCCCAACGTATCACCACGATACCTCAGTACGGAAACCATGATAAGACCTTTCACCTAACCCTCCCTAGACAATCGCACCACACTTCAGGTTTCACCCCCTCCTTTACACCAAGTCGGGCAGTCCCCTCTTGTGCCTTGGTAGATCCGAAAGCAGCAGAGGCTTTCGTTACACCACGATTGCCCGTCCATACTCCATCACACCTACCCTTGCCTCGGTACGTAGAATAGGGACAAGCTAGATTACGAGTCTCACCGTTGCCCATTCTGGCTTCTGGTTAGTACATGTAAGACTTTCAGGGTTTCCTGAGAACCGGTCCTTAATTGCCATGGGCACGACTCTCAAAACCATACACCCACAGCCCACCATAAGCAATATTTTAGTTATATTAATCAACATCTGGAGATTATTAATGATTACAACCATTAGAGGTCTATCAAAGTGTAACAGATAATTAAATAAGTGATAACAGGTAAGCTAGTTGGGCTAAGCATGGCTAAGCATTACCTAAGCCTATTTCTAGTCAAATTAACCCTGGGATGACAATAATAAATGGGAATCAACGGATATATTGGTAAATGCCCAATAGATAAGTACAGTAAATAGATTTGCATAAAACAATGCATGTTTGAATGTAAAGCGGGGAATTTTATAAACATAGCTTCAATATGATCAAAGAAGGGTGCCACTTGCCTTGCTTAGACCCACGAGGAACTTCGGCGACGACTTCGGGAACGAACGACGCTGCGACGGGGTCAAAACCTACAACCAACAAGGCAACACAAGAAAAAACAGACTATAAATCTACTGAAACAGAGAAAGAAACTATTTTTAATGGATTCTTCGTATTTTTTTGGATTTAATGAAACTTGAGTGGACCTAAACGGAGACTACATGAATTACTTATGAATTTTAAAAGTTTAACTGTGTTTTTTAACTAAACAGAAAAGTCCTAAATCGATTATTGCGCAATTAATGGGGCTGCTGACGTCAGCGGAGGAGAGAGGGGCTGATGGCTGACAGGTGGGGGCCACCTGTCGGTGGGAGAAGGAGAGGATGAGGGGCTGACAGGTGGGCCCGAGAGGGGAAGAGAGAGGAGAGAGGGGACCAGCCGGCTGACGGGTGGGCCCCGGCTGGCAGAGAGAGAAAACAGAGAGGGAAAGGGGACGACACACTCGGCTTCGGCTGGAGCGGAGGAGGGAGAGCGCGGTCGGGTGGCGGCGGACGGAGGGCGGCGACAAGCGGGCGGAGCGGCGGACGGCGACCGGCAGGCGGCGAAGGAGATCAGCGGCGGCGACGGAGAAGGTGGTGACGGGCGAAGGGATGGCGACGAGAACGGCGACGACGAGTCGGCGTGGGGGAGGCAGAGACGGCGACGGGGTTGCGCAGCTCGGAGCGGCGACGAGCGGCGGGATCGGGTGGCGGCGGAGGACGTCGGCGGACGGCGAGTGGCGGGGCGCACTCGCGGTGGCACGAAGAAACAGAGGAAGGGAGGAGAGCGGGCTCACCGGGGTGGCGCGCGACGACGGCCGATGCGACGAGATCGAATGGCGCCAGGCGACAGTAGCGCGGTGGTGCTGCGGAGCGGCATCGGCAGCACGAGGGAGAGGGGGATTTATAGGTGGCGGCTACCGCGCGTAGGGTGGGGAGGTGGTGATGGCGCATTGCGGCGACGGCGGCGATGGCCGAGCGGCGCGCGCACGGAGGAAGAGGAGGGGGATGCAGCGGGGCGGCGGTGCAGGAAAGCGGGGGTGGCAAAACGACGGCGTGACGACGACGACGTCGGGTGGCGACCCGGCGGCGGCGGTGCGTGGCTCCTGGCGCTTGCCGACGGCACGGGGAGGTCGGCAGCGGCGGCGAAGAGGAAAGAAAGAGGGAGAGAGGAGAGGAGAGCTCACCAGCGGCGATGGAAGGCGGCAGCACGTCGGCAAGGAGGAGGAACGGGCGATGGCGAACGGAGTGGGGCAGCGACGTCGCGAGCGTGGACGGCGACGCGCGGACGACGAAGTCGGGCACGATAGTGAAAAGGGCGAGGAGGCGGCGAGGAAGCTCGGCGACCACTGGTGGCGACAAAGGCCGGCGGAAGGTCGGCGAAGCTGAGGCAGAGGTGGTGACGCGGGTAGGCGGCGACGTCCGACGGCCGACGTGGAGATCAGCGGCTGACGGCAACGGAGGGAAGCTTCGGGCGAAGAGGGGGAAAGTGGCGGCAGGGCAGAGGCACGGGGATTTTATAGGGTGGCGGCGCCGGCTAGGGCGGGATGGCCGGTGGAGACCGAGTCGCACACGCGGGCGCGGCGGTTGCGACGGCGGCGCGGCGTCCGGCGCGGACGCGGCGGGGAGGCGGACTCGGCCGATGCCCGGACCGGTCGCTGACAGGTGGGCCCTGCCTGTTAGTGGCGCGAGGGAGGAGGCGGCAGACTTCGGCGGCGCGGCGCGGGAGAGCCGGCGAGCTAGGCCGACAGCCCAGGTGGAGGGCGAGGGGGAGGCGCGCGCGGGCGAGGGGCGGGAGGACGGCTCGGCTGGGCCGGCCTGGAGGGAGAGGTGGGCCGGCTCGGCTGGGCCGGCCCGGGAAGGAGGGAAGGAAAAAGAAAAAGGAAAAAGAAAAAGGAAGGGGAGGAAAATTGGACTGCGGCCCAATTTGAGAAGGAAGGCAAAAAGAAAGGAAAAAGGAGGGAAAAAGGAAAGCCCCACTTTTGTCGAGTTTTAAATTAATTTGTTTGGCCAAATTTTATACTACTGCAATTTGAGTATAAATCTAGTTAATTGATTTGCGAGCCTTGATTTAATTAAATTAGGTTCTTTCAGAGGGATTTTTCCTGAGTTAATTAAGCCGATTGTTATTTATGGATTTCTTTTACACATTTAGGCTTGGGATAAAACTCCGGGCGTGACAACTTTGTACGAATGGTGAAGTTGATGATGGACTGAATCCAAGTGTACCCTTCATGCTCGGGAGTTTCGCAACCGGAGTTGTGTTCGAGCACAAAGTGTAAACCAAGTGGATACATCATTTATGAAGTTATCTCAAAGTTAACAGTCGAATCTTGGTTGACTTTGTATGAATGGTGGAGTTGATGATGGAATGAATCCAAGTGCCCTTCATGCTCGGGAGTTTCACAAACGGATTTGTCTTCAAGCACCAAGTGTAAACCAAGTGGATACACAATTGGTGTATTATCTCGCCGTTCATAGTCGATTCATGGTTGACTTGTATGAATGGCGCAGTTGGTGATGGAATGAATCCAAGTGCCCTTCATGCTCAGGAGTTTCACAAACGGATTTGTCTTCAAGCACCAAGTGTAAACCAAGTGGATACACGATATGTGTAGTTATCTCGAAGTTAATAGTCGAATCTTGGTTGACTTTGTATGAATGGTGAAGTTGATGATGGAATGAATCCAAGTGTACCCATCATGCTAGGAAGTTTCGCAACCGAAGTTGTGTTCGACCACGAAGTGTAAACCAAGTGGATACGTCATTTATGAAGTTATCTCGAAGTTAATAGTCGAATCTTGGTTGACTTTGTATGAATGGTGAAGTTGACGATGGAATTAACCGAAGTTTTATTGGAGCACGAACTGTAAACCAAATGGATACGTCATTTATGATGTTATCCTCGAAGTTACTAGTCGAATCCTCATTGACTTTGTGTGAATGGTGAAGTTGATGATGGAATGAATCCATTGTATCGTTCATGCTCAGGAGTTTCACAACCGAAGCTGTGTTCGAGCACGAATTGTAAACCAAGTGCATACACAATTTGTGTAGTTATCTCGAAGTTAATAGTCGAATCTTGGTTGACTTTGTATGAATGGTGAAGTTGATAGTGGAATGAATCCAACCGTACCCTTCATGCTCGGGTGTTTCGTAACCGATGTTGTGTTCTAGCACGAAGTGTAAACCAAGTGGACACACCATTTGGGTACTTATCTCGAAGTTAATAGTCGAATCTTGGTTGACTTTGTATGAATGGTGAAGTTGATGCTGAATGAATCCAACCGTACCCTTCATGCTCGGGAGTTTCGCAGCCGAAATTCTGTTCGAGCACGGAGTGCAAACCAAGTGGATACAAAATTTATTAAGTTATCTCGAAGTTAATAGTCGAATCTTGGTTGACTTTGTACGGATGGTGAAGTTGATGATGGAATGAATCGATGTGCACCCTTCATGCTCGGGAGTTTCGCAACCAGACTTGTGTTCGAGCATGAAGTATAAACTAAGTGGAGACACAATTTATGTATTACCTCGACGTTCATTGTCGGTTCATGGCTGACTATTATGAATGGTGAAGTTGATGATGGAATGAATCCAAGTGTAAGCTTCATGGTCGGAAGTTTCCCAACCGAAGTTGTGTTTGAGCACGAAGTGTAAACCAAGTGGATACTCAATTTGTTTATGATCTCGACGTTAATAATCGATTCATGGTTGAGTTGTATGAATGGTGATGTTCATGGTGGAATGAATCCAAGTGTACCCTTTATGCTCGAGAGTTTCACAACCGGAGTTGTGTTCGAGCACGAAGTGTAAACCAAGTGGATACACGATGTGTACTTATCTCGAAGTTAATAGTCGAATCTTGGTTGACTTTGTATGAATGGTAAAGTTGATGATGGAATGAATCCAAGTGTACCTTAATGCTCGGGAGTTTCGCAACCGAAGTTGTGTTCGAGCACGAACTGTGAACCAAGTGGATACGAAATTTATGAAGTTATCTCGAAGTTAATAGTCGAATCTTGGTTGACTTTGTACGGATGTTGAAGTTGATGATGGAATGAATCGAAGTGTACCCTTCATGCTCGGGAGTATCGCAACCAGACATATGTTCGAGCATGAAGTGTAAACTAAGTGGAGACACAATTTATGTATTACCTCGACGTTAATTGTCGGTTCATGGCTGACTTGTATGAATGATGAAGTTCATGATGGAATGAATCCAAGTGTAAGCTTCATGCTCGGAACTTTCCCAACCGAAGTTGTGTTTAAGCACGAAGTGTAAACAAAGTGGATACTCAATGTTTATGATCTCGTTGTTAATAATCGATTCATGGTTGCGTTGTATGAATGGTGAAGTTCATGGTGGAATGAATCCAAGTGTACCCTTTATGCTCGAGAGTTTCGCAATCGGAGTTGTGTTCGAGCACGAAGTGTAAACCAAGTGGATACACGATTTGTGTACTTATCTCGAAGTTAATAGTCGAATCTTGGTTGACTTTGTATGAATGGTGAAGTTGATGATGGAATGAATCCAAGTGTACCCATCATGCTAGAAAGTTTCGCAACCGAAGTTGTGTTCAACCACGAAGTGTAAACCAAGTGGATACATCATTTATGAAGTTATCTCGTAGTTAATAGTCGAATCTTGGTTGACATTGTATGAATAGTGAAGTTGATGATGGAATGAATCCAAGTGTACCCATCATGCTAGGAAGTTTCGCAACCGAAGTTGTGTTCGACCACGAAGTGTAAACCAAGTGGATACGTCATTTATGAAGTTATCTCGAAGTTAATAGTCGAATCTTGGTTGACTTTGTATGAATGGTGAAGTTGACGATGGAATGAACTGAAGTTTTATTGGAGCACGAACTGTAAACCAAGTGGACACGTCATTTATGATGTTATCCTCGAAGTTAATAGTCGAATCCTGATTGACTTTGTATGAATGGTGAAGTTGATGATGGAATGAATCCAATGTATCGTTCATGCTCGGGAGTTTCACAACCGAAGTTGTCTTCGAGCACGAATTGTAAACCAAGTGGATACATAATTTGTGTAGTTATCTCGAAGTTAATAGTCGAATCTTGGTTGACTTTGTATGAATGGTGAAGTTGATAGTGGAATGAATCCAACCGTACCCTACATGCTCGGGAGTTTCACAATCGAAGTTGTGTTCGAGCACGAATTGTAAACCAAGTGGATACACAATTTGTGTAGTTATCTCGAAGTTAATAGTCGAATCTTGGTTGACTTTGTATGAATGGTGAAGTTGATGGTGGATGAATCCAACCGTACCCTTCATGCTCGGGAGTTTCGCAACCAAAATTCTGTTCGAGCTCCAAGTGCAAACCAAGTGGATAAAAAATTTATGAAGTTATGTCGAAGTTAATAGTCGACTCTTGGTTGACTTTGTACGGATGGTGAAGTTGATGATGGAATGAATCGAAGTGTACCCTTCATGCTCGGGAGTTTCGCAACCAGGCTTGTGTTCGAGCATGAAGTGTAAACTAAGTGGAGACACAATTTATGTATTACCTCGACGTTAATTGTCGGTTCATGGCTGACTTGTATGAATGGTGAAGTTGATGATGGAATGAATCCAAGTGTAAGCTTCATGCTCGCAACTTTCCCAACCGAAGTTGTGTTTAAGCATGAAGTGTAAACCAAGTGGATACTCAATTTGTTTATGATCTCGTTGTTAATAATCGATTCATGGTTGAGTTGTATGAATGGTGAAGTTCATGGTGGAATGAATCCAAGTGTACCCTTTATGCTCGAGAGTTTCGCAATCGGAGTTGTGTTCGAGCACGAAGTGTAAACCAAGTGGATACACGATTTATGTACTTATCTCGAAGTTAATAGTCGAATCTTGGTTGACTTTGTATGAATGGTGAAGTTGATGATGGAACGAATCCAAGTGTACCCATCATGCTAGGAAGTTTTGCAACCGAAGTTGTGTTCAACCACGACGTGTAAACCAAGTGGATACATCATTTATGAAGTTATCTCGTAATTAATAGTCGAATCTTGGTTGACATTGTATGAATGGTGAAGTTGATGATGGAATGAATCCAAGTGTATCCATCATGCTAGGAAGTTTTGCAACCGAAGTTGTGTTCGACCACGAAGTGTAAACCAAGTGGATACGTCATTTATGAAGTTATCTCGAAGTTAATAGTCGAATCTTGGTTGACTTTGTATGAATTGTGAAGTTGATGATGGAATGAATCCAAGTGTACCCATCATTCTAGGAGGTTTCGCAACCGAAGTTGTGTTCGACCACGAAGTGTAAACCAAGTGGATACGTCATTTATGAAGTTATCTCGAAGTTAATAGTCGAATCTTGGTTGACTTTGTACGGATGTTGAAGTTGATGATGGAATGAATCGAAGTGTACCCTTCATGCTCGGGAGTATCGCAACCAGACATATGTTCGAGCATGAAGTGTAAACTAAGTGGAGACACAATTTATGTATTACCTCGACGTTAATTGTCGGTTCATGGCTGACTTGTATGAATGATGAAGTTCATGATGGAATGAATCCAAGTGTAAGCTTCATGCTCGGAACTTTCCCAACCGAAGTTGTGTTTAAGCACGAAGTGTAAACAAAGTGGATACTCAATGTTTATGATCTCGTTGTTAATAATCGATTCATGGTTGCGTTGTATGAATGGTGAAGTTCATGGTGGAATGAATCCAAGTGTACCCTTTATGCTCGAGAGTTTCGCAATCGGAGTTGTGTTCGAGCACGAAGTGTAAACCAAGTGGATACACGATTTGTGTACTTATCTCGAAGTTAATAGTCGAATCTTGGTTGACTTTGTATGAATGGTGAAGTTGATGATGGAATGAATCCAAGTGTACCCATCATGCTAGAAAGTTTCGCAACCGAAGTTGTGTTCAACCACGAAGTGTAAACCAAGTGGATACATCATTTATGAAGTTATCTCGTAGTTAATAGTCGAATCTTGGTTGACATTGTATGAATAGTGAAGTTGATGATGGAATGAATCCAAGTGTACCCATCATGCTAGGAAGTTTCGCAACCGAAGTTGTGTTCGACCACGAAGTGTAAACCAAGTGGATACGTCATTTATGAAGTTATCTCGAAGTTAATAGTCGAATCTTGGTTGACTTTGTATGAATGGTGAAGTTGACGATGGAATGAACTGAAGTTTTATTGGAGCACGAACTGTAAACCAAGTGGACACGTCATTTATGATGTTATCCTCGAAGTTAATAGTCGAATCCTGATTGACTTTGTATGAATGGTGAAGTTGATGATGGAATGAATCCAATGTATCGTTCATGCTCGGGAGTTTCACAACCGAAGTTGTCTTCGAGCACGAATTGTAAACCAAGTGGATACATAATTTGTGTAGTTATCTCGAAGTTAATAGTCGAATCTTGGTTGACTTTGTATGAATGGTGAAGTTGATAGTGGAATGAATCCAACCGTACCCTACATGCTCGGGAGTTTCACAATCGAAGTTGTGTTCGAGCACGAATTGTAAACCAAGTGGATACACAATTTGTGTAGTTATCTCGAAGTTAATAGTCGAATCTTGGTTGACTTTGTATGAATGGTGAAGTTGATGGTGGATGAATCCAACCGTACCCTTCATGCTCGGGAGTTTCGCAACCAAAATTCTGTTCGAGCTCCAAGTGCAAACCAAGTGGATAAAAAATTTATGAAGTTATGTCGAAGTTAATAGTCGACTCTTGGTTGACTTTGTACGGATGGTGAAGTTGATGATGGAATGAATCGAAGTGTACCCTTCATGCTCGGGAGTTTCGCAACCAGGCTTGTGTTCGAGCATGAAGTGTAAACTAAGTGGAGACACAATTTATGTATTACCTCGACGTTAATTGTCGGTTCATGGCTGACTTGTATGAATGGTGAAGTTGATGATGGAATGAATCCAAGTGTAAGCTTCATGCTCGCAACTTTCCCAACCGAAGTTGTGTTTAAGCATGAAGTGTAAACCAAGTGGATACTCAATTTGTTTATGATCTCGTTGTTAATAATCGATTCATGGTTGAGTTGTATGAATGGTGAAGTTCATGGTGGAATGAATCCAAGTGTACCCTTTATGCTCGAGAGTTTCGCAATCGGAGTTGTGTTCGAGCACGAAGTGTAAACCAAGTGGATACACGATTTATGTACTTATCTCGAAGTTAATAGTCGAATCTTGGTTGACTTTGTATGAATGGTGAAGTTGATGATGGAACGAATCCAAGTGTACCCATCATGCTAGGAAGTTTTGCAACCGAAGTTGTGTTCAACCACGACGTGTAAACCAAGTGGATACATCATTTATGAAGTTATCTCGTAATTAATAGTCGAATCTTGGTTGACATTGTATGAATGGTGAAGTTGATGATGGAATGAATCCAAGTGTATCCATCATGCTAGGAAGTTTTGCAACCGAAGTTGTGTTCGACCACGAAGTGTAAACCAAGTGGATACGTCATTTATGAAGTTATCTCGAAGTTAATAGTCGAATCTTGGTTGACTTTGTATGAATTGTGAAGTTGATGATGGAATGAATCCAAGTGTACCCATCATTCTAGGAGGTTTCGCAACCGAAGTTGTGTTCGACCACGAAGTGTAAACCAAGTGGATACGTCATTTATGAAGTTATCTCGAAGTTAATAGTCGAATCTTGGTTGACTTTGTACGGATGTTGAAGTTGATGATGGAATGAATCGAAGTGTACCCTTCATGCTCGGGAGTATCGCAACCAGACATATGTTCGAGCATGAAGTGTAAACTAAGTGGAGACACAATTTATGTATTACCTCGACGTTAATTGTCGGTTCATGGCTGACTTGTATGAATGATGAAGTTCATGATGGAATGAATCCAAGTGTAAGCTTCATGCTCGGAACTTTCCCAACCGAAGTTGTGTTTAAGCACGAAGTGTAAACAAAGTGGATACTCAATGTTTATGATCTCGTTGTTAATAATCGATTCATGGTTGCGTTGTATGAATGGTGAAGTTCATGGTGGAATGAATCCAAGTGTACCCTTTATGCTCGAGAGTTTCGCAATCGGAGTTGTGTTCGAGCACGAAGTGTAAACCAAGTGGATACACGATTTGTGTACTTATCTCGAAGTTAATAGTCGAATCTTGGTTGACTTTGTATGAATGGTGAAGTTGATGATGGAATGAATCCAAGTGTACCCATCATGCTAGAAAGTTTCGCAACCGAAGTTGTGTTCAACCACGAAGTGTAAACCAAGTGGATACATCATTTATGAAGTTATCTCGTAGTTAATAGTCGAATCTTGGTTGACATTGTATGAATAGTGAAGTTGATGATGGAATGAATCCAAGTGTACCCATCATGCTAGGAAGTTTCGCAACCGAAGTTGTGTTCGACCACGAAGTGTAAACCAAGTGGATACGTCATTTATGAAGTTATCTCGAAGTTAATAGTCGAATCTTGGTTGACTTTGTATGAATGGTGAAGTTGACGATGGAATGAACTGAAGTTTTATTGGAGCACGAACTGTAAACCAAGTGGACACGTCATTTATGATGTTATCCTCGAAGTTAATAGTCGAATCCTGATTGACTTTGTATGAATGGTGAAGTTGATGATGGAATGAATCCAATGTATCGTTCATGCTCGGGAGTTTCACAACCGAAGTTGTCTTCGAGCACGAATTGTAAACCAAGTGGATACATAATTTGTGTAGTTATCTCGAAGTTAATAGTCGAATCTTGGTTGACTTTGTATGAATGGTGAAGTTGATAGTGGAATGAATCCAACCGTACCCTACATGCTCGGGAGTTTCACAATCGAAGTTGTGTTCGAGCACGAATTGTAAACCAAGTGGATACACAATTTGTGTAGTTATCTCGAAGTTAATAGTCGAATCTTGGTTGACTTTGTATGAATGGTGAAGTTGATGGTGGATGAATCCAACCGTACCCTTCATGCTCGGGAGTTTCGCAACCAAAATTCTGTTCGAGCTCCAAGTGCAAACCAAGTGGATAAAAAATTTATGAAGTTATGTCGAAGTTAATAGTCGACTCTTGGTTGACTTTGTACGGATGGTGAAGTTGATGATGGAATGAATCAAAGTGTACCCTTCATGCTCGGGAGTTTCGCAACCAGGCTTGTGTTCGAGCATGAAGTGTAAACTAAGTGGAGACACAATTTATGTATTACCTCGACGTTAATTGTCGGTTCATGGCTGACTTGTATGAATGGTGAAGTTGATGATGGAATGAATCCAAGTGTAAGCTTCATGCTCGCAACTTTCCCAACCGAAGTTGTGTTTAAGCATGAAGTGTAAACCAAGTGGATACTCAATTTGTTTATGATCTCGTTGTTAATAATCGATTCATGGTTGAGTTGTATGAATGGTGAAGTTCATGGTGGAATGAATCCAAGTGTACCCTTTATGCTCGAGAGTTTCGCAATCGGAGTTGTGTTCGAGCACGAAGTGTAAACCAAGTGGATACACGATTTATGTACTTATCTCGAAGTTAATAGTCGAATCTTGGTTGATTTTGTATGAATGGTGAAGTTGATGATGGAACGAATCCAAGTGTACCCATCATGCTAGGAAGTTTTGCAACCGAAGTTGTGTTCAACCACGACGTGTAAACCAAGTGGATACATCATTTATGAAGTTATCTCGTAATTAATAGTCGAATCTTGGTTGACATTGTATGAATGGTGAAGTTGATGATGGAATGAATCCAAGTGTACCCATCATGCTAGGAAGTTTTGCAACCGAAGTTGTGTTCGACCACGAAGTGTAAACCAAGTGGATACGTCATTTATGAAGTTATCTCGAAGTTAATAGTCGAATCTTGGTTGACTTTGTATGAATTGTGAAGTTGATGATGGAATGAATCCAAGTGTACCCATCATTCTAGGAGGTTTCGCAACCGAAGTTGTGTTCGACCACGAAGTGTAAACCAAGTGGATACGTCATTTATGAAGTTATCTCGAAGTTAATAGTCGAATCTTGGTTGACTTTATATGAATGGTGAAGTTGACGATGGAATGAACTGAAGTTTTATTGGAGCACGAACTGTAAACCAAGTGGATACGTCATTAATGATGTTACCCTCGAAGTTAATAGTCGAATCCTGATTGACTTTGTATGAATGGTGAAGTTGTTGATGGAATGATTCCAATGTATCGTTCATGCTCGGGAGTTTCACAATCGAAGTTGTGTTCGAGCACGAATTGTAAACCAAGTGGATACACAATTTGTGTAGTTATCTCGAAGTTAATAGTCGAATCTTGGTTGACTTTGTATGAATGGTGAAGTTGATGGTGGATGAATCCAACCGTACCCTTCATGCTCGGGAGTTTCGCAACCGAAATTCTGTTCGAGCTCCAAGTGCAAACCAAGTGGATACAAAATTTATGAAGTTATGTCGAAGTTAATAGTCGACTCTTGGTTGACTTTGTACGGATGGTGAAGTTGATGATGGAATGAATCGAAGTGTACCCTTCATGCTCGGGAGTTTCGCAACCAGGCTTGTGTTCGAGCATGAAATGTAAACTAAGTGGAGACACAATTTATGTATTACCTCGACATTAATTGTCTGTTCATGGCTGACTTGTATGAATGGTGAAGTTGATGATGGAATGAATCCAAGTGTAAGCTTCATGCTCGGAACTTTCCCAACAAAAGTTGTGTTTAAGCACGAAGTGTAAACCAAGTGGATACTCAATTTGTTTATGAACTCGTTGTTAATAATCGATTCATGGTTGAGTTGTATGAATGGTGAAGTTCATGGTGGAATGAATCCAAGTGTACCCTTTATGCTCGAGAGTTTCGCAATCGGAGTTGTGTTCGAGCACGAAGTGTAAACCAAGTGGATACACGATTTGTGTACTTATCTCGAAGTTAATAGTCAAATCTTGGTTGACTTTGTATGAATGGTGAAGTTGATGATGGAATGAATCCAAGTGTACCCATCATGCTAGGAAGTTTCGCAACCGAAGTTGTGTTCGACCACGAAGTGTAAACCAAGTGGATACATCATTTATGAAGTTATCTCGAAGTTAATAGTCGAATCTTGGTTGACTTTGTATGAATGGTGGAGGTGATGATGGAATGAATCCGAGTGTGCCCTTCATGCTTGGGAGTTTCACAAACGGATTTGTATTCAAGCACCAACTGTAAACCAAGTGGATACACAATTTTTGTATTATCTCGACGTTCATGGTCAATTCATGGTTGACTTGTAGGAATGGCGAAGTTGGTGATGGAATGAATCCAAGTGTAAGCTTCATGCTCGGGAGTTTCGCAACCGAAGTTGTGTTCGAGCATGAAGTGTAAACCAAGTGGATACACAATTTGTTTATTATCTCAACGTTAATTGTCGATTCATGGCTGACTTGTATGAATGGTAAAGTTGATGATGGAATGAATCCAAGTGTAGGCTTTATGCTCGGGAGTTTCCCAACCGAAGTTGTGTTTGAGCACGAAGTGTAAACCAAGCGGATACACAATTTGTTTATTATCTCGATGTTAATAATCGATTGATGGTTGAGTTGTATGAATGGTGAAGTTCATGCTGGAATGAATCCAAGTGTACCCTTCATGCTCGGGAGTTTCGCAACCGGAGTTGTGTTCGAGCACGAAGTGTAAACTAAGTGGAGACACAATTTATGTATTATCTCGACGTTAGTTGTCGGTTCATGGCTGACTTGTATGAATGGTGAAGTTGATGATGAAACGAATCCAAGTTTAAGCTTCATGCTCGGGAGTTTCCCAACCGAAGTTGTGTTTGAGCACGAAGTGTAAGCCAAGTGGATACACAATTTGTTTATTATCTCGATGTTAATAATCGATTCATGGTTGAGTTGTATGAATGGTGAAGTTCATGATGGAATGAACCCATGTGTACGCTTCATGCTCGGGAGTTTCGCAACCGAAGTTGTGCTCGAGCACGAAGTGTAAACCAAGTGGAGACACAATTTGTGTACTATCTCGACGTTAATTGTCGATTCATGGCTGTCTTGTATGAATGGTAAAGTTGATGATGGAATGAATCCAAGTATAAGCTTCATGCTCGGAAGTTTCGCAACCGAAGTTGTGTTTGAGCACGAAGTGTAAACCAAGTGGATACACAATTTGTTTATTATCTCGATGTTAATAATCGATTGATGGTTGGGTTGTATGAATGGTGAAGTTCGTGATGGAATGAATCCAAGTGTACCCATCAAGCTAGGAAGTTTCGCAACCGAAGTTTTGTTGGAGCACGAAGTGTAAACCTAGTGGATACGTCATTTATGAAGTTATCTCGGAGTTAATAGTCGAATCCTGATTGACTTTGTATGAGTGGTGAAGTTGATGATGGAATGAATCCAATGTATTGTTCATGCTCGGGAGTTTCACAACCGAAGTTGTGTTCGAGCACGAATTGTAAATCAAGTAGATACACAATTTGTGTTGTTATCTCGAAGTTAATAGTCGAATCTTGGTTAACTTTGTATGAATAGTGAAGTTGATAGTGGAATGTTTAAGAGCCCTAGGTTCATAACCAGGTATTTATAAATTCATTTGTCGTCCTTTAGATTGCATATTTACTATATTGCAATTTGATCATATGCAATAACAAAATTAACTCTAATCGGTAGATTTGAAACCACTTCTATTTGAGCAATAACCTGAACAGAAGTATACATATTTAATATTTTATTCAAATTTTAGTTTATTTATCATCACTAAATATAAATTTTCTTGAATTTTAACTCTCTATTTAGGTCTCCTAAAAATTCAAACCAAGTTTCAACCTAACCCAATTCATCTTTTCACCAGATTTGAAATACTTGGGATTTATGTGTGAAACTTTCAAAAATGGAAACTAGGTGACTCAATCTATCTCAACACCAAAACACACATTTTTCACACTCTTGTAGCTTAATAAAATTGAATTTACCAAGAGAGGGAAATAAAATAAATCCTGAAAACTGCAAGAGTGAATCTGTACTCAATTTTTCACCCACCTCTCTCACCCTCGTAAACAGCCATGACTTGGGCCCACTTATCATTGACCTTGGGTGTCTCTTTAGCCCCCACAACACCCTCTTGGGCGTGCTCCCACCTCAGGATTTAAGGGGGAGGGGCAGAGAAAACCCCTTCATCTCCCTCCCATTCTGTTCTTGTTGCTGTTCTGTTCTTCCATGAGCTAAGCTCCCTCCTCATTTTCCCCCTCCCCAAATCTTCACAAAAATGCAAGGATCCAACCCTGCATGTCACACCACAAGATCCCCAAGGTTGTAAGCTTTCCATCCATCCAAATAGCCTGCACATGCATCGGTTGCTGAGGGAGATCGAGAAGAAAAGAGGAGCTTGCTGCTTGGTGCAGAGCAGCAGCAGCAGCAGTTGTTTTCCTCCTCTTGGTGAGCTTTCTTCCCCATCCATAGCTACTCTCTTAGGTTCCCCATCATGCTGAGCATTCCTAGTCTCCTCCATAGGTCACCGGTTCAAGATTTGAAGGCTAGTAGCAGGCTGCAAGCTGTTTTCTCTTCTTCGGTGACAACAGCTCGGTGTCTTTGCTTCCCTGTTTTGGTGAGTTTTCAGTTTCTTCAACTCAAGCTGAAAAGTGTCTTCTTAGCAGTATGATCAAGTCCTTAATGTATGTTTTCTTGCATGTAATGCTCTTGGCATTCATGCACTAGATCGAGCCATCCACACGTGCTGTTTTGGCTGAAAAATGAGTGAACTTTGAAAATCCATAACTAATTCATATGAACTCCAATTTCAGTGAAACAAATTCTTATTGCTTCATAAAACAGATCTCTTCATTGTTGTAAAATAAAAATGACCAACTTTTTACTGTTTTTCTCTGTAGGAATATAAATAGCTATATGTCTCCCTTGTGTGGTCTAGCTCTTCATAGATTCGTAAGAAATTATTGGTAAAACTAAAATTGTGAAACCAATTTTGTTGAGCTTATATTTTGTTACTCTTTGCTGTTGTGAAAATAAGCTTGACAATACTCCCCTTAAATCATGTTTAGGAGTGTATTTAGCATTCCCATGATTTTAACTTCTAAGATCCATAAATACATAATGACAATACATAAAGCTGTGGAATAATTTTTCTTAGCACCTGTGAATGATGTACTGCCCACTAAAAATAATTATACATGTAAAAACTTGGTTTGAGTTGCAAGTTACTTGTAATGCACTAAAGTAGACTTAATTATTTATGGAGCTGTCATTATCTGACCTGAAAGCTTGTCATTTTCATATCTCCTAAACTATAAGTGATAATCTAGTGATTCTTTCACCTAAATTCAAGTTAACATGTGCTCTACTCACTGTATTTATTTCATGATTTATTGATCATTTTGCATGTGCATGTTTATTTGGCTCTTATTCGCATATTGCTTCTTTTCGGTAGATTTGGAGAATCTGGAGAGTACCGAGCCATATCCAGAGGAGGATAGTGACTACCCTCAGCAGGAAGGCAAGCACCTAAGCATATAGAACCTATGCTTTCTCTATAAATATCTTTGGTTGCAAAACTATACCTATATATATGTATGTGTTTCCTAGATGTTAAAACGTCTGTTTTGGGTGAATTGGTAGATCCTAATTATGCATTTATTCCCTGTTATATTGCTGACCTTATGCCTTGTCACCACCGTATAGGAGTGTTAGGCTTGTTTACTTCATTCATGCTTAGCCATGCTTAATGCTAATAGAAGTATAAGGATTGACAATACTATCATTTGTGGTGTATAGACAACTTGTACTAATGGGCATAAAACTTGAGCACTTACACTAAATTATGGTTGATGAAATATGTTGGACTTGGACGGGTGGTAGGGCGATGAAGGAAGGTTGGTTTCCCCTGATGCAAGTAGCCCCGTCTGGGTCGTTAAGGACCGAACATTTTGACATCTATTCAAGCACCCTTCGTACTTACCACATGCCTTATTTGGGACCGGCTTGTTCTTTACTAGCTCTACTGTGATTATTTGTACCACGTTGGAGAGACGTGAGGGCAGGTAGCCCTTTGGAGGGCCTCGGGAGCCTATGTTGGCCGGGGGTGCCTCCCGCGTGGTGCGCCCGCCTTGGTCACACCACACAGGCACGTGACTAAGTCGTCGGGAACCCCGGCGTGGTATAGGTGGTTGGGGTGGGATTAGGAAAGACATGTAATGAGCTTGTATCACTCGCGTACCGCACTCGAAGGGGTGTGTAGCTTTTGATCCTTGTTCATTTCATGTGCGTACAGTTGTACACCTCTGATCAGACTATAATCTATTCGAATAGCCGCATCCTCGGTTATGGACATTGCTTGATGTGTTAGTCAGTTATGTTAGCATCAAGTGTGGATTAATATGGATGAGTTTGTGTTTGATGGTGGTGTTGGCATGCTGTGCCATGATGGTGTGGACTTGGGTAGTCCCTTGTTGTTGGTGAGAGCGCCGTTTGGACTCTTTTGCTTATGCATTTCAGAATTGTATACTTGCTGTCCATAAGTTAAAATGATTTTATATTTACTATTACCTAACCACTTTTACTGTTATTTGCTCAATAAAATTCGCTTTATGCAAATATTGAACCTAGATGGCTTAGGTTAAGGTAAACCTTGCATACTCCTCTCTCCTTTTTATATATAGTTTTGGGTAAGACTTGCGAGTACAATCTTGTACTTAATCCGGTGTCTGCAATTTCAGGTGAGGATTCCGTGTATGAGTTGTGCTTCTTGTGTTGTCACTGCTTTGCCGGGGGTGGCGAGGGCAGTGAGTGATCCCTTCTCTTGCAGCTTGGCTCTTGCCCGGTTGGTTTGCCCTTGTGGGGTTGTGGCACCGCCGGCTTTTGTTTTATGCTTATGAGCTTTATTTGAGTCTTCCGCTGCTACTCATTCTGTGTATGTTGGGACCTTGGACCCTATATTGTATCATGTACCTTGCCACTTATTATCCATGATATGGTACTGTTATGACTATTAATTGCTTACGATAAAAATGTGAGGCTAGTCGCATTCCTGGGGACTAGCTAAGCATGAGTAACGGGTTTTGATCGTTTGAGATAATCGGGGATAGCGCTTTGGATCGAGTCACTAGGGTATGCTTTTGGTCGCAACCTTCGAGTGGTTGATGGGCATATGACGGAGTAGACTGGCAAACTATCTTACGGTTATGTCTTGCGCTCACTACTCGGCATTCCGATTATTATAACAGAAGGTTGTCAACCGTGATCATGGACACATTGAGGACGAGTGGCTATTTATGCGTGTATGGATCACACTCCTCCAATAGTATGCGATGGTCACGTTGGACATTGGATGTTATAATACTTGGGGTGTCCACAGAATGAATCCAACCGTACCCTTCATGCTCGGGAGTTTCACAACCGAAATTCTGTTCGAGCAGGAAGTGCAAACCAAGTGGATACAAAATTTATGAAGTTATCTCGAAGTTAATAGTCGAATCTTGGTTGACTTTGTACGGATTGTGAAGTTGATGATGGAATGAATTGACGTGTACCCTTCATGCTCGGGAGTTTCGCCACCGGACTTGTGTTCGAGCATGAAGTGTAAACTAAGTGGAGACACAATTTATGTATTATCTCGACGTTAATTGTCGGTTCATGGCTGACTTGTATGAATGGTGAAATTGATGATGGAATGAATCCAAGTGTAAGCTTCATGCTCGGAAGTTTCCCAACCGAAGTTGTGTTTGAGCACGAAGTGTAAACCAAGTGGATACACAATTTGTTTATGATCTCGATGTTAATAATCGATTCATGGTTGAGTTGTATGAATGGTGAAGTTCATGGTGGAATGGATCCAAGTGTACCCTTCATGCCAAGGAGTTTTGCAACCGGAGTTGTGTTCGAGCACGAAGTGTAAACCAATTGGATACACGACTTGTGTACTTATCTTGAAGTTAATAGTCGAATCTTGGTTGACTTTGTATGAATGGTGAAGTTGATGATGGAATGAATTCAAGTGTACCCATCATGCTAGGAAGTTTCGCAACCGAAGTTGTGTTCGACCACGAAGTGTAAACCAAGTGGATACGTCGTTTATGAAGTTATCTCGAAGTTAATAGTGGAATCTTGGTTGACTTTATATGAATGGTGAAGTTGACGACGGAATGAACTGAAGTTTTGTTGGACCACGAACTACAAACCAAGTGGATACGTCATTTATGAAGTTATCTCGAAGTTGTCGAATCCTGATTGACTTTGTATGAATAGTGAAGTTGATGACGGAATGAATCCAATGTATCGTTCATTCTCGGGAGTTTCACAACCGAAGTTGTGTTCGAGCACGAATTATAAACCAAGTGGATACACAATTTGTGTAGTTATCTCGAAGTTAATAGTCGAATCTTGGTTAACTTTGTATGAATGGTGAAGTTGATAGTGGAATGAATCCAACCGTACCCTTCATGCTCGGGAGTTTCACAACCGAAATTCTGTTCGAGCACGAAGTGGAAACCAAGTGGATACAAAATTTATGAAGTTATCTCGAAGTTAATAGTCGAATCTTGGTTGACTTTGTACGGATGGTGAAGTTGATGATGGAATGAATCGAAGTGTACCCTTCATGCTCAGGAGTTTCGCAACCGGACTTGTGTTCGAGCACGAAGTGTAAACTAAGTGGACACACAATTAATGTATTATCTCGACGTTAATGGTCGGTTCTTGGCTGACTTGTATGAATGGTGAAGTTGATGATGGAATGAATCCAAGTGTAAGATTCATGCTCGGAAGTTTCCCAACCGAAGTTGTGTTTGAGCACGAAGTATAAACCAAGTGGATACATAATTTGTTTATGATCTCGATGTTAATAATCGATTCATGGTTGAGTTGTATGAATGGTGAAGTTCATGGTGGAATGAATCCAAGTGTACCCTTCATGCTCGGGAGTTTTACAACCGGAGTTATGTTCGAGCACGAAGTGTAAACCAAGTGGATACACGATTTGTGTACTTATCTCAAAGTTAATAGTCGAATCTTGGTTGACTTTGTATGAATGGTGAAGTTGATGATGGAATGAATCCAAGTGTACCCATCATGCTAGGAAGTTTCGCAACCGAAGTTGTGTTTGACCATGAAGTGTAAACTAAGCGGATACGTCATTTATGAAGATATCTCGAAGTTAATAGTCGAATCTTGGTTGACTTTGTATGAATGGTGAAGTTGACGACGGAATGAACTGATGTTTTGTTGGACCACGAACTGTAAACCAAGTGGATACGTCATTTATGAAGTTATCTCGAAGTTAATAGTCGAATCCAGATTGACTTTGTATGAATGGTGAAGTTGATGATGGAATAAATCCAATGTATCGTTCATTCTCGGGAGTTTCACAACCGAAGATGTGTTCGAGCACGAATACTAAACCAAGTGGATACACAATTTGTGTAGTTATCTCAAAGTTAATAGTCGAATCTTGGTTAACTTTGTATGAATGGTGAAGTTGAAGATGGAATGAATCCAACCGTACCCTTCATCCTCGGGAGTTTCGCAACCGAAGTTGTGTTCGAGCACGAAGTGTAAACCAAGTGAAGACACAATTTGTGTATTATCTCGACGTTAATTGTCGATTCGTGGCTGACTTGTATGAATGGTGAAGTTGATGATGGAATGAATCCAAGTGTAAGCTTCATGCTCGGGAGTTTCGCAACCGGAGTTGCGTTCGAGCACGAAGTGTAAACCAAGTGGAGACACAATTTGTGTATTATCTCGACGTTAATTGTCGATTCGTGGCTGACTTGTATGAATGGTGAAGTTGATGATGGATTGAATCCAAGTGTAAGCTTCATGCTCGGGAGTTTCGCAACTGAAGTTGTGTTCGAGCACGAAGTGTAAACCAAGTGGATACGCGATTTGTGTACTTATCTCAAATTTAATAGTCGAATCTTGGTTGACTTTGTATGAATGGTGAAGTTGATGATGGAATGAATCCAGGTGTACCCATCATGCTAGGAAGTTTCACAACCGAAGTTGTGTTCGAGCACAAAGTGTAAACCAAGTGGATACATCATTTATGAAGTTATCTCAAAGTTAATAGTCGAATCTGGGTTGACTTTGTACGGATGGGGAAGTTGATGATGGAATGAATCCAAGTGTACCCTTCATGCTCTGGAGTTTTGCAACCGGAGTTGTGTTCGAGCACGAAGTGTAAACCAAGTGGAGACACAATTTGTGTAGTTATCTTGAAGTTAATAGTCAAATCTTGGATGACTTTGTATGAATGGTGAAGTTGACGATGGAATGAATCCAAGTGTACGCTTCATGCTCGGGAGTTTCGCAACCGAACTTCATGCTCGGGAGTTTACACTTCGTGCTCGAACACAACTTCGGTGGCGAAACTTTCGAGCATGAAGCTTACACTTGGATTCGTTCCATCATGAACTTGACCATTCATACAAAGTCAACCAAGATTCGACTATTAACTTCGAGATCACTACATTCGACTATTAACTTCGAGATCGCTACACAAATAGTATATCCACTTGGCTTACACTTCGTGCTCGAACAAAACATCAGTTGCGAAACTCCCGAGAATGAAGCGTACACTTGGATTCATTCCATCATCAACTTCACCATCCATACAAAGTCAATCAATAATCAACTATTAACTCTTCGAGATAACTACACAAATTGTGTTTCCACTTGGTTTACACTTCGTGCTCGAACAAAACTTCGGTTGAGAAACTTTCGAGCATGAAGCTTACACTTGGATTCATTCCATCATGAACTTCACCATACATACAAAGTCAACCAAGATTTGACTATTAACTTCGAGATAACTTCACAAATTATGTATCCACATGGTTTACACTTCGTGCTGGAACACAACTTCGGTTGTGAAACTTCCGAGCATGAAGGGTAGACTTGGATTAATTCCATCATCAACTTCTCCATTCATACAAATTCAACCAAGATTCCACTGTTAACTTCGAGATATCTACACAAATGGTGTATCCACTTGGTTTACACTTCGTGCTCGACCAAAACATCAGTTGCGAAACTCCCGAGCATGAAGCGTACACTTGGATTCATTCCATCATCAACTTCACCATCCATACAAAGTCAATCAATAATCAACAATTAACTCTTCGAGATAACTACACAAATTGTGTATCCACTTGGTTTACACTTCGTGCTGGAACACAACTTCGGTTGCGAAACTTTCGAGCATGATGCTTACACTTGGATTCATTCCATCATGAACTTCACCATTCATACAAAGTCAACCAAGATTCGACTATTAACTTCGAGATAACTTCATAAATTGTGTATCCACATGGTTTACACTTCGTGCTTGAGCACAAATTCGGTTGCGAAACTTCCGAGCATGAAGGGTAGACTTGGATTAATTCCATCATCAACTTCACCATTCATACAAAGTCAACCAAGATTCGACTATTAATTTTGAGACAACTACACAAATGGTGTATCCACTTGGTTTACTCTTCGTGCTCGAACAAAACATCAGTTGCGAAACCCCCGAGCATGAAGCGTACACTTGGATTCATTCCATCCACTTCACCATCCATACAAAGTCAATCAATAATCAACTATTAACTCTTCGAGATAACTACACAAATTGTGTATCCACTTGGTTTACACTTCATGCTCGAACAAAACTTCGGTTGCGAAACTTTCGAGCATGAAGCTTACACTTGGATTCATTCCATCATGAACTTCACCATTCATACAAAGTCAACCAAGATTCAACTATTGACTTCGAGATCACTACACAAATGGTATATCCACTTGGTTTACACTTCGTGCTCGAACAAAACATCAGTTGCGAAACTCCCGAGAATGAAGCGTACACTTGGATTCATTCCATCATCAACTTCACCATCCATACAAAGTCAATCAATAATCACCTATTAACTCTTCGAGATAACTACACAAATTTTGTTTCCACTTGGCTTACACTTCGTGCTCGAACAAAACTTCGGTTGAGAAACTTTCGAGCATGAAGCTTACACTTGGAATCATTCCATCATGAACTTCACCATTCATACAAAGTCAACCAAGATTCGACTATTAACTTCGAGATCACTACACAAATGGTATATCCACTTGGTTTACACTTCGTGCTCGAACAAAACATCAGTTGCGAAACTCCCGAGCATGAAGCGTACACTTGGATTCATTCCATCATCAACTTCACCATCCATATAAAGTCAATCAATAATCAACTATTAACTCTTCGAGATAACTACACAAATTGTGTGTCCACTTGGTTTACACTTCGTGCTCGAACACAACTGCGGTTGCAAAACTTTCGAGCATGAAGCTTACACTTGGATTCATTCCATCATCAACTTCACCATTCATACATAGTCAACCAAGATTTGACTATTAACTTCGAGATAACTTCATAAATTGTGTATCTACATGGTTTACACTTCGTGCTTGAACACAACTTCGGTTGCGAAACTTTCGAGCATGAAGGGTAGACTTTGATTAATTCCATCATCAACTTCACCATTCATACAAAGTCAACCAATATTCGACTATTAACTTCGAGATAACTACACAAATGGTGTATCCACTTGGTTTACATTTCGTGCTCGAACAACACATCAGTTGCGAAACTCCCGAGCATGAAGCATACACTTGGATTCATTCCATCATCAACTTCACCATTCACACAAAGTCAAACTAGAATCGACCATTAACTCTTCGAGATAACTACACAAATTGTGTATCCACATGTTTTACACTTCGTGCTCGAACAGAACTTTGGTTTGGAAACTCCCGAGCATGAAGGGTACACTTGGCTTCATTCCATCATGAACTTCACCATTCATACAAAGTCACCCAATATTCGACTATTAACTTCGAGATAACTACACAAATTGTGTATACACTTGGTTTACACTCGTGCTCGAACAGAACTTCAGTCGCGAAACTCCCAAGGATGAAGGGTACACTTGGATTTCTTCCATCATCAACTTCGCCAAGTTAACCAAGATTGGACTATTAACTTCGAGATGACTACAAAATTGTTTCTCCACTTGGTTTACACTTTGTGCTTGAACACAACTTCGGTTGTGAAACTCCCTAGCATGAAGGGTACACTTGGATTCATTCCATCATGAAATTCACCATTCATACAAAGTCAACCAAGATTCGACAATTAACTTCGAGATAACTTCATAAATTGTGTATCCACTTGGTTTACACTTCGTGCTCAAACACAACTTCGGTTGCGAAACTTCCGAGCATGAAGGGTAGACTTGGATTCATTCCATCATCAACTTCACCATCCATACAAAGTCAATCAATAATCAACAATTAACTCTTCGAGATAACTACACAAATTGTGTATCCACTTGGTTTACACTTCATGCTGGAACACAACTTCGGTTGCGAAACTTTCGAGCATGATGCTTACACTTGGATTCATTCCATCATGAACTTCACCATTCATACAAAGTCAACCAAGATTCGACTATTAACTTCGAGATAACTTCATAAATTGTGTATCCACATGGTTTACACTTCGTGCTTGAGCACAACTTCGGTTGCGAAACTTCCGAGCATGAAGGGTAGACTTGGATTAATTCCATCATCAACTTCACCATTCATACAAAGTCAACCAAGATTCGACTATTAATTTTGAGACAACTACACAAATGGTGTATCCACTTGGTTTACTCTTCGTGCTCGAACAAAACATCAGTTGCGAAACCCCCGAGCATGAAGCGTACACTTGGATTCATTCCATCCACTTCACCATCCATACAAAGTCAATCAATAATCAACTATTAACTCTTCGAGATAACTACACAAATTGTGTATCCACTTGGTTTACACTTCATGCTCGAACACAACTGCGGTTGCAAAACTTTCGAGCACGAAGCTTACACTTGGATTCATTCCATCATCAACTTCACCATTCATACAAAGTCAACCAAGATTCAACTATTGACTTCGAGATCACTACACAAATGGTATATCCACTTGGTTTATACTTCGTGCTCGAACAAAACATCAGTTGCGAAACTCCCGAGAATGAAGCGTACACTTGGATTCATTCCATCATCAACTTCACCATCCATACAAAGTCAATCAATAATCACCTATTAACTCTTCGAGATAGCTACACAAATTGTGTTTCCACTTGGTTTACACTTCGTGCTCGAACAAAACTTCGGTTGAGAAACTTTCGAGCATGAAGCTTACACTTGGAATCATTCCATCATGAACTTCACCATTCATACAAAGTCAACCAAGATTCGACTATTAACTTCAAGATCACTACACAAATGGTATATCCACTTGGTTTACACTTCGTGCTCGAACAAAACATCAGTTGCGAAACTCCCGAGCATGAAGCGTACACTTGGATTCATTCCATCATCAACTTCACCATCCATATAAAGTCAATCAATAATCAACTATTAACTCTTCGAGATAACTACACAAATTGTGTGTCCACTTGGTTTACACTTCGTGCTCGAACACAACTGCGGTTGCAAAACTTTCGAGCATGAAGCTTACACTTGGATTCATTCCATCATCAACTTCACCATTCATACATAATCAACCAAGATTTGACTATTAACTTCGAGATAACTTCATAAATTGTGTATCCACATGGTTTACACTTCGTGCTTGAACACAACTTCGGTTGCGAAACTTTCGAGCATGAAGGGTAGACTTTGATTAATTCCATCATCAACTTCACCATTCATACAAAGTCAACCAATATTCGACTATTAACTTCGAGATAACTACACAAATGGTATATCCACTTGGTTTACATTTCGTGCTCGAACAACACATCAGTTGCGAAACTCCCGAGCATTAAGCATACACTTGGATTCATTCCATCATCAACTTCACCATTCACACAAAGTCAAACTAGAATCGACCATTAACTCTTCGAGATAACTACACAAATTGTGTATCCACATGTTTTACACTTCGTGTTCGAACAGAACTTTGGTTTGGAAACTCCCGAGCATGAAGGGTACACTTGGCTTCATTCCATCATGAACTTCACCATTCATACAAAGTCACCCAATATTCGACTATTAACTTCGAGATAACTACACAAATTGTGTATACACTTGGTTTACACTCGTGCTCGAACAGAACTTCAGTCGCGAAACTCCCAAGGATGAAGGGTACACTTGGATTTCTTCCATCATCAACTTCGCCAAGTTAACCAAGATTGGACTATTAACTTCGAGATGACTACAAAATTGTTTCTCCACTTGGTTTACACTTTGTGCTTGAACACAACTTCGGTTGTGAAACTCCCTAGCATGAAGGGTACACTTGGATTCATTCCATCATGAAATTCACCATTCATACAAAGTCAACCAAGATTCGACAATTAACTTCGAGATAACTTCATAAATTGTGTATCCACTTGGTTTACACTTCGTGCTCAAACACAACTTCGGTTGCGAAACTTCCGAGCATGAAGGGTAGACTTGGATTCATTCCATCATCAACTTCACCATCCATACAAAGTCAATCAATAATCAACAATTAACTCTTCGAGATAACTACACAAATTGTGTATCCACTTGGTTTACACTTCATGCTGGAACACAACTTCGGTTGCGAAACTTTCGAGCATGATGCTTACACTTGGATTCATTCCATCATGAACTTCACCATTCATACAAAGTCAACCAAGATTCGACTATTAACTTCGAGATAACTTCATAAATTGTGTATCCACATGGTTTACACTTCGTGCTTGAGCACAACTTCGGTTGCGAAACTTCCGAGCATGAAGGGTAGACTTGGATTAATTCCATCATCAACTTCACCATTCATACAAAGTCAACCAAGATTCGACTATTAATTTTGAGACAACTACACAAATGGTGTATCCACTTGGTTTACTCTTCGTGCTCGAACAAAACATCAGTTGCGAAACCCCCGAGCATGAAGCGTACACTTGGATTCATTCCATCCACTTCACCATCCATACAAAGTCAATCAATAATCAACTATTAACTCTTCGAGATAACTACACAAATTGTGTATCCACTTGGTTTACACTTCATGCTCGAACACAACTGCGGTTGCAAAACTTTCGAGCACGAAGCTTACACTTGGATTCATTCCATCATCAACTTCACCATTCATACAAAGTCAACCAAGATTCAACTATTGACTTCGAGATCACTACACAAATGGTATATCCACTTGGTTTATACTTCGTGCTCGAACAAAACATCAGTTGCGAAACTCCCGAGAATGAAGCGTACACTTGGATTCATTCCATCATCAACTTCACCATCCATACAAAGTCAATCAATAATCACCTATTAACTCTTCGAGATAGCTACACAAATTGTGTTTCCACTTGGTTTACACTTCGTGCTCGAACAAAACTTCGGTTGAGAAACTTTCGAGCATGAAGCTTACACTTGGAATCATTCCATCATGAACTTCACCATTCATACAAAGTCAACCAAGATTCGACTATTAACTTCAAGATCACTACACAAATGGTATATCCACTTGGTTTACACTTCGTGCTCGAACAAAACATCAGTTGCGAAACTCCCGAGCATGAAGCGTACACTTGGATTCATTCCATCATCAACTTCACCATCCATATAAAGTCAATCAATAATCAACTATTAACTCTTCGAGATAACTACACAAATTGTGTGTCCACTTGGTTTACACTTCGTGCTCGAACACAACTGCGGTTGCAAAACTTTCGAGCATGAAGCTTACACTTGGATTCATTCCATCATCAACTTCACCATTCATACATAATCAACCAAGATTTGACTATTAACTTCGAGATAACTTCATAAATTGTGTATCCACATGGTTTACACTTCGTGCTTGAACACAACTTCGGTTGCGAAACTTTCGAGCATGAAGGGTAGACTTTGATTAATTCCATCATCAACTTCACCATTCATACAAAGTCAACCAATATTCGACTATTAACTTCGAGATAACTACACAAATGGTATATCCACTTGGTTTACATTTCGTGCTCGAACAACACATCAGTTGCGAAACTCCCGAGCATTAAGCATACACTTGGATTCATTCCATCATCAACTTCACCATTCACACAAAGTCAAACTAGAATCGACCATTAACTCTTCGAGATAACTACACAAATTGTGTATCCACATGTTTTACACTTCGTGTTCGAACAGAACTTTGGTTTGGAAACTCCCGAGCATGAAGGGTACACTTGGCTTCATTCCATCATGAACTTCACCATTCATACAAAGTCACCCAATATTCGACTATTAACTTCGAGATAACTACACAAATTGTGTATACACTTGGTTTACACTCGTGCTCGAACAGAACTTCAGTCGCGAAACTCCCAAGGATGAAGGGTACACTTGGATTTCTTCCATCATCAACTTCGCCAAGTTAACCAAGATTGGACTATTAACTTCGAGATGACTACAAAATTGTTTCTCCACTTGGTTTACACTTTGTGCTTGAACACAACTTCGGTTGTGAAACTCCCTAGCATGAAGGGTACACTTGGATTCATTCCATCATGAAATTCACCATTCATACAAAGTCAACCAAGATTCGACAATTAACTTCGAGATAACTTCATAAATTGTGTATCCACTTGGTTTACACTTCGTGCTCAAACACAACTTCGGTTGCGAAACTTCCGAGCATGAAGGGTAGACTTGGATTCATTCCATCATCAACTTCACCATCCATACAAAATCAATCAATAATCAACAATTAACTCTTCGAGATAACTACACAAATTGTGTATCCACCTGGTTTACACTTCATGCTGGAACACAACTTCGGTTGCGAAACTTTCGAGCATGATGCTTACACTTGGATTCATTCCATCATGAACTTCACCATTCATACAAAGTCAACCAAGATTCGACTATTAACTTCGAGATAACTTCATAAATTGTGTATCCACATGGTTTACACTTCGTGCTGGAACACAACTTCGGTTGTGAAACTTCCGAGCATGAAGGGTAGACTTGGATTAATTCCATCATCAACTTCTCCATTCATACAAAGTCAACCAAGATTCCACTGTTAACTTCGAGATATCTACACAAATGGTGTATCCACTTGGTTTACACTTCGTGCTCGACCAAAACATCAGTTGCGAAATTCCCGAGCATGAAGCGTACACTTGGATTCATTCCATCATCAACTTCACCATCCATACAAAGTCAATCAATAATCAACAATTAACTCTTTGAGATAACTACACAAATTGTGTATCCACTTGGTTTACACTTCGTGCTGGAACACAACTTCGGTTGCGAAACTTTCGAGCATGATGCTTACACTTGGATTCATTCCATCATGAACTTCACCATTCATACAAAGTCAACCAAGATTCGACTATTAACTTCGAGATAACTTCATAAATTGTGTATCCACATGGTTTACACTTCGTGCTTGAGCACACCTTCGGTTGCGAAACTTCCGAGCATGAAGGGTAGACTTGGATTAATTCCATCATCAACTTCACCATTCATACAAAGTCAACCAAGATTCGACTATTATCTTTGAGACAACTATACAAATGGTGTATCCACTGGGTTTACTCTTCGTGCTCGAACAAAACATCAGTTGCGAAACTCCCGAGCATGAAGCGTACACTTGGATTCATTCCATCCACTTCACCATCCATACAAAGTCAATCAATAATCAACTATTAACTCTTCGAGATAACTACACAAATTGTGTATCCACTTGGTTTACACTTCATGCTCGAACACAACTTCGGTTGCGAAACTTTCGAGCATGAAGCTTACACTTGGATTCATTCCATCATGAACTTCACCATTCATACAAAGTCAACCAAGATTCAACTATTAACTTCGAGATCACTACACAAATGGTATATCCACTTGGTTTACACTTCGTGCTCGAACAAAACATCAGTTGCGAAACTCCCGAGAATGAAGCGTACACTTGGATTCATTCCATCATCAACTTCACCATCCATACAAAGTCAATCAATAATCAACTATTAACTCTTCGAGATAACTACACAAATTGTGTTTCCACTTGGTTTACACTTCGTGCTCGAACAAAACTTCGGTTGAGAAACTTTCGAGCATGAAGCTTACACTTGGATTCATTCCATCATGAACCTCACCATACATACAAAGTCAACCAAGATTTGACTATTAACTTCGAGATAACTTCACAAATTGTGTATCCACATGGTTTACACTTCGTGCTGGAACACAACTTCGGTTGTGAAACTTCCGAGCATGAAGGGTACACTTGGATTAATTCCATCATCAACTTCTCCATTCATACAAAGTCAACCATGATTCGACTGTTAACTTCGAGATATCTACACAAATGGTGTATCCACTTGGTTTACACTTCGTGCTCGAACAAAACATCAGTTGCGAAACTCCCGAGCATGAAGCGTACACTTGGATTCATTCCATCATCAACTTCACCATCCATATAAAGTCAATCAATAATCAACTATTAACTCTTCGAGATAACTACACAAATTGTGTTTCCACTTGGTTTACACTTCGTGCTCGAACAAAACTTCGGTTGAGAAACTTTCGAGCATGAAGCTTACACTTGGATTCATTCCATCATGAACTTCACCATTCATCCAAAGTCAACCAAGATTCGACTATTAACTTCGAGATCACTACACAAATGGTATATCCACTTGGTTTACACTTCGTGCTCGAACAAAACATCAGTTGCGAAACTCCCAAGCATGAAGCGTACACTTGGATTCATTCCATCATCAACTTCACCATCCATATAAAGTCAATCAATAATCAACTATTAACTCTTCGAGATAACTACACAAATTGTGTGTCCACTTGGTTTACACTTCGTGCTCGAACACAACTTCGGTTGCGAAACTTTCGAGCATGAAGCTTACACTTGGATTCATTCCATCATCAACTTCACCATTCATACATAGTCAACCAAGATTTGACTATTAACTTCGAGATAACTTCATAAATTGTGTATCCACATGGTTTACACTTCGTGCTTGAACACAACTTCGGTTGCGAAACTTTCGAGCATGAAGGGTAGACTTTGATTAATTCCATCATCAACTTCACCATTCATACAAAGTCAACCAATATTCGACTATTAACTTCGAGATAACTACACAAATGGTGTATCCACTTGGTTTACATTTCGTGCTCGAACAACACATCAGTTGCGAAACTCCCGAGCATGAAGGATACACTTGGATTCATTCCATCATCAACTTCACCATCCATATAAAGTCAATCAATAATCAACTATTAACTCTTCGAGATAACTACACAAATTGTGTGTCCACTTGGTTTACACTTCGTGCTCGAACACAACTTCGGTTGCGAAACTTTCGAGCATGAAGCTTACACTTGGATTCATTCCATCATCAACTTCACCATTCATACATAGTCAACCAAGATTTGACTATTAACTTCGAGATAACTTCATAAATTGTGTATCCACATGGTTTACACTTCGTGCTTGAACACAACTTCGGTTGCGAAACTTTCGAGCATGAAGGGTAGACTTTGATTAATTCCATCATCAACTTCACCATTCATACAAAGTCAACCAATATTCGACTATTAACTTCGAGATAACTACACAAATGGTGTATCCACTTGGTTTACATTTCGTGCTCGAACAACACATCAGTTGCGAAACTCCCGAGCATGAAGGATACACTTGGATTCATTCCATCATCAACTTCACCATTCACACAAAGTCAAACTAGAATCGACCATTAACTCTTCGAGATAACTACACAAATTGTGTATCCACATGTTTTACACTTCGTGCTCGAACAGAACTTTGGTTTGGAAACTCCCGAGCATGAAGGGTACACTTGGCTTCATTCCATCATGAACTTCACCATTCATACAAAGTCACCCAATATTCGACTATTAACTTCGAGATAACTACACAAATTGTGTATACACTTGGTTTACACTCGTGCTCGAACAGAACTTCAGTCGCGAAACTCCCAAGGATGAAGGGTACACTTGGATTTCTTCCATCATCAACTTCGCCAAGTTAACCAAGATTGGACTATTAACTTCGAGATGACTACAAAATTGTTTCTCCACTTGGTTTACACTTTGTGCTTGAACACAACTTCGGTTGTGAAACTCCCTAGCATGAAGGGTACACTTGGATTCATTCCATCATGAAATTCACCATTCATACAAAGTCAACCAAGATTCGACAATTAACTTCGAGATAACTTCATAAATTGTGTATCCACTTGGTTTACACTTCGTGCTCAAACACAACTTCGGTTGCGAAACTTCCGAGCATGAAGGGTAGACTTGGATTCATTCCATCATCAAACTCAACCATTCATAAAAAGTCAACCAAGATTCGACTATTAACTTCGAGAGAACTACACAAATGGTATATCCACATAGATTACACTTCCTGCTCGAACACAACTTCGGTTGAGAAACTTTTGAGCATGAAGCTTACACTTGGATTCATTCCATCATCAACTTCACCATTCATACAAAGTCAAGCAATATTCGACTATTAACTCTTCGAGATAACTACACAAATTGTGTATCCACTTAGTTTGCACTTCGTGCTCGAACACAACTTCAATTGCGAAACATTCGAGCATGAAGCTTACACTTGGATTCATTCCATCATGAACTTCACCATTCATACAAAGTCAACCATGAATTGACTATTAACGTCGAGATAATACACAAATTGTGTATCCACTTGGTTTACACTTCGTGCTCGAACAGAACTTTGGTTGCGAAACTCCCGAGCATGAAGGGTACACTTGGGTTCATTCCATCATGAACTTCACCATTCATACAAAGTCACCCAATATTCGACTATTAACTTCGAGATAACTACACAAATTGTGTATACACTTGATTTACACTCGTGCTCGAACAGAACTTCGGCTGCGAAACTCCCGAGCATGAAGAGTACACTTGGATTCCTTCCATCATCAACTTCGCCAAGTTAACCAAGATTCGACTATTAACTTCGAGATGACTACAAAATTGTTTCTCCACTTGGTTTACACTTCGTGCTTAAACACAACTTCGGTTGTGAAACTCCCTAGCATGAAGGGTACACTTGGATTCCTTCCATCATGAAAGTCAACCAAGATTCGACTGTTAACTTCGAGATAACTTCATAAATTGTGTATCCACTTGGTTTACCCTTCGTGCTCGAACACAACTTCGGTTGCGAAACTTCCGAGCATGAAGGGTAGACTTGGATTCATTCCATCATCAAACTCAACCATTCATAAAAAGTCAACCAAGATTCGACTATTAACTTCGAGATAACTACACAAATGCTGTATCCACTTGGTTTACACTTCGTGCTCGAACACAACTTCGGTTGAGAATCTTTTGAGCATGAAGCTTACACTTGGATTCATTCCATCATCAACTTCACCATTCATACAAAGTCAACCAATATTCGACTATTAACTACGAGATAACTACAAAACTTGTGTATCCACCTTGTTTACACTTCGTGCTTGAACAAAACTTCGGTTACGAAACTTCTGAACATGAAGTGTAGACTTGGATTCATTGCATCATCAACTTCACCATTCATACAAAGTCAACCAAGATTCGACTATTAACTTCGAGATAACTAAACAAATGTTGTATCCACTTGGTTTACACTTTGTGCTCGAACAAAACATCAGTTGCGAAACTCCCGAGCATGACGCGTACACTTGGATTCATTCCATCATCAACTTCACCATTCATACAAAGTCAACCAAGAATCGACTATTAACTCTTCGAGATAACTACACAAATTGTGTATCCACTTGGTTTACACTTCGTGCTCGAACACAACTTTGGTTGCGGAACTCCCGAGGATGAAGGATATACTTGGCTTCATTCCATCATGAACTTCACCATTCATACAAAGTCACCCAATATTTGACTATTAACGTCAAGATAACTTCATAAAATGTGTATCCACTTGGTTTACACTTCGTGCTCAAACACAACTTCGGTTGCGAAACTTCCGAGAATGAAGCTTACACTTGGATTCATTCCTTCATCAACTTCACCATTCATACAAAGTCAACCATGAATCGACTATTAACGTCGAGATAATACACAAATTATGCATCCACTTGGTTTACACTTCGGGCTCGAACAGAACTTTGATTGCGAAACTCCCGAACATGAGGGATACACTTGGCTTCATTCCATCATGAACTTCACCATTCATACAAAGTCACCCAATATTTGACTATTAACTTCGAGATAACTTCATTAATTGTGTATCCACTTGGTTTACACTTCGTGCTCGAACACACCTTCGGTTGCGAAACTTTCGAGCATGAAGCTTACACTTGGATTCATTCCATCATCAACTTCGCCATTCATACAAAGTCAACCAATATTCGACTATTAACTTCGAGATAACTACACAACTTGTGTATACACTTGGTTTACACTTTGTGCTCGAACAAAACATCAGTTGCGAAACTCCCGAGCATGAAGGGTACACTTGGATTCTTTCCAACATGAAATTCACCATTCATACAAAGTCAACCAAGACTCGATTATTAACTTCGAGATAACTTCATAAAATGTGTATCCACTTGGTTTACACTTCGTGCTCGAACACAACTTCGGTTGCGAAACTTCCGAGAATGAAGCTTACACTTGGATTCATTCCATCATCAACTGCACCATTCCTACAAAGTCAACAATGATTCGACTATTAACTTCGACATAACTTTATAAATTATGTATCCACTTGGTTTACACTTCGTGCTCGAACACAACTTCGGTTGCGGAACTTCCGAGCATGAAGGGTACACTTGGATTCATTCCATCATCAAACTCTACCATTCATAAAAAGTCAACCAAGATTCGACTATTAACATCGAGATAACTACACAAATGGTGTATCTACTTGGTTTACACTTCGTGCTCGAACACAACTTCGGTTGAGAAACTTTTGAGCATGAAGCTTACACTTGGATTCATTCCATCACCAACTTCACCATTCATACAAAGTCGACCAATATTCGACTATTAACTCTTCGAGATAACTACACAAATTGTATATCCACTTGGTTTACACTTTGTGCTCGTACACAACTTTCATTGCGAAACTCCCGAGCATGAAGGGTACACTTGGATTCATTCCATGATCAACTTCACCATTCAGAGCTTTCGGTGCGGGGTTTGTCAGCTTCGTAATGTAAGTTCTTGTTCATTAAAACCCGTCGATCAACTGGAACAGGATTGTCTCGGTTAAGTTCGATCTCTTGCCTAGTTGATCGGCGAGTTGAGTTCTATTATTGCTTTAATCTATTTTGGCTTGAAGTAATAGTAGTTCTCGATCAAGTTCTCGCGGGTTCTTCTATCTCGGTTTGGTCCGATCAATCTGGTTGGCTGGATTTATGTTGTCAGATTAGATCGAGCGCTCGTGAGGGCTTACCGGTGGAGTTCTAGCCAAGATTGTCTTAAGTAATTTGTTGATTGGTTCATTAAGCTCATCGATCTTCATGTTTTCTATAGTTATATCATGCTAGATTACATACTGTCCGATCGGCTTATAGATGTTTGTCCGATCAGCTAGGTTTAATGGGTTAGTTACAAATTACGCTGGTTTGCTATCTTATGATTCGCATGCTACAATGATTAGCTGATATCCTGCATGGTTATATTTAGATATGTACTGTCTCGATTAGGTTCGATCTTCTAGGTCTGGTGTCAGCATGTATGTTGTTGATTATTATTGTTTTATGCTGGTAATTAGTATAGCCTTCTGGTTTATATTTAAATTCCACACTTGGTCTTCTATTGGCTGTCGATTTATCGTGAGATAAGCATTGAATCAGTGTGATCGGTTGATTAATCTTAAGACTGTCTCGGTTGGGTCCGATCTTTTAAGGTTAATTGGTTGGTTGGTTTATTTAGTGTTTATCATGCTTTTGACTCAGCCGATTGAGCACATTTATCCTCACTATCACGAAATTCTTGTAAAATCGATCGTCTAGTTCGTCGGCTAGGGTCCTAGGACGGTATCGGCTGTCCGGCCGATAGCGATTTTAGGCTTAACTATTTCCATTCTATATCTTGTCAGTTACAGGATCAAACTAACTGGTACGCCCAGCATTTCCAAGAATTAGGTCCTACACTAGAGTGCTCTAAGATTGATTCCCGAGAACCGGTTCTCAATTGTCATGGGTGCGACTCTCAAAACCATGCACCCATAGCCTACCATAAACAATATTTTAGTCATATTTAATCCACATCAGGAGATTAATCTTGATCACAACCATTAAAGGTCTAACAAGTCTAGTAGTAATTAAATGATAATTAGTGAGCTAGTTGAACTAAGCCAGGCTAAGCATTACCTAAGCCTATTTCTAGTCAAATTAACCCTAGAATAAGAAAATCAACAGATATAAATAAAGGTAAATGCCCAATAAATAAATAAAGTGAATACATTTAAATACAATGCATGTTTGAATGAAAAAGCGGGGGATTTTATAATCTTGGGATCAATATGATCAAGGATGGGGTGCCACTTTCCTTGCTTAGACCCACGAGGAACTTCTGCAACGACTTTGAGGACGGAACTTCTGCAACGACTTTGAGGACGATCGGCGCTGCAACGGGGTCAAAACATACGATAAACAAAGCAAAACAAGCAAAAACATGCAATAAAACTACTGAAACAGAGAGAAACTATTTTTAATGGATTCTTGGCGTTTTTCTAGATTTATGAAATTTGAATGGACTAAAACGGAGACTACATGAATTAGTTATGAATTTCAGAAGTTTAACTATGTTTTTAAACTAAACAGAAAACCTTAAATGAATTTATTGCGCAATAATTAAAGGCATGACGTCAGTGACAGGGGAGAGAGTGGCTGACAACTAGGGTTTCCTGAGATAGGGTTCCAAGATAGCAGAATACCACTGTCATTAGCCATCATCTTCAATTTTTTGGGCACCCTTCAATGTTGCTCTACCCCGAGGCTTGCCTATGCCTAAAGTCATCAGTAAGTTTGTTAATCCGAGCACTCCTTCTACCGAAATCTCCCAACTAAACTGTCAGTTTCTTTTTTCTTCTTTTTTCTTCCCTGGACAGCTGTAGACTTGGTTGAATTTTGCTCAAAGGGGTCACTAGGCAAGTTGAAGTCTTCCTAAGCTAGGATGGCTTGAAGGGCGGTAATCGGTAAGACTTGTTGGCCCATCCACAATTCTAAGGCCTTAAGTAGAGCAGCTATAAGAAGGGAGTACTGTACCAACTAGAGCACAGGACGATAAGTTGGAACCAACGGCCCAAAATGTTGAATTGGAAGCCCACCAGAAGTGCTACTAGGGAGCCCAGCTAGATTCAAATTTCTCAGACGAGTCCAGAATTGGGGAATGACCATGAAGGTAGGCATATCATCAGCTAGGTCATGACCCAGCATCTTACTGCCCTCACTGCCCTGGATACCCTGATTAGTAACAGGCACTATCTCCATCTGATTCAAGGAAACATTATGGGAGATAGCGCTGTACGAGTGAGATTGTTCCTCCTATTTGAAAGAGTATATCAACGCCTAGAGGGGGATAAATAGGCGATTAAAAAATTAAACCTAAAAAAGCGGAAGCTGAAACTTTCGGAAGTTCCCGTTAGGACTTCGGAACTTCCGGCCTAGGGCACAAAGAATGAGGAAGTGAACCAGTAACCCTAGCTTGAGGGGTTGGGACGTATTTATACCCCTCCTCTCTTTTTCTGCCCGTTGCGGGCAAAAGATGCTCTCTTCAGAACTTCCGAAGAATCTCTTCGGAACTTCCGATCAGTTCAAAATAACTGCCCCCAACACATAGAAAATTCAAAGTCAACTGCGAAAAATCAAGTCTTCGGAAGTTTCGGTCACAACCATCGAAACTTCCGTGAATCGTATAGAACCGAAATTGAACTTCCTTGGTTCCTTATAGAACCGAATCTGATTTCTTCGGAACTTCCGTAGTTCTTATAGAACCGAATCTGACCTCTTTGGAAGTTCCTTAGACACTCTTGGAACTTCTGTAAATTCCAGTATAAATTCAAAAGATAGCAAAAGATGCACTTCAAATATATTTCCGAGCACCGGATTAATTCCTAGAATTCATTTGTGCTCCCTTCTTTATAGTACGACATTTCTAGTTGACTCAAACTCAAAATAGATGCCCATGCCAACATGAATATACCGATTTTGTTCTTCACATGGGTGGCACAACAACTTTTCTTATGAGGACTTTCTATATCTTCACATTCTCACACAACTCATTAGTCCTCATTATTTAATTATCATTAATCACCAAAACAAATTAGGGGCCTAGATGCGCTTTTTCATCTCCTCTTTTTTGGTGATTGATGACAATCATTTGATTCACAAGAGATAATTGAATAAATTTGATAAAATTTTGACACAAGGTTAAGATCAAGCTCCCCTAAAGATATGCATTATACGCACAGGGTAGCTCCCCCTTACACCTTGCATCCTACATAAGCATAAATGTGAAGAAGCATAGATATAACAATAGAAATAGCAAGCTCTCAAATAATATTACATCACATCACAGAGTCAAGGTAAACATGTGACAAGTAACAATTATACCACCACATAAACAAGCCAAGGTAAACATGCGACGCAAATAGTTCGATGAATGCAATGCAATGCAGATAGTTCAAGTGTTCTGTCACGTCTAGAGTTTTTCATAAGCTAAAAATATTTTAAAAATGCATTAAAAATAATTTGTTAATTAAAGGTCAAGAGAAAACAAGTGTATTAGTTAATTAATTTAATTGGAATCTTTTTGGATAAATGTCCTAAGAGCACTTTAAATTATCAACAGGATTTGAACTTGAGATCCACTAAATAAAATTTGCCTAAATAAATTTAATAAAAATCAGCAAAATTGGAGACAATTTCTTCCTTTCCTTTTTTTCCTCCTTCCTTTTTCTGTCACTTTTTCCCTTTTTTTTTTTTCCTTTCTCTCTTTTTCTCTTTTTCCTTTCTCCTTTTTCTTCTCCTTCTTTCCCGCCAGTGGGTCGGAGCCCATCTCCCCTTCCTCCTCCTCTTCCCTCCCCGTCGGCCCACCTCCCCTTCGGCCCATCCCCTCCTCCCTCTCCCGCATGCTCTCCCCCTCCCACCTGGGCCATAGTCGCTCGGCCCAGCTCATCTCCCCGCCGCACGCCGCCAAGTCTGCTTAGCCTCCCGTGGTCGAACCAGATTCCTCCGCCGCACCCTCAACTGCCTTCGCGGAGTCCGCACCACGCCCGACTCAGTCTCCACCCGCCACCCGCCCTAGCTAGCCGTGCCACACCTATAAATTTCGCCTTCCCGCGCGCGGCCACCGGTTTTCCCTCCCGCACCCGAGCATCGCCGCTTCCTCTTGCCGATCGATCACGCCGCCCGCGCCTCGCCATCGGCCGTCATCGTGCGTCCCGCCACCTTGCCGACGAAACCTCGCTTTCACCGCCGTCGGTGAGCGCCAACATCCCCTCTCTCCCTCTCTTTTCCTCTCCGCCAGTGGACGCCGAGTACGGTGCCGCTGCCGTGCGCGTGTGCGCCCCGGACGTCGTCGTCGGTCCTCCGCCTGCCGTCACCCCTGCCTCGCCGTCGCCGTGCCCATCGCACGCCATCGCTGTCGCCTCCCCAAGCCGACTCTGCCCTTCACCGCCCTCCTCTCGGCGTGGCAATTAATGACCGGTTCTCAAGAAACCCTAAAAGTCTTACACGCACTAACCACAAGCCGAAATGGGTAAGGTGGGATTTGAAGCATGGCTTCGAACTATTCGATGTACCAAGGCAAGGCTGAGCGTGATGGAGTACTGTCACACCCGGAGTTTAATCCCAAGGCTAATTCGTAAAAGAAATTCGTAAACAACAATTGGCTTAATTAATTCAGGAAAAATCCCTCTAAAGAAATTAATTTAATTAAATCAAAGTTCGCAAATTATTAATAGGATTTAAACTCAAATTGAAGAGTATAAAAGGTTGCCCAAAAATTTAATTTAAAATTCGACAAAAGTGGGGCCTTTTCTTTTCCTCCTTTCTCTTTCTCAAATTGGGATGAAGACTAATCTTCCTCCTCCTTTTTCTTTTTCCTTCCTTCGTCCTCCTCCCAGGCTGGCCCAGCCGAGTCGGCCAGCCTCCCTCCTCCTCCAGGCCTCTCCCAGCACGCGCCCTCTCCCCCCCGGCCGGGTCACTCTTAAGTTCAAGATTATGCTTTTTCTCATGAATGAGCATAGCCTCTTGCTTCTCAAGAGTGGAGTCTTGATGCTCAATGGTGTCAAGCAACTCACACATGGTGGGAAAAGACTCCGTGCTTAGCTCATCAAACAACTCATCTTCAACCTTATTATCATCACTCCCACAATCAAATCATGACTAAACAATTTGGAATGGGGTGATACCTTGCACTCTTTTGCCATAAGACAAAGAGGAGCATCATTGTCGCTATCATAGTTGGAGTGTTGTGTCGGTGGTGGTGAAGACATGATGGCGACGATTGCCATCCCTTCATCATCACTTGAGCTTGAGTCGCTTTCGGAGTCGGAGGTCCACTCATCATCAATATGAGCTTGCCCCATTTCCTCCTTCCCATGCTTCCCCTTGTTTTCCTTCAAGTGCCTCTCCTTCTTGTCGTCATCGAGCTTGGGGCACTCAATGATGAAGTGACCGGTTTTACCACACTCAAAACACTTCATTGATGAGTGTCTTCCCCTTGACTTGCCGAACCTTGACTTGGAAGGGCCTCTGTTGAAGAAGCCACTTCTTTTCATGTACTTCCCAAGTCGTCGGACAAACAATGCCATATCATCCTCGGCTTGAGAAGCACACTTTTCATGTACCTCGGCTTCCTTGACGGCTTTCAAGGCTATGTCTTGTTTCTTCGGTGCTGAGCCTTGAGAGATAAAGTTGCAAGCATCCTTGGATTCTTGCTCCATCAAGTTATGAGTGAGGATTCGCCCGAGCATGCCTTGAGGTGTCAATGTGTTGTAGTCGGCATGCTCACGAATAAGGGTTACCAACGTTCAGTTCCTTGGTGTGATGGCCCGAGCATCTTCTTCACGACATAACTACCCGTCATGTCCTTGCACCCAAGTCCGTTGATAATGAGGACATTCCTAGCATTCACTCATCTCCACATGAAACTACACTTGATATAGTTGGTCCGATTACATGTAGTAGAGCTAAACAATTGGAGAAGGAAATTCATTCTCAGGTGAACGCTAACCTTATGTTTAATAATCGGTTTATGTTGAATCAGTCTATGCTTTTGAGTTATTGTTCCAATGTCCTTAGGAATGATGGAGTATGTGAACCAGCATTGGATGAAGATGGATTCAAGCCTCTGGACATCTGAACTAATGCAACTAGAAGCTAGATGACTGGCACATGGTCTGAATTCCAAGCTTCACCATGGACAGAATACAAAGAGTTAGACGGTGAACAATAAGTGGATGGAAGCGTCTTCAAGTCTACTTTCCAACCCATCAAACGACTCATCATTTGGACTTCCCAATAAAGAGTTATGCTCATTTTAGTAACTGCTGCCAGGAGCTGAAAAGACGCGCGAAACAGCCACGAAATCCACTAGTGCATGCGCATGCTGCCATTTACTCAAAGCTGAACGCCCCTATCTCTATATATATCTTCTACTAGACAATGAAAGGTCATTTTTTTTTTATATGAACTGAATTCAGACTACACAAACTCGTGGAGTTTTGTTTATGTGTGAGTCTTGAGAGGCTTACAACACTTGTTCTTTCGATTCCTGAGGGAGTTGTAGAACACCGAACTGTGGTTCACCCAGTTCGTGCCTTCACGTCTATAGGGCGTGATTGCCTGGGCTGTTTCGTCGGTACGTGGAAGGGTGATTGTCTCGGTAGTTCGTCGCGTGGACAACCTCATGGTGCACTGCCTCTTCACCAGGTCACGCAGCGGCAAGTTATCAAGTTCGCGAATCCTACGAGAAGATCGGGCCACACAACTTGCTACACGCGTTGCATAGGCGTGTGCATATCAACTTTTATCCACTTAATGAATCATGTTTTACGAGCTTTCATTGGCAAGTTTGTAGTTGTTTATTTTGATGACATCCTGATCTATAGCAAATCATTTGATGAACATCTTGATCATATCCGTCAAGTACTTGTTCTTTTGAGGGAAGCGAAATTGTATGGCAACATTTCTAAGTGCACCTTTTGCACAAACCGTGTTGTTTTCCTTGGTTTTGTTGTTTCTGCAAGTGGTATTCAGGTTGATGCAGAGAAGGTTAAAAGCAATAAAGGATTGGCCTACACCGGTAAATGTGAGCCAAGTTCGAAGCTTTCATGGTCTTGCAAGTTTCTATAGGCGTTTTGTCAAAGATTTCAGCACCCTCGCTGCACCCCTTAACAATCTCACAAAGAAGGATGTTCCATTCAAGTGGGGATATGACGAAGACCAAGCATTTCACACACTAAAAACAAAGCTTTGTGAAGCAGCGCTGCTACAACTTCCTGATTTTTGGTAAGACATTTGAGATCGAATGTGATGCAAGTGGTATTGGCATAGGAGGTGTACTGCTGCAAGAAGGTAAACCTGTTGCCTGCTTTTCTGAAAAGCTAAATGGTCCGCATCTGAATTACTCGGTTTATGACAGAGAGCTTTATGCCTTAGTTCGCGTTTTGGAAGTTTGGCAACATTACTTGTTATCTAAAGAATTTGTAATCCATTCTGATCATGAAGCTTTGAAATATCTTAAAAGTCAAGGCAAGTTGAACCGTTGACATGCGAAATGGACTGAGTTCATTGAAACGTTTCCCTATGTTGTCAAACATAAGCGTGGTAAAGATAACATTGTTGCCGATGCATTGTCTAGAAGATCTGCGTTGATTACACAACTAGATACAAAAGTGCTTGGTTTGGAATTCATTAAAACACTTTATGCTATTGATGCTGATTTTAACGAACCTTTCTCTCGTTGCATTAATGGAAAAGGTTGGGATAAATAAGTACATGATGGCTTCTTGTTTCGGACTAACAAAATATGCTTTCCAGCTTGTTCGATTCGTCAAGTTCTTTTGCAGGAAGCACATGCAGGTGGACTAGCAGGTCATTTTGGTGTCAAAAAGACATTGGATATGCTCTCTGATCATTTCTTTTAGCCACATATGCGACGTGATGTCCAGCGGCACACATTTGCTTGAAAGCTAAGTCCTGCCTCAATCCCCATGGTTTATATACTCCACTACCTAGTCCACATGTACCTTGGGAAGATATATCTATGGACTTTGTTCTGGGGTTACCTAGGTCTCCTAGGGGGGATTCTATTTTTTTTGTTGTAGATCGCTTTTCTAAAATGGCACATTTTATCCCATGTCATAAGAGCGATGATGCTTCACACGTTGCTGATTTCTTTTTCAGGGAGATCGTTCGTTTACATGGAGTTCCAAAGACTATTGTTTCAGACCGGGATTCAAAATTTCTCAGCTATTTTTCGACGACATTGTGGGCTAAGCTTGTCACGAAGCTGTTATTTTCAACCGCTTGTCATCCACAAACAGATGGGCAAACTGAAGTTGTCAACCGTACCTTGTCAACCATGTTGCGTGCTGTGTTGAAAAAGAATTTGAAGCTCTGGGAAGACTGCCTTCCACATGTTGAATTTGCTTATAACAGGTCAGTCAATTCTACAACAAACTCTTGTCCATTTGAAATTGTTTATGGGTTTAAACCGCATACTCACATGGATCTTTTGCCTTTACCATTACAGGAACAAGTTAATTTGGACGCCACAAAAAGATCGAACTTTATCAAGTGGTTACATGCGGAGACAAGACAGAATATTGAGAAGAAATCAGCACAATATGCAAAGCAAGCAAACAAAGGTAAGAAGGTTACATTTCAGCCAGGAGATCTTGTATGGTTGCGATCGTTTTCCCCAACAATGTAAGAGTAAGTTATCACCTCGGAGTGATGGTCCGTTCAAGGTTCTCCAACAAATTAATGATAATGCTTACAAACTTGAATTGCCACCTGAATATTCCAATGTGAGTATCACATTCAATGTCAAAGATTTGCTTCCATTTGCTGGTATGCCTGAGTCGAGGATGACTCCATCTCAAGAGGGGGAGGCTAAAGAGGACATTCCTAGCATTCACTCATCTCCACATGAAACTACACTTGATATAGTTGGTCCAATTACAAGGAGTAGAGCTAAACAATTGGAGAAGGAAATTCATTCTCAGGAGAACGCTAACCTTATGTTTAATAATCGGTTTATGTTGAATCAGTCTATGCTTTTGAGTTCTTGTTCCAATGTCCTTAGGAATGATGGAGTATGTGAACCAGCAAGGGATGAAGATGGATTCAAGCCTCTGGACATCTGAACTAATACAACTAGAAGCTAGATGACTGGCACATGGTCCGAATTCCAAGCTTCACCACGGATAGAATACAAAGAGTTAGACGGTGTTTAATAAGTGGATGAAAGCGTCTTCAAGTCTACTTTCCAACCCATCAAACGGCTCATCATTTGGACTTCCCAATAAAGAGTTATGCTCATTTTAGTAACTGCTGCCAGGAGCTGAAAAGACGCGCGAACCAGCCACGAAATCCACTAGTGCATGCGCATGCTTCCATTTACTCAAAGTTGAACGCCCCTATCTCTATATATATCTTGTACTAGACAATGAAAGGTCATTTTCTTTATATGAACTGAATTCGAACTACACAAACTCCTGGAGTTTTGTTTATGTGTGAGTCTTGAGAGGCTTACAACACTTGTTCTTTCGATTCCTGAGGGAGTTGTAGAACGCCGAACTGCGGTTCACCCAGTCTCACGTCTATAGGGCGTGATTGCGTGGGCTGTTTCGTCGGTACGTGGAAGGGTGATTGTCTCGGTAGTTTGTCGCGTGGACAACCTCGTGGTGCACTGCCTCTTCACCAGGTCACGCAGCGACAAGTTATCAAGTTCGCGAATCCTACGAGAAGATTGGGACAAACAACTTGCTACACGCGTTGCATAGGCGTGTGCATATCAATTGATCTCGTTGACGATCTTGCTCAACCTGTCGTACATCTCACTTGGGGTCTCCTTTGGCTTCACTTGTGGACCCACGCACCCCATCGGTCGGTGCATTCATGAACGTTCCGGAGAGTGTTCCAAATTTCCTTTGCGCTCTCGATCCCATCGACCCGATTAAACTCACTTGGACTCAATGCACCAAGCAATGCATTGGTAGCTTGAGCATTCTTATCTAGATGGCTTATTGGGTGTTGTTGGGTTCTGCAAAACATAGTCATTTTTGACTGTTCTCCAAATAGATGTGTTAATAGACTTTTCATCCTATGCTTCCAAGTGGCATACCCGTACCGGTTAAGTACGGTGCCTTACCGCTATAAGAGGAATAGGATGTAGATGTATAGTAGTCATGCCCAACGATGGAGTAATCACCGCTTCAGTCATGAGGAATAATCGTATCATCACTCTTCCTCTCTCATGACATGATCTCTCCAAGCGGTTAAGCCTAATAAGGAGATTAGGCTCTGGTACCAATTGAAAGAGTATATCAAGGCCTAGAGGGGTGAACAGGGGATTAAAAATTAAACCTAAAAAGCAAAAGCTAAAACTTTCAAAAGTTCCAATCAGGGCTTCGGAACTTCCGGCCTTCAGAAGTTTCGTTGATCTTCAAAACTTTCGCGGCACCAGATCTAGAACAAGAAATGAGTAGATCTAGCCAACCAAAACACAAATAAGCAAACTACCTCCAAGCTTTGCACAATCAGCAACTAGAGTACACGCGGCAACCAAAAGCAAAGCTCAAATAACAAGATAGAGAGATTTCACAAGTAGGCACGGAGACTTTTTACCGAAGTTTCAATCCTTGAAGGGATTGTACTCTCCGTTGAGGAGCTTAAACTTGAGTCGGGTTCCACGACCCTTTCCTCGGGGTTAACTCGTGCACTCTCCCTCACTTGAAGTGTCTCTTTCCTTTCAGAGGTGAGACCCAACCTTAACAAACTTTTCCCAGCTTACCACAAGAACTTTGGCGGCTTAAGGAACGATGCCTAGTCGTCTAGGTGTCCTCAAACACCAAGAGTAACAAGGTTGCAACGAGTTCTTAGGGATGAATCTGCTGCTCAAGAAATTTATCACGAAGTCAACACCAAGCACTCAAACCAACTCATAACAACTAACTCTCGCACACACAAAATCCCTTAGATCCATCGAGAGAAGGAAGTGAGAAAGCAAGGCTCAAAGTGAACTTCAAGAAATGCAAGCCTAAGGCACAAAGAATGAGCAAGTGAACAAGCAACCCTATCCGTTGGGGCAAAAGATGCTCCCTTCGGAACTTCTAAAGACCCTATCCGAAACTTCCAGTCAGTTCAAAATAACTGCCCCCAACACATAGAAAATTCAAAGTCAATAGCGAAAATTCAAGTCTTCGGAAGTTCTAGTCAAAACCATCAGAACTTCCGTGAATCGTATAGAACCAAAATTGATTTCCTTCGGAACTTCCGAAGCTCATCTTCAAAACTTCCGTGGTTCTTACATAACCGAATCTGATTTCTTCAGAAGTTCCGAAGCTCATCTTCGGAACTTCCCTGGTTCTTACGGAACCGAATCTAACCTCTTCGGAAGTTCCGTAGACACCTTCGGAACTTCCGTAAATTCCAGCATAAATTCAAAAAGATAGCAAAAGATGTACTTCAAATATATTTCCGAGCACCGGATTTATTCATAGAATTCATTTGCACACCCCTCTTCATAGTACGACATTCCTAGTTGACTCAAAACTCAAAATAGATGCACATGCCAACACGAATATACCGATTTTCTTCTTCACGTGGGCAGCACAACAACTTTTCTCATGAGGACTTTCTATATCTTCACATTCTCACACAACTCATTAGTACTCAACATTTAATTGTCATTAATCACCAAAACAAATTCGGGGCCTAGATGCACTTTCACTATTGAGCATTGTCGTTTTGATCATTGTCCCCCATTTCCTCATCTTCCACTGGATCGTCTTGGTGATCGTTGAACGGTAATGGCTTCGGGAGCGGGAGATGGTTCACACGAGGCAAGTCTTCATCTACAGGCTGAACATCTGCCAAATCCCTATTGAGAATAAACATAGATACTGTCCATGACCGTACCACCCCGCCAAACAGGGAGTACTTTTTTAGCACTTGCTTTCTGGGCACTTCTTCAACACAGGAAAAATACATTTGGCCATAACACGACCCCTGAATCTTGGGCCATTTACCCATCTGAGTCTGCCAAAAGTACTAACTACTTTGCCCACATTCTCATGTGTATCTAGATCCAACGGAAAATCAAGCATCATAACCCAGCTTTCTCTGGTTAGGGGGAGTTCCAGCACGTGGTGGTAAGGTCATGGTGAGCAAAGCTTAGCACAAAATGATTAATTTACATTATAGGGACCCCCCATAAGCACCGCATCCCGAACAAGGGTAGTAGCTAGATGAACATAGGGAACCTTTGTTCCATGTCTACTAGGATCCAGTAAATGGAAACCAAGCACATTCTGAACATAAGCAACTATCTCCTGATCATATTGCTCGAGGGCTGGCTAGGGCTGGACGGATGCTACAGCTATACCTTCATGGAGCTGAGGCTGCTCCTCCGAGATGATCACATCTTCCCAAGGAAGCTGGTGAAGCCAAGCAACGTTGAGGTGCATCATTGGGGGAATGAACGGCGCTTGGTCGGGATTGACAAAGGTCATTGGAGAGGAGGGTTTCCATCCACTGGAACTGCTCGGAGGAGGATGAACTGGGGAGACGAAGCAACCGGAGATTTGCGTGGTTCGAGGCAGGCAATCGGTATACTTCCATCTAATACTTGTTTATCAGAATCCTTATGTTTCGCAACCACCTGCTCCTTCTTGGGCTGCTCCTACTTGGGTTTTACTTTCTAAAGTACAGCTTTGGGCTTGGCCTAGCTATTCTCGGACTTATGATCTAGTTTCTTACAAGGGGAGCACCGGACTCTATTAACGCACTCTACCTCGACATGGCCCAATTGCAAACACCAAGAGCAATGCTTAACCGGCTCAGAAGGGGAGGCATGTTCAGGTTTTTGAGGGAGAGTTTAGAAGGCTGAGCAAGCCTCCTAAGATTTAGCCCTTTAATTGAATTCAAATTTGTATCACCCAAACTTCCCGCTTTAGAAGACTGCTTGAAAGGCAGCGTGTTCATCAGTTTGGAAGAACTTAGCTTTAGATCATGAGAAATCCGAGAGAACACATAATTCAATGGGATCATACGGGAATGAGCAGACTTGGGAGACGGCTTCACAAATCTAACAGATTTTTTACCCCTGACTAGTGTCCACTCCTTATGTTGTTCAATTTGCCAAAGACAGAGTTCTCTTTGCCAATTAGGTCCCCCATCTCTCCACTGAAAGAAATGAAAAGCAAAAGCTTTGCAAGAGAAGGATTTCATCCTATAAACCCATAAACCAATGGCCTTAGAACATACCAAAAGACCATAGCTCCTTCTGATAAGAAATTGAACGTTAAGATTAGCCGGGGAGCCACCAATGGCAGCCCTAAGGGGCTAAAGCTACCGAAGAATCACAAAGGCGAAAGGAAGAATGGGGAAATCTGCAACCAATAGAAAAGGTCGATAGGAGAAGTATCGAGAGAAGTGTACTGGTGATCGGAATCGGTAGACAGCTTCATCGCGAATGCGATCGCCATGGGAGAAGTCCCATCCTTCCAGAGGTCCCAGAGTCACCATGAATCTATTTTTACTATATGTTGATGACATGATTATCACTGGTGATGACTCTCAGTTCATTGGTCTTGTGAAGAAGCGTCTTAGTGGCCAGTTCTTGATGTCTGATCTTGCTCCTCTCAGGTATTTCCTTGGATTGAGCTATCTTCTACATCTACCGGCTTCTATCTCTCCCAATAGAGATATATCCAGGACCTTCTTGCTCGCGCTGATCTCACTGATGAGCGTGTAGTTGACACTCATATGGAACTTGGCTACATCTTCGGCCCGCTGATGGTGAGCCTCTTCAGGATGAAGGAATAAGTCTTGGCTAGTTGGTCCTGGTCTTCTGGTGTTTCTTTTTGCTTTTTCGCTTTCTAGGACAACATCTCTATTTTCAGTTTGGCTGCTCTAAGACAGCTAGGACACTAGTTTGTTGGGATGCGCTAGTATAGCTAGGGCAGCAGTTTGTTGGGATGCTCTAGGACAACATCTCCTTGGACTAGCAAGCAGCTATAAATATGTATCCAACCTCCCCCAGGAGGGCATGGCATTTGGTGATAAGTAAACGAAATATTGACCCAACTCTCCTAGCGTGATCCTCTCGATGAGAGTAAGGATTTTGTTGCTAACACAGGATCCCACCCACTACCGCCACCTCATTGGGAGTCTTGTCTATCTTGGTGTCACTCGTCCAGACATGTCTCACTCAGTTCACATTCCGAGTCAGTTTGTTTCTGCTACTTCTCAACTCCACTATGCCCATCTTCTACATGTTCTCCGATATCTTCGTGGTACTGTCTCTCGTCGCCTTTTCTTCCCTCGCTCTAGCTCTTTATAGCTGTGGGCATACCCTGATGTGACTTGAGCTAGTGATCACACTGATCGTCCCACTCTCTCTACTTATCGTGTCTTTCTTGGCTCCTCTCTTATTGCCTAGAAGACCAAGAAGCAGACTGCAGTTTCCCGTTCGAGTGCACAGGCCGAGTTGCGAGCCATGGCAGCCTTGACAACTGAGGTCACTTGGTTGCGCTAGCTTTTGGAGGATTTTGGAGTTTATGTCTCCCTGTCGACTACCCTGTTCTCACACAATACTGGTGCCATCAGCATTGCTTGAGACCCAGTGAAACATGAGCTCACCAAGCACATAGGTGTTGATGCTTCATACATGCGCTCCCAGGTGCAATATGATGTTGTAGCTCTTCGGTATATTCCTTCGGAGCATCAGTTAGCCGATTCCTTCATGAAGGCCCAGACTAGAGCTCAACAAAGCTATTTTCTTTCCAAACTCAATGTGCTTGATCCACTATGAGTTTGAGGGGGTGTTAGATCTATCTTATATAGCTAGCTGTGTTAGGTGAGTTTGAGCTCAACATAGCTTTAAATGTTGTCATCATTAATATCTTTTCCAGATTGTCAGTAGGATTTGAACAAGTCAAATTAGGACTTAGAGCGTTACAGTATAGTTACTATATTTTTATTCTATAACCATTTTTTGAACCGAGTTGTATAGTTTTGTGCAGAGCAGAGTTTTGGAATAGAAACACCTACACATGGGCAGGCAAAAACCATACAACAAAATAAATGAATTCTACAAGTCAAAGAATGTATTAAGTTGAATAGACAGTAATTCTCGACGAAATACTAACGCTCTGTCACTAAAACCTTTTTAGAAAAAAAAACAATAGACAAATCAATTAAGCACTAACGTCTAGCCGCAAAAACAAAATTCATGTACAAACCTATTCAGAAAGAAGATGAATCCCCATGTTTCCTCTTAACAGAATGATGTCATCAGCTTCTTTTAGGATTTCATCAAAATGATTCAATCCCTGCAAATAAGGACTTGATAGGGGTCCAACAAATATAAATTTGGTCAAAAATGTTTGATTGTATGTTGCAAGCACCTCCACATTCTCAATTTTGACAAAAATCTAAATCTGGGCAAGGTGGCTTAACTTTGAGAGGAACTGAAGTGCCTGCATTCAAACACGATTGCCAGCATTGTTTCGAACTTTCTTTCCAATTAATAAATGAAAACATACATAAGACTATATATTTGAACCTAACATGCCGACCTGAATCCCACACCAGCCGGTGCCACGACCACAGCGACCACGTACACCGCTCGGGGTTCCGCCGTAAGCTGACGTCGCACCGACCTCAGTCGACCCAGGCTATGACAGCATCCGCCACCTCCCCGCGTCCATTGGCCCATGTTATGATTAGTTACAAACATGCTGGTTATTTCCGCTTACGCCCTCGTCTTTTCGCTTTTTCATCATAGTTTATTTTTCAGACTTTACTTTTATATTGCTAAATACACATATGTAAGTTTTTTGCTAACAAATTATTTTTCCTTCACAAATATGCCATTAAGCAATGGGAGCCTTAGTAACAGTCACACATAAAATCATTTCATATCTTGGTTTATACCTAGCGGAGCAAGTCATAGATATCATACTTTTCTACCAAAATGCACAGACAACACAAATTGACTGAAATTGGTACAGAGTAAAAGCCTGTCAACAGTGAACTTTAATAGATTTATACTACTGCACCAATTTAACTTTTAAACTGTGTTAATTTTGACAAAGTCCATATTAATTAACATGTGGAAGCTAGCCAGTGAAACTGATTGAATAAACATAAGAGGAAGCGAGGTAAACATTGCATCACCTTTGAAATGTCCATGTTTTTATAGGCCAATTTGTACATCAATGCATACCATCCATGATCCATGTGCATGCCCCAATAAATATAACGATGGCAATCATGGAGAAAAATGAAAAGTACTAATTCCAGAAGGTGAAAGTACATAGCACGAAAAAACAGTGTAAATGCTTGGAGCTAGACTGCAATGAGGTTTTTTTTTACACAAAACATTTGCATAGCAACCAGTACCATCATAAGGTACTTCAGCCCTATTCATGGATGTTACGACCATGAGTTAGAAAACTAAAAGAAAGCATCAAGATCTTAATTTGAATAATCCAATGTTTGAACCTAGAATGAGGCATTGAAAGGAAAATCAGAGATCCTATAAGTGAATTTTCTGACCGTAATTTGTGAGATTAAGGTGAATAGCGAATATGAAACTGTAGGGGCATAACTACAATCATTAGAAGAGTATATTTTTCCTGAACACAATACATGAAATGGTCACATGACATAGGCTGATATGTCACAATAGGTACCACATATGACAAAACAAATAGTACTAAAGAAAATTAACACCTGTGTGATGAATTAGTATGAGCCTCATGTGCCCATACGAAAGTAACTTTGAGAAATAAAAGAGGCATGGGGAAGCAGACAACCAGACATCATCAAAAAAAGTTCAGTGAATCTAATATCATATAGGTAAACGAAGGATACTATTTTGTAGAAGTCAAAATAGTAGTTGGCAATTAATTTTTAATGTGATAGGAACTTGAGTGTATCAGAAGTACGTACTGGTAAATCCATGCATTGATCCCTTTGGGCGAGCTAGATGTATCTATCACTAAAACAGAAAATTCAGCATTAGAATTAGTAATGGCCATACAGATTAGGAACAAATGCAATGGTAATGGCATAAAAAAAGAGCTTAAATTGATTTAGTAAAAAAAGAACACTAATAATGTCGTTGGCCTAGTAAATCAATATACCAACAGGTGTCAAAGGCAAAAATCCTTCCTTCTATGTGGTACATATACCCTTGACATGATAAGAGGTTGAAGGAATCATGGAAGATACGAATAAGTAGAGGTTAGTGCTACATAGGGTAGAAGTACATAAAGGTAATCCATGTATTGATCCTTTACGATAAGGTGGATATAAAACTGGGAAGGAATGTAAACCCCAGGATAAATTGCACCATTAAAGATTAGGAGCACAATTAGAAGACATTGATAACAGAATAAAACTTGTTAGAGTATTGCTAATAACATGAACTAATTTAGTGAAAGAAAGCATTAAAGATTATGTTGACCTACTAAAGTTGTAACTGACTCTTAAATCTTTTATCCGACGAAAACAATAATAGATACCAATAGAAATATGTGGTTCCTGATTTGAGCATTCTACCATGTAAGGGAGAAGTACCTAAAGGTAAGCCATCCATGGATCCTTTGTGGTTAGCTGGATGTGAAACTAGGAAGGAACGTAAAATTATAAAATCTTCATAGTAGAATGGGCACAACTAATCAACAACCTTAGAGTGAATGGAAGGCTAGTTTGTGTGTGTGTTGCATGAAACAGGGCAGCTGTCAGCCTGGCTTTTCTGTGCTGCTGGTCACGTCCTTCGTGCCAGAGAGGTGGTGGTGAGCCCCTCGGTTTCTCCTTGTCAAGGTAACCAGAGCTGCTGGTCACGTCCTTCGTGCTAGACAGGTGGTGGTGAGCCCCTCGGTTTCTCCTTGTCAAGGTAACCAGAGGCACCAACCGACTCGACATCCTCAACGTGCAGGTGGCACAACCCGTGTGCCTCGCCGCCCATCGGGACGACGAGGCGTGGCAGTGGCACGAGCGCCTCGGCCATCTCCACTTCGAGGCCCTTAAGTGGCTCAGTACCAAGGACACGAGCCACTTCAGGGCCAAGGAGCGGCTGCGATGTCTGCGCGTTGACAAAGCAGAGGTGGCTTCCCTTTCCCCATCAAACGAGCTTCCGAGCCAAGGAGCGGCTCGAGCTCGTGCATGAAGATTTGTGTGGCCCAGTGACTTCGGCCACACCAAGAGGATGATGCTACTTGCTACTTCTTGCTGCTCGTCGACGACCTCTCCCGCTACATGTGGGTGACGGTCCTCAGAAGCAAGGGACAGGCTGCGGACGCCATCAGGCGCATGCAGGCTACTACAGAGGCGGAATGCGGACGCAAGTTGTACGTTCTGTGCACCGACAACGGTGGTTAATTCACGACGACTGAATTCGCGTCGTATTGTGCTGATGAAGGTATTCAGCGCCACTACTCCGTGCTGGACAGCCCAAAGTAGAACGGCGTCGTTGAGCGGCGCAACCAGACGGTTGTGGGGATGGCTGAGAGAGGGATGCCGACAGTCCTCCGGGGAGAGGCGGTGATGACGGTCGTCTACATCCTCAACCGCTCACCTACCAAGGCCCTCGACGACAGGACGCCGTACGATGCTTGGCATGGGCGCAAGCCAGCGGTCTCCCACCTATGAGTCTTTGGCTACCTCGCGTTCGCCAAGGAGATTGGCCACATCAACAAGTTCGACGACAGAAGCACACCAGGGGTGTTCATCGGCTACACGAAGGGCTCGAAGCCCTACCGCATCCTCAACCCGGAGACACAGCGTATGCGCTTGGCGCACGACGTAGTGTTCGACGAAGGATGAGGATGGGCATCTGACAAGACACTGGACAACGGCTCTACTCCGATGTACGACGACTTCACTGTCAAGTACGTCCACTTCAAGGGACTTGGGGGAGTAGGCACCTCTTCTTCACCAAGCGTGCCTACCCAAGTCGCCGAGTCTCCGGCACCCGCCACTTTGGCAGCGCCACGCCGTCGAGCCACAACTTCAGCTGCAATGAGCTCTTCACTGAAACCACCACAGCGGGGGACCCCACGCACTCCAGCACCAACAACCACCCCTCGGGCCTTCACTATCTCACCCACACATGGCTCGAATTGGCATTCTCCGTCGGCTACATTAGTCGGTTCATGCAGTGACTGACGATGGAGCACCAGTAGGCTATGAAGAGGATCATCCGCTACGTTACGAAGACTCTCAACCACGGCCTCTACTACCCGAGGTGCCTTGGAAAGGCACACTTCATCGGGTACACCAACAGCAACCACGCCGACGACATCGACACTAGCAAGAGCACGAGTGGCATGCTCTTCTTCTGGGTGAGTGCCTCGTTAGCTGGTTGTCGGTCAAGCAACAGGTGGTGGCCCAATCCAGCTGTGAGGCTGAGTATATAGCGGCCTCCACTGCTTCGACCCAAGTGCTCTGGCTTGCTCGACTGCTCGGTGATCTCTGGGATCATGCTTCGCCAGACTGCTGTTGACGTCAAAATGTGAACGTTGATGTGTCACACACGAAGGCCTAGGAGTCAATCTTAGACAGCTCCACTGCAGGACCTAAATTCTTAGAATGATGCGCGGGCGGGTCATTCAGTTTGATTCTACAACTGACAAGATAAACAGTAAAACATGTCGATCGACTATCGAGCCGATAAGTAACAAAATATCCAGCCAATACGATATTGATGCTGCAACGGTTAGCCGATATGATGAATGATCGGCTATAAAAAACTTGGATCAGCTAGAAACTTGATAAATATTAGACCAACGTAATCCGCCAAGTTACTTATTAATCTTAGTCGATCGGACGAGCCCCTATAACCAGATCGAACTAGACAAACAGAGGTTGGACTTAACCTAGACAGTATGCAGTTGAGCACGATATGATTGTAGGAAACATGAAGATCGATAAGGCTAATAAACAAACCAACGAATTACTTGGAATAAAAAATGAATCATGTGTTACGATCGGCTAAACCCATCATCAGCATTGGACAACTAGAAGAAGAGGAAGGCTCATGCATGGTGATCAAGAACGGAGTTACGAGGATTTGGGATCGACGCAAGATCGGGGAGCGTCATGGTCACCTCCTTATCAAGGTAACCAGAGGCACCACCAACCAACTCTACATCCTCAACGTGTAGGTGACACAACCCGTGTGCCTCGCCACCTGTCGGGACGACGAAGTGTGGCAATGGCACGAGCGCTTCGACCATCTCCACTTAGAGGCCCTGAAGTGGCTCAGTACCAAGGAGATGGTGCGAGGCCCGCCATGCCTTGACCACATGGAGCAGTTCTACGACGCCCGAGCACCAGCGCATAGCGTCCGCGCTACGCCGCTAACCATCGCCCACAACCACCTCCCGCAATCCGCACGCCGCGCCACCGGCCTCTCTCCGTCGCTACCGCCGCGTAGCCGCTGCTCCCGTGCTGCCGGCGCCGTCTCCTCTGCGTCGCCATGCCACGCCTTTCCTCGTCCGTGCCGCACGCCAATCCCACGCCGCGCGCATCCCGCCCGCTTTTCCCGACCGTGCCGATCGCATCCGCACCCGTCGCCTCGCCTCCTCCGCGTCGCACCAACCGCCGCCCGCAACGGCCGCCTTGCTCGTCGTCCGTGCCGGTAGCACCGCCTTCCCTTTTTATACCCCGTGCTGCCGCCGTGCGTGTCTTCGGCTGTCGAGCGTCGCCGCACACTGCCGCCGCCCGCATCGTGCTGTCAACTCGCGTCGCCACCGCCGCCGTTGTGCCATGTGCCCATGCGAGTCGCCGCCGCTGCCGAGGCTATTGTCGTTTCGCGGTCGTGCGAGCACGTTCTCTGCCACGAGCCACGCCGGCTCGCCTCTACCTGCTCACCCTGTGTGCGCGCTGCTACCCGCCAATTGCCGCTTAGCGCCGTCCGCACGCGTCACCGCGCGTTCCTGCCGACGCCCGTGTCATGTTTTCGTCGCGTCGCGCCGTGCGCCGTCGCCGCTCGTCGCGTCACCACCACTCCCGGCCGTGTGCCACACCGCCAGACACCACTGCCGTGTTGCTCGTGCTAGTCCGTTTCTCGCGCCGTGCCGACACCGTCGCAGCGCCGCCCTCCTTCGCCTCTCTTGCACTCGCCCTCACCGCCGCTCCACGTCATCGTCCGTCGTCGGACGCCGATCTCCGCTGGGCGCCGCTCCTCTCCACACCGCCCACCATGTGCCATCATCGTCTTCCCTACGCCGTCGCCGCCTCGGGATGTCGCCGACCACCACGGCTCACCCTCGTCGCTCCTCCTCCTCGCCGTCGTCCCCCGCTGGTGAGCCCGCCCTCCTTTCGCCCTCTTCCTCCTTTCCTCTCCCCGTCGGTCGTCACCGCCAAGCCGACGTCGCTGCCTCTCCCCTTCCTCGCCTCGTGCGGCCGCAGGCCGATGACCATCGCCGCCGCCTGTTCACCGCCGCCCAGCCGCCTCCTCCCTCTGCCTCGGCCAAGCCGATCTCCCATCTCTCTCCTCTATCTTGTGCCACTGGCTAGTGGGGCCTGCCTATCGGTTGTCACGCCTAAAAATTTATACCAATTTCTGAACATTAGTATGCATTAATCTTGGTCCAGGAATCAGCCCGAGTACACTCTATGACAAATTAATACACAGTTCCACGACTTAAAAACAAATAAAAACAATTATCTATCGAAATGCAGCGGAAAAGGAAAACAAAGTAAACCATCTAATCTTCAGCTTCAGCTAGCGATGACGGCTCCACACCACAGACATTCTCGATGGTAGACTGAACCTCACTTCAACCTTCGGAACAACCTTCTTCTGACTGAAGCTCTGTCACTTGCTCTGGTGGGGAAAAAATTAAGCAAGACTGAGTACAAACTACCGTACTCAACAAGTAACACCAAAGAGAGGGAGAATAATGAATGCAATTGAATAACAAGGATGTGCAATTGGATAACAAGGATAGGCTAAGGTTAACTTGCAGAAAACAGTAGTAATTTAGCAAAACGGTAAATAAAATAGACTAAATAAAAAGTAAGGTACACAGTGAAAATAATCATCCACTGTTCAACGTTACACCACGTTGCAATAGGGTCAACCCTTGGTCCAACGTTACACCACGTTGCGACATACCCGAACCATTGCCAATGTTACACCACATTGCGCAGGGTCCAACCTATTCCAAGATTAATCAAATTATTAAGGGTTCAACTAATGCCAGTGAATATGTCAGTTCGCCCAATAACCGTGGACACGGCTATTCGAATAGTTTTACTCTGCAGAGGTGTACAACTTTACCCACAAGACATGGCCCCCAAGCATGTTACCATGCCCCAATGTATCACCACGATACCTCAGTACGGAAACCATGATAAGACCTTTCACCTAACCCTCCCTAGACAGTCGCACCACACTTCAGGTTTCACCCCCTCCTTTACACCAAGTCGGGTAGTCCCCTCTTGTGCCTTGGTGAATCCGAAAGCAGCAGAGACTTTCGTTACACCACGATTGCCCGTCCATACTCCATCACGCTCACCATTGCCTTGGTACATCAAATAGGGACAAGCTAGATTACGAGTCTCACCGTGGCCCATTCTGGCTTGTGGTTAGTACGTGTAAGACTTTCAGGGTTTTCCGAGAACCGGTCCTTAATTGCCATGGGCACGACTCTCAAAACCATGTACCCACGGCCCACCATAAGCAATATTTTCATTGTATTTAATCCACATCAGGAAATGGGTAAGGGTCACAACCATTAAAAGTCTATCAAAGTCTAATCAATAATTAAATAATAATTGGTGAGCTAGTTCAACTAAGCATGGCTAAGCATTGCCTAACCCTAAGTCTAGTCAAATTAACCCTGGGATGACAACAATAATGAGTCAGAATCAATGGATATATAAAGGCAAATGCCCAATAGGTAAATACAATAAATAGATTTGCATAAAACAATGCATGTTTGAATGTAAAGCAGGGAATTTTATAATCATGGGATCAATATGTTCAAAGAAGGGTGCCACTTGCCTTGCTTACACCCACGAGGAACTTCGGCGATGACTTCGAGAACGATCGGCGCTGCAACGGGGTCAAAACCTACGACAAACAAGGCAAAACAAGCAAAAACAGACTATAAAACTACTGAAACAGAGAAAGAAACTGTTTTTAATGGATTCTTGGCATTTTTCTGGATTTAATGAAATTTGAATGGACTAAAACGGAGACTAGATGAATTAACTATGAATTTTAGAAGATTATCTGTGTTTTTAAACTAAACAGAAAACCTTATTGATTTATAGCGCAATTAATCGGAGGCATGACGTCAGCACAGGAGAGAGAGGGGGTTGGCTGACAGCTGGGGCTCATATGTCGGTGACAGAGAGGAGGGTGGAGGGAATGACACGTGGGGCCCATGTGGAAAGAGAGAAATGGAGAGAGAGCGGTTATGTGGGCCCCGCTGGTCAGTGACCAGGAAAGGGAGGAGAGACGCTGACGTGAGGGTCCCATGAGGAGAGAAAAGGGGGAGGGAAGCGATGGCCCGGTCCCACCAGACAGAGAGAGAAAGGGAGAGAGGGGGCGCTGGTAAGTGGGTCCCACCTGGCAGTGGCACAAAACAGAGGGGGAGAGAAGAGCTCCGGCCGAGTGGGCTCGGGCGGCGGTGGTCGGCGGGGACGACCGAATTCGCCAACCGACGAGTGGTGGCGGGCACCGGCGGTGGCAATGACACATCGATGTGCGACGACGGCGCCAGCGGCACGGATGCGCGGCGGTCGGCGCGGACGCGGTGACCGGCGCGCATGAGCGAGCGGAGCGACGCGGCGGTGCTAAGCAGCTTCTTGCGGCCGGGCCTGAGGCGGCAGCGACGGAGGGCTGAGAGAGAGAGGGAGAGGATGGGTGGCGGCCAAATGAGATGGCAGCGTGGCGACGAGCACCGAGAGAGAGAGAAAGGAGGAGCGGGCGCTCACCGGCAGTGGAGACGACGAAGGCGAGGCCGGGGAAGACGCGGAGGGGCGGTGGTCTCCGAGGCGACCGACGGCGACGAGGAAGATGGAAATCTCACGGCGGCGGTGACGGAGAGCGTCCGAGGGAGGACGAAGGGGCGCGGCGGCGAGATCGTCGATGTCCCGGGGCGGTGGGGCTGAAGAGAAACGAGAGGGAGAGAGGGAAGAGGAGGCGACGGCGGCCTCGGCGACGAAGACCGACGATGGCGCGACGGTGGCGTGAGGACAGTGATGTGAGGGGGCGGCTCGCGGTGGTGAGCCAAGGGAGAGAAGGAGGGAGGAGGAAGGGGAAGAAGACCGGGAGCTCACCGGCGGCGGATGACGGTCATGGCAGATCGGCGAGGAGATGACGACGCATGTACGGCGATCGATGTCCGGCGGCGAAGACCGTCGACGGGCGACACACAGGACGGCAGCGAGAGGCGGGCGCGAGGGAGATCGAACGGGGGCGACGGCGGCTGGGAGGAGGGGATCTATAGGTGGCAGCCGGCGCATAGGGCAGGGAGGTGGTTATCAGCGGCGCGCTCGTTGCAAGCGTGCGGATATGGCGGCGGCTGTTGGCAGTGCCCGGGTAAAGCAGGGGTGGTTGCACCGGCGTGAGAATGGTGTGCGCGCGGATGCGGCAGCACGCCGCGGGCGATGGCTCAAGCGCGCGGCGCACGCGGGCGGGGTGGCTAGGCGAGGCAGAGGAGAGCGGCGGTGCGCGGCATAGTTGCAACCTGAAGGTGTAGCAGCGAGGCGCCAGACGCGGCAGCGCGACGCGGAGAAGAGCGGCGGCGGTGAAGCGGCGCCCGGGGAAAGGAGGGAGGAGCGGCACGCGACGACGACTTGACGGCACGGCGTGTGCGCGGCAAGGTAGAGGAGGATGGAGGGAGGGGGAGGTCGTGGCGATGGCGGCCGAGGAGAGGTGGCGGCGTCGGCGTCGGCGCGACGATGTCGCAACGCCGTGCGTCGTGGCGGCAACGCCGAGCGATGACCGACGGCAGAACGACAACGGAACACGCGCGCTCGTGGCGGCGCGGTAGAGGCGGCGAGCACGCAGGTGAGGCGGCGGCTCGGTGCGGCATTGGGCAGAGCGGCGGAGAGGCGCAAGTGAGCGGTGCGGCAACGCAGCTCGGCGATCGGGGCGCGGCGAAGGGTGGCAGCGTGGCGGGATGCGCTCGTGGCAAGGCAGTGCGGCGGCACGACGCGAAGGAGAGCGGCGGCTGAAGGTGGAAGACAATCCCGGGAGAGAGGGAGGGATGTGAGACGGACTTCGGGCGTAGATTGGGCCACCACCTGGCTCGGCCCAAAGCGGAGGAAAGAGAGAGGAGGAATGCGGGGGTGAGCTGGCGGGGGGAGGCGATGGTGACTTCGAGCACGGGTTTGGCCACGGCTCGGGAAAAGCGCGAACAGAACACGCACTCGCAAAACGGAACTAAAACGTGCACGAATTAGAGATTCGCACTATGACAGATCCAAAACGTGAAACTATGAACTGTTAGCGGAACAACGACAGGAATTAACAACCCGTTAAATTGAGATTTAACGACTCGCTAAACTAGAAACTAAACGACTTTACGTTAAACCAATCTACATACGAAATTAAACTCCGCACTGTAGATCAATCTCACGTTAGCTAATAAATTGGAAAATCTGAGCAATTAAACGGTAGTTCAAAAATAGATTGATTCACATGAGTAAAACGTATACGAACCTGAGATCGGCGATAGATTAGATCGGCTTTGGCTGCTGCGAACAGGGAGCAGCAGGGCTGCCGACGGCGTGCTGCTAGGACAGAGGCGGCAGGAGGCGGCTCGAGGAGCACGAGAGAGGGAGACGGGGAAAGTGGCCAGGCTGTGGGGAGTATTTATAGGGGGGAGTTAGAGATAAATCTAGTTATCCATCTCCTATTAAAAAGGAATAGGTAAAGTTTTAAAGGGATAGGAATTAGATTGGAATTAGTTTTTAACGTGAGGGAGGAGAGATTGGATGGCGCACAGCTGGGAGGGGAGGGATGATCGCACAACAGGGGAGAGGAAGAGGGGAGGTGCGACAGGGGAGGAGGAGTTCGGCCTGGAGGACAGAAAAAAAAAGGAAAAGAAACAAAGAAAAGGGAAAAAGGGAGAAAGAAAGGAGGGAAAAAAGAAGGAAAAAGGAATTAGGGAAAAAAAGAAATTGCCTCCAATTTTGCCGATTTTTATTAAGTTTATTAGAGCAAATTTTATTGACTGCAATTCAAATATAAATCCTGTTAATAATTTAAAATGCTTTCGGGACATTTCAGAATATCCGAAAAAGCTTCCAATTAATTAAATTAATTTATATATGATTTTCTCCTGAGCTTTAATTAACAAATTATTTTTAATGCATTATTTAATTGAGTTTTCGCTAGGGTAAAACTCAGGGCGTGACATCGGCGACCGCTCCCCACTGACCAGTGGAGCCCATCTGTCGGACGCCAGCTCCCTCTCTCTCCGTGGACCCTAGCCGTCATACTCCCTCTCTCACTCCCTTATGGGCCCCGCACATCAGCTCCCTTTCTCTCTCTCCCCGTGGGCCCCACGTGTCAGCCGCTGTCCTCTCTCTCTGTCACTGCCAGTGGGCCCCAGCTGTCAGCCGACATCCTCTCTCCTCTGTGCTGACATCATCCCTCCAATTAATTACGCAATAAATCAATTAAGGTTTCTGTTTAGTTTAAAACACAGTTAATCTTCTAAAATTCATAAGTAATTCATCTAGTCTCCGTTTAGGTCCATTCAAATTTCATTAAATCCAGAAAAACAACAAGAATCCATTAAAATCGTTTCTTTCTCTGTTTCAGTAGTTTTATAGTCTGTTTTGCTTGTTTTGCCTTGTTTGTCGTTGGTTTTGACCCCGTTGAAGCGTCGTTCGTTCTCGAAGTCGTCGCCGAAGTTCCTCGTGGATCTGAGCAAGGGAAGTGGCACCCTTCTTTGATCATATTGATCCCATGATTATAAAATCCCTGCTTTACATTCAAACATGCATTGTTTTATGCAAATTTACTTTATTTTATTTATTTATTGGGCAATTACCAATATATCTGTTGATTCCCACTCATTATCATTGTTATCCCAGGGTTAATTTGACTACAAATAGGCTTAGGCAATACTTAGTCATAATTAGTTCAACTAGCTCACCTGGTTGTGATCATGATTTAATTTCCTGATGTGGATTAATATAACTAAAATATTGCTTATGGTGGGCTGTGGGTGCATGGTTTTGAGAGTCGTGCCCATGGCAATTAAGGACCGGTTCTCGGAAAACCCTGGAAGTCTTACCCGTACAAACCACAAGCCGAAATGGGTAAGGTGGGATTTGTAATCTAGCTTGTCCCTATTCCACGTACCAAGGCAAGGGTGAGCGTGATAGAGTATGGACGGATGATCGTGGTGTAACGAAAGCCTTTGTTGTTTTCGGATTCACCAAGGCATAAGAGGGGACTGCCCACCTTGGTGTAAAGGAGGAGGTGAAACCTGAAGTGCGGTACGATTGTCTAGGGAGGGTTAGGTGAAAGGTCTTATCATGGTTTCCATACTGAGGTATCATGGTGATACGTTGGGGCATGGTAACATGCTTGGGAGCCATGTCTTGTGGGTAAAGTTGTACACCTCTACAGCGTAAAACTATTCGAATAGTCGTGCCCGCGGTTATTGGGCGAACTTACAGATTCACTGGGATTAGTGAACCTTTTAATAACTTGATGAACTTTGAACTGGTTTGACCCTGCTCAATGTGGTGTAATGTTGGCAGTGGTTTGGGTCTGTCGCAACGTGGTTTAACGTTGGACAGAGGGTTGACCCTGTTGCAGTGTGGTGTAACGCTGGACAAAGGTTTGGGTCTGTCGCAACGTGGTGTAACTTTAGACAGTGGATGATTATTTTAAATCTTACTTTACTTATTTCTAGTCTATTCTATTTACTGTTTTGCTAAATTATTGTCGCTTTTATGCAATTTCACCTTAGCCTATTCTTGATACCCTATTGCATTCATTATTCCTCTCTCTTGGGTGTTACTTATTGAGTACGGTTGTTTGTACTCAGCCTTGCTTAATTTTTTTCCCCACCAGAGCAGTGCCAGAGCCTGAGTCAGAAGTTAGAAGTTGTTCCCAAGGTTGAAGTTAGGTTCAGTCCGCCGTCGAGAATGCTTGTGGTGTGGAGCCGTCATTGTCAGCTGAAGCTGAAGATTAGATGGTTTAGTTTATTTACCTTTTCCGCTGCATTTCGATAGATAATTGTTTTTATTTTTTTTAAGTCGTGGAATTGTGTATTGATTTGTCATAGTGTGTACTTGAGCTTATTCCTGAACTGAGATTAATGCATGCTATTGTTCAGAAATTGGTGTAAATTTCTGGGCGTGACATTTAACCTGGGTAAGCTACAAGTGAGTTCAATACATTTTGGTAATCGATATGAGATTTCAGCCTTCAACCCTATCCGCCGGATACTAGGTGCCAAATGACCGGATCATGCAGGTACCAAACATTGGCACATATAGAAAATTAAGCTATAGTAGGGATGTTGAAACGGGTTGGCTGAACAACTCAAAACCTGCTATAAGCAAATTTTAGCTAGCACCAATATCCTCCTAGTTTAAAATGTAGAAAAACTTTGTTTTCCATTGCTCTTGCTAGGGGTGGTAGAAAAAACCAAACCGAAGTAATCGACCGAAATTGAACTAACTGAAACCGATTTTTTTAGTCACTAGTTGCGAATAACCGAAATAATCAGAAAATAAACTAATATAAACAGTGGTACAACAAATCTAGTAGCACACAAAACCCATCAGATTATGCAATTACGATGTTACGGTGAAGATATATTCATGTTTTGATGTCATCTTCTATTATTGAGTTATCATAAAAGAAATAAAAGACCGGAGATGCTGTCTTTTTTTTTTTTCAATTCCTACCATCTTTTGTCGCAACTTCAATCTATCACTTTTCGATCATCACCCAAACTGAAACCAAATTGTTCGGGCTTGCCTTTTTTTCTAAACTTATTTTAATCCTGAATTTCTAATAACCAAACTAACCGAAAGACCCCGCATTGACCCATTGACAAATAGCCCTGTATCTACTAAGCCAGCTACAAGACTACTCTCTCCGTCCTAAAAAAACCAACTTTTCGGTTTTTTGTCGAGCGTTTGAACATCTATCTTATTTAAAAAAATTTCAAATTTTTTTTAAAAAACTAGTCACATATAAAGTACAATTTATGTTTTATCATCTAATAAAAATAAAATTATTAATCATAAATTTTTTTAAATAAGACAAAGAGTTAAACATCATATTTAAAAAATTAAAAAATTAATTTGTTTTGTGACGGGGGAGTACAGGCTAACAAACATAATGAAAAGGAAATGGATGAGCATGATACATAGAAGGTGTGTTTGGTAGGGTAAATATAGCCTCAGCCAGGCTAAGCAGATGCAGTGTCCTGGTGTTTGGTTGTCCGGGGTGTCCAACAGGCCTGGCCAGACACGTGCAAAATCAGACAACGCGCCAGGCTGCGGGGAAACACAACTTTTTTTCGTTTCGTGCGGGCCTAGCTCAAGCTGGCGAAAAATTTGGGGCAACGGACGCATCGCGCGGGTAGATTTCTGCTTTCGCGCGCACGCTCGGACTTTATTAGGGAAGTATTCCCCTTCCAGCCACCTCTCCCACCTTTCCTCTATTAGGCAAGTTATTAAGATAGAGACTAGATGGTGAGGCTGTTGGTGAAGACAAGGCAGAGCTTCATGCCCCAAAGGCTGGTAATAACAACAATGCCAATGGCAAAAGGAAGAGGGCTGCCTTCCGTGATGAGAAGGTCATTCTCTTGTCTAACACGACTGGTGCTATCAACAATGTTACAACAGCTATCCGCGAGACAATTCCTAAAGTAGTTCATCCTGAGCTCTACCATGTTGTGATGGACACTCCTGGCTTTACTCAAGAGGCTCTCATTGTGGCTTTCTCCCACTTGCTTGACAACAAAGCTCAGAGCCAAGGCTTTGTTGGAATGACTGAGGAACATCGTGTGTTGTGGCTTAGGACCTACTTATCCAAGAACTACTACAATTAAATTCAGGTTCTGCATATATGGCTGTATATTTTGGTGATGCAATATGGACTACCCCTCCTACCTTCCATAAACATATTAAAGTTATAAGAGGTGGTGTATGTAAGTCCCTCTAATCTAACATAGGTGATAGATGGACACCTATTCTTTTGTGCATGATGTATATATTGAGGTGTATGGTCCGTGTGGATACCCCTCTTGGTTAACATAGATGGTAGCAAAGACACCTATATTTTGTGATACCTGAATGTGTGAGATAATCATTAATATCTCTCACATGTATATTTTTTGGGTTGTAGTTCTAGAATGTTATGGGCATGTCCTCTTGAATTATGCCTTCTAAGTTATGCAATGATTCATATGTTGCTCATGAATTATGGTCTTTACATCTTGAAGTTAATCTCAAGTTATTTGATCAATTTTCTTGCTATAGTTTCTTATTATCGTGCAAAATATTGTTGCTTGAATATTGGCATAAAATATTTGCATGCAGATTTGCAATAATCTTATTTTGCCTTTACAATAGCTGACCATAGTTATGCCATGGAATGAAACACCCTCTGAGTTAGTTGTTGGCAGTTGGAACAAGTCATGTATGCATGCATGCAGTTAACCAAACTCATGCTCCAAGGAGCCTGGCTTGATAGATACATGAACCAAACAACAACATCCTGCATGCATCAGGCAGGAGCAGATGGGTCTGGCTGCTTGATACGAGCCAGGCTAGACTAAACACAGGCAACCAATCACACCCAGAGAGACCACGTGGATCCTTGGAGGTCGATGGTATGCTACCATATCCCCATCCTTTTGTCAAAGGATTATCCATATCCCTATCCTTTCTGGGCCTGCTCGTACTTGTGAAATGTGATCGGCCCTGCACGGCGGCACAGTGCAATAGATACAGCAACAGTGCAAGCCTTACTGCTACTCAGGTTGCTACACCTACTCTAAGCTAGCTAGCGCCGGTGCACGTTATGGCCAGCAGTCAGGCTGCGAGTAGTAGGCCACAGTTGCACCGAGACATAAATGGCGATCAGTGCTTCTGTTGAGTTGTACTGCCATAGCTTGTTTTAGGCCTCGTTCATTTTATTCACACGGATACACATTTAAAGTATTAAGCATAGTCTATTATAAATTCTACCAAAAAAAACTGCGAGACGAATCGTTTGATCCTAATAGATTACGTCATTACCACATATAGATTACTATAGCACTTATGGCTAATCACATACTAATTATGCTTAAAAGTTTTGTCTCATGATTTCCCCATAACTGTGTAATTAGTTTTAGTGTTCATATATATTTAATGCTCCATTTAGGTGTCCAAAAACTCGATGTGATGTTTTTGAAAAAAAATTAGGAACTAAACAGGGCCTCACAGAGTAGTAGCGAAGACATTACGTGGATCCCACAACCTATGGGTTTCGCTTGTCAGTGAGAAGTACTGCAGGTACAATGCTGCAGAGGATATGCATCAGTGAAGACATGAGTTATCTCCAAATTTATCTACATCATCTATCTATAAATTTAAAATCAATAAATATAATTAAATAACATTTTTGTAATAATTTCAGAGACGATACAAAATTAAGAAAGAGATTATAATCAATTTAAAATTTAAAAGATTACTCACTAAAGTAACTAAACGATAATCGTCCTTATATATCTTAGAACTGATGTAGTAAGTTGTTTCTAATATACCCATCCCAATACTCCCTTCACGCATCAACTCTTTTCTTTCTCCGTTATTTCTTATAGAGTAAAATACATATCGGGTCTTAAACTTAAAAGAGAATGTCACTTAGGTTTGTACACTTAAAAGTTGCGTATATAGGCCCACCATCCTGGTTTAACAAGTCAATCATAGTTGATTCAAATCTTATTTGACTATTATTCTCAACTTTTTTCTCAGCTTTTATGAACACACTTTTTGAACGGCTAAACGGAAGATTTTTGTAAAATGTTTCTATAAAGAAGTACATAAAATAGATTTTTAACTTTGTAATAATTAATTTATCGTTTATATCATTAAATGACTATGTGTTAACACCGAAATTTGGTAAGGATTCGGATAAGAAAAGGTGCAATCAGCGATAGAAATTTTATCCGAAAGAGTTCGAATTCAACAAGGAATCATGAAGACAAAGGCATGGCGGGGTGAATTTATCTATTAATTAAAGTTAGTTTAGGATTCTCCTTTATCTCTAAGGGAGTTAGAGTACGATCGGAACTTGTGTGTTAGAGATAGAATCTACATAGGAGTTTGTTATTTCTTTTTATCTATTAAGAGTCGTACGTCGTATTCAACACGGACTAGTATCCACCCGAGAGTATAAATATGTATGTCTGGGGTCATTGTAGATCATCTATATCATAATTTAGATTAATTACTCGCGGCGTATCGCCACCTTGTTCACCGAGGTTTCAACTCCGGCGAAACTTGACACCTGACACGGGGTTGCATCGCTTCGATCTCTGGCGGAGGGGTAAGTCCTACGTTCCGCTGGGCACGGTAATCGCATCGGCTAGAATAGGATTGTCTCGGTTCGGTCCGATCTTCTAATTTGGTTGTGCGATTGCTAGATATCATATCAGTTTCAACTTGAGTTATTTCTGTATCTCGAGTTGATTTGGTCGACCATTTTGAGTAATTTACATCGATTTGATATTTGATGTTTGACATATTCAATCTAGTACTGTATCGGTTGGGTCCGATCTTTTATGATTATTCTTAGCAATCCGGGCTCGATATTTTATAGATCTTAGTTGTTTGTCATCGTTTATAGCTGATGATTTTTGCTGATCTACATGCTTATCATATTTACATCAATAGAGTAGTCGATTGCCTTACTGCAATAGTTTTACATCAATCGGCTTGATCTATTTAGATCGACAGTTATTTATGTTGCATTGGCTCGCGAGAATTACACGCAAATTGGTTTTAGCCTATCGCAGCAAAGCATTTATTGTTTACTTAATTATTCCAAGTAATTCATCGGTTTATTTATAGCCTTATCGATCTTCATGTTTTCTATAATTATATCGTGTTCGACTGCATACTGTCTTGGTTAAGTCCGATCTATGTATGTTTGGTTTGATCTGGTTATGGGGGCTCGTCCGATCAACTAAGATTAATAAGTAACTTGGCGGATTACATTGGTGTAATATTTAATTCAAGTCTATTTCTATCAAGTTTCTAGCCGATCCAAGCTTTTTACAGCTGATCGTTCATGCTATCGGCTAAGTGTTGCTACATCAATATCCGATCGGCTGGATTATTAGTTACCTATCGGCTCGATAGTCAATCGGCTTGTTTTATTGCTTATCTCGTCAGTTGCAGGATCAAACTGACTGGCATGCCCGTGAACCTTCTAAAAATTTAGGTCCTGCACTGGAGCATTCTAAGAAACAACTCTCAGTTCTTCGTGTGTGACACATCAACGTTCACATTTTGACATCAACACTACCATTCCATCAGATAACCTTAGCTATTATGCAATTAGACAACCTTTCATCCTTAGGCCCCCTTTGATTCATAGAAATTTTTTAGGATTTCATTCCTATAGAAATTTTTCCTACAAAACCCTTTAAATTAAAGGAATAAACCCTATGAAATCCTATGAAATGTCTCTTCCTATACAAGTTTTGAAGGAAATTTAACAAGAGGCAGAACCTCATGGAAAAAAATCCTTTGAGGCCCCCTTTGGTTCAAAGGAAATTCATAGGAATTTTAGAGGATTTCATTCCTATAGGAATTTTTCCTATAAAGCCCTTTGAATCAAAGGAATGAACCTTATAAAATCCTATAAAATTCCAATGAAATGCCTCTTCCCATGCAAGTTTTGGAGGAAATTTAACAAGAAGTAGAAACTTATAGAAAAAATCCTTTATGTCTTTATCTCTCCTCAAATTATATGTTTTTCCTATGGTCCAATCAAACGGTCATTCCTACATTATTCATGTGTTTTGCAATCCTCTGTTTTACACTTATATTCCTATCAGAATCCTATATTTTTTCTATTTCTCTGTTTTTTCATTCATGTGATTCAAAGGGGCCCTAAGTTTTTATCTTTTCTCAAATTTCTGTGTTTTTTCTGTTGTCCAATCAGACGGTCATTCCTATATTTTTCCTGTATTTTGCGATCATCTATTTTACACCTACATTTCTGTCAGAATAATATGTTTTGTCTATTTCTCCGTTTTTTCATTCTTAGGATTCAAAAGGGCCCTTAATCTCCGGAAGAAGAACCTAGCCCAGTGCTTAGATGCTCGTATTAGGGTTTGTTTAGTTTTCAAAAATTTTCGTCCAAAAACATTACATCGAATCTTTGTATACCTAAATATAAAATAAAAAACTAATTACACGGTTACGTGAGAAATCGTGAGACGAATCTTTTGAGCCTAATTAGCACGTGAATAGGCATAAATGCTACAGTATCCCACGTGCACTAATGACGGATTAATTAAGCTCAAAAGATTCGTCTCACGGTTTACAGGCCAGCCGTGAAATTTATTTTTCATTCATATCCAAAAACTTATTCCAACATCCGATCAAACATCTAACATGACATGCAAAAAAATTTTATTTCACCAACTAAACGCCTCGAAGCTGCTGCATTTACTAGAACTACAGTACTACTACTCCTGTGGGCCCCTACACTGCTGCTGCTTCCGAGTGGGCCCCACCACAGTTGCACCTGCTCTCTTGCTGTACCACCTAACGCGACTGACCACCACGGTCCACGGACACGTTGGACAGCACAAAACATTCCTCACTCCCTCTTCCACTCCAGTCTCCATTCCTCGGCTACTCGCCTCTGCCTTATAAATTGCCCCTACATTACACACAGATGTGTCCAAGCGTTCATCAACATCCCCTGTAGCGGCAGTGATGAAGGTAAGCGAGCGAGCGAGCCTTTTCTTCTCTTGCAGCTGCTTCTTCTCCCTTCTTCTTCTTCGTGACGATGGATTTATTGCTGCTGTGCATGCGCATGCGCGCGTACGTACGTGCAGAAGGAGAGGCTGAGGCAACGGCGCATCCCGGCGTTCGGGGAGTGGAACTACGACCACGACGGCCACGGCGGCGGATGCTACGGATACGGCTACCGCGACGGCGACTGGCCGGTCACCCAGTACTTCGACTCCGCCATGCAGGCCGGCGGCATGGTCATGTCCTTCCCGCCCTCACCAAAGCCAGCAAAGAAGGTACTACTAGCTCCTCTCTCAGCTCTCTGTGCTTCATTTATCGGCAACAATCGCCCTGAGTAGCAGTAGCACTCTAGCAGAGTGCTAGTGATCAACCATTGGTAAACTAATCGTAGTTTTTGTTTTTTGTAATAACTACTATCTTCACCTTCGTCTCGAAATACGATCCTTTTCCAATGTTTTAATATAATGTACGTTTTAATATAATGTTTTGATTCACGTCTTATTTAAAAAAATTTTATTAATATTTTTATTATCCATGGACGATAAAACATGATTAGTAATTTATACGTGACTATTTTTTAAAAGTTTTTATAAATTTTTTAAATAAGATGGATGGCCAAACGTTATATACAGAAAAACAAAAAATAAAATTATTATGTAAAGAAAACGAAAAGTAAAATTATTAGTTGACGGAGGTATTAGGGTAGTAGCTGCTGACAGAGTGAAAAAAAGCCTTTCAAATCGACATTGATGTTTGCAAGTTGCAACCTGACAAATTTTTTTATGGTCAAGCTCACGCGGTAAACAGATGATTGGATGTTGTTGTGTGATTATTATTATTATTATTATTTTGCCAGGCGGTCAAGTGGTTTGATAGCGGCGCACTCGGGGAGGTGGACGAGAAGCAGAAGCAGAGGCAGCACAAGGTGGTGGTGGTGTCAGCAGGAGAGCACGGGGCGGCGGTGAAGCAGGGGAAGCAGAGCCGTGTGGCCGACGCCGGGGCCCACGCGGCGTCGACGGGGCGCAGCAAGGCGTGCAAGCCCCCGCCGGCGGTGGTCAAGGCCGTGGACCGTGACCTCTACGACATCCCACCCGACATGCTCTGCCGCAAGCCAAGGGTACGTAACGCACCGCTCTCTGAGTACTACGAGTGTTATTAGTGGTTGCACCACTGCACTGACGGACATGTTTGCGCTCGGCGCATACCCCACGCTCGCTGACTTTTGTGACCTAACCATGCTACTTTATCCATCCTAAAAATTGGAGTAAATGCAAAAATACGACTATAGATGGTGATATTTGATTTATTCTAGGACATGCTCCTTAGTTAGGTTCATAGTTTTAGAACGAGTTAAATCTTATTTTAAGTATCTATATTTTGGTTATGTTATTTCATGAATATATATTTGGTGGTTTGCCCATTTTCAAGCTATTGATTTTCTTATTCTTGACTTTATGTTTGTCTATTACTTCCGTTATTCCTGACTTTATGCAAGTGTAGCGGTCTAAATTGTTCAGTGCTTCAGAAATCCATGAAAATGACTATTTCTGAAACTTCTGATACATCCATCACATATTGTCATTATGGACTTAACTGAGAAACAGAGGGGTCGAGAGTTCAATGGTAATTAGAGGACGGGGGAAAATTAGATAAAATATGGTTAGAACAAAATGTATTGCCCTACCAATACACTTTGTATGAAAAAAATTGGGATCATACTCCCTCCGTTTCATTTTAGAAGATTGATGTATATATATGTCTAGATTCATTAGCACATAAAAAAATAAAAATATATAGACATTGTCAGAATTTTTATAAGAAATTGATTATAATATATATAGAGGTGACATACTCTTGTTTTTTCATATTATCCAAATAATTATGAATTTTTTAAAAAAACATGGACAACTATATTACTCACAATATGGCTTCCCAAAAATGTCCAAATTTTTTATTTTTGTAAGGTGTAAAGGATTACTGTATGCATATTCAGATTCATTTGTTCTTCTGCAAGTTGTATAGATGTTAAGTTTTGATCTGGTATAATTGTGTTACAATATATCACGTCTTTCATGTCAAAATAGTATTTTTTTTCTCATAGCAATTTAGATATATGTAATAATGTAAGAAACGATATCATATATGTAGTGTTTAAAATATATGTAGTGTTTAAAAGAGTTTTTCCATTTATTATGGGACGTGGTAACAGTAGAGCTAAGTGATAAAAATTGCTCTTTTCTTTTTTTTTTAAGAGCTAGTCCCTCCGTCCCAAAACTTTTCGGTTTTTGAAACAATATTTAACTCTTTGTCTTATTTAAAAAAATTATGATTAATAATTTTATTTTTATTAAATGATAAAACATAAATAGAACACATAATTAATTTTTTATTTTGGACAGGCAGTACTCCACTCTATTTAAGGTGGCACTGTAGTTTGCACTGGGAAATGACTACTTTACTCATGCTTTTGCTCTCTTTGCTTTCACTTGATGCAGAAGAGGGTGACGAGGAGCCTGTGGATGGGCTGCTTGGGACTCGGCTGCGTCGCCTAGGGATCTCTCGCCCGATCGATCGATCACTACAATTCACAAACCAAACCCTGCCTTGTTGTGCGTGTCGTTGTAAAGAGAAGCAGAAACCCATGGATGGACCCCATCATGATCGATGCATGCTGTCACCACGGTCGCACGGCCCAAACTTTTGCATTCTTCTCTCTCACCTGTCACCTATCTCGGCCTCTCATCAACTGCAGTAGTGTGTTTGGCTGGTGTCTCTGTGCGTTTAGTACTACTAGTAGTAGTAGATGGGTAGGAGTGGTAAAACGAGATGGACATGGACGTCGTCCGGCGACGTGATATGTCCGGCAGCGTCATTTCCTCGTGCCAAAGACCACTCGAGTGCTGCTTTTCTGGCTCTCCTATTTTTTTTTCCTCTTTCTTTTGCTCTGGCTCTTTTGATCTTTTACGATGTGTTTTGTAGCCTCTCGTGGCGGTGTTTCAGGAAGGGCTGTTTAGTTCTAAAAATTTTCGTCCAAAAACATCATATCAAATCTTTGGGTATCTATTATTATGTATATGTATATAGTTACGTAAAAAATCATGAGATAATTTTTTAAATCTAATTAGTACGTGATTAGTCATAAGTGCTACAGTAATGTACATAGGCTAATGATGGCCTAATTAGGTTCCTAAAGATTCGTCTCGTAGTTTTCACGCTAGCCGTGAAATTTGTTTTTTTATTTATGTCCGAAAATCTCTCTCATCATCAAACGTAGGTTATTTGATATGTAAAAATTTTTATTTCATTAATTTGACATGTAAAAATTTTTATTTTATCAACTAAATACCCTCGAAATTACGGGGGCAGCTCGGTGAAATGTGCGTTGGTGGACACTGATGAGTGGCAGTGGCGAAAAAAAAGGTTGATGTAATGTAACGCTGTAGTCCCAGGGGACTTGTGCCGACGATGAAAAGAAAGAAAAAGGAGAAAGCTTTCCATTCGTGCCATGTCTCTAATTAATGCTACTTCGAGAGAATCATTCATTCTACGGGAACACCAGATTACCATGAGGCCAAGCCACTCACTCCTATCAATTTCATATACAGTAGCCTAATTTTTTAAAGTCTATATCATATTAAATATAAACTATTAATAAAATATAAAATATCTTATGCTCTGGCCTATTTCGTCACCACGATTTCGCAAGACGAATCTATTTAACTTAATTAGTTTATTATCTGAACTGTTTCGCTAGACGAATCTATTGATTGAACTTAATTAGTTCGCAAGACGAACTTAATTAGTTCGCAAGACGAATCTATTGAACTTAATTAGTTTATTATTAGCGAATGTGATACTATCGTAAACATTTGCTAATTATAAATTAATTATGCTTAAAAATTTTGTCTAATAAAATAGTCTTTATTTATATAATTAGTATATATTTAATACTTCTAATTAACGTGCAAATATTTAATGTGACAAGAGACTTAAAAAAGTCCCTGAAGCCAAACACCATCTATAACTTTATTTTTCCATATCACACATAAATTATTATAAAAACACTACAATATCCTGCACTTTCTTAAAATCAAATATAATTATCTCATATTTTATTTAGTTTTTATGCGCTTATCATTACTAGAAAATAAACTTATTTTGGAACATAAAGATTTTATTTTAGGACGGAAGAAACTGAAATAAAAAAGCTATACTAGATATAACCTATGGCGTACCCAATCATAGGTCAGATAGCATAAATATCGTATTCTTAGGATCATGCAAAATGTGACAATGTAATATGGATATGAGCACATAAATGGTAAAAGTTTACCCTGGATTTGGAGCATATATCATTGCTAGATTTGATGACTAAGGCCGCGTTCGTTGCTAGGGTTGGTACGGAAAACGTAGTAATAGATTAGTATATAATTAATTAATTATTAATTATTAAAACAATATATAAAATAGATTAATATGATTTTTTAAAACAACTTTTTTATAGAAAACTTTTGCAAAAAATACACCGTTTAGTAATTCGAGAAGTGTGCGTGGAGAAAACGAGAGAAATAAGTTAACTAAGGAGCCGCCGAACGCAGTCTAAGGGGTTGTTTAGATGGGGCTAAAAAGTTTAACCCCATGTCACATCGGATGTTTGGACACTAATTTAAAGTATTAAACATAGACGAATAAAAACTAATTTCATAAATGAGATCTAATCCCCGAGACAATTTTTTTGAGCCTAATTAATCCATAATTAGCAAATATTTATTATAGCATCACATAGGCTAATCATGGATTAATTAGGCTCATTAGATTCGTCTCGTGAATTTGTCCAAGATTATACATGGGTTTATTAATAATCTACGTTTACTATTTATAATAAATATCCAAACATCCGATGTGACTGCTCTATATGTATGGGGAGGAAGGTTGTCCCAAGTTCTAAATGGAAAAGGGTCAACGGCATTATAAATACCAAGGCCTTCCATTGGAGGGCACCGAATTAAGACCGACAATTGAAGCTAGATCAAGCTAGTAGTTCAGAAGATAAAGTCTATGGTCATCAACTACATCTTTCGCTTTCTCATTGAGATTAGTTGGTAGGATAGGTTAAACACTTTCCATACAGTACTTTGTTTAGTGCTACTAGTCCATATAAACTAGACTAGGGCTATTGCCCACTTTAGAGGCTTAAACCAATATGAATCTCCGTGCATCTACTTTTTTCTTCAACCTCATTGTGAATGCCTTGGTAGCAATATCACTCTATACCCTAGGAATACAGTAGTCAGGATCTTACTCATCAACGTTCAACATACTAGGTAGTGAGATATCAAAGGTTTTTTACTAGATATCATCGAGAGGTGGCTTTTGGAACGAAAGATTTTATGATTGCTTTGAGCCAAAAGGACAAAACCGACTAGTAGCCATCCTCCTTGGAATTGGATCTTTCGCCCTTACAATGTGGTTAGCACTGCTTCAGTTACTTATTCTCCCCATGTGGCAGAGAAGGAGCGCACATGGAAAAAATCTCACAAACAAGGCGACTATACATGTTCAAGTAGACAAAGGCATATAATACCCTATTCCTCCGATGTTTGTATAATTTTTGGTAAAATAAAGCTAGGAGGGAACTCAGGTTAAAACTCTCATTTGTCTCTTTTTTGGTTCAGGGATGTTCTCCCTCTTATTCCTCGGGCACCGTTACATCCCGAGTTTTTTCCTAAGCCTATCCAAATTTGAAAAGGAAATTAAAAATAATTTTGCTTAATTCAAGAGTTAACTAAGTAAAAATAAAATTATTTAATAAATTGGACCCAAAGGTCATGAATACATTTGTTGTATTCTTTGTTTAAATTGATTAACTTTAAATTGATTAACAGGGTGCACAATGGAAATTACAAAAAACATGTTAAAGTTTCAACTAATAAAATCATTTAAAATTTTAATTAAAGTTCTAGCGATTGTTTCTCCTTTTTCCTAGGCCTTAGGCCATCTTTCTTATCTTGGGCCAAAGTCGGCTTTCTTATGCTGTAGGCTGAGCCTATGCCACAGCCAAGCATGCGCCCTTGCCCTCCTGTCATCGCCCCTCCTTGTTGTGGTCGAGGTTGCCTCCTAGCCATGTGCGTTCCCCTTTTCTTCCTTTTTTCGTTCCTCATATAATTCTTAAAGTCATACAATCTCTACCTGTCTTATCTCTAATCTTTTCTTTTGTATATAGAAATGTTTCCAATTCAGTTAGGATTCCCTGTCCATATTGAATTTTTGTTCTATCTCTGAGCCACCCCTATAAAAGCAGCTGCATGGGCTTTGTTTCGTGCCTCCACCCCACAACCGTCGCACTCCCCCTACGCTAGCTACCGCTGCTGCTGCTTTGCGTGACCACCGCTCCACCGCCATGCCACCTAGCTGCTGAGCCGCTCACTACCGAGCACCACCACCACTACCCCTACCCACTGCCACTGGCAGATAATTGCGTTCGCTCGTCGTTGCCACTAACCCTTGCGCGAGTTGTTGCCGAGCTATTAATTTTCAATACGAATTCTTTGTTTCGTACATGCGAATTGGTCGTTCATACAACAAATCTTTGAGTAGTTTATCATGTTGTTGTTCTGCCCATTTATTTCACGACTTGTGCGACAGATCAGTATCCGTTGTGAGAATATGTGATTCATGCATGTTTTAGAATTTGTCTGTGCGAATCGTGTTTTGCCCATGTAAATAGTTGCCAGCCATATTTCGTACTAGAGCTGTGGAGAAGTATGATGTGAGCATGAACGGATGAACCATGAAGAGTTTGTACAAGTATACTATGTATTTACGCAACTGGGATAGATGAGAGCACTATGTCTAAATATTTGCCGACAACATTGAAGAGCTTTGTTCAGTCATGACTCATGCATCTCCCCATTGATTTCACCTCATCTTGTGGAAACCTCTGCCTCTAGTTCATCGCCAACTTTCAGGGTACCTTAAGAGACATGAAATTGAGGACATCCTACACGCCATGATACAGAATAACAAAGAATCTCTGAGAGACTTTATCTGATGTTATAATGTATGTCAAAATACTATCCCAAAGGTATTGGACTTCTATGTTATCAAGGCATTCGAGTTAGGTGTTTGAAGTCGTGGAGACGTGTACCCGGGTGGATGAAGCTGCTCGACGCAACAACGGGAACAAGAAGATCGTAGAAAATACGAAGCCAAGCAAAAAAGAAACATGCAAGCATGTTGAAGTCGGTAGAGCAAAGTAAGCCCATGAGAAAGAACAATGGTCATAGAATTTCTTACAATATAGGAATAAAATTCAAAAACCCAAACTGTTATATTCCCTTCATAGAACGTTTTAAGTGTGTTTGAAGTTTTGTTCTAGAGATTAAGGATGAGAGAAATGGAGCATGTGACCGGTGGTGATGGAAAAGTAGGTTAGAAAAATAAAATATAGATGATTTTGATTTGTTGAGGTAAGTTGGTGAAGATATTCTTATATTGTTCGACATAATTGAAAGATGGAGTGAGTATTGGTTTATTAGCATTTTCGTTAGGGACTGTGACAGCGTGATTGTGCCATGATTCTCCTGGGGATCGGAGTTGGGACTATTTGGTCATAAATGAATACAACAATCATGTGTCTTGCACCAAATGACAATGATTATGATTATGCTTTCTATTAGCACCAAATGAAAATTATGGATAAAAAGGGCAAATAATTAGCACCAAATGATAACGATTATGCTTTCGACTCCATCCGCCCAAAAAATTTATTTTTCAAATTCAAGGAAAAAAAATCAAGGCTTTAGTGATTTCTGCATTTTGGCTATAAACTATTCTCATAGCTGCGAATTATTTTAATTTGGCTTTAGGTGCCCATCTTTACGGTATATTTGCAAATGAAAAATAATTTATAAATAATTTTTTTTGATATATGTGTTTTTAGCAAGTTAAAAGACAAGGCTAGAAAATAACTATGACAAAAAAAAACTCTAAATTGAAGATTAAGAGTTCAAATTTTGTATAAGCAAAAAGATGAGAATGCAATTAGTGATGTGAAATAACAACGTGGTCATTTTGCCATAAATAGCAGTCTAACGTGGACATGTAAGGGTAAGGCTTTGAACGTTTGAATTATAAGCCATGGAAAGGCATGAATCAAGCAATCAAAAATAATATATGGAAGGGATAACTTTTATATCTTGTTAGTAGATATTTATAAAACAAGGGATGGAATATAGAAGCCGATGAAAAAAACTCGAAATTCAGCTCTAAAATAAAGTTTCACAATTTAAATATTGGTGGTATCTAGTTATCCATGTTTTATATCAATAATAATAATTATGAGACTATGTGTCAGACCTAGAGCTAGATAATACCCTATTCATGTTTAACGAATTAGAGCGTTATAATGCTCGTGTCGAGGATTATATTCCTAGAGCTAAATAAAGTTTCTTATACTATATTGTATTTATTAAATAATTTATATTAAGTTGATTTATGTTGCTCATTGTTTTATGAAAAAAGTATGAATTACCCTATGAAGTATCGTGATCGGCCGAATTACCCTCTAAACCCAAAAACCATATATCGTTTATCCTAAACTTTTAACACCGGACAAATTACCCCCTCGACACAATACAAAAGAGGTTTTGTCCTACATGGCGTACACGTGTCAATCCAGTCAGCATTTTTTTTAATCGTGGGACCCACCTATCGTAGCCTTCCTCCCCTCTCTCCCTCTCTCTCACTCACCCTCTCTCTCGGATGGTCGGCGCCGTGCTGGGGCAGGCCGACGGGCGTGGGGACAGCGCCGCGCTGGGGCGGGCCGACAGGCGCGTGGGCGGTGCGCGGACGGCGCGGGGGCGGTGCCACGCGGGGACGACGTGCGGATAGCCAGCGCCGCGTTGGGGTGGGCCGACGGGGGCAGCGTTGCGCAGAGGTGGCGTGCGGACGAGCGGTGCCGCGCTGGGGCGGCGTGCGTAAGGCTTGGGGGCGGCGTGCAATCGGCTCGGGCGCGGCCCACGTGGCGCTGACCGCCTGCCCGCCGCTGCCGCGCAGTGGCCGCCCTCGCCAGCCATCCGGCCGCCAAGGAGGTCGCCGCCTCCGCCGAGCTTGTCGACATGCCGCCCCGCGCGGGGCCGTCCGCCCGCCCGCCTGCCTTCCTCCGCTTCGTCGCCGATGCCAACACCCGACGCCGTCATCCCCGTCCGCATCTGCTGTCGTCCCCGCGCACACGCCACCGAGCGCCGGTGGCTGAGTGGCGCGGACTCCATGCCGACGCCGTAGCCCTCGGCTCGCTGCCTCGTCCCCACGTCCTTGCCCGCCTGCCTTCGCCCCTTCCCTCGCTGCCACGGTGAGGAAAGAGACGACGTATGATACGTGGGCCTATATTTTTTTATTGGATTTCCATGTCAGCGCCGCGTCTATGCCACATTGTATTAAAACCGTTTTGGAAGTGTTAGGGGGGTAATTTGTCTGGTATGGATACTTGAAAGTGTAAAATGTCCGGTTTTGTGGTTTGGGGGGATAATTCGACTGACCGCAATAGTTCAGGGGTATAATTCGTACTTTCTCCTTGTTTTATTGAAGTTCCAACTAACAAATTATCAATCATCAGCTCGACAGATTGATCGTTTGCCGAGTTGCATGTAGCTAATGATCCTTAACGGTCTGCATAGCCATATATTTATATCAATAACATAAAGGTTGGCTTGCTATAGTAGTAGGCCAATCGGCTGGTCTTATCAAGTCCTATCGGCCCACCGGTTGATTAACCGTTTGATCATATTTTTTTATACTCTCCTTTTCAATTGTAGAGAGTAAATTGACGGGCACTTTCTAAACCCTAAGTTAATAGGACATGCACTATAGATAAGTAGATCTCCTACGGCTTTGTGTGTGCTAGCATGACTTTAGCATGACAATTGTGCGAATTTTGCATCAACAATTCTCCATATTAATAAGTTAAAAATTAATTTTTGTGGCATGAAATGCATTGAGCAAGAACTTACAATATACTCCCTCCGTTATGTATTATAAGACCTTTTGGGTTTGCTCAGATTTATCCATGCATTAACATATATATTTTATATATGTTTATAGATTCATTAGCATATACATGAATCTAGGGAAGACCAGAAAACTTTAGAACGTGAAACCGAAGGAATTCCAAATATCCCCCCTCCCCAGAATATTGCATTCCATAGAACTCCGGAAAAGCACAAAATGCAATGTGTTGCTAGTTGCTACCAAATTTATATGCAGTGAACTATTGCATAAATTAGTTATGTTTAAAAATGGATTATGTATTTGAATTTTTTTCAAGGTAAAGTATTTGAATTTTTTTTGTGAATAGTAACTTTGAATCCAACTAAAGGTTGAAAGATACATTATATTAAAATATCAGGGATAAACAATGTTCCGTTTTGAAGCTAAATGATCAATTTTAGATTTTTCATGAAAATTCAGAAATGCAAAAGTGCCTTGTTTTTTCCATGTTTCTTATATCTCCAATTATCTATCTGGACACCAACCCATCCATGGTTCCCTTGCACCATGTCAACTTCATTCCCCACATCCAGTGGTCAACGCCGACAGATATACCGCTGTCAATTTCAAAATCAAAGGGACGACAACAACAGAAAAAAAAACAAGAAGATACAATTTGGCCAGCATTGCCATTTCCTGATGTATGAAATTACGGGGAGTAGCGGAATGCCATGATAATGTGCAAAGGGGGGGTGAGACTACTTGAGCGCTGCCCCTTTTGGGTGTTCTGCCTTTTCGGGGGTGTGCTTCCTTTACGATCTTTTCCAACGTATGAAATCACGGGTGCGCTGCGCGGTGGAGCTGCAACAAGCAATGAGTGGCCACCCAAAAGGTCGGTCGGTCGGTCCTCTATCGATCGATGATGTTAACCGGTAGCCATACGACTTCCTGCCGATGGAACGGAAGAAAACGAGCGAGAGAGTGGGCAGGGCGGGATGCCCCCACTCGTTATCACGCAAAGTAATTTTCGCATCTGTTAGCGGGCATAGGCATGGCTGCCGCTGTCATGACCCCCTGATTGCGTGATTAACATATTATCCTTCTCCGTGCGGATCTTAATTAGTTATTATTGCCTGAATCACGTCTTGTCCTGTCGGCCGGCGATGGACAGGGGGGTTTCAATTTGGGGAAATTGGTTTCATCATCCGTGCCGTCAAAGTTCGTGGCTTTTAATCTTTTAAACCATTCTTTAATAACATATATAGCCATTCAAAGTTTGCCCTTTGCCGTGTCAGTTTTATATTCTGTTCGTCTTCATTTACTTATCATTATCATCATCGATTATTACTATTTTAACCTTAACTGTTAATAACATTTAAGCGATCATCTGATAATTAGTGAAACCTATACTGTTATATATATATTTATATGTCATACATCACTGATATAATATAGTTTTTAATATACACAATATCTTTTCTAAAAATACGAACGACTAAAATTATTAATAAATAGTAATCGGTGTCAATTATTTAAAATCGTAGGGAGAAGCATTTCCGTCTACCACCGTGATCCTGCCGTTACCTACGACAAAGTTACGGTACCACCTCACAATAAACCCAGCCCAAGCTCACTGCGCAAACCTCGACGCCGATGAAGTGTTTCAACTCTAGGTCATAAATCTCCTCGTTGTGCCCAGCTCATCTTGGCGCGATTTGCCTACAGATCGAGTTCCTTTGTGCCCCCGACTTGTCCAGGGTACCTCAGCTTGGGTCATCTACCACAAGCTCCCCAAGTCTGGCTGACACCATCATCAAGTTGCTACTGCTCGGCAGCTTGGAGATTAGCGTCAAGCCTCCTGATTAAAACCCTTCCAAAAAGCTAAAGCTAGCTAAAATCGATCCATACCATAACGAGGCAATTGCCCTGTTAACCCCGTTTTGAAACGTGCCCTCGAATTGACCATATTTTTTAAAGTCTACTTATTTAATCCTAGCAATAGGTTTAACCCTGTTCCGTTAGGCAACTTAACACGGTTAACTAAGGGGAAAATGTTATTTATACCCTTATATTTGATCATATATTTTTAATATTATTGTTTATTAGACCCAATTTCATGTACTTACGGACAATTAGGGATATTGGAACTTTTTTTCCCCGTAAAGAAATAACCACGTAACTTTTGGATATCCAAAAGGTACCTACAACTTACCGCTTCAACACTGCTAACGTTATTATTAGCACATCAATTTCAGTTCGGAGCATCAATTTTGGACTTAAAAAAATTGGACAAATTAATAAAAATTCTATATAATATATATACGTATATATATACTAGAAAAAAATGTCCGTGCGTTGCATCGGGTTAAGTTAATTTTAATTGTGTAACTTAAAATAAGTTTTGAAAATAAATTATGTGCCAAGTAAGGAATAATAGATTGTAGTCACGTACAGTTTATTTAGGAAGCCTATGTCGTATCGGAAATTTTAAATTTTCCTCAATATCATAAATAAATTAAATAAGATGGGTGATCTTTTGATAACAATGGAAGCACACTAAACTTTATTAGTCCATTTTCAAGCACAGTGGCGGCTACTAAGAATCTTTTAATTTCTATTTTTTTACGTTTCTCTTTTTTTTCCTTTTCTTCTTTTCTTATTTTATCCTCTGTTATTTTCCCTTGATCTCCCCCTTGTTCTCCCCATGCAAACCTTATATATCATGCAATTCTAAATCCAAATTAGATGTGAATTTTATGTTGTATTCAGACGAAACATATAATTCGCTTTTTTTATTAAAAGTAGAAGCAGAATCCTAGAGCTATTGCAATTTTATCTTTGTTGTTAATTGTATTTCTACATGTATTCTTTTTTGGGAAAAATTAAAGATAAATTGTCTCCACCTTACTGATTTCATGTTAATTGTGCGGTGGGTCGGTGGCAGGGAGAAACGGAATCCTAACGCTACTGCAGAACATGTAAATTAATCTATGTGTAGATGGCAGTATCCACACGCGGATGTATTATTATGTATCAGTTATATGCAACATATTAAAGTTGAATTTGAGTTTACATGTTGTGGAGTTATATATTTTATGTTATTCTATCTTATTATTTTTAACGACTATTTAGACGATAACAAAATGCTCGTTTATTGCCACGGACTTAAATAAAACTATTGAGTTTCAGGTCTTGGGCATTACCACGGACTTAAACAAAACTATTGAGTTTCATGTCTCGGCATTCACGATTGCACGTTATGTTATGCTAATAATCGTAAATTCGTAATCACGATACTGTTTGATGGGATCGATGAAGTCCTTGGGTGGTTGTAGCCTTGTAGGTTAATTTACTAATGCTTGCTGATCTATAGACAGTTTATGTAAAACAAAGTAGCATCTACTATGTACTAAAAGGAGCTGGGATTTGGCCCTCCTTAGAATTTTGGCCTGGTGTGGCCACCAGGAGATGCCGACGCGAGCCAATTTCACAATTTTGCATAAAAGCACTTATATTTTTTCGTATTTCATTATAGGTCCCTTACGGAACTTTTTTTGATTTTGTGCTCTTGTGTTTAGGCCCCCGACTTCCTACAATATCCTATGTGAAGAAGAGAAAATTCACAAAATATGACTATGCTCTAAATGATGAAAAGCTAGGGTCCTTTTCGAAAATAGAGATTCCTGCTTTGCCGCTCTGTGCCTTCTTGTCTGCCCTGTGCTTTGCCACTAGCGTGGCCTGCTATGTGCCTTTTTGCGTTTATGTTTAAGTGCTATGTTCCTAGATTCACTCTCTCATGATTTCAGTCTTTTACTGTCCATATTTACTCATGTTAATCAATTTTCATTAATTTGTGTATCATAGATATATCATAAATGTCAATAGTTTCATATACAAATATTTTGGTAAAAAAAACTCATAATGCATCAAAATCTAATAAAATAACATTTTAAAATCTAATAAAATTGATCTTTTGTTATCGAATGTTCTTTATTTTTCTTTGCCAAGTCCGAAACAATTATGACGATGCATCAATCTAATAAATCTTTTATACAACAAACTACTATGTTCAAATTAGTGCCTTAATTATAGGATAGTTAGACCTAGGAACTTGAAATTTTTATCGCAGCTTAGAACGCTTTTATTCTTCATACTGCTTAATTTCATGGTGTAAATTAGTCCTCATATCTTGCACAACTATTAACTTAAAGATCATAACAGAATACTTCTTTCTTCACCACATTAAAAAAATAATTACGATGGCAAATTCTCCTAAAGATATACATGCTAAAACTAATCGTGGACTGGGTACACGCGAAGCGCGCTTTCCCCGCTAGTCCTCTTCGTGCGATCAGGGGTGCGCGGCCCAGTGAGGGCGGCCAGCGAGCGAGAGAAAAGTCCTGGTCAATTAAGACGTTGCTGTTGCGGCCTGTTCGGCCCAGGACGACGGCTCACGCGCGCGCACCTTCCGCTTCTTCCCACGCAGCAGCAGCCAGCCAGCCAGCGAGAGAAAAAGTCCTGGTCACGTATGAAGTTGCTGTTGCGGCCTGTTCGGCCCAGAACGACGGCCCACGCACGGCCTGGTCTGCCCATGATTGCCGATGAAAATCAAATTGTTACTGCCTTTTATATATATATATATATTACTAGAAAAATTGTCCGTGTGTTGCAATGGATAGAGATAATTTTAATTATACATAATTAGGAATGATCTCCTCATCGCTTACATTAGAGTATAGGTTTTATATGATTCGGCTTGGATATTATACTTTCTATAAAAAAATAATTCAAGAAAAAAATCAATGGTATCATCTATTAAAAACCAATTAAAAGCTACAGTAAGGCCAATTTCTTGGTTGTGATAAGTAACCGGCGCGAAAAACGTAACTACGTTTTAAAGCAACTTTTTTATATAGAAAATATTCGCTAAAAATACATCTTTATTAATTTGAGATCCGTGCACATGAATAACGACGAAATTTGGAATGCAGACTGCAAGCATGGTTGCATGCATCTGCGGGCAAGGAGGGGTTCGACTGGGCCTACACAATGCATGCAGACATGCAGATCGGCAGCACGCGAGCCGCAACGGCACAGGAGGAAGCACTTGCATATGTCGTCGCTGGCAAGCGGGCCCGAGCTGCAGAGAACGCGCCCTATCTGCTCTTCGCGTGCGAAGACACGTGGTGGAAGCTGGTTCGGCCATCCAGCTGAGGCGCGCGAGCATCGCTTGCGTGTGGGCCAGCCAAGGCCATGAGCCCCATGACGAACCAAAACTTTTGGCAGAATGGTCGTTGTTTTTTATAATAGTATACTATGCTTTAGTGTGAGAAGCAAATATTTTAACTTGGAATTTGACTAGGTTTATGTTTTAAAATTTATGATTTTTTTAATTTTCATTCATTGGGGATCAATGTTTGTGATTTAGTGGTTCATCGATGTTTCATCCATCTCAGTAAAATATTTGATCCATTGATGAAACGTTTTATAAAAGTAATAAAATAATTTTATAAAATAAACGCCTGGTTGTTTTTTCTTTAATGCAAAATTTGCTACAGGGCATCGAAAAAACACGTAATTAGCTGGTGGACACCGTAAGATCAGGAATTTGCTGCAGGGCACCACAAAAATGTGGTAATTAGCTGGTAGACACTCCGGCCATTATTTTATTTATTTCTAAGTCAAAAAATTTAAAAATGACGAGATTGCCCTCGGCGGCCGGGTCGCCGCTATCCTCATCGCAGCTGTGTCGCCGCCTCTGCCACCGGCTCACTCGCCCTGTAGGCTAGGGTTCGGGTGTGGTGCGGCGCCTAGACCGACCGGGTCTAATTCGACCGGACCCAGTCGGCATAACAGGTTGGCCACCAAGGGCAATCTCGTCATTTTTAAAATTTTTGACTTAGAAATAAATAAAATAATGGCCGGAGTGTTTATTAGTTAATTACCACATTTTTATGATGTCCTACAACAAATTCGTGATCTTACGGTATCCACCGACTAATTACGCGTTTTTTCGATATCCTATAACAAATTTTGCCTTTCTTTAAAACGGGGCACCTGAGCCGAAGGTCCGTCCGAATGCTTCCGACTTCCGATTGCAGAAGGATCAGTAGAGAAGCTGACTGAGGAAGTGTTTGTTTTTAGCTGTTTCTTTCCATCGTTCTGAACGGGAAAGGACACAGCTGCGGACATGTTTACAATGACTAATCAATTCACATCGCTGACCTTACAGTTCACACCGTTATGCATTTTTACATCGAATTGGAGTCTGCAGCCGTTTATTTTACTCTACTAATTTGATGATCTTAGTTATTAACCGACGCGAAAAACACGATAATACATTAGTATATGATTAATTAATTATTAACTATAAAAATATAGAAAAGTAAATTAATCTGAATTTTAAAAACAACTTTCCTATATATGTTTTTCGTAAAAACAGATTGTTTAGTAGTTTGGGATACGTGCGCGTAAAAAACGAGAAAATGAGAGGAAAGTAACGAGGCCATAATACTTAATTGAAAATGGTTATAATCACATCATTACAAGGAAGAGATATGTAGTATCTGTCACTTACAAACAATCCAAACCTTATGGATACATGGAAGAAAATACCAGATTACCGAAAGATTTAAACCTCTAAAAACTTCATTCAGTAAAAAACATACATAGCATAACGATAGATGAATAATGATTTTCCCCTTGCGGAGTCTAGTAACACGAGGGAAGAAGGGGGAACACCGGATTGTGGCAGCCAAAGCTCTTGCGTAGCACAGCCGGTGTTTGCATAATTGCAATACCGTAAGACGGATCGTACCAAGCTATTTCAGTCTTTCGTTACTGAGTGATATTGCAACCCCTGGGCTTGACAAATAATTATATTTAATCAAGAATATCACTCTCTCCAATTTTTTTAATTGATATCTTTGTCTTTTGGATCCATGTTTGACTATTCATCTTATTAAAAAAAATTATATAATTATTGATTGTTTTTTTATGATTTAATTTATTATTAAGTAAATTTAAGTATGATTATAATTTTACATATTTGAAGAAATTTTTTAAATAAAACAAAAGGCCAAATGTAGATATAAAAGTGAACTGCGTCGTATTTAATAGACAATACTCTCGGATACCTGTAAGCTCGGACACCCACAAGGTATCGGTTTTAATTGTGATTTACACGAGCTATGATATTGTCGCTTCAAAAATAGCGTATACCGCAACCAACGAATGAAGACATTCCTCCATTGTAAAAATTGTTCAAATCATTCAAGTGGTGGTTTTCTTGGGAGGGGAATGGTCCTAATCTGCCAGTGATGTCTAATTGAATATATGACCCATGGATGCACATGTTACGGGGTCGATAAATGAATTTTTTTAAAAAAAGTCTAATTAAGTTTATCCTTTACACCTGTCGTGGACCTGAAATAAAATGACCTCTAGCTTGTATGCGACTTGAGCATAAGAACCTTTTTGAGCAAAAGGCTCAATAAATGTCATAATCTGACGAATAAATATATCATCAGAAATGAGCAGGATTTGTCCACATATAACCACCGAGCACATACATTGTTTGACAGAAAATGGATGAGCAGCCATACAAAAAGGCAAAGTCAACTCTACACAAAATAAGAGTTGGACTCCAAACGCATGCTGCGAAATCGTCAACTTGTAACCAAATGGGAGTTAGGATTAAAAGAAAAAACAACCCTACTCATTCTTAGATATGGTAAGCTGATGATCAGAACGGGAGCTCACCGGACATGCTAATATAGCCGATATGCTCTCCTGTCCAAAGCATCAGGGAATAATCATCTGCTTACCAAATCATTTCTTGGTCGGACTTGTGTCACCAAACTTTGGCAGTGCCACCAGAGTGTTCAATCGAGTAAAGCCATCCAAGGACCTCTCATCTCCGCTTACATTCGAGTCACTCCCATCATCAGCATCTACGGGAGTAACCCTTTTACTATTGGGCTGGGTATTACCCGATAGGGCAGGTATCCTTGGATTATATCCAGGGTGCCCTGATAAACCACTGGCAACATCATACTTGTTCAGGAAAAGACAGACCACTGCACAATCATCAGTTTTTGAGGTTGGGTATTTGAACCTCCAAGTCTCATTTGCTAAATCAACAACAGAACGAGCTGCAGTAAAACGGCCAGAGCATGAGGCAACAACATCCACCACTTCCTGGTTGGACAGAACATCCCACACCTGTAGGCAGTGCACAATAATAGTGTATCAGAGCAAACCAAGACCAAAATAGTACACTGATTTTTAATTGGGAACTGCATATTTCGAATAAGTAATTATTTCATTTCTTTGAAGAAGCCAAGTCACTCAGGAAGTAACTGTTAATCACTTCTTGTTACCTACCCCATCCGTTGCAAGGACAATGAACTCGTCCTTTTCGGTGATTCGCCTATATGCGACATCAGGTACTGAGATGAGCCCAAAGTCCTTTAGACAGAAGTCGCCAAAAGCTCGGGCCATTGCCAGGCCAGGAGAGTTGCAGTTAGGAAGCCAAAGGCGAGCCACATCTGGTTCATCTTGATGGGCAAAGACCCTCCCATTACACCGTCTGATCCTCCTAGCCTCCCCTGCAATTATCATCATGTTATTGTTTTCAACAGAACCACAACTTCAATTACAGAAGAAAATTGTGCTCACCTAGCAAGATGTACATGAGTGAAAGAAGTAACGCAAATATATAGCTAAAGCAGGAGAGTACAGACCATAGTCTCATGGTATAGCTGTTCTAATTTTTCATCAAAAAACAAACAATAACTGTTCTGATAGATGCTGAGTCAATAAGATAAAATACATCAAAAAATATATGACGCAGAACTTGCTGTGAAAATACCCAACATGGAAAGAAGGAAGCTAACAACTGCACATGTTGAAAATATTGGTTTTTTTGCATAATTATTTAAAGAGTAAATTGTGCTTTCGCTTTACATCAGTTTGTATTGAAATAAATTTCACTTAACACCAGGGTGCATCATCAAACCCATGGAAATTTCATGAAATCTTATACAATCTGAATGAAACTTTCTGAAACATAACTTAAGTTTATAAAGATTCATAAGATCCACTCATGTTTTATAATATATCCCTCCAATCATATGGCATAACCTAGTGGAAAGTGAAACTCATTTCAATCTATCCTGAAATAAAGTGAAAGTATGTACTAAACCCGGTGTAAAGTGAAACATGATACACTCTACCTAGTGTAGAGTGCAATTTAATATTGTCCGAGAGAACCAAAACTTATAAACAAACCATGACAGTTATTATTAACTGGTGCTTCAATTCTTGAATTTCTCTTCAAGAAGAGAGCTGAACAGCGCATCAACTACTGTTTACATACAATACAGAGTTTACAAACAATACAGAGAAAAGTGACTAATGAGGATGGGCAAAACATAAGATAGGTCAGTTATGGTAAAATTAATTAAAATATGTTATTTAAGTTGACAGTCTTTTTTTTATTGTCTCTATATCATTCTATCTTTATACATTCCCAAACATCCATAATTATGGTTTACCATCTGACTGCTTTATTCGCTGTTTGCATCTTCGCAAGCCTTAATTTCATTTCATCAACTTATTCAATCATCATGTCCTATTTGGTGTCTTCATTATAAAGCCATGCTATAGGCAAGGTTTCATTGGGGGATAAACACTACGGGAAGATAGTCAGGCAGCGTTGGCTGCTAGGAGTTTCAGGAGGATTATAAGCTGAGCTGACGAACTGGGGAATTCAAAAGATTGATCATCATTCCTTGATCCAAGACACTTGCTGAATACCCTTATATAGGCTGGCACCTAGGAATTCAATCCATTCTAGCCCCATGACCCTAGAAAACACCCCTCTGTACATGGTAATAGCATGCGCCATGTCCTCCATGCTCGCAACACGTGTATCCTGGTTGGCCATGCCTCCTCTTGGGCTTGGTTGTGGGCCTCAGCTTCAAGGCCCCAAGGCCCATGACAAGCCAGCATGCTAAATTGTACTGAATTATCTCCTCTTTCATGGGTTTAACAGTATCAATATGATATTACAAACATTTGGTAATGATTCACGATCACGGTGCTTACTACTAGTTATCATCTTAAAATACATATATGATATATTATCATTTTAGCATAAGAAAGTAGAGAAAAGAAATACCGTAGGTAGTAAAACAGGTGAAGAAAGATATCATTTTTTCTTCTTTATTTTAAATAAGAATAACCAACCATACACATTGAAGAAAAACATAACATTAATTGTAGTTACATATGAGTTTATTAATGACAAAGAGCAGTTAAAGAAATTTGATCTTACAACACAAGATTCACTATTGAGCAACAGATATTTTTTAATATGAGTACAAGTTGTAACCTTGATAAATCACAAGCAACAGATTATGTTGCCTTCAGAAATATGGGTATCCCAATCCAAGATTACAGAAAATGAGTTGATATGGTATTTTATTGAACCAGGTAGAACAAGGCAGCATTCATTTTTCTTGATATTCATGCCATTCGTGAGAAGATGATCACAATCATCAAACAGAAAGTCAGAACCTGTTAATGTCTCAGTTCACCAGTTGGTGATCTGATTGGGTGATGGTAAAGGGGGCCTGATGTAAAGCTCTAAACCAATGGTTGAATACCACCCCTGTGCCTTAAGGAAAATAAATAGGCTTTGTTTGGCCCATCACACTCTTCTCTCTCCAGTCGGTCTGACTAGTCCCAGTTTAATGCTTGGTTTAACTCGGAACAGGAGGTTTAAAGTGGGGGAAAACGCACGAGTGGCCTTTTTACACAACCAAATCAAACTGAACTGATTCTGGTTCTTTTGGTTAAACCACAGGTCCAGTCCGGTTTTTCATGCTAGTATTGCAATATAAGATGACTACCGCAGTCTTATCAGACCCTTCTGGAGGCTTCTAAGTCGCTGACCATGCTGCTGCTATCTTCATTGAAGGTGACACCTATTTTGCTTTCATTTGTGCAAATGCTACTGTTGTAGCTTGGCCAGTCTAGTATTTGACAAGGACCCATCTACAATGTATAGAAATGGAACAGGGGTAGCATCCAGTAAAGCCAAATGGTTCACTACTAAGCAATATCAAGGCCCATAATCAGCGGCATGATTACCGTCTCACTTCCAGCCACCCAATGATCTATCTAGCATCTGGGAAGGGGTAAACAGTAGATAGGAGTGAGCACAAAATTAAGCCATGCGCTCACAAAAGTTCATAATATTAAGATGATTTGGATGTGTTCAACAACATATGAGTTGTCAAGATCTATCAGTGGCGCTAATGGTCACTGCTATAAAAAAGGGTGGGTTGAGATTTTGCCTCCCTGAACAGGAAGACAAAAATCTGAACCTTCAATTTAACAGAATTACAAAATAGACTGTTCCATACAGAAGAAGATAGTGTGTATTATTCTGCTCAATATTTATCTTATAAGAAGGAAATGCAAGGCAACATATTACCATAATATCACCATAAATACATACAAGTTGAACTTGGTCAATGCATCGTGTAGAGTAGAAACTACAAAAGAATAAAGTAACATAAATTTAGGAGTGAGAAACCATTACTTGGATGATCTGGTTTCAGGTCAACAGTCAACTGATGTGCAATCAACTTATCATTCTGATCTCTGGTGCCTAATACAGCTCTAGAGTCACCTAGATTCCCAACAATAAGATCATGGCCCTGAAAGTATAGACATAATTTTAGATAGTCTGCATATTATATTATATTGTTATGTGATAGTAAATATATTTTTTTACAGGGAAATGACGAAACTGCTTACCTGCTTGATTAAAGTAACAGCAGTAGTTCCACTGCAAATGCAATCTATGTTCCGTTGTAATTTGAGCTCCTTATCCACATTTTTAAAAGCCTTTCGGAAAGATTCTTTCATTGCGTTGTAGAATTCTTGATGTTCTTTATGTCCAGCCAATGTGGGAGACCTGCATTCCGCATCTGCGTATGGAGATAAATTCTCTTCCAGAGTTGAGACGTCTGAATTGCTGGTTGGACTATCCCCATAGTCTTCATATATCAAATCACACAGTCTTGAAGGGAGAATATCTCTTACTTTCCGGGCAATGAGATGGCCATGTGGGCCATGACCATCAAAAACTCCACAAAAAACCGTGTCTGATCTTCCATTATAATTCTGCCCATTGTTCCATAAATATTCACAAGAAGTTAATAATATACATAATGTGAAGACATAAGAAAGATAAAACAGAAGCGTTGAAGGAGACACTCATTCATGACACTTAGAGAACCATGTAATTCATTTAGGTTAGAGACTCGAGGGTGTTAGAAAAGAAAAGGTTAGAATTCATAATAATGACACACACACACACACACACATATATATATAGCTCACCAACGGTGAACTATTTGACCAAATGAGTACCATTTTGATGCTGCACTATGTGCCAGCATTTATCTTTAGGCATAAACCAGTACATCATGAATATAATTTCAGTGCCAAAATTATAATAAACAAACTATTCGTATTAGTGAACAAAATGATCTTCATATGAGAAAATGCATAAGCAAATAAAAATTCAAAGGTTCCTCGAAAATTATTGAGGCATTACAAGCTTGCTCCATTTTTTACTTAAACGAATCAACTCAATGTAACACAGCTCAAATAGTTAATACTACGTAATCTGCTAAACTCACTCCCTCCCCACAAAATATATATAAAGAAAACTGTTGAACTTTCAGAATGCAGAAGCAATGCATGCATTTTCTACAATAAGTGCATTGCCTATTAAAACTCACGTTTACAATGAATCATACCATCGAAACATGAACACAGCGAAAGATAAACGAGCAGTAAGGTAAAGGAAGGGATTCGGGATCTTCAAGAGTCCGGATACCTCCCACGCGACCATGGCGTCCTGGTTGGTGCCCTTCCTCCCCTGCCGCGTGAACAGGCAGGCCACATTCCCCGCCCCGCTCCCCGCTATCCTCCCGGGCGCCTCCTCCTCCCTCCTCCTGCCCCCTTCTCCTTTCACCGGCGCAGTCGCCCCCTCCATGGCCCGACGCTCCGCCGCCGTGAGACACGACCCCATCGACAGTGCATGCACCACATCCTGCAGACAATCCAGGCACCCACCTCCGTCTCCGCCTCCCCCACTCCGCGACGGCGGCGGCGCCGCCGCCGCCACCGCTGCCGCCGTTACCGCCGCCGTCTTGGCTCCTCTCCGTCACGGGCCAACCTGGAAGGAAGTCCCCGCCCCGCAATGCGTCCCAGAGATTTTCGACCCTTCCACGCCCCCCAACCCAAGCTCCTCCCGCAAGATTCGATCTCTGGAAGCGCGTAGGGGCGGTGGAATTTATTTTTATTTTTTATTTTGATCGCGTCGTGGGCAGCAGAGATGGATAGAAGCCAGCCAGGAAAAGAGAAAAGGGTGGTGGGATGGGACAAGAATAGGGAATCCACAACGGGAAAATAGTAGGCGCACAGTAAACAAGCGGCTCTGCGTGATTTGCTTTTTTTTTTTTTTCGTTCGGCGCCAACATTGTCAATCTTATCGACGAGTATGCTTTTTAACTGACGTGAAAAGGCCTGATGAGATATTAGTATATGATTTATTTTTTATTATTTATAGAAAATTAAAAAAATTTATTAATCTGATTTTTAAGTATTTTCATAGATAACATTTTTTAATAAAATATACATTTAGCAGTTTGTAAAACGTGCGCACAGAAAAAGAGTAAATATAGTTGTTGTCACGCCCAGAAATTTACACCAAATTTCTGAACAATAGCATGTATTAAATCTCGGTCCAGACATCAGCCCGAGTACACACTATGACAAATTAATACACAGTTCCACGACTTAAAAACAAATAAAAACAATTATCTATCGAAATGCAGCGGAAAAGGAAAACAAGACTAGACCATCTAATCTTCAGCTTCAGCTGGCGAGGACGGCTCCACACCACAGGCACTCTCGACGGCGGACTGAACCTTACTTCAACCTTCGGCACAACCTTCTTCTGACACCGGCTCTGACACTTGCTCTGGTGGGGGAAAATTAAGTAAGGCTGAGTACAAACCACCGTACTCAACAAGTAACACCCAAGAGGGGAAGAATAGTGAATGCAATAGGGTATCAAGGATAGGCTAAGGTTAAATTGCACAAAGCTGCAGTAATTTAGCAAAACAGTGGATAAAATAGACTGAAATAAAAGTAAAGTAAACATTTAAAATAATCATCCACTGTCCAACGTTACACCACGTTGCAACAGGCCCAGACCGCTGTCGAACGTTACACCACGTAGCGACAGGGTCAACCCTCTGTCCAACGTTAAACCACGTTGCGACAGACCCAAACCACTGCCAACGTTACACCACATTGCGCAGGGTCAAACCAGTTCCAAGATTAATCAGGTTATTAATGGTTCAACTAATCCCACTGAATCTGTCAGTTCGCCCAATAACCGCGGACACGGCTATTCGAATAGTTTTACTCTGCAGAGGTGTACAACTTTACCCACAAGACATGGCTGCCAAGCATGTTACCATGCCCCAACGTATCACCACGATACCTCAGTACGGAAACCATGATAAGACCTTTCACCCAGCCCTCCTTAGACAATCGCACCACACTTCAGATTTCACCCCCTCCTTTACACCAAGTCGGGCAGTCCCCTCTTGTGCCTTGGTAGATCCGGAAGCAGGAGAGGCTTTCGTTACACCACGATTGCCCGTCCATACTCCATCACGCCTACCCTTGCCTGGGTACATCGAATAGGGACAAGCTAGACTACAAGTCTCACCGTTGCCCATTCTGGCTTGTGGTTAGTACGTGTAAGACCTTCAGGGTTTCCTGAGAACCGGTCCTTAATTGCCATGGGTGCGACTCTCAAAACCATGCACCCACAGCCCACCATAAGCAATATTTTAGTTGTATTAATCCACCTCGGGAAATGAATAATGATAATAACCATTGAAGGCGTACCAAAGTGCAACAATAATTAAATAATTATTGGTGAGCTAGTTAAACTAAGCATGGCTAAGCATTGACTAACCCTAATTCTAGTCAAATTAACCCTGGGATGACAATAATAATGAAGGGATCAACGGGTATAAAGGTAAATGCCCAATAGATAAATAAAGTAAATACATTTGAATACAATGCATGTTTGAATGTAAAAGCGGGGGATTTTATAAACATAGGTTCAATATGATCAAAGAAGGGTGCCACTTGCCTTGCTTAGACCCACGAGGAACTTCGGCGATGACTTCGAGAACGAACGGCGCTTCGACGGGGTCAAAACCTACGACAAGCAAGGCAAAACAAACAAAACAGGCTAAAAAACTACTGAAACAGAGAAAGAGACTATTTTTAATGGATTCTTGGCATTTTTCTGGATTTAATGAAACTTGAATGGACCTAAACGGAGACTAGATGAATTACTTATGAATTTTAGAAGTTTTCTGGGTTTTTAAACTAAACAGAAAAACCTTATTGATTTATTGCGCAATTAATGGGGCTGCTGACGTCAGCGAGGAGAGAGGAGCTGACGGCTGACAGGTGGGGACCACCTTTCAGTGGGAGAGAGGGGAAGTGGGCGGCTGACACGCGGGCCCGGGGAGGAGAGAGAGGAGGCGGGCGCGGGGACGACTGACGGGTGGGGCCCACTCGTCAGCGACAGGGGAACAGAGAGGAGGGGAGCCCGCGGGCTCGGGCGGACGGCGGCGACCGGCGGGAGCGGCGGGCGACGCGGCGGCGGCAGCGCACGGCGACGGCGGCGCGACGGCGACGGCGCGACGGCGACGACCGGCGAGCGGCAACGGCGACGACGGCTGGGGCGGCGACGCACAGGCGCAACCCGGCAGAACAGCGGCGACGGCGACCGGCGGGAGCGGCGGGCGACGCGGCACGCGCGGGCGCAAGCGACGGCGGCCAGACGTCGGCGACGCGGGGGCGACGACGACCACGGCGGCCGGCGGGAGGGGCGAGCTTCGCACTCGTCCGGCGACGGCGCGCGACTCGGCGGCGGTCGGCCGGGGGGGAGAGAGAGGGGAGGAGGATGCGGGTGCTCACCGGCGGCGGCGAGAGCGCGGGCGGGTCGGCGAGACCGAGGCGGAGGTGGCGACGCGGGCGGAAGCGGGAGATCGGCGGTGGCGGCGGAGATCGACGGGCGGTGGGAGGGAAAGACGGTGACGGACGCCGGCAGTGGGGCTTGGCGACCGTGCGACGATAGTGACGAAGGGCGGAGGTGCGACGGCGACGCAAAAATGACGATTGCGACGAAGTGGGGAACGGCGGCGTGGAGACACGGCCGAGAGGGAGAGGGATCGGGGCGGCGCGGCGGTGAGTCAGCCAGCAGCGCGGCGGGTGGAGGAGCTCAGCGACGGCGTCGCGAGGGAGAGGGGGATGGGATGCGGCGTTCAGCCGGGGAGGCGGCGACGGCGCAGCAACGACGGCGTCGGCGACGACGTCGGGCGGCGACAAGCGGGCGGCTGTGGGGCCGGCGCAAGCGGAGCGGCGGGATCGGCGGCGACCGTTGCGAGCGACGGCGCGACGGCGGGAAAGCAGAGCGATGGTTGCGTGTGGGAGGAGGTGGCGCGGTTAGGCGGCAGGCGGCGGGGCGAACGGTGGTCGGCGACGTCGGCGCGACGGCAGCGGACGGCGGCGACGACCGACGGCGCGGCGAGGGGCGGTGCTAAGGATCGGCGGTTAGGCGGGGACCGAGGAAGAGAGGAGGCACATGGCCGACGGCGGCAACGGCGCCCGACGACGACGGCGACGACGCGACCAGCGGCAACGGCGCGGGACGGAGGCCGGCGGCCGGCAGCAGATGCATCGCAGCGGCACGACGGGGACGCCGGGCAGCTCGGGGAGGCAACGACGGCGCGACGAGCGCGGCGGTGCGGCGAATGGCGGGAACGGGCGGCAAGCGGAGGGGCGATGGCAACGCCCAAGGCACGCGCGCGCACGGCGGCGGCGGCGGCCTCGGCTGCATCCTGCGGAGAGGAAAATAAGGGGAGGAGGGGAGCGGAGAGGCTCACCGGCGATGGGAACGACGGCGACAGGTCGGCGAGGAGGCAGGACAGGTGGTGACGTCCGACGGCGCGATGGCGACGACCGGGCGATGGGATTGGGGTGGCGGTGGCGAGGTCGGGAGCGGCGGCGACCGAGTGGCGAGAGGATGCGCGGGCGCTGGAGATGCCCGCCGGCGACGACCGGGGCGGTAGCAAGTCGGCGACGGCGAGGCGAAGGGGATGACGCGGGTGGGCGGCGACGACCGACGAGGAAATCGGCGGCTGACGGCGACGGAGGGGAGCTTCGGGCGGAGAGGGGAAAGTGGCGGCGGGGCGGAGGCGTGGGGATTTTATAGGGTGGCAGCGCCGGCTAGGGCGGAGCGGCCGGTGGAGACCGAGTCGACGACGCGGCGAACTCGGTGGCGGCGGTTGCGGCGGTGGTTGCAGCGGCAGCGCGGCGTCCGGAGGAGTCGGGCGGAGGCGGAGTCGGCTGGCGCGGCGCGGCGCGGGCGCGGGCAAAGCCTGGTCGCTGACAGGTGGGCCCCACCTGTCAGTGGCACGGGGAAGGAGGGAGGCGAGGCAGACTTCGCAGCGAGCGCGGGCGAGCGAGCGGGCCGGGCGGCGGGAGGGACGAAGCGCGCGCGGGAGGAGCGGCCGGCCGGCGGGGAGTTGGGCCGGCTCGGTTGGGCCGGCCCGGGAAGGAGGAAAAGAAAAGGAAAAAGGAAAAAGAAAGAGGGAGGAAAATTGGACTTCGGCCCAATTTGAGAAGGAAGGGAAAAAGAAAGGAAAAAGGAGGGAAAAAGAAAAACCCCACTTTTGCCGAGTTTTAAATTAATTTGTTTGGCCAAATTTTATACTTCTGCAATTTGAATTTAAATCCAGTTAATTGATTTGGAACCTCGATTTAATTGAATTAATTCCTTTTAGAGGGATTTTTCCTGAGTTAATTAAGCCAATTGTTATTTACGAATTTCTTTTTACGATTTAGGCTTGGGATAAAACTCCGGGCATGACAGTTGTTAACATCAAAATTTGGTAAAATTTTTCAGTGGATTCGATTAAGAAAAGAAACAATCACCCGACAAAATCTTATTCGGAAGAGTCTGAGTTCACGAAGGAATCGTGAAGATCAAGGCATGACAGTTTAATTTTATCGGTTAATTAGACTCAGTTTAGAAATTTTACTTTATCTCTAGAGTTAGAGTCCAATCGAGACTTGTTGTTACCTATTATCTATTAGAAAACATGTACGTATTCAATATAGACTAGAGTTAGAGTCCAAATAAGACTTGTTATTTCCTTTTATTTATTACGAAATGTGTGTCGTAGCAAAGAATTCATTGTTTATTTAATTATTCGAGTCTATTTTTATCGGATTCTTAGCCGATCCAAGCTTTCAACAGCCAATTGTTCAACCTATTGGCTAAACACCACCACATTATATTTTATAGGTTGGGTTCTCCATAACCTATCGGCTCGATAGCCGATCGGTTTGTTTTATTTTTCATCTTATCAGTTGCAAGATCAAACTGACTAGCACGCCCAAACCTTCTAAGAATTTAGATCTAGCACTAGAACGACGCAGAAACTCTCAGACCTTTATGTGTGACACGTCATAAGTGAGCTTTTGGCGTCAACAATGGGTTAGTAGTATGCATTGCCGAACGCGGCCTAAATCACCTTTGATGTTTGGTTGTCGACTGCTTTTATGCAGATCCGTCAGTTCTAGGTTTCCATCATCGGATATGTGTCATGATCTTATATGTGTATTCTTTTTAAGATTGTAGTACCTTTGTTATTTAAAGCCAACATAGTACATTAAGGCAATTTCCCACCTGCCTTACAACTTAAAAGAGTACATGCATCTTTACTAAGAGAGAATTAAAGATAATTTGCTCTAGTTAACTAATGGATTGTTCTTCCAAGGTTTTACTTCACGGGATCTTCGGTTAGATAGGTTAAGTTACCACCATAACATAACTTATATGGGTCTCATCCCTATCTCTTTTGATGCATTATCTATCGCATTTCGGGATAGTCACTTTGTGAAAGGATCTGCTAGGTTTGTATCTATTTGGACATAATCCAAACTTATTATTCTGGAGGTTCTAACTTCTTATTAGACTGCAATCGTCTCTTCACGTGTATACATGTTTCATGTTATTCTTAGAACTGTTTACCTTTACCTTAACAATGACAGTTTGATTGTAACAGCTCAAAAGAATATATTTTACAGGGTTTTCAACTACAGAAGATCCATTAATACATCTCGTAGTCATTACACCTTAATAGTAGTACTATATAGTGGCGTAAGCTTTTTATTTTTCATGGTTTATCTTGTCAGTATGATTTGTTTGTAAGACCTCCATAAAATAGTAGCACCACTTGGTATGAAAACATATTCACTGGTGGCTTTGATCTCATTCGCATCAGAGATCTGGTTAGAATCACTATATTCTTCTAATACAGTTGGGTGTCCTGCATAGTGAAGTCAAAAGTTCATTATACCCTTAAAATAACACTTAACTCGCTCGAGAGTACACCAATGATAAAATCCTGAATTAGAGGTAAACCAACACATTAGAGGAGATGTCAGACCTAGTTGCACTTACTCTTTTGACGATTTCATATTTCATAGAACCAAAACTTAGGTGCACATAACTCTTTGGAACTTTGAGCGTTTTTACATAATAGAAAACCAAGTGCACAAGATCACATCACGACTTCAAAATTATAGCAAGAGGGACACAAACATTTTCAAGCACTGGACTCATTTCTAGATTTCGTTGCAATACCCCTCTTGAGAGTACGACATTCCTAATGACTAAAAATGAATACACACATATCATAACACAATTTTATCCTTTTTCTTATCTTTCAACACGGGCATTGCAACAACTTCAACTTTACGAGGACTACTCTTATCCTTCACATAACTCAGATAGACATTGGTCATCACTAATTAACTTTCATTAATCACTAAAGCAATTAGGGGGCCTAGATGCAATTTCGCAAACTAGGATTATAAGGTTTTGGAGAAGACTTAATATCAATATAGCCAAAGCGATTCAATACCTTTTTCACATAAGCTACTAGTAGATCCTTCATATCAAAGTTTTGAGACAAGAATGATTTAACCTCATTCATCACTTCAATCTTTGCCTCAAAATTAGTATGTCATCAACAAACAAGCACAAAATAATTCCTTCATCACACCATAGCAGTAGTATACACAATCATTTACCTTATTAATTGCAACGCCTGTAGAAGTAAGTGTTCTATCAAATTTCTCATGTCACTACTTAGGTGCTTGTTTTGTACCATACAAAGATTTTAACAACTTTAGCACCTTGCCTTCTTGACCTTCTACTACAAATCTATCTAATTGCTCCATATAAATTTTCTCATCGAGCTCTCCAATAAGAAAACCTATCTCAACATCCATTTGATGAACAAGAGACCATGTGAGGCAGCCAATGAAAGTAGTACGTGAATTATGGTCAATGTAGCAACATGTGAGTAAGTGTCAAAGAAATGGGACTAGGTTTGGTGGCATGTGCCTTCACGGGACTAGGTTTCCCACGGTCGGGACCAACTGTTATTGAAATGGAGAATTGTATTAAATGTGGGATTCCCAACTTTTATAGTTTACAAGAGTTATCTCCTATTATAGCCCTCTTAGGGTCTATTTATAGCCCTAGCAAGTAGGGATCCTAGGGCTACATGTTTGATCACAAGATTCTTCCCTTGAAAGGGACATTTCCAGGGACACAAGAGGAAATATATGTGTCTAAGTTTATTTGGGGGCAAACCCCACTATTGTCATGTTCCACGTGACTTGATGGGTTACCACCTATCTTCTACGGCCAAAGTTCCACGTGGCTGAAAGCCCATCCATCCGAAGGCCTTCTTGGGTGAAGAGATGTTTGGCTGCTGGGTCAACCTAGCAGATGATCCCTTTGCCGAAAGCCTATATAATCGAAGGCTTGATGGGTTGCTTTCTCAGCCTAGGCCTTTGTGGGGTATAGGCCCTTAACATACAAGTACATACTCTCCAACAAAAGGGATAAACACCTGTCTCATGGGTGGCATATAGTTTTCTATATAGTTCTAACCCACTAGCTATAAAGCACAACATGCAAACATGTCATGTCATCACCCACTAGCAACTATTATATTTAAAGCTTATACAAGCGCTACATAAACTCAACATACAAACATAGCATGTCATAACCTACTAGAAACAATTATATTTAAATTCATGCATGCTACATCATGTACGAATTATCTGATTCTTAAGATTAATATGCAAGAATGTCAAATCATCATCTTCTTTACTATTTTTATATTATTTCAATGTATATTCATCCATCGTTGCAACATATTTAACATGTATTCATTCATGTATCCCACATCTAAAACGGCAAAAATGAGAGATGCAACACGAGGACTTCCCAGGAGGGCACATGAAGTGCCAGCTCCGTCCCGTGCTCTTGTGGAGTAGCTCAAGATGAAGAAGACAACAGATAGGTCATAGCTTACAAGTAATGAACTATTTTAGGAAGAGCAGATACACCTTTTTCCTTTCAAATTTATGCTATGTTTGTCTATTGAGTATTATTTTAACAGGTAGTGTTGTTAACTTTTTAATACAAGTTTAATCATTCAAAAATTTTGTGCTAATAGTGTAAGTTCTTTTAATATGACGAATGGTCAAACGTATGCCAAAAAATTACTCAACTGTCCATTAAATTATGTATACATGACGCATATATACCATGTATTTTAATGGAATTTTTCACGGAATAATTCTTTTTATCCCCATAGAGAAGCACACACATTGTGTATGTGTGTGTGTATATGTATATACACATATACGTACATACATAATACATATATACACACATGCACACACACGGATGCACTAAAGCACGCCTTGCACGCTCCTCACAAGTGTATTCTTCTCGGTTTTTTCATTCCCTCCGCTACCTCCCACGCAGAGTTGTTTCTCTCATTTTATCTTTGCACTTACTAAATAAATAACCTGGCACTCTTAGTAAATAAATAACTCACTATATGTATTGATCTGGACATAAAAAGTGTTGATCTAAACACAAACCTATCGTAATTTCTTTTCTAGTAAATATTTTACTGCTACTACTACATATAATTATAAGTGCAGATGGGATATTCGGGGATGATTTCTCTCATAGTAAAGATTTTTACCACAACTATATGCAAAGAAAAAGCGTGTGAGGCAGGAGATGGGGCGGTGGTAGGTGTCTGGCTATGATGTGTAGTATGCAATTGTTTTTTCTATGGAGATTATGTTGTTATTCAAAATGGCAAATATCATGTAACTAGATGGAGTATAAAATTATGAATTTTCGGCGTTACAGTATGATTTTTTCCCAAAAATAAGTGTTCCATCACGAAAGTCATTTAGAATTGTAGGCCCGCATGTGTCTTAACTACACTTATGTATCATGTGCACTCATTGTTTATGAACCCCTGCAATTTAGCTTGCACTGGTTTAACTTCTGACCTCGCATTCGTATCTTTTTCTTCAGTTTTTAAGCTCAATATTAGTTGAATTGAACCTGTTCTAAAGGAAACTACAAATGCAAAATCTAGCGCATATTTGATACAAGATATCTGTGACGATATACTACAAACATTGTGGTTCAGAAAGAAGATATTATTGAAGTCCCAGGGAGATAGCCTAGAGGAGGGGTGAATAGGCGACCTAAAAATTCTTTTGAATTGTAGCAGTTAGTAGGCCGGACCGTCCGGGCTCAGGGGCTGGACCGTCCTGCCGGGCCCCTCGGGTTGAACCGAGAGCTCTGGTCAGACTGTCCGGTCAGTGAAAGAGGGGACTTTTTAGTCCTCCTTTCTTGGTGGAGTTCCTGCGAACGTGTAGTGTATGTGTGTTGAAAATGAATTCAGGAAGAACACAGGAACAATGAAAAACCAAGGAAAGCACAAATATGGACACGAGAGATTTTTCCCGAAGTTTGGATCCTTCGATCCTACTCTCCGTTGAGGCGCTCCACTGAGCGGGTTCTCTCTCGATCCTTTTCATCTCTTGGCTTCTTCAGACAAGATCGACATGAGTCTCCAAATTCACTTCTAGGCACTAGCAAGTCCTTGATCGACCACCAAGGTCAAGATTAACCTCTTGCCTAGCCCTAAGATGCAATTCGCTCTACCCGGCAACCTTCTAAGAAGAAGCACAAGAATCCACTAGATAACTTGCCTTTTTCCTTGTGGAGGTTAGGCATCAACCTTCACAAACTTGATCCCGGGCGATCCACAAAGCTTGGAGGCTCGCAGGTGACACCTAGTCGTCTAGGAGCTCAAACTCCAAGAGTAATTGGCCTTCACGTCTCCACATGTATCCATTTGGTCGCTCAAGATCAGTTGATCACTCTCTTGAAGGCTCAAGAACACTCAATGTCACTCACTAATCCCTCTCAACACAACCTAGGCTAGATTCTCTCTTTAATCACTCTAGGAGGTTGTTGGGATTGGTGGGGGAGGCTTGGAGATGGCTAGAACCACCCTAGGAACCCTGCAGTTTGAACTGGAAGCCTCTCCAACGGCTATAACCCCGAGGTGGAATATAGTGTTGTCAAACGTCAGCTAGCCATTGGATAAAGTTACATGAGCCAGACTGTCTGGGCCTAGGGGCCGGACCGTCCAGCCCACACTTGGGTTCTGGCTGCTGCCAGTGGCCGGATTGTTCGGTCCTAAATGGACTGTCCGGTTTAGGCTCTCTAGAAATTTCTATCCAAGCCTCTAAAACTCACTTAATCTCTCATGGATGCATGTGTTGACTAGGTGACCCCTCTTAACAATACGGATTATCCTATGACTCAAAGCGAAAAAGAAAAACGTCTTTCTAAAGATTCAAATCCGTTCACTTTTCGTCTTACGGGTCACTTTTAGTTTAACTTGAACCTTTCGCATTAGAGCACAAGTTAAGCCTCGCTTCTCTGCAATCACAAACGGTTAGCGCACACATGCTTTGACTAGGATTGTCATTAATCATCCAAAACCCGCTTTAGTGGCTAGATGTATTTTCAATTATTGTAAATTTGCAATTGCAGTTTATTTGATTTAATTCATATTATTTTGAATACATCTCATTCGATACGTGCGTGACCAAATATAACTGCAGTCAGTAAAGCGGACATTCCTGTGTACCATTACTTACAAATCTTAAAGCCACCCTGGTTTTGACGCATCCGGAGCGTTCGACGCTGTTGTGGCCCATTCGACGTACTACCGCGTGTTGCCTGCCTGCTTTTGCCTTTGGGTGCTCAACGCTCACGGTGCGCCGTCTGTCTGCACGGTGGGCCCTCCTTTTCCTTCTGTGCTTGGTTCTGTGCGTGTTTGCACTTTTCTCTGTGCTTCTTGCATGTTCTGTTGCATCCTGCTCAGAGGTTGGATCTAGAGACTTTTTTGTAGTTCCTTGTCACATCGGATGTTTGGACGTTAATTAGGAGTATTAAATATAGACTGATAACAAAACTAATTGCATAAATAAAGGCTATTTCATTAGATAAATTTTTTAAGCCTAATTAAGCCACGATTAACAAATGTTTACTGTAGCATCACATTCGCTAATCATGGACTAATTAGGCTCAATAGATTCGTCTCGCAAAATAGCCCCATGTCACATAGGGGTGTTTGTTTCTAGAGTCTTATTTCTAGTCCCTAGTCACATCGGATTTTTAGACACTAATTTGAAGTATTAAACATAAACTAATAAAACCACTAATTTCATAAATGAGAGCTAATCCGTGAGATGAATTTTTTAAGCCTAATTAATCCATAGTTAGCAAATGTTTACTGTAGCATCACAAAGGCTAATCATGAATTAATTAGACTCATTAGATTCGTTTTATTAACAGTCTATATTTAATACTTTAAATTAATGTTCAAATATCTGATATGATATGGTGTTAAAAAGTTTAGCCGATCTTGACATCTAAACAACCCTATGGTTCTCTTGCGATTATAGAAGCTGGGCGTGCTGCGCGGCCGCTGGGCTATGCCACGTCAGCGATGAATAGTGCTTCTTTTGGACTTTTGCTACCTGCGTGGCTGCGCCCAGGGTGGTTCACGGGAGGGGCTGCTATGCTGTTTGCCTACCAGCGCTCCAGCTGCCGATTGCACTGTTCCTGCATGCGCGATCTGCTTTTTTTGACTGCTTTGCATTTAATTTTGTTAGTTTGCGTCATCTCTGCTGCCTGGCCCCTTCTGGCGGACTCCGTGAGGCCTCTATCCATTTCTCCGCCTTCTCTCCGTCCACCTTTTTTTATTGTCTTTGTAATAAATGTCACCACCATGCGCGCACGGAACCCCTCCTTTTTCCTTCTCTTCCATCTCTCCCCTGCCCACGCCATGGCCAGCCCGCCACCCGCGGGGTTCTTTTCTTTCCTCAAGCACGGAGTTTTCGTCCCAGCGCGGGGGGCCGGGGGTCTTCTTGCTGCTGTTCACACTCACCGCCGCGCTCGCGGGGGCGCTCCTCCTCGCCAACTCCCTCGTCATGCAGCCGCGCGCGGTCGACGTGCTCCTCGACGCCAACGCCCTCATCCGCGCCAACCCGGCCCCTGCTGCCTACCCGAAGCTCGTCAGGAAGTTCCACCACGACCCGCCGAGGCTGTTGGTCGACGCCGCTTGCTGCGTGGCCGCTGTGGTAGTCCTCGGGTCAGCGATGAAGATCGCCACAGTGTAGAGAGGGGAGCGTCGCGCCACCGTATTGGGGTTCCTCGACGCGGAAAGAGGGGGAACGCGGGGGGGGGGGGGGGGGCGTCCTCGCCATCGCCTTCGGGGTGGTCTGCGTCCTCGTCGTGGCGATGCTCATGGTGCCCCTGTTAGAGTCACTCCCTCACAACACATGCAAGGAAGATGAACAGTAGCAAAAATACAATAGATGAACACCCAGGATACAGTGACAAACACTATCAGTAACGCACGCCTTCTCTTATTGAGAGTACACAGAGTGACTTACACAGCTTAAGTAGCCTCGTGTACGTGCATACAGCTTCAACGGCTTGGCCGGGTCATACGCATACATCATCCATCTTCGCAAGTCACGCTCCAATGTGCTCCATTCGTATGCATGCTGCAGGCTACCGATTCCACCGCACACCACTTACTGATCCTATAGTCTAGCTAACAACCGGAAAGCTAACAACCGGAAGACTCACTCCTGCTAACACATACAGCACACGCACATGCTAATTTACTATCTAGCTATTGCCCAACTACACTAACACACTAGTTTAGTACATGACTTAGGGTGAACCCATCACGTATGAAGCTAACTACATGCTAAGACACAAACCTTATCAAGATTACTGCTAACAATTTTCCCGCTAATCTTGACTTACATTATGCCGGCATCAACTCCTTGCGACCCAGCCTTCTGTTAGCGGCTAGTAGCGATTTCAAGCAAAAGAAGGAAGAACACAGAAGGGGATTCGAGAAGGAGGAACGAGACCAATCCAACCGGATTGTCACCGTCGTTTTCTGATTATTTCTCAAGCCAACCTCTCATCTCCGTACAGGTTGTTACATATAGCAATCACCCGCTCCCCTCACGCCAGCTCACACACGCGACAACTCACACATGCGCCAACCTTACAACTCACGCGACCCAGTCCGGCCCAATATAGCGAGGGTTACTCACACGGGCTCGTTTGGGATGACCCAGACTCCGTTCACTTCCCTCGGCACTATTGACGTCATTTGTCGGCAACGCAGTGCTGACAAGCCCCTCTCCTTGAAAACCGGCTTGACCCCAAGCAGGAGCAGCCGGGAAACGAGTCTGCAAATCCTGTAAATCTTCCCAGGTCGCCTCAGTCGCTCCCCCAGATGACCATTCAACCAGCACTTGTTGACGGACGTGATTATCCTTTCTGGTGAGACGAGAATCGAGTACAGCCACTGGAACTCGCACAGACAACAACTCAGTTGGTAGTGACACACTGACTGTGCCCTTGAACCCAGTAGCAGCACGAAGCAAAGACACATGAAACACTGGATGCACTGAACAAGTTGCAGGAAGTTTCAACCGATAAGCCACGGACCCAACCTTAGCAAGAACTTGAAATGGACCATAATACTTAAAGGACAGTTTACGTTTAGCACAATGGGCTACTGATGACTGCACATAAGGTTGGAGTTTCAGATAAACCCAATCCTCTGCTGCGAACTCCCGAAAACTACGCTTCTGATCAGCCAACTTCTTCATATACTGCTGAGCTCGGTTTAGATGTTGCTTGAGCAGCTGATTAATGAGAACACGTTCTTGAAGCCAATTATCTACATCAGGAATCTCACAACTTCTGTCATCGATTCCCAGTTGAAGCCATACAACACTTCAAAGGGAGTTTTTCCCAAAGTAGAATGATAACAACAATTATACCAATACTCAGCCAGATGAAGCCATTTACTCCATTTGGAAGGACAAGCTTGAATGAAACAACGAAGATAAGTCTCCACACACTGATTAACACGTTCTGTTTGACCATCAGATTGAGGATGATAAGCTATACTCCTATGTAATTTAGTGCCTGACTTGTCAAATAGATGAGTCCAAAACTGACTGGTGAACACCTTATCCCTGTCAGACACTATAGCTTGAGGTAAACCATGAAGTTTGAACACAGATTCCATGTACATAGTAGCAACATCCACAGCAGTAAACGGATGGGACAACAGAATGAAGTGCCCATATTTGGAAAATTTGTCAACAACCACCAGGATACAATTATATCGACCTGACTTTGGAAGACCTTCTATAAAATCCATGGTAACTGTTTGCCAAGCTCCATCTGGAACTGCCAAAGGTTGCAAAAGACCAGGGTACACTGATCGATCAGGTTTAGCCTGAAGACAAACCTGACATTCCTTTACAAATTGACGAATGGATGACTTCATTTTAGCCCAAGCAAACATAGACTTCACTCTTCTGAAAGTCACAGGGAATCCCGAATGCCCCCATATGGGACTGGTATGCAATGCCTGCAAAAATTTTCTGTTGCATCTCAGTATTGGCACCAATCCATATTTTTCCTTTGTACCGAAGTAATCCATTCTGCAGAGAAAAATGCTCTCTTCCTGTGGGGCTCAAGACTAATTCAGTGAGAACATTGATGGTCCATGGATCTTTCTGATATCCTCGGATAACTTCCTCCAACCAAGCTGGCTGACACACTGAAATAGCAAGAAGCTCTGCATCTGGACCATGCTCCTTCCGAGACAAAGCATCAGCTGCCTTATTAGCACTCCCCTTCCTGTAACAAATCTTTATTGCAAACCCAACAATTTGGTAAAAGCTTTCTGTTGCCATGGTGTATGAATTCTCTGCTCACTGAGATGCATCAAACTTCTGTGATCAGTGAGAATGATGAACTCAGCATGTTGTAAATATGACCTCCAGTGTTCCACTGCTAACAAAAGAGCCATACATTCCTTTTCATATACAGACAATCCTTTAGTGCGAGGACCCAAAGCCTTACTCAAGTAAGCGATTGGATGTTTGTCCTGAGACAGCACTGCTCCAATTCCATCATCACTAGCATCAGTCTCCACATAAAAAACCTTGGTGAAATCAGGCAAGGCCAAAACTGGTGCAGAACTCAAGGCTTGTTTTAACTGTGAAAATGCTGCCTGAACAGGTTCTGACCAATTAAAAGGCACTCCCTTACGCAATAAATTGGTCAAAGGTTTACTGATCACCCCAAAATTCCTAACAAACTTCCTATAGTAGCCAGCAATTCCCAGAAAACCTCTTAACTTCTTGGGAGAAGTTGGAACTGGCCAATTAAGAATCTCATGTACCTTGGATGGATTAGTAGTAACTTCTGCTCTGCTAATCACATGGCCCAGATAGGATAACTTTGGTTGTGCAAAAGAGCACTTACTCAATTTGACCTTCCACTGATGTTGATCTAATAGTTGCAAAACATGTCTGACATGCTCCAGATGAGACTCAAAAGTAGGACTATAAATGAGAATATCATCAAAAAATACCAGAACAAATTTTCTGAGCACTGGTTTGAGGGTATCATTCATAGCATTCTGAAATGAAGTAGGAGCCCCAGTCAACCCAAAGGACATGACGTTGTATTCATATTGTCCAGTATGAGTTTGGAAGGCAGTTTTATATTCTTCTCCTGCCACCATCCTAATCTGATGATATCCTGCTCTAAGATCTAATTTAGAAAACCACTGAGCCCCAGCTAATTCATCTAATAACTCATCAATGACAGGCATTGGATATTTTCCCTTAATAGTTATATCATTCAGCTGTCGGTAATCTATACACATTCTCCGGGTCCCATCTTTCTTTTTAACTAGGATAGCAGGTGATGAAAAAGCACTTGTACTGGTTTGGATCACACCAGATTGTAACATTTCGGCCACCTGTTTCTCTATTTCATCCTTTTGAGCTGGGTTGTATCTATAAGGCCTGATATTGACTGGCTTAGCCCCAGGCATCAGGGGAATACTATGATCAAACTTTCTCCTAGGAGGCAAACCTTTAGGCTCCTGGAATACTGACTCAAATTCATTCAGTATAAACTGAACATCAGGATGCACCTCACCTTCTTGTTCCCCATCTACTGCATTCAACTGAACCAGATACATTAAGGCTCCTTGCTTGTGCATTCCTTGCAACTGGCTTGGTTGGACAGAACCACAAGAATGAGTTTGAGCCTGAACACCCTGAATTTTGATTTCATGGCCCCCCAAAGAAAATTCCAGAGTTTTGTTCACCCAATCTATTTTCATTGGACTGACTTGCTCCAACCAATCCATACCCAAGATTATGTCATAACTGCCCAATGGAAGAACTCTGAATGTTGTTCTATAACAATGCCCCTGTAACCACCAAGGACAATCAATAACCACAGATTTACACTAAAGATACCCTCCATCAGCCAACTTAACCTTGGAATTATAAGGCACCACCTTAGACTCCCTTCAAGCAATGCAATACTTGATCATCTATAAAAGAATGTGTGCTGCCAGAGTCAACCAACATGAGCAGTTCAGTACCCTGCACCCATCCTCTCAGTCTGATGGATTGTCCAGATTCAGTGCCCACTACTGCCTGATGAGAAATTGCCATTAAAGATTCATCTTCCATTTCCACCCCCAACTTATCTAACCTATCTCCCTTGGAGTCCATCTCTGGAGACAAAAATTCCAGGATCTCTTCCACCACATGTAGCTATACTGTGGGTAAACATTTATGGTCTCTTCCCCATTTTTTCTCCACATGTGAAACATAACCCCTTTGCCTTTCTATAAGCCTTAAGAGAAGCCAATTTATCCTCCCTGCTTCTTTTATCTTCAGTATGACCTTGCCCAGGGGACTTATGAGGAGAAAAATTGTAAGTTAACAGGTTCTTACTGATTCCCTTCTGATATCCTCCATTGTCAATTCTCTTTAGAAAATCTGAACTACTACCCTCCAAAGCTTCTTCCAACAACAGTGCTAAGGAACAGGTAGTGTCCATATCCTCAGGTTTTTGAATCATCACCAATATTCTAATATTTTCCTTCAGGCCTTCCACAAAGCGAGTCACAAAATATACAGGATCAACCGTTCTGTCATAAGCCATAAGCGCATAATACTATCAAACAATTCGACATACTCAGAGACACTGCCTGATTGCTGCACACGAATCCATTGCCTAATCAACGCCTTCTGCCTATCACGAGTAAACCTCCCACAAACATGCTCTGTAAATTCCTGCCAGGAACCCCTCCAATTTTACCCTGTACTGATTGCCACCAAAATGCTGCATTCCCAGAAAAATTCAGTGTAGCAACCTTCACCCAATTGGCAGGATGAACCCCATACACATCAAAATACGACTCACAGCTAGTCTTCCACAATTGTGGGTTACTCCCATCAAAACCAGGGCAAGTCATAGGTGGTACTGCTCCCAAAATACTCATCGATCCCCCACTAGCCCCAGATGGTGAAACCGGGGAACTGGAAGTTATAGGAGAAACAGGAGGCGGGTTGAGAATTTCGTACCACCTTCAAGCTTACCTCTCGAGCGAATATATGACCTGTGTGCTTCTTCCAGTCGCTGGACCGCCTGTTGATTCACGCCTAGTTCCTTCTGCATCACCTCCATGCGAGCAGCCAAATGAGCCGTCGACGTACTGAGCGTCTCCATCTTCTTCTCGACCACCGATACTCGTGTTTCCACCACCCCCTTGAGATCTATCAACTCCCGACTGAGCTTGTCTTCCGCGACCACCCTTCTCTGCTCGGCCTCTTCCATTTTCTTCAACAATAAATCCAACTTGTCCCCCTGCTCCATGATCTTAGCTGCTTGCTTAGTCACGTAACGTGGCTTCTCCAGGATGGAAGATCAGATCACTTTCTCTCCGAATTCAGCCAACCACCGTGAGGGAGCACGAAGCTTTTGTGGATTCCTTCTACAAGAGAAGAATTCCCACCTCGTAGTGTAATTCTACAGCCAAATTAAGAGATTTTCGAAAGGATCTAGGCTCTGATACCAAGTTGTTAGCGGCTAGTAGCGATTTCAAGCAAAAGAAGGAAGAACACAGAAGGGGATTCGAGAAGGAGGAACGAGACCAATCCAACCGGATTGTCATCGTCGTTTTCTGATTATTTCTCAAGCCAACCTCTCATCTCCGTACAGGTTGTTACATATATCAATCACCCGCTCCCCTCACGCCAGCTCACACACGCAACAACTCACACATGCGCCAGCCTTACAACTCACGCGACCCAGTCCGGCCCAATATAGCGAGGGTTACTCACACATGGGCACTGTTGACGTCATTTGTCGGCAACGCAGTGCTGACACCTTCGATCATCCGTGAGCCACTCCTGCTCATCCATGCGATCTAGCCTCTCACCAAGCCGGCCGTCCGGGGAAGCACATCACTGCTCCGCTTCGCATGCATGCAGCTAACAAACTTGAACTTGATTATACTAAACTACCTGTGCAGCTACTCAGCTAATGATGCATATTCGCGAACGCAACGCACACGTTCTGAACTTATGACCACACGACGCACGCACACTACACACGGCCTGACTGGAACACACACAGTCAGGTTTATTTCCTAACAATCATTCCCTAAACCTGAGCCAGCACGTTCGGACCTACAGAAGCGTTGGCTCGTCGTCGGCTTTGGCGAGTAGTGCCTGCTCCTTCTCGGCTTGCGACAATCCTTGGCGAGATGTCCACGTATGCCACGGTTGTAGCATTTCATTTTCTTCCTGTTCAACTTGCGCTCGTCGTCGTTGGAGTCATCACTTGCATCATCGTCGCCGTTGTTGTCACGGCCACGACCACCACCGTCGCCGCTGTTGTCACGGCCATGACCACCACTGTGGTAACCACCTGCCTTGCCGTGGCCACCACCACGGTTATGGTTCTTCTTTCCTTTGAGTGAGATTCCTTTGAGTGAGAGACTCTCCCACCGTAGGAGTGAGCAACAAATGCCTATCTTTATTTTCACGACGCCGACCCTTCAAGGATTCCTCGAACGCCCTCAAGCGCCCGACTACCTCCGTCATGGACATCTTTGACACATCACCCCATTGCTCGATTGTGCCAACAATCTGAAGAAACTTGTCTGGAACAGCACTAAATAATTTCTCCACAACAACACTATCTTTTACCTTGCCATCGAGAGAACGCATCTCACCCACAAGTGCGGTGAGCTTTGGTGAGAATTCCGCAATAGTTTCGGAATCCTCCATGTACAAGCGATCAAATCGCCTCTTCAATGCTTGTAGTCGCGCCTTCTTGACTCGATCTTCGCTGATGTTCATCTTCTCGATTGCCTCCCAAACCTCCTTAGCCGTGTCCTTGTCCGCGATGGCCATCATCGCGGCATCCGGCACAGCTTGGGAGATGGCGACAAGAGCTTCAGTGTCCTTCTCTTCACTGGCCGATGATCCTTCACCAGTTACCGCTACCCACGCACTAAGATGGTGTAGAATGAGCTTCATCTTTACGGCCCACAAGCCGTAGTTCGTGTCGCTCAGTATTGGGTAATGCATGGACACAACCTTACGCGCCGCCACCACGGCACCACCATGAACGCCGGAGCCACCGTCACTGCTGCCGCCACCTTGTGGCGTTCCCACCGGCGACTTGTCACGAGCCATCACCACGAGGCTCTGATACCACTGTTAGCTTTGCCCAGGAGTCACTCCCTCATAACACACGCAAGGAAAAAGAATAGTAGCAAAAAATAATAGATGAACACCTAGGATGCAGTGACAAACACTATCGACAACACACACCTTCTCTTATCGAGAGTTCACACAGTGACTTACACAACTTAAGTAGCCTCGTGTACGTGCATACAGCTTCAACGGCTTGGCCGGGTCATACGCATACATCATCCATCTTCACAAGTCACGCTCCAACGTGCTCTACTCATATGCATGTTGCAGGCTACCGATTCCACCGCACACCACTTGCTGATCCTATAGTCTAGCTAACAACCGGAAGACTCACTCCTGCTAACACATGCAGCACACGCACATGCTATCTAGCTATTGCCCAACTACACTAACACACTAGTTTAGTACATGACTCAGGGTGAACCCATCAGGTATGAAGCTAACTACATGCTAATACACAAACCTTATCAAGATTAGTGCTAACAGCCCCTACTCGAGTGCTTCCTGCTATTCCTCTTCCTGGACGCCATGGCCGTCGGCGGCAAGGCTGGGGTACATGGCGATGACGCCCTGTGACTGCGTGAGCTATGTGTCGATGTGGGGAGCTGGTCGACCGGGATGGTGATGCGGAGGCGCGCCACGTGCGCCGACAGCAGCTGCTCGTGCAGCGGGTGCCCCAGTATCTCCACCTTGCACCACGCCGTGTCCGCCTCCCCGGCGCTGCCCATCACGGCCACCGCGTTCTCGGCGCTTCCCCCCATCCACCGCTGCACTCCGGGTGCCGCCGCCACAACATCAACAGCAGGGGCGGCAGACGGTGACACCGACGAGTCCGACATCGTCTGCAGGTGCACGAAGCTCCCATCGTTGTACCTCATCCACGCCAGGGCCCCGCTAGCCCCGCCTCCCCCAATCCCACCTGCCGCAGCCGTCGCCGCCGCTGCATCGTCCGTGTGCGACCACCTGCCTGGACATCTCGTGCAGGAGGTGTCCGTGGAACGTCGTTTCTGGATCTAATGGCGGGAGGTGATGCTCCGGTCGCTGGCGTCCCCCTCCTGTGCGTACATGTCTGCGCCCGTCGATTTATGCACCAAAGGCTCCATGGCTGGAACAAATACTTGTCGATGGTAAGGTTTGAGGGGTTTCCCTTCCCCATCAAAAAATTCCAATCTTTCCGAGGTTTTGGCTGATCTGGAGAGGATTTGGTCGGGTTTTGCGGCCTATTAGTCCAGATCTGGAGGGTTCTTGGTTGGTTTTTATGGGGTTTTTGATGGACTGTTTTGTCCGTATTGTTTGCAGGGATGGCCCCCCTCACAAGATCCTTCTGGTGTACAATCCTACCATCTTTGTTCGTTTGCTCGGTACAAAATGTTTAGATGATGTTTGAGGCCAAGAAAATAATTTGGGTAATGCAGGTGCAATCATCTATTTGTTGTTTGAAAGCTATAAACATTATGTTTGTTGTCTGAAGGCTAAAGCATGTGGATGATTATAGAGGAAGGGGAGGGACGCCATTTCGAGGTAAATGCTCACTAATTGTGCTGTTTTCATCTTCTTTATGTAACAAGCTTGAAAAATATGCTAACGACAGGAATGAGGCAATGGAAGGTGAGGTTGATGTTCTAAGCGTTGGTTAAAATTTGGATTTCTTACCCTTATTCTCGTCCTCTCTTCTGTCCTGTAGGCTGATGGTACGAAACTTCCAGGTATTAGCTTCTAGCTGTCAGAGTGGGCAGATCAATGGTTCTTGATGTATTTCTGTTATAATCTTAGCTTGCCATTTTACAATGAGGATCCATGTGTTTCTTTTTTATTTATACCATTATTTAAAGAAATTGGGCAATGGAAAATTCTATAGGGAAAATGAAAAAAACAAAGACTTAATGCTGTATTGGACTGGACTTTATTTAGACCTACCCCAATGATAAGATTGGTGTTTCAGTACAAACTGTTATTGTTTTCATTGGATTGCTAGGTTATCGATGGAATTCTTATTTGATCATATTCATGTGTTTGTCTATAAAAATTACAAATTTCTAAAGCGAGGGAAAAACATTTTCTTATGGAAAATTGTGTATGACAAAAAATATATATTGGAATTGCAGTTAGCTATATGTTGATCTTCACTACACTACATTAACATGCTAATGGGCTATTTTGAAAATGTCTCCCAACAGTATATTCACTTATGCCCTTTAATCATGGTGAGTGTTTAACTGTTTATTAAAGGTATGCCAGCTTTATGTAGTCCTAATGCTGCTTTGTATAAATCTTAAAAAATACTAATTCAACAGGCACAGCTGGTTAATTACCTGTCAATGTGGTTTATAGTACCTTTGATGTTAGCTTATGCATGTCTTTACAGTAGATGATTTTCCATTTCAATCTGAGTATGCATAAATTGGTACTAAATTCCAGTGGTATATATGCTAGTTTGAAGTAGTTCTTCATTTAACAATATTTTAGCAATTGAGAGAGTTAGCAACTGCTCCAACTTGTAGTGGATTTTTTTCCCTCAAGGCTCCTGTTATATCAGCTTTTTAATACATCAATGAATTTTTTCAATCAAAGTTGGTTAATGTCAATAAGATTCAAATAGGTGTAGTCAATAAAGAAACTATAACCATAGGGGGAGAGAACCAACCAGGCAATCGTTGTTACTGGCGGGGTCTTCGAATTTCATGTTGTGATTGTTCTCTTCTTTTATTTTGGTGTCAACAGATCATGACAAGGTTAATCAAGAGTTTGTGCATAAAAGACCGCTGTAAAACAAGGTGAACAATTTAAGAATTACATGCAAGGAAGTTTAACTGTGCAAAACTTTTCGGCCTCTTTAATTAGATTCATATTCAATGATATTGTAGGCTTATATTCAACAACATCAAGTTGAAGCTTGCTCAGATGGATCAGCGTCTCCAGCGTGCTCACCCCTTCATGCTTTTTATAATCTTTCGTGCTATAAACTAACTAATAATAATATTTGGACCATTGCAATGTCACTGAATTTTTAGCTGGATTTGTTCAGAAACTTCCTTGGAGCACCAGGTGGAAACATCAGCGTAGGTGTACTTCATAAAGTAATTCTCAGTGCACCACGATATACAATGTTGCTCATAGATAATAAGGAAGTCAAAATTCAGATTTACCCTGCAGAAGGTGATTCAACCATCAGCATCTTCTCAAGTTGACAGACGACAGTTGATAACCTAACAAATCATTTAAACAATTTGTGGCAAGAAATATTTTGTAGGTAATCTATCATCCACTTCTAGAAGGGTAGTAACCTATAGACAATCCTCCATATCCTGTGAACTACAAAATAAAGGACCAACTATTAACTAATAGCCACCCATAACAATCTGTCATGTTTACCTCTGCTGCTACGGAAATTGTACTCCTTAGACTAACTATGCATGGAAATTTCTGCTGTATAGGTACCATGCAAGTAGTGAACAACTTACTTCAATGCCAACTACTAATGAGGACCGAAACTATGCGTCCTCTTATGTTCATACCTTTCCAAAACACTTGAACTACACAAGACTCCTTTACTGCATAAATTGTCGTTATTTGTTTAATCGATGTATTTTCATATGCATAAACATAAAAAAAATTATATCTATTATAATGCCAGAGCTTGGTGCAGGCCATGCTGCTGGATGAAACTCCAGCCTAATATGTACAAAACGCTTATATACTGAATTTTAAGATTCCTTTGTTGCATTGGCTAGGTCATGCAGGTTGATCACTTCTGAAGCCCATATGTTTTTCCTTACCACAGTTCTCTGATAATGGCTCTATTCCAGGTGGGATTCTTTACTTTAATTTAGTGGTTTGGACTAATGTTAGAGGTACTTGATATTAGTTTTATGATGTGGATAAATTTAATATTTTATATCCTTTAAATATTTTTTGTATAATATGGGAATTTTTTCTTTTATTCTCGCATCAATATATTAGGAACTATTTTCTCATTTCCCCATCTTGTCCTTTATTCAGATTACTATTACTATTTTAAATATCACATACTCACATGAAAAAACCTTTAGAAGCTGGAAGAACGCTGGGTTTGGACTTCACATAGTGTTTTTCATGCTTAAGATCCATTTTCTAATGCAAGTGATCTATTTTTTTTATGGAAGTGAGTTTCATTTCTATAGTTCAGTGTCTCCCCTTCCCCCTCTGTATTTTATGTCAAGCTGCACTACTTTTTTTCTATTTCTTTTAGCTTCAACCTTCTCTTTTTAGCTCTCCCAGACGGTAAAGAATTCTGTAAGTCAGATCATAGGCTACAAAATTTCATCTTCATATTTCAAAACTCACTGTCTTGTGAGACCGGTTAGTACCAAGTTGAGCTGATTGCTCGTTGCTTCTTTTTACAAGCTCTTCAAATCCTGCATTCTCTTAATTAACCCTGCCAATGTCATATTCTAAGGAATGGTCATTTCTATCATCTAATTATGCTTTATTTCACATGTATACCCTTACTAGCTTATATGTGTTAACCTACAGTTTTTCAACGTCCTTTTTCGAGAAATCAAGTTAACCAATAATCTCCCAATCTGATTTCTCAAATAACTAGCTTCAGTTTCAGTGGTGACTGTGTCTCTTAGGATTAGAATTGAGGTCCATCTGGATTTGTTGCATCAAGCGGTCTGCCCTCTCCATTTCCACAAGCTGGCCCCACAGAGGAGCTAAATCTTTTGCTTCCATTGATGTAATGTAGAACCTAGCCCTTCTGACCAGCTTGTGATGAAGTGGTCTGCAAGGGTAGATTGAGGATCTTCCATCATCATCCTCTTGTCTTAAAAAACTCTTATCACTAAATCTCATATCATCATGCAACCTATGCTATCAATTTTCATATGCAGCAATGCTTCATCTTTAAATTTTATTGGCTTGGTTAAGTGTTTCATTCTCCAATGCAGATTGGGCGAGAATTACTTTGGTCTTCATGTTCCTCAAGAATAGCTAACAATATCCTTAAGCTTTTCAGCAAGAGCTTCACTCTCAGTGGTAATGGGGTTGCAGTTCATCTTCCATTCGTGCTATCCTTCATGATAGGTCTGTGTTGATAATGGAATACTTTTCTTGAGTCTATAAGATAATATTAGATTTGTCTGCCGTGTTCTGTAATTGTTTCTTAAGCTTCTTCATATGCTCCTCAAAATTACTTTAGTGGGATCCTTGTATATGTTTCACTCCTGTTGACTGACTTAGAGGTTTGTATTTCGCATGTGTTGTTCATGAATTTTTACTCACATTCATTAACTGATGCATTTTTATCTTCCTGAACCGATATCGTACTATGTGTACAGTTGCTGAATGTATCAATAAGAAGCTGAGTGTGTTTCTGAGAATCGATGTCTACGCTGGTAAATAATGTCTTTTAGTATGACACTGTTATTCATGGTGCCAGCCCACATCCATAGTAATCGATTTTCTATTAGACTGGAGACCAATTTATACTGCTAAATTATCCACTGCATGGAATCATTCATTCTTCAACTGTAAGAAACTGAAGAAAGCTTCGACAGGGTTACTCTATATTAGTATATTAGTGATAGGTACTCATTGTCTATGGCAGTGTCTTTTTAGTGCCAATATTTGGTTTGTTAGATAAACCCTCAGCGGCGCGCGAACGTGCGCCCCGGCATCTGGTTAAAATAGATAGACTAAGGCCCGATTCTTCTTCCCATTTTACTAACCAACGCGTATTTTTTTAATTGCTAAACGGTATGTTTTTTTAAAAAATTCTATAGCAAAGTTACTTTAAAAAATTATATTAATCTATATTTTTAGTAACTAATAATTAATTAATCATATACTAATTCAGTACGGTCGAATGTCTACACTACGAATGAACGCAGCATAAGACGGACAATATGCCTTTGACTAACAAATAACCTCCTCAACATGGGGAAGCCATCCATGAGCCCGTTTGACTTTCGTTGAAAAAGGATGGGCTCATTCTTTGTGGAACAACAATATGCCTTTGACTAAGACATAACCTCCTCAGCATGACAACATGAGAAAGCCATCCACGAGCCCATTTGACTTTCGTTGAAAAAAGATGGGCCCATTCTTTGTGGAACAAAAAAGTGCGAAAGTCGATTTATTTATCCGTTCCACTGGAAGTCTGGATCCACCCAGTTCCTAGGACCAAACAAATATCCTACCGTCAACGTATCATGTAAAACATCTCGACCGTCTAACCCCGTAGACAATAGACCGCTCCCACCACGACCATCCGTTTCAGCCCCCCCCCCCCCCCCCCCCCCCCCGGGCTTTGCTTTGCTTTTCCCTCCGACCACAATTTTTCCCGCTTTCTTTGCCCCTCCTATTTCTCCTCTGCATCCTCCGTCTACGCGCTCCTCCGCTACCCCGCATGCCTCCCTCCTAGCCTGACCAGCGCCATTCCTCCTCCAGGAGACCGATCCCGTCGTCGCCATGGCCTTTGTGGCGGCGCAGCTGGTCGTTGCCGCCGCGCTGCTGCTGCTCCTCCTCGCCATCGCCGCCACTGAAACCACGCGCGCCGATGAAGAAGTCCCCCGCCTCTTCTTGCAGGAGATCGCCAGCGACTACGACGATGGGGTCGGCGGCACGGCGGGGGACAAAGGGGCGAAGACCATCGCCGGGAGCACCATCGTGGCCGGGGTGATGAACGACCGGCTCAAAGCGCTCACTTCCTCCTTCGCTAAGGCGCTTGGTGACAAGCTGGACTACTGCATCAAGGACACGTCGGTCTCACCCCCGTCAATCGCCATTCGCTCCCTTCCCCTGCAGCGCTTTTCGATTTCCCAATTTCCCATTTCTTCTTTCTGTTTGCGCTTGCAGTGACACGGAGTGGAATGCGGCCTTCAATTTCTCCAAGGACACCACCTTCCTCACCAACTGCATGAAGCAGACCGACGGTATGCATGCTTAACCAAAATGCAGCTTCGAATTATCCTTTTTGTCTGAGGAGCATTTGATGCTGCATTCTCGACGGCATAGTACTTCACCTTGGCGTCTATCGTGAAATGTTTCATGAATCATGTTGGACGTATCAACAATGCGCAGGAGACCTGCAGCAACGTGTCTGCACAGCAGCAGAGATGAAGTTCTACTTCAACAGTTTGCTCGACGCTGGCGAGAAGAGCGGGGAGATTAATTATGTCAGGCCCAACAAGAACTGCAACCTGTCGTCGTGGATGGACGGCTGCGAGCCCGGCTGGGCATGCAGCGTTGGAAAGGAGCAGAAAATCAACCTGCAGGATTCCAAGGACATCCCTCTCAGAGCTCTTGATTGTCAAGCCTGCTGCCCGGGCTTCTTCTGCCCCCATGGTCTCACTTGCATGATACGTGAGTTCCCAGTTCCCACAGCTAGCTAGATGTTTCTCCCATATTTTTTCCTAAATATTTCAGTTTTAGGTATGTGTTTTTCTCCCTCTTATATACCCTCCCTGTATCGAATTGTATGTCTATATTTTTGTTCTTACAAATTTGGAACTAAAATCCTGAAATTCTGGGTTTACCGTTTGGTCCTAGTAGGATCTCCAATTGGCCAAGAATTTTAGGATTTAGAACTTATTAAAAGAAGTTTAAAATTAGAAAAAAAAACTTTCTAAAGTTCAGAAATTTTCCTTTCGAAATCGCTGTTTTCTTCCCCTGCAATTTCGCCCCCCCCCCCCCCCGGTATGGTTACGGATTTTGAAACAGAAACTCTGCTTATCATGCTTTTATTGGCCTCTATTTCTTCTGATGAAATCTGTGATGACGGATCATGACCCTCTATCGTTCTTATTATACGCAGCTTGTCCTCTGGGAGCATACTGCCCGCTGTCTAGCTTGAACAAAACTACAGGCATCTGTGATCCGTAAGTTGGACATCGAAGTCCCATACATCCACGTGGTTATGCAGGGCCATTTGCTAATTAAAGGTGAAGATGAATTTCAGATACAATTATCAACCACCTGCTGGAAATCCGAATCATACTTGTGGTGGTGCTGACAATTGGGCAGACGTCGGTAGCACTGACGATATTTTCTGCCCGCCTGGATTCTACTGCCCGAGCACGACGCAGAAACTCCCTTGTAGTAGTGGGTAATCCTATCTATCTAGTTTTGTGTTTATGTTACATTAAATTCAATTAAGTAATAGTTCAAAGCATTTTTTCTGCCATTTAATTATTAAAGTTCTGTTGTCCAAATTCTGAGAAGTTGGGACTCGTTTTTGCAGGTTTTACTGCAGGAAGGGATCAACCACACCAACTAGTAAGCTCACCTCATCTAACAACGTTGGAAACCTGACTGTCTCATTTTTATTTTCTTTTCTGGTTTGTGGATATGATAATTCAATCTTGAAATCAGTATACCATGAAAAAATCACTGCCAGAGTATATACCATAAAAGGTGAAATGAGCCGGTATTGCATCTGCCGGCCAATGTATTCCCATTATATGGCAGTAATTGTTTGTTTTTTTCATGAAAAAAACCAAATGACATATTTGTAAACAAAAAATAATTTGTGAATAAAACTTTTAGATATGTGTTTTTAGCAAGCTAAAAGCCAAAGCTGAAAAATAAAAATCAAATCTAAATTTTAGGTTGAAAATTTAAATTTTAGTTTATAAACATAAGTAAAAATAAAAAGACGAGGGTGTTTTTGTTTTGAGCCAAAAAATATTCTCAACTAGGTAGCAATATGTCTTTCCAAATTCCAAGCTCTTGTCAGGAGGGAATGGATAGTTGTTAACTTATGCTTGAATGTTGTTTTGTTGTGTGATGATGTGATCTCCGTAGACTTTGCACGTATGCAGGTACCAATGGAAAGACATCTTCCATAGAGCATTTTTCTTATTCTTAAGAAGATACATGAGACCGTTTTCTATATAAAATTTTACATAAAAAATAGTGATACCTCTTGGTATCCTTCAAGAATGATAAAATTGCTCTCTTCCATATGTTGTAGGATGTTTTGAGCGTGAATTGCTTGAATGTGCATCCCTGGTTTAAGTTCGTCAGCCATCTTGCAACGAAGAACTATGTGATGAATGGAGTCGTCGGGCGTGCCTTTTTGACGCAGCATGCTAATGTGGCTGCTACCTTGATGCAGGATGCTACAAGAAGAGCTCTTGTCCACCAAACTCTGCTACTCAGGACATTACAATATTTGGTGCATTGTTAGTGGTAATTAATTAATATGCGGTTAAACCTGTAGCAGCACGATATGTGCTTCTGCACGCTGATTCTGCTCGGGTTGAGCTAACTCGGGCTGCGTGTTTCCGCGTAATGCTCTGTAGGTTGCCTCCTGCTTAGTCCTCCTGATCATTTACAACTTCTCCGGCCAAATCCTGACGAACCGTGAGAAGAAGCAAGCGAAGTCCCGGGAGGCCGCTGCAAGGTACGCGAGAGAGACCGCGCAAGCTCGAGAGAGGTGGAAATCCGCAAAGGATGTGGCCAAGAAAGCCGGAGTGGGTCTGCAGTCACAATTGTCTCGCACTTTCTCGCGGAAGAAGGCTGTCCAGACACCCAAAGGCGGCAGCGGCGGCCTGCCTTCAAACGGAGCGGACGCGGCTGGAAAGAAGAACTTAACCGACATGATGCAGTCGCTGGATGACAACCCGGACAACGACGAAGGATTCAACCTGGACATAGGGGACAAGAACCTGAAGAAGAACATGCCGAAAGGGAAGCAGATGCACAGCCGGAGCCAGATCTTCAAGTACGCGTACGGCCAGATCGAGAAGGAGAAGGCGATGCAGCAGGAGAACCACAACCTGACCTTCTCAGGCGTGATCTCCATGGCTAAGGAGCACGACGTCAGCACGAGGCCCGTCATCGAGATCGCCTTCAAGGACCTCACGCTCACCCTGAAGGGGAGCAAGAAGAAGCTCTTGAGGTCCGTGACGGGGAAGCTCCGGCCCGGCCGTGTGGCCGCTGTCATGGGCCCGTCCGGCGCTGGGAAGACCACGTTCCTCAGCGCCATTGCTGGGAAGGCGACTGGCTGTGAGACATCGGGCATGGTTCTGATCAACGGAAAGGTAGAACCCATCCGCGCGTACAAGAGGATCATTGGCTTTGTTCCCCAGGATGATATCGTCCATGGGAACCTCACAGTCCAAGAAAATCTCTGGTTCAATGCAAGATGCAGGTACCGTGCTAGTTGTTTCATTTGCAAAACAAACGCCCTTTTACCTTGCCAAGTACTCCCTGCATTAACAAATACTATTTATTTGTTTTGCTTATGTTTGACTAGTCAACTTATTCGGAAAACTTATGTAATTTTCATTTATTTAGTCAGGACTGAATCTACTATCAAATGTATTTTAACTATAAGTTTGTATATAAATTTACACAATTTTTTAGATAAAACGAATAATCAAATATATATAAAAAGAATTAACAACGTAATCTATTAACATACGAAGGGAGCCTTAAACTTTGACCATTAAAAATATCCATACCTCCTCTAGTGATCAATGTTTTATGTCTAGGGTAAAAGATTAGGTCAATTTTTTAAAATTTTAGCAATCAACATTATATTATAATAAATTTATAAATTCTAATAAGTTTATGATATTTTGATAATACTTTTGGAGGCAAATCTATGTATAATTTTTTTTTCACAGAAGAAAGCATTTGAGAAATTATATGTGGTTGGTATTTAATAGTTCATTAAATATTTTTCTAAGTGTTAAATAATTTTGACTAATGGAGTATATTATTGACGACCGGGAAAATAACATAATATCGAAGTATTTGTATGTATGTATGTATCCATCGGTAGCACTTGTATTATGCATGCCTCATGTATATTTTAACGGAGTGAATAATAGAAGCATTGACATGTTTGTTGCGATCGATTCCAGGCTCTCAGCGGACATGTCGAAAGCTGACAAGGTGCTGGTGGTGGAGAGGGTGATCGAGTCGCTGGGACTGCAGCCAGTTCGAGACTCTCTGGTCGGCACAGTGGAGCAACGCGGCATCTCCGGCGGGCAGCGCAAGCGGGTGAACGTCGGCCTAGAGATGGTGATGGAGCCGTCGGTGCTGATCCTCGATGAGCCGACCTCCGGCCTGGACAGCGCCTCCTCCCTCCTCCTGCTCCGCGCCCTCCGCCGCGAAGCTCTCGAGGGCGTCAACATTTCCATGGTTGTTCATCAGCCTAGGTACGTTGGTGATGTCTAGACTAGCTACTCGATCTATCTATCTTAACCATGAAATCACGCCGTGTCCTCCACCTCCTCCATTAATATAATGGTGGTGCAAAAATCAGCTACACGCTGTACCGGATGTTCGACGACCTGATACTTCTAGCCAAGGGAGGGATGACGGTGTACCACGGGCCGGTGAAGAAGGTGGAGGAGTACTTCACGGGGCTGGGCATCACCGTGCCGGAGCGGGTGAACCCGCCGGACTACTACATCGACATCCTGGAGGGCATCGTGAAGCCCGCCATGAGCGCCGGCGTCAGCGTCAAGGACCTGCCGCTGAGGTGGATGCTGCACAACGGCTACGACGTCCCCAGGGACATGCTGCAGAGCTTCTCCGACTCCGAGTCGTCCTCCTTCCGGGGGAGCACCGACCCCGCCTCCGGTGACGCCTCCGTCGCGGCCGAGGTGTGGGGCAACGTCAAGGACATCGTCGGCCAGAAGAAGGACGAGTATGACTACAATAAGACCACGCAAGATCTGTCCAACCGCTGCACCCCCGGCATTCTCAGGCAGTACAGGTACTTCCTCGGAAGGTAAGATCTCTCTCCCTGATCTCTGATCTGTCTCTCCCTTATCTGAATTTTGCTTAGCTATTATATTACTAGATGCCAGTGTCTCTCTGACGCCTACTGCATCGATCTCTCTCCCTTCGCCGTCTTCCTTATTTAGGTGCGGCAAGCAGAGGTTACGTGAGGCGAGAATTCAAGGGGTTGACTATCTCATCCTCTGCCTTGCCGGGATATGTCTGGGGACGCTGGCAAAGGTCAGCGACGAGACATTTGGTGCGCTTGGATACACATACACGGTCATTGCTGTCTGTAAGTATCACCACTCGATCTGGCCACAAACATCTGACGTTTAAGATGAGATTTGTTTTCAACTTTTAAAACTTCAACCATCCGTCGATAATCTATGTTCATTAACCATACTCTAGAGCACTCCTAAACTATCATGTGCTAAGTTCAATAATTTTTTTAAAAAATATTGCTATGTACTAAAGGTCCATTAAGTCACCATGGGTCAACAACTCTAGTGAATTAGAAACATCCTAGAAATTCTGAATTAAGAAGATTTGGCATTTGGGTGATTGTTTGACGGCATATTTTCAAACAAAAAACAATTTATACATAAACTTTTATGTATGTGTTCTTAATGACCTAAAAGTCAAGATTGAAAAATAAACTACTGTGAAAATACAATCAAAATTAACCTCAAATTTTGACTTATAACAATAAACAGAGAGCGAAAAGACAACGTCGATATCCCCTCGACGAGATGGGCCCAATGTGGGCCCAATGTAACCTGTTAGATTACATTAATCTTAAAAAATACTACGCCCTCGTCCTTCCCATGCGTCCTATATATATAGGTGCTAGTACTAAACATTTGTAGGTACGCACACCCCTTGTTCACTTTCTTCTACTTTAGTTTAATCTAAATGTAAGACGGTAAAGTCAAAAACATGTATAACTCATAATATTAATTACTAAATTTGGAATTATCAAACTAAAAAAGACTAAATTATGAAAACATGACAACAAACATGTACTCCATCCGTCGTTTGATATCGTAACACTTTTTGGTCTTATCGATCCTATGTACTACCACGTATGCCACTTATAAGTTCTACATAAAAGCACATGGCCACCCATTGTCCTGTCATAATTGCTGCATCCCATTTGCTAGCTGATGTTTAATAAGCAGATGTGCCATCAAATACCCTCTCCGTTTACATTCCGCTTCTAACGCAAGATGTTTGATATTTTTGGTTACAATGTTTAACCATTTGTCTTATTCAAAAAATATAAAAATACCATTTATTCTGCTTGTGACTTACTTTATTATCAAAAGAACTTTAAACAAGAATTGTCAATTTTTTATATTATACTAAATTTTTGAATAAGACAAATAGTTAAACGTTGCAACTAAAAAGGTCAAACATAACGAAGGTAGTAGTAAATAAACAAGATGAATCTAATAAGTGGCGATAATCAACAGACAATGGGAGACCTGCCAAGCAGCAATTAAGCAATCTAATAAGTGGCGATAACCAGCTTGCAATATGCTGTTTTGGATCACAATTATTTTGTTTATGATTATAATTAGGGAACTCAATTCCCTAAAATATAGAAAATATAAATTATACTAAGTTAGCATATTGAAATTAATGAGGTAAAAATATACTCTCAATATTTAAACTATTGTACTTAATTTTTCGAAATCCCAAAAAGAAATCACACCAAAAAATTCCAATAAAAGGCACTCCCTCCATTTTGTATTAATTATAAGTCTTTTTTGGCTAGGTCTACATTAATCAATTGAACAAGGTATATTGTTATATGTCTAGATTCACTAGTATCCATAGAATCTGCTACATCCGTTTCATATGGTAAGTCTTTCTAGTTTTGTCTAAATTGATTAATTGATGAATGTATATATTTTACATATGAATCTAGGCAATATTAAAAAGACTTACATTATGAAACGGAGGGAGTAGTCAATATTAAAAAGTCTTACATTGTGAAACGAATATAGTACATAATATTAAAAAAAATCTCAAGAACTATCTCCATTGTTTCAACACAATAATATTTTCTCATAAATTAAAGATCCTGCAATCAAGTAGTAAATCTTATGATAGAATTTAATTGTTCCATGCTGCTTACAAGGAATCGTAACCAACGTTTAGAGCGGTCTCAATTTTTTGTTTCAACAAAAGTAACGTTTAAAATACAATCAATATTCTTAGGAAAAAGTCATTCATGTATAAACATTAGTGTGTTTAGGGCATTTGCAAATTTGCCTCTGCTTTTTTTCTATTTTATATGTATAACACTCGAATGCCAATTCTGGTGATATTGTTTATAATTTTTTAGCGACAGTTTTGCAATAAGTATTCAAATATTTTCTACCTAATATGGTGCAGCATTGCTATGCAAAATCGGAGCCTTAAGATCATTCGCTCTTGACAAGATATACTACTGGAGGGAGAGGGCCTCCGGGATGAGCTCGCTGGCCTACTTCTTGTCCAAAGACACCATAGACCATCTCAACACCATTGTCAAGCCCATTGTTTATCTGTCGATGTTCTATTTCTTTAACAACCCTAGGTCATCAATCTGGGAGAACTATGTTGTTCTTGTGGCCCTAGTCTACTGTGTCACCGGCATCGGCTACACCTTCGCCATCTTCTTCCAGCCAGGCTCTGCACAATTGGTTAGTGCTGTATATATATACTTGTATGCAGGCTTAGTTTCTATGCAAAGTTGAATTGAGGCTGCTCCAGATTCACCATGATATTTTATATGCAGTGGTCTGCATTGCTTCCGGTTGTTTTGACTCTGATAGCCACTCAACAGAAGAACACTTTCTTTGCTGACTTGTGCTACACGAAGTGGGCTCTAGAAGGTTTTGTGATTGCCAATGCTCAAAAGTATGTCGCATCACACTGCTCATAATATGAATGCAAACCTCAGTTGTCCATCACATAGATTGCAATCCTTTTAACCAACTCAAAATTGGCTTGTCTCTTTTGTTGTAGCTACTCCGGGGTGTGGCTGATAACACGGTGTGGTTCACTGGTCAAGAGCGGCTATGACATTAGTGACAAGGCTCTCTGCATAGTGGTTCTTATTGCCAATGGTCTAGTCTTCCGTTGTGTGGCATTCTTCTGCATGGTGACTTTCCAACATCACTAGAACCTTTTGGAAGCAAGAGGGAAAATGAGCCCCAGTATTCTCCCTCTCTGTCTATCCATACGGCTGGCACATTCATGCATTTATTTATGTGTAAGAGAAATGTACATTACAAGTTTACATCATACATATTCCCTTATACCCTAGGTGGTCAGGTGTAGATGAGAGCAGATCTTTAATAGCAAGCAATTGATCAGCTTAGACGAATACCCTAAATGTTATTGCAGGCACCCCCAATTTCAAACTAGCTGACACTAATTAATTTTTTTAGGCGGTCGATAACCCCTTTACACGGGTGTTTACCAAGCCACTTACAACCAACCGCCAGTACAAATCCACTATTTAGATAGACAGATCACTAGACGCAAGCAACAAACTTTTTAAGTGGGCGAGCACCTTTAGTGACCGCATGTGTAAACATAAATTTATGGGCGGTGAGTCAACAACATTCTCCTATGTAAAATTTATCGCACATGTGGGGAAAGGGGTATGACAATTGCATGCATAAAATATTTTTCACAAACTATACTTCCTCTGGTTTTTTTTTTACGCTGTTAACTTTTTAATTTATGTTTGATCCTTTGTCTTATTAAAAGATTTTATCCAAATATACAAACTTATTAATCATACTTAAAGTTACTTTAGTAATAAATCAAATTATAATAAAATAGTTAATAATTATATATTTTTTTTAAATAAGACAAAGAGTCAAACGTAGATTAAAAGTCAACGGCGTCAAACAAGAAAATTAGAGGAAGTATGTTACAACATACAGCGCATGTGCTATGTATTTTTACCAAAAAGATCGATGCATGTGCTATGTATATATACCAATTATATATACAACAACGTATTCTACATCATCTCCCTCCTTGCCCAACAAATAAGAGAGAACATCACACGACCCCTGCCTCCCACGAGCTATCTATGGGCCTCCCAATCCACTGTACATCCCCTCCTTCATGAGCTTTCTCTTTCTCTCCCTTGGATCTCTCCTCTCCCTCATGACCAATATCTCCTCCCTCTCTCGATCACCACCCTAGATGAGGATGAGAGGAGAGTGGCGACTGAGGGGGAGGAAATGGCGGTGGGGATATAGGGTTTCTGCATAACACGATTATATACTATGGTGGTGTGATAAGAGCCGTCGGATTGGTGATCGACGGTCAGAAATAGTTAGGCTATTTGGGCCATAACAGGCCTTATTTCTTTCCTGTCTTGCTTAACGTTTTTCTTTTCCTTTTTTATTTTGTTGCACTATTGTTACTAACACAAAAATAATTATCTCATATACACAAATGTATTTTTTATATATAATAGACTGCGTATAAGTCATCTTGTAGAAGCTTCAAGAATTTTGGAATTGATTTACTATTTTCTATATGTTAAATGAATTTCTACAAGGTTAGCAAAATTAATTCAAAATTGAACTACGCGTGCATCTAATAGGATACACAGAAAATACAAAAAAAATCATATTTAGGCTCATAGGTTAAATCCTAACACATGTCCTTCAAATAGATGAGAAATTAAATTGTCTTCTAGGCACAATTCAAACTTTTATCTCCCAATTACCACATAATAATTACAATAATATCCAAATTTTGTCAGAAAATTCTACAAATTTACATGACACCAAATTTTTGGTCCATAAGCCTACAATAAAAAAAATTACATGATTATAATAAAGTTATACCATACATTGTTCACAAATGGATACATATCTGATATAATTCCTTACAACTCAACTAAATCTTTAAGATTTGAATACTTCATAATATTTTTGGACTCATATGCACCTAAATTTGGACATAATATTATGTTTAACATAATAATAGAGAATATGAACTTATATTAGAAATTGTTATGTCAAAAATATATTTTTTATTATCCACTTAACTAGAAGAAAACAAGCCATATGAAAGAGGTCTAAGGAATAGTAATTAACATACAGAAAAATACAATTAAATGAAAGATCATGGTTTTAGCAAAAAAGAGAAAAAAGAACCATTGGATTTAGAGTTATTATGAGAGAGAAATACCTACTACAAACTTTAATTATAAATTAAAAGAAGAAAGATGAATGATACATGTGTTCTTCATGAATGAATGTGGGCCCCACTCATCATCCAAGCCCACATCTATGGGTGGTTGCCCGCATCTAGGGTGGCTCGCATGGTGGATGCAGAGAGATGCATGTTCGGTTGCCTGGTTATGTGTTAGAGCCTGCACCCGCAGATGCAAAATGCATCACCCAACCAGGATGAGGAGGGAAGCTCAAATTGAGCTTCGCTCCTCAGCCTGGCCCCTTTCGTGCAGCGGGTGAGGGAGGGGGCCGAGCCGGCGCCTCAGCCGTCGCAGTCGTCGTCGCCGTGGACGTCGTCGCTCCTCAGTCGTCGCGGCCGTCGTCGCCCCGTCATCTCCGCTGCATCCGCTAGCGTCGCACCGCACAACGCCGCCCATCGCCGGATCCACGCAGCACGTCGCCGCCCGTGGTCGGATCCATGCCGCACGCCGTCGCTCGTCGCCAGATCCGCGCCGCACGCCGCCATCCATCGCCAGATCCGCGTCCGTCGCGTCGCCCGCCGCCGCCCATCGCCGGATCCACGGCCGTCGCTACGCACGCCGCCTGTTTGGGATTTTTTTCTCTTTTTTTAATTTTTTTCATATCAGTGTGCAATGTGTATGAATGATAACAAAAATTAATTAATATATATGCTATTTTTACTATTTGTTGGATATTTTGAATAATTTTCTACCCATAAACTGTAAAAGAGGAGATAACCAACCAATCAGCATCTCGGGATATACAGGCTTGACAGATACACTAAGGGTGTGTTTGGTTACTCGCATCGCCTTAGCCTAGCTCATCTCTCTTATCCAGCCTGAGTGTAGCCTGGCTATGAGGGTACATATGTAGTTGTTTGGTTATTTGTATCAGTATAGCCTGACTGACATAGGATTGTGTTTGGTTACTTGTATCGGAGATACGGTCGAGTAGAGAGGTTGATTGGTTGTATCTACCATTTGCATGAGTAACTATTATATACTACTGCAAGATGATTAATTTATGAAGAAAAATTCTTATTATAGAAAAAAGTACATATATAAAAATGATATTAATGGGCATATCATTTAATTAAATCTATGTATTTTTTATCATTTACACGGTCAAATGGTAAAATTTACTATACAGTTTGTAGCATATACATACAACATAATAATTTTGCTCAGGAAAAAAAAAGAAAAAGCGATGTTGCCAGGAGCCAGTAGCTCGTAGCTCGGAGACAGCACAGACGGCGGCGACGACTGCCGGGTGCGAGGGCGGCGATGACGACTATCGTGCGCGCATGGGGGACCCCGACCGGCGTCCACCGGTGTAAAGCGGCAGCGACGGCGGATCTAGGTGCGGCGTTGAGTACCTGCTGTTGCGGCGGCGGCGGAGTCGAATCGTCAAGCAGCTGCGTCTGCAGGGGAGATGAATCGTCGAGCGCGACAGCGGATCTAGTGCGGCGGCGATGGATCTGGTGCGGCGTCGAGCGGCGGCGGCGGCCCGACATCGAGCGACGGCGGACTCGCGTCGAGCGACGTCGAGGGAGACGAATCGGCATCAGGCCTCTTGCACCAGCGCGTCCGCCACTGCACCCGCTCGTCCCCATGTTTGCACGAGCTCAGCTTGGATGAGGAGCGACGCCCGATTCTTGCGTTTCCAGCGGGCCTGGCTCGGGGGGTCATTTTGCATGAGCGGAACCAGGACGTGGCATCGATGCGGGCAATCAAACAACAATCGCCTGCTGCGAGCCAGCCTTGGTTCATGTAACCAAACATGTCCTAACCAAATAATTTGACTGCACCCACCTATCCAGGCCAGAGTTGTCTGGATGGTTTATACGGGCCATGCTAAACTGTTGCAAGCAACCAAACAGGCCCTATGTAAATCGGCTGGGCCAAGAGGGAGGCGAGAGAGATGATGGGCCGAAGGGGAAAATAAATTTCAGCCCATAAAAAATGAGAAAAATGGAGATGGGGAGGAGGTGGGTTACAGGCTGGGCTGGCCTAAAAGAGGAGGGGAGAGGAAGAATTTGGACCGAATATGGCTCATAGAGAAGAGGATGATTTATTTTAATTTCTCTTTTTAGTAGATCACTTTAAAGAGATATTGTTGTATTAAAATTGTTTAGATTGCTATAAAATTTTAAGTAAATTTTATTTAGACAATGTATGATATGGAGAATTTAAGAAAAATCCTTCTAGCCACTTTTGGATTTAGTTGCATGTCTTTTAGGGTTTGATAATTTGCTTTTGCTTTTTAATAAAATTATATTATTCCGATTAAAACATGATTTACGAAGGGATAAATTTATTAGGTCATCACAATTTATTTTAGACCTTTTTTAGAAAACACTAAAAGGTGGTTATTATCATAAAAAATAACCTTGTAATTTGAATATTGGCTGTGTTCGTTTGGAAGGGAGAGGGGTTAGTTATACAGCGCGAAAAACGTAGTAATCGATTAGTACATGATTAATTAATTATTAATTATTAAAAAATATAAAATAGATTAATATGAATTTTTAAAACAACTTTTCTATAGAAAATTTTCACAAAAATACATCGTTTAGCAGTTCGGGAAGCGTGCGCACGAAATAAAGGGTGTGAGATATCTAACTTGGGGTGGTCGAACACAACCATTCAAGTAAAAGTTATTTAGCCTTTCTAAAGCACAGATAATTTAAGAAAACACTCTTCAAGCCACATTTGAATTTTCTTGCATAACTTTTACGGATCGAAGACTTTCTTTTGATTTTTAAATCACAATTTCATAACTATGGTGATGTTGCGGACATGACCTTAGGTTATGGGATCAACTTGACCTTGTTCCAGTGGACCTACTCTAGTACATTGGGCCATGCTTGCGGTAGGTACAACGAAACAATTCTCCAATCGTTTTCTACTTATGATGAAATGACACTGTTATAAACTTATGACGTTTGTTGGTTGGTCTCTAGTGACAAAATAACATTCGTCACAATATATAGTTGAGCTAGTTTATGATGATATATAGTTGGTCTTAGTGACGAACATCTTTTTTTCGTCAATAAGCCACCCCGCCCCATTATGAACGTCATAAATCAAGATCACATAATGACGAATAGCTCGAATGTCACGAGGAAGTCGTCATAGAAGACTATATTTGTTGTAGTGGTGACGAAGTAGCTGTGGACGAGCGTCTTGAAGGTGTCCCAGCCGCAGTAGCCCATGTAGACATGCATGTCCATGCGGCCTGGCCAGAGCAGCATCGGGTTGATGCGGTACATATAGTTGGTGGTGAAGATGAAGACATGCGGCGCGGGGCGATGGGCGAGCTGGCGCGGGGTCGCGGCGCTGGACAGCTGTCACACCCGGAGTTTCGTCCGAAGTCTAAAATCGTAAAAAGAAATTCGTAAGCAACAATTGGCTTAATTAACTCAGGAAGAATCCCTCTAAAAGGAATTAATTCAATTAAATCGAGGCTCGCAAATCGACTAACTGGATTTAAATTTAAATTGCAGAAGTATAAAATTTGGCCAAACAAATTAATTTAAAACTCGGCAAAGTGGGGTTTTCCTTTTTTTCCCTCCTTTTTCCTTTCTTTTTCCCTTCCTTCTCAAATTGGGCCGAAGTCCAATTTTCCTCCCTTTTTCTTTTTCCTTTTTCTTTTTCTTTTTCTTCCTTCCCGGGCCGGCCCAGCCGAGCCGGCCCACCGTTCCTCCCTCCAGGCCGGCCCAGCTGAGCCAGCCTCCTCCGCCCGCGCGCGCCTCTGCCTGGGCCGCCGCTCGGCCCAGCTCGCCGCGCCGCGCCGCGAGTCCGCGCCGCCTCCCTCCCCTCTCGCGCCACTGACAGGTGGGGCCCACCTATCAGTGACCGTTTCCCCGCGCCCGCGCCCGCGCCCGCGCCGCGCCGGCCGAATCCGACTCCGCGCCGCCGCCGCAACCGCCGCCGCCGCAACGGCCGCCGCCGAGACCGCGTCGTCCCCGACTCGGTCTCCAACCTCCGGCCGCCCTAGCCGGCGCCGCCACCCTATAAATCCCGAGCCGCCGCGCGCCGTCGCCCACTTTCCGCCTCCGCCCGAGTTGCCGCCGCGCTGTCGTCGTTCGTCGCCGCCGGTTGATCTCGCCGCCAGCCGCCGGTCGTCGTCGTCCAGCTGCGTCACCACCTTCGCCTCGCTGTCGCCGACTCGCTGCCGCCCTCATCGTCGCCAGGGAGCTTCCCCAGCGCCGCGTGTTCCCTCTCCGCCGGTCGCCGCAGCGCCTCGTCGCCTCGCCGTCGCTCGTCGATCTCCGCCGCCGTTGCCGATCTCCCGCCCCTACCCGCGTCGCCAGCTTCGCCTCGATCTCGCCGACCCGTCCGCGCTCTCACCGCCGCCGGTGAGCGTCCCCATCCTCCTCCCCTCTCTCTCCCCCTTCCCGGTCGACCGCTGCCGAGCCGCGCGCCGTCGCCGGACGGGTGCGACGCTCGTCCTCGCCGCAGGCCGCTGTGGTCGTCGTCGCCTTCGCGACGCCGTCGTCTACCCGCCGTCACCTACGCTTGCGCGTGCCCGCGCTCGCCGCTCGCCAGTCGTCGCCGCACCAGCCGTCGCCGCTGCTTCGCCGGGTAGCGCCGCGTGCGTCGCCTCCTCGGCCGTCGTCGTCGTCGCGCCGTCGTCGCCGTAGCCGTGCGCCGCCGCCGCCGCCGCTGCGCCGCCCGCAGCTCCCGTCGCCGGCCGCGCTCGCTGCTTCCTCTCTGTTCCCCTCTCGCTGACGAGCGGGACCCACCCGTCAGTCGCCCGTGCCTCTCTCCTCTCTCTCCTCCCGTGGGACCCAGCTGTCAGTCTCTCCCTCCCCCTTTCTCTCACCGACAGGTGGTCCCCACCTGTCAGCCGTCAGCCTCCTCTCTCCTCGCAGACGTCAGTAGCCCCATTAATTGCGCAATAATTGATTTAGGACTTTTCTTTTTAGCTAAAAAACCCAGAAAACTTCTAAAATTCATAAGTAATTCATCTAGTCTCCGTTTAGGTCCATTCAAATTTCATTAAATTCATAAAATTGTCAAGAATCCATTAAAAATAGTTTCTTTTGCTGTTTCAGTAGAGTTTGTGCCTGTTTTATTTATTTTTGTGCTTTGTCGCTTAGATTCGGACCCCGCCGAAGAGCCGGTTTACTTCGAGATCGTCGCCGAAGTTCCCCAAGGGTCAGAGCAAGGCAAGTGACACTCATCCTTGAACATATTGAACCCATTATTGCAAATTCCCCGCTTTATTATTTCAAATATGCATTGTTTTAATTAAAGTATTTACTTTATGTTATTTTCGGGTAAACCTTATTATTACACCGTTGTTTATCCAACTTTATTCATTGCTGGACCAGGGGTAACTTGATTAGAGTTAGGCTTAGGTTAATGCTTAGCCGTGCTTAGAACTAATAGCTCATGGGATCACATTTAATCATGCTTAATTCTGAATAGCCGAGATAATGATTCATTACCCGGTTAGGGTTAATGTCAACTAAAATATTGATAATGGTGGGCTGTGGATGCATGGTTTTGAAAGTCGCACCCATGGCGATTAAGGACCGGTTCACGGGAAACCCTGGAAGTAATTAAGTGCTAACCACATGCCGAAATGGGTAAGGTGGGATTTGAAGCATGACTTCGAACTATTTGACGTACCCAAGCAAGGGTAGGCGTGATGGAGTATGGACGGGCAATCGTGGTGTAACGAAAGCCTCTGCTGCTTCTGGATCTACCAAGGCACAAGAGGGGACTGCCCGACTTGGTGTAAAGGAGGGGGTGAAACCTGAAGTGTGGTACAATTAAATAGGGAGGGTTATGTGACGGGTCCTATCACGGTCTCCTTTCCGGTATACCATGGTGGTATGTCGGCGCACGTTCAAGTGTAGTGGAGTCGTGTCTTGTGGGTACAGTAGTACACCTCTGATCAGAGTATAAACTATTCGAATAGCCGTGCCCACGGTTACCGGGCGAGCTCCCAGCTTCACTGTGATTAGTGAACCTCTAATAACTTGAGTAAATTGGCTATCACTCAGGACTACTGCAACGTGGTGTAACGTTGAGTAGTGGTTGGGCCTGTTGCAACGTGGTGTAACGTTGGACAGTGTTGTGGTATTTTACAACTGTTTATTTACTTATGCTTTATTGTATTTAATTACCTTTGTTCTTTTAATCTCTGTTATTTGTTTAACTGCTGCTTTATTGCAACTAACCTTAGCCTGTCCTTGTTAATCCCTATGCATCATTTATTTTCCCCCTTGTCCGTGTTACTTGTTGAGTACGGTGGTTTGTACTCAGCCTTGCTTAACTTTCCCACCCCAGAGCTAGAAGCAGAGTCCGATGGAGGTGCCTCTCAGGAGTGAGCTGTTCCGCCGTCGAAGTGTTGCCTGTGGACTAGAGCCGTACCCGCTGGAGCTAGTCTACCCCTTTGTTTTTCTTTCCGCTGCATTTTCGCTAGAATAAATGTAATTTTCAGTTGTTTCTAAGAACGATGGTTATGTAATCAACATTGTCTTTTTGTGTACCCTGGCTGGTCCTGGACAGGGATTTAATACACAATTAAGTTCAGAAATTCGTGTGAGGAATTTCTGGGCGTGACAACAGCGGGAGAACGGGCACCGAGGCGCAGTGGGCGACGACGGACAGGAACATGCCTCGGTGGCGTTGGCGGCGGAATGCCGGTCGGCGGTGGCTCGGGCAGTGGGCGGCACCTACATGGCAGTGGGTGACGCCGAGACTCCACTGAAAACAAAAACATCGGACGTGAATATTTCCAGGCGGAGGTGCAAGAGAAACCGAGCGTCGTACTTTCCTGGATGCCAAGTGAAATCTGGACTCCCATATATACGCGCAAATGAGAGGATCGGACAAATTGCTAAAATTTACTAACCTGCATGACAAACTGTTGGAGCCAGTTTTTTACAATTTGCCAAAAAAAGAGATGGCAAGTTAGGATGGGGAGCTGTTGGAGTTGCTCTAACTATCACATCCTTTTCCTTTATTCTAAAAATAAAGGATGAAAGGTAAAGATTGAGTTTCAACAGAACATCTTATTATCTATTTTTAGATGTCATCTATATTTGGAGAGAGAAACTCTATATTTAGATGTTCTCTCTCCATCCTCTAAAGAAATATAGAGGATGTTATATATGGACGATCTGCTGGAGCACAAATAGATATAGAGAATGAAATCGTTTTAGATAATCATCCAAATGAAGATATGGATAACTAAATTTAGATGATCTGTTGGGGATGCTCTTATAATAGGTATAGGTATATACACCAAACATTTATATACCTATAACTAGCTGGGCTCTAGGAGGCTACGGCCCCGTTTGGTAGGGATTCTCGTCCTCGATTCTTCGGAGAATTTGCTAAATCCAATCCAAACGGTTTTGTTGTGATTCTAATTCTGAGGTGAAACGGAAGAAACGATTCCTCCTATTTACATAGGCCACGTGAATATGCAAAAAGCGGGTTTTCCACCTGAATCCAACTAACCAAATATATATAGAAATACCCTGTCTTGTATGAAATATTACCCACCAATGCCACCGATATACTCCATCCCACCTTCTCTCCACAAAACAACAGATTGCAGAAGGCGTGCACGTGTTGGCTTAGGGCATCGGCGCACCTCACTGCCGCCGCCGCCAGCCCCGACCGACGACGACGCCGCCGCCGCCCCCACCACGCCGACGCCCCGACGGCCAACTGCAGCGCACTTTGTAGAGACCGACTGAACACGCCGCCGCCGCCCAGACTGACCACGCCGCCGCCATCTCGACGACTAGGGCTGGATAACGAGCCAGCTCGGCTCGGCTCGGTCCAGCTCGTTAAGATAATGAGCTGGCTCAGCTCGGCTCGTTATCGTAACGAGCTAAAAACCCAGCTCGGCTCGACTCGTTATAAAGCTCAAGCTGGCTCGTTAGGTTCGTGAGCCATGCATAAAAAGTTAACATAAATAATTTTTCAATAGGTTATACAAGCAAATTTTCATTTTAAACATACAAATCATATGAAATTATATTTAAATATTAAAGTTTGAACCAACAAATTACATGGTGAACCTATTAAGCACTGAACACATGAATTCCAGTGTGAAATCAATGAACACCGGTGAATCTTGTGTCTTTGGTCTAGCTCGTTAGGCTCGCGAGCAGCTCACGAGTCAACTCGAGCTGGCTCGTTATCTCTAACGAGCTAAAATGATAGCTCGGCTCGTTAGAAAAATAAAACGAGTCGAGTCAAGCCACGCCGAGTTTATCACGTGTCGAGCGAGCTAACGAGCCACGAGCTTTCTGTCCACCCCTACCGACGACGCGTCCCCGTGCACTTGCCGTTGTTGCCGTCTTGCCGTTCCACACTTCCACTGTGTTCGCTTGCTGCACTCGCTCGAATGCCGGATCGATCGATCGCCCTCTTTTCTTTCCCTCTGAAACATGTTGTCTGATGCGTGCATAGTAATCACTGTCCTCTTGCACAGTGCTGTTCTGTGCTGTGCTGTGCTTGCTCTCCACTGCAGAGTTCAGGCACTGTCATTTGTCAAACCACCTAATTTGCCGATGAAATGCAGTATACATGAAACAGGCATAATACATGCTGTTGTGTTCTGACGACAGCTAGCTAATTAACCTCAAAACTGAATTTGTTCAGATCATAAGTTTTCATCGGCTCGAGCAAGAATTGCAGGGGAATTTAAGGCTCTTACTCGCGGGGTAAGTGACAATGCAAATTCAACTGGTTGGTACCACTGCCTGATGTAGTAGCTTCATGTGCTGCATGAGAAGAAGAGAAGAATTCAGGGACAGGACAGAAGAAAATTTTCCATCTGCTGTCCATTGGTGATTACTGATCAGTGATCAGCGATCTCAAGGATCACTGCTTAGCGAACTCAATTTGTGAGTGGACCGATGTAATAGATATGTTATGTCATACAAATACAATACATTCTTTTATGTGGTTTAACCTTGTCCGATCAAATACAAGTTTTTCCCACATGTTAAGTGTAACAATAATTATTGAAGTTTACATTATGCCCATGTATAAATATATGAAAATTCAAACATCTGTCTACCTTAGGGGTATTATCGATAATTTATCTCATAAACTCATACTAGAAATCAAGTTTTTTGTTTTTAGCCAAACGCCCTACCAAACTGATTCTAATTCTATCCTAAATCTGATTCACATAGAATCAGAATCAGAAACACTGAAACCCAGAATCTGAATCCCTACCAAACGAGGCCTAAATTTGCTCTTTTGAAACAAAAATCAACTTTTGAAAATTTTTACAAAAATATATAAAAACAAAAAAAAACTAGTTAAGTATGGACAGCCCATCCAGCCACGGAGCCACCGGACAAGCTCGGCTATCCCATCTCAATGGTCCATCCACGGCCCGAACTGTGCACAACCGACCCATCATCCGCCCACCCGGCCCGCACGGAACCCTCGGTCGATCCCCACCACTCGTTCCGCGGCGCCGCCTCTCTCCCCGTTCGCCACTTCGCCCGAACCCCCGCACACACGCTTTATCCCCCCACCTTTTCCCCCTCCATCTTCGCCACCGCCGCACCAACCCAACCCCTACCAAAGAGCTAGGTTTTTACCCTCTTCCCTCCCGTCGGCGGCCGCGCGCAACTGCCTCCCCCCCTCCCCCCGAAGTACCGGGCCCTCTCTCTACCCCTCCCTCCCCCATCCGCGCCAGATCGTTGTGTTTATGAGGTACGTATCGTCATCCCTCTTCCGCCGATACCTTAGATCTCGCTTACTTCACGTGTTTCTTTTGGCTGCGTGGCTGATCTGTTGCTCTTGGCGGTATGGAGTGCTGGATCGGGGCGGTAGGGGGGGGGGGTTCGAGATGCTGTTCTCTGGCTACGCCGTTGTGATTTTTTGTTGAGATGGCTCTTGATTTGGGTCATCTGAGATGTGTGCTAGAGGTTTTCGATCGTCACGGGGGGGTTCTTTTGATTGTTAGCGTGAGGGACTACGAGCGCTCGTCTTGAACGGATCTGGTAGCTGCGAGTAAGCGAGAGGTTCCTTTTGATGTGCCTTGGTTTGATTCCTGCGTTCCGCAGCTGGTATATTCGTTTGTTTTGTTCGTTCCATTGAAATAGGTTATGGGTTTTGCTATGTTTTTTCGAGACGTTTGCGGTGTCAAGGTTTACAATATCTTTGATGGTCTTATAAAGATTTGATTTGTTCGATGGAGCTGCTATTCTTATTTTTGTCAGTTTCCAGTCGGTTAGGCTCCGTGGTTCCTCATTGATTTGGCCGTTGGCAGGCGCTAGTATTTATTGATTAGTAAGTTATATGAATTTCCCCCTGAGATAGCTGTGAAGAGGTGAAGATTCTTTGAGTTCTCCGTGGATGGCATGACTGTACGGACTAGAATTGTTTCTTAAGGTATTAGATCAAATCATCTGTCCATCATCGTGAGAAGGGGCTGTCAACTTAATCCGTTAGTGTTGTTCGTTCGCTTGCGTGCCTTTTATTTTGAGAAAGTCTTTGGATAAAGGTTTATTAACTACGGTCACTTAACCCAGTGTTTTGTGGTCATAGGGTGTCACTGTACCTCTCATCATAACAATTTTTTTCTTGGCGTAGACATTCTTTACTAACTTCAGTAAGTTTATAGCAGGGAAATTTGTAGTAGAGTTTTTTTTGTTCTGTAATCTCCCAGTATCACTTTCCAATGCCTAGAAATGAAACCTTGTTTAGTGCTCTCCGAATATATTACGACCATTAAGCATGGATTAATTGCCTCATAAAAAAACTTGGGGTTTTCTGCAACAATGGCAACACTGTACACGATTTTTTACATGTATCCTTTTGTGGTTCAATTTTATTTTGATAGATATCAGTTTGTTCCCTCCATTGTAGGTGGCTTGGTTTCTAGACATTGGCATATAACAAAATACTTGTTCCATTTTAGGAATGCAGGAGTGTCTGATTATTGAAGCAGTAGTGTCCCTGCTTTGTTGTTGTATAACATTTTTGATTCTTATTTCCTTGTGTAGTTTTGTAATGAAAATAAACAATGAGTCATTGTAATACATGTTCTATAATTTTCATGGTATGATCTAATTTCTGGTCTACCTGTTTTTGTCTTTGCAGCTCGAAGGAGAAGCCCACTCTTGGGTAAGACTCTTTGTCATATTCTTTTCCGTATTTTCTCTTTACTTTATGCTGCTGCTGTTGGTGTAATATCATCTAAGCACTATATTAGATTGGAGCTTTAGTGCTTTACATGTGAATCTGCATGGATAGAGCTATTAGTTCACTTCAATGATATGTGATCAGTATGCACACCCAGTCATATAGATGTTTTGAGTTGTGTATTTTTTCTCTTCATACTCAGTAGTAACATGTAAATAATCACAAGCATACTGCTTCACACCATGTATGGGCAGAGATGAATCAACATGCTGGGTTGAATTTCAAATTCGATTTCATTGTTATAGAGATTTCCTTGTTTAATAGAAGGTGCAAACTTGATGTATCAATTGGATGGTTTAACATTTGTTAGTGTGTGTTGCTTGCTTAGTCTATATGATTGTGTTTGCAATCTGTCATATCTGATCGATGCCCTGGCACAATTTTTTTAAGATGCTTGCCCTTTTCATTTCCGTTTGGATGCAAACCCTTAAATCGATATCCTTCCTTTTACCTTTTTTATTGGTTTCGTTTGTATGCTAAACTTACTATGAAGTCGTAATATTTTACTCACTATCCATATGTTAAACTTACCATAAACTTTCTCTATCTATCAATTTATTGTTCATGAACAGTGTATCCTTGTTTCTTTTCAAATTAAAGAAAGCAGGGAGTTAGTATTGGTTGCAAGTTTTTTGCCATGATTTTCTTGCTTCTAAGCTTTATCTCTTGTTTTTTTGCCACCAATACCTTAGCCATTCACATTGTGTGATCACATCAAGATTATCAGGATAAGATGTGAACTTTTTAATAGTTGTTGCTCATACTGTTGATTTATTATCGTGTGAAAATTTGAAGTTCTCATATAGTAATGCTTTTTTCTCTATGTACATACTACAGAGGCCAGCGGATTAAGACCCGCAAACGGAATATTGCCGCTCCTTTGGACCCTGCATCATTTTCTGATGCAATTGTCCAGATTTATCTGGATAATGCTGGAGATCTGGTTAGTCACAGTGCATCCCCGATATCTCAACTATACTTCTCATAATTCAGTTAGGCGATCTGAAAAATTATTGACTCATCTGTACCACCTACTCATAAGAGACATGCTGTTAGTCTTTTTTAAATGTTTTTAACACAAACGAATGATGGATAGGCAGTTCCTTCCAAACACTTCTTGCAATTGCTTTCTGTTTCTGAAGAGGTAAGTTAAACAAAAATATAAATAGGCATTACACTGATATTTACAAATCAATTGATTTGACAGATAATTATTGCCATTTCTGCCTCGTACACAACTTATTTAATGGATCATGCTATCATTTTCATTTCTTGGTGCATTCAATCCAATGATTCCTGAGAAATGGCAATTAACACTTAATGGTAAATTTAAATTGGGTGTTCGTTCCTGTAATCATGGTGAGCACTATATGAAATGCTAGAATGTTCACACACTAGCTAGCATTTAAGGTTGTAACTAAAACTGTCTTACATACCTTAAGGTACATTTGTTTGACTTGTATTTTTATCATGTTCAATAAATTCATATAAAAGGCCCTTCACTGACAGGAACTTGTTGCCAAAAGTATCGAGTCCTCAGATCTCAACTTCTCACGTTACGGTGACACCTTTTTTGAGGTATTTCCACAAAACTATATGTATTCAGTTCTCATGGATGTTAAATTTATAGTTATTCCTTCTTTTGCCCTATATCTATATTGGGTTAATTACATTCGTGCCATTACTATTTAGCTGGTTTGAAAAAATACCATTACTATTCATCTAATAGTAATGGTACTATTACAATTTTGTAGCAATTGGAACCATGCCACTCCCTACCTATGCGAAATAGTTCTGAAAATAGTTAGACCAAAATACTCTCGTCTTCTTCCTCAAACCTTCCATCTCCCGTCCATCCCACCTCACGCTCAAGCTTGGCAAATGATGGCACTCCCCCAAGCTCTTCAAGATCGTTGGCAAAGATGCCGCAAACGGCAGCGCCGGCTGTGCGGATCCGGCGGCGAATCTTGACCCGAACGACACGAAGGGCAGCGGCGATGACATGGTGCTTGCGACGGCGGATGCCATGGCCGCCGGCGAGGCGCATCAAACACAGGCACACACCACACAAATTGCTGGTACTGTACTTGACGCTAGGGAAGCGGAGAGATTCGACGAGAAAAAGACACGAGCAAAGCCAGGGTAAACCAAGCCGGCGCCCGTCGAGGCCACTCCGCCGACCACGGACTGTCCTGGCGCCATGCCATCACACCAGCGAGAGTGCTATGGAGAGGGGAAGGAACAAGGGACAAGGGGGCAATTTGGGCCAAGGAATTTTTTTAATGTTTCAAATGGGTAGCTAGTGGCATATCTCAAATATCCACTAAATTTTAATGGTATGTATCTAAATAAGTGAATAGTAATGGTATTTTTTAAAACCGTAAAAATAATAATGGCATGAATATAATTAACCCATCTATATTTGTCAGTGATTTAGTTACAGTTACTATTTTAGTTCTCTTCTATCTTATACCATAAGCTGTTTGAAGTTTTAGCTTATGTTAATGGCCTTATAATGTAGGAATTTTGGTATTTGACCCACCTTTTTGCAAACTTCTAGTGAAATCAACAACGCCGTACTGTATTGCTGTGGCACTGAGTTGCTATTTGTCAAGAGCTTATTATGCTAATATAGTTATTTTTCAACTGTTTCTTCTTTTAATTATTTTCTGATAATTCTGAACAAAAGTATATCTACAATAAGTATTATGCTTTTAAGGTCTATGCAAAATTATCTAAGTAATGGGTTGTCATATTCCTTTGATACACCTTGTTGTGCATCAATGCTTAAATGTTAAATGCTGGAGAAAATGCAGGTTGTGTTCATTGGAGGGCGCACTCAGCCTGGCACAATAAAGCCTGAAGAAGAAGGAGAGCGTCACCCCTACTCTGTACTTGATTGTGCAGCACAGCGTGAAGCAGTTTTGCCTTCTGTTCTCTACATTCAGAAAACATTGCGCAGGAGGCCTTTTTTGATAAAGAATCTTGAAAATGTTATGCGCAAATTCCTTCAGTCACTTGAGTTCTTTGAGGAAAATGAGAGGAAGAAACTTGCAATTTTCACAGCACTTGCCTTTTCTCAGAAGTTATCAGGGCTTCCACCTGAGACTGTCTTCCAGCCACTGCTCAAGGATAATCTTGTTTCCAAAGGGATAGTGCTTTCATTCATTACTGAGTTTTTCAAGGAATATCTCAAGGAGAACACTTTAGATGATCTTATTGCACTTTTGAAGAAAGGCAAAATGGAGGACAATTTGCTGGAATTTTTCCCATCAACAAAGAGAACTTCTGAGGCTTTATCTGAACATTTCACGTAAGTTGTTATATTATGTTCTTGCTGAATAGAACTTTATATTTTGTAATCTCAAACCCATCTTGATTTGAATGGAAATTATGGTTAAACAAAATTATGAGTTCGGTTGTTTCCTTGTGCTCTCTTCAGCAAAGAAGGCCTGACAAGTCTTGTTGACTACAATGAAAAGAAGATGTTTGAGGTTAAACTTAAGGAGATAAAGTCAACACTGACAACAATGATCAATGAAGAGGCCGAAATATCAGAAGTCACGGAAGCTGTCAAGCAACAGGTGAAAGATGCTAAATTTCCTGATATAGAGGTTGTTCGCATGCTGTGGGATGTGCTGATGGAAGCTGTTCAATGGTCTGGAAAAAACCAGCAACAAAATTCTAATTCAGCTCTTCGGCAGGTAAATCCTTTTGAACTGTCCTTGATTTTAATGCTGTTATAGGAAATTGGAAATACTCACAGCAGCACATCTCATATTAGTAGTTCAGTTTCAGAAATTATGTCGTGCTTAAGTGATGATAATCAGCCAGCAGACCACATTGCTTTGTGCACATCATATTGTTATGTCATTTCTTATTTTTCTAATAGTTAAGTGGGACTTGTCTGTCCTAAATAAAAAGCCACACCTAACCTCTAAAAATACTTTACTGACTAGTCACTTGGCAGGCATAAAATGATCTCTCAGTAGAGTAAGATGTTCGTTGGAACAAATCATAGAAGTTTGCATACCATGGGGAAACCAACGTTGGCTAATTGTTACCCTTTCAGTCATCTCCCGTGAGGGAAATCTTCCATTGATATTTCTTGTCCAAAAGCTACAGTTGGCATGGAACGTGCTTGTTTATAAGGTGGGGCCTTTGGTGGCATATCCACTTTCTGCTCTGCTGATATTGCTGCAGCCACTGCTAGCCAGCTGGCTGCAACATACATCTGCAGTCAACACTTCCTATCTCAACCTAGGGGGCAACACACCTGTTAATTGCTCACTAAAAAATATTAATTTTGGAGTAGACAGTAGACTTCTCAGCTTCATATGCAAATTACTAGCTGAATGCCCATGCTTTGTTACTGATATGATAAAACAAATTGCATTATAATATTGCCTAAACTAAATAAAAGTATATATCCATGAAATGTTTTATACCTTTTTATCTGTTCCACTTAATTTGATTTTTTTACATGGCTATCCATTTAGATTTGTTTGCTTCTTATTATTATAAGAAATTCAAGGGACAATTTGCACAATTTATAATGGGAATAGGTGGACTTGCAGATTCACTGCCACTACACTGCCTTCTTTTGAAGGATATATATAGATATTTAGATTGAAATATGAACATGATATGTGTAGATTTGGGTACCCCCCCCCCCCGTTTCACAAATGTAAGATTTTCTAGCTTTGCCTAGATTCATATGGATGCTAATGAATCTAGACATATATAAATTATATATATTCATCAAATGATAAATTTAGGCAAGGCTAGAAAGTTTTACAATATGAAACGGAGTTAGTACTTCACTTTTGAAGCGTGCACAAAAACTGCAGTAACAATTTGTTGTAAAAGTTGCATTTTGGTGACTTTATCAATTTGCAAAATGTCACCTATCCATGACATGAGAGTATTCGGTGTTGCCAAGGCATGGTGATATTGAAGTCTTAGAATATCTTTAACTGATGTCATTACATCTGGTTCTGCCAAGATACTAGTAATACAACTGTGTTAGATGGTATCTCCAGCAGCACATGCATTGTAATCAGATGGTTAATTGTAAGCATCAAATTAAGTTCCATGAACGAGTGAATCAGATTGATCATTGATTGGGAGATGTGCGAACATCAAATTGGTCAAATTGCCTGTTCCATTTCCCATATCCCTATTGTTCCTTAGATCACAATCAAATGTATATATTTGCATATGGTTGAGTATCAAATTATCGTTATAATTCCAACTTACCGTTTGTATCCAATTTACAGGTGAAAGCATGGGCTGGTCTTTTGAATGCATTCTGCACAAGTGGCAAGCTTGAACTTGAACTCATATACAAAGTTCAGACACAGTGCTACGAGGATGCTAAGCTCATGAAACTATTTCCTGAAATAATCAGAACACTATATGACCAAGATGTCCTAGCTGAAGATACCATCCTCCTTTGGTTTCGCAAGGGCTCAAACCCGAAGGGCAGGTAATTTATATAGTTAAATGCTCGATTTTTGAATGCAACAATGGCTTGAATGAAATGAAATCAAAGTCTGCTAATTCCATCTAAATATTATAGTTACTGTTATGTTTAAGCTGCTAATATATGTAATTAAATGTCAGGCAATCTTTTGTGAAAGCCCTGGAACCTTTTGTTAAATGGCTGGAGGAGGCCGAGGAGGAAGAATAAATGTGCTGGAAGTTCTGCGAATGTATCTTTTGAATATTTTCCTATATCCCAAGATTCTGGAGAAAGTTATGTATCCTTTGCTCCCTTGTTACTACCCAACTATTTTACGATCACATGCAGATCGTAACTTGGTATTCTGCTGAATGTTAAAATCCCATGCAAGAAGTCATGCAGATGTTGTTCCTGGACTTGTTTAAACTATTGTTACGAGACTGTTGCATAGTTATTTGTATTTCTCACCTGTTATATTTCAGATATCAGTTTTATGATTTTGTTACCGTAATCGGACCTTTCATGCTGTTAGGGAGACTCGAAAGCCTGATTTTGCCACCATCTAGTCCAAAATGCACGATTAATTTGCCATATTGTCGATTCGGTGTACACGTAGTACTGTTGATTATTGTTCCTCTGCCTCCTTCCGTACCTCATTCTGTCACGAATTGAAAAGGTCTTGTACGTCATGACCTGAACGATCCGAGAGTGGCTAATGTATTGTGATAACTGCTTGTGCAACAGTCATTCCACCTGCGGGGGAAAACAAACGTTACCCTAGGTCAATGTCATATTAAATTTTTAGTAATTTTGTAAAAAAAATTGTTCTCTAAGAGACTATCTTCCACTAGTAAGATTGTTATAATGGATTCCACCTACCATTGGTCATTCTTCCTTTATCAAATTTGAAGCCAAACCTGAGTACCTGACATGAAAAAATAAATTTAGATTTGGAGTCAAAATTTATCATCTTGGATATGCTATAAGGCAGTAAGAACATGTTGATGTAAAAGATCAATAAGGATGAATCGAACATAACTGTAGTAAGGACACTTGTTGATAAACTCTGTCATTCTAAATTATAGCAAGCTTTATTGCACAAATCTATACTATAAATGTTGCTATATTTTGGGATGGATGTACTAACATTTTGAACAAATTTGGAGAGATTCTTAAACTATGAACATTTTGGAATGACAAATGCAACACATCTGGACACAGACTTACATCTGCTGCTAATTGACTTATTTAGATGATTCGTGTATGGCACTGATGTATTTTGATCGCGAAGACAATCGTCACAATACACTTATTGGTATATATTGTTTTGCTACAAGGTATTGATATAAAATGACGTACCCCTCTACTAAAATATGGTAGAATTATGTTTTATGAAAAAAATTGTAGTAATATTGGGACACATGTAATAATATTTTACGAACAATTTTTGGGACATATTTAGTATTATTTTATGAACAAATTTGAAGAAATAATTAAATCATAGCTAAAAATTTTGGAATGCTAAATAATGCATGATTTAAGTAAATATGAGTTCTAATTTGTGAACACAATAAAGTCTGGTGTATTTTTATGCTGGTCCCTAGAAAAATAGAGTAAATATCATAATAATCCAATTTTTTGGTTCACACGTATTTTGTTACAACTTTAGCTAGATATTCTGTACACTTCAATAACAGAAAATAATTTTATTAGAAAACTATAATTTTATTGTCCTATACTATGACATGTGAGGCTAACTTATAATAGTATATGTCAGTGGGCCAAATTTGTTAGAAAATTAACTGCAGCTTTCTAATAAAATTATACACTAGTGTTGTAGTTATCTAGAATACCTAGTGCTAATATGATAATTTCGTTAAAGAGGATTTCTGTAGTACGACATTCCGTCCGAACGGAACACATAAACAGAACCGCGTCCATCTCTGCCTGCGTCTGTGTGTCCACCCACCTCTGCCCGTTGCCGCATGCTGCCCTCCTCCGCGCGTCCACCCATCTCCGCACGTCACCGTGATCTCGCTGCAGTGTGCCGCACGCCTCCGCGCTTTGATGTGCCTCACATAGCCATACGTTGCTCGAAGGATGTAGGGTACCACATGTTACCAAGTGGTACCAGACAGTACTATATGGTTCCTGGCCCGAGTTGTCGATAAGAAGAGGAAGAACGACAAGAAACCATGGCGATGTGACGATGCGTTAGCAACGCAGGGCTTGGAGCCAACAGTCGCAGTGAGCTGGCACATAGGAGAATGGTGGCGATGGCGGAGTTGCGCGGTGCACGGGGCAGAAGGGTGGTTGGGCGCGCGGGGGTGTGAGGCGGCTGGTGGTGGTGTGCAGTCGACGTGGCAGCGACGACCATATAGTTAACCCGTGGTTTTTTAATGCCGTACAATAGATTTCTTTTTGATAAAATAGTTGTCACTATACGAATGACCACACAATCAACCAGTGGCGAATCTAGCAAGTTAGCTAACGGTATGCCCGCCTAAAAATTATCGTATATAATTTGGCAAATTCATTTTACCAAATAGGTAATAATTACAAAATTGACAACATGATTCAATATATACACACCAAATAACACGTATTTGCATTCAAGCAAGTTTTTCTAGAAATACATATATATACCAAGTATAGAGTGCAGGGTATGCCAGGGCAGCCTTGACAATCAAACCCATTGATTCATCGGATACCAGAAGTGGATGTGATCAATCTTTAGCATCATAACTCTAGTTCCTAGAGGTGGATTAATTAGTGCTCTGCACTTTATTCCCCACTAATTCCAAATGATTTCCGACCTTATTATCTTGCTCAAGTGGCAGACTTACTTTTCCCCTGCCTCAAAAAAAAAAAAAAGACTTACTTTTCCCCCTGGCCTCGTATTGGTATAAAGCATGCATAAAATGCTAATGGGCAATGTGCTAGTTCTGTCTTGAATGAGAGCCCAAATAAAAACTTGATGTTGATGGTTGATACATATCCATGCATGAATGATTTGTCCCTAGTCTCGTAGTGTGATGGTGCCAATTAAGTTTTCGAGGTTACTTTTGCTAGCAGTAGTGGCATACACTTGTAAGGAGTATTACAGTTCAAGCTTGTCTAAACTACTTTAAGCGTAGTCATCCATCCTTCCACCCCCTCACATTGCATTGCATCCGCTGCTCTTTTCCTATATTGTAGGCAATAATCGTACCTTCTATGTTTACCTTATATTGTATTTAATTACCTGTGCTGGTGAATAATATGACTAATGACTTACTCTTGTGGTGTTGTATAATGACGTCAATGCTAGTCGTGTTCACCTCATTGTTACATAAGTGAGCTGGTTTATTGTCAAAATCCTATAAATTTCTAGGGCTTTTTTTTGTACGAAACAGAAAAAAAGATCTTTTTTGAGTGTACATGATTTGTATGTTTTCTTATTTCGCTCAACCTTGACCAGTGTTTGGAAGAAACTAGACATGCTAAAAGACATATAACTAAGGTTGGTAACATAGCGGGTTGGGCAAGAATGGTCCCAACCCCGACTCCGACCAAAGCCCCAAGGGTAGATGGCGATGGCTAGAAGGCGTCACGACAACGGGTGTGGAGGACGGCATCAACTGGTGTGGAGCGCATGGAGGTCGGCGGCAACGGGCGGCGACAGAGGAGGAGCAGGGGGAGGCAGGCAGATAGGTCCAAGGGGACTCAGGAGGGGTCGGCCACTGACGGCCGGGTGCCTCTGTGAGAGGAGAGAGATGGGAGAGAATAGAGATAGAAAATTAGGGTTAGGGTTTATATATGATATAGTAGTTGGGTCTATTGGGCCAAAAATACAATGGACTATTATATTTCAGGGCCTTGCTGGGGAAACTTTTGCCCATCCCCCACCTCGTTGGGGTGGGGCCCGACGGTTCCCCGATCGCACTAGCTAGGAAATTACCATATAACATGAAGTAAGAGTTATAACACATATTGATATATATTGGCTCATTCCATTAGTAATTCACAGCTGAAAAGATACAACTACATTGAATTTAGGTCTACTATACTGAAATTTATAGTTCAAATTTAAATTTATGGTATCAAGAATGCAGAACAAGGTCATAGCCTCACCACTCAAATATTTGATCTTTTGTTGTGTTAAGGCGGTTCACAAAACAAAAGCTTCAAGAGCCCTCGACGCTTTGTAGACAGTAGCTCACGAAACTCTCATCGAGAGCCTTTCCTCTTCATGCAAACTCGGTGAATATTTTTCCAGAGAATCGAAGTTTTATTTCAACTCAATGAATTACATCAATGCAGTAATTATGCACATATCACTTTTTAGCCTATATATATCTATGGTGCACCACAGCCAAAGCACACGCTCACAAAAAATAATGTAAAAACATTCCAGGAAACATTAAGGACTATCAATCATAAGGTTAGCGCTAGCTATATCCCTCGGTAAAACACTCGATGACCATCTTTTTCAAATGTGGCCGCAACCGCCATTTCTTGTGAACCAGCCTTGTAGAGAATAACCCATATATAGGTCAAATAGATAAGTAAAAAGTAACCTACAACAAAGATGAGATAATCTTTTTGTCAAAAACGAGACCATCCCTGCATAATCAAAGTGACGAGCAAGTAATAATAGCCGCCCCTAATAGGAGATGTGTTTTCATGGTTTTCTGAATTCCCTCTGAGCCCCAAACATATGTGCTACACAACAAATTGTAGAAACTCATGAGGTTGCTTGTATGATGGACAAAACGGCACTCATAGAATAAACATCCCATCTTGCTTATTTCTTTTAGCAAAGTTATCCATTGTCAATATTACTCCACTACACAAATACCAAAGTAAAATCTAGACATTCAGTGACAATTTTAGTTTCCAAATTAAAACAGTTTGTTCATATTAGGAACATCAATTGTACAAGAGCAAGATAACGATTACATCACAGAGAAATCCCCATTTAGGGTCAAGTCCCCATGAAATTCATCTTGTTCTTGACCTAACTGTCTATTAGCAATGCATGGCAATAAATCATTCCAAGCCAGTAATTTTGATCCAATTAGTCTCTTCTCCATAAAAAAAATTGAGGGATTAGTTGGAAGACTCATGAGACATTAACTTGTTTACACATAACAATGTTATCAACGTAAGATTAATGATCCCTCAAGACTACATTTCGGGACCAATTGTCCCCCCAAAACCTAATCTACTCTTTAATATGTCAGCATGTCCAATAATCACCAATGCTGCTGCCCAATGACATGGAAACCACAGTGCATGCATCTTGTTTAGTTCGTGCCATCTTTTCCATGGTGCTTGCCGGATGTGATTTCGCCTGTCACTTCTTTTAGCGGTCGACAAGGAGCAGAAGGCCATAAAGAAGTACTGGAGCAATCAAGTATTGCACTAACACTCTTGTTGCTTTGAGAGATATAGCATATTAGCAGTCCACTGACACTTGACTGCGCACTAAGAAGCCATGGAGGCCAAGTGCTCATTATCCTCCTTTTGCTTTCCGTTATTATATGGGGGAATATGGACGCACTAATCGTGCCAAGATAGGAGCAGTACTACTCGTCCACAGCTATATAAACCATGAAATTGTACTGTTCTGCAGCTGCAGTGCAGTGGCTGTAGGTAGAGTCGATCAGTGGCAGGCTGGCAGCCTGTTGATCATCGATCAGGAACTAGAAAGGATTATAGGTGAAAAAAATTACGGAGAAAGATGAGCTCCAGGATAGCTGATAGAGCTTCAGTTTTTGCTGTACTGCTCATCGTAGCGTCAGCGCTTTCAGTTTTGGCTACAGGTTTGTTCAATGTTCATTTCCTTTTTTTTTTTATCCTTTGCTTTCTTGACGAGTTTGTTTCTTATGTGGTAAGCATATGCCTAGAACATACACACGTCTGCAGTGTAAGGACATAAATTTCTAGTTAAGCTCACTAATTTTCCACGACCATTTTATACAGGAGGAAGGGAGCTGGCGGCGCAAGAAAAGATTGAAAAGGTATAGATAGATGGCGTTCAAAAGCAGTATGAATTAAAAAAAAAAAGAAGAATGGTCCTGTAAACTAAAACGAGTTCATCGTTGTGTGATTAAATTTTAGATTAAGAATTGCACTCTATGATTAATTGTTAGATCATACATAATTTAGGGGCACCCTACTGGTGCATACGGAGATCATGGAGCGACATCGTCAGCAAGGAACCTTATGGTTAAGACGAACGACTATGGGCGCTACGACCCAAGTCCAGCCTTCTCCAAGCCTCGGTTCAAGCTTATTCCCAACTGAGAACTGACTTCGTTTTGCTTATGATGTTCAACCAACCACAGCTCAACTAATTAACACAATATCGTTAGAAGAAGAGCAACGCTATTTGTTTCTCAAAAATTAAGTGTACTAGTACTATATACGTTGATATTAGCTAGAGAATCGTACTAGATGGTTTTGGTGCATCCGCCGAGCCCTCAATGTTGTTGTACAAGCAATATTTCCGTATAAATGTAAAGTATATAAATCATCACGAGCTCGGAGGCGTAAGACTTTCTAATACTTTTGCGTATTCATCATGGTTTCATTTCATTCTAGAAAGTCCCTTCCTTTGTGGCTTTGTGTCCCTTTCTCATGTGTTCTTTTTCCAACGGATTATTCACATCTCACCAACCCAGGCATTACTACTTCCTCCGGTTCACCTTACAAGATGTTTTAGTTTCTCCAGATTCATCAAATAACCAATTTATATGTTGTATAGACATGCACCTCATAAGAAAAGAAGACAATATGTTATTTAGGCACAAAACTTTTGTACTGAATATGCTGGTTATTTTAAAATTATAGCGGTTTAAACTAAAAGGAAATTTCACATCAATTACAACATGCTAATTATTAATTTTGAATCCAGAATATAATTTATAAAATGCTAATTTGTGAGTGCAAGATTGGTACAAACTCCATATTTACGAATTAGTGCAGTTGACAAAGGATTCAATGTCACTTACAATTTATTTAAATTTGAATTTTGGAACTAATTTAATAAAGTGCTATTGAGAATCTAAGATATGATACATACCCTATATTGCTAATTGTTAATTAATCAAAAGATTGCAAGCTATGGCCTTTGGCATGTTTTATTTAACACAAATTCAGTATAATCATAAAAAATGGTCACCATGATATTATGGTTTGCAAGCCTAGGGTAATATTACCACAAATAATCTCTAGTATGTAAGCTTACTCAAAGTAAATACAACAAATTAATGAGCCAACTAACTACCGTTTGTTCACCCGAGGTTTGAAAACTTGTCGGTTTCGTAATCTCCATTGAGGTGAGCCCAACTTCATAGCTCAAACCACCAAGCCTTCGAATCTCCATGTCAATAGATGGACAAGATAGGAGCAGGTCCCAAAGTTGTTTACACAAGCTTTGGTCAATTGGGGTTGTTCTTCTCCACTCTGGAGATGGTGAACACCAAAACACTTACGATCAACCACCGGGCGTCCTGTACGATATTCTTTTTGGGGAGGTCACTAGGTATATTCCTTCAACCTTCTAGAAGGTGACAACCTTCAAGATTAACAAGTCTAGAGTGATCAAGTGTCACATTAGCTCTAACAATGAAGTGATGCATTTGGATTGTCTAAACTCACTTTGCAACACCTCATTAGATTTACCTAAGTGCACAAGAGTGTGAGAGTGCTTATAAGGACTTCCCCTCGGGGAATTTAACTATTTGCCACTCTTACTAGTAGCCACTCTTATGTTGTTTTTAATCTTTTGCCACAATAGATACATGCAATGTCCATTCTACCCCTTTCATTTATTTGATATATTTCTTCTCGTAATGTTCTTGGTCAGCATGGTTGCCTCTCATTGTTTCTAGTGCGACGACATGATTAATAGAGTTCTAAAATATCCTTCCAGCTAACGTGACTGATCGAGTATAATAAATGACATCACCAATGCATATCGATGAATTAATATTTTACTCAAACTTTGTATATAGAAAATTTATGTATTTCCAAAATTTTTGAATGATATATTAAAATATTTTTCCTATTACCATCGTTCACAAATTCGATATTGAATATGACGTGCTCAAGTAATGAATACAAGTTTAAGTTCTTAATATTCATAACCCAAGCATGAGTTAAACACGGAGCATTATTAGGATTGAATTCATCCATAGATGCTTTATGTACTGTGCAAACTAATTTTGCATAGAAGCATAAAAAGATTATGTTCACGCTTAACAAAGGCGAACATGCAAGTAAGAAACACAAGAAAGAAAAAAAGAAAGAGATGGAAGGGATAGAATAGACATTTCACGTCCCTATAATGACAAAAAGTTAGAAACATCCATAAGAGTGGCATTTGAGGAGTGTGCACTGGTAAGAGTGGAAAATAGTTAAATTTCTCCACACGAAAATCCAATGATGCGCCAAGAGAGGCCGCTTGCTGTTGGTGGGGGGAGTACTTATACCACTACCCACTAAAACTAACCGTTTGGGCCAAAACTTCATCTCATAAATGCCTATTGGTTAGACGGGCAAGGGGTGGCTGGTTAAACCATCATTGAGAGCATTGGCTAGACAAACTATATGTTGTTATGCATTTAATGCACCCTTAGGTCGATCACCATGGGCCAAATGGTCAAATTGAACTCAGCTCCAGTCACTATCCTCGGCTCAGTCAGAAGGAAAATGGACCTGACAACTTTTTATCACCAAGCCATGGATTTCCAGCCAAATCCTCGAGAGCCTAGTCAGACTAGCCCTGACACAAAGGTCAGACCAATGCAAATGCCATGGTCAACTGGCCCTAACACTCCTGTCAGATCTTTGCACAATCCGCGCCCAGCCTGACATGATGCATAAGGTGTTACCAACTATGAACATAAGTATAAAAGAAAGACAACTTGAACCAAGAACCCTCATTCATATGATATAATGTTACAATTTTATCACTCTTTTACCACAAATTACTACCCCTCTTGATTAATCAGTAGAGCTAGACACTCTCACTGCTGACAAGTGAACTAAAATGGCACAGATCATCAGTATACTCACATTATAGACCCCTCTTGATAGTAGGTCGACTGTCTAGCAACCTGGCATTACTCCACACCGAGACTGATAAAATACTAAGAAAAACATTAGCTTCATTATACATTTGCCCTGGGCCATGAATATCAGTGTTGATAGTTGAGCTATGATTGATGTCCATCTAGTTGAACCACCTTTATGTTATGGTCTTGATCAACCTCTATCAAGAACTTTATTCTCATCAAACGCTTGACCTCATGCTTGTCAACATGACGATGTCATTGGCTTGATGATCATGAATCGATGGTGTGATCCATTAGCCTCATCATGGCAGGACCTATTCCTTTACACCACTCAAAGAAAAACATTATTCAAAACAAACCGGTTTTCATCCTAGATTTGATGATCAACCGCTTGCATATGAATGATATGAAAAAAAAATTGTTGAGTATCCATTAACACCAAATGTTATATGCTCACATACATGATTAATTGTGATGATCCAAAATAAAATGTATGTGTACAATATGGAACTAGAAAAATACATATATGGGATGCATAAGGCATTGATGTCGCATCCTAATTTTTCTCTCAGAGATTGAGAACACTAAACTGTTGAGCTAAATTAGCAAATGAATTAATATGGGAAACAAAATTTTGCTTAATAAATAACACAAAAATATTTTTGGAATATTATGCATGCTCTCATTTACTCTCTGGAATTTTATTTGATTTTTTCAATGTCAACTACTAATTTTAATGCCACAAAGATAATCATTTATTTAAATTAAAAAACTAATTAAAATAATCTCATTCCTTGGCTTAGATCAAATTTGGCCTGTCCCTCCGCATCGCATGCAGCCTACTCTTCCCCTCCCTCCACCAAGGCCTCCTCTCCTTGGCCCAGCCCGCCTCCACCTTCTTTCCCTCCTTTCCTGCCCGGACAGCCTAGCCGTGCCAGCCTGGTCCGCTTCCCCACCTGCCTCCTCTCCTCCGCTAGTGACAAGCCGGTCCGACCAGTCATCATCGCCGTCAAGGTCCGCTGCCATCTTTTTGTGCTCCTGCGCATCCTCGCTGTCCACATGCCATGCCCATGCCACCGCGCACGTGCACACCTGCACTCACGCACGTCTGCCGTGCCACTCTCACCAACCGTTGGCGGACGTTCTGAGCCTAAAAAACTCCTCCCCTGCTCCCCCTCATCCGTTTGCACTCACTGTTGCACTCTGTCACCCTCTGTTGCGCTCGTTCCAAGGGTCGTCGCCATTTGGTAAAGCTGGCGAGATCTGGGTGCCATTTATCTCCTTCCTCCGCTGTGCTCAGCCACCTAACCCTTCTTGTTTTCCTCCGTAGCTTGCTTCAGTTCCCGTCCTGTTACTTGCATACGTGACAGCCACTAGGAACTCCCTCGTTTCTGCCAACTGTTAATTAAAATGGGCTAGTCCTAATTAAAGTTGATTAAAATTTCACTAGCCCATAATGAATGGTAGAGACAATAATATCACCTTGGAGATTTAAAGTGGAGAAGCTCAACTTAAATAAAGAGGTTAGTGAGACTCTCCGTTGACTAGTTGACACGATAGGAAGACCGCCACACGTGCGCGCGCCGGCCGTCCGGTCCGGTCCGGGACGTGGCGTCGGCTCGTCCGGCCGCTGTGCCCATCCCTTCCTTTTTGCAACGGCTGAGAATTAAAGGATTACACGACTTGATTGCGCGTAACGTCCGCAGCGATAATTACGTGATTTAACTACGCGGTAATTCCGTAACGGAATCGCGGGATCGGGGGACGCGGTTTCAGGGGTTTCCATATTCCTCCTCCTCCTTCTTCCCGAGGCCAGAGTGTTCTTCTCCATAGCTTTTTCTCCTCTCTGGTTCTCCTCGAGTTCTTGCGTCACCCATCTGTCTCCCCGGTTCTGTTTCTCTTGCGCACACGAGAGTTCGGAACGAGTAGGCCTCCGGAACCCTCGCCAGAGTACCTGCTCGGGTAGACGGGTGCTAAGGTTTTTGGGGAGTGCATTCGCACGACTGCTCACAGCGCCATGTCAACTGACGGGAATGGAAGCGGGAGTGGTGGTGCTCACGGCGGCGGCGGCGGCGCGCACGACGACGGCAGCGGTGCGCACGACGACGGCAACGTCAACGTCAACGGGAACAACAACACCAACGGAGGCAGTACTGCCTCAAACACCAGCGGAGGGCCATTTTCAGGGTATATCGCACTCTCCTCTATTCTGTTTAATTTTTTTGAATGCCTGATAGCAATGATTTAATTGCTATATCATGATCATATGGATGCTTGTGCTAATCATATATTAAGCATGCTGTCAAATGTTCTGTTCATAATCATTAGATTATTCCCTATATTTGTCATGCCTATTGTCTTATTATTTTGAATTAAAATATACCGAAATGTGACCATATTTCCAACACTCGAAAAACCTTATAGGTCCTTTTTGGTAGTTGGTTTTGCTGCTACTTTGAAACCGCATGCATTTGATGGTTCAAATTATAAGAGATGGAAATCACGTGCACTGCTGTGGTTGATAGCCATGCAATGCTTCTTTGTCTCATGGGGCAAACCGATCGAAAGGCCTCTCTCACTTGAGGAGGAGGCCAAATTTGAGTCGGCAGATTGCCTGTTCTGTGGTGCATTGATCAGTGTATTTGCCGACAACATAGTGGACGTGTATATGCACATGCCTTCGGGGAAGGAGATGTGGGATGCACTTGAGGCCAAGTTCGGAGTTTCTGATGCTGGCAGCAAGCTGTATGTCATGGAGCAGTTCTATGACTACAAAATGATCGATCACCGTTCTGTAGTGGAACAGGCTCATGAGATTCAGATGCTGGCAAAGGAACTTGAGAACAACCGCTGTGAATTGTCTGACAAGTTTGTGATTGGTGACATTATTGCCAAACTGCCACCCTCTTGGTCAGATTTTGCTACTTCTCTAAAACACAAGAGACATGAGTTCAGTGTTATTGATCTAATTGGCTCATTGGGTGTTGAGGAGAAGGCAAGGGCAAAGGACAGCAAAGGCAAAAAGATAGAGGGAGGTTCTAGCACCAACTTGGTGCAAAAGAAGAACCCTCATGCATCCCACAACAACAAGAAGAAAGTCAAGCCTGACATCAAACCAAACGCCACTACTGCCTTTAAGAAGAAAGGCAAGGGAAAGACTAAGGGTGACTGCTTTGTGTGCGGTAAACCTGGGCATTGGGCCAAGAACTGTCCTGATCGTAAGGACAAGAAGGCTGCCAACATGGTCATTAGCGAGGGCGGAGGAACATCAGGGTATGGTAATCTTTTACCTACTGTTTTCTCTGTTTTTCATTCACCTAATTGGTGGATTGATACTGATGCTAATATTCATGTGTGTGTGCTGATATTTCCCTATTTTCTTCTTACTAGGTCGGGAGAGGTTCCTCCTTGTTGATGAGAAACGGGTCACTTGTGGCTGTTCATGGTGTTGGTATGATCGATCTGAAGTTTACTTCGGAAAAGACCGTGCAACTCAAGAACGTGTAGCATGTCCCTTCAATAAAGAAGAATCTAGTTAGTGGCTCTCTACTGTGTAGAGATGGTTTTAGACTAGTGTTTGAGTCCAATAAATGTGTTGTTTCTAAGTATGGAACTTTTATTGGTAAAGGCTATGCAGCGGAGGCTTGTTCCACTTTTCCTTGGATGATATGTGTAATAATAAGGTTGTGAACCATATTTGTGAGAACGATGAGTCCAATGTGTGGCATTCGCGACTCTGTCATGTGAATTTCGGTTGTATGATGCGCTTAGCCAATATGAGTTTAATTCTAAAATTCACTTTAGCCAAAGGTTCCAAGTGCCATACTTGTGTTCAGTCGAAACAACCTCGCAAGCCTCACAAGGCAGCAGAGGCGAGGAATTTGGCACCTCTAGAACTTGTTCATTCAGATTTGTGTGAAATGAACAATGTGTTGATTAAAGGTGGAAAGAAATACTTCATGACACTGATAGATGATTGCACTAGATTTTGCTACGTGTATTTGTTAAAATCAAAAGATGAAGTGTTGCATTACTTTAAGATTTATAAGGCTAAGGTAGAAAACCAACTAGAGAGGAAAATCAAATGTTTGAGGTCTGACAGAGGTGGAGAATATTTTTCCAATGAATTTACATCCTTTTGCGAAGAGATTGGAATTATTCATGAGAGGACGCCTCGCTATTCACCCCAGTCAAACGGGGTAGCCGAAAGAAAGAACCGCACTCTAACTGAGATGGTGAACGCCGTGTTAGATACCGTGGGACTATCTAAGGAATGGTGGGGTGAGGCAATTTTGACTGCTTGTCATGTTCTGAATAAAATTCCAATGAAGCACAAGTAAGTAACACCATTTGAGGAATGAGAAAAGAAGAGGTTAAATATCTCCTACCTACACACATGGGGCTGTTTGGCAAAGGTGAATGTACCTATAGTCAAAAAGCGAAAACTTGGACCAAAAGCCGTTGACTGTGTGTTCCTTGGTTATGCTAACCACATCGTGGGTTATAGATTCTTAATAGTAAACTCTGGTGTACCAGACATGCGTGTAGGTACAATTTTTGAGTCCAGAGACGCTACATTTTTTGAGAATGAATTTCCCATGAAGAGTACACCTAGCACTTTTAGTCAAGAACCTATTGCATCCCATGAGCACTTTGAAACGATAAAACACGATGATCAAACTGTTGAGGAAAATCCCGAGGAGAATAACAATGTAAATACTCGAAAGAGTAAAAGACAAAGGATTGCAAAATCTTTTGGAGATGACTACATTGTATATCTCATAGATGATACTCCAAGAACCATAGAAGAGGCATATTCATCTCCTGACGCTGACTATTGGAAGAAAGCGGTACGCAGTGAGATGGATTCTATTATGTCTAATGGTACTTGGGAAATCGTTGAGCGTTCATATGAGTGCAAGCCTGTTGGATGCAAATGGGTTTTCAAGAAAAAAGCTTAGGCCTAATGGTACAATGGAAAAGTACAAGGCAAGACTTGTGGCCAAGGGTTATACCCAGAAGGAAGGCGATGACTTCTTTGATACTTACTCACCAGTTGCTCGCTTGACCACTATTAGGGTACTGTTAGCTCTGGCAGCCTCTTATGGTCTTCTCGTCCGTCAGATGGATGTTAAGACAGCTTTCCTAAACGGAGAGTTAGAGGAGGAGATCTATATGGATCAACTAGATGGCTATGTACTAGAAGGTCAGGAGGGAATGATGTGTAAACTGTTGAAATCCTTGTATGGCCTCAAGCAAGCACCTAAGCAATGGTATGAGAAGTTTGACACAACACTCACATCTGCTGGCTTTGTTGTGAATGAAGCTGACAAATGTGTGTACTATAGCTATGGTTGGGGAGGGGGAGTAATCTTGTGTCTATATGTCGATGACATATTGATCTTTGGAATCAGCCTCAATGTGATTGAGGAGGTTAAGGACTTTCTGTCCAAAAGTTTTGAAATGAAGGACTTGGGAGTGGCTGATGTTATTCTTAAAATTAAGCTACTGAGAGGGGATGAGGGTGGGATTACACTTGTGCAATCTCACTATGTGGACAAGATCTTGAGTCGCTTTGGGTTTAGTGACTACAAGCCAGCTCCTACTCCTTATGATCCTAGCGTGCTATTAAGGAAAAACTGAAGGATAGCAAGGGATCAGTTGAGATACTCCCAAATCATTGGCTCATTGATGTACTTAGCTAGCGCAACAAGGCCTGACATCTCATTTGCTATTGGCAAACTGAACCGGTTTGTTTCAAATCTGGGAGATGATCACTGGCGGGCTCTAGAAAGTCATGCGCTATCTAAAGGGGACAATGAGTTTTGGAATTCACTATACTGGGTACCCAAAAGTGCTAGAAGGGTATAGTGACTCTAACTGGATGTCTGATGCTGATGAGATAAAGGCCACAAGTGGATATGTATTCACACTTGGAGGTGGCACTGTTTCCTGGAAGTCTTGCAAGCAGACCATCTTAAAGAGGTCGACAATGGAAGCAGAACTCACAGCACTAGATACTGCCACAGTTGAGGCCGAGTGGCTTCGTGAACTCTTGATGGATTTGCCGGTGGTTAAAAAACTAGTACCAGCAATTCTAATGAACTGTTATAATCAAACAGTGATTATTAAGGTGAACAGTTCAAAGGACAACATGAAGTCGTCTAGGCATGTAAAGAGAAGACTAAAGTCTGTCAGGAAACAGAAAAACTCCGGAGTGATAGCACTGGATTATGTCCAGACGGCTAAAAACCTGGCAGATCAGTTCACCAAGGGACTATCACGTAATGTGATAGACAATGCATCGAGGGAAATGGGTTTGAGACCCACCTAAAGTTGCACAATAGTGGAAACCTATCCATAGATCCTGTGAATTTGGATAGTGAGACAAGCTGTTGTATAACTGAAAGAAGAGACTCTTAAAAGGACTCATTTCCATAGTGCATTTCTCTTCTACTCTGTATGGTAGGATGGATTATGTCTTAATGTGATCCGAGAGGCTTTTCCCAAAACAGAGATTTTGACCTACAGAACATCTTAGAAGGAACACATCTATATGAGTTTGACTGCTAGTCACAGTCTATGAGATTTGAGTAATCTCTAGATACTCATGAAAGGGTCTAGAGTTTGACTCATATGCTCCAAACAAGAGGGGATGCAGACGACAGCCTAGTATCAGTAAAGGTTCTGAGTGAAACCTGACCGCACAAGACTGACAATTCAAGTCATAGTCCATTATTCAGTTGTGGTCTGATATAGGTCCTTACCTAGGTGAAAGTTCAACTTAACAGTCTTCACCGAAACACTGGTATAATAAATAAGATAAGTCTTGAGAACTTTTCTTATGGGCTATGAAATTTGGTGGGGATTGTTAATTAAAATGGGCTAGGCCCAATTAAAGTTGATTAAAATTCCACTAGCCCACAATGAATGGTAGAGACAATAATACCACCTTGGAGATTTAAAGTGGAGAAGCTCAACTTAAATAGAGAGGTTAGTGAGACTCTCCGTTGACTGGTTGAGACGGTAGGAAGACCGCCACACGCGCGCGCGCCGGCCGGCCGGTTCGGTCCGGGACGCGGCGCGGCGTTGGCGTCGGCTCGTCTGGTCACTGCGCCCACCCGTCCCTTCCTTTTTGCAACGGCTGGGAATTAAAGGAAAGAATTTCGAATCCCCGTAATCGTGTAACGTCCACAGCGGTAATCACGTGATTTGATTGCGCGTAATGTCTACAGCGATAATTACGCGATTTGACTACGTGGTAATTCCGTAACGGAATCGCTGGATCGGGGGACACGGTTTCGGGGGTTTCCATATTTCTCCTTCTTCTTCCCGAGGTCAGAGTGTTCTTCTCCATTGCTTTTTCTCCTCTCTGGTTCTCCTCAAGATCTTGCGCCACCCATCTGTCTACCCGGTTCTGTTTCTCTTGCGCGCACGAGAGTTTGGAACGAGCAGGCCGCCGGAACCCCTCTCGCCAGAGTACCTGCTCGGGTTGGCGGGTGCTAAGGTTTTTGGGGAGTGCATTTGCACGACTGCTCACTGCGGCATGTCAACTGACGGGAATGGAAGCGGGTGCGGTGGTGCTCACGGCAGCAGCGGTGCGCACGGCGACGGCAGAGTCAACGTCAACGGGAACAACAACACCAACGGAGGCAATACTGCCTCAAACACCTGCGGAGGGCCATTTTCAGGGTATATCGCACTCTCCTCTATTTTGTTTAATGTTTTCGAATGCTGATAGCAATGGTTTCATTGCTATATCATGATCATATGGATGCTTGTGCTTATCATATATTAAGCATGCTGTCAAATGTTCTGTTCATAATCGTTAGATTATTCCCTATGTTTGTCATGCCTATTGTCTTATTGTTTTGGATTAAAATATACTGAAATGTGACCATATTTCCAACACTAACTCAAGCCATTCTGGCCTTCTCCCTCCATGCCAGTGAGCTCCTGCCCTCCCCCCTTTGTTGCCGCATAGTGGTAACCTCACCTTGCGTGCATGCCACCGTGCTATGCAGCCTCCGGCCGGTCCTCGTGGCTGTGCTATTGTGTGCACGCGAGCTGCGACTCTGCCATGCATGGTGCCACTGCCCCGTCATTAGCTCACTCGTGCACATGCGTGAAACATCGAATCGACCTCTTGGCCCGATCTAAACTACTGGCTTTGCCTGCGCCGCCCCCCTCTGTGTTTGGCTGGATGCCTAATGGAGGTCATCGCTCCTGCATCGAACCCCATGCCCAAACCCTCGGTCATTAGGCCCTTGTGTTGTCCAATCTTCCTTCGGTTGCTCAACCTCCCCGTGACGCCCGACGCCTCCGACGGCCTAACCTGTGTGGTGGCTTGGCCCTTTCCATCCCTAGTTGTCACCTGACCTCCGTGGGCTATGATCTGGTGTGTTGAAGACACGCGAAGACCTGGAGATCCACTGAGCTCTAGTGTAGGTCTTAAGTATTGGACAATCGGAATTTAGGTGTGCTACTTAGTTTAATCCCATGACCGACGAGACAAAAAAAGAAACAATGTTAATCCAAAAGCATCTAATTGGCTTTCAAGCCGATGGATACTTCATGAGCTAGCCGATTGCACAAATCAGCCATAAAAGAATTTATGTATCACTGACTAGAATAAAATATTGAATAAAATATAACTCACAAGATCGGACCTAACCAAGATCAGTTCAAAATTGAAGAAAATAGGAGCATGTTTGCTAGATTTTTATATTAATTAACTATAAATCGATTCAGTTGTTTAAACTATCACGATAACCTATTTTATCATTTAGAAGTTTAAATAATGCATAATATCTATCAAGTTGATGGTCACTATAACCACAATCGTAGGAGATCGGACTACAAGATTGGAGTTAGTGAGATAAACTCATAATAGGAAGTACGTATGTTTAAGCAACAATTAATACATAGTGTTGGCGTCAAATTTAGCGATCTGATGTGCTAGTCACACACAGAGGCCCAAGAGTCTTGTATTGCTCCAGTGTAGGACATGAATCTTAGACTTAACTAAAAATAAGTGTGCTAGTCCATTTAATCCTGCAACATACATGATGCGAGAGAAAACGATGTTAAACCCAAAGTAGATGATCAACTTTCTAGCTGATAAACACTTTAGAACCTAGCTAATCATAGAAATCGACCATGTATGGATTTGTTATGTGATGAAGCAATCTGAACAACCTTCGTTTGTTGGAATAAAATTTAACTCTATGTATCGCGCTATTCATTAAAAACAATCTTAGAGAATTAAATTTAATCGAGATAGTTTAAGACTGAGACCAAAGCTTAGAAAATTTTAGAAGTCTTCACCACCACTGCCGGGTTCCACCGCCGCCGTCACCGCTCGCCGCTATGCACTGCCACCACAACCTCTTGCCACGGGTCGACTCCGGGCCGAGCCACTCCCAACCCTACTGCACGCCGCAGGTTGAGTCCTGCTTTCGCCGACCCACGTGCACCTGTGCTGCCGCCGCTGTTTATTATCTACGCAAACCCATGATTCATGCAAAGTTTTGTTCACTCGTGCGAAGTTCTGTTCGTCCGTGTGAACTCGAGTTTCTCACGTGTTCTTTGCCACTAATCACTGCTATTCGTGTGAGCTGAAACCATGTCATTGTGCGAACTGATATTCATGCGCGATTATGTTGTCGTTTTCTATCTATAGCCATTGTCAGTTGTTGCTGGATGTTTTGCCTTCGGCGTCGAGATTCTGTCTACAACCGTGCAGCGTGTTTTCCGATAGAGTTCATTAGCAGGTCATCCTGTTGTTTGGGTAAGGTCTCGTTTTCCTTACTTTATCCCTGTTTCGTTCAGTGCTAGACATGCTTGTGATCGGTTGTGCGATCTTGGGTTTTGTACGCATCGCCGGTTAATAAATAGTTAATTTGTTTCAGGTTTAGTTAAGAAAACAATAGATTTTCTAAAATTCACAACTAATTCATCGGAAGTCTATTTAAACCCATTCCAATTTTAATGACCACCATGTTCCAGTGTATTTAGGCCTGCTAATGGGTTGAATGGAAATGGATTAAATGAGTTGGGTTTTAATTTGGATTGCCTCTGGTTGGGTACAAATGGATTGTTGCTTCAAATGGTTTGGATTGAATTGGGTTATAGAGACAGATGGATTGGTATGGACTGGGTTTGGTTGGTTGATTTTAGTTTTTAAATGGATTTAACCCGTGGAGGGCAAATGGATCCTTTAATTAGGTAGCTAATGGTTAAGAGAATAGACATACGTGGGATCCACATGTAGAAATTAATCAAAATTTGCACAAAGTTGCTCTTACACATAATAAATCATCCCATCAAATTTCAGTCAAATTTGATAAATTTTTATAGTGTGAACGCGGGTTTTAAAATTTTAGGTCCGAGTTTATACATATCAAATAGGTGCATCCATTCTATTAGAGTGAGTTGGATCTATTTTAACTAAATGATTTAGTGCGGGTTGAACTAAAGTTGAAGTTGGATTGGTTTGATTGGATCCTAATGAAAAATAATTGGGGTGAGTTAGTTTGGTAGACTAGCTAGTAAAGAAATGGATTGAAGTGAATTTCGATTGGATCGAAATCCATCAGCAGGCCTAAGTGTATTACAACGTTGTAGCCTAGGCTAGCTTAGAGCCTCAAGGCAAGTTGCACTATCTCCTTTGAACATGTTGATCCTATTTTCAAACTAATTTTGTGTTTTATAAATTATTTATGCATCATTTTACAATTATATATATTATGGGTTAATCTATGTACACTATTATTAAGCCATGACGATGTATTCTCTCTACCCACACACAAAAGTTAAGCCTATACCTATACCTATTGGATGGAATAGCCAAACTCATAGGTAAAATTATCATCCCTTTCTCGGCATGATTTTGGTGTTGTATGTGTCAGAAACAAGACTGTATCAATTTATGAGTGGCGTAATGGTTTACAAATAGTGAACAGTAGCGGCATGGGAAAAACATTAAGTATTATATGATATACGCAGTCATCTTTTTCTTAAGGATCTAACAACTATGGTTGGAAAATAATTTTTGACGAAAAACTTTAAAATTAGTTTCAATTTTAAGATTGAATATTTAAATTTGGCTAAGAGTAAGCAAAAAGACGTTGATCTAAGCTGATCATTTCTTTATCCTCCGAGTGATCCACTTCCCACCAATCTACCTATAGCAAATTAATCCACGGTAGGACTAAGAATTTGCCTGAGTTTAAACATATTACTCCGTACTATTTTTCATGTTCACACTGTTACACGAGACTTGTCAAAAAAAAAAAAACCACAAAAAACCAGTGCCAAAAGTCAAGGCAGAATTGCAAATGAATAAATCATCCGATCCATCAGAAAGCAATGATTTGAATCACTGTCAAATGCGATTTCTCTATATCTGAATTAATTATCAACCAGATAATTATTTTAATCAATAAAAAATGATGGCAGCGTCATGAAAATATGATGTATTCTTAATCCATTTCACTTTGACGTTACCAATAGACATCTACTAACATGCACAGATTGGTTCAAATCGTTTGCATCTCAGTATATGACAGAAATTTCAGACAACTCTAGTATATTGTCACATTGCTGGGTAAAAATAATGATTAAATTGAAGTTCTTTGTATGCACAAGTTATTCCTTGCTGCATTTTTTTTAGCTGTGCTCCAAGACTGTTTTCGGCCACCCATTTTGAGTGGGGATCGAATGGTTGGTATTACTCTTACCTCCAATAATGCACGAGATGTAAAAGAAAGAAATAAATCAAATATTACACTTGCTATTGATAAACATTGACGTGTGCAAGGCAATCGATAATTATGAATCAATATCACTTCCCTATTTTGAAATTCAAATCAGAATACAGATTGAAATTTTCACTTTTAAAATGACTTTATGTACATCATGGATTTGTACGTTATAGATTTTAAGATCAAATTGTTTTCGATAAATTTCAATCTTCAACTATACATGAAATGCATTTATCAACATGTTTAATTAAGTTGTACATATGAAGCATATATAAGTTATATTTCATATTTATAAAATTCAAGTTACAACTACCCTACGTCATTCAAATTAAGCACAAAATTTCGTTGGATAGTTTTCTACTATGACAGGTTATATATTACTGGCTAGACTTGCCAATTTGGCAGAAAAGAGACAACATGCATGATTATGCAACATTTAGTGTGGAAAGGATAATACGTACATTATGCCTCCCTTTTTTTAATGGCGTTAATTAATTGAGAGAATAAAATCATTTTTAAAAAAAAGATCACAATAAATCAAGGGTCCTAATTTATCATGAATCCTACAAAACGGTACAATTATTGGTGTTGAATTTACTTGTCAACAAAGAGAGGTTTGCCACACATGTTTGCAATAATATATACATACTTGAACAAATATACTCATATAGACAAGCAGTGTGAAGACAGACCTTATTTCAACATTCATGTAGTGATTACTCGGATTTAAACATCTACGGGTTGCATCCTGAAGATTACCCTGCATCAAAGGTTCAATCACAAGGCAATGAGCCAACACTTATTCCTTTCTTCCGTGCAATGGCCCGCAATTCTTCTGACACTAAGCTCTCCTCGATAATCATTTGAATTAATCGAGTGGCTTCCTGTGCAAATAATTCAACATCAGCTGTTGAAATGCTCAGGCAGTGAGTGATGTCAATGACCTCCATTGACCGGCCACGGTATCGGAGCAACGATAGCAAGGATGCTCGAGTGAGGCATCTGCAACCCCTGAGCCTGATATCAATCAGATTGTGGCAGGATGACAGCATGGCACCAACCTCTTTGTCGGTGAGAGTCTCATTGTAAGACAAGTCAAGACGCCGGAGGCGGCGCATGCTCTGGCTGAGGAAAGTCAGCAATCCAGGCTCCCGTTCCACCACATCACAGTTCACCAGGGCAAGCTCTTCGATACCAGCTCCAGTGGCTGTCCGTGCGAGCGATCTGAGACCGTCACCAGTGATGAGAACACAGCTCTGAAGCCGGAGCGCGCCGAGCCTATGTGTCGCATTCTGGTTTTGCTGATCTTGCTCGGCACCAATCGCAAGGAGGTGGTCATTATGCAAGTCGAGTGGGAGGCGGAGGTCCAATGTGCGCAGCGCTGCACCGCGCTGGTGGATGAACCGGTGGAGGGCCTCCCTGCTGCCACCGTCGTACACCAGGAGAGACTTGAGCTCGCGGCAGCGGTCGGCGGCGAGGAGAAGGACGCGGTCGGAGACAGAACGGCAAGCCCGGAGCTCCAGCGCGAGCAAATGAGCGAGGCAACCCGCGAGGAACTGCGACGAGGGCCCGTCCCCAGTGCCGTCGCAGGCCCGCAGCTGAAGCCACTGGAGGTTCCCGCACCGGCGCCACAGCCACCCCAGCCCTCGGTCACCGGAGCGGATACCGCACAAAGATAGCTTCTCCAGCGGCAAAGGCCCAACGGTCTCCCCGTTACCATCGACGTCATCGGAGCTCCAACCGGCGGAGTCAACGGCAGTGGCGGCGGCGGCGGAGTTGACGAGGTAAAAGGATTTGAGGCGCGGCAATAACGCTATCCAGCGGAAGGACAAGGGGCGGAGGGCAGTGAGGTGAAGCGAGGTGAGGCCGTAGAAGGCGGGGGAGGCAGCAATCAGCGCGGCGGGGGAGATGGCCGAATCAGGCAGGAACCTCAGCCCGGACAGCCGCGCGGCCGACGGAGAGGACGCGACAAGGAGCAGAATCGCGTCGGCGACCTGGTCGGTTGCAGCGGTGCTGACCACTGCTAGGGCGGAGAGAAAGGGGAACCGAGACAGCAGGGCGGCGAGCGGCGCCACCACCGATGCGTCGGAGGAGACCGGCAGGCGGAGGGTCAGGGAGGTGATCGACGCGCGGAGGAGGGCGTACCAGCGGCGGGAGACGAGGGACACGGCCGGTGCGGCGGCGGGCGGCAGCAGGCGGAACACCTCCTGCAGCAGGTCGTCGCATAGCGCCGTGTCCATGCCGCCACCGCAGCATCCGGCAGCGCGACGGCCTACGCCGCCTCCGGCGGCCACGGTCGGGCGAGAATTTGCCGGCGCCGTCGTTGCCTCAGCTTGTCATCGGATTTGGGTGGGGACGTGTCGCGGGCGTAGGTGGGGGAGGAAGGTAATGGGGATTGGGGAACCTGTGGCTTGCAAGATTGGGTGGGGAAAGGGAATTGAGGCAGGTGTTCTAACGCGGGGGGCCCACCGCTCTTCCATGTCTCTGTCGGCTCTAAGGCTGGGCGGCTGTGGGTGGCGTGATGTTGTCAGTGCTATGAAATCACGTTCGCGTCAGATTCCTATTCATACAAAATAATTATTTTATATTCTTTAATATTAAAAAACTATAAAATCATAGATAGAAAAAAAAGAAATCGAGGAGAATGACAGTACACCTGAGGATAAGATGTTAAAAATTCAAATAAAAAGTGATGATGAAATAAATAGAATACTAAAAGTATTTATATTATATCATAAAATTTAAATTAAAAATACTTACATTTCATTATTCTATAATCGAGTAGGCACTGCTTTAGTTGTCATAATCTTTTTGCTTCTGTTGTATAAGCCAAAATTTAAATTTTTGACTCTAAATTTGAAGTGGATTGTAACATTTTTTTCGCCAAAGTTTAGTTTTCAACATTAGCTTTTAGATCACTAATATATAAAATTTTATTCATAAATTATTTTTTGTTTAAAAATATATTATTTGACTTTTTTCATAAAAAACCAAACAATCGTCAACTAAGCCTTTACACACATTTTACTCTAATTGAGCCTTTACTCGCCTTTTATACTACTAGTTTCTAACTAGTGATTGTATCTGTGCTAATGCTATGACATTATACACATTGTCTATGATTAATTTAAGTATATAAAGATATTAAATAAGGACTATATAAATATTATTTTTGATCGAATGAATCGATTGATATTACATGTTGTAATAATATGCATTAAGCTATTCAAATGTTAGAATTGAAATAACAATAGAAAAAAAAATACATGTTAATGTTGATGCAAAATTTGCATTTTGCATGCTATAGGCCTACAAGGTTTGTTTGACTTCGGTGCACGTCCCAAAACTTCAGGTTTAGGGTGTGCTAGGTGATTTGACCTTTCAATTGACGAGTAATAAACAAAGTTAAATCCAATCAGCCAATTAGCCTTGGGCCGATGGTTGATTTGGTAATTAGTCGATTCAATCAAAAAGCACAATAATAGATTGATCGAGTCTGCAATAGTAAAAAAGATGAATCTGAATAAATTAATAAGAGAATAACAATTAATAAATAAACCCCTCACCAAGTACCCAATCCATTTTACTAAGAGCAATCGCAATATATCGGACCAGGCCAAGATATTACAAGATTATACTTAATAAAGATAAACAAAAAGATAAACAAGAATACTTAGTAAATCATAATTAAGCGATAAAATCACACCAGCAATAATCGGCAACAGCTAATTGTGAATGTATATACTTGCTTCGACTATCCACTAACTTAGTTTAATATAACTTTTATAAATCGGATTTGAACTGAGACAGTATATGATTAATGAAAAGTCTTAGCATAACTACGCACTGGCTTTCAACCCAACAAGCCGATAACTCAAAGTGATATCATGGTAACCCATCGGCAAGAACGCTGATGCAACAAAGAGTAATATAAAGCGGTGTGATGGACATCATTTTTAATTAAAATAACCTTATAGATTAAACCTAACTGAGGCAGTATAAGATTAATACTCTCTCCATATTTTTTTACATGACGCCGTTGATTTTTATGTTTATGTTTAACCATTTATCTTATAAAAAAAATCATCTAAATATACAAAATTATAAGTCATACATAAAGTTCCCATAATAGTAAATTAAATTATAACAAAATAATTAATAATTATATAATAGCAAACAATAATCATTGAACCGAACTAGAGTACTCAGAGTGATCTTTCAGTACTGACTCGAGAGATGAATATAACTCAGATCAAGCTGGATAGACTTATGAGCAAAAGCATAAACCTCAATTATGATATTGGATTAAACCAAGAAAATCTCAATCTAATCTATGGTATTGTGCACCAACCCACCAGCTAAATCAAACATATAATAATCAACTCGAATCTGGATCAATCTGATAACCGGTGACTATATTAGAGCAATGTGGGTATTGAACCGAACCAAGAAAGCCCTAACTTTACAGATATAATCACTGTATGCTTGTAAGTTACCTCATGCTAGATATTGAACCAAAACAATGTGCCTAGTCGAGAGCTCGTTCTGAAAAGCTATGAACTAAAACAGCGATGCACAAAGAATGTATTGAGGTTATTCTAAAAAAACTTACAAAACCTAGGGAACATGTTTGTAACCTTAGGTTAAAATTATTCCATACTCGGTTACAAGTAACCAGTCGGATATCTAAAACTAGGAAAATATCTAACTAATCTAAGGAATCTATACAGGCCCAGTTTAGAAACCATCGATCATCCATATCAATAACCTTTCTTATATGCATCGACTTCCAAATCCATGCCACTATACCTAGGAAAATATTGGCACCAACTCATGGCAAGCTTTTAAACACATAGGCTTCTTATTCCAATGTGTCGAAGATCTGGGCCTGGGGGTATCCCATATGTGTGGCGTGTGGCTCGTGGGCCCACGTGTTTGAGCCCCTTAAAAAAGGGGGTTAGGCCCTAGCAATCCGCGTGCCCCTAGGGGACTGATCCCGAGAGGGTACCTGGCGACGGAGCACTAGGGGTCGAGCCGCCCCGACCCCGTCGGATGGGACAGTGTGTGCGGGCCCACCACATGTGCGTGCGCAACAAATCCTGTCGCTTAACCACAACATTTATGGTGATGGGAGGGCGCCTGGCGCATGCGACGTCTCATTCATTGCGGCTGCAGGCGCACGCCTCCTGCCCACGCCCTTCTCCGCGAAAAAGCAGGAGGGAGGGTGTCAGGTCCTCGTTGACCGTGCGGTGACATCTCTGTCACCGCAGGGATGGCCTACCCCCTGTTCGATCCGCTAGGTCCAAGGGGTTGCCCCCTCCTCTACCCACTTGTTGGTGGGCCCCAGGCGATGATGGCGACATGAAGAGGTATGTTGACTAATTGCGGCTTCAACGGCAGTCCCGAGGAGAATCAGCCCCTACACGTAGCAGGTGAGAAAAACCATGGCCCCTGTGGTGTCCCCTTATAATATAAAAGGAGGCCATGGCCAACGGGAAGAAAGAAGACAAGACCAGTTGAACATTCTCATGCAAGCTTGTAACTTTGATCTCATAGTTCACAAGCGACAGGAGTAGGGTACTACGCCTCACGGTGGCCTGAACCTATATAACTCTCTTGCGTCCGCCGAGGGGTCCGACCCTCCTCAAATCTTTCTATTTTTCATTCGCTCTTCTTGAACATGCTTTCAGGCCCTAGCCCACACCCGTTGGCCGAACTCAAAAGGGGGTCCCACGATCCCCTGCTTGATGAGCTCATGCTCCGACACAACGCAACAGTAAAAAAACTAACAGTCACTAACAACCATAAAAATTTCACCAATAATACATGTCCCCTAATTTCGGAAACCACTAATCCTCCATCGGTTTCGCCCACTTTTACCGTTCTACATTGGCATAGGCAGCCGCTTCTCTCCCAATCAGTAATCATCATGGCCAGTCTCATCACAGTAGATCATCTGATAGCTTTATCCACCGACGCATCATACCTTGCATTAAAATCTTGTCTTCTCTCTACTCCTATATATATGCACCACTGGCTTTAGTGTTTTCCTCTCCGTTTTCTTCTACCATTGACAGAAACCTCTTCCTGGCGCTTTGGATTTTGCTTTTCTCTTCAGGATTGCCACCGGGACTGCAACAACTTTGTTCGGTACTGCAATAGCCTCCTCAACCAACATCATTGAGGTAAGCTCTTGCCTTATTACTTCTGTTTTTTTTATCTTACCCCTCCTGTTCATCTTCTTCGTCTCACTCGTACTTTGTTAGTTCCAACTTTTGCACCCATATACTCTTATGAAATATGTTAAGCTTTGTGCCCTTCACATAGTTTTACCTTTTTTGGTGATGAAGACCCCCAAAGAGTTCATCAATGCTGAAACCCTTCAGATCCCATATAAGAACTCATGGGCCGATGACGCCAACACTTGCTGATGTGGTCATGCTAACCGATATGGACATGACCTCCACCATCAACCCCTCACCGCTCAAATTCAAGGTCCACTATCAGATGGAAACAAAAAAATGTTGGCGCCTAGACCAAATACATTACCTTGCATCAGAAGGATGGCCCCGTTAGTAGCCAAGAACACGTGGCCTTTCTTAAGTGTTGGTTGGAGAGGCTCAAGATGTTGTGAATGCTATGGATCTTCTTGAGTTTCCAAAGGTAGAAAGAACTATATATTTTTGAGCGCAAATGCTAGATGGAAAGAATTTTTTGAGAAAGTCACTTCTATTTGTGTGAAGCATAAAGTTAAAGTTATTGATATGGTTGCTAAGTATAAGCATATACAAAGAGCAACAAAGTTATAAAAAAGCCATTAATTAACATCGATTTCATGCTAATATGTTTTTAGGTGTCATTGATAGGCAACTTGAAGAGCTCAACAATAGGTTTGATGAGGTAAACACTGAACTACTTAGGCCGTGTTCGGCCACCCAAGTTAGATATCTAACTCCTCTCTTTTTCCGCGCCCACGCTTCCCGAACTGCTAAGTAGTGCATTTTTTGTGAAAATTTTCTATATTAAAGTTGTTTTAAAAAATAATATTAATCTATTTTATATTTTTTTAAATAATTATTAATTAATTAATTATGTACTAATCTATTACTATGTTTTCCGCGCCGGATAACTAACCCCCCTCCCCCTCCAAACGAACGTAGCCTTAGAAGTATGACATCTTTCAATCCAGCTTAATGTTTCTCTTCTTTCAATACCGAGAGGTTAGTTAAGCTTGCTAGATTCTATACTTATGATTTGCTTTTGAAGAAATGAACCAACTCTAATTTTGACTGAACCACTATATTAGTGGTTTGAGTAAGATGAAAACTTAAAAAAATTAAGATTATTCAGTATTATCTCGTTGATAGACTTTTTGAATTAGTATTTGTTCTCCTTATTGCAACTGCTGGTGTTGAGCTGGTCTTTTCTTCATTGAATTATATATTCTTCTTGCAAGTAAAGTATAAGGACATCATAAGTTATTCTCCAAACATAGAGTATCGCAAAGTTGTCCTCCAAATAATAAGAATTCTAACCATTTCATTACTTTTCATCCTTTATATGTCTTATATGTTTCTAATTTCTATATGTTGAACAATGTTATGTTGTGATCAATTCAATGAAATATGACTTTTGGCTCAATTTTGGCATTTTGTATTATATCTATACTCCTTTAAAAGAAAGCAATGGTGGTGGGAGTAAATCTGTCACCCCACCACTTTTCTTGTTTTCTTTACCAACTACTTTATGTTCTTTAGTGTTAAAAAATAGTCTTTTCACATGTTATTAATATTTGATGTACCGTTGCAAAGCATGGGTATTTTGCTAGTATGATATATATTATACACATTGTTGTAATACAAAAGCCAATTATTGAGATCTCAGATATAAAATATATTTCGTAACTTTTGGAATACCCAATCTTTAAATCTTATGCCCGCCCGTGCATGTGATGGATCATATTGTGGCCCATCAGTGATAGGGACGTAGTTTTTTAGCACATGGTTGGATGTCCACCCGTTGTTTCCATGTCATCTTAACAGTTATCAGTAAATATGAAAAATTAGATAAGATAGATTAATATGATTTAAATCACTCTATAAATATGCAAGTTCAAATTTGACTTAACAAAAATAATTATGAATGTGTCTATACTAGTTTCAGTTTAATTTGGTTTTTTGCTATAACTTGTATAAGTAAAATTTAAACTTACATGTATGAAGTGATATAACTCATATTAATATATCATATATAATTTGTATATATGTTTGACTACTATTTACATGACATGCAAGGTGGACATCTAGCCACGTGCTAAAAAGAATTTTCCCCTGCCAGGCCATCTAGGTTGAGAGTTGAGAGGATGAGGTGCCGGTGCAGTGCAGACGTCTTGTTGTCCAAGTAGAATCGTATACGGAGTAGTTAATTGGGTATTGAAATAACAAAGTATTTATAATTACAAAAGTAGTTATGCCTATCCCACACTGCACTCAAGCTAGATGCGCCATGCGCCGGAGTATTTGAAGCAGGAAATCATAAAATAGAAGTGTACAACTGTGTTGAGATGTCTCTTTTAGTTTTTCCACTCGAGAAGATATATACTGTAATACCCGTCTCACGTACCGGTATTGTCTTCAGTGTATCGCAAGAGCATGGAGTCTTCTTACTAGGGACAGAGCAGCAGCATTTCTACTCTCCCACTCTTCTTTGCTCTGCTTCCTATGCTCGAATTTCATCAAGACCTCGTCATTCCCATCCATGATGCTTACTATCTTCCTCATGGACGGCCGCCCCGAGGGGTCGGACTGGGTGCACGCGATACCGAGCCTCACCAACCGCTCGAGCTCCTGGCGATCAACCTGGCCGTCCAGTCGCCTGTCCACGATGGCCTCAACGGGGCGGCTCTGCTCCTTCCACAGCTGCACTTTCCTCACCAGAAGAACCTCCGGCGACCTCACGTCCACCGCCATCTTGCCGGTCACCACCTCCAGAACCACCACGCCGAAGCTGTAGACGTCGGCCATGGCGTTGGCCTCGCCGGTTTCCATGTACTCCGGCGACATGTATCCGAAGATGCCGCGGGCAGAGGTGGTGGACAGGGCCACGCGGTGGTGCCCGCCGCCGTGGCTCTCGTTTCTTGACAGGAACTCGGCCAGGGCGAAGCTCCCGAGCCGCGGGTTCCGGTCAGGGTCCAGGAACACTGCCGCCGACGTGATGTTGCGGTGGATGACCTGCTCGTCCCATTCCTCGTGAAGGTACAGGACAGCGGACGCGAGGGCCTTAAGGATGTTGTACCGGTGGCGCCACGAAAGCACGGCGGCGCCGTCCCGTCGGATGAGTTGGTGGCTCAGGAGATTCCCCGGGGAGTAGTCGTAGACGACGAGCATCTCGCCGTGCTCCGTGCACCACCCGCGAAGCTGGACGAGATTCCGGTGCTGCAGTTTCGCCAGGTTGCGGAGCTCGTTGGCGAATCGGACGCGCAGCGCCGGGCACGTTTTCATGCCGAGCCGCTTGACGAGGACGTGGAGGCGGCGGGTACCATAGCCGATGTCCAAGAAGCCCTCGTACCCAGTCCCGAAGTCGAGCTCCGCCACCATCTGCGACTCGGAGAAATTGTTGGTTATAGCGACGATATCCTTGTACGATATCTCACGGGGAGTGTCGAAGCTTGGGATCACCACTGGCCGCCGCGATCGATGGCTGCTGCTGCCGCTGTTGTCAAACAAGCCTGTGGAGCGGTGGTGAGAGCCGCCGTTTTCTGCTGTGAGGTAGATGGTAGTTCCCTCCGCCGTGCAGTAAAGCTTCGACATTGAGGTTACCGTGCTGTCCGTGCCGTTCGTTGTCGTGCCCGAATCGGAGGATGAAGTAAGAGAGACGTACTTCGGGAGAGCTAAGAATGGCGGAAGCGGGGGTAGGTCTCCGGGGCAGTTGCCTGACAGGTTTTCTACCACCCATTTCATACTTGGACGAGACCTAGGATCATGCAGCGAGCAGAGCAGGCCGAGGTGTATGAGACGACCCATGTCGGACAGCGGGTAGCTGCCGTCTGGCAACTTACGGTCTCTGGCGTCGATCAGCTTCTCTTGGTCGGACAACCGCCGTACCCAGTCCAGCATGAAGATCTGGTCGTCGGGGTATGCGAGGTCAACTGCCCGCCGCCCTGTGACCACCTCCAGGAGGACAATTCCGAAGCTGAACACGTCGGACTTGACTGTGGCCATGGCCCGTCGTTGGAAGCTCTCCGGCGGAAGGTACCCAATTGTGCCCCCTATCCGACTGGTGTCCATCAACCGGAACTGATAGTTGGCGGAAGCAAAAGATGAAGACCGCACGGAATGAGGTGACGGAGACACCTCCATCTGCGGAGCGTCCTCGCCGGACATGGCGTGCTCGATCCAGCGGGCAAGGCCGAAGTCCCCGAGCCGGGCGTTGTATTCGGAGTCCAGCATGACGTTGCTGGTCTTCACGTCACGGTGAACGATCTGTGTTTCGAGCTGCTCGTGCAAGTAGAACAGGGCAGCCGCGAGCCCGGAGACGATGCACCGTCGTCGTTCCCAACTCAGTGCCGGGGACGACGCGGTGGCCGCCGGTCCGAAGAGATGGCGATCGAGGCTGCGGTTAGGCATGTAGTCGTAAACGAGCAGCATCTCCTCCTCGTCCTGCACGCACCACCCGCGAAGGCGGACGAGGTTGCGGTGCCGCAGCCGCGCCACCGCCAACAGCTCCGCCAGGAAGGACTTCTCGAACCGGTCGCCGCGCCCGGCCACGCACTTGACGGCTACCGTTGTGCCGTCGCTCGGCAGCACGGCGCGATACACCCGCCCAAACCCTCCGCTGCCAAGGATCTCCTTGTCACTGAACCCATTGGTCCCGATGTAGAGCTCCGAGTAGCTGAAGATCCGGGGGCTCCCGGCTGCTCCACCGCCGAGCTTCCTCGCGTCGAAGTCGTACACGCCGGCGATGTCCTCGAAGCGGCCGACCCCCGATGAGTCATGGCACCGGTACTCCGCGCCGCATCCGCAGCCGCAAAAGCTGCACCGCAACCACCGCAGCGCACGGCCGACGTTACCGCGGACGTACGACGCCAGCTTCGATCTCCCTCTCATGCCTCGTGGAGAACCTTCACCAGGAGCAGCAGCTAGTACCACCTCGTCAGCGTCCATGGGCAGCACGAAGCATAGGTGCGGCAGCGACATGGCCGCGGTTGGCGTGAGCCAGCAGTTTAACAACTGGAACGCCCACACATGTCACAGGTAAGAGCGTGACTAGTTTGGTGGGAGGTGTGGATCAACGGGGATCGGGGATGATATGCGCGCGCGCCGAGTGAGCGGGAGTGAGTGGCAGGTGCAATTGGGAAGACGCGCGAGACGTGAGACGATAATTCCGGCCTCGAGTGGGAGCTGCTGGTGTGGTGGGTGGCTCACTCGGTTGACGAAATGTCATGTGGGGTCTCGGATGAGAGCTAAATTAGCTAATGTCCTGGCAAACAATTATTCAGTCTGTCTCATTCATTTGGATTTTGTGGATGATGTCGCGCGTGGCATAAAAGTAGGCGGAGGCAGGTGGTACGTTATCTATCGTGCGTCTGTAGATTTTGGTTTCGGGTTCGGGCAACAGCTCATGCTTTGCTTTCAAAAGGACTTTGGACTTCGGAAGCAGCCGTTAGGTGAGACTTGTTTTTCGCTAATCACGGTGGATTGTCAGATGAACCTTGTGTGGTGCGAGTGATTACGTTCAACTTATGTAAAGTGCACCCCTACCCCGTTGTACAAGGAACCCCCGGGTGGAATATGACGGCCAAACCCGTTCTACTGTTGTTAGTGATAATGATAGAGATATAGGAATAATTGTATTATATACAATGTTTATAATATATAAAATTAAAGTGTTATTCAGTACTGCACAACATGGATAAAGTAACACAATTATATACTTCCTCCGTCCGTTTCATATTGTAAGTCTTTCTAGTCTTGTCTAAATTTGTAAATTAGCATCTGTATGAATTCAGACAAGACTAGAAAGACTTACATTATGAAACGGAGGGAGTAACACATAAAAAACATGATACAGAGTCATCTTCTTTTATATTTATTAACCTATAGTGCACTATATATCTACAAGTCCTTGCTCGTACAATCCTCACCCCTTTTTTTAATCCAATGACCTAAATACTTTCCATTTAATCAAGGGCCTAAATACATTTACTCCAATGGCCTACGAACTTCACATTTCTTAGTTCTGAAGTCTAATAAGAAGTGACAAACATAAAGATAATCTAAATAAGTAAAAAAATAAGCCAATAATTGCATGTCCATGATAACTTGATTAAATTATCACTACACTGGATATGGTCACTAGTGACGGGCCCAAATCCTTACATGTAACAGTTTTGGCCATGGTTAGTGATCAGTGGTCACGGGTGAGTGGAGTCACCTCTGACATGTTGTCAGAGGTGACTCTCACCTCTGACGGGTTTATATTTGTTTGTCCGTCAGAGGTGTACAATTCCAGAACCCTTAGGCCAGTTAGTACCCGTCTGAGGTAACACACATGTGACGGGCCCAAAGGTACCAGCCGTCACAGGTAGCACACCTGTGACGGTCCTTGAGTGAGAACACGCCAGAGTAGTAACTACCTATGACGGATTTTAATATCGACAAGTCAGTGATGAGTTAAATTCAGAAAAAAATAAATGCTAAAAATTGGCTAGCCTCAGGATTCGCTAGCCATGCCCTCTGAAAATACACAGATACACATGACAATAAAAATCACAGGTAATTAAGTCACATATTGCCCAAATTCACATATTCTCTCCAACTTGACATATTGCATAACTTCACATACGGCAGTACAAATCACACATCCATATCAACATATTGCCCAACATATACGATTGAAATGGTAGCATTTTACCCAGCAAAATGCATGAAAGCCACAAATTCATACCTTGCATATATCATGTCGCCGTTGTGAACCTCCATGTATGGCTTTCGTATTTAAAATTGAGAAACCAATTGAATAGTCCAACGTAATTAGTAATTGATTAAAACTGACTAAAATTTAGCAGACTGCCATAATATTGTACAAATGAGTAAATTACATTGCATTCCATAGCACAGAAACATAAAAACAAGGACAAGTTGTATTGTGCTCATATGTACATCACAAGTTAATCGTTAATTTGTACATCACAATAAATTAGACTACTTCAAATGTTTAAGTGGCACGGAAACTTCCTTTCTTGTTCATTATTTCAGCAAGAATGATGGCGCACAATTCTCCTCTGATAGGGGGGGTTGATGGGTACAATCTTCGTGCCAGCTTTACCTTTCTGTTAAATAAATTAGGGGTTAAAATGCCTAGAAGAATAAAGTTGATGTCGAAAGGAGCTTTGCCATTAGCAACAACCTCAGGGTCGAAATCTTTCACCACTCTCAGAAGTGTTGACATGTTGTGGGACACATGGAACCCACATTGGTCTCCGATCTATTGTGCACATGCGAACTTGGTGTCATGGTAAAGTTTGTTCTTGCCATCCTTGTGCCTACCACCCTTTGCCACATATGGGCCCCAAGCCAAATTTAAGGCCTTGATGATTTTAGTGAAATCATACTCTTTGGCCTTATTGGAGTTAAGATAGGCGACCCTACTCCATTTAGGTATGATGACTTGGAGAACCCAATGTTGCCTGCAAGTTGGTTAGCTAGTGTTAGTACTAAGAACCATAACACCGGTTCTTAGTAAATTAACCTCGTTGATCATCGATGGATCAAGGAACCCAACCTGGTTACCAAGGCGACGACTCTCGATCCAACACAACCTTAAATCATGTAGGTATTAGCACTAATTTAAGTAGGACATACTTCATTAATATCGGAAGGAGTAAGTTTTGCACTTACAAGGAGTAGTATTTTAGAAGACCTGTGTCCAACTTCCGGATCCTGAACAGGTTGAAGAGGTCATCAAAGCCAATAGTTATATAGGCGGGCGCCGACAGGAAAGGCTGGTGGTCGTGATGTCCTACTATTGATGAGTCCCTCATGTTCCGCTTGGCATTGCTCAGCTCCATGTATTGTTTATGTAGCTCTCTGCAAGCAATGCCCATCATGACTAACCGATGGTCATCCACCAATGGCTTGCCCAATTCAAATTGGGCCAGCGCCTTCTCGACTTTCCTCGATTTGGTGTGCCCCGCTAAAGTTGCAGCCTTCCCTCTTTTGGGTGCTGGCGCCGACTCCTCGACCTTCCCCTTGCCTTTAGCGCCCCCGCGGTCATGTTTCTCTGGTCCCTTCACAACTTGTGGGGAGCTATCGGCCTTTCTTGTGGTCTTGATCGGAGCCATGTTTTTAGTAATATCTCCCAAATCCATATCAGGTGCATCCGGTGAATGCGGTAACAACATTGTCGGTCCACGCGGAGCCTCGATAGAAAGCTTTGATTTGGGAGACTTGGGAGGTGTGAGCTCCATCGCCGAGGAGTCATCTTGACAGCTATGTCTTCCTTAGGCCACTGTATGAATGTCTTGCATGCATCACCCAAAGTCATGATTTCATCATTGGGGGGCATAGACAGTGGATAGGCCGACCAATTATCTTTTACTGAATCGATGGACACCTTGGCGTACCCAGATGGCAGCGCTGTGCTATGGACCTTTTCTATCACCGATGGTTTGAAAGCCATGCCCTCGGCGACTTCCTGAGTGAAAGTTGGGTGGACGCTCACCAATAGGGCACATTGCGCTATGTTCTGCATTTGTAAAGTTATGAATTAATATTTGAACATGCAAAGGTGTTGGAGTACATTTGGATTGAATAACATGAATTACCTCTATATTGTCCACTGCCGCTAGTGGTGAGACAGGGAGACCAGGGGCTGTTACCTATGTGGATGCACTTCTCCTACTAGGGATAGGGCTTGCGTCGTGATGTGCCCAAGGAGTTGGATGAACAACTTATGGTGTGCCTTGGGGTATGTTCATGTCGGCCAGGACTTTGTTAACCCTTTCTTCCAGCTTGGCGTCCAAGGTTTCCTATAGCTCTTGAATGACCACCACCTTAAGCTCAGCCTTCAAACGAGCTTCCCTCTCCTCCTTGGAGACTTTCCATTTCTTGTACTGGGAGCTGTACTGTGGCAGGCCATGTTTCTAGGGCACGTCGACGTCGATTCCCCGTGTTCGACCAGGATGTTCTTTGGTTCCGAGTGCCTTCGTTAGAATGTCATCCTCGCGCATCTTCGTCACGGTCTCAACCTCGCTCTGTGAGGCTTGTTCATCAACGAAATTCAACTATACAAAAGCGAGAAAGGTTTTAATAATCATTCACGTCGTACTAACGTGAATTACTTATGCTATGGTGCGATCTTACCAGGTCCTGATAGACAACGGCATAAGTTTTGTTCTCAAATGTGATTTACCTCTTGCCCTTGCCCAGTTGCGAGCTCGAGGTTCTAGAATGTCTGAGAACGGGGCGGGGTGATTCGCAGCTGCAGCGGCCGCATCATCTTGGGCCCATATCTGCTCCTCGCCAATGTACCCAGCCGTGCCCAGACGATGCGGGTGCTCATTCCGCTGTTGTAGTCGGCGATGTGCCTCGCTTGACTCCCTAAACTTGTCGATGTTTTTCAGCTAGTGGAACTGCTCCCACACTGTATCCGTAATTTTGAGGGTACTCGGCGAACGACGTCTGATTGCCGGGCGGGATGACATACTCGTTTAGGAGCTTGGACTTCCAATTCTTCCAAGCTTTACCCATCTTCTAGATTGCCTTCCGCTTAAGCCTGTCTTTTGCTTCATCGGGAAATGTGAACCATTTCTCCATACGCATCGGAGACTTTCCCTATATCCTTATGTAGGATGCCGAAATTGTCACGTGCCGCCACCCCGCAACAGTTAGACCATTTTGCTATGACACTTCTCGGCACTGTGGGCCTACCACTAGCATCGACCTCTCTTATGACCTGCACCGTGGTCGGCCATTTGTTTTGTGTCTGAGGGTTTCTACTCGACCTACTTGCACTAGTACCCCCGTGATCGAGGTCTGTTGTTCCTGCGGCGTTGCTGTAACATAGACAGGAGGTTGGTGTTGCGAAATTGTCATGTATTGCAAATTTTTCGTACAATTTACCTTGATGTTCGAGTTGTCCGGTCGCCGTCGTCGTCGATGCGGATGACTAGCCGGGACCAGCTCCACAGTTGTGTCCTCTTGTGCCTAGAGCACTAACATCGTCGTCGTCGGTTCAATTGCCCTGACCGCCTCTGTGGCTTGGTCGTGTTCTGCCTGTTGCCTCGGTGGCGTCGCGGCGGACGGGGATGCGGCAGGCGTTGTCATGGTCTATTTATCTGTAAATGCTTACAAGCCTTCTATCATTGTTACAACATGTAATTTCATATTTTTTAGAACTTGATTGTACTAAGGTATGGCCTAAGATTTGTTAAGATAGTATGCATCAAATACCATCATTTGCCTAAAGGAAAAAAGGCAACGTTAAAACAACCAACTTTTAAACCAAAAAAAAAGAACAAGTGTACATAATCTGTTCTTGAGCCAAATACCAGCAACTTTAAAACCAAACAAATAATCAATTGTAGTTAATCTGTTCTTGAGCAAAGCAGAAAGCCGTCATTGAAACCTATAAAAGACCAAGTTGACATAATCTGTTTGTCAGCATAAAACAGCCGACATGAAAACCTAGAAATACTAAGTAGGTAATCTGTTCTTGAGCAAAAAATGGCAACTTTAAAACCAAAAAAATAATCAAGTGTAGCTAATATGCTCTTGAGCTATGTAGAAACTCGTCATTAAAACCTATAAAAGACCAAGTTGACAAAATCTGTTTGTCAGCATAAAACAGCCGATATGAAAACCTAGAAAGACCAAGTGTTGGTAATCTATTCTTGAGAAAAAAAGGGAACTTTAAAACCAACAAAATAATCAAGTGTAGCTAATCTGTTCTTGAGCATTCATCACTGACCATTCATCCATCGAAACAAAAAAATTATAAATACATCAAATTCATCCTTACATTCTCACATATATTTCAATGCACCGAAATGCAAAATTCATACAGGAACATTATTTCAATGAACTGAAATACACTAACAGCAATGTACACATTGCATCCAAATTCATACAAAATTAATCCATTCATTCATTTATCGCAAATTCATCCATTCATTCATTTATCTAAAATTCATCCATTCATTCATTTATCTAAAATTTATCCATTCATTCATCCAAAATTCATCCATTCATTCATTTATCTAAAATTCATCCATTCATTCATTTATCTAAATTTCATCCAATCATTCATCCATTCATCTAACGCACTAACTGAAATGCATCCATTCATCCAAAATTCATATATTCATTCACCCAAAATTCATCCATTCAAGTAATGCACTAACTGCATTCATCAAAAAATTATCCATTCATCTAATGCAGTAACTAAAATGCATCCATTTATCAAAAAATCATCCATGCATTCATCCATTCATCTATTGCACTAATTGCATTCACCAAAAAATCATCCGTTCATCTAATGCAGTAACTAAAATGCATTCATTCATCAAAAAACCATCCATTCATCAAAGGGGGCGACCTACCTGGTCCTAGAGAAGGGAGAAGAGGCAGGGAGGGAGGGCGGGAAGGCAGTGTCACGCCCAGAAATTCCTCACACGAATTTCTGAACTTAATTATGTATTAAAATCCCTGTCCAGGACCAGCCAGGGTACACAAAAAGACAATGTTGATTACATAACCATCGTTCTTAGAAACAACTAAAAATAACACTTATTCTAACGAAAATGCAGCGGAAAGAAAAGTAGACTAGCTCCAGCGGGTACGGCTCCAGTCCACAGGCAAAGCTTCGACGGCAGACCAGCTCACTCCTAAGAGTCACCTCCATCGGACTCAACTTCTAGCTCTGGAGGGGGAAATTGAGCAAGGTTGACTGCAAACCACCGTACTCAACAAGTAGCACGGAAAAGAGGGTAATAAATAATGCATGAGGACTATCAAGGACAGGCTTAGGGTTAGTTGCAATAAAACAGCACTTAAATAAATAACAGAGAATAAACCGAATAAAGGTAATTAAATACATTAAAGGATAAGTAAATAACAGTTGTAAAATACCACAACACTGTCCAACGTTACACCACGTTGCAACAGGCCCAACCACTACTCAACGTTACACCACATTGCAGTAGTCCCAAGTGAAAACCAGTTTACCCAAGTTATTAAAGATTCACTAATCACAGTGAAGCTGGGAGTTCGCCCTTAACCGTGGGCACGGCTATTCGAATAGGTTATACTCTGATCAGGGGTGTACTACTGTACCCACAAGACACGACTCCACTACACTTGAACGTGCGTCGACATACCACCATGGCAAACCGGAAAGGAGACCGTGATAGGACCCGTCACATAACCCTCCCTATTTAATCGCACCGCACTTCAGGTTTCACCCCCTCCTTTACATGAAGTCGGCAGTCCCCTCTTGTGCCTTGGTAGATCCGGAAGCAGCAGAGGCATTCGTTACACCACGATTGCCTGTCCATACTCCATCACGCCTACCCTTCCCTTGGTACATCAAATAGTTCGAAGCCATGCTTCAAATCCCACCTTACCCATTTCGGCATGTGGTTAGCACTAAATTACTTCCAGGGTTTCCCATGAACCGGTCCTTAATTGCCATGGGTGCGACTCTCAAAACCATGCACCCACAGCCCATCATTAGCAATATTTTAGTTGACATTAGCCCGAACCGGGTAATGAATCGTTATTACAGCTATTCAGAACTAACCATGATTAAATGTGATCCCATGAGCTACTTGTTCTAAGCACGACTAAGCATTAACCTAGGCCTAACTCTAATCAAGTTACCCTTGGTCTAGCATGAATAAAGTTGGATAATCAATGGCATAATAATAAGGATTACCCGAAAAATAAATACAGTAAATACTATAATTAAAACAATGCATATTTGAATAAATAAAGCAGGGAATTTGCAATAATGGGTTCAATATGATCAAAGATGAGTGCCACTTGCCTTGCTCTGGCCCCTGGGGTACTTCGGCGACGATCTCGAAGTAAACCGACTCTTCGGTGGGGTCTGAATCTAAGCGACAAAGCACAAAAATAAATAAAGCAGGCACAAACTCTACTGAAATAGTAAAAGAAAGTATTTTTAATGGATTCTTGGCAATTTTATGAATTTAATGAAATTTGAATGGACCTAAACGGAAACTAGATGAATTACTTATGAATTTTAGAAGTTTTCTGGGTTGTCAACTAAACAGGAAAGTCCTAAATCAATTATTGCGCAAATAATGGGGCTGCTGACGTCAGCGAGGAGAGAGGAGGCGCTGACGGCTGACAGTTAGGGTCCACCTATCGGTGAGGGAGAGAGGGGAGGAGGGGCTGACAGCTGGGCCCGGGAGGAGAGAGGGAGGGGACCGGCTGACGCGCGGGACCCGCGGGGAGGAGAGAGGGGCGAGAGGGGCGGCCGACGGCTGACGAGCGGGACCCACTCGTTAGCGGCCCAAAGCAGAGGAGTAGGGGGAGGCGGCCGGCGCAAGGCGATGGACGACGGCGCACGCTGTCGGGGCGATGGCGACGACGCACGGGAGGTGGAGGCGGGCGCCGGCAGCAGCGGCACGGCGAGCGTCGACAGCGGCGGCACGGCGACCCTGTGGCGACGGCGAGGAGGCGGCGCACGATGCCTGGCGATGGCGCGGGTGGCCCGGCGGTGACGGCGTGGACGAGCGAGAGGAGAGTGAGGTGGGGACGCTCACCGGCGATGGCGATGGTGGTGGCGAGTCGGCGAGGACCGGGAACGTGTGATGGTGCAGCTTCGCGGTGGCAAATGGCGACGACGCGAGGAAATGGACATGGCGGTGAGACGGGCAGGTGCGGCGGTGAAGGGGACAGAGAGGCGACGAAGGGCGCGGGGTGCCCACCGGCGGCGATGAAGGCCGAAGGAGGGTTGGCGACGTCGAGGCGGAGGCGACGGCACGGCTGGACGGTGACGACGGGCGGCAGAGGGCGAGATCGCACGTCGGTGGCGAACGGCGGGGCACGGCAGCGGCTCGGTGGCGGAGGGGAAAACAGCGGCAGCGCGGCGGCGAGGAGGGGATTTTATAGGGGGGGTGGCGTGGCTAGGGCGGCGAAGTAGTTGGAGACCGAGGTGGCGACGCAGCGGACTTGGCGGCGGCCGTTGCGGCGGCGGCGCGGCGTCCGGAGGAGTCGGGGCGGAGGCGGACTCGGCCGGTGATCGGGCTCGGTCGCTGACAGGCGGGGCCTGCCTATCAGCGGCGCAAGGGAGGAGGGAGGTGCCGGCGGACTTCTCGGGTGCGGACGTGGCGCGACGCGCTGAGCCGAGGTAGCGGCCTAGAAAGGAGGGAGGAGGGCACGCGCGCGGAGGTTAGTGGCCGGCTTGGCTGGGCCGGTCGAGCGGGGAGAAGGCTGGCTCGGCTGGGCCGGCCCGGGATGGAAGAGGGGAAAAAGAAAAGGAAAAAGAAAAAGAGAGAGGAGGAAAATTGGACTTCGGCCCAATTTGAGAAGGAAGGGAAAAAGAAAGGAAAAAGGAGGGGAAAAAGGAATGCCCCACTTTTGCTGAGTTTTAAATTAATTTGCTTGGCCAAATTTTATACTTCTTCAATTTGAGTTTAAATCCAGTTAATCGATTTGCGAACCTTGATTTAATTAAATTAAGTTCTTTTAGAGGGATTTTTTACTGAGTTAATTAAGCCAATTGTTATTTATGAATTTCTTTTACAAATTTAGGCTTGGGACAAAACTCCGGTGTGATAAACCTACCCCCCTAAATGGAATCTCGACCCTGAGATTCGGAGGTACTGGCGAAGAGGTGCGGATGGGCGGCCTTGAGCTCATCTTCTCTTTCCCATGTCGCTTCTTCTGAGTGGTGACTCCACTGAACTTTGTAGAATCTGATCACACGGTTCCGAGTCTTCCTTTCACTGGTTTCTAGAAACCGTGCTGGTTTCTCCACATACGTCAGATCTTCCTGTAAATCGATGTGCTTGGAGTTGGTCTGTTCTTCAGGCACACGGAGACACTTCTTGAGCTGCGACACATGCAACACGTCATGGATTCCGGCCATCTCAGCAGGGAGTTCTAACTGATACGCAACTTCTCCCCTGCGTTCCACTATTCGGTATGGTCCCACGAAACGTGGTGCCAACTTTGCTTTGGTTTGAAACCGGTGTACTCCTCGCAAAGGTGTGACGCAGAGGTACACATAGTCTCCTGCTTCGAAGGCTAAGTCCCGTCGACGATTATCTGCATAACTTTTTTGTCTGGTTTGGGCTGTTTTCAACCTTTCACGGATTATTCTGACTTTTTCTTCCGCCTGACTTAAAACTTCAGTCCCAAAAACTTGACGTTCTCCGGTTTGATCCCAGAAGAGGGGTGTACGACACTTCCGATCATACAAAGCTTCAAAAGGTGCCATTTGCAAACTGTCTTGATAACTGTTGTTGTATGAGAACTCTGCATACGGCAAATTCTTATCCCAAGTTCCACCAAAGTCGAGAGTGCAAGCTCTGAGCATGTCTTCAAGAATCTGGTTTACCCTTTCCGTCTGACCATCTGTCTACGGATGATAAGCTGTACTGAAATTCAGTCGGGTCCCCAATTCTTCCTGCAGCTTCTGCCAAAATTTCGAAGTAAACTGACTTCCTCGGTCAGAAACGATCTTTTTAGGTACTCCATGTAGACACATGATCCTAGCCAAGTAAATCTCAGCTAGTCTTTTCCCTGAGTAGGTAGTGTGAACTGGTATGAAATGGGTGACCTTCGTCAATCGATCAACGATTACCCAAATCGAGTCATGACCGGCGGCGGTCCTCGGTAAACCAGTGATGAAATCCATCCCAATTTCTTCCCATTTCCATTCTGGAATCTGAAGAGGCTACAACAGTCCTGCTGGCCTTTGGTGTTCTGCTTTAACTCGTTGACAAACATCGCACAAGGTGACATATTCTGCAATTTCTCTCTTCATACTGACCCACCAAAACTTTTCCTTGAGATCTTGATACATTTTGGTACTCCCGGGATGAATTGAGTACTGGGTTTGGTGAGCCTCTTGAAGTATCAACTTCTTTAGCTCCTTGTTATCCGGTACACACAACCTGTTTCCCATCCAGATTGTTCCATGTTCATCTTCTGAAAAATCTCGAGCTTTACCAACTCGCATATTTTTCTTTAGTTCAGCTATCTCCGGGTCAATTGCTTGAAATTGGCGAACTTGATCCACCAATGTGGGTTGCGCTTCTTGGGCTGCCACAAAACCTTCTTCGACTATACCCAAATTTAGTCGTTCAAAGTCCTGCTATAACTACTCACAAACTTCCGTTGATACCGCAACATTGCAGTAATTCTTCCGGCTTAAAGCATCTGCAACTACATTTGCTTTGCCCGGATGATAATGGATACTTAAATCATAATCCTTGATCATTTCCAACCATCTTCGCTCGCGAAGGTTCAAATCCAGCTGTGTAAAGATATACTTTAAGCTCTTATGGTCCATATACACTTCACACTTGTTACCAATTAGGTAGTGTCGCCAGATTTTTAGGGCATGCACTACGGCTGCTAGTTCCAAATCATGGGTCGGGTAGTTACCCTCATGCGGTCTCAACTGACGAGAGGCATAAACAACCACCTTTCCTTCTTGCATCAGCACACATCCAAGCCCTGATCTGGATGCATCACAGTAAACCTGGAAGTCTTTCGTTTGATCTGGCAAAATCAACACGGGTGCTGACACCAACCTTTGCTTGAGCTCTTCAAAACTCTTATCGCACTCAATTGACCATCTGAACTTCTCTTCCTTTTTCAACAACTGTGTCATTGGTTTGGCTATCTTCGAGAAATTCTCAATGAACCGGTGGTAATAGCCCGCAAGTCCTAAGAAACTCCTGATCTGGGAACCGTCTTAGGCGGGGTCCACTTTGTTACTGACTCCACATTGCTGGGGTCCACTGCTACACCTTGCGCATTGATCACATGACCAAGGAACTTCACTTCACGCAGCCAGAAATCACACTTGCTGAACTTGACATACAACTGGTGTTCTCTTAGCTTCTCTAGCACGATCCGCAAATGTTGCTCGTGCTCTTCTTCTGACTTGGAGTAGATAAGAATGTCATCAATGAAGACAACCACAAACTTATCCAAGTATTCCATGGACACCTTATTGATGACATTCATGAAGAATGCCGGGGCATTAGTTAGTCCAAACGACATTACCGTACATTCATACAAGCTGTAGCGAGTAGTGAATGCCGTCTTGGGAATATCTTCTTACCGAATCCGCAACTAGTGATACCCTGATCTCAAATCGATCTTGGAGAAAACTCTTCAACTGATCAAACAGATCATCAATACTTGATAGAGGATACTTATTCTTGATGGTGACATCGTTCAAAGCACGATAGTCTACACACATTCTCTTAGTTTTGTCCTTCTTCTCAACAAAGATAACCGGGGCACCCCATGGCGAGGTACTCGGTCGGATGTAACCTTTCTGAAGCTGTTCATCCACTTGCTTCTTCACTTCTGCCATCTCATTAGCTGCCATCCTGTAGGGTCTCTTATAGATCGGTGCAGTTCCTGGTACCAAGTTGATACGGAACTCGATCTCCCTTTCTGACGGCATCGTTGTGAGATCATCTGGAAACACCTCCGGATACTCACAAACCACTGGTATGTCTTTCAACTTCTTCGGATCTTTGACTGTTTCCGAGGGTTGCTCTTCAGCTTCCATCTGATTCAAACAAGTCCTAATTATCACTGACTTCGGCGACTGATATGTCACAACTTCACCACCTTTACTAGTTAGGGTGACGCTACGCTTGGCACGATCAATCACTCCTTGATACTTGGTAAGCCAGTCCATTCCCAAAATGACATCTAGGTCGTTGGATTCGAGAAGGATGAGATTGGCTAGAAAGGATGTCCCTTAGATCTCTATGGGCACATTAGGGCTATAAAGGTCCGAAATCATACTATGCCCTGGAGTACTAACCTGCATCAGGTTTCTTAACTCTTCCCTCCTTAACCCAAGCAATCCCACAAACTTTCTTGAAATAAAAGAGTGTGTAGCACCAGAATCAAAAAGTACTGTAGTAGGTATGGAGTTGACAGGAAACGTACCCAGTATTACTTCTAGCGTAGCCTGTGCTTCTTCTGTGGTGACGTGGTTCACGCGAGCTTGCACGAACCTCTGCCCGCTGCGCTTCGGCTTCGGGCACTTGTCGGCAAAGTGACCTGGGTCGCCACAGTTGTAGCACACCCCAGGCTTAGAACCTATATCCTTCCTAGCGGGAGGAGGCTGAGCTATTGGTGGAGGTGCATTCTGTTGCCGAGGAGCTGGTGCAGGGAGAGCACACTGAGGTGGAGCACGATGGGACGAGCCACCACTGTAAAAGTTGTTGGGGTTGTAGGGACGGTGTTGGCGGACAATAAAGGTCGATTGCCCGTGCTGCTGATTCTGAGGATGGGGGCCGGTGCTGATTCTGACGGATGGCCTTGTCGACCAGCCTCTCAAAGTCAGCATAGTCGCCCAAAAGCAATTGCTTCTTCAACTCATCATCCAAACCTCCGAGGAATTTATCTTGCCTTTCGGCGTCAGTGCGGACGTCCTTGGGGGCATACCGCGCTAGGCGATTGAACTCATGAAGGTACTCTGTCACCGTCTTGGTACCTTGCTGCAAAGCGCGGAACTCACGCTTCTTCTGTGTGACTACCCCATCAGGGATATGAGCTTTGCAGAAGTTAAGACAGAACTCCGCCCATGTCACTTCTGTGGTAGCGGTGCGGGTAACCAGGAAGTTATCCCACCAAGCAGAGGCGGGTGGTCCATGCTGCTGTTGGTTGTTCTGGTGCTGGTAACTTTGACTATACAGGGGGTGGTCCATGCTGCTGTTGGTTGTTCTGGTGCTGGTAACTTTGACTATACAGGGGGTGGTCCATGCTGCTGTTGGTTGTTCTGGTGCTGGTTCAAGAGCTGTTGTAGCACTTGCTGGTGCTGCTGTTGCTGTTGTTGCATCTACTGCATCATGAGGGTGAGCATCTGTGTCTGGCTAGCGAGGATCTGAGCAAGCCACGGGTTCTCTGGTGGAGGAGGTGGAGGTCCTCCGGTGCTGGATTGGTCGGTGTCGCGGTTACCGTTTCGAGTGTTCACCATCTGCAGGAGTGGGAAGGAACAGAAAGAGAAAGAAGAAAAAGAAAAGCCTAAGCAAACGGGGGCTTTATTTAATTAATGAACATTAATTGTCTTGCTTAAGAAACACGCTTAAAAACCACACAACTCCTGGCGGTACAACCATAACCCCACTACTGCTATGGTTCACCACTAGCCCCAAGCGAAGCAAACCTAACACACCAAAACTAGCACACAACGACTAAGAACGAAGCTAAAGGTGACGTCTAGTGCGCGGAGGGAGAGCGACGATCGACGACAGGGGACGGATCTTCTACCTCGTCTTCGGATCGGCTCCTAGAGTTGTTGGGGAGACCTTCTTCATCTTCACCAGAGGCGGACTCACTACTGCTAGAGACTAAGACGGTGCCATTGCGGTTTCTTGCAGTGTTGAAAGGGGGAGACACCTTCCTCGGGCACAGGGGTTGGGGAGGTTGGTATCATCTGCATCAGTGGTCTTGGTTCATCCGGGGCACCGGGGTAAGACTGAACTCTTGGTGGCCCACGGGTTCGCTTCCTTGTCGTGGTGCGAAGCCTTGCACCCCCGGGCTCTGGAAGTCCCTTGAGTCTGGCATTCTCCTTCTTCAAACGGTCGATCTCATCCTGCAGACGGACAATCTTCGTGAGCTTGGCGTCGTTCGAGGCCTTGGACGCTTCATGGAGGTCGTGATGCATCTGGTCGAGGCCTTGCAGCACCGTGCACATTCTACCGAAGGTAGGGTCTTGCTCACTCCGGGCAGACCGAAACCTACTGACCATGGAATTGGGTCCACGACCAGGGTGATACTGGTAAGCCGAATGCCGAATCGTCAGGTCGTGCCTGGCCCCGAGCGTTGTCATCAGACTGTAGGCGGCCTCCTGGCAGGCATGCTCATGCGAACCTCCGGCTCCTTCTGCTTCCAAGTTAGGGAGGTAACCGGGGATTCCGTGTAGCTCCAACCTGACACCATGGGGAAACTCGCCTTCGAGAGGATGGATCGTGGTGTACTCTAGCTCATAGGGGTATCCTGCTGTGAAGAACACTCTTGCCAACTCTGCCACAAATCCAACCATTCCATGTCCACGATGATACAAGGGGTAGTTGGCCATCTAAAGAACACAAGGATTTAGAATCAATGGATGCAAAATTTTGTTTCAAGATAAATAAATCATAAAAGAAACAAAGTAAATAAGGTTTTACCCGTAAATCAACTTACTCACGCTTTTTAACCAGAGGGGTTTTGTCTTTTTAAATGACTCACGCTTTTGAAAAGCACTAACCCATTTTCAAAGCAACTATAACTTTCACAAGCTATGCACAAACATGAAAAGCAGAGGGCTCTTAGGGTTTCCATTGGGCTGATCCTACGGTCAAAGAAGGCTCTGATACCAACTTGTCACGCCCAGAAATTCCTCACACGAATTTCTGAACTTAATTGTGTATTAAAATCCTTGTCCAGGACCAGCCGGGGTACACAAAAAGACAATGTTGATTACATAACCATCATTCTTAAAACAACTGAAAATAACACTTATTCTAACGAAAATGCAGCGGAAAGAAAGGTAGACTAGCTCCAGCGGGTACGGCTCCAGTCCACAGGCAAAGCTTCAACGGTAGACCAGCTTACTCCTGAGAGTCACCTCCATCGGACTCAACTTCTAGCTCTGGAGTGGGAAATTGAGCAAGGCTGAGTACAAACCACCGTACTCAACAAGTAACATGGAAAAGAGGGTAATACATGATGCATAAGGATCATCAAGGACAGGCTTAGGGTTAGTTGCAATAAAGCAGCACTTAAATAAATAACAGAGAATAAACCGAAATAAGGTAATTAAATACATTAAAGGATAAGTAAAGAACAGTTGTAAAATAACACAACACTGTCCAACGTTACACCACGTTGCAAGAGGCCCAACCACTACTCAATGTTACACCACATTGCAGTAGTCCCAAGTGAAAACCAGTTTACCCAAGTTATTAAAGGTTCACTAATCACAGTGAAGCTGGGAGTTCGCCCTTAACCGTGGGCACGGCTATTCGAATAGGTTATACTCTGATTAGAGGTGTACTACTGTACCCACAAGACACAACTCCACTACACTTGAACGTGCGCCGACATACCACCATGGCATACCGGAAAGGAGACCGTGATAGGACCCGTGACATACGTCACATAACCCTCCCTATTTAATCGCACCGCACTTCAGGTTTCACCCCCTCCTTTACACCATGTCGGGCAGTCCCCTCTTGTGCCTTGGTAGATCCGGAAGCAGCAGAGGCTTTCGTTACACCACGATTGCCCGTCCATACTCCATCACGCTTACCCTTGCCTTGGTACGTCAAATAGTTCGAAGCCATGCTTCAAATCCCACCTTACCCATTTCGGCATGTGGTTAGCGCTAAATTACTTCCAGGGTTTCCCGTGAACCGGTCCTGAATTGCCATGGGTGTGACTCTCAAAACCATGCACCCACAGCCCACCATTAGCAATATTTTAGTTGACATTAGCCCGAACCAGAAAAATGAATCATTATTACACTTATTCAGAACTAACCATGATTAAATGTGATCCCATGAGCTACTTGTTCTAAGCACGGCTAAGCATTAACCTAGGCCTAACTCTAATCAAGTTACCCTTGGTCTAGCATGAACAAAGTTGGATAATCAACGGCATAATAATAAGGATTACCCAAAAAATAAATACAGTAAATACTTTAATTAAAACAATGCATATTTGAATAAACAAAGCGGGGAATTTGCAATAATGGGTTCAATATGATCAAAGATGAGTGCCACTTGCCTTGCTCTGGCCCCTGGGGTACTTCGGCGACGATCTCGAAGTAAAGCGGCTCTTCGGTGGGGTCCGAATCTAAGCGACAAAGCACAAAACTAAATAAAACAGGCACCAACTCTACTGCAACAGTAAAAGAAAGTATTTTTAATGAATTCTTGACAATTTTATGAATTTAATGAAATTTGAATGGGCCTAAAGGAGACTAGATGAATTAGTTATGAATTTTAGACGTTTTCTGGGTTTTTTTAATTAAACAGAAAAGACCTAAATCAATTATTACGCAATTAATGGGGTTGCTGACGTCAGCGAGGGGAGAGGAGGCGCTGACGGGTGGGGACCACCTGTCGGTGAGAGAAAGGGGAAGTGGGCTGCTGACAGCTAGGCCCCACGGGAGGAGAGAGAGGGAGAGGGGGCTCGCGACTGCCAGGTGGGCCCTGGCCGGCAGAGGCACGAAACAGAGAAGGGAGAGGGAGACGGCGGCTTCGGCCAGCAGAGGGAAAAGGCGGTGGTCGGTCTGGCGAACGGCGGAGGACGGCGACCGCCGGCGAGCGGCGTGAGCAGACGGGCGATGGCGGACCGGCGGGCGACGGAGACGGTGGCCGCGCTGAGAGGAGGGCGGCGGCGGCTCGGAGAGGGCGATGGCAACGGCATGCTATGGGCACGGCGATACGCCGGCAGCGGCGGGACCACATTGGCGACGGCGAGGCGGAGGTGACGGCGAGCGAGAAGGGGACGGCAACGATGGCGGCGTGAGCGTGACGACGGTGGTAGTGAGGGCAACGCCGACCGCAAGACAACGGGCGGCGGAGCACGGCGTCGAGGACGACGGCGACGGCGCTCGGGAAGATGGGCGCGTCACCACTTTGGCGTGGCGGCGGCGACGTCGGGTGGCACTCTGGCGGCGACGTCCGACGGTCCACGGCGCCCAGCGACGGTGTGGGTAGCCCGGCGGCGGCGGCGGGACGATGGGAGAGGAGGAGAGCGGAGGTGGAGACGCGCACCGATGGAGTCGGAAGCGGCGGCGAGGTCGGCGGGACGAGGCGGAGGTAGGGATGCAGACGAGCGGCGGCTTGCGACGTGCGGTGACGAGATCGACAAATGGCGGCGAGGCGACGAGGCGCGGTGATGGAGAGGAAGAAGGGGCGGCGAGGGCGCTGGGATGCCCACCGGCGGCGGTGAAGGTCGGTGAAGGGTTGGCGAGGTCGAGGCGGAGGCGGCGACATGGCTGGACGGCAGGAATCGGCGTCCGGCAGCGAAATCGAACGATGGCGGCAAGCTTGGGCGTGGCGGCGACTCAGGAACGGGTGCGGCGGCGCGGCGGTGACTCAGCTTTATAGTGCGGGGTGGCGCGGTTAGGGCGCGGAGGCAGTTGGAGACTGAGTCGGGCGCGGCAAGGTCGGCCGCGGCCGTTGCGGGAGGCGGTTGCGACGGCGCGGCGAAGGCGGGGCAGAGGCGGACTCGGTGCGGCCGGCGCGGGGAGGGAGACCGGACTTCGGCGGCGCGGGCAGCTGGCGCGGAGGCTGGGCCGTGGCGGCCCGGCCCAGGAGGGAGGGAGGAGGCGCGTGCGGGAGAGGCTGGCTCGGCTAGGCCGGCCTGGATGGAGAGGTGGGCCGGCTCGGCTGGGCTGGCCCGGAAAGGAAGAGGGGAAAAAGAAAAAGAAAAAGAGAGAGAGGAGGAAAATTGGACTTCGGCCCAATTTCAGAAGAAAGGGAAAAAGAAAGGAAAAAGGAGGGGAAAAGGAAAGCCCCACTTTTGCCGAGTTTTAAATTAATTTGCTTGGAAATTTTATACTTCTTCAATTTGAGTTTAAATCCAGTTAATCGATTTGTGAACCTCGATTTAATTAAATTAATTTCTTTTAGAGGGATTTTTCCTGAGTTAATTAAGCCAATTATTATTTACGAATTTCTTTTACAAATTTAGGCTTGGGACAAAACTCCGGGTGTGACAGGACTTGACTCAGGATGGCCGAGACGATAACCTTTGGTGAACCCAGGGGCTGAACGTCCGTGCCAGGGTCAATATTGCTCAATCTCCTGGAAAAGCCAAGTGATATGATTTCGACAAGCATAAGAACCCTGAGCGGGTCACGGCATAAAAGTTGAGTTCTGTTACCTTGGCCCTGTCTTGAAGGCGGGTCTCCTCAAGCGCCTTACAGGAGGTGGGCTCGGAGAGCGAGCCGAAGCCGGAGCATCGCTGTCCTCCGGTGCACCAGCAGGTGGCGCGTCCAGATCGAACGCCAATCTTTGGGCAGCTGGCTCATTAGCCGAAGCTTCCCCTCCCCTTTTAAGCACGGGTGCGCTCTGGCTCGAGGGGTTGGACAAGAATTGATGACGGTCCTGCAAGAGGGAGCATAAGCCAAGTCACAACGAGCTGGGGAAAACATCCAACTAGCTAGAAGCAAGGTACCCAGAAGAGACGAAGGACTCACCGGAGGAGGAGCATTCCCAGCGTGGAATGGCGAAGGGAAGCTGGAGGGAATAGCGGGAATGTTGATGTTTGGGGCAAACAGCCACCGAGCTCCAATCTGGATGGCCTCCCACCACAGCACCTGCGCTGACTCCCTGAGTCGAGTTGTCGCTCCCGGTGTAATCAAAGGTGAATCGGACACAGCCCTTCAGGGGCTGGATTCAGTGCCGAATGAAATGCCACGTCACCCAAATGCCGGTTAGGCCGGCGGTCTTGAGGTTCTCAACGAAGTTGAGCAACGAGTTCACCAATGGCATCTCCTCGGTCGTCGGGAGTGATGACCAAGCCTCCCGAGCAACAGAAGCATGGCCAACAAAGGAAGGAAGGGAGTCGGTGAGGTTGGAGCAGTAAAACCACGCCGAGTGCCAGCCCTTAAGGGAAGTCTTCAAGGGAAGAGAGAGCCAAGCTTTCTTGCTCCCCTCACAGAGCTGAATGTCGGCACCGCCCACCACCGACGGATGATTCCAGTTAGGTTTGGGCTTAATAGCAAAGAGATGGCGGAAGAGGTTGAACTGAGGGGGATCCTTAAGAAGGTTTCACAGGTATATACAAATACCGCGATTTGAAGAGTGGAATTAGGGTTCAAGTGGTGGAGTTCGATTCCATAAAAATCTAACAAACCCCGGAAAAAGGAAGACACCGTAAGCCCAAAGCCTCACTCAAAGAACGGCTCGAATACAACTACTTCCCACGAGTCGGGGGTACGGAATTCCTCATCGTAAACACCGCAGTACCCGACTACCTCCTTGCTCTTGATCAAGCTAGCTCTGGAGAGGTCACAGAGGTTCTGGTCAGAGACGATAGAGGATTGCCATGCGTGCAGCGGCAGCGTCTTCCCTGAATCCACTAGGAAAGCCATTTGGGACTCTCTTCGGTAGGATTGAAGGGAAGCGTGGGTGTGATGGGCGGAGGAGAGGCTGGAGCTCTAGGCGCAGAGGCTAGGGTTCGGTGTGCGCGAGATCGCTGGAGCAAATTGGGGTACAGTGATTAGCACGACGGAGAAGAAGATGAACGGACGGGGTAACGAGAAGCTTAAATGGGCCACTACTAGGCCTAACGGCTAGAAAATTCCGTTACTGGGCTAAGTATTGTTATGTTCCTCTGTGGGCAAAGCAGGCCAAAGTTTTTGGTGCTGGCATAGTGGATATGCTGTTCTTAAGGAACGTTACGAGTTCTATAGCGGTTATATGAAATTCGTAATTTCCTTCAAAATTGGGAATCAACGATACACCTATGTTATGGGCCCATGGTCGCACTCGGGCAAGCATCAGTCGATATCGCCCATGACACTTAACTGCGCTCCTTAGCCTGTGCCTAAACTTTGAGTAAATCCGAAAATACTCGATACTAACTACTCGGCTGTAGCGGTTAAGCCAGTTGGCTCAACCTATCCCATGGGTAGAACATAGCTGAATGCTGTATGTATGGGGAAGCACACAGCGCCAAGTAATTTCCCAAACCACTCGGGTCCGGAAGCATTTGTAACAATGCAACTCGAGTCGGAAAAAACATGCTAGGTAACAGTCCATAGATGACTTCGATGCACCTAATGTCTTCTTTCGTTCAGAGCCATCCACAGCCTCTAAAATCATCACAGAGTACTCGGGATCACTCGGGAAGCACTCGAGGAGCACCTGAAAAGCACTCGGGTAATGTCAAGCATATAGCGCTGGGATACACCTGACAATCAACGATCTGCACGGATGACTTGCGCCGCTATGGATGACTCCGGGGGCGCTGTTGTGGGATACGTATACTGGGGGAATCTGGAGACTATACAAATACGTACAGTTAATGGGGTACCGAATAGGAAGAAAAATATATCTATATGGTGTTTTCTAGGAGTACGGTACGTACCAGATTGCATGCCGTGTACTTCGGACCCGAGCCATAACCGAATTTGGATAGATCTTAGACTTACTAGATTAGGACTCTATCAAATCTGTAACCCTTCCCCCACTACGCCAAGCAGGAGTAAGGTATTATCTCGCCACGTCGAGAGCCTGAACCTGGGTAAATCGTCTCTCTCTTCATCACTAACCATCGAATTTTTAGCTCGGTAGCCACCCTATAAGTTTATTACCGACCCCAATCATCAACGTACGTGATGAAAAAACAATTTATATGTCTGCTAGATTTATGCACTCTCCTTCTGCAACTCTAAAAGAAACAAAAACAAATCTTTCAAAACCATCTATTTCTAAAGATGGACATCTTGTTGGTTTTTGTTTTAGATTAGCTTGTAAACAGAAAAAAGGAGAGAGAAATTGCTTTTGTAAAATCAAAGTTGCAAAAATATGTTTTTCCCTCGAGTAAACCGGTCAGACCGTAGTGGGTTGCACGGTCAGACCGAGGACCGGTTAGACCGACTACTTGTTGACGCTGAAAATAACAATCAACGGTCACACACGTAGGCCTGGGAATCAATCTTAGACCACTCCAGTGTAGGACCTAATTCTTAGATATGCTGGACGTGCCAGTCAGTTTGATCCTGTAACTGACAAGATATAGCATGAAAACAGTTAAACCTGAAATCTCTATCGGCCAGGTAGCTGATACCGTCCCAAGACCCTAGCCGATAGACTAGACAATCGGCTTTACAGGAATTTCAAGATAGCAAATGTAAATATGCCTAATCGGCTGAGTTAGAGGCATGATAAATACTGAATGGATCAACCAACCAATGAATGGATCAACCAACCAATTAATCTTAAAAGATCGGACTGAACCAAGACAGTGTTAAGATCAATCAGCTGATCGAACCACTACAGGACTATCGCACGCGAAATTGACAGCCGATACGAGACTGTATATGGAATTGAATATAAGTCGGGATGCTATACTAATTACCAGCATAAAACAATAACAACCAACAACATGCATACCCGTACCAGACCTAGAAGATCAAACCTAATCGAGATAGTACAGATCTAGGCACAATTAGACGTGATATTAGCTAAACATTACAATATATGGATAACAAGACGGCAAACCAGCGTAATTCACCAATTGATTCATCAAACCTAGCTTGATTAATTCACCAATTGATTCATGAAACCCAGCGTAATTCCTTGATCTAATCTGATGACAAAACCCCGTTGAACCAGATTGATTGGACTAAACCGAGACAGAACCTGGTTAACTAGAATCATGCTAACAAATCAGACAAAAGAACTTGCGAGGCCTTGATCGAGAACTACTACTGCTTCAAGCCCAAATTGACCAAAGCAATAATAGAACTTAGCCCGCCGATCAACGAGGCAGGAGATCAGACTTAACCGAGACAGTCCTCTTCTAGTTGATCGACGGGTGTTGACAAACTAGAACTTACATTGCGAAGCTGACAAACCTCACGCCGAAAGCTTAAGCAAGTCGAAGATTTGAGGCGATGCGCCAAGTTAGATTGATCTGGAGATAATTTACAAGGATCCCGGGCACACATATTTATAGCCCCGAGTATTAACTAATCTATCCGGATAAAAATCCGCTACTAACTAACTTACATTGTTCGGACTCTAATTAATACAAGAGTCCTAACCAAATTCTAAAATAAAGCCTAATTAATCTACACGGACTCACAATTAATACAGAATCAATCTCTGAACCTCGGGCTCAATTGGATCCCCAATCCCTGTCTGATCCAGACTCCATCAGCTGCAGCCTTACCGCATCCAATTTCCTGCCCCCAGCCAATTCGCCTTCTTTTAGCCAATTCGTGTTTTAGCTGTGTTTCAACTCATAACATTGATTTGCCAACATCTGGCGTTAGCACTACTGAGCCACGGTCAGACCGGGCACCGGTCAGACCGGTTGTCACACTCGGAGTTTTGTCCCAAGCCTAAATTCGTAAAGGAAATTCGTAAATAATAATTGGCTTAATCAACTCAAGAAAAATCCCTCTAAAAGAAATTAATTTAATTAAATTGAGGTTCGCAAATTGAAGAAGTATAAAATTTGGCCAAACAAATTAATTTAAAACTTGGCTAAAGTGGGGCTGTCCTTTTTCCCCTCCTTTTTCTTTCTTTTTCCCTTCCTTCCCAAATTGGGCCGAAGTCCAATTTTCCTTCCTTCTTTTCCCTCTTCCTTTTTCTTTTACCTCTCCTCCTTCTCGGGCCGGCTCAGCCGAGCCGGCCCATCTCCTCTGTTCGGCCGGCCCAGTCGAGCCAGCAGCTTGCCCGCACACGCGCCCTCTTCCCTCCACCTGTGCCACCGGCCCAGCTCGCCTGGGTCCACACCCGCGCCATGCCAGGTCTGCATCCCGTCCCCCTCCCGCGTCGGAGCCGACCCGGACTCTGTGCCACCGCCGCGCCGCCGCAACCGCCGCCCGCAACAGCCGCCGCCGACCTTGCCGCGCCCGACTCGGTCTCCAACCGCCTCCCCGCCCTAACCGCGCCACCCCGCACTATAAAGCTGAGCCACCACCGCGCCGCCGCACCCGTTCCTGAGTCGCCGTCACGCCCAAGCTCGCCGCCGCCGTTTGATTTCACTACCGGACGCCAATTCCCGCCTTCCAGCCGCGTCGCCGCCTCCACCTCCACCTTGCTGACCCTTCGTCGACCTTCACCGCCGCCGGTGGGCATCGTAGCGCCCTCGCCGCCCCTTCATCCTCTCCTCCGCCGCGCCCCGTCGCCTCGCCGCCGTCAGCCGATCTCATCACCGAACGTCACAAGCCGCCACTCATCCGCGTCCCTACCTCCGCCTCGTCCCGCCGACTCCACTGGTGCGTGTCTCCACCTCCCCTCTCCTGTGTTTTGGGCCACTGACGAGCGGGCCCCAGTCGTCAGCCGACCATCCCTCCCTCTCTCCCTCATCGATAGGTGGCCCCCACCTGTCAGCCGTCAGCGCCTCCTCTCTCCTCGCTGACGTCAGCAGCCCCATTAATTGCGCAATAATTTGATTTAGGACTTTTCTGTTTAGTTAAAAACCCAGAAAACTTCTAACATTCATAAGTAATTCACCTAGTCTCCGTTTAGATCCATTCAAATTTCATTAAATTCATAAAATTTTTAATAATCCATTAAAAATACTTTCTTTTACTGTTTCACTAGAGTTTGTCCCTGTTTTATTTATTTCTGTGCTTTGTCGCTTAGATTCGGACTCCACCGAAGAGCCGATTTACTTCGAGATCGTCGCCGAAGTACCCCAGGGGCCAGAGCAAGGCAAGTGGTACTCATCTTTGATCATATTGAACCTAGTATTGCAAATTCCTCGCTTTATTTATTCAAATATGCATTGTTTTAATTAAAGTATTTACTGTATTTATTTCTCGGGTAATCCTTATTACTATGCCGTTGATTATCCAACTTTATTAATGCTAGAACAGGGGTAACTTGTCTAGAGTTAGGCCTAGCTTCACTGTGATTAGTGAACCTTTAATGACTTGGGTAAACTGATTTTCACTTGGGACTACTGCAACGTGGTGTAACGTTGAGTAGTGGTTGGGCCTGTTGCAACGTGTTATAACGTTGGACAGTGTTGTGATATTTTACTACTGTTATTTACTTATCCTTTAATGTATTTAATTACCTTTATTCGGTTTATTTTCTGTTATTTATTTAAGTGCTACTTTATTGCAACTAACCCTGAGCCTGTCCTTGATGATCCTTATGCATCATTTATTACCCTCTTTTCCGTGTTACTTGTTGAGTACGGTGGTTTACTGAGCCTTGCCCAATTTCCCCCTCTAGAGTTAGAAGTGGAATCCGATGGAGGTGACTCTCAGGAGTGAGCTGGTCTGCTGTCGAAGCTTTGCCTATGGACTGGAGCCGTACCCGCTAGAGCTAGTTTACCTTTCTTTCCGCTGCATTTTCGTTAGAATAAGTGTTATTTTCAGTTGTTTCTAAGAACGATGGAGGTATCGTGGTTTCCGTACTGAGGTATCGTGGTGATACGTTGGGGCATGGTAACATGCTTGGCAGCCATGTCTTGTGGGTAAAGTTGTACACCTCTGCAGAGTAAAACTATTCGAATAGCCGTGCCCGCGGTTATTGGGCGAACTGACAGATTCACTGGGATTAGTTGAACCTCTTTAATAATTTTATTAACCTTGGAACTGATTTGACCCTACGCGACGTGGTGTAACGTTGGCAGTGGTTTGGGTCTGTCGCAACGTGGTTTAATGTTGGACAGCGGGTTGACCCTGTCGCTACGTGGTGTAACGTTCGACAGCGGTCTGGGCCTGTTGCAACGTGGTGTAACGTTGGACAGTGGATGATTATTTTAAATGTTACTTTACTTTTATTTCAGTCTATTCTATCTACTGTTTTGCTAAATTACTGCAGCTTTTGTGCAAGTTAACCTTAGCCTATCCTTGATACCCTGTTGCATTCATTATTCTCCCCCTCTTGGTTGTTACTTGTTGAGTACGGTGGTTTGTACTCAGTCTTGCTTACTTTTTCCCCCACCAGAGCAAGTGCCAGAGCCTGTGTCAGAAGAAGGTTGTTCCGAAGGTTGAAGCAAGGTTCAGTCCGCCGTCGAGAGTGCCTGTGGTGTGTAGCCGTCTTCACCAGCTGAAGCGGAAGATTAGTTGGTCTAGTCTTGTTTTCGTTTTCCGCTACATTTAGATAGATAATTGTTTTTATTTGTTTTTATGTCATGGAACTGTGTATTAGTTTGTCATAGTGTGTACTCGGGCTGATGCCTGGACCGAGATTTAATACATGCTATTGTTCAGAAATTTGGTGTAAATTTCTCGGCGTGACACGGGGTGCCCACCGGCGGCGACGGGAGCCGGAGGAGGGTTGGCGACGTCGAGGCGGAGGCAACGGTGCGGCTGGACGGCGACGACGGGCGGCAGAGGGCGAGATCGCACGTCGGCGGCGAACGGTGGGGCATAACGGCGGCTCGGTGGCGGAGGGGAAACAGCAGCAGCGCGGCGGCGAGGAGGGGATTTATAGCGCGGGGAGGCCGGCTAGGGCGGAGAGGCGGTTGGAGACCGAGTCGGGCGCGGCGAGGACTCGGCGGCGCCCGTTGCGGCGGTGGTTGCAGCGGAGGCGCGGTGTCCGGCTCAGACGCGGCGGCGTGGGCGCGGGCGCTAGCGCAGTCGCTGACAGGTGGGCCCCGCCTGTCAGCGGCGCAAAGGCGGAGGGAGGCGGGGCGAACTTCGCGGGCGCACTGGGCCGAGCGGCGTCCCAGGGGGAGGGGAGGAGCGCGCGGGGGAGGCCGGCTCGGCTGGGCCGGCCTGGAGGGAGAGGTGGGCCGGCTCGGCTGGGCCGGCCCGGGAAGAAGGAGAGGAAAAAGAAAAAGGAAAAAGAAAAGGAAGGGGAGGAAAATTAGACTTCGGCCCAATTTGAGAAGGAAGGGAAAAAGAAAGGAAAAAGGAGGGAAAAAGAAAAGCCCCACTTTTGCCGAGTTTTAAATTAATTTGTTTGGCCAAATTTTATACTTCTGCAATTTGAGTTTAAATCCTGTTAATTGATTTGCGAACCTCGATTTAAATAAATTAATTTCTTTTAGAGGGATTTTTCCTGAGTTAATTAAGCCAATTATTATTTACGAATTTCTTTTTACGATTTTAGGCTTAGGACAAAACTCCGGGTGTGACAACCTCCAATCAGACCGTCACAGGAAGTGCGGTCAGCTTGGCTAGGGTCGTCTGGTTCCGGTTCTGTTGATGCTGATCGTAAGGGTCCTCTAGAGGCTTCAACATCAACCAGTGAGGGTACAGAACGTGAAACAACTTCAGACGTCGCTGCCCCTTTCCACATTCAACGATGACATCCGCCAAATCAAATCATTGGTAACATAGGTGAGCGGACTACAAGGTCTAAGGTAACAACTCATGATGTTTGTGCAAATTCTGCTTTTGTCGCTTCTTTTGAACCCAAAGATGTTACACATGCATTAACTGATGAATCATGGATTAACGCCATGCATGAAGAACTTGAAAAGTTTGAAAGGAATAAAGTTTGGATTTTGGTTTAACCACCTTCTGGACATAATATTATTGGAACCAAGTGGGTTTTCAAAAATAAACAAAATGAGGATGGTTTGATTGTGAGAAACAAAGCTAGACTTGTTTGCTCAACGTTTTACCCAGGTGGAGGGTTTGGATTTTGATGAAACATTTGCTCATGTTGCTAGAATTGAGGCAATTAGACTTTTGTTAGCTTTTGCTGCTACAAAAGGTTTTAAACTTTATCAAATGGATGTAAAAAGTTTTTTTCTAAATGGTTTTATACAGGAGGAGGTTTATGTCAAATAACCACCAGGTTTTGAAAATCCTGATTTTCCCAACCATGTTTTTAAATTGTCTAATGCTTTGTATGGTTTGAAACAAGCACCTAGAGCATGGTATGATAGGCTTAAGAACTTTTTGCTTGCGAAAGGTTTTCGAATGGGAAAAATTGACAAGACGCTTTTTGTTCATAAGCATGGTGATAATCAACTTTTCATTCAGATTTATGTGGATGATATCATCTTTGGTTGTTCATCTCACGCTTTGGTTGTGGAGTTTGCTGATACTATGCGCAGAGAATTTGAGATGACTATGATGGGTGAGTTATCGTACTTTTTGGGGTTGCAAATTAAACAAACACATCAATGCAGTTAAGCGAATAATGAGGTATTTGAAACATACACTTAGTTTGAAATTTGGTATTCTACGTCATCTTCTATATGCTTGAGTGGATATTCCGACGCTGATTTTGTTGGATGTAGAATTGATAGGAAAAGTACTAGTGGAACATGTCATTTTCTTGGTACTTCATTGATTGCATGGTCTTCTAGGAAACAATCTAGTGTTCTTTAATCTACTGCTGAATCAGAATATATTACTGCTGCTAGTTGTTGTTCTCACATTCTTTGGCTTTTATCAACTTTGAAAGATTATGGTCTTTCTTTTGAGAAAATACTTCTCTTTTGTGATAAAACTAGTGCTATCAGCATTGCTAAGAATCATGTACAACACTCACGCACAAAACACATTGATATTCGTTTTCACTTTTTGAGGGATCATGTTGAGAAGGGAGATGATGAATTGACATTTTTAGATACAAAGTTGCAACTTGCTGATATTTTCACTAAACCGTTTGATTCTTCCCGTTTTGCCTTTCTTCGTGGAGAATTGGGCATAATTCAACCTTTTGGCATGGTTTGAGGGGGAGTTTTGCACCTAATGGTTTTATCAAGCAAAATATGACAATAAGAAAAATTAAAAAAAGAGCTTTGTTTTATACATATGGTATAGTATTGTGCATGCTAGCAATACTATGAAAGTTTGTTTGTCTGTAGCATAGCTTGTATGCATTCTAGTCTTTTATGAAACCTAGATATTGCTTTTAAGGGATATACTTGAATTAAGCAATTATGCAATATTGAAACTAGCATATGGTTTGATTTATAATTATGCTTTATTGCTTTGTTATTCCTCAAGTAGCTTTTAAATTGCTCACTGTGCAAGAGAATAAAAATCTATGAGAGAAAAAATGAATGCCGAATTCTTGGACAGTCTTGACGACAAGGACGTATTCGATGTGAGGAAAAAAATGGGTGCCGAATCCTTAGACAGTCTTGACGACAAGGACGTACCCGGAATAATTAAGAGCAAAAAGGCTCACAGAAAAAAAGTTAAAATTCTCTTGGTATTTTTGTGCTAGAGCTAATTTGAGAAAGAGTGATCAATGCAATAGGTATATATGTCTAGTATTTATTCTTCAATCTATGTGCATGTACCAGTGTTGCATCATAATTCGTTTAAAATCATGAATTTTGATCGTTGATTTGAACTTAATTGTAAAATCTTTGGTTCGAATACATGCTTGCTATATTATAGACGGGTTTATTTTCTTTTTATTGCAACACATGACTTGATATGCCTTGTGTATGCTAAGCTCTTGAATATTAATAAACATAAATTCTACGCTTGATGAAATCTTCTTTCTTTTTAAAAGTGAAAGATGTTTCTTTTTAAAAATTTTGAGCATCATATGCTTTTTGGAGTTGTTTTAGAGCATCATATGCTTTTTGGAGTTGTTTTACAAAAACAACAAATAAATTTTGAAGTGTTTGCCAATATGTTGATCAAGGGGGAGATTGTAAGACCATTGTCATGATTGATGTTTTGTGATGGACAATTGGCTTATAAATTGGTGTCGGTGTGTGTGTAAATAATGTGAGTCAGGTTGCGATATCTGTGCTCGAAAATGGTTGGTTTATCTCTATGTGTGCAAGTGACTTGAGGTCAACTGTGGTCAATGTTGAGGATCATGACTCAGTTCAGGGAGAAACTGAGGTCTGGATGGTCAGAATGCCATGTGACATGGTTGGACTAGAGTTGTGATCCTTGGAGGTCAATATCGATCAGGGGCAGTGGGATCGTGACTAGACGCAGCAAGGAGCTGAGGTCCGGACAGTTGTAGATGCCAGGTGATGATATTGAGTATAAGGTGACACACAGTGGAGGAACACCGTGTGGGGATAGATGTGTAACAGGCTTCACATATTGTATGTGTAAGCGCCTGAAAAATTAGAAAGAAAATTGGAGATAAATGGAGGAAGAAATAAAGGAAAAAGAAGCGCTACAGTACACGTGAACAGTACCTTCGAGTACTGTAGCTTCGTTGGATTCTGTACGTGTACGTACGTACATGTTGTTCGGAGTACCGGGTGCATGGATGTTGTTGGTCGCGTCTCGGTCGGTTGTGGCAAGAGTCAAGGAAGCTTTCGATTCCACATCCGTGGCGCAGGCCTACAGAAACAGCTTGCTAGCTAGCTAGTTTTGATTTTGCAGGATATACAGTCCATGCATGGCACGATGGGCAGTCCTGGTCGAGTCATGTCCGCACATGCGCACGGTTTGGTTTCGGCCGGCGAGATAGTTTTAGAGATTGGTCTTTTACGATATAAATAGGTATCAAGGGGTATGTCTCCTATATGTTTTTTGTGAGATTAGAATTAGAAAATTAGAGTTGAATAGTTATTGATTTTAGATCGATAATTTTGACAGGAGCGTTGTTGATGCGCTTTGTAAATTCTAGTTGATGCAAGAAAGTCAAGATCATTCAATATACGGTTCCGGCTTTCATCTACTACTGATTTTCTGGATTCTGACGATCTGATCGGCGCTGGTGACTTTCTGGATTTCGACGATCAGATCGGTGGCATAGGAGCAGCGCAATCCGACGATCTGATCGGCGTCATAGGAGCAGCGCGATCAAGGTAGCGGTGGCATAAGAGCGGGACGATCAAGGTATTCTTCGATAAAGCTAATCTTTAATTCCGGAAAAGATTTTTGGGTTTTGGATTTTCCTACCATTCACCCCCCCTCTAGTAGGTTTGGTTGATCTTGTTTGATCCTACAAGTGGTATCAGAGTCTGGCTAGTTTAAAATCTCTGGCCCGATGGACACAGTGTATGAAGGCCTGATGCACCGTGGCTGCTTGCATGGCCCGTATACCTGATGAACCTTGAGCTAGTGCGGGCCCGGATACGGTGAAGGGGCGGTGAAGGACTAAGGGACACCAATGTGTGAAGGGGGAGATTGTTGAATAGTCCCACGTTGGTTGTGGATGGGCAAAGGATCTAGGATATAAGTGGGGGAGCCACTCACCTCAATGGCTAGCTTTTGAGGTGGGAAAGGCCCTTTACGATCCTACAATATTTACTGGTCAGAAAATGTGAAGACTATGTTTAAATTGTTTTCCTATTTAAGCATAGAGTCGGGGCTATATCTAATAGGTGCATTATTCGATACACCTAGTTGGGCGCCGGTGACATTAGAAAATAGTGGCTTGGCCAAGATACTTGGACGGCGGCATTAGCTGGAGCTGTTTCATCCCACAAGTGGTTCTGCCATTGGAACCTAGTTGGCCGCTAGGGAAGCTATGATCTTGGTACCCCCGTAGTCTACTTCCATATTTGTTAGGACTGGTTCATTGCCTCGGGAGGCAGGCTGCTGAAAGAAAGGAATTACCCCCTCCATTTCATAACGTAAGACTTTCTAGCCTTACCTAGATTCATATAGATGCTAATGAATCTAGACATATATACAAATTATATACATTCATCAGTGGATGAATCTAGACAAGATTACAAAGTCTTACAATATGAAATAGAGGTAGTAGATTGTGTCGACGATTAATGTCGGCAATAAACTTATAGGGTGGCTATCGGGCTCGAAATTTGATGGTTAAAATGAAGAGGGAGACGATTTACCTAGGTTCAGGCTCTCAAAGTGGCGAGATAAGACCTTACTCCTACTTGGCGATTGTATTGTGTAGATGAATATCTGTTGCCCTCAATGGGGCGCCCCGTACCCCCTTATATAGTGGGGTAGAGACTACGGATATGATAAAGTCCTAATCTAACAAGACTAAGATCTATCCTAATTCGGTTTCGGCTCGGGTCCGAAGTAGATGACATTCAATCTGGTACGTACCAGACTTCTAGCCGATAGCATACAGATATATTCTCCTTGCTATTCGGTACCCTCTTGACCGTACGTATTCGTGTAGTCTCTGGATACCCCTGGTATAGGTATCCCACAGCAGCCCCTGGAGTCGTCCATAGCAACGCAAGTCATCCATGTAGATTGTTGATTATCAAGCGTATACCTGTGCTATATGCTTGACATTATCCGAGTGCTTTTCAGGAGCTCCCCGAGTGCTTCTCGAGTGATCTTGAGTACTTTGTAATGATTGCAGAGGTTGTGGAGGGCTCCGAATAGAAGAAGACATTCTAATAGGTGTAGCCCCCAACTCTATGCTTAAATACGTAACAATTAAACAGTCATCTATGGACTGTTACCTAGAAGGTCTTCATGAAGTTTTCGAGCTTTTCGACTCGAGCTGCACTGTATCAAGTGCTTCCGGACCCAAGTGGTTTAGAAATAATTTTTTTCGTCTTTCCCTAGACATACAGCTCTGCTCATAGGTTACGCCGACCGGCCCAACCGCTCCAGCCTAGTAGTTAGTACCGAGTCTATTCGGGTTTACTCAAAATTTTGGCACAGGCTAAAAAGCACAATTAAGTGCCATGGGCGATATCGACCGACGCCTGCTCGAGTGCGGCCATGGGCCCATAACATAGGCGTACCGTCGATTCCCGATTTGAAGGAAATTATGAATTTTACATCACCGTCTGGCATGTCCATAAAACTTGCAACGCTCCTTAAAAATAGCATGGTATCCGTTACGCTAGCGCCAAAAATTTTGGCCCGCTCTGCCCGCATGGGAACATAATGATACTTAGCCTGGTAACGGGATTTTTCTAGCCGTTAGGCCCATTATCAGCCCATTAAAGCCTCATGTTACTCTGCCGATTCATTTTCTTCTTCGCCGCGCTGGTCACTGTAGCCCCAATTTGCTCCGGCGATCCCCGCATCCACCGAACCCTAGCCTCCGCGCCCAGAGCTCTAGCCTTTCTCCTGTTTGCCACCCCCGCGCTTCCCCTCCAGCTTGTCGAAGAGCACCCTAGATGGCCTCCCCAACAAACTCAGGGAAGACGCTGCCACTACACGCATGACACTCCTCCATCATCTCCGACCAGAACCTCTTGGTGCTATCCAGGGCCAGCCTAATCCAGAGCAAGGATGTAGCAAGATACCGCGGCCCATCTGGTGAGGAATTTCCTACCCCTGACTCTCTAGAAGTGGTAGTATGAGTCGTTCTTCAAACGAGGTTTCGGGCTGCCGGTGTCTTCCTTTTTCCGGGGTTTATTGGATTTTTACAACATCAAACTCCATCACCTCAACCTCAACTCCATTCTTCAGATCGCGGTGTTTGTATACACCTGCGAGACCTTCCTTGGGATCCCCCCTTACTTCAACCTCTTCTGCCATCTCTTCGCCGTTAAGCCCCAACCCAACCGGAACCATCCATCGTTGCTGGGCGGCACCGGCGTTCAGCTTCGTGAGGGGAGCAAGAAAGCTTGGCTTTCCCTACCCATGAAGAGTTCCCTCAAGGGTTGGCATGTGGCGTGGTTCTATTGTTCCAACCTGGCCGACTCTCTTCCTCCATTCGTAGGCAATGCTCCAATGGCTCAAGACTCCTGGTCATCGCTTCCCATGATCGATGAGATGCCGTAGGTGAACTCCTTACTCAATCTCATTGAGAACGTGAAGACTGCCGGCTTAACCGGCATTTGGGTGACTCGTCACTTTATCCGGCGCCGGATCCAGCCTCTGAAGGACCGGGTCCGATTCGCTTTTGACTACTAGAAGTGACGACACAACTCGGGAGACCGCTGAGGTGATGCAGTGGAAGGTTATCCAGGCCAGGGCCCGCCGGTTGTTCGCTCCAAACACCACTATTCCGGCGAACCCCTCTGGCTTCCCATCACAATTCCACGCCAGGAACGCTCCCCCCGCGGTGAGCCCCATGTCTCTTCTTGGAAGCTTATCTTCTACTTCTCGGGTGTTTACCCTATTTTGCTATAGTTTGACTTCTGTCGTTTCTGTAGGACCGCCACTATTTCCTGTCCTACCCCCAGTTGGGCCTCGCCTGTGCTCAAGAGGGGGTCGGAACCCTAGGCTGATGAGCCTGCTGCCAAGAGGATGGTTGACGCCCCGACCCCGACTCGCTTTCCAAACCCTCCTCCCCTGAGGCACTTGAGGAGACCCGCCTTCAAGGCTGGGCCAAGGTAACACGACTCAGCCTTTTCGTTGTGATCTGGTTAGGATTCTTCCATTTGCCAAAGTCATACTACATGGCCCTTACCAGGAAATCAAGCACCATCCACCCAACTGCTCCGACCAGTTCTAGGGACGTTCAGCCCCTGGGCTCAGCAATGACCATCGTGCCGATTGGCTTGAGCACGGCCCCCGTGCCCACAACTGACCCTGGAACAGGGCTAGCTGAAGCAACCCTCGTGATCGTCCTGGCCGCCACCTCGGTTCCAACCGTGGAGCCGGAAACCGTCGTGGTGCTCCCGTCCACAAGCTCCACGAGGCCGAGTGCCGGGGCGTCTACCCCATCGGTCGTGATAACAACCTTAGGGGCGAGTGCGTCGAGGGCCCGAGACGGCCGCGCCGAGTAGGTCAAGGCCTACCCGTCGGACGACTCCAAGGACATCACCTAGATTGAGTGGTACATCGAGAAGTCAGTCAAACTTATGAAGGTACGGTCTTGAACTGTCACCCTCTGTGCGAGATTCCATTAGCTCACATCGTATCATCTAGGGAATCGAGGCGCGCTCAAAGACGAAGTCGAAGGCCCTGTGCTCGCTTGACCCGCAGCTGGGGAACATAGATGCGCTTCGCCAGGATCGAGACAAGATCTTGGAACGCACAAAGGCTTTGGAGAGCCGCTTGCAAGGTGAGATAGCTAACTTCCTCGTGGATCAAGTATCGAGTCACGCCCAGATCAAAGGTGCGACAATTTGACTTTGATTGTTATCTTCACTTCATAACTGAATGTTACCCTCTTTAGCCAGATCAAGATGTAGCCTTGGTGGAACTGTAGAAAGCGAACACTGGGCTGCAAGCCGAGTGCGCCAAGCTGCTAGCGATGAAGGTCGAGCTTGAAGCCGAGCGCTCCCAGCTATCGGCCTTGAAGGTTGTGCTAGAAGCCGAATGTACTCAGCTCAAGCAGGCTAAGGATACTGCCATTGCCGAGCTCGTGGGTCAGTTCTTCTTTACCTCGTCCTTTGCTCCTCTCCTCCAGATGTTTGCTGACTCGTACGCTACTAGCAGATGCACAATCCCGGACAAAATCCGTGGTGGAGGCTGCCGAGGCTAGGACCCAGGAAGCTGAGCTGGCTCGGGATCGGCTCGTCACGGTTTCCCTCAACGTGCTCGGGGCGACACCAGTGTTGGCATAGGGCTCCTCATCGATTAGAATAGACAGCGTGGTCCAGCAGCTTGAGAAGATGCCTGCGGCTTACAGCGTCGAGTTGCGGGAGTCGGCGAAGATGGCGTCCGGGCATGTCCTCGCCATAGTAAAGTCGCTATACCCCCGAGTGGAGCTTGACGCCATCTGCGACGGGTTTGCTGCCAACTGCATCGAGGAGACGACGATGAAGTATGTCAATGAAGCACAGAAGATCGCCGAGTCGGTCAAAATGACCTTGGCCTATAAACAAGTAGGAGAACTTGTAGTAGTTTTCTGTATTTGGGCTGAACAACTGTAATATGGTTTTATTTAATCTATTTGCTTTTTAGTCTTTTGTTGTGGTGTGTCTCGTCGCCATGTGAAGAGTTATCCTCTCGGCGTGTGCCTGTCCCAGCAGCCCCCGGGCGGACTTAGCCAGCGTGGAGCTTAGCGTAGTTTTGCCCGGTTTGGTGGCGAGCAAGGTGTGGCCAAGAGCGGGCGTGTCACCGCATCTAGACTTCGATTTAACCGACAGTTAGAGAGCTCATATGCAGCAGATTTTATTAAAGAGAACCCGGAGGTAGAGTACATTGTAGCCCTCGACTGGTCTCCCGAGTGGAACCACTCGGTGATGGTAGTCGGAGGTCAAAAAACTAAAATTACAAAAAATTGACTATGTGTGGAAGGGACATAGCTGTTCAATGTTCCATGAGTTCTCTAGCAGCCTTCCGTCTTCCATCCTTAGTCTGTTGGAGCCGGGCCGAGTGACCTCGACTATGATGTAGGACTCTTCCCAGATTGGGAGAGCTTGTGGCGATCCTTTGTGGTCTGCACCCTGCGTAAGACCAAGTCCCCGACTAGGAACGCCTGTCCCCGAACGTTCCTGTTGTGGTATCAGTGTAGTCCCTATAGATAGCATGCCGACTGGATGGTTGTGATATCTCTGGCTTCTTCCAGTCTGTTGAGGTCATATTCCTTGGCCAGGTCTGTCGTGGACTCATTGTAGTTGCGTATGCGAAAGGATTCATGGTCGATTTCGGTGGGTAAGACTACTTCTGTTCCGTAGACGAGGAAGAAGGGCGACTGTCTCGTGGCACGACTGATGGATGTGCGGAGTGCCCAGAGTACCGGGGGCAACTCTTGTACCCATTACCCGGCGTAGGAATGCAGTCGGTCGAAGACCCTAGTTTTGATTCCTTGAAGGATCATGCCATTAGATATCTCGACGTACCCGTTGCTCTTTGGTTGTGCTACGGACGCGTAGCAAATCTTGATCCCACGTTCCTCGCAAAAATCCTGAAAGACTCCGGAGATGAACTGTCTACCGTTGTCCGCTATGATACGGTTCGGAACGCCGAAGCGGTAGATAATGTTCTGTATGAAGTCTCTCGCGTGCGCCGAGTCGATTGTGGCGACTGGTTTGGCTTCTATCCACTTGGTGAATTTGTCGATGGCGACGAATGGGTGGGTGAAGTCCCCTAGTGCCCGCTTGAAGGGCCGACTATGTCGAGTCCCCAAACAGCGAACGGCCATGAGATCGGGATGGTCTATAACTCCTGTGCTGGCACGTGTGTCTGTCTTGCGAAAAATTGGCATCCTTCGCACTTTCTAACCAAGTCCTGCGTGTCCGTGACGGCAGTTGGTCAGAAAAATCCTTGCCTATACGCCTTTCTGACAAGTGTCTTGGCTAAGGCGTGGTAGAGGATTTGCTTGCCTTTCATCAGGGAGTACGCAACCCACAAGGATGCCAGAGGTGCTTCATCGAAGGAGCTCTCCGTCCAACACGATGTAGCAGTAGCTTCGTCGGCTAACACGCTCGGCTTCTGCTTTACCAATCGGGAGGGCTTCCTTCGTGTGGAACTTGATGAACGGGGTTCTCCAGTCATCATTGATGACTGCGACCGTACGGTCATCAGGGTTTGGTGATTCGCCATTGTCCCCTTCATCCGCTCCGTCGCTTGGGCTCGGCTTTCTTTTCGACTGTTGGCTTCGTGAGGTGTTCGACGAATATGTTGGTTGGCACCTGCAGTCGCTTTGAACCGAGGTTGGCTAATTCATCGGCAGATTCATTGTTGTGCCATGGAACATGGACTAGCTCGAGTCCTTCAAACTTATTTTCAAGCTTGCGCACCTTCTATCGATAGGCTTGCATGTTTTCATCAGCACAGGTCCACTCGTTCATGACCTGGTTGACTACTAGTTGGGAATCCCCACGAACGAGCAGCCACCTACTCCCAAGGGATATAGCCAACCGTAGCCCGTGGAGGAGTGCTTCGTACTCGGCTACGTTATGTGAGGCCGAGAAATGGATTTGGAGTACGTACTTGAACTTCTCACCGTTGGGCGATATAAGCACCACTCCAGCCCTAGCCCCCGACATGCGTAAGGAGCCGTCGAAGTACATTGTCCAGTGGGGCAGCTCTTCTGGCACGGTTTCCAGCTGCACGTCGGTCCACTTGGCAACGAAGTCGGTGAGTGTCTGTGACTTGATCGTGGTGCGGGGCTTGAAGGTGATGTCTTATGGCATCATCTCCAATGCCCACTTTGTGATGCGGCAATGCACTTCCTTGATGTGTATGATATCGCCGAGTGGATAGGACGTGACGGCTAAAACCTAGTGGACTTGGAAGTAATGAACGAGCTTCCTTACCATGATCAGGACGCCGTAGAGCAGTTTCTAGACTTGGGGATACTTTAACTTGGACTCCCCGAGTACTTCGCTAACGACGTACACTGGCCACTAAACCAATTGGGCTTGTCCATCTTCTTTCCGCTCGACGATGAGGACCGTGCTGATGACTTGTTCTGTGGCCAAGACGTAGAGTAGGAGCGGCTCGCTTGGTCTGGGCGAACCTAGCAAGGGGGGAGAGGTTAAGTATTTCCTGAAGTCCTCGAAGGCTTCTTGTGCTTCCGCAATCTACGTGAAGTGGTCGGTCTTATTCAATAACTTGAAGAAGGGCATCCCTCGTAGGCTGAGTCGTGAGACGAATCGGCTAAGGGCCGCCATACATCCGACTAGCTTCTGGACATGCCAGAGCTCGCTGGGAGACTTCATGTTGAGTATGGCCTAGACTTTCTTCGGGTTTGGCTTGATGCCCCGTCGGGACACGACGAAACCAAGGAGCATGCCAGAGGGGATGCCAAACACACACTTCTCGGGATTAAGTTTCATCCTGTATCGTCGGAGGATATTGAAGGTTTCCTCTAGGTCATCTAGTAGGTCATCCTTCTTCCTCGACTTGATGACCACGTCGTTGACATATGCTTCTACGTTTCGCCTGATCTGATTGTGGAGGCAACCCTGGATCGTTCGCTGGCAGGTTGCTCCTGCGTTTTTCAGTCCGAACAACATCATGATGTAGCAGTACACGTCGAATGGTGTGATGAAGGCAGTCTTCATCTGATCAGCCTGTCTTAGGCTGATCTGATGGTCGCCCGAGTAGCAATCGAGGAAGTTGAGTAATGCACAGTCAGCCGTCGAATCTACGACTTGGTCGATGCGTGGCAGACCAAACCTTAGGGCATGCCTTGTTAAGGTCTGTGTAATCCACACACATTAACCATTTGTTGTTCTTCCTTTTGACCAAGATGGGGTTGGCCAACTAGTCAGGGTATTTGACTTATTTGATGAAGCCACCCGCGAGCTATTTGGTCGACTCCTCCTTAATCGCATCTTTTCTATCTTGTGCAAAGCGGCAAAGGCGCTGCTTAACTGGCCTAGCATCGTCTTTCACATTCAAGGAGTGCTCAATCACTTCCCTAGGGACTCCCAGCATATCAGACGGTTTCCAAGCAAAAATATCTTTATTATTTTGGAGGAAAGTGATGAGCGCGAGTTCCTATTTAGGTTCTAACTGAGTTCCTATAAATGTAAATTTAGACGGGTTGACAGGGTAGAGGGCGATCTGCTTCTTCTCATTGGAGGTGATCTTTGCCGTCTTTTTCGATGGTAGATCTTCGTCCTCCGTCTTGCGAGTTGAAGCCTCGCGTATCTGCTCCCTGCCGGCTTGCTATTCTGCGTGTTGTGCGATCTCGCAGCTTTCCGCCTCGCAGCTGAAGGCCTGCTTGATGTCATTGCGCAGCGTGATGATGCCGTGGGGTCCGGGCATCTTGACCATGAGTTAGGTGTAGTGTGGTACGCTGTTTCGAAGTCAGCACGGGCCTGCCAATGATAGCATGGTACGCTGTTTCGACGTCAGTGACTTCGTGGCAGATATTCTCCGTTCGGTAGTTGTCCTTTGTTCCAAAGGTCACCGGAAGAGTGATCTGCCCGAGTGGTATTGCCGACAGCCACGGAATGACCCTGTGCGCATTGATAGGGCGCAGCTCCGACCTCGGGATTTTCATGTCATCGAGCATCTTGGCGAAGAGAATGTTGAGAGCGCTTTCGCCGTCGATGAGCACGCGCTTCAACTTGACGCTTTTGGTGAATGGGGCTAGCACCAGTGGGTACCAGCCCGGGTGGGCCACTCGGTTAGGGTGATCCGAGCGGTGGAACGTGATCAGAACTTCCGACCAACGTAGGTATTGGGGGACGTCCACCGTTGTGATGTTTATCTCCCTTGACACGAGCTTTTGCTTCCGCTTGGACTCATATGCGAGCGGGCCACCAAAGATATGGTTTAGCTTGGCTTGCGGGTCCTGGAAGTGGTCGTCTTTCTTCTCGGCGGGCTTCGTCTTGCTTGGCCCAGCGGCCCCCAACTGGCCTTTGGCTAGTTGCTCTGCGTAGTGACGCATGACAAAGCAGTCTTTGGCCAAGTGGGTGGACTTCAGGTGGTAGGGGCACTTGCTTATCATGACTTTGTCATAATCAGACATCTTGGGGCGCTAGATCGGCTGTCGGTCTGCGACGGTGACCAGCTCCTCGGGCTTGCATTTCCGCGAGTCCAAGTCCTTTTTGTGCTCCTTTTCCTTTACCTTGCCAGACGGCTGTCCTTTCTCATTGTGCTTGTCTCCCCGTGAGGCGGACACCGCAAGAGTTAGCCATGTCGAAAGGATCTTTGACAGTGGTTGGCTCTTTCCTTGTAAATTTGGCGATGAATGGCTCATCGCATACTCCTTTCCAGAATGCGGCAATGACCACGTCATCTTTTATGGCTGGGATGGAGTTGCGGACCTATGAGAACCGTTTGATATAGGCCCGTAGAGATTCGCTTTTCCTTTGCTGGACTTGGTACATATCATACTTCGTCCTTGGCCTTTCGTATGTACCTTGGAAATTGGTGATGAACCGGTCGCGAAGCTCAGCCCATGAGTCAACAGACCGTTTGGGGAGCCCCAATAACCAATGTCCAGCCGAGTCGTCCAAGGCAACCGGCAGATAGTTGGCCATGGCCTTTGTGTCACCTCCTGCGGCCCGAATGGCCATGGAGTATACTGTGAGCCACACCTTCGGATTGGTGGAGCCTTCGTACTTCTTAATACCAGTCGGCTTGATGCCAGTCGGCCAAGTCAACTGACTTAAGTTTTTGGTGAAGACCGGGACACCGTCGGTCATGTCAGTGTCAGAGATCTCGGGCGACCGATGCCTAGACGTCTGGCTATGACTGCGGTGGTCCCGGTCATGATGATGGTCCTCCCGGCGAGCGTGGCGTTGGTGTTAGAGCTTGTGGCGGAGGTCGGCGGAGTCCTCTTGGTTGAGGCGCCGCATTTCGGCCCTGAGCTCTTGGCATTGCTGATCCAGTCGGTGGATCTCGTCATCGATGCGGCGTTGCCTCTTGATGGAGTCTCTCCTCCACGCCGAGTCGGGAGAGTGCCGGCGTGACCTGTTTTCGCTATGCGGCCGGGACCCAGTTGGTTGCCTAGAGACGTTCGCCCGAGACCTAGGAGATCTGGACGGCTGAGCCTCCGAACGAGCAGCTGGAGTACCTGTCGTGTGCTAGAGGGAGTGCTGGATTGCAGTAGTAGTCACCATAGCCTTGACCTAGTTTATGGTTTCAACCATAGGTAGATCTGGCTGTGGAAGCTGCTAGATGATGTCGCTGAGTAGATCGGCGATCGCCCAGATGTTTTGCTGGGGCATCTTGAAGACGTCATGCCCGTCGACTTGGGTTTGAAGCAGATCGCACTGCATCTTCCAAGAGAGGAGTCGTAGCGCGGAATGAGATTGCGTCGCATGTCGTTCCCTTTCCTCCCACTACTGGCGTTCTTTTTCCTCCTCGACTCGGCGCTCTTCTACTAGTCGGGCCGCCTCCTCCTCTTGTTGCTTGGCCGTGGAAGAAGGTGATGCTGGTTTGCTGGCGATGAAGACCTCTCGGGGTGGCACGAAGCTTCTGGAGCTGCTGCGAGTCTCGGAAGCATCGACCAAAGGTATCAGCGCCGCCTCGAGATTGGTTTCGACCTCCATTGGGTTGCACCTTGACTTGCCTGCCGGTCGGTCGACCCGGGGGAGGGCATCTCAGTGTCGTGTGCACCTCGAACCAGCAAACTTCTTCGTCGGAGTCAAAGGAGCTCGAGTCGGTGTACGACAGTGCACCGAACTGGTCGGTCTGAAGCCTGATGCCGCCGAACTTGAAGGTCGAGCCCGGCGGGAACTTCCTCTTCATGATGTCCGAGTTGAAGTCCATTGAACTTCGCTGAAAAGAACCTTAGATTGAAAGAAAAAGATAGCGCACCACCTACCTGGCGCACCAACTGTCGACGATTGATGTCAGCAATAAACTTATAGGGTGGCTATCTGGCTTGGAATTCGATGGTTAAGATGAAAAGGGAGACGATTTACCCAGGTTCAGGCTCTCGACGTGGCGAGATAATATCTTACTCCCGCTTGGCGATCGTATTGCGTAAATAAATCTCTATTGCCCTCAAGGGGGCGCCCTGTACCCCCTTATATAGTGGGGGAGAGGCTACGGATACGATAGAGTCCTAATCTAATTCGGTTACGGCTCGGGTCCGAAGTACACGGCATGCAATCCGGTACGTACCAGACTTCTAGCTGATACCATTCAAATATATTCTCCTTCCTATTCGGTACCCCATTGACCGTACGTATTCGTGTAGTCTCCCGATACCCCCGGTATAGGTATCCCACATATTGTTTTTGAAGTGTTGGCCGATGACCAAAGAAGGTGAGAGCTAGAGCTATGTCATCGGCTGGGATGGTAGTAATTTGTTGTATTTCTTCTTATGATTCTTTAGCAATTGGGTCTATTCAAACATCTATATCAGCCAATGATGCACATATGGCAGCAGCTCAAGTCTTTACCTTCTTTTTGGTCACCCCAGCGACAACTTTATTCCTCTTAATCCTCAGAGAGCTCGAGGTGCATTGGAGCTTTGCATGTACACTACTGGAGAAGGGGCACATACACCGAAGCTTGTGACAACCAGTATGGAGTATACTATCAACGTTCCATTATGGCCTGTATTAAGAGGTGTTAAATGATTAACACATGATCGACCGAGCATAACAAGAATGCAGTAGAAAGGGAGGGATAAGTTACTTTAGAATTTGCACCTTCGTAATTAGAAACTGTCTGGTTGTAGAAGAAGTCGACAGAAAGTGTGGAGATGTGTTGATGCAGCTCAGACCACCACATGGAAAAAAAGAGATTGTGATCCTAAGGATGAAGGAGTGGACGAATCCTAAGGATGAACAAGTGGACGATGCCGAAGGGGATGGCATCTACAAGCTTGTTGATTCGATCGAACTCAAGAGGGCTCTCAACCTATCTCGTGGTCTCAATCTTCCCTAAAAAGTAAAGATTGTCGGGTAATTGTCAACATCCCAGCTGTCTAGCAGCCAAAGCTCGATTATATGATCGCCAAGCCGATCTATCCATGTGAAAGCTAACTGGTAGCAAGCAAGGGCTAATAGGTAACACATAAGTCTCCTAGGAGCACTTGTCTCAAAAGAGTTCATCACACCTCAAAGTGCTAGGAACTTCAATCTCTTCGGCTTCCGAATAAGCAAACCAGGTAATTGTTTTTTCCACGCCGATATAACATGTTTTGAAAGGAAATCCAATGAGACAGCAGACATCCTGGGTCCAGGAAAAGTCAAGAATGCTTCACCGTGTGACATGCACCGACGAGTCCTGGCTTTTTCTTCCTCGGATCTATCGGCTGCATTTAGTAAGAGCCAATAGATCTAATATTCTTGAGAAATATAGGCATAGTCACAATTGTAGAATCACCATGGTCCTGCAATGTGTCTGATAGGATGTCCAGCCGATAATTCTGCTTATAGTTGGTGCAACCACTGATCTAGTGCATCCAAGAGGATCTAATATTCTTATCTTGTTACTTGCACGGTAGAAATGACTGGTAAGCCCTCATCCAAATTTTCTAAGAATAAGAACCTGCACTCAAGCTAAGCCAGATCTTTCAGCCATTCATGTGTATTAAGTACGTCATATCCACACGTTGTTGGGCCCAATATTACATTTGGTCTCAACATAGATATTATGATGTTGTTCACTAACACGTTCTCTAATTCTCCAACCAAGGAGTCAATTAATAACAATTGTAAAGAAAACAAGTGGACTACATAAGGTCCCGAGATAATTTTTTTACTAAAACTGTACTTATCAGCGTGTCTCCTCTCTCTGGTCCAGGATGTTGCTCCTCCAAACTCCCACCATGAGTCACGGGGCCAAACATCCAACCAGTGGAACTAATCTGGCAGATGAAACAATGACTCCTATTGCTGGCATCAGCTCACAACAGAGATCGACATGCATACGACATGCATATTATGCCCTACTCAAGATTTGAACCTCATCTTCGTCCAATATAGTTTCTCCTTTTTTGATACATAATACGGTTAGACTTTTGATACATGTTTCACCATCCATCTTGTTAAGAAATGCATAATTATAATTTTTTTATTGACTTGATCTATTATTAAAATATACCTTGAGCATGTCTTATATTTGTTCATATTTACATAATATTTTTGAATAGCATGTGTCACGGCAACATGTAGTATGGCACCTCCACTACATGACACCCGGCAGTCCTCGTTAGTACATAACCTTCCATCCGTAACGACCTCTAACATGCCTGGAATTAGTGGACCTCTAACATTAGTACATAACCTTCCATCCATTGATGAAAAATCGCCCGATTGAGATATGGTCGCACAGACATGTTAGATGGACGTAAACCTCAAGCCCATCATGGATGACACCTATCAATGATGGGTCGTAGTTTAGGCCTGATTGAGATAACATTACATATCTAAATTCGGCACTAAGTTAGCGTCTGTCACGGATAAGTGTTATCTCTGACGGGCCTAGATTATAGCCCGTCATAGATGACTCTTATCTCTGACGGGCCATAGTTATGGCCCATCACGGATGACCCTTATCTCTGACGGGCCTAAATTATAGCCGTCACGGATGACTATTTTTAAATATGACAACTTTAAACAATATTTTTAAATACTAAATAATTTCAATTGGAAAAATTATTCACAACAAAGTTGTATAACTTACGAAGATTTACAACTTTATTTTGGTCATTTTCTATATAACGTTTTTTGAACAATTTGAATTTGAATTTAAAAATATGACAGCATCAAAACAACATTTTTAAATACTAAATGATTTCAACTGAAAAAGTCATCAGCAACAAAGTTTTATAACTCATAAAGATCTATAATTTTTATTTTGGTCATTTTCTATATAACTTTTTTAATCAATTTGAATTTGAATTTGAAAATATGACAATTTCAAACAACATTTTTAAATACTAAATGATTTCAACTAAAAAAGTTATCAATAACAAGGTTGTATAACTCATCAAGATCTATAACTTTTATGTTTGTCATTTCTTCATCCGACAAAGTGTTAGTAACATTATTCATAAAATTGATATATTTGTGTTATAGTTTATAAACCAGATGAGAGATATGTGAATTTTGTGAACAATGCTACTATCAATTTGTCGGATGAAGAAATGACCAAAATAAAAGTTATAGATCTTGGTGAGTTATACATCTCTGTTCTGGATGACTTTTTCAGTTGAAATCATTTATTATATCAAAATGTTGTTTGAAGTTGTCATATTTTAAAATTCAAATTTAAATTGTTCAAATATGTTATATAGCAAAAATACCAAAGTAAAAGTATATATGTTGATGAGTTGTACGTCTTTATTGTTGATGACTTTTTCAATTGAAATATTTAGTATTTCAAATTCAAATTGTTAAAAAAATGTTGTATATAAAAATGAACAAAATAAAAGTTATAGATATTGATGAGTTATACAACTTTGTTGTTGTTGACTTTTTCAGTTAAAATCATTTAATATTTGAAAATATTGTTTGATGTTGTCATATTTTTAAATTCAAATTCAAATTGTTTAAAAAATTGTTATATAGCAAAAAGACCAAAGAAAAATTTATATGTGGTTGTGTTAAATATATTGATGGTTGTGTTTGTCAATGAATGTATATGAATTAGGGACGCTAGGATGTGACATCCTAACCTAGAGGTTAATAGAATTAATAGAATACTTATATCAACAAATTACAATTTTTTTCTCGCAAGCAATCTTCAAAGAACTATGAGGTTAAGTTTTATTGGCCTAGAGCAATTTCCGGATGGGTGACCCATCAAGAAGGATACGAGTGAGGGCAAAGACTAACCAAATACCCGTTAGAGATAACCAAAGGCACACAGATGACAAAATTTATTTTTTCGGATTTAACTTATCTGTGACAGGTCATAATCTAGGTTCGTCAGATATGAGAGTCATCTGTGATGGACCATAATCTAGGCCCGATTGAGATGAGTATCATCCGTGACAATCTGATGTCTGATTGAGATATTTTCTCACATCACTGACTTTTGCTCAATGACGAGGGTCATGCCCGATAGAGATAATACTTTAAACCCGTTAGAGATAACCGATTCCGTTCTAGTGCCTTAGAGCCCTACTAGATGGTACAACGGCATACCACACTCCACCACTCATGTCACGAACTAGATTCTCCTCTCATTGGTTACCACACATGCCGGCACTGCTGACTAGATTCCCTCATTAGTTAGAGCATCCGAATGGCTCATCTAAATTTGATGATCCATATCTTCATTTGGATGATCATCTAAAATAGTTTTATCCTTCATATCTTTTTTACTCCACCAGATCATCTATATATGATATTCTCTATATCTCTTTGGAGGATGGAGAGATATCATCCAAATAGAAAGGTCAAAAATAGATGATAAGATGACCGTTCTGTTGGAGCTTAATTTATAGTCTTCGTCCTCTATTTTTAAAATAGAGGATGTGAAAAATTAGTTGTTGGGGATGCTCTTATAGTCCTCCGTCCACTCGATTTTCTTCATTTCTACAAACCACCGTCCGCTGCCGCCGTGCAAATGTTGTCTTTGTTGTCTTGGTAGTCTATCCATTTAATTATCTTAATTCCAGTATAAGAGAAAAAAAACCTCAATTATGTTTCTATATTTTGTTCACATAGGTTTAGATTGTTTTCTGTTATACATCTTAATTTGGAGAACCAAATGATTAAGAGAGAAAAAATCAATTCATGTCTAAAAAATATACATGGTTGTGTGTGTGTGTTTTTTTGGAGAACACGTTAAAATAATTAGATGGATGGACTAACCTTTGTGGTATTTGGCAACTGAAAGAATTTAGTGGATAGATTAGGATTAACCAATAAGAACAATTTAGTATGCTCCGTGCCGCGCGTTAGAGCGCATATATATATGCGCAAAACAGGAGAAAAAAATATATGTTTTCGATTTTTTTTTTACGTAGCGTACAGGGCAGGGTTACGTGTAATGTGAGGGTTGGTAGATTGATGCAAGACAACGCCCGGTTCTCAATCTGAATATCTGATCACTATTACCGTTGATTTGCACTGTGCACCAGGTACCGGTGCGTCCGCATCTCGCCACCGTGTAGGTCGTAGTTCTGCTGCTGTTGCAGAACACGAGCGGGAGGCGACGACGCCTGGTGTGCTGCCCACCGGGATGCGCACGAGGGCGCACTGCGAGTATGGTGGTGGTAGTGGGCATGGGGCACGGTCGTCCTAGACAGGGAGGACGACCGAGAGAATGGCGGCGGGCTGCGCGAGAGTGGCGGCGGCGTGGTCGTCGTCCTTGGGAAGAGGAACGCCCGGATCTTCAGCGGCTGGAGGCGGTCCCGGCTGGCCGCGTCGTACTCGTCTAGCAGGTTGGTGAGGTCGTCGTCGGTCGTGACGGAGATGAGCGCGTCCAGGTCCTCCGTCGGAAGCTGGCACCGTACGCACACCGCCTCCCACCCGCACATCTCCCTTAGCTTCCGCTGCAGCTCTGGATTCAATTCAAACACAACCCGTGCATGCAGCTAATTAAGAGGGCCGCTTGATCGAAGCAACAAGAGTCACTCACGAGTCACACGTGGAGCAGGACTTGTAGATGTATACCGTAGAAAGGGAGGGAGCGGTCGACGGAGACGACGCGGTTGTCCCCGCCGACGTAGCGCAGCGCGCCATCGCCGTGACGAGGGAGGATCTTTCCGCCGTAGCTGCAGAGGAACTTAACGCTTCCCTCGGCGGCCGCGTTGGCCGTATTGACGGCGCACGAGACCGCGAAGACGTCTTCGTCGAGAGAGCCGAGTGACGACGTACACGACGAGGACGACAGCCAGGAGGAGGTTCCCACCATGCCCTCTCTCCTACGGCCGACAATCTGCGGCGGTGGTGGTGGAGCTATCTGGCTTTGCTGCCCGGAGGTCACCACGAACGAGCCGCTTCGAGGCTATACGATAGCCACATTTATAGCGTGTGGACTTGCTCTGCTTGCAGGAGGACCGCAAGGCCACTTGGACTAACTCGATGCTCGGATCTGTAAGAGATGGTCCAGATTTGTCGAGCCCACCAAGGATATGAATATCTCGTCATTCACTCATAGCAAATGGTTCTGGAGTCGACCTAGACGCTTATCTACAGCTGTGCTCGTACGCACCTTCTCATTGTTTAGTTTGGTGATATCTTCGTCCCCGTGAATTGAACGATGATGCACTCGAAACGTCCTGAACCGGACAACAGTACAGCACACGTCGCGCGTCCGGGTTCCTCAAATATTCCGAGGCTTATCCTCCCGGGACACCATGAGGCATTGAGCCATATATATCTCTTCCACCTTTCTTTGTAGTAGTACAGGACGGAGACGTGAAGCAATCGGTGAAGGCATCTATATCTCCATCAAGCGCCGAGTGACGACAAGCGAGGCTACTGAAATAATGCGGTGAGGGGGCGGGTGCGGGCGCCACCACAGCGCCGCCTCGCCTCAGGTCTAAAAGGCTGAAGACGACGAAGAGCGGAAGAGATAAAATGTTTGGCTAAGGCACAGCTGGGGACCTGCGGCTTTATATATATTGATTGGGGTAATGCTACCAGCCACCATGCATGCTCTATCCTTCATCCTTGGCCTTTCGTTTTCCTTCTTATCTTGTCTCTCTCTCTCTCTCTCTCTTCTTTTTTTTTTCCAATCTTTTTGCATTCTGCGCACTAGTTTGTTCACCGCCTTGTCATCACATAGTTAAGGATAAACACTCAGCATCTCATGGTGGGCCACGTATTTCACACTACAACAAACACAGTCATATTGGATGGGCTTCAGTGTTACTAATACGCCCTAGAGACAATCATAAAGATGATTATATCACATACTATGTTGACATATTTATAATGTATTATGTCTCTAAGGTATATAACTTATTATAGCACTATTAGAAATCCCCAGGTTCCTTAGGAAGAATTATATTAGAGAAAGGACATCAAACCATAGGAAACCTGTTTCTCTAGAGAGATTCGTAGGGAACAATTCCATGAAAAAACAATGTGGGGAAATAGAAAGTGCCTGATGTTTTCTCTTGTAAAATCCTAGGGATACAAAAGTTCCCTAGGAATTAAGATGGTAGGGAACATTGTACACATGACATGGCATGGCCATCCTACATGTAAAGGTAGTATCCCTAGGTTACATACAATTCACTTCTCTAAGGAAATTAACTGACACCACCCTACAATTTTCAATAAAAATGGGATAAATATTTTGAATTAAAATTACATTTCTTGATTTATTTTTTCTCCATTATTTATACACAAATATTCCATTCCATATCATTTAGCCATACTAGTTAGTTATATTAACCAGAATAAACTCAAACATATATAATTAAGATTGCTCATTTTTCTTACTGAAAGGAGCGATAAGTAATTATGCATTCACCCCATAGTTACATAGTTCAAATGTTCCTAGAATTTGCTTCTGACAACAAAATTCCACAAAAGCTATCCAACCTTAAAGTGATGTTCATCCATCACTGCTAGTAAAATATAGCAAAAACTATCCAGCCATAAATCAAGGTCCATTCCCTAGCTAATATGACTTAGGTACATTAGTCACAAAATAGCACATCATTTTTGGCATTAAAAAGGACCCAGATCATCATCAGGAGGGGACTGATTCCCAGCACCACTCTCGGATGCATTGTCATAGCCACCAAACATTCCTTGAGCAATCCTAGCTAGTGTATCATCAGGATTCTCTCCATTAACTGGTCTATTCAAAGAAGCCTAAAAATAGAAGAAAGTAAACTGATGTTAAATTAAACCTACTATATATAAAAACTAATGTAATAACATGAGTAAGCTGAATAAACTATGAAATGCTCTAGAAACAGTACATGGACACAAACATATTAGTGGCATACATTCTCATGAGATGGAGAGGATGAGGCTCCATATGTTAGAGGAAGTGGTGGTGGTGGAGGTGGAACTGCAGTACATACCATTCCAGTTGAGGCAACCACATTCTACAATCAAAAGGCACAATATTGAATTTATGTGTACTTATGTAATAACAGGACTAAGCTCAATAGACTATAAATTGCTATAAAATCAATATTTTTAAAAGAACATGGACACAAGCAGATCAGTGACATACATTCTCACAAGATAGAGAAGATGAAGCTCCATATGTTGGAGGTGGAGGCAGGGGTGGTGGTGGAGGAGGAACTGCAGTCCACGCCATTCCAGTATGAGCATCCACATCCTACAATTAAAAGGCACAACACACAACATTGAATATATGGATTTTATTGAAAGTGGATAGACATTCACTGGTTGCCTTGCTAAATGATAAAATATGCACCTCCATGAATTTATGGTTGATGGTATTGTAGTAATGCACACTTCTGCCCCACTCTAACATGTTCTGTGAATATTCCTTAGCTCGCCGAGCATCCTCAATCAACCTTTGCTTTTCGCGTTCCTCTTCTTCTTGGCGTTGACGCTTAGCAGCAGTGTTAGATGCACGATTTCTTTTAATATCCCTGAGAGCCTCTCTATCATTAATAATCCCATTGAATGTAGCCCATTTACCATGTGGCCTACCACATGAGCAGTCATAAAGGGCTCTTACATCCACAGGAGAATTCAACCAATCAAAACTCTCTCCATTTAACTCAATAGCCTTCCTTTTATATCTCTCCTGTTCAATAAAGCAAGAAATACGAGTTACATTGCAAACATAAGTATCCACATTACATTTTTTGGTGCAATTTAAGCTAAAAATGGATTTACCAAGCATGCAGTGGCTTCTGCCGTATTTAGGGAATTGGGATCTAGAGTATTCAACCCTCTATGTGTATATATACCCATGCCTCAATTGCAGACACTTCTCGGCCTTCTTTCTTGGACTGCATTAGAAAGAAATCTAACTGAAAACATACAAAATAAAGACAATAATATGAAAAGAAGATAAGCTTAAGAACTCACTAGCTTTTGGCAGACTGTTGCAATAGAACTAGATCCTCCTCTATGTGGTTTATATCCAGGGGTTTAGCGATTAGCACGGTTCGTCTCTGATTTTTTCACCCATTCTGGATTGCTCCATTTATCAGCAAAGAATTTCCAAGCATCCTCATCACACCATTTAGGCTTTTGTGCTACATACTGCTCCCTGGTCAAATACCTTCTTCCAGCCACCTTGTCACATATATTTACTTTTTCAACATTTCGGCAGTGATCCAATATGACCTGAATTCGGGCATAATAATTTATACTTAATAAGAGCTCTCCGCAGCACCGCCCAACATGCTTACTTATCTTTTCTGCATCCTCGGGTTTATATCTAAACCTCAGCTGCATAAATATAAAATATGACGTCTTCATTACATGAGTACTTGAACATGTCAGTGGTAAGCACAACGTATAAATAGCTTTACATTTATATTGAATTCAAGAGAAATTGGTTTCTACTTAAATTTCAGAAAGGTAATAGAAACTAATCTCTGATTCAAATTTTAGAATGTTAATCTCTGATTCAGTTGCATTTAGTGTTAAATTGAGGCACTACTACTATAGAGTTTCAAGAATTAAATGATAAGTAGCCTAGCATGCTGCAGAGAATTACCCATAAACCTGCTTCAACTTCATCACCCGCCGACCATCCACTTGTGTCCTTTGCCGCTATGTAGTGAACCCATCTTGATGCCGCCACTGATTTGCCTCTGTAGTCAACTATACCGGGATGATTATCCTTTAGAAGACATGTTAAAACACTTGCTGGTGTTCTATCCTTGCCTACTGTTGGGACTTCAACCCAGTGCCTTCACAAGCAAAGGAAATTGTTACAGATAGATCAAACCTCATGATGACATCTATCAAGAATAATCACAAGATTGTTTAAACACTCACGTCTTCCCAGAAGGTTCAATCAGTGGACGATCTTGCTCATTTGGAATAGCAGGTGGAAGCTGCGAACTACCACGCAAGTGAATATCTTCCTCAGTTCCAACTGGATCAACATCATTATTCTCACTTGTAACTGCAGTACTGTTTGGAGTTCGTGTGCTGCGCCTTGGAGGTCCAAGTGCCATCCTATGATTTTGAAAGCGTATATATAAGTAACTTGCATAAATATTTTCAGATAAAACAAAAATATAAAAACCATGCAAACACAGAACTGAATTGATTATACTCCAAGTACCTATGTGTGTACGTATCTATGTATGTATGCATATATACCAACATTAGAAATCATCAATATCCTCTTCATAGTGCTCAATGCTGATTTGTGGACATTGATCTGTATCAGATTCAGATTCACTGTCCTCTGTAGGTATATCAGAGCCATTGTCTCCTCTAGGTGCAGATGTACTTTCTCCTCTGTTTAGTACTGATAGCTCACGTGGATCACAAACCTCATCTAAGTCATTAATAATTGTCACATTATCCAGGCCAAGTCCAAGGTCTACAAATAAATCACCTTGTAGACCATCTTCCTGGTAAACATCTGTACATGGGTGTCACGCTCAGAAATTTACACCAAATTTCTAAACAATAGCATGCATTAAATCTCGGTCCAGGAATCAGCCTGAGTACACACTATGACAAATTAATACATAGTTCCACGACTTAAAAACAAACAAAAACAATTATCTATCGAAATACAGCGGAAAAAGAAAACAAACTAGACTATCTAGTCTTCAGCTTCAGCTGGCGATGACGGCTACACACCACAGGCATTCTCGACGGCAGACTAAACCTCACTTCAACCTTGGGAACAACCATCTTCTGACTTCTGACTCAAATTCTGTCACTTGCTCTGGTGGAGGAAAAAATTAAGCAAGGCTGAGTACAAACCACCGTACTCAACAAGTAACACCCAAGAGAGGAAAATAATGAATGCAATAGGGTGCCAAGGAATAGGCTAAGGTTAAATTGCTCAAAGCTACGGTAATTTAGCAAAACAGTAGATAAAATAGACTGAAATAAAAGTAAAGTAAACATTTAAAATAATCATCCACTGTTCAACGTTACACCACGTTGCAACAGGCCCAGACCGCTATCAAACGTTACACCACGTAGCGACAGGGTCAACCCTCTGTCCAACGTTAAACCACGTTGCGACAAACCCAAACCACTGCCAACGTTACACCACGTTGCGCAGGGTCAAACCAGTTCCAAGATTGATCAGGTTATTAATGGTTCAACTAATCCCAGTGAATCTGTCAGTTCGCCCAATAACCGCGGGCACGGCTATTTGAATAGTTTTACTCTGCAGAGGTGTAAAACTTTACCCACAAGACAGGGCTCCCAAGCATGTTACCATGCACCAACGTATCACCACGATACCTCAGTACGGAAACCATGATAAGACCTTCCACCTAACCCTCCCTAGACAATCGCACCGCACTTCAGGTTTCACCCCCTCCTTTACACCAAGTCGGACAGTCCCCTCTTGTGTCTTGGTGAATCCGGAAGCAGCAGAGGCTTTCGTTACACCACGATTGCCCATCCATACTCCATCACGCTCACCCGTGCCTTGGTACGTCGAATAGTAACAAGCTAGATTACGAGTCTCACCGTTGCCCATTCTGGCTTGTGGTTAGTACGTGTAAGACTTCCAGGGTTTCCTGAGAACCGGTCCTTAAGTGCCATGGGCACGACTCTGAAAACCATGCACCCACAGCCCACCATAAGCAATATTTTAGTTGTATTTAATCCACATTACGAAATGAATAATGATAACAACCATTAAAGGTGTATCAAAGTGTAACAGATGATTAAATAATAATTGGTGAGCTAGTTAAACTAAGCATGGCTAAGCATTGTCTAACCCTAAGTCTAGTCAAATTAACCCTGGGATGACAATAATATTAAATGGGAATCAACGAGTATAAAGGTAATTGCGCAATAGGTAAATACAACAAATCGATTTGCATAAAACAATGCATGTTTGAATGTAAAGCGAGGAATTTTATAAACATAGGTTCAATATGATCAAAGAAGGGTGCCACTTGCCTTGCTCAGACCAACGAGGAACTTCGGCGACAACTTCGGGAACGAACGGCGCTGCGACGGGGAAAAACCTACGACAAACAAGGCAAAACAAACAAAACAGGCTATAAAACTACTGAAACAGAGAAAGAAACTATTTTTAATGGATTCTTGGCATTTTTCTGGATTTACTGAAACTTGAATGGACCTAAACAGAGACTAGATGAATTACTTATGAATTTTAGAAGTGTTCTGGGTTTTTTAACTAAACAGAAAAGTCCTAAATCAATTATTGCGCAATTAATGGGGCTACTGACGTCAGCGAGGAGAGAGGAGGCGCTGACGGCTGACAGGTGGGCTCCACCTGTCGGTGAGGGAGAGAGGGGAGGAGGGGCTGACAGCTGGGCCCAGGAGGAGAGAGGGAGGGGACCGGATGACGCGCGGGACCCACGGGGAGGAGAGAGGGGCGAGAGGGGCGACCGACGGCTGACGAGCGGGACCCACTCGTCAGCGGCCCAAAGCAGAGGAGGAGGGGGAGGCGGCCTCGGTCGGGAGGGGAAGACGGCGCCGACGGCGAGCGAACGGCGATGGCGAGGACCGACGGCGCGAGGGCGACGACGGCGACGGCATCGGCCAGCGACCGGAGGGCAATGACGGCGATGGTGGCGGCCGGCGCAAGGCGATGGGCGGCGGCGCACGGTGTCGGGGCGATGGCGACGGCGCACGGGAGGTGGACGCGGGCGCCGGCAGCGGCGGCACGGCGACCGCATGGCGACGGCGAGGAGGGGGCGCACGATGCCTGGCGACGGCGCGGGTGGCCCAGTGGTGACGGCGTGGACGAGGGAGAGGAGAGTGAGGTGGGGACGCTCACCGGCGAAGGCGACGGTGGTGGCGAGTCGGCGAGGACCGGGAACGTGTGATGGCGCAGCTCGACGGCGGTAAACGGCGACGACGCGAGGAAACGGACGTGGCGGCGAGACGGGCAGGTGCGGTGGCGAAGGGGACTGAGGGGCGACGAAGGGCGCGGGGTGCCCACCGGCGGCGATGAAGGCCGGAGGAGGGTTGGCGACGTCGAGGCGGAGGCGACGGCGCAGCTGGACGGCGACAACGAGCGGCAGAGGGCGAGATCGCAGGTCGGCGGCGAACGGCGGGGCACGGCGGCGGCTCGGTGGCGGAGGGGAAAACAGCGGCAGCGCAGCGACGAGGGGATTTCATAGGGGGGTGGCGCGGCTAGGGCGGCGAGGTAGTTGGAGACCGAGTCGGCGACGCGGCGGACTCAGCGGCGGCCGTTGCGACGGCGGCGCGGCGTCCAGAGTCGTCGGGGCGGAGGCGAACTCGGCCGGCGCCTGGGCTCGGTCGCTGACAGGCGAGGCCCGCCTGTCAGCGGCGCAAGGGAGGAGGGAGGTGGCGGCGGACTTCGCGGGCGTGGACGTGGCGCGGCGCACTGGGCCGAGGCGCGGCCCAGGAAGGAGGGAGGAGGGCGCGCGCGGAGGGGTGTGGCCGGCTTGGCTGCGCCGGCCGAGCGGGGAGAAGGCCGGCTCGGCTATGCCAGCCCGGGAAGGAAGAGGGGAAAAAGAAAAGGAAAAAGAAAAAGAGAGAGGAGGAAAATTGGACTTCGGCCCAATTTGAGAAGGAAAGGAAAAAGAAAGAAAAAGAAAGGAAAAAAGGAAAAGCCCCACTTTTGCCGAGTTTTAAATTAATTTGCTTGGCCAAATTTTATACTCTGTAATTTGAGTTTAAATCCTGTTAATCGATTTGGAACCTCAATTTAATTAAATTAAGTTCTTTTAGAGGGATTTTTCCTAAGTTGATTAAGCCAATTATTATTTACGAATTTAGGCTTGTCGACAAAACTCCGGGCGTGACAATGGGTCATCTTCAGCGTTGTAATCATCCATTGTGGGGACAAATAAGATCCCTCGTGGCCTAACCTTGTAAGCTACCCACCATGCATTAAGAGTTCTATCATCTTTACATGCATATGGAATATAATACACCTGCGTCACTTGGCTTGCAAGTACAAAAGGCTCATTTGCTGGATTACATGAAGCATGTGCAACTTCAACTAATCCAAAATTTTCTAAATGACGCACTCCATTGGTAGGGTGAAACCAATGACAGTCAAACAAAACAAGTGTAAATTCACTATCACCATCAAACCGTAACTCAATTATATCTTTGATAATACCATAGTACTCAAGTTCTTCGTTATTTGCATCATTAGTCCCAGCAGCGAGCACCCCTGTATTTATTGTAGTTAGATTTCCTTTGGACTTTTCATATTTTTCAGATCGAAATCTGTGCCCATTTACTTCATAAATATCATATGATTTGACCCTCAAAGCACATCCCCGTGACAAGCGACGTAGCTCATTATTAATGCTTGCATCCTTAGAGCACTGCAACAAAGGGTGCAGATTAAAGTTAAATCCTAACTTCTAGACATAATTCTACAAAATAAATTAGTATAAGTAGCTATTGAACAAGTACCAATTTTCTAAACCAGTCCAACAGGTTAGGTTTTCCACTACTAGCTCCATTTCTCCTTAGATTGTCCAGCTCCTTTTGATTTGGTGGTCTTGCACGCCTCCATTGTTCAGATTCAAATTTTCTATAGTTTCATAAATAATAAAATTAAGCTATAATGAAGCTATAATGATTCCATACAGGTGGACGACTTACTCGATTAAACTATCCATCTCAGTCATATTTGAGAATATATAAATCATTACTGTCTTGTATTCTTCATTAGTTAAAGTCCTAGACATCCCTCGACCAAACTTCCATCCTCTCACTTGGAACAAGCTCAAGCTACTTCCACAAGCAACACCATTTTGGGCATAACATTGAGGACGGTTGCGCGTACTAGCTATTAGTTCAGGCAAGTACAACGATGTAAAATGTGAAATTTCTTCCACAAGATAGGACTCAGCTATTGAACCTTCAACACGTGCCTTGTTGCCAACTTTTCTTTTAAGTGTTTTTATGAAACTGCATGAAGGTTAATATGGAATGGTTAATTTAAATATAATATTACTGCTATCTATAGCATAATAAATTTTAAATATATACCTCTCAACTAGGTACATCCAATGATATTTCACAGGGCCCCCCACCATAGCTTGATATGGAAGGTGTACCATTAAGTGTTCCATTGAATTGAAAAACCCAGGAGAGAAGATTTTCTCCAATTTACATATTATAACGGGTATACTAGCTTCTAGTTGAAGCATTTGAGCAGGATCGATCTCTTTTGCACATAACCTTCTATAGAAATAACTTAGCTCAGCTAATACCTCCCACACATCTCTATCAACAAATCCTCGAATCATAACAGGAAGCAATCTCTCCATGAATATGTGATAGTCATGGCTCTTTAGCCCATGTATCTTGAGTTGTTCCATATTAACACCTCGCCTTATGTTTGCTGCATATCCATCTGGAAATTTGATCTCACCAAACCACTTCATAACTTCCTTTTTTTGGGCTCTTGACAAGCAGAAAGATGCCCTTGGCTTCTCCCACCTATTATTTGGCTTTTCTACAAGATTCAGATGGGGTCTATTACATATCATAGCTTGGTCAAGATGAGCCTTCACATTATCTTTTGTTTTGTCAGTAATGTCAAGACATGTGTTAAAAATAGCTTCAGCTATATTTTTTTCATTGTGCATTACATCAATATAATGTCGAACCAATATCTCTGGAAAATATGGCAACTCCCACCAAATTGGAATGTGGGTCCAATTATGTGTTATGCCATAATCCTCAAAAGAATTAGCTTTAACATTATTCATGTATTGCTGGACCTGTAGTCCTGTTAAATGAGGTGGAGGCATGTCATGCACTACTGTCCCTTTCATAAATGCATTTATTTGATTTCTGAATATGTGGTCAGCGGGTAAAAATCTTCTATGGCAATCAAACCAACTGTACTTATGTCCAATAGGTAACCAAGTAGTACTAATATTTGCCATACATTCTGGACAAGCTAGTCCACCATGGGTGGACCACCCAGAGAACATGCCAAGTGCAGGAAGATCATGAATTGAATATTGGTAGGCCACTCTCATATTGAAATTTTGCTTCAAATTACTATCATAGGTTTGTACTCCTTGCCATGCTTGCTTAAACTCATCTACTAGAGGACGCATAAGCACATTCATGTTCTTGCCAGGATGATTTGGTCCAGGAATAATAAGGCTAAGAAATATATTTTCGTCCTTCATACAAAGAGCTGGAGGTAAGTTTAGAGGTATCACAAACACTGGCCAGCAAGAATATTGTGCCCCAAAGTTAAAAGGGTTGAAACCATCAGTAGCTAATGCAACATAGACATTCCTTGCATCTGCTGCAAAAGTTGGGAAGCACATATCAAAGTGTTTCCATGCTTGGGCATCGGATGGGTGCACCATTTGTTCTGGATTAGAACGGATACCCTCCTTATGCCACCGCATATGCTTTGCAGTTCTTGGTTCCATATACATCCTTTGCAACCTTGGTATAAATGGGAGGTAACGCATTACTTTACGTGGTACTGGTTTTCTTTTTCTCCCTGGTGTTTCCACTTTAGATACATAGCGATTTTCATTACAGACATCACATTTTTCTTTTTGATCATCCTCTTTGTAGTATATCATGCAATTATTTATACACACATCTATCTTAACATATGGCATTTTTAATCCACTTAGAAGGCACTTACACTCATACAAGTTGGGTGGCATCTTTTGACCCTCTGGTAGTATATCACCAAATAGCTTAAGCAAATTGTCTATGCACTCTGCAGAGAGACTATATTGTGATTTAATACCCATTAAACGTGTGACGACTGTTAAACGTGAGACTTGAGTGGAACTGTGGAGTGGTTCTTTTGATGCATCCAACATAGCATAAAATGCCTTAGCATCTTCAGTTGGCTCATCTTCTGTATGCATTGCATCCCCTATGTCACCCAACATGTCATCTAATGAATCACTGGTGTTAAAAGTCTGTTCTGGTGTAGGTGAACTAATGGGCTGCTCTCCATGTTCAGTCCATCTATTATAACCAGGCATAAATCCTCTCTGACAGAGATGCATGCTCATTACATTCTTCCTCCGTCTAATTCTATTGCGACAAGTTGAACAAGGGCAAACAACTCCATATTTATCAGAACTCGGTATACCTTGAAAAGCATGATCCAAGAAAGCATTTGTGTTGTGTACCCATTCATGGGAATGACATCCATTATTATTCCACCCATTGTACATCCAACTACGTTCTTCTATCGACATGCTTGCCTACAAATATGCCATGTAAAACAGACTTTTAATGAAATGTTCCCCATAGTTAGTCTATGGGCATACTGTTATTCTAATATAATTTACTCAGTTATCTCTAAATAATCTTGTTTACCTACCCCACCAAAACCCTTCCAGAAAGCATATGCCATATGAAAAATCAAAGATACAGCGTAAAAAAAATTGGTTTGCATGCGAACTTACTTAGCTAAGGCTGTTGCTGCAGAGAAGATGTTGAGCTTTCAACTTTACTGGATATATATGGAACTTCACCACTGTATATTGTTCAAGCTGGCTAGGAGTGTTTTCATTTCAAGGATGGATCAAGGGACTGCTTCACTTTCTTTTTCTACAAAACAGCAATAGTTAGCACAAAAAAAATTAGTGCACCGTATAAAGAGTTACGGAACAGAAGGAGCTTTTTCATCTATAGACACTAAATTTATTTAGCGGTAACAATTAGCACTATGAAACAAGTAAAATCCAAATACTAATGGATGAAGTCAGGTATAAACATCCTGTTGTGAAATAGCACTAGAATAAACAAACCTAAAAAAATTAAAGAAAACCTTAAGATTTACAAAGTATACTACCCATTGACCCTAAACAAAATCCCCTCCCCCCACCCACACGAAAAAATAGCTCACTAGACAATAATTCCTAGGCAACTCACAGATCCACCAATATGGATTTTTTCATACAAGCAGAAGTAATCACACATTCACGAGGGGAGAGAAGAGGATATGAAAAATTGCATACATACTGACCAAAGTTGTGGTCGAAATCAGTGGCTCCCGCTGCAGCCAACCAAGGGTAATCAAGAAAGGGGTGAACACCTCACGATCTGAGACAAACTCTCACAAATTTGGTGCAGCTAGATGGGGATGACGAAATTAGGGTTCAAGAGATGAATCGGGGGAGGAGATGAGGAGGAATCGTGAGACTTCATGGGGCTGAGGAAGAGGAGTGATGCCAGCAAGGGAGGAGGTCGGCTGAAATCATCTCAGTGGAGAAGCTTGGCCGGAGTTGATGGTTCTGTGGTGATGCACTAGAGTGGAGACCAAACTTGAGGAGGCAAAAGGAGGAGGAGAGAAATGGGTTGAGAAGAGAGCAGGACTGCAGGAGTACTAAGAAAAAATTGGGGGATGGGAGGGAAAGGGTGAAAATTTTAGCGCTAAACAAAAAAAAATTGGAGGGAACAAAGTATTCCCCTTGGTTTGTCTCGTAATGGTTTGTTTCCTAGGAAAACAATTCCACGTTGTCACCCTTTTTCACACTTTCTATGTTGGTATTGGCTTGTTTGAGTTATGTGGAATAGTTCCCTACGGATTAGATGAAACTCTAGGAGACATTTTTATTTCCCTTGGAATTTAGAATACATGCCTAGGGAATGAACTATCCCTTGGACTATTAATTCACTACTAGGGAAAGAATTTTAACCGTGGGCAACCTGGAGATTTCTAGTAGTATAGATTAATGAATATGTGATTCATTTATGAGACTCTTTATATTGTAAGTTTACTATTTCTTCAATGTTTTCTTGATTAAATGTCATATATGGAACAACTGTGATTAGATGATCAATACGTGTATTGATTAATGATCATGTGTAACATCCCGAGTTTTTCCCTAAGCTAATAAATCATTTTCCTAAATTGAATTACAAGATATCTCGTTGGTTTAGTCTGGAGTTAATTAATCAAAAGGAATTGTGTAAATAATTCACCCAAAAGACGGTGAATACGTGTTTTCATATTTTCCCATGAAAAATGCGGTTAATTGGATGTATAGTTGAGATTTTAGAAACAAACGGATTGAAAGTGCACTGAATAAAAATCATTCAATTAAATCGGCAACCCGTTCGAGCCATTTTTCTCTTTTTAGTCGTAGGTTTGCCTTTCACGGGTCAAAAGTCATCTTCGCGCGTTACTCGGCCCAAGGCTCAGCTGGACAACCCTTCCCCTCCTCCAATGGACGTGCTCCCCATGCCCCAGTCAAGGCCTTTCAGCCGTGCCAACCGTGGCGGAGCCAGCCTTGGCCATATGCACCCTCCCCCTCCTGTGGCCGAGCCTAGGCTCAGCCGTGGCGACCTCTGTCTCTCCTCCCCGTGCCTTCAATACCCTCTCCAAGTCCAGCCAAAGTCTTCCAATTCCCACCTAATCATAGTCCAATACAACCCCTAAACTCATATGGATTGGACGGAAAGATAAGAGGGATTAGTAGAGTCCGAGTTGGACTGATGATTGAATCGGACTGGATGAGATGGTTGAATTGGATAAGGAAAAGGAGTCTGATAAAAGGGGAGATAAAGGACACAGTCCGTTTATGGAATTGGAAAAAATGTAATATAGTAGTTTAGTTTCGGTGTTGGCTTGTTAGGAAAGTTAGAGTTTATATTTGTTAAGTTTAGTTAAAAGATACGTGTTCGTATCTGTAAGAGTCAGTTGTTAGGGTCTAAATACAAAGCTCGATAGTTCGTAAATCATTAGATACAGATCAATACAATTATTCTTGGTGCATCGCCACCAATTCCGATGGAGCGAGCTGTCGGAGTAGGGTTAATCAACTTTGTGATGTAAATTTGTGTCTGTCAACCCGTCGAATAGATTGGATAGGACTTTCTCGGTTCAGTACGATATTCTATCTAATATATTTGATGGTTTACCCGTAGTCTTATTATGATTGTTTTCATCTATTATATAGCTTGAAGTAATTATATGCCTTCGATCACAAGCCGTGTATGATTATCAATCTAGTTTATAGTTATGAAATTGTTCGATGCAACTCTATATTAGTTTAGTTCGATCAATTTTGTTTATCCAAATTCATGATTAGAGAGTAGGTTCAGTGCATGCATGTTCGGTTCTATTGGAGTTATAGCCAATGATTTATTAGTAATTCATTGGTTGGCTCATTAGATCTGCAAATCGTTGGTTTATCTACGATTATAGCTGTTTTAATTGCATATTGTCTTGGTTTAGTCCGATCTATGGCAATTCAATCTGATCTAATGATAGATGTCCTTCTGAGTTGATAAGTTTAACGGGATAAGTTGTTGAGTAACCCTACATTAGCAATTAATTATCAATGGTATGCAATATCATCTTGAGATGATTCTTGACTATGTTTAAACTTGAACTGTATTGGTTTAGTCCGACCTTCGAGGTTTAGAATATGTATGCATTAGCTCATCTAATATTATTTACGATTGGTCATTAAAATGATAATTCAGGTTATTATGTGTAGTTTACATAATAGACTTTATCGTTCGGTGATTATTGGTATAATAATCGATGAGTCTATCATTCATCAGATAAATTTTAGAACTGTCTAGGTTAAATCCGATCTTCTAAGTTTGATCCTGGTGGTTGATTTGTTAACCGGTTATATATTGTAGTTTAGTCGATAAGGTATATATATTTATAATTGATCGTAATAAATTCCTTTGAACTAAGGGATACACTTCTTCGGCAAGGGTCCTAAAAGCGGTATCGGCTGTCAAGGCAATTGAGTATTTTAGGGTTAATATTTTCGAATGTTTTATATCTTATCAGTTGTAGGATCAAACTGACTAGCACGCCTATTTTCTAGTTAAGATTCTAAGAATTTAGATCTTGCACTGAAGCGATCTAGGAGTCTTCTCGGCCTTCGTGTGTGACACGTCCAAAATCAGCTTTTGGCGTCAACACATCGTCCACAGAATCATCGGCACCAGCGCCACGCTACTGCTCTCCTTGCTCCCTCCCCCACTGTCAGCATCATCCCGCCACCAAACAGCGGTGTTCTGCTTCACCCCCATGCGCCGAGTTGGCGGTCGCCATGTCCGTCGGCACCAACGGCGTGTCTGTGCCTGCCTGGATGATGAAGTTCTTGAATGTGATGCACTGCAGAAGCAAAAGTTAACTCGTCAGTAAATTTGGTTTCTTTCCATCTCTCTCTATCTTGCAATTGTGAATCAAAGTAAGTTGCTCTCTTTCTCAATTTGAAAATCAAAGGAAGTTTTATTCTAGCAAGATCAAGATGAAGATAAAATCTAGGCTGCAATGATTGATGGATCCCCTTTTGCACCAGCCAAAGGGGTAAAACAGTTTCAGATCAAATTAAAAAGAGAAAACCTATGCAAAATAATAGAAAATAGAGGAATGAAAAAAAATCAGAGTCGTCATTCGATAATGACGTTTAGTGAAACCCATATCTGAAGCGACAAAATAGACAAAACACACCTTTGACAATGGCAAAATAGCAAATTTCTCGTCAAGAGCTAGAGGGCAAAATAGCAAAATTCTTGACAGGCCTTTTTTCCTGCTGAGCTCCTAGCCTGCCAAACAATCCCTTAGGGTTTTGCACTTATACAATCGAGTACCCATTATCACACTAAGACTAGGAAAACAAATATGGATACCATCCGAGTAGCCCTAATCAAACCTAAGTAGAACTTTGTGTAGGAGGTCACAGGATAATTCCGGCGATCGCTGGAGTCTGAATGAGAGAAAGGAGATCGGAGTTGGAGAAGAGCAAATAAAAGTGGAGAAAGATATGGAGATAGAATATTATGTTTCTATTATTTTTCCTCACTTTAGATGTTGCACGCTTCCTTGGTTATATACATCCATACTGGGCTGAAGGCCCCCACACGCACACCGGCTCGCAAGCCCAACACATGCTCTCTTACGCACTCGCACACGTAACAGTGCCCTCTCCTGGTGCAGTAGCTTGTCCCCAAGATGGAGCAGATGGAAAACGTGCCCGCAAGACTTCATAATCTTCCCAAGTGGCATGATCAGCAAGTAATGAGGCCCATTTCACCAAAATTTGAACATGCACAGAGTTACCTTTCTTCACCAAACGATGATCAAGGATGGCTTCTTTCTTCACCAAACGATGATCAAATACTGGAGTATGATCAGGTATGTGCTCTTTCAGGCACCACATCCGCAGCATCCAAAACAACAGGCGCAGGTAAGGACTTAAATACAGGAGTATGATCAGGTATGTGCTCTTTGAGTTGAGTACATGGAACACAGGATGAGTTAAGCTGGAATCTGGCAAATCCAATCGATAAGCGACAGCCCCTATCTTTTCCAGAATAACAAATGGACCATAGAACTTGTACAACAATTTAGGATATGGTCTATTGACCACTGAAGACTGAGCATATGGCTGGAGTTTTATGAAAACAGAGTCTCCTATTGAAAAACTGCGATTGGAATGCCCTTTGTCAACTTGATTTTTCATCCTCAATTGGGCACGAGCAAGTTGGTGTTGCAAGAATGCAGACAGTTGTTGACGCTCATGGATGAAATCATGGACGTCGGAATGAGAAGCATGATGCAAGGCAGGAACCTGAGAGTAATGGGGATCCACACCAAACAAAGGCTTGTGAGGTGAACAACCCAAAGAAGTGTGATAATGGGAATTTTACCAGAACTCAGCCAAATGAAGCTAGCCATGCCATTTCTTGGGATTGGCTTGCGTCATGAAGCGCGAATACATCTCAAGACATTGATTAACCCTCTCAGTCTGCCCGTCGGTTTTGGGGATGATTCATGTACTCATTTGCAGTTGAGTATTCCACATAGCAAACAGTTCAGTCTAGAATTTGCTAGTGAACAGATGATCTCAGTCTAGCATTATAGAATTGGGAATACCATCAACCCAAAACACAACCCTATCAACAGTACGAGCAACTTGAGGGGCTGTAAAAGGATGTTTCAAAGCAGTAAAGTAGGCAAACTTAGTAAATTTGTCAACTACTACCAAAATGGAATTATAGCCAGCAGACCGTGGTAACCCTTCAATAAAATCCATAGAGATGTCCGCCCAAGCTTCTTTAGCTATAGGCAAGGGAACCAGCAACCCGGGCAACTTACCATGCTCATGTTTTGCCTGTTGACAAACCTGACATTGTTTGACAAAACTATCGATATCAGATTTGAGTCCTGATTAGGTAAACAATTTCTTGATGCGTTGATGAGTATCTGCAATCCCAGAACGGCCACCAACCAAGGATGCATGAAAAGCATGAATAATTTTGGACTGTAACCCACTATTCGACCCAATCCAGATCTTACCTTGGTATCTAATGAAACTATCAGATAGAGAATAGTCCTTGGGATTGGGTGAATGAAAAGACAACTCAGCCAATAGCTTCTGAGCCTGAGAATCAATAGCATACGAATTAACCACTTCTAGAATCCACACAGGTTGAACCACAGAGATTGCACAAAAAGAAGAATGAGAAGGAATGTTGGATAATGCATCTGCTACGACATTCTCACTGCCCTTTTTTATATTGAAAAGTGTACTGTAAGCCCAGCAATTTAGTCATGGCTTTCTGTTGCAGCTCGGTACCCAACACTTGATTATCCAAATGACATAAGCTTTTGTGATCAGTTCGAATAGTAAATGGACCTCGAGAGAGATAACAACGCCAATTGTCAATAGCCATCATAATAGCCAAAAATTATTTCTCATAAATGGATAACTTCTGATTATGAGGTCCCAATGTCTTGCTATAGTATGGAATAGGATGATCTTGTTGACCGACCACAGCTCCAATACCGAAAGCACATGCGTATGTCTCTAGAACAAACGATAAATGAAAATTAGGTAAGGCTAGCACTGGAGTACTGCTCATAGCCAATTTTAACTGTTGAAATGCATGTTTGTCACGCCCGGAGTTTTATCCCAAGCCTAAATTTGTAAAAGAAATTCGTAAATAACAACCGGCTTAATTAACTCAGGAAAAATCCTTCTAAAAGGAATTAATTTAATTAAATCGAGGTTCGCAAATCGATTAACTGGATTTAAACTCAAATTGCAGAAGTATAAAATTTGGCCAAACAAATTAATTTAAAACTCGGCAAAAATGGAGCTTTCCTTTTTCCCTTCTTTTTCCTTTCTTTTTCCCTTCCTTCTCAAATTGGGCCGGAGTCCAATTTTCCTCCCTCCCTTTTCCTTTTCCTTTTTCTTTTTCCTCTCCTCCTTCCCGGGCCGGCCCAGCCGAGCCGGCCCACCACTCCCTCCAGGCCAGCCCAGCCGAGCCGGCGCCTTCCCGCGCGCGCGCCCCCTCTGCCTGGGCCGCCGTCTCGGCCCAGCTCACTCGCCCGCGCCGCGCCCGCAAGGTCCGCGCCGCCTCCCTCCTCCCTCGCACCACTGATAGGTGGGACCCACCTGTCAGCGATCGAGTCCTCGCCAGTGCGCCGGGTCCGAGTCCGCCGCCGCGCCGCAACCGCCGCCGCCGCAATGGCCGCCGCTGCGACCTCGCCGCGCCCGACTCGGTCTCCACCGGCCATCCCGCCCTAGCCGACGCCGCCACCCTATAAATCCCCTCCTCACCGCCGCGCTGCCGCTGTTTCCCCTCCGCCACCGAGCCGCCGCTATGCCCTGTCGTTCGCCGCCGACGTGCGATCTCGCCCTCTGCTGCCCGTCGTCGCTGTCCAGCCGCGCCGTCGCCTCCGCCTCGGCTTCGCCGACCTTCCACCGGCCTTCGTCGCCACCGGTGGTCGCCGAGCTTCCTCGCCGCCTCCTCGTCCTTTTCGCCGTCGTGCCCGACTTCGCCGTCCGCGCGTCACCGTCCACGCTCGTGACGTCGCAAGCCGCCGCTCGTCCGCGTCTCCACCTCCGCTTCATCCTCGCCGACTTGCTGCCGTTCTCCATCACCGCTGGTGAGCTCTCCTCTCCTCTCTCCCTCTTTCTTTCCTCTTCGCCGCCGCTGCCGACCTCCCCGTGCTGTCGTTAAGCGCCAGGAGCCACGCACCGCCCCCGCCGGGTCGCCCCCCGCCGCCCCGCTGCATCCCCCTCCTCTTCCTCCGTGCGCGCGCCGCCCGGCCGTCGCCGCCGTCGCCGCGATGCGCCGTCACCGCCTCCCCGCCCTACGTGCGGTAGCCGCCACCTATAAATCCCCCTCTCCCTCGCGCCGCCGACGCCGCTCCACAGCGCCGCCGCGCCACCGTCGCCTGGTGCCGATCGATCTCGTCGCATCGGTCGTCGTCGCCGCGCCACCCCGGTGAGCCCGCTCTCCTCCCTTCCTCTGTTTCTTCGTGCCACTGCGAGTGCGCCCCGCCGCTCGCCGTCGGCCGATGTCCTCCGTCGCCACCCGATCCTGCCACTCGTCGCCGCTCCGAGCCGTGCAACCCCGTCGCCGTCTCCGCCTCCTCCACGCCGACTCGTCGTCGCCATTCTCGTCGCCGTCCCTTCGCCCGTCACCACCTTCCGTCGCCACTGCCGATCTCCTTCGCCGCTGGCCGTCACCACTTCTCCTCAGCCCTCGCCGGACCTCGCCGCCGTCGCTGGTTGCTGACCGCCGCCGCTCAGCCGCCCACTCCCTCCTCCGCTCCAGCCGAAGCCGAGTACGCCGTCTCCGCCGCGTCGTCGCGTCACTCGCCGCCAGCCGCGCTCTCCTCCCCCTCTCTGTTTCCCTCTCTCTGGCCAGCGGGTCCCACCCGCCAGCCCCTCCCTCTCGGTCGGGCCCGCGTGTCAGCCTCTCCTCCCCTCTCTCCCTCTCTCTCCTCCCGTGGGGCCCAGCTGTCAGCCGCCCACTTCCCCTCTCTCCCACTGACAGGTGGCCCCCACCCGTCAGCGCCTCCTCTCTCCTCGCTGACGTCAGCAGCCCCATTAATTGCGCAATAATTCAATTAAGGTTTTCTGTTTAGTTTAAAAACACAGATAAACTTCTAAAATTCACAGTTAATTCATCTAGTCTCCGTTTAGGTCCATTCAAGTTTCATTAAATTCATAAAATTGCCAAGAATCCATTAAAAATAGTTTCTTTCTCTGTTTCAGTAGTTTTATAGCCTGTTTTGCTTATTTTGCCTTGTTTGTTGTAGGTTTTGACCCCGTCGCAGCGCCGTTCGTTCTCGAAGTCGTCGCCGAAGTTCCTCGCGGGTCTAAGCAAGGCAAGTGGCACCCTTCTTTGATCATATTGAACCTATGATTATAAAATCCCCCGCTTTTACATTCAAACATGCATCGTATTCAAATGTATTTACTTTATTTATCTATTGGGCATTTACCTTTATATCCGTTGATTCCCACTCATTATTATTGTCATCCAAGGGTCAATTTGACTAGAAAATAGGCTTAGGCAATGCTTAGCCATGCTTAGTTCAACTAGCTCACCAATTATTATTTAATTATTTGTTAGACTTTGATAGACCTTTAATGGTTTTGATCATGGTTAATCTCCCGATGTGGATTAATAATAAACTAAAATATTGCTTATGGTGGGCTGTGGGTGCATGGTTTTGAGAGTCGTGCCCATGGCAATTAAGGACCGGTTCTCAGGAAACCCTGAAGGTCTTACACGTACTAACCACAAGCTAGAATGGGCAACGGTGAGACTCGTAATCTAGCTTGTCCCTATTTGACATACCGAGGCAAGGGTAGGCGTGATGGAGTATGGACGGGCAATCGTGGTGTAATGAAAGCCTCTGCTACTTCCGGATCTACCAAGGCACAAGAGGAGACTGCCCGACTTGGTGTAAAGGAGGGGGTGAAACCTGAAGTGTGGTGCGATTGTCTAGGGAGGGTTAGGTGAAAGGTCTTATCATGGTTTCCGTACTAAGGTATCGTGGTGATACGTTGGGGCATGGTAACATGCTTGGCAGCCATGTCTTGTGGGTAAAGTTGTACACCTTTGCAGAGTAAAACTATTCGAATAGCCGTGCCCGCGGTTATTGGGCGAACTGACAGATTCACTGGGATTAGTTGAACCATTAATAACCTGATCAATCTTGGAACTGGTTTGACCCTGCGCAACGTGGTGTAACGTTGGCAGTGGTTTGGGTCTGTCGCAACGTGGTTTAACGTTGGACAGAGGGTTGACCCTGTTGCAGTGTGGTGTAACGCTGAACAGTGGTTTGGGCCTGTTGCAACGTGTGTAACGTTGAACAGTGGATGATTATTTTAAATGTTTACTTTACTTTTATTTCAGTCTATTTTATCTACTGTTTTGCTAAATTACTGCAGCTTTGTGCAATTTAGCCTTAGCCTATCCCTTGATACCCTATTGCATTCATTATTCTCCCTCTGTTGGGTATTACTTGTTGAGTACGGTGGTTTGTACTCAGCCTTGCTTAATTTTTCCCCCACCAGAGCAAGTGCCAGAGCCTGTGTCAGAAGAAGGTTGTTCCGAAGGTTGAAGCGAGGTTCAGTCCGCCGTCAAGAATGCCTGTGGTGTGGAGCCGTCATCGCCAGTTGAAGCTGAAGATTAGATGGTTTAGTTTGTTTCCTTTTCCGCTGCATTTCGATAGATAATTGTTTTTATTTGTTTTTGAGTCGTGGAACTGTGTATTGATTTGTCATAGTGTGTACTCGGGTTGATTCCTGGACCGAGATTTAATACATGCTATTGTTCAGAAATTTGGTGTAAAATTTCTGGGCGTGACAATGTTGAGCCTCCTCGGTCCATTGAAAAGTTTTTTTCTTCAACAACAAAGTGAAAGACCGAGCTATAATACTATAACTCTTCACGAACTTCTGATAATAAACAGTGAGCCCTAGAAAACCTCGTAGCTCCATGACAGATGTCGGTGAGGGCCATGCCAACATGGCTGCTGTTTTCTCAGGATCGGTGCTCACACCTTGATTAGAGATGACATGTCCCATGTAGTCCAATTTATTGCAGGCAAAGAAAAATTTAGATAACTTGGCAAACAACTTATGGTGCCTCAAAACCTTAAACACTTGCTCAAGATGAGACAAATGGCTAGCCATATCAGGACTATATACCAATATATCATCCATAAGAACTAGAACAAGTTGTCTCAGAAAAGGGGTAAAAATAGAATTCATAAGACACTAAAAAGTGGATGGAGCATTAGTAAGGCCAAAGGGCATAACCCTGAATTGATCTTGAAAGTTGTTTTATACTCATCCTCTTCCACCATCCTGATCTGATGATAACCAGCCTTCAAATGTAACTTGGAAAACAATTTAGTACTAGCCAATTCATTCAATAACTCAACAACAATCAGTATAGGAAATTTACTTTTGATGGTAATAGCGTTAAGCTTGCGATAGTCCACACAGAACCTCCAACTGCCATCCTTTTTCTTAACTAGGAGAACTGCTGAGGCATAAGGACTCGATCTTGGTGTAATTAATGTAGTATCAATCATCTCCTTGACTTGTTTCTCAATCTCATCTTCTCGTAGAGGAGAGCTTTGGCAATAACACAATAGTGTGATCATAGACTCGGTGAGGAGGTAATGTATTAGTGTTCTGAAAAATGTCAGCACAAGAATCAACTAAAGGTTGTACTGCAGCTGGCACTACTGCCAAAATCTTGTAAACACAAGAATCCATTAGTACAGCTGCCCAAATTTCACACCCTTTTTGCCATTTCAGCACTTGTGATAAAGACACAGTAGTTAACTCGGAGGGGAACTACTCCTGCTGAACACTTTGGAGAGAAATTAATTGATTGTGATACTAGAATTTCATAGTTTTATTTGCCCAATGGCAAGATATTTCACCCCATTGTTCAAGCCAATCTATGCCCAAAATTGCATCATGACCCCCTAAAGCAACAACTCTCATGTCGTAGGTAATGGTGTGCCCCTGTATCCACCAAGAAAATGCAGGCATCATATACCATTCGCCACTTTAACCATAGATGGGGAGATCGGTTTTAAAGGTAAGCTTAAAAGCCGCACAAAATTGAAATCAATAAAACTGTGAGAACTGCCCAAGTCAATCAACATCAGCAACACTTTATTCTTGACCAAAGCTCTTAGTTTAATAGCATAAGGATGGTTAGCTCCAGTCAAAGCATTCAGTGACACATGACAAAGGACACTCCTATTCAGCCTCAACCACAACATCAAGAACATCATCCGAATATGTCATGCATTGCCATAAATGTTAAGTGACTAGCAATAGCACATCGGTGCTCAGGACTATATTTCTCACCACATTTAAAACATAGTCCCTGAGCGCGGCGATAATCTTTCAGTTGCTTAGCTTTCCACAACTCTCCTTTGTCTAACCTGGGTAAGGGCACATCAGCACTGGAAACACCCTCTGATTTCACAAAAGATGACATTCTCCCAACAAACTTCTTGCTCTGTTTAGGCTGAAATTCTAGTAGTAACACCTCCTGAGTCAGGGCAACCACAACAGCTTGTTGTATAGTAACAGGCAATTGTACTGCCACTACTGCTCTAATGTCGTCATGAAGACCCAACACAAACTGGGTGATTAACACATGCCACCAACAGTGGGGTCAAACACCCAAACCTGATAAACAAGAGAATCAAACTATTGAATATACTCTTGGACAGTACCAGCTTGTTTCAATGTATGCAAGGCAATCATCTTTTGGCGTTCTGTATTGCCTTCAAATTCTGTTGCTACTGCATGCCGAAATAATTGCCAAGTACTCAAATCAGCAATCAATTTGTGAGAATGAAACCACTGCACCGCATTGCCAGACATATGCAACATAGCAGCCGATACTCGAAAGGTGAGTGGAATCTAATACATGCCAAAATAGGTCTCACACAAATCCAACCAAATGCGCACATTCGTGCCATCAAAACGAGGAAACCCATTCTCGGAACCAGAGGAAACTTCTGGCTCCATTGCTCTGTCCCATCACGACCACCCTCGACATACTCCCACTATGACATATTCCCATGAACAGGTGGGCGGTGAGGTGGAAGGGGGGTAATACTCACCGGCGGAACCTCAGGCGGAGCACCCAGGATACTCAACAACATACCACTGGGCAATGTCGAAGGCGTCGCTGTAACCCGCTTCAGCATCCGAGTAAACTCGATCTGATCCTGCTGCATTTGCCCAACTGAATCCATCACCAAATCCACCTTCGAGGCCACATGTGTCAAACGCTCACCCTGCTATACCAACAAAGCATCCACTGCCTCCAGCAATTTCAGCTCCATGGACTCCATAGCAGCTTTTAGCGGTGCTGATAACATGACTGGTGCCATGATGGATACTCCTCCGAGAAAAGCCAAACACCCACACCCGAAGGTAGACGCATGCCTGAACCCAAATCTGATACCATTGTAAGAGGTCACAAGATAATTCCAGCGATCGCTAGAGTCTGAACGAGAGAAAGATCGGAGTTGAAGAAGAGCATAGAAAAGTGGAGAAAGAGTTGGAGATAGAATATTCTGTTTCTATTCTTTTTCCTCCCTTTAGATGTTGCACGCTTCCTCAGTTACGTAGATCCATACATGCACACCGGCTCGCAGGCCCAACACATGCTCTCTTACGCACTCGCACACGTAACACTTTGCATCTCTTTCCTTCTCAAAAACACCTTCATGATCTACTTTGGATTTTATCCATACACGTAGGATGTACAAGACATGCTTATGTGTACTCCGTCATGTTACATACACAGCAAAATTTGCTACATGACAAAAAAAAGTCGCAGAATCTGATGTCCAACCTATCGTGTAAACAAGCATGACGTTTCCCGTCTTGCTCAATTACAACATGTCCATCAAACACAAAAGAACGGGGGATTGGGACCATACTCGTGTTATTAGTATGCTAAGTCTGGTTCTGTTACTAGGCTAGAAGAAACTCTTCAATCTAAAGGGGAAATTAGAGATACTCCAAAATTTGGACTAGAAGCAAGTTCTAAGTACCGGACAGAAAAACTAGTTAGCTCGACATCATGATTGGATCACATGCCTGAAGGCCCTGGTTTGCGTAGTATCTTACATCAACATCAGGATCCTCGCTGAGCTCAACAAGGCATGGTTTCACGGTCTTATCCAGGACCTACAGAGTAAGTATTCGTAATATTCCCCAATAACCTGTAATCGAAGTGTAGCACTACAAAGAAAAGGGATCATGACAAAAACACTTGAGGTACTCACAGATTGATCTAGGGTCGGTATAAGTGACTGCAGAACTTTTGCAACGTTGCACTTAATGTTTGGCACTCTGAAAATTTCAACATATATGCATATGTTAGTGAGGCCTTGAAAGGATGGACAGTATAAAAAAGTTACAGCTAACAAATCGTTGACCTATCCTTTGAGGACTTAATCACAACAGGGAGCAGCTTTTGCCAGGTAATTTCCGCACCCATGACAGGGGCCAAAAATGAAATAGCTCGCAGGATGGTCATGCGGTATAGATAATGTGGGTTGTTTATCTTCTCCAGCACCTAGAAAAAAGAAACATTTAAGCTAACAAGGCTAGGAAATTTAGCTATAACCCTATTACAGCAAAGAGCAAAGGGCAACTCTTCGGTGCATTTTACTGGTAGTATTATATTACTAGTAGAAAAAGGATATTTTTGTACTTTGTTAATTACTTGATTAGCAATATTTTGTAATTTTTATTTTGTTTGCAATAAAGATCACAATAAAAGAATGATATTACCCCTTTAAATTTCTACTACACCTAATATTGTTGGTACTATAATTACCGATAAAAATAGATCAACGGTACTACCAGTAATATGCACCGGAGTCAACCCTAAGAGCAAATATATGCATCACTTCACTAGATTAGTAGATTCTATTTGGAATCGAGAAATGTAAAACTGAAGAATAATGAGCTGGTTTGAACAGTATTCTGTACATTCCCTGTCGAACATAGCTAACCTTAGATTACTATCAACAGCATTAACTTGAGATTATGTTATCGACAGCATTGTGTTGGATCTCTCACAAGGCCAACAATAGATTAGCACCAGAGTTTACCTCTACAAAAATAAGATATTATTTTCTAGTTTACATGTAAAAAAGATAACACGCTGATGCAAAACATTAATTACTAATTGCCTTCCACAATACAACAATAAGAAAAGGCCCATGCAATTTGCTTAACTGAAAAATCCCAAACAACAAATTAACCCGCTTAGTCATGATGAGGATTTCACAAAGGTAAATGACAGGTTCAGATAGTAGGGACAGTACCTGTGGGATTATATGTTGCGTCGCCCATTCTGGCCCAAACCCCTCAGCTAGGCGCTTCAAATTGTTTGCAGAAGCATCTCTGATTGAGAAGACCTAAAATTAAAATCCAGTTAAGTTATATTAAATAACAGGTTATAGATCTTACTCAGTCTGCATTACAAAATATCAATGAAATCGTAAAAGAACTTTTTCAGAAGAATGACAGTCCTATTTTAGTTTATGTTCAAATAAACTGGTACAGTGATATTTAGATTAAATTATTGCAGTCTCAACCATGGAGAGTGAAATAACCCAAAACTATACAAATTCGCATACCTATTCTAACACTTACAACTATCATAATTATTACGTTTTTTTATTAGTAGCTTATCCAACAAGAGATGCAGATATCTATGGATTGACTAAATAGTTTGGTAAAAATATTAGACATGTCCTAGTGCTAATGTGTTTTTCAGGTCCTTGCGTACTGCAGCGCTGATAAGAAAATTGAAGTGTAATCAGGTGTAGACTTTCTTGCAAAACAATTGAGTACACTGAGATATGTAAATCACAATAGAATGTCTTTTATGATATATATAGATGATTGAGAAAATATGGAAATAATAAACTGGCAAATATACTGCTTTCAATTTGCTAAGTATAGTATCCAGTAGAAATCGGCATAGCAAATACCTTATCTTCCAACCATTGCATGCATAGCGCCCCCAGCTCGTCATCAAAAAATCCAACACCTAATTGACTAGACAATAAATGGATGTACTCAATTATTGCAAGCCGGACCCTCCAGTGCCTATCCTTTGCAAGTTCTACAATTGCCTGTAACAGTGATTGTGATAGCAAGTCAATTCCAATAACCTGAAGATTGACAGAACTCAGTAAATTTTATATCAAGGAAAAGGCTTTCAGCCATTAGAGAAGTAAAGTTGCTGTTGCAGTGGAGCTGCTAATAAGTGTATAGCGGGTGATTGTTTGGCTTGTTTATAGAAAAAGCCAAGCGGCATATTTACAAACGAAAAATAATTTTTGAATAAAACGTTTATATATGTGTCCCTATTGATCTAAAAGCAAAGGCTGAAAAATAAATTATCATGGAAAAACCCAAAATCAACTCCAAATTTAAGGTTGAAAATTTAAATTTGGCTTATAAGCACAAGCAGAAGTAAAAAGATGAGGGTGAATGAACAAAATGGTTACTGCGGGTATTTAAGGCCTCAAGGGTAGGCTGGTAGTGACCCAACAAAAATACCCCTTAGAAAATACAGTAAAATTTATTTTAATCCCTTTAGGGCCTCAAGCCCTCAACTATGGTCATGTTTGTTTTAACTAGCTATTATTGTAATCTGGATTATTAAATCATATTACTGTAGGCTGGATTATTATAAGCTAAAGTAGAAAGAAATGGCAAGTATGTGTAATTATTTTAAAGTGTCCAAGGATAGTGGGTCTTTAACCATACAATAATCTAAAAAAAGTACATCTAGATGAGCTTATCAGACTATATTAATCTGGGCTCTAGATTATATATGTTACAATAATCTATCTATTTATTTCAGCTTACTCCTAATAAGCCAAATTATAATAATCCTAAACTAAATCAAACAGGGCCTATAACCCAAGCATAGAAGTTAACAATGATACCGGCCATTCAACACCTTTAATAATGATGATATTCAGGATTTTTGACATCCTAGGATCTTAGCAACCTCTTAACTAAGTAAGAGCCATGGTTTCAGGTCAGTAAAGTTGATGTGGCAAGCCCTCATTTTATGGCATTAGTATAGCAGTAAGGTGAGGTGATACCTCAGCCTTGTGATTGACAAGGGATAGAAAGAAGATTAGCCAACACAAGCCCATCAACATTCGAACTAGCCCAAAAGATTAGATACAAGCATGCCCCCAAATAATGCATGAGAGCCGCAATGAGACTCCTTCCGCATGGTGTTGCCTCGTTCTTACTTATATGTCTCCACTTCTGTCACACCCGGAGTTTTGTCCTAAGCCTTAAATCGTAAAAAGAAATCCGTAAATAACAATTGGCTTAATTAACTCAGGAAGAATCCCTCTAAAAGAACCTAATTTAATTAAATCGAGGCTCGCAAATCGACTAACTGGATTTAAATTCAAATTGCAGAAGTATAAAATTTGACCAAACAAATTAATTTAAAACTCGGCAAAAGTGGGGTTTTCCTTTTTCCCTCCTTTTTCCTTTCTTTTTCCCTTCCTTCTCAAATTGGGCCGAAGTCCAATTTTCCTCCCTCCTTTTTCTTTTTCTTTTTCTCTTTTCTTTTCTTCCTTCCCGGGCCGGCCCAGCCGAGCCGGCCCATTTTCCCTCGGCCGGCCCAGCCGACCGGCCTCCTCCGCCCGCGCGCGCTCCTCCCCCGCCTGGGCCGCCGCTCGGCCCAGCTCGCCGCGCCGCGCTCGCCCGCGAGTCCGCGCCGCCTCCCTCACCCCTCGTGCCACTGACAGGTGGGGCCCACCTGTCAGCGACCGCCTCCCGCGCCCGCGCCGCGCCGAGTCTGAGTCCGCGCCGCCGCCGCAACGGCCGCCGCCGAGACCGCGTCGTACCCGACATAGTCTCTAACCTCCGCCCGCCCTAGCCGGCGCCGCCGCCCTTTAAATCCCGAGCCGCCGCGCGCCGTCGCCCACTTTCCCTCTTCGCTCGAGTCGCCGCCGCGCTGTCGCCCTTCGCCGCCACCGTTCAATCTCGCCGCCAGCCGCTGGTCGTCGCCGTCCAGCTGCGTCATCGCCTCCGCGCCGCCGTCGCCGTCGGATTGCCGCCCCCGTCGTCGCTGGTGGACATCCCAGCACCACGCGCTCCCTCTCCGCCCGGTCGCCGCAGCGCCTCGTCACCTCGCCGTCGTTCGCGGATCTCCGTTGCCACCGCCGGTCTCCCGCTCCTATCCGCGTCGCCACCTCCGCCTCGATCTCGCCGACCCGCCCGCGCATTCGCCGCCGCCGGTGAGCGTCTCCATCCTCCTCCCCTCTCTCTCCCCCTTCCCGGTCGACCGCCGCCGAGCCGCACGCCGTCGCCGGACGGGTGCGAGGCTCGTCGCCGCCGCCGCCTGCTGCGGTCATCGTCGCCTTCGCGACGCCGTCGTCAAGCCGCCGCCACCCGCGCTCGTGCGTGCCCGCGCCCGCCGCTCGCTCGCCGTCGTCGCGCCAGCCCGCTGCCGCCGCCTTGCTCGGTTGCGCCGAGTGCGCCGCCGTCTCGGTTGTCCGCCGCGCCCCGCGTCGCCGGTCGCCGGTCGGCGCCCGCGCCGTCGTCGCCGGTCGCCGGTCGTCGCTGTCGCGCCATCGTCGCCGTGCCGTGCGCCGCCGCCCGCCGCTCCCGTCGCCGGCCGCGCTCTCTGCTCCCCTCTCTGTTCCCCTCTCACCGACTAACGGGGCCCACCCGTCAGCCGCCACCGCACCCTCCTCCCTCTCTCCTCCCGTGGGACTCGTGTGTCAGTCTCTCCCTCCCCCTCTCCCTCACCGATAGGTGGTCCCCACCTGTCAGCCGTCAGCCTCCTCTCTCCTCGCTGACGTCAGCAAGCCCATTAATTGCGCAATAATTGATTTAGAACTTTTCTGTTTAGCTAAAAAACCCAGAAAACTTCTAAAATTCATAAGTAATTCATCTAGTCTCCGTTTAGGCCCATTCAAATTTCATTAAATTCATAAAATTGTCAAGAGTCCACTAAAAATAGTTTCTTTTGTTGTTTCAGTAGAGTTTGTGCCTGTTTTATTTATTTTTGTGCTTTGTCGCTTAGATTCGGACCCCGCCGAAGAGCCGGTTCACTTCAAGATCATCGCCGAAGTTCCCCAGGGGCCAGAGCAAGGCAAGTGACACTCATATTTGATCATATTGAACCCATTATTGCAAATTCCCCGCTTTATTAATTCAAATATGCACTGTTTTAATTAAAGTATTTACTGTATGTTATTTTTCGGGTAAACCTTATTATTATGCCGTTGTTTATCCAACTTTATGCATTGCTAAACCAGGGGTAACTTGATTAGAGTTAGGCCTAGGTTAATGCTTAGCCGTGCTTAGAACAAGTAGCTCATGGGATCACATTTAATCATGCTTAGTTCTGAACAGCTGAGATAATGATTCATTACCCGGTTCGGGCTAATGTCAACTAAAATATTGATAATGGTGGGCTGTGGGTGCATGGTTTTGAGAGTCGCACCCATGGCAATTAAGGACCGGTTCACGGGAAACCCTGGAAGTAAATAAGTGCTAACCACATGCCGAAATGGGTAAGGTGGGATTTGGAGCATGACTTCGAACTATTTGACGTACCGAGGCAAGGGTAGGCGTGATGGAGTATGGACGGGCAATCGTGGTGTAACGAAAGCCTCTGCTGCTTCCGGATCTACCAAGGCACAAGAGGGGACTGCCCGACTTGGTGTAAAGGAGGGGGTGAAACCTGAAGTGTGGTACGATTAAATAGAGAGGGTTATGTGACGGGTCCTATCATGGTCTCCTTTCTGGTTTACCATGGTGGTATGTCGGCGCACGTTCAAGTGTAGTAGAGTTGTGTCTTGTGAGTATAGTAGTACACCTCTAATCAGAGTATAAACTATTTGAATAGCCGTGCCCACGGTTACAGGCGAGCTCCCAGCCTCACTATAATTAGTGAACCTTTAATAACTTGAGTAATTGGTTTTTCACTCGGGACTACTGCAACGTGGTGTAACGTTGAGTAGCGGTTGGGCCTGTTGCAGCGTGGTGTAACGTTGGACAGTGTTGTGGTACTTTACAACTGTTATGTACTTATGCTTTACTGTATTCAATTACCTGTGTTCTTTTTAATCTCTGTTATTTGTTTAACTGCTGCTTTATTGCAACTAACCTTAAGCCTGTCCTTGTTAATCCCTATGCATCATTTATTTTCCCCCCTGTCCGTGTTACTTGTTGAGTACGGTGGTTTGTACTCAGCCTTGCTTAACTTTCTCCACCAGAGCTAGAAGTTGAGTCCGATAGAGGTGCCTCTCATGAATGAGCTGATTCGCCGTCGAAGCTTTGCCTGTGGACTGGAGCCGTACCCGCTGAAGCTAGTCTACCTTTTACTTTCCGCTGCATTTCCGCTAGAATAAGTGTAATTTTCAGTTGTTTCTAAGAACGATGGTTATGTAATCAACATTGTCTTTTTGTGTACCCTGGCTGGTCCTGGATAGGGATTTAATACACAATTAAGTTCAGAAATTCGTGTGAGGAATTTCTAGGCGTGACAACTTCCAACCTCATCGTTTCGCTTATAATAACTATAAGTGAAAGGGCATATTAACAATTAAAAATAATTTATGGGTAAAACTTTTTAATACATGTTTTTATCAGTCTAACTACAATAAAAAAACTCTCAAAATCAATTCCAAAATTAAGCTCTGAAAATCAAATTTTCGCTTATGCTTGTATTATGCTGCCAAAATGATGAGGCCCTTCATTTCTGCCTTGCAATGGCTCGGCTCAGGTCTGCGCTCCTCCGATTTGGAATGAATACGGTGCTCCTCTGTTTGTGCCCGATGTTCCTGGCTAGAATGGATCTGGAGTTCTTCCCAAACGTGGACCGGATCTGGAATAGGGAGCACAAGAAGAGAGAAGAGCTAAGAGGGAGAAAGGTGGGTGGTATGGAGCAAAGAACAGGGAAGGGTAGTTGCTGATGCCTTAACCCCTCTTTCTCTCTTCGTTGCGCCCTTACAGCAGAACGAAGCCTTGTTGACCCCCTGGATGATTCTTATCTACGCCTTAACAGCAATGATGACACCTGTATTTTACATCTTTTGCTAACTAAGTGTACTGTTAATGAAAAATACTCCCTCCATTCAATATTAATTGTAAGTCACCTTAGGTTTGTCCTAAGTCAAACCTCTTCAAGTTTGACCAAGTCTAGAAATGATAAGGCAATATTTCTAACAGAAAATAAATATACTATAAAAATATATTCAATGCTGAATTTAATGAAACTAATTTGATGCTATAAATGTTAGTATATTTTTCTATGGACTTGGTAACTTGAAGAGATTTAACATAGGACAAACCCAAAGTGATTTATAATATGAAACAGATGGAGTAGATGACTTATATGGTACCTTTGGAAAAGCAATTGCCCAAACTAGGTTAGATTGACCTTAACTGGTTTCAACAGTTGAACAGTGCTGTATCTGGTTACATAGTTGAGTTGATTTCTAGAATTAGACTATCGTTGATGGGGAATGAAAACTAGGAATTATGCAAACAAAAACTATAAGATACAGGGCCAGCAAATTTAAGATATTACAAGTTGATTCCAATAAGAAAAAAGTTGGAAACTAACGTGATTGACTTGATCAAGCTTGCTGATTATATTTAACCGAACATCAGGAAATTCGTCCTTAAGCAAAGCAAGAAAGATCAGAAGAAGTTGCTCAATCGTAGCATCCTATAAAATCCAAAAAAGATGATCAGATTTCCAACAGTGGTCAACTGATCATATTAATTATTAAATAACTGAACAGTGAGAAGCTGAAAGCTATTGCCAACAAATAATTTGCAATACTGATAATGAAATTTTACAAGAACAAATATATTGCATATAACCTTTCCCAAGACAGGGGCCATTCCCATAATAACTGAAGCCAAAGCTGAACGAACATGCTGAGATGAATCTGATGACAATTCCTACAGATGCAGGTGGCATGAGTTGCTTTGTTGGGAAGAAATAAAAGCAGCAAACCTATGAATAATATTTGCTAAACTAAAGCTTTTTCCCACCTTGACACAAGGAAGAATATGCTGAATTGCAAGCTGAGGACTTAATATCCTACAGAACTTAGTAACTTTCCCTGCAGCAGCTATACGCACTTCAGCCTCATTGTCACGAAGGAGACGGGCATATGCCGGCACTAGATGCTCTCTATTGCCAAACAAATGGACATGCAATAAGCAAATCATGGAATCAGATTTTAAATTATGTCCTATACATAACTGGCCCTGTTGATGTGAAAGTGCATATTAAGGATTGATCTTGACAGATAAATCAAAACAAGGAAAGAAAGGGCATCCTACCTAGAATGTTCAGGGCCAACTGCCTCACAGAGCTCATACAATTGGTTGGCAACCATATAACGAACTCGCCATGATTTATCCTATTAAAGAAGTTACAAAGAGTAAATCTGGCATAATTATGATAACGTATAAACAAAAGCAACTCTGAGCATAATGTATCCCTAGGAACTATAGAATTTTCTACAATTAAATAAGTACATTATATCAAATAGATGACATTTTGGCACCAAGCAACAGTGCCATTTACCTGGGAGAAATTGACAATGACAGGAAGAATGTGTGCTACACAATCTTGCGGTTCCAATAATTTTCCAAGAGTAGCACAGCCTTCAACTGCCAATAAGCGCACAGAATCCTGATCTGGAAATAAAGACAGCAATATTGTTGGATAAATTATTTATGCTGCAACACATGTATAAATGCCCTAATTGGTTTGATCATTCATGACTTGTTCTATGATAAAACCATTCAGGGTGCATTTGATTGGAGGGATAGGGTGGCTTGGGTCGGAGTTAACCCATTCTTAGGTGTGTGGTTTGGGGATGATTGGAATCGGTTGGTCCTAAAGAGGAATATAGGTGGGTTGAGTGTAAGCCATGAACCACATGACACATCCATCAATCACCGCCTACTAGCCTGCTGCCTGTCGTCTCACCTACCCATCGACAGTCCTACTCCCTTCACCCTAGTCATCCTCATCCTCACCGTTGCAACCGAGGGTGGCATGGCTTCTTTCTCCTCGCCGACCGATTGACCTCTAGTGCCACCGACGCTGGATACAAACGTGGCAAACTCCGTCCATCCCATCCCCATCCCTTCACTAAACAAAAAAGGGGTTTATTTTATCCCTCAAACCAAATAAACAACTAGAACCATCCTATTTGAAGAAACAGGGACCGAAGAAAAAGGAATGGATCTAACCCAACCTACATCGTCCTCAAACTAAACACACCTTCAAGGACTACTATAAGGATGGTTGATATTTTTTTAGTTTGGAAGCTCTAAAACAAAGCATTGGAGTTTTAGATCAGCCTAATTTGGATTTAAGGCCTCAGAAATTGATCACAGAAGGATAAACAATTGAACAAATTGAACGAGACACAAACAGCTCTATATGCTAGTTGATAGCAAATTGAAGCAAAAAGTAACATGACAGATAGTAATTTCAATACAATTAGAATCAGCAATTGCATTACATTGATCCATTTTTTTTGGTAAGTTGCTGCTTCGGTTATTCGAGAACTATTCTGTCACAAATGAAAAGGTATGAAATATCACAAAATATTATGTGCATCATGCATGAAAAAGTTACCATCTTGGGTTAGATCATCAAATATCACCATGATTTCTGCCTTCAAATAGTTCTGCTCAACTGTGCCAGCAAACTTTCCAAGATTTGATGCAGCTGCTCTGCGGACCATAGGCATGTCATCTTGGCATAACTGACCATAAATGGCCCTCAATTCTGCTTTTAATTGATCAGGAGCACTTGGATATGCTATATGGAAAAGACCACATGACGATACTCGAGCTGTAAACCACTCACCAGCTGCTAGCCTCTGAAAAGAATAACAGATGGTAAGCTGAATAGAAAATGAAGTCGCAGAAAGCAGTCTGTCCATTAATGGCTGTCTGGTGGTGCTAAATGAAAAGGGCAATGAAAACATGACTGCAAATAACAATTGCATTATGATATCAGATAACACCACGGCAGTGTTATCAGATAATGGATGGTGTTAAAAGAGTAACACTATGGAGAACAATCAATATTATTTCATAAATGCAGCTGACAAGCGAAGAACAGATGCAAATATCACACAAATGCATATCATAAATAAAATATAATGTCAAAGAATATGACACCTGAAAATAAGTGCAGTGATATCGGTAGCACACTGATAGGTTTGTCACCTCACCGAAGAAATCAACATAGTATTTTTAATATTTATGAAGCTCTTACCTTTACTACTGTAATGAACCAATCTACAATATCACTTTCTTTCATCTGTGCTCCAATACGGCACAGAGATTCAACCGCCTTGTCACGAACACAGGTTTCCTCTACTGTACACAATGTTTCCAATGGTGGGAGTAAAACATAAGCATGTTCTACACCCCCAACATAAGGAATGAACACACCCAATTCTTCAGCCATGGCAAGAAGCACCTCATCTTCATCATCATTATTTTCACTGAGAAAAGGAATTAGTTCCTTCAGGGTTCTTTCTTCCCAAGTGCTTGCGCAATTGTGGAAAGCCTCCTAATGGAGTTCAGGCGCAATTGAATATCTTCATTTTTGAGTTCATCAATCAATATAGCAATGGGATAAAGAGGCTCATCCATTGTAGCCATCAAGCTTGTCAAGAATTACTATAACTGCAAAGCATTTAAGAAAATTAGAGCGCAATAGTCAATTGGATCTAGCAAAAAAACATAAACATGCAATCATTTTCATGTTGGACACAAATCGACAAGTGCAGAAGAATCCATATTATCTAAATGGACAAGTGCAGAAGTGCTCAATGCACATAAATCAAAAAATCAAGTCCAAACTACTCCATCATTAAATTAAAAAACTAATATCTATTTAATGCGCCTAATAATAATTATTCGTTTACTTTTATCAAATGTGCAGCAAATATGCCAATATATTATCAGCACATGGTTTCAGAAGAAAATGAGACTAGTCATCTCAAACATTACCCGGAGATGTATAGAAGACAACTGCAGAAAATGAATTCTTGTGTCATGAACGGATCAGTCAACAAGATGTCTAAAACATAATAATTTCAGCTAGTGAACAAAGGCAGTTCAGGCAACAAACTAGATTCAAATAGTTGGATCAAAGACACCCCTGCCACCCCACCACCCTCCCAAAAAAATTATATTTTTTATGGTATATAACACCTTTCTAGGCACACATATTGAAAACCACAAATTACAACGCAAAAGAGTAAGTTGGATGCGCGAACCCTGCACTCTGCAAGTGGTTTTCCAGTGTAATAGAAGAACCAAATCGAGCCACAAGAGACCAATACTGCAACCAAATCGAGGCGCGTCACATATCATATCTAGCGGCCGGTGATGGGGAAGGGAATAGAAGGGAAGATGAGCGATGCGCGGATAATCATCTCGTGGGTCCGGATCAGGTTTCGGCTGCGTGAAGCAGCCGGGGAGGAGTGACACACAGCAGCGGAGGAAGGGGAGGAGCGGCAGGCGAGGCGTCGTCACTCATCACCAAGGAGAAATTGGACGTTATGCCATTCCCAATACTTGGTTTCACCAGAATGCCACTCCGTAGATTGGTGTATTTAAAATGCCACTTCGGATGTGGGATCAACATTTATTTTGCCATTTCCGAGGGAGAAAAGGAAACCTGGCATTTTTTTAGCTTTTGCTGACTTGGGGAACGAAAATATCCCTGAGGCTAACTCCTCTTCTTTCCTCTTCCTCATCGGGAGGGAAACAGACGCCGACGCTCTCTCTTCTATCCTCTTCCTCGCAAGGTCTCGCTGCTGGGCAACCGAGACGACACCGACGCAGCAGCGGATAGGGCAGGCGCACGTTCATCGTCGTCACCGATGCCGAGCTCATCCATGTTCGCCAGCCAGCCGGAGGACAGCCCAACGCTGCTACTCTTCAGAGTCGGGAAGTGCGCCGTACGCTCCCCTCTGGTGCGCGCTCCGCCGCAACTTCGTCGGTGAGATTGTGTCACCGCCGCGGGTGAAGGGCTTCTCGTGGATCCGCAAGTGGGCGGTTGGTAGCCACCTCCACCGCCTCCGCGCAAGAGCGAGTTGGCGTAGGCTTCGCCGGACGCAATCATCATGTGTTAACGGCAGATTTTGGCAAATTAACGTTATGAATCGAAACACAACTGGAAACCGAATCAGATAGGAAAGGAGAATCGCCAAGAGGTAGGACTCTGGAAACGACAAAGTGATAGCCGATAGAGTCTGAATTAGACAAGAATGGGAGTCCGATTGGGCTCGAAGCTTAGGGATAGATTCGGTGCTAGCTGTGGGTCCGTGTAGATTGATTAGGCTTTATTTTAGAGTTTGGTTAGGATTCTTGTATTTAATTAGAGTCCGAACCCTGCATGTTAGTTAGAAACAAATTATTATCTGGTTAGGTTAGTTAATACCCGGTACTATAAATATGTGTCCGGGGTCTTTGTAAATTATCTCCAGATCAATCTAATTTGGCGCATCGCCTCATAACCTTCAACTTGCGTGAGCTCTCGGCGCGAGGTTTGTCAGCTTCGCAATGTAAGTTCTTGCTCGTCAAGACCCGTCAATCAACTAGAAAAGGACTGTCTCGGTAAGTCTGATCTCCTGCCTAGTTGATCGGCGGGCTGAGTTCTGTTGTTGCTTTGATCTGTTCTAGTTTAAGGTAGTGGTAGTTCTCAATCAAGTCCTCGTAGGTTCTTCTGTTTAATCTGATAGTATGATTCTGGTTAACCTGATTCTGTCTTGGTTCAGTCCGATCAATCTGGCTTGCTAGGCTTGTGTTTTTAGATTAGATTAGAGGCTTGCGAGGGCTTATTGCTGGAGTTCTAGCCAGCATTATCTCGAGTAATCTGCTGATTGGTTTATTAATCTTATCGATCTTCATGTTTGTATGGTTATATCGTGCCAGATTGCATACTGTCTCGGTTAGGTCTGATCTATTTATGTTTGTTATGATCTATCCATAGAAATCTGTCTGATCGGCTGAGTTTAATGAATCATTTGACGGATTACGCTGGTTTGTTATCTTTTAATTCACATGCTATAATATTTATCTAGTTTTATGTGTATTATGTTTGGACCTGTACTGTCTCGATTAGGTTCGATCTTCTAGATCTGGTATGAGCATGCATGATATTGGTTGTTATTGTTTCATGTTGATAATTAGTATAGTGTTCCAATTTATGTTTAATTCCATGCTTAATCCCATATCGGCTAACAATTTTACGTGCGATAAGTACTGAAGTGGTCCGATCGGCTGATTAATCTTAAGACTGTCTCAGTTGGGTCCGATCTTTTAAGATTAATTGGTTGGTTGGTTGGTCTGTTTAATGTTTATCCTGCTTCTGATTCAGCCGATTGGGTATGTTTACGGTTACCATCATGAAATTCCTGTAAAGCTGATCGTCTAGTCTATCGGCTAGGGTCTTGGGATTGATATCGGCTATCTGGTTGATAGCGATTTCAAGGTTAACCGTTTTCCATGTTATATCTTATCAGTTACAAGATCAAACTGACTGGAATGCCCAGTATTTCTAAGAATTAGGTCCTGCACTAGAGTGGTCTAAGATTGATTCACAAGCCTACGTGTGTGACCGTTGATTGTTATTTTTAGTGTCAACATACTTTTGGCACACCTAGTGGGACTATGTCAAGAACCCAATTCAACCATGTCACACCCGGAGTTTCGTCCCAAGCCTAAATCGTAAAAAGAAATTCGTAAGCAACAATTGGCTTAATTAACTCAGGAAGAATCCCTCTAAAAGGAATTAATTCAATAAAATCGTGGCTCGCAAATCGACTAACAGGATTTAAATTTAAATTGCAGAAGTATAAAATTTGGCCAAACAAATTAATTTAAAACTCGGCAAAAGTGGGGCTTTCCTTTTTTCCCTCCTTTTTCCTTTCTTTTTCCCTTCCTTCTCAAATTGGGCCGAAGTCCAATTTTCCTCCCTCTTTCTTTTTCCTTTTCTTTTTCTTTTTCTTTTCCTTCCCGGGCCGGCCCAGCCGAGCCAGCCCGCAGCCTCCTCCTCGGGCGGCCCAGCCGAGCCGGCCTCCCTCCGCCCGCCGGCGCGTGCCCCGCCTGGGCCGCCGCTCGGCCCATCTCCCACGTCGCCCGCTCGCCCGCGCCGCGAGTCCGCGCCGCCTCCCTCCTCTCTCTCGCGCCACTGACAGGTGGGGCCCACCTGTCAGTGACCGCTCCGCTAGCCCGCACCGCGCCCGCGCCGGCCGAGTCCGAGTCCGCCGCCGCGCCGCAACCGCCGCTACCGCAACGGCCGCCGCCGGGACCGCGTCGTCGCCGACTCGGTCTCCAACCTCCGCTCGCCCTAGCCGGTGCCGCCACCCTATAAATCCCCACCGCCGCCGCGCCGTCGCCCACTTTCCGCCGTCGCTCGTGTTGCCGCCGCGCTGCTGCCTCTCGCCGCCGCCGCGCAATTTCGCCGTCGGACGCCTTCGCCGCTGTCCAGCCGCGTCATCGCCTCCGCGCCGCTGTCGCCAACCAGTCGCCACCCTCGTCGTCGCCGGTGAGCATCCCCGCGCCGCGCTTTCCTCCATCGCGTCGTCGCCGTCGCGCCCGGTCGCCTCACCGCCGCCAACCGATCTCCGCCGCCACCGCCGATCTCCCGCTCCCACCCGCGTCGCCACCTCCGCCTCGGTCTCGCCGACCCGCCCGCGCTCTCGCCGCCGCCGGTGAGCATCCGCACCCTCCTCCCCTCTCTCTCCCCCTTTCCGGCCGACCGCCGCCGAGTCGCGCGCCGTCGCCGGACGAGACCGCAGCTCGCCGCTCCCGCCAGCCGCCATGGTCGTCGTCGCCTCCGCGTCGCCGACGTGTGGCCGCCGTCGCTTGCGCCGCACGTGCCGCGCCGTCGCCGCTCGCCAGTCACCGTCGCCGCTGTTCTTCCGTCGTCGCCGTGCGTCGCCGCCTCGGCCGTCGTCGCCGTCGCGTCGTCGCCGCTCGCCGGTCGACGCCGTCGCGCCGTCGCCGTCGCGTCGCCGACGCCGTGCGCCGCCGCCGCCGCGTCGCCCACCGCTCCCGCCGGTCGCCGCTGTCCGCCCGAGCCCGCGCGCTCTGCTCCTCTCTGTTCCCCATCCGCTGACGTGTGGGCCCCACCCGTCAGTCGTCCCGCGCCCGCCTCCTCTCTCTCCTCCCCGGGCCCGCGTGTCAGTCTCTTCCTCCCTCTTTCTCTCACCGACAAGTGGTCCCCACCTATCAGCCGTCAGCTCCCTCTCTCCTCGCTGACGTCAGCAGCCTCATTAATTGCGCAATAATTGATTTAGGACTTTTCTGTTTAGCTAAAAACCCAGAAAACTTCTAAAATTCATAAGTAATTCATCTAGTCTCCGTTTAGGTCCATTAAAATTGCATTAAATTCATAAAATTGTCAAGAATCCATTAAAAATAGTTTCTTTTGCTGTTTCAGTAGAGTTTGTGCCTGTTTTATTTATTTTTGTGCTTTGTCGCTTAGATTCGGACCCCGCCGAAGAGCCGGTTTACTTCGAGATCATCGCCGAAGTTCCCCAAGGGCCAGAGCAAGGCAAGTGACACTCATCCTTGAACATATTGAACCCATTATTGCAAATTCCCCGCTTCTTTATTTCAAATATGCATTGTTTTAATCAAAGTACTTTATGTTATTTTCGGGTAAACCTTATTATTATGCCGTTGTTTAGCCAACTTTATTCATTGCTGGACCAGGGGTAACTTGATTAGAGTTAGGCCTAGGTTAATGCTTAGCCTTGCTTAGAACAAAGAGCTCATGGGAACACATTGTAATCATGCTTAGTTCTGAATAGTTGAGATAATGATTCACTACCCGGTTCGGGTTAATGTCAACTAAAATATTGATAATGGTGGGCTGTGGGTGCATGGTTTTGAGAGTCGCACCCATGGTAATTAAGGACCGGTTCACGGGAAACCCTGGAAGTAAATAAGTGCTAACCACATGCCGAAATGGGTAAGGTGGGATTTGGAGCATGACTTCGAACTATTTGACGTACCCAGGCAAGGGTAGGCGTGATGGAGTATGGACGGGTAATCGTGGTGTAACGAAAGCTTCTCCTGCTTTCGGATCTACCAAGGCACAAGAGGGGACTGCCCGACTTGGTGTAAAGGAGGGGGTGAAACCTGAAGTGTGGTGCGATTAAATAGGGAGGGTTGTGTAACGGGTCATATCACGGTCTCCTTTCCGGTATACCATGGTGGTATGTCGGCGCACGTTCAAGTGTAGTGGAGTCGTGTCTTGTGGGTACAGTAGTACACCTCTGATCAGAGTAAAAACTATTCGAATAGCCGTGCCCACGGTTATGGGCGAACTCCCAGCTTCACTGTGATTAGTGAACCTTAATAACTTGAGTAATTGGTTATCACTCGGGACTACTGCAACGTGGTGTATCGTTGAGTAGTGGTTGGGCCTGTTGCAACGTGGTGTAACGTTGAACAGTGTTGTGGTATTTTACAACTGTTATTTATTTATGCTTTACTGTACTTAATTACCTTTGTTCTTTTAATCTCTGTTATTTGTTTAAACTACTGCTTTATCGCAATTAACCCTAGCCTGTCCTTGTTAATCCCATTGCACCATTTGTTCTTCCCCTTGTCCGTGTTACTTGTTGAGTACGGTGGTTTGTACTCAGCCTTGCTTAACTTTCCCACCCCAGAGCTAGAAGTCGAGTCAGATGGAGGTGCCTCTCAGGAGTGAGCTGTTCCGCCGTCGAAGCGTTGCCTGTGGACTGGAGCCGTACCCGCTGGAGCTAGTCTACCCGTGTTTTCTTTCCGCTGCATTTCCGCTAGAATAAGTGTAATTTTCAGTTGTTTCTAAGAAAGATGGTTATGTAATCAACATTGTCTTTTTGTGTACCCTGGCTGGTCCTGGACAGGGATTTAATACACAATTAAGTTCAGAAATTCGTGTGAGGAATTTCTGGGCGTGACAAACCACGAGCCAGTCAAGCGTTCACCAAGTCCAGGCAAGAGTGAGGGCCGCGAAAGAAGTCAGTGCTGAAAACATCCTCCCTGTCACCTGGGAGAACCTCACCGACGAGCAGCGGGCCCTGGTGCAGCGACATATGGATAAATTCCAAAAGATGTGCCTCGAATCTTTCAGCATGACTCAGGGCAGCCCAGTGCAGAAGTCCCGAGTTTCGACACCTAACTCGGAACCAGGAAAAGGCAGCGAGCCTCCTTTGGAGAACCAGTCGAACCTGCAAGACATGGTGGATTCGGTGGTGCATCACGCACTTATCAACCAATCGGGGGTACTGGTAAACACTCTGTCGAGGCTGATTCGGCAGGTGGCCGATGGTGCTCCTAACGGGGAGTCACATCAAAGGGGACCTAGATACTTCCCAGACGGGGAAAGGCCTAGGTATCGGCAGTATAGGGATGAAAGAAATCTCAGGTATGAAGAGTCGATACCGCAAATCCTCATGTGCAGTTGGAGGAGCTCCTGGAGAGACTGAGACAACCTTATCAAGAGAGAACTCCACCCAGGTATGCTCGGCATGCCGACCCATACCATCGGGATAACCAGCAGCACCAGCCACCTCCAGCGTGGCCACATCGGCAGGAGCCGATGTATGAGAACCAGTTCCGTCAGCCCGACCTAGCACCCAGGGGGCAATTCAGAGATGAAGACTGGACGGACCGCATAGCCGAAGTACTGCAGTAACGCTTTGGCCAGAGGCTGAGGGAGCAAACTACCATGTATCGGTGCCCATATCCAGAGTGGTTTGAAAGGGTGCTGCTACCACACCGGTACAGGATACCGGATTTCTCCAAGTTCTCCGGACAAGACGGTACATCGACCATTGAACACATAAGCCGATTCCTAACCTAGTGGGCGAAACATCGGCTGAAGACACGCTCAAAGTGTGCTTCTTCCCGCTGTCACTGTCCGGATTGGCCTTCACGTGGTTCTCTTCCCTGCCACCAAATTCAATCAGGAGCTGGCCCGACCTCGAGAAACAGTTTGACAAGTACTTCTTCGCAGGAGTACAAGAAATGACTCTGGCCGATCTCACTAGAGTGAGACAGAAAATATATGAGTTAGTCCATGATTACGTACAGATGTTCCGGAACGTAAGAAGCCAGTGCTATCGGCTAAATTTGAGCGACCAGCAATTGGCCGAGTTAGCATTCCAGGGTTTGCTCGGCCAGATTAGAGAAAAGTTCTCGGCCCAAGAATTTGAAAGCTTAGCTCACCAAATACAGAAGGTATTGGCCCATGAAGTCCAGTACCAAGAGGCCAGAAAAGACAAATTCCAGTGCTGGGTTGCATACATGGCTGAAGAATCGTCGGACTCTGAGGTCGATGAATCTGATATAGGTCTGGCGGAATGGACCAAGAACAAAAAGCCGCTGAACTGTCCCTGGGTCAAAGGGGCAAAAGAGATAGAGAAGTTTGATTTCAACGTCAATAAAGCCAATAAAATCTTCGACCTCCTGCTGCAAGAAAAGCATATCCAGCTGCCTGCAGGACATGTCATAGCATCGGCTGAAGAGTTGAAGAAGAAAAAGTACTGCAAATGGCACAACTCTATCTCCCATCACACTAACGACCGCCAGATCTTCCGACGTCAAATCCAAGCGGCGGTGGAACAAGGCCGCATCAAGTTTGAGGAGACCAAGAAGCCGATGAAGATAGATGGACACCCCTTCCCCATCAACATGGTCCACGCTGACATCGGCTACGGGTCAAGCAGCCTTTCAAGGAGGTGTCCAGGTACAAGCGATATCACGTCTGCTTCAATGATGAACAAGTACCACCGGCGCTACAAGAGGAACCAAAGGCACGACGAGCAGACCCGATACGACGATCATTGGGACTGTCCATTTTTTCGATACTGCTAGGAGGAGAGGATTCGGCTGCCATCCAAAGAAGACTGCCCCGAGTGCAACCCCAACAAGCGAGACTACACCAGCCGGTAGCTACGCCCCAGGAGATCAAGGACCCCGTCAAGGTCGACACAACGCCATGTGCCGGTGCATGATAGGCTGGGTCCTCGGGAGCAAGACTATGACGAGGAAGAAATCGGGCAGTACTGCGATGACCAAGAGCAGCAGTCACCGATGAAGCCCAACCAATGGTGTCCCAGTGGTTTGTTCACCAAAAACCAAAAGATACGGCTGCAATGGCTCCACCAACGCGAACTATAGCAGCAACAAGATGAAGAGCAACCACCGGCACCCAAGAGGACGCGTAAAGAGTGGGCACATCAAGTAAGAAGTCCACAAACCAACGGCCAATATAAACATGGTGGTCATACTCCGAGTAGAGTACAGGGCCGATTGGTCTGATGATGTAGCGCAGGAGGCAACCGCCCAACTAGTGCTACCACCACAACCAGCCGTCTTTGAGAAGCCGGCAGAAAAGGACTATCGGCACTTTGGACCGCTATACCTTCAAGGGCATGTCGATGGGAAGCCGATGGCTAAGATGCTGGTCAACGGAGGTGCGGCGGTCAACCTAATGCCATACTCCACCTACAGGAAGTTGGGCAAAACTCCTGAAGATCTCATCAAAACCAGCATGATGCTAAAAGATTTAAGGGGCAACTCGTCAGAAGCCAAGGGGTGCCTCAACGTTGAACTCACCATTGGAAGCAAAACGCTGCCGACTACCTTCTTTGTCATCGACTGCAAGGGGTCTTACAGCCTGCTCTTCGGACGAGACTGGATTTACGCCAACTACTGCATCCCGTCTACCATGCATCAGAATCTGATACAATGGCATCGAGACCAGGTGGAATTGGTCGCAGCTGACAGGTCGGTTAACGTAGCCACAACCGACCTCCCCACGTGGGAATCAAAAGGTTACGAGTGTATCTCTGGAAAACCCTGGTCAGGGGAATTCCTGAGTGTATCGGACACTGGGATCCAGCCGATACGCGATCAAGAGTCCCAATAAACACCCTAACCGGGGCAGTCGATGACTTAGATGGAAAACTAGGTCAAGGGTTTATGTCGGCCGACAAATTAGAAGAAATAGACATAGGACCTGGAGATAGGCCAAGGCCGACATACATAAGTGCAAACCTATCCCTGGAGTTTCGGGAAGAATTAATAAAGTTATTAAAAGAGTACGTCGACTGCTTTGCATGGGAGTACCTTGAGATGCCAGGGCTAAGCCGATCGATCGTTGAACATCAGCTGCCGATTAAGCCAGTTTATTGGCCCTTCAAACAACCACCGACATGTATGAACCGATCAAGGTAGAAATCACCATTCTATTCGACGCCAAATTCATCCGGCCTTATCAATATGCAGAGTGGGTTTCCAACATCGTCCGGGTGCTCAAGAAACACGGCAAGCTTCAGGTATGCATAGATTTCAGAGTTTTTGAACAAGGCGACCCCAAAGGATGAATACCCAATGCCGGTAGCCGATCTGTTATTAGACGCGGTCTCATGACACAAGATGATAAGCTTCATGGATGGCAACGCCGGCTACAATTAGATATTTATGGCAGAGGAAGACATTCATAAGACAGCTTTCAGATGCCCGGGGGCAATTGGCTTGTTCGAATGGGTCGTAATGACATTCAGACTTAAGAGGGCCATGAATTACATCTTCCATGATCTGATCGGCTCCCTGGTGGAAATATATGTAGGCGATGTGGTCGTCAAATCCAGGACAATGGAAGAACACCTAGGCAACCTTTGGCGCGTACTAGAGAGGACGAGGCAATACGGACTGAAGATGAACCCAACCAAATGTGCCTTTGCTGTGTCAGCCGGAGAGTTCTTGGGGTTCATGGTGCACGAGAAAGGGATTGAAATAACTCAAGGATGTCTCCCAGGGATAAATGATACTCAACCCCCGGAAGACAAGACAAAATTACAATCCTTGATTGGCAAAATTAATTTCATCCGGAGATTCATATCAAATCTGTCCGGAAGAATCGAACCTTTCTCGCTGTTACTGAAATTAAAAGTCGGTCAAGAATTCTCCTGGGGGGAGAGTCACCAGAGAGCCTTTGACATGATCAAAGAGTACTTAAAGAAGCCTCCGATCATCATGCCACCCAAAAAAGGGTACCCTTCAAACTTTATTTATCAGCCAAGCAGAAGACTATCGGCTCGGTGTTAATACAGGAAGTAGAAGGCAAGGAAAGGGTGGTGTATTATCTGAGCATGAAACTGTTAGACGCCGAAACCAGATACCCAGAGGTCAAAAAGTTATGCATGTGCTTGTACTTTTCATGCACTAAGTTAAGGCATTATTTGCTGACAGTCGAATGCACGATAGTATGCAAAGCCGACGTGGTAAAATACATGCTATTGGCCCCAGTTCCAAAAGGAAGGATGGGTAAATGGATTCTGGTATTGCCAGAATATGATCTGAAATATGAGTAGGCCAAGGCGGTAAAAGGGCAAGTGATGGCCGACTTTATAGTCGAAGACCACAAGGAGGCCGATTACGTCGAAATCGTACCTTGGACAGTCTTCTTTGATGGATCGGTCTGCAGGCACGGGTGTGGCATCGGTCTGATGATAATCTCGCCTCGGGGGGCATGCTTCGAATTTACGTAGACAATCAAGCCGTATAGGACCAACAATCAGGCCGAGTACGAAGCGCTGATCAAAGTGATAGAACTGCTGAAGGAAATAGGGGTCGAGGCAGTCGAGGTCATGGGAGATTCTCAGTTGGTAATCAAACAATTATCTGGGGAGTACGAATGCAAAGATGATGTCCTCAAGTCCTACCACGAAGCGGCTAAGGAACTGCTAAGGGATTTCAAGCAGGTTACGCTGACCCATATTCCTCGAGAGCAGAACGTCGAAGCAAATTCTCTCGCCCAAGGAGCATCGGGTTACTGACCGATGAACTCAGAAACCGAAGTAGAAATAACGCAAGTAGAGCAGACAGAAGAAGCAAGCATAGCGTGCGCAGAAGCCGATGATTGGCGATAGGAAATTATCGACTATCTAGAAAATCCGTCATCATCGGCCAACCAAAAAGTTAGGTATAAAGCGCTTAAATATGTACTACTCAAAGATCAGCAGTATTATAGGACGATTGATGGTGTATTGCTAAGATGCCTGGACAAAGAGGAGGCCAAAGTGGTAATGTGCGATGTGTACGATGCCATATGCGGCATGCATCAATCGGCCTACAAGATGAAGTGGTTGTTACGAAGAGTAGGGTACTATTGGCCGACGATGCTAGAAGATTGCTTCACGTACTACAAAAGTTGTCAAGACTATCAAAAGTTTGGAAACGTGCAGAGATACCCAGCATCAGCCATGAATCCGATCATCAAACCTTGGTCGTTCAGGGGCTAGGGCATCGACATGATCGGACAGATATATCCGCCGTCAAGCAAAGGACATAAGTTCATACTGGCAGCTATGGATTATTTCACCAAGTGGGTCGAAGCCATACCATTGAAGAAGGTGACTTCAGCCGATGTGATCAATTTCATAAAGAACACATTATATACCGATTCGGAATTCCTCAGACTATAACCAAGGACCAAGGATCGGTATTCATCTCAGAAGAATTCCAACAATTCGTCACTGGTATGGGAATCAAATTACTCAATTCATCTCCCTACTATGCTTAGGCTAATGGAGAGGCAGAAGCCTCAAACAAGAGTTTGATCAAGCTAATAAAAAGAAAGATAGCCGAGCAGCCTAGGAGATGGCACAGTTCGCTAGCCGATTCGCTCTTGGCTTATCGGATGGCATGCCATGGGTCCATCCAGGTCCCACCTTATCAGCTAGTGTACGGGCATGAGGCGGTACTCCCATGGGAGAATAACATCGGCTCTAGAAGATTGACGTTGCAAGATCAGCTGACAGCCGATGAGTATTATAACCTCATGATGGACGAATCGGAAGAAGTTGCCCAATCCCGGTTGAGGGCGCTAGAAAAAATAAAAGCAAACAAGGCTCGGGTATTAAGGCACTACAACAAGAAAGTTAAGTCAAAAACTTTTGAGGAACGTGAATTGGTATGGAAGCTGGTCCTGCCGATCGGATCCAAAGACAACGTCTTCGGCAAGTGGTCGCCGAATTGGGAAGGACCTTTTTGGATTCACAAATGCGCGCCCGGAAACGCATACATGCTAGAAGGGTTGGATGGAGAAGTGTTTGATAGAGCGTTAAACGGAAAGTACCTAAAGAAATACTACCCGAGCGTATGGATCAACTCATGATCGGCTAAGCCAATTAACATAAAAGCCGGTACAAATGGGTATCGCCTCAAGATGGCCGATGTTATTGCATCACCCTTAGACCAAAATTCCACCGTAAAGCAAGACAAGCCGTGGCAAGGAGACAAATGTCATATCAGTAATTAACTGAAAGTCGCCAAAAGCTAACAAGGTATCGAGTGGTGCTGACGAGCCAATTACAAAGGGAAGGTTAAATAGTTACAAGCCCAAGTGTCGCTTTATGACGGCAATCGCGCGCAGGCGAACATCGTCAGCTTCTTGGATTATGTTCAAATCATCGGCGTCAGTACCGACAATCGCCCTTAGAGATCGACGGCTGTGGATGGTAGTCTGGATAGCCGACTTCAAAGCCTGCTCTTGGGAGATGATGATTGATGGCAGATCGGCTAGTTTTGCATCTTCAGCAACAAGTCTCTCCACGACCATGGCCAATCTCGCTTCTAGGTCGACCTTCTGCATTTTCAGGTCAGCAATGAGGGCCGACATGCCAGGTGCAGCCGATTGGAGCTCTTCTAGCTTGGTTTTTTCAGCGACGGCCCTATCCTGATCAGCATGCACCTTGGCCTGGGCCACAACTTGGGAGGCACGATCGGCAATCCGTCGGTGGGCCCTAAGTACGGGAAGTCTATGAGACTCAATGTAACCCGCCAGGGCAATGGTGTCGATCAGGTCGTCAGGTAGCTGGTCTTGCACTTCCTCGATTCTCGACCTGATCAGGCCAGCGTCATTGATTAGTGTGTCGATCGGGTAATCCAGCCTGGCTAGGATATCGCAAAGCTTTGCTTGGACGTTGGCTGGCAGATCGACGGGATCGTTGACATTGGCCTCAGGTGGGTCCAGATATTGGTCGGCGTCGAAAGAAAAGAAATTGTCCAAGTCCTAAAGTGAAAACGACAGGTAAGCCCGGACAGTAGTAAAGCGAGAGGTTGAGCTTAAAAGTTTACCTGAGCTATGGGAGTAGCATCGGCTGGCTAGATGGGCATTCTAGCAGGTAGAGGAGCTTCCTCCAGGACGGGCGCTGGTCCCAGATCAGCATTGGCTGGTGGAGTCGTTAAGCTAGGGGCATCAGCAAGCTAGCACAAGGAAACAGAATGTTAGCCATGGGCACAAGATCAGATAATAGAAGAATCATCGGGCAATTACCTATGCAGAGGAAGTAGCTTGCCGAGAAGGCCGATGGACCACCATTTTTTGTTTCATGCTAGATCTCAGGGATGGGCCAGCTAGTGAAGTTGGACTTGCTGGCGCCGGTGCCATGTCAGTAGCAGGAGCTGGATCAACGGCGGAAGTCGGTGCTAGGGTAACATAGGTTGATGGCTTAACCAGAGACTGCAGGGATCAGAATTAGCAAGACAATCGGTGAAACACAGTTGTAAGGATGTGTTATAAAGCAATTACCCGCAGAGAGGGAAAAAGACAGGTAATCACTTGCTAGCGAATCTCGGTGTCAGATACCTCCTCGGCAGCAACATCGATGGCGGCATCCAATTCAGCCGATGACGCGGGGATCGGCAGGGCTACTGCCACCGTCTTGGCCTTCTTTTTCTTCGGGGCCAAAGTGACCTTACTCCTAAGAGGCCTCTTTGCTGGACTTGGTGGCCCCAAAAATTTCTTGATATATTCGCTTGGGGAAGGTGCTCCATGGCCCAAGGAGGGGAGAACCGATGAGGAATATTCGATCGGTTTGTCGCTTCTGCTGATGGCAGGAATTGCAATGGTAGGCTGCAAAAGAGAAATTCAGTAATTGCAAAATAAATACACTGAAAGTAAACGGATGAATCCTGTACAGAAGTTACCTCAGAATCTGAGTACTCGTAATCGGAGTAAATCCGACTGCAGAAGAAGCCAACGGCAGTCAAGAATAAGTGCAGATGCAGCTCCTCCCACCGGCCGATGTAAAGATCTAACACTGTGTTTCCAAAGGAGAAGGAAGATATTGATCCAAATGGGATCACTTCGGCTATCCTGTTGATTCTATCGAATTCTAGGGCCGAAGTCACGAAGCCCCTAATCGCAATCTTGCCTAAGAAGAAGAGATCGGCTGACAGTTGACCGCATCCGAGCTGCCGAGATGCGAATGCTGGATGGTAGAACTCGTAAGACGGTCTGGCCGATCGACCAGCGTGAAAACTGACGGTGACGGGTAGCAGGCAAGTGGTAAGTGCAAATGCGAGGTTTTCTAATGAGCACTTGTCGGTCGAAACTTCGTCCATTCGGAAGAAGCTAGGGATCTCGTAATCTCTGGAGTCCGGATATGCAAACTAGATGCATGCATTAGGTTCTAGCCCGAGGTAGCACAACTTGAAAATCTAGGCTAGACGGACTGCTGACATCCAGTAGCCAGGGAAAGAAGAAACCACTTCACCATAAGACATGCATCACCGAGTCTCTGCTGGCTCCGATTCTAGAAAGGATAGGGAGGGGTAACTTGTCACGCCCAGAAATTTACACCAAATTTCTGAACAATAGCATGTATTAAATCTCGGTCCAGGCATCAGCCTGAGTACACACTATGACAAATCAATACACAGTTCCACGACTTAAAAACAAATAAAAACAATTATCTATCGAAATGCAGCGGAAAAGGAAAACAAACTAAACCATCTAATCTTCAGCTTCAGCTGGCGAAGACGGCTCCACACCACAGGCACTCTCGACGGCGGACTGAACCTTAATTCAACCTTCGGAACAACCTTCTTCTGACACAGGCTCTGGCACTTGCTCTGGTGGGGGAAAAAGTAAGCAAGGCTGAGTACAAACCACCGTACTCAACAAGTAACACCCAAGAGGGGGAGAATAATGAATGCAATAGGGTATCAAGGATAGGCTAAGGTTAAATTACACAAAGCTGCAGTAATTTAGCAAAACAGTAGATAAAATAGACTGAAATAAAAGAAAAGTAAACATTTAAAATAAACATCCACTGTCCAACGTTACACCACGTTGCAACAGGCCCAGACCGCTGTCGAACGTTACACCACGTAGCGACAGGGTCAACCCTCTGTCCAACGTTAAACCACGTTGCGACAGACCCAAACCACTGCCAACGTTACACCACATTGCGTAGGGTCAAACCAGTTCCAAGATTAATAAAATTATTAAAGAGGTTCAACTAATCCCAGTGAGTCTGTCGGTTCGCCCAATAACCGCGGGCACGGCTATTCGAATAGTTTTACTCTGCAGAGGTGTACAACTTTACCCACAAGACATGGCTGCCAAGCATGTTACCGTGCCCCAACGTATCACCACAATACCTCAGTACGGAAACCATGATAAGACCTTTCACCTAGCCCTCCCTAGACAATCTGTCACATCCAAAAATTTACACCAAATTTCTGAACAATAGCATGTATTAAATCTCGGTCCAGGCATCAGCCCGAGTACACACTATGACAAATTAATACACAGTTCCACGACTTAAAAACAAATAAAAACAATTATCTATCGAAATGCAGCGGAAAAGGAAAACAAACTAAACCATCTAATCTTCAGCTTCAGCTGGCGAAGACGGCTCCACACCACAGGCATTCTCGACGGCGGACTGAACCTCACTTCAACCTTCGGAACAACCTTCTTCTGACACAGGCTCTGGCACTTGCTCTGGTGGGGGAAAAAGTAAGCAAGGCTGAGTACAAACCACCGTACTCAACAAGTAACACCCAAGATAGGGAGAATAATGAATGCAATAGGGTAACAAGGATAGGCTAAGGTTAAATTGCACAAAGCTGCAGTAATTTAGCAAAACAGTAGATAAAATAGACTGAAATAAAAGAAAAGTAACATTTAAGATAAACATCCACTGTCCAACGTTACACCACGTTGCAACAGGCCCAGACCGCTGTCGAACGTTACACCACATAGCGACAGGGTCAACCCTCTGCCCAACGTTAAACCACGTTGCGACAGACCCAAACCACTGCCAACGTTACACCACATTGCGCAGGGTCAAACCAGTTCCAAGATTAAGAAAATTATTAAAAGGGGTTCAACTAATCCCAGTGAGTCTGTCAGTTCGCCCAATAACCGCGGGCACGGCTATTCGAATAGTTTTACTCTGCAGAGGTGTACAACTTTACCCACAAGACATGGCTCCCAAGCATGTTACCACGCCCCAACGTATCACCACGATACCTCAGTACGGAAACCATGATAAGACCTTTCACCCAGCCCTCCCTAGACAATCGCACCACACTTCAGGTTTCACCCCCTCCTTTACACCAAGTCGGGCAGTCCCCTCTTGTGCCTTGGTAGATCCGGAAGCAGGAGAAGCTTTCGTTACACCACGATTGCCCGTCCATACTCCATCACGCCTACCCTTGCCTGGGTACGTCGAATAGGGACAAGCTAGATTACGAGTCTCACCGTTGCCCATTCTGGCTTGTGGTTAGTACGTGTAAGACCTTCAGGGTTTCCTGAGAACCGGTCCTTAATTGCCATGGGTGCGACTCTCAAAACCATGCACCCACAGCCCACCATAAGCAATATTTTAGTTGTATTAATCCACATCGGGAAATGAATAATGATAACACCCATTAAAGGTCTATCAAAGTTTAATCAATAATCAAAATAAGAATTGGTGAGCTAGTTGAACTAAGCATGGCTAAGCATTGACTAACCCTAATTCTAGTCAAATTAACCCTGGGATGTCAATAATAAATGGAGATCAACGGGTATATTGGTAAATGCCCAATAGATAAATACAACAAATAGATTTGCATAAAACAATGCATGTTTGAATGTAAAAGCGGGGGATTTTATAATCATAGGTTCAATATGATCAAAGGAGGGTGCCACTTGCCTTGCTTAGACCCACGAGGAACTTCGGCGACGACTTCGAGAACGAACGGCGCTGCGACGGGGGAAAAACCTACGACAAACAAGGCAAATCAAGAAAAACAGGCTAAAAACTACTGAAACAGAGAAAGAAACTATTTTTAATGGATTCTTAGCAATTTTCTGGATTTAATGAAACTTGAATGGACCTAAACAGAGACTAGATGAATTACTTATGAATTTTAGAAGTTTTCTGGGTTTTTTAGCTAAACAGAAAAGTCCTAAATCAATTATTGCGCAATTAATGGGGCTGCTGACGTCAGCGAGGAGAGAGGAGGCTGACGGCTGACAGGTGGGGACCACCTGTCGGTGAGAGAGAGAGGGAAGTGGGCGGCTGACACGCGGGCCCGGGGAGGAGAGAGAGGAGGCGGCTGGCGGGGTGGCGACTGACGGGTGGGTCCCGCTCGTCAGCGAGAGAGGAACAGAGAGGAAGGGAGCAGAGCGCGTGCTCGGGCGGACGGCGGCGACCGGCGGGAGCGGCGGGCGACGCGGCGGTGGCGCACGGCGACGGCGGCGCGACGGCGACGACCGGCGAGCGACGACGGCGCGACGGCGACGACGGCCGAGGCGGCGACGCACAGGCGCAACCGGCAGAACAGCGGCGATGGCTGGCACGGCGACAACCGGCGAGCGACGAGCGCGGGCACGCGCGGGCGCAAGCGACGGCGGCCAAACGTCGGCGACGCGGAGGCGACGACGACCACGGCGGCCGGCGGGAGCGACGAGCTATGGTCCCGTCCGGCGACGGCGCGCGACTTGGCGACGGTCGGCCGGAAAGGGGGAGAAAGAGGGGAGGAGGGTGCGGGTGCTCACCGGCGGTGGCGAGGGCCCGGGCGGGTCTGCGAGGCCGAGGCGGAGGTGGCGACGCGGGCGGGTGCGGGAGATCGGCGGTGGCGGCGGAGATCGATCGGTGGCGGCGAGGCGACCGGGCGCGACGGCGACGACGCGAGGAAGGAATGCGCGGCGCGGGGACGCTCACCAACGGCGACGGAGGACGGCAGCAAGTCAGCGAGGACGGGCGGAGGTGATGACGCAACAAAGCGGCGGCGACCGGCGGCTAGCGACGAGATTGCGCGGCGGCGGCGAGAGGCGGCAGTGCGGCGGTGACACGAGCGACGGCGCAAAGTGAGCGACGGCGCGCGGCGGCTCGGGATTTATAGCGTGGAGGCACCGGCTAGGGCGGGCGGAGGTTGGAGACCGAGTCGGCGACGGCGCGGTCTCGGCGGCGGCGGTTGCGGCGGCGGCGGTTGCGGCGACGGCGCGGAGTCCGGCTGGCGCGGCGCGGCGCGGGGTTTCGGTCGCTGACAGGTGGGCCTCACCTGTCAGTGGCGCGAGGGAGAGGAGGGAGGCGAGACGGACTTCGCGGCGAGCGCGGGCGAGCGAGCGGGCGAGCTGGGCCGGGCGGCGGCCCAGGCGGGCGCGCGCTGGCGGGCGGAGGGAGCGGCCGGCGCGGCTGGGCCGGCCGAGCGGGAAGACGGGCCGGCTCGGCTGGGCCGGCCCGGGAAGGAAGAAAAAGAAAAGGAAAAAGGAAAAAAGAAAAGGAAGGGAGAAAAATTGGACTTCGGCCCAATTTGAGAAGGAAGGGAAAAAGAAAGGAAAAAGGAGGGAAAAAGGAGGAAAAAGGAAAACCCCACTTTTGCCGAATTTTAAATTATTTTGTTTGGCCAAATTTTATACTTCTGCAATTTAAATTTAAATCCTGTTAGTCGATTTGCGAGCCACGATTTAAGTGAATTAATTCTTTTTAGAGGGATTTTTCCTGAGTTAATTAAGCCAATTGTTATTTACGGATTTCTTTTTACGATTTAGGCTTGGGATAAAACTCCGGGCGTGACACAATCGCACCACACTTCAGGTTTCACCCCCTCCTTTACACCAAGTCGGGCAGTCCCCTCTTGTGCCTCGGTAGATCCGGAAGCAGGAGAAGCTTTCGTTACACCACGATTGCCCGTCCATACTCCATCACGCCTACCCTTGCCTGGGTACGTCGAATAGGGACAAGCTAGATTACGAGTCTCACCGTTGCCCATTCTGGCTTATGGTTAGTACGTGTAAGACCTTCAGGGTTTCCTGAGAACCGGTCCTTAATTGCCTTGGGCACGACTCTCAAAACCATGCACCCACAGCCCACCATAAGCAATATTTTAGTTGTATTAATCCACCTCGGGAAATGAATAATGATAACAACCATTGAAGGTGTACCAAAGTGCAACAATAATTAAATAATAATTGGTGAGCTAGTTGAACTAAGCATGGCTAAGCATTGACTAACCCTAATTTTAGTCAAATTAACCCTGGGATGACAATAATAATGAATGGGAATCAACGGATATATTGGTAAATGCCCAATAGATAAATACAATAAATAGATTTGCATAAAAACAATGCATGTTTGAATGTAAAAGCGGGGGATTTTATAATCATAGGTTCAATATGATCAAAGAAGGGTGCCACTTGCCTTGCTTAGACCTATGAGGAACTTCGGCGACGACTTCGGGAGCGAACGGCGCTGCGACGGGGTCAAAACCTACGACAAACAAGGCAAAACAAACAAAACAGGCTATAAAACTACTAAAACAGGGAAAGAAACTATTTTTAATGGATTCTTGGCATTTTTCTGGATTTAATGAAACTTGACTGGACCTAAACGGAGACTAGATGAATTACTTATGAATTTTAGAAGTTTTCTGGGTTTTTAAACTAAACAGAAAAGTCCTAAATCAACTATTGCGCAATTAATTGGAGGGATGACGTCAGCACTGAGAAGAGAGGGAGGCTGACAGCCGGGACCTACTGGCAGTGAGACAAGAGGAGAAGAGGGGCTGACAACGGGGCCCACGAGGAGAGAGAGATCGACTGGCTGGGCCCGCTGGACAGAGGAAGAGAGCAGAGGAGGGAGGGGAGAGCGCAGGCGCGGCAGGCGGCAGGCGGCGGGGCGGCGGCACAAGCGGCGACCGGCGACGTCGGCGCAACGGCAGCGGGCGGCGGCGACGACCGACGGCGCGATGAGCGGCGGCGCTAAGGATCGGCGCGGTGAGGCGGCGGCCGAGGTAGAGAGGAGGCGCATGGCCGACGGCGGCAACGGCGCCCGCCGACGACGACGGCGTGATGGGAGGGCGACGGCGCTCCGGCGTCGGCGAGGTTGCGTCGGCAACGGCGAGGCGAGGGTAATGACGGGCGGAGGGGCGACGGTGACGTCTGGGGCACGCACACGCGTGGCGCCGGCGGCGACCTCAGCGACAGCGTGCGGAGGGAAAAAGAGAGGGGAAGGGGGACGGCGACGGCTTACCGGCGGTGGGAACAATGGCGGTGAGTTGGCGTCGTGGCGGGACAGGTGGTGACGGCCGGCGGTGCACAGTTGGCAAGATCGGGCGCGGCAGCGAGGTGGCTAGGCGCGGCGGCGGCTCGGGCGGAGAGGGGAAAGTGGCGGCGGCGGGCTGGGAGGCGAATTTTATAGGGGTGGCGCGGCTAGGGCGGAGGTGGCGGTTAGAGACAGCGTCGCGCACGGGCGCAAAGAAGGCGGCGGCAAACGCGGCGGCGACGGCGACGTGGCGCGGAAAGCGCGAAAGCGGCCGTTGCGGACACGGGCGAAGCGAGGCGATGCGGCGCGCGAATGCTGGCGCGACCGAGCGACGAGGCAGAGGCGAGGCATGGCGTCTCGGTGAGGCAGTGCGGCTCAACGGTGCGGCCGGCCCGGCGAGCTGCTGGCGGCGGCAGTGCGGTGGCACGGCGCAGCGCGGCCAGCGGCGTGGCGACGGCGCATGCCCGGCCAGGGCGACGGCGAGGCCGACGCGCAGCGCGGCTGCGGCACAGAGCGTGAGGGCACGGCGAGCGAGCGTGGCGCAGGCGGACGAGTGCGTGGCTGGCGACAGCGAGGCACGAGCGGTGGCGTCGTAGAAGCGGGCGGCGTGCGCGACTGACGCGATTGGACGACAAGGCGGCAAACCAGAGTAAAGAAAAGGCGGCGACGGGACCACGGGGACGACGGCGGCATGCGAGAACGAGAGGAGATCGCGAGGGAAGGCAGGAACGGCACCACGATGGCGTGGCGACGGGGACATCGGGCGGCGACCCGGCGGCGGCGGCGCGGGGCCCTTGGCGCCTGCCGACGGCATGGGGAGCCCGGCGGCGGCGGCGAAGAGGATAGAGAGGGCGAGAGGGGATAGGAGTTGCTCACCAGCGGTTGTGAAGGCGGGAGCGCGTCGGCGAGGCGGTGGCACACGCGGTGATGGCCGGCGGTGAGCGAGAGCGGCGTCGGAACATGGGCACGGCGGAGTCGGACTCAGCTGGCGCGGGGAGGTGGTGATGCCGGCCGACGGCGGCGACATTCGGCAGAGGGTGGCGACGACCGACGCGGAGGCGAGAACCGATGGCGTGCGCGCGCACGACAGCGGCGCAACGACGCGAGGGAGGCGGCGCTAGGCCGGCGGCGCGAGCAACGGCCGGCGATGGCCGGGGAGAGTTGAGGGAGGAGGAAGGAGAGAATGGGCTCACCGGGTTGAGGAAGGAGGGGAAGCGGCAACGCGACGACAAGGCGAGGTGGGACGCGATGGGAGCCACGGCGAGACGGCGGAGAGCGGTGGCGTGCGACAGAGGAGTGGCGCAACACGGATGGCGCAGCGAGGTGACGCTGGCCCGAGAGCGGGGCGGCGGCGGCAAGGAGAGGAAGGGGAGGGGCTCGGGAAGAGGCGGCGCACTCCGACAGCGGTGGCGACCTGCGCGTGCAGAGGCGAGCAAAGGCGAAGAGGGACCGGCGGTGGCCGGGGAGACGCGGCAGCGGCCAAGCGGCGACGGCGTGCTAGCGGTCACGGCGACCGAGCGACGGTGACGGCGACGCGGAGCAGCGGCCAAGGACGGGCGCGAGGCGCACGCACCGCGTGGCACGGTGGGGACGCGTCGCGGCGAGGCAGAGCGGAAGCGTGCGCAGGTGGAGCGGCGCAACGCGGACGGCGTGGCGGCTAGGCGCGGCGACACGACGTCGGGCGACGCGGAGCGACGCGACGGCGGGCGCCGAGGGAGAGATTGAGGAGGAAGGGGAGAGTTCACTGGGTGGACCACGACGACGGTGGGGCGGCGGACGACCGACGATGGCCGTTGACCGGCGGGCGGAGGCGCAAAGGTGGAGACCGGCAAAGATGGCGGCGCGGCGATGCAGTCGCGGGTGCGACGCGCGTGGGCGCAGGCGCCGACTGGAGGTGGAAGATGGGGCTGACTGGTGGGGACCACCTGTCAGCGTCCCGGGAGGAGAGGGGAGGCGGCCTGGACTTGGCGCGCGCGTGGTGGCTATGGGCCGTGGCTCGGCCCATGCACGGGAGAGAGGCTGAGGCGAGCTGAGCGGGCCGGCTGGCTAGGCCGGTGGCCTGCTGGCCGGGAGGAGATGGAGGAGGAGTGGGCCGAGGGAGGCGATGCAGACTTTGAGCGCCGGTTGGGACACGACTCGGGAAATTGCAGACAGTACACGCATTCACACGACAAAACCAAATCATGCACGAATTAGAGATTCGTACGACAATTTAGATCCGATACGTGAAACCGTGAACTTTTAGCGGAACAACGGCAGGAGTTAACGACCCGTTAAATTGAGATTTAACGACCCGTTAAACTAGAATTAGATGACTTTAACGTTAAACCAATCTACGTGTACGAAATAGAATTTCATACTGTAGATCAATCTTACGCTAGCTAATAGATTGGAAACCCTAAGCAATTACACGATAGATTAACGATAGATTGATTTGCACGAATAAAACGTATGCAAACCTGAGGTTTGGTGGAGAGATCAGCGACGGATTGCGGTTGTTCCTCGCTGTTAGGCTAGAAAACCTGAACAATTAAACGGTAGATTAATTTAGATTGATTCGCAAGAATAAAATAGATGCGAACCTGAGATTTGGTGGAGAGAGACCAGCTGGCGACGTGCTACGAACAAGGATGCAGCAGGGCTGCTAGCGGCTTGCTGCGCAGCTGCTGGGATAGGGGCGGCACAGCTGTAGCGGAGACGGAAGAGGCGACTGGAGATGCACTGGAGAGGGAGACGGGGAAAAGAGGCAAGGGTGTAGGGGGTATTTATAGGGGGAAGCTAGAGATAGATCTTGTTATCCATCTCCTATTAACAAGGAATAGATAATGTTTCAAGGGGATAAAATTTAGAATTAATTGGAATTGATTTTTTTTGGTGGAGATAGAGATAAGGCTGCATGGCTTGGAGAGGAGGAGGAGAGGACCGTACAGGGAGGAGGAGGAGTTCGGCCAAGGGAGAGGAAAAAGGAAAAGAGAAAAAGAAAAGGGAAAAAGGAAAAAGGGAGAAGGGAAAAAGAAAAGAAAAAGGAAGGAGGAAAAAAAAAGAAATTGCCTCCAATTTTGCCGATTTTTATTAAGTTTATTAGAGCAAATTTTATTGACTGCAATTCAAATATAAATCATGTTAATAATTTAAAATGCTTTCGGGACATTTTAGAATATCCGAAAAGCTTCCAATTAATTAAATTAATTTATTACACTGGGTTTCTCCTGAACTTTAATTAATAAATTATTTTTAATGCATTATTTATTTAATTCTTGGCTTGGGTAAAACTCAGGGCGTGACATAACTGCACTGGTGGAAAGCTGATAATTCTAATACTCTGGAAAAATATAAGCGCAACCAAAGTTGAAGAAACCACCAGGGTCTGGCAATATGTCCAACTGGTTGGCCGATGGAGAGCTTAGATGATACTTGGTGCAGCATGTGGTAAACTGCTCCTAATAAATATTGTCCAAGTGGAACGATATTCCCATCGGCCAAGCATTCTGCTATGTTCTCCATGTTGGTAGTTGGGGCTAAGGTCTGGCCGCAAAAAACAAACCTTTCTAGCCAAAGGTTCAAAAAGGCGATGTGCTCTCTGTGGTCAGCTGACCCTGAGTCTTTGCGGTGAGCTTCAATACACTTAGACCAGCCCCCGATGTTCTTGGTCTGCAGCCGATGCTGAAATTGAGCCTTTAAGTTAAAAGGGTTTACCGGGGCCATAATGTTCAGTCCTGTTAGCATAACCACATCCATAAGGGTGGGGATAAGAATACCATGGCCGAATATAAATGCATTCAAAGCATCGGACCAGAAGTAAGAGGCGGCGGCTAGCAAGGGCTTATCCTTTTCCATTTTAGACAAACTTAGCCCTATGAAGTGGCCAATGTCCAGTTCATCCCATTGGGTGACGTACGCCTTGTACAGCCGATTGTACCAATCTCGCCAACCATTCAAGGGAGTGGGAAAGGAACGAAAAGACTGATTCCAGTCGGAGGCATTCAGCTGGGCATTCTTAAAGGGTATCCTATTGGCCTCGGAGCATATGATATCTGTTGGGTCAGGATTTCCCATTGGGCCAAGGAAGTAAAACCTCGGGTTTGGGCTGGAAATCATGATCTGGTTCTTAAATTGCTGAAAAGAAAATAGTGCGGAAAAGGAATCAGCTAGCAGGCCAATCAATGGCGAGATATGAGGAAAATTTGCTAACAGTAAACCCTAGATTCAGAAAAAAGGGTATTCAATGGCGAAAAGCGAAAATGGTGCCAGGATGAGAACTTACCTTGGAGACCTCGTACGGAGTATCCGGTGAAGAGCTCGTTGAAGCCATTGCTACTGACGAAGGCTCGACGGCGCGGGAAGGGCTGTACCTTGAGGCAGAAGGGTTGCCCGGAGCGCGGAACGTGGCGGCGGTGGACTTGGTGATTTCATGCGAAAAGTGCGACCTCGAGAGAAGGGCGAGCGTGCTAAATGTGGGAGTGAAGATCGCCGGAGCTCGGGGAAGAAGGAGATAATGGCGAGAAGTGGCTAAGTCCAACGGAGAGCGGAAGCTTATAACACAAGTAAGCAAAAAGAGTCGTTATCACAGTGTGCTAAAATAGGGGATCTGTTGAGACTGTACCGTTACACCAGAGTGAAACGATAGTGGAAATTGGATACAAGAGAAGAAATTTCGGAACAATGAATTATTCCAAAATTGGGGCATGTGTTAACGCCCGATTTTAGCAAATAGTCGTTATGGATTGAAACACGGTTGAGGACCGAATTGGATAGGAAGGCTCGAATCGGCTGGCGATAGGAAAACTGGGTGCGATGTGGTTGCAGCCGATAGAGTCCAGATCGGACAAGGATGAAAGTCCGATTGGGCCCAGAGTTTGGAGATAGGTTCGGTATTTAACTGAGTCCGTGTAGATTAATTAGGATTTATATTGAAGTTTGTTTAGGATTCTGTTATTTAATTAGAGTCTGGATAATGTAAAGGTAGTTAGTATCGAATTTTTATCCGGTTAGGTTAGTTATTTCCCGGGGCTATAATATAGGTGCCCGGGGTCCTTGTAAATTATCTCCAGATCAACCTAACTTGGCGCATCGCCTCAACTCTTCGACTTGCTTGAGCTTTCGGCGTAGGGTTTGTTAGCTCTGCAATGTAAGTTCTAGTTCGTCAAAACCGGTCGATCAACTAAGACAGAACTGTCTCGGTTAAGTCCGATCTTCTACTTGGTTGATCGGCAGGCTAAGTTCTACTACTGCTTTGATCTACTTTAAGTTTGAAGTAGTATTAGTGCTCCTTCAAGTCTCTGCGAATTCTTCTTTTCAACCTATAATGTTGTTCTAGTTGGCCTGGTTCTGTCTCGGTTCTGTCCGATCAATCTGGTTACTGCGTCCGCGTTGTCGGATTGGGTTGGGCATTCGTAGAGGCTTATCGCTGGAGCTTTAGCCAGCATTATCTTGAGTAATTCACAGATTAGTTGGTTAAACTCACTAATCTTCATGTTTCTATGGTTATATCATGCAAAACTACGTTCTGTCTCGATTACGTCTGATCTATGTATGTTTGGTATGATCTATCCATAGAAGTCTGTCCGATCGGTTGAGTTTAATGGATTAATTGATGGATTACGTCGGTTTGCTATCTAGTTATTGCATGCTACAATATTTCGCTGATATCATGTATGGTTGTGCCTAGATCTGTACTGTCTCGATTAGATTCGATCTTCTAGGTCTGGTATAAGTATGCATATGTTGTTAGTCGTTATTGTTTCATGTTAATAATTAGCATAGCACCCAAGTTTATATCCAATTCCACATCTAGTCTCGTATCGGCTATTGATCTCATGTGTGATAAGCTCTGCGATGGTTCGATCGGCTAATTAATCTTAAGACTGTGTCGGTTCGGTCCAATCTTTTAAGATTAGATGATTGATTGGACTGCTCGGTGTTTATCCTACTTCTGACTTAGCCGATTGGGCATATTTATAATTGTTATAATAAAATTCTTGAGAAGCCGATCGTCTAGTCTATCGGCTAGGGTCCTAGGACGGCATCGGCTATCCGGCTGATAGCGATTTCAGGGTTAACTGCTTTTCGTGTTATATCTTATCAGTTACAGGATCAAACTGACTAGCGCCCAGTATTTCTAAGAATTAGGTTTTGCACTAAAATGGTCTAAGATTGATTCCTATGCCTATGTGTGTGACCGTTGATTGTTGTTTTCAGCGTCAACACATTTTTGGCACGCCCGGTAGGACAGTGTTAAGAACCCAACTCAACCACGAGACAGTCAAGCGTCCGTCAAGTCAAGACACCACCAATGGCCGCAATGGACGTCAACGCTGATAACATTCTTCCTTTCACATGGGAGAACCTCACGACGAGCAGCGAGCACAGGTGCAGCGACACATTGATAAATTCCAAAAGATGTGCCTCGAATCCTTCAGCATGACTCGAGGTGGTCCGGTACAAAAGTCTCAGCTCCCATCACCCACCTCAGAGCCTAGGAAAGGCAGCGACGTGGGAAAAGGTGGTGACCCTCCCTCGGAGAACCAGCCGAATCGGCAAGACATGGTGGATTTGGCGGTACATCATGCACTTATTAAACAGTCGGGGGTGCTGGTCAATACCCTGTCAGGGCTAATTCGGCAGGTGGCCGATGGAGCTCCTGATGGGGAATCACACCAGAGGGGGCCTAGATACTTCCCAGACGGGGAGAGGCCCAGGTATCGGCAGTACAGGGATGAGAGAGATCCAAGGGATGAAGAGCCGATATCGCAGCATTCCCGCGTACACTTGGAAGAGATCCCAGAGAGGCCAAGGCAACCCTACTAGGAGAGGACTCCACCAAGGAACGCTCGACACGCCGATCCGTACTATCGGGATAACCAGCATTACCAACCACCTCCAGCATGGCCACATCGGCCAGAGCCAATCTACGAGAACCAATTACATCAGCCCGACCAAGTGCTCAGGGGACAATTCAGGGATGAGGATTGGACGAATCGGATAGCAGAGGTCATGCAGGAGCGCTTCGGCCTAAGGCCGAGAGAGGAAACAACTATGTATCGACGCCCATACCCAGAGTGGTTTGAGAGGGTGGTGTTACCACACCGGTACAAGGTACCTAATTTCTCCAAGTTCTCGGGACAAGATGGCACATCAACCATCAAGCATGTCAGCCGATTCTTGGCCCAGTGTGGCGAAGCATCGGCTGAAGATGCGCTAAAAGTGCGTTCCTTCCCGCTTTCACTGTCCGGATCGGCTTTCCCCTGGTTCTCGTCCTTGCCGCCAAATTTGGTCAAGAGCTGGGCCGATCTCGAGAAACAGTTCCACAAATACTTCTTCGCGGGGGTGCAGGAAATGACGTTGACCGATCTCACCACAGTCAAACAAAAAATAGATGAATCGGTCCATGACTACGTCCAGAGATTCCGCAACGTGAGAAGCCGATTCTATCGGCTAAACTTCAGCGACCAGCCGTTGGCCGAGTTGGCATTCCAGGGCTTGCTCGGCCAAATTAGGGAAAAATTCTCGGCCCAAGAATTCGAAAGTTTGGCACATCTCGCGCAAAAAGTGTCAGCCCATGAGATCCGATACCAAGAAGCCAGGAAGGAAAAGTTCCAGTGCCGCGTCACCTATCTAGCTAAAGAATCATCGGACTCCGACATCGAAGAATCTGACATAGGACTGGCACAGTGGACTAGAAATAAAAAGCCGGTAAATTGTCCCTGGGTCAAAGGGGCAAAAGAGACAGAAAAGTTTGACTTCGATGTCAACAAGGCCGACATGATCTTCGACCTCCTGCTGCAAGAGAAGCCCATCCAACTGCCAGCAGGGCATGTCATACCATCGGCTAAAGAACTGAAAAAGAAGAAGTTCTGCAAATGGCATAATTCTGTCTCTCACCACACAAACGACTGTCAGATCTTCCGACGTCAAATTCAAATGGCGGTCAAGCAAGGTCGCTTCAAGTTTGAAGAAACCAAGAAGCCGATGAAGATTGACGGACATCCGTTCCCCGTCAACATGGTCCAACCTGACATCAGCTATGGGCCAAGCAGCAGTTTGAGGAAACGTCCGGGTACAAACAATATCACCTCTACTTCAATGATGAACAGGTACCACCGGTGCTTTGAAATGAGCCAGAGGCACGACGGGCCGTCCCGATACGATGACCATTAGGACTGCCCGTTCTTTCAATACTGTTGGGAGGAAAGGATATGGCTGCCTTCCAAAAGAGACTGCCCGGAATGCAACCCCGAGGAGCGGGATTACACCAGCCGGCAGCCATGCCCTACAAGGTCAAGAACGCCACCACAACACCATGTGACAGTACATGACAGGCTGGCTCCTCGGGAGCAGGACTACAAAGACTATGATGAAGAGGAGATCGGCCAGTACTGCGATGATCAAGAGCATCCGCCACCAATGAAGCCTAACCAATGGTGTCTCAGCGGCCTATTCATGAAAAATCAGAAAAGACGGCTACAACGACTCCGCCAACGCGAGCTTCAGCAGCAGTAAGAAGAAGAGCAACCGCCGGCACCCAAGAAAGCACGTAAAGAATGGCACATCAAGTCAGAAGTCCATAGACCATCGGCCAACGTAAAAATGGTAGTTATTCTACCGGCAGAATTCAGGGTCGATTGGTCTGATGATGAAGTACAAGAGGCAACAGCCCAGCTCGTACTGCCCTCACAACCATCCGTCTTCAAGAAGCCGGCAGAGAAGGACTATCAGCACCTTCGACCGAATTGGATAGGAAGGCCTGAATCGGCTGGAGACAGGAAAGTTGGGTGCGATGTGGTTGCAGCCGATAGAGTCCAGATCAGACAAGGATGAGAGTCCGATTGGTCCCAGAGTTTGGTTATAGGTTCGATATTTAACTATGAGTCCGTGTAGATTAATTAGGATTTATTTTGAAGTTTGTTTAGGATTCTGTTATTTAATTAGAGTCCGGATAATGTAAAGATAGTTAGTATCGAATTTTTATCCGGTTAGGTTAGTTATTTCTGGGGCTATAAATATAGGTGTCCGGGGTCCTTGTAAATTATCTCCAGATCAACCTAACTTGGCGCATCGCCTCAACTCTTCGACTTTCTTGAGATTTCGGCGCGGGATTTATCAACTTTGCAATGTAAGTTCTAATTCGTCAAAACCCGTCGATCAACTAAGACAGAACTGTCTCGGTTAAGTCCGATCTTCTGCTTCGTTGATCGGCGGGCTGAGTTCTACTACTGCTTTGATCTACTTTAAGTTTGAAGTAGTATTAGTGCTCATTCAAGTCTCTGCGAATTCTTCTTTTCAACCTGGTAATGTTGTTCCAGTTGGCCTCGTTCTGTCTCGGTTCAGTCTGATCAATCTGGTTTACTGCGTCCGCGTTGCCGGATTGGGTTGGGGATTCATAGAGGCTTATCGCTGGAGTTTTAGCCAGCATTATCTCAAGTAATTCACAGATTAGTTGGTTAAACTTACTAATCTTCATGTTTCTATGGTTATATCATGTGAAACTACGTATTGTCTCGGTTAGGTCTGATCTATGTATGTTTGGTATGATATGTCCATAGAAGTCTGTCCGATCGGTTGAGTTTAATGGATTAATTGATGGATTACGTCAGTTTGATATCTCGTTATTTGCATGCTACAATATTCCGCTGATATCATATATGGTTGTGCCTAGATCTGTACTGTCTCGATTAGATTCGATCTTCTAGATCTGGTATAAGTATGCATATGTTGTTAGTCGTTACTGTTTCATGTTAATAATTAGCATAGCACCCCAGTTTATATCCAATTCCACATCTAGTCTCGTATCGGCTCTTGATCTCATGTGTGATAAGCTCTGCGATGGTCCGATCGGCTGATTAAACTTAAGATTGTCTCGGTTCGGTCCGATCTTTTAAGATTAGTTGATTGATTGGGCTGCTCGGTGTTTATCCTACTTCTGACTCAGTTGTTTGGGCATATTTATAATTGTTATAATAAAATTCCTGAGAAGTCGATCGTCTAGTCTATTGGCTAGGGTCCTAGGACGGCATCGGCTATCCAGCCGATAGCAATTTCAGGGTTAACTATTTTTCGTGTTATATCTTGTCAGTTACATGATCAAACTGACTGGCATACCCAATATTTCTAAGAATTAGGCCCTGCACTGGAATGGTCTAAGATTGATTCCCAGGCCTACGTGTATGACTGTTGATTGTTGTTTTCAGCGTCAACAATAACTCAAGCTGAAATTGATACGATAACTAGCAATCGCACAACTAGACTAGAAGATCGGACTGAACCAAGACGGTTCTAATCTAGCCGATACGATTACCTTGGCCAGCGAAACGTAAGACTTACCCCTCCACCGGAGATCGATACGATGCAGCCCCGCATTAGGTGCCAAGTTCTGCCGGAGTTGAAACCTTGATGAAGAGGACGGCGATGCACCGAGAGTAATTGATCTAAATTATGATGTAGATGATTTACAATGACCCCGGGCATACATATTTATAACCTCGGGTGGATGCTAGTCCGTGTTGGACACGACATACGACTCCTATTAGATAGAAGGAAATAACAAACTCCTATGTAGACTCTATCTCTAATACACATGTCCCAATCGGAGCCTAACTTTCTTAGAGATAAAGGAAAAATCTAAATTAACTCTAACTAACAGATAAAATTAAATTACACGGACTCTAATTATTACTAAATCTATCTGTAATATTTTAGGCCCAATCGGACTATTTCTTATCCGATCCAGACTTCATCGGTTGAATCCGAGTTGTATTCTTGCCTGGTCTTCTATCCGATTACCATGTTTTCTGTCCGATTCGTTCTTTAATCACAGTTTAATCTCCAACGGCAATTATCCAAATTCTAGCGTTAACACTAAGCCAACAATGGTTTTTCTAAATTGAACTAAAAAATCATATTGGTTTAGCCAAGAGTTAATTGACCAAAAGAAATTATTTAATTAATTCATCCAAAAGGCTGTTAATACATGTTTTCGTCATGACAAAATCAATTAATTACACATACAGTAGAGATTTTGGAAGAATCGGATTAAAAGTTTACCGAATAAAAGCCGGTCAAATTTTAACGGAAGTTGACAACCTGTTTTCGCTTTTTGTTTTTCTCTTTTTAGCTATAGGTTTTCGCTTCATGGGCCGGTAGTCGATTTTCGTGTGAGATCGAATCAAGGCCCAAGCCCATACCTGGTAGCCATTGCCTCCTCCCTCCTGGCCCACTCATCCCTTCCCCTATGTGCGACCTCTCCTAGTCTCCTCCCTCCCCCAGGACGCACTCTACCTTCCTAGTGTGCGCCCTCCCTCTCCCTGTCCCTCACAGCTGCCTCTCCTCCACCTCTCCTTTTACCATACAAAACTCCAATTCATATAGTAATGTAACCAATCTATCGGTTCGACTCTTATCCTTTTCCTTTTATATAGGGGATGGACTCCTACTCAAATTCTATCTCTAATCTCCAATAAACAGAGGGCCCCTCCCCTCTATTTTTCTCCCACCAAATTTGCCATCCTCCTCTCCTCTTGTATGGCAGCCCTACTGTTGCCTTCGCGCGTGTCGTTGCTCTACCGCCTGCCGAGCAGCTGTTGCCACGTTTGTAGCCACGACTTGCTGTTGTTTGCTACTAGCCGTGCGCCCTGCTGTCGCATCAGTTTGTCATGTGAATCTTGTTTTTGCACAGGGTTTTGCCCTAGCTGTGCGCCCGCCACCAGACCCTACCGCAGTTGCTGCCACCGTCGTGCCAAACTAGTTTTCGTGTAGGTTTGTGCTGCTGCACAGCCGCTGGCCGAGTGTCGCATGTTGTTCACTGCATGAACTTGCCATTCATGTGGAGTTTTTGCCGGTGCTATTAGGGTCACTGTTTACGTTCTTGTTCGCCGCTGCTTTGTTGCATAGATCGTTGCACGTAGTCGCTGTTTCGCTAGATCACCATACCGCAAATTCAATCTAATCTATTAGGTTGATTTGTCGCTTAGGCTTTTAGCGAGTCATTTAACGAATCTCAATCTACGGCGTGAGTTGTCCGTTTCATATGCGTAAGTTGATCTTTCACTGAAGCCATTAACGAGTTGTTAATTTCATTTTAACGAGGTGTTAAATCCTATCATCAAAAGAGTTGTTAATCATGTCGTTTTCCTATCGCTAACCCTTCTATAGGATACATGTACCAGAGGTATTTGTAGACTACATGTATACATACAGTGATAGGGTTACCAAATAGAAAGGTAAACATATCTATACCAGATCGGCCAAGAGTTTGGTAACAATCGGATTGCATATCGCATATACCGGACCCAACCCTATCTGTAGGATAGGACTTAGTCTTATCAGGTTAGGAATGGGGGTATGAGACATCTCTCAGGAGACAGCAATTATACATACCCAAATACAATCTCAGCAGAACTAGAGTATTATCTTGCTAATCGAGAGCTTGAACTTGGATAAACCTTCGTCTTCATCCAAACCATCGAGTTCCTAGCCTTTAGCCACCCTATAGTTTATTACCATCAGCAATTGCGATGCCTTCATTATTTTCGTATAATTCATATTCATATACGAAAACTTTGCATATTCATATATACCTACAAGGGCGGATGCAAGTTGAGTGGGGTCCTAGAACCTACTCAAATTTAATACTTAAGTGTATTACTAATGTATAATTTAATGTATAATTTAGTAAAAAAATTAGCACACTAGCAATCCTAATTAGATGCCTCCACTCGATTTTTTGGTTAAATCTGTCCATGTATACCTATATATATAGCTAGTTGACATTTGAGGCATAAGCTAGCTAGGGAACATTCCTAAGCGTTGAAAAGCATCCACATTTCTTGTGCCATTGGCATATTCTTGTTTCTATGGTACATGAAGAACGAAGACACACTTATCCTTGAGTATATTTCCCTTATAACACATGCTCAAATTCTCAATAAACGCAGTCGGGTGTAAAATGAAGAAACCTCACAAAATTCCTACATAAAGTATATAGATTCACGCTTGTGTTGGTAAATTGTGGGCGCTAGGATTTGATATCTGGTGCATGGGATACACAACTCCCAACACACCATACCAAACATGCATGCTTTCTCGAACATCATACTAGTGGATGGGGCGCGCCCTGGCGCGCCGCCACAACTAAAGTAACTGATCTTGCTCTTCAATGTACAGACTCCTTGATTTGGTTCATAGTTGTACTAATTCGTAAAACTAAATAGTTTTACCTGCGAAAGCAACAGGAGTAAAATCGGTAAGGAACAACATGTGCGAAGTAAAACAGGGTACGCATCGTCGTTACCTGTAAGACTGCGCGCGGTATGCAACTAGTAACTGATGTTGGCACCAAGCTATATAACAGAGTAAGGACAGCCAAAGCAGAAACCCATTGAATTTCAAAAGCATTACATATGCAGCTGAAGGAGGACATGGGCAATTCCATTGACTCCTACTTTGTGGAAGGCATACAAACATAGGAAGATACACCTGTAAATCAATAAAACTGAACCGACTTCAATAAAACAGGCTAGAAATGCAGATTGGGTGTTTGAGCGCACACCTCGTGCAAACTGAGAAGGCTACTTAACCCAGTGCAAAAAGCAGCGAAATAAATGTATTACTGACAACATATGTTCTGCCGATATAATTCCCACTACCCACATATATAATTTTGTACATATTAGAGAGAGGGAGTAAGTAGTTCATACCAACGTCTCTATGTGGGGTTAAAGTAAGTATAATTAATTGCAGACACGAAAGGCTATAGGCAAGTTAGGAGGAGATAATGGTCAAGCACTCTAGACAGTACACACCCACTGGCCTAACAGAGAATCCCAAGCTATAACCTAATTATTTGGCCAAACCCTGAAAAAAATACCTGCTCAAATAATCAAGTCACCAATTTTTTAGTTTTGTCACATGTCATGACAAGAAACATGAGCAACTAAAAAATGTGCTGTACATAGAGTACTTACTTATTCCTCCAATATAAAAGAAAGGGAAAGTAAAGTAAGCTAATAAAATCTGTGGGAAAAATATTTTATGCTAGCACCCATGGATTGCCATGTATATACTTACTGAGAATGATAGGTAAGAATTATAATAATTGTCCGACTCTCAACCAATCGACTTGCAGTGCTAGCTTAGCTTATATTAATTGCAAAATTCTTATATTCAGAAATTAAAAAAGAGGAGCTAGACTTAAGGGAAAAGACATGTCGATCTGATGTCACTTAACATTGCTAAAATCCAAATTGACATCGAGCCGTGTGAAAATAATATCGACTCATTTTACTGTGGCTTAGGGAAGCAAAATTCATTCATGTGTAATTTTGTCCACTATCAGAGGAACAACAGGGAGACGACAAAAGGGAAATCAATAATCAAAACAAGTTAAAAGGAAGAACAGGTGACTGACATTTTTGTCTAAAAGACAAACTGCACTTATCTTTGGAGTAGACCACAATATATGCATGCCATCAATGGTATCACATCACAAAATAGTTTCATTTTATTGCCTTGGCACATGCCATGAATATTGGGAAAATCATAGAGCTAGAAATATATAAGCTAGTTGACATATATGCATAAACTTTTGAACAGAAGTACCTGTGTCATTTGACATCCAGAAGTGGTTCGTTCTGAACGATGAAGGGTCTTGTACTTCCTTATCAGTGGTAGAATTTGTTTTCCACAAATAAACACTTACCATCCTCGCCTGATTTTGCACATGAGTTTCAGTTCATGATGGGATAAATCAAGGAAAGTGAGAGAGATGAAACCAAACCTGATTGTGGTAATAGGATATATCAGACCAACTGAGAGGTGGCATGGAGCGACAAATCTTAGCTCAACTCTTCTTTTCAGCCTTGGAGGAAGCTTTCTCAGTATCCAGACCTCGTCTCTCAACGATGCTATCAAGTAATCCACATGAAATATATTGTTGAACTCACTGTAACAGAAGAATCAAAAGAGGTTGAATCAGGAACATTCTCAATTGAATTCTGGTAAGTGCCAACTGCAAAAAGAAGGCTCACCTAGGGCCATTACAAAATGAGATTTTGTCCAATTCTGGTAATCGTCACCATACCATATATCCGACACACAAACAATCAAAATTTCAGTACTTTAACCAATGCATTGAGATATTGACTTGCAAATAATGTATAATGTATTCACAAACAGACATACAGCTGCTCGCATCTGGTTAAGCCCACCGTTGCAGGAGACCATCAGATAGCTATTGTTCTTATAGATTCGTAGACATTAAACCAATTAAATCAAAATTATGCCCAAACAGAACTACAGTTAGCAGAACGCATGCAGGACATGAAATGATTATCCCAATTGAACCGAATTAGTCTGACATGAACTGATTGGCCCAAACTAAACAAGAACATGGTGATGAACTGAATTGGTCCCCAAACAATACCAACAACATATAGAGAAAACTGGTAAATTAAATCTCCTAAATTGGAAATGAGATCATTTATAATCTCCTGCCTCTGAGGTGACATATGTGTTCGCATGTAAATAGCAGTCATAATCGAACGCACACATTGTAGTTACGAAGATAAATTCAGTGCAATTATGGCGGCTTTTATGCGGCACCATTCATGATAGAAAAGAAGAAACAACAGTTAATGGGATAAGAGTTAATGGGATAAGGTAAATACATTACACAAGAAATAAGTGATACAAACAGAGAGATCTCGTAGCATACCTCATAATATACACTTCCTGAGCAAATAACGCTGCATGTCTGAATTTATCCTCTCAGGTTTAAGCACCTTAATAGCAACATCCTGAGTGTAATATGTACCCCGGTAATTGGGAAGGACAAACAGACGGTTAAGTGAGTTATCAAACTACAAACAGGAATTTTTTTTTCTTAATAGTAATCAATAGGCACTCAGAGGTCACCATACGATCCGTAGCACCCAAGCGTGAATATATAAATGTCACTTCTTTCAACATTCTCAGAGTGTGATGAACATGTAACTCCCATGGCACCAACACTCATCAGATGACAGGACTATGTAGTGAAATGGCATATGCTGACACTTCTAAGAGTAAAACTAACCTGCTTCCCAATGTTGAAGGGCACATATTTGTATTTTATCATATGCACGATCTGGCGCTTCATCGTGAGGACGAAAAGAACCACCCAATAGCAGAGAAGTATCGGCAAGAAGACAGGAACATCAAATAAAGAGAAGAAAGTCATCACAAAAGCTACAAGAAAAGCTTTTGTAATTGCATACCTGAAAGCTAAACAAATGGATGTTCAAATTTAATAAAACAAAGGAATTAGCTCAGAAAACAGTGAAGTAGTAATGACTGCATACAAATATAAGTGGCATGCTGACGTGCTGATGTGCATATAAATCACATGGTATGAAATGGTACGGATATAATTACACATTAGTTGTATGGTGCACCGAATACAAACAAAAAATCAATGAGCAATATGGACATTTCAGGCTGCATATGTATTTTCAACAGTGCATGCAGTATTCTGCACTGCATCTAAATTTGTCTAGAATGGAATGTGGAGCATATCTGAATCATAGGTCATGTAATGGCATAGATGCATAGATAATAATTACTTTGTCATTAGCTAGCACCATGATGGTACGGGGGAAGTCAACAGTTCGCATGCTCCATCACTAAATTCCAACAGGAGAGATTGGGGCAAATCAAGAAGAAACATGTTATGAGTGATTTGTTAAGACAACTAAGGTGTAGTTAGGAGGTAGTGACAGGATCCAAGACTATTTGGTAGCAAGCGGGCACATCCAGTGGAATACAGATTCATTTAATAGCAAAATTTACCTCTTTTCCCATGGCACCGGTAGTTTAACTGCAGGTACACTTGCTGCATTAACCCTCCAAAAACAGAATAGATCACGTTTATAGCTGTATTCACAGGAAATCAATTAAGATGAGGATGGATTGTGTAGTGTGGCACTAAAATTGTGCTTTGTACAGAGAGAAACAAAAAGATATAATATATTACCAAGGAGCAATCGCCTAGAGTGGTTAGAGTAGTGTGATTACAGTGTTTGTTGAGAAGGCAGCATAACATGGAACTAAATGGACTTAATAGTGGCAGCAGCCCCCACGAGCATTGATGTATTATTAGGTCAAGAAGAGTAGCAGGCGCATATGTGAAATTTGAGGCTACTTGTTTTCTCTCACTATGTTAAACGTGATAATTTGGTATTATTCGACTCGATTGCAAACCTTAGAATGATGAAGCTATATTGAAAATGTTATAGAGATAGATTCCCCATTTAGATCTAGGCAACCACTTGGCATCATCAGTTTGATCAACAAAACAGCCATTATTCAGAGATGAAAGCTGACATAAATGCGAAGCAAAAGATGCTGAATATTAACTGGAAGTAGCAGAGAGATCGAAGAGTAGAGAGGAAAACCTTGCCGTTGAGGCACATCCGGTCGGAGGGGAAGGAAGGGCTGACGGCGATTGTGGTGGTGTGTCAAGCTCAAGGGATGGCAGAAATGGAGAAGAGGAGGTGTCAAGTCTGAATTCTCTGAAGATGCTATTAATTTGAAGGAGGAGGAATCGCAGGAGGAGGCGTATTGTCAAGATGAAGTTTCCAAAGCTATGAAGACTAGTTTCAGCTGAGCAGGACCACACTATAGCTGTTATTTTGTCATTTTTCATTATCTGCTTTTTCATTATCTGCTTTTCAGCTTTCTGAACTTTGACTGTATCCGGAGCTAGCCTCCAAATTCTGTATCAAACTATTTAAAGCCCTGAGCTGGAGGAATGGAGGACACGATGAATTCCAATCTATCTTTGTATTAGGAGTAATTTAGTTTTAGGGTTCTACTCGAGTCTTGCGGCGACCACCAAATATTTTTGAGTTCATTTCGTTTTCGTTTTACCTGAGGACCTGACATAGGTATCAGAGCGTGGCTGTTCCTCGGCAAGACAGTTTGATCACGGTGAGGTTGGCAGCGAGCACACAACTCGTTGCTGTAAAATCCCTTGCTGTGTTGACTAGAAGGCGGCGGTAGATTCAGACGGATGGTGAGCAAGACAAGATCACAAAGCTCCATGGAAGGAACCAACGAGATCGTGGAGGTGAGAGCTCAGATTGCGGGCATCAGGAAGGAGCTGGACTCTCTAAAGGTGCTGAGATCCGAGGTAAGCGAGATCAAGAACTTATTGAGGGAGCTGTGTAACAAGCATGGGGAAGATGATTCAGGGAAGGGAGTGGAGGAGGCTGAACATGCTGGGAAGGGATCAGGAACGGTGTTCACCATCGAGCCCCACACTGTACCACCGAATGGTCAGTTCAACCAGGAGCCGCATGACCCTAGCTTTCAGAATGGGAATCATGAAAAAGGAGGGAGATATACTGAATTTTCAGGGATGGGCGCTCCGAGGAATATTCCATTGGGTGGAGGTGAAAACGGAGTGTATGCGGAGGCTGTAATCAAGGGCCCCAGACTTGAGATTCCATTGTTTGGTGGGGAAGATGTTATCAACTGGATCAAGCAGTGTGAAGTTTTTTGAGATCACAGGCACTCCTCATGAACAGTGGGTGAATTTGGCTCTGGCACATTTGGAAGGAAGGGCAGCTAGGTGGTTTAGAGGAGTTGGAATACCATGGCAGTCTATACACTGGCATCAACTCTGTGGGATGATGAGTGACCGGTTCACAGACGCTAATGTGCATGAGTCAGTGGAACTACTGCAGAATATTAAACAGCATGGACTAACGATTGCCCAGTACATTGATAAGTTCGAGGAGTATGTGGACTTGGTTAGGAGGGATCACCCATATTTGCAGGAGCAATACCTAAACAGCTGTTTTATCAGCGGGTTGAGAAATGACATCAAGTACGTAGAGATGGCAATGGGGACCCGCGACCCGAGACCCGATGGGTATTTACTCAATTAGGGTACGGATATGAGCTAAATGCATTACCCGTGGGTAAGTAAATGGGTAAATACCTTCACCCAACGGGCACACGGGTATGAGAACGTTCCTATGATACCCATACCCATTTACCCGCGGGTAATAAATACCCAGAAGCCCAAATGAACATTCTGGCCTATATGTGAAATTAGGTTAGCCAATATGAAACCCTAGCTATTTAAGCCTTAACCCATATATGAAATTACGCGGATTTATGTATTGTCTACTACTACTTAAGTACTACTTGATGGGATTTATGGTATTGTGTGACTGATGCGGATGCCTTGTCGTTGCTACAATTGGATCAAAACATTTTGTGTTATTTTTGTTGTCATGTCAAATTTGGCAGATAAATGGGTGACCCGCGGATGAGGCTTACCCAGGCGGGTACGGGTATGGGGAATTTTTTATACCCATGGCGGGTATGGGGATTTTGGTGGGTCTAAATTTCAATGGTGGGTATGGGTATGGGGTACCAATACCTGATGGGTATTTACCCATTGCCATCCCTACAAGTACTATGTCTGTGGTCAGAGGCCACAGGGGCTGCTTCAGTCTTATTGGTATGCTAAGAATTATGAGAGAGCTGCAAACGCCAGAAGAATCTCTGCAAACTTCAACAGGAACAGACAAGCTCAAAATTATGGCAGTTCTAGTCAACCTGTGATGAATAGGCCACAACAGAGAGAAGAAATTGACAAGGAGGAGGAGAAGTGTTGGTTTTGTAAGGAACCTTGGTTTCCTAGACATCAATGTAAGGTGAAACAGGCTATCCATGCTTTGTTAGAAGCAGAAGGTGCCATAGAAGAGGAAAACCCATCAGAGGATGGTAAAGAAAGAATAGTTGATAAGGATGAGATTAAACCAGCAGAGATTGGAGAAGAAATCATGAGCATTTCGCTGGATGCAACATTGGGTACCGCTAGGCCTGACACATTCTCGATTATAGTGAATATTCAGGGGAAAAGGGCAGTTGGACTGGTGGATAGTGGAAGCACTAGTACTTTCATGAATCAAGATTTTGCTATTCACAATCAGCTACCATTAGCTAACATGGGCAGGAAGAAAATCATGGTTGCTAGAGGAGGGGAGTTACAGACTCACACTCGGGTTGCTGATCTAAACTTTGAGATTCAGGGGGAAAAATTTTGCAATTCCTTTAACCTGATTCCATTATACTGGATTTTTACTCATAGTCCTAGGGGTTGACTGGATTTTTACTCATAGTCCCATTATACTGGACCTGAAGAAGAGGGAACTAAGAATCACTACGGCTGGAAGATTAGTGCAATTGCAAGACTATACTGCTCCAGGCAAACATTTTCATATCAGTGGCCAAAAACTAAAAAAAGTGGCTAGAAAGGGAGCCATGGGCTACTTAATCCAAGTTTATGTTATAGGAGAAGAGCTACCAACAGACCAGCCAGTGGTCCCTGCAGCAGTTCAGGCCATCCTGGCTAGGTTTCCCCAAGCTTTGAAGGAACCGAAAGGGCTGCCTCCCAACAGGCCTTGTGACCACACTATTGTATTAAAGCCAGGATCTGAACCACCCAATCTCAGGCCATACAGGGTTCCCCACTACCAGAAGGAATCCATGGAGAAAATCATTTCTGAACTACTTCATTCTAATGAAATAAGGGCTAGTGAGAGTCCTTATGCTTCCCCAGCTGTCATGGTTAGAAAAAAAGATGGCTCTTGGAGGATGTGTAGATTATAGGCAATTGAACACTCAAACAGTGAAGAACAAATTTCCTAAGCCTATAATTGAAGACTTGCTGGATGATCTGCATGGGGCTAAAGTGTTCACTAAGTTGGACTTGAGGTCAGGATATCATCAGATCAGAATGGCTGAGGGTGACATTACGAAAACTGCATTTAGAACACATTTAGGGCATTATGAGTATACTGTAATGCCATTTGGGCTAACAAATGCGCCTGCTACTTTCCAAGCTCTCATGAATCAAGTATTGGCTCCATTTCTGAGAAAATTTGCACTGGTTTTCTTTGATGACATACTCATTTACAGCAAGACCATGGAGGAGCATAGAGAGCATCTTGCTGCTATACTCCAAGCTTTACAAGAGAATCAGCTGGTCATAAGTGTCACGCCCAGAAATTTACACCAAATTTCTGAACAATAGCATGTATTAAATCTCGGTCCAGGCATCAGCCCGAGTACACACTAGGACAAATTAATACACAGTTCCACGACTTAAAAACAAATAAAAACAATTATCTATCGAAATGCAGCGGAAAAGGAAAACAAGACTAGACCATCTAATCTTCAGCTTCAGCTGGTGAAGACGGCTCCACACCACAGGCACTCTCGACGGCGGACTGAACCTCACTTCAACCTTCGGAACAACCTTCTTCTGACACAGGCTCTGGCACTTGCTCTGGTGGGGGAAAAAGTAAGCAAGGCTGAGTACAAACCACCGTACTCAGCAAGTAACACCCAAGAGAGGGAGAATAATGAATGCAATAGGGTAACAAGGATAGGCTAAGGTTAATTTGCACAAAAGCTGCAGTAATTTAGCAAAACAGTAGATAAAATAGACTGAAATAAAAGTAAAGTAAACATTTAAAATAAACATCCACTGTCCAACGTTACACCACGTTGCAACAGGCCCAAACCACTGTCGAACGTTACACCACGTAGCGACAGGGTCAACCCTCTGCCCAACGTTAAACCACGTTGCGACAGACCCAAACCACTGCCAACGTTACACCACATTGCGCAGGGTCAAACCAGTTCCAAGATTAAGAAAATTATTAAAGAGGTTCAACTAATCCCAGTGAATCTGTCAGTTCGCCCAATAACCGCGGGCACGGCTATTCGAATAGTTTTACTCTGCAGAGGTGTACAACTTTACCCACAAGACATGGCTGCCAAGCATGTTACCATGCCCCAACGTATCACCACGATACCTCAGTACGGAAACCATGATAAGACCTTTTACCTAGCCCTCCCTAGACAATCGCACCACACTTCAGGTTTCACCCCCTCCTTTACACCAAGTCGGGCAGTCCCCTCTTGTGCCTTGGTAGATCCGGAAGCAGGAGAAGCTTTCGTTACACCACGATTGCCCGTCCATACTCCATTACGCCTACCCTTGCCTGGGTACGTCGAATAGGGACAAGCTAGATTACGAGTCTCACCGTTGCCCATTCTGGCTTGTGGTTAGTACGTGTAAGACCTTCAGGGTTTCCTGAGAACCGGTCCTTAATTGCCATGGGCACGACTCTCAAAACCATGCACCCACAGCCCACCATAAGCAATATTTTAGTTGTATTAATCCACCTCGGGAAATGAATAATGATAACAACTATTGAAGGTGTACCAAAGTGCAACAATAATTAAATAATAATTGGTGAGCTAGTTGGACTAAGCATGGCTAAGCATTGACTAACCCTAATTCTAGTCAAATTAACCCTGGGATGACAATAATAAATGAGAATCAACGGATATATTGGTAAATTCCCAATAGATAAATACAATAAATAGATTTGCATAAAACAATGCATGTTTGAATGTAAAAGCGGGGGATTTTATAAACATAGGTTCAATATGATCAAAGAAGGGTGCTACTTGCCTTGCTTAGACCCACGAGGAACTTCGGCGATGACTTCGGGAGCGAACGGCACTGCGACGGGGTCAAAACCCACGACAAACAAGGCAAAACCAACAAAACAGGCTATAAAACTACTGAAACAGGGAAAGAAACTATTTTTAATGGGTTCTTGGTATTTTCCTGGATTTAATGAAACTTGAATGGACCTAACCGGAGACTAGATGAATTACTTATGAATTTTAGAAGTTTTCTGGGTTTTTTAGCTAAACAGAAAAGTCCTAAATCAATTATTGCGCAATTAATGGGGCTGCTGACGTCAGCGAGGAGAGAGGAGGCTGACGGCTGACAGGTGGGGACCACCTGTCGGTGAGAGAAGGGGAAAGGGAGAGACTGACACGCGGGCCCGGGGACGAGAGAGAGGAAGGGGCTGGCGGGGTGGCGACTGACGGGTGGGACCCGCTCGTCAGCGAGAGGGGAACAGAGGGGGGGAGCAGAGCGCGCGCTCGGGCGGACGACGGCGACCGGCGGGAGCGGCGGCGCACGGCGACGGCGGCGGCGCGACGGCGACGACCGGCGAGCGACGACGGCGCGACGGCGACGACGACCGAGACGGTGACGCACAGGCGCAACCGGCAGAACAGCGGCGACGGCTGGCACGGCGACAACCGGCGAGCGACGAGCGCGGACACGCGCGGGCGCAAGCGACGGCGGCCAAACGTCGGCGACGCGGAGGCGACGACGACCACGGCGACCGGCGGGAGGGGCGAGCTTTGCACTTGTCCGGCGACGGCACGCGACTCGGCGGCGGTCGGCCGGAAGGGGGAGAAAGAGGGGAGGAGGGTGCGGGTGCTCACCGACGGCGGCGAGAGCGCGGGCGGGTCGGCGAGACCGAGGCGGAGGTGGCGACGCGGGCGGGTGCGGGAGATCGGCGGTGGCGGCGGAGATCGATCGGCGGCGGCGAGGCGACCGGGCGCGACGGCGACGTGACGGAGGAATGCGCGGCGCGGGGACGCTTACCGGCGACGACGAGGACGGCGACCGGTCGGCGACAGCGGGACGGAGGTGGTGACGCAACAAAGCGGCGACGACCGGCGGTTAGCGACGAGATTGCGCGGCGGCGGCGAGAGGCGGCAGTACGGCGGTGACACGAGCGACGGCGCAAAGTGAGCGACGGCGCGCGGCGGCTCGGGATTTATAGGGTGGCAGCACCGGCTAGGGCGGGCGGAGGTTGGAGACCGAGTCGGCGACGGCGCGGTCGCGGCGGCGGCGGTTGCGGCGACAGCGCGGAGTCCGGCTCGGACGCGGCGCAGCGCGGGCGCGGCGGGTGAAACAGTCACTGACAGGTGGGCCCCACCTGTCAGTGGCGCGGGAGAGAGGAGGGAGGCGGCGCGGACTCGCGGGCGCGGGCGCGGCGCGGGAGAGCAACAGCGCGATAGTGTCAACGCGGTGGCAAAGCGGTTCGGCGCACGTGAGTGGCACACAGCTCGGTGGCCAAGTCACGGCGCGACAACGGCGACGAGCGGACGCGGCGCGATAGCGACGAGCGCATGGGGCGGCGAAGCGCGGGTGCGAGGACGTGGCGCGCGACGCGGCGGCAACGGCCACGGTGACGGCGAGGTGGCAAGTCACGGCGCGGGCGCGAGCACGGCGAGGTAGCGGGGACACCGCGCGACTGCGCGGATGCGGCGCACGGTGGTGAGCGCAGCGGCGAGGTAGAGCGGAAGCGTGCGTAGGTGGATGGTGGTGCGGGCAGCCGAGGTGAGGCGACGACGCAGCGCAGCGGCTGGAGGAGGAAGACGGGACTGACAGGTGGTCCCCACCTGTCAGTGGCCCGGAGGAGGAGAGGGAGGTGGCCTAGACTTGGTGCGAGTGGGCCGAGGGAGGTGATGCAGACTTTGAGCGCCGGTTGGGGCACGAGTCGGGAAATTGCAGACAGTACACGCATTCACACGACAGAACCAAATCATGCACGAATTAGAGATCCGTACGACAAATTAGATCCGATATGTGAAACTGTGAACTGTTAGCGGAACAACGGCAGGAGTTAACGACCCGTTAAATTGAGATTTAACGACTCGCTAAACTAGAATTAGACGACTTTAACGTTAAACCAATCTACGTTTACGAAATTGAATTCCGCACCGTAGATCAATCTCACGCTAGCTAATAGATTGGAAAACCTAAGCAATTACACGGTAGATTAACGATAGATTGATTTGCATGAATAAAACGTATGCAAACCTGAGGTTTGGTGGAGAGATCAGCGACGGATTGCGGTTGTTCCTCGCTGTTAGGCTAGAAAACCTGAACAATTAAACGGTAGATTAATTTAGATTGATTCGCAAGAATAAAATATATGCGAACCTGAAATTTGGAGGAGAGAGACCAGCCGGCGACGTGCTGCGAACAAGGATGCAGCAGGGCTGCTAGCGGCTTGCTGCGCAGCTATTGGATAGGGGTGGCACAGCTGTAGCGGAGGCGGAAGGGGCGACTGGAGACGCACGGGAGAGGGAGACGGGGAAAAGAGGCAAGGGTGTAGGGGTTATTTATAGGGGGAAGCTAGAGATAGATCTTGTTATCCATCTCCGATTAACAAGGAATAGATAATGTTTCAAGGGGATAAGATTTAGAATTAATTGGAATTCATTTTTTTGGTGGAGATAGAGATGAGGCTGCATGGCTTGGAGAGGAGGAGGAGAGGATCGTACAGGGAGGAGAGGAAGAGGAGGTGCGACCAGGAGAGAAAAAAAAAGGAAAAGAGAAAAGAAAAAAGGAAAAGGGGAAAAAGGGAGAAGGGAAAAAGAAAAGAAAAATGAAGGAGGGAAAAAAAGAAATTACCTCCAATTTTGCCGATTTTTATTAAGTTTATTAGAGCAAATTTTACTGACTACAATTCAAATATAAATCCTGTTAATAATTTAAAATGCTTTCGGGACATTTTAGAATATCCGAAAAGCTTCCAATTAATTAAATTAATTTATTACACTGGGTTTCTCCTGAACTTTAATTAATAAATTATTTTTTCTGCATTATTTATTTAATTCTTGGCTTGGGTAAAACTCAGGGCGTGACAATAAGACTTAAGAAATGTACATTTGAAGCACCCAGTGTAGCATATTTGGGACATGTGATTTCTGAGGAGGGTGTAGCCACTTGTTAGTATCTCAATTGTTACTCTCATTGGTGAGAGGATAACACTCAAACTTGGAGCAATTTTCTGTTTACTTATCACCAAATGTCATACCATCCCGAGGGGAGGTTGGATACATATTTATAGCTGCATTCTAGCCTAAAGGGTGCTGTCCGAGAGCATCCTAACAACCTGTCCTAGAGCATCCTAACCACCTGTGCTAGAGCATCCTAACAACCTCTGTCCTACATGCTGTCCTGGAAAAAACTGAAAGCTGAAAAGCTGAAAAACAAGGGTACACTCAAGACCAAGACCATGACATTTCTGGAACCCCAACGGTGGTACTCTTGGTTGGCACTAGCTGAATGGTGGTACAATAGTATTTATCACACTTCGATACAGATGACACCATTCAAGGCATTATATGGTTACCATCCTCCACAGATTAATGAATTTCCGATACCCTGCAATGTTTCACAGGAGGCTCGGGTCACAATTGAGGAGAAGGAGGCAGTGATACAGAAGCTTAAAATGAGCCTATCTGAAGCTCAAAGGAGGATGAAGCACTTTGCTGACTCGAAAAGAACTGAGAGACAGCTTCACGTTGGTGACATGGTGTATCTGAAACTCCAACTTTACAGGCAAACAGCCCTGGGAATTCAAGGCTCTCTTAAGCTAAGGTCCAAGTTCTATGGTCCTTTCAGAGTGGAACAGAAAATTGGGCAAGTGGCTTACAAGCTTCAGTTACCTGCAGGCACCAATATTCATCCAGTTTTCCATGTGAGCCAACTTAAGAAGCATCTGGGTACTCAAGCTGTGCCACTACCCAACCTGCCTCTAGTAGGCCCAGATGGCTTTGTTAAGGTTGAACCACCTGCAGTCTTACAGAGGAGAATGATACTTCGAAGGGGTGAAGCTGTTACACAATGGCTCATACTATGGCAAAACCTATCTCCAGCAGAAGCTACATGGGAGGACGCAACATTCATCCAGCAGACATTTCCTCATTTTCATCCTCGAGGACAAGGAGGAATCGCAGGAGGAGGCGTATTGTCAAGATGACGTTTCCAAAGCTATGAAGACAAGTTTCAGCTGAGCAGGACCATACTATAGCTGTTATTTTGTCATTTTTCATTATCTGCTTTTCAGCTTTTCTGAACTTTTACTGTATCCGGAGCTAGCCTCCAAATTCTGTAACAAACTATTTAAAGCCCTGAGCTGGAGGAATGGAGGACACGATGAATTCAAATCTTTGTATTAGGAGTAATTTAGTTTTAGGGTTCTACTCGAGTCTTGCGGCGACCACCAAATATTTTTGAGTTCATTTCGTTTTCGTTTTACCTGAGGACCTGACATGGTGGCGGAGAGATGGTCGGGGTCGAGGGTGACACTGATGCTGTCGTTGATGGAGAGGATGAGCGCCTCATCCCGCTTCCCCCAGTACTTGATGAAGGCTATGATGGTGGGAGAGCAGCCGGTGGCCATGAGAACCCCCCTCCACAGCCATGGAAGAAATCTGCTGATGCAGCTGCCCAGAAAACAACAACACGCATGCATCAGAGAGATTCAGAACACCAAACTCCAGTCAACTGGTGAGTGGGGGGGGGGGGGGACAATACCTGCTTACCGGAACAGCAGCAAATACGGCGGCCGGCGACGGCGGGAGATCAGAGTTCGCCGCGGCGAGCGGAGAGTCCAAGGGCGAGGAGGAAGACCACCACCGCCTTCGCCGCCCCAGCCTCTAGCGTCAGCCGCCACCTGCTGCACCCGCCGTCCGCCGCCAGCACCGTCCGCCACCTTCAACCGCCGGCACCGTCCGCCACCTTCAACGGACCGGGCCCTAGCCACAGCACTGCGAGACACCGCCGGTTCCGTCAGCCGCCGGGCGAGGGCTCGCCGCACCACCCGCCGGCGTTAGAGCCACCGACGGCTGTCGAGGCGGAGAGAGCGGGCTAGTGTTCTGGGGAGCGACCAAGAAGAGCGACGGAACACCGATAGACGCGAGAGGGAAGAGCGGCGAGAAGGGGAGCGGCCGGCGGGGGCGCCCGACGAGGAAGAGGAATCCAGGGGAGGTCACGGGAGGTGGGGAGCGGCCAGCTCGCCGACGGATTCAAGGGCAGCGGTAGAGGCTGGGAAGGGGAGCGCGTGGCGCACAGCTCGACCGCGGCGCCTCCACGCGTGCGATGGAGAGCCCCCGCCCATCCAAACGCGCATTCCAGATCGGACGGCGGAGAAAAATCCGGTGACGTGTACACCCATAGCGCTCCCCCTTTCTGTGAGCCTTTATATATACTAGAGAGATGGGCGCGCCAATGGCGCGCCGCCTGTATATATAAATTTTTTTCGTGTCCGTGAATTTAACGAAGACAAAATTAATTTGAACATCATATAATTAAAATGAGAAGCTACAAGGTAGCACTTGGTTATTCATTCATACAAAGTTTAGTTTATTGTAATTTCCTTCTTACTAATGATAAATCATTTCTTCATTGCTTTAGCAGAACTTCATGCATTGCACAAATCACGTGTGCATGCACTTACACCTACTAATCAGCAAGGTCAGGACACCTATCTTATAGTAGAACCTCTGGTAACCTTAAGAGATGACATCCAAGAAGCCATTTAATATCTTCCAGAAGCATTGGGACAAAGTTGTGAACATCAAAGTAGGCCAGCTCTCTGCAAACATCACATAACAAATTGGATAGTGATAATCAACTGATTTATTTCTGACATTATTTAACTCAAGAAAAAAGATTCTATGCCTACTTATTTGTATCATATCATATTGAATTTGGTGAGGAATGGATAAACCAACTAATATCAATAAAACGACACAAAAGAATATCAACCCTAAAATATTTCTTCATAACTAATGAAAATGAAGGTACCACGAGGGCAAGTAATAAGAACAGTCTAGATAGATCCTTGACACTGAGATACTATAACCTGGGTGCAGAAGGGGATAATCTCAGCAGCCAAAAGATTTTGCGAAATTTTGCTAACCACATGATACCACAAAATCACCTCTTTATTTTAGTAAGCACAACCACCAAAAATACAAGGGTTAATTACATCCATGCCATTATATATTTGTCAGTTTTGAAATATATCATTATAATTCGACTAATTGTAAAGATGCCACTATAATTTTAGAACCATTTCAGATATGCTATTTTTGGACCAAATTGCCCTTGCAGATGCCAAGGGCGTACTAAATAGCAGATGGACAATATGGTCCAATTTTTTTAAAAAAATACAACGAAAGGGTATGGAGTGGCATATTTCTAATAGTTCTAAAATTATAATGGCATATTTATAATTAGTCGAATTGTAATGGTATATTTCAAAACTAGCAAATTTATAATGGTATTGATCTGATTAACCCAAAATACAAGTACAATACGTAAACCTTAGAAATGCTGAAACCCTCCTAACATAGTTCACATACCTTGTTGAACCTGAAGAAACATTACCTGAGTACCAGATTATTTACTAAAACACGAACAGATACCAACCTAAATACATAACCGGTGTGAAACAACACCTATTAACACTACCAAACTAAACCACATAAAGATACAATGCTGCAACAAGCTCTATTTGTCAATTTACAATCGCGAGCAGAAAGAACAATTAGACCATCTGGTAAAACACCCATCAGATTGCCTACTTAATTAGCAAGGGCTACAACATCCTACGTGATAAATCGTCTCATCTTGTAACAACCCATAAGCAAAATAACTCCGATTCACATGATAGTCCAAGTTAAACAAACTCTGTTCCTAAACACATTTCAAGATTAGAACTGCACATCCAATTATTTACCATGGAGCAGTGCATCCTCATGCCTAAAACAATCTCTAGGTAAACATGAGGAAGTGTTATATAAGATTTTTTTTTTCCTACATGAGCATTTACAACTAAATGCGCTCACCTCTACCAACAAAGTTTGTTTTTCATATGCAAAGTCAAACAGGAAAGAATATACTGTCCTTAAAAAACAGAAGCAAATGAGGAAAAAGGATGATGGATCTGACATCATAATAGGAACATCCATTTATAGTGGCCTTATAGTACTTAAGCCATTATATATAAAGCTTCCATGTACGAAAACAATTTGTTTTATTGTTTCATTGGACCAACTACTAAATCTTAGGTTGAAATGGTGCTCCAGCTACTAAATCTTAGGCTAAAATGGTACTCTAGTAATTAATATATGAGGTTTTTAGTGTTAAAAACATCATATAATAATGACTGGGGGAGCAAATGATAGAATCAACTCACAGGTTTACACTCGTTGCTGTCCATGAACATCAAGGGGCCCAAGGATGAGAGGTGCCTTGAAAGGCAAGGACATATGTCACCTCTAGGAAAAATGTACATATAAGAAACCACAACATATAACCGTGGAAAAGAAACCAAATCATACAAAGTTGGAGCGTGTTGTTTTTTAGATGACATGAGGAATTAAGGGCTCCACATTATTTTGTAACCTCAGCAAACGTATAGACATACACCAAATGCAAAACAAATCCAAAGAAATTTCCAGCAATCAGGTGACATTGTCTATGTTGTCAATTGTATGATCAATCTTGGTGCTCAGCTGAATTGTACGTCATTTTGTCCCAAACTGCGATACTATTCTTTCAGGTTTAGCATCCAACGAAATAATCAAATGCCTTAAATAGGAAATTGAGAAACAAAAACTAACTTGATCCCATAGAAATACTGCCAAACAAATTAAAAATAACATGCGCACAATCTTCCTTGCTTTGAGTAAAGCACAATTATAGCAAAAAAACATTCCAGGTGGTGAGAATACAAAGTTACACGGCTGTATTTGATATATATAACCAGTTGACCTTCCAAAATAACATAGATACAGCCTTTTTTTTGAAATGATTTAACATCACACCCCAGCAAATCTGGTAGGCTAGTGCACACACATAAGCAAATTCTTGTCTGAAAACTGACAAGTAAAGTGGAAGACACTGTCAATATATTACAAGAGAAGTACCCCTGGTAAAAAACTTCTAAAATGTTAGTCATCAGGACAAAATTGTCCAAAACTTGAGTTTTTTGGTCAAAATTTTGGAAGTTTGTCTTAGAGGTATTTTAGTCAGCAGGACAAAATTGTACAGCATTCACAAAGACAAACCGGACATGGACTGTATACTGTAGAACATGATAATTCAGTAGCAAACTCAATGGCAGACAAAGGATCTTCTCATATATTATTGTATATTAGAATGTTCTTACTGTCATGGATAACTGGGAAAGTGACCATACCTGTTGTAGTTCGTGCTCTTATTGTCATGTACCACATGAGCTAACTTCCAAACCCCTGTAATGTGTTTGAGATTTGGCTCGCACGAGGGGAGAGGATAATAGCAAAAACCAGGCCATACAGAGCAAAAGCCTGCACAAAGAAAATGACGAGGATCATGCCCACAAACCTTGACTGCTGTAAATAGGCCCTGTAGAGGGGTTTAACCAGCACCAAATGTCAATTTCCTGCTGATAGGTGTCCATTACTTCTAAAATTACGGAAAGAAAGAAACCATATTTGCTACTACTCCTGATCCATGTTTGATTTAAATAAATCTCAGTACATGTACTGTAGATGCCCATCTTTTCGCCTATACTTAATAGTTATAAGCAAAATTTTGAATTTTTGACCTTAAATTTAGATTTGATTTTAGGAGATTTTCACCTGAGTTTATTTTCCAGCAATGACTTTTAGATCGCTGGGAATATGCATATAAAATTTTTGTTCACAAACTATTTTTTGTTTCCAAATATGCCAACAATCATCCCCATGATATTTCTAGGTGTGCCATTGCGTCATATAAAAAGGGTGTTAAAAAAACTCTACTTTGTATATCTGCATAATATATATTGTATTTATTTGTTTATATATCTGCATAATATATATTGACCACAAATTAGTGTACTTCTATAACATTAATACAGATCAACTTTTATCAGTAATTGTTCCACCTACTCGGGTGGTCCGTTTCTCCATTACGTCCATCGAGGTCAAGTCAAATTAATCCTGCACACTATCAATACAGTTTTGCAAACAAAACATTTTATAAAATGTGGTAATATAGTCAAGGGTAACTTGACTCAGGCTTTGTCTTCGAGGTCTTAAAAAAATCCACGTTTGAAACAATTTCCGTCGACGTTGACAACACACAGAACAAAGAAAACTAACAAAAACCATAAAATAGAAATAATATCATTAGTCAATAATAGTGCCATTAGGTAGGTCTCATTTTTAGGAAAAAAAATTCTAACTCTTGGAGAGATTTTCGGAGCCATGTTTGAAAAGATATGGCTTTTCCACGATAAGATGAACCTATGATATACTGGATAAAGGAATAACGTTTCTCTGGAATATTGGAAATGAAATAAATATTTTCTGGAAAAAGAAATTAATCTGAATAGTGGCTGACAGGTGCGGTCCAGAAAGGAGAAAGCTAAAGTAGACATGATTTTTTTTTGTTGGTCGAGTTTTGAAGAATGAGGAAGGCAACATAGACTTTTTCCTGTGGGATTAATTTAACTTTGCAACTTTGGTCCAAACAATAGCATTACTAAAAGCCTCAAACAAAAGTGAGGAATCACAGTGTAAAGAGCTGGTGCCATATACAAATGACAAGAGTATGAAGTGCTGCAGAAACCTACAAAGCAAACAACAAAAATGTTAGTATTCCATTTATAAACAACGAATTGTTCAGTGGTGCTCAGTCAAGGAGCAACACAAAAATGAATATACAACTGGCACAAATTTCTGAGTATTTAATTTTGATTTCAAAGAATTTATAAGATTGTTCTAATGCTAACAGGAGAAGGCCGAGGGAGATCCACCAGACCTGCAGTTGCTCCCGCAGCGCTTACAGATATTATAATCTAACCGATGTTACTACGTTAGTCACACACACATATGCCAACACACTCCAAACTCTAGAATTTAAAAGAAATCTGATTGAGCAGTGTAATAGTGATGCAGTTGCAAGCAGTCTTCCTTTTTGTGTTAACAATGCAGAAATGCTAATCAGATTTGGCGTTTTGTCCCAACTTGGCCTGGGCATGGTCCATATATATACTGATGATGTACACAAGAGCTCAGTCAGTGGAATACATGCAAGGAAACACAGTGCCAGGTGAGGCCATATCAAAACCACCTGTAGCTGGATGCCTTAGGTCATCCATTCCTTGGTTGCTGCACATATAGCAGTGATCTGATAGACAAATAACCCAGCAAATTACATGAGAACTTCATATACTGACATATGTTCTAATATTTGATTTCTTTGAAAAGAATCAATATCATTCTCAAGTGGTTCCAGTGGACAGCAAAAATAGTATTTTCTCCTGAATATCATCTTTACTTCAGCTAAATACATTGTGTCGGTACAGTCATCTGAATTATGCTTCTTCATCTTGCCATTGAAGTTATAATGTGGAAATTTAATAGTTTTCCACACTAAAGCATCGGTGGCAAAATTCAAGGCAACACTCGTATCTCCCTGAAAGAAAACAACACTCGGTACTTGAAGTTTGAATTATAAAATGAGTCAACAGAGTTGTACGAACCGCAAGATCAGATTTTCCTTCAATATATTTCTTGAAAGCCACTCCTCAGTCATCCATTTTTTCCCATTCTCAGCAATTTCTTCTATAGAGACCTCAAGCCTGCATGTATTTACAATTAATTCAGTTATCATATTAGGTTATGTTTATGACATTCCAATAGAGTTTAGTAGCATTATTCATGTACCTTAATACAATCAATGAAGTAAACTATTTCAGATTTCTTTTTGAATCTAGAAATTGTACCAGAACATGATATCACTTCTAAAATAGTTTGCAAAAAGGGTATGTGTGCCATGTGCTCACTTCAGTATATTGGCATGTGCAACTAATCCACTGGTGTCTTTGAATTGGTTACTGATCCAATACTTCATCTTTCTCTTCCACAGATCAAGCTAAAAGTAAAGAGGTTTTTATTAACCATGTAGAAGGATCTCCCTTTAGTATATAATGTACATACAGTCTTCTTTACTTTATATGATATCAATACTAATTAGTAACCAGTTTGAATGAAACCAGGAGCCCAGGATCAAAAACAAAAGGTATAGCATAGCAAAATACTTGTCAATAAGAATTAAAGACAAATTGAAGAGACTTTATTCTAGCTAAGCATATCTGGTCTGTGTAATCTGCTGCCTTGATACAAAGATACTAATCGATTTTTACCTGGATGATTACATTTTGTTTTTCTGGAAGGTATACTGCAAGCTTGTGTAGCCTTCCATTTAAGTTTGAGAGTAAACATTTGCTAATCATGGCTTAATTAGGCTTAAAAAATTTATAAAATGAAATAGCCTTTAGTTATGAAATTATTTTGTTATAGGTCTATATTTAATACTCCTAATTAACGTCCATACATCCGGACTAAAAAGAGTCTCACAGCCCTGACTGGCACGATACACGCAGGGGCGGGCGAAAAGCAGCGCGCGTAAGACCGCTGACCCAAAGGACCAAAGCGAGGCACACAACGAGGAAAACAAAAAAAGAAAGAGAAGAAAGCGCACCCGCAGCGACACGAAACCGATCGCCGAGTGGAGAGGAGCGCAGCGACTGGAGGGCCGATGGTGAGCAAGAGACCCTGCAAAGGCAAAGAATGCGATTTGACAAGCGAAAGTCTAACCAAAGAAAACCAAAAGAGAAAGGCACGACCCTATGACGACGAGAGCGAGAGTGATGACTGAGCGGACCGAGTGGCGGCGAGGCGAGGAACGACCCCGAGCAACAGAGCCTGCAAAGGCGAAAAAACGGCGTCACACAAGCAAGAGCGAAATAAGAGAAAGGGGGAAAACACGACAAACGTGAAAATCGCTCGCCGCACCAAGGAGAGGAGGGTGCAGCTTCAGCCCCCCGGGTCCATGGCGGCAGAGTGCGCAAGCAAGAGAAGGTAAGCAGCAGGACGAACGGAAGCGCCAAGCAGCAATCAACCCTGGTCCGGCCAGTCTACGCCGTCATCCGCCACCCCCGTCCGTCGACGCCGCACCGGTCCCCACCGCCGCCGTCCTCCGCCGCCGCACCGCCCCCACCGCGGTGCGTCGCTGCCTCGGTCCGGCCGGTCGACGCCGTCGTCCGCCACCGCTCGACGCCGTCCTCCGCCGCCCCCGTTCGCCTCTCTGCATCTTCTCCCTCGTTCTTATTGTTGTACAGCCGGCACAGTCAGGCTAGTCTAAAAAATAGAGTATATCGGTACTCGTAACCAAATAAAGGTGGTGTTTAAAGCGAGAAAACTTTTTGGAAAAGTGTTACGTTAGATATTTGAACGGATGTTGAAAGGGGTTTTCGGATACGAAATTTTCGGACACGAATGATAAAACGAATTTCACGGCTAGCCTAAAAACCACGAGACAAATCTTTTGAGCCTAATTAATCCGTCATTAATACATGTTGGTTACTGTAGCATTTATGGCTAATCATGAACTAATTAGGCTTAAAATATTCGTCTCAAAATTTCTTTCATAGCTGTATAATTAGGTTTTTTCATTTATATTTAATGCTTTATTTAGGTGTATAAAAATTCGATTTGATATTTTTAAAAAAAAAATTAGGAACTAAACGAGGCCGAAATCTTTTTTCTAGAGTAGCGTCTCTCTCATGTGCGACTGCGCGGAGGGCCCAGCGTTGGGCGGTGCTGCCTCGACCTCTTCGCCTGTTCAGTGTTCACTGTGCAACATCGTGGCGGGCCCCGCTTGATCAGACCGCTGGCCCCACGGAACCGAGCAAAGTAGGTAACGGCCGTGCTGCCTCGCTCTCTCCGTCCGTTTCATGGGCGACTGCTTGACGGGCCCCACGGTCGACGGCGTCACCGCGCTCTGTCAGCGGCACTATTAGAGGTTAATAATATACTCACCAGCTGGCTATAAGGTTTTTTATAGTTTTTTTATAGCTCACTTATATATTGGTTAGCTCTTTATTTTTAATATAGGACCCACATGTCTCTCTCACATAGTTTCTTGGTTCTTGTGCCAAAGCTGGTTATAAGCTAACAGTCTGCTTACACTCTCTCATCCCCTTTCTTCTCCACATAACCATTTAGTTGGCTTATAGCCCTGCTATTATACTTGCTCTTATGGCAACAGGAAAATGGCCGACGTGACACCCATAGAACAGTGCACGAAACAGTACCTAAGAGCAGTAAGCTAGTTATAAACATATTTTAATAGATAAGAGGCGAGAGAGAAAAGATGTGGACTATTAATTTATAGCCAGCTGTACACAGACTTCAAGACGGAGCGTGTATATGACATGTGGGACCATATACTAATGTTTTGTGGATAACTATGATATGAATTAGCTATTAGATTGACTATAGATAAATTAGAGCTAGTAGTTGACTATACTATTGAACTTGCTTTAAGGGGACTGTTCCTATCCGATGTGGCTAGCCCCAGCTCGCCCAGGGAGCGCCGTTCAAGGTCTCCTCGGTTTAGAGAAATTTCTTAGGAATTTTAGAAAAATTAAACTGTTTTGTTCAAAATTCCTATAAAACTCGTATGATCCGAACAAGTCCAAAGTTTACTAACTAGAGGGCTGAGGATTAGTAGCGTGTCCTTCCACCAGTAGTTACATATGTAATTGACACGATAGATTGGTAAATGCAGTGCTGAGCGTGTCCATGAGATTTTTTTTAGGTTACTGTCACATTAAATATTTAGAAACTAATTAGAAGTATTAAATATAGACTATCAATAAAACCCATTTCATATTCTGGACTATTTTACGAGACGAATATATTGAGCCTAATTAGTCCATGATTAGTCAATGTGATACTACAGTAACCATTTGCTAATCGTGACTTAATTAGGCTTAAAAAATTTGCCTAATGAAATAGCATTTATTTATGTAATTAATTTTGTTATTAGTCTATATTTAATACTTTTAATTAACGTCCAAATATTCGATGTGACAAAGTTCCTGATCCAAACGGTCACTAAATGCCTTAGCACAAGGTTTATAATATATAGATAGGAGGTTATACAGAGACAACAAGTTCTGGTACTAATAAAAGCATGATACGGAGTACCAGATGATGCTAATATCATCTTCAGAAGGGATCGGGATCGTGTGCAGTCGTTATAGCGACTTTAACTTTAGCTGTAGCCGATCTGAGTCGCTCAAAATAGATCGAACGATTATCTGTAAAGGATTCATCACGACCCCACCTGGCAGACTAGCTCGCGCTCAAAGTCGTCTTCTTCTCTAGCTATTTTTCTTTTTCCCGTCATAAAAATCCTTATAAATTACATCTGTCTGTTATCTTAATAATAATTATTATTTTAATTCTTAATTTAAATTTTCTAAATTATATTTTATATGAACCTCATTTATGCGTATTCTAAATTATACTTGTACATAAACTTTTTTCTACATAATATTTAATTTATAATTCTAATTTTAGATACTTCTAAAATTTGAATTTATATGTTGACACTTTCTCTTAATTTTACTTATTTTTAACCGGAATTTTCAATGTTTTTAAATTGTATTTCTAGATGGACTCTTCTCTCAATATCAATTATATTAAAAGTTTAAATTCAAATTTTAGATTTTTCTAAACTGTATTTACACATGGACTCTTAGAAACTTTTTTCTAAGGGAAAATTGCATGGATGCCATTATAATTTTATAAAGTTAGAGATATGTCATCCTAACCCACATGTCATTGAATCATGCGGACCTCACATATCATTGAGATACCAATTGCATATCTCTAACTTTACAAAATTATAATGCCACGTTTGCAATTTTCGTTTTTCTAACCATGGCTTATTCCTTACCTTAAATACCAAAAAAAAAAGTTTATTTCTAGCTTTCTCCGGCAGTCCGGAGTAACCTCTGCGGCAATGGAGATAGAGAAGCAGGGGCTGTTAATTTGTGGACGTCCGTTGCTCCTTGGATGGCCAGATCAGGTGCTACTGCTAAACGTGCAGTCGCTACAACGACAGCACCTGATCTCAATCCCTTCAGAAGATATCGACAGCTGCCCCTTAGATGGGTTGTCCCGTAGAAATGGAAGATGCACACTGCGTGTAATGGAAGATGCACACTGCGTGTAGTTTAATGCCATTGTTGAGCACAAAAGATGCCCATCCTCTTTTGAGGTTGCAACGATGGTCTGTTGAGGTGTGAAGAATCATGTTGGTTGAAGGGCCTTCTAGTATGTGGACTTCGATAACCTCTGTCTTAGCAACCATGAGCTGTTCTAGGTGGTCTATAGAGAACCTCCTTGCGAAGTACTGTGTTGGAAACTGGGTGTTAGTCGATGGTTGTGAACATAAGATGATGATAGATAGGTAAAATAGCTAACCACCCTGTCTTGCTTCATGAAAGTTTCATTCATACTGACAATATAGAATTTGCTTGGATGTTGTATGCACATCGCCAGCTCCTTGATGTGCCTTTATAGGGCACCTGATGGGGTAACATTGCCGGCACAAAAGCAAAGATCCGTAAATTTAGGCCTCTTATTTGCTGCAAGAAAGTATTATATAAATATTTACAATCTGGAGCAAAGCTACAAGCTACTCATATTGCAGAGAATGAGAAAGTGAAATACATGAGCTTGTAAAAGCGAGTACTCTTTGTTTTAAGGTGTTTTTTAACATAGGGTAAGTATATATGCATGTGTTAAAATAAACAGGAAAAATGTATCATGTGTGTTGGTGTATCTAAGTTCTGGACACAGACAAAATACAGAGAGCTACTGAAATTAACGCCAGTTCATCAGTGATGGAGTGCCGTAGCTAAAAGCAGCTTAAGGCAGCGTTCGAAGTTGACTATGTCACCATGGCTAATCAGCACACGTAAAACGAGGAAAACCATTAATACATGATTAATTGAGTTTAGCTTTTGTAAACTTGAAAAATGAATTAATCTGATTTTTTAAATAACTTTCATATAAAACTTTTTTCCAAAAAGTACACCGTTTAACAGCTTGAAAAGCGTGCGCGCGGAAAAAGAGAGAACAATGTCACTCGTTGGTCGGTTTCAATCAAGGCCTAAAAGAGGAAGAGAGGTTTGTTCATTAATCAACAGTATGGATGGCAGTTAAGGAGGCAAAAAAAAAATAATCACCTAGTTTAATGGAAAGCGGAGCACATACGCACTGCACATAGAGGTCTAGAATTGCAGTGAAGTAGTTACACCTGTAATCTAACAGGTGTAACGGTACTGTAGACCGATGTGTACGACCATGTTAAGGTGTTGCTGTGTGGCCTGATGTTATTAGTACGTGCCGAAGCCTAAGTAGGATTAAAAGGAAAATGTAATTCGAAGCTAAGACATAGGCAGTGACCGCACCTAATTTGTTGTCCCTCTGATTGGTACCAGATGATGATTCTGGATTACTGCTGTATAAGAGGTCTGACAGAAATACGGAGCACGTTAACAAGGAGGTTGTCATTGTAAATGGTATGGCGTGTTCAGTGGAATAGATGGGTCTTTTTATTGAATTGGTTTGGGGTTCCAATTATACTATCTCAGATAAAAACTGTGAGTGTGATAACAATACCTTTGCTGTTCTGCTGCGCACATTCCTGTGCCTTTAATTTGAGTTGTCCTCTTGACGGAGCAGGTACAGAAAGCTTGCTTGATCCATGCTTGTCAACTATGAGGAGATGTATTGCTGATGGAGAAAGCACACTGAAATTAACACACTGGCCAACGCGTAGGCCAGTCAGCTCAACATATTTTTCTAGCCTTTGCACATATAGAATGATGGACCTATTTTTTCAAGCTTGACATTCACTGGAAGTGTAACCAAGGTTAATAATTTCCCATGGTATCCGTTGCAGCTGTCTACAATCTCCTGTGGCAGAGGCTAGGAAAATCCGTGTGATTAGTAATGGATAGATGATTATGCTGATGTAATCTCGAAATGATTTATCTGTGCTTACAAAATCTTTTTCGAAGTGGGTGAACTGTAGCACAACTGATGTTTGAGGCATGACGGAAAAGCTGCAACACATGTTTTTATGATGTTAGTGGCTGAACGAAGAAATGCTTTCCTCTTTTAAGATAATGGATAAAAGAATCCAGCCTTGACTTCAAACAAGCTACATCCACTTATTACAAAGTTTATAGATTCCTAACACGCATAAATTTGGCCCATACATAAAGCTAAAAGTCCATCAAGTAAGAGAGGAACAACGAGGATCACTAGAGTAAAACATTACTCAATTCTATTGCTAAATCTTCAGCCAAAATGTCTAACCACTTGCATAGCCAAAATCTTCACCTTCTGACACGCAATAGAGATAATTTCTTTGTTCTCTTCATGCTTTTGTAGGATTGCCCACCACCGTAGCAAATATGTCACTCTGAAAAAAACTGCAAATATGTTTTTAGAAGGGATTTGTCAAAAACCACCTCATTCCTGCTTAGCCAAAGAACCCAGCAAATTGCAGATGCTCCTATTAACATCAAATTTTTAATCTCCACGCTCTTTCCATTCAACCAGTTCCCTCCTAAATCATCAAAACTAAATGGCGCTCTTAACCCTAAAGATATAAAAACACATCCCCATATAAATTTAGCATAATGACAATCAAAGAACAGATGTTGGATAGTTTCATTGTGCATACAAAAACAACAATTCAAACCACCATCCCAGTTTCTCCTAACTAAGTTGTCTTTCGTCAAAACTACACCCTTAAATAAGTACCATAAAAATACTTTTATCTTCAGAGGTAATTTCAACTTCCACATGCCTTTATTCCTAAAAGAATGACCATTGTTTATTAAGGCAGAATACATGGAGTGAACCGAAAAATTTCCATTTTGATACATGTTCCTTCTAAACACATCAGTGTCATTGTTTAAATTGACATGTACAATTCTTACAACTAAGTTATACCACAATAGTCTATTGTTACCAAACAAAGATCTTCGAAAAGATACATTTAATGGAACAGTTGACATAACAGTTGCAATAGAATCATTTCTTTTCCGAACAATATTATATAAACATGGATACTGATTTTTTAAAAGTCTATTTCCAATCCATGTATCCTCCCAAAATCTAAATTGTGAGTCATTATTGACAATAAAAGATCCCAAAGCGAGGAAAGAATCTTTTACTTTCATAAGACCTGACCAGAAATGGGAATCACCAGTTTTTTTACCACATCTGTTATTGTTTGATTTTTAAGATACTTTCGTCTAAGTAAGTTTTGCCAAAAACCATCCTCATTAATAAGTCTAAAAAGCCACTTACTCAACGTACATCTATTTTGTATTTCTAAGTTATGTATTCCTAAACCCCCCGTGTTCCTTTGGTTGACATAAAAAATTCCATCTAGCTAGCCTGTATTTTTTCTTATGACTGTCATTTTGCCAAAAGAAACGAGATCTATAAAAATCCATTTTCTGAAGAACTCCTTTTGGGATCTCAAAAAATGATGACATAAACATAACTAAACTTGAAAGAACGGAATTAATCAACACCAACCTCCCGCCTACTGATAACAACTTTCCTTTCCAGCTACTAAATTTTTTTCTCCATTCTTTCGTTTGTATGCTTCCAATCAGAATTCCTTAATTTCCTCAAATGCATTGGAATTCCAAGACACCTCATAGGGAGATTGCCTAACTTACAACCGAACAAATTAGAGTAGAAATTCTTGTTGACCTTAAGCCTCTCCAAAACAAAAAAAGTTCACTTTTATGATAATTAATTTTTAGTCCAGACAATTGAGCAAAGACATTTAAGATCAACTTCATATTTTTCACTTTGTCAATATCATGGTCCATAAAAATTAAATTATTATCTGCGCATTGCAAAATAGATAAACCATTGTCAATAAGATGAGGAACAACACCTACTACCTGTTCATTTTCCTTTGCCCGTTTAATTAAAATAGCAAGCATATCCACTACTATATTAAAAAGAATCGGAGATAAAGGATCACCTTGTCTCAACCCCTTTTTTGTTTGAAAATTAGGTCCAATTTGATCATTAACTTTGATTGCAACATGACCACCTTGAATAAAAGAAGCAACCCATTAACACCATTTTGGTGAAACGCCTTTCATTCGAAGTATTTGTTGCACAAACAACCAATTAACCTTATCATAAGCCTTCTCAAAATCAATTTTAAAAATAACTCCATTTAGCTTTTTTCTATGGAACTCATGTAGAGTCTCATGTAGGATAACTACCCCCTCCATAATATTCCTACCCGGAATAAAAGCTGTTTGAGTTGGACTGATAACCTCTTCAGCTACTCCTACTAGTCTATTAGTTGCCACTTTAGTAAAAATTTTAAAGCTAACATTCAGCAAGCAAATAGGCCTATATTGTTGTATTTTAATACCTTCCGTACACTTAGGTATAAGAATAATAGTACCAAAATTTAAAGAGTATAATGGTAAAATTCCAGCATGAAAGTCGAAGAACAAATCCATGAGGTCAGACTTGATTATATTCCAAAAGATCTGATAAAACTCAGCAGGAAATCCATCAGGACTAGGAGCTTTATTATGTTCCATTTGGAAAATCACATCCCTCACCTCTTTCTCAGAAAAAGGAGCAATCAGAAACTCATTTTGTTCTAGAGATACTTGAGGAATGTCCTCTCTTCTACTCATCCAAAGTTAAATGAGTATCATTTGGAGGACAAAAAGACCCTTGTAATAAGTATAATAAGTAGTGATATGTTTTTTCAAATCAACATCACCCCTAATTACCTGATCATCTTGTTGCAACTGAAAAATTCTAGTCTTCCTGTACTTACCATTTGCAACTAAATGAAAATACTTAGTATTTAAATCACCTTCTAACAAATTCTTTTCTTTAGATCTTTGGTACCATTTTATTTCTTCTTCTCTCAACAACAAAGCAAGACGAGAATTTAAAACTTGTTTCATATCTAACTCCTCCTGTGAAAGAAGAACCACCTCTGCTTTTTTATCTAAAACATTAAGCTTCTCTAACAACATCTTTTTTTCTTTCTTATTGGTTCCACTAACATTTTTTGCCCAACCTCTTAAATGTCGTCTAAGTTTACGAATTTTAGTTTGCCACCTTTCCATGGAAGAAATTCCTGGATACTGTATAGACCATATCTCCTTAACCATGTCATAAAAGCCATCCCTCAACAACCAACCAAGCTCAAATTTGAAAGATGGTTGTTGAAAATTAGATGAAGCAGAGTTACTATTTAACAGTAAAGGAGTATGGTCTAAAATATCTCTACTAAGAGCCAACACAGTTGACAAAGGAAATTTTTCCTCCCATTCCGTAGAAACTAAAATTCTATCAAGTTTTTCAAACGTAGGAACAGAAAGGTTATTTGCCCAAGTGAAGTTTCTTCCTGACATTTGTAGCTCTCTCAACGACAAACCATCAATAATAGCGTTAAATAAAAATGGCCATCTATCATTGTAATTATCATTGTTCTTTTCTGTTGGGCTGCGCAAAATATTAAAGTCTCCACCAATTAAGATGGGAAGACTTTCATGGTTACACAAGTTAACTAGCTCAGTTAAAAAAGATTCCTTCAAATCAACTTGTGCAGGGCCATACACTGATACAAGAGCCCATTTAAAATCATCCTCCCTATTGCGTAAATGAAATTTAATATAAAAGTCACCCTCTTCAATTGCCCCAATATCAAACAACTGTAAATATATTCCCATCAACATTCCACCGGATCTTCCCCTAGGAGGTTTACAGTGCCACAAAAAGTCTTTACCAACACATATTCCGAAGGAAAGAATCCGAAAAATCTCTTCTAATTGTCTCCGAAATAGCAATAAAATTGAGACCATGTTCTCTAGTCAAATCAGAAAGAAATCGATGTTTTTATGGGTCTTTAAACCCATCAGAATTCCAAAAGATACCTTTCATTTGATAACACTTGGATTTTTATGTACTCTACGTTTACTTTTATTTTTGAGAGAGGCTTTCTTCAATTCAGAAGTAGCTTTAAAATCACCTAGATGATCACTACCTGAATCCATCACCTCCTCCATTATGTCACTACACAACTTACTCAAAATTAAATGGTCAACCTCCCCCTTTGAATTATTACCCTCATCCATGAAAGAAACCACATTTTGATCTTGTACTAAGTCATGTGCGGGTAAACAATCGCATTTATCTAACTCATTTAAAAAATCAGTACTATTATCATGAATGAGGACTCCCATACCATTTCCTTTTTGAAATAAACTATCAAAACAAGAACAATGCAATAAATTACTAGACTCACTTTTAGACGAAAGATTCTCTAGGTTGCGGATAGACTTTAGCTTCTCCGCCCTCTCTAGAGATGACTGATCTGAATCATGTACCCTTCTTTTGCTGTGCCTACTTGGAGAGTTAACCACAGAAGCTTCTCGCACCGTTGCCAACCCTCCAAGATAGGTCCATCCAAAGTTACCTTCTCCTTCAAAGCCCTTCTCTCATCCTCTTCTGTAAGATCCTCAATGAGCCCATCGTATTCTTCATCAGAAGCAGTCAATCCTTCCATAGGCACCGACACATCCTGTGGACCATCAGACGTATAAGTATCAAAATTACCTTGCCCTGATTTTGAGGAGCCACCTTTATGCTTTCCCTGCGATACCATCATATCATCCATCCTCATATCCTTATTCCCATCACCAGAACCATCGTCAAAATCCATAACCGTTGGCACTGATGCACACTCATCACCTTGAGACTCAACCTTAAAGTGAAGCTCATAGAGATAATCACCAATGACCACATCAACAGATTCTAGAACAGCTGTAGGATCAAGGACTAAAACCTGAAAACGAGCCACGTCATACTATCTAGTAAACTTCATGTCCACCTCCTTGCTTACACCCAAAACATGACCCACAACCCAAATAATTAAAAATTCTCTCAACTCCCTTGTAAGTCCTTTACACTGCACCCACACCTTAGGAACAATGTACTTTACCTCATTACCCACACCTCTCTCTGTGATTTTTATGGATGCTTGTCCTATCTTAGTGTCCACCTTTCCCCACTCAATCATACGCTGCAGTTCAGCCTTAGAAGGAAAAACAGTTCGTAATGTACCATTCCCATTGTCATGAACCTCCCACTTCCACTTTTCAAGTATCAACCTTTCTAACTCAGAGATCACATTCTGCACAGATAGATGGCCACCAGATGCAGTAATAAGAGCAGATTTTGATTCATATTTTACCTTGTGCCCAGTCGGCAACGGGATATGGAAGAAGCCCAGGCCATCTGCAGCATAACCACACAACGAGATGCAAGGTTTGTTTTGTGACTTAAATACTAGGCACCTAGATGTCATATGATCCACACTCTCACAGATATCACAATATAACGAAGCTTGACAATCATGCTGAGTGTGACCCTTTATAAAACATCTATAACAGTATGGAGCCTAGAATGAAGGTCACATACCCTATTGCTATAGATGCATGTAAAAATTAAATGCTTTTGATGGGAACAAAATTCTGCAATATAAGATACTGCTCTATATTACAAGGTGCTGAGAGGGTTGCCTTCGGTGTGGTAAAATGTACGACAGAAATATGAAAAGGTGAGAAGGATAAGACGAGAAATAGATAACAACGAGAAGAAGTAAATAGCAGCCAACCGCAAACACAACATTTAATATTTATCTTAAAAGTAAAGACCAGGTTGAATCTATAAGAGCCTATTGCTACTGGTTTGTATCAATTTTATTTTGATCTAATGCAAAGGGATAGACAGATAGAATTGTTTGGTCTAGTTTCTCAGTCTGATTATCGATTGAGATCTGAACTTAACATACGTTGATGCTTATTTCGTCTGTAACATGGTAAAATAAAAGGTGCTATCTGATCAGTGATGGGTGTCTGAATGGTAGCCATGAATTTGATTAGCTAGTTGAGTTGGTTGGTTAAGAACAACTATACCCTAACATAGAATATATGTTGATAACAGAACGAATGTATAGTACTATTGTTTCACGTATGTTTATAAAACAAAATGTTAACTGTATGAAGCAATGTTCAACATCTGATTCTTTATTGCAGGTCATAGTAGAGCAGCGAAACTGAGAAAGATGGCAGATCCTTTTACATTGTTAAGAACACACGTAAAAAACTATGGCACACAGAATAGGAGGGTGTGCAAAAAGTTATGTAAGAGCATCTCCAACAGTCTTTCTAATATTAATTCTCCAAATGTCTATTTGGCCAACTCTCTATTTTATTTGTCAAGTTAAATTTGTTTTTACTCCAACAGCATCTTCATTCATCCTCCCTAATCTAAACCTCTAACAAATATGACTCACATGTCAGCCTCTAACCACTCTTCTCCCCCTTCTCTCCCCCTCTCTCTTTCTCTCCCCTCTCTCTCTCCATCCAGCCAACCACCAGCCCGTCGCAGGGAGGTGGCGCGGCTGTCGTCGGCCGAGGCGTCGCGCGGCGGCGGCCGAGCGGCGTTCGAGGTGGTGTCGCGCGGCGGCGGTCGGGACAGCGGCCGGGCCAGGACGGGGAGCCGTCGGCCGGGCCGGGACAGCCTCCGCGGGCGGAGATGGCAACGGCGACCGCGGACCTCCGCGGGCGGCACGGCGACGACGACCGCGACCTCGGGCGGCGACCGCGGCCTCGCGTGGCAGCGACAGCGACCTCCGCGGGCGGCACGGCGACGACGACCGCGACCTCGAGCGGCGACCTCCGCGGGTGGCACAGCGACGGCGACTCCCTAACGGTTCGCCGCTCCCGCCGTGCGCCCGCCGCCGGCTGCCTTCGCCGCTCCCGCCGTGCGCCCGTCGCCGGCTGCCTCGCGCGACACGCCCTCCGCCGACCGCCGGCTTGCCGTTGTTGTTGCTGTGCCTGTGCATGGTGAGGCTCGAGAGAAAAGAAGACGGTGGGGCCCATATTTGGCAAGTGAATAGCAGGGGTAGCAGGCTGGCCAAGTTTGACCAGTGGGGAAATGATTTGGCCATCCAAATAGCTTGGAGAGTTTGGCCAGCGGGGGAAATGAATGATTTGGCCATCCAAATAGCTTGGAGAGTAGGATAGGGAGGCTGTTGGAGCTTGATTTTTGTTCAAAATAGCTAAATTTTAGCTTGGAGAGTGAATTGGAAAGACTGTTGGAGATGCTCTAAGAAATGGATAGGCAACTGAAAATGCTGTGATTGATGAACGGCACGGTATGTGCAGTAAGTAAACCACATGGTTTGTGATGGGCATGGAGCAGGATAGTTACAATTTTTAACAAAGTGGTCATAGTATATGCTCATAATATATCGTGATCATTTTGAATGGGGTTGTGATGGCACATATAAACAACATGAAAGCGTTCTTTATGTTTTAAAAAATACTGAAAAATCATGTGCCTACGACTGCGATGATACAACATGAGTGAGGTAGATATAAATGGTATTACCAAACGCTAAAGGTGTGCAGGCTATAGTAGTTCATTAATTAATCACCATTAGTGATTTTAAGGTGCTACTTCTTACCTATGAGGTAGTGAGAGCTAAGGATGAATCCTAGCCTTTGAATGTTTATTAGTTTTCTATAGAGATAATATATTCCTTAACTCCTAATTAAGAAATCTTTGAACAAAAGGAAAGCATTAATGCGTATAATTACCCTTCTAGATTAATGATGCATGCAGAAATTATGGTTGCAATTAAACTTAACTTTTTAATAGTCATTTAGAATGAACCTACACGTCATTTGATTTTTTTTGAAAGCTCCATAGAAATGATGGTAAAAATATGAATTAAGACGTTGAAATTCATGACAACAAATTTATATTTTTATATCAAATATATAATTGTTGTTTTAAAATACAAATCTGGTTACGTGAAATGAAATCATATACATCTAAGATTTTGAAAGACTTGAATATTTTCATTCTATTGCTTGACATCTACTGGATTTGATCAGAGTTTTTAAAATTTCAGTTTAGTTTGTAATACATATGATGCTCAAAATTTAAATTCAGTACCTTTCAGCATTATTATTCAAATGTAATGATATGGCAAGGCATGTTATAGCAACTTTTACATTAATTACTCACTTTATATGTAGCAGGTTGAAAAAAATGTTTTTTTCCTAATATATGATCTCTTACCTCCAATGAGGTAAGGCAAATATTATCCATTAGATCAACATGCAGTGGATGGTCTAAAACAAAGCTGGAGCACCTTAAAAAGTCCAATCACCATCTATGCAATTTAGTTTGGTCGAGATGGGACATATGAGCTGAAATTGAGCCGAGTATGAATTGCGTCTGAAGGTGAACTAATATAGCTTATATTTTTCAGCAAGATCATATGAATTATTGTTAGTGTTATATCATGGATCTAAAATTGGGGCTTTGGGCAGATGACCTTGAAATAAAACAGCTTCTTACTCCTGTTAAACTGGGCGGCATGAAAATTAAAACCAAAGAAAGAGCGTCTATAACTTTAAATGTACAGTTTATGAACCAATAAAAGAGGCATATAAGTAACGAAAAAACGCACAGTTGACTGTATATAAAAACATAGTTTTATGGGTGCTTGACCTGAGAGGGGAAGATGCGTGCGCAGCATTTTGAAGACCGTAGAACCGATGGTGTCCCACATCCTGTGGTATGAAAGGTGAACGTTGTAATTTACTCGTCAACTAAAATGTAATAATGCAAAAAGGTGAAATAGAAGAATGACAAATCACAGGTACGGTCAAATTAGAAGTTGTGAGCTAGAGCTAAGATTTATGGCTTTGATTCGGGCAGGGTTGATTTCTAAGTGAGCAAGGGAAGAGAGGCACCGCAGGGATGCATGCATACCAAAGTGGCCTGGCAGGATTCATTGCTGGTCTTGTTCCTGTCTCTACGGCCGATTCGATTTTAAGGAAAAGGAAATAATGCATTCTGCTGAATAGATCTACTCGTACAACGACGACGCTGACTAAACTCTATTTTCCCAGGCGTAAGCGTTGCCGTTCCTTTGCTGATTCCATCTGGCACTTACCTTGGGAACCAGATCCTCTGACTTAGCGATCGCTACGTCAGAGGGACGTCCAATGCATTTGGGTCATCCGTTTTACATCCGACGGACCATCTGAGCACAGCGGCTAAACGGGTTGGATTAAGACCGTAAACTGATATAAGCTGCGAATGTAAATTGATATGAACTGAGATTTTGACTCAATTCTGAATGTTATGATTAAACGTCTCTCTCGATTCACGATTGATTACTGTATGTCAATTTAGAAATATGGAGACTGTAATTACGTCAATTTTTTTTTATTTCAGTTCAATACCGCAAAACACAAAAGTGGAATGCTTTGAAGAGATACTTGCAAGGTCACTTGTGCTGGTACAGATTGAGATTGATTTTTCATGCTTGAAATGTAACCTGTTTCTGTACATATTTCGTTAAAGAATGTTTACTTGTAAAATGGCATAAGATATCTAAAGTGAGTGTTGTCAGCTTGATAGTAGAATGTTTACATGCAAAGTAGCACGCTAGTCCGCATATATTGCACGGCTAGTATTGCTATAATAATTATTTTTAAATTATTATTTTGAATTTGAATTTTATAACTTATATTTTTATATGGAACCTCATTTACCTGTATTCTAAACTGTACTAGTACAAAACTCTTTATCAAATAACATTTAGTTTGAAATTCAAATATTAGATAATTCTAAATTGTATTTATATGCTGAGCCATTCTCTTAATTTTACTTATTTTGGACTAAAATTTTAGATATTTTGTTTTTATATATGGATTATTATCTCAATATCAATTATTTTAAAACTTTTAATCCGAAATTTGAATTTTTTTTAAACTGTATTGACACATGACTTCTTTTTATTATTTTTCATTACTTTTAATTTCGAAATTGTATTTTTAATTGAATTCTTTTGTAAGAGTGGTCCGAACTAGAGCTGAGGTAGAGCCTATTCGACTGTTGCTATCGCTGATATCCGTCGGATGCAAAACGAACGACGTAGCTGCATTGAACGTCCCTCTGACGTAGTTGTTGCTAAGTCAGAGGATCTGGTTCCCTTACCTTGACCCTTTGGTACCGGTTGCGTCCTGCGGCCGTGGTGTCGCCCGGTGCGCCTCGCGCCATCGTCGTGGCGGCTTTGTACACTCACCGAAGGAAATCCTAGCTGGTTCCATATTGGAAATAGACGCTGGGGTGAAGAAAATACCTGCTTACTTGGAGCGCGATGACGGCGAAAGCAAAACTTCGAAAAGAATATCGAGACCGTGCTACAGACGAACAGGAAGGCTCTCTGAATTTATGGACGTTGCTGGTGGTAGAGGAGTTAAGAGGACCAAACCAGATCTACGCACCGAAACACTCGCACAACCAGGTCGATCAAAACACAGCAAACAGATCTGCAACAACCATGGCTGCGTTCGGTAGATGGGATAAGTTAACTTATGCCCTGGCACGGGCACGAAGACGTAGTAATAGATTAGTACATAATTAATTAATTATTAAAAAAATATAAAATAGATTAATATGATTTTTTTAAAATAATTTTTTATAAAAAATTTTTGTAAAAAATACACCGTTTAGCCGTTCGGGAAGTGTACTCGCGGAAAAGGAGAGTAGCTTAGTCAGCTAAGCTGTGCTGCCGAGGGCAGCCCATGTCGAAGTAACAACAACGAAGTTGGACACAAAATAACAAACATAGAGCAGCCAAAGGATAAGATCGAAGGAATTTACCTTACATGCACCAACCGAAGCAGAACCACCCTAGAAGCAAAGACTGAAAAAAAAAAAAGAACAGAAGAGCACCCATGAGCAACAAAGAACAGTGAGGCCGATCAATCTAGCAGAGAAGAACCAAGTAAAGCATAAGAACCACCCTACCAAATCACACAGAAGACGTAAAGGGCTCGAACACAGGGCCAAAGAAGATAAACCACGAGAGTCATATACTGTAAGAATCCGTGCAAGAACGTAACCTGAACAGAGATGCACAGAAGAAAAGCTTGAACAAAAAAGACAGATGGATACCTTGAGCAGCACACGCAGCAACAAACACCCAATGCACGTATCCGAAAAACACCGACAGATGGAACAGCATCAAAAATTAGGGCCACCCTAAAAAGAGAGTTCTTGTAAACAACAACACAGAATCATTAACCCAAACAAAAATGTAGCGAAAGCAACCCACGACCGATTCGATGGCAACCACCATGTAGGCCGCCGGATCCATGCTGAGGCAACGAAAAACCAAACAAAGAACCGATACGCAGACCAGCAAACACCCCAGAAAGCAGCGGCAGCAAGTAGAGGACGGAGAAAACCGAGCAAGCAGAGCGCAACCAGGCGAGAAAGAATGACCTCCACGAGCAACCTGCAATACATACCAGTATACCACCCCGAACAAAAAAACATAGCCGAGGGGCTGTTTACAAAATGGGACTTATTTTTAGTCTTTTATCTCATCAAATGGTTGAATTGTTTATTATAAATAGTAAACATAGATTATTAATAAAACCTACGTACAATCTTGGGCTAATTCGTGAGACGAATTTATTGAGCCTAATTAATTCATGATTAGCATATGTGATGCTACAGTAAATATGCTCTAATTATGGGTTAATTAGGCTTAAATAATTTGTCTCGCGGATTAACACTTATTTATAAAATTAGTTTTTTACTAGTATATGTTTAATACTTTTAAATTAGTATCCAAACATTCGATATGACACCTCTGAACAACTCCTAAGTTGGTTGGGCTGGGCGAGCGCTCGCGCGTGCCACGTCGGCCAGCTACAGTACCGTCTAGCAATGGCGCTTGCCCAGCCCAACCAACTTAGGAGTTGTTCAGATGGGGCTAAACTTTTTAGCCCCATGTCACATCGGATGTTTGGACACTAATTTAAAGTATTAAACATAGACTAGTAAAAAAACTAATTTCATAAATGAGTGGTAATCCGTGAGACGAATTATTTAAGCCTAATTAATCTATAATCAGAGTATGTTTACTGTAGCATTACATATGCTAATCATGGATTAATTAGGCTTATTAGATTCATCTCGCGAATTAGTCCAAGATTATAGATCGGTTTATTAATAGTCTACGTTTACTATTTATAATAAGTGTCCAAACATTTGATGGGAAAAGAGACTAAAGTTTAGTCCCTTGTTCCAAACACCCCCTTTATTCTGGTAGAGAGATGTTATATGTACGAACTTTCGTGTACTATGGCTGTACGATGGCTAAAGCCTTGTTTAGTTCAAATTTTTTTTCAAAAACATCAAATTAAATCTTTGGATACCTAAATAAAGCATTAAATATAGATAAACCAAAAAACTAATTACACAGTTACGGAAGAAATCTTGAGACGAATCTTTTGAATCTAATTAGTACATGATTAGACATAAGTGCTACAGTAACCAACATGTACTAATGACGGATTAATTAGGCTCAAAAAATTCGTATCGCGGTTTCCAGGCTAGCCATGAAATTCGTTTTTGTATTCGTATCCAAAAAACAGACGACAAACATTTGACGTGACACTTCTCCTAAAAATTTTTTTTGAACTAAACGGCGCCTAACTTCCGTCCAGTTCGTGTGCGCGTGCACCGTGTGTGCGACGTGCTTTTCTCCTGCTCTCCGTCTTATCCGTTCGGTGTCACACAAAAATCGTACGAGATTGATAGTATGTGTAGCCTTTTTTATTCTGATATATCCACAGTGTAATGTAATCTCACCCTACAGCTGACATGTGGGACTATATGCCTAAGACCCTGTTTAGTTTCCAATTCTTTTTCCAAAACATCACATCGAATCTTTAAATATCTAAATAAATCATTAAATATATAAATACTAAAACTAATTACACAGTTATGGGAGAAATCGTGGGACGAATCTTTTGAGCCTAATTAGTACATGATTAGCAATAAGTGTTACAGTAACCAACATGTGCTAATAACGGATTAATTAGACTCAAAAGATTCTTCTTGCAGTTTCCGACGGAATCTAAAATTTATTTTATAATTATACTAAATTTAATACTTTAAATATGTATCCAAAGATTTGATGCGATATTTTTCAAACTAACCGACCCCTCAAACCCAAAACCATCTTTTGTTGGGAACCACGTCCTGCGGTGGATGAACCCGTGTTGTCTAATCGTTCAGACCTGCACTGCGGAGCAGACGCTGGCCCCTACCACCGAATTTTTTGAAGAAATATTATTATTTTAATGGAAAATCGCAAGATTAGACGGCGGTGACGGGGAATCGCGGGAGTAGCTGCCTGTCGAACGGCTGAATCGCGACAAGGGGCATGTCGACCGGCGGGAGGTCGACAGGCCTTGCCCATGGCGTTGTCGAACAGCCGAGAGCGTATCGAACTGGGGAGGGACGACAGGTCGAACCCTGTCGAACGGGGGCAGGTCGACAGGTCCCCCGGCAGCATCTGCTATGAGCGGCAGCTTTTCAGCTTTTTCAGGGTGGCAGCTTTTCAGCTTTTTCAAGGAGCATCTGCAGCTTTCGCGCCTCTTGAACGGGGGAGAACGACAGGCCGACAGCATCTACTTTGTTTTGCTTTCGCTTTTCCAGCTTTCGCTTTCGACCGCGCCTTTGCGCAAATTTCTCCACTCAACGTACCGACAACGAAATTTTCGAAGTGTCCACTTCACCTACTGCAACAGCAAAAATTCGATGCCCCTCGCTATATAACAGCACCGAACACACACCAGCGAAATACAGAAACTTAGAACTCATTTCCTTCTTCACCGTGAGAAAGGTTCCATATTCGTGAAGCAACCAGGGTTACCAAGCAGACTATGCCGAATAAGTAAGTTAGCATCACCAACCGCCCTTTCAGTTTCTTCTAGTCGCTAAATATACTACTTTTGTGTATTCGTGAAACGCAAATATAATTATGTACATATTAAATAAATACAATTAATTATCTACTTTAATATTTTACAAATATTCAAGTGTTCTAATATTGTTTTCATATAATTTATCGGTTGGTATACTTGAATGTTGGGAAAATATTACTGTTCAAATTTATATTTGCGTGTAAAGAATATACAAATGTACCTTACTCAAGTACTGGAAGAAACTAAAAAGGCATTGATGATCTAATTTACCTGTTTAGTCTAGTCTGCTTATGGAAAGGAGTAAGGATGAATCGTTATTCGACATGTTGTTACAACTTAGTAGCAAGGTAAAAATTCTAGTATATATTAAAATCAGTTTGTAGTTTCGGTTTAACGGTAATATTTGGTAAGTTGACACCTAGTCAGAAGAAATAGAACTTACAACGAGATCGTCATCGACAATGGAAGAGCAAACGAATCATCAAAAATCTTGGAACCATTGATGTAGATTTGGTACGGTGGCCCGCGCATATTGCGCGGTTAGCATCGTTACAAATTATTGCTATATAGGGAATATTATCTTGATAATAATTAGTTTTTAATAGTTAATTTGAATTTAAATTTTTTTAAAAAATATTTTTAAATGGCACCTCATTTACTTGTATTCTTGTACATAAAGTCTTCTCTACAAAATATTTAAATTATAATTACAAATTTATATATTTTTAAATTTTATTTATATATTGACCTTTTCTCTTAATTTTTCCTAATGTTTAAAATTTTAGATCTTTCTAAATTGTATTTATAGATGAACTCTTCCCTCAATATCAATCATTTTAAAAATTTGAGTACAGATTTTGAAATTTTCTAAACTGTATTTACACATGAACTCATTTTAGTTTTCTTTATTTTTAAGTCCTAAATTGTATTTATAGATGGACTCTTTCCTCAATATCAATTATTTTAAAATTTTTAATCCAAGATTTATTTCCCCATGGATTTTTTTTCTTTTTTTTCTCTGTTGTCTGATTAAAAATATTTTTTCTTTTTTTCCTTATATGATCCATCAGATTGATTTCCCTTCTTTTACTGCTATTGATTGCTCTGTCTGATTGAATCAAGAATTTATTACCGTGACGTATATGGATGCATGGACTTTTTTCTCAATTGTCCGATTGACATGTTTTTAATTGCAATTGTTTTTTTCTTTTTTCCTACTTTTCTTCGAGTAACCTCAGAATTTCTAGCTCGTGAGAGACAACGTGGATGCTTCTTTTTCTATTACTTTATGTATATAATAAATTCAATTTGTGGTTATGGTTTAGGGCAACCATTGTTGTATATAATAGATGTCATTAAAGGTTAAGCATGCCGCGTGCAACAGTGTTTTAACAGATGCAAAAATGAACATACTAGAATAAAAAACATTAATGAAGTGTTTCATACATGTCTTAGAATTAAATAGGAATAGAAAACTCATGGACGGTCAGTGCCCTTCGCACGCTTGCTAGGTCCTGCCTTCTTCCTATGCCTAATTTGCTCAGTGGGATATGTGAAAGCATCGAGGGGTGCCTATCACTTGGTGCCTGCTGGGGTGTCACCTCGGGTGACGGAACGACCTCTATCTCCTGCATAGGCTGTGTCACTGGAGGTGGTGGTGCGTTCCAGTAATCGAACCCTAGGTCCAGAATGGCAAAGAAGTCGGCAACGGCTGTAGTGCGAGAAGTGCGAGGGGACTGAGCTGGCATCCCGTAAGTAGGCATCTCATAAGTGGGCATCCCGTAAGTAGGCATCCCGTATGTAGGCATCCCGTAGATTGTCGAGGCCGAACCGTAGTCATAGACTGTTTGCACACGAGGGAGAAACCAAAAAAATACGTAGTTAGTCATGATACAAATAATGATGGCCTAAAGTGTAGAACTGTTTAAAAGGACGTACATGTGTGTTGTGCATGCCCTAGCTCTAGCGCACGCAGAGTGATGTGAAGTCCCCATGCCGGTGCGTTCAACATGTTATCCCCTATTGGCATGGGAGGGATGTGTGCCGATCCAGATGCTCCCTGCGTAGACTGAACAAATGGAAGAGTTTGTTCTCCCTGCGGGCGTGGATGCCTCGTGCTTGACGTCGGCACCCCTGATCCAGCTGACCCACTTGTGTAATTCGATTGTGATGTGCGCTGAAAGGAAGGCCGACTGTGAGATGTGTGGGGCTCTTCGTACCCGCGACGTGACGTGGATGGACCACTGTTATCGACGCTGGAACGTCGGGGTAGAGGTGGTGGCCCCCTACGGGCCGACGGGGGCACCACATCTGCCACGCTACGACATGAGACGCGACTTAGCAGTGCGGCAGCACGGGCGCGGAACCGGCGAAAGACGCTCGCTACGTCGTCAGGGGTGACGACCGTAGGCCGCGGCTCCAGCCTTCTCAGCATGACGTCAGACTCCTGATGAACTTGCTCGATAAATTCCGCTTGATTCCACAAGTAATACAGTCAATTCATACTATTGTAGTAATTGCATCTTAATTAGAGGAAGTGAGCTAGTTGCAAATTTATCAAACACGTACCATTGAGTTGTAGGCCGAGCGTGGCTGAGGGGCAAACGTGTCGGCAATGTTCGCCTGGTGGGGCACACTGCTATATCTCCCTGTGGTGGAAAACACCTCCATCGTGTGACAGTGTGGTACTAACAAAGGTACGACCCATAGAAACTCCCATCGTCGAGAGCTGTCTCAGGTGTCAAGTTTTCGGCTGCGTGCTCCTACTCTTGTACAGTCGGCTGCACTGCGGTGACAACAGTCATCTCGTATGACAGCCTGAGCCCCTTTCTAGAGTACCTGCACCCCAGTACATGCATCCCGTACGTAAGAATTTTATGAAGTTGTTTTTTTCAAAAAGTTTCGGATTCAACTACTTTGATGAGTACTAACCTATGCAGATTTTGAGCCAAACCACGGCCGGCTTGTGGAGGGAAGGGTTGGTACATGCCCATTTGTTTCATCACCCTGTGGATATTGTGTGGTTCCACATGCACGTCTAGCACAAGGTGACAGGTAGTCCTCCAGAGTTGTGCATCTCGCGTGCAAAGATCTGCGAGACCATGCGGGCCCCTGTCGTGTACATCGTGTGGGGTGTAAGGAGTCCACCGAACACGGTCAGGCGTAAGCTGATCAAAGTCAGCTACAAACTGCGTGTACACACGCCGTGTTGTCCCGCTAACCCACCTCAGCTGCAACCAGAAGAAATTCATTGTATCAAAATAGTATACCAGTAGTAATGAACCGTTTGTAACGACAATACAAAATAATTGAACTAAGATAACCTCACGGTGCGTCCATAATGATCCCATAGTGGGACGATCGTTGATGTCATCGACACCAGATGTATACATCTCGGACACCCTATAGCTTGCGTACGAGTCGAGCTGAGGTCTCCCAATGTCGAACCGCTCGTGCGCCCACAACATAAGCAGCAACGGACATTCTGTTAGTGAACTTTGCTTGCTATTCCTCACGCAAGCATCGCACAATCAAGCATAAGTTGCCGCAAGTACCGCCGACCCCCAACTATACTGTGGAATATCGTCCATAGGTAATGTTGCAATCTCCTCTACGTAGTGGATGAAGTGCTTGTCCACGGAGTCAGCATGTGTTCCTGTGAACATCACTCTTCCGAACAACCACAGGAGGTAAGCGACTAAGTGCCGTTGCTGTATCCACTCGTCCTAGTCATCTGAGAAGACATCCTGCCGAAACAGATTGAGCCAGGTCTTCGTTGGCCCATGGCCATCCGTGAGATCATTAAGTCCATCGGGTAGCACACCTGCAAAACTGGCAAGAAGGTCGTCGACCCATCCAGCATGTACCACAGTTGGGCCAACTGCTGGCCCAGCTAGCGGCAGCCCCAACAAATAAGACACATCCTGCAAAGTGGGCACCATCTCTCCAACTGTCAGGTGGAAAGTGTGGGTCTCCGGCCTCCATCTATCCACAAGAGCACTAAGAAGCGCCGCGTCAATTGGGATTCTTTTGGCCCTTCCACGTGAAGGCTCGACCAGCCGTGCAAAGGTCAACAGCCCAGCTGCTCTCAACCTACAACATGAAGTACAGTATGTTAGTAGTACATCAAGATTTGAAAATAAGATATTAATAAGAAAACTATCTGTAAATTTATGCACCTTGGAATCCAACGAGGATCAATACGCCAATATTGATCCAGTCCTCGCATTTTCAGGGCATTGCAGAAAGTGCCTGTACTAAGTCGACGCATCGGTGGTTCCGATCGGTGTTCGGGTCGATCAGCTGGTGCACTGCAGTCTGATCAGCCATACCTGCACATAGCATCACATAATAGAAGAATGCCCATCTGGTTGGAGTAAAATATAGAATGCAATTAGAGTACTTACAAATTTAAATTTCAAAATCTAACAAAATGTACATCGTACCGGTAATACTGTAGTGCACGGCAAAATTGAAGTTACAAGTCCACGACACATAATTATGGATATTGAAAGTGTACCGCATATCAAAATTATAAGTACATGCCCCCGACATAGAAATTCCATTATTATAGTGAAATGGTGTTCGAAATTAAAACTACAAGGACATGCCACGTACATTTGGATATTCAAAGTACGAGATGGTTCAAATTAAAATTACAGCCGTACGCAACAACAACACCAATATGTAATACGGAACTAAGGATTATTTTTCTTCTTGACTTCCCCTTTGGAACACGACGAACATCAGCACCTGTGGCGTCTTTCCCTATAATGTATAGGGGACAATCTGTACGGGCATGCTTCCTCCCGCAAAGAATGCAAGCTTTCTTACGACGAGATCCATCGTTCGCTTCAGCTTCGTCCATAAGGTTCTTGATCCTGCGCGACTTGCGACGGCCCTTCGTATCAACTAATTGACCTGAGTCAGGAACCCAAATGGCTTGCCCCAGAGGAGGACGATTGAAATCGCACACGGCACGCCAACCACGCAATTCACCACACCAAGTTGCCTCCCACGCTTCCTTTGTGAAGTACGGGGAAACAAAAAGGTTTGCATCAACGCCGGCTTTTGCCGTTGCGGCAAACACGAGAACATGGCCGGTGAAAAAGAGAAGGCTTGTTGCAGTTGCATTTGTAAGCACGATTCTCTGGCCACAATGTGCATTCCAATGTGATGTCCGTTGATCCAATGCCGACACCACTCTTGTCACGAAGTCGTATCTCAAATAGCAACTCTCTATTCTCAGCAGGCCACACTCTGTGGAACGACGTGGTTGTCCGCGTCGACTCCGATTGCAGTTAGAATTGTTCCTCTGTACTTGCCAATCATGAAAATGCCATCCACACAAAGGACAGGAATGCAATTTCTAAAGGCCTCTATCATGCACCCAAATGACCAGAAAGCCCGACGAAGAACATTCTCCCCATTTTCATTGACCTCGTCCAGAATAGATATGTGTGTGCCAGGGTTTCTTGCTTGCATCACCTCCAATAGTGGGGGGACATTGTGATAAGAATCCTCGTAAGTTCCAAACCTCATCTCCAGTGCCTTCTGTTTTGCCCTCCAAGCCTTGTCGTACAATATCTCATATCCGTACTCTTTCTCTACATCATGCATAATGGTGAAGGGGGACAGTGATGTTTTTCTCACCACCTTTGAATATACCATCTGTGTTACAAATGCAGAGGTCATGTTCCTGTGTTGCAGTACGGTATTGTGCAACAAACATGTATGTTGTTCAACCCTCAAAGCTACCCATAAAGTGTCATGTTGTGGCTTGTAACCATGCACTCTCCAAGGACATCCAGCCTGTGTGCACTTCACGTCATACGTTGTCCTAGTCGAAACATTCACCCTAAACTCACGCTTCTGGTCAAATGCCCACCTCTTCACCGCAGCTTGAAGGTGACCTTTGTCATGAAATGTTTGTCCTACTTGCATCTGCTTGTTGTCATAACGCCAGTGGTCATTTAGACCATCGTTAACCTTCATACGACTCATGGATATGGTTGTCCAGTCGTCGGGTATGTCGGTTTCGTTGTCCCACTGTGTTGTATCTTCTTCATGCACTACAAGCGCAAGGTATTCCTCGTTTTCCACTTCCATCTGATCCACAACCGCCTCATTCTCCTCCGCCGCGTCAGCACGCATGGGCGAATCTGGTTCTTCATCATCCGAGCCATTGGCCTCGTGACTATTGTCACGAACAATGACCTCTTCTTGTGTAGTACCTTGTACTGCTTCTCCCTCTGGAGCTTCTTCGGTCTGCCAAACATTTTGCACTTGTCGATCCCCCAATGGAGTTTCTTCGACCACGACATGACTTGTCTCCCCCGATTGATCAACACATGTTGTTTTCTACACTAGTATTGCTAGGCTATACCCTTTCTCCCTTACTTTACTAACAAACTTTCTCCAACCTCCAGTTGAGGCAATCTCAACTACTCTCCACTGCCATCCGTGTTGGCCCCTCACTGGCCACACGACATTTATCGTAAATTTATCGAGCACTGGATCTACCCCAAACATATTGTACAACCACCCTAACAGGTCGTTGAATCCCATGTGCTCCGGTGAGTTTAGATCAGTATCATGGAAGCCATATAGAGTCAAATCCACCCCACTATCACATAGTTGAATAGGAGCATCGCCATAATATGGACGAATGGGCATATCACCTGACATCCTGATAAAACATGACAAATAGCCTACCGTTTAACTATGAGTAACCAACGATTGGTTTCGTAATCCAAATAAAATACAATACCTTGCGATTAATAACATGTACTAACTAACAACTAATTTAACCTTGTCATTACCGGGCCAATCCACTACATGCCCCTGTAATTTCACATAATCCCTTCTACGCCACTAAACTATTTGAGTTGTGGAAACAAACAAAAATAATTTAGTCACTATTTGTTTTGAATGTTAAAAAATATTTTTATATGAAATATTATTTCATTATATTTAGCAAGATTTATTGTAAAATGCTTTGCCTCAATTTTGAAAATTACTTTTCAACAAATGTATGTTGCAAAAAATATTTGTTTTCACTTATTACTTTTTTCACAAAATATAAAACATATTTTAATTTTTAAAAAAAATATCAAATCAAATTTGATGTATTTGATAACATGTAGTTTTAATTCATAATTTTTCTATTGAAACTTATGTATGGGTTTAATCATATTTTTTATAATACAAAAATAACAACTGCTATTTTTTAAATTGGTCATGAAATGATTATATCGCTTGTATGTTTTTATAAGTTAATATTGTCATATCAAAATTTATTTCGTCCATACCAGGTATACTACACGAGGGGAAATGTAGTAATATTTAACGCTCAACTAATGGTCAACATTTGCCATGTACTAACTTAAAACTATTTTTTAACCATCTACTAGATTCATAATACAAATAAAAATATAGTACCTTGCGATTAATAACACGTACGTACTAACAACTAATTTAACCTTGTCACTACTTACATACATCTAGCACCATTTACCAATGACACTGCAAACTGCTACATAATTAACAAATTGTCTAACAATTTGCCATTTAATTATTCAATAATTACCCTCCGACAACTTATACTACATTGTCATGTACTAACTTACCACTATCAATACACTATACAACCTTCTCTCTTATTTTTGTCATAACTAATCTGTAACATGTACTGACCAAGGGCTATTTTAAAATTGCTATTATTTCAATTCACTGCAAAATATGTACTAACACTGCTAACCAAACAGGTGCTAACAAAACGTACCTACTAACAGTGATATATTTAAAACAATTAAAAAATCAAAAACCATTTTTAATAAACTTTACTCGGGGATTAGTGGTGCATACCTTCACTGCTGTAGGCCGTGGCCACCTCTTTACTGTTAGCTAGCAGCTCCTCGCCCTCCTCTCCGGCGTGGTAGCTGCTCTAGTCACCCTCCGACGACTCTCCACGGCGGATAGCGAAAATGGTGTACACCTTTTCGGAGACGTGGTCTAAGAACGCCACCGCGGTTCGGTTTACACGCTGTCAAAAGTGAAAGGAAAAGCGAAAGCAAAAAGATAAAGCGAAAGCAAAAGAAAATGCAGGCGTTGCCGGCTGGTCCGGGGGCCTGTCGTTCTCCCCCGTTCGACAGGCCTGCCCATAGCACTGTGAGCAAAAGCTGCTGAGCATCGTGGTGTTGTCGGGGGAGCTATCGACCTGTCCCCGTTCGATAGGTTCAGAGGGCATTCGACAGTGCCGTGGGCAACGCCTGTCGACCTCCCGCCGGTCGACATGTACCTTGTCGCTATTCGGCCGTTCAATAGGCAGTTACTCCCGCGATTCCCCATGTCTAATCTTGTGATTTTTCATTAAAATAATAATATTTCTCCAAAAAATTCCCCTACCACCACCACTATTGCATTTGCCCTGGCACGTATGGATAGGAACGATACACCATCAACCACACACAGCGAAGAAGCAAACCAGAGACGACAAAATAACACTGTAGGTACCGACGCGGCACGAGCGAGCGCTCGCCCATGAGCCGAGAAGATGAGATCAGAGATGATGGCGTGGGAGTCGAGGAAAATACGGCTGCGTGCAATCTATTCTTAGAACAGTATAATAGCAAGCTATAAGCTGGCTAAATACTTATATGGAGAAGATAGAAGATGAGAAAGTGTAAGCTTGAAGCCAACTCGGACATAAGAACCAAAAAACTCTGTGAGATTGATATGTGGATCCTGTATTAATGATAAAGAGCTAACTACTATATAGATGTGCTAAGAGAAGACTATAATACTTCTTATAGTGAGCTTGTTGGCTATATTATTAGCATTGCTCTTACTTATCTGTTAGCTTCTCTTGTATAGAAATTTAATTTTTTGTCACTCTTACGAGCGGTCAAAACAGATTTGCCACTCACCGTCTATGACATGTGGACCCTCATGAGTCTATGACAGATGGGTTCAGTGACAAATTTGTTATAAAAATCCGTAAGAGTAGGAAAAAGTTGAAAGCCCCTCTCTCATAAGCCTAACAGTGTAATTGATGCCTCACAGTATGTAGATAGAGTGTCATCTATCCATCTTGAGAATCGAACGGCCGAGAAAAATAGGGATGACATCACGTGGGACCAAGCGGCGCATGCGCCTCGTCTGCAACTCGATCGACGCAACGACCAACGAGGTGGCCCACCCTCCGTCAGCAAACATCGGCAGCGAGCGAAACCGCCATCCCACACAGAAGAGGCATGCAGCAAAGCCACTGAAAAGCGGACCCCACGAAAGACGTACCGAGAGAGCCAGCGAGCAGAGAGCAGGTCACAGGCAACGAACGAAGCGCGGAGAAACGAACACCCCCGGAACGGATATTTACACTATAGCATTTGGCAACTCTCTATATATCACTTTTACATCTGTGCTTACATATATACTATTAGTGAGAGAAGTTGCACTAATAATTTGTCACTTTTAAAGCGTCATCTCAGCATGCCAACGTGAACGAATGATGCAAAATTACTAAACTACCTCTTTTTATTTCCTTTTTAGTCTGTGATTAACACAGGTAGCAGTATAGCTATACTAGGCCACATTTTGTAGCAACAAAAAATCAAAATTATGGAAAAATGATACAGCACAGTACTGATGTAATTACTCAGGCACAATAAATTCGATCCAAATAAATGACAAATACATAATAGTACATACTATCTCATTGGCAACAACAATATTTTTTAGCATTTGGTCTTTCTAGTAGACAACATATTACAATAAAAGTTTAACACACTCATCGTCAAATTTAACGGTTCAGAGTACACATGGCACTTCAGTTCTTGACATAAGTTTTAAATAGTTCATCGAGAGGAACAAGACCATTACTTGGTAAAATAGAAACATCAAGTTCAGTAAAAACTAGTTAATTATCTAACAGTTTTTCTGTACAATATATTGTGATATTTGGAAATTACTAAATTTACAATATATATATATATGTATGTATATATATATATATATATATGTATGTATGTGCAAATTCAAGAGAGTTAGCACTAGTTCAGTCATCAAGTGAACAGATTTGTTGTCAATACATTTGCCACAGGGGTAGTTCGGTAATTTCGCGTCATTCGTCTACGTTGGCATGCTGAGATGACGCTCCATGTATGCAAAAGTAACAAATTATTAGTGCAACTTCTCTCACCAATGACATATATGTAAGCACAAAGATAAAAGTGACATATGGAGAGTTACCAAATGCTAAAGTAGCAAATAGTTAAATATCCCCTGGAACAGTGCGCAGAACAGTACCTGAGGGGACTGTAGCTATCCGACGTGGCTAGCCCCAGCGCTCGTCCTGGGAGCACCCCTTTAAGAGTGCGTTTGGTTGGTGTCCAAGGTAGGATGAAATATGGGCATTTATATTTTTAGGAATATGGTGATACAGTTTTATATTTGGTTAGATGGATAGAATGATCCAATTTTTTATTTGGTTGGATGAGGATGTATGGAATGGACATATTGAATTACTAATAAATAATAATATAAATTAATCATCATAGATTTTATCTTAATTGATATAAATTATCAATTAAATATATCTATCATTATTCATTAACACTAATTTAAACTTAGTAATTACTAATTAATATCAAAACAAACTAATTATCACTGAACAATCACTAATAATCATGGTTTGCGAAGGTGGATGAGCTAATCCGGTCAATTTGGCCGGATACACCCATCCAGCATCTTCATAAAATATTTCTTTTCTAGGCTACCATATCCAGTTTCACCCACGAACCAAACGCATCAAAAACCTGACGACCATCTCCCATCTAGACATATCCCACCAACCAAGGCCAGGGCGCACCTTGACGCGCCGCCTGGGCACAACTGATCTATTCCGTAAGAGCAGATGAAAGGCTAGTTCGTCTGTGGTCTCAAAAATTCATCTCATCTAACTATATAATTAGTTTTTTTTATAACGCTCTATTTAGATGTACAAAGATTTAATATGATACTTTTGGAAAAAGAATTTTGTGAACTAAACGGGCTCTATTTTAGGAGGATATACATTTGCTCTGTCTGTATAGTCGTTCTTTACAGATTCCAAAACTGATTGAACAAGGTCACGATCCTCCTTTCTACAGCGTAAAATCACAACTGACTCTTTGAAACGCAGCAAGCTCTGGTCAGGAACTTTATCAGCTTAATATTCAAGCATTAGTAATAATGTACGGACACACATATTGCAAATAGAGGTTTCCAAAACATAGCTAGATTCAAGCCAATCTGTTCATAGTATGAACAGGGATAGATGTCTAACTGGTACTCAATCAGAAAAACCAATGTACACATATATGTACTCTGATGATAAATATAAGAGTCCCACACCTCAATTTTCAATTGTCGTAACTTTGGTTCAGCAATATGTAGGTTTAGTGACATAAAAATGGCATGGATTACACCCGACAGTAATTTCAATCTTGATCTCCAGGTTACTGATATGTCTGCACTTAAAGCAATCAAAAATAAACTGAAATCACCAAAACCAAAACCCTTTCCTCCCCACAAAAACCACACACAACCTTTGTGGAGAAATGTGGCTTCTGTCCATTGTGACAAGCTTGAATAGACATGCAACTAAAAAACAAACATATGTAAGTACATGAGTAGTTACAGAAAATTACAGCTAAAATTGCACAAAATTATAGCTCAAGCTGCACATTATTAAGAACGGTAACTTACCCTATTCATGCAGTGCCATAGACTTATAACAATGAAACACACAAGCAGCAACCTACACTAATTTTGGATTTCCTATGGTCAAAACGAAACATGGCCTAATGCACTTATGTACATTATGTTCTATTTGGGCCATGAGATTCAAATAGCACTTGTTTTCCCTAACGTAAAAGACGGATGGGTTAGTTGTTTTTCTTATCAACTGTTGCGCAAAACTGTTAGCGGAGTTGCAAAAATTTATATGTGAAGTTGCACAATATTCAAGCTAGAATTGAACAAGTTGATAAGCAAATTATGACCACACGACGTGCAAAATGTGCCTATATTGGCAGTCCATGATCTGTACAAAATGTGCTTACGTCTGATTCTGCAAGAGAACATAAGAAAATGTATCTAGATTGATTAAATTAATAAAAGAAAACATAAACTGACAGTTGCACTTCATTTATACGAAAATTGCATTTGTCTACACTATGCAAGTTTAGTCAACACATTGTGCAGGTGCTGACTGACGGTTGAGGAAAAAAACAGAGTTTATAAATAGCAAAGTTGCACATAAATGTGATCCTTGCGTTGTAATCAAGCTTAAACTGACAAAATATCCCATCTGTGCCAAAAAAAAAACCTAGATGCAGCAGTTAAGGAAGCATTGATAGAGAAAATAGACCTCAAAAGCAAAATCTCCTATAAGCAGAGGGCATGATTACTAACCAACAATGTTACTGCCACCACCCATTGGCCGCCCACTATCTGCCAAGTGCCACAAAACTGCACCCAAATACAAAATACAACGTAATAAAGTTTGGATTTTGATATTGAGGTTCAAACAACAAAACAAAAGGTGGTGAAGGTGTCAAACTTTTTTTTTAAAAAAAAAAGATGTAGGCAAACTCACAGAAATTGTCAAACTCAGGGAAAAAAGAACAGAAACCGTAGTACAATAGATGGAGGGATTACCTGTACAACAAATCACAAACAGCAGATGGAGCATAGCCCCTGCTGATTGGCCTCGTTATGCCGGTGGTGCCGTGCCGCGTTGCTGACCAAATCGCTCATCAAATTGCTGGCTTGGAGATGAACACTCAGTTAGATGCGAACCCATCTCAACGCACACAAAAAAAAAAAAGCATCGTGAAGTCTATGATTCCGTATGCATATGCGAACCGAGCCGCCAAGCAGAAGGTGATTGACAAATAGCAAAGGCGGCGGTAAAAAGAAATCAACAGTAAAATCTAAGTATTAGGTTACATGACAAGCTAATCTGCACTGAACTGCGGCGAGCGAGGTGAGGTGGGTACCTGCGGGGTACGAAAAGGTCTTAACGGCAGACGACGCCGTGGTAGCCGAGAGGCCGTAGTCCATCGGCCACCATGCGGCGGTAGTCCGCCCTGGCCTTGCATTTTTTGCCGCACCTCTCTGCGATCCTCGACGTGCCTGCGAGAAGGTTCCGCTCAACGACACTCGCGTTCTGCACAAAACCCTGCCAAAAATCAGACGCAAAGGAGACGACAAGCAACCTCCTCATTAATCCGATGCGCCAGGCGAAGAGGAATACTTGGAACAAAAATGATTGTAGTACCTTCAGATTCTCCAAGGCGCCACCAGCTTGACCTTCCTCATAGTTGCTGCCGTGGAAGCAGTTACATCGCCCACGTTGCGGCCGCTTGACAGCCACGGAATCCTCCATGAAGATGTTTAGTTCCTCTTCGGTGGAGTGCAAAAGGAAAGAAAAGAAAACGAGAACAAAGGCGAAGGGAGGCGAGAAAAACTCCACTCTCACTCTCCACCCACGCCGCCGCCGGAGGTCTGCCCCGCCGCCAGATCCGCACATCACCACCGGAGCTCTACCTCGGGTACGCCGCCGTCGTATCGACGCCGAGCGGGAGGACGATGATGCTGCCGAGCGAGCTCCTCCCAGTGGCGCCCCGAGGCCATCCTGACGAACCTGCGCCACCGCCCGACGCCCGCCGGATCCGCCCCGACAAGGACGACGGTGCGGCCGGCCTCCGGCGCGCAGATCTGTGCCGGGCCACCCAGCTGCGGCACCCCCGCCAGCCGCGGGGAGGCTAGCCGGAGGCGGTGCAGCATGGATGGGCAGGTCGGCAGTGAGGCGGCGAGGAAGAGGACCTGGGGAGCGGCAGGCGGCGGAGATGGCAATCGCCGGTGGAGAGAGAACTGCGGGGAGGGAAAGGGGAATCTTCTCTAATACCGAAAGCAAGGCAATTTCTCGGCCAACGAGAGTGTCCACGTGGCATATCCCATCGCTCAGGGAAAACACGCCAGCGGACCAGCCAACTGCCTTGCTCGCGCTTGCATGTTCGCTCATGAAAGCAGTACTGCTTGGTTTGCCTCATCATGAACAATCTGGAGACCATCCTTGCTACTCGCTAGACCCACCTCGATTTTTTAAAAAAAATATAGTGATCATATCGCCGGGACCCACACACTTATAAAAAAAAAGCAGCGCCATTCGATGCCGCCGACCATAGTAGACTCAACATAATACCGGCTGCTCCCCTCGCCTCCTAAGTCTATTTGACACTGCTTAAGAAATATGCATCTAAATAAAATTTCTAATTTCTATATAGCTCAATATTTTCTATAAATCGTATTAATTTTGAGGGTAGTTAATATGTTTAAAAATATAAGTATTTATAATAGGTGGTTTAGTGAATTGTAAGGTTAGATAAAAATATTTCATTTTATTCTTTCTCTGAGAACCCAATTATCATGGTAACCATTTGTGAGGACGTCCCAAAGCCTAGGTGGTACAATGCTCCGAGACATGTCAGCGCGAAATATCCAGATGGATGGGGTCTCAAATTAAACCCAAATAATTACGGTAACCATCCAACCTCATCGCAGACCCCGACATGTCTTGAAGAGGGCACTGCAAAGGCTCTAAGCCATCGGATATGAAATAGAAGACATAACCATTGGAATAGCCACGCCAGTCATCTACGTCATACGCCCGTCAACCACTCGATAGTGGCAACCAAAAGCGTACCCCAGAGACTCGATCTCAACAAAGGCATATTCCCCGGTTATCTCAACCATTTCAAACCCATCCTCATGTGGGACTAGTTGCCTAGGAATGCAACATAGTCTCACATAACTCATCTCAAGCACGATATCCGAATCATAAGTGGTTCTAAGCATAAAGCATAATAGTCTTAATAAGTTCTAAGTAGTACTTGGCGACAAGCCATACATATTGGTTCATGCGGTAAGCGTGCTACCCAAAAGCCCATAGGCAAACCGGCTAGGGTAAATCCCTAGTTAGAACTATCCTGGAAATCACAAACTGCATCAAACTCATCTAAACAGTCAATACCTGCAGCAGGGTCTGAGCCAAAAACAAGTAAAAAAAAGCAAGAAATCAGTACATTAATCAAATTAATGTACTGGCAAGTCGGTGACAACCCTAGCATGCTACATGTTGGCCATATTCAAGGATAAGCTGTGTATAGGTTAATTTGCATAAATGCCAGTTTTAGTTCACAACATTTTCTCAACGGAATTTTTTTTAACAATAATATAGAGTTAGTAAAACTTGTAATGTAAATGAATAAATAACACGTGTGTACCCCTCAAGGTAGATCATCACCACTTACCATCATATCATCACCATTCACCGAACTTTACCCAAGTTCATCAATAAAACATTCCAACCATTTTCCAAGTTCACAAGAGTTTATCAAAATCACAAACTATACTCATGACACTTCACCATGCCGCTCATGACCGTGAGCACGGCTAATCGATTAGTTTAGACTCTGTAGAGTTTGTACAACTTTTAAGCCCACATGATATGGTTCGCTCTAGTTTGTCCGATACCCGTCGGTATCACCACATTCTACACATTGAGTGTGATCTAGAGGTCATAACAAAACCGTTACATTGTTTATTGTCTAGCCTTGCACTAGCACGATGTGTGTTTTACCCACGCTACTAGCAAAGTAGCGCCACTAGGTAACGGGCCCACGCTTTAACCTAGCGCCGTAAAGAACCCTACCCGGAATCCCTCACGAGGCACGGCACCGTTGTATTGGACAGACTGCCCGCTCAAATCATCACATACCACATGTCGTTAATCAATTTCAACAAATCACAATCCATAGGAAGTTCCGATAAGGTACCAAAACCCGGTAACTCATACTCTTCGGCCTACCCAGATGCAAGGCTAAACTCTAAACAACTTAATAGGTTAAGGCCAGCCCATACTTAGCACATGTGGTTTGTACTGTTTTCATTAGTTGGTGACATAGAGTGAGGTTCTTAATCGACCCGGGCGAACGCTCCCCCTATCGGTGCACATCTACTACCATATGTACACTACTCGCTGCCCAAGTCTAAAAACAAGTTTTCTCCATTTTCTGTTCACAATACTCACACATTTAAAATTTTGTCCAGCAGCATCAAAATAACCTTTTTCACATATAATATTTATCAAATTGAGTAACTTGTAAGGCGGTAACCGAATATATAAGCATATAGCGGCAATATAAGCATAGCATAATCTCAAATAACATAATAATTGTATCCAAGAGAACCTTATGATTACAACCAGCAAGGATTCAATATTTCAAGGTGGGTTATGCAGCAATTAGGTCATATCTACCATTCCCATGTTTATATGATTTCTTTTACTAAAATTAATACTAGCAAACGTATGCATGTTTGCAATAGAATCATTTACCACAATAAAACATATGATCAAAGTGGTCAAAGGAGGGGCTGACTTGCCTTCGTCTGCAAACACCTGAACCTGGTCTTCAACAAACTCACCCTCTTCTTCTTCGACGTATTCTTCCTCTATTCAAAATACGCGTATACGATAAATACAAAAATGCATAAAAACCAAAAATGCATGAAAATGCATGAGACTTATGTAGTGAGTGTGTGCTGGTCTCAGGTGGCCTCTAGTGAAGAAATTTTTATTTTATCACTTTGTTTTACAGATATATGCATTTAATAATTAAAAATGTTTAAAAAGGGCTAAGTTTTATTAAGCAGCATTTTTGTACAGAAGTGAAGAAAATTATTTTTACAAAGTTACATAGCATGATTTTAGAAAATTAACAGAAGTGGTTTCACAATTTTTAGAGCTATTTTCAATTTGTTATGGATTTAACAAGCTCTAGGAGACATTTAGGGAAAAACAAAAATAAAGGAAACGTTTGTACAAAAAGTACCAAGTTTTATATTTTTCTAAAATAGTTCACAGTTCCACGGATCTAACAAAACTGGTTTCACAATTTTCGGAGTTAAAATGATTTTTCTACAAAATTTTGAAGTTTTGCTCATTCTCAGCTAAAAAAAATAGAAATCAGTTTTCAAAATTTAATTTCAGCCGAGCCCACATGTCAGTGAATGGCGTTTTCTGAAGTGAGGGGCGTTTTGCAGAAAGGCCCTCGGAAGATAGGAAATCAACCCGCACTCCCTTGCTACAGTAATATGTGTCTAGGCAGTTTTCGGATAGGACCCTAACTTTAGTCGAATTCTCCGAAGGAGGTCCCTGGTCGGGCTCACAGGAGGGGCAGACATGCCTGGCTCGATCTAGGGGTCGCTGGCGGCGAACCGAAGCTCGGATGGGGTCGTGATTAACAGAGAAAATGGAGAGGAGGTCAAGGCGAATCTAATGGTGGTCGTGGCGACGACGACGGTGGCCTGTGCAGCACCGACGACGACGGCGAGCGGCGGTCTTCGGTTGGGCGACGGTGCATGTTGCTATTCTTGATTTATCCAGCTAGAATGAGGCATGAAATGAGTACCTAGAGGTTCCAGGGAGCTTACAACACGACCGGCCGGGGAGGAAAAGCGCCGACAATGGTGAGGGCAGCGACGACGGTGTTGTGCTCGACGCGAAGGACGTCGGAGAGGCGGCGTTGCTCGGTGGTGTTTCGTCTGAGCACAAGGGTAAAATGGGTTCACCGAGGGATGCTAAGAAGGATGACGCGGACGGTTTCTCGTGAGACTCACCAGGGAAAGATTAATGGCGACGTGGGCTCGCCGGCGCCGACATGGGCGCTCGCGTTCCGGCCATCCCAAGAGGTTTCCTTCCCGGAGTTCGCTTGGAACGTGAAGAGGCGAGGTAGGAGAGCCTGCTGGCGCGAGGGCTGGTGTAAAGGTGGAGTTTGGACGCGGTGCCCGTGAGCTCGGTCCATGGCCTAAGCTCTGTCCCTGCGTTCTCGAGCCGTGCGACGATGGAACAGGGCGGCTGGGCGCGTCAAGACGTGTGCAGCATGCCGTGGAAGAGTAGTGGAGGAGGAGATTTGGTCTGGGCGCGGAGATTTGGTCGGAACGGCCTCGTCTAACTTCAATGGAGTGGTACCCGGGTGGTGATTGGGGAGAATGGCGCGAGGTGGACGATGGGTATGGAGACACGGTGTTTAGACCCACCAGCAGCGTCGGCTAACTTCTTAGCTTCATGGAGAAGGCCCGGCATGGCATGGTGGGAAGCTAGGGGTGCTATTTTCTCCACTCCAAGGAAGACGCCCGCCAGGTGTTCGACGAAATGCTTACAAAGACTGAGAGAGGGAGAGAAGGTGGCTGGTGCTATGATGGGATTTCTTGGGCTTCCATTGGCCATGTGGGGTGGTGGAGGCTGTGAGGAGAGAGTGGAAGGCTGCCATGTGGGTCCTAGGGGTGTGGAGCCCACTTGTCATTGAAAGAAATTTGAAATCTGGCTTGGAGGCTAAGTCAAGTAGAGTTGGCTGCAAAGGATTTTTGGAGGGTGAGAAGAAATGGTTAGATAGCGATCCAGCGTGTGCCACTCCTCTTGGTGTTAGAAAAAAGTTAGTAGAAGACTTTGGCTGAAACAAAACTTTTAAAAGAGGTTTTTAAATAAATGTTTCGAAGAGAGCAAGTTTGAATCTACTAACAGTTTTTCAGGTTTTTGGAGAGATTAAAATAAATCAAAGAGTTATCAAACCTTAATTAAAAATTATGAAAATTGTGGGTTGGTTTCTGACATATCAAGGTATTTTTTAGAATTTTTGCAGAATTTTTGGAGGCACATAAATACCAAATTAATTTTTTTTGTGATTCTAGGTCTATTATTGCATATGATGATGAGATGATTAAGATCTAAAAACAATTAAAATCACTTCCAACCACATGATGCATTTAAGTTAAATTTAGTTCTCGGGTTTACAGGCTTGGGTATGTTACACCATTAATAGGACGAAAAATCATAATAATCAACACATAAATACCTATAGCGTTAAAAAGTTTACCGTACAAAAGTTATATGTTCTAACAAAGATAGTATTTATTACATTTTCTAAATTGAACTACACTGCATGTAAATTTATAACTTTAATTTTAAATTAGTAAAATAAAACTTTACTAGTCACATGTAAAATATTCAATAAGAGCACTAAATACAGACGCATAGTTCCAATAACTAAACAAATAAAAATCTCGCAAAAAAACTAAATAAATATACACACCCACTGGTTAGTCACTGTGTTCACCTCAACTTTTTTTTACTACTTATGATTTATATATATTTTTCTATTTCCGTTTTGACTTATTTTGTGTTGTGTAATGAATATTAATTTAAGACGTAGACGATAAACGGTTATCACGATAAGTTGGTAAAAATTTTAGAGTGAGATATGTAACTATCAAACATCGAATACATCTGATTGTTGTAATGGGCTAACTGGTCCAATGGGCTTGCTCATTTACATTTCATCGTGGCAAGCCAGTCTCCTATACCGAATTCCGTGCAAAATCTCGAGCAGATAACGTGCCACGTGGCGCACTGAGCGAGAGAGCTCGCCGAGGCAGCGCGCTGTCACTCTCGTCACTCGCTGAATAAAAAAGTAGCGTGCCACACTCTCACTCGCTGTGCTGAGAGAGCTCGCCGAGGCAAGGGCCGGGGGAGGGCCAAGAAATGAACATGCCCTGTGCAGGCCTCTTCACACGCACGTGTCCTGCGCAGGCTTTTTTATATACAGCAAATCCTCCTCGGGTTGATATTACCTATAAAAATATACTATGTGAATGCTTTCTATGGACAATTTTTTATTTTGTGTCACGACTAATGCTCAGAGACTAATTAGAAGTATTAAATATAAACTATTAATAAAACTCACCTCATACTCTGGACTATTTCGCGAGACGGATTTATTGAGCCTAATTAATCTATAATTAGCGAATGTGATGCTACAGTAAACATTTGCAAATTATGAATTAATTAGGCTTAAAAAAATTTGTCTAATGATAATTGCTTACTTATCGGTCTATATTTAATACTCTTAATTAATTAACGTCCAACCATCATATCCTAAGATAGAGTTCAAAGGTTGTCTTAGAATCAGTTAATTATATATATTTTCCTATCATTGGTTTATAAATCAAGAAATTTATCCGTTCAACATTGTTTTATACCAACACAACTTTTAAAAATAAATAGTTTGATATTTTATTATTCTTACTTTTATTGTTAATCTTTTCTTTCAGTGATTAAAAAAAGTCACTGGATTCAAACAGTCCCTACATTGTCCGGTATGTCTTACATCTTGCAGTCTGTGGTATACATCTTACAGTCTATGGTATAACTGAGTATAAATCTATACCTTGTAGTCTTCTCTCTTCTCTTATTTTTTTTAAATTTTAAAATTTATTTATACGTTTGCTATTGTATCTGTCCATCAATATTGCAGCGCGGCTTTGCCGCGTGTTCTTTCTAGTAGCAACGCGATTTTTTTTGCTGTCGCGGCCTGCGTGGCGCGCGCCTGGTGCGCACAGTGCGAGCCTGGCGATCCACACGTGGCGACGCACTGCCTCTCACCCATCCAACCGCCCGTGCCCGATTGAGCTGATCTCGCCGACCCCGCTGCACGGGCCCCACAGGCAAACCAAACCCCACAGTCCCTGAACAGGCCCCACGAGCAAACCGCTGGCAGCCAACCAACGTCGTCACCAAAGAGACCGCAAACGCAAGCCCAGCCTGCCACCTTTAAGTATTTTAATGACTCCACCCCATCTGCAACTAAGACAACAAAACATCATTTCTTCCGGTTTCAAAAATTTTATGTATTAATCAATATTTATACATATATTTAGTTTACAAACAATATTTACATATTAAAATATAATATTGATAGCGGTATAACATAGCTTTCTTCTGAGTATATCAGATAAAAACATATATTTTATATGGTTGCATCAACTTCCCTCGAATTAACGATATCGATTAAATTCTATGCACCAGTACACCGGCGACGGTGCGGACAGGCAAGACAACCGATGCGGCACAAACAGATGCTACAGAAATCACACGATCAGCGATGGCCTGATCTGATAAGGCACATGAGCACTCACAAATCCACAAAGAGGAAGAGATAAGCTGAACTGAAGCTGCTGCTGCAACATGCATCATGCTTGCTTGTCACATGGAAGGCTAAAGTGCTAAACATTTATACATCTGACGTATGTAATTTCATCATTTAAATATATACCGGTGGTTAATTAAGCTAGCATTCTTAATAATGTAGCTCTTGCTTCTTTCTAATCATACAAAATGATTTCCTAACCTATATTAGGACGGCCTGTCTGTAGAATATCACAATGGAGAGACATTATTGTTGGAGCATATGATGGTCAACATATTTAGATGTAAGCATTAGCAACCACCTGGAACCTGCAGAGGAAATATGTGCCTCTGTGCGATGTGTGATTCATGCCAAAACGGATGAACGAAATGAAAAGCAAAACAGGAGTTGGGTGCAGCCAGCGAGAAGGGATGGCTGACGAGGTCACGAGGCGACGAGCAGGGTGGCCGGTGGCGGGTGGCCCTGCCATGGGCGGTGCGGATCCCGTCGCGGAGCGCTCGCTGCCTCTCTCCCCATCATCGTCCACTTCTACGGCGGCAGATTCTCGATGTTCTCGGCGGCGTCCCGCCCCTTCGACGCCCACTGCCGCACAGCCGCACCTCTGTGGTGGGGTCAACGCCGTCGTCTCCGTTGACTACCATCTCGCCCCCAAGCACCGGTTCCCGGCCGCGTAGACGATGGGGAAGCCATCCTCGGTAACCTCGGTAGTCGGCAGTCAACACCACCGGCCTCCGCGATGATGTCAACCTCTTCGCTTGCTTCCCCGCGGGGGGCGGGCGCTGTGGCAGCACGGCGCAAGATGCGGCGGCGATGGCCCAAGCGCGGCGTAATAGGCTACGACGGCAGGCTGGCGCGGAGCAAGAGGGCAGAGGCGGCGACGATGGAGGGCCGCTGTGCGGCAAAACGGCGGCAACTCCGGCGTAGCGCGACGCGGACGGCCGCGGCGTGGCGCAAGAGGTGGCGGTGGAGGGCCGCAGCGCGGCGGTGCTGCGGCATCCCCGGGACGGCGTGGCGCAGAAGGGCTTCTCTAGGGTGGACGGAGCATTGGGAATTTGGGATGAACATTTTTCAAAAACACTCTTTAAGCTCTCCCTTTTTTGGATGGCAGTCTTATTCTACGAATTTTCTTTCCTTCGTATAGTATATTACAGTTTGTAGAGTCCCTCTACGTAAGAATGCTAAAGGCGGAAACATAAGATGAGGGACTCAAAATAAATTATAAATCAAATCGAAGATTTTTCTGCAAAACTACCAGAGCCGACGCGGAGTCATGCTGCCTAGTTAAATCCCACCTCCTTTCACCGTGAGCTTATGTGTCGGCACATGCTGTTATCCACGCCAGTCGAAAACTCTCTGGTGCGAGCATTTCCTGGGTAGTTTGAAGTCTTTATTAGATATACTAAGTACTCACGCGAAGGGGGTCACTGTTAGCAAGTTCTCATATCAGTGAGTGATATTTTTGCGTGAAATATATGCAACTAACTGAGGGATCATGTTCGTGTTGTTTCAACAGCAAACAAGCACCGCGGACATGTTAGATCTTGCAGTTGAGCACATCAAGGGTCTGCAAATTCAGCCACATGTTGGTACTCAGTTTGTCAGCCCTCTTCTGTAGTTGATAAATATTAATATGGTTTCATTAGAGTAAATCTTGTAAGAAACTAGAGATTGCAAAACTTGCTTCTTTTCAGACAAAAACAATAGAAAATTAGTGACCTATTTTAGCAGTACAAAGCAAATCTCTTAAATCCAAATAATATTAATAAATGTTCAGACTGATTCTGAAGTGCAGTTTCCTGAAAATCAACAGCTCAAAATTAGATAGTTTCACAAGATACCAAAGCAAGGCAATGCTAAATATAGTACATTAAACAGTACAGCGCTAGAACAGATGGTATTAAGAGGAAAATTTAACTGCAACAGATGAAGAAAAGCAGCAGTAACTTGTTCAAGCACAAGAAATTGTTGTGCATTGCAATTCCTTGGTCAAGCAAAGATACTTCCTTCACAGCAAAAAATGCTCCTTCACTGTAGAGACATCCAACAAGGATACCGTTTAAGATTATAGATACACATCGCATGCTTTTCAAATGGTGCAACAACAAGAATAACCAAGCTTCACAAGGTTGCAACTTGTAGCTATCATGGTCCTTTTCTCATCACACATTGACACTGTAGGCTTTCTAGCACAAATGCAGCATGCTGTCTATTGAAGACTACTAATGGCAATGCAGTTGGATATTGCTTCCATTATTTTTGTCATGCATACTTTCGTCAAAAAGTCTCCAAGATTAAAATTTGAGCATGATTTCTCATTACATGCGTACTTAAGCTGCTCATGGAACTTGTTGATTAGTGACAACACAGTTAAAAATATCACTATAGAGTTCATGTTGTAATATTAACTCACAGAGATATCATACCCACACAAGCACACGATCACAAAATGGTAGCTATATTACGGCTTACATGCAGAACGCCACAAGTCTCTCTAGTTGATCATAGTAAACTCTCGCAATGTCATGCAGTCGATAGGATCCAACATGGTGGCACTTTGCAACTCGCGGGTCTCCGTGGTTGTCATACTTGGGAGAAAAGGTAGTTATCCAAAGCAGATGACGACGACACTTGGGCATGGATTCCTTCCAAATGCCCTCTTGGCGATCATCAACAGAGAGGCACTGCACGAGGCAGAACCTGCTCCTATCACCACCACCCACATACACAAGGGTTGCGCCATTGTGCTTCTCCATTGGGTCCAAACAAAACAACTTCTTGCAAAGCTTAAAAGCTGGTGGCTACCCGTTATTGATGTCTGCCGATAAAAACATCACAGGCACAGAGATGGCCAAGTCTGTCTGGGTTACTAGACAGCCCAACCCAGGCATCCAAGTCGCGGTCAAAGAAGCCTTGGCCTTTGAACGACACATTCCATGTGCCGTGGCGCGTCCACCGGGAGCTCTCCAAATCAAAGGAGAACTTTGCCATGCTAAAGACCATGGTTCGTTGGTCAGGGTGAACGGCGTGAGAGATAATTTTATGGTAGGGTGGTAATTGAAGCGAACACCACGACCACTCAAACTTGACATTGATGCTGGATGCTGGGCCATTATCTAGACGTGATGGTGGAGACTGAAGCATGTAGAATCCACCTTCATCCATGAGAAAAGGCTTCCCATCTACCTGCGGGTAGGCAACCGAATTGGGTGGTTGGCAACTCACGCTGAGGGGCAGAGGTGAGAGCCCCCGTGCGCACATTGTACATGGGGACAGCGCCCCAAGGAGAGTCATGAGTACCCACAAACATGATCCTGGTACCAAAGGGAAAGAATTGACTAGAGCACCCGTGCGGATCCTCAAGGCGGAAAACCGCCCACGGCAGGCGATGCTCGGTCCTGTCAATAGTGTCGCCGTCGCCGTCTTCTGCTTTGTCAAAATCAAAATTGACGACAAGTCTACCGGATGCTGTATCCCAGCTCCCAGTCATCCAGAACAAGGTAAAGGTGCTATCGTGAAGATTGCTTGGGTGCATAGCCACCGCAAAGATTGTCTGCCGGCCACTTCGGCATCCAGCCCCTCAGTTCTCTGATCCTCCTTTCCGTTCAGTCCTAGTGTCCTACCTCTCTTATTGATCGCTAGCCCTGCAATTCGTATATGAATACAATTAATCATGCTGCTTCCTCCCAGTTCCATCATACCGCACTACACTACTCCAATTCAAATCTAAATTTAAAAACGAAAAGTTGACTTGACACATATGCTCCTCCGAGTCCAATGGTGGAGCCTGGCTTGTCCGTCATCGAGAGGGGACGGCGAGGTGGACGGGGGGATAGCCGATGTCGAGTGAGCGAAGATCTCGCCGGAGGCGATCTGATCTGGGAAGGGACGAGGTGCGCCAGGGGGGAGTTGCAGTGCGGCGATAGAAGCGACGCTAACGCGCGCTGCGGTGTGGCAGATCCGAAGAGGAAAGGAAAATGAGACCGACGATGATGCACGAGGGAGGTCGGCGGTGAGCATCGGCGGAAGTGACGAGGTTCGTGAGAAGGATGGATCTCGGCGGCGATGTGTGTTTCTGATGGATTGGGATTCCTCTGCAGTCGACTTCCCTCTGCAACCACCACTGACATGTGGGCCGGGAGGCGCTAGGCCCACATGTCAGAGGATCCGGTTTCGTTTCTGATGCCGGTGGAGTCGAGGTGAGGGGCGAACCGTGGTGGAGATCGGGGAGGAGGTGGCAGCCGGTGATGGCGAGATCGAAACGACGTTCGGTGATAGAGGCAAAAACAACGACGTCGAGATGGAGTTGCGGCACTGGGGATTTTGGCGTGCGGCTGGAGGTAGGGATGACAAATTCCCCCGTAGGTCAGGCCCCGCCCTTTACAGGAACGGGGGATGTTTCGGCCTCGCGAGGATTCGGGTTCGGCGCCCCGGTTTTGATCGGGGCGGGGTGGAGGAGAGTTTTCACTCGTAGTGAACCTGTGGGGACTCGGGACGTCTATTAGACTTTAGTACGCAGTAAAAGGTGAAGTCCCAGAGAGACAGCTTAGAGGGGGGGGGGGTGAATAGGTATGCTGAAAATTCTTTCAAATCGCAGCGGTCAGTACAGGGGCCGGACCGTCCGGTCAGCACTCTCGGGTTGGGCCGAGAGCTCTAGCCAGACCGTCCTGGTTAGAACACCGGACCATCCGGTCAGTGAAAAATGCAGACTTGATAGTCTACCTTTTCGGTGATGTTCCTGGGAACGTGATGTGATTGTGTGTGGAATAAAACAGCAGAAAGATCGCAGGAATAAACAGAACACGAATCACAAGAACAAAGACACGAGAGATTTATCCCGAAGTTCGGATCTTTCGATCCTACTCTCCATTGAGGCGCTCCTGCGAGCGGGATCTCTCTTGATCCTTTCCCTCTCTTGGCTTCCTCCCACAAGGCCAACACGGGTCTCCGAATTCACACCTAGGAACTAGCAACCCCTTCGATCGACCACCAAGGTCAAGATCAAGGCGGCTTGCCCAGCCCTAGATTGCAATTCGCTCTACCCTGCAGCCTTCTATGAGAAAACACAAGAATCCACTATCAATCTTACCTATTCCCTTGCAGAGGTTAGGCACCAACCTTCACAACTTGCTCCTGAGCGATCCACACGAATCGGAGGCTCGCGGGCGACGCCTATCCGTCTAGGAGATCAATCTCCAAGAGTAATAGGCCACCTTGACTCCACATGCATCCATCAACGTCCGAGAATGAACACTCTATCACTCACTAACCTTAACACTCTCTCTAAGACATGATCCAACGATTAATCTCTCTAGGAGGTGTATTAGGTTAGTGAGGAGGCTTGAGAGGTGCTAAACTTGCCCTAGCAACCAGAAAACTCAAACAGAAAGCCTCTCCAACGGCTAGATCTCAAGAGCCCCTTTTATAGGCTGGCAGACGTCACTTAGCCGTTGGAAAAGAAACCTAACCGGACTGTCCGGTTAGGGGGTTGGACCGTTCGGCCGACACTTAACTCAACCACTCCGAGCAGGGGCCGGACCAAGGTCCGGACCGTCGTTCTACCGGACTGTTCGGCCAGGGGGCCAGACCGTCCGGTTCCTGCTGCTTGGAAAAACAGCACCGAGACTCCCCTCGACTTTGACTCAACTCTGACCACTCTTGGATGCATGCTTAGCTTCTGGTGACCCCTCTTAATAGTACGGAGTTCCTACGACTGAAAAAGAAAAATAAAATACGCCTTCGAGCGCCTTCGTCTTCGTAGAGCCGTCGCTTCGGGTCACACATGCTCTAAGTTTTATCAAGTAATCCTTCAATCGAATTGATCCTTTAAACTTCTCTGCAATCACAGCTCATTAGCGCACACATGCTTGGCTAGCATTGTCATTAATCATCCAAAACTTCGTTTAGGGGCTAGATGCACTTTCAATCTCGCCTTTTTGGTGATTGATGACAATACTAGTCAACGCATGACAATAAAATAGAATATATGCAGGGATACAATAAATCTAACTCCCCCTAGATCAATACACAAATATGCATAAACTTTAACCAAAAACAACATAAAGCAACAAAGTTCATGCAAACATCACACATCACATGTAGAGGATTAAAAGTACGATTTATCCTACAATCAGAACATCCCAGCGACACAAAAGTTCAGAAAACAGGATAGAGGGGCCGGACTGTCCGGCTTCAGGGCGGACGGTCCGACTGACACAGACTCAGAAATAATTTGACCCCTCTCAATTCTGCAACTTCTCCCCCTTTGGCATCAATACACCAGAAAAGGGAGCAAGCAGGGGAATGAGATGGTCAATCATCATCTGACACGATAATCTCAGTGGCACCGGAGTTGACGCTCGCAGTCTCGTCCTCTGTTTGGACGCCGGCACTCTTAGTGACCTCTGCCTCTGCAGCAACCTCGAGATGTGATGGTTCTTCTACTTGATGCGCACCAAACACGAACTCCCTCTAAGTAGAGTGGCCACCTGAAACTTGAGGCTCTAGGGCCTCCTGCTCTGGCGGTTGCGCTGACTGCTGCTCTGCCTGCCGCGCTGGCTCCACCTCTGCCTGAGCTTCTACCTCCTCATCTGCTTCTACCTCTTTCTCATCAGACTCTGCGTCGTTTGATGACTCCGCTGCAGGCATCTCGGACTCCTCATCGCCCTCCTCAACGTACTCATCCTCCTCGGTGTCGACATCACTATCAATAGGAGCAGGGCAAGAGGAGGATGCGCCGGCATCTCCGACTATGGTGCGAGCGGCCTCATAGGTAGCAAAAGGATCTTCATAGACCTCATCCTCGGACTCAGAGGGGATCTCATGTCCAAACTCACGCAGAAGCTGATTGATCTTTCTTTCGTTGGATTTTACTTTCACTGCTGTCTTCTTGCAGATCCCAAAGATGGCAGAGAGCGCTTTATTGAAGGGAGAAAGCGATCCTGAAGATGGGCGCTCGGGAATCTACGAGGTGGAGGGGTGAGCTGAGGTACTGGACTTTCCTTTCGCTTTGCTGACCTTGGGGAGAATGGGCTTATAACTCCGATGAGCACAGTCAGCCACAAACCTCAGGCCAGTAACGATCTCAATTATCAGATGCAGAAAAGGGGCATAAGCTAGGCCACGAGAAGCATCCAAGATGATCTGCTGCAACTCAACCGGAGGAGAATCCTCGCTATCTGTCTCTGTAGATAGCTCCTGACAAGCCTTCTGACGATTTTCTGAAGTCATGACCGAGGACAAAAAATGCAAGAATCAAGAAGCATGAAAGAATTGAAGTATGATGGAAGGTGGAGCCAAAGAATTAATCGGACTAGCTGTGGGTCGGACAGTCCGGTCATACACAGGAGAGTCCGGTCGGAGTTCACTGGGGCCAAAAAAGCTGACTCGGACTGTCCGGCCAGGGGGCCAGACCGTCCGGTCCAAGTTCTCTACCCGACCGAGAGGGCTGACCGGACCGTCCGGCTTAGAACAACAGACTGTCCGGGTAAGAACAGATGGGTGTGCATGTGATTTTAGCTAGTAGATCGGTAAACTAGACATCTAACTAAGTGGTTTTATATGGTCGAAAGACACTAGAACTTAACAGATTTAGAGATCGGGCTAAAACAAGGTGGAAACGCTAGAAAAAGATTGAAACCAATACCTGGAGTTGGGGAACAACGAATCCGCGTTCGGTGGTGAGTTCCTCACCACCAATGCAGTGAAAAACGTGGAATCCGAAGCCTTTTCGACGGTGCAAATCCAAAATCGCCTCTATGGAGTGAGAGGGAGTTAGGGTTTGAGGGAGAGAGAGGAAATGAGGGAGATTTCCTCTCTCTGCTCGGCCTAGGGGCAGTTCAGGGAGTTGCCGGCCAGACCGTCCGGATAGGGGCCGGACCGTCCGGCTAGGGGCGGACTGTCCGGTCCAGACTGGACTCGGGTGGAAGTAAAAGATGCTGAAGCGAAACTGACTCTAAGAAAATATTGGCTATTCAAGCTGAGAATCAGATCAAGCAATCAATACAAAACTATGATTCTCAAGTCAACAACCATTTTCGCAATCTAGAAATCAAGTTTTCGCAAATCACTCAACAATTTTCGCAACCAAGTTTGAAAAACAAGAATTTTGAAATTTTGTTTGGGAATGTTTGAGCCTTACTTCTGGTATTTAAGACCAATTCTATTTAAGAATTGACTTCTACAAATATGAAGACTCATGTTGTTCTAACATGTGTATGAAATTGACTTAACTATTTGAAAAGTCAAGCCATTTTTCGTGCAATGTTGCGAGAATCCTAGATATTTAGTTCATTTCTCAACTCACAAAACCTTTTCTCATCTAAGGGCTTGGTGAAGATGTCGGCTAGTTGGTGTTCGGTTCTCACATGGGTTATGGAAATGTCTCCTTTGGTTTCATGGTTCCTCAAGGAATGGTGTCGTATATCGATATGTTTGGTTCTTGAGTGTTGGACTGGGTTGTTGGCTATTTTGATAGCACTCTCATTTTCACAAAGGAGGGGGATCCTAGTCATGGTGTATCCAAAATCTTGGAGAGTTTGTTTCATTCATAGGAGTTGGGCACAACACACGCCGGCGGCTATGTATTCGGCTTCGGCGGTGGATAAGGCTATGGAATTTTGCTTCTTGGATGACCATGAGATTAGAGACCGCCCAAGGAATTGACAAGTCCATGTGGTACTTTTTCTATCAACCTTACACCCGGCATAATCCAAGTCGGAGTAGCCCACTAGCTCAAAATTGCATCCTTTCGGATACTAAAGCCCTAGGTTTGGAGTGTGAACCAAATACCTCAAGATTCTCTTAACGGCCACTAAATGACATTCTTTTGAAGCAGCTTGAAAGCGAGCACACATGCATACACTAAGCATTATGTCAGGCCTAAATGCGCAAAGATAAAGGAGGGAGCCGATGCTTGAGCGATATACCTTGATATCTATCTCCTTACCATTTACATCAAGGTCGAGGTGTCCATTTATAGGCATTGGCGTCTTGATGGGTTTGGCGCTGTCCATGTCAAACTTCTTGAGGACATCTTTCAGATACTTTGTTTGCGAAATGAACGTGCCATTCTTGAGTTGTCTTACTTACAAGCCGAGGAAGAACTTCAATTCTCCCATCATGGACATCTCAAACCTTTTGGTCATGATCCTACTAAACTCTTCACTAAATGAAACATTAGTTGAGCCAAATATTATGTCGTCGACATAAATTTGGCATACAAACAAGTCATTCTTAAATTTCTTGATGAAGAGAGTAGTGTCGGCCTCCCCGATTTCGAAACCGTTCTTGGTTAAGAAATCGCGAAGACACTTATACCATGCTCTTGGTGCTTGCTTGAGTCCATATAGAGCCTTGTGTAGCTTGTAGACGTAGTAGGGGTGCTTTGGATCTTCGAAGCCGGGCGATTGCTCCACACATACCAATTCGGAGATTGGTCCATTGAGAAAGGCGCTCTTGACGTCCATTTGGTATAACTTAAAATCATGGTTAGCGGCATAAGCTAATAGAATGCGATTGGACTCAAGGCGGGCAACCGGTGCAAAGGTTTCACCGAAGTCAAGTCCTTCGACTTGAGTGAAACCTTGGGCCACTAACCGTGCTTTGTTTCTTGTGACGACCCCATGCTCATCTTGCTTGTTTCGGAAAACCCGCTTGGTCCCGATGACATTTTGCTTGGGCATTTCCACTAGAGACCACATTTCATTTCTTTTGAAGTTGTTGAGCTCTTCTTGCATGGCCATTACCCAATCCGGGTCTCCAAGCACGTCTTCCACTTTCACTGGTTCCAAAGATGAGACAAACGAGTAATTTTCACAAAAACTTACAATTCGGCATCGAGTCGTTACCCCTTTTCTCATATCACCAATGATGTTGTCCACCGGATGATCTCTTTGTACTGTTTGATGAATTCGAGGATAGTGCACCGTGGGGGCCGAAGCCGATTCTTGCTCACATGCACCCACGACATCAATCACATCCCCAAGATTTTTATTGCCACCATCATCATCAACTAGTACGGGATCATCTTCGGTTGAGGATTCTTGTTGAACGTCTAGTTCTTGCTCTTGCTCCCCCTCAACCTCCCGGGGTCTTACCTCACCAACAGCCTTGTTGTCTATATCCTCCCGTGAAATTCCAATTCCTGCATCATTCACTTCAACTTGCTCTACTTGAGAGCCATTAGTTTCATCAAACGTCATATCCCTTTGAGACTTCAACAATATCGGTGGTTTTGTTGAAGACCCGATAGGCACGTGCGTTTGCCACATATCCTAATAGAAAACCTTCATCTACTTTGGATGCAAACTTAGATGATCTAGGTCTTTTGCTAAGAATGAAACATTTACAACCAAAGACACGAAAGTAGGATACGTTTGGCTTTTTACCGATTAGAAGTTCATATGCAGTTTTCTTGAGAAGCTTGTGGAGGTATAGACGGTTGAGGGAGTGGCACACGGTGTTGACGGCTTCGGCCTAAAAGACATCCGGAGTCTTGTACTCATCAAGCATTGTCCGAGCAATCTCGATAAGTGTCCGTTTGTTCCTCTCTACAATCCCATTTTGAGGAGGATCATATGGAGCAGATAACTCGTGCTTGATTCCCTCTTCATCAAGAAACTCTTCAACTTGGGTATTCTTAAATTCTACTCCGTTATCACTCCGAACTCTTTTTATATTCACTTCAAACTCATTTTGCGCTCTCTTCGCAAATTTCTTGAAGATTTCTTGAGTTTCGCTCTTGTCATAGAGAAAGAAAACCCAAGTGAAGCGAGAAAAGTCATCAAGAAATACTAGACCGTGTTTGTTACCTCCTAAGCTTAGATAAGCTATTGGTCCGAAGAGGTCCATGTGCAATAACTCCAATGGTCTTGTAGTCGTCATGATGTTCTTTGTGGGATGTAAGGTTCCAACTTGCTTCCCCGCTTGACAAGCACTACAAACTCGGTCTTTCTCAAAAATGACACTAGATAAGCCAAGAATGTGCTCCTCCTTTAGAAGATTTGACAAATTTCTTATCCCGGAGTGACCAAGGAGTCGATGCCAAAACCATCCAAGAGTCGATTTGACGATTAAGCAAAGATTCAGAGTTAACTCTATCATTGTCGAAGTCGACAAGATAGAGATCCCCTTTAATCTTCCCTTAAACACTTCCGATTTGTCATCTCTCCTAAAGACGGTAACATCTATATCGGTGAAGAGGCAATTAAATCCAAGCTTACATAATTGAGAAACCAAGAGTAGATTGTAGCTAAGGGACTCAACGAGAAGGACATTTGAGAGAGAATTGTCTTTGGAGATAGCAATTTTACCTAAGCCCATTACCTTTCCTTTGTTGTCATCTCCAAAGATAATATCGTCGCAATTTTCTCCATTCTCGTCGAGTGAGATAAACATACTCCTTTCTCTAGTCATATGATTAGTGCATCCGCTATCGATCACCCAACTCGAGCCACCGGAGGAGTATGCCTACAAGAAACATGTTAAGCATGCAATTTATGTACCCAAACTTGTTTAAGTTTGGGTCCCTTAACAATAGGGATCAACTCCTTTGGGATCCATATGCTTGGCCTTCGCTTCTCTTGACTTGATCCAATGAAGATAGCAATCACACGTCCATGGTTGTTCTTCATGATCACATGAGAGTCATAGATAAGCCTGATTCGAGCTAGATCCTCATGAACTTAGGAGAGCTCAAAGTCAACCTTTCTGCTTTGCTAGGGTCGGACTGTCTGGCCCGTAGGACTAGACAGTTTGGTTGGTACTCTCTACCAGGCAGACAGCTCAGGTCAGATTGTCCGGTCCTTGGGACCGGACCGTCCGGCCGGACCCTTCCACCAGACCGAGAAGTCTGACCGGACTGACCGACCCAGACCAGACTGTCTGGTCTGCCCTCTCTGTTGAATAGAGGGGCCGGACCGGACCGTCCGGCCTGCCTTCTCTATTGAATAGAGGAGCCGGACCGGACCGTCCGGTCCGGACGGTCCGGACTGGACTGTCCGGCCTGCCTTCTCTGCTGAACATAGGACTCAGGCAGGACTGTCCGGTCCTGTTCGGACTGTCTGTCCTCAGGGCTGATTTTTGCGTCCTCTTCAGCATTTGACTCCCTTTACTTCACAAATGCAACACATGGTTTATCATTGATCATTACTCATTTTGGGCTTGCATTTGAGTCGGGGGAATATCCAAGACCCCTCTTATCCTTGTTGTTATAAAAGGTGATTGTCTTGAAGAGCGCATCTTTGGATTGGTAAGTTCGAATGCATCCAAACTTTACCAAGGTCTCCAACCTCTCATTCTTTTTCGTCAACTCCTTGAGAGCTGCATTGTTAGTCTCAACAACATTTAATAGTTTTGCATTTCTCACAATCAAGAATGGTATTGACTATTGTGTTGTCCTTAGAGTTGGAGAGGTTGTGCTTAAGATTGTCAATTCATTCTCAAGACCATTTTGCCTCACATTCATGGACACAATAGTTTCCTTAAGAATTTCATTAACATCCTTAAGATTGGTTATGGTTTGATTTGCTAGCGTGAGCTCCTTAGACAAATCAACCAAACTTTCATCCTTTCCGGCAAGGACCTTTTCAAGGGAGTCATTTTTATCCTCTCTTGATAAGGAGATCCTCTTGCCTCTCGAGAGATCCTTCCTTTTCTTCTAGCACTTTCATGAGTTTAGCGATATGAATGAGAGCGGGTTTGCTAAAATTTCTAAGCAAAGCATCATCATTATCATGGTCTATATCATCATCATCACTAGAGTCAACATGATGCTTGGGAGCTAGATATACCTTGCGCCCTTGCACCATGAGGCACAATGGCGTATGATCACCGTCGTCGTCGCTCAAGTTGGAGAAGAGCCGCTCCGTGCTTGATGACGATATGGCCATGGTAGCGACGCCTTTGCTCTTGGTGTCGCTTGACTTGGGCTCCTCCTCTTTGTCACTCTCATTGTCGCTTGAGAACCACTCTTCACCAATGTGAGCTCTCCCAGGTCTTTTCTTGAAATACTTGGTCTTGCCCTTGCCCTCCTTATTCTTAGCGAGCTTGAGGCAATCCGCTATAAAGTGCCCAAACTCCTTGCACTCATAACATGTTTTCTTGAATTGCCTCTTGTACTGATCCTCATCCTTTCTCACATAGCTCTTCTTGCAAGGAATTTCTTGAATTTGTGGACCAACAGAGCGAGTTCTTCATCCTCACTCTCCGAGTCACTTGAGCTCTCTTCTTGAAGCTTGGAGCTAGTCTTCTTTGCCTTGAATGCAATCTCCTTGTTCTTGGCTTGGGCGGCATTGGTGGTGTTTTTCTTAACTTCCTTGGCTTCTTCCTCCAAGAGTTCATGCGAGATGATCCTTGAGAGCACGTCACTTGGAGTCATTCTCTTGAAACCGCTTGACTCACGGATCAAGGTCACTAAGGTAGGATTTCTTGTTGAAATTTCCCGGAGCAAGCGCTTCGCCACCACATGATCCGTCATGTCTTCATTCCCAAGGCCATGGATCTTGTTCACTATGACCATCATCCGGTCATACATCTTTGGAGGTGTTTTGTCATCTTCCATCACGAACCTCCCTAGCTTCCCTTCAAGAAGTTTAATCTTGGATTCTCGAACCCCTCTTGATCCTTCATGAGCAATGCGGAGCGTGTCCCAAATCTCCTTAGCTTCATCAAGTTGATCAACCTTGTTGAATTCCTCCGGGCTCAAGGAGTTGAGAATCACGCTTGCCGCTTGAGCATTGCGGTGGATGAGGAGCTCTTGCGCCGGAGTGAGATCTTCATCATCTTCCGGCATATCCTTTACACCTGTGCACACAACTTTACAAACACTTGGATAGATGAAGTCTCATTTTATGTTTCCATGCTCCATAGTGAGTACCATCAAAAGAAGGTGCACGGCCAGAAGAGATAGAAATGTTAGATGAGGAAGTATTGAGTTTAGAGTAATCAAACTCAATAGAGGCTCCCTTTTTGGTAGAGCCTTCTCCACCATCTTCATCTTTACGGTTGTTGTTGGAAACATCGCTAGTCTTGTCTCCCATCTTGGATCACTTCAATCTTTTAAGCCTTTTCAGAAGAATAGACTCTGATACCAATTGAAGTCCCAGAGAGACAGCCTAGAGGGGGGGGGGGGGGTGAATAGGTGTCCTGAAAATTCTTTCAAATCGCAGCGGTTAGTATAGGGGCCGGACTGTTTGGGCCTATGACCGGACTGTCCGGTCAGCACTTTCGGGTTGGGCCGAGAGAGCTTTAGCCGGACCGTCCTGGTTAGAACACCGAACCGTCCGGTAAGTGAAAAATGCAAACTTGACGGTCTACCTTTTCGATGATGTTCCTGGGAACGTGATGTGATTGTGTGTGGAATAAAACAGCAGAAAGATCGCACAAATAAACAGAACACGAAATCACAAGAACAAAGACACGAGAGATTTATCCCGAAGTTCGGATCTTTCGATCCTACTCTCCGTTGAGGCGCTCCTGCGAGCGGGATCTCTCTTGATCCTTTCTCTCTCTTGGCTTCCTCCCACAAGGCCAACACGGGTCTCTGAATTCACACCTAGGGACTAGCAACTCCTTCGATCGACCACCAAGGTCAAGATCAAGGCGGCTTGCCCAGCCCTAGATTGCAATTCGCTCTACCCTGCAGCCTTCTATGAGAAAGCACAAGAATCCACTATCAATCTTACCTATTCCCTTGCAGAGGTTAGGCACCAACCTTCACAACTTGCTCCCGGGCGATCCACACGAATCGAAGGCTCGCGGGCGATGCCTATCCGTCTACGAGATCAATCTCCAAGAGTAATAGGCCACCTTGACTCCACATGCATCCATCAACGCCCGAGAATGAACACTCTATCACTCACTGACCTTAACACTCTCTCTAAGACATGATCCAACGATTAATCTCTCTAGGAGGTGTATTGGGTTAGTGGGGAGGCTTGAGAGGTGCTAAACTTTCTCTAGCAACCAGAAAACTCAAACAGAAAGCCTCTCCAACGGCTAGATCTCAAGAGCCCCTTTTATAGGCTGGCAGACGTCACTTAGCCATTGGAAAAGAAACCTAACTAGACTGTCCGGTTAGTGGGCCGGACCGTCCGGCCGACACTTAACTCAACCACTCCGAGCAGGGCCGGACCAAGGTCCGGTCTGTCCTCCCACCGGAATGTCTGGCCAGGGTGCCGGACCGTCTGGTCCCTGCTGCTTGGAAAAACAGCATCGAGACTCCCCTCGACTTTGACTCATCTCTGACCACTCTTGGATGCATGCTTAGCTTCTGGTGACCCCTCTTAATAGTACGAAGTTCCTATGACTCAAAAAGAAAAATAAAATACGCCTTCGAGCGCCTTCGTCTTCGTAGAGCCGTCGCTTCGGGTCACACATGCTCTAAGTTTTATCAAGTAATCCTTCAATTGAATTGATCCTTTAAACTTCTCTACAATCACAGCTCATTAGCGCACATATGCTTGGCTAGCATTGTCATTAATCATCCAAAACTTCGTTTAGGGGCTAGATGCACTTTCAAAAGGAAAGCCTAAATACGTTGTAAAGGGAATGCCCAATAGCTAAAAGCCCATTATAACCTAAAGAAACCCTAGTTTCTTCCCGCTCTTTCTCTCACTCTCTTACTCATCATGACTGGATGGCTGCGGCGGCGGTGGCTTCGGCGGCGACGGTAGCGGCGTGACAGCAGGGCGACGAGGCAGGGCGGGGTGGAGGCGCGGCGACTGGCATCATCCTCTCTGGTAAGCGGCGGTGAGTCCCTCCATTTCTGCGTACTGTTTCTTGAGTCGCTGGGGGCCCCGTTCGGGTTCGAGGATCCATCGGGGACGAGGACATAGTTCGGGGTCGACGCTGTTCTTGTCCAACCCGACCCGCCCCACTCCGTTATCAACCCTAGTTAGAAGGGATGAGTAGATTAGGGTTCCGTAGGAGTACTAGTATATCCAGTAACTGGGCCACCATCCTAGCAATGGGCTTCAATGGGCCTTTTTAATACTATAAGTCTAGGATTGATTTTATTATTGAGGTCTAGTCAGGTGACTGAAATTATTGCTTTGCATCAGTCAATCCCTACAATCTGGTTCCTTTGCCTAGTAGCCTAGATGTCTAAACGGATTTGGATCTTTTGTGGACTATTTTGTATACTAGCAAATGTACCCGTGCGTTGCAACAGACGCTACAATATTATATAAGTACAAATAGTATTGTGAAATATTTAAGAATCTATTATAAAGCATGCGCATCCCATCAAAACAATGTAAATAGGCCACCAAAAGTACGAAGAGAAGAAGCAAAACAGATACCGCGGCTATAGTCAGCATCTCCTATCCTTACCTATCCCTACTTTCTATAAAACTAATATCATTCTCTATTCACTCATGAAGTCACATTAAATGTGGTGAGGCATGCGCTAGACGCCCTCCAATCGCCATAAATATGGTGGGTAGGCACTGGGCACGCGCTGCACTCGTCCGAGTGGCGCACCCTCTCGCATTGCGGGGGGTTGGCCAATCTTCTCCCGTGGCGTGTGGCCTCCCCGCAAGCCCCTAGGCTCGACCCCCTTAGAGGCACGCCACGTGGTCTCGGGTGGGCGCCCCCTTTTGTAGGGGTTAGCCTCCTTGCCGAACCCCGAGCCCGACCCCTCCGAGGGCGCGCCGTGTGGGTTCGAGTGGCCATAATCCCTGTGCACGGGACTGAGAGGGATCGGGCTGTCGCGATCACCTGGCCCCTATGTTGGACGGGGCGTCGAGCTTCCTCGACTCCTCCCCCGGACACAGATATCTAGGTGCCGAAACAAGTTTAGCCTTCGGTGGGGGCTTGCGTGCATCCCTGCACGCTATACCGGCAGAGCGGGAATGGGGTCAGGGCAGCCCAACCCCTGGTATTGGATGAAGCCAATGTCCAAAAACCCGGGCTTAGCCCCCTTCAGGGTGCGCCACGCGGGTTTGGGGCAACTTTCTCCTACTCCTACTGTGAGGGATACCACGTATCTATATCGCCAATATTCACCGAGAATTAATGACTCCACCATGCACAACACTGCCGTTAACCATGCATTCTGGCCATACGTGGTTGTGTTTAATATCGTTCTGGACCATCGGTGCGCGCGGAGGCTTGGACCAGAAGTGATCAAACGGAAGAGCAGACAGTTGAAGATGATCTTTTTGGCATGTACGATTGCAACTCCAAGGCATGTTCTGGCACGTATCCCAGCACAGGGTGCTTGACGGGCCAATCTGGTCAGCGAGACCGTTCCAATCTGGTCTTTCGCTATCGCACGATCGATCGATAGATCGATCTAGCATGACGCTAACGAACAAAAACACGTAGAATTTTACTTCGCAAGCTAGGCCATAGGAGGTGAGGTCTCGATGGCAGTGACATCCAAGTAGGCCCAGTGGTTCATAAGGAGGAGATTTGCTTCCGTACTGGGAGGGGTTAATTGTCCATACCATCCGTAAAGTGAGCACTCTCCATAACACTCTTAGTAAACAAAGAATCTTCAAAACACTACTAATAAACAGGATATTCATGCCAAAACACCAAAATTCACATATTAGACTGTTTTAATGAAAACAGACATAAGAAGTGACCATTCTACCCTTAAGCCTTTTATTAGCCATACATTATTCTAGAAATTAATAGAAAAATAGAAAAATGATTTATTTTTGAATAAATAATCATAGAAAATAGGAATAATTGTTTTTTTGCACAAAAAATACCATGACGTCTTCAAAAAGCCATATATTATTCCAGAAATTAATAAAAATATATATAAATGATTTATTTTTGAATAAATAATCGTAGAAAATAGGAATAATTGTTTTTTCGCACAAAAAAAATACCATGACGTCTTCAAAAAATTCCAGAATTTATGAGAAGAAGAATAGGCTTACATATTTGGCCCACCTAGGCCGTGTTCCATAAAGAGGTGTAAGTTAACTTATCCGGCGTGGCGTGAAAAACGTAGTATTAGATTAGTACATGATTAATTAATTATTAATTATTAAAAAAATATAAAATAGATTAATATGATTTTTCAAACAAGTTTCCTATCGAAAATTTTTATAAAAAATACACCGTTTAACAGTTCGGGAGGCGTACACGCGGAAAACGAGAGGGTTAAGTTAACTTAGCAGTGGAGGCGAACGCGGCCCTAATTGGGCATATTAAAGAATTAGGGGCCTTTTCCTGCCAGGCCTATAAAACAGGGCTTGGCTCTTCTTTGGACCAAATTTTCGGCCATTTTAAATGATTAACAGAGAGATGAGTCCATTAACAGAGCTGAAAAATTCCCCATGCCAACTGTCGTATGCCGCCGCCATGGTCGGCGGGGCTTCCTTCTTCTGCGCTGATGGCTCCCCCTACTGCTCCTCACGCCCACACCCAGCTCCGCGTGTTGCCTACCAATTTTTGACCCACTCCAATCGCCGCCACTCCACCTCCCAACATTTGGGGTTTGCGGCCATCGTCGCCGCCATGGCCGACCCAGCTTCCTTCTTCTTCCGCCTTGTGTTGTGCTTCTATGTTTGCTGCTGTGGTGGAGCTCGCGGAGGACGAGGGGGAGCGCGGGGGTGCCTAGCCTTCAGTGCACCACCTCGCGAGTGAGTGAGAGCAGCTACGGTGGTGGAGGGGAGGAATCCCTCCCTGGCGACGGCGAGAGCCACGGCGATGCCGGCGTCGGGGGAATCACTCCAACCCTCGTGTGCTCTGCATCGGGCCGCACACGTGGCAACCATCGGACGACCAAGGCGGCGCAAGCGGGCCTAGGGGCACGGGCAGCAGGATGGATGTTTCTGGGCTATTGGATGAGGCAGATCAGCCACATTGGGTGAATCCAATGGACGAGATGCCCCGAGCTAGGAGAAAACTGGTCTGCCTATTCGAAGTTGGTGTTGATTTATGTGCCTTCTCCTCTTGCATGCAGGCTTTGCACGCAGGAGCAGCAGCGGAATTGAGGAGAGGTGAGGGCAGAGGACTACTTGATCATCTCGTTCTCCTCCCTTCTCTCTCCTCCTCCTTTCCTCTCCTCTGTTTTCCTCTGCTCTAAGACAATCGTAAGATTCCTCCTCTTCTTCCATGGCCATGTCTTTGTGTTGGTGGCGTTGTTGCTACAGCCGCATGCTCATCTCGTTCTTCCGTTTCGTTCGTTGCTGTGGAGTAGTTTGATCGAGAAGTGCTGTCTTGTGTGCATGCATTGGTTTGTTTTGGGTGCTATTGCTGCTGCTTTCGAATTTGGTGGTGTGGTTTTACTTCGAGGAGTGTGACGAGCACCGATTGCCATGGTGATTCTATCCCCTCTTTGATCTCTGCTGTCGAATTAGTTGGTTTGCAGACTTGCAGTTTTCTTGAGGAGATAGAGGGTGACGAACAGTCGAGCACCGAGGCAATGGTGATCTACGTCGCTCTCTCCATTTTGGTCTTGCTCGTCCATTTCTACCTTGTTTTCTTGTTGCTTCTTCAGACTTCACCAATTGCTTTTTTGGTTGTTGTTTCGCGTGGGATCGCATGGTAATCCCACATTCCCATGGGTTGGCATCTTCTGTTTTGTGACTCATCTTGGAACTGGATGTTGTTCATGTGCCTATACTTCTTGCCTCTTTTTCCCCTGTTGTTGATGAGCACACACATCATTGCGTCTGTTTGTGCCGTTGCTACTGCTGTTGCCCTCATTCGTTGGAACCGTGGACTGTGGAGTGCTTGATTGAGAAAGAGGTGTCGTGTTGCTCCTGTTGTTCCTAGCCTCTGTTTTCTAACTTTTGGTATGCTGTCCCAGATTCTTTCTACATGTCGGTGTTTTTTTCTTCTTCCACAAATCATGACTATCGGTTTTGAAATTTTGTTAATTCCTCTTGCTTTTGTTGATTTTAGTGGTGATGTGCATGCGGAACTTCTTGATAATGCTGTGAAAGGGGAAAACCCGGTGGTTTCTCTTTACTCATCAGCGGCCAAACCTATCCGTTCTTGTTTTTGAGTGCTAACAACCGGTGATAGACCAATTTATCGCTGTTTTTCTTCCCATGAAAGTTCTCTTGATTCAGTGATTCTTATTGATATAAGTTCTCTTAGTATTTTATCTTGAGGCTCTTTGGTGAGGTTTTACTATGGTCTCTAATGCTATTATGTGGTATTGCATTGATTTGTGTTTATGTTTTTTCAGTTGTTTTTGCTGTTGGTGGTGGTTTTCTTGGGGAGGGTACGAGCACCGAGCCACCGACTACTGAGAGTTATGGTGATCTTTGTGACTTTCTCCCCTCTTTTCTTCGGTCTTGATTGGTACTGCTGTTGTTGTTTGTTTTTGCTGCTTTCGAAGCAGGTGGCAGATGTATATGGAGACAATGAGCATGGTCTTTGTTGTCTCCTTTTCCACCACGTTTCTTGTGGTTGTGGGTGCTTTGCTGCTGCCTTCATGTCGTCGATGTTGCAGTTGGCATAGTCTCTGTTGGAGGAGGTGCTAACGAGCACTACAACCCCCATGATGATCTGTATCTGTGCCTCTTCTTGCAACAGGATGGTGTTCATCGGTTCATGAGTTTATCCTTCATTGCAGCATCCGTTTCTAGTACCTATCACCTATGCCTTTCCTTGTTGTTTCTCCTCAATGTATACATGACAGCTCGATGATATATCTGCGCGTCTCTTATCTCCCACTAATTCTGTTTAGTTTCTTTTGATATGTTTTTCATGGTGGAAACTCCATGATCTTGATCTATAAACCTTCTATTTACTCAACAGTGCCAATTGTCCGCAGTCCGCTCTTGCTGTTGAGTGTCATCAAGGGGAGCAAAACCAATTTACTCTTGTTTTTCATGAAAGTGCTTTTCCTTCAACAGATGTTTCCATCCATAAATGCTTTTACCTTATTAGCAATCAAGTTCTAGCAAGTTTGCAATCAAGTATTTGCAAATTACACTAATAGTCCAACACTTCTGTTAAATAGTTAAGATTTGCTCTGGTCCAACAAAAAGTATCTCGAGGTACTAAATCGTTTCCTACCATTGGATCTAGCTGAGCAGGATGTGCATTATTAGATTCAACGATCAGAAATGATTTGGTACCGCGAGGTATCGGTAACTCGAGGTACTTTTTATTGGACTGGAGCAAATCTCATGTGATGGGGTTCTACTGGCTTCCTGAAGAATTCCACAAAAAGATGGATCAGATTAGGGGCAACTTTTACTGGCAAGGTGTGGGGAAGAAGAAGAAGTATCACTTGATCAAATGGCAGGCTTTGTGTAGATCTAAGGATTATGGAGGCTTGGATTTCCTTGACACCAGGATGTGCATTATTAGATTAAACGATCAGAAATGATTTGGTACCGCGAGGTATCGGTATCTCGAGGTACTTTTTGTTAGACTGGAGCAAATCTTATGTGATGGGGTTCTACTGGCTTCCTGAAGAATTCCACAAAAAGATGGACCAGATTAGGGGCAACTTTTACTGGCAAGGTGTGGGGAAGAAGAAGAAGTATCACTTGATCAAATGGCAGGCTTTGTGTAGATCTAAGGATTATGGAGGCTTGGATTTCCTTGACACCAGGATAATGAATATTTGCCCCCTGAGTAAGTGGATGATACAGTTGGAGAACCAAACTAGAAGTGTATGCTGTGAGCTGCTAAGGAAAAAATATATGAGAGAAGAATTTTTTCAAAAGTTCTCCTGTAGGAGTGGCCTCTACCACGCCATTGTGCTGCCCCATGCCAGCGCACCACGTCCTTCTCCTCACCGTCGCATCCTCCTCCAACCATCGACCGCCGTCGTCTCCCACCCTATTATCGCCAAGTAGCACTCCACCGCCCACTTCTACCCAGAGCAGCGATGACCGAGAGGAGAGATGAATAGAGAGGAGTTTTTTTTTCCACATTTGAGTGACATATGGGTCCCACGCTAACTCAGTGGCGCTAACCGGGTCAACATGTCACTTAGGACAAAATCACTTGCTCATACTGATATAGGACTTATGTTGCACTGGTTTGGACAATTCAGGAACCTCGTTATATCTGGTTTTCGTGTTGAAGGATGGAAATCAGATTCGTCGACAAGGTGAGGGACCTTAAATGAACTTATTCCATCCTTTATCTACTGGAAATAGTTCACTAGAGATCCCTAAACTTTGAGCTGAGTTTGTTTTTCGTCCTTGAACCGAAATACATGAAATATGTATCCTAAACTCATAGAATCCGTTCCAGAAAAGTCCCTAGACAGTATTGACCCATTCTTTTTTGACCGGTTTCGCTGACGTGGCATCCGGTGGGTCGCATATGTCAGATTATTTTATTTTTTCTCTCTTTCCCTCCCTTCCTCTCCTCTCTTTTCTTCCTCCCTCATGTGCATCTATCTCTCTTCTCTCCGGTGGGCGGCGACGGGCATGGATGGCGGACAACGACCGGCGAGCTGGGTAGCGGCGGGGTGTGGATGGCGCGCGATGGCATCGGTCTAGGCGCCGAGGCATCTTGGGGAGCGAGAGCACGGCGGGGCGGCGAGCGTGGCATCGGATGGTGGATCGCCGGTGGCGCTCGTTACGCATTGCGTGCACTTGGCTGTCGTGAGGCCGTTTGGGTCCCCTTCTTGATTTCGATCTCGAGGTCCGCGAGCTCCGCGGAGGGTGGAGCCATCCTCCAGTCGTCGAGGGCGGCGTCGTCGCCCGTGCTGCTCCCGCTGCCGCTGCCATCTCCCAGACTCGCGACATTGGACACGGTGGAGCCGCCGGGGATTACGGATGGTGGGGGAGATGATAGGACGAGGTAGTGCGATCGTATTTGTTTCTTCCCCTCTGAATTTGGTCGGGTGCAAAATCGTGTGATTCAATGCGTTCATCAAGATAATCCATTCAATTGATCGTGATTGATGCAAGGGATATGCGATTTTTATCAAATATAGATTGAGCCATTTTTTATGCTGTGGAGCAGATTAACAAATTTATGATGACATTGAGCATAGCAAATCTGTAATGAATGTGAATCAATGCTATTTCCTAATGCTCATCTGTTTTTTGATTGCAGGGTGACAAGCCAGATTGTTCAGAAGTTTCCCGATCATAATGATTTGCACCTAAATATTACAAAGGGTGATGTTCGTCATCGTCCCAAGAGCCGGCGCATGGGGCGACGCCACCGGCCGCCTGGTTGAAGTGAGTTGCTCTTACCGAGGCATGGAGACCAGACGGACCACAAGCGTGGCCGACGATGAGGAGGCGGTGGTGCATAGGCCGTCATGGGCGGAGGCTAGTGTCGCTGGGCGCTCCATGGAGGTCGATCGGGAGCTGGTCTGGGTGGAGGTGATCGACGACATCGCGCTGGCGTGGGCAAATGCCAACAGAAGCTGCCGGAGGGCGGTGGCGCGGGAGCGAGAAAAGAGAGAGGAGAGGAAGGGACGGAAAGAGAGAGAAAAATAAAAGTAATATGACATGTAGGACTTACTGGACATCACGTCAGTAAAATCGGTCAAAAAAAATAAATCAATACTGCCGAGGAACTGTTTTTTAAACGGATTCTATGGTTGTAGTGTACATATTTATGGTATTTTGGTTCAACGATGAAAAACCAACTCGACTGAGACCTATGGTGGACTTTAGGTTATCTCGCGCCCACGGGTTGGTTGCCGTCGGCCTCGCCGCCCAAGCCCGAGCGTGTGATCGACCATATTTTTCTTTATTTGGGCCGCGCCTTAATAGAATGTCCCGTAACGCGAACAGCCCATCCATAACTGGGCTCCATCCAAGTCGGTGCCTTGCTCCGTAACCGTCCACTCTGTCCCCCTTGGCTCGCCTCCGCCTCTGCCTCCCTTCCAGTTCCCCACGCCGCCTGCGCCGAGCTCCACCCCGCGAGCGAGCGGCGCCGCCGCCGCCGTCCTGCTGCCTCCGCCGCATCCTCTCCGGTAAGCACCCGCACGCAACTCTTCGTGCTCGTCCCTCGCCACTCCCGTCTCCTTTTCCCTATCCGTAGTTTCTCTTCTAGATCAGGAACCCCTTTCTCTTTTGCCCTAACCCTAAGCGCTAATCCCAGTTCGTTTTCTCCCAAAGTTTGGCGGTCCAGCTCGAGCCGCCGCCATGTCGCACGTCAGGTCCTCCTCCGATAGGCACCGGGACAAGGAGAAGGATAGAAGGGATACACACAGGAGGGAGGACAAGGATCACCACAGCAGCGGGAGGAGGGACCGGGACAAGGACAGGGAGAAGGATAAGGATGACAGGAGGGAGAAGGACAAGGATGACAGGAGGGAGAAGGAGAGGGACTCGGAGCGCGGCCGCGGTGGCCGTGACCGTGATCGAGGCAAGGACCGAGATAGGGGAGAACCGGAGCGGGACAAGGAGAGGGAGCGGAAGGACAGGGATAAGGAGAAGAGCCGTAGTAGCAGGGACAAGAGCAAGGATGAGAGGGAGGATAATAAAGATAGGGAGAAGTCGTCGAGGGGCAAGGACAGGGGAGGAGATGATGTTGGGGATCTGTCTAAGGTTGATGATGGGAATCAGAAGAAGCGAGTCGATGCTCCGGTGGAGGCTGAGAAGCCCTCTACGGTCGAGCTCAGGGAGCGCATTTCTAGGTATGCCCATGAGTGACTTTTAATTGTTTCATTGGCATGATTGTTTTAAGTTAGTATGCATCTCTTCCATGTAATTTTTGTGTCTGGCCCTAACCTAGTCAATTGTAATGTAACATTTCACAATTTTATACTTCCTCCATTTCACAATGCAAGTCTTTTTAGCATTGCCTAGATTCATATGGATGCTAATGAATCTAGACACATATAAATTATATACATTCATCCATGAATGAATTTAGGCAATTTAGGCAAGACTAGAAAGACTTACAATATGAAACGGAGGTAGTAGCAATTATATGCAGCTCAAACTTGTTTTGTTGACTTAGTCCTCGTGCTGCTTTGACTTAGTGGTCTTTAGACGCTAACTAGAGTGTATTGGGTTAAATAGGGCAGCCTTTTTGCTATGCATTTTTTTCTCATATTGTTTCACATGTACAAGTTGTGCTAAATTGTGGTTGATGGAATTTATAGCACAAGCACATCTGATGTTGATATTGAGTGCATCTCGGGTTTAGTCATTCTAGATGGGTTTACCTTACTGCTGGGGTGTAGTAACGATAAGGGTCCGGTAACCCACCCAAGTTCAAAGTTTTTTTCTGGTAATTTTTGTCCGATTTTTCTATGTTAGCACTTTCCGCTGGGGTGTAGTAACCCCTCACCATAACGGTAAGGGAACCCTGATCCTAGTTTAACAATGAATGCACAAAGTTTGAAGTTGAATGAAGACATATCACTTATAATAATTTTACCAGGATTAACAAACTAAATTAGAAGCACCCAAGGTAAACCTTTACACAAAAGTCTCTACGGACAATTTTATTATAATCTTCATATGCTGACCTGCTGTCTGATTTCAAAGTTGTCTTGTCTTTGTTGCATTAATCCAGATAACTACCCACTGTAACTAGAGCTGTCTTGGGTATTTGTTTGTTTACCTTTGTTTATGCTACTTGTATTCTGATTAAGTGCCGATTTGTTTAAAACTTCTAAGGAGTTTTACTTATTTGTGCTGCCCAATAAACTGAGTTTCTTGTTTATTCAATGAAGTTATTGGTTTGGTTTGTATTAGAAACAAAGTTAAATATACAGAAAATTGTGCTATCTTCTTACACATGTTTATTAAATACACTAAAAACTTACTGCCGTCTGATATTCTTGTTGAACCTTTTAATTTAATCGATTGGTGATTAGCATGTTAGAGATGTATCTTTTTCCTTTTTGTCAAATCTTGTATTTAAAAATTGAGAACACAAATAATCTCTAAATCAGGTCTTTACTTCAGGTCAAGGGAGGAAAGATTGAATGATAAAAAGCAAGAAGGAATACTGGATGATAATGATGATGCTGATGAGATACTATCATGGGTGGGTAAGAGTCGTAAACTTGATGAAAAAAGGGAAGCAGAAAAGGAGAAAGCATTACGTCGTGCTCGAGCATTGGAGGAACAGGTGATGGTTTAGTTATGATCTTTGTGTATATATATATTTGAAAATAAAAATCTGTACATATGCTGTACTAACTTTCATATAACTCAGGACAACATTTTAGCAGAAAATGATGAGGACGATGATGATGAGGAGCAACAAGAGGATAATCGAGTAGGAGGTAGTCCTATGCAAATTTTGTTTAGTTGTCATGTCTTTTGTGTATTACATCTTTTGAGTTCTTATTCTGATCCAGATTAATGTGTTTCACTGTTTCACTCTTTTACAGAGCACTTATCTGGTGTGAAGGTTCTTCATGGACTTGATAAAGTTATGGAAGGTGGTGCAGTTGTCATGACCCTAAAAGATCAAAGCATTCTAGCTGATGGGGATATCAATCAAGGTGATTATCTTTTGCATGTTTATATTTACCAGCTCCAAGGGTAACCATAACCTGACTTGAGCAAAACAAAATTGTAGAGGTTGATATGCTTGAGAACATTGAGATTGGTGAGCAGAAGCAAAGGAACGAAGCTTACAAGGCTGCGAAGAAGAAAGGAACATATGATGACAAGTAAGTTCACTGTACACATGTGTTACTTCTAGGCTTCTAGCATGCTACATTTATTGGATTTTTTTATAGAATGTCCTTTTTTATGCCTGCATGCAGGTTTAATGATGATCCGTTCTCAAAGAAGCCTATACTTTCGCAATATGATGACCCAATGGAAGACGAGGTGAAGTAAAACACGATGCTCAGCTTTGTTTGTTCATATCCTGCTATTGGTATTTATTTTAGTGTTGCACCTGCCAGGGAGTGACACTTGATGAAGGTGGACGTTTCAGTGGTGAAGCAGAAAAAAAGCTGGAAGAGGTACTTCAACTTTACCCTTAGAATCAATGGTATCACACTTTCTTAGGGATAATTGGAAGATACTTCCATTGCATCTTTGTGTGGACTGACTATATTTTGATTTTGCCAGCTCCGCAAAAGAATTGAAGGCGGGCATGTGCAGAAAAAGACTGAAGACCTTACTTCTGCTGCAAAGATGGCATCAGACTACTACACTCAAGCTGAAATGCTTCAATTTAAAAAGCCGAAGAAAAAGAAATCCCTTAGAAAGAAAGAAAAGCTTGATCTGGATGCACTTGAGTCCGAAGCTATTGCTGCTGGATTGGGTGTGGGTGATCTTGGATCCAGGAATGATGCAAAACGGCAATCTGCTAGGGAGGAAGAGCAAAAGGCTGATGCTGAAAAGAGAAACTATGGGTATCAAGCAGCTATTGCAAAGGCTGAAGAAGCATCAAAAGCATTACGTCAGGAGAAAAATGTTTCTGGTAAACAAGATGAACCTGAAAAACTAGTTTTTGGTGACGATTACGAAGATTTGCAGAAATCTCTGGAACAAGCTAGGAAATTAGCTCTAAAGAAACAGGAAGAGACTGCTGCATCTGGCCCTCTGGCTGTAGCAGAACTGGCTACTGCAAGATTAGGTCAAAAAGATGCAGATGCTGCAGAAGGAGAGGGACAGCAAAATAAGGTTGTTATCACGGAGATGGAAGAGTTTGTGTGGGGCCTACAGTTGAATGAAGGTAAACTCTTTTTATCTTTTTGAGCTTCTTGGTGGATTTTAAAGAAGTATACATGCATTGACTAATAAATCAATTGACTCTTTTTGTTATCTTGTTGCAGAGACACGCAAACCAGAAGCTGAAGGTGTGTTTATGGATGAAGATGATGACATGATCTTGACAGATACTGTAGCAAAAGATGACATGAATGGTCTTGCCGTGGTCAAAGAGGAAACTAACATTGAAGGCCCTGTGAAGGATGAAGAGGAAGAAGAGGTAAAACCAGATGACATTGTACATGAAGCTGCAGTTGGCAAGGGTTTGGCTGGTGCTTTGAAGTTTCTGAAGGAGCGAGGGACCCTCAATGAGGGCACAGATTGGGGAGGCAGAACCACAGACAAGAAGAAAAGCAAGCTTGCTGGTATTGAGGATGGGCCAAAAGATATTCGCATAGAAAGGATCGATGAATTTGGTCGAGTGGTAAGTACTTACCCTACACCCTCTCCTAATGGCCCTCACCCGTGAGTCTCCCATGCATAGAAAGCATGAAACTTATTGGAATGAACTGCATTATTTAACAGCTATAATTGAGGCAATGGTGAATTACTGATTGCTTTTTGTTATATGCATTCCTCTATTGAATTTTGATTGCATTTTCTACTCAGCATGATAATCCTGTTCATTTATTGCCTTTATTTGAGCCCTGTACGCAAATGGTGCTAATCTGTGTACCCTTTTCCCCTAGATGACACCAAAAGAGGCATTTCGGGATCTTTCACACAAATTCCATGGCAAGGCACCAGGTAAAATGAAGCAGGAAAGGCGCCAAAAGAAGTATCGCGATGAGTTGAAAACCAAGCGAATGATATCTTCTGACACGCCATTAATGTCTGCGGAAAAGATGAGAGAGGCTCAAGCTCTCAGCAAAACACCATACCTTGTCTTAAGTGGCAATGCAAAATCAGGGTATGTTCACATATACTTTTGACATCCAAGATCATGTGTTTTAGTTTCCTTTCTGATGCTAGTATCCTGTTGTATCTTCTTAACCATTTTTATATCTTCAAAGACCTTCATAAAAATCCAAAAACCTTACTCGTTTTTGTAGGTGTTAAGGACTTAATACTGCATGACATGAGATTCTCCTTTTGTTTATTCGAGTATTGTACACAGTTTTTTTAACTGAGTATATCCAGTGAAACCCACTCTAATTGTTAACACATTAGCTCTCAATGTGGTTGGATAAGTTGTGATCACATTATATGTACAATTTGGGGGGGATTGAGGGTCTACCACTACGTGTTTTCCTATTAATACTTCTAGTTATCTGGATGCGGTGCCTGATCTAGTTCTATTTGATGCGGTGCAGTCAAACGAGCGATGCCAGCGGTTTTGCTACAGTGGAGAAAGAGCATCCTGGGAGTCTGACACCCATGCTTGGGGCCAAAAAGGTTGGTTATGGCATTCCTTGTTCCATTATGCAATTAGTTTATGAGTAAATTAGTTTCTGTGGTTTTTGGTAATGTATTCGTCATACATATGTAGTCCAACTTCCCATATTCAGAATCCTGACTTCGTCTATTTCTTTGTCAGGTTGAGCACTTTTTGGGTATCAAACGAAGCGCCCAGGGTGGAGGCTTGCCTCCACCACCTCCAAAGAAGCCTAAGAACTGAACATGCATGGATTTGGTTGAGTGCAAATCTGTTAGCATTCTAGTGCCATCTATTGCTGTGGTTTGGAGCAGACCTGGAATGATAAAACACCGCCAGAAGCTTTGATGAAGTAGCTCCAAATGCACTAACATGTAAGAACCTGCTAATTTTTATTCCAAGCTGATTTTTTGTACCAACTATACTTATCCGTGCTGCACCGCCAAATGCAGAGTCAGAACAATATAGAAGTGGACTTAAATGTTGTCTTACCTCCACATCAGTTGTGTTTAAGCTGGACATACGAGTTACGATTGCTGACAAACTTTATAGTGTCTTTCACTTGTGTTCGTCAAAAAAGCATATGTAGGTGGATTGGATGGCCAGTGTTGCCCACCACTTTTTGTAGATATTTGTGTTGGAGTTACTAAAAGCCTTGTCGCATTTTTTGAAGATCTGTACCACATACCAGTGTGCAAGGTTCAAATCCACTTGGACACTTTGGTAGGTATCAGTAACAATCAATTTTACCACTTCACCCTTAACCAACTCTTTGTCGATGGGGTCAATTGCATGGTGATGCAGGAGCAGATCGGGGTGTTCCCGGTGGGGCGCGTGGACGACCTGTGCGAGGTGGCCCAGTACCATATACCAGTGTGCAAAGGTTCAAACCTGAAAATTTCTAAGCTTGTGAAAGATGTGAACTAACGGAAGATGTGTGTGTCGACTGTTGAGTATGATGATAACGTGAGCTTTTAAGCACCAATCAATTCACTACAACAGTTCTGATTGTCAATCACACCCTCGGTCTTTTTAAAACGTACGTACCAAGGTGACGCGATAAATAAACTTGTGACAGGAATATGCCGGTGCATGTATCCGAAAGACTAAACTGATACACCGCATGTGTACCTAGGTACGGCTCACGAACCCTTCGTTCATTCAACGCTGTTTTCCATGGTCGCACTCGTCGTCATCCTATGATCGGGTTGCCGCGTAGACCCTCCGGGAACAGCCACTTGGCGCCTGTGGCCTCCATGATCCGCCTCCCCAGCGGCGCCTGCAGCCCCCCTTTCCTCTTGCTGTCGCTGGTGCTGTACATCGCTTGGCACGCCCAGTGCAAAACCTCCGGGGCAAGGCAGGCGATGAGCTGCAGCGACGGCCACGTCACTACCAGTCTCCCCTCCGGATCCCGTCCAGGGCCACCTCGCACAGGTCGTCCACGCGTCCAGGGCCACCTCGATCTGCTCCTGCATCACCATGCAATTGACCCCATCGACAAAAAGCGGTTAATTTGGACATAGGAGTATATGTGGCTGGTGGATAAGGTGACGTCAAGTTGTAGATATACCCAAGGCCTTGGAGGGAAACAACAATTTTGGTCAGATACGGTTTCACTCCTAGCCCAGTGGACACCTGATGAGGACATCAACGCCATCGATACATCCATAACTCCACTAGTACAACTTCCTGGTCCCGTTACCCGCGCTCGTGCACATCAACTCAACTATAAGGTGATCTCTTTATTGAGTTCATGTTTCTCTTTTTTATACCCCAGAGACGTGCGCACTATTGTTATGCTCAGGAACGATGGAGAGATCCAAAGGGCCGAGGATTCGCGTGGGATGGATTTGGACTGCAGGACAGCGGCAACTTCTAACGGCCACCACAACTTCATGCGAACTCCGATTTAGGCGTACAAGTACTTCATGGAAAGGTTATCAAGTCTACGTTCAAATGGATCCGACCACATCTCGTTATCTATTCTGGAACGACGGCTATTGCTGTTTTACTTCGGACTGTTTTATGTCCACGAGTGCTGCGTCACCTCTTTTGGCCCATTGGGCCGTGTATCAAGTTGGGCCCATTAGGGCCGCGTCCTAGGTCATGACACTGTGGTCATGCTTCCCCCTATTTATAGCCCTAGCCGCCACCTAGAACGGCGGGTTTTGTTTCTGCAAGTTAGCTTTTGCTACTTCCTTGTACACGTGTGTGTTGGCGCAACCACTCGGATACTTGTTTACATGTAACGACCCTATTTTTTTTATTTCATTTAATTTCCATGTTGTGGTTTGATTTTTCACGTTAAAAGACCGACTCGTATGCATGTCATCAAAATAGGAAAACACAATAGGACAAATAAAATCTTTTATTTCACTTACATATGCATATTACATTCTTCTTTCATATTTCAAGTATACATCATCACCTATTACTATGAAAAGTACAGTAGGTAATTAAAAATGTGGTGTTTATTCTAACACCAAATTAATTTAGGAGGTTACCAGAATTTATCTTTTAGACACCATAGAAATATTGTGAGTTATTCATGCCATATATTTTGCAACCAGACCATATAGGGGCACAAAATTAGTAGCATGAACCATCTCTACAAATTTCCATGAATATTCAATTTTTTTAAGAAAACCCTATGTTTTTGGGCAATTACAAATCACTCCCTAAACTCAGAGTTACCTCCTGAATTTTGAAAATATTAGGGGCTGGAATAAAAAAAGTATCAAATATCTACATTTTGCCAAAATTTCCATTTTTCTGGAAATCAGTAAAATTCTCAAAATTTTCCACCGAGCAAGCAAATGTGAGGTGTCAAGCTCTAGTGCTGCCAGCAAGTTCTTTGCAGGTGAGTCACCTAGAAAAAACACTGTACACAGTAATAAAATCTCTCAAATTCACCGTAACAAAAGTCTCACCAGTAAGCCATTCCAAATCAATTCACACAGCACAGCCGTAGAACTCAGTACAACCAAAGGAGAGTTAGAGAGAGGAAAATCTGAGCAAGAAGAGGGCAAGACCAGCAAGCTCAGGTGGAGCAGGTACCCTAGCAGGTACCCTAGTTCAAGGAGAAGAAGATTGTTATAGCAAAATCATTCTGATCCAGAGAGTGGCAGTAGAAGTACAGGAGGAGTTTTACTACACATCTTTCAGTATCAGAATAGAAGCAACAAAAAGGTAACCAAAACTTTAAAAACAAAGGAGGAGAGGGGATACTGCATACTAATCAGTAGCATTAGCATTTTTAGATGGATATAAATTCACATCAATCTTGAGTTTAGGTTGAGAGAAAGGTATTGCATATTTTTTTTACGGGACAATCATAGTTGGTCTGTGTGCTATTATAGTTCTGTAAAAATAAATATTTAATTCATGAAACAATTAGTGAGAAATAGAGCATGCATAAGAATCGGACATAGTTAGAGTGTTCAGTTTATTTTATTAGTATGGATATCAACCTTATAAGTATTTAGTCATAATTATTGTCTCTGAAATATAATTACCTTTAGAAGTTTAGAGTTAGACATTATTTCAAAACACTGCATTAGAGGAAAATTATTCTGAACCTAGCAACCACTCTGAACAAATATATAAAAGCTATAGAAACTAGTGTCAGATTGTAGTAGTAGTATATACATCCCAGGTATATATGCAATCACAGTGAAGAATTTTAGATGAGGAGATATATGTGTGTGTACTGTATAGCGGGAGAAAAGGGGGAAAAGGGGATCCTGGAGTTAGTGAAATTACTTATGAATGTTGGGGTCACCGGAGTTGCCAGAACTGCAACTGGCCTTCTTCACGGCGGCCACCATCGGAGCTGGGTGCCGACGGCCAAGGGGGCTGCATACATCCAGATCTAGGGGAGAGAGAAAGAGAGAGAGAAAGGTAGAGAGCAGTAGAGAGTGACGGGCTTGGCAGGAGGCAAGCTTGGAACTTCGAGTAGCAGCAGCAAAGGAGTCACTAGAGGTAGAGCATAGCAGCAGCAGTGAAGAAATGGAGCTGCAATGGCAGCAGCAAGGTGAGAGTGTATGTATGTGCGTGTGAGAGAGAGAGCAGGCAGGAGGAAGAAGATAATAAGAGGAGAACAGTAGGTGAGGGGGTGCAGTGAGCATTCACTATTGAGTTATTTTAGTGGTTTGCTAAATAATTGATTCCATATATAAGAGTAATAAAACTTGAGCAAATGAATTAATTCATTTCTTTTCCAAACTGTAATTTGTAAGTTATATACTGTACTATTCAATTATTTAAATTCCTAATTTCATCATATGGTGGATTAAATAAAGTCTATTTTTAAGTATTATTCAATAAATCACTTAAGCATCATAATTTAAATATCTTGAAGTATACATTTTAAATTAACATCGGAACCATGGTTAAATTAAATAAAATGTATTGAGGTTAATATTCATAAGACACTATGCATATACATTGCATGCGTATATATATCATACGATCGGAATACGTTTTTATTCAGACTTTTGTATTGTCTTCTAGAAGTTCGAGTTCCAGAGGAGTCAATCATTTCGACTGAATCCGGAGGCACTCTTGGTGTTTTCTATCCAGGCAAGTCCATCTCTTGATCATATTGCTTAGTTATTTCAAGTATTTACAACCTATATAACCCTCTACATATTGATCATTTCAAGTATTGCTGGGCCGGCCGAGGGGGAGTGGTGGGCCGGCTCGGCTGGGCCGGCCCGGGAAGGAAGAAAAAGAAAAAGAAAAAGGAAAAAGAAAAGGGAGGGAGGAAAATTGGACTTCGGCCCAATTTGAGAAGGAAGGGAAAAAGAAAGGAAAAAGGAGGGAAAAAGGAAAACCCCACTTTTGCCGAGTTTTAAATTAATTTGTTTGGCCAAATTTTATACTTCTGCAATTTGAATTTAAATCCAGTTAGTCGATTTGCGAGCCTCGATTTAATTGAATTAGATTCTTTTAGAGGGATTCTTCCTGAGTTAATTAAACCAATTGTTATTTACGGATTTCTTTTTACGGTTTAGGCTTAGGACGAAACTCCGGGTGTGACAAACCTACCCCCTTAAACGGAATCTCGACCCCGAGATTCGGAGGCACTGGCGAAGAGGTGCGGATGGGCGGCCTTGAGCTCATCTTCTCTTTCCCATGTCGCTTCTTCTTCTGAGTGGTGACTCCACTGAGCTCTGCAGAATCTGATCACACGGTTCCGAGTCTTCCTTTCACTGGTTTCCAGAATCCGTGCTGGCTTCTCCACATAAGTCAGATCTTCCTGTAGATCGATGTGCTCGGAGTTGGTCTGTTCTTCAGGCACACGTAGGCACTTCTTGAGCTGCGACACATGGAACACGTCATGGATTCCGGCAATGTTAGCGGGGAGTTCCAACTGATACGCAACTTCTCCCCTTCGTTCCACTATCCGGTGTGGTCCCACAAAACGTGGTGCCAACTTTCCTTTGGTCTGAAACCGGTGTACTCCTCGCAAAGGTGTGACGCGGAGGTACACATAGTCTCCTGCTTCGAAGGCTAAGTCCCTTCGACGATTATCTGCATAACTCTTCTGTCTGGTTTGGGCTGTTTTCAACCTTTCACGGATTATTCTGACCTTCTCTTCGGCCTGACTTAGAACTTCAGTTCCAAAAACTTGACGTTCTCCTGTTTGATCCCAGAAGATGGGTGTACGACACTTTCACCCATACAATGCTTCAAAAGGTGCCATCTGCAGACTGGCTTGATAACTGTTGTTGTATGAGAACTCTGCATACGGCAAATTCTTATCCCAAGTTCCAGCAAAGTCGAGAGCGCAAGCTCTAAGCATATCTTCAAGAATCTGATTTACCCTCTCTGTTTGACCATCTGTCTGTGGATGATAAGCCGTACTGAAATTCAGTCAGGTTCCCAATTCTTCCTGCAGCTTCTGCCAAAACTTTGAGGTAAACTGACTTCCTCGGTCAGAAACGATCCTTTTAGGTACTCCATGTAGACACATGATCCTAGCCAAGTAAATCTCAGCTAATCTTTTCCCCGAGTAGGTAGTGTGAACTGGTATGAAATGAGCGACCTTCGTCAATCGATCAACAATTACCCAAATCGAGTCATGACCGGCAGCAGTCCTTGGTAAACCAGTGATGAAATCCATCCCGATTTCTTCCCATTTTCATTCTGGAATCTGGAGAGGTTGCAACAGTCCTGCTGGCCTTTGGTGTTCTGCTTTGACTCGTTGACAAACATCGCACAAGGTGACATATTCTGCAATTTCCCTCTTCATACTAACCCACCAAAACTTTTCTTTGAGGTCTTGATACATCTTGGTACTCCCGGGGTGAATAGAGTACTGGGTTTGATGAGCTTCTTGGAGTATCAACTCCTTTAACTCCTTGTTATCTGGTACGGACAACCTGTTTCCCATCCAGATTGTCCCATGTTCATCTTCTGAAAAATCTCGAGCTTTGCCAACTCGCATATTTTTCTTTAGCTCGGCTATCTCCGGATCATTTGCTTGGGATTGGCGTACTTGATCCACCAAAGTGGGCTGCGCTTCTAGAGCTGCCACAAAACCTTCTTCAACTAAACCCAAATTTAGTCGTTCAAACTCCTGTTGTAACTGCTCACAAACTTCCGTTGATACCGTAGCATTGCAGTAATTCTTCCGGCTCAAAGCATCTGCAACTACATTTGCTTTGCCTGGATGGTAATGGATACTTAAATCATAATCCTTGATCAATTCCAACCATCTTCGCTGGCGGAGGTTCAAATCCAGTTGTGTAAAGATATACTTTAAACTCTTATGATCTGTATACACTTCACACTTGTTACCGATTAAGTAGTGTCGCCAAATCTTTAGGGCATGCACCACAGCTGCTAGTTCCAAATCATGAGTCGGGTAGTTACCCTCATGTGGTCTCAACTGACGAGAGGCGTAAGCAACCACCTTTCCTTCTTGCATTAGCACACATCCCAGTCCTGATCTGGATGCGTCACAGTAAACCTGGAAGTCTTTCATTTGATCCGGCAAAATCAACACGGGTGCTGAAACCAACCTTTGCTTGAGCTCTTCAAAACTCTTATTGCACTCACTTGACCACTTGAACTTCTCTTCCTTTTTCAACAACTACGTCATTGGCTTGGCTATCTTTGAGAAATTCTCAATGAACCGGCGGTAATAGCCCGCAAGTCCTAAGAAACTCCTGATTTGGGAAACCGTCTTAGGCGGGGTCCACTTGATTACTGACTCCACGTTACTGGGGTCCACTGCTACTCCTTGGGCATTGATCACATGGCCAAGGAACTTCACTTCCCGCAGCCAGAAATCACACTTGCTGAACTTGGCATACAACTGGTGTTCTCTTAGCTTCTCTAGCACAATCCGCAAATGTTGCTCGTGCTCTTCTTCTGACTTGGAGCAAATAAGGATGTCATCGATGAAGACAACCACAAACTTATCCAGGTATTCCATGAACACCTTATTCATGAGATTCATGAAGAATGCCGGGGCATTGGTAAGTCCAAACAACATTACCGTACATTCATACAAGCCATAGCGAGTAGTGAATGCCGTCTTAGGGATATCTTCTTCCCGAATTCTCAACTGGTGATACCCTGATCCTAAATCGATCTTGGAGAAAACTTTGGCTCCCTTCAACTGATCAAACAGATCATCAATCCTTAGCAGAGGATACTTATTCTTGATGGTGACATCGTTCAAAGCACGATAGTCCACACACATTCTCTTAGTTTTGTCCTTCTTCTCAACAAAAATAACCGGGGCACCCCAAGGCGAGGTACTCGGTCGGATGTAACCTTTCTGGAGCTGTTCATCCACTTGCTTCTTCACTTCTGCCATCTCATTGGCTGCCATCCTGTAGGGTCTGTTATAGATCGGTGCAGTTCCTGGTACCAAGTCGATACGGAACTCGATCTCTCTTTCTGGCGGCATTGTTGTGAGATCATCTGGAAACACCTCCGGATACTCACAAACCACTGGTATGTCTTCCAACTTCTTTGGGTCTTTGGCTGTTTCCGAGGGTTGCTCTTCGGTTTCCATCCGATTCAAACAAGTACCGATTGACCCTGATTCCGGCGACTGATAAGTCACCACTTTACCACCTTCACTGGTCAAGGTGACTGTACGCTTGGCACAATCAATCACTCCTTGATGCCTGGTAAGCCAGTCCATTCCCAAAATGACATCTAGGTCTTTAGATTCGAGAAGGATGAGATTGGCTAGAAAGGGTGTCCCTTGGATTACAATGGGCACATTAGGGCTATAAAGGTCCGAAAGCATACTATGCCCTGGAGTACTAACCCGCATCGGGTTTCTTAACTTTTCCCTTCCTAACCCAAGCAATCCCACAAACTTTCTTGAAATAAAAGAGTGTGTAGCACCAGAATCAAAAAGTACTGTAGCAGGTACGGAGTTGACAGGAAACGTACCCAGTATTACTTCTGGCGCAGCCTGTGCTTCTTCGGCGGTGACATGATTCACACGAGCTTGCACAAACCTCTGCCCGCTGCGCTGCGGCTTCGGGCACTTGTCGGCAAAGTGGCCCGGGTCGCCACAGTTGTAGCACACTCCAGGCTTTGCTCCTGCATCCTTCCTGGCTGGAGGAGGTTGAGCTGTCGGGGGAAGAGCGTTCTGTTGCCGGGGAGCTGGTGCAGGGAGAGCGCGTTGAGGTGGAGCACGTTGAGACGAGCCACTGGAGAAATTGTTGGGGTTGTAGGGACGATGTTGGCGGACAATAAAGGTTGATTGCCCGTGTTGTTGATTCTGAGAATAGGGGCCGGTGTGGAATCGGGGCTTCTGAGGAGGCGGCTGGTTAGACCTGAACTGGGAAGCCTTCCTCTTCTTATCCATCTGGAGGTGCTGGTCCTCTTGACGGATGGCTTTATCCACTAGCTTTTCAAAGTCAGCATAGTCGCCCGAAAGTAACTGCTTCTTCAGCTCATCATCCAAACCTCCAAGGAATTTTTCTTGCCTTTCGGCGTCAGTGCGAACATCCTCGGGGGCATATCGCGCTAGGCGGTTGAACTCATGAAGGTACTCTGTCACCGTCTTGGTACCTTGCTGCAAAGCGCGGAACTCACGCTTCTTCTGTGTGACTATCCCGTCAGGGATATGGGCCTTGCGGAAGTTAAGACAGAATTCCGCCCAAGTCACTTCCGTGGTAGCGGTGCGGGTAACTAGGAAATTATCCCACCAAGCAGAGGCGGGACCCATCAGTTGATGTGCGGCAAAGGAGACTTTCTCTTGGTTAGTGCACTGCAGTAGGTTGAGCTTCTTCTCGATGGCATGGAGCCAATCACTTGCCTCCATGGGGTTGGTAGTGCTTGAAAAGGTTGGGGGACGAACACGGAGAAACTCTGGTAACTTGGACTGCACTGGGGGTGGTCCATGCTGTTGCTGGTTATTCTGATTCTGATTCAAGAGCTGCTGTAGCACTTGTTGGTGTTGCTGCTGTTGCTGTTGCATCTGCTGCATCATCCAAGAGAGCATCTGCGTCTGGCTAGCAAGAATCTGGGCGAGCGACGGGTTCTCTGGTAGAGGCGGTGGGGGCGGTCCTCCGGTGCTGGACTGGTCGGTGTCGCGGTTGCCGTGGCGGGTGTTCACCATCTGCAGGAGCGGGGGAACAGAAAGAGATAGAAGAAAAAGAAACGGCTAAGCAAACAAGGGCTTTATTTAATTAATGAACTGTAATTGTCTTGCTTAAGAAACACGCTTAAAAACCACACAACTCCTGGCGGTACAACCATAACCCCACTACTGCTATGGTTCACCACTAGCCCCAAGCGAAGCAAACCTAACACACCAAAACTAGCACACAACGACTAAAACGAAGCTAAAGACGACGTCTAGGGCACGGAAGGAGAGCGACGATCGATGACAGGGGACGGATCTTCTTCCTCGTCTTCAGAGCGGCTCCTAGAGTTGCTGGGGAGACCATCTTCATCTTCACCAGAAGCGGACTCGCTGCTGCTAGAGACCGAAACAATCCTGTTGTGGTTCCTTGCTGTGTTGAACGGGGAGACACCCTCCTCAGGCACTGGGGTCGGAGTGGTTGGCACCATCTGCATCAGTGGTCTTGGTTCATCCAGGGCACCGGGGTAAGACTGAACTCTTGGCGGCCCACGGGTTCGCTTCCTTGCCGTGGTGCGAAGCCTTGCACCTCCGGGCTCTGGGAGTCCTTTGAGCCTGGCGTTCTCCTTCTTCAATCGGTCGATCTCATCTTGCAGACGGACGATCTGGGTAAGCTTGGCGTCGTTCAAGGCCTTGGTCGCTTCGTGGAGATCGTGATGCATCTGTTCGAGGCCCTGCAGCACCGTGCACATCCTACCGAAGGTAGGGTCTTGCTCACTTCGGGCAGACCGAAACCTACTGACCATGGAATTGGGTCCACGACCAGGGTGATACCGGTAAGCCGAATGACGAAACGTCAGGTCATGCCTGGCCCTGAGCGTTGTCATCAGACTGTAAGCAGCTTCCTGGCAGGCATGCTCATGCGTGCCTCCGGCTCCTTCTGCTTCCAAGTTAGGGAGGAAACCAGGGATCCCATGTAGCTCCAATCTGACTCGGTGGGGGAACTCGCCTTCAAGAGGGTGAATCGTAGTGTACTCCGGCTCGTAGGGGTATCCTGCCGTGAACGAGACTCTCGCCAACTCTGCCACGAATCCAGCCATTCCGTTTCCACGATGGTACAAGGGGTGGTCGGCCATCTAAAGAACACAAGGATTTGGAATCAATAGATGCAAAATTTTATTTCAAGACAAATAAATCATAAAAGAAACAAAGTAAATAAAGTTTCACCCGTAAATCGATTTACTCACGCTTTTCAACCAAAGGGGTTTTGTCTTTTTAAATCACTAACGCTTTTGAAAAACGCTAAGCCATTTTCAAAACACTCTAACTTTCGCAAACTATGCACAAACATGAAAAGCAGAGGGCTCTTAGGGTTTCCATTGGGCTTATCCTACGATCAAACCTGGCTCTGATACCAACTTGTCACGCCCAGAAATTTCTCACACGAATTTCTGAACTTAATTGAGTATTAAATCCCTGTCCAGGACCAGCCAGGGTACACAAAAAGACAATGTTGATTACATAACCATCGTTCTTAGAAACAACTGAAAATTACACTTATTCTAGCGGAAATGCAGCGGAAAGAAAAACAAAGGGGTAGACTAGCTCCAGCGGGTACGGCTCCAGTCCACAGGCAACGCTTCGACGGCGGAACAGCTCACTCCTGAGAGGCACCTCCATCGGACTCGACTTCTAACTCTGGGGGGGGGGGGGAAAGTTAAGCAAGGCTGAGTACAAACCACCGTACTCAACAAGTAACACGGGCAAGGGGAAAATAGATGATGCATAGGGATTAACAAGGACAGGCTAAGGTTAGTTGCAATAAAGCAGCAATTAAACAAATAACAGAGATTAAAAGAATGAAGTTAATTAAATACAGTAAAGCATAAGTAAATAACAGTTGCAAAATACCACAACACTGTCCAACGTTACACCACGTTGCAACAGGCCCAACCACTACTCAACGTTACACCACGTTGCAGTAGTCCCGAGTGGAAAACCAATTACTCAAGTTATTAAGGTTCACTAATCACAGTGAGGCTGGGAGCTCGCCCGTAACCGTGGGCACGGCTATTCGAATAGTTTATACTCTGATCAGAGGTGTACTACTGTACCCACAAGACACGACTCCACTACACTTGAACGTGCGCCGACATACCACCATGGTATACCGGAAAGGAGACCGTGATAGGACCCGTTACACAACCCTCCCTATTTAATCGTACCACACTTCAGGTTTCACCCCATCCTTTACACCAAGTCGGGCAGTCTCCTCTTGTGCCTTGGCAGATCCGGAAGCAGCAGAGGCTTTCGTTACACCACGATTGCCCGTCCATACTCCATCACGCCTACCCTTGCCTGGGTACATCAAATAGTTCGAAGTCGTGCTTCAAATCCCACCTTACCCATTTCGGCATGTGGTTAGCACTTAATTACTTCCAGGGTTTCCCGTGAACCGGTCCTTAATCGCCATGGGTGCGACTCTTAAAACCATGCACCCACAGCCCACCTTTATCAATATTTTAGTTGACATTAGCACTAACTAGGTAATGAATCAGTATCTCAGCTATTCAGAACTAAGGATGATTAAATGTGATCCCATGAGCTATTTGTTCTAAGCACGGCTAAGCATTAACCTAAGCCTAACTCTAATCAAGTTACCCCTGGTCCAGTGTCACGCCCGGAGTTTTATCCCAAGCCTAAATCGTAAAAAGAAATTCGTAAATAACAATTGGTTTAATTAACTCAGGAAAAATCCCTCTAAAAGGAAGTAATTTAACTAAATCGGGGTTCCAAATCAACTAACTGGATTTAAATTCAAATTGCAGAAGTACAAAATTTGGCCAAACAAATTAATTTAAAATTCGGCAAAAATGGGGCTTTCCTTTTTTTTCCCTCCTTTTTCCTTTCTTTTTCCCTTCCTTCTCAAATTGGGCCGAAGTCCAATTTTCCTCCCTCTTTCTTTTTCCTTTTTCTTTTTCTTTTTCTCCTTCCCGGGCCGGCCCAGCCGAGCCGGCCCACTTCCCCTCGGCCGGCCCAGCCGACCGGCTCTGGCCTCCCACTCCTCCCGCGGGCGCGCCCCGCCTGGGCCGCGGCTCCGGCCCAGCTCGCCCGCTCCCGCGCCCGCGCCGCAGCGAAGTCCGCCTCGCCTCCCTCCTTCCTTGCGCCACTGACAGGCGGGTCCCACCTGTCAGCGACCGAAACCCCGCCTCCGCGCCAGCCCCCGCCCGCGCAGCGCCGCGCCGCCCGAGTCCGCCTCCGCCCCGACACCTCCGGACGCCGCGCCGCTCCGCAACCGTCGCCGCCGAGTTCGGCGCGTCGTCGACTCGGTCTCCACCGGCCGCTCCGCCCTAGCCGGCGCCGCCACCCTATAAAATCCCCGCGCCGCCGCCCCGCCGCCACTTTCCCCCTCTCCGCCCGAAGCTCCCCTCCGTCGCCGTCAGCCGCCGATCTCCTCGTCGGCCGTCGGACGTCGCCGCCCACCCGCGTCACCACCGCCGCCGCTACCTCGCTGATCTGCCGCCGGCCTCCGTCGCTGCCGGTGTGCACCCGAGCGTCGTCGCCGCCCCTTCGTCCCTCCTACCGCCGTGCCCGTCGTCTCGACGCCGTCGGCCGATCTCGTCACCGCGCGTCGCCAGCCGCCGCGCGTCTGCGTCATCACCTCCGCCTCGCCCTCGCCGACACGCCGCCTTCTCTGTCGCCGCCGGTGAGCATTTCCCCTCTCCCTCTCCCGTTTCCTCCATCATCGCCGCCGAGCTCTCCCCGCGCCGTCGTCGTCGGACTCCGCCGGTCGCCGGTAGCCCCTGCCTGACCGTCGCCCAGCTCCGCCGTCGTCACGCTGCCCTCGCGCCACCCGCGCCTTCCCGCATGGCCGCTCCCCACGCCCGCCCGCCGTCGCCGTGCCGCCGTGCCGTCGTCGCCGTGCGCCGCGCTCGGTCGCGCGCCACGCGCTGTCACCGGACGCCGGTCGTCGTCGTTGCCGTCGCGCCTCCGCCCTTCGTCACCATCGTCGCACGGTCGCCAAGCCCCGCTGCCGGCGCCCGTCACCGTCTTTCCCTCCCGTCGCTCGTCGCCGCTCCGAGCCGCGCCACCCCGTCGCTGTCTCCACCTCCTCCGCGCCGACTCGTCGTCGCCGTTCTCGTCACCACCTTCGCCATCGCCACCTTCTCAGTCGCCGCCACCGCTCCGCTCACCGTGACCCCTGCCTCGCCGTGCGCCGCCGCCCTTCGCCTCGCGCCAGTGCTCGCCGACGCCGTCGTCGCCCTTCGGTCGCCGGTCGATGTCGCCGGTCGATGTCGCCGACGTCGACGCCCTCGCGCCGCCGGTCATCGCCGTCGCCACCTCCCCCTTCTCCTCGGCCCTCGCCATCTCCGCCGCTCCCGCCGCCGCTAGCTCCGGCCGCCGGCCGCGCTCTCCGCTCCCCTCCTCTCTGTTCCAGCCTCGCTGACGAGCGGGCCCCACCCGTCAGTCGCTACCGCGCCCTCCCTTCCTCTCTCTCCTCCCCGGGCCCGCGTGTCAGCCGCCCACTTCCCCTCTCTCCCACTGACAGGTGGTCCCCACCTGTCAGCCGTCAGCCTCCTCTCTCCTCGCTGACGTCAGCAGCCCCATTAATTGCGCAATAATTGATTTAGGACTTTTCTGTTTAGCTAAAAAACCCAGAAAACTTCTAAAATTCATAAGTAATTCATCTAGTCTCCGTTTAGGTCCATTCAAATTTCATTAAATCCATAAAATTGCCAAGAATCCATTAAAAATAGTTTCTTTCTCTGTTTCGGTAGTTTTATAGCCTGTTTTGCTTGTTTTGCCTTGTTTGTCGTAGGTTTTGACCCCGTCGCAGCGCCGTTCGTTCTCGAAGGCATCGCCGAAGTTCCTCGTGGGTCTAAGCAAGGCAAGTGGCACCCTTCTTTGATCATATTGAACCTATGTTTATAAAATTCCTCGCTTTACATTCAAACATGCATTGTATTCAAATGTATATACTTTATTTATCTATTGGGCAATTACCAATATATCCGTTGATTCCCATTCATTATTATTGTCATCCCAGGGTTAATTTGACTAGAATTAGGGTTAGTCAATGCTTAGCCATGCTTAGTTCAACTAGCTCATCAATTATTATTTAATCATCTGTTACACTTTGATAGACCTTTAATGGTTGTAATCATTATTAATATCCCGTTGAGGATTAATACCACTAAAATATTGCTTATGGTGGCCTGTGGGTGCATGGTTTTGAGATTCGCACCCATGGCAGCTAAGGACCGGTTCTCAGGAAACCCTGAAGGTCTTACACGTACTAACCACAAGCCAGAATGGGCAACGGTGAGACTCGTAATCTAGCTTGTCCCTATTCGACGTACCCAGGCAAGGGTAGGCGTGATGGAGTATGGACGGGCAATCGTGGTGTAACGAAAGCTTCTCCTGCTTCCGGATCTACCAAGGCACAAGAGGGGACTGCCCAACTTGGTGTAAAGGAGGGGGTGAAACCTGAAGTGTGGTGCGATTGTCTAGGGAGGGTTAGGCGAAAGGTCTTATCATGGTTTCCGTACTGAGGTATCGTGGTGATACGTCGGGGCATGGTAACATGCTTGGAAGCCATGTCTTGTGGGTAAAGTTGTACACCTCTGCAGAGTAAAACTATTCGAATAGCCGTGCCCGCGGTTATTGGGCGAACCGACAGACTCACTGGGATTAGTTGAACCCCTTTAATAATTTTATTAATCTTGGAACTGGTTTGACCCTGCGCAATGTGGTGTAACGTTGGCAGTGGTTTGGGTCTGTCGCAACGTGGTTTAACGTTGGACATAGGGTTGACCCTGTCGCTACGTGGTGTAACATTCGACAGCGGTCTGGGCCTGTTGCAACGTGGTCTAACGTTGGACAGTGGATGATTATTTTAAATGTTACTTTACTTTTATTTCCGTCTATTTTTATCTACTGTTTTGCTAAATTACTGCAGCTTTGTGCAATTTAACCTTAGCCTATCCTTGATACCCTATTGCATTCATTATTCTCCCTCCCTTGGGTGTTACTTGTTGAGTACGGTGGTTTGTACTCAGCCTTGCTTAATTTTCCCCCACCAGAGCAAGTGCCAGAGCCTGTGTCGGAAGAAGGTTGTTCCAAAGGTTGAAGTGAGGTTCAGTCCGCCGTCGAGAATGCCTGTGGTGTGGAGCCGTCATCGCCAGCTAAAGCTGAAGATTAGATGGTCTAGTCTTGTTTTCCTCTTTCCGCTGCATTTCGATAGATAATTGTTTTTATTTGTTTTTAAGTCGTGGAACTGTGTATTAATTTGTCATAGTGTGTACTCGGGCTGATGCCTGGACCGAGATTTAATACATGCTATTGCTCAGAAATTTGGTGTAAATTTCTGGGCGTGACATCCAGCAATGAATAAAGTTGGATAAACAACGGCATAATAATAAGGTTTACCCGAAAAAACAACATAAAGTAAATACTTTAATTAAAACGATGCATATTTGAAATAATAAAGCAGGGAATTTGCAATAATGGGTTCAATATGTTCAAGGATGAGTGTCACTTGGCTTGCTCTGGCCCTTGGGGAACTTCGGCGACGATCTCGAAGTAAACCGGCTCTTCGGCGGGGTCCGAATCTAAGCGACAAAGCACAAAAATAAAAAACAGGCACAAACTCTACTGAAACAGCAAAAGAAACTATTTTTAATGGATTCTTGACAATTTTATGAATTTAATGAAATTTGAATGGACCTAAACGGAGACTAGATGAATTACTTATGAATTTTAGAAGTTTTCTGGGTTTTTAGCTAAACAGAAAAGTCCTAAATTAATTATTGCGCAATTTATGGGGCTGCTGACGTCAGCGAGGAGAGAGGAAGCTGACGGCTGACAGGTGGGGACCACCTATCGGTGAGAGAGAGGGGGAGGGAGAGACTGACACGCAGGTCCCACGGGAGGAGAGAGGGAGGAGTGGCGCGGGGTGACTGATGGGTGGGGCCCACTCGTCAGCGAGAGGGGAACAGAGAGGAGGGGAGCAGAGCGCGCGGCTCGGGCGGACGGCGGCAGCAGGCGGAAGCTGCGGCGACGCGGCGGCGGCGGCGCACGGCGACGGCGACGGCGCGACGACGACGACCGGCGTTCGGTGACAGCGCGACAGCGACGACGACCGAGGCGGCGACGCACGCGGCGCAACCCGACAGAACGGCGGCGATGGCTGACACAGCGACGACTGGCGAGCGGCGAACGCGGGCACGCGCGAGCGCAGGTGACGGCGGCTAGACGACGGCGCCGCGAAGGCGACGACGACCGCAGCAGCCGGCGGCGAGGACGAGCTTCGCACCCGTCCGGCGAGAGAGAGGAGGAGGATGGAGATGCTCACCGGCGGCGGCGAACGCGCGGGCGGGTCGGCGAGGTCGAGGCGGAGGTGGTGACGCGGGTAGGAGCGGGAGATCGGCAACGGCGACGGAGATCGACGGGTGACGGCGACGGGACGAGGCGCTGTGGCGACCGGGCGGAGAGGGAGCGCGCGGCGCTGGGGATGTCCACCGGCGACGACGGGGGCGGCAATCCGACGGCGACGGCGGCGCGGAGATGGTGACGCAGCGGGACGGCGACGACCAGCAGCAGGCGGCGAGATTGCACGGCGGCGGCGAGCGACGACAGCGCGGCGGCAACTCGGGCGGAGGCGGAAAGTGGGTGACGGCGCGCGGCGGCTCGGGATTTAAAGGGCGGTGGCACCGGCTAGGGCATGCGAAGGTTGGAGACCGGGTCAGGCACGACGCGGTCTCGGCGGCGGCCGTTGCGGCGGCGGCACGGAGTCGGACTTGGCACGGAGGCGGCGTGGCACGGGCTAGCGCGGAGGCGGGGAAACGGTCACTGACAGGTGGGCCCCACCTGTCAGTGGCGCGAGAGAGGAGGGAGGCGGCGCGGACTCGCGGTGCGGGCGCGGCGTGGCGAGCCGGGCCGAGCGGCGGCCCAGGCGGGGCGCGCCCGGGCGGAGGAGGCTGGCTCGGCTGGGCCGGCCTGGAGGGAGGAATGGTGGGGCGGCTCGGCTGGGCCGGCCCGGGAAGGAAGAAAAAGAAAAAGAAAAAGAAAAAAGGAGGGAGGAAAATTGGACTTCGGCCCAATTTGAGAAGGAAGGGAAAAAGAAAGGAAAAAGGAGGGAAAAAGGAAAACCCCACTTTTGCCGAGTTTTAAATTAATTTGTTTGGCCAAATTTTATACTTCTGCAATTTGAATTTAAATCCAGTTAGTCGATTTGCGAGCCTCGATTTAATTGAATTAGATTCTTTTAGAGGGATTTTTCCTGAGTTAATTAAACCAATTGTTATTTACGGATTTCTTTTTACGGTTTAGGCTTAGGACCAAACTCCGGGTGTGACATTAATATTCATAAGACACTATGCATATACATTGCATGCGTATATATATCATACGATCGGAATACGTTTTTATTCAGACTTTTGTATTGTCTTCTTGAAGTTCGAGTTCCAGAGGAGTCAATCATTTCGACTGAATCCGGAGGCACTCTTGGTGTTTTCTATCCAGGCAAGTCGATCTCTTGATCATATTGCTTAGTTATTTCAAGTATTTACAACCTATATAACCCTCACCATTGCATAGAAGACCAGAAGTTTACTTTTAAATGTTAATTATGTGCATGGATATATATGTGGATCAGTTCCTTGATGATCTTATTTGTTGGCATCTGGTACTTGTGTGTTGTGGAGTATATCATAAGGTTAACTAACAACTGCCATCTGGTATGCAAGCGCCGTAACGATCGTGTCGACCACATGACCTGGAATGGGACGGGCTGGCTTAGTAATGCTTTCTTAATGGCTTTATCCTGTGGGCTATGGACTTCCGTGAACCCCGTGAGCGTGGGCTAGCGATGAGGATTGCTGTTGTTGCAGGATCCGACTAGATGATGTGGATTGCCGTTGTTGCGGGATCCGATGATTGATCTGCTGTTGTTGCGGGGATCACCCACAGAGATAACTGACAGATGGGATTGATGAAGAGCTTGTGATCTTAACCTTGCTGGCATATAATGTGCAGTGTGTTTAAAGCGCCGACGGGCGTGGGCATTAAAAGGTTTAAGACGTCTGTGGGTACAGCGATACACCTCTGCAGAGTGTATTGAATTGTGATATGTCACTCCCTGTTTCGGGTAGAAACTGTGAACGCGGCAGGAAAGGAACCTATCGGAGGTTCTACCCTGTGGTACCTCATGTGCAGTAGATTTTTAATTTAAAATTGGAGATTTTGAAAGAAAGAGTTGCCAAAATTATTAGAAATTCCTTGAAGGATCTTGGAGACTATATTATTGCATTCAAACACTTCATTGCTATTGATGGTCTTGTTGAGTACCTTTCGTACTCATCCCCTATGTTAATTCCTTGGATATAGATGTTGAACCATTAGATACAAATGAAGAAGAAGATTATACTGAAGGAGCGGAAGAAAAGCAGGCGATGGATGAGAACCCTGAAGGTCTCTATGATGACGTCGGGGTCGACGAGCAGTAGTGTGTGATGCGTTGTCACAGTAGGGGTAGTAGCAGTAGAACATTAGTTTTTCTAATACCGGTAGTTGTGCGAGTAGTTGGAGTGCTTTTGTTGTTTATATTTTTAGCTTCTACCTTGTATCTTTTGTTGTCATTGCTTGAGTTCGGTGTTGAGCTAAGTTTTTAGGGTATTGTAATAATCGGAACCATCGTAAAGTTTCTGCTATGCTACTCTGATGGACATATTGCTTGATGAACGGAGTTATTGAGTAATGCGTCATAGACCGGTATTCTACCTCGGGAGTGGAATACATGGGTCGCTTCAGGTGGTATCAGAGCATTGATCGACCTTAGGGCGTAGGTTAGTTAATGACTTAAGGACTCTAGGATTGGTTGGGATTGCTTTGAGAAAAAATAGATTGCTGAAATTATGTTGAAAATTTTCTCATTCCCTTATCCTTGTTCGTGTACTGTTTTATTGTTAAAAAAAAATCTAGGGTAACTATAAGTGCTGACTAATTATTCTGGACTGGAAGATGAAGGTTGAGGATGTTGAGTTGCCAAGAACTTGGCAGACCCATAGTCGTCAGCTTAGTCAATATCACAGTACATGGGTGAACTATCTTGCAGACATCCAGAACTCAATTGGACAGTATGAACCAGCTCAGTTGGAGATAAACAAGTCTTATGAGGGTCCTGACTTGCTATACTACTGGGCACGTCTCACTTTAGCTCCTACACATGGGCTTTCACAGATGGTATTCCATGGCTATAGTCGGGAAGAGGAATGGATGGCTGTTGATGAGGCAGCCATGGAGGCAGCGTTTACTCTGCGAATTGACTGTAGGCATCAATTCACTGACCCGACCTTGTTGGCCTTTCCTCCAAGGCAGAAGGATAAAATTAATATGGAGCAACAAGCTCAGCTAGAGGGTTGTGGTGAGCATACAGTTCAGTTTGTTCGACGTGCAGTTGGGGTGGCAGAAGCTCTTTTTGGGGTCATTCGTCGTCTTCAGTCTGATTTGGTGGATTATAGGATGACATATCAAAACTTGGATTTTGTTCGGTTTGACCGAGAGAAGAGGTTGGCACACTACAATGCAAGACACTTTCGACCTCCTTCTCCAGAACCTACAATCAGTTTCGAGGAGGACCCGATTGAGCCGACTGGAGGATCAACTGATCCCATTCCAGTAAGTTCTGATAGTGAGATCGACATGGAGGTCGATCCCTTATCTGAAGGATCCTTGGACAGCAGTACAGAGGATTCCATGGTGGACAATAGTATGGATGAGGAGAGTTCTGGAGACACTTCTGACGAGGACTACCTTCCTTCTCGTTGGGAGCAGCGTTTGACTCCTGCAATGGAGACAGCCCGTCGTAGTGCTCGACCGCAGGCTAGGATGTCTAAGTAGTGAACTAGTGAAGGGGCAAGGTACACTGACTTTTGGAAATGGTAGTACTTTTGGATGCCTGTATCGGGGATAGGTACTAGGTCGTGATGTAATAAGACTTTAGTTTGTTAGATGGGTCGGCTGTATGCTAGTACTATGTTGTTCTGTTGCATGTAAATTATGTATGAGTATATGTGAACTCAGTTTATATATATGTGTGTATTGTTGTGTGTTGCATCTTCTTGGATCTTTTGTATTGGTGCTGAATGTTATTTGCTTTTGGGTCGTTTAGATTATATATATACACATATCTGCCTATGACAGAGTTAGTATTTTAGTTTTATTAAAATGGTTTACTTAGAGTGACAATGTATCATTGGGGTTGTTACAAATGTCACAGGAATTTTTCAAGATGGCAGGAGGTGGTAATGGCGGTGACATTCCTGAAGGAGGTGCACAAAGTTCATCTCAGCCACCAACTAATCAGTTTGAAGGAGCTTTACTTAACATATTCCAGTTAATGGAAACTTCCCGGAAAGAGTCACAAGAAAGTCAGAATAAATTTTTCCAGGAAATGTTAAACCGTATGGATCCACAAGCTCGAGAAGGAATGACACAAACTAGAGGAGTAAGTCTGGGAGAATTTCAACAAACAAAACCTCTTACTTTCTCTACTTCTGTAGATCCAATTGAGGCTGAAGATTGGTTGTTAGATACAGAAAGAAAGCTGGATACAGTGGGCTGTACAAATGATGAGAAAGTGAGATATGCAGCTCATCAACTGAAGGGACCAGCAGCAACATGGTGGGTTAATTTTAAAAGAATGCAAACAGCTGAGCAGCCAATTACTTGGGAACTTTTCCAGCAGAAATTTAAAGAAACTCATGTGCCATCTAGTATTGTGGAGTTGAAGAAGAAGGAATTCAGAGCTCTTACTCAGGAAAATACATCTGTTCTTCGCTATGTGCATGAGTTTAATCGTTTATCTCGATATGCACCTGATGATGTGGATACTGAAGCTAAGAAGAGAGAGAAGTTCCTTGAAGGGTTGCATCCATTCCTTAAGATGCAACTGAGAATGGTTAGACATCAACAGTTCCAGGAATTAGTAGATGGTGCAATTGCTTTAGAGAATGACTATCGGGAAGTTCAGGAGGATAGAAGGAAGAGAGCGAGGATTGAAACTCGGCGCCCTCCTATACTAAAGAACGTTGTTCGAAGTCCAGTTCATGGAAGAGTTGTTCCAGTTCAGAGGATTTCTAGTAAACCTCAATCAGCAACTCAAGAACAACAATTTAAGTGCTACACTTGTGGGGGAGCTCATTTTCAGAAAAATTGTCCCAAATTAAAAGTGAACTGTTTTAATTGTGGGCAAACAGGGCACTACAGTACGCAGTGTCCGAATCCTAAGAAGAACACTGGACCACAAGGATCAAATGCTCCTGGAGGGTCACGATTCCAGAGACCACAAGCAAGAAGTGCCAGCGGAGCTCAGGGACGTGGTCGTGGATTTCAAACGGCGAGGCTCAACTATGCTCGTGCTGATCAAGTTGGAGCTTCTACTGATGTTGTGGCTGGTATGATTCCTATCACTGCTGAGAGTGGGTTAGTTTTATTTGATTCTGGATCTACTCATTCATTCATATCACAAGAATTTATAAGAACTAAAGCATCATTTCATCAATCACGAATAGCACCTCCATTTCACGTCCAAACTCCGGGGGGATCATTTGTAGTAGATAAGTATATACCAATGGTACCTTTGTTCATAGAGGATAAAATCTTCTATGCTGATGTCCTAGTTATTCCATTAGAAGGAATAGATGTCATCTTGGGTATGGATTGGTTAGCTGCATATGGTGCCCATATAAACTGTGAGGATAAGACAGTATCACTGAAATTGAACAAAGAAGGAGAAAGAGTATTGTTTAAGGGGGATAGATCACCAGAAATAACTGTTGGACTTAAGCTAAATTCTATGAAGGCTAAAAGTTTAGATCAGATCCCAATAGTACAAGAATTTCCAGATGTTTTTCCAGATGAATTACCTGGTATGCCACTAGACCGAGATATTGAGTTCACTATTGACTTGATTCCCGGAACATCACCTATTGCCTTAAGACCTTATCGGATGGGACCAGAAGAACTGGTGGAATTAAGAAAACAACTGGATGAGTTGGAGAGTATGGGATATATTAGAGAGAGTACATCTCCATGGGGAGCACCTGTAATATTCGTTGACAAGAAAGACGGAGGCATTCGCATGTGTGTAGACTACAGAGCTCTAAATAAGGTCACTATCAAGAATAAATATCCCTTGCCTCGGATTGATGATTTATTTGATCAATTGAAGGGAGCAGGAGTATTCTCTAAGATAGATTTGAGATCTGGGTATCATTAAATTAAAATTCGGTCTGAGGATATTCCGAAAACAGGATTTGTAAGTCGATATGGACATTACGAATATCTCGTAGTTCCATTCGGGTTAACCAATGCTCCGGCTGTGTTTATGAACTTGATGAACAAGGTTTTTATGAAATACTTGGATAAATTTGTGGTTGTGTTTATTGATGATATTTTGATATACTCAAAGGACAGAAAAGAACATGCCGAGCATCTGAGAACAGTGTTACACATTTTGAGGAAAAAATAAATTATATGCAAAGTTCAGTAAATGTGAATTTTGGATGAATGAAGTAACTTTTCTGGGACATGTGATTAACCAAGAAGGAGTTGCAGTGAATCCTTCCAATGTTAAGACCATAGTAGAATGGAAGCCACCTACCAATGTTACTGAAGTTAGAAGTTTTCTGGGTATGGCTGGATACTATAGAAGATTTATTGAAGGTTTTTCTAAGATTTCTGGACCTTTATCCAAATTATTAAGGAAGGATGTTAAATTTATATGGAGTAAGGATTGTGAACAAAGTTTCCAAGAACTTAAGAAGAGACTAACTACTGCACCTGTGTTAACCTTACCCCGAATGGGTATGAACTTCACTGTTTATTGTGATGCATCCAAATCAGGATTAGGTTGTGTTTTGATGCAGAACCAGAAAGTAATTTCTTATGCTTCACGACAACTTCGATCTCATGAAGTGAACTATCCTACACATGATCTGGAATTAGCAGCAGTTGTTTATGCTCTCAAGATATGGCGACATTATTTATATGGAGCAAAATGTGAGCTGTACACAGATCATAAGAGTTTGAAATATATTTTTACTCAGAAGGATCTGAATATGAGGCAACGACGATGGTTAGAACTTATAAAGGATTATGATCTAGAGATCAATTATCATCCTGGTAAAAAGCAAATGTGGTAGCCGATGCTTTAAGTCGTAAAGCACAAGTTACACAAATTGTAAGAGAGGAAAACATGCCTAAAGAAATTCTTGCTAGTTTAAACCGGATAAATGTTGAGGTAATTCAAGGCCCAGCTACAGCAGTAATAAACAGTATGACACTGGAATCTGAATTGAGTAGTCAGATTCAAGAAAAACAACAAGATGATGCATTTATTCAAGAGGAGATTCGGAGGATAAAATCAGGACAATCTTCTGAATTCAACCTCGATGACAAGGGACTTCTATGGTACAAAGGTAGAATTTGTGTACCTAATGTTCCAGAGATTAAGGGATTAATTCTTCGAGAAGCCCATCAAACTAGGTACACTATGCATCCTGGAAGTACTAAGATGTACATGGATTTGAAGGAAAGATTCTGGTGGAGAAATATGAAAAGAGAAATTGCTAAGTTCATATCAGAATGTGATGTGTGTCGCAGAGTTAAGGCAGAACATCAGAATCCAGCAGGGTTACTACAACCATTACCTATTCCAGAATGGAAATGGGAAGAAATTGATATGGATTTCATTACAGGATTACCTAGAACAAAGAAGTACCATGATACTATTTGGGTAATTGTTGATAGACTTACCAAATCAGCACATTTCATTACAATCCGACAAACCATGGCTACTGATAAGTTAGCTAAGTTATACTTGGACCGAATCGTAAGCCAACACGGAGTTCCTAAGAGAATAGTATCAGATAGAGGGTCAGTATTTACCTCAGGTTTCTGGGAAGGGTTGCAGAAGGCCTTGGGAACTGAACTTGACTTCAGTACCGCTTATCATCCTCAAACCGGAGGACAAACTGAAAGGATTAATCAGATCCTAGAAGACATGCTTCGTGCATGTGCATTAGATTTTGGAGATGCATGGGATGAACAATTACCAATGGCAGAATTTGCATATAATAATAGTTATCAATCCAGCATTAAAATGGCACCTTATGAAGCATTATATGGAAGAAAATGTAGATCACCAGTTTGTTGGTATGAAACTGGTGAAAATAAATTAATAGGTCCTGAATTGGTTAGAAACAACCAAATCAGTATTGATATTATCAGAGAAAGGCTCAAAATTGCTCAAAGTCGACAAAAGATTTATGCAGACAAGCGAAGACGAGAATTAGAATTTACTGTTGGTGACTTGGTATATCTTAAGGTCTCACCAAATCGTGGAACTAAAAGATTCGGAGTGCAAGGAAAACTAAGTCCTAGATACATTGGACCTTTCGAAATAGTTGATCGAAAGGGGACCGTGGCTTATAAGTTGAAATTGCCAAAGACATTATCCACAGTCCATAATACTTTTCATGTATCTCAACTTCGTAAATGTCTGAAAGAACCTGAAGAGAAGATTCAGTATGAACAAGTACAATTGAAGCCAGATTTGTCTTATGACGAACGACCGAGTAAAATCTTAGCAGAAGATTGGAAACAACTCCGAAGCAAAGTTATAAAATTCTGTAAGGTTCAATGGAAAAATCATTCAGCCAGAGAAGCCACATGGGAAAAAGAAGATGATTTGAGGAAGAACTATCCATACTTATTCAGGTACAAGCAAATTTCGAGGTCGAAATTATTTTAAGGGGGGTAGGTTGTAACGACCCTATTTTTTTTATTTCATATAATTTCCATGTTGTGGTTTGATTTTTCACGTTAAAAGACCGACTCGTATGCATGTCATCAAAATAGGAAAACACAATAGGACAAATAAAATCTTTTATTTCACTTACATATGCATATTACATTCTTCTTTCATATTTCAAGTATACATCATCACCTATTACTATGAAAAGTACAGTAGCTAATTAAAAATGTGGTGTTTATTCTAACACCAAATTAATTTAGGAGGTTACCAGAATTTATCTTTTAGACACCATAGAAATATTGTGAGTTATTCATGCCATATATTTTGCAACCAGACCATATAGGGGCACAAAATTAGTAGCATGAACCATCTCTACAAATTTCCATGAATATTCAATTTTTTTAGAAAACCCTATGTTTTTGGGCAATTACAAATCAGTCCCTAAACTCAGAGTTACCTCCTGAATTTTGAAAATATTAGGGGCTGGAATAAAAAAAGTATCAAATATCTACATTTTGCCAAAATTTCCATTTTTCTGGAAATCAGTAAAATTCTCAAAATTTTCCACCGAGCAAGCAAATGTGAGGTGTCAAGCTCTAGTGCTGCCAGCAAGTTCTTTGCAGGTGAGTCACCTAGAAAAAACACTGTACACAGTAATAAAATCTCTCAAATTCACCGTAACAAGAGTCTCACCAGTAAGCCATTCCAAATCAATTCACACAGCGCAGCCGTAGAACTCAGTACAACCAAAGGAGAGTTAGAGAGAGGAAAATCTGAGCAAGAAGAGGGCAAGACCAGCAAGCTTAGGTGGAGCAGGGGCTCCGGCTCCAGAAGGAGCAAGTACCCTAGCAGGTACCCTAGTTCAAGGAGAAGAAGATTCTTATAGCAAAATCATTCTGATCAAGAGAGTGGCAGTAGAAGTACAGGAGGAGTTTTACCACACATCTTTCAGTATCAGAATAGAAGCAACAAAAAGGTAACCAAAACTTTAAAAACAAAGGAGGAGAGGGGATACTGCATACTAATCAGTAGCATTAGCATTTTTAGATGGATATAAATTCACATCAATCTTGAGTTTAGGTTGAGAGAAAGGTATTGCATATTTTTTTTTACGGGACAATCATAGTTGGTCTGTGTGCTATTATAGTTCTGTAAAAATAAATATTTAATTCATGAAACAATTAGTGAGAAATAGAGCATGCATAAGAATCGGACATAGTTAGAGTGTTCAGTTTATTTTATTAGTATGGATATCAACCTTATAAGTATTTAGTCATAATTATCGTCTCTGAAATATAATTACCTTTAGAAGTTTAGAGTTAGACATTATTTCAAAACACTGCATTAGAGGAAAATTATTCTGAACCTAGCAACCACTCTGAACAAATATATAAAAGCTATAGAAACTAAAGTGTCAGATTGTAGTAGTAGTATATACATCCCAGCTATATATGCAATCACAGTGAAGAATTCTAGACGAGGAGATATATGTGTGTGTACTGTATAGCGGGAGAAAAGGGGGAAAAGGGGATCCTGGAGTTAGTGAAATTACTTATGAATGTTGGGGTCACCGGAGTTGCTAGAACTGCAACTGGCCTTCTTCACGGCGGCCACCATCGGAGCTGGGTGCCGGCGGCCAAGGGGGCTGCATACATCCAGATCTAGGGGAGAGAGAAAGAGAGAGAAAGGTAGAGAGCAGTAGAGAGTGACGGGCTTGGCAGGAGGCAAGCTTGGAACTTCGAGTAGCAGCAGCAAAGGAGTCACTAGAGGTAGAGCATAGCAGCAGCAGCAGTGAAGAAATGGAGCTGCAATGGCAGCAGCAAGGTGAGAGTGTATGTATGTGCGTGTGAGAGAGAGAGCAGGCAGGAGGAAGAAGATAATAAGAGGAGAACGGTAGGTGAGGGGGTGCAGTGAGCATTCACTATTGAGTTATTTTAGTGGTTTGCTAAATAATTGATTCCATATATAAGAGTAATAAAACTTGAGCAAATGAATTAATTCATTTCTTTTCCAAACTGTAATTTGTAAGTTATATACTGTACTATTCAATTATTTAAATTCTTAATTTCATCATATGGTGGATTAAATAAAGTCTATTTTTAAGTATTATTCAATAAATCACTTAAGCATCATAATTTAAATATCTTGAAGTATACATTTTAAATTAACATCGGAACCATGGTTAAATTAAATAAAATGTATTGAGGTTAATATTCATAAGACACTATGCATATACATTGCATGCGTATATATATCATACGATCGGAATACGTTTTTATTCAGACTTTTGTATTGTCTTCTAGAAGTTCGAGTTCCAGAGGAGTCAATCATTTCGACTGAATCCAGAGGCACTCTTGGTGTTTTCTATCCAGGCAAGTCCATCTCTTGATCATATTGCTTAGTTATTTCAAGTATTTACAACCTATATAACCCTCACCATTGCATAGAAAACCAGAAGTTTACTTTTAAATGTTAATTATGTGCATGGATATATATGTGGATCAGTTCCTTGATGATCTTATTTGTTGGCAACTGGTACTTGTGTGTTGTGGAGTATATCATAAGGTTAACTAACAACTACCATCTGGTATGCAAGCGCCGTAACGATCGTGAGCTAAGGACGGGCTGGCTTAGTAATGCTTTCTTAATGGCTTTATCCTGTGGGCTAAGGACTTCCGTGAACCCCGTGAGCGTGGGCTAGCGATGAGGATTGCTGTTGTTGCAGGATCCGACTAGATGATGTGGATTGCCGTTGTTGCGGGATCCGATGATTGATCTGCTGTTGTTGCGGGGATCACCCACAGAGATAACTGACAGATGGGATTGATGAAGAGCTTGTGATCTTAACCTTGCTGGCATACAATGTGCAGTGTGTTTAAAGCGCCGACGGGCGTGGGCATTAAAAGGTTTAAGACGTCTGTGGGTACAGTGACACACCTCTGCAGAGTGTATTGAATTGTGATATGTCACTCCCTGTTTCGGGTAGAAACTGCGAACGCGGCAGGAAAGGAACCTATCGGAGGTTCTACCCTGTGGTACCTCATGTGCAGTAGATTTTTAATTTAAAATTGGAGATTTTGAAAGAAAGAGTTGCCAAAATTATTAGAAATTCCTTGAAGGATCTTGGAGACTATATTATTGCATTCAAACACTTCATTGCTATTGATGGTCTTGTTGAGTACCTTTCGTACTCATCCCCTATGTTAATTCCTTGGATATAGATGTTGAACCATTAGATACAAATGAAGAAGAAGATTATACTGAAGGAGTGGAAGAAAAGCAGGCGATGGATGAGAACCCTGAAGGTCTCTATGATGACGTCGGGGTCGACGAGCAGTAGTGTGTGATGCGTTGTCACAGTAGGGGTAGTAGCAGTAGAACATTAGTTTTTCTAATACCGGTAGTTGTGCGAGTAGTTGGAGTGCTTTTGTTGTTTATATTTTTAGCTTCTACCTTGTATCTTTTGTTGTCATTGCTTGAGTTCGGTGTTGAGCTAAGTTTTTAGGGTATTGTAATAATCGGAACCATCGTAAAGTTTCTGCTATGCTACTCTGATGGACATATTGCTTGATGAACGGAGTTATTGAGTAATGCGTCATAGACCGGTATTCTACCTCGGGAGTGGAATACATGGGTCGCTTCAGGTGGTATCAGAGCATTGATCGACCTTAGGGCGTAGGTTAGTTAATGACTTAAGGACTCTAGGATTGGTTGGGATTGCATCAACACCTCAAGAGGAGCGACAAATCAGAATACGAAAAATGGAAACGGAGCTGATGGAAGCCCATTAAGGAGCGGGGAGCTGACCAAGACATAATTGGTAGAGATGTTGCTAGCCCAAGGGGCTCTTATGGTGAACAAAGAGGAGTTTGAGGAAATGCAAAGGGAATTGCAGAGGCTGAGCGAGTTGCAGAGCTCGAGCATTCCCTCAACTCAAATTCCCACAACTCAAATTCTCTCGACTTAAATTATCTCAAATCAAATTACCTCAACTCAAATTCTCTCAATTCAAATTCCCTCGACTCAAGTTCTCTCGACTCAAATTCCCTCGACACAAATTCCTTGAACTCAAATTCACTCGACTCAAATTCCCTGAACTCAAATTCCCTCGACTCAGGTTCCTTCAACTCAAATTCGCTCAACTCAAATTCCCACCCAATTTCTCTTAGCTCAGATACCCCCACTGAAGCCTAACAATCCGTTCCCGTGCACCCTCCCACAGCAACCACCCTACTTCCAGAACCAGCATATACACTACATTCCATCAATCCAAATGCACAACTTTACCACCGTATGTGCCACCTCAACCAAGTGCCATTCCAACCCAAACCATATAACCTGCAACCAGAAAGTGCATCGCACCAAGAGTACATTCCAGCAGGGGGCCCGTGGGGGTTCAACATATCGCCAGCGCAGGGCCCACATGCTCCATATTACCCAATACAACTAACGCCCCAACAGATGGCGAACTTGCAGCAGTTCTGGGCAGGTCAAATGAACATACCACAACAAACTCAGCAGATGTACATGCCACATCAACAAGCACAAAATACAAGAGGACTATCGGATACCAAACCCGCTAAGTCCGATGTTGCAGTTGGCACTTTGGCCATTAAACTTCAAGATACCAAACATCACAAAGTTCAAGGGAGATTCAAACCCAAGCTGATATGCACATGCCTATGCAACGCGTGCAGCAAGTTGTGTGGCCCGATCTTCTCGTAGGATTCATGAACTTGATAACTTGTCGTTGCGTGACCTGGTGAAGAGGCAGTGCACCACGAGGCTGTCCACGCGACGAAATACCGAGACAATCACCCTTCCACATACCGATGAAACAGCCCACGCAATCACGCCCTATAGACGTGAAGTCACAAACTGGGTGAACCGTAGTTCGGTGTTCTACAACTCCCTCAGGAATCGAAAGAACAAGTGTTGTAAGCCTCTCAAGACTCACGCATAAACAAAACTCTTGTAGTCTGAATTCAGTTCATATCTCAAAATCTGACCTTTCGTTGTCTAGTACAAGATATATATAGAGATAGGGGAGTTCAACTTTGAGTAAATGGTAGCATGCGCATGCACTAGTGGCTTTCGTGGCTGGTTCGCGCGTCTTTTCAGCTTCTGGAAGTAGTTACTAAAATGAGCATAACTCTTTATTGGGAAGTCCAAATGATGAGCTGTTTGATGGGTTGAATAGTAGACTTGAAGACGCTTCCATCCACTTATTAAACACCCTCTAACTCTTTGTATTCTATCCATAGTGAAGCTTGGAATTCGTACCATGTGGCAGTCATCTAGCTTCTAGTTGCATTAGTTCAGATGTCTAGAAGCTTGAATCCATCTTCATCCCATGCTGGTTCACATACTCCATCATTCCTAAGGACATTGGAACAAGAACTCGAAAACATAGACTGATTCAACATAAACCGATTATTAAACATAAGGTTAGCGTTCACCTGAGAATGAATTTCCTTCTCCAATTGTTTAGCTCTACTCCTTGTAATTGGACCAACTATATCAAGTGTAGTTTCATTTGGAGATGAGTGAATGCTAGGAATGTCCTCATTAGCCTCCCCCTGAGAAGGAGTCGTCCTCGACTCAGGCTTACCAGCAAATGGAAGCAAATCTTTGACATTGAATGTGGTGCTCACATTGGAATATTCAGGTGGCAGTTCAAGTTTGTAAGCATTATCATTTATCAGTTGGAGAACCTTGAACGGACCATCACCCCGAGGAGATAACTTACTCTTACGTTGTTGGGGAAAACGATCCTTGCGTAGATGCAAACATACAAGATCTCCCGGCTGAAATGTAACCTTCTTCTTACCTTTGTTTGCTTGCTTTTCATATTGTGCTGATTTCTTCTCAATATTCTTTCTTGTCTCCGCATGTAACCGCTTGATAAAATCCGATAATTTCGTGGCATCCAAGTTAACTTGTTCCTATAATGGTAAAGGCAAAAGATCCATGGGAGTATGTGGTTTAAACCCATAAACAATTTCAAATGGACAAGAGTTTGTTGTAGAATGGACTGCCCTGTTATAAGCAAATTCAACATGTGGAAGGCCGTCTTCCCAAAGCTTCAAATTCTTTTTCAACACAGCACACAACATGGTTGACAAAGTACGGTTGACAACTTCAGTTTGCCCATCCGTTTGTGGATGACAAGCGGTTGAAAATAACAGCTTTGTGCCAATCTTAGCCCACAATGTCTTCCAAAAATAGCAGAGGAATTTTGAATCCCGGTCTGAAACAATAGTCTTTGGAACTCCACTACAAGAAACTATTTAATCTGTGACAAAATTTGACGAAATTTTTGTGACGTTTTTAGATATCGTTACGGATATGCAACTAGGGATACAAGGCCCATTGTTTCGTGACAAGGCCCATTGTTCCATGACAGTTTATCGATTTCATCATGGATCGGCCCAAAACCTGTGATGTTATAGCAATTTCGTCACGATTTACAAATATAATATTTAAAATAGAAAATATAATATTTTTTGGACCAATGACTTAAATGGTAATTTAATTCTACAATTTATACTTAAGGGTAAAAGAATTAACATGTGAAGTAAATACGAAAAATAAAATTTTCAAAATTCAATTATGGTTGGATTTATTTTTTGTAAAGACAGAAATTTATAAAATTTTAATATAATATAATATTTATAAAATTTATATGTCACGACCTAGAAAAATATTAATTAACAATTTATTTGTTTAATATTTCAACATGAAAATAGTCAAGATAAAATTTTATTAAATACCCTGTGTGCTCATTTATTTTCTAGATTTTTCCGCGAATTATTAAAATATTATTAATAAATAAAACATCATTCCAGCATTTAAATTAAATCTAAAATATTTAAAAACTCTCCCATTGCTTTCGGTCACTTTCGGCCCAGCAACTCTCTCCCTCTCCCCTCTTTCGGCCTGGTCACTGGAGTCCAACTCCCCTGCCTTCTCCTTGGTTTCAGCCCAAAGAAAGTCCAATTCTCCTCCCTCTTGTTTTTTGTTTAGTTAATGCACAATTATATAAAGAACACATAAAAATTATTATCTTGATATATTATTTTATTTTTTATACGTAATAGACTACATATAAGTTGTCTGTTATAAGTTTCAAGAATTTTGGAGTCGATTTACTATTTTCTATATGTTAATTGAATTTCTACATGATTACATAAATTAATTCAAAATTGAACTACAAGTGCATCTAATAAAATACCAAAAAATACAGAAAAATAATATTTAGGCTCATATGTTCCATTATAACCCATGCCCTTGAGATAGATGAAAAATTAATTTGTCTTGTAAGTACAATTCAATTTTCTATCCCTAAATAAACACATAATAATTATAACAATACGTATATTTGGTCACAAAATTATGCAAAATGAAATGACATCATATTTTGGTTCATAAGCTTACCATAAAAAATTTAAATGATTTTAATAAAGTGGGACCGTACATTGTTCACAAGTAGATACATTTGTCTTCACTTATAAGAAACTATATGAGAGATGTATCAATTTTGTGAACAATGTATGATCCGATTTCATTAAAATCATTTAAGTTTTTTATGACAAGATTGTGGATAAAAAATATGGTGTCATGTTGTTTTATATAATTTTCTCACCAAATATAGATATTACTATAATTACTATATTTAGGGACAAATTTCTATTGTCCTTATAAGACAATTTAATTTTTCATCTATCTCTAGGATGTAGGCTAGAATTGAACACATAAGCCTAAATATATTTTTTTTTCAATTTTTTAATCTTATAAGATGCACATGTAGTTCAATTTTAAATTAATTTGGATAATTGTGTAGAAATTCATATGATGTATAGAAAATTGCAGAAAAAATAATATTTATGATCATATGTTCCATTATAGCTCATGTTCTGGATAAAGATTGGAAATAAAATTATATTCCATGGACAATTCAATTTTCTATCCCCAAATTACCGCCTAATAATTACAATAATACATAAATTTGGTCCGAAAATTCTACAAACTGACATGACAACGTATTTTTGGTCCATAAGCTTTCCATAAAAAACTTAGTTGGTTTTAATAAAGTGGGACCATACATTGTTCACAAATTGATACATCTTTATTATAGTTTCGTGTAATTCAAAGCAAATGTACATTTTGTGAATAATGTTAGAAACCACTTTGTCAGATGAAAAAATAACCCAAATAAAAGTTATAGATGTTGATGAGTTATACAACTTTGATATTGATGACTTTTCCAGTTGAAGTCATATAGTATTTGAATATATTGTTTGAACTTATCATAATTTGAAATTTAAATTCAAATTATTGAAACAAAGTCATATGGCAAAATGACCAAAACAAAAGTTGTAGATTTTGATAAGTTATACAACTTTGTTGTTGATGACTTTTTTTTGAAATCATTTAGTATTAAAAATGTTTTTTAAACTTGTCATAATTTGAAATTCATATTTTATATAGTTTAGTCAAACATGGATGGAGAAATGACCAAATGAAAAATAGTAGATCTAAATGAGTTCTATAACTTTGTTTTTTACAACTTTTTCAAACAAGTTGATTTAGTAGCATAAAAATTGATTCAAAATTTCCAATAAAAATGAAATAAGAAAAATAAAACATTAATGAGAGATGGAACGAGACTAAGGCCTGTTTAGGCCCAAATGGTCCAAATATTTTTAGCCGTCTATCGCCGATCCAATGGCTTAGATAGCCAACCCTAACCCTAGCCTCTCATATAAAAACCATTTCCCCCTCCCCTCCCCCCTCTTTCGGTCCTCCCTTAGCCGCCAGCCCGCCCTCTCATTCGATCCTCCCTCTCTTCTCGCTCTCACTCGCCCCCTTCCCTAACCCTAACCATAACCTTGGCGATGGAGATGACGTGACAACAGACAAAGAAGCCGGCGCGGAGGCGGACGACGGCGGGCGCACGGCATGGAGCTGGCGCGGCGGCGTGGCGCTGCGGTGGGAGCGACGGCGTGGAGCTGGGCGGCGGCACGACGCTCCGGCCTTCTCTCTTGCTGAGCGGTGCAGTGGGGCTCGGGAGTGGTCGATCTGCCGCCGCTGGCGCTCCCAGGCCTAGGGCAACCAGACAAGTTTTTGCAGGTTCGCTCCTGCATAGCTGTCAAATGTTCCCATATTTTTTCTTTACCTATATGTTCATTGTACTGCATGTCTGATACTTGCCGTGTTCAGCTAACTGCTTACATTGATTCACACCTCCATGTTCCTGTTGCAATTGCTGAATATAAACCTAACAAATTGCTCTTTGTTGTAATACATGTGTGCTATTTGCTCCTTGCTGATGGAATTGAGGCGTGACATCCCCTTGCTGTTGGGAATGACACCATGAAGCATTGTATTTGTAAGTCGTAGCAACTTGCCTTTCATCCCTCTTTGCCAAATGAACCAAATCGGTGAGACATGTGTAACTTGTCATATCCACTTTATCAGCAATGGGTTATGACATTGTTGATTCCTCATCCTTAGTTATCCCTGTATGAAGTAAGCACATTTTCAATTCCTGAAAATATTCATCAACACTGTGAGTACCTTGCACAAGACGTTTCAGCTTCAAATGGAGATCACGGGAATAATATGCAGGAACAAAACGGCATCTCATTTCTCTCTTCATGTCTTCCCAAGTTATACAGTCATGCCCAACTCTATGATATTCAGTACGTATCTGATTCCACCAAGTTATGGCTATGGCCTTTGAACTCAATGGCTGCAAGCTTGGCCTTCTTTTCAGCAGGGTATTCATACAAATCAAATATTTGCTCCACTTTGGTTTCCCATTCAAAATAATCATCAGCATTCTCCTTGCCACTGAATGGAGGAATGGACACTTTGACCTTGCTCAACCCATCATCATTGTGGCGTTGTTCAGGATGATGTCGACGGTGATCACCATAACGACCACGAGCTCCAAAACGACCAAAATTGTCATCGCCATGATCATCATATGCACCATGGCGACCATAAGGATCACCTCCATGTTCAGCACTATAATTTGAAAGCGTTTCAACATCAAAATAAGTAGGATCACCAACATGCACCTGTCGTGCATGACCAAAACCAGCAAAAAGTCCACGACCACGACCACCTGCAAAGTTATCAATACCAGCAGCAAATCCTCGGCCACGGCCACCTGCAAAGTTATCAAAACCAACAGAAAATCCTCGGCCACGACCACCACCACCACGGCCACCACCATGGTGGAGGTTGCTCATGCTGTTGCTGAATGAATTGCTGAAGTTGTTCCATTCCTTGCATCAATTGATGCATTTGTTCATGCACCTCCTGAATCTCTTGAGCAGAAACAGCATGGGAAGAAGAGCCTTCATCACCAGCCATGTTAGTAATACAGAGACAAAAATAATAGGACATGAATATGTGTAATCACTCCCTCACTGCTTACAAAACAAGTTCTTTCTCTCCCTGAAAAAAGAAAGAACCGTGGATGCAGTCTGTAGTGGAAGAGTGATTGTAACAGCGACGACGGTGCAACAACTCACGGTGCTTGCAAGTGGAGCTTGGTGGGATAATATGTAAGTGGAATGCGCTGAAATGTAGTGATGCAAAACGAATAATAATCCAAGAACACAAGTCTAAGTTGCTGAATACAAAGGAAAAGAGGCACAAAGATGTAGAAATAAGATGTAGGAAGTGGACAGATGAACACCAATTGCACCAACTGAAACTTGTTGCTGCCCAAACACCTTTGGTTGTGCTGAACACAATTCTCTTTTATTTCTTTTTGTTCCTTTTTTTCTTTTTTTTCAGCAGGAAATCGTTATTTTTAGTCTTTCTTTTGACTCATATACATCTTTTTTTTAACCTTTGTGACAAACGCAGCACAACTTTCAACTAAAGGGGCAAATAAGGATAAAGCAAGATGGATGGTGTAGCACTAAAACAAGATACTCGGGTGGGGAATTTGTGGTGGGTAGAACACAAGGGTGGGATGGGTGGGTACATGCAGCAAGCGATTTGATGATTAGAACAAAGATAACAACTAGAACAATGTGGAAAGAGAAAAAGATTCAGCAACTAGACAAATCTTAAAGGATTTAAAACTCGACAAAGCAAATTACAAAATCAGTAGCACGAAAGAATTTGGGCTGTAGGTATTTTTTTTGGCTACTAGTGGACAGTCGGTATATAAACTCTATTCTACCAAAAACAAGAACAATCCTATTGAAGAAACAGAGGCTCTGATACCAGATGATATGCACACGCCTAGGCAACGCGTGCAGCAAGTTGTGTGGCCCGATCTTCTCATAGGATCCGTGAACTTGATAACTTGTCGCTGCGTGACTTGATGAAGAGGCAGTGCACCATGAGGGTGTCCATGCGACGAACTACCGAGACAATCACCCTTCCACGTACCGACGGAACATCCCATGTAATCACGCCCTATAGACGTGAAGGCACAAACTGGGTGAACCGTAGTTCGGCGTTCTACAACTCCCTCAGGAATCGAAAGAACAAGTGTTGTAAGCCTCTCAAGACTCACGCATAAACAAAACTCCACGAGTTTGTGTAGTCTGAATTCAGTTCATATCTCAAAATCGGACCTTTCATTGTCTAGTACAAGATATATATATATATAGAGATAGGGGCGTTCAGCTTTGAGTAAATGGCAGCATGCGCATGCACTAGTGGCTTTCATGGCTGGTTCGCGCATCTTTTCAGCTCCTGGTAGCAGTTACTAAAATGAGCATAACTATTTATTGGGAAGTCCAAATGATGAGCCGTTTGATGGGTAGGAAAGTAGACTTGAAGACGCTTCCATCCACTTATTAAACACTCTCTAACTCTTTGTATTCTGTCCGTGGTGAAGCTTGGAATTCGTATCATGTGTCAGTCGTCTAGCTTCTAGTTGCATTAGTTCAGATGTCCAGAAGCTTGAATCCATCTTCATCCCATGCTGGTTCACATACTCCATCATTCCTAAGGACATTGGAACAAGAACTCAAAAACATAGGCTGATTCAACATAAACCGATTATTAAACATAAGGTTAGCGTTCACCTGAGAATGAATTTCCTTCTCCAATTGTTTAGCTCTACTCCTTGTAATTGGACCAACTATATCAAGTGTAGTTTCATTCGGAGATGAGTGAATGCTAGGAATGTCCTCATTACAAGTGAATAACTAAGGATATATGAAACGGCTGTAGAGGCAGCAGGAGAAGATGATGTAACAAAGGCTAAGATGCTCGCCACCATGCTAGAAGGTGTCGCTATATCTTGGTACACCACGCTCCCCTCCATGTCCATATACTCGTGGGAGCACATGAAGGACGTTTTCATGCTAGGCTTCATTGGGGCATATGAGGAACCAAAGGAGTCAAATGATCTATATGCGGTCAAGCAGATGCCAGGAGAAACCATAAGAGAGTTCATGTGTAAATTCTCAAGAGTGAGATGCCAAATTAAGAAAGCCGATGATAGTATAGTCATTGCAGCGACTAGAAGGGGCTTGCTCAAAGGGCCGTTGCGCTTTGACATAAACAAGGACAAGCCAAATTCAGCAAGGGAACTATTTGAGAGAATGGAGAAGTTTGCAAGGGCAGAAGAAGATGAGTTGCGTATGGACACAGAACATGGACCTGTTGTGGTAACAGCTACACCTCAACCAGCAACAAGCTCATCTTAACAACCCCAACAACAACAACAAGATGACCAACAGCAGAATCAAAAATCCTGAAAATGCTTCAAGAATGACAAGAAACAAGTGAACAATATTCAAAGAAAGCCTAACCAGTGGAAGTGAAACAAAAACAAGAACAATTCAAGAACAAAGAGAATGATAACAGCCAATTTGACCACTCGAAGTTTTGCAACTTACATGGTCAAACTAATCATACAATGGAGGAATGCAGAACAACTCCATTCTTGTACCAGAAGCAAATGCAGGGGTTGCAAAATAGGCAACAAGCTTAGAATCAACAGCAAAATGCTCAGAATTTGATCGAAGCCCCTCAAGTCATGAAGGTAGAGGCGATCGTCTTCATGGATGAGCTCAAAGAGACAGAGAAAAGCATACGTGAGGCAAGTTAACCATGTTGCAACAAGCTTTGAATATGCCAAGCCAATGCATGCACAAACAATAATTTTGTTTGGCCCAGAAAATACAGAAGGGATAATATTCCCCCACCAAGACCCCCTGGTTATATCGTTGGATATAGCACAATGTGAAGTGCAGAGAGTTTTGGTAGACGGAGGAAGTTCTACCGATGTTCTTTTCCTTGATGCATTCATGAAGATGCAGATACCATTAGATAAGCTGACAAGGTCAAAGGTACTATTTCAAGGTTTTGGGGGGCAACAAGTAGAATCAATTGGCAAAATAGGCCTCGAGGTGATAATTGGGCAAGGGGCTAATGTCAGAAGTGAAGTAGTGGTTTTCGATGTGGTGAATGTCCCATACCAGTATAACGCCATATTGGGGAGGTCTGTGTTGACGCTGAAAATGACAATCAACAGTCACACACATAGCTCTGGGAATCAATCTTAGACCATTCCAGTGCAGTACCTAATTCTTAGAAGTACTAGGTGTGCCAATCAGTTTGATCCTGTAACTAACAAGATATAACATAGGAAACAGTTAACCCCGAAGGCGCTATCAGCCGGACAACCGATACCATCCGGGACCCTAGCCGATGAACTAAACGATCGGCTCCGCAGGAGTTTCATGATAGTGGGTATAAATGTGCTCAATCGGTTGAGTCAAAAGCAGGATAAACACTAAACAGACCAACCACCAATTAATCTTAAAAGATCAGACCCAACCGAGACAGTCTTAAGATTAATCAGCCGATCGGACCGATTCAGTGCTTATCCAGTGCAGTACCTAATTCTTAGAAGTACTAGGTGTGCCAATCAGTTTGATCCTGTAACTAACAAGATATAACATAGGAAACAGTTAACCCCGAAGGCGCTATCAGCCGGACAACCGATACCATCCGGGACCCTAGCCGATGAACTAAACGATCGGCTCCGCAGGAGTTTCATGATAGTGGGTATAAATGTGCTCAATCGGTTGAGTCAAAAGCAGGATAAACACTAAACAGACCAACCACCAATTAATCTTAAAAGATCAGACCCAACCGAGACAGTCTTAAGATTAATCAGCCGATCGGACCGATTCAGTGCTTATCTCACGTAAAATCCACAGCCGATAGGAGACTAAGTGTGGAATTTAAATATAAACCGAAATGCTATACTAATTATCAGCATAAGAACAATAATAATCAACAGCATCCATGATCACACCAGACCTAAAAGATCGAACCTAATCGAGATAGTACAGATATAAATATAGCCATGCATGAGATCAACTAATCATTATAGCATGCGAGCAACAAGATGGCAAACCAACGTAATCCATCAACCAATCCATTAAACTTAGAATTCACGAGGACTTGATTGAGAACTAATATTACTCTAAACCAGAACAGATTAAAGCAATACTAGAACTCAGCCCACCGATCAACTAGGTAGGAGATCGGACTTAACCGAGACAGTCCTGTTCTAGTTGATCAACAAGTTTTGACAAATATGAACTTACATTGTGAAGCTGACAAACCCCGCGCCGAAAGTTCAAGCAAGTCGAAGGTTTTGGAGGCGATGCGCCAAGATTGATTGATCTAGAGATTATTTACAATGACCCCAGGCACACATATTTATACCTCGGGTGTTAACTAACCTATCCGGATAAGAAGCCGTTACTAACTAACTTGTAATGCTCGAACTTTAATTAAATACAAAAATCCTAAACAAACTCTAAGCTAAATCCTAATTATTCGACACGGACTCACAACTAATACCGAATCTATCTCCAAGCTTTCAGGCCTACCCGGACTCCAACTCCTATCCGATTCGGATTCCATCAACTGCATCTATACCACGTCCAATCTTCTGTCTCCAGCTGATTCGCCCCTTCTTTGTCCGATTCGGTCTTTAGCTGGGTTTCAATCCATAACAGAAATTTGCCAAAATCTGGTGTTAACGTATGCCCCCAATTTCGAAATAATTCATTGTTCCAAAATTCTCTCTTCTGTAACCGATTTCCGCTATCGACTCTCTCTATTTTAACGGTGTAGTCTAATGACTCTCCTGTTTCAACGCACTGTGCTAACGGCTACTTCCCGTTGGCTTGCCTTATAAGCTTTTTGCCCTTCCAGACTTGGGCATTCCTCGCCATTCCTCTCTTCTTCCCCCTCGAGCTCTTGCGATCCCTGGAGCACACATCCTTCTGTGGCCCGTTCACCATTGAACTGTAATGACCTTCGGAGCCTACTTCCGCCCCTTCACTGAGGAATCACCTTGTCAGTTAACCGCCGCCACGTGATGGCTTCCTCGAGCACTTCCCCATCGGCAGATGCCATCGCCTTCGAGATCCCTGAGGTAACCCCTTTATCTTCCTTCTCTTTCCGCCGCCCCACGATTTCCGCCCATGCGCCCTCATGTTGGCAACTTTTGATTACCTAGGGTTTACTATTTACCTCTTGCCTTCACTCTGTCTCCACTTATTAGCTGATCATACTAGCGTCAAAATTGGCTCCTTTAACCCTTTAATACACTCACAAAATAGAGTTCATAAGGCCAATGGGACACAATGGGAGGAGATGGACCTAAGGCACTGCATTGGCCTGTCTCTATCAGAAATGCAGAAAGATGAGGCTTTACTGACCAGCGCTTGCTACTTCTGGTCCGACGCATTGAATGCGTTTCTTTTCGGGCACGGGCCGATGACCCTAACATTGATGCACGTGGTCATGCTCATCGGCCTCAACATAGCAGCCACCGTTAATTGCTATAATCTGAGAAACAACTTCTAGCATCGGCTACAGACGAAGGGAGCTAGAGGATGGGGAAAATACATAGACAGCCACCGGAAGCCAACTGGCCTAGTTGATCACCAAGAGCATAGCGCCTTCCTCAATCTATGGCTCGAGAGATTTGTGTTCTGCAGGCAGACCCTCAGTCCCACAACCAATATGGAGTGCCTTGCAGAATCTCTTACCAATGGCAATGTCCTCCCCTTAGGCCGATTCTTGTTGGGTGCAGTATATCAGATGCTGCATCAAGTGGCATTGAAGCTATCGGCTAGCCAGCTTGTTGGGCATGTAGCCGGTCCCTGGTGGTTCTTGTAGCTTTGGCTGAGATTGTACGTTTCCAAGGTTTTAGAACTATCAGCTCTCACCAAATGTAGCTTCCCATCAGACTACCAAGAATCAAAGCCACCTATCACCCGAAGATGTATGTCATTCGGAGAAGCGCTCTCTTCTTTCCCAGGCCACCGAATGTCTGCAGTCCTACTGGCCCATATCTTTGGCATCTGCTACCTGGGCCCAGACCGGAACGCCTGCACATGGTTTGCCTACAACGACTCCAATGAATTTGAAGTGCCGAGCACCTTGGTTCTCAGAGAAGTTTTTTCAGACAAGTTATATCCGTGAGACCTTCAGGACTAGTGCTACACCCTCTTTACTCCTAGTGAGCTTTCACATGGGCAGATTGGCGAAGCCTTCATACGAGTTCTATCACCCGGCATTGGCCTCACGACAATTTGGATGTGGGCAAGGAGTAGCTGATTTATTCTTTGTCGGAAAAATAGAAATGAGGGGATCGGCTAGTCTGCCTTGGAGTATGATAGGGTCAACCAGCTAGCCGATACGATCCCATTTGGATCAGCATCCTAGTTCCGATACGGCGTCTGTACCCTCCAGGAGTTTGACGATTGGTGGAGCGAGATCTGCCAACATCTATTCGCCGTACCAGTTGGCTTCTACCGCAACAGGATCGATTCTGACTACACCTTCTCTAACTCCAAGGTACTTATTCAACCATTTACAGATCTGCATCCCAGTGTGTCTTTTATTTGTCTGACCCCTGTACATTCTTTCGTAGGCTTCCCTGGCTGCCCCTACTATCACTCGTAGTGGTAGGCCGATCGAGTACTCCACCTTCGCCATCCCGGCTCTTGGTCATTGCACTCCCTCCCCCTCGGAGTACATCAAGAACTTCACCGGACCACCCAGTCCCCCTAGGAAATTGAAGAGAAAGAATCGCACCAACAAGCCCACTACGAAGATAGCCAAGATTACCGCAGAGGCCGTACCCCTGGAAACCTCATTTGCTGACATGGATGCGGCTGTTGATGCTGCTGCTGACAAACAATCCGATAACAACACCGATCAAACAACCGATCCTCAACCTCCTCCTGCCAGCACCACAACATGCGCCAAGTACAAGGTGATAACCCATCGGCCATTCCTCCGGAGAGCTAAGGTAGGCTTCCACGCCGCTTTCTCGTTCTATCCATCTGCTGACACCGGTTTCTATTTGTGGCAACCCTCGGTAGCATCGGCAACTACCAGCACTTTGACACCTCTGGTCGATACTGACCTAGAGCCGATAGACAATGCTGAAGAGATGATCACACCAACACCCCATACTATCCAGCCAGCCGATGCCATCCCAGGGGTGCAGGTAAGTTCTACCGCTACTTACCACCTCACTCCCTTGTTGCGTTTGCCTTACTTGTCACCCTTATTCTAGGATCTAGATGATTTCTTTTCGTTCAACGTCAGCCAATACTTCGACCCTTCTGAAGCCGGTACTGATGCCTTCATCTCCTTACCCGCCGATATCAAAGAACGGCTTACTGACATCCTGGCGAGATTAGATTACCCCATTGACACGCTCATCAATAATGCCGGGTCAATCAGATCCAGAATTGAAGAAATCCAAGATCGGTTGCCTGACGACTTGATAGATGCAATAGCTCCTGCAGGCTATATCGAGTCCCACAGGTTTCCTATGCTTCTGGCGCGCCAGAGGATTGCCAATCATGCTTGCCAAGTTTCAGCCCAAGTCAAGGTACAGACCGATCGGGAAAGGGCTGTCGTCGAGAAGGCCAGGCTAGACGAACTCCAGTCAGCTGAGCCAGCCATATCGGCCAACATTGCCGATCGGCAGAAAAAGAAAGCCGATCTGGAAGCGCAGTTGGCCAAGGTCATGGAGAAACTTGCTGCCAAAGAAGAAAAAATGGCGAACCTCCCATCGGCGATTACCACCTAGGAGCAAACTCTGAAATTAGCTGTCCAGACTGCCATCCACAGCCGCCGATCCCTGAAAGCGATTCCTGACACTGATGCCGATGACTTGAGGCTTGTTCAATATGACGTTGATGGTGTTCACCTGCGTGCGATAGCAGCCCTCAAGAAACATCTGGGCTTGTAATTACCTGACTTTGTTCCTGTTATCGGCCTGCAAAATAACTTGATACTTTTGTCACCTTTTGGCATTGATTATATAACCCTTACTTTTCCGCCATGACTATTGTCTCCGTCTTGATTTGTAATGAAATTTTTGTCTAAGGGCGGTGTATCAACATCGGCCATCTTGAGGTGATACTTGACTGTATCAACTTTCACGTTAACCGGCTTAGCCGATCATGAGTTTATCCATACGCTCGGATAGTACTACTTTAGGTATTTTCCATTCAACGCTCTTCCGAACACTTCTCCATCCAATCCCTCCACCATGTATGCATTTCCAGGCGCACACTTGTGAATCCGAAAGGGTCCTTCCCAATTAGGTGACCACTTGCCGAAAACATTATCTCTGGACCCTATTGGCAACACTAGCTTCCATACCAATTCACCTTCCTCAAATGTCTTTGACTTAACTTTCTTGTTGTAGTGCCTTGATACTCGAGCCTTGTTTTCTTTTATCTTCTCGAGCGCCCTTAACCGGGATTGGGGAACATCTTCTAACTCGTCCACCATGAGGTTGTAGTATTCATCAGCTGTCAGCTAGTCCTGCAAAGTTAACCTTTTGGAGCCGATGTTACTCTCTCACGGGAGCACTGTTTCATGCCCATATACCAGTTGGTAGGGAGGGACTTGTATTGATCCGTGACATGCCATCCGATAAGGCCAGAGCGAATCGGCTAGTGATGTGTGCCATCTCCTAGGTTGCTTGGCTATCTTTCTTTTTATCAGTCTGATCTAACTCTTGTTCGATGCTTCTACCTATCCATTAGCCTGAGCATAATAAGGATATGAATTAAGAAGCTTGATTCCCATACCGACAACGAACTGTTGGAGTTCTTCCGCGATGAAGACCGATCCCTGGTCGGTGGTTATTGTCTACAGGATTCCAAATCTGTATATGATGTGTTCTTTGATGAAATTGATCACATCGGCCGAAGTCACCCTCTTTAGCGGTATGGCTTCGACCCACTTCGTGAATTTATCCGTTGCTGCCAGTATGAACTGATGCCCCTTGCTTAACGGAGGATAGATTTGTCCGATCATGTCAATACCCCAACATCTGAACAGCCATAGCTTGATGATTGGATTCATAGCCGACGCTAGTGATCTCTGTATGTTTCCAAATCTTTGACAATCTTGACAGCTTTTATAATATGTGAAGCAGTCTTCTAGCATGGTCGGCCAATAATACCCTACCCTCCATAGCAGCCACTTCATCTTGTAGGCCGAGATATGAGTACCACATATGCCGTCGTGGACCTCGCACATCACCACTTTGGCTTGTTCTTTGTCCAAGCATCTCAGCAGCACACCATCAATCGTCCTGTAATACAGCAGATCCTCGAGTAACACGTATCTAAGTGTCTTGTACTTGACCTTCCTATTGGCCGATGACGACGGGTCTTTTAGATAATCAATGAATTCCTGTTGCCAATCATCGGCTTCTGCACAAGCTATACCAGCGCTTGGTTCCTCTATCTGCTCAAGATGTGTTATCTCTGCCTTGGTCTCTGAGTTCGTCGGCCTATAAACCGATGCTCCTTGGGCAAGGGAGTTTGCCTCGCCATTCTGTTCCCTGGGGATGTGGGTCAGCGTAACCTGTTTGAAATCTTTTGTTAGCTCTTTGGCTGCTTTATAGTTGGTTCTAAGGATGTCGTCTCTGCACTCGTGTTCCCTAGAATACTTTTTGATTACCAACTAGGAATCTCCCATGACTTCAACCACTTCTGCACCTATCTCTCTCAGCAATTCTAGCCCCTTGATCAATGCCTCGTATTCGGCCTAATTATTGGTCCGATATGGCTTGATTGTGTATGCAAACTCAAAGCATGCCCCCCGAGGTGAAATTATCATCAGACCGATGCCGCACCCGTGCCTGCAGACGGATTCGTCAAAGAAGACATTCCATGGCACGACCTCGACGTAATCGGCCTCCTTGTGGTGTTCAACTATGAAGTCGGCCATCACTTGCCCTTTTACTGCTTTGGCCGATTCATATTTTAAGTCATATTCTGTTAGTGCTAGAATCCATTTGCCCATCCTTCCCTTCAAGACTGGGCCAATAGCATGTACTTGATGGCATCAGCTTTGCACACCACCGTGCATTCGGCCCCCAGTAGGTAATGCCTTAACTTAGTGCAAGAAAAATATAGGCATAGGCATAACCTTTCAACCTCTGGGTATCTGGTTTCAACATCTAGTAGCTTTCTGCTTAAATAATATACCACCCTTTCTTTGCCATCTACCTCTTGTATCAGTACTGAGCCGATTGTCTTCTCACCGGCCGATAGGTAAAGTTTGAAGGGTACCTTTTTTTTGAGTGGCTTGATAACTGGGGTTTCTTTAGGTATTCCTTGATCCTCTCAAAGGCTCACTGGTGACTCTCCCTCCATAAGAATTCTTGATCGGCTTTTCATTTCAGCAGAGGAGAGAAAGGTTTGATCCTCCCGGATAGATTTGATATAAATCTCTGAATGAAATTAACCTTGCTGATCAAGGATTGTAATTTTGTCTTGTCCTCTGGTGGTTTGGTGTCATTTATCCCTTGAAGACATCCTTGGGTTATCTCGATTCCCTTTTCGTGCACCATGAACCCCAAGAATTCTCTGGCTAACACGACAAAGGCACACTTGGTTGGATTCATTTTCAGCCCGTATTGCCTTGTTCTTTCTAGCACGCGCCGAAGGTTACCAAGGTGTTCTTCAACTGTACCGGACATGACCACCACATTGTCTATGTAGATCTCCACCAGAGAGCCGATTAGGTCATGAAATACGTAATTCATGGCCCTCTCATAGGTGGCTCCGGCACTTTTGAGTCCGAATGTCATAACAACACATTCGAACAGGCCGATTCCCTCGGGCACCTGAAAGCTGTTTTATGGGTGTCTTCCTCTGCCATGAATATCTGGTTGTAGCCTGCATTGCCATCCATGAATGTCACACCCGGAGTTTTGTCCTAAGCCTAAAATCGTAAAAAGAAATCCGTAAATAACAATCGGCTTAATTAACTCAGGAAAAATCCCTCTAAAAGGAATTAATTCAATTAAACCAAGGCTCGCAAATCGACTAACTGGATTTAAACTTAAATTGCAGAAGTATAAAATTTGGCCAAACAAATTAATTTAAAACTCGGCAAAAGTGGGGCTTTCCTTTCTCCCTCCTTTTTCCTTTCTTTTTCCCTTCCTTCTCAAATCGGGCCGAAGTCCAATTTTCCTCCCTCCCTTTTCTTTTTCCTTTTTCTTTTTCTTTTTCTTCCTTCCCGGGCCGGCCCAGCCGAGCCGGCCCACCACTCCCCCTCGGCCGGCCCAGCCGACCGGCCGCTCTCACCCGCCCCGCGCGCGCCCCCGCCTGGGCCGCCGCTCGGCCCAGCTCGCCGCGTCGCCCGCGCCCGCGAGTCCGCGTCGCCTTCCTCCTCCCTCGCGCCACTGACAAGTGCGGCCCACCTGTCAGTGACCGTTCCCCCGCCAGTGCCCGCGCCCGCGCCGCGCCGCGCCGAGTCCGACTGCGCGCCGCCGCCGCCGCCGCCGCCGCCGCCGCAACCGCCGCCGCCGAGACCACGTCGTGCCCGACTCAGTCTCCAACCTCCGCCCGCCCTAGCCGGTGCCGCCGCCCTATAAATCCCGAGCCGCCGCGCGCTGTCGCCCACTTTTCGTCTTCGCTCGAGTCGCCGCCGCGCTATCGCCGTTCGCTGCCACCGTTCAATCTCACCGCCAGCCGCCGGTCGTCGTCGTCCAGCTGCAACACCGCCTCCGCGTCACTGTCGCCGACTTGCTGCCGCCCTCGTCGCCGCCAGGGAGCCTCCCCAGCGCCGCGCATTCCTTCGCCGCCCGGTCGCCATCGCGCCCGGCCTCCTCGCCGTCGCCACTCGATCTCCTTCGCCACCGCCGATCTCCCGCTCCTACCCGCGTCGCCACCTTCGCCTCGATCTCGCCGACCCGCCCGCGCGTTCGCCGCCGCCGGTGAGCGTCTCCATCCTCCTCCCCTCTCTCTCCCCCTTCCCGGCCGACCGCCGCTGAGCCGCACGCCGTCGCCGCACGGGTGCGAAGCTCGTCCTCACCGCCGCCCGCTGCGGTCGTCGTCGCCTTCGCGACGCCGTCGTCAAGCCGTCGCCACCCGCGCTCGTGCGTTCTCGCACCCGTCGCTCGCTTGCCGTCATCGTGCTAGCCCGCTGCCGCCGCCTCGCTCGGTTGCGCCGAGTGCGCCGCCGTCCCGGTTGTCCGCCGCCGCCGTCGCCGGTCGCCGGTCGTCGCCGTCGCGCCGTCGTCGCTGTCGCGCCGTGCTGTGCGCCGTTGCCGGGCATCGCCGCTCTCGCCGTCGCCAGCTCCCGCCTCCTGCCACGCTCGCTCCCCTCTCTGCTCCCCTCTCGCCGCCCGACGGGGCCCACCCGTCAGTCGCCCCGCGCCCTCCTCTCTCTCTCCTCCCCGGGCCCGCGTGTCAGTCTCTCCCTCCCCTCTCTCCCACTGACAAGTGGACCCCAGCCGTCAGCCTCCTCTCTCCTCGCTGACGTCAGCAACCCCATTAATTGCGCGATAATTGATTTAGGACTTTTCTGTTTAGCTAAAAAACCCAGAAAACTTCTAAAATTCATAAGTAATTCATCTAGTCTCTGTTTAGGTCCATTCAAATTTCATTAAATTCATAAAATTGTCAAGAATCCATTAAAAATAGTTTCTTTTGCTGTTTCAGTAGAGTTTGTGCCTGTTTTATTTATTTTTGTGCTTTGTCGCTTAGATTCGGACCCTGTCGAAGAGCCAGTTTACTTCGAGATCGTCGCCGAAGGGGCCAGAGCAAGGCAAGTGACACTCATCCTTGAACATATTGAACCCATTATTGCAAATTCCCCGCTTTATTTATTCAAATATGCATTGTTTCAATTAAAGTATTAACTTTATGTTATTTTCGGGTAAACCTTATTATTATGCCGTTGTTTATCCAACTTTATTCATTGCTGGACCAGGGGTAATTTGATTAGAGTTAGGCCTAGGTTAATGCTTAGCCATGCTAGAACAAATAGCTCATGGGATCACATTTAATCATGCTTAGTTCTAGATAGCTGAGATATTGATTCATCACCCGGTTCGGGATCTACCAAGGCACAAGAGGGGACTGCCCGACTTGGTGTAAAGGAGGGGGTGCAACCTGAAGTGTGGTACAATTAAATAGGGAGGGTTATGTGATGGGTCCTATCACGGTCTCCTTTCCGGTATACCATGGTGGTATGTCGGCGCACGTTCAAGTGTAGTGGAGTCGTGTCTTGTGGGTACAGTAGTACACCTCTGATCAGAGTATAATCTATTCGAATAGCCGTGCCCACGGTTACGGGCAAGCTCCCAGCTTCACTGTGATTAGTGAACCTCTAATAACTTGAGTAATTGGTTTTTCACTAGGGACTACTGCATCGTGGTGTAGTGTTGAGTAGTGGTTGGGCCTGTTGTAACGTGGTGTAACATTGGACAGTGTTGTGGTATTTTTACAACTGTTATCTACTTATGCTTCACAGTATTCAATTATCTTTGTTCTTTTAATCTCTGTTATTTGTTTAACTGCTGCTTTATTGCAACTAACCATAGCCTGTCCTTGTTAATCCCTACGCATCATTTATTTCCCCCTTGTCCGTGTTACTTGTTGAGTACGGTGGTTTGTACTCAGCCTTGCTTAACTTTCCCCACCAGAGCTAGAAGTGGAGTCTGATGGAGATGTCTCTCAGGAGTGAGCTGATTCGCCGTCGAAGCGTTGCCTGTGGACTGGAGCCGTACCCGCTGGAGCTAGTCTACCTTTTTCTTTCCGCTGTATTTCCGCTAGAATAAGTGTAATTTTCAGTTGTTTCTAAGAACGATGGTTATGTAATCAACATTGTCTTTTTGTGTACCCTGGCTGGTCCTGGACAGGGATTTAATACACAATTAAGTTCAGAAATTCGTGTGAGGAATTTCTGGGCGTGACAAGTTGGTATCAGAGCCTCCTTTGACCGTAGGATCAGCCCAATGGAAACCCTAAGAGCCCTCTGCTTTTCATGTTTGTGCATAGTTTGTGAAAGTTAGAGTGTTTTGAAAATGGGTTAGTGTTTTTCAAAAGCGTGAGTCATTTAAAAAGACAAAACCCCTTTGGTTGAAAAGCGTGAGTAAATCGATTTACGGGTAAAACTTTATTTATTTTGTTTCTTTTATGATTTATTTATCTTGAAATAAAATTTTGCATCTATTGATTCCAAATCCTTGTGTTCTTTAGATGGCTGACCACCCCTTGTACCATCGTGGAAATGGAATGGCTGGATTCGTGGCAGAGTTGGCAAGAGTCTCGTTCACGGCAGGATACCCCTATGAGCCGGAGTACACCACGATTCACCCTCTTGAAGGCGAGTTTCCCCACCGAGTCAGATTGGAGCTACATGGAATCCCCGGTTTCCTCCCTAACTTGGAAGCAGAAGGAGCTGGAGGTTCGCATGAGCACGCTTGCCAGGAAGCTGCTTACAGTCTGATGACGACGCTCAGGGCCAGGCATGACCTGACGTTTCAGCATTCGGCTTACCGGTATCACCCTGGTCGTGGACCCAATTCCATGGTCAATAGGTTTCGGTCTGCCCGAAGTGAGCAAGACCCTACCTTCGGTACGATGTGCATGGCGCTGCAAGGCCTCGATCAGATGCATCACGATCTCCACGAAGCGTCCATGGCCTTGAACAACGCCAAGCTCACTCAGATCGTCCGTCTGCAGGATGAGATCGACCGGTTGAAGAAGGAGAATGCCAGGCTCAAAGGACTCCTAGAGCCCGGTGGTGCAAGGCTTCGTACTACGGCAAGAAAGCGAACCCGTGGGCCGCCAAGAGTTCAGTCTTACCCCGGAGCCCCGGATGAACCAAGACCACTGATGCAGATGGTGCCAACCTCTCCGACCCTAGTGCCCGAGGAAGGTGTCTCCCCATTCAACGCTGCAAGGAACCACAACGGGATCGTCACAGTCTCTAGCAGCAGCGAGTCCGCTTCTGGTGAAGATGAAGATGGTCTCCCCAGTAACTCTAGGAGCCGCTCTGAAGACGAGGAAGAAGACCCGTCTCCCGTCGTCGATCGTCGCTCTCCTTCCGTGCCCTAGACATCGCCCTTAGCTTCGTTCTTAGTCGTTGTGTGCTAGCTTTGGTGTGTTAGGTTTGCTTCGCTTGGGGCTAGTGGTGAACCATAGCAGTAGTGGGGTTATGGTTGTACCGCCAGGAGTTGTGTGGTTTTAAGTGTGTTTCTTAAGCAAGACAATTACAGTTCACTAATTAAATAAAGCCCCGGTTTGCTTAGTCGTTTCTTTTTCTTCTTTCTCTTTCTGTTCCCTCCCGCTCCTACAGATGGTGAACACCCGCCACGGCAACCGCGACACCGACCAGTCCAGCACCAGAGGACCGCCCCCACCGCCTCCACCACAGAACCCGTCGCTTGCTCAAATTCTCGCTAGCCAGGCCCAGATGCTCTCTTGGATGATGCAGCAGATGCAACAGCAGCAGCAGCAACACCAACAAGTGCTACAGCAGCTCTTGAACCACAACCAGAATAACCAGCAACAGCATGGAACACCCCCATTGCAGTCCAAGTTGCCAGAGTTTCTCCGTGTCCGTCACCCGACCTTTTCAAGCACTACCAACCCCATGGAGGCAAGTGACTGGCTCCATGCTATCGAGAAGAAGCTCAACCTACTGTAGTGCACTGGCCAAGAGAAAGTCTCCTTCGCTGCACATCAACTGATGGGTCCCGCCTCTGCTTGGTGGGATAATTTCCTGGTTACCCGCACCGCCACCACGGAAGTGACTTGGGCGGAATTCTGTCTTAACTTCCGCAAGGCCCATATTCCTGATGGGATAGTCACCCAAAAGAAGCGTGAGTTCCGCGCTTTGCAGCAAGGTACCAAGACAGTGACAGAGTACCTTCATGAGTTCAATCGCCTAGCGCGATATGCTCCCGAGGACGTTCGCACTGATGCCGAAAGACAAGAAAAATTCCTCGGAGGTTTGGATGATGAGCTGAAGAAGCAGTTGCTTTCGGGCGACTATGCTGACTTTGAAAGACTAGTGGATAAGGCCATCCGTCAGGAGGATCAGCACCTCCAGATGGACAGGAAAAGGAAGGCTTCACAGTTCAGGTCTAACCAGCCGCCTCCGCAGAAGCCCCGATTCCACACCAGCCCCCATCCTCAGAATCAGCAACACGGGCAATCGACCTTTATTGTCCACCAACATCGTCCATACAACCCCAGCAACTTCTCCAGCGGCTTGTCCCAACGTACTCCACCTCAACGCGCTCTTCCAGCACCAGCTCCCCGGCAACAGAATGCTCCTCCACCAACAGCTCAACCTCCTCCAGCCAGGAAGGATGCAGGTGCAAAGCCTGGAGTGTGCTACAACTGTGGCGACCCAGGTCACTTCGCGGACAAGTGCCCGAAGCCGAAGCGTAGCGGGCAGAGGTTCGTGCAAGCTCGCGTGAATCATGTCACTGTAGAAGAAGCACAGGCTGCGCCAGAAGTAATACTGGGTATGTTTCCTGTTAACTCCGTACCTGCTACAGTACTTTTTGATTCTGGTGCTACACACTCTTTTATTTCAAGAAAGTTTGTGGGATTGCTTGGGTTAAGAAGGGAAAAGTTAAGAGACCCGATGCGGGTTAGTACTCCAGGGCATAGTATGTTTTCGGACCTTTATAGCCCTAATGCGCCCATAGAAATCCAAGGGACATCCTTTCTAGCCAATCTCATCCTTCTCGAATCTAAAGACCTAGATGTCATTTTGGGAATGGACTGGCTTACCAAGCATCAAGGAGTGATTGTTGTGCCAAGCGTACAATCACCTTGACCAGTGAAGGTGGTAAAGTGGTGACTTATCAGTCGCCAGAGTCAGTGACAATCAGGACTTGTTTGAATCGGGTGGAAGTCGAAGAGCAACCCTCGGAAACCGTCAAAGATCCGAAGAAGTTGGAAGACATACCAGTGGTTTGTGAGTATCCGGAGGTGTTTCCAGATGATCTCACAATGATGCCGCCAGAAAGAGAGATCGAGTTCCGTATCGATTTGGTACCAGGGACTACACCGATCTATAAGAGACCCTACAGGATGGCAGCTAATGAGATGGCAGAAGTGAAGAAGCTAGTGGATGAACAGCTTCAGAAAAGTTACATCCGACCGAGTACCTCGCCTTGGGGTGCCCCGGTTATTTTTGTTGAGAAGAAGGACAAAACTAAGAGAATGTGTGTGGACTATCGTGCTTTGAACGATGTTATCATCAAGAATAAGTACCCTCTGCCAAGGATTGATGATCTGTTTGATCAGTTGAAGGGAGCTAAAGTTTTCTCCAAGATCGATTTGAGATCGGGGTATCACCAGTTGAGAATTCGGGAAGAAGATATTCCTAAGACGGCATTCACTACTCGCTATGGCTTGTATGAATGTACGGTAATGTCGTTTGGACTTACTAATGCCCCGGCATTCTTCATGAATCTCATGAATAAGGTGTTCATGAATACCTGGATAAGTTTGTGGTTGTCTTCATTGATAACATTCTTATCTACTCCAAGTCAGAAGAAGAGCACGAGCAACATTTGCGGATTGTGCTAGGGAAACTAAGAGAACACCAGTTGTATGCCAAGTTCAGCAAGTGTGATTTTTGGCTGCACGAAGTGAAGTTCCTTGGCCATGTGATCAATGCCCAAGGTGTAGCAGTGGACCCCAGTAATGTGGAGTCAGTAATCAAGTGGACCCCGCCTAAGACGGTTTCCCAAATCAGGAGTTTCTTAGGACTTGCGGGCTATTACCGCCGGTTCATTGAGAATTTTTCGAAGATAGCCAAGCCAATGACACAGTTGTTGAAAAAGGAAGAGAAGTTCAAATGGTCAAGCGAGTGCAATAAGAGTTTTGAAGAGCTCAAGCAAAGGTTGGTTTCAGCACCAGTATTGGTTTTGCCAGATCAAATGAAAGACTTCCAGGTTTACTGTGATGCATCCAGATCAGGACTTGGATGTGTGCTAATGCAAGAAGGAAAGGTGGTTGCTTACGCCTCTCGTTAGTTGAGACCACATGAGGGTAACTACCCGACTCATGATTTGGAACTAGCAGCTGTGGTGCATGCCCTAAAAATTTGGCGACACTACTTAATTGGTAACAAGTGTGAAGTATATACGGATCATAAGAGTTTAAAGTATATCTTTACACAACCGGATTTAAACCTCCGCCAGCGAAGATGGTTGGAATTTTCAAGGATTATGATTTAAGTATCCACCATCCAGGCAAAGCAAATGTAGTTGCAGATGCTTTGAGCCGGAAGAATTACTGGAATGCTGCGGTATCAACGGAAGTTTGTGAGCAGTTACAGCAGGAGTTTGAACGACTAAATTTGGGTTTAGTCGAAGAAGGTTTTGTGGCAACCCTAGAAGCGCAGCCCACTTTGGTGGATCAAGTTCGCCAATCCCAAGCAAATGATCCGGAGATAGCCGAACTAAAGAAAAATATGCGAGTCGGTAAAGCTCGGGATTTTTCAGAAGATGAACATGGAACAATCTGGATGGGAAACAGGTTGTGTGTACCAGATAACAAGGAGTTAAGGGAGTTGATACTCCAAGAAGCTCATGAAACCTAGTACTCTATTCACCCCTGGAGTACCAAGATGTATCAGGACCTCAAAGAAAAGTTTTGGTGGGTCAATATGAAGAGGGAAATTGCAGAGTATGTCGCCTTGTGCGATGTTTGTCAACGAGTCAAAGCAGAACACCAAAGGCCAGCAGGACTGTTGCAACCTCTCCAGATTCTAGAATGGAAATGGGAAGAAATCGGGATGGATTTCATCACTGGTTTACCAAGGACCGCTACCGGTCATGACTCGATTTGGGTAATTGTTGATCGACTGACAAAAGTTGCCCATTTCATACCAGTTCACACTACCTACTCGGGGAAAAGATTAGCTGAGATTTACTTGGCTAGGATCATGTGTCTACATGGAGTACCGAAGAAGATCGTTTCTGATCGAGGAAGTCAGTTTACTTCAAAGTTTTGGCAGAAGCTACAGGAAGAATTGGGAACCCGACTGAATTTCAGTACGGCTTATCACCCACGGACAGATGGTCAGACGGAAAGAGTAAATCAGATTCTTGAAGACATGCTTAGAGCTTACGCTCTCGACTTTGGTGGAACTTGGGACAAGAATCTACCGTATGCGGAGTTCTCATAGAACAACAGTTATCAAGCCAGTCTGCAGATGGCACCTTTTGAAGCATTGTATGGGCGAAAGTGTCGTACACCCCTCTTCTGGGATCAAACAGGAGAACGTCAAGTTTTTGGGACTGAAGTTCTAAGTCAGGCCGAAGAGAAAGTCAGAATAATCCGTGAAAGGTTGAAAACGGCCCAAACCAGACAGAAGAGTTATGCCGATAATCGTCGAAGGGACTTAGCCTTCGAGGCAGGAGACTATGTGTACCTCCAAGTCACACCTTTGTGAGGAGTACACCGGTTTCAGACCGAAGGAAAGTTAGCACCACGTTTCGTGGGACCATACCGAATAATGGAATGCAGGGGAGAAGTTGCGTATCAGTTAGAACTCCCCGCTAACATGGCCGGAATCCATGACGTGTTCCATGTGTCGCAGCTCAAGAAGTGTCTCCGTGTGCCTGAAGAACAGACCAACTCCGAGCACATCGATCTACAGGAAGATCTAACTTATGTGGAGAAACTAGCACGGATTCTAGAAACCAGTGAAAGGAAGACTCGGAACCGTGTGATCAGATTCTGGAGAGTGCAGTGGAGTCATAACTCAGAAGAAGCGACATGGGAAAGAGAAGATGAGCTCAAGGCCGCCCATCCGCACCTCTTCGCCAGCGCCTCCGAATCTCGGGGTCGAGATTCCGTTTAAGGGGGGTAGGTTTGTCACACCCGGAGTTTTGTCCTAAGCCTAAAATCGTAAAAAGAAATCCGTAAATAACAATCGGCTTAATTAACTCAGGAAAAATCCCTCTAAAAGGAATTAATTCAATTAAACCGAGGCTCACAAATCGGCTAACTGGATTTAAACTTAAATTGCAGAAGTATAAAATTTGGCCAAACAAATTAATTTAAAACTCGGCAAAAGTGGGGCTTTCCTTTCTCCCTCCTTTTTCCTTTCTTTTTCCCTTCCTTCTCAAATTGGGCCGAAGTCCAATTTCCTCCCTCCCTTTTCTTTTTCCTTTTTCTTTTTCTTTTTCTTCCTTCCCGGGCCGGCCCAGCCGAGCCGGCCCACCACTCCCCCTCGGCCGGCCCAGCCGACCGGCCGCTCTCCCCCGTCCCGCGCGCGCCCCCGCCTGGGCCGCCGCTCGGCCCAGCTCGCCGCGTCGCCCGCGCCCGCGAGTCCGCGTCGCCTCCCTCCTCCCTCGCGCCACTGACAGGTGGGGCCCACCTGTCAGTGACCGTTCCCCCGCCAGCGCCCGCGCCCGCGCCCGCGCCCACGCCCGCGCCGCGCCGCGCCGAGTTCGACTCCGCGCCGCCGCCGCAACAGCCGCCGCCGAGACCGCGTCGTGCCCGACACGGTCTCCAACCTCCGCCCGCCCTAGCCGGTGCCGCTGCCCTTTAAATCCTGAGCCGCCGCACGCCGTCGCCCACTTTCCGTCTTCGCTCGAGTCGCCGCCGCGCTGTCGCCATTCGCCGCCACCGTTCAATCTCACCGCCAGCGGCCGGTCGTCGTCGTCCAGCTGCGTCACCGCCTCCGCATCGCTGTCGCCGACTTGCTGCCGCCCTCGTCGCCGCCAGGGAGCCTCCCCAGCGCCGCGCATTCCTTCGCCGCCCGGTCGCCGTCGCGCCCGGCCTCCTCGCCGTCGCCACTCGATCTCCGTCGCCACCGCCGATCTCCCGCTCCTACCCGCGTCGCCACCTTCGCCTCGATCTCGTCGACCCGCCCACGCGTTCGCCGCCGCCGGTGAGCGTCTCCATCCTCCTCCCCTCTCTCTCCCCCTTCCCGGCCGACCGCCGCCAAGCCGCACGCCGTCGCCGGACGGGTGCGAAGCTCGTCCTCGCCGCCTCCCGCTGCGGTCGTCGTCGCCTTCGCGACGCCGTCGTCAAGCCGTCGCCACCCGCGCTCGTGCGTTCCCGCGCCCGCCGCTCGCTCGCCGTCGTCGCGCCAGCCCGCTGCCGCCGCCTCGCTCGGTTGCGCCGAGTGCGCCGCCGTCCCGGTTGTCCGCCGCCGCTGTCGCCGGTCGCCGGTCATCGCCGTCGCGCCGTGCCGTGCGCCGTCGCCGGGCGTTGCCGCTCTCGCCGCCGCCAGCTCCCGCCGCCGGCCGCGCTCGCTCCCCTCTCTGCTCCCCTCTCGCTGACCGACGGGGCCCACCCGTCAGTCGCCCCGCGCTCTCCTCCTCTCTCTCCTCCCCGGGCCCGCGTGTCAGTCTCTCCCTCCCTCTCTCTCTCACCGACAGGTGGCCCCCACCTGTCAGCCGTCGCCTCCTCTCTCCTCGCTGACGTCAGCAGCCCCATTAATTGCGCAATAATTGATTTAGGACTTTTCTGTTTAGCTAAAAAACCCAGAAAACTTCTAAAATTCATAAGTAATTCATCTAGTCTCTGTTTAGGTCCATTAAAATTTCATTAAATTCATAAAATTGTTAAGAATCCATTAAAAATAGTTTCTTTTGCTGTTTCAGTAGAGTTTGTGCCTGTTTTATTTATTTTTGTGCTTTATCGCTTAGATTCGGACCTTGTCGAAGAGCCGGTTTACTTCGAGATCGTCACCGAAGGGGCCAGAGCAAGGCAAGTGACACTCATCCTTGAACATATTGAACCCATTATTGCAAATTCCCCGCTTTATTTATTCAAATATGCATTGTTTCAATTAAAGTATTAACTTTATGTTATTTTCGGGTAAACCTTATTATTATGCCGTTGTTTATCCAACTTTATTCATTGCTGGACTAGGGGTAATTTGATTAGAGTTAGGCTTAGGTTAATGCTTAGCCGTGCTTAGAACAAATAGCTCATGGGATCACATTTAATCATGCTTAGTTCTAGATAGCTGAGATATTGATTCATCACCCGGTTCGAGTTAATGTCAACTAAAATATTGATAATGGTGGGCTGTGGGTGCATGGTTTTGAGAGTTGCACCCATGGCGATTAAGGACCGGTTCACGGGAAACCCTGGAAGTAATTAAGTGCTAACCACACGCCGAAATGGGTAAGGTGGGATTTGAAGCATGACTTCGAACTATTTGACGTACCCAGGCAAGGGTAGGCGTGTTGGAGTTTGGATGGGCAATCATGGTGTAACGAAAGCCTCTGCTGCTTCCGGATCTACCAAGGCACAAGAGGGGACTGCCCGACTTGGTGTAAAGGAGGGGGTGGACCTGAAGTGTGGTACGATTAAATAGGAAGGGTTATGTGACAGGTCCTATCACGGTCTCCTTTCTGGTATACCATGGTGGTATGTCGGCGCACGTTCAAGTGTAGTGGAGTCGTGTCTTGTGGGTAAAATAGTACACCTCTGATCAGAGTATAATCTATTCGAATAGCCGTGCCCACGGTTACGGGCGAGCTCCCAGCTTCACTGTGATTAGTGAACCTCTAATAACTTGAGTAATTGGTTTTTCACTCCGGACTACTGCAACGTGGTGTAGCGTTGAGTAGTGGTTGTGCCTGTTGCAACGTGGTGTAACGTTGGACAGTGTTGTGGTATTTTTACAACTGTTATCTACTTATGCTTCACTGTATTCAATTATCTTTGTTCTTTTAATCTCTGTTATTTGTTTAACTGCTGCTTTATTGCAACTAACCCTAGCCTGTTCTTGTTAATCCCTATGCATCATTTATTTCCCCCTTGTCCGTGTTACTTATTGAGTACGGTGGTTTGTACTCAGCCTTGCTTAACTTTCCCCACCAGAGCTAGAAGTTGAGTCCGATGGAGGTGCCTCTCAGGAGTGAGCTGATTCGCCGTCGAAGCGTTGCCTGTGGACTGGAGCCGTACCCGCTGGAGCTAGTCTAACTTTTTCTTTCCGCTGCATTTCCGCTAGAATAAGTGTAATTTTCAGTTGTTTCTAAGAACGATGGTTATGTAATCAACATTGTCTTTTTGTGTACCCTGGCTGGTCCTGGACAGGGATTTAATACACAATTAAGTTCAGAAATTTGTGTGAGGAATTTTTGGGCGTGACAATGAAGCTGATCATCTTGTGCCCCGAGGCTGCATCTACCAACTGATCGGCTACTGGCATCAGGTTTTCGTCTTTTGGCGTTGCTTTGTTCAAATCTCTGAAGTGCATGCATACCTGAAGCTTGCAGTTCTTCTTGAGCACAGCGACGATGTTGGTGTCCCACTCTGCGTACCGACAAGGCCGAATAAACTTGGCATCATACAGCCTGGTGATTTCTGCGTTGATTGGTTCATACATGTCGTGCTTGAATCTCCATGGTGTTTGCTTGAAGGGTCGATAGCCTGGCTTAATCGACAGCCGATGTTCAACAATCGATTGGCTTAGTCCTGACATCTCATGGTACTCCCATGCAAAGCAGTCGACGTACTCTTTTAATAACTTTATTAATTCCCCCGATATTCTAGAGGTAGGTTTGCACTGATGTATGTCAGCCTCGGCCCCTCTCCAGGTGGTATGTCTATCTCTTCTAACTTATCGGCTGACATAAACCCTTGGCCTAGTTTTTCATCTAAGTCGTCGACTGCCCCAGTCAGGGTGTTTACTGGGACTCCTGATCGCGCATTGGCTGAATCCTAGTGTCCGATATGCTCAGGAATTCCCCTGACTAGGGTTTCCCAGATATGCATTCATAGCCTTTTGACTCCCACGGGGGGAGGTCCGTGGTGGCTACGTTTACCGACCTATCTGCTGCGACCACCTCCACCTGGTCTCCATGCCACTGTATTAGGTTTTGGTGCATGGTGGACGGTATGCAATAGTTGGCATGAATCCAATCTCTTCCATGGAGCAGACTGTAAGATCCCTTGTCGTCGATGATGAAGAAAGTGGTCGGCAGCGTCTTGCTTCCGACTATGGGTTCGATGTTGAGGCACCCCTTGGCTTCCGATGAGTTGCCCCCGAAGTCTTTCAGAATCATGTTGGTCCTGATTAGATCCTCGGGGGTCTTGCCCAGCTTCCTGTAGGTGGAGTACGACATCAAATTGACTGTTGCACCACCATCGACCAACATCTTGGCCATTGGCTTCCTGTCAACATGCCCTTGGATGTATAGCGGCCGAAGATGCCGATGGTCTTTTTCTACCGGTTTTTCAAGGATGGCCGGCTACGACGGCAGGACTAGCTGGGCAGTCGCCTCTTGTGCTTCGTCGTTGAACCAATTGGCCTTGTATTCTGCTGGGAGTATGACAACCATGCTCATGTCGGCCAATGGCTTGTGAACTTCAGATTTGACGCACCATTCTTTGCGTGTCCTCTTCAGTGCCGACGAGTGTTCTTCGACCCGCTGCTATTGTAGTTCTTGTTGATGGAGGCGTTGGAGCCATCTCTTTTTGTTCTTGGTGAACAACCTAGTAGGGCACCATTGCTCAGGCTTCATCGGCTGGTCATGTTCTTCACCTTGGTAATATTGCCCGACTTCTTCCTCTTCGTACTCCTGTTCTCGCAGATCCAACCTATCATGCACCAGGATATGGCACCTTGCATCTCTTGGTGGTTTCCATGACCTCCTAGGGCACGAGCGTTCGCTGGTGTGATCCCATTCCTTGGGTGTCACGCCTAGAAATTTACACCAAATTTCTGAACAATAGCATGTATTAAATCTCGGTCCAGGCATCAGCCCGAGTACACACTATGACAAATTAATACACAGTTCCACGTCTTAAAAACAAATAAAAACAATTATCTATCGAAATGCAGCGGAAAAAGAAAACAAACTAAACCATCTAATCTTCAGCTTTAGCTGGCGATGACGGCTCCACACCACAGGCATTCTCGACGGCGGACTGAACCCCACTTCAACCTTCGGAACAACCTTCTGACTCAGGCTCTGGCACTTGCTCTGGTGGGGGAAAATTAAGCAAGGCTGAGTACAAACCACCGTACTCAACAAGTAACACCTAATAGAGGGAGAATAATGAATGCAATAGGGTAACAAGGATAGGCTAAGGTTAAATTGCACAAAGCTGCAGTAATTTATCAAAACAGTAGATAAAATAGACTAAAATAAAAGTAAAGTAACATTTAAAATAATCATCCACTGTCCAACGTTACACCATGTTGCAACAGGCCCGAACCACTGTCGAACGTTACACCACGTTGCAACAGGGTCAACCCTCTGTCCAACGTTAAACCACGTTGCGACAGACCCAAACCACTGCCAACGTTACACCACATTGCGCATGGTCAAACCAGTTCCAAGATTAATAAAATTATTAAAGAGGTTCAACTAATCCCAGTGAGTCTGTCAGTTCGCCCAATAACCGCGGGCACGGCTATTCGAATAGTTTTACTCTGCAGAGGTGTACAACTTTACCCACAAGACATGGCTCCCAAGCATGTTACCATGCCCCAACGTATCACCACGATACCTCAGTACGGAAACCATGATAAGACCTTTCACCTAACCCTCCCTAGACAATCGCACCACACTTTAGGTTTCACCCCCTCCTTTACACCAAGTCGGGCAGTCCCCTCTTGTGCCTTGGTAGATCCAGAAGCAGCAGAGGCTTTCGTTACCTTGGTTAGACCCACGAGGAACTTCGGCGACGACTTCGAGAACGAACGGCGCTGCGACGGGGTCAAAACCTACGACAAACAAGGCAAAACAAACAAAACAGGCTAAAAACTACTGAAACAGAGAAAGAAACTATTTTTAATGGATTCTTGGCATTTTTATGGATTTAATGAAATTTGAATGGACCTAAACGGAGACTAGATGAATTACTTATGAATTTTAGAAGTTTTCTAGGTTTTTTAGCTAAACAGAAAAGCCTTATTGAATTATTGCGCAATTAATGGGGCTGCTGACGTCAGCGAGGAGAGAGGAGGCGCTGACAGGTGGGGTCCGCTTGTCGGTGGGACAAAGGGGAAGTGGGCGGCTGACAGCTGGGCCCCACGGGAGGAGAGAGAGGGAGAGAGGGGAGGAGAGGCTGACACGCGGGCCCGACCGAGAGGGAGGGGCTGGCGGGTGGGACCCGCTGGCCAGTGAGAGGGAAACAGAGAGGGGAGGAGAGCGCAGCTGGCGGCGAGCGGCGCGGCAGAGACGGCGAGGGCCGAGGAGAAGGAGAAGGTGGCGACGGCGATGACCGACGGCGCGAGGGCGTCGAGGTCGGCGACATCGACCGGCGACCGGAGGGCGACGACGGCGTTGGCGAGCACTGGCGTGAGGCGACGGGTGGCGGCGCACGGCGAGGCAGGGGTCACGGCGAGCGGAGGGGTGGCGGCGACGGAGAAGGTGGCGACGAGAACGGCGACGACGAGAAGGCGTGGAGGAGGCGGAGACAGCGACGGGGTGGCGCGGCTCGGAGCGGCGACGAGCGGTGGGAGGGAAAGACGGTGACGGACGCCGGCAGCGGGGCTTGGCGACCGTGCGACGACGGTGACGAAGGGCGGAGATGAAGGTGGTGGTGGGCGGAGGGGCGACGGCGACGCAAAGATGGCGATTGCGACGAAGTGGGGAACGGCGGCGTGGAGACACGGCCGAGAGGGAGAGGGATCGGGGCGGCGCGGTGGTGAGTCAGCCAGCGGCGCGGCGGGTGGAGGAGCTCAGCGACGGCGTCGCGAGGGTGACGGTGCTGGCGGAGGGTGGTGGACGGCGGTGACGGCGACGACGTCGAGCGGCGACCCGGCGGCGGCAGCGCGTGGCTCCTGGGCGCTTACCGACGGCACGGGGAGGTCGGCAGCGGTGGCAAAGAGGGAGGAAAGAGGGAGAGAGGAGAGGAGAACTCACCAGCGGCGACGGAGAGCGGCAGCAGGTCGGTGAGGACGAGGCAGAGGTGGAGACGCGGATGAGCGACGGCTTGCGACGTTCGGTGGCGAGACCGGCCAACGGCGTCGAGACGACGGGGCACGGCGGCGGGAGGGACGAAGGGGGCGGCGATGAAGCTCGGCGACCACCGGTGCCGACGAAGGCCGGCGGGAGGTCGGTGAAGACGAGGCGGCGGTGGTGACGCGGGTGGGCGGCGACGTCCGACGGCCGACGAGGAGATCGGCGGCTGACGGCGACGGAGGGGAGCTTCGGGCGGAGAGGGGGAAAGTGGCGGCGGGGCAGCGGCACGGGGATTTTATAGGGTGGTGGCGCCGGCTAGGGCGGAGCGGCCGGTGGAGACCGAGTCGACGACGCGGCGAACTCGGCGGCGGCGGTTGCGGGGGCGGCGCGGCGGCCGGAGGAGTCGAGGCGGAGGCGGACTCGGCCGGCGCGGCGCGGCGCGGGCACGGGCGCGGGCGCTGGCGAAGCTTGGTCGCTGACAGGCGGGGCCCGCCTGTCAGTGGCGCAAGGAAGGAGGGAAGCGAGACAGACTTCGCCGTGGCGCGGCGGGAGCGGGCGAGCTGGGCCGACGGCCCAGGCGGAGGGGAGCGCGCGCGGGAGGGGCGGGAGGCCGATGGCCTGCTCGGCTGGGCCGGCCCGGGAAGGAGGAAAAAGAAAAAAGAAAAGGGAGAGGAGGAAAATTGGACTTCGGCCCAATTTGAGAAGGAAGGGAAAAAGAAAGGAAAAAGGAGGGAAAAAGGAAGACCCCATTTTTGCTGAATTTTAAATTAATTTGTTTGATCAAATTTTATACTTCTGCAATTTGAATTTAAATCCAGTTAATTGATTTGCGAGCCTCGATTTAATTAAATTAATTCCTTTTAGAGGGATTTTTCCTGAGTTAATTAAGCCAATTGTTATTTACGAATTTCTTTTACGATTTTAGGCTTGGGAAAAAAAACTCCGGGCGTGACATTGGGGTAGTCTTCACTGGACGGCAACTGAATTCTTTCTTCCTAGCAGTACTGGAAGAAAGGACAATCCCAGTGATTGTCATATCCAGCCCGCTCGTCGCGCCTTTGGTTCTTTTCGTAGCGCCGATGGTACCTGCTCATCATTGACGTAGACTCGATGTTGGTTGTACCTTGGCGCTTCCTCGAGTGCTTGTTCCGCATGTAGCCGATGTCGGCGTGCACCATATTGACGATAAATGGATGCCCATCTATCTTCATCGGCTTTTTTGGCTCTTCGAACTTGATCCGGCTTTGTTGCACGGCCGCTTGGATCTAACGCCGGAAGATTTGGCAGTCATTAGTGTGGTGGGAGACAGAGCTATGCCATTTGCAGTAATTTTTCTTTTTCAATTCTTCAGCCAATGGTATGACATGTCCTACAGGCAATTATATATGCTTTTCTTGCAGCAGGAGGTCGAAAATCTTATCGGCTTTATTGACATCGAAGTCGAACCTCTCTGTCTCCTTAGCTCCTTTCACCTAGGGACAATTGACTGGTTTCTTGTTCCTGGTCCACTCCACCAAACCTATGTCTGATTCATCGAGCTTAGAGTCCGATGATTCTTCAGCCAGGTACGTGACTCAACGTTGAAACTTGTCTTTCCTTGCTTCCTAGTATCGGACTTCATGGGCCAATAGCTTCTGCACGAGGTGAGCTAAGCTCTCGAACTCCTGGGCCGAGAACTTTTCTCTAATCTGGCCGAGTAAGCCTTGGAATGCTAACTCGGCCAACTGTTGGTCACTGAAATTTAGTCGATAGCAACGACTCCTTACATTCTGGAACCGCTGCACCTAGTAATGGACCGACTCATCCACCTTTTGTTTCATAGTAGTGAGATTGGTCAGGTTTATCTCTTGTACTCCTGCAAAGAAGTACTTGTGGAATTGTTTTTCAAGGTTGGCCCAATTACTAACCGAATTCGGAGGGGCGATGAGAACCAAGTGAAGGCCGACCCAGAGAGTGACAGCGGGAAGAAACGCACTTTGAGTGTTTCTTCAGCCGATGCTTCGCCACACTGGGCTAGAAATCGGTTGACGTGTTCGATGGTCGATGTACCATCTTGCCTGGAGAACGTGGAGAAATCTGGTACCCTGTACCGGTGAGGTGACGGCACCCTTTCAAACCACTTCGGGTACGGGCGCCGATACATTGTAGTCTGTTCTTTCGGCCTTAGGCCGAAACACTCTCGCATAACCTCGGCTATGCGGTCTGTCCACTCCTCGTCCCTGAATTGCCCCCCAGGCACTGGGTCTGGCTGACGAAACTGGTTTTCATACATCGACTCCTGCCGATGTGGCCATGCTGGAGGCGGCTGATTCTGCTGGTTCTCCCTGTGCTATGGGTCAGCGTACCGCACATACCTCGGTGGAGTCCTCTCTATATAAGGCTGCTTGGGCCTTTCTAGAGACCCCTCCAGTTGAATGCGGGGATGTGGCTGTATTGGCTCCTCATCTCCTGGGGGATCTCTCCCGTCCCTGTACGGCCGATATCTTGGACTCTCCCCATCTGGGAAATACTTCGGCCCTCTTTGGTGTGACTCTCCATCAGGAACACCATCGGCTCCCTGCCGAATCAATCCCGACAGAGTGTTTCCAGCACCCCCGACTAGTTAATGAGTGTGTGGTGGACTGCCAAATCTATCATGTCCTGTAGATTCGACTGATTCTCCAAAGGGGGGTTGCTCCCTTTTCCTGGCTCCGAGCTGGGTGTTGGGAGCTGCGCCTTCTGCACCGGGCCACCCCGGGTCGTGCTGAATGACTCGAGGCACAACTTCTGGAACATGTCTACGTGTCGCTGCACTAGGGCCCGATGCTCCTTGGTGAGGTTTTCCCAAGTGACGGGGAGGATGTTCTCTTCACTGACTTCCTTCACGGTCATCGTTCCTGTCTTGACTAGGTGAATGCTTGACTGACTCGTGGTTGGATTGGGTTCTTCTTAGCACTGTCCCACTAGGCGTGCCAAAAGTGTGTTGACGCTGAAAATGACAATCAACAGTCACACACATAGGCCTGGAATCAATCTTAGACCATTCCAGTACAGGACCTAATTCTTAGGAGTACTGGACGTGCTAGTCAGCTTGATCCTGTAACTGACAAGATATAACATAGGAAACAATTAAACCCGAAGCCGATATCAGTCGGACAGCCGATACTGTCCCGGGACCCTAGCCGATGAACTAAACGACTGAGTCAGAAATGTGCTCAATCGGTTGAGTCAGAAGCAGGATAAACACTAAACAGACCAACCAGCCAATTAATCTTAAAAGATCGGACCCAACCGAGACAGTCTTAAGATTAATCAGCCGATCGGACCGATTCGGTGCTTATCTCACGTACAACCGATAGCACACGTGCTCACACCAGAATGCTATACTAATTACTAGCATAAGAACAATAATAATCAATAGCATACATGCTCACACCAGACCTAGAAGATCGAACCTAATCGAGACAGTACAAATCTAAGTATAACCATGCATGAGATCAACTAATATTTATTGCATAAGAGCAACAAGTTAGCAAACCAGCGTAATCCATCAACCAATCCATTAAACTCAGTCCATCGGACATATTTCTTATAAACAAATCGCACCAAAAATATATAGATCATACCTAACCAAGACAGTATGCAATCTATTACGATATAATCATAGAAATATGAAGATCGATGAGCATAATGAACCAATCGACAGATTACTTAAGATAATGCTGGCTAAAACTCCAGCAATAAGCCCTCGCGAGCTCCGATCTAATCTGGTAGCACAAACCCAGCAAGCCAGATTGATTGGAGCAAACCGAGATAGAATCAGGTTAACCGGAACCATGCTAGTAGATCAAACAAAAGAACTCACGAGGACTTGATCGAGAACTAATACTACTCTAAACCATAAAAGATTAAAGCAATACTAGAACTCAGCCCGCCGATCAACTAAGCAGGAGATCAGACTTAACCGAGACAACCCTGCTCTAGTTGATCGTTGGGTTTTGACAAACATGAACTTACATTGCAAAGCTGACAAACCCCGCATCGAAAGCTCAAGCAAGTCGAAGGTTTTGGACGGGATGCGCCAAGTTTGATTGATCTAGGGATGATTTACAATGACCCCGGACACACATATTTATACCCCGGGTGTTAACTAACCTATTCGGATAAGAATCTGTTACTAAATAACTTGTAACGCTCGGACTGTAATTAAATACAAAAATCCTAAACAAACTCTAAGCTAAATCCTAATTATTGGACATAGACTCACAACTAATACCGAATCTATCTCCAGGCTTTCAGGCCTACCGGGACTCCAACTCATGTCTGATTCGGATTCCATCGGCTGCATCCATACCACATCCAATGTTCTTCTCCAGCCAATTCGCCCCTTCTTTGTACGATTCGGTCTTTAGCTATGTTTCAATCCATAACGGTAATTTGCCAAAATTTGGCATTAACAGTCTGCTATCAACAAGTTCGAGCCAGTGATCCACCACAATTACATTTGCATGAAGCTGCCAGGCCCTCAAGGTGTGATCAAGGTGCAAGGGAGTCAGCTAACAGCTAGACAATCTCAGATGGTTGGGGCACCAAGCAACAAGGGTATTCACATGGTGGAGCAGCAATATGAAAAGGTGAACCTGCAAGACGCCTACGGGTCAAAAAGACCAACCCTAGAAGGGAAGACTAAAAAGGTGATTGCGGATGAATCCAGGCTAGAAAAATGCATATTGATTGGCGAAAGTTTGTCGAAAGAAGAAGGTAGCATTATGCGAGCATCAAAAATAACCTTGACGTATTTGCCTGGTCAGCACAAGAGCTTGGAGGAGTAAGCAGAAACCTGATACAACATGAATTTGCAGTAAACAGTGAGTGCATGCCAAAATAGCAAAAGTTGGGGAAAATGTCGATTGATAGGCAAGAAGCCACCAAAATCGAAATAGACAAGTTGCTCAAAGCACATGTGATAAGAGAGGTCAAACACCCAGAGTGGTTAGCAAACCCAATGCTGGTCAAGAAGGCAAATGGCAAGTGGAGAATGTGCATCGACTTCACAGACCTGAACAAGGCGTGTCCAAAGGATGATTTCCCACTTCCTTGAATTGACCAGCTAGTCAATTCAACCGCCGAATGCAAGTTGATGAGCTTTCTGGATGCATATTTGGGATATCAAGTATTCATGGTACAGGAGGATGAGGAAAAAACATCATTCATCACACCATTTGGAACATACTGCTTTGTGTGAATGCCTTTTGGGCTGAAGATTGCAGGTGTCACTTTCGCAAGGCTGGTAGCAAAAGTGCTAGCTAGTCAACTTGGAAGGAATGTGGAAGCGTATGTGGATGCATAGCTAGTCAACCCATGTTGAAGACTTGCAAGAAACATTCAGCAACTTGAGAAGGGCGCAAATGAAGTTGAATCCGAAAAAAATTGTGTTCGTTGTCCAGGCGGGCAAGTTGCTTGGTTTTTTTGTCATGAAAAGAGGAATAGAAGTGACCAAAAAAGATAGAAGCAATTCAGCAAATGGAGCCACCCAGAAATACAAGGGAAGTGCAACATCTCATAGGCAGATTGGCCTCTCTAAGCCGATCTTTGATAAGAAATGCAGAAAAAGGCTTGCCATTTTTCAAAACCTTGAGAGGAGTCGCAAAATTCAACTGGACAAGCGAATGCCAACAAGCATTTGACAATCTCAAGCAGTACCTGCACAACATGCCAACTTTGGCAAGCCCGAAGCCAGGAGAACAATTGTTGTTATATGTGGCAGCAACAATGGAAACAGTTAGTGTAGTATTGGTGCAAGAGCAAGATGATAAGTAGATACCAATATACTTTGTATCAGAAGCACTGTAGGGTGTCAAAATGAGATACTCTGAGATGGAGAAATTTGTATATGGCATCGTTATGGCATCAAGGAAGTTGAGGCACTACTTCATGGCGCATGAAATCAAAATTCCATCCTCCCACCCCCTGGGAGAAATAATAGGAAACAAGGAGGCAATGGGAAGAATCGCCATGTGGGCAATGGAGTTGGCCCTGTTTGATTTAAAGTATGTGGCATGAACCTCCATAAAGTCACAAGTACTAGCTGATTTTGTGGCACAGTGGACTTCAACGGAAGTTGAAAAGTCTGACAAGAAGGAAAAACCGTGGGTCATATACTCGGATGGATCTTGGAATGATAAAGGTGTAGGGGCTGCAGCAGTGATCAAGACACCAATGAAGCAAAGGTTGTGCTATTCTGTACAAATACTTTTCCCTTCCACAAACTACATGGCAGAGCATGAAGAAATATTGCTAACCATGAGAAAGGCAAGAGCCCTAGGGGCTAAAAGATTGCTCGTTAAGACAAATTCCAAGTTGGTGGAAGGGCATTTTAGCAAAACATTTAAAGCCAAAGATGAAACAATACAGAGATACTTGCAAGAAGGAACAATGAGAAGCATTTCACAGGAATAACAGTAAAAGCAATACCAAGAGGGGAGAATAGTTGTGGACACCCCGAGTATTATAACATCCAATGTCCAACGTGACCACCACATACTATTGGAGGAGTGGGATCCATACACGCATCAATAGCCACTCGTCCTCAATGTGTCCATGATCACGATTGACAACCTTCTGTTATAATAACCGAAATATCGAGTAGTGAGCGCAAGACATAACCGTAAGATAGCTTGCCAGTCTACTCCATCATATGCACATCAACCAGTCGAAGGAGGCGACCAAAAGCACACCCCAGTGACTCGATCCAAAGCGCTATCCCCAATTATCTCAAGCGATCAAAACCCGTTACGCTAGTCCCCAGGAATGCGACTAGCCTCACACTTTCATCGTAAGCAACTAATAGTCATAACAGTACCATACATACATGGATAATAAGTGGCAAGGTACATGACACAGCATAGGGTTCGAGGTCCCAACATACAACACATAAATAACAACGAAAGTCTCAAATAAAGCTCATAAGTATAAAACAAAAACCGGTGGTGCCACAACCCCACAAGGGCAAACCAACCGGGCAAGAACCAAGCTGCAAGAGAAGGGATCACTCATTGCCCTCGCCATCCCCGGTAGAACAGTGACCACACAAGAAGCACAACTCACACCCGGAATCCTGACCTGAAAATACAGACACCGGATTAAGTACAAGATTGTACTCGCAAGTCTTACCCAAAATTATATATGTAAGAGAGAGAGGAGTATGCAAGGTTTACCTTAACTTAAGCCATCTAGGTTCAATATTTGCATAAAGCCAATTTTATTGAGCAAATAACATGTGAAGCAGTTAAGTAATAATACATCTAGCATTATTTTAACTTAGGGACAGCAAGTATATAATTCTGAAATGCATAAGCAAAAAAACCCAAACAGCGTTCTCACCAACAACAAGGGACTACCAAAGTCTACACCATTGGGGCACAACATGCCAACTTTACCACCCAATATAAACCCATCCATATTAATCCATTTGATGCTAACATAACTGACTAACACATCAATCAATGTCCATAACCGAGGACGCGGCTATTCGAATAGATTATACTTTGATCAGAGGTGTAAAACTGGACCCACACGAAATGAACAAGGATCAAAAGCTACACAACCCGTCGAGTGCGATACGCGAGTGATACAAGCTCATTACATGCCTTCCCTAATCCCACCCTAACCACCTATACCACGCTGGGGTTCCCGACGATTCAGTCACGTGCATGTGTGGTGTGACCAAGGCGGGGGCGCCACGCGGGAGGCACCCCCGACCAACATAGGCACCCGAGGCCCTCCAAAGGGCTACCTGCCCTCACGTCTCTCCAACGTGGTATAAATGATACCAGTAGAACTAGTAAAGAGAAAGTCGGTCCCAAATAAGACATGTGGTAAGTTTGAAAGGTGCTTGAATAGATGTCAAAATGTTCGGTCCTTAATGACCCATACAGGGCTACTTGTATCAGGGGAAACCAACCTCCCTTCATCGCCCTATCACCCGTCCAAGTCAAACATATTTCATCGGCCATTATTTAGTGTAAGTGCTCAAATTTTATGCCCATTACTACACGTTGTCTATAGACCACAAATAATAGTATTGTCCAACCTTATAGTTCGATTAGCACTAAGCAGAGCTAAGCATGAATGAAGTAAACAAACCTAACACTCCTATACGGTGGTGACAAGGTATAAGGTCAGCAATATAACAGTGAATAAATGCATAACTAGGATATACAAATTCACCCAAAACCGACGTTTTGATATCTAGGCAACACATGCATACATATAGGTATAGTTTTGCAACCAAAATATTTATAGAGAAAGCATAGGTTCTATATGCTTAGGTGCTTGCCTTGATGCTGTAGGAGATCACTCTCAACGTCTGAAATAGGTTCGTCACACTCCGGGATCTCCGAATCTATCAAAAAGAAGCAATATGCGAATAAGAGCCAAATAAACATGCATATGCAAAAAAGTGTCCCTCGGCTATCCTAAAATTTACACGAGAGTCCTCGCTACAGTGTTATGTGCCAGACGAGGTCCCTAGCTGGAGCTACGGTCTTTGTTTTGAAAGAACCTTTGCTTTTATTTAATTCCCAGACGAGGTCCCTGGCTGGAGCTCACGCAGAGGCAGCCATGGCCGGCTCAATCTAGGGCTCGCCGGCGAGAAACCAAGCGGCGAATTGGGTCGACATCTGAAGAAAAAAAGTGTCCCTCGTCGTTACGCACCTGTGGGTGGTGAATATAGGGTGAAAGGTGGTCTGTAGCTTGCGAAACACGAGGTACAACGGCGGTGGTTCTCAGGATGTGCATGCATGTTGAGTTACAGCTCGGAATGGGCTATATGGGTGCATGCAGGAGGTGTTCAGGGATCCCTAGTGTCTCACCGTGCAGCTGAAAGGAGTTAGAGAGGTCCAGAAAGCAGCGTCGATGTTGGAGGTGCCTGGCAACACAACGAACGCAGTGGCGACCCAAGAACGCCTAGATCTGGCCATAAAAACCCCAAACAAATGTTTGAATGAGCTAGAACATTGCATGCAGAGCCTTTTTGGTCAAGGGAAAGAATCTGGAGCTCACCGGACAGGCAGGAACAAAGCCAACGGGTCTAGAACGAGGCTGAGGTAGAAGACGAGCGTTCTCCACACCTGGAGCTCAGCTTGGGCTGATTCTTGGTAGTGTTACATCTGGGAGGAAGATGAACCAGCACGAGCAGCACGACCCTGTATCTCGGCCTGGAACGTCAGGAACGCTGGAAGCTTGGGTGACGTGACGGCCGGCGATGAGCTTCTTTCTCTGGTGACCGGCAGAGAAGAAGAGGGAGCTTGGGGGCGAAAAATGGAGTCTCTCTATGGTTTGCTTGTGCTGGAGTGGAGTGCGGAGGATGAAGGCTGAGCTCAGTGGCTTAGAGAAGAAGGAAAGGGCAGGGAAAGAGAGGGTGCCACCGCCTCTCCCTTTCCTTGTATGGCCAAAACGTGGATAGAGTTTCCTACTAGCTCAGGGAGTGTGAGAGGGTTAAGTCACTGCCATCTAGGCCCTGGGTCACTACTGGGACCCACAAGTCATAGAGAGAGGTGGAAGAGGAAGAGACAAGAAGGAAAGACAAAACTAGATTTATTCCCTCGCTCACTCATGACCTGCTAATTCGAAATGGTTAGGAGGGAAAACAAAATTTGGCCTCAGGACCATAAATAGAATTTAGAACAAGTTTTCAAACCCAACTGGTTTCACTCACAAATATTGAGTAAATTAATTCTCGCAAAAAAATTAAATCGGTTAATCTGAATGTTTGTTTGAATTTTTAGATGGTCAAAACAGATCAAAAAAATTCCACAAAATTTATATTTTACGATGATAGATAAACTAATATTTGAATAAAATATTAAACACATATACTTTTGTTTAAGTTATTGTTCAATTAAAAGTGGTTAAAATTTACCGATTAGAGTTAATTTTGTTACCGCATATGATCAAATTGCAATATAAGAAATATGAAATCTAAATGACAACAAATGCACTTCTAAATACATGGTTATGAGTGTAAGGCTGCTACAATAGTGAAGCCGACGAGTTGGCACGCGCGGCATGACTAGGTGAACCTTTGGAAAATTCATTCTTTGACAAGTTGACAAGCTCAAGAGCGCCTAGAACAGAGCAAGTTACATGCATAGAACATGCCCAGAAAGACTGGAGGGAGTAAATACTCAAATACCTAGTGAGTGGAGAGCTTCCAGAAGATCAAGCGGAAGAAAAAGAATGCAGACAGTAGCCCGCAAGTACAAGGTGATCAATGCGCAATTGTACAAAAGTAGAGTAACATCACCATAGCTAAAATGTGTAGCAAAGGAAGATGGAATTGACATGATTAGGGAAATACATGAAAGTGCATGTGGAGCACATCAGGCAGCATGCTCTGTAGCTGCAAAGGTCATAAGGCAAGGAATATACTGGCCAACAATACTCAAAGATACAAAAAGATACATCAAGACGTGCAAAGCATGCCAAATGCATAGGCCGCTTATGAAGGCAAACCCGAATGAATTGCAAAGCATACCACCGGTATGACCATTTTATAGATGGGGAATTTACATTGTAGGACCCCTGCCAAGAGCAAACGGAGACCTCTGGTTCGTCATCGTGGCTATTGAGTACTTCTCAAGATGGATAGAAGCAGAGCCTATGGCCAAGATCACTTCTACCGTAGTGCAAAAATTTGTGTGGAAAAACATAGTGTGCCATTTCGGCATCCCAAAGGAAATCGTATGCAACAATGGGAAAAAATTCAAGTCTGGCAAATTCAAGGAGATGTGCCAGCGGCTGAACCTTCAGATCAATTTCGCTTTAGTTGGGCATCCTCAAACCAATGACGCAGCAGAAAGAGCAAATGGCAAAGTGGTACAGGCGATCAAGAAAAGGTTGCAAGATCAAGCGAAGGTCAAGTGGCTAGAGGATTTGTTTAAGGTGCTATGGGCACTTAGGACAACACCACTAAGGGCGACAGGAGAATCTCCTTTCATATTAGTATATGGAGATGAGGCAATGACCCCAAGTGAGATAGGAGCCCTTTCCCCAGAGTAATTTTTGACCAAGGGTCCTCGGAAGCCAGGGAGATGTCTCTGGAGGAAGTAGATGAAGTTCGCATCGAGGCACTGCACAAAATGGCACACTACGCTGATGGGACAACAAAATACTACAATAGCAATGTAAAACCAAGAATCATCAAACAAGGCGACCTGGTGTTGAAGAAAGTCCTTAATGAATTGTCAGTTAGAAAATTGGAATCCAAGTGGGAAGGACCATACATCATCAAAGAACAGGTACGAGTAGGAACTTTCAAGTTGGCAACCCTCGAGGGAAGAGTAGACCACACTTGGAATACAGTGTCACTCAAGAAGTTCTATATGTAAAAAAAAGAGTAGATTACTTGTATAAGAGTGACACTATGTACATACTCGCAAAGTTATAGCAAAGAAACACAGGACGTAGGGCTATTATCCAAAATGGAGGCCTGAACCTGCATAAACGAGCTGTCAAAAACAAACACATCACAATGTGCAAATGGAGCGCATTGCTTCAAAGATGAGGCTAAAAAGTTCTTGCATATGCACAAGATGCATATGCCCTCAGCAAGATGAGGGCAAGAATATACCAATGTGCAGCTAAAGCACATTGTCTCAGAAAAATGAGGCTAAAAAGCTCTTGCATATGCACAAGATGCGTATTCCCTCAGCAGGATGAGGGCAACAATATACCAATGTGCAGCTCAAGCACATTGTCTCACAAAGATGAGGCTAAAAAGTTCTTGCATATGCATAAGATGCATGTAAGATACCTATACCGGGGGTATCCAGAGACTATACAAATATGTACGGTCAATGGGGTACCGAATAGGAAAGAGAATATATCTGTACGGTGTCGGCTAGGAGTCTGGTACGTACTGGATTGCATGCCGTGTACTTCGGACCCAAGCCATAACCAAATTGGGATAGATCTTAGTCTTACTAGATTAGGACTCTATCATATTTGTAACCATTCCCCCACTATATAAGGGGTACGGGGTGCCCCCTTGAGGGCAACGGAGATTCATCTACGCAATACGATCGCGAACTAGCATTAAGTTATTATCTCGCCACGTCGAGAGCCTGAACCTAGGTAAATTGCTTCACTCTTCATCATTAACCATCGAATTCCGAGCTCGGTAGCCACCCTATAAGTTTATTGCCGACACCTATCGTTGACAGTTGGCGCGCCAGGTAGGGGGTGTGCTATCTTTCTTTTTCGATCTAAAGCTCTTTTCAGCGAAATTCAATGGACTTCAACTCGGACATCATGAAGAGGAAGTTCCCGCCGGGCTCGACTTTCAACTTCGGCAGCATCAGGCTTCAGACCAACCAGTTCGGTGCATTGTCGTATACCGACTCAAGCTCCTCCGACTCGGATGAAGAAGTTTGCTGGTTCGAGCCTAACAAGGAAGCATCGGGTCAGAGTCAGATTCAATCTGGGTCACACGACACCGAGATGCTCTCTCCTACCTCGGACTGGCAGGCTAGTCAGGGGGCGACTCCGATGGAGGTCGAAACCAATCTCGAGACGGCGCCGACTCCTTTGGTTGACGCTTCCGAGACTCAGAGGTCTTTGCCGCTAGCAAGCCGGCGTCGCCTTCTTCTGCAGCCAAGCAGCAAGAGGAGGAGGCCCGACTAGCAGAGGAGCGCCGACTTGAGGAAGAGAAGGAATGCTAGGAGCGGGAGGAAAGGAAACGACAAGAGACGCAATCTCACGCCGCGCTGTGATTCCAATCTCGAAAGATGCAGCGCGACCTACTCCAAACCCAAGTCGACGGGCATGACGTCTTCAAGACGCCCCAGCAAAACGTCCGTGCGGCTGCCGATCTACTTGGTGACATCATCCAGCAGCTCTGACAGCTAGATCTACTTGTGGTGGAAACCATAAACAAGGTTAAGGCCATGGTGACTACTGCCGTGATCCAGCACTCCCTCCAGTGCACGACAGGTACCCCAGCCGCACGTTCGGAGGGTCAGTCGTCCAGATCTCCCAGGTCTCGGGCGAACATCTCCCGGCAACCGACTGGGTCCCAGCCGCATAGCGAAAGCAGAGCGCGCCGGCACTCTCTTGACTCGGCGCGGAAGAGAGACTCCATCGAAAGGCAATGCCGCATCGATGACGAGATTCACCGAATGGATCGGCAACACCAAGAGCTCAGGGCGCCTCAATCAAGAGCACTCCGCCAACCTCCGCCACAAGCTAGAACATCAACGCCACACCCACCAGGAGGACCGCTGCCGTGGGGACCACCGAAGTCATAGCCAGACGTCTAGGCATCGGTCACCCGAGAGCTCTGACACTGACATGACAAATGGCGTCCCGGTCTTCACAAATAACTTAAGTCAGTTGACTTGGCCAACTGGTTTCAAGCCCATTAGCATTAAGAAGTACGACGACTCCACCGACCCGAAGGCATGGCTCACGGTATACTCCATGGCCATCTGGGCAGCAGGAGGCGACACCAAAGCCATGGCCAACTATCTGCTAGTTGGCTTGGATGATTAGGCCGGACAAACGGTCCATTAACTCATGGGCAGAGCTCCGCGAACGATTCATCGCCAATTTCCAGGGCACATACGAAAGGCAAGGATGAAGTACGATCTATACCAAATCCAGCAAAGGAAGGGCGAATCTCTGCGGGCCTATATCAAACGGTTCTCAGAGGTCCGCAATTCCATCGCAGACATAAAAGATGACCTGGTCATCACCGCATTCTGGAAAAGGGTACGCGATGAGCCATTCATTGCCAAATTTACCAGGAAAGAGCCGACTACTGTCAAAGATTTCTTCGACATGGCTAATTCCTATGCAGCGGCCGCTGACGCGGTGTCCGCTTCAGAGGCAGACAAGCACGATGAAAAAGTTCAGCCGTCTGGCAAAGGAAAGGAGAAGGAGCACAAGAAGGACTCGGACTCACGGAAACAGGCCCGAGGAGCTGGTCGCCGTCGCAGATCGACAGTCGATTTAGCATCCCAAGATGTCTGATTATGACAAAGTCATGAACAGCAAGTGCCCCTACCACCTGAAGTCCTCCCACTTGGTCAAAGATTGCTTTGTCATGTGTCACTACGTAGAGCAGTTAGCCAAAGACAGTCGGGGGCCACCGGGCCAAGCAAGACAAAGCCCGCCGACAAGAAAGATGGCAACTTCCAGGATCCGCAAGCAAAGCTAAACCACATCTTTGGTGGCCCGCTCACGTACGCATCCAAACGGCAGCAAAAGCTCGCATCAAGGGAGATAAACACAACTGCGGTGGACGCCCCCTAGTACCTACGTTGGTAAGAAGTTCTGATCATGTTCGACTCCTCGGATCATCTTGACCGAGTGGCTCACCCGGGGCGGTACCCACTGGTGCTAGCCCCAGTCATCAAAAGTGTCAAGTTGAAGCGCATGCTCATCGACGGTGGAAGCGCTCTCAACATCCTCTTCGCCAAGACGATCGATGACATGAAGATCCCGAGGTCAGAGCTACGCCAGAGTAATGCACCCTTCCACGGGGTCATTCCTGGGCTGTCGGCAACACCACTCGGGCATATCACTATTCCGTTAACCTTCGGAGCAAAGGATACCAACCGGATGGAGAATATCTGCTTTGAAGTCGCTGACTTCAAGACGGCGTACCATGCCATCATCGGTAGGCCCATGCTGGCGAAGTTCATGGCGGTCCCGCACTACACCTACCTCATGGTCAAGATGCCTGGATCACATGGCGTCATTACCCTGCGCAGCAACATCAAGCAGGCCTTCAACTGCGAGGCGTAGAGCTACGATATCGCGCAACAGGCTGAAGTGCAGGCTGGCCGGGAGTAGATATGCGAAGCCTCGACTCACGAAAAGGGGGACGATGACCTGCCGTCCCAAAAGACGGCAAAGATCACCTCCAACGAGAAGAATCAGATCGCCCTCGACCCCGCCGACTCGTCTAAATTTACATTCATAGGAACTCAGTTAGATTCTAATAGGAACTCATGCTGATATGTCGGGAGTCCCTAGGGAAGTGATTGAGCACTCTTTGAATGTAAAAGACGACGCTAGGCCAGTTAAGCAGCGCCTCCGCCGCTTCGCACAGGACAGGAAAGACGCGATTAAGGAGGTGTTGACCAAATTGCTCGCGGCTGGCTTCATCAAAGAAGTGAAATACGCTGACTGGTTGGCCAACCCCGTCTTGGTCAAAAAGAAGAACAACAAATGGCAAATGTGTGTGGATTACACGGACCTTAACAAGGCATGCCCCAAGGACCCGTTTGGTCTGCCGCGCATCGACCAAGAGGTAGACTCGATGGCTGGTTGTGCATTACTCAGCTTCCTCGACTGCTACTCGGGCTACCATCAGATCAGCCTAAGACATGCCGATCAGATGAAGACCGCCTTCATCACACCGGCGCGGACTGCTACATCACGATGTCGTTCGGTCTAAAAAACGCAGGAGCAACCTATCAGCGAACGATCCAGGGTTGCCTCCACGACCAGATCAGGCAAAACGTAGAAGCATACATGAACGACGTGGTCGTCAAGTCGAGAAAGAAGGATGACCTACTAGATGACCTAGAGGAAACCTTCAATAACCTCCGGCGATACAGGATGAAACTAAATCCTAAAAAGTGTGTGTTTGGCGTCCCATCTGGCATGCTCCTTGGTTTCGTCATATCCTCATGAGGCATCGAGCCAAACCCAGAGAAAGTGCAAGGCATACTCAACATGAAGCCTCCTAGCAAGCTCCGACACGTGCAGAAGCTGGCCGGATGTATGGCGGCCCTTAGCCGATTCGTATCACTTCAAGTTACAGAAGAAGACCGACCACTTCACATGGACCCCAGAAGCACAAGAAGCCTTCGAGGACTTCAAGAAATACTTGACCTCTCCCGCTGTGCTGGCTTTGCCCAGGCCAAGCGAGCCGCTCCTACTCTATGTCTCAGCCACAACACAAGTCGTCAGCATGGTCCTCGTGGTCGAGCGGAAGAAGATGGACACGCTCAATTGGTGCAGCGACCAGTCTACTTCGTCAGCGAAGTACTCGGGGAGTCCAAGCTAAAGTATCCCCAAGTCCAGAAATTGCTCTACGGCGTCATGATCACGGTAAGGAAACTCGTTCATTACTTCCAAGCCCACTAGGTTTCAGTCGTAACATCCTATCCACTCGGCGATATTATACACAACAAGGAAGTGCAATGCCGCATTGCAATGTGGGCACTGGAGATGATGCCATACGACATCACCTTCAAGCCTCGCACCGCGATAACGTCACAGACACTCACCGACTTTGTGGCCGAGTGGACCGACGTACAACTGGAAATCGCGCCAAAAGAGCTGCCCCACTAGACAATGTACTTTGACGGTACCTTACGCATGTGGGGGCTAGGGCTGGAGTTGTGCATATATCACCCATTGGCGAAAAATTCAAGTACATACTCCAGATCCACTTCCTGGCCTCGAATAACGTAGCCGAGTACGAAGCATTCCTTCACGGGTTGCGGTTGGCTATATCCCTCAGGATTAGGCGGTTGCTCGTTGGTGGGGATTCCCAGCTAGTAGTCAACCAGGTCATGAACGAGTGGACCTGTGCTGACGAAAACATGCAAGCCTACTGACAGGAGGTGCGCAAGCTCGAAAATAAGTTCGAGGGACTTGAGCTGGTCCACGTTCTATGGCACAACAATGAAGCCGCCGACGAATTAGCCAACATCGGCTCAAAGCGACTACAGGTGCCAACCAACATATTCGTCGAACACCTAACAAAGCCAACAGTCGAGAAGAAGGGCGAACCCAAGCCAACCCCGTGTGAAGGAGAAGACGAAGGAAACAATGGCAAACCGCCGAACTCCAATGAACACACGGTCGCTATCATCAACAACGACTGGGGAACCCCATTCATCAAGTTCCTCACGGAGGAAGTCCTCCCGACAGATAAGGCAGAAGCCTTGCGCGTCAGCCAACAAAGCTACTGCTACGTCGTGTAAGATGGAGAACTCCTTCGAAGAAGCACGCCAGACATTCTTATGTGCTGCGTGCTCCCTGACGAGGGCAAACAAATCATCCAGTCGATCCACTCGGGCCTCTGCGGCAACCACGCCTTAGCCAAGACGCTATTCGGAAAGGCATATAGGCAAGGCTTCTTCTGGCCAACCGCCGTCACAGATGCGCAAGAATTGGTTAGAAAGTGTGAAGGATGTCAATTCTTCACAAGGCAGACACAAATGCCGGCACAGGAACTGCAAACTATCCCGATATCCTGGCCATTCGCTGTTTGGTGACTCGACATTGTCGGGCCCTTTAAGCACGCACTAGGAGGGTTCATCCACCTGTTCGTCGCCATGGACAAATTCACCAAGTGGATAGAAGCAAAACTGGTCACCACAATCGACTCGGTGCATGCGAGGGACTTCATACAGTACATTATCTATCGCTTCGGCATTCCGAACCGTATCATTACGGACAATGGTAGGTAGTTCATCTCTGGAGTCTTTCAGGATTTTTGCGAGGAGCGTGGGATCAAGATTTGCTATGCCTCCGTAGCACACCCAAAGAGCATCGGGTAGGTCGAGAGAGCTAACGGCTTGATCCTTCAAGGAATCAATACCAGAGTCTTCGACAGACTACATCCCTACGCCGGACGATCGGTGCAAGTGCTGCCACTAGTACTCTGGGCACTCCGCACATCCGTTAGCCACGATACGGGACAGTCGCCCTTCTTCCTCATGTACGGAGCAGAAGTAGTCCTACCCACCGAAATCGACCACGAATCCTTTAGCATACGCAACTACAACGAGTCCACGGCGGACATGGCCAGGGAAGACTACCACAACAGGCTTGAAGAAGCTAGGGATATCGTAACCATCCAGTCAGCACGTTACCTGCAGGGACTCCGCTGATACCACAACAGGAATATCCACGGACGGGCATTCCTAGTCGGTGACCTCGTCTTAATTATGCAAAGTACAGACCACCAAGGATTGACACAAGCACTCTCCAATCTGGGAAGGGCCCCACATCATAGCCGAGGTCAATCGGCCCGGCTCGTACTAGCTAAGGATGGAAGACACAAGGCTGCTAGAGAATTCATGGAACATCGAATAGCTACATCCCTTCCACACATAGTCGATTTCTTGTAATTTTTCTTTTTACCCTTGACTGCCCTCGCCGAGTGGTCCCCATCCAGGAGACCAGTCAGGGGCTACAATGTACTCCACCTTGGGGTTCTTTTTAATAAAATCTACTGCCAGCGAACTCCTTAACTATCAATTAAATCGAAGTCTGGATGCGGTTGCACATCCGCTCGGCCACACCTCGCTTTCCGCCAAACCGAGTAACACTACGCTACGCTCAGTGCTGGCTAAGTCTGCTCGGGGGCTGCTGGGACAGGCACACGCCGAGAGGATAACTCTTCACATGACAACGAAACACACCACAGCGAAACACTCAAAAGCAAATAGATCAAATAAAATCACATTACAATTGTTCAGCTCGAACATGGTTAACTACAACAAATTCTCCTACTCCTTTACAGGACAAGGTCATCTGCGACTGACTCGGTAGCCTTTTGTGCCTCATTGACGTACTTCATCGCCGTGTCCTCGTCACAGTCAGCGGCAAACCTGTCGCAAATGGTGTCAAGCTCCACTCGGGGGTATAACGACTTCACGAGGGCGAGGGCATGGCCAGACGCTGACTTCGCTGTCTCGCGCAACTCGGTGCTACGGGCCACAGGCATCTTCTTGAGCTGCTGGACTACTCCGTCTATGCTAATCGACGAAGAACCCTGTGCCAACAGTGGCATCGCCCCAAGCACATTAAGGGCAACCATGACGAGCCGGTCCTGAGCCAACTCAGCTTCCTGAGTCCTGGCCTCGGCGGCTTCCACCACGGACTTCGCCCGGGACTATGCCTCTGCTAGTAGCATACGAGTTAGGAAATACCTGGAGAGGAGGAGCAAAGGATGGGGTAAAGAAGAACTTACCCATGAGCTCGGCGATAGTGCTATCCTTGGCCTTCTTGAGCCGAGAGCATTCGGCTTCCATCACAGCCTTCGAGGCCGAAAGTTAGGAGTTCTCGGCTTCGAGTTCGGCCTTCACCGCCAGTAGCTTGGCACACTCGGCTTGCAGCCTGGTATTCGCCTTCTTCAGCTACCCCAAGGTTGCGTCTTGATCTGGCAAAAGGGGGTAATTTTTAGTCATGTAGTGAAAACAACAACCCCCAAGTTAGTTTGCCGCACCTTTGATCCGGGCGTGACTTGGTACTTGCTCCACGCGGAGGTCAACTATCTCACCTTGCAGGCGGTTCTCCAAGGCCTTCACATATTCCAGGATCTCGTCACGATACTGACGCAGCGCGTCTATATTCTCCAGCTGCGGTTAATTGAGCGAAGGGCCTCTGACTTTGCCTTGGAGCGTGCCTCGATTCCCTAGACAACGTGACGTGAGCTAATGGGATCGCACACTTAGCGCAACGGTCGAAGAGCATACCTTCATGAGCTTGACCAAGTTCTCGATATACCACTCGATCTTGGCGATGTCCTCTGAGTCATTTTACGGGTCAATCTTGACCTGCTCGGCGCCGCCCTCTCGGGCCCTCTGTGGGAGCACTACCGAGGTTGTCGCCATGACCGATGAAACAGGTGCCTCGGCACTCGGCTGCGCGGTATCTGTGGCCAGGGGCACTACAATGACGTCTGGCTCCATGGTCGACGCAGGGGTAGCGGCTGGGACGATCGCCAGGGTCGCTTCGGTGGATGGCCCGGTAACAGGGTCTGCTAGCAAAGCGCGGACCGGGCTCATTGCGTCCGAGACAATGGCCCTTGGCGGACCCGGGGGCTGGACGTCCCCGGAGCCAGCTGGTGTGACAGGATCAATGTTGCTCGATCTCCTGGAAAAAGCTAAGTGATGTGATTTCGGCAAGCCTAAGAATCCTGATTGAGTCACGGCATAAAAGCTGAGTTATGTTACCTTGGTCCTGTCTTGAAGGCGGGCCTCCTCAAGCGCCTCAAAGGAGGCGGGCTAGGAGAACGAGTCGGGGTCGGAGCATCGTTGTCCTCTGGAGCCCCAACAGGTTTCGCGTCTAGATTGAACACCATTTTTTTGGCGGCCGACTCATCTGCTGAAGCCTCCGCTCCACTCTTGAGCACGGGCACGCCCCGGCTCAGGGGGTAGGACAAGAATTGGTGAGGGTCCTGTAGAGGGAACGTAAGTCAAAACATGACGAGTCAGAGAAAACATCCAATGAGCGGGAGGCAAGACATCCAGAAAAAGGACTCACCGTAGGGGGAGCATTCCTAGCATGGAACGACGATGGGAAGCAGCGGGGATACCTAGAACGTTGGTGTCCGGGACAAACAGCCGCCAAGCCCTAGCCTGGATGGCCTCCCTGTCACGCCCAGAAATTTACACCAAATTTCTGAACAATAGCATGTATTAAATCTCGGTTCAGGCATCAGCCCGAGTACACACTACGACAAATTAATACACAGTTCCACGACTTAAAAACAAATAAAAACAATTATCTATCGAAATGCAGCGGAAAAGGAAAACAAACTAAACCATCTAATCTTCAGCTTCAGCTGGCGAAGACGGCTCCACACCACAGGCACTCTCGACGGCGGACTGAACCTCACTTCAACCTTCGGAACAAGCTTCTTCTGACACAGGCTCTGGCACTTGCTCTGGTGGGGGAAAAAGTAAGCAAGGCTGAGTACAAACCACCGTACTCAACAAGTAACACCCAAGAGAGGGAGAATAATGAATGCAATAGGGTAACAAGGATAGGCTAAGGTTAACTTGCACAAAGCTGCAGTAATTTAGCAAAGCGGTAGATAAAATAGACTGAAATAAAAGTAAAGTAAACATTTAAGATAAACATCCACTGTCCAACGTTACACCACGTTGCAACAGGCCCAGACCGCTGTCGAACGTTACACCACGTAGCGACAGGGTCAACCCTCTGCCCAACGTTAAACCACGTTGCGACAGACCCAAACCACTGCCAACGTTACACCACATTGCGCAGGGTCAAACCAGTTCCAAGATTAATCAGGTTATTAATGGTTCATCTAATCCCAGTGAGTCTGTCAGTTCGCCCAATAACCGCGGGCACGGCTATTCGAATAGTTTTACTCTGCAGAGGTGTACAACTTTACCCACAAGACATGGCTGCCAAGCATGTCACCATGCCCCAACGTATCACCACGATACCTCAGTACGGAAACCATGATAAGACCTTTCACCCAGCCCTCCCTAGACAATCGCACCACACTTCAGGTTTCATCCCCTCCTTTACACCAAGTCGGGCAGTCCCCTCTTGTGCCTTGGTAGATCCGGAAGCAGGAGAAGCTTTCGTTACACCACGATTGCCCGTCCATACTCCATCACGCCTACCCTTGCCTGGGTACGTCGAATAGGGACAAGCTAGATTACGAGTCTCACCGTTGCCCATTCTGGCTTGTGGTTAGTACGTGTAAGACCTTCAGGGTTTCCTGAGAACCGGTCCTTAATTGCCATGGGCACGACTCTCAAAACCATGCACCCACAGCCCACCATAAGCAATATTTTAGTTGTATTAATCCACCTCGGGAAAAGAATAATGATAACACCCATTAAAGGTCTATCAAAGTTTAATCAATAATCAAAATAAGAATTGGTGAGCTAGTTGAACTAAGCATGGCTAAGCATTGACTAACCCTAATTCTAGTCAAATTAACCCTGGGATGACAATAATAAATGGGAATCAACGGATATATAGGTAAATGCCCAATAAAGTAAATACAATAAATAGATTTGCATAAAACAATGCATGTTTGAATGTAAAAGCGGGGGATTTTATAAACATACGTTCAATATGTTCAAAGAAGGGTGCCACTTGCCTTGCTTAGACCCACGAGGAACTTCAGCGACGACTTCGAGAACGAACGGCGCTGCGACGGGGAAAAACCTACGACAAACAAGGCAAAACAAGAAAAACAGGCTAAAAACTACTGAAACAGAGAAAGAAACTATTTTTAATGGATTCTTGGCATTTTTCTGGATTTAATGAAACTTGAATGGACCTAAACGGAGACTAGATGAATTACTTATGAATTTTAGAAGTTTTCTGGGTTTTTTAGCTAAACAGAAAAGTCCTAAATCAATTATTGCGCAATTAATGGGGCTGCTGACGTCAGCGAGGAAAGAGGAAACTGACGGCTGACAGGTGGGGACCACCTGTCGGTGAGAGAGAGAGGGAAGTGGGCGGCTGACACGCGGGCCCGGGGAGGAGAGAGAGGAGGCGGCTGGCGGGTGGCGACTGACGGGTGGGTCCCGCTCGTCAGCGAGAGAGGAACAGAGAGGAAGGGAGCAGAGCGCGCGCTCGGGCGGACGGCGGCGACCGGCGGGAGCGGCGGGCGACGCGGCGGCGGCGCACGGCGACGGCGACGACGCGACGGCGACGACCGGCGAGCGGCGACGGCGCGACGGCGACAACGGCCGAGGCGGCGACGCACAGGCGCAACCGGCAGAACTGCGACGACGGCTGGCACGGCGACAACCGGCGAGCGACGAGCGCGGGCACGCGCGGGCGCAAGCGACGGCGGCCAAACGTCGGCGACGCGGAGGCGACGACGACCACGGCGGCCGGCGGGAGCGACGAGCTACGGTCCCGTCCGGCGACGGCGCGCGACTCGGCGACGGTCAGCCGGAAAGGGGGAGAAAGAGGGGAGGAGGGTGCGGGTGCTCACCGGCGGCGGCGAGGACGCGGGCAGGTCGGCGAGACCGAGGCGGAGGTGGCGACGCGGGCGGGTGCGGGAGATCGGCGGTGGCGGCGGAGATCGATCGGTGGCGGCGAGGCGACCGGGCGCGACAGCGACGACGCGACGGAGGAATGCGCGGCGCGGGGACGCTCACCGGCGACGACGAGGACGGCGACTGGTCGGCGACAGCGGCGCGGAGGTGATGACGCGACAAAGCGGCGGCGACCGGCGTCCGACGGCGAAGTTGCGCGGCGGCGGCGAGAGGCAGCAGCGCGGCGGCGACTCGGGCGGACGGCGGAAAGTGAGCGACGGCGCGCGGCGGCTCGGGATTTATAGCGTGGAGGCACCGGCTAGGGCGGGCGGAGGTTGGAGACCGAGCCGGCGACGGCGCGGCCTCGGTGGCGGCGGTTGCGGCGGCGGCGGTTGCGGCGCGGCGCGGGAGCTGGGCCGAAGCCGCGGCCCAAGCGGGTGCGTGCTGGCGGGCGGAGGGAGCGGCCGGCACGGCTGGGCCGGCCGAGCGGGAAGACGGGCCGGCTCGGCTGGGCCGGCCCGGGAAGAAAAAGAAAAAGAAAAAGAAAAAGGAAAAAGAGAGAGGGAGGAAAATTGGACTTCGGCCGAATTTGAGAAGGAAGGGAAAAAGAAAGGAAAAAGGAGGGAAAAAGGAGGAAAAAGGAAAACCCCACTTTTGCCGAATTTTAAATTATTTTGTTTAGCCAAATTTTATACTTCTGCAATTTAAATTTAAATCCTGTTAGTCGATTTGCGAGCCTCGATTTAAGTGAATTAATTTCTTTTAGAGGGATTTATCCTGAGTTAATTAAGCCAATCGTTATTTACGGATTTCTTTTTACGATTTAGGCTTGGGATAAAACTCCGGGCTTGACACTCCCACCGCAGCACCTCTGCCGACTCCGAGTCGGGTCGTCGCTCTCGGTGTAATCAAAGGCGAATCGGACCCGGTCCTTCAGAGGCTGGATTCAGCACCGAATGATGTGCTGCATCACCCAAACGCTGGTTAGGCCGGCGATCTTCAAGTTCTCAACCAAGTTAAGCAGCGAGTTCACCTGAGGCATCTCTTCTATCGTTGGGAGTGACGACCAGGTCTCTCGGGCTACAGGGGCGTGGCCAATGAATGGAGGAAGGGAGTCAGCAAGGTTGGAGCAATAAAACCACGCCGCATGCCATCCCTTATTGGAAGTCTTCATGGGCAAAGGAAGCCAAGCATTTTTGCTCCTCTCACGGAGCTGAATGCTGGCGCCGCCCTCCACCGATGGATGAATTCCGGTTGGGTTGGGGCTTAACGGTGAATAGATGGCGGAAGAGGTTGAAGTGAGGAGGGATACCAAGGAAGGTTTCGCAGGTATATACAAACACCGTGATTTGAAGAATGGAATTGGGGTTCAAGTGATCGAGTTCGATTCCATAAAAAATCCAATCAACCCCGGAGAAAGGAAGACACCGGCTGCCCGAAACCCCGCTCAAAGAATGGCTCAAATACTACTACTTCCCTCGAGTCGGGGGTAGGAAATTCCTCACCGCGAGAGCTGCGGTACCCGGCTACTTCCTTGCTTTGGATCAAGGCAGCTTCGGACAAGTCGGAGAGGTTCTGGTCGGAGACAATGGAGGACTGCCATGCGGGCAGCGGCAGCGTCTTCCCTGAATCCGCCGGGGAGGCCATCAGGGGCTTTCTTCGGCGGGCTGAAGGGGGAGCGTGGGTGCGGTGGGTGGAGGAGAGGCTAGAGCTTTGGGTGCGAACGCTAGGGTTCAGTGACCGTGGGAATCGCTGGAGCAAATTGGGGCTATAGTGGTTAGCACAGTGGAGAAGAAGGTGAAGAGGCTCTTAAATGGGCTGCCAATGGGCTAACGGCTAGAAAATTCCGTTACTGGGCTAAGTATCATTATGTTCCCCTCCGGATAGAGCGGGCTGAAATTTTTGGTGCTGGCATAATGGATACCATGCTGTTTTTAAGGAACGTTGCGAGTTTTATGGACGCGCCAGACGGTGACGTGAAATTCATAATTTCCATCAAATCGGGAATCGTCGGTATGCCTACTTTATGGGCCCATGGCCGTACTCGGGCAGGCGTCGGTCGATATCGCCCATGGCACTAAATTGCGCTTCTTAGCCTGTGCCTAAACTTTGAGTAAACCCGAATATACTCGGTACTAACTACTCGGCAGTAATGGTTGAGCCGGTCGGTGCAAACTATCCCATGGGCAGACCATAGCTAAACGCTGTATGTCTGGGGAAACATGGCACAAAGTTATTTCCAAACCACTCAGGTCCAGAAACACTTGATACAGTGTAGCTCGAGTCAGAAAAAACCTGCTAGGTACCAGTCCATAGATGACTCTATGTTTAATTGTTACGCATTTAAGCATAGAGTCGTGGGCTACACCTATTAGGCGCATCTTCGATGCACCTAATGTCTTCTTCCATTCGGAGCCATCCATAGCCTCTACAATCATCACGTAGTACTCGGGATCACTCGGGGAGCGCCTGAAAAGCACTCGGATAATGTCAAGCATATAGCGCCGGGATACACCTGATGAAAAACGTTCTCCACGGATGACTTGCGCTGCTATGGATGACTCCGGGGGCTGATATGGGATACCTATACTGTGGGTATCCGAAGACTATACAAATACGTACGGTCAACGGGGTACCGAATAGGAAAGAGAATATATCTGTACGGTGTCAGCTAGGAGTCTGGTACGTACCGGATTGCATGCTGTATACTTCGGACCCGAGTCATAACCGAATTGGGATAGATCTTAGACTTACTAGATTATGACTCTATCATATCTGTAACCCTTTCCCACTATATAAGGGGTACGGGGTGCCCCATTGAGGGCAACAAAGATTCATCTACGCAATACGATCGCCAAGCAGGATTGAGGTATTATCTCGCCACGTCGAGAGCCTGAACCTTGGTAAATCGCTTCCCTCTTCATCATTAACCATCGAATTCCAAGCTCGGTAGCCACCCTATAAGTTTATTGATGACACCAATCGTCGACATGCGTGTTACCTCAGCAATTGCAACTAAAAGAACGTTCCCTCAGCAAGATGAGGCCAAACACTTCTTGAATGTGCACAAGTGTATTCCCTTAACAAGGCAAAGGCAAGAATTTAACAATGTAACTAAAGCACATTGCCTCGGCAAGATGAGGCTATGAGTTCTCGAGTATGCAAGAAGCATACTCCCTAAACAGAACAAAATTTTCTTAGGCTACATACACATACTGGAGTTCGAATTCTCATAGTCGAACTCAAAAACTATACTCCCACGCCTATTCGAAAGGGTGAGGGAAAAGGCGAGCTCGAGCACCCAGATGCTCTCGCCATAAGAATTTTCTAAGCGATCAGCGTAGTCGAAATAAGGCCGACGCTTAGGTTGAATTTGAATTCTCATAGTCGAACTCGAAAACTGTTCTCCTACGCCTATTCGAAAGGGTGAGGGGAAAGGCGAGCTCAAGCACCAAGATGCTCTCGCCAAAAGAATTTTCTAAACGATCGGCGTAGTCAAAATAAGGCCGATGCTTAGGTTGAGTTCGAATTCTCAGAGTCGAACTCGAAAACTATTCTCCCACGCCTATTCGAAAGGGTGAGGGGAAAGGCGAGCTCGAGCACCAAGATGCTCTCGCCATAAGAATTTTCTAATCGATCGGCATAGTCGAAATAAGGTCGACGCTTAGGTTGAGTTCAAATTCTCATAGTCGATCGGTGTAGTCAAAATAAGGCTGGCGCTTAGGTCGAGTTTGAATACTCATAGTTGAACTCAAAAACTATTCTCCTATGCCTATTCGAAAGGGTGAGGGAAAATGCGAGCTCGAGCACCAAGATGCTCTCGCCAAAAGAATTGTCTCAGCGGTCAGCGTAGTCGAAATAAGGCTGGCGCTTGAGTCGAGTTCGAATTCTCAGGATCAAACTCAAAACCTACTCCACTGTTCCTATTCGAGAAGGTGAGGGAAAAGGCGGGCTTGAGCACCAATATGCTCTTGCCGAAAATACTGGTGGTGCTTAAGTCGAGTTTGAACCCTCCAACCCGAAAGAGGCTTGTACAACAAAGCCATAGTTTGGCCTAGGGAATAATATTTCAAGTAGAATCATACAAGTCAATCATCAAGATCGAAAAAAACACTCAAAGGGAAAATTTCTGATGCAACAGTAATAATTGAGTAACGTCGAGCAGTAATACCTAACTGCCTAGTCGAAGGGGTAAACGAGCGCCAGTCTCTTCATGCAAAAGTCGACGTTAGCGGCGCTCGAGAACGTATTCCTGTAAACTACCGGTTACATGTTCACGTGACCAGCGTAAAAATTGGGGAGTAAAAAATAGCCATTTCTCGTCATACTGCGCACAAGCAACGGCATGCTCGTAGTTATCGGCTGAATAACGCTTCTCGATGGGATGAGATGCGATGTGCTTCACATTAAACTTAGCCAGATTAGGGCATTGCCCAGCAGTGCAATTCCATCGGTGTTTAACCTGCAACTAGCAATTCGAACACCAGCATAACAACAGTTTAATTACAATATGAGGGGGGGGGGCTAATTCGAAATTATCCACCTGACTCGGAAACACATCACACCTGACGCCCGGGATCAGTATCTCCAGCAGGTGTTTTCGAGCAAGATTTGAAGGCAGCAACAGATCCATCTGCAAGTGACGCTTTCAAGGCTTCGAGAGCATCCGACAACCCACGAGGATGTCAGTACAGCACTTGAAAGGCTCGAACAGCTGGAGCAATATCCTCTTTTCCTGCCCGAAACATTCTATCATCAGCAAGAAGGCGGCTCATCACGACAGAAATATCGTTCATGTGGGTGCAGCCAGAAGAGTATTGGGCAGCAAGCAGTGCCTCAGAAGCAACTCTCGTACACCTGGCAGCCAGAGCATGTACGCTAGCCTGCAAACCTGCAGAAGCTTCGATCAACCAGTCAGCAAATTCTGGCAAACCTTGGGCGCTGTCAGGCATGGTTGATTCGACTCCAATGGCCTGAAGAGTCTTGTGAACTTCTTGACAACAGGTAAAAAGCTGTTGTTTCAAGGTGCTCAAGGCAGTAACATACTGCTCGAGCTCAGCGGTAGTCGACTTCTTCATGCCATCGAGTTCCAAAGCAAGCGTGGAATTCGATTTTTTGAGCTCCTCGCTCTCAAGTGCCAGACGCTCGAGTTCAGCTTCTTGACTTTGCAGCTTGTGCAAAAGAGCATCGCGTGCTGTTTGAGCGTCTTCAGCAATACGGCGCACATCATCCCTATCAACAGTTAATCTTTCAGCACGAGCCAGAATGTCACGCCGCGATGACTCGAGATGACTGACATGGTCTCGGCTAGCCTACCCTCGAGCCGAAATATCACGCATAACCTTTTCCATCCCGGCGCGCTGGAGAATAGATTAGGTCGAAAACAAGGATACCAGAAAAAAGAGTAGTTCGAAAACGCACCTTTGCAGCGGCAACCTCAAGAGCGTCAAAGGCAATGCCAACAAGATACTTAGATAGAAATTCACGCTCGATGTTGGAGCTAGCAAGGCTTGAAGCTGCCAGACTAGCAACATGGCTCAGCGGAGATCGATTCGTCAAATCATCGAGGTTAAAAGATTCCGCTGCCTAGATGAACCTATCTCCGGGAACGTAGCAATACCGAGACGCCGAGCGCCGTTGCCATGGCATCTACGGGCAACCGTACAGAGCAATTGATTCACAAAATCTTCACAAGGAGTGGGCACTCGATGCTCATCAAAAGAGCCAGAGGCAAGTTCAGCGGAACACAAATCGACAATCTGCTGCAACCCAGAGGGTTTGGGCTCGAGAAAGGAAGTTGGCAGAGCGCTAACACCCTGGGCACAATCTCGAGCAGTGATAGCAGGTGTCGAAGTGGCGACCACATCAACTTGAACAATAGACAAAGGAATAATGGGCGGCTCGATTCGAGCAGAGATGGGAGCAGCAGGTACTTCATCCTTTTCACCTACAGAGAGCTCTAGAGGGGTGAGCAGGGACAAGAAGTGGAGAGGAGCAAGGAGGACGAGCGAAATCAAAACTATCTTCACGATAGACACTTGTAGGAGCAACTCGAATTCTTTTCGAGCCTTGAACGCTCGAGTCCGAAGCTTCCTGCATCGCTCCCATCGAGCCAGCTTTACCCTGAATGGTCCGAAGTGGCTTGGCAGGGATAGGAGACATGAAAAGAGGGCTCGAAGTAGTCGAGTCCTCACTTCCTGCATCGCTCCCATCCACGTTGATGTCACTGTCGCTCCCGTTATGGTCGGCACGGTCAGGGCTAAGAGGGGCTTTCCGTTTCCTCGAAGCACTACTGCGGCCATGGGAAGCGAGTTCTCGAACAGTGGCAAGAGCGCCTTGTGAAAGAAGTACTCGATTCCGCCGAAGGCTGCCCTGAGGACCAACAAAAGCATCGTGCTCCAAGGTGGTATATGGGCCGAGGAGATTGACGCCAATCTTCTCAGCCTTTTTGATCGGCAAAGCTGGAAAAAGTAGTGTATAAGAAATATATATATAGATATATATATATATAAATATAAATACATATAAATATAATCAAACAAATAAAAATATATATAGACATAAGTAACGTGAACTTACTTTTCGAGCTGTCAACAGGCTCGAAGGGGGGAAGTAATTGGTCTTGTCCAGGTTTAGCAAGCCGAATACCCCAATTGGCGGAAGTCGGCCACACCTTCATCGTGGAAAATTCTTCAATCAAATCTCAAACACTGTACTAAAAGCAGAGCTCCTTGATTCGGCTTTCAATCTCCTTAAAGTCACTGGAACAGGAAACCTGGGGCTCCAGCACGAAATCAGTAACGTTGCCACGGAATTGGAGTATTTTGTTGTCACCGGTCTCAAGAGCAGCCCCGGTCTTGTGATAAAACTAGCGGGATTGCCAGTTGGTACCCCACTTAGTACGAATGCCGGGAATGGGACAAAGATGTCCTCGACCGCTGCGGGTGAGGAAGTTCCGTTGCCTGTAGTGCCTAACGCTATGAATATACGCAAAATCGGTCCCGTGAGGATTCCCGTCGTAGCTTCGAATCATCCACTCAAAAACGCCTAGGCGAACAAGGGCGCTAGGCGCGAGCTGACATAATGTCACGCCAAGAAATTCCTCACACGAATTTCTGAACTTAATTGTGTATTAAAAATCCCTGTCCAGGACCAGTCAGGGTACACAAAAAGACAATGTTGATTACATAACCATCGTTCTTAGAAACAACTGAAAGTTACACTTATTCTAGCGGAAATGCAGCGGAAAGAAAAAGGTAGACTAGCTCCAGCGGGTACGGCTCCAGTCCACAGGCAAAGCTTCGATCGTAGATCAGCTCACTCCTGAGAGGCACCTCCATTGGACTCGACTTCCAGCTCTGGTGGGGAAAGTTAAGCAAGGCTGAGTACAAACCACCGTACTCAACAAGTAACACGGACAACAGGGTAATAAATGATGCATAGGGATTATCAAGGGCAGGCTAGGGTCAGTTGCAGCAAAGCAGCAGTTAAACAAATAATAGAGATTAAAAAAGAACAAACGTAATTGAATACAGTAAAGGATAAGTAAATAACAGTTGAAAAATACCACAACACTGTCCAACGTTACACCACGTTGCAATAGGCCCAACCACTACTCAACGTTACACCACGTTGCAGTAGTCCCGAGTGAAAGACCAGTTTACCCAAGTTATTAGAGGTTCACTAATCACAGTGAAGCTGGGAGCTCGCCCGTAACCGTGGGCACGGCTATACGAATAGATTATACTCTGATCAAAGGTGCACTACTGTACCCACAAGACACGACTCCACTACACTTGAACGTGCGCCGACATACCACCATGGTATACCGGAAAGGAGACCGTGATAGGACCCGTCACATAACCCTCCCTATTTAATCGCACCACACTTCAGGTTTCACCCCCTCCTTTACACCAAGTTGGGCAATCCCCTCTTCCGCCTTGGTAGATCCAGAAGCAGCAGAGGCTTTCGTTACTCCATGATTGCCCGTCCATACTCCATCACGCCTACCTTTGCCTCGGTACGTCAAATAGTTCAAAGTCGTGCTCTAAATCCCACCTTACCCATTTCGGCATGTGGTTAGCACTTAATTACTTCCAGGGTTTCCCGTGAACCGGTCCTTAACTGCCATGGGTGCGACTCTCAAAACCATGCACCCACAGCCCACCATTATCAATATTTTAGTTGACATTAACCTGAACCGGGTGATGAATCAATATCTCAGCTATTCAGAACTAAGCATGATTAAATGTGATCCCATGAGCTACTTGTTCTAAGCACGGCTAAGCATTAACCTAGGCCTAACATTAATCAAGTTACCCCTGGTCCAGCAAGCATGAAGTTGGATAATCAACGGCATAATAATAAGGTTTACCCGAAAAATAACGTACAGTAAATAGTTTAATTAAAACAATGCATATTTGAATAAATAAAGCGGGGAATTTGCAATAATGGGTTCAATATGATCAAAGATGAGTGTCACTTGCCTTGCTCTGGTCCCTGGGGAACTTCGGCGACGATCTTGAAGTAAACCGGCTCTTCGGCGGGGTCCGAATCTAAGCGACAAAGCACAAAAATAAATAAACAGGCATAAATTCTACTGAAACAGCAAAAGAAACTATTTTTAATGGATTCTTGACAATTTTATGAATTTAATGAAATTTGAATGGACCTAAACGGAGACTAGATGAATTACTTATGAATTTTAGAAGTTTTCTGGGTTTTTTAGCTAAACAGAAAAGTACTAAATCAATTATTGCGCAATTAATGGGGCTACTGACGTCAGCGAGGAGAGAGGAAGCGCTGACGGGTGGGGACCACCTGTCGGTGAGGGAGAGGGGGAAAGAGAGGCTGACACGCGGGGGAAAGAGAAGCTCCCACGGGAGGAGAGAGGGAGGAGGTGCGCGGGGCAACTGACGTGTGGGGCCCGCTCGTCAGCGAGGGGGGAAACAGAGAGGGGGAGGAGAGCGCGGGCGGTGGCGGGAGCTTCGGGCGGCACGGCGGCGACCGAGGGACGGCGGCGCCACGACGACGGCGACGCGGCGACGACCGCGCACGAATCGGCGACGCAAGGGCGCGGCCGAGAGGGGGAGCGGTGGCCGGCCAACACGACGGCGACGAGCGCGCGACGCGCGCACGGCGGCGAGAGGTGGCAAAGGGTGCCGGCAGCGGCGGCCCGGCGACCGCGAGGTGAAGGCGGCGACGAGGGAAACACAGCGACGGCGGAGAGGTGGCGCACGACGCCCGGCGACGGCGCGGGTGGTCCGGCGGTGACGGTGAGGACAAAGGAGAGGAGGAGAGGGAGGTGGGGACGCTCACCGGCGGAGGCGAACGCGGCGGAGGGTCGGCGAGGAGGCGGGACAGGTGGCGACGTCCGACGGCGCGACGGTGACGACCGGGCGATGGGATCAGGGTGGCGGTCGCGAGGTCAGGCGCGGCGGTGCGGCGAACGGCGAGAGGATGCGCGGGCACTAGAGATGCCCACCGTTGACGACGAAGGCGGCAGCCAGTCGGCGAGGCTGAGGCGGAGGTGGAGACGCGGACGAGCGGCGGCTTGCGATGTCCGGTGGCAAGACCGGCCGACGGCGGCGGAGCGACGGGACAGCGCGGCGGCGGCTCGGGCGGAGAGGAAGGGAGGCGAGGCGGACTTCGCCGCGGCGCGGCGCGGGTGAGCTGGGCCGAAGCGGCGGCCCAGGCGGAGGCGCGCGCGCGGGGAGGAGCGGGAGGCCGGTCGGCTGGGCCGGCCGAGCGGGAAGATGGACCGGCTCGGCTGGGCCGGCCCGGGAAGGAAGATTTGAAAAAGAAAAAGGAAAAAGAAAAGGAAAGGAGGAAAATTGGACTTTGGCCCAATTTGAGAAGGAAGGGAAAAAGAAAGGAAAAAGGAGGGAAAAAGGGAAAACCCCACTTTTGCTGAGTTTTAAATTAATTTGTTTGGCCAAATTTTATACTTCTGCAATTTGAATTTAAATCCAGTTAGTCGATTTGCGAGCCTCAATTTAATTAAATTAATTTCTTTTAGAGGGATTCTTCCTGAGTTAATTAAGCCAATTGTTATTTACGAATTTCTTTTTACGATTTTAGGCTTAGGACAAAACTCCGGGTGTGACACATAACTCGATCTGGTACATATCTAACACTTCGCCTATTAACTTCGAGCAGGGAAAGCAAAGTCCAGCATCAAAGTATGACTGGAAGACAACAGTATACTCGAGTCCATGCTAGTCTGACCGAGTGATCGACTGCTACCGCGTGAGGCGCAAGCCAAAGTTTTTGACTTGCCCCAGGAAGCAGGAAGCTTGGTATTCATGTTCAAAGAGGGAGGTGAGCGAAAGTGCAAAGTGGCAGGTGCTAGGGGAATCAAACTCGAAAACTAGGAAAACAGGAGCGACAGAAGCAAGAGCGTGAGAGGGAAGTAGGGCTCCTCAGAGAAGTGCCCACCCATTTGTATAATGGGGCCCAGTGAGAGAGTGCAACGGTTCGATTCCCGATGAGAGAAACTAAATTAATAGTCATAAACAATAATAGTAATAAAATAAAATAATAATTAAAAAATGGTTTTTCATTTTCGATCTGAGCGTGGGGCATCTGCCCTCGAAGCAACTTGAGGCTCTTTTCGGCCGAATAGGGGAAAGGTGAGCCTAGTAGTTTAAACAGACATGAGTTCGACCGAAGCGAGTTTTCAACCTCACCCGTGAGGGGCTTGTTGGTACGGGCCCCTACTTCCCATCCTATTCGCCCAAAGCGAGCCTTGTGGCATGTTCAACCAAGATGCCTTGGCATTCGAGTATCATGTCTCCGTGGTATGTTCGGCTAAGATGCCTTGATATCCGAATATCATGCCTCCGTGGTATGTTCGGCTAAGATGTGTTGGTATTCGAGTATCAAGCCCCCGTGGCATGTTCGACCAAGATGCCTCGGTATTCGGGAACGACACTTGGGTACCACCAACATCCTGTAAAAGTCTGTACCCACATCCTGTAAAACTCAAGGTTATTAAGAAATACAACGCCGATGCATTTTGAACATTGTGTACTTGAGTTTCTTGTGTATGTGCGACTGGTTTTTCCGTAGTGGCATATACGTTTTTATGTTCGTGATGCAAGGTCACAACAATTTATTCTTGCTTCTCGCACCATGTCTTCTTTTAGCACTGTTGGCCCCACTCACAAATGTGTCCGGGGCAGACGTTACAGTGTCCATCTAATCAACTTCTTCCTCTCGCCTGGTTGTAGCGCCCCCGTTTTTATTTGTTTATTAGGTTCCCATCTTTTCTTTAGCAGAGTTCTATTTTTGTTGTTTAATTAGATGATCCTAGTTTTATTCGTATTCTCTCTGTCCAAATCATCTATCCAAAAATCTCAAAACAATCTCGGCACCCAAGTCACTCAAAAGCATCGTTTTTGCTTCCTTGTTTTTAACCGTTGGCTTCTCTCATCCGACGTCCATCTCTTTTATTCCATTGATCACCTAGCCTAAAGCCCGCCGTCTCCGCTAGCCTTTTTCCTTCTGCGTGCTCAAGTTTGTCTCTCGTCCTATTACCCCCATGCCCTCCCTCTTTTTTTTTGTTGTTTTGTTCGTTCATTCAAGGCAGTAGACCCTCAATAGCCACAGCATTGCGCTGCATCGCTGCAGCCGAGCTTGCCGGGGACGTCCAGCTCGCTGCCCTCGCTGCGTCCCACATTTTCCGACGGAGAGCGCTCGCTGCAAATCGCTGCCCGTGCCATCTGAAAAGCCAAAAATCGAGCTGAGAAGGCAGCGAGCAGAGAGTAGTAGCAGCCACGACGGCCCCGGCCACGGCGGACCCCGGACAACGCCGCGACGCCTATAAATACCCTCGGAGACTCACCGTTGCCTTCACCACCTCCAGCCCCAGCGCCACCCCTCCTCACGGCCTTCCTCCCCGCCACCAGCGCCTGCTCCCTCCCTGGTCAGCCTCTCCCTTTTGCTGCCCTTCCATGGCTGTGTGTGTAAGTGAGAGGGAGAATAAAGGAGATAGAGGAGGCAGCAGCTACGGGAGGAGGAAGAGAGCAAAGAGAGAGAAGAGAGAAAGCAAGGAGAGAGCACGTGAAGACTAGAGAAAAGGGAGAGAGAGAGTATGGTAATAAAGGAGGTGGGCCATGTGGACCCCACATTGCCCCCTCAATGAAGTCAACAGCCTGGCCCCACCTGTCCGGGGATATTCCCTGGAATATCCCATTTCAAATTTTGAAATAGTACAACGGCTACAAAATATTTTTAAACTTTAAAAATTCATATCTCCCAAACCGTAACTCTGATCGACTTCGTTCTTGTTCCAAAATCTTACTAAAATTCCCCTCTACCTGTTCATTTCTCATTTCATAATTTATCTTTCTTCCAGCTGTAAGTTTATATTTTATTTTATTTTCCTCATGTAAAGTCCAAGACCGACGGAGGGCTTGAGCTAGGTTGCGACGCGCTGCTCCTGAACCAGGCAAGCCTCCTTTGATCATTTTTGCTCCTATATTTTTGAATTAATTATTTTGTTTGCAAAGTTGCATGCTTAGGTTACACCGTATTTTTAATTGCTTGTCAACGGTTCGCGTCGAATCGTCGGGCCTTCTGATTATATGCACTTATTTATATATTTAGGTCATCATCCCTGAACCCCACTTATAATTGTTTGGTTCTCGTATCTTCGTGTAGACAGCCTATAGGTCACAATTGTACTACTTTATGATTAATCATTGACGGTTTAAATATTTATTGTATTTATATTTAAACCAAGGAATTTGTTGTGGTAGTTTTAAAATAAAGAGGAGGTGTTGTTTATTTTTCTTTTAAATTTATAATGCGGGAGTTAGTGCCCGGGATGGCTTGACTACGTGTTATCGTAAGGACCGATTCCTTTGGGAAATTCATCCAAACATAAAATAGTGCGGCCACACGGGTAGTATGGGATGCCCCTGGTTGAGTAAGTAGCTAAAACATGGGTGTCTAGCAGGTTGGCAGTTGAGGCACGCCGGGATAGGTAGACTAAGGCATTCTCCTAAGATGGGAGTCTGGCCTGGGCCATTGGGATACGGTCAGCGCTATACGGCGTGGGCTGAGTAGACGAGGGCATGTGACTTGCCTGATACTTGGTTTTAGAGATTGGCCCAACTGTATGACCAGGGATGCTCATGGTTTGATTATGGAAAGGCCTTGTAGTGGATGTTTCTTTTATCCACCGTGTCTGATCCACATGTGTGGGTGAAGGGTGATATTCACAACGTGTGGGTAAAGCGTGCAACCTCTGCAGAGTGATAAACTGTTTAAACAACCGTGCCCATGGGCATGGGTGGATGTGAGGTGTTTCTCACAGCGTAGTTTTTATAAAACCCCTATTTGAGTTGTAAGGAAAATCTTTGGTTTAATTATTGTTGGGGATGATGTTTGAGTCTGATTGACTCGAGATGTTGGTATATATGGAGGTTTAGCTGAGAAGGCCATGTGTGGACTTGCGATGGATTAAAAGGTGATGTGCCGAGATGACACGAGGGTTACACTTCATCTATATACTGATATGAGTTTACTACTTGGGTTTTCAAACACACTAGTATTTATTAACTAAACTGTTTCAACAACTCTTTGCGAAAATGGCCATGTCCCTACCTTGATTTTTAGCCTGCATGTCATAATTTGTTATTGGCTTGCTGACTACATTAGTACTCACCCTTGCTTATTTATCTATATAGAGTTAGAGGATGAATACCTCAACCCCTCGGTTGTAGACTACTACCAGGAGCAGTTGGAGTCTGACATCATAGGGTTTCAGGCCTTGTTCCCAAGCATGATCCGTGGGTTTATGTTAGCTATCCTGTCGTTTGTGCCATGTGCTTCCCGCTTGCCGCTGCTGACATCTTGTTTCTGCTTTAGGCATATGTTTTCTGTGAGACTACTAGTCTGGGGCTTGTCCACGACGGTAGGATGTATGAGACCACCATCAGTGTTGCAATAAAGCTCTGTATCATTTGTTTTCCACTATTATTCTGTGAGGTATCATTCAATGGTACCATGATCACTGGTAATGATGTGACCCTTAGTTTATGTGGGTTTCCTTGTGAACCGACATAGCCTGGGGCGCCACAGAGTGGTATCAGAGCAAAGCTTGGCCCTAGGATGAAACCCTACTTAGAAAGCCATGGTTCTCATTTTCAAAACCCTTACACTTGTATACATTGTATACATCCGATGATTATGGAGGAGTGTTTGCAAAAACATAAGCATTGCCCTGCTCTTAGTTTTTGTCAAAGAAAAAAAAAGAGTTATCTTGCTGAGTCTTCTTTCTTTTACAAAATGTTTTATAGATGACTACCCCCTCACCCGCTACCTCGGCTTTTCTCCTCCGCTCTTCATGGGGCAACACAAGCGGTCCTCTCTACATCGCTTCCACCTTCTTCTCCGCCTTGTTCCTCGTTGCCCTAGACTACGCCGTCATCGCTGCGCCATTACCCGCTACCTCGGCTTTGCTCCTCCGCTCTTCATAGGGCAACACAAGCGGTCCTCTCTACATCGCTTCCACCTTATTCTCCGCCTTGTTCCCCGTTGCCCCAGACTACGCCGTCATCGCTGCGCCCTAGCTTTCGCTTAGCTTATTAGGAGCTTTCCTTCATAGCCATACAGCGTCTTTGCTACACTTGCTACCCCTGTATCGCTTGGAGTAATTATCGTTGGCTTTCCCATCTCTGCCTCGGTGATTCGAGGAGTAACTTCCTCGTTGAAAATTCTGCATCAGTCCATGTTCTGATGGTATTCACCCATTGTCTTGAGGAATAGTACTGCCTACACTTGCAAGCTCATCGACACTTGGAGAGGAGCGCCCTTGCTCTTGAGAGGGCGCCTCCCCTTCGCCTACCACCTCCTCGTTCCCTCTCCCATCCCCTTCACCAGGATGAGGGCTCTGCTGGAGACTCTTCGTCATCCAGTTGTCCCACCCCACGCGCTCGTCGCATGACCGCGCGCAACTACTTTTCCTTGTATCGAGTTGCCGATAGCCCAATCCCTTCAGATCCCTACACCTCCCCTACACCATAACCACTCAATTCCCCAACGTTCGCCACTGATGAGGAGGAGCCATACATCGAGGAGCACCACTAGAGTATGCTTGTGTTGTCATGAGTCATTACCTGAAAAATTAGGGGTTTGAATAAAGTGGTATTGCAAGGTGGCGACTAGTGTAAGGTTGGTCGAGATTGCGTCTAGTTTCAGGAGAAGTCATAGTGTGTTTTTAGTTAGTGAACCCTAAGTGTTGTAATTCAATTTAAATTTCAAATTTTCTATAGTTCCATCAAACTCGGATGGAGAAATGACCAAAAGTAAATACCTGGCAATCAATGAGTTATACAACATTGTTTTGGGAAACTTTTTCACATGGGCTAATTTAGAGCTATATAAATCAATTTAAAATTAAATGGCTACACTATTTTTCCATGCGGCCGACTAGGAAACCCGCATGGAAAAACGTTCTTTCCGTGCGGCTCTCTAGGATAGCCACGTGGAAAGATCATTTTTTCATACAAATTAGTTGTAATCATTGGGGTCTTCAATGTTGTCAATGCCAACAATCTGTTGTTTTCCGGATACGACAATAGTTTTTCTTTCATCCAAAGGGTCTTTCACATAAAAAACTTGGGCCACACGCTCTGCTAAAACCCATGGATCATCCTTATGGCCTATTTTACTGTGATTGACTATTGTTAGCCCGTAGTCATCAACGGAAACCCCTGTTGGGTCTTTAACCCTATAATGGAGAACAGGGATCTAGATGTTCAGGCCATAGTCAAATTCCCATATTTCCTGAATGGTCTCGTAGTACGACTTCTTTTCACCGTTCGTGTCAATCGCCTCGATACGAATCCCATAGTTTTGTGTTGTGCTTTTCATGTCCTTCATAGTTGTATACAACGTAAATCCATTGATGTCGTCCAATAGTTGACAATACTAGAAGGCCCACATGCCAATCTCTGTAAAGTAACTTGAACCACAAAGCAAAGCGATGCTTGTGCTCTTTTGATACCCAATCGAGGGTTCGCCCGGAAAGCAGGCTTTGATTTCTTCAATGTGTTGCTCAATAAATGGCTCAACGATAGTGAGCTATTGAATAACGCTATTGTGTGCCACGAACACCTTTTTGTAATCATTATCGAAGAACTGCTTTCTACCAACAGTACCACTTCCAGACAATCTCCCTTCATGTCGATGCGCAGGAATCCCAATGGCATTTGCATCCTTTACGTAATCCATACAACATTCCAGTGCCTCTTCAGTTGTGTATCCCTCTATCATTGATCCTTCGGGGTGAGCATGATTGCGTACATAGCCTTTGAGGATCGACATGTAACGCTCATATGCCCACATCTGATATCAGTATAAGGGACCAAGTTCAATAATCAGAATATGATGGTGGAAATACATCTCAAGCTGGCAGACAGTCTCGATTGCAAAAGTCCGAAGGGGACCTAATTTCAGAGGATCCAATACCTTCTGTGAAATTCGATTGAAAAAGTAGCACAACTTTGTTATGACCACCTTGGTATGGACAAGCTTGACTGCCCTTATAGCAATTGGTAGGAATACCGTTAGCAGCCTATGGCAGTCACACGCATTGTATCCAGAAATGGTCAAATCCTTCGTAGAGACAAGCTTCCTGATATTCGATGAGAAACAAGTAGGCACTCTAACCCCTTGTAAACATTTACAGAATGTTTTTTCTCTTCAAGTGTCAAGGAGTAACAGGCAGGAGGAATCTCGATTTGTCCATTTGCCAGCACTACTGGGTGAAGGTCATGCCTTATGTCCAAATCTACAAGGTCGTTACATGACTTCAATCCATCCTTCACTGTCACGACCAGCGTTTTACCCTAGCCTAAAAATAAATTAAATAATACATTAAAAATAATTTGTTAATTAAAGTTCAAGAGAAAACCCAATATAAATTAATTTAATTAATTGGAAGCTTTTCGGATATTATAAAATGTCCCAAAAGCATTTTAAATTATTAACAGGATTTAAACTTAAATTTCAGAGAATAAAATTTGCTTAAATAAACTTAATAAAAATCGGCAAGATTAGAGGCAATTTATTTTCTTTCCTTTTTCCCTCCTTCCTTTTTCCTTTTTCCATTTCCTCCATTTTCCTTTCCTTTTTTTCCTTTCTTTCTTTCTTTCTTTTCTTTTTCCCTTTCCTTTCTCTTCTTCCTTCCTTCTCCACGTGCAGCCTGCCTCCCTCCCCAATCCCCCCGGTAGAACTCCCCTTCTCCCCCTCTCCTTTGTGCGACTTTCCATTCCCCCTCTGCGTCGCACATATTTTTCCTCCCTGATGTGGGCACAAATCTCTCCCTCATGCCAAAAATTAATCCCCACATATTACGACTCTATTTCCTATACCATTGAGACTCAATCATTTTCTTTTCATAGGAGATGGATTCCTAGTTTATCCCTAGTTTCTTTGTTTATAGCGAATCATTAAATCTGGATTTAATGAGTCGCTGACTCCTGTCGTCATTCTGCTAACAGTGCACAGGTTCACGTCACGGTTCTAATTCGTCGTGTGAATCTCTAATTCGTGCACGTTTTGGTTCTGTTTTGCGAATACATGTTCTGTTCGTGGTTTCCCGAGACAACGCCTCCCAGCGCAGCCGCGTCACCCTTTTGCCCGCGTCGCGTCATCGCCCGCGTGATTGCACCGCTGATCGTCGTGTCCCTGCTTGTGCTCAGAATCGTCGACGCGCATCCCGCATCCCCGCAATACCTGCCACGCATGCGCAAGCCGTGAATTGCGCCGCAAATCATGCTCACAATCACAACCCCACCAATCACTCCCCCAAACCTTATCTAAATCCCCGCTTTCCATGTCCCCCCTCCTTTCCAAAAACCCGGCACTGCCTTTCGCTGCCGCTTCCCCGCGCCGCCTGCACCTGCGCTGCTGCCGCACCCACGTTGCTCCGCGTCTATGTCGTCTGCGTCCACTGGTCGCACGTGCGCAATCGCTCCCGCGAATTTCCTCCACCAATTCCGCCACAAATTGTGCCACAATCCCCTCCTCAATCACTACTCCCCTAATTGCTCCATCACTTTCCTAATCGAGCCCACCTTCCTTCTCTCTCCCTCCTTTCCGTACCGGCGACCACCCTCTCTCCCTATTTAAACCCCTCACCATTCGTCGCCACCGGTTTTCCTCCTCCCATGCCACGTCGCCGCCGCACAGGCCCGCCCGTTTGCCCGTCGCGCCGCACCTCACCTCTGCCTCACCGCGCCACGTCGCCGCCTGCCCTACTCCACGCCGCTAGCGCCGCCGTGTGCACTCATCGCCGTCGCCGCACACTGCACTGTTAGCCATGCTGCACCGCGCGCACGAGCACGCTTAGCCGCCAGCCGTGCCCCCGCTCGCTGCGTTGGTAGCCGCCGCCACACCTAGCCGCCGCGCCACTATCCTCTATCGCCGCTGCTTTGCACCACTGTCCTGCCACCGGCATCGCCTTGCCACGTCGCACGTGTCATCGCGCCGCCGCCGCACGCGCACGCACGCGTAACTGCCGCTGCTTGCCTCTGCTGCCGCTGTCCCGCGCCGTCGTGCCACCGCCGCCGTGGTCAAGCGTCTCCGCTCGCGACCGTGTGTCGCTCGCCGGTGCTGGTCGCCACTTGGCACCGTCGGCCGTTGGTCGCCGACGCTAGCTGCCGCCCACCACCGCCCGCTCCCCTCCTCTGCCATCGGCCGAGCCGAGCTCCCCCTCCTTTCTCTGTTTCCTCCCTCTGCCTTGTGGGCCCCACTCCATCAACTTCCACCCTCTCTCTTTCTCTCTTTGACCAGTGGGACCCCTCTACCAGGCATCGGCCTCCCTCTCTCCTCTAGGCTAGGGCTACCGACCCATGGGCCCCATCCGTTAGCCACATGTCTTCCCGGCCCATGGGTCCCATGTGTCATCCCCTCCTTTCATCTCTCGGTCACTGACGACTGGGTCCCCGTGCTATCAGCCTCGCTCTCTCTCATTCTCTCTTCCCGTGGGTCCACTATATCAGCCTCCTCTCCCTCTCCCTGTCTCTGCCATGTGGGTCCGCTTTGTCAGCATTTATCTCTCCTCTTATGTTGATGTCACCTCCAATTAATTGCGCAATAATCCAATTAAGGTTTTCTATTTAGTTTAAAAACATAGTTGACCTTCTAAAGTCCATAACTAATTCATGTCACGAGTCACGCCCATGGCAATTAAGGAATTCTCGGGAAACCCTGGAAGTCTTACACGTACTAACCACAAGTCGAGTATGGGCAAGGTGGGATTTGAAGCGTAGCTTTGAACTATTTCACGTACCAAGGCAAGGGTGGGTTTGATGGAGTATGGATGAGAGTCGTGGTGTTACAATGGCATATGTTGCTTTCGGATTCACCAAGGCACAAGAGTGGACTGCCCAACTTGGTGTAAAGGACGGAGTGAAACCTGAAGTGCGGTGCGATTGAATAGGGAGGATTATGTGACGGGTCTTATCACAGTTTCCTTTCCATGGTATCGTGGTGATACACCGGCGCATGTTCAAGTGTAGTGGAGCTGTGTCTTGTGGGTAAAGTTATACATGTCTGCAGAGTAAAACTATTCGAATAGCCGTGCCCACGGATATGAGGTGAACTTACAGATTCACTGGGATTAGACAAACCTTAATAACTTGATGAACATGGAACTGGTTTGACCCTGCGCAATATGGTGTAACATTGGGCAGTGGTTTGGGTCTGCCGCAACGTGGTGTAACGTTGAACAGTGAATGGTTATTTTCAATACTTTACTTTACTTTTATGTACTTCTTATTCAGTCTATTTACTGCTTTGCTAAATAACTGCTGCTTTGTGCAATTTAACCTTAACCTATCCTGGTTACCCTATTACATTCATTATTCTTCTCTCTTGGGTGTTACTTGCTGGGTACCGTTGTTTATACTTAGTCTTGCTTAATTTTTCCCCCACCAGAGAAAGTGCTAGAGCCTTTGTCAGAAGGAGGCAGATCCGAAGGTTGAAGTGAGGTTCAGTCCGCTGTCAAGAATGCCTGTGGTGTGGAGCCGTCATCTCCAAGCTGAAGATTAGATGGTTCTAGTCTTGTTTTTCTTTTCCGCTGCATTTCGATAGATAATTACATTTATTTGTTTTTAAGTCATGGAACTATGTATTAATTTATCATAGTGTGTACTCGGGCTGATTCCTGGACCGAGATTAATGCATGCTATTGTTCAAAAATTGGTGTAAATTTCTACGCATGACATTCACTTTAGCACCTGCAACATAAATAATCAATACATTTATATCCTCTGCCACCCCACCTCACCCCGAGCCCATCCCCCATCCCCTACTGATGGCTCTACTTCGGCATCTCTCCTCTCCGGCGCTCTGCTCCCTCTCCCCTCCGGCGTCGTCTCCTTCACTCGCGCCCCTCTCCCCTCCGACAGATCTAGCGGGCGGTGGTGAGGCGTGCGGCGTGGTTGGTGGCGACGCGTGCACGGTTGGCGGATCCAGCGTGCGGCGCGGGCGGCAGTGGTGCATGGAGCGCATGCCGCGGCAGCGGATCTGGAGTCTCGGCACGCATGTTGGTAGAGGCCGGCGGCGGATCTTGGCAGCGGCCGGTGGCGAGTATCAACATTCCGGCGGCGCGAGTCTCTCTCCTCTATCTCTCTCCTGCTGACACTCTCTCCTCTATCTCTCTCCAGCATTTTGACGAAGCTCCTGTACCCTCTGTAGGATACGCGGTCCCTCGCGGAGGCACAGTCTACACCGAGCTGACAGCCGTGCACCGACGTGGTGAACTAGAGCTCCTCACCACGTCGGTGCACTGTGTGCCCTGATGGGCTCGCTCAAAAGTAAGAGCATGACCAGTGTGCAGTTTTGTTTACTCGGCACTAGAAAGAGAGAGCCGCCCAAGCAAATTCAAGCTGGACATGGCAATTTCGAGCCGATTGGGACACGGAATCGAAATGGCTGGCGGCTATGGCAAGATGGAACTCAAAAGTTGCCCATTCAACTTTTGATGTGTTGTCAAAGCTTGGTTGGCTCAATCTATGATATATACTACCTCCGTTCATATTGTAAGACTTTGTATCCTTGCCTAAATTCATCAATTGATAAATACATATAATTTATATATATGTCTAGATTCATTAGCATCCATATAAATCTAGCTAAGTCTAGAAAGTCTTACATTGTGAAGGTAGATAGTATATAAGAATAGCCACTAAAGAACATTGTTGTATAGTAGTTTCCAAGATTCGTTAAATCTCTTAACGAAAAAACAACACATACATACCAGAAAGCGTGGTTGAAAAAAATAAGGTTTACAAGAACAAAGTTTGGCAGGAAACCGCCAAAAGTATGAGGCCGCAAAGCCCACGAGAGGCTGCAGTGACGCAGTAGAGAACCAGCTAATTCTCTCTTTTAGTCCAGCTGTTACTCTGTTAGCCAGATGAAGGCCTCAACATTGATGTACCAGAAAAGATCAACTGGCTCTTTGCAAGACCCTTAAAAAGTCAGCACGCCTTGCTCTTCCCAATCCCCAAATTATCTAGGAGATTTGCACGAATGGCGAGTCTGCGAGTCAAAAGATGAACCGATCGACAATATGTATGGCGAACCGATCCCCAAATTATCTAGGAGATTTGCCATCAGATAATATATACTCCCTCCGTTTCATAATATAAGATGTTTGACTTTTTTGATTGCAATGTTTGATCATATGTCTTATTCAAAAAGTTATGGAAATATTATTTATTTTATTTGTGACTTACTTTATTATCAAAAGAACTTTAAGCACGACTTATAATTTTATATATTTGTACTAAATTTTTCAATAAGACGAATGTTCAAACCTTGCAACAAAAAAGTCAAACATGTTACGTTATGAAACAGAGATAGTAGCATGTATGCACGGCGAGCCACTTGAAAGAAACTAATATTTGTAAATTTGTTGTCTTATGATATGTCTTATCCGTGAAAATGTTATATTTTAGAATGGAAAGTATACATATAAGTACCCTAGCTACCTGATGTAGGTGACGGTAGAGAATTTCACTCTAAAGTTTCAGTACCTTCGGTACCTATATTGAGGACATAAATTTTTTTTCATCCACTATTACTCTCTATTTAATTAATGATGATGTAAAAACATACAAACTCAACTAGAAATTAAGATGAGTGCAAAAAAGAAGTATATTTCATGTTAAATAATGTATACGTAGATTTTTCCTTCTTATCTCCAGTCCTTTGACCTGGTATATGAAACAAAATAACTATGAAAGTTATTTGTTTGAGTGGAACCCTAAACCATTAATTATGAGCATTTTTCCCATCCTTGAGGAGGTAGTATGAGGTACCATCGTTTTTTATGTAAAATTTGATACCTCTTGGTATCTTAGATACTAGAAGGTACCAAATTTTACGTAGAAAACTGTGTCCTCAAGGATGGAAAAAAGAGCTCATCAATTATATTTAGAAAACAGGGAATATTGTCCAGACTCCACACATTCACGCTGTCAGTTATTCATTGTTTCAGATTCACACACTAACATAGCACCTCCTTTTGAACACAACATTTTAATACGAATTGGGAAAAATCATTCCCCAATGGAAAAGGAGGCCCTATATATGTTCACCAGCAACTGAGCGAAATACAAAATGTCCACACATATATGTACCATTAATTCCAATAAATGCCACAGGCATATAGTTCGCCAATGCATACATGCATCATCACCTGCAAATTGGCACACCGCTTTTTATGGCATCATCAGCTGCAGGAGTGGCCTCCGCCGGCAGAACGGCCGGGTCGGTGATGTCGTGGCTGCTTGCCCGCTCGCACGCGTTGAGCTCTCTCTTTTTCATCCTGTTGCAGAACTTCCGGTGGTGGCTCGCGATCTGGATCGAGCTCTTCGTGTTTACGAACTCCCGTGCAAGAGCGTTATCCACATCCCGTTCCCGTACTTATGAAACCCCTGCAAGAATTGACTATACGCATGCGAGCAATTGTATTAGTTGTGTTGGGAGAAAAATTATTAAAAGAAAATGTACACCAGCATTCCTAAATTTACACGGTTGTCATCTAGCTAAGCTAAACAGATTCAAATTTTAGATCATCTTCACAATTGATTGCTACGTGTGGTACCATTATCAACACCGTCAACCAAACAATCAGTCCCTCTCTTCTTTCTATCAAGGTACGGCGCCCCTCTCTTCTTTCTATCAAGGTACGGCGCCGTGAGGCGGCGGTGCGGAAGAAGGGGCCAAATTAATTAGAGGCTGATAGTTTGTCCATCTTATATTCCCTCCGTACTCTAATATAAAGTACTTTGAATATTACTTGCAACGTTTAACAATTGCAGATACAAGCCATGGTACTGGAATTTGTAAATTAGATAACTAGACTTGAGAAAGGTACTTGGAAAATGTTTGCTTCAGACGAAGCAAAGCTACTCAACAAGGGCTTTATTCCTACTACTGACAACGCAGAGAGAAGGTCTGAGAACCTCCGAAGTTCTCTCTCAGCAATCTGGGGATATATTGATCTGGAGACATATACAAGAAAAAAGTCTGGACATTCCATATCTATCGCTAGAATATGTTACTCCCTTCCTATTGCATAAACTACTAAGGCCCCGTTTTTTCAGCTTAAGATTATTACAATCTAGATTATTGAGTCAGATTACTATAAGCTAGATTATTATAATCTATAGTAGAGTAAGCTTGAGTTGTTTCTTTCCTGGATTATTAGAGCCTAGATTATTAGGTTTGCAAGTTTAAAGAGGGAGTGGAGTGACATGGTGGGTAATTTTTCACCCAATAATCTGGAAAAAGCTCACCTAAATGAGCTTGTCAGATTATAATAAGCTAGACTTCAGATTATAATAAGCTATTTTAATAAGTTGTCTGTTTCTTTCAGCTTACTCCCAATAATCTGGATTATAATAATCCCAAGCTGAACGAAACAGAGCCTAAAGCCTATCATAGTAGTTGAGGATTTCATAAATACTAGTTTTCTCTGGGCTCCAATCAAAATATTCGTCACATACTTGTTGAAGTTGTGGGTGAAAAAATGGATGTTGTCCACATACCCTTAGGAGATAGAAGAAACAAATCTTCGGCACAAAACCATTTAGCAACTTCCTATTATTATTTCCCCATGAATCACCCAAAAGCGACAAGACCAAGAAAAGGCGAGCGCATACTGAAAGCACAGTATCATTTCAACAATTGGGAACCTGACTACTTGAGATAAATAAACCATATGGTGAAGTAGTTTTCCACGAACTCTTTTACTTGCACAGCTTCCGAATCAGGCGAGTGATATTTTGGCTCCAGATATGTATTTATTACATCACGAATTTGACCATCAAAGTCTTGGGTCATCCCAACCTCTGTAAAACAAGGGCAGTGTATAAATGAAAATTTCTAATCTTGTCCATGACATGTTTTCAACAAAGCTAACTACATAAATAATTTTAGCAAAAACCACAGCAGATTATTTTTTTTACCAAAGAAACTTGCTTTGGGGCACATGTCACCCACCTTGTTTCCAATATTCGTCCCCCCCCCCCCCCCACATTTTCTTGTTAGAGAGTGTTGGGCACAAATCGTACAGAGTAATTGATGGCACTTATAGAATTCCAAGCCTTCCTGTCCCAGAAGCAAGGAAGAGGTGCATGTGGAAGAGATCATATAGCCTAAGAGATACATTTAATCCCAGTGATGGTCCTTGTGCCACAATTAATTCAAACAAAAACACCAAGTATGAATTGATGTCCTATTGGACAACACAAAGATGTGATATGAACGATGTCAACCAAAAAGTAAAGGATTTCATATCTTTCATGCACATATAAAGTAAAAATCTGCAGCTTGTTAGCAAACCATGTAACAACCCTTTTTTTTATTCATTTAATTGTCACGTTGTTGTTTGGTTTTTCGTGTTAGAAGACCGACTTGTATGTATATCATCACAATAGGAAAGCAAAATAAGACAAATAAAATCATTTATTTCATTTACATATGCATATTGCATTCTTCTTTCATATTTCAAGTATACATCAACGTCTATCACTATGAAAAGTACAGTAGCTAATTAAAAATGTGGTGTTTTCTTCTAACACCAAATTAATTTAGGAGGTTACAGAATTTATCTTTTAAACACCACAGAAATATTGTGAGTTATTCATGCCATATAGTTTGCAATCAGACCATATAGGGGCACAAAATTACTTGCATGAGCCATCTCTACAAATTTCCATGAATATTCATTTTCTAGAAAACCTAATTTTTTAGGCAATTACAAATCAGTCCCTAAACTCAGAGTTATCTCCTGAATTTCAAAATATAAGGGGCCAGAAAGAAAAAATATCAAATATCTACATTTTACAAAAAATTTTCTTTTTCTGGAAATATAAAACTCCTCAAAATTTTCCACTGAACATGCAAATGTGAGGTGTCAAGCTCTAGTGCTGGCAGAAGGTTCTTGTAGATGAGTTACCTAGAAAACACTATGCACAGTAACAAAATCTCTCAAATTCACCGTAACCAGAGTCACACAACACTTGCATAGAACTTGATACGACCAAAGGAGAGTTAGAGAGAGAAAAACTTGAGCAAGAAGAGGGCAAGACTAGCAAGCCTTAGGTGGAGCAGGGTCTCTAGCTCTAGGAGGAGCAAGTACCCCAGCTCATGGAGGAGAAGATTGTTATAGCAAAATCATTCAGATCCAGAGAGGTGGCACTAGAAACATAGGAGATGAAGTCATATCACACATCTTTCAGTATCAAAATAGAACAAAAAGGTAACCAAAATTTTAAAACCAAAGGAGGGGAGGGGATACGACATATTAATCAGTAACATTAGTAGTTTAAGATTGATAAAAATTTACATCAATATGGAGTTTAGGTTAAAACAAAAGTATTGCATATTTTTAAAACTGGACAATCATGGCTAGTCTGTGTGTTGTTATATTTCTGTTAGAAGCACATATTTGTTATGAAACTGGACAATCATGGCTAGTGAGAAATAAAGCCTACATAAGAATCTGTCATAGTTAGAGTGTTCATTTCATTTCATTAGTTATGTATATCAACCCTATAAGTATTCAGTTATAATTATCATTTCTGGAATATAAGTACCTTTAGAAGTTTAGAGTTAGCCATCATTTTAGGACAGTGGATTAGAGGGAAATTATTTTGAACATAGCAACCACTCTAAAGCAATAAATCAGAGCTACAAGAATTGAAATGTCAGATTGTAGTAGTATATCATAAGGTTAACTAACAACTGCCATATGGTATGAAAGCGTTGTAGTGATCGTGTCGACCACATGACTTAGAATGGGATGGGCTGGCTTAGCTGTCAGCACCCGAGGATGCAATTTCCAAATACACGGAGCCTACGCCGTACTAGTCCCATGATCAGTGGTTAGTACACGCATCCACAACTTTGTCATCAAATCCATACATCATACACATACAAGTAGATAATGTGGTTCACATAACTTAGCGAGTGCACAAGTCATACAACATAGATAGGGCCGACCGGCCAAATAAAAGAGTTTAAACGCTGCGGAATAAGAGTAGCAATACATATATATGTTCTTCGGTATGCCCATCTACCAAACCACCACAGGAAACCGTCTAGGAATCACCCTAGAAAGAACCATCCTCGAAACCTGTGGTACCCGGTGCAAAGTACTCATCACTAGGCATCTCATTTCCTGCATTAATGTCTAGAAACAACAATAAGAGGTGGGTCAATACAAATGTATAGGTAAATCCTACCCAAACCTTGGGAAGCCTTTGTCTATTGCAAGCTGAGATCAAAAGAGGATATGTTTGTGGACTAAATTTCAGCATAAAGCAAATTTTTTTTCACAGTAGTAAGTAGTAATAGATTTCAATGAAATTTGTAAAGTAATAAGTAAATAATAGTAGTAGCAGGATAGGCATCATATCAATATCATCCTTGTGCCCTCCATGGCAGCAAGTAACCACTTTTTCTTTCAGCGCACACCAGGCAAAGTCATCAGTAGTTTTCCACCATGCCAATTTCACAAAACACTTATTAAACCACCAAGTCGCTCATGACCGTGAGCACGGCTAATCGATTAGTTCATCACCCTGCAGAGGATGTGCACTTTACCCACATGACACAAACTAGCAACCATGTAAACCATGTCGCGCGATACCAAACAGTACCCAATTTGGTAGCATATGACGAAGTTACTTCATTACTCAAAGCCTAACATTGCATGAGCACGACAAGTGTATACCCATACTAGGAGAAATCCTAGTGCCGCTAGTCCACGGGGCCCTCACTGTACTAGCACCATGAAGCGAACCATCCGTTCTCTCAATGAGGCACTTAACCGTTATATTGGATATGCTTAGACGCCTAGGCACAAACCGCACTAGCTAGCTCCTATAGACCATCATTCCGACTAGTCCATACTACTATGGCCTCCTAATGCAAAGCTAGACATTAAGCAACTTCATAACTAAGGTTACCCCATAAATAACACCTGTGGTTGTACTGTAAATCTTAGTTGGTGACACATAGCTCGGTCCTTAATTGACTCGGGGTGAACACTCCCCCTATCGGTATGCAACTACCACCATGTGCACACCACTTGCCGTCCAAGTCTAAAATCATAACTGTTTAGTTTTCAGTTTCACAAGTAATAGAGACAGTAGCTCTGCACAATATTTTCAAATTGCCCAACTTTTGAAGAGTGAATGATCCATGTAACATACAAAACTCTAAGCATGGCTAAGCAATAGCTATATTAGTAGCGCGAATATACCGAAATTGGCATTTGGACAGTACCACAGCTATTCCTAGGTGTATCAACAGCAAGGTAATCAATAATCAAGGAGGGTAAGTGCAGCAAATAGGAGTTTCTACCAAGATCCCACATTTTGCAATGTCGGATGCAACTTATAAACAATATAGCATTTGCGAAAATATAAGATTCAACATGTTCGAAGGAGGAATTGAATAGGACTTGCCTTGCTCAGTGAACTCGTCACAAGTCTTAGGTTCCTGCACGCACTCGTCTACAGCTGCAACTTTGTTGTCTATTCAAATTTAACCAAAATTCGGATGAACACCAAATAAACACCAAAAATTAAAAATGCTCAAATATGCATGGTTATTTTACAGTAGATAGGGGATGATTTTAGATGAATTTAGGTGAAAGAATTATTTGAATCCAAGTTCATATGCCTTAGATATAAGTTTTCAAAATTTAAAATCCTGAAATTTGCAAGAACTATCACTCACCATTTGAAAATTCGAATTTAGCTGTACATCTGCGTGATATTTGTGCAATATTTGTTTTAACCATTTTAAAGGAAATATTATGAGGGTTACACAGAAATTTGGTTCACTCAAAACGGAGTTAAAATGAATTTTCTCAGCATTCTTGAAGTTAGCACAATTTCATAACATGCTTAATACAATTTTCATTAAGAGCCCTCGAACTTCCTATATATCACACAACAGTCCAAGCTACAGCGCTCTGAGTCTTGGTTATTTTTCAAAATGGGCCCTAGCTTTAGTCAAATTATTCACAAGAGGTCCCTGGTCGGGCTCATAGAAGAAGCAGCCATGACGACGGTGGCCAGTGCTACATGTCACTATATTTGATTGATTCGGCCAGTATGATGCATGAAATGGGTTCCTAGAGGTTCCAGGGAGCTTATGACATGGCCGGCCAAGGCGGAAAAGCTCTGACGATGGTGAGTGCAGCAGCGGAGGTGTTATGGCCGACATGAAGGACGTGGGAGAGCCGGCGTTCCCGGTGGTGTTTCGTCTGAGCACAAGGGTAAAATGGGTTCATTGAGGGATGATAAGAAAGATGACGCAAACGGTTTCTTGCGAGGCTCACCAAAGGGAGATTAATGGTGGCATGAGCTCACCGGCGCTGATGTGGGCGCTCGTGTTCCGGTCGTCCCAAGCAGCACTGGGCACAAAACCCGAAAAAAATCGACCCCGAACCTAAAAGAACCGAAACCCGATACCCGAATTGTATTTGCGGGTTCTAAGTTTGAAAACCCGAAATTATTTTGGGTAAATCGGGTTTATGTCTCCGGTACCCGAAATGGCCGAATACCCGATAAGAGCAATGATTCCTTGCTTGGTACTTCAACCTCCACATGAAAGGAACATATAACGCAAACACGAAGCAACTTCAATTCTACTACCATGTGACAACTTGTGACCTAGTGACTTAAGATTAAATGTGTTTTTTGGTGCTTTTATGTTCTGATTTGAGAATTGAGATCAAATGTGTTTTTGATGGCTATGAACTTGAGACAATATGTGCGTCTTTACAACTAAAATGTTATTGAAACAATATTGGTTTATTTTTCTTAGGAAAATGACACTAAATCACGGCTATTTTTTTCTACAAAAAGACCTATAGAATATTTGTTTTTAGTATGTTGAGCAGTATTCGGGTTATAACAGGTAATCCGAAACCCGAACCCGATTTTATGGGTACCCGAAATGTCGAGTCTTAGAATTTTTTCATTAATTTCAGGTATCGATTTTGAAAACCTGAAATTTAAAAAACCCAAAAAACCCGACCCGAAATTTTCAGGTAACCCGAACGCCCAGTGCTAGTCCCTAGGGACTTCCTTCCCATAGTTCGCTTGGAACGTGAAGAGGCGAGCTAGGAGATGCTTTAGGTGCAAGGATAGGCTTAAAGGTGGAGTTTGGACGTGGTGCCTGTGAGCCTGGTCTGTCATGCCCAAAAATTTACACCAAATTTCCGAGCAATAGCATGTATTAAATCTCAGTCTAGGAATCAGCCCAAGTACACACTATGAGAAATTAATACACAGTTCCACAACTTAAAAACAAATAAAAATAATGATCTATCAAATTCCAGCGGAAAAAGAAAACAAACTAAACTATCTAATCTTCAGCTTCAACTGGCGATGACGGCTCCACACGACAAGCATTCTCGACGGCGGACTGAACCTCACTTCAACCTTGGGAACAACCTTTTGACTAAAACTTAGGCACTTGCTCAGGTGGGGAAAAATTAAGTAGGGCTGAGTACAAACCACCGTACTCAATAAATAACACCCAAGAGAGGAAGAGTAATGAATGCAATTGGATACAAGAATAGGCTAAGGTTAAATTGCACAAAGCTGCACTAATTTAGCAAAACAGTGGATAAATAGACCCAAGAATAAAATAACATTTAAAATATTCATCCACTGTCCAATGTTACACCATGTTGCAACAGGCCCAAACCGCTATCCAGCGTTACACCACACTGGAACGGGGTCAACCCTCTGTCCAACGTTACACCACATTGCGATAGACCCAAACCACTGCCAACGTTACACCATATTGTGCAAGGTCAAACTAGTTTCAAGATTAATCAGGTTAGTAAATGTTCGACTAATCCCAGCGAATCTGTCAATTCGCCCCATAACCGCGGTGTCACACCCGGAGTTTTGTCCTAAGCCTAAAATCGTAAAAAGAAATTCGTAAATAACAATTGGCTTAATTAACTTAGGAAGAATCCCTCTAAAAGAAATTAATTTAATTAAATCGAGGGTCGCAAATCGACTAACTGGATTTAAATTCAAATTGCAGAAGTATAAAATTTGGCCAAACAAATTAATTTAAAACTCGGCAAAAGTGGGGTTTTCCTTTTTCCCTCCTTTTTCCTTTCTTTTTCCCTTCCTTCTCAAATTGGGCCAAAGTCCAATTTTCCTCCCTTTCTTTTCTTTTTCCTTTTTCTTTTTCCTCTCTTCCTTCCCGGGCCGGCCCAGCCGAGCCGGTCCATCTTCCCGCTCGGCCGGCCCAGCCGACCGGCCTCCCGCTCCTCCCCGCGCGCGCGCCTTCGCCTGGGCCGCCGCTTTGGCCCAGCTCGCCCGCGCCGCGCCGCGGCGAAGTCCGCGTCGCCTCCCTTCTCCCCCCTGCGCCACTGACAGGCGGGCCCCGCCTGTCAGCGACCGAACCCGGGCGCCGGCCGAGTCCGTCTCCGCCCCGACTCCTCCGGAGGCCGCGCCGCCGTCGAGTCCGCCGCACCCGACTCGGTCTCCAACCTCCGTCCCGCCCTAGCCGGCGCCGCCACACTATAAATCCCCACCGCCGCCGCGCCGTCGCCCACTATTTCCTCTTCGCCGCGCCGTCGGACGTTGCCACCTGTCCTGCCTCCTCGTCGACCCTCCGCCGCGTTCGCCTTCGCCGGTGAGCGTCCCCACCTCCCTCTCCTCCTCTCCTTTGTCCTCGCCGTCACCGCCGGACCACTCGCGCCGTCGCCGGGCGTCGTGCGCCACCTCTCCGCCGTCGCTGTGTTTCCCTCGTCGCCGCCTTCACCTCGCGGTCGCCGTGCCGCCGCTGCCGGCATCCTTTGCCACCTCTCGCCGCCGTGCGCGCGTCGCGCGCTCGTCGCCGCCGTGTTGGCCGGCCACCGCTCCCCCTCTCGGCCGCGCCCTTGCGTCGTCGATTCGTGCGCGTTCGTCGCCGCGTCGCCGTCGTCATGGCGCCGCCGCCGTCCGCTAGCGCCGCCGTCGCGCCGCCGTCCCTCGGTCGCCGCCGTGCCGCCCGAAGCTCCCGCCGCCGGCCGCGCTCTCCTCCCCCTCTCTGTTTCCCCCCTCGCTGACGAGCGGGCCCCACACGTCAGTTGCCCCGCGCCCCTCCTCCCTCTCTCCTCCCGTGGGACCCGCGTGTCAGCCTCTCTTACCCCCTCTCCCTCACCGACATGTGGTCCCCACCCATCAGCGCTTCCTCTCTCCTCGCTGACGTCAGCAGCCCCATTAATTGCGCAATAATTGATTTAGGACTTTTCTGTTTAGCTAAAAAACCCAGAAAACTTATAAAATTCATAAGTAATTCATCTAGTCTCCGTTTAGGTCCATTCAAATTTCATTAAATTCATAAAATTATCAAGAATCCATTAAAAATAGTTTCTTTTGCTGTTTCAGTAGACTTTGTGCCTGTTTATTTATTTTTGTGCTTTGTCGCTTAGATTCGGACCCCGCCGAAGAGCCGGTTTACTTCGAGATCGTCGCCGAAGTTCCCCAGGGACCAGAGCAAGACAAGTGACACTCATCTTTGATCATATTGAACCCATTATTGCAAATTCCTTGCTTTATTTATTCAAATATGCATTGTTTTAATTAAAGTATTTACTGTACGTTATTTTTCGGGTAAACCTTATTATTATGCCGTTGATTATCCAACTTCATCCTTGCTGGACCAGGGGTAACTTGATTAATGTTAGGCCTAGGTTAATGCTTAGCCGTGCTTAGAACAAGTAGCTCATGGGATCACATTTAATCATGCTTAGTTCTGAATAGCTGAGATATTGATTCATCACCCGGTTCGGGTTAATGTCAACTAAAATATTGAAAATGGTGGGCTGTGGGTTCATGGTTTTGAGAGTCGCACCCATGGTAGTTAAGGACCGGTTCACGGGAAACCCTGGAAGTAATTAAGTGCTAACCACATGCCGAAATGGGTAAGGTGGGATTTGGAGCATGACTTCGAACTATTTGATGTACCGAGGCAAGGGTAGGCATGATGGAGTATGGACGGGCAATCGTGGTGTAACGAAAGCCTCTGCTGCTTCCGGATCTACCAAGGCACAAGAGGGGACTGCCCGACTTGGTGTAAAGGAGGGGGTGAAACCTGAAGTGTGGTGCGATTAAATAGGGAGGATTATGTGACGGGTCCTATCACGGTCTCCTTTCCGGTATACCATGGTGGTATGTCGGCGCACGTTCAAGTGTAGTGGAGTCGTGTCTTGTGGGTACAGTAGTGCACCTCTTATCAGAGTATAATCTATTCGAATAGCCGTGCCCACGGTTACGGGCGAGCTCCCAGCTTCACTGTGATTAGTGAACCTCTAATAACTTGAGTAAACTGGTCTTTCACTCGGGACTACTGCAACGTGGTTTAACATTGAGTAGTGGTTGGGCCTGTTGCAACGTGGTGTAACGTTGGACAGCGTTGTGGTATTTTTCAACTGTTATTTACTTATCCTTTACTGTATTCAATTACCTTTGTTCTTTTTAATCTCTGTTATTTGTTTAACTGCTGCTTTACTGCAACTGACCCTAGCCTGCCGTTGATAATCCCTATGCATCATTTATTACCCTCTTGTCCGTGTTACTTGTTGAGTACGGTGGTTTGTACTCAGCCTTGCTTAACTTTCCCCACCAGAGCTGGAAGTCGAGTCCGATGGAGGTGCCTCTCAGGAGTGAGCTGATCTACCGTCGAAGCTTTGCCTGTGGACTGGAGCCGTACCTGCTGGAGCTAGTCTACCTTTTTCTTTCCGCTGCATTTCCGCTAGAATAAGTGTAACTTTCAGTTGTTTCTATGAACGATGGTTATGTAATCAACATTGTCTTTTTGTGTACCCTGGCTGGTCCTGGACAGGGATTTTTAATACACAATTAAGTTCAGAAATTCGTGTGAGGAATTTCTGGGCGTGACAAGTTGGTATCAGAGCCTCCTTTGACCGTAGGATCAGCCCAATGGAAACCCTAAGAGTCCTCTGCTTTTCATGTTTGTGCATAGTTTGCGAAAGTTAGAGTGCTTTGAAAATGGGTTAGTGCTTTTCAAAAGCGTGAGTCATTTAAATAGACAAAACCCCTTTGGTTGAAAAACGTGAGTAAATCGATTTATGGGTAAAACTTTATTTACTTTGTTTCTTTTATGATTTATTTATCTTGAAACAAAATTTTGCATCTATTGATTCCAAATCCTTGTGTTCTTTAGATGGCTGACCACCCCTTGTATCACCGTGGAAACGGAATGGCTTGGTTCGTGGCAGAGTTGGCAAGAGTCTCATTCACGGCAGGATACCCCTATGAGCCGGAGTACACCACGATCCACCCTCTTGAAGGCGAGTTTCCCCACCGTGTCAGATTGGAGCTACATGGAATCCCCGGTTTTCTCCCTAACTTGGAAGCAGAAGGAGCTGGAGGCTCGCATGAGCATGCCTGCCAGGAAGCTGCTTACAGTCTGATGACAACGGTCTGGGCCAGGCACAACCTGATGTTTCGGCATTCGGCTTACCGGTATCACCCTGGTCGTGGACCCAATTCCATGGTCAGTAGGTTTCGGTCTGCCCGAAGTGAGCAAGACCCTACCTTCGGTAGGATGTGCACGGTGCTGCAGGGCCTCGACCAGATGCATCACGACCTCCATGAAGCGTCCAAGGCCTTGAACGACGCCAAGCTCACTCAGATCGTCCGTCTGTAGGATGAGATCGACCGTTTGAAGAAGGAGAACGCCAGACTTAAAGGACTCCCAGAGCCCGGTGGTGCAAGGCTTCGCACCACGGAAAGGAAGCGAACCCGTGGGCCGCCAAGAGTTCAGTCTTACCCCGGTGCCCCGGACGAACCAAGACCACTGATGCAGATGGTGCCAACCTCTCCGACCCCAGTGCCCGAGGAAGGTGTCTCCCCTTTCAACGCTGCAAGAAACCACGACGGAACTGTCACAGTCTCTAGCAGCAGTGAGTCCGCTTCTGGTGAAGATGAAGATGGTCTCCCGGGCAACTCTAGGAGCCGTTCTGAAGACGAGGAAGAAGATCCGTCCCCTGTCGTTGACCGTCGCTCTCCTTCCGTGCCCTAGACGTCGCCTTTAGCTTTGTTCTTAGTCGTTGTGTGCTAGCTTTGGTGTGTTAGGTTTGCTTCGCTTGGGGCTAGTGGTGAACCATAGCAGTAGTGGGGTTATGGTTGTACCGCCAGGAGTTGTGTGGTTTTAAGTGTGTTTCTTAAGCAAGACAATTACAGTTCATTAATTAAATAAAGCCCTGCTTGCTTAGCCGTTTCTTTTTCCTTCTTTCTCTTTCTGTTCCCTCCCGCTCCCGCAGATGGTGAACACCCGCCACAGCAACCGCGACACCGACCAGTCCAGCACCGGAGGACCGCCCCCACCGCCTCCACCAGAGAACCCGTCACTTGCTCAGATTCTTGCTAGCTAGACCCAAATGCTCGCTTGGATGATGTAGCAGATGCAACAGCAGCAGCAGCAGCAGCAACACCAGCAAGTGCTACAGCAGCTCTTGAACCAGAACCAAAACAACCAACAACAGCATGGACCACCTCCAGTGCAGTCCAAGTTGCCAGAGTTTCTCCGTGTTCGTCCCCCGACCTTCTCAAGCACTACCAACCCCATGGAGGCAAGTGATTGGCTCCATGCTATTGAGAAGAAGCTCAACCTACTGCAGTGCACCGACCAAGAGAAAGTCTCTTTCGCCGCACATCAACTGATGGGTCCCGCCTCTGCTTGGTGGGATAATTTCCTAGTTACCCGCACCGCTACCACGGAAGTAACTTGGGCGGAATTCTGCCTTAACTTCCGCAAGGCCCATATCCCTGATGGGGTAGTCACACAGAAGAAGCAGGAGTTCTGCGCTTTGCAGCAAGGTACCAAGATAGTGACAGAGTACCTTCATGAGTTCAATCGCCTAGCGCGATATGCCCCCGAGGATGTTCGCACTGATGCCGAAAGACAAGAAAAATTCCTCGGAGGTTTGGATGACGAGTTGAAGAAGCAGTTGCTTTCGGGCGATTATGCTGACTTTGAGAGGCTGGTCGACAAGGCCATCCGTCAGGAGGACCAGCACCTCCAGATGGATAAGAAGAGGAAGGCCTCATAGTTCAGGTCTAACCAGCCGCCTCCTCAGAAGCCCCGGTTTCACACCGGTCCCCATCCTCAGAATCAGTAGCACGGGCAATCGACCTTTATTGTCCGCCAACACAGTCCCTACAACCCCAACAACTTCTACAGTGGTGGCTCGTCCCAGCGTGCTCCTCCTCAGCGTGCTCTCCCTACACCAGCTCCCCGACAACAGAACGCTCCACCACCAACAGCTCAACCTCCTCCAGCCAAGAAGGATGCAGGTGCAAAGCCTGGAGTGTGCTACAACTGTGGCGACCAAGGTCACTTTGCCGACAAGTGCCCGAAGCCGAAGCGCAGCGGGCAGAGATTCGTGCAAGCTCGCGTGAATCATATCACCGCAGAAGAAGCACATGCTGCGCCAGAAGTAATACTGGGTACGTTTCCTGTCAACTCCGTACCTGCTACAGTACTTTTTGATTCTGGTGCTACACACTCTTTTATTTCAAGAAAGTTTGTGGGATTGCTTGGATTAAGAAGGGAAAAGTTAAGAGACCCGATGCGGGTTAGTACTCCAGGGCATAGTATGTTTTCGGACCTTTATAGCCCTAATGTGCCCATAGAAATCCAAGGTACATCCTTTCTAGCCAATCTCATCCTTCTCGAATCTAAATACCTAGACGTCATTTTGGGAATGGACTGGCTTACCAAGCATCAAGGAGTGATTGAATGTGCCAAGCGTACAGTCACCTTGACCAGTGAAGGTAGTGAAGTGGTGACTTATCAGTCGCCGGAGTTAGTAACAATCAGGACTTGTTTGAATTAGATGGAAGCCGAAGAGCAACCCTCGGAAACAGTCAAAGATCCGAAGAAGTTGGAAGACATATCAGTGGTTTGTGAGTATCTGGAGGTGTTTCCAAATGATCTCACAACAATGCCCCGGTTATCTTTGTTGAGAAGAAGGACAAAACTAAGAGGATGTGTGTGGACTATCGTGCTTTGAACGATGTCACCATCAAGAATAAGTATCCTCTGCCAAGGATTGATGATCTGTTTGATCAGTTGAAGGGAGCCAAAGTTTTCTCCGAGATCGATTTGAGATCAGGGTATCACCAGTTGAGAATTCGGGAAGAAGATATTCCCAAGACGGCATTCACTACTCGCTAGTACGGCTTGTATGAATGTACGGTAATGTCGTTTGGACTTACTAATGCCCCGGCATTTTTCATGAATCTCATGAATAAGGTGTTCATGGAATACCTGGATAAGTTTGTGGTTGTCTTCATTGATGACATTCTTATCTACTCCAAGTTAGAAGAAGAGCACGAGCAACATTTGCGGATTGTGCTAGAGAAACTAAGAGAACACCAGTTGTATGCTAAGTTCAGCAAGTGTGATTTCTGGCTGCGTGAAGTGAAGTTCCTTGGCCATGTGATCAATGCGCAAGGTGTAGCAGTGGACCCCAGTAATGTGGAGTCAGTAATCAAGTGGACCCCACCTAAGATAGTTTCCCAGGTCAGAAGTTTCTTGGGACTTGCGGGCTATTACCGCCGGTTCATTGAGAATTTCTCGAAGATAGCTAAGCCAATGACACAGTTGTTGAAAAAGGAAGAGAAATTCAAATGGTCAAGTGAGTGCGATAAGAGTTTTGAAGAGCTCAAGCAAAGGTTGGTTTCAGCACCCGTGTTGATTTTGTCAGATCAAATGAAAGACTTCCAGGTTTATTGTGATGCATCCAGATCAGGACTTAGATGTGTGCTAATGCAAGAAGGGAAGGTGGTTGCTTATGCCTCTCGTCAGTTGAGACCACATGAGGGTAACTACCCGACTCATGATTTGGAACTAGCAGCTGTGGTGCATGCCCTAAAAATCTGGCGACACTACTTAATTGGTAACAAGTGTGAAGTGTATACGGATCATAAGAGTTTAAAGTATATCTTTACACAACCGGATTTGAACCTCCGCCAGCGACGATGGTTGGAATTGATCAAGGATTATGATTTAAGTATCCATTACCATCCAGGCAAAGCAAACGTAGTTGCAGATGCTTTGAGCCGAAAGAATTACTGCAATGCTGCGGTATCAACGGAAGTTTGTGAGTAGTTACAACAGGAGTTTGAACGACTAAATTTGGGTTTAGTTGAAGAAGGTTTTGTGGCAGTCCTAGAAGCGCAACCCACTTTGGTGGAACTTGGGATAAGAATTTGCCGTATGCGGAGTTCTCATACAACAATAGTTATCAAGCCAGTCTACAGATGGCACCTTTTGAAGCATTATATGGGCGAAAGTGTCGTACACCCCTCTTCTGGGATCAAACAGGAGAACATCAAGTTTTCGGGACTGAAGTTTTAAGTCAGGCGGAAGAAAAAGTCAGAATAATCCGTGAAAGGTTGAAAACAGCCCAAACCAGACAGAAGAGTTATGCAGATAATCGTCGAAGGGACTTAGCCTTCGAAGCAGGAGACTATGTGTACCTCCGCGTCACCAAATAGTGGAACGCAGGGGAGAAGTTGCGTATCAGTTAGAACTCCCTGCTAACATGGCCGGAATCCATGACGTGTTCCATGTGTCGCAGCTCAAGAAGTGTCTCCGCGTGCCTGAAGAACAGACCAACTCCGAGCACATCGATCTACAGGAAGATCTGACGTATGTAGAGAAACCTGCACGGATTCTAGAAACCAGAGAAAGGAAGACTCAGAACCGTGTGATCAGATTCTGTAGAGTTCAGTGGAGTCACCACTCAGAAGAAGAAGCGACATGGGAAAGAGAAGATGAGCTCAAGGCCGCCCATCCGCACCTCTTCGCCAGTACCTCCGAATCTCAGGGTCGAGATTCCGTTTAAGGGGGGTAGGTTTGTCACACCCGAAGTTTTGTCCTAAGTCTAAAATCGTAAAAAGAAATTCGTAAATAACAATTGGCTTAATTAACCCAGGAAGAATCCCTCTAAAAGAAATTAATTTAATTAAATCGAGGCCTCCCGCTCCTCCCCGCGCGCGCGCCTCCGCCTGGGCCGCCGCTTCGCCCCAGTTCGCCCGCGCCGCGCCGCGGCGAAGTCCGCCTCACCTCCCTTCCCCCCTGCGCCACTGACAGGCAGGCCCCGCCTGCCAGCGACCGAACCCGGGCGCCGGCCGAGTCCGCCTCCGCCCCGACTCCTTCGGACGCCGCGCCGCCGTCGCAACGGCCGCCGCCGAGTCCGCCGTGCCCGACTCGGTCTCCAACCTCCGTCCCGCCCTAGCCGGCGCCGCCACCCTATAAATCCCCACCGCCGCCGCGCCGTCGCCCACTTTTTCCTCTTCGCCCGAGCCGCCGCCGCGCTGTCCCGTCGCTCCGCCGCCGTCGGTCGGTCTCGCCACCGGACATCGCCAGCCGCCGCTCGTCCGCGTCTCCACCTCCGCCTCATCCTCGCCGACTTGCTGCCGCCTTCATCGTCAACGGTGGGCATCTCCAGCGCCCGCGCATCCTCTCGCCGTTCGCCGCACCGCCGCGCCCGACCTCGCCACCGCCACCCCGATCCCATCGCCCAGTCGTCGCCGTCGCGCCGTCGGACGTCACCACCTGTCCCGCCTCCTCGCCGACCCTCCGCCGCGTTCGCCTTCGCCGGTGAGCGTCCCCACCTCCCTCTCCTCCTCTCCTTTGTCCTCGCCGTCACCGCCAGACCACCCGCGCCGTCGCCGGGCGTCGTGCGCCACCTCTCCGCCGTCGCTGTGTTTCCCTCGTCGCTGCCTTCACCTCGCGGTTGCTGTGCCACCGCTGCCGGCACCCTTTGCCACCTCTCGCCGCCGTGCACGCGTCGCACGCTCGTCGCCGTCGTGTTGGCCGGCCACCGCTCCCCCTTTCGGCCGTGCCCTTGCGTTGCCGATTCGTGCGCGGTCGTCGCCGCGTCGCCGTCGTCGTGGCGCCACCACCATCCGCTAGCGCCGCCGTCCCTCGGTCGCTGCCGTGCCTCCCGAAGCTCCCGCCGCCGCCCGCGCTCTCCTCCCCCTCTCTGTTTGCCCCCTCACTTACGAGCGGGCCCCACCCGTCAGTTGCCCCGCGCCCCTCCTCCCTCTCTCCTCCCGTGGGACCCACGTGTCAGCCTCTCCTTCCCCCTCTCTGTAACATCCCAGCCCAAGGCTTAATAGGATTTGATAGATACTCAGACCAACTTCTTTTCCGGAAGCTTATCTCGAGAGAACTCCAAGGTTAAGTATGCTTGGCCTGGAGCAATCTTGGGATGGGTGACCGACCGGGAAGTCATTTCTCGGGTGCGCATGAGTGAGGACAAAGTGCGCAGAAAAGACATGTGTGTTGGTTGTGTGAGGGAAGTCTTGATGTCCTAGAGCACAGGCCCGACCTAGGGGGGTTCCTAGGGTTAGGGCGTGATAGAATGGTATCAGAGCCGACCCTCGCGGTTTCACGGGCGCAGGGGCGCGGGCATGTTGCGCATGGCGCGTGGGCCTTGCGGGGACACGGCATGGCACATGGGCCGGACCTGGACACACGGACGTGGCCAAGAGGGGAACGTTCCTGGTTGTTTACCCAAGTGTGGGTATGTTGGACCGACGGGGACGTCAGGTCCTTTGAGGGTGGGTGTATGTAACATCCCAGCCCAAGGCTTAATAGGATTTGATAGATACTCATACCAACAAGTTGCAACTTCTTTTCCGGATGTCCTAGAGCACAGGCCCGACCTAGGGGGGTTCCTAGGGTTGGGGCGTGATACTCTCCCTCACCGACCGGTGGTCCCCACCCGTCAGCGCTTCCTCTCTCCTCGCTGATGTCAGCAGCCCCATGCGCAATAATTGATTTAGGACTTTTCTGTTTAGCTAAAAACCCAAAAAACTTCTAAAATTCATAAGTAATTCATCTAGTCTCCGTTTAGGTCCATTCAAATTTCATTAAATTCATAAATTTGTCAAGAATCCATTAAAAATAGTTTCTTTTGCTGTTTCAGTAGACTTTGTGCCTGTTTATTTATTTTTGTGCTTTGTCGCTTAGATTCGGACCCCGCCGAAGAGCCGGTTTACTTCGAGATCGTTGCCGAAGTTCCCCAGGGACCAGAGCAAGGCAAGTGACACTCATCTTTGATCATATTGAACCCATTATTGCAAATTCCTTGCTTTATTTATTCAAATATGCATTGTTTTAATTAAAGTATTTACTGTACGTTATTTTTCGGGTAAACCTTATTATTATGCCGTTGATTATCCAACTTCATCCTTGCTGGACCAGGGGAAACTTGATTAATGTTAGGCCTAGGTTAATGCTTAGCCGTGCTTAGAACAAGTAGCTCATGGGATCACATTTAATCATGCTTAGTTCTGAATAGCTGAGATATTGATTCATCACCTAGTTCCGGTTAATGTCTACTAAAATATTGATAATGGTGGGCTGTGGGTGCATGGTTTTGAGAGTCGAACCCATGGCAGTTAAGGACCGGTTCACGGGAAACCCTGGAGGTAATTAAGTGCTAACCACATGCCGAAATGGGTAAGGTGGGATTTGGAGCATGACTTCGAACTATTTGACGTACCGAGGCAAGGTTAGGCGTGATGGAGTATGGACGGGAAATCGTGGTGTAACGAAAGCCTCTGCTGCTTCCGGATCTACCAAGGCACAATAGGGGACTGCCCGACTTGGTGTAAAGGAGGGGGTGAAACCTGAAGTGTGGTGCGATTAAATAGGGAGGGTTATGTGACGGGTCCTATCACGGTCTCCTTTCCGGTATACCATGGTGGTATGTCGGCGCACGTTCAAGTGTAGTGGAGTCGTGTCTTGTGGGTACAGTAGTGCACCTCTGATCAGAGTATAATCTATTCGAATAGCCGTGCCCACGGTTACCGGCGAGCTCCCAACTTCACTGTGATTAGTGAACCTCTAATAACTTGAGTAAACTGGTCTTTCACTCGGGACTACTACAACGTGGTGTAACGTTGAGTAGTGGTTGGGCCTGGTGCAATGTGGTATAACCTTGGACAGTGTTGTGGTATTTTTCAACTGTTATTTACTTATCCTTTACTCTAGTCAATTACCTTTGTTCTTTTTTAATCTCTGTTATTTGTTTAACTGCTGCTTTACTGCAACTGACCCTAGCCTGCCCTTGATAATCCCTATGCATCAGTTATTACGCTCTTGTCCGTGTTACTTGTTGAGTACGGTGGTTTGTACTCAGCCTTGCTTAACTTTCCCCACCAGAGCTGGAAGTCGAGTCCGATGGAGGTGCCTCTCAGAAGTGAGCTGATCTACCATCGAAGCTTTGCCTATGGACTGGAGCCGTACCCGCTGGAGCTAGTCTACCTTTTTCTTTCCGCTGCATTTCCGCTAGAATAAGTGTAACTTTCAGTTGTTTGTAAGAACGATGGTTATGTAATCAACATTGTCTTTTTTGTACCCTGGCTGGTCCTGGACAGGGATTTTTAATACACAATTAAGTTCAGAAATTCGTGTGAGGAATTTCTGGGCGTGACACGTGGGTACAGCTATTCGAATAGTTTTACTCTGATCAGAGGTGTAGAACTTTATCCACAAGACACAACCCACCACATGTCACCGTGCCTACGCAAACACGTCCCCATGCTGAGTGGCTGCGATAAGAGCTTTCATCTAACCCTCCTAGGACAATGGCACCACACTTCAGGTCTCGCCGCCTTTCTTTACACCAAGTCAGGCAACCCACTCTTGTGCATAGGTGAATCCAGAAGCAGCATAGGCCATTGTTACACCATGACTCTCATCCATACTCCATCACACCCACCCTTGCCTGGGTACGTTGAATAGGGACAAGCTAGACTACAAGTCTCACCATTGCCCACTCTGGCTTGTGGTTAGTACGTGTATGACTTCTAGGCTTTCTTGAGAACCGGTCCTTAATTACCATGGGCATGACTCTCAAAACCTTGCACCAACAGCCCACCATAAGAAATATTTTAGTTGTTATTAATCCACATTAGGAGATTAATAATGATCACCACCATTAGAGGTTATCAAAGTTTAACAATAATTAAATAATAATTAGTGAGCTAGTCGAACTAAGCATGGCTAAGCATTTCCTAAGCCTATTTCTAGTCAAATTAATCCTGAGATGACAATAATAACGGATATATAAAGGTAAATGCCCAATAGATAAATAAAATAAATACATTCAAAACCAATGCATATTTGAATGCAAAACAAGGATTTTATAATCTTGGAATCAATATGTTCAAAGAAGGGTGCCACTTGTCTTGCTCAGATCCATAAGGAACTTCTGTGACGACTTCGAGGACGAACGATGTTTTGACGGGGTCAAAACCTACGACAAACAAGGCAAAATAAGCAAAACAACTACTGAAACAGAGAAAGAAACTATTTTAATGGATTCCTGGCATTTTTCTGGATTTAATGAAACTTGAATGGACTAAAACGGAGACTAGATGAATTAGTTATGAGTTTAAAAAGTTAACTATGTTTTTAAACTAAAAATAAAACCTTAATGAGTTATTGCGCAACTAATCACAAGCGATGACATCCGCATACAAGAGAGGGAATGCTGACATCTGGGACCCACTGGACATTGGCTTGGTAGAGGGGAAGGGAGTCTAACCAAACGGGGCCTGCGGGGAGGGAGAGGGATAAAGCCAACATGTGGGGACCACGTGTCGGTGGGAGGTGGAGACCGACACGTGATGGCACGACATGGTGCTAGCGGCGACTTGTGGCGGAGCAGTGGCGGTACACGACCACGAGCCGTGGGCGGCTCGACAAGGCGAGGTGATAAGCACAGTGACACGACGAGCGGCACGGCTAAATGCGCTTGCACGCGCGTGGAGGCGGCGCGATGACGAGGCGACACGTGCGGGCGCAAGCGGCGGTGGTGACGCGTCAGCGAGCGACGACGACCACGGCGGCTGGCTAGGGAGGAGCGGAGGAGGAGGCGCCTACCACAGCGGCAGAGTACGGTAGAGCGTGGTGACGCGAGAGCGAACCGAAGGGGATGGGAGAGGCGGCGCGAAGACGACGACGTGAGGGAGGAAGAGGTGGTGGTGTCGGCCGAGTGGTGCAACAGCGGGTAGCGCCCTTGTGGGCGTGATGACAGGAGATGATGGGGAAGGGGAGACGGCGGCGATGGCCGGCCCATAGGACATGGCGATGGCGACGGCCGGGGAGGCCCGAGGCGGCGACAGCGCCGAGAAGACGGCGGCAGCGTGCACAGGGAAGAGGAGAGGAAGGGGAGAGGAAGGTGCTCACCGATGTAACAATGACGACGGCAAGGAGGAGACGGCGATGGCGCGGGTTGAGGAAGGAGGAGGACTAGCGGCATCAGACGATGTCCTATGGTGGCAGCGTTGACGCTCAAGCGGCGGCGGCAAGGAGCGAGCACGGAGGAGCGATGACTCGAGCAGACTAAAGGGAGAGAGCGGCGCCCGGGGGAATTTAAAGGGGGAGGCGAGCGTGATGGTGATGCGCTTAGGGCAAAGGGGCGGTGTCACGCCCGGAGTTTCATCCCAAGCCTAAAATCGTAAAAGAAAACCGTAAATAACAATTGGCTTAATTAACTCAGGAAGAATCCCTCTAAAAGGAATTAATTTAACTAAATCGGGGCTCGCAAATCAACTAACTGGATTTAAATTCAAATTGCAGAAGTATAAAATTTGGCCAAACAAATTAAGTTAAAACTCGGCAAAAATGGGGTTTTCCTTTTTCCCTCCTTTTTCCTTTCCTTTTTCCTTCCTTCTCAAATCGGGCCGGAGTCCAATTTCCCTCCCTCTTTCTTTTTCCTTTTCAGTCGCCCTCCAGTCATTGCCCTCCAGTCGCCGGCCGACGCCATCGCCGTCGTCGCCCTCGCGCCGTCGGTCGTCGCCGTCGCCGTTTGCTCGCCGACGGTGCCGTCTTCCCCTCTCGGCTGAGCTCTTCCCTTCCTCCTCTGCTCTAGGCAACTGACGAGTGGGTCCCACTCGCCAACCGTCGGTCGCCCCTCTCTCCTTCACGCGGGGCCCGCCTGCCAATCGATCCCACCCCCTCTCTCTCTCAGTCTTGCGGGCCCAGCCGCCAGCCGTTGGCCCCTCTCTCTCTGTCCCACTGTCCCACTGACAAGTGGTCCCCACCCGTCAGCGTGTCCTCTCCTCTCGCTGACATCAGCAGCCCCATTAATTGCGTAATAATTGATTTAGGACTTTTCTGTTTAGTTAAAAACCCAGAAAACTTCTAAAATTCATAAGTAATTCATCTAGTCTCCGTTTAGGTCCATTCAAGTTTCATTAAATCATGAAAAATACGAAGAATCCATTAAAAATAGTTTCTTTATCTGTTTCAGTAGTTTTATAGTCTGTTTTTGCTTGTTTTGCCTTGTTTGTCGTAGGTTTTGACCCCGTCGCAGCGCCGTTCGTTCTCGAAGTCGTCGCCGATGTTCCTCGTGGGTCTAAGCAAGGCAAGTGGCACCCTTCTTTGAACATATTGATCCTATGTTTATAAAATTCCTTGATTTACATTCAAACATGCATTGTTTTATGCAAATCTATTTACTTTATTTATCTATTGGGCATTTACCAATATATCCGTTGATTCCCACTCATTATTATTGTCATCCCAGGGTTAATTTGACTAGAATTAGGGTTAGTCAATGCTTAGCCATGCTTAATTCAACTAGCTCACCAATTATTATTTGATTATTGATTAAACTTTGATAGACCTTTAATGGTTGTAATCATTATTAATATCCCGTTGAGGATTAATACAACTAAAATATTGCTTATGGTGGGCTGTGGGTGCATGGTTTTGAGAGTCGTGCCCATGGCAATTAAGGACCGGTTCTCAGGAAACCCTGAAAGTCTTACACGTACTAACCACAAGCCAGAATATGCAACGGTGAGACTCGTAATCTAGCTTGTCCCTATTCGACGTACCAAGGCAAGGGTGAGCGTGATGGAGTATGGACGGGCAATCATGGTGTAACGAAAGCCTCTGCTACTTCCGGATTCACCAAGGCACAAGAGGGGACTGCCCGACTTGGTATAAAGGAGGGGGTGAAACCTGAAGTGCGGTGCGATTGTCTAGGGAGGGTTAGGTGAAAGGTCTTATCATGGTTTCCGTACTGAGGTATCGTGGTGATACGTTTGGGCATGGTAACATGCTTGGGAGCCATGTCTTGTGGGTAAAGTTGTACACCTCTGCAGAGTAAAACTATTCGAATAGCCATGCCCGCGGTTATTGGGCAAACTGACAGATTCACTGGGATTAGTGAACCTTTTAAATAACTTGATTAATCTTGGAACCGGTTTGACCCTACGCAATGTGGTGTAACGTTCGCAGTGGTTTGGGTCTGTCGCAACATGGTTTAACGTTGGACAGAGGGTTGACCCTGTCGCTATGTGGTGTAACGCTGGACAGCGGTCTGGGCCTGTTACAACGTGGTGTAACGTTGGACAGTGGATGATTATTTTAAATGTTACTTTACTTTTATTTTAGTCTATTTTATTTATTGTTTTGCTAAATTACTGTCGCTTTATGCAAGTTAACCTTAGCCTATCCTTGTTACCCTATTGCATTCATTATTTCCCTCTCTTGGGTGTTACTTGTTGAGTATGGTGGTTTGTACTCAGCCTTGCTTAATTTTTCCTCCACCAGAGCAAGTGCCAGAGCCTGAGTCAGAAGAAGGTTGTTTCCAAGGTTGAAGTGAGGTTCAGTCCGCCGTCGAGAATGCCTGTGGTGTGGAGCCGTCATCGCCAGCTGAAGCTGAAGATTAGATGGTTTAGTTTGTTTTCCTTTTGCCCTACATTTCGATAGATAATTGTTTTTATTTGTTTTTAAGTCATGTAACTGTGTATTGATTTGTCATAGTGTGTACTCGGGCTGATTTCTAGACCGAGATTAATGCATACTATTGTTCAGAAATTTGGTGTAAATTTCTAGGCGTGACAAGCCTTCTCCAACGCCTTATGATGTTAGCATGTTGCTTCACAAGAACAAGAAACAAACTAGGAATCAACTTGAGTACTCTAAAATTATTGGCTCACTCATGTACCTAGCTAGTGGAACTAGGCCTGATATCTCCTTTGCTGTGAGCAAGTTGAGCCGGTTTACCTCTAATCCGAGAGATGGTCATTGGCAAGCGCTCGAGCGAGTTATGCGCTATCTAAAAGCTACTATGGACTTGGGACTTCGTTATTCTGGATATCCCATGGTGCTAGAGGGATATAGTGATTCAAATTGGATCTCAGATGCTGATGAGATCAAAGCCACTAGTGGATATGTCTTCACACTAGGTGGTGGTGCTGTTTCGTGGAGGTCTTGCAAACAAACCATTTTGACGAGATCAGCCATGGAAGCAGAACTTACAGCACTAGATACTGCTACTTGTTGAGGCAAAATGGTTGAGAGATCTACTAATGAATCTACCAATTGTTGAAAAACTTGTGCCAGCTATCCTAATGAACTGTGACAATCAAACTGTGATTGTTAATGTGAACAGTTCTAAGGATAATATGAAATCGTCTAGACATGTGAAGAGACGATTGAAGTCTGTCAGGAAATTAAGAAACTCCGGAGTTATAATGTTGGATTACATCCAAACAGCTAGAACCTAGCAGATCTCTTTAGTAAGGGGCTATCACGGAATGTGATAGACACTGCATCAAAGGAGATGGGTATGAGACCCATATGAGTTATCTATGGTAGCAACCCAACCTATGTGATCGGAGATCTTTTGGATTAGGACCTTGTTAACGCCAGATTTTAGCAAATTACCGTTATGGATTAAACACGACTGAAGACCGAATCGGACAAGAAGGGATGAGTCGGCTAGAGGCAGAAGATTGGATGCAATATGGATGCAGCTGATAGAGTCCGAATAGAACAGGAATTGGAGTCCGATTGAGCCCAAGGATTAGAGATAGATTCGGTATTAGTTGTGAGTCCGTGTAGATTAACCAGGCAGAGTTTGTTTAGGATTTTTATATTTAATTGAAGTCTGAACAGTACAAGTTAGTTAGTAATGGATTCTTATCCGGTTAGGTTAGTTAACACCCGGGGATATAAATATGTGTGCCCGGGGTCCTTGTAAATGATCTTCAGATCAATTTAATTCGGCGCATCACCTCAAAACCTTCGACTTGCTTGAGCTTTCAGCGCGGGGTTTGTCAGCTTCGCAACGTAAGTTCATGTTTGTCGAAACCCGTCGATCAACCAGAACAGGGCTGTCTCGGTTGAGTCCAATCTCCTGCCTGGTTGATCAGCAGGTTGAGTTCTATTATTACTTTAATTTGTTTTAGCTTGAAGTAGTAGTAGTTCTCGATCAAGTCCTCACGAGTTCTTCTGCTTGATCTGCGAGTATGACTTTAGCTAACTCAATTCTGTCTTGGTTCGGTCCGATCAATCTGGTTGGCTGGATTTCTGTTATCAGATTAGATCGAATGCTCGCGAGGGCTTATCGCTGGATTTCTAGCCATTATTATCTTAAGTAAGCTGCTGATTGGTCCATTAAGCTTATCGATCTTCATATTTTTATGATTATATCGTACTGGATTGCATATTGTCTCGGTTAGATTTGATCTATGTACCTCCGGTGCGATATGCTTATAGAGATCTATCCGATCGGCTGAGTTTAATGGATTAGTTGATAGATTACGCTGGTTTGCTATCTTATTGCTTGCATGCTACAATGATTAGTTGATTTCACGTATGGTTATATTTAGATCTGTAGTGTCTCGATTGGGTTTGATCTTCTAGATCTGGTATCGGCATATGTGTAGTCGATTATTATTTTTTCGTATTAGTAATTGGTATAGCGTTCCGGTTTATGCTGAATTGCACACTTAGTCTCCTATCGGCTGTCGATTTTAACTAAGATAAGCGCTAAATCGGTCCGATCGGTTGATTAATCTTAAGACTATCTCGGTTGAGTCTGATCTTTTAGGATTAATTGGTTGGCTAGTCTGTTTACTGCTTATCTTGCTTTTGACTTGGCCGATTGAGCATGTTTATACCCACTATCATAAAATTCCTGCAAAGTCGATTGTCTAATTTATTGGCTAGGGTCCTGGGACGGATAGTCGATAGCAGTTTTGGGGTTAACTATTTCCTATGTTATATCTTGTTAGTTGCACGATCAAACTGACTGGCACGCCCAACATTTCTAAGAATTAGGTTCTGCACTGGAATGGTCTAAGATTAATTCCCATGCCTACGTGTGTGACTGTTGATTATCATTTTCAGCGTCAACCGACCTGGGACGAACAAGCCATTAGTTAACTCGAAGTGAGTATTCTTAATTAATAAACCCTTTCTGTGAAGATGCATGTACTCTCTTGCTGCAAGGCAGTTTGGCAATGTCTTAATGTGTTCTGTTGGCTTTAATTAGCGAAGAGTAATCTTCAAAGAACACACCTATATGAGCTTGACTAGTAGTCGCAGTCTATGGAGATTTTGGGTGAATCTTCTAGGAAGCTCATGAATAGTCCATGGAGTATGACTTATAGGCTCCACCCACGCGGTAGGTTACTGACAGCCTAGTATCAGTCAAGACTCTGAGTGAAACCTACTTACACCAAACTTGCGATTCAAGGCATAGTCCATTGTTCAAGTTGTGAGTAAGTGTAGCTTGGGTTTGTAGGTGGATGTTCAACCTTAACCAGTCTCCATCGCAATACTGGTATATAAACAGTACATTAGGACAGACAAATCTCTAAGGCTTTTGAGGTTTGGTGAGGAATTGTTGGAATTAATGGTTGGGCTAAGGCCCATGTGCAGAATAATTCCTAGGAAAATCACAAAAGCCCACCTGATGAAAGCATGCATGTGAACCTTTAGTACCACATTGCTAGTTCTATGAGAGTGAGACCTCCTTAAATAGGAGAATACTCTCTAGGCCCTTGAGCAAGAAAGAAATAGAGGAATGCACGCGCTCGCTTGGCTGGCCTGGCTCAGGCTCGAGCATGGGTCAGGCCTGCTGGCGCGCACGCACGACACGCGCGTGAATGGTTCGCCAAAATTGGCTCCGCGTGCTTGCGCAGATGCGGCTTTCTTTTGTAGTTTTGTTTTGCTACATGAAACTGAAATTCCGGTGTTAGTTTTGGAAACTTATCAGATTCTTCCTTGCATAAGATAGCGTAGAGTCCGGATAGGTTACGCGCGGCCTATCTGTTCGGTTACGATATGGTACGCGTGCTAATCACAGGCGTGCTGATCACACGTCCTATAAATACCAGACCGCTACCCCGTTGCAACGTACGTGAAAAACAATCTAGCGTTTGCCTTTAACTCTGTGCTGCGCTGCCACGGTCGTCTACTTCATCCCATCCACCGGTGTGCACCGGCGATCAGGAGAGCAGGTCTCTCGAACCGTCGCTCTCGTGAAGTCCTCCATCGGGAGAGCGCGAATAAAGTTTTTGGGAAGCGCTCTGCGCGACTGCTCGCCGTCGTCAACATCCTATGCCACGAGTCATCTGTGCTGCTTCCAATCCTCCTCAGAACAACCATCACTACAAGTTAATTATGTTTAATCTAGTTCTGTATCTGTTTAATCTATTCGTATGTACCTCTTTTGCATACATGTTTAGATTAAATCTGTTCATGTTGGTTGATCCATGTGTTGCCATATTTTCGTTTTTCAATGTCATGATTTATTTATGCGATAGATTAAATCATTATGTGCTTATACATTCAACGGTGGCCGCCGCTCTGCCGGCCGGCGTGTGCCTACCACCGGCGATGCTCCTCCGACGGCGCTCGCGACGGCCCTCCCTCCAGCAACGCCGGCCACGCAGCAAAGGCAGATCTGGAGCCTGCTCTGGCAGCCTCCCAGCCTGCTCCGGCGGCCTCCCCTACTGTGATTTAGCTGGTTTCTACTTTTATTTTTCTTTTCTTCTGTCATTTAGCTGGCTTCAAGTGGAGCACTGGAGTTAATTGGCAATATTTTCAAGCCATCACTCGAGTACAGTCCTCTGTTTATTTCCATTTTCACATTTTATAAGCTATTGTATACTTTTAATTTGACTCGGCTTATCCCCTACTGTTTATTCAAGGAAATAAGAAAATATTGATGATTTGTTCGACTGGGCTTTTCCACGGGGAGGAATGAACAAGAAATATACAATTTCACGATAAGAAGACTAATTTAGCTCATGAATGCATTCATACTTTCACAGCTCAGTAAACTGAAGCCACACACTTTACATATATACAGATGCAGCACAGGTCTGCAATGAAATGCAATTTTTCACCACTGAAACTGAAGCACAGATCTGCACTAAAGTGAAGCCAAATATTTTCACCACTGAAATGCAATTTTTCTAGCCCAGGTCTGCCATTGGTGCACGGCCGGCGGTGGTGAAGGGAGCACCGTCACGAGCGCCGTCGTGGGAGCGTGGGGGATCGTCACCGGCAGTGGGAGCATGTCGGCCGGCAGAGCGGCAGCCGCCTGAGCGCTTGCAGCCAGCCTCGGCCTGGGGTTGGTGCCGGCGGTGGAGTCGGGCGGCGGGGTTTGGCGGCATGGGGCATTGCTGGCCAGGGAGGGAGCCACCGCCGGCAGCCATGCACGGCGCTGTCGGCGGCGCATCCTTCTGCAAAAAGAACGAGAGAGAAATACATAGGCAGAGAGTCAACATGCGAGAAAGAGAAGAGAGAGGCAGGCAAAATGTGTTATTTACTCAGGGGTATTTCGGTCATGACATTGTTGACCGGTTGATAATTATTATTAGTGAGCAGCCAAATCCGAAAAGGTCATTTTAGAGGATGGACGCCAGATATAAGGCCATTTTAACGAAGCCTATGGTTTAGAGGCTATTTGAGCGAAGCCACTTGGTTTCGCGGCATAAATAGCAAATTCCCCGATGTTGTGGATGCGGTGTTCTCGCAGCGCCCTCACTGTCGGCGCTCTTCTTGCTGCGCCACTGCCGACGCTTGCTCGAAGGGGAGGCCATGGGTGCTAGATGCGGCAGGCACGACTTCCTTGGCGGCGGATCGGGTCATTCAGAGTGGAGGGCGAGCGCTAGCGGAGAGGTCGATCAGTAGTGTTGACGTCGGCCGTTCTTCTGCAAAGGTGTGCTCCAGAGGGAAAGGACCAGCTCACCCACCCTTTCTTTCTTCACAGTTCCCCTCTCTCTCAACTGATGGGCAAGGTTGATGTGGCAATTCCAGGGTTATCGGATATCTTGGGCTCGGTCGTGACGGCAGTAGCGGCTCGGCGGCGATGGGAGAATCCATGCAGGAGACCAATGCATTGATTTTTGCTGCCGGCATGGATGCTACTGAGTCCTCACATATCGGCCAACACCCGCAGCAAGTAAAGGCAGTACAGGATCAAAGATAGGAGCACAAACGATAGAAAGTATGTTACCAAAGGATAATCCATCGACACCAACAAGGTATACTGCCAGTTCTGCTTCAGATCAGACACCAACTGGCAAAGCTAATGCACCAACATCAACCAAGAAAAGCTATGTCCTATCAGTATCTCTCAAGCCAACTCAACATAAACAGATCTCATTCTCACCTGATCCTGAGGTTTCTATTCTAACATCGCTACTTACGCAACAACTATTTTTATCACTGCGTCACATGTAAATTTGCATTTTCTTTCAATGGTCAGACAACAGCTGAGACAAAAAAAGGGGAGAACCTCCCCAGGTTGCATCGTTTGGTGAACTATCTTCTTCTGGTACCCAGAAGATAATCAATACTTATCTCTGCTTTCGACCAAAAACTATAACACTGACAAGATAAACTATGCTACAAGGCAAAGGCACCCACAATAGCAGTAGAAGATATTCCATCAGCATCCCCATCATCGCCTGAAAAATTTTTATTAAATAAACCTTTTAAATAATTTTATTCATAAACCCGGGGGGATTTTAAAACTGAACCTTTTCACCACGCCAATGAGGTTGGCGTGGGCAAATAGAACTGCCACGACAGGTCAAGAGGCGCGGCAGACCTGCCACCATGGTAGTCAGCGCCCATGGACTCGTTGGCATGCGCTGTCGTGGAACTCCTTTGCCACGCCTGGCTTATTGTCGTGGCTAGTATGGTTGCCATGCCCGGCTCGCTGGCGTGGCAGTAGTATACCATGTTGTATATAAAAGTGAAAAGATCAGACCGATGTGTTAGATTTAATAAAAGAAAAAATTAGACATAAGTTACCCTTAACAAAACATATAAATATTTGAGCCAAAAATTCCTACCCGAAACTCGGAATCACTAATGTTTTCGTATGAAATTTGAGGTAAGTTACAGTTAACTTATCATATAAATATTTTGGTGTAGGCAAGGTAGGTAGGACTTTATGGATAGGAGTTCATTACATAGAATTCGGTACATAAGTTGTACTGAAACTTACAATTTCGGCGCGGCGAAAGTTGTTTGTCGTGTGATATTGAGGCACCAAAAGTGGATCGTCGTGAAGCTGAGTGACTGGACTAGCACGTTGCTGTTGATGTCCTTTATTTTAGATGCCCGTGGTCGAGTTGAAACACTTTCGTGCACGCCATTCACATTAACCATAGCAGACCCTGCTCATCATAACGACAACCCGTGCTCGAGTTGTCAGAATCAACTATCAAACCCATTGCGACAAAAGACTTTTGGCGCGACATGTCGAAGCATTTTCATCAACCATAGCTGCCTGCACTCGTCCTAACGACAACCCGTGTTTGAGTTGTCACAATCAACTATCAACACATCACGACAACATACTTTCGGCGTGACAAGCAGCCCCCAGTAATCTCAACGATAACCCGTGCTCCAGTTGTCACAATCAACTATCAACACATCACGACAAAAGACATTCGCCGTGACATGTGCAAGCATGTAGATCGACTATAGCAGCCCACACTCGATAACCCGTGCTCGAGTTGTCACAATCAACTATGAAGACGTAAAGACAACACACTTTCAGCGCCCGTCACTATAAGAGCAACGATATTCACACACCAGGCAAACAAAGAATCTAACTCCACAATTCCTTTTGTACCATAGGAGAGCCTCCATTCCTTGAATCAAGCAAGCAGAATATGCTGGACAGGTAGATTCGGATCACCGAACAGCTTTTTTAGTTTCTTCCAGTAGTCTGCTTATAGAGAGGCTGGAAGGAACTGAAAAGGCTGCTGGTGATCCTAATTTACCTGTTTGGCATAGTTTGCTTATAGAGAGGAGTAAGGATAAATCATTTTTCGACTCTTAGTAGAACTTAATAGTAAGGTAAGAATTGTAGTATGTATTAAATTCAGTTTGTAGTTTTAATGGTAATATTTGCTAAGTTAACACCTATTAAGAAGAGATGGTACTTATGTACTTTGGCAACCTTACATGTAACTTGTATTTATCTAGTCTCAATGTGTTTGCTCCGTACTTTATCAAATATAAATGTATTTGTCTTCTACTTTATCAAACTGCAATGAATATGAAATATTTATGGATAAACCACTTAAGGCAATAAATCCTTACCTAGGTTCCTCGACTTCTAATAGTAAACACTCTACACGTATTAGTCTTCTATCGATGTGTTTACTTCAACATTAGTCAATAATTGAAAATGTCCTAAACAATAAACTCTATGCAACTAAGTTTATCTCAATTAAACATTTTACCATAAACAATATCACTTTGTATAATATATCAGCGAGTTTATGAATTGTTGTACAATATGTCAATGCCTGAGGTTTTTTTTCAAATATGTCAAAAATGCCCTTACGTACACAAGGTTAACGTTTGATTTGTACCCTTAGAATTTTTAAACAATTATGAAATTTTGTGTGTAGTATCTTTAAACGACGTTGAACCTTGTGCATAAGTTTGAAGAGTTTTATTTTTGACTTTTATTTTTAAAAAAGAATTATCTATTGTATGCAACATACTTCATATTTTCTAAATAAAATTTGAAGAATGTCCAGTAACTTGCACATGGTGTAAGGAGCCTATGCCAAACATGTTTTAAATACTATTAAGGGTATAAATCCATTGATAACCTTGCATGTATGTAAGCATTTAGGCATATTTATCTTCCCGCACTTAAACTCTAATAAATCCCTCAGTTTGGAGAACTTTTCAATAATGAAAAACAGGAAAAAATGGAGGAATATAGCACATAATCAAGGCTAGGGCAGGTGAAGAAAACCTGAAGTACATCCTTTAGATTCAATCTCAACTATGTTACAACCTCGGATCGTTAGCAATGAACATTATGAAACTGCGCAAAGAATTAAGCAAACTTTACAACGTTACAAAGAACTTCAGGACATTATCGCAATTCTAGGGTTGGATGAATTATCGGCGGAGGATTGTAACACTATAGCAAGAGCACGAAAAAACTAAACGCTTCTTAGCACAACCTTTTTTGTGGCAGAAGTTTTTACCGGTTCTCCGGGAAAGTATGTTGGTCTTGCAGAAACAATTAGGGGATTTCAACTAATCCTTTCCAGACAATTAGACAGCCTACCCAGACAATTTTCACAGTAAGAATTATAGCTTTTGTGCTAGCTTCATCGATGTTACCCACCAAATAAGAAGGAGAAAAATTTGAAAAAATGAAATTAAATTGTTTGGCCTGCCACGCCACTCCCGTTGGTGTTGCAATGTAATTTGGTCACGCCACCGCTCTCTTAATATGTAATATTTTAATTGTAAATAATTAAATTACAGCCAAAAATAGAATTGATTTGCCTGTCACGGGCACTGCCATGCTACTACCACTGGCGTGGCAAAAGTGGTTGCCACGCCAGTACACCGTGAGAAGCAGAACGCCGTCGCGGCCGGGTGTTGCCACACCATTACCGATGGCGTGGCGAGTGTGGCACTGCAACGCCATCGGTTCTTCAACTACGTCAACTGATTTACCACAAGCTAGAGCCATTGGTTCATGACCATCACCAGTTGAAACCACCACGTCCAAAGCACGAAGTTGTGAACTTGCCACACATGCCACATACGTCGACCACTCCATTTCAGAACATATTGGCATCATCACGAAATGTTCCCTTGCTCCAACCCCTGCATCATACCACCCTTCCATTCGCAAAACCTCAGTACTACCGGTTCCTCCTAGCATAGAACATATCCAATCACACAATTCAACCCATGTAGAACTAGCCGCAAACACAAGAACATCTACTTTCATCGCATCAAACTTTTCATCAGAACTAACATGTCCACCAGAATATACACGAACAACATGATCCATCTACATTCCAAATAGCGACATGCAAATCAATTATTGTATTTACAACAATACAACTCTCCCTCCGAACAACTAAGCCACTAAGCTTAACCCAACTACATTCGCATTATGTAATTATGCTGTCAAACGATTATTACTATATGTTTAATATATCAATCATTACTTATTACTGCTCTCAAAACAGATTTAGTAAGCTTTTAAATCAACTTTTATATAGAAGGATTATATTTACAACACACAACCTTCCAACAGTCCGTACACATGTGACAACAAAAATCTAGAGTACCTAATTAACCTACTTAACCAAAATAAAGAAGAACCCTAACACACATATGAGATATGCAATGAGCATTTTGCTTCATTCAAATAATACTTCTTTTTACCATTTATAACAAATATTTTAAATCCTATTGCAGTTCTCTCTTGCTTTTCTAAATTTGAATGCACTTGTTCTCATGATTGACCAAACTCCATACAATAATTGACATTTTCTAGATAGATGAAGGAAGCTAAAAAAAATTTTGTTGGCTGCCTAGTTAGATCTACTAGGTATATTAATAGCAACTCAGCGAGTCATGAGTAGGAACTAAATATAGAAAAAAAATTGCATGATCCAAAGAGCAATGAGGATTAAGGATCAAACTAATATAACTCTCCCTCCCAACAACTAGTCTATCAAACTAAACACTCATCTAACGTCCAAATTTACACAACCAAGCCATGCACATGTTTAAATATGGACTCTTCATACTGTCCACCACAGTAAACAACGGTACCCACTCCACCCAAACATTATTTTTCCTCGTGAAATGGATAAGTACAAGTGAGTCCAAATGTGCAAAACAGCCCGATCTACTCCGATTCATTCATATTTACCACAAAATGAAACAAACGTTAATCAAAAAATGAAACACTAACTATCCAAATACCATTGCAAAATGAGAGAGAGAGGGAGGGAAACCAGATATATACCTCAGGGATGGCCTCCCCCTCAAATGTGCTTCAGATCGGGCCAAGAATCCAGGGATTTGAGAGGTTTTGGAGGGTTTTTGGGGGAGGAGCGAGCTCCTATGCGCGGGCAAAGAAAGCGGCAGCAGCGGCTCAGGTGAAGGAAAGAAGAGGAAGGAAGCCGCGGGCCTAGGCGCTGGTGTGTATTCCCCCATGTCACGCCAACCCGCCTGGTGTGGCAAGCGTGGCATCCGGCGTTGCCACGGCATCCAGTCGCCTGCCACGCTGGCAGGTCTGCCACGCTGCTTGACCTAGCGTGGCAGCTCTATTTGGCCATGCCAGCCTCCTTGTCGTGACGAAAAGGTTCAGTTTTAAAATTTTTTCCCTCAGGGTTTAGTAATAAAATTATTTCTTAAAAAGGTTTAAAAAATAAAAAAATTTCTCATCGCCTACCAAAAACATTCCCCAAAAAGGTATATTCTTCTATCATTCCTCAGTTACAACAACTTTCTGTTCTAGCAAAAATACAGGCGAACTGTATCTTGAACAAAACAAGTCTGCAGCCTCAGCTCCAGCTGCTAAGAAATTATTCAAAGCTGATAGTCAGCAGAAGCATAGGTTACATAAACAATCAGATCAATTCTATCTATCATAGGACACATAGTTCAATACATATTGCTAATCCATACTTTTCTTTGATCTTTATCTAGCGTATGAAGAAAGAAACAACATGCAGCACAGTACTGCCCCTTTTTGTTATATGTGATCAGGATGGCATCAGTATGCACAACTAGCCTTAGAAGCAACACTATTTGTTTACAACCTTTGCATTATGGCCAGTAATGTAAATAGCTGCTATCATATATATGGCGTTTCGTTCCTAGAATCCTTTTGCTTTACACAAAACTGCAATCCAGACTATTACAAGCACTTATGGTTGAAATCCTATAAGCCTTAATTATTATTACTCTGGATGTCTACTACTTTGCTATGCTCCTTATTTCAGGGTAAACATATGCCATGAAAAAATGCATCAGGTAACTCTCAGCCAACTATTGTTGCCAATCTGGGATGAGCTACATCTTTTTTGGGCTACATTACTGTTGTTGTGGAAACATGGAAAGGTATTAGGCTGGGGTACATATTTGTTGCTAATCTGGGATGAACTCCTTTTTTTCCCAGTTAGATTCATGTCTAGCAACATAAGCTTTGTAGATATTTGATAGTGCTATTTGGCTTTAATTTTCCTTTCTTATCTTTTGGAATAGCATAGCTTCACTTTCCTAATTATTTTCTACAATAATATAGCATGTGTTTGTAAATCATCCTTAGGTGCTGCATTTTGATCACAATCAAAATCTGGCAGCTCCAACAAGCGCCAAAAAATATCACTGTTGCTTCGCTTAATCGCTTCCTTTCTTGGGATTCATTTATAATTGTCTGCAAAATGGTTTATAGTGCATCAGCTCTATAAGACGAGTGCTATATAAACAAAGCATTCAAGCTTTCGAACGAAATGTTGTTCAAGTAATTAAAAGGCGATGCTGTAGCATGCAACATTGTGATATGATGGTGCAATGTTCAAGGTTAATCTGATAAGCCTTTGGGAATATACATTAATATGATTAGATGTGCAATGCAACTAACCTGAGATAGATATAGAGGTTTTTTTGTTAGGAATCTCTTATGGTTAGCAAGCGACAAGCATTGGTGTTGACCATCAGATAACCTGAAATGCAAGAGATAGGACAATGCATTTTAGGTTCCCTGATCCCAAATCTATCTCATACAAACTAGGATACATATAGATTTTTTTGGGGTACTTACTGGCAGAATTGAAACTATCTATTGATTCCTTTGTAAGATTTGGGACACGAGAAGGGTTTTGTCAGATCCCGAGTTGACAGGTGCAGAAAAAAATTCAGAGAAAGAACACAAGAGAATGCAGAATATGTGGTCGCCGCAAGACAAACTAACTACTCCTAATTACTCCTACTCCTATGAACCCTAATTTTAGTTTTTCCTTCCCATCCTTCATTAGGCCTTCGGCTCAATATAAAGCTTACAAAGTTTTACCCCACACAACAGCTGGCAGCTGGTAAAGTTCAGATATTACAGCAGTAAAGTGAAAAGAACGAGTCCTGACAAAAGATGATGTAAACAGTAAAACTTGATGTAGTAGACGTTGGATCTTCATAACCGTTCCTCCCTTTTAATCTGGACCGTCCATCTGAAACGTTCGTCTCCTCCAACTCTGTACTTTCAGAACATTTGTTTTCAGCTGCACATGTCCAGGCCGATCATTTCAGAACCTGACATTGCCCTTCCCTTGAAATCATCCTTGTCCTCAAGGATGAAAGTTTGGAAAAGTACTCGGAATGAAAGTAGCATCTTCCCAAGTAGCATCCGCAGGTGTCATATTTTTCCACAAGATCAACCACTGTGTAATTGCCACCCCAGCTCTTGGTATCATGCGACGATGCAGAACAGCTTCAGGTTCTGTCTTCACCCGACCGTCAGGACCAACCAATGGAAGATTGCCCAAAGGAACAGCATGAGATCCCAGATGCTTCTTGAGTTGGCTGACATGGAATACTGGATGGATATTCAACCCTTCAGGCAATTGCAGTTTATAGGCTAGCTAATTGACCATTTTTTTTTCCAAAACCCTGAAAGGCCCATAGAACTTGGACCTGAGCTTCAGTGATCCCCTCAGTCCAAAAGCATTCTGTCGATATGGTTGCAATTTAAGGTACACCATATCCGCAACTTCAAGTTGCCGTTCAGTCCTATTCTTATCAGCATAGAACTTCATTCTCTTCTGAGTTGTATCCAAGCTAGTTTTCAAGTTCTGTAAGATTTCTTGTTTCTCCTCAAGTGTAAGTCGGGCTTCTTCGGACACATTGCAAGGTATCGAAAACTCACATATCTAAGGAGGTGAATACCCATACAAAGCTCTGAATGGAGTCTACTGATTGCAGTGTGGTAAGTGGTGTTGTACCACCATTCTGCTAGAGCAAGCCAAGCAAACCACTTCTGAGGTTCTTGGAAAGTCATGCTTCTCAAATAAGATTCCAAGCACTGGTTAACCCTCTCTGTCTGGCCATCAGTCTGAGGGTGATAAGCCGTACTGAACCTTAAATGAACATTCAAAGCATTGAATATTTCCTGAAACAACTGACTAGTAAATATTCTGTCTCTGTCAGTCACAATAGCTAAAGGAGTGCCGTGCAGTCTGTGAATTTCCCTCATAAAAACATCCACAACATCTCCCACTGTGATAGGGTGACTCATGCCTATGAAATGGCCATATTTAGTCAACCTGTCCACCACCACCAATATAATGTCTTTTCCAGCAGATTTGGGTAATCCCTCAATAAAATCCATGGACAGATGAGTCCAAGCCATTTCTGCTACCTCCAGTGGGTTGACCAGTCCAGGTATGTGAATACGTTCAGCTTTAGTAACCTGACAAGTTGGGCACTTTCTTATAGTATCTTCCACCTCGTATTTGAGCTTTGGCTAGTAAAGCAGTTTCTTAATTCTGTGATAAGTTGCCCTCATTCCAGAATGCCCCCCAAAGTTTGATGCATGATACACTTGGATCAACTTTGCCCTGATGTCAGTTTGAGTCCCAACATATATTCTTCCTTGATATTTGATCAGGGAACCATCCAAAGAATATATACCCCCTGGGTTATCACCTGCAGCAACTCAGGCCCTGATTCTTTGTGCCAGTTCATCATTCACACAACTAGCCTCCAGATCATAAACCCAAGCTGGTGTGACAGAAGTGATAGCACAACAAATTTCCTCTCCAACAGTTATATCAGTCCCCTTTCTAGATAAAGCATCAGCCACTCGGTTCTCCTTTCCACTTTTGTATTCAATCTGATAATCAAATTCTAACAACTTAAGCAGGAGTTTGTGCTGAATACCCTCAGATAGCCTCTGAGTCATCATGTATTTCAAACTCTGCTGATCTGTTTCAATCACCAGTTTGTTGCCCAAAATATAGTGTCTCCAGTGTTTCAGTGCCTCCAATATGGCAATGGACTCTTTTTCATATACAGATTGTGCAGCTGCCTTGGGGCCGGGTGTTTTACTGAACTATGCTATAGCCCTGCTATTTTGCATAAGTACTGCACCAATGCCTTTACCACTAGCATCAGCCTCAATTTTTTAGATAAAGGAAGCTTTTATTGATCTCAGATGATTATATCAAGGTAATACAATCACTCGAAGACCACTTCCGACCTCTGCATAACTAAGATGCACACAACCAAAACTAGACATAAGCGTAACGAAGTAATAAAAAAGAGCAACTCCTAGCTAAGAAGAAATCCTCAATCTAGATTGCCACCCAAAGTCCTAGGTAAAAAACTCCGTGACCACCAGCTCTAATTGTTGGGACACCATAAGCATTGTATTCCGTGATCCAGGCTTCTGGAGGATAGCTCATGTACAGAGCCAATGAATAATCCTGAAAATAACCTGTAAAGGAGAAGATATTATCTTTTTATCAAACACTATATCATTCCTGCATAACCATAATGACCAACAGGTTGACGCAGCCCCTAGCAAGATAAGTGACTTTATATCCTTCGTAAAACCACGTAACCAATTACCAAACATATGAGTAACAGAACGAGGTTGTGCCAGACCTAAAGCCATATGAATTGTGGACCACACTAATCTCGTAAAACGACACTGAAAACAAATGAAGAATTGATTCATCTTTATTACAAAAACAACAATTCTTACTGCCCTTCCAGTTTTGCTTTGCAAGATTATCCTTTGTCAGGATTACTCCTCGGCGCAAATACCATAAGAAGATTTTTACTTTCAATGGAATTTTTATCTTCCAAAGCATCTTGTTGATACTGGGAACATCATTATGAACTAACGCCAGGTAATAAGATTTCACTGAAAATTCTCTATTCGTAGTTAAATTCCAATGAAATTCATCTCGAAATTGCGTGAGCTCTAAGTTTGCGACTCGTGGTAAAAGATTATTCCACGCCACTAACTTATTTCCAATTAGATCCCTTCGCCAAGATATATTTGGTGGGTGATCTTGTAGCACATTCGCAATAGTATCTTGTTTATTCCTAACGATGTTGTAGAGGCAATGATACTGCTCATGCAATGTTGTCCGACCTAACCAAATATCATTCCTAGAATCTTATTTGAGAGCCTTCTCCGATGGTAAAAGTACCAAAGCGTAGAAAATCACTCTTGAGTTTCATAATACTAGCACAAAAATGTGAGTCCCTAACCTTCCATTGGACTTGTGACAAAGGTTTTGATCCCAGATACTTATTCCAAATCAGCTGTTGCCACGTTCCTTCAATTTTAAGTAACTTAAAAAGCCACTTACTAAGGAGGGCAATATTTTTCATATTCAAATCATGAATTCCTAAACCCCCTTGATCCTTTGGATGACACATAATGTTCCACTTAGCCAATCGATACTTTTTCTTGAGATCATCACATTGCCAATAAAATCTAGACCGGAAAATAATCTAGTTTTTTTAGTACTCCCCTTGGAATAGCAAAAAAGGGCATCATGTACATAGGAAAGCTAGTTAGCACTGAATTGATTGAATTGATCAGAGTCAGTCGTCCCCCAGAAGATAGATGTTTACCTTGCCAACTACATAGGTTTTTCTCAAACGGTCTTCTACCCTTTTCCAATCCGCATTTCTCAATTTTCTAAAGTGAATTGGTATGCCTAGGTATTGAATTGGAAATTCACCAATAGTACAGCCAAAAAGATCTGTATACTGGTCCTCCATGGTCGTAGCCTTGCCAAAACAGTACAACTCACTCTTATGAAAATTGATTTTAACACCCGAGAGTTGCTCAAAAGCATAATGTAATAACTTCATGTTACGAGCTTTATCTAGGTCATGTTCCATAAAAAGTATAATGTCGTCAGCATATTGTAGGATAGAAATGCCATCATCCACCAAATGTGGTATTATTCCACCAATCTGCCCATTGGATTTGGCTCTATTGATTAACACAGATAACATATCTGCTACTATGTTAAAAAGAATTGGAGAAAGAGGATCTCCTTGCCGAAGACCTTTCTTAGTTTGAAAATAAGGACCTACTTCATTCACCTTTACAACAACACTTCCCCTTGATATAAATAATTCAATCCAAGAGATCCATTTGGATGAGAATCCTTTCATTCGAAGGGCTTGTAATAAGAATGGCCATTTGTCTTTATCATAGGCTTTTCCGAATCAATTTTGAAAATCACCCCATTTGCTTTTTTCCGATGTAGTTTGTGTATGGTTTCATGTAAAATAACGACCCCTTCAAGGATATTCCGTCCTCTCATGAAAGCAGTGTGAGTGGGATTAACGATATGGTCAGCCACAACATTTATTCTGTTAGTGGCAAGCTTCGTGGAAATCTTAAAGCTGACGTTCAATAAACAAATGGGTCTATATTGTTGAATATGATTTTCCTCTTTGACTTTAGGAACTAAAGTTATAACTCCAAAGTTCAAACCAAACAAAGGTTGTTCACCATTATGTAATTCATGGAATAAATTCATCAAATCTTGTTTGATGACATCCCAGAATTTCTGATAAAATTCTGCCGGGAAGCCATCAGGTCTCGGTGCCTTGTTAGGTTTCATACTAAATACAACATCCCCTATTTCTTTCTCCGAAAAAGGAGCCGTCAAAAATTCATTCTCCTCTTCTGTAACCTGTGATATATCCTCTCTCCTAGACTCACCTTATTGCAGATAATCGTTTTCAGGTGGTCCAAAAAGTTTTTTTTTGTAAAAAACCGTAATATAAGTCTTGAGATCTGATTCTCCCTCTATTTTCTCCTCATCTTGATCTAGATAGAAAATGTGTTTCTTCCTTTGTTTGCCATTAGCAATCATATGGAAGTATTTTGTATTACTATCTCCAAGAGAGATATGAAAGACTTTTGCTCTTTGGTACCACTTTATCTCTTCTTGTCGTAGAAGCCTAGCTAAATGATCTTTAGAAAGAGCAAGTTGCTCTCTCTCAGTCACTGTCAAGCTTCGTACTTCCGTAGCAACGTCTAATTCATCAATGGAATGTTGCAAATCTTTTTTGATTTGTTTATATATACCACTTCTATGAGACGCCCAACCACGTAAATGTTTTCACAAAGCACTCATTTTATGATTCCATCTTTGAACGGAGTTACGTCCTTTCATAGGCTTATTCCATATTTCAACTACCCGATCATGAAAATCATCACGAGTGAACTAACCAAGTTCTAATTTGAATTGTTTTCGGTTTCCTATGAAAGCCTCTGTACCCATGTCTAACAGCAAAGGAGTATGAACTGAGATAGCCCTGTCAAGTGCGTGTACAGAAACCAAAGGATATTTGAGTTCCCATTCTGTAGTCATTAAGACCCGATCTAGTTTCTCAAAAGTAGGGTTTGTTAGTGAGTTTGCCCAGGTATATTGGCGTCCCGTCATAGCTATTTCTCTTAAATCAAAACTATCAATAACAGCATTGAAAAGAAACGGGCAACGGTTGTTAAACCTGTCATTGTTTTTCTCGGTACTATCTCTTAAAATATTGAAATCCCCACCAATAAGTGTAGGTAGTTGGTTTTGTTGGCAAGCACGAACTAATTCTGCTAGGAAACTAGACTTGAATTCATTCTGTGCTGGTCTGTAAACTGCCATTAAAATCCAATCAAACTTATCTAGTTTATTGTGTAGATGAATTTAACAAAAAATTCCCCTTCCACAATAAGAGACAGATCCATCACTGATGCATTAATTCCTAGGATGATACCCCCAAATCTCCCTGTGCTGGTCCGTAAACAATGCCAAACGAAATCTGCCTGGCCTGCCAAGCGATTAAGGTTTATCTTTGACATATCACTCTTTATGGTCTCTTCAAGAGCGACAAAATCTAGATTATGATCCTTAATGATGTCAGCAACATAGCGATACTTAGCCAAGTCATAAAGACCTCTGCTATTCCAAAATATGCCTTTCATCGTGAACCACTTTTAGATTTCTTTTTTTTTCTTTTTTGAGCCTGATTTGGACTTTCGAGGGGTAGCTATGAGCTCACAAATTGATGTGCTCAGCTCTGCCTCATCCAAATCTACCTCAGAAACTTCTTTAACTAAATGTGCGAGTAGGACACCATCTGTTTTAGAATCCTCGTCCTCACTATCATCAAAGGGATCTGTAACCATAGTACTATTGTTCTTTTGTCCTTTATTTCTAGGTGCTGCTCGCCATCTATCAACCTCCATATGTTTAATTTTATCTATCGATATCGCTAGATAATCCTTTCCACTAGAGACTCCTAGTTTGTCTAAGTTGGAAATACAACTATCATTCGATAAATATTCCAAGGAGGACTTTGGTAATTGAGAAAAAGTACCTAGAAGGGATGTAGACGATTGTGGTGACTTTAATGTTTCCACCGTCTTTGACATCATTGGGCCATCCAGATTCCTTTTAGCTGCCAATTGCATTGCCTTGGACAAAGAATCTTCATCTGATGCCACAATACTATCAGAGAATATCACTGCGTTGCAACGCCCACTTCGACGTACTATTACTTTCTCTTCTTGCAGGTTTCCACAGCCATCAAGATTATAAGAGTAGTCAGAATCAATAGACCTAGAATTAGGTGGTACTGATTTACTTCTCTTACGCATGTGTATACTTTAAAGGAATACTACTTGGCTCTAGAATAGTGCTTGTCGAAAGTAAAGGAGGCGACGGTTGTAGATTCCTCTGTAGAGATGCCATCGTTGTAGGAGATTCCAATGCCCCTGGAGAAACCAGTAGAGAGATAGCTGATGAAGGAGTGGCTTTCTTTGTTGGAGTGCTACGTTCCACTTGTGGAGATGACGATACCACATCCTCAACAGAACCCATCTTCTCTTTCACCTTCTTGGGAGTTACCGCCAATAGATGTAACTTTGGCTCATCCCCGTCACAAACTATTTCTTTTTCCCGTTGCATAGGGCGACAGTTCCCCACCAGAGTAAGGGCAAACTGCATAGGACTAGAACCTCCCGCTGTAATGTTGGAACTTCCAGATGGTGTTGAATTTGCATTTTGTTTTTTAGTTGTATGATCAGCCTTATCTCTACCCGTCTTACTGTCATTTCCAAATGTGGAAGCATCATTATCCAAATTATCAGTCTAAGTTGAGACAGCCGGCTGAAATTCTTTGGGCTCAAGAGAATATGTTATGTCATATCCATGTTTCCCAAAGACTACATCCTGAGTGAAAGGCAATTGATCCCTGTTCATCATACCAACCTTGATTCTAATAGTGCCGGTCTTCCGAAATGTGAGCATATCCACATCCAATGTAGCCCCAATTACAGTGCCAATAGCCCAGAACCCCAGATAGTGGCGCCAAGCATGTGGAACTCCAGTGATATGCACCCATACTTCATCAAGCTCATAAAGAGGAAATATATCTCCTGCTTCTTGCCATTTTGATATGGACAAAGAGACATCATGATTTTGAAGACGAAATTCTACATCTTCCATCCTTTTCAATTCTTCCTCTGATGGAAAAGTGACAAGAAAAGTATTTTCTTCATGTGGCAAAGCCTCCCATGACCAGTCCGCTCTAACTAGCTTAGCAAGCTCTGTCTGAACTACCTCTGCTGCAATTTTCCCACTAGAAATAGAGATCAAACCTGTCGGAGACAGTACTGGGGTTTCCAACTTAAAATCAAACTCTGGAATCTGAAAAAAACCCAATTTATTCTTCCCAAATCCTAGCATAGACCCATTTGGTTTTGTCATCTTTAGGATTGGACATTTGGTTGATAAATGGGAGTTTTTCTTGTTGCAAATAATGCAATCCAGATTTGCCGAACAAGAGTCAGCTTGATAGCATAAGCCTCAATAGTGAAAGGAGAGGAAAAATCAGGAAGTGCCAAGACAGGACTATTACACAAACATTTCTTCTGTTCCACAAAAGCATCTGTCTGCTCATTTCCCCATTTAAAGTTATCTTTCTTCAATATATCATGCAACGGTCTACAAATAGTTCCATACCCCTTGATGAATCTTCTGTAATATCCAGTCATTCCTAAGAAACTCCGCAGTTCAGCAATGTTTTTAGGAGTGGGCCAATTCTAAATCTCCACAATTTTCTCAGGGTTAGTAGCTACCCCTGTTTTGGAAATGATGTGTCCCAGATAAGATACACTGGACTGAGCAAAAGTGCATTTCTTTAACTTGATTTTCAATTGATTGTTCTCTAGCACTTGGAGCACTTTCCTGAGATGTTCCTTATGCTCAGCTAAACTTTTGCTGTAGACCAATATAACATCAAAGAAAACAATCACAAATTTCCTCAAAAATTTAGCAAAGATCTGGTTCATGAGGGACTGAAAAGTGGCTGGAGCATTAGTCAGCCCAAATGGCATCACTTTGTACTCATAATGACCCAAGTGGGTTCTGAAAGCTGTCTTGGCAATATCACTTTCATCCATTCTAATCTGATGATAACCAGATCTAAGGTCTAGCTTAGTGAAAACCACTGCTCCTTGAAGCTCTCCAATTAGGTCCTCAATGATGGGCATAGGAAATTTGTTTTTAATGGTTTGGGCATTCAATTGTCGGTAATCAACACATAACCTCCAAGATCCATCTTTCTTCCTGACCATTACCGCCGGTGAAGCATATGGACTAAAATTGGGTTGTATTTCTTTGGACTGTAATAAGTCAGCTATGATTTTCTCCATAGATTCCTTCTGGTAATGTGGCACTCTATAAGGTCGTAGATTTGGTGGTTCTGCCCCAGCTTTCAATACAATGGTGTGGTCACAATCTCTTTTGGGTGGCAATCCTTTAGGCTCCTGAGTCACTTCTGGGAATTCAGCTATGATGTTCTGAATTTCCATAGGGACTTCTCCATTTTCTTGTAATTCTTGATCACTTTCAGAGACCAGGTTAATTTGAATCATGCAAGCTTCCATTCCTTTCCTAATGAGTTTCCCAGCTCTTTTCCCACTGGCCATACTTCTTAGACATGGTAAAATCCTGGATAACCATAACCTTTTCTTCCTTGGTAATGCACAAACACCTTTGAATCAAGTCCAAGCTGATGGGACTATATTGGTAAATCCAATCTGCTCTCAAAATGACATCATACCCCTTCAGTGGTAGCAAATTAAATTTACTTCTGAATTCTTCACCTTGAATCCAGTACCTAATTTCTGGGACTTGCAGATCAGTAATAAGTTCTCCACCTACTGCCACTGTAACTTTCTTAGCTAGCCTGGGATGCAATGGACATTCACTTTTAATAGCAAATTTTTGTTCCATAAATGTACTGGTGCTGCCACTGTCTACCAGCCCTACTGCTCTCCTGCCATTGATCTGAATCATCACGGCAAAAGTATCAGGTCTGCCAGTTCCTTGCATGGCATTCATAGAAATTAGCATCAATTCCTCAGTACTGCCTTCTCTCTCCTTTTGTGGACTTGCAGGGGCAGACTTGTACTCCCCTTCTTTTTCTTCTTCCTCCTCACAATCATTCCCTCTTTTTTCAGAGGGCTCCAGGAGTAAAGCATACACAGCCTTCTTCACCTTGCATTGGCGTTTTGGGTCCCAAGGTCCCTTGCAATACCAGTATGTTCTTCCTTCTCTCTCTCTCTGGTATCTCCTGGCTTAAAAGTTTTCTTGTTTTGTGAGGGTCTATCAGTAAACCTATTTCGGTTATAGTTGCTCATGGGTGAACTCCTTGTTAGATCTATATATAGCTCTTTTGCCTTTTTGTTTTCCACCTTTTCGAATTCTCTTGTACATGTATATATTTGGGTACATTGCCCTCAATTGAATACAAGTGCTATTCCTAACATGGTATCAGAGCTAGTTCATCTCATCTCTAGCAAAACTTTCTCCTTAATTTCTTATTCTGGATCTTCATCAAGGATGATTTGGTTTCTTTGGCTTGAAGCCATCACATCCTCATGATCTAGCCCCTTGTCAAAGAGAGTTGATCTCTGTTCGTCTTCTTGCTGTGTCACCGCACATCGTCGCCGTTCTTCGTCACGATCTTTGTCGCCCCTCACCGCGCAGGACGTCGGCAACCTTCGTCGCTGGTCGTTGCCGGTTACTGGTCGCTGGCCTTCGTCGCTGGCCGTCGCCGGCCGCCGCCAGCCTTCGTTGCTGGCCGGTCGCCACCCTCGCGTCGCTCTTCCCCAGCCATCGCTGGCTCCCTCCAGATCTCGATCGGGAGGTAAAAAGGTGAAGGGGTAAAAAAAAACTTACGCTCTGCTGCTTTTCCATTGCAGCTTCCTGTGACGATGTAAAAAAAAGAGTGAAGTGTACCAGCAGTCCCTAAACTTGCGTGTATGTGTCATCTAGGTCTGTGAACTTTCAAAATACATTTTTAGGTCCCCGAACTTGTCTGGGGTGTCATATAGGTCCAAACGGGCTCCGACCCGCTCCATTTGCTGACTTGGCATGCCACGGTGATGCCTACATGTTGGTCGTGCCATGTGGGTCCCACATGTCAGTATCTCTCTCTCCTCCTTTTTCTTTTCTCTCCCTTCTCTTAGGCACCACTGTAGCATGCCACGTCAGCGGATGGAGCGCGTCGAAGCTTGTTTGGACCTATATGACACCCCCAGACAAGTTCGGGAACCCAAAAATGCATTTTGAGAGTTCAGGGATCTAGATGACACATGCACACAAGTTTAGGGACCGCTAGTGCACTTCATATGACCACTGCACATTGAACATGGTCGTGATTATGATGAGACTTTTGCTCCTATGGTTCACATGACCACTGTTCGGACACTTCTAGCCATAGCTTCTGCTCGTCATTGGAACATATCGCAACTTGATGTCAAGAATGCTTTTCTCAATGGGGACTTACATGAAGATGTTTACATGAGGCCACCTCAAGGCTATTCTGTCCCTGAGGGCATGGTTTGTCATCTTCGACGATCTCTTTATGGTCTCTAGCAGGCTCCTCGTGCCTGGTTTCAGCGATTTTCTTCTGTCATCACAAAAGTCGGTTTCTCAGCAAGTGATCATGATCCTGCACTTTTTGTTCATACCTCACCTCGTGGTCGCACCATCTTACTTCTCTATGTGGATGACATGATAATTACAGGTGATGATGCTGCGTTTATTGCCTTTGTTAAAGCGCGTCTCAGTGAATAGTTTCTTATGTCTGATCTTGGTTCTCTGCAATACTTTCTTGGTATTGAGATTTCCTCTACTCCTTAGGGTTTTTATCTCTCTCAAGCTAAGTATATCAGGATCTTCTAGATAGGGCTTCTCTCACTGATCAGCGCATGGCCGAGACTCCTATGGAACTCAATCTTCATCTTTCTGCCACTGATGGTGAACCGTTTGCTGATCCTACTCGCTATCATCACATCGTAGGGAGTCTTGTTTATCTTCGTGTCACTCGTCCTGATATTTCATACTCTGTGCATATTCTTAGTCAATTTGTTTCTGCTCCCACACAACTTCACTATAGTCATCTTCTTCGTGTGCTTCGTTATCTTCGTGGGACTATTTCCCGGTGTCTTTATTTTCCTCACTCCACATCTTTACATCTTCAAGGTTATTCTGATGCTACTTGGGCTAGTGATTCCTCTAATCATAGATCTCTTTCTACTTATTGTGTTTTTCTTGGTGGTTCCCTCATTGCTTGGAAGACTAAGAAACAAACAACAGTTTCTCGTTCTAGTGCAGTGGCTGAGTTACACGCTATGGCCCTTTTGACAACAGAGGTTACTTGGTTACGCTGGTTACTAGAGGATTTTGGTGTTTCTGTGACTTCGCCGACTTCTTTATTGTCGGACAGTACAGGTGCTATTAGTATTACTCATGATCCTGTCAAACATGAGCTTACTAAGCATATTGGTGTGGATGCCTCCTATACTCGCACACAGGTACAAGATCAGGTGGTTACTCTTCAGTATGTGCCTTTAGAGTTGCAGTTAGCTGATTTCTTCACGAAGGCACAAACTAGAGCTCAACACCAGTTTTATCTATCCAAACTCAGTGTTGTTGATCCACCCTCGGTTTGAGGAGGGGTGTTAGATATATATATAGCTCTTTTGCCTTTTGGTTTTCCACCTTTTGGAATTCTCTTGTACATGTATATATTTGCGTACATTGCCCTCAATTGAATACAAGTGCTATTCCTAACACTCCTTTTTGCATTGGCAGCTTTTTCATAAGTTCTAGCATACCAATAAGACTCCAGTAGACCTTGTGGCCTTTGCACAATAACATCATATTTGATATCAGTCCTGAGACCACTGATAAAACAGCTGGTTAAGAATGGTTCTTGTAAGTATGGGTGATCCCTTTTAACTAAATCCATGCATTCCTCAAATCTATCAATATATTGGCTGACTGAACTTGCATGTTGCCTCACATTTTGTAGGAGCTCCACTGCTTCATGCACATTAGCTCAGTGAATCGGGTACTGATCATGGCACAGAGTTGTGGCCAGCTGATCAATTGCCAAGGGATAGCCACTCCTCTGAACCAAACTGCTGCTCTACCACATAGATGAGCCAAAGCCAGATTCACCCACTGATCCATTGGCGTACCAGATATTTCATAGAATTTCTCACATTGTTTTAACCAGCTTAGTGCATCCTCACCATTGAACAGAGGGATCTCCAGCCTGGCTCCCTTAATAATGGCCTCTGCATATGTATTGTTCTCTCCAGTACGACCCACATACAAATTTCTCTGTGAGTCAAAAATTTGAACCCCAGGTGATGGTTGAAACTAGAACCCTTGCTGTCTCCCCATGTTTACTACCGGTGGCTGGTCTCTTCTGTAGTACCCAAAATTTGGATCCTCCCTGTGTTTAGGAAAGACAGGAGGCTGGTCCATCCCGACCTGAGGAAAACCAGGAGGGACTGAGGGAAAACCTGGAGGAACTGAGGGAAAAACTGGAGGAACTGGGGGCACCCGCTGTCTCAGTTGTTCACCACCCTGATTAGTAATACCCTCACCAGTGTGTTCCTGAGTTTTGGTAGCACTGGGTCCTGCTCCGTTTGAATCTGTCTGAATCACCGGATGTACATGTTCCTGTCCTTCTGCGTCCTTCTGTCAACAGAACAGTACCAGTAACTCTTTGATCTCACCCACTTCTACCTTCAGATCCTTCAACCCAGCAATATCCCTTTTATGTTTCCCAACTCAGCCCTGAGTTCTGCAATTTCCTCCATCTCACCAGCAGAACCTTGTGATCTGGTTTTGCTTACCATACGCACCTGTGTATTCAGCGCACCGCAGATGAAGAAAACTTCTCTCCCTCACGCCCGCTTCAACGGGTAGTCCCGATCTTCTCGCCCAGATAGGAATTTTACTGTAGCACGATCTGATCGGCTACCAACCTATTCCGGAATCAAAACGCCAAGGACTGATCTGAAGCTCTGATACCTCTGTCAGATCCCGAGTTGACAGGTGCAGAAAAAAATTCAGAGAAAGAACACAAAAGAATGCAGAATACGTGGTCGCCGCAAGACAAACTAATTACTCCTACTCCTATGAACCCTAATTTTAGTTTTTCCTTCCCATCCTTCGTTAGGCCTGATCAGCTCAATATAAAGCTTACAAAGTTTTGTCAAAATTTGATGTGAAGCTCAATAACCGCAAGACACAACAGCTGGCAGCTGGTAAAGTTCAGATATTACAGCAGTAAAGTGAAAAGAACGAGTCCTGACAAAAGTTGATGTGAACAGTAAAACTTGATGTAGTAGACGTTGGATCTTCATAACCTTTCCTCCCTTTTAATCTGGGCTGTCCATCTGAAACGTTCTTCTCCTCCAACTCTGAACTTTCAGAACATTGGTTTTCACCTGCTCATTTCCAGGCCGATCATTTCTGAGCCTGACAGGTGTGCTGATTAGTCAAAGTAGTTGTTAAATAGATCTAGGTGGTTCAGAATTTTGTCAGTGCATTCCATCAACAACCATCTGAACCCTAAAATTTAAAATTTGAACCATAACTCCTTCCTTTCAGATTGCGTCAACCATGCGTGTGTGGGATATATCACTTGGCTTCACATCTTGTTCTTTCAACTTCCTAAATACCACGCATGACTTTTCCTTATCATATTGTTTCAAAGCACCATATACAATTATGGTAAAACTATTATTTATTTTTCTTAGCACATGATTTTTGATAATAGCTTAATATTAGTTTTTCATACAGAACACAACATCGTGTCATAGTCCTATATCTTTAAAGATGTTTGGTCATGTATATTATAAATTGGTAATTAATTTTCCATCCAGATTAATTTGTATATTGAAAGATTACTGCTCTTCTTCAATAATGCTTCTTCCTTGCACGACTGGTACGCGTGCAAGGCGCGTGTTCCACTCTAGTACACTAAGAAGATCGAGGTAAATGAGTGCCAACCGGCAAGCTTGGTGGGGTCGAGCGCATGGTGGATGGGAGTAGGGTTGCCGCCGGAGTCGATGGCAAGGCGCACCAGCTCCATAACTAGGGCCGACGGCCACATCACCATCCTACCCGCCTCAGCCACATCGCAGCCCTGCACAAGAACCTTCCTTGTGCCCCTCCAAGTCACTCCTTCATTGCTACTAGGAAAAAAACAATGATAATTCATGCATATCTAATTGTACTAACCATGTGTGCATGCACTTACAAACACCTATTAATCAGCAAGAAGGTTTCAGCACGTATAGGTCTGGGTCATCCTCAAATTCTGTGAAAGATGCATATAAATCACTTTATTTTCACTTCAACATTGGTGAGCAAGTGAGGTCCAGCTCACAGTTAGATATGCAGTGAGAAATGAAAATTACTGTTATCAAATATAGATTAAACTACCTGCTACAAACAATTTTAGGCATGCAAGGTACACAGGAATATGAAAAACATTAACATTGTGCTCACAGCATTATATGTAACCTGGATTATCAATCCATGGGACCTTCCATTTTCCCTTGTAGTTAGAGGATACACCTTTCAAATACATCCTAGTATCCTACTGTTTTATGCTTTTACAGTAGAGAAGACATAATTGTGCAAATCTAGACAATAATATGGCTTTGGCTGACAATTAAGTATTATACTTGCGTAAGGGGCTCCTGACAGTATCTTGCAAGTATTATAAATATCTGTTGTTAAGTCAAGGAACCAAACTTTCTACCAACCAGAGCAAAGGTCAAAACTGGTGATTTAGGAAAACAAAAAAGAAAGTTAAGGATACAATTGAGAAGAATATGAAGCCCACGTGAGACAAGCTATGTTCTTCCATGGCAGTATCAAAGCCCATATAAATGAAGCTAAAAAGCGAATTCAGGAATTGTTTATTAAGATCGAGCAAAGAGAATGTTTCCGCTATTGTGCTTACACGAATGTTTCCGCTAGAGATGACAGTCAGGGAAAGAAGGCAGAAATGAATCGCTGTGAGTTGTTTGAGAGGTTGGAATATGTATAGTGTGTCATAACCTGACTCCAAAAATTGTAGCGGTGGTGCAAATATGCTTTCCATATAATACACTAATTTGCAATGCTGCATTATTGTACATACCATCCCCGTGAATAGTATAGAAACAATTCCTGACAAGCCAAGTTTGTCAACTGAAAACAGGTAGCATGATGTGACTTACTTGTATCCAGTCCAGCATATTTAAATAGGTACACAGTGGTCAAAGTTTCACAAGATCTAACAGTAAAATCATTCACAGTAAAACAAGCAATGTGGAAATGGGTATATAATAGTACATAAATGTGGCAGTTAGCACTATTTGAAACAAAAAATGATGCAATTTACACAAAGCTACTATAAGGAGGGGCCAAAGGACTGATGACACAACTGACATTAAAAACCGTAAGAAGGATTTTAAGAAGTATTCAAAACAAACGGTTCAAAACATGACTACAAGGAGAAAAGGAATAATAGAATTCAGATTCTACCATGTTTTCTTTGCTGCTATTATCTAAGAGAACTTTTCTTGTGAAATTATTTAAAAGGAGAAAGATTATGAATCATTTTATGAAGATATGATTCAATGCATACAGATCAATACTAAGTACTGAGTCTTTCATGTTTTGCAAATAGAGTTTTCAGTGTAGAACCTAGGAAAAGGATATAAGAGCATAGATAAATCCAACTCCAACACCTGTAATCAGACATATGGAATTGTTACATAAGCCAACTGATTGACAATGACGTAAAAACTGCTAGATCAGTGCCAACTAGTAATGGAGAATATATTGCTGTCCATAAAATTTCAACCCTGAATTAGAGTAGATAATTATATTTGGCATCGACGGTATAAAACCAAATTGAGGTATTTGATCGTCATAATTTAGCTCCTCAAAAGGGAGAACTTTTATGATTGAGCTTGCTAGAGCATTGAACCAACACGCTAATATGAAAATGTTGAATATTCATGTAATGCCCAACAGTTATTATTGTACACTGCTGCGCTGTTAGGTAGCATACAAATATTTACAGAATTATTCTTACCAATTCTACTAAAATAGTTCTGTTATTGCTCTGAAATATATGATGTTAATTAGCTTGCGTATACAACAGAACTAATCTTATAAGGAAGGCAATGACAATGTCAAATGTCCTTTAGATTTGCTTGTGAATTTTGAGCTGTGGTGTACCTGATGACATTGAGCCAACAAGGTCTCAAGGAACTAGAGAACCATCATAAAGAAATTCTCCCCAGCTGCTGCTTCACTTCTGACTGATGACATTGTCCTGAAGAAATTAATAGATATAGGAAAGAAATGCATATGTTCAATGACCTCTGCACAAGTGTAATCGAAAGTGGCAGACCTGTAAAGAGAAATCGCCATCTGCACTCTTCAGATAAGAAGATACACATGTTAGTCATGTATACAAGAAACTACTCACAACCATTGCATGCACTCAAGAAGTAAAAACAAACCGCATCGTTTAAAACAAATTCTCCAAAACCAGAGCGTACAAGTTAACATCAGTGCCTAGCTCCCGCACAGAATAATTTTAGGAGTTGCATCATTAGTACAGATTCCCAACATCCACATGGCCACTCATCTTCCCACATTTTTTTAACATGCCACATTTAATACAAGGAACTTCTTTAAATGAAAATAGATTGTCTAAGAACAACACTATCAAAGTACATAAAAATGAATAGCAATGGGTGCATGAAATAGTTTCAGTATGTTCCATGAAATATGCAGTAACTTTATCACCACAAACAGGTAAACAGGTAGTAATGATTGGTTTCCATGTTCAACAGAAACACTACCAAAACTACGGTGGGGAGCCACTGGGAAACAAAACAATGTTATGATTTTAGCACATTTTTTATCAATTACCTGCACATGAGGATTAATTCTCCAAGAAGGTTGAATCTTTCCAGATAAAATTTGCTTTCAGGTTAATTAATATTCGTTGTGTTAGATAATTCAATTCAATCATAAATAATCGGTTACGAATTTAAACCCTAATCAATACATGATCACCGATTAACTCAAATGCGGAAAACTAAATAAACCTGCAGATGAAGCCATTTGATTTCCTTCTTTTCTTTTCTTCAATTTCGTCTTCTTTCCTTCGTCTCCGGCGAGATTAGGTCGCCGGTGATCTGTTTTGAATCTCCGACCTTCGGGTCTCCAACGGCACTATCCTGGAATCGCCGCACGAAACCCTTCCAGCGCGTCTTTGATCGGGAGAGCTTGATTTTGAATTTCTGGTTGAGAGAATAAGCGACACGAGCGTCCTCGTGGGCTCCTCTTCTTTTATATAGCACTGGTGGGCCTCGGGGCTTTTCCTAATCCAATTCTGACCCGTAACCACCGATCGCAGTTACGGCCCATGAGGGTTACGAATTTCAGAGTTAGAGATAGATTACGGATAGGATTATGGTGGTTATATCCTTTCCTAAATATCGGCTAACTGATAAATCAACCAACACGTTGAGCATTGCAACCAGGTTACCATATTAAAATCCAATTACATTAACAGACATTTTTCACTCTAGTAGTGGGGCTCCATGCATAGTGTTTTAGGATTAGGATAGGTCCCCCTGATATAGAATTTAGCTCTTATTGGAAAAGTCAATGAATACGATCCTAAAAATAAAGCATCTATGCAATTTCATTCATAAAAGATTAAGGCATCTCATACAAAGTTCTCGGTTCCCAGTCTATGTCTATATAATATCCTAATCTACTTATAACCAGTCAACCATGCAATGCAGTATCCTGATATGAACCATAAATATACATGTCAAAGAAAGAGATATGTGGAAACACAAAACACCTGGAATATTGATAAAACAGTAACAGGATCTGTTGCAGATATAAGTGCCCCGAACATGAGACACTCAACAAATGGAAGTTTGTACATTAGAAATGCCAGCCCACAAAGATGCAGTATGATAGAGGTTGACTAGTTAGATAACATACTTCAAACAAAATTAGAACAAAAGGGATTTTGAAATTCTTACAGAAGAACTCCTGTTACAACAGAAGCAATGAAGGTCCCAAGGAAGGCAAAAGTTACAGTGGCCCCAAAATTTGCAAAGAATTGTTTCTGTAAAAAATCAAATTATTTCAAGGAAAGAAGTTTAGATAATTTAAATTATTGCCATCATGAGGTACTTAATGGGGATAAGCTGAATCCTGATTGGGTACATTGAAGTCGAGGAATCCATACTCAGACATTATGAAGCATCATTTAACTGAGGTAGTAAACAATCAAAGTACATAACTGTCAGAGCATGAGCTCCTCGAGCAGGAGTCCATGGGCCCAGGGATGCGAGGACAGGGCCCGAAAGCCTTGTCCGAATGAATGTGCTAGTGGATGAGAAGTTTTAGGGGGGTCGGGCCCCTCAAACAAATGCAGGGGACTTATACAGGTTCGGGCCGCCGGGATGCGTAATACCCTACTCCTGTTGCTTGCACACTATGAGAGTAAATGTGTTACAAGCTTTGGTGGGAATGTTGTCCTTGTCGTCTTCACTGTTGGCTAGGTCCTCCTTTCATACTGCAAGGGGACACCACAACGGCCACTATTTCCTGTGCCCACGACTGGCATGTGATCATTCTCCTAGGGGCTGCTGCGCTTATCGGCCGTTAGTCAACCCGGCTCCACACCGCTCCTGTCCGGTCCTGTCTGTCAGGGGTAGGTAAACAGGGGCGGCACGGCTCTCTCATTATCATCCACCGCATTTAATGCGATGGTGATGTGAGGGAGATAGGCCACCCTTGTTGCGGCAGAGAAGTCACAGCGCTCTTAGGGGGCCCTGTCTCCCCCTGTTTTTTCCTGAGAGAGGTGCAGATGGGAGGCATGCGCCTGCGTCACATTTAATGCGGCATAGGCGCGCGCCCATCATGAGGGTGGCGAAGCATGTCAGGCACCCTCCCATTGCAACAAAATATAGTGGTTGGGCGCTAGCGCCTTGCCTGCCATGGAGTGGGCCCCACAGTAGGTGGCCTGAGTACCGAGGGGAGGCAGGGAGCATCCCAACCCCTCCGGCATTCGCCCACCGAGCCAACTGTCACACCCGGAGTTTCGTCCTAAGCCTAAATCGTAAAAAAAAATCCGTAAATAACAATTGGCTTAATTAACTCAGGAAAAATCCCTCTAAAAGGAATTAACTCAATTAAATCGTGGCTCGCAAATCGACTAACAGGATTTAAATTCAAATTGCAGAAGTATAAAATTCGGCCAAACAAATTAATTTAAAACTCGGCAAAAGTGGGGTTTTCCTTTTTCTCTCCTTTTTCCTTTCTTTTTCCCTTCCTTCTCAAATTGGGCCGAAGTCCAATTTTCCTCCCTCTCTTTTTCCTTTTTCTTTTTCTTTTTCTTTTCCTTCCCGGGCCGGCCCAGCCGAGCCGGCCCAGCCGAGCCGGCCCGTCTTCCCGCTCGGCCGGCCCAGCCGAGCCGGCCTCCTTCCGCCCGCCGCGCGCGCCCCCGCCTGGGCCGCGGCTTCGGCCCAGCTCGCCGCGTTGCCCGCGCCGCGAGTCCGCGCCGCCTCCCTCCTCTCTCCCGCGCCACTGACAGGTGGGGCCCACCTGTCAGTGACTGCTTCGCCGCTCGCCCGCGCCGCGTCCGAGCCGAACTCCGCGCCGCCGCCGCAACCGCCGCCGCCGCATCCGCCGCCGCCGAGACCGCGTCGTCGCCGACTCGGTCTCCAACCTCCGCCCGCCCTAGCCGGTCGCCGCCACCCTATAAATCCCCTTCGCCGCCGCGCCGTCGCTCGCTTTCCATCGTCGCTCGAGTCGCCGCCGCGCTGCCGCCGTTCGCCGCCACCGCGCAATCTCGTCGCCCGTCGCCGGTCGTCGCCGCTCTGTTGCGTCACCACCTCCGTCCCTCTGTCGCCGACTTGTTGCCGCCCTCGCCGTCACCAGGGAGCCTCCTCGGCGCCGCGCGTTCCCTCGTCGCCCGGCCGCCGCCGCGTCTCGCCCGTCGCTGCCGCCGATCGATCTCCACCACCACCACCGATCTCCCGCACCCGCCCGCGTCGCCACCTTCGCCTCGGTCTCGTCGACCCGTCCGCACCCTCGCCGCCGCCGGTGAGCCTCCGCACCCACCTCCCCTCTTTCTCCCCCTTTCCGGCCGACCGCCGCCGAGTCGCGTGCCGTCGCCGAACGAGGCCGAAGCCCGCCGCTCCCGTCGGTCACCGTGGTCGTCGTCGCCTCCGCGTCGCCGACGTCTGGCCGCCGTCTCTTGCACCCACGTGTGCCGCGCTGCCGCCGCTCGCCAGTCGCCGTCGCCGCTGTTCTGCCGGGTTGCGCCCGTGCGTCGCCGCCCCGGTCGTCGTCGCCGTCGCGCCGTCGCCGCTCGCCGGTCGTCGCCGTCGCGCCGTCGCCATCGCCGTGCGCCGCCGCCGCCGCGTCGCCCGCCGCTCCCGCCGGTCGCCGCCGTCCGCCGAGCCGCGCGTTCGGTCCCCAGCTCTCTGTTCCCTCTCGCTGACGAGTGGGTCCCACCCGTCAGTCGCTCCTCGCGCCCGCCTCCTCTCTCCTCCCGTGGGTCCCGCGTGTCAGTCTCTGTTTCCCTCTCTCTCTCACCGACAGGTGGTCCCCACCTGTCAGCCGTCAGTACCCTCTCTCCTCGCTGACGTCAGCAGCCCCATTAATTGCGCAATAATTGATTTAGGACTTTTCTGTTTAGTTAAAAAACCCAGAAAACTTCTAAAATTCATAAGTAATTCATCTAGTCTCCGTTTAGGTCCATTCAAATTTCATTAAATTCATAAAAATATCAAGAATCCATTAAAAATAGTTTCTTTTGCTGTTTCAGTAGAGTTTGTGCCTGTTTTATTTATTTTTGTGCTTTGTCGCTTAGATTCGGACCCCGCCGAAGAGCCGGTTTACTTCGAGATCGTCGCCGAAGTTCCCCAAGGGCCAGAGCAAGGCAAGTGACACTCATCCTTGAACATATTGAACCCATTATTGCAAATTCCCCGCTTTATTATTTCAAATATGCATTGTTTTAATTAAAGTACTTACTTTATGCTATTTTCGGGTAAACCTTATTATTATGCCGTTGTTTATCCAACTTTGTTCATTGCTGGACCAGGGGTAACTTGATTAGAGTCAGGCCTAGGTTAATGCTTAGCCATGCTTAGAACAAATAGCTCATGGGATCACATATAATTATGCTTAATTCTGGATAGCCGAGATAATGATTCACTACCCGGTTCGGGTTAATGTCAACTAAAATATTGATAATGGTGGGCTGTGGGTGCATGGTTTTGAGAGTCGCACCCATGGCGATTAAGGACCGGTTCACGGGAAACCCTGGAAGTAAATAAGTGCTAACCACATGCCGAAATGGGTAAGGTGGGATTTGAAGCATGACTTCGAACTATTTGACGTACCCAGGCATGGGTAGGCGTGATGGAGTATGGACGGGCAATCGTGGTGTAACGAAAGCTTCTCCTGCTTCCGGATCTACTGAGGCACAAGAGGGGACTGCCCGACTTGGTGTAAAGGAGGGGGTGAAACCTGAAGTGTGGTACGATTAAATAGGGAGGGTTGTGTAACGGGTCCTATCACGGTCTCCTTTCCGGTATGCCGTGGTGGTATGTCGGCGCACGTTCAAGTGTAGTGGAGTCGTGTCTTGTGGGTACAGTAGTACACCTCTGATCAGAGTATAAACTATTCGAATAGCCGTGCCCACGGTTACGGGCGAACTCCCAGCTTCACTGTGATTAGTGAACCCTAATAACTTGAGTAAAATCTGGTATCACTTGGGACTACTGCAACGTGGTGTAACGTTGGGTAGTGGTTGGGCCTGTCGCAACGTGGTGTAACGTTGGACAGTGTTGTGGTATTTTACAACTGTTTACCTATTTATGCTTCACTGTATTTAATTACCTTTATTCTTTAAGCTCTGTTATTTATTTAAATTGCTGCTTTATCGCAACTAACCCGAGCCTGTCCTTGTTAATCCCTATGCATCATTTGTTTTCCCCTTGTCTGTGTTACTTGTTGAGTACGGTGGTTTGTACTCAGCCTTGCTTAACTTTCCCAACCCAGAGCTAGAAGCAGAGTCCGATGGAGGTGCCTCTCAGGAGTGAGCTGTTCCGCCGTCGAAGTGTTGCCTGTGGACTGGAGCCGTACCCGCTGGAGCTAGTCTACCCCTTTGTTTTTCTTTCCGCTGCATTTCCGCTAGAATAAGTGTAATTTTCAGTTGTTTCTAAGAACGATGGTTATGTAATCAACATTGTCTTTTTGTGTACCCTGGCTGGTCCTGGACAGGGATTTAATACACAATTAAGTTCAGAAATTCGTGTGAGGAATTTCTGGGCGTGACAAGTTGGTATCAGAGCCTCCTTTGACCGTAGGATCAGCCCAATGGAAACCCTAAGAGCCCTCTGCTTTTCATGTTTGTGCATAGTTTGCGAAAGTGGGAGTGTTTTGAAAATGGGTTAGTGCTTTTCAAAAGCGTGAGTGATTTAAAAAGACAAAACCCCTTTTGTTGAAAAGCGTGAGTAAATCGATTTACGGGTAAAACTTTATTTACTTTCTTCCTTTTATGATTTATTTATCTTGAAATAAAATTTTGCATCTATTGATTCCAAATCCTTGTGTTCTTTAGATGGCTGACCACCCTTTGTACCATCGTGGAAACGGGATGACTGGATTCGTGGCAGAGTTGGCAAGAGTCTCGTTCACCGCAGGATACCCCTATGAGCCGGAGTACACCACGATCCATCCTCTTGAAGGCGAGTTTCCCCACCGAGTAAGATTGGAGCTACATGGAATCCCCGGTTTTCTCCCTAACTTGGAAGCAGAAGGAGCTGGAGGATCACATGAGCATGCCTGCCAGGAAGCTGCCTACAGTCTGATGACAACGCTCAGGGCCAGGCATGACCTGACGTTTCGGCATTCGGCTTACCGGTATCACCCTGGTCGTGGACCCAATTCCATGGTCAGTAGGTTTCGGTCTGCCCGAAGTGAGCAAGACCCTACCTTCGGTAGGATGTGCACGGTGCTGCAGGGCCTCGACCAGATGCATCACGACCTCCACGAAGCGTCCAAGGCTCTGAACGACGCCAAGCTCACCCAGATCGTTCGTCTGCAAGATGAGGTCGACCACTTGAAGAAGGAGAACGCCAGGCTCAAAGGACTCCCAGAGCCCGGAGGTGCAAGGTGTCGCACGACGGCAAGGAAGCGAACCCGTGGACCGCCGAGAGTTCAGTCTTACCCCAATGCCCCGGATGGATCAGGACCCCTGATGCAGATAGTGCCAACCTCTCCGACCCCAGTGCCCGAGGAAGGTGTCTTCCCGTTCAACGCAGCAAGGAACCGCAACAGGGTCGTCGCGGTCTCTAGCAGCAGTGAGTCCGCTTCTGGTGAAGACGAAGATGGTCTCCCTAGCAACTCAAGAAGCCGCTCTGAAGACGAGGAAGAAGATCCGTCCCCTGTCGTCGATCGTCGCTCTCCTTCCGTGCCCTAGACGCCGCCCTTAGCTTCGTTTTAGTCGTTGTGTGCTAGTTTTGGTGTGTTAGTTTTGCTTCGCTTGGGGCTAGTGGTGAACCATAGCAGTAGTGGGGTTATGGTTGTACCGCCAGGAGTTGTGTGGTTTTTAAGTGTGTTTCTTAAGCAAGACAATTACAGTTCACTAATTAAATAAAGCCCCTGTTTGCTTAGTCGTTCCTTTTTCTTCTTTCTCTCTCTGTTCCTCCCGCCCCGCAGATGGTGAACACCCGCCACGGCAACCGCGACACCGACCAGTCCAGCACCGGAGGACCGCCCCCGCCGCCCCCACCAGAGAACCCGTCGCTTGCCCAGGTTCTTGCTAACCAGACGCAGATGCTCTCTTGGATGATGCAGCAGATGCAACAGCAACAGCAGCAGCACCAACAACTGCTACAGCAGCTTCTAAATCAAAGTCAGAATAACCAGCAACAGCAGGGACCACCCCCAGTGCAGTCCAAGTTACCGGAGTTCCTCCGTGTTCGTCCCCCAACTTTCTCAAGCACCACCAACCCCATGGAGGCAAGTGATTGGCTCCATGCTATCGAGAAGAAGCTCAACTTATTGCAGTGCACTGACCAAGAGAAGGTTTCCTTCGCCGCACATCAACTGATGGGTCCCGCCTCTGCTTGGTGGGATAATTTCCTGGCTACCCGCACTGCTACCACAGAAGTGACTTGGGCGGAGTTCTGTCTTAACTTCCGCAAGGCCCATATTCCCGACGGGATAGTCACCCAGAGGAAGCGTGAGTTCCGCGCTTTGCAGCAAGGTACCAAGACGGTGACTGAGTACCTTCATGAGTTCAATCGCCTAGCGCGATACGCTCCTGAGGATGTCCGCACCGACGCCGAAAGGCAAGAAAAGTTCCTCGGAGGCTTGGATGATGAACTGAAGAAGCAGTTGCTTTCGGGCGACTATGCTGATTTTGAGAAACTAGTGGACAAGGCCATCCGCCAAGAGGACCAGCACCTCCAGATGGACAAGAAGAGGAAGGCTTCGCAGTTCAGGTCTAACCAGCCGCCTCCTCAGAAGCCCCGATTCCACACCGGCCCCTATCCTCAGAATCAACAACACGGGCAATCAACCTTCATTGTCCGCCAACATCGTCCTTACAATCCCAACAACTTCTCCAGTGGTTCGTCCCAGCGTGCTCCTACTCAGCGTACTCTTCCTGCACCAGCTCCCCGGCAACAAAATGCTCTTCCACCGACAGCTCAACCTCCTCCAGCCAGGAAGGATGCAGGTGCAAAGCCTGGGGTGTGCTACAACTGTGGCGACCCAGGTCACTTTGCTGACAAGTGCCCGAAGCCGAAGCGCGGTGGGCAAAGGTTTGTGCAAGCTCGCGTGAATCACGTCACCGCCGAAGAAGCACAGGCTGCGCCAGAAGTAATACTGGGTACGTTTCCTGTCAACTCCGTACCTGCTACAGTACTTTTTGATTCTGGTGCTACACACTCTTTTATTTCAAGGAAGTTTGTGGGAATGCTTGGGTTAAAAAGGGAAAAGTTAAGAGACCCGATGCGGGTTAATACTCCAGGGCATAGTATGTTTTCGGACCTTTATAGCCCTGTTGTGCCCATAGAAATCCAAGGGACACCCTTTCTAGCCAATCTCATCCTTCTCGAATCTAAAGACCTAGATGTCATTTTGGGAATGGACTGGCTTACCAAGCATCAAGGAGTGATTGATTGTGCCAAGCGTACAATCACCTTGACCAGTGAAGAGGGTAAAGTGGTGACTTATCAGTCGCTGGAGTCAGTGTCAACCAGGACTTGTTTAAATCAGATGGAAGCCGAAGAACAACCCTCGGAAAAAGACAAAGACCCAAAGAAGTTGGAAGACATACCAGTGGTTTGTGAGTAACCAGAGGTGTTTCCAGATGATCTCACAACGATGCCGCCAGAAAGAGAGATCGAGTTCCGTATCGACTTGGTACCCGGAACCGCTCCGATCTATAAGAGACCCTATAGGATGGCCGCCAATGAGATGGCAGAAGTGAAGAAGCAAGTGGATGAACAGCTTCAGAAAGGTTACATCCGACCGAGTACCTCGCCTTGGGGTGCCCCGGTTATTTTTGTTGAGAAGAAGGACAAAACTAAGAGAATGTGTGTGGACTATCGTGCTTTGAACGATGTCACTATCAAGAATAAGTATCCTCTGCCAAGGATTGATGACCTATTTGATCAGTTGAAGGGAGCCAGAGTTTTCTCCAAGATCGATTTGAGATCAGGGTATCACCAGTTGAGAATTCGGGAAGAAGATATCCCTAAGACGGCATTCACTACTCGCTATGGCTTGTATGAGTGTACGGTAATGTCGTTTGGACTTACTAATGCCCCGGCATTCTTCATGAATCTCATGAATAAGGTGTTCATGGAATACCTGGATAAGTTTGTGGTTGTCTTCATCGACGACATTCTTATCTACTCCAAGTCAGAAGAAGAGCACGAGCAACATTTGCGGATTGTGCTAGAAAAGCTAAGGGAACACCAGTTGTATGCCAAGTTTAGCAAGTGTGATTTTTGGCTGCATGAAGTGAAGTTCCTTGGCCATGTGATCAATGCCCAAGGTGTAGCCGTAGACCCCAGTAATGTGGAGTCAGTGATCAAGTGGACCCCGCCTAAGACGGTTTCCCAAATCAGGAGTTTCTTAGGACTTGCGGGCTATTACCGCCGGTTCATTGAGAATTTCTCAAAGATAGCCAAGCCAATGACACAGTTGTTGAAAAAGGAAGAGAAGTTCAAGTGGTCAAGTGAGTGCGATAGGAGTTTTGAAGAGCTCAAGCAAAGGTTGGTTTCGGCTCCCGTGTTGGTTTTGCCGTATCAAACGAAGGACTTCCAGGTTTACTGTGACGCATCCAGATCAGGACTGGGATGTGTGCTAATGCAAGAAGGAAAGGTGGTTGCTTACGCCTCTCGTCAGTTGAGACCACATGAGGGTAACTACCCGACTCACGACTTGGAATTAGCAGCTGTAGTGCATGCCCTAAAGATTTGGCGACACTACTTGATCGGTAACAAGTGTGAAGTGTATACGGATCATAAGAGTTTGAAGTATATCTTTACACAACCGGATTTGAATCTCCGTCAGCGAAGATGGTTGGAATTGATCAAGGATTATGATCTAAGTATCGACTACCATCCAGGCAAAGCGAATGTGGTTGCAGATGCCTTGAGCCGGAAGAATTACTGCAACGCTGCGATGTCAACAGAAGTTTGTGAGCAGTTGCAACAGGAGTTTGAACGACTAAATTTGGGTTTAGTCGAAGAAGGTTTTGTGGCAGCCCTAGAAGTGCAGCCCACTTTGGTGGATCAAGTACGCCAATCCCAAGCAAATGACCCGGAGATAGCCGAACTAAAGAAAAATATGCGAGTTGGTAAGGCTCGAGATTTTTCAGAAGATGAACATGGAACAATCTGGATGGGAAACAGGTTGTGCGTACCAGATAACAAGGAGTTGAAGGAGTTGATACTCCAAGAAGCTCATCAAACCCAGTACTCTATTCACCCTGGGAGTACTAAGATGTATCAGGACCTCAAAGAAAAGTTTTGGTGGGTTAGTATGAAGAGAGAGATTGCAGAATACGTCGCCTTGTGCGATGTTTGTCAACGAGTCAAAGCAGAACACCAAAGGCCAGCAGGACTATTGCAACCTCTCCAGATTCCAGAATGGAAATGGGAAGAAATCGGGATGGATTTCATCACTGGTTTACCAAGAACTGCCGCTGGTCATGACTCGATTTGGGTAATTGTTGATCGATTGACAAAGGTCGCTCATTTCATACCAGTTCACACTACCTACTCAGGGAAAAGGTTAGCTGAGATTTACTTGGCTAGGATCATGTGTTTACATGGAGTACCGAAGAAGATCGTTTCTGACCGTGGGAGTCAGTTTACTTCAAAGTTTTGGCAGAAGCTACAGGAAGAATTGTGAACCCGACTGAACTTCAGTACAGCTTATCATCCCCAGACAGATGGTCAGACAGAGAGGGTAAACCAGATTCTTGAAGATATGCTCAGAGCTTGCGCTCTCGACTTTGGTGGAACGTGGGATAAGAATCTACCGTATGCAGAGTTCTCATATAACAACAGTTATCAAGCCAGTCTGCAGATGGCACCTTTTGAAGCATTGTATGGGCGAAAGTGTCGTACACCCCTCTTCTGGGATCAAACAGGAGAACGTCAAGTTTTTGGGACTGAAGTTTTAAGCCAAGCGGAAGAAAAGGTCAGAATAATCCGTGAAAGGTTGAAAACGGCCCAAACCAGACAGAAGAGTTATGCGGATAATCGTCGAAGGGACTTAGCCTTCGAAGCAGGAGACTATGTGTACCTCCGCGTCACACCTTTGCGAGGAGTGCACCGGTTTCAGACCAAAGGAAAATTGGCACCACGTTTCGTGGGACCATACCGGATAGTGGAACGCAGGGGAGAGGTTGCGTATCAGTTGGAACTCCCCGCTAACATGGCCGGAATCCATGACGTGTTCCATGTGTCGCAGCTCAAGAAGTGTCTCCGTGTGCCTGAGGAACAGACCAACTCCGAGCACATCGATCTGCAGGAAGATCTAACTTATGTGGAGAAGCCAGCACGGATTCTAGAAACTAGTGAAAGGAAGACTCGGAACCGTGTGATCAGATTCTGCAGAGTTCAGTGGAGTCACCACCCAGAAGAAGAAGCAACATGGGAAAGAGAAGATGAGCTCAAGGCCGCCCATCCGCACCTCTTCGCCAGTGCCTCCGAATCTCGGGGTCGAGATTCCGTTTAAGGGGGGTAGGTTTGTCACACCCGGAGTTTCGTCCTAAGCCTAAATCGTAAAAAAAAATCCGTAAATAACAATTGGCTTAATTAACTCAGGAAAAATCCCTCTAAAAGGAATTAACTCAATTAAATCGTGGCTCGCAAATCGACTAACAGGATTTAAATTCAAATTGCAGAAGTATAAAATTCGGCCAAACAAATTAATTTAAAACTCGGCAAAAGTGGGGTTTTCCTTTTTCTCTCCTTTTTCCTTTCTTTTTCCCTTCCTTCTCAAATTGGGCCGAAGTCCAATTTTCCTCCCTCTCTTTTTCCTTTTTCTTTTTCTTTTTCTTTTCCTTCCCGGGCCGGCCCAGCCGAGCCGGCCCGTCTTCCCGCTCGGCCGGCCCAGCCGAGCCGGCCTCCTTCCGCCCGCCGCGCGCGCCCCCGCCTGGGCCGCGGCTTCGGCCCAGCTCGCCGCGTCGCCCGCGCCGCGAGTCCGCGCCGCCTCCCTCCTCTCTCCCGCGCCACTGACAGGTGGGGCCCACCTGTCAGTGACTGCTTCGCCGCTCGCCCGCGCCGCGTCCGAGCCGAACTCCGCGCCGCCGCCGCAACCGCCGCCGCCGCATCCGCCGCCGCCGAGACCGCGTCGTCGCCGACTCGGTCTCCAACCTCCGCCCGCCCTAGCCGGTCACCGCCACCCTATAAATCCCCTCCGCCGCCGCGCCGTCGCTCGCTTTCCATCGTCGCTCGAGTCGCCGCCGCGCTGCCGCCGTTCGCCGCCACCGCGCAATCTCGTCGCCCGCCGCCGGTCGTCGCCGCTCTGTTGCGTCACCACCTCCGTCCCTCTGTCGCCGACTTGTTGCCGCCCTCGCCGTCACCAGGGAGCCTCCTCGGCGCCGCACGTTCCCTCGTCGCCCGGCCGCCGCCGCGTCTCGCCCGTCGCTGCCGCCGATCGATCTCCACCACCACCACCGATCTCCCGCACCCGCCCGCGTCGCCACCTTCGCCTCGGTCTCGCCGACCCGTCCGCACCCTCGCCGCCGCCGGTGAGCCTCCGCACCCACCTCCCCTCTTTCTCCCCCTTTCCGGCCGACCGCCGCCGAGTCGCGTGCCGTCGCCGGACGAGGCCGAAGCCCGCCGCTCCCGTCGGTCACCGTGGTCGTCGTCGCCTCCGCGTCGCCGACGTCTGGCCGCCGTCTCTTGCGCCCACGTGTGCCGCGCTGCCGCCGCTCGCCAGTCGCCGTCGCCGCTGTTCTGCCGGGTTGCGCCCGTGCGTCGCCGCCCCGGTCGTCGTCGCCGTCGCGCCGTCGCCGCTCGCCGGTCGTCGCCGTCGCGCCGTCGCCGTCGCGTCGCCGTCGCCGTGCGCCGCCGCCGCCGCGTCGCCCGCCGCTCCCGCCGGTCGCCGCCGTCCGCCGAGCCGCGCGTTCGGTCCCCAGCTCTCTGTTCCCTCTCGCTGATGAGTGGGTCCCACCCGTCAGTCGCTCCTCGCGCCCGCCTCCTCTCTCCTCCCGTGGGTCCCGCGTGTCAGTCTCTGTTTCCCCCTCTCTCTCACCGACAGGTGGTCCCCACCTGTCAGCCGTCAGTACCCTCTCTCCTCGCTGACGTCAGCAGCCCCATTAATTGCGCAATAATTGATTTAGGACTTTTCTGTTTAGTTAAAAAACCCAGAAAACTTCTAAAATTCATAAGTAATTCATCTAGTCTCCGTTTAGGTCCATTCAAATTTCATTAAATTCATAAAAATATCAAGAATCCATTAAAAATAGTTTCTTTTGCTGTTTCAGTAGAGTTTGTGCCTGTTTTATTTATTTTTGTGCTTTGTCGCTTAGATTCGGACCCCGCCGAAGAGCCGGTTTACTTCGAGATCGTCGCCGAAGTTCCCCAAGGGCCAGAGCAAGGCAAGTGACACTCATCCTTGAACATATTGAACCCATTATTGCAAATTCCCCGCTTTATTATTTCAAATATGCATTGTTTTAATTAAAGTACTTACTTTATGCTATTTTCGGGTAAACCTTATTATTATGCCGTTGTTTATCCAACTTTGTTCATTGCTGGACCAGGGGTAACTTGATTAGAGTCAGGCCTAGGTTAATGCTTAGCCATGCTTAGAACAAATAGCTCATGGGATCACATATAATTATGCTTAATTCTGGATAGCCGAGATAATGATTCACTACCCGGTTCGGGTTAATGTCAACTAAAATATTGATAATGGTGGGCTGTGGGTGCATGGTTTTGAGAGTCGCACCCATGGCGATTAAGGACCGGTTCACGGGAAACCCTGGAAGTAAATAAGTGCTAACCACATGCCGAAATGGGTAAGGTGGGATTTGAAGCATGACTTCGAACTATTTGACGTACCCAGGCAAGGGTAGGCGTGATGGAGTATGGACGGGCAATCGTGGTGTAACGAAAGCTTCTCCTGCTTCCGGATCTACTGAGGCACAAGAGGGGACTGCCCGACTTGGTGTAAAGGAGGGGGTGAAACCTGAAGTGTGGTACGATTAAATAGGGAGGGTTGTGTAACGGGTCCTATCACGGTCTCCTTTCCGGTATGCCGTGGTGGTATGTCGGCGCACGTTCAAGTGTAGTGGAGTCGTGTCTTATGGGTACAGTAGTACACCTCTGATCAGAGTATAAACTATTCGAATAGCCGTGCCCACGGTTACGGGCGAACTCCCAGCTTCACTGTGATTAGTGAACCCTAATAACTTGAGTAAAATCTGGTATCACTTGGGACTACTGCAACGTGGTGTAACGTTGGGTAGTGGTTGGGCCTGTCGCAACGTGGTGTAACGTTGGACAGTGTTGTGGTATTTTACAACTGTTTACCTATTTATGCTTCACTGTATTTAATTACCTTTATTCTTTAAGCTCTGTTATTTATTTAAATTGCTGCTTTATCGCAACTAACCCGAGCCTGTCCTTGTTAATCCCTATGCATCATTTGTTTTCCCCTTGTCTGTGTTACTTGTTGAGTACGGTGGTTTGTACTCAGCCTTGCTTAACTTTCCCAACCCAGAGCTAGAAGCAGAGTCCGATGGAGGTGCCTCTCAGGAGTGAGCTGTTCCGCCGTCGAAGTGTTGCCTGTGGACTGGAGCCGTACCCGCTGGAGCTAGTCTACCCCTTTGTTTTTCTTTCCGCTGCATTTCGGCTAGAATAAGTGTAATTTTCAGTTGTTTCTAAGAACGATGGTTATGTAATCAACATTGTCTTTTTGTGTACCCTGGCTGGTCCTGGACAGGGATTTAATACACAATTAAGTTCAGAAAGTCGTGTGAGGAATTTCTGGGCGTGACACCAACCTCCGGGCCCGACCTCCCGAGGGCGCACGACACTTCTGTGGCCCGACCTCCCTTCCCCGGGGGGTTTTAGTAGGTGGTCCCGCCATCGTCTTGGGCCATTGAAGCTTAGCGGATACCCTCGGGCACACTTCTCCGACAGTAGCCCCCCGGCATTTGGTGCGGTCTGCCGTCAGCGATCGGGCGCCGCTTGATGCCTGCTCTTCCTGCTAGTACGCTCGAGATGCCAGAGGCTTCTAGGGAGTGGGACTCCAGCTCTTGCTTCGTGATGCTTTATTTGGTTATTTAAGGCGACTGTTTCTCTGGACGCCTTGTTGTGCGCAAAGCATGCGGAAGGCGAAGAGTCACGACCGTTCACACGAGGTTGCCGCTTATGTCACGCCCTGAGTTTTACCCTAGCTAAAATTCAATGAAGTAATGCATTGAAAATAATTTGTTAATTAAAGTTCAGGAGAAAAACAGTGCAAATTAATTAATTTAATTGGAAGCTCGTCGGAATATTCTAAAATATCCCGAAAGCATTTTAAATGATTAACATGATTTATATTTGAATTGCAGTCTATAAAATTTGCTCAAATAGGCTTAATAAAAATCGGCAAAATTGGAGTCAATTTCTTTTTTTTCCTCCACTTCCTTTTCTTTTCTTTTCCCTTCATTCTTTCTCCCTTTTTTTCCCTTTTCTTTTTCTCTTTTCGTTTTTTCTCCTCCCTGGCCGAACCCCTATCTCCCCGTGTCGTACACCTCCTTCCCCCTCCTGGTGCACGATCTCCCTCCCTTCCCCTAGTGCCGCACTCCCATCTCCCCTTCGGCCGTGAGCTCCACCTCCTCACGGCATAACCAATTCCTAATCTATTTGGACTATAATTTTTATCCCTTTGGAATTTTATCTATTTCCTTTTTAATAGGAGATGGATTCCAAGATTTATCTCTAGCTCTCCCCTATAAATACCCCTCCTAGGGCCTCGCCTTTTTCCCCGTCACCCTGTCCTGCGCACTTCCTGCCACCTCCCGTCCAGCAGCGAGTAGCAGTGCAGCCGTCCGCCGGTTTCCTTCCCCCGAATCTCAGGTTCGTATATATTTTATTCTTGCGAATCAATCTAAATTCATCTACTGTTTAATTGTTCAGGTTTTCTAGCCGAACAGCGAGGAACAGCAGCAATCCATCACAGATCTCCCCACTGAATCTCAGGTCCGCGTACCATTTGCTCATGCGAATCAATCTATTTTTGATCTACCGTGTAATTTCTTAGATTTTCTAATCTAATTAGCTTACGTGAGATTGATCTACAGTGCGGACTTTAATTTCGTACACGTAGATTGGTTTTACGTTAAAGTCGTTTAGTTTCCAGTTTAGCGAATCGTTAAATCTCAATTTAACAGTTCGCTAACTCATGTCGTTGTTCCGCTAACAGTTCACGGTTTCGCATTTTTGATCTGATTCGTCGTGCGAATCTCTGATTCGTGCACATTTTAGTTCTGTCGAGTGAAGGCGCGTTCTGTTCGCAACTTCCCGAGATGCAACCAAACCCACACTCGAAGTCCCCATCGCCTCCTTCGGCCCACTCCTTTTCCCTCTACTCCCGGTCAGCAGGCCGCTAGACCAGCCAGGTGGCCCACTTCCCTGGATCCATCTGACTTGGTCTTAGTTTTGAATACCCACTTGCATGTAATAGGGACTGCATGTGGTGGTAATGGAACAACATGTGGTCCGAATCTAAGCGACAAAGCACAAAAATAAATAAAACAGGCACAAACTCTACTGAAATAGCAAAAGAAAGTATTTTTAATGGATTCTTGACAATTTTATGAATTTAAAGAAACTTGAATGGACCTAAACGGAGACTAGATGAATTACTTATGAATTTTAGAAGTTTTCTGGGTTTTTTAACTAAACAGAAAAGTCCTAAATCAATTATTGCGCAATTAATGGGGCTGCTGACATCGGCGAGGAGAGAGGAGGCGCTAACGGGTGGGGGCCACCTGTCGGTGGGAGAGAGGGGAGAGGATAGGCGGACAGGTGGGGCCCGTCGGTCAGAGGGAGAGAGAGCAGGGGAGCGGGGAGAGCAGCTCGGCCGACGGTGGCAGCCGGCGGCGGCGACAGTGGCGGCGCACGGCGACGACGCGCGGCACGGCGGCGATGGTGCGACGGCGACGACCGGCGTCCGGCAACGGCGCGCGGCGCATGACCGAGACGGCGGCGCACGCGGCGCAGCCGGGCAAAGCGGCGGCGACGGACTGGCGCGACGACGATGACCGGGCGACGAGCGCGGGCGAGTACGGGCGCGGGTGGCGGCGGCTTGACGACGGCGTCGCGAAGGCGACAACGACAGCGGCGGGCGGCGGCGACGACGTGCACCGCACACGTCCGGCGACGGCGGGCGGCTCGGTGGCGGTCGGCCGGGAAGGAAAAGAGAGAGGGGAGGAGGAAGGAGACGCTCACCGGCGGCGGCGACCGTGCGGGTGAGTCGGCGAGGTCGAGGCGAAGGTGGTGACGCGGGTAGGCGTGGTCGATCGGCGATGGCGGTGGTGAGGAGGTCGGGCGCGACGGCGACTGGGTGGTGAGAGGATGCGCGACGCTGGGGATGCTCACCGGCGACGACAGGGGCGGCAACCAGTCGGCGACGGCGGGGCGGAGGTGGTGACGGCGCTCCGCGGTGGCGACCGGCGGCGAGGCACGAGATCGAACGACGGCGGTGAGGAGCGGCAGCTGCGGGAGCTTCGGGCGGAGAGGGAAAAGTGGGCGATGGCACGACGGCGGTGGGGATTTATAGCGCGGGGAGGCCGGCTAGGGCGGGGCGGTGGCTGGAGACCAAGTCGGGCGCGGCGAGGACTCGGCGGCGGCGGTTACGGCGCGGCGGTTGCGACGCGGCGGCGGCGCGACGCGGCGCGGGCTCGGACTCGGCCGGCGCGGGCGCGGTTGCTGGCGCGGTCGCTGACAGGTGGGCCCCGCCTGTCAGCGGCGCAAAGGCGGAGGGAGGCGGCGCGGACTTCGCGGGCGAGCACGGGCGCGCGAGCTGGGCCGGCGGCGGCGGCCCAAGCGGAGGGGAGGCGCGCGCGGGTGAGCGAGCTGGCTCGGCTGGGTCGGCCTGGAGGGAGAGGTGGGCCGGCTCGGCTGGGCCGGCCCGGGAAGGGAGGAGAGGAAAAAGAAAAAGGAAAAAGAAAAGGAAGGGGAGGAAAATTGGACTTCGGCCCAATTTGAGAAGGAAGGGAAAAAGAGAGGAAAAAGGAGGGAAAAGGAAAGCCCCACTTTTGCCGAGTTTTAAATTAATTTGTTTGGCCAAATTTTATACTTCTGCAATTTGAGTTTAACTCCAGTTAGTCGATTTTCCAGCCTCGATTTAATTAAATTAAGTTCTTTTAGAGGGATTTTTCCTGAGTTAATTAAACCAATTGTTATTTACGGATTTCTTTTTACGGTTTTAGGCTTAGGACGAAACTCCGGGTGTGACAAACCCACCCCCTTAAACGGAATCTCGACCCCGAGATTCGGAGGTACTGGCAAAGAGGTGCGGATGGGCGCCCTTGAGCTCATCTTCTCTTTCCCATGTCCCTTCTTCTTGTGAGTGGTGACTCCACTGAACTCTGCAGAATCTGATCACATGATTCCGAGTGTTCCTTTCACTGGTTTCTAGAATCTGTGTTGGTTTCTCCACATACGTCAGATCTTCCTGTAGATCGATGTGCTCAGAGTTGGTCTGTTCTTCAGGCACACGGAGACACTTTTTGAGCTGTGACACATGGAACACGTCATGGATTCCGACCATGTTAGCAGGGAGTTCTAACTGATACGCAACTTCTCCCCTGCGTTCCACTATCCGGTATGGTCCCACGAAACGTGGTGCCAACTTTCCTTTGGTCTGAAACCGGTGTACTCCTCGCAAAGGTGACGCGAAGGTACACATAGTCTCCTGCTTCGAAGGCTAAGTCCCTTCGACGATTATCTGCATAACTTTTCTGTCTGGTTTGGGCCGTTTTCAACCTTTCACGGTTTATTCTGACTTTTTCTTCCGCCTGACTTAAAACATCAGTCCCAAAAACTTGACGTTCTCTTGTCTGATCCCAGAAGAGGGGTGTACGACATTTTCGCCCATACAACGCTTCAAAAGGTGCCATCTGCAAGCTGGCTTGATAACTGTTGTTGTACGAGAACTCTGCATACGGCAAATTCTTATCCCAAGTTCCACCAAAGTCGAGAGCGCAAGCTCTGAGCATGTCTTCAAGAATCTGGTTTACCCTTTCTGTCTGACCATCTGTCTGCGGATGATAAGCTGTACTGAAATTCAGTCGGGTTCCCAATTCTTCCTGCAGCTTCTGCCAAAGCTTTTAAGTAAACTGACTTCCTCGGTCAGAAACGATCTTTTTAGGTACTCCATGTAGACACATGATCCTAGCCAAGTAAATCTCAGCTAGTGTTTTCCCCGAGTAGGTAGTGTGAACTGGTATGAAATGGGCGACCTTCGTCAATCGATCAACGATTACCCAAATCGAGTCATGACCGGCAGCAGTCCTTGGTAAACCAGTGATGAAATCCATCCCGATTTCTTCCCATTTCCATTCTGGAATCTAGAGAGGTTGCAACAGTCCTGCTGGCCTTTGGTGTTCTGCTTTGACTCGTTGACAAACATCGCACAAGGCGACATACTCTGCAATTTCTCTCAGGTCTTGATACATCTTGGTACATCTTGGTACTCCCGGGGTGAATAGAGTACTGGGTTTGATGAGCTTCTTGGAGTATCAACTCCTTTAACTCCTTGTTATCTGGTACACACAACCTGTTTCCCATCCAGATTGTTCCATGTTCATCTTCTGAAAAATCTCGAGCTTTACCAACTCGCATATTTTTCTTTAGCTTGGCTATCTCCGGATCATTTGCTTGGGATTGGCGAACTTGATCCACCAATGTCGGCTGCGCTTCTAGGGCTGCCACAAAACCTTCTTCGACTAAACCCAAATTTAGTCGTTCAAACTCCTGCTGTAACTGCTCACAAACTTCCGTTGATACAGCGGCATGGTAGTAATTCTTTCGGCTTAAAGCATCTGCAACTACATTTGCTTTGCTTGGATGGTAATGGATACTTAAATCATAGTCCTTGATCAATTCCAACCATCTTCGCTGGCGGAGGTTCAAATCCGGTTGTGTAAAGATATACTTTAAACTCTTATGATCCGTATACACTTCGCACTTGTTACCAATTAAGTAGTGTCGCCAGATTTTTAGGGCATGCACTACGGCTGCTAGTTCCAAATCATGAGTCGGGTAGTTACCCTCATGTGGTCTCAACTGACGAGAGGTGTAAGCAACCACCTTCCCTTCTTGCATTAGCACACATCCAAGTCCTGATCTAGATGCACCACAGTAAACCTGGAAGTCTTTCATCTGATCTGGCAAAATCAACACGGGTGCTGACACCAACCTTTGCTTGAGCTCTCCAAAACTCTTATTGCACTCAATAGACCATATGTACTTCTCTTCCTTTTTCAACAACTGTGTCATTGGCTTGGCTATCTTCGAGAAATTCTCAATGAACTGACGGTAATAGCCCACAAGTCCTAAGAAACTTCTGACCTGGGAAACTGTCTTAGGTGGGGTCCACTTGATCACTAACTCCACATTGCTGGGGTCCACTGCTACACCTTGCACATTGATCACATGACCAAGGAACTTCACTTCGTGCAGCCAGAAATCACACTTGCTGAACTTGGCATACAACTGGTGTTCTCTAAGCTTCTCTAGCACAGTCCGCAAATGTTGCTCGTGCTCTTCTTTTGACTTGGAGTAGATAAGAATGTCATCAATGAAGACAACCACAAACTTATCCAGGTATTCCATGAACACCTTATTCATGAGATTCATGAAGAATGCCGGGGCATTAGTAAGTCCGAACGACATTACCGTACAATCATACAAGCCATAGCGAGTAGTGAACGCCGTCTTGGGAATATCTTCTTCCTGAATTCTCAATTGGTGGTACCTTGATCTCAAATCGATCTTGGAGAAAACTTTGGCTCCCTTCAACTGATCAAACAGATCATCAATCCTTGGCAGAGGATACTTATTCTTGATGGTGACATCGTTCAAAGCACGATAGTCCACACACATTCTCTTAGTTTTGTCCTTCTTCTCAACAAAAATAACCGGGGCACCCCAAGGCGAGGTACTCGGTCAGATGTAACCTTTCTGAAGCTGTTCATCCACTTGCTTCTTCACTTCTGCCATCTCCTTAGCTGCCATCCTGTAGGGTCTCTTATAGATTGGTGCAGTTCCTGGCACCAAGTCAATACGGAACTCGATCTCTCTTTCTGGTGGCATCATTGTGAGATCATCTGGAAACACCTCCGGATACTCACAAACCACTGGTATGTCTTCCAACTTCTTTGGATCTTTGACTATTTCCGAGGGTTGCTGTTCAGCTTCCATCTGATTCAAACAAGTTCTAGCTGTCACTGACTTCGGCGACTGATATGTCACCACTTCACCACCTTCACTGGTCAAGGTGACTGTACGCTTGGCACAATCAATCACTCCTTGATGCTTGGTAAGCCAGTCCATTCCCAAAATGACATCTAGGTCTTTAGATTCGAGAAGGATGAGATTGGCTAGAAAGGATGTCCCTTGGATTTCTATTGGCACATTAGGGCTATAAAGGTCCGAATACATACTATGCCCTGGAGTACTAACCCGCATCGGGTTTCTTAACTTTTCCCTTCTTAACCCAAGCGTTCCCACAAACTTCCTTGAAATAAAAGAGTGTGTAGCACCAGAATCAAAAAGTACTATAGCAGGTACGGAGTTGATAGGAAACGTACCCAGTATTACTTCTGGCGCAGCCTGTGCTTCTTCTGCGGTGACATGGTTCACGTGAGCTTGCACGAACCTCTGCCCGCTACGCTTCGGCTTCGGGCACTTATCAGCAAAGTGACCTGGGTCGCCACAGTTGTAGCACATTCCAGGCTTTGCACCTGCATCCTTCCTGGCTGGAGGAGGTTGAGCTGTTGGTGGAGGAGCGTTCTGTTGTCGGGCAGCTGGTGCTGGAAAAGCGCGTTGAGGTGGAGCACGTTGGGACGAACCACTGTAGAAGTTGGTGGGGTTGTAGGGACGGTGTTGGCGGACAATAAAGGTCAATTGCCCGTGCTGCTGGTTCTGAGGATGGGGGCCAGTGTGAAACCGGGGCTTCTGCGGGTACGGCTGGTTGGACCTGAACTGGGAGGCCTTCCTCTTCTTATCCATCTGGAGGTGCTGGTCCTCTTGACGGATGGCCTTGTCCACTAGTCTCTCAAAATCAGCATAGTCGCCCGAAAGCAACTACTCTTCAACTCATCATCCAAACCTCCGAGGAATTTCTCTTGCCTTTCAGCGCCAGTGCGAACATCCTCAGGGGCATATCACGCTAGGCGATTAAACTCATGAAGGTACTTTGTCACTGTCTTGGTACCTTGCTGCAAAGCGCGGAACTCACGCTTCTTCTGGGTGACTATCCCATCAGGGATATGGGCCTTACGGAAGTTAAGGCAGAATTCCGCCCAAGTTATTTCCGTGGTAGCAGTGCGGGTAACCAGGAAATTATCCCACCAAGCAGAGGCGGGACCCATCAGTTGATGTGCGGCGAAGGAGACTTTCTCTTGGTCAGTGCACTGTAGTAAATTGAGCTTCTTCTCAATGACATGGAGCCAATCACTTGCCTCCATGGGGTTAGTGGTGCTTGAGAAGGTCGGGGGACGAACACGGAGAAACTCTGGCAACTTGGACTGCACTGGGGGTGGTCCATGCTGTTGGTTGCTGTTCCGATTCTTGTTTAAGAGCTGCTGTAGCACTTGCTGGTGTTGCTGCTGCTGTTGTTGCATCTGCTGCATCATCCAAGAGAGCATTTGGGTCTGGCTAGCAAGAATCTGAGCGAGTGACGGGTTCTCTGGTGGAGGTGGTGGGGGTGGTCCTCCGGTGCTGGACTGGTCGGTGTCACGGTTGCCGTTGCGAGTGTTCACCATCTGCAGGAGCGGGAGGGAACAGAAAGAGAAAGAAGAAAAAGAAACGGCTAAGCAAACAGGGCTTTATTTAATTAATGAACTGTAATTGTCTTGCTTAAAAACACACTTAAAAAATCACACAACTCCTGGCGGTACAACCATAACCCCACTACTGCTATGGTTCACCACTAGCCCCAAGCGAAGCAAACCTAACACACCAAAACTAGCACACAACGACTAAGAACGAAGCTAAAGGTGACGTCTAGGGCGCGGAAGGAGAGCGACGATCGATGACAGGGGACGGATCTTCTTCCTCGTCTTCGGAACGACTCCTAGAGTTGTCGGAGAGACCATCTTCATCTTCACCAGAGGCGGACTCACTGCTGCTAGAGACTGTGACGGTGCCATTGCGGTTTCTTGCAGCGTTGAAAGGGGAGACACCTTCCTCGGGCACTGGGGTCGGAGAGGTTGGCACCATCTGCATCAGTGGTCTTGGTTTGTCCGGGGCACCGGGGTAAGACTGAACTCTTGGCGGCCCGCGGGTTCGCTTCCTTGCCGTGGTGCGAAGCCTTGTACCACCGGGCTCTGGGAGTCCTTTGAGCCTGGCGTTCTCCTTCTTCAAATGGTCGATCTCATCCTGCAGACGGACGATCTGAGTGAGCTTGGCGTCGTTCAAGGCCTTGGACGCTTCATGGAGGTCGTGATGCATCTGGTCGAGGCCCTGTAGCACCGTGCACATCCTACCGAAGGTAGGGTCTTGCTCACTCCGGGCAGACCGAAACCTACTGACCATGGAATTGGGTCCACGACCAGGGTGATACCGGTAAGCCGAATGCCAAAACGTCAGGTCGTGCCTGGCCCTGAGCGTTGTCATCAGACTGTAAGCAGCCTCCTAGCAGGCATGCTCATGCGAGCCTCCGGCTCCTTCTGCTTCCAAGTTAGGGAGGTAACCGGGGATTCCATGTAGCTCCAACCTGACACGGTGGGGAAACTCGCCTTCAAGGGGTTGGATCGTGGTGTACTCCGGCTCATAGGGGTATCCTGCCGTGAATGAGACTTTTGCCAACTCTGCCACAAATCCAGTCATTCCATGTCCACGATGATACAAGGGGTGGTCGGCCATCTAAAGAACACAAGGATTTGGAATCAATAGATGCAAAATTTTGTTTCAAGATAAATAAATCATAAAAGAAACAAGGTAAATAAAGTTTTACCCGTAAATCGATTTACCCACGCTTTTCAACCAAAGAGGTTTTGTCTTTTTAAATGACTCACGCTTTTGAAAAGCACTAACCCAATTTTAGAATGCTCTAACTTTCGCAAACAATGCACAGACATGAAAAGCAGAGGGCTCTTAGAGTTTCCATTGGGCTGATCCTACGGTCAAAGGAGGCTCTGATACCAACTTGTCACGCCCAGAAATTCCTCACACGAATTTCTAAACTTAATTGTGTATTAAAATCCCTATCCAGGACCAGCCAGGGTACACGAAAAGACAATGTTGATTACATAACCATCGTTATTACAAACAACTGAAAATAACACTTAATCTAACGAAAATGCAGCGGAAAGAAAGGTAGACTAGCTCCAGCGGGTACGGCTCCAGTCCACAGGCAAAGCTTCGACGGTAGACCAGCTCACTCCTGAGAGTCTTCTCCCCCAGACTCAACTTCTAACTCTGAAGGGGGAATTAAAGCAAGGCTGAGTACAAACCACCGTACTCAACAAGTAACACGGAAGAGAGGGTAATAAAAGATGCATAGGGATTATCAAGGGCAGGCTAGGATTAGTTGCAATAAAGCAGCAGTTAAACAAATAACAAAGATTAAAATGAATAAAGATAATTGAATACAGTAAAGTAAATAACAGTTGTAAAATACCACAACACTGTCCAACGTTACACCACGTTGCAACAGGCCCAACCACTACTCAACGTTACACCACGTTGCAGTAGTCCCGAGTGAAAACCAGTTTACTCAAGTTATTAAAGGTTCACTAATCACAGTGAAGCTGGGAGTTCGCCCGTAACCGTGGGCACGGCTATTCGAATAGTTTATACTCTGATCAGAGGTGTACTACTGTACCCACAAGACACGACTCCACTACACTTGAACGTGCGCCGACATACCACCATGGTATACCGGAAAGGAGACCGTGACAGGACCCGTCACATAACCCTCCCTATTTAATCGCACCGCACTTCAGGTTTCACCCCCTCCTTTACACCAAGTCGGGCAGTCCCCTCTTGTGCCTTGGTAGATCCGGAAGCAGCAGAGGCTTTCGTTACACCACGATTGCCCGTCCATACTCCATCACGCCAATCCTTGCCTTGGTACGTCAAATAGTTCGAAGCCATGCTTCAAATCCCACCTTACCCATTTCGGCATGTGGTTAGCACTTAATTACTTCCAGGGTTTCGCGTGAACCAGTCCTTAATTGCCATGGGTGCGACTCTCGAAACCATGCACCCACAGCCCACCATTATCAATATTTTAGTTGACATTAACCCGAACCGGGTGATGAATCATTATTACCACTATTCAGAACTAAGCATGATTGAAGGTGATCCCATGTGCTACTTGTCCTAAGCACGGCTAAGCATTAACCTAGGCCTAACTCTAATCAAGTTACCCCTGGTCCAGCAATGAATAAAGTTGGATAAACAACGGCATAATAATAAGGTTTACCCAAAAAAAATAAATACAGCAAAATACTTTAATCAAAACGATGCATGTTTGAATAAACAAAGCAGGGAATTTGCAATAATGGGTTCAATATGATCAAAGATGAGTGCCACTTGCCTTGCTCTGGCCCCTGGGGAACTTCGGCGACGATCTCGAAATAAACCGGCTCTTCGGCGGGGTCCGAATCTAAGCGACAAAGCACAAAAATAAATAAAACTGGCACAAACTCTACTGAAATAGCAAAAGAAAGTATTTTTAATGGATTCTTGACAATTTTATGAATTTAATGAAATTTGAATGGAACTAAACGGAGACTAGATGAATTACTTATGGATTTTAGAAGTTTTCTGGGTTTTTTAACTAAACAGAAAAGTCCTAAATCAATTATTGCGCAATTAATGGGGCTGCTGACGTCAGCGAGGAGAGAGGAGGCGCTGACGGGTGAGGGCCACCTATCGGTGGGAGAGAGGGGAGAGGAGAGGCTGACAGGTGGGGCCCGTCGGTCAGAGGGAGAGAGAGCAGGGGAGAGCAGCTCGGCCGATGGCGGCAGTCGGCGGCGGCGACAGCGGCGGCGCACGGCGACGGCTAGCGGCATGGCGGCGACGGTGCGACGGCGACGATCGGCGTCCGGCGACGGCGCGCGGCGCATGACCGAGACGGCGGCGCACGCGGCGCAGCCGGGCAAAGCGGCGGCGACGGACTGGCGCAGTTACGACGACCGGGCGACGAGCGCGGGCGCGTACGGCGTAACGAAGGCGACGACGACAGCGGCGGGCGGCGGCGACGACGTGCACCGCACACGTCCGGCAACGGCGGGCGGCTCAGTGGCGGTCGGCCGGGAAGGAAAAGAGAGAGGGGAGGAGGAAGGAGACGCTCACCGACGGCGGCGACCGTGCGGGTGAGTCGGCGAGGTCGAGGCGAAGGTGGTGACGCGGGTAGGCGCGGTCGATCGGCGATGGCGGCGGAGATCGATCGGCGGCGGTGAGGAGGTTGGGCGCGACGGCGACCGGGTGGCGAGAGGATGCGCGACGCTGGGGATGCTCGCCGGTGACGACAGGGGCGGCAACCAGTCGGCGACGGCGGGGCGGAGGTGGTGACGGCGCTCCGCGGTGGCGACCGGCGGCGAGACGCGAGATCGATCGACGGCGGAGGAGGACAGCGCGGCGGCGGCGAGAGCTTCGGGCGGAGAGGGAAAAGGTGAGCGGCGGCGCAGCGGCGGCGGGGATTTATAGCGCGGGGAGGCCGGCTAGGGCAGGGCGGTGGTTGGAGACGAGTCGAGCGCGGCGAGGACTCGGCGGCGGCGGTTGCGGCGCGGCGGCGGCGCGGTGTCACACCCGGAGTTTCGTCCTAAGCCTAAATCGTAAAAAGAAATCCGTAAATAACAATTGGCTTAATTAACTCAGGAAAAATCCCTCTAAAAGGAATTAATTCAATTAAATCGAGGCTCGCAAATCGACTAACAGGATTTAAATTCAAATTGCAGAAGTATAAAATTTGGCCAAACAAATTAAGTTAAAACTCGGCAAAAGTGGGGTTTTCCTTTTTCCCTCATTTTTCCTTTCTTTTTCCCTTCCTTCTCATATTGGGCCGAAGTCCAATTTTCCTCCCTCTCTCTTTTTCTTTTTCTTTTTCTTTTTCTTTTCCTTCCCGGGCCGGCCCAGCCGAGCCGGCCCACAGCCTCCTCCTCGGCCGGCCCAGCCGCGCCGGCCGCTCTCCTCCGCCCGCGCGCGCCCCGCTTGGGCCGCCGCTTGGCCCAGCTCGCCGCTCGCCCGCGCCGCGAGTCCACGCTGCCTCCCTCCTCTCTCCCGCGCCACTGACAGGTGGGGCCCACCTGTCAGTGACCGTTTCGCCGCCTCTCCGCCAGCTCGCGCGCCCGCGCCGCCGCCGCAACCGCCGCCGCCGAGACCGCGTCGTCGCCGACACGGTCTCCAACCTCCGCCCGCCCTAGCCGGTGCCGCCACCCTTTAAATCCCGAGCCGCCGCACGCCGTCGCCCACTTTCCGTCGTCGCTCGAGTCGCCGCCGCGCTGTCGCCGTTCGCCGCCGCCGCGCAATCTCGCTACCAGTCGCCGGTCGTCGCCGCCTAGCCACGTCATCATCTCCGCCTCGGTGTCGTCGACCTTTCCCGGGCTCTCGTCGTCGCCGGTGGACGTCTCGCGCCCGCCGCGGCTCCTCCGACCTCTCCGCCGCCGCGTCTCGCCCGTCGCCGTCACCCGTCGATCTCCGCCGCCGTTGCCGATCTCCCGCTCCCACCCGCGTCGCCACCTCCGCCTCGGCCTCGCCGACCCGTTCGCGCTCTCGCCGCTGCCGGTGAGCACCCGCACCCTCCTCCCCTCTCTCTCCCCCTCTCCGGCCGACCGCCGCCGAGTCGCGCGCCGTCGCCGGACGAGTGCGAAGCTCGCCGCTCCCGCCGGCCGCCATGGTCGTCGTCGCCTCCGCGTCGCCGACGTCTGGCCGCCGTTGCTTGCGCCCGCGCGTGCCGTGCCGTCGCCGCTGTCCTCCCACCGTCGCCGTGCGTCGCCGCCTCGGCCGTCGTCGTCGCCGTCGCGCCGTCGCCGTCGCGCCGCCGTCGCCGCGCGCCGCCGTCGCCGCGCGCCGCCGCCGCCGCGTCGCCCGCCGCTCCCGCCGGTCGCCGCCGTCCGCCCAAGCCGCGCTCTGCTCCCCTCCTCTCTGTTCCCTCTCGCTGACGAGTGGGCCCCACCCGTCAGTCACCCCGTGCCCCTCCTTCCTCTCTCCTCCCGTGGGACCCGCGTGTCAGTCTCTCCCTCTCCCCTTCTCTCACCGACAAGTGGTCCCCACCTGTCAGCCGTCAGCTTCCTCTCTCCTCGCTGACGTCAGCAGCCCCATTAATTGTGCAATAATTGATTTAGGACTTTTCTGTTTAGCTAAAAAACCCAGAAAACTTCTAAAATTCATAAGTAATTCATCTAGTCTCCGTTTAGGTCCATTCAAATTTCATTAAATTCATAAAATTACCAAGAATCCATTAAAAATAGTTTCTTTTGCTGTTTCAGTAGAGTTTGTGCCTGTTTTATTTATTTTTGTGCTTTGTCGCTTAGATTCGGACCCCGCTGAAGAGCCGGTTTACTTCGAGATCGTCGCCGAAGTTCCCCAAGGGCCAGAGCAAGGCAAGTGACACTCCTCCTTGAACATATTGAACCTATTATTGCAAATTCCCCGCTTATTTATTTCAAATATGCATTGTTTTAATTAAAGTACTTACTTTATGTTATTTCGGGTAAACCTTATTGTTATGCCGTTGTTTATCCAACTTTATTCATGCTGGACCAGGGGTAACTTGATTAGAGTCAGGCCTAGGTTAATGCTTAGCCATGCTTAGAACAAATAGCTCATGGGATCACTTATAATTATGCTTAGTTCGGAATAGCTGAGATATTGATTCACTACCCGGTTCGGGTTAATGTCAACTAAAATATTGATAATGGTGGGCTGTGGGTGCATGGTTTCGAGAGTCGCACCCATGGCGATTAAGGACCGGTTCACGGGAAACCCTGGAAGTAAATAAGTGCTAACCACATGCCGAAATGGGTAAGGTGGGATTTGGAGCATGACTTCGAACTATTTGACGTACCCAGGCAAGGGTAGGCGTGATGGAGTATGGACGGGCAATCGTGGTGTAACGAAAGCTTCTCCTGCTTCCGGATCTACCAAGGCACAAGAGGGGACTGCCCGACTTGGTGTAAAGGAGGGGGTGAAACCTGAAGTGTGGTACGATTAAATAGGGAGGGTTGTGTAACGGGTCCTATCACGGTCTCCTTTCCGGTATACCATGGTGGTATGTCGGCGCACGTTCAAGTGTAGTGGAGTCGTGTCTTGTGGGTACAGTAGTACACCTCTGATCAGAGTATAAACTATTCGAATAGCCATGCCCACGGTTACGGGCGAGCTCCCAGCTTCACTGTGATTAGTGAACCTCTAATAACTTGAGTAATTGGTTTTCACTCGGGACTACTGCAACGTGGTGTAACGTTGAGTAGTGGTTGGGTCTGTTGCAACGTGGTGTAACGTTGGACAGTGTTGTGGTATTTTACAACTGCTTATTTTATTTATGCTTTACTGTACTTAATTACCTTTATTCCTTAAACTCTGTTATTTATTTAAACTGCTGCTTTATCGCAACTCACCCTAGCCTGTCCTTGCAAATCCCGTTGCATCATTTATTTTCCCCTTGTCCGTGTTACTTGTTGAGTACGGTGGTTTGTACTCAGCCTTGCTTAACTTTCCCAACCCAGAGCTAGAAGCAGAGTCCGATGGAGGTGCCTCTCAGGAGTGAGCTATTCCGCCGTCGAAGTGTTGCCTGTGGACTGGAGCCGTACCCGCTGGAGCTGGTCTACCCCTTTGTTTTTCTTTCCGCTGCATTTCCGCTAGAATAAGTGTAATTTTCAGTTGTTTCTAAGAACGATGGTTATGTAATCAACATTGTCTTTTGTGTACCCTGGCTGGTCCTGGACAGGGATTTAATACACAATTAAGTTCAGAAATTCGTGTGAGGAATTTCTGGGCGTGACAAGTTGGTATCAGAGCCTCCTTTGACCGTACGATTAGCCCAATGGAAACCCTAAGAGCCCTCTGCTTTTCATGTTTGTGCATAGTTTGCGAAAGTTAGAGTGTTTTGAAAATGGGTTGGTGTTTTTCAAAAGCATGAGTGTTTTAAAAAGACAAAACCCCTTTGATTGAAAAGCGTGAGTAAATCGATTTACGGGTAAAACTTTATTTACTTTCTTTCTTTTATGGTTTATTTATCTTGAAATAAAATTTTGCATCTATTGATTCCAAATCCTTGTGCTCTTTAGATGGCTGACCACCCTTTGTATCATCGTGGCAACGGAATGGCTGGATTCGTGGTAGAGTTGGCAAGAGTCTCGTTCACAGCAGGGTACCCCTATGAGCCAGAGTACACCACGGTTCACCCTCTCGAAGGCGAGTTTCCCCACCGAGTCAGATTGGAGCTACATGGAATCCCCGGTTTCCTCCCTAACTTGGAAGCAGAAGGAGCTGGAGGTTCGCATGAGCATGCCTGCCAGGAAGCTGCCTACAGTCTGATGACAACGCTCAGGGCCAGGCATGACCTGACGTTTCGGCATTCGGCTTACCGGTATCACCCTGGTCGTGGACCCAATTCCATGGTCAGTAGGTTTCGGTCTGCCCGAAGTGAGCAAGACCCTACCTTCGGTAGGATGTGCACGGTGCTGCAGGGCCTCGACCAGATGCATCACGACCTCCACGAAGCGTCCAAGGCTCTGAACGACGCCAAGCTCACCCAGATCGTTCGTCTGCAAGATGAGGTCGATCGGTTGAAGAAGGAGAACGCCAGGCTCAAAGGACTCCCAGAGCCCGGAGGTGCAAGGTGTCGCACGACGGCAAGGAAGCGAACCCGTGGGCCGCCAAGAGTTCAGTCTTACCCTGGTGCCCCAGATGAACCAAGAGCCCTGATGCAGATGGTGCCAACCTCTCCGACCCCAGTGCCTGAGGAAGGTGTCTCCCCGTTCAACACTGCAAGGAACCGCAACAGGGTCGTCTCAGTCTCTAGCAGCAGTGAGTCCTCTTCTGGCGAAGATGAAGATGGTCTCCCCAGCAACTCAAGAAGCCGCTCTGAAGACGAGGAAGAAGATCCGTCTCCGGTCGTCGATCGTCGCTCTCCTTCCGTGCCCTAGACGCCGCCCTTAGCTTCGTTTTAGTCGTTGTGTGCTAGTTTTGGTGTGTTAGGTTTACTTCGCTTGGGGCTAGTGGTGAACCATAGCAGTAGTGGGGTTATGGTTGTGCCGCCAGGAGTTGTTTGGTTTTTAAGTGTGTTTCTTAAGCAAGACAATTACAATTCACTAATTAAATAAAGCCCATGTTTGCTTAGTCGTTTCTTTTTCTTCTTTCTCTTTCTGTTCCTCCCGCCCCGCAGATGGTGAACACCCGCCACGGCCACCGCGACACCGACCAGTCCAGCACCGGAGGACCGCCCCCGCCGCCTCCACCAGAGAACCCGTCGCTTGCCCAGATTCTTGCTAGCCAAACGCAGATGCTCTCTTGGATGATGCAGCAGATGCAACAGCAACAGCAGCAACACCAACAAGTGCTCCACCAGCTTCTAAATCAGAACCAGAATAACCAGCAACAGCATGGACCACCCCCTGTGCAGTCCAAGTTACCGGAGTTCCTCCGTGTTCGTCCCCCGACCTTCTCAAGCACCACGAACCCCATGGAGGCAAGTGATTGGCTCCATACCATCGAGAAGAAGCTCAATCTACTGCAGTGCACTGACCAAGAGAAGGTTTCCTTCGCCGCACATCAACTGATGGGTCCCGCCTCTGCTTGGTGGGATAATTTCCTGGCTACCCGCACCGCTACCACGGAAGTGACTTGGGCGGAATTCTGTCTTAATTTCCGCAAGGCCCATATCCCCGACAGGATAGTCACCCAGAAGAAGCGTGAGTTCCGCGCTTTGCAGCAAGGTACCAAGACGGTGACTGAGTACCTTCATGAGTTCAATCGCCTAACGCGATACGCTCCCGAGGATGTCCGCACTGACACCGAAAGACAAGAAAAGTTCCTCGGAGGCTTGGATGATGAACTGAAAAAGCAGTTGCTTTCGGGCGACTATGCTGATTTTGAGAAACTAGTAGACAAGGCCATCCGTCAAGAGGACCAGCACCTCCAGATGGATAGAAAGAGGAAGGCTTCGCAGTTCAGGTCTAACCAGCCGCCTCCTCAGAAGCCCCGATTCCACACCAGCTCCTATCCTCAGAATCAGCAGCACGGGCAATCAACCTTCATTGTCCGCCAACATCGTCCTTACAATCCCAGCAACTTCTCCAGTGGTTCGTCCCAGCGTGCTCCACCTCAACGTGCTCTTCCTGCACCAGCTCCCCGGCAACAGAATGTTCCTCCACCAATAGCTCAACCTCCTCCAGCCAGGAAGGATGCAGGTGCAAAGCCTAGGGTGTGCTACAACTGTGGCGACCCAGGTCACTTTGCTGATAAGTGCCCGAAGCCGAAGCGCAGTGGGCAAAGGTTCGTGCAAGCTCGCGTGAATCACGTCACCGCCGAAGAAGCACAGGCTGTGCCAGAAGTAATACTGGGTACGTTTCCTGTCAACTCCGTACCTGCTACAGTACTTTTTGATTCTGGTGCTACACACTCTTTTATTTCAAGGAAGTTTGTGGGAATGCTTGGGTTAAAAAGGGAAAAGTTAAGAGACCCGATGCGGGTTAATACTCCAGGGCATAGTATGTTTTCGGACCTTTATAGCCCTGATGTGCCCATAGAAATCCAAGGGACACCCTTTCTAGCCAATCTCATCCTTCTCGAATCTAAAGACCTAGATGTCATTTTGAGAATGGACTGGCTTACCAAGCATCAAGGAGTGATTGATTGTGCCAAGCGTACAATCACCTTGACCAGCGAAGAAGGTAAAGTGGTGACTTATCAGTCGCTGGAGTCAGTGTCAACCAGGACTTGTTTGAATCAGATGGAAGCCAAGAACAGCCCTCGGAAAAAGTCAAAGACCCAAAGAAGTGGGAAGACATACCAGTGGTTTGTGAGTATCCGGAGGTCTTTCCAGATGATCTCACAACGATGCCGCCAGAAAGAGAGATCGAGTTCCGTATCGACTTGGTACCCGGAACCGCACCGATCTATAAGAGACCCTACAGGATGGCCGCCAATGAGATGGCAGAAGTGAAGAAGCAAGTGGATGAGCAGCTTCAGAAAGGTTATATCCGACCGAGTACCTCGCCTTGGGGTGCCCCGGTTATTTTTGTTGAGAAGAAGGACAAAACCAAGAGAATGTGTGTGGACTATCGTGCTTTGAACGATGTCACTATTAAGAATAAGTATCCTCTGCCAAGGATTGATGACCTATTTGATCAGTTGAAGGGAGCCAAAGTTTTCTCCAAGATCGATTTGAGATCAGGGTATCACCAGTTGAGAATTCGAGAAGAAGATATCCCTAAGACGGCATTCACTACTCGCTATGGCTTGTATGAGTGTACGGTAATGTCGTTTGGACTTACTAATGCCCCGGCATTCTTCATGAATCTCATGAATAAGGTGTTCATGGAATACCTGGATAAGTTTGTGGTTGTCTTCATCGACGACATTCTTATCTACTCCAAGTCAGAAGAAGAGCACGAGCAACATTTGCGGATTGTGCTAGAGAAGCTAAGAGAACACCAGTTGTATGCCAAGTTCAGCAAGTGTGATTTTTGGCTGCATGAAGTGAAGTTCCTTGGCCATGTGATCAATGCCCAAGGTGTAGCAGTAGACCCTAGTAATGTGGAGTCAGTGATCAAGTGGACCCCGCCAAAGACGGTTTCCCAAATCAGGAGTTTCTTAGGACTTGCGGGCTATTACCGCCGGTTCATTGAGAATTTCTCGAAGATAGCCAAGCCAATGACACAGTTGTTGAAAAAGGAAGAGAAGTTCAAGTGGTCTAGTGAGTGCGATAGGAGTTTTGAAGAGCTCAAGCAAAGGTTGGTTTCGGCACCCGTGTTGGTTTTGCCGGATCAAACGAAGGACTTCCAGGTTTACTGTGACGCATCCAGATCAGGACTGGGATGTGTGCTAATGCAAGAAGGAAAGGTGGTTGCTTACGCCTCTCGTCAGTTGAGACCACATGAGGGTAACTACCCGACTCACGATTTGGAACTAGCAGCTGTGGTGCATGCCCTAAAGATTTGGCGACACTACTTGATCGGTAACAAGTGTGAAGTATATACGGATCATAAGAGTTTAAAGTATATCTTTACACAACCGGATTTGAATCTCCGCCAGTGAAGATGGTTGGAATTGATCAAGGATTATGATTTAAGTATCCATTACCATCCAGGCAAAGCAAATGTGGTTGCAGATGCCTTGAGCCGGAAGAATTACTGCAACGCTGCGATGTCAACAGAAGTATGTGAGCAGTTACAACAGGAGTTTGAACGACTAAATTTGGGTTTAGTCGAAGAAGGTTTTGTGGCAGCCCTAGAAGCGCAGCCCACTTTGGTGGGTCAAGTTCGCCAATCCCAAGCGAATGATCCGGAGATAGCCGAGCTAAAGAAAAATATGCGAGTTGGTAAAGCTCGAGATTTTTTCAGAAGATGAACATGGGACAATCTGGATGGAAAACAGGTTGTGCGTACCAGATGACAAGGAGTTAAAGGAGTTGATACTTCGAGAAGCTCATCAAACCCAGTACTCTATTCACCCTGGGAGTACTAAGATGTATCAGGACCTCAGAGAAAAGTTTTGGTGGGTTAGTATGAAGAGAGAAATTGCAGAATACGTCGCCTTGTGCGATGTTTGTCAACGAGTCAAAGCAGAACACCAAAGGCCAGCAGGACTATTGCAACCTCTCCAGATTCCAGAATGGAAGTGGGAAGAAATCGGGATGGATTTCATCACTGGTTTACCAAGGACCGCTGCCGGTCATGACTCGATTTGGGTAATTGTTGATCGATTGACAAAGGTCGCTCATTTCATACCAGTTCACACTACCTACTCAGGGAAAAGATTAGCCGAGATTTACTTGGCTAGGATCATGTGTTTACATGGAGTACCGAAGAAGATCGTTTCTGACCGGGGAAGCCAGTTTACTTCAAAGTTTTGGCAGAAGCTATAGGAAGAATTGGGAACCCGACTGAACTTCAGTACAGCCTATCATCCCCAGACAGATGGTCAGACAGAGAGGGTAAATCAGATTCTTGAAGATATGCTCAGAGCTTGCGCTCTCGACTTTGGTGGAACTTGGGATAAGAACCTACCGTATGCAGAGTTCTCATACAACAACAGTTATCAAGCCAGTTTGCAGATGGCACCTTTTGAAGCATTGTATGGGGGAAATGTCGCACACCCCTCTTCTGGGATCAAACAGGAGAACGTCAAGTTTTTGGGACTGATGTTTTAAGCCAGGCAGAAGAGTTATGCAGATAATCGTCGAAGGGACTTAGCCTTCGAAGCAGGAGACTATGTGTACCTCCGTGTCACACCTTTGCGAGGAGTACACCGGTTTCAGACCAAGGGAAAATTGGCACCACGTTTCGTGGGACCATACCGGATAGTGGAACGTAGGGGAGAAGTTGCGTATCAGTTGGAACTCCCCGCTAACATGGCCGGAATCCATGACGTGTTCCATGTGTCGCAGCTCAAGAAGTGCCTACGTGTGCCTGAAGAACAGACCAACTCCGAGCACATCGACCTGCAGGAAGATCTAACTTATGTGGAGAAGCCAGCACGGATTCTAGAAACCAGTGAAAGGAAAACTCGGAACCGTGTGATCAGATTCTGCAGAGTTCAGTGGAGTCACCACTCAGAAGAAGAAGCGACATGGGAAAGAGAAGATGAGCTCAAGGCCGCCCATCCGCACCTCTTCGCCAGTGCCTCCGAATCTCGGGGTCGAGATTCCGTTTAAGGGGGTAGGTTTGTCACACCCGGAGTTTCGTCCTAAGCCTAAATCGTAAAAAGAAATCCGTAAATAACAATTGGCTTAATTAACTCAGGAAAAATCCCTCTAAAAGGAATTAATTCAATTAAATCGAGGCTCGCAAATCGACTAACAGGATTTAAATTCAAATTGCAGAAGTATAAAATTTGGCCAAACAAATTAAGTTAAAACTCGGCAAAAGTGGGGTTTTCCTTTTTCCCTACTTTTTCCTTTCTTTTTCCCTTCCTTCTCAAATTGGGCCGAAGTCCAATTTTCCTCCCTCTCTCTTTTTCTTTTTCTTTTTCTTTTTCTTTTCCTTCCCGGGCCGGCCCAGCCGAGCCGGCCCACAGCCTCCTCCTCGGCCGGCCCAGCCGCGCCGGCCGCTCCCCTCCGCCCGCGCGCGCCCCGCTTGGGCCGCCGCTCGGCCCAGCTCGCCGCTCGCCCGCGCCGCGAGTCCGCGCCGCCTCCCTCCTCTCTCTCGCGCCACTGACAGGTGGGGCCCACCTGTCAGTGACCGTTTCGCTGCCTCTCCGCCAGCTCGCGCGCCCGCGCCGCGCCTCGCCGCGTCCGAGCCGGACTCCGCGCCGCCGCCGCAACCGCCGCCGCCGAGACCGCGTCGTCGCCGACTCGGTCTCCAACCTCCGCCTGCCCTAGCCGGTGCCGCCACCCTTTAAATCCCGAGCCGACGCACGCCGTCGCCCACTTTCCGTCGTCGCTCGAGTCGCCGCCGCGCTGTCGCCGTTCGCCGCCGCCGCGCAATCTCGCTACCAGTCGCCGGTCGTCGCCGCCTAGCCACGTCATCGTCTCCGCCTCGGTGTCGCCGACCTTTCCCGGGCTCTCGTCGTCGCCGGTGGACGTCTCGCGCCCGCCGCGGCTCCTCCGACCTCTCCGCCGCTGCATCTCGCCCGTCGCCGTCACCCGTCGATCTCCGCCACCGTTGCCGATCTCCCGCTCCCACCCGCGTCGCCACCTCCGCCTCGGCCTCGCCGACCCGTTCGCGCTCTCGCCACCGCCGGTGAGCACCCACACCCTCCTCCCCTCTCTCTCCCCCTCTCCGGCCGACCGCCGCCGAGTCGCGCGCCGTCGCCGGACGAGTGCGAAGCTCGCCGCTCCCGCCGGCCGCCGTGGTCGTCGTTGCCTCCGCGTCGCCGACGTCTGGCCGCCGTTGCTTGCGCCCGCGCGTGCCGTGCCGTCGCCGCTCGCCAGTCGCCGTCGCCGCTGTCCTTCCACCGTCGCCGTGCGTCGCCGCCTCGGCCGTCGTCGCCGCCGTGCCGTCGCCGCTCGCCGGTCGTCGCCGTCGCGCCGTCGCCGTCGCGCCGCCGTCGCCGCGCGCCGCCGCCGTCCGCCCGAGCCGCGCTCTGCTCCCCTCCTCTCTGTTCCCTCTCGCTGACTAGTGGGCCCCACCCGTCAGTCACCCCGCGCCCCTCCTTCCTCTCTCCTCCCGTGGGACCCGCGTGTCAGTCTCTCCCTCTCCCCTTCTCTCACCGACAGGTGGTCCCCACCTGTCAGCCGTCAGCTTCCTCTCTCCTCGCTGACATCAGCAGCCCCATTAACTGCGCAATAATTGATTTAGGACTTTTCTGTTTAGCTAAAAAACCCAGAAAACTTCTAAAATTCATAAGTAATTCATCTAGTCTCCGTTTAGGTCCATTCAAATTTCATTAAATTCATAAAATTACCAAGAATCCATTAAAAATAGTTTCTTTTGCTGTTTCAGTAGAGTTTGTGCCTGTTTTATTTATTTTTGTGCTTTGTCGCTTAGATTCGGACCCCGCTGAAGAGCCGGTTTACTTCGAGATCGTCGCCGAAGTTCCCCAAGGGCCAGAGCAAGGCAAGTGACACTCCTCCTTGAACATATTGAACCCATTATTGCAAATTCCCCGCTTATTTATTTCAAATATGCATTGTTTTAATTAAAGTACTTACTTTATGTTATTTCGGGTAAACCTTATTGTTATGCCGTTGTTTATCCAACTTTATTCATGCTGGACCAGGGGTAACTTGATTAGAGTCAGGCCTAGGTTAATGCTTAGCCATGCTTAGAACAAATAGCTCATGGGATCACTTATAATTATGCTTAGTTCGGAATAGCTGAGATATTGATTCACTACCCGGTTCGGGTTAATGTCAACTAAAATATTGATAATGGTGGGCTGTGGGTGCATGGTTTCGAGAGTCGCACCCATGGCGATTAAGGACCGGTTCACGGGAAACCCTGGAAGTAAATAAGTGCTAACCACATGCCGAAATGGGTAAGGTGGGATTTGGAGCATGACTTCGAACTATTTGACGTACCCAGGCAAGGGTAGGCGTGATGGAGTATGGACGGGCAATCGTGGTGTAACGAAAGCTTCTCCTGCTTCCGGATCTACCAAGGCACAAGAGGGGACTGCCCGACTTGGTGTAAAGGAGGGGGTGAAACCTGAAGTGTGGTACGATTAAATAGGGAGGGTTGTGTAACGGGTCCTATCACGGTCTCCTTTCCGGTATACCATGGTGGTATGTCGGCGCACGTTCAAGTGTAGTGGAGTCGTGTCTTGTGGGTACAGTAGTACACCTCTGATCAGAGTATAAACTATTCGAATAGCCATGCCCACGGTTACGGGCGAGCTCCCAGCTTCACTGTGATTAGTGAACCTCTAATAACTTGAGTAATTGGTTTTCACTCGGGACTACTGCAACGTGGTGTAACGTTGAGTAGTGGTTGGGTCTGTTGCAACGTGGTGTAACGTTGGACAGTGTTGTGGTATTTTACAACTGCTTATTTTATTTATGCTTTACTGTACTTAATTACCTTTATTCCTTAAACTCTGTTATTTATTTAAACTGCTGCTTTATCGCAACTCACCCTAGCCTGTCCTTGCAAATCCCGTTGCATCATTTATTTTCCCCTTGTCCGTGTTACTTGTTGAGTACGGTGGTTTGTACTCAGCCTTGCTTAACTTTCCCAACCCAGAGCTAGAAGCAGAGTCCGATGGAGGTGCCTCTCAGGAGTGAGCTGTTCCGCCGTCGAAGTGTTGCCCGTGGACTGGAGCCGTACCCGCTGGAGCTGGTCTACCCCTTTGTTTTTCTTTCCGCTGCATTTCCGCTAGAATAAGTGTAATTTTCAGTTGTTTCTAAGAACGATGGTTATGTAATCAACATTGTCTTTTGTGTACCCTGGCTGGTCCTGGACAGGGATTTAATACACAATTAAGTTCAGAAATTCGTGTGAGGAATTTCTGGGCGTGACACGCGGCGCGGCGCGGGCTTAGACTCGGCCGGCGTGGGCGCGGTTGCTGGCGCGGTCGTTGACAGGTGGGCCCCGCCTGTCAGCGGCGCAAAGGCGGAGGGAGGCGGCGCGGACTTCGCGGGTGAGCGCGGGCGCGCGAGCTGGGCCGCGGCGAAGCGGAGGGGAGGTGCGCGCGGGCGAGCGTGCTGGCTCGGCTAGGCCGGCCTGGAGGGAGATGTGGGCCGGCTCGGCTGGGCCAGCCCGGGAAGGGAGGAGAGGAAAAAAAAAGAAAAAAGAAAAGGAAGGGGAGGAAAATTAGACTTTGGCCCAATTTGAGAAGGAAGGGAAAAACAGAGGAAAACGGAAAGCCCCACTTTTGCCGAGTTTTAAATTAATTTGTTTGGCCAAATTTTATACTTCTGCAATTTGAGTTTAACTCCAGTTAGTCGATTTGCGAGCCTCGATTTAATTAAATTAAGTTCTTTTAGAGGGATTTTTCCTGAGTTAATTAAACCAATTGTTATTTACGGATTTCTTTTTATGGTTTTAGGCTTAGGAGAAAACTCCAAGTGTGACATAAAGTAACTTGTAGGGTTTCCTGCCAACCTGTCCTTAATTGTCATGGGTGCGACTCTCAAAACCATGCATCCACAACCCACCATTATCAATATTTTAGTTGGCATTAACCCGTACCGGGTATTAAATCATCATTATTAGCTATTCAGAACCAGTAATGATTAATGTGTGATCCCATGAGCTACTTGTGTAAGCAAAGCTAAGCATTAGCCCAGGCCTAACCCCTAGTATAGCATGAATAAAGATGGATAAACAATGGTATAATAATAGGTTACCCGAAAAATAAATGCAATAAATACTTTAATTGAAACAATGCATGTTTGAATAAATAAAGCAGGGATTTTGCAATAATAGGTTTAATATGATCAAAGATGAATGCTACTTGCCTTGTTCTAGTCCCTGAGGTACTTCGGCGACGATTTCAAAGTAAATCAGCGCGTTGATGGGCTCCAAATCTAAGCGACAAAGTACAAAACAAAATAAAACAAGCACAAACTCTACTGAAATAGCACAAGAAAGTATTTTTAATGGATTCTTGGCAATTTTTTAAATCTGGTGAAATTTGAATGGACTTAAACGGAGACCGAACGAATTAGTTATAAAGTTTAGAAGTTTTCTAGTTTTTTAAGCTAAACACAAAGTCCTAAATAGCATTGATTACGCAATAAAGGAAGCTACTGACATCAGCGAGGAGAGAGAGGAGACTGATAGGTGGGGTCCACCTGTCGGTCAGAGAGGGAGAGAGAGGAGAGATTGACAAGTGGGCCCAAGGGGGAGGAGAGAGAGGAAGGGAGGGGGCGGCCGACTGACATGGCGGCCCCACTAGTCGGCGACCCCAAAACTGAGAGGGGGTGGCGGCTTCGGCCGGACAGAGGAGGGAGGCAGCCGATGGCAACCGGCAGGCAGGGCGTGGACCGACGAAGGGCGACAGAGGGCGGTGGGTGGCGACCGGTGAGGAGGTGTGACAACGGCGCTAAGGAGTGGGAGGCGGCCGGCTCACAGAGGCGACAACGACGGCGATGGCGCGGCGGACACGGCGGCGCTTCGGCGACGACGGGGTGGCGTCGGCGATGGTGAGGCGAGGGGGACGGCGCTAGGACGTCGTGTCGGCTGTGGCCAACGGCGCACGCACGCGACGATGGCACATGGGCCGGCCGCGGCAGCCGAAGGGGAAAAGAGGGAGGGAGGGTAGCGTGGAGGACGGCGACGAGTCGGCGTGGCGAGCGAGATCTATGGTGGCGAGCGAGATCGGTCGGCGGTGGCGGGGACATTGGGCACGACGACGGGTCGGGTGGAGGAAGAAAAACGGTGGAGGCGTGCGGGTGCGGAGAATTTATAGCGGGAGGTGGCCGGCTAGGGCGGAGACGGTAGTTGGAGACTGGGTCAACCACAGTGGCGAAAAAGGCGGCGGCGGTTGCGGCGACGGAGTCGAAGTCGGTGGCGGTGCAGCCAGCGCGGGGAGGGAGGATGGACTTCGGCTCGGGCGGAGGAGAGCTGGGCTGGGCGGCCTAGGCGGGAGGAGGCGTGCGCATGGCGGGGAGGAGAGGAGCTGGGCCGTGCTCGGCTGCGGACCGGCCTAAGGGAGAGGGAGAGGCAGGCCAGGAGGGAGAAGGCAAAAAGGAGAAGGAGGAAGTGAGGGAATTGGGCTAGGGCCCAATTTAGAAAAAGAAAAGAAAAGAGAAAAAGGTACGGAAAAAAGAAAGGAAAAAGAGGAAAAAGGAAAGCCTCACTTTTTGCTGAGTTTTAGCTTAATTTTTAAGCGAAATTTTATACTCTGTAATTTGAATTTAAATCTAGTTAATGATTTGCGAACTTCGAGTTAATTAAATTAATTCTTTTTGAGGTGTTTTTCCTGAGTTAATTAAGCCAATTGTTACTTAACAATTTTCTTTACGAATTTAGGCTTAGGACTGAAACTCTGGGTGTGACAGAAGGAGATTGAGAGAGGAGAGGAACTACATCAGGGAGAAGGAGGAGGAGGAAGAAAATGCGGTGGCTAATCAAGTGTGGGTTCCCGTATAATATATTTACTTTTATTGTTGTATGTATTGTCATGTTGGATAAAATTTAAGTTAATATGGCATGTGTTTGCCATGTAGAACAAAATCACTGTTCAAATCGCTCGGCGGGCAAATGAAAGAATCCATTTTGGAAGATAAGGGATGCGATGTACCTAGGGCTCATTCGCGAGCGACTAATGAGGTTAACTTCTTTCTTTTCCGTGCGCACGTTTCCCAAACTTGTTAACTGATGTATATTCTGAAAAAAAACTTATATAAAAGTTGTTTTAAAAAATTAGATTAATCCATTTTTAAGTTTATAATACCCAATACTCAATTAATTATATAGTAATGTTTTTTCTCGTTTTGCGTCCGCTGTTAGACATATTGATCCATGCAAATGCCAAAGAGGAGCTAGGTTTGTGGTTGAGCAAGATAAATCTTACGGTTGAGGGAGGAAAACTGGACGCTACATAAATCTTACTGTTGAGCAAGATAAATCTTACCGTTGATTAGATACTTGTATGGAAAATCCATAAGAGACTACACTCCTCGCACTCACAGTCCCTAGCAGCCGTCCTAAGGGCATGACCAATGCAACTACGTGGCGAGTGACTCAAACTCGCCACTTAGGCGCAATGCTCTAGTGGCGGAGAGAGAAGATGGGGCACAATGGTTTCATCAGGATCCTCGTCTCCTCTGCAAGGCACTATGACCTTGTCTGAAAAAAGTCTACCAACCGCCATTGGCTTGAGTCGCCGCCTACCAGTGCGTGGCTCCAACCGGCCGACCGACGCCACTGGCGCCTGAGCTCCGCTATTACTGCCTGACCACCGTCGCCGTAACCCGTCTGCTGCCGCGATCCACCGCCACTGCTCGAGATCCACCGCGGCCGCCCTAGATCCGCCGCCACGTAGCCCGATCACTACATAGCTCCGTCGCCGCCTCTGAGATCCTCCACGCGACGTCGTCGAGCTCCTGGCGGATCTGCATCGCCTGAGCTCCTCCACGCGGCGCTCGAGCTCCATAGGCGGCCACCGCATCTCGTCGACCTCCGCCGCGTCCGGGGAAGGGAAGAGGAGCACTGCGCCGGCGACGGTGGAGGGGGAGAGGAGCACGGCGCACCGGGGAGGCGATGAGAGCAGGTCGCTAGTGGCGGTGGAGGGGGAGTGTCACGCCGGTAGAATGGGAGAGGAGCACGACACGTTAGGGGAGGGGAGAGGAGCAGGTCGCCGATGGCGGTGGAGGGGGAGCGCCATGCAGCGTCGGTGGGGAAAGGGTGGAGGTTTCAGAGGAGAATCGATGGTGTAGATCTAGTATTAATATTTTATTTTAGGATCTTTATTGTAAAGATATGGATTACTATGTATATAAAAAAGATATAGATTAAAATAAAAATATATAGGGGCTGATACGAAAAATAATGTATCAATTGAAGCCACTTATACCGTGGGATGAGATTTTTTTTTTTTTTGATGAGTGGCTTCATTGGTGGGGTCTTTTGCACTGTCAATGCCCTAACCGTTACCTACGCCCGCCGCCAGCGCCGTCACCGGCGTCCCGCTGCTTCCGCCGCGTGCTCTCGCCACTGACTCCGCCCAAATCAATCTCCCTGTGCCCTCGTCGTCGGCTCCCCTCTCCTCACGAATTCGTCCGCCGCCTGCGCCGGTCTCCATCTCGCGAGCAGCGTTGCCGTCGTCCTGCGGCCTCATCCTCCGGTGAGCACCCGTGGGGATGTAAATCATCTTTCTCATCCCTCACGTTCTACCCGCACCACATTTCTCTTTGCCTTAACCTTATCTTCTCTTCTAGATCCGGATGCTTCTCTCTTTGTCTTAACCCTAATACTTACAGCAGCTTTTTCCCCAAAAATAATTTGGGGGAGTACGCGGAGATGGCCGGCGCGGGTGACGCCGCGAAGGAGTACGCCGCCGGATGCGCTGCCGGGATCGCCCAGGTGGCGGTCGGCCACCCTTTCGACACCGTCAAGGTCGCTTGCTTCTGTATTTTCCTTCACATCTTCCTTCCGGTAGCGGACATGAATCTGTCTCTCGCAATGTGGTTTTCCTGCTTAATTGGATCCGGTGCCCGAATGGCTGCTGCGATAAGATACTTGCTTAGTTGGTTTCCTTGTGAAGACGAGATATATACCATTGACTGCCGCTAAATGCTTGGTTCAAAATGAACTTATCCATAGTTTTATTATTTGTAGAGTTGACGTCATTTTAGATTTGTAAAAATACTTGGGGAAATGCTTAAAAGACCAGTGCATCTTGCAATGGTTGTGGTAACGTTGGAGATTTTGAGAGGGATACTAATTGACATCAAGATCAACATGTCCTAGTGTATCTAGCCTACATGGTTGCAAGTACATATAACACATGGGTCCAGCATTCAGTGATGATGTGTGTAAGTTGGCAAGAAAATTATTTAACCGTTACATATATGCTTTTCATTTGTTTATGCTGTACTTGTGGAACAAATACTTGTTTGAAAAGTGCATGGCATTGCACAATTTTCATTGTATCTGTTCATGTAGTGCAGAATACTGCAAGCTCATGTTCACTTTCATTTATTGGATAGAACATGTGTGTGAATTCTGGTTCATTTTCTTCTTGCTAATCGTCTGTCCATTGATAGGTCAAATTGCAAGCTCACAACACCACAGCTCATGGAAAGGTATACAGGAACGCTTTCCACTGTACTAGAAGGACACTGGTTGAAGAAGGTGTAAGTCCCTTTGTTTTTTCATCTCTCACTGAAAAATTTGTGCTTAGTTTTAGGCTCATGGGAATTCTTCTTATAAAAAATGTGTCTGGGGTTAATTTATCAGCATACACCATAAGTTTTTTTTCATCCCTCAATGCATGTGGTTCAACATTCCATAGACAATACAAGTGAGATGGGTGAAATTTACTCTACCAATACAGGGAAAAATGCCTAGGTCACATTCATTTTACTTTTATTTATCAAGTCAACTTATATCTCTATCTACTATGTAAAAAGCACAGTCGTCCATCCTCCCTGCCCCCTTGCACGTAGCAAGCTCCCACTCTGAGAGATCTGAAAGATAAAACTGCTCCCCCCACCCTAAGAAAACCGAAAAAAAACAACTGCATTCCCACTCTTAATGCATTATGTTCCTGTGGAAAACAGAAAACAACCTTTGTTTTCTACTCGATCTATCTATTGGGCCAATTCCCAATGGGCAAATAAAACAATCAATATAATCTTATAACTCGATGTCCCGTTGAAAAGAATGGTTAACTTTCTAATGTTTATGGAAGCTCAGTTAATGAAGACGACTCACATACAACTTTCTATACAAATAACTACTCTATGAATGCATTAACCATACTATGGAGTTGTACCTTTTTTGTCTTTCATCTTTTCTACACTATAGGCTGTGAATATAACATCCAAAATTTCCCCTAAAAAGATCAATGGCCAAATGATTTTCTGGCATCACTCTTCTAGATAAAGCATCATTTTATCATAGCTGCTCTGTCTGTAATAATTATTGCTAGGACTGATATTAGAATCTGCTGCTATTGAACTGAGGATTGTAATTAGATATTTATTTACATCTCTGATTCTGTCAGGGTTTAATTTTCAAGCATCTGATTCTTTGAGGGGGTTTAGTGTGTAATTTAGCCTAGCAACATAATTACCAGTAGTTAATTGTCTGACTATTTTCTCTCACAGATTAGAGGACTTTATAAAGGTGGATCATCTTCATTTATTGGTATAGCACTTGAAAGCTCCCTTTTCTTTGGTACATATTCACAAGCCAAGCAATTACTAAAGGTATTTTACTGTTCTTCTCTGATTGCAAAACTATTATAATCTGCTTGGAAGTTGCTGTTTTTCACCCTCAGTCATAAGAAAAAACCCTGTAACATTTCTTTTCCAAGAATAACAGTGACATAAAAGAAAACCTCCCTTTGGCAGGCTGCTTGGGAGAAGGAAAAAAAATTCTAGCTGTCTATATGATTTGCACAACAACTATTCTGTATTACTCTAAAACTGTGAATACTGCACCATGCATGGAAATACCAAATTGAAATCAGCACCTTCATTAAAATGAGTGCAATGGGGTTTTTCTTCATTCACCAAAATATCAGAAAGGAACATCAAATTGGACAAACCAAACAATAATATAAAAATTGGCTAGAAATTTTACACAAAATGCAAATTGGCAATCAGCTCTGGGTTGTACCTGAAATTGCCTACTACTATTCTGTATGGTGGCATTATCAATTCAATATAAGTGATGGCAGTTTATGACAACAAAGGAGTAGGGATTAAAATTGCTTACAAAAATGAAAAAGTTAAATGAGGGAAATATCAAATTCACAAATGATGATCGATATTTGCTAAATATATCATCTGATATGCCAACCTTAATTTCCTCAATAGCCTGGAAAGAAGTGAATAAAAACATGTTTCCAACTTGAAAAAACTGTTAATTCCAACTTAAAAATACTAAGGAATAATCAAGAATAAGAAATATGATACATGTTGGTATTTTCGTTCTCCCATGTTTATTATTTACGTAGTTCTGTCACTGAACTACATATGTAAATAATAATCATGCAAGAATATAAATACCAAAATTCATCCAAAAGAACCAATAGAACTATACAACTCGGTCCAATAAAAAGTTATACAATAAAAATATAGTAACTATACAATGGAACTATACAACGGATAGGTGAAGAAACTTACAGCTTTGTTGATGCGCCAGTCTGTTTGTTTTGAGTCTTATGTGACTGTAACGCTCTAAGTCCGAATTTGACTTATATTGTTCAAATCCTACTGACAATCTGAAAAAAGATATTAATAATGACAACATTTAAAGCACACATTTTAATATTAGTGTTTTTTATCACAGCCCTGATTGCCACATTTAAAGCACATCATTCCATGTCATCATTGCTATCCTCATCTATGCTTGTTGCCAATGATCATCGTTTTTGGGGCCTCTTCCTTTTGGATCCCGGTTCCCCATCTTGAACTGTGGGTGCTCCGAGGCGGTCTTTTCCTTTGGTGTAGGTCCTGTTGGTTGTCTGAGGTGTTGTGTTTGTCGTATTTGTTTGCTTTTGTGTTTGGATCCCAGTTCCCAATCTTGGATGGTGTGATGTTTCATCTTTTAGTGTGAAGGCAAGTAGTTTGAGTTGGAGGAACACGAACCGGCAAAGCTATCAGGAAAGGGCAAGTTTAGAAGTGGGTGGCATTGAGGTGGCTCAGTTATCCAAGCCTGATGCATGGCATGTGAGGGACATGCATTTGTGCACCTGGCCACCTGTGTTGTGAGCTTGCGGGTGCTCTTGCTTCTGTGCTTATGGGTGATTGGGTGGTAACTTGGGCTGAGCGGATGTGATTAAGAAGATAGGGTGGTAACACTGATTTTTTTTAATATCTGGATCATTGTGCACCCCCTTGGGCCATTAAGCTATGCCCCTGAGCCCAGGCGTTAGTGGAATTTCGCATGGAGGAAAGAAATGCTGTTGGGAACTGAAATTGAGTTTGTATATGGTGGTGGTGAAGCGAATCAAAGCATGGGACTTTGCTTCTTGCTACAGCCCTTGAATTTCTTTTGCCCCCCAAATGCGATATCAAGCTCACACTGAAAAAAGATGTCGATTGCGTCGTTTTTTTCCCCTGTTGTGTCGTGAGGCTTTTTTATTCTCCTGGTGAATCACGTCCAGCTAGGGGATTTAGTATAGAAATTGGCCCACCTAAAGAGCATTTCTTGGACAACCAGTTTTCTGTGCCTGTAATTTATTGCAGTTTCGGTTCAAAACTGGCCTTCCAAGCCATACCGTTGTTTAGCAATAGCATGATCAATGTAACTAATGTGACATGCCTTGATCAAAGTTCAACTTAAGATTTCTGACAACTTTTTATACCAGGGAAAATCTGAGGATTCTAGGCCACAACTACAGGTAATAATACCTTCTGCTGCCTGTAGTGGAGCCTTGATCAGTTGCATTCTCACTCCAACTGAACTAACAAAGGTTAGTCTACCAGTCTATTTATCCAATATAGGCTAGGAGCTAGGAGGAATGATTCAGGTGTCATTTAATGTTGTAATGCCAAGATTTTTCCAGTGCAGAATGCAAGTTCAAGGGAAGGATGCAATGCATGCTGCTAGGTACTCCAGTCCTCTAGATTGTGCTGTAAAGACACTTCAAAGTGAAGGAGTGAGCTTAATTTGCCTTACTAGCTTCTTGTTCAATAGCACTTTTGTTTTTTTACCACTTTATGAGTTGTGATTACAATGCAGGTTTGTGGTCTATTTCGTGGTGGTTTGGCTACATTGTTTAGAGAGGCAGTTGGCAATGCTGTCTTCTTTTGCACTTATGAATACAGCCGGTATTGGATGCACAATTTTCTAGATTCACCCTGGTTTTCAAGTGGCAATCACTTAGTTCTGGCAAAAGATGTTGGCATAGGAATCATGAGTGGTGGCATGAGTGGGATGGCGGTAATTATCTACACATATCCTGAATCCAACACAATATTCTTTTCCTGTTTTGTCAGCAATCCTTCTGTTCTGCAGTTCTGGACAGCTACTCTACCACTTGATGTTGCAAAAACCATTATCCAGACTGATCCTGACCCTCATTTGAGTCGAAACCCCTTTCAAATTTTAAGCATGGTACATGCCCTTGCTATGGTTCATGATTTTTTTTTTTTACTTTCATTGGCTTTGTGGATCATTACGAATTTATGCTTGATTAAAGTAGATCACATGCTTGAAATGCCACAGGTTTACAGAAGAGCTGGAATGGGTGGCTGTTATGCTGGCCTGGGTCCGACTCTAGCAAGAGCATTTCCTGCCAATGCAGCAGCAATTGTTGCTTGGGAATACAGTGCTAAGATTCTTGGTATAAGGCGTGACTAGCATAAGGTACTCACATTGTCTGAAAGTCGTGTGTTTACCTTTTACGTCTCAAAATCATAACATTTTGATCAGATTTCCTTTTGTTAGTGGACTAGGTCTGTTCTCCGTTTTATCATTGTTTCAGATGCGGCAAGCTGAATTGTTGATCATTTCCCATAACATGCTAGGGTGTAGGGAGCACACCTGATTAATCAGTTTTTTCCTGGGATTGGTGGGTTTGATAGGAAATGTTTATATTTGGTCCCTTAACTCGTCACGTGGTTCAACTTTTACCCCTCAACTCCAACTATTAAAAACATGTAAATAACGTCCCTGGACTGGTTTTGTGGGCACTTTGAGTGAGATGGCTGCCACATCATCTTGACACATCAGACATCATACCTCTTTAAATTAATTGAGACGAGGAATATGAACAAAGGTGGACAACTTTTTTTGTTGTTTCCATTGATTTGTTTTCCATGTTGGTTATATACTTGTGCATGTCATTTAAGTGGTTATTACATGTGAAAGGATGGCATTTAAACGTTTTTGACGGTTCAGGAACGAGTTATGATAAATAAACCACAAAAGAGTTCTGAAATAGCAAATAATGATTAAAAGATGCTTCTTGAATAGAGAGGTTTCGTTAAAACTCGGCGGATGCCTTTTTCAACGGAGGATGTTTCATTAGGGTGGCAATTTTATCCACGGGTTCGGGTATCTATGGGTAGCCGACCCAATGGGTCTGGGTATGAGGTTAATTTTTGCCCGTAGGTACATCCGCCCGTGACCCAAAAATCTAATGGGTAGTAGCTGGGTTTTATATTTTACCCGTGGGTAACCCATACCGGACTTGAAATTAATGTAGATGTTGATTTTGTTCTATCTCATACCTATTTTCTATTGACCTATCAAAATCTTGAACTTCGATGAAATAATGCTAGCTTATTTATAATTTGCATTACTCTTTTAAACCATTGGTGATAATTTTGCAATTTATTGATTTTATTGCTCTTTATTTAATTACCTTTGTATTGAAATATTAATCATATAAAACCCATTGGTACCCATCGGGTATACCCGTACCTTATGGATATAGGTGTGCGTATGGATTTCTACCCGCCAATCCTATCGGGTATCAACCGGGTGGGCAAAAGGGGTATCGGGTCAGGCACGAACTTGCTCTACTCATACCTGACCCATTGACATCCCTGCAACAACAGCAATGCTCATCGCTAGCCCAAACTCACGGGGTTCACAGAAGTCCTTAGCCCACAGGATAAAGCCATTAAGAAAGTATTACTAAGATAGCCTGTCCCATTCCAGGTCATGTGATAGACATGATCGCTACGGCACTTGCATACCATATGGCAGTTGTTAGTTAACCTCATGATGTACTCCAAAACACACAAGTATCAGTTGCCAATAAATAAGATCATTAAGGGGCTGATCCACATATATATACATGCACATAATTAACATTTAAAATTAAAGTTTTGGTTTTCTATGCAATGGTGAACGTTATATAGGTTGCAAATACTTGATATAACTATCAATATGATCAAGAGATGGACTTGATAGAAAACACAATGAATACCCTCAGATTCAGTCGAAACAGATGATTTCTCAGGAACTCAAATTTCTAAAAAAAAAACGGAAGTCCGAATAAAGGACATATTCCGAACGCATAATTTACTGCATGCAATGCATATAAATGATGTATTTTAAATAACAAATATAATGATCAGGTGCTAGTATATAAATTTATTTTGTTATGTTCAGATTTTATTTTAATACTCAAATCCAGAATTTAGAAACATCAATTGATATGCCCTGTATACTTGCTCACGTTATGCTCAAAAATCAAAAATCTATTTTCCTGCATAGCAAGTACGATCAATACAGTACAGCCCACAGAAAAATAAATACAGCCCACTTCCTTTCTCCTCTCCTCACGTTCTCTCCTGTGCCGCCTCCCCAACCAGCGTCGCCTACGCCGACCAGCGCCGCCTGCGCCGATGCTCTCCTTCACTCTGGCTGCCATGCCCCACTCCGGCGACCTCTCTAGCAGCTGCCACAACCCTCACCAGTATCTCCAGGTTTTATTTTCCCCTTCTAGTTCTCCGTTCTATTTCTCATAATGTCTCACAATAAAAATATTGGTTGGATGTGTGCTACTGTAAACTTGTAATGCAAATAATATGGTCTCTAGATTCTTGATTTGAAAATAATCCGATTTCTAGTCATGATTATATGCCATGGATGATACTCGCATGAATAAAAATCTGATCAAGTGGACCTTTTGGTGGCATCTCTGCGGGGGAGGCAAGAAAAAGAGGGCAGATGGCAACATTTTTTTACAATGGGTCGGTCTGTTGGTTGTTTTTTCAGTTGGTTGCCTATAGTTGTGTTATGTACTAATTGTGAACTATGTAGGGATGGTCGCATGGAATTTGCTGATGGATGCCCTTGCGGTTGAAGGAGCTGCTCCATGCCGAGGCGTGCAATGGAGTGGGGACTGCCCAGGAGCTGCTGCATGCCCAGGCAGATATCAGCAATTGAGTGGAACGAGTACTGCTTTCAGGATGCTGAAATTCCTTTGTGCGAAGCTGGGCCTTGCATTGGCCGAGTGTATTGGTCCTCCGTAAACAAAAGTTATATTTTATGGGGCTATAGCACATAGGACATTTAAATTTCTAGGTGGTTGTGACAACCTATGACACGAGAATTTGATGATAGTCATGTTAAATGTGTGATACATGCAAGATATTTTTATCCATGGCTATGTTGAGCAATTTTTGCTGTCATGTTATAAGCTGATCTTATGCCATTTACTCACCCTCCTTTTGTTCTTTGTGCTGCCATTTACTCTACTTACTCTGTGTTGCTATGTCGTCTTCTTACTCATCGGAAGGCGACCTTAATGAAGATGACAGCAAAGGTTTTACAATGGAAGATTACATAGCCCAGCAACAAAATTTCAGTCAAGCAGTCTCCCAAGTTGAAACGAATTTGTCACATCTGCTGAATCCATCCACTTCCAGACGTCCAGGATGCAGTAGGAGCGTCCAGGATGCAGTAGGAGGTACATTCGCTTGGATCAGGAGGGAGGACATGCACAGATTTGGGCAGACTATTTCTCTGAAAATCCGGTGTACAATGAGCAACTGTTTAGACGTCGCTACCGGATGAATAAGTCTCTTCCGTCAGGATTGTGAATGCACTTGGTGAATGGCCGCCGTACTTTACATATCAGACGGATGCTCTCGGTCGCTTAGGACTCACTAATTCAGAAGTGTACAATCGTCACGAGGATTCTCGCATACACTGTCTCGGCTGATCAAGTGGACGAGTATGTTCGGATTGGCGCTACAACAGCTGGAGAATCATTGAATAAGTTTTGTGAGGGTGTCATAGAGATATTTGGGTCAGAATATGTAAGGAGGCCCAATGTCGATGACGTACAAAACTTACTCCGGAAGGCCGAGGCAAGGGGTTTTACAGTAATGCTAGGTAGCATTGACAGTATGCATTGAAAGTGGAAGAACTATCTGGACGGTTGAAAAGAGATGTACACAAGGGGAGATTATAGGGCTGCTACATTCATTTTGAAAGCAGTGGCGTCACATGATATGTGAATATTGCATGCTTTCTTCGGTGTTGTCGGTTCTAACAATGACATCAATGTCCTGAATCACTCACCAATTTTCGCCGATGTGGTATCTGGAAGATCCACAAGGGTCATGTATACCGTCAATGGCAATCAGTACAGTTTGAGCTAGTACGTAGCCGATGGGATATATCCTGAATGGACGATTCCTATGAATACCATTCAGCTACCCCAAGTTAAAAAACACAAGTTGTTTGCGGCATACCAAGAAGGGTACCAGAAAGATGTGTAATGTGTGTTTGGTGTCCTCAAAGAACACTTCAAGGCGGTGGCTGTCCCAACTCACTTATGGGAGCAAGCATATATCGGTAATGTTACGATATTTTGCATGTATTATAATGCATAATATGATCGTAGAGGATGAAAGGGAGCTATATGGCTTGTGGAAGACGGGCCCTGGGTTTTTGAGGGGGAAGCACCAGAGTATACATATGGATCAGCTCTACCGGCGTTTGTCGAACTTGTTGCAAGAGATGCCTAGGTGTACGACCGTGCAAGGCACAACATGCTCAAGCAAGATCTAGTTGAGCATGTATGGCAAATGTAGGGTAATTCCGATGACTATTAATCTATATTTTATGCAGAAGTTCTCTTAAAATCTATTTGTATGTATATTAACTTTTAGCTATGGTACTTTTAGAATTATTATGTAGTTTTAGTGATCTAATTAGACTCTAATAATGGATTCATCTCAATTGAATCCAAATTGTAAATAAATAAATAACGGCACTTGAGCCTTGTGTATAAATAAAGCTCGTGTTTGCTATATTAGCACAGTCAACTTGGTTAGCACACACAAAGCCAAATGCTTCAATAGTATGACATGATAATACTTGCAGAGATCACATTACAGCAATTTGCGACTTCATGAAACAAAATTGCAAGGATATAACACATAGGCACACAAGCTTTTATATAAATAGGTTGCGATAATAAGGAGCAGTCATCTACAAGTTTGCTGCTACAAAAGTAACAAAAATACTACCATCATCATCCAAATTACCAGATTACTTAACTAACAGCCCTTGGGCAAATACTAACCCAAACCAAGCTAATATGTTACAGACATGACAGATAGGCACAAGTCGTGTCCAACAACCCATCCACTCCAAAAGCCAAACCGCAACAAACACTTAGAAGAACCAGGCCGCCACGACGCAAGCAACTGCCATCAAGCCAACCGCACACACTGCAATTCTCCCCTGCATCTTCATCTCCTCACGAGTCCTAATGAGCTGCTTGGTCAGGACCTGGACCTCAGCATTCTGATGAGGGACTATAGGTCGTGCTACGCCGACGGTGGAGTTGCCTGATCAACCTGTAATAAGTCGAATGCACAATTTATTACCAAACATAAATAGGACTTCAAAAAATCCGGCATTCTCTAGCATTCACATCAATTTGGTTAGCATTTCTTCTACAGCAATGAGCACAAACAACAAATATCCTGCACTGATCGAACCCATTAACATTGCAACATGGATGCCACACTCAAGTTAAAACAACAAAATCAATAATCATGCTCCATGTAACGAGTTTGGTAAAATCCATAATCAATCATGCAGCCCTGATTCCGAATCAAGAAAGATCTAAAATTAGGACTTTGTTTAACATTCCACACTACTTTTCACCCAAATGCAATATAGGAAAAGTCAGCAAACAGGACGCTCAATACCTTAACCTGGGTATCACTGGCGTTGGGAACCAATCCGTCCAACGGGATTTGCCTGTCCTCCTCGGACGCGTCTCCTTAGTACCCTCCACCGTCCATGCCCCGTGCCATTGCTGCCCCAATGCGGATGCCTGGCGGTGGTCATCGGATAGTCCGCCGTAGGTCCAGTACGAGTAGGTGCTGCTCGAGCTCTCCAGTACTATCAACGTCTACCTCATCGGTTCGGTCTAGACAAGAATACAACTTGGTTTTTTTTTCATTGAAAAAGCCAAAAGATGACCCCCCATATGCTCCTACACCCTCTACAAGCCTTGGTCGCATGCTTGACCATTATGACATGAACAATATAAGCCAATAATGACATTAATAATACAGTAAATATATCATGTCAAATATTTTGGTCTATTTCAGATGGAGACGTGTGCCTCTACACCCTTTTCAGGCCATGGTCACCAATCGCAAGACATGCCACCCACCTCCTAATCCACCTCTCTCTAGTGGCGACTGTAAAACGGACGGGATTGAGGAAGAGGGAAGAAGCCAGGCGGGGAGTGGTGAAGAGAAGAAAGGTCTATCGCCACATGATGCTCCACGACCTTCAGCCTGATGTGCCACCGGAGAAGGAGAGGTGGGGTCGACACACGCCAACTCGATATGTGTCAATAAATCCCCATCTACGTTATTGTTCCTTCCATGGATCTAGAGGTATGACTGCCGCCTCTCCTTCCGCCAGTCACTCTATAGACCACCGCTCGACAATCATCACTTCACCAGCTCTACCGCTAGCCTCTGTCCACGTTGGAGAATACTAGAGAAGGAGAGGCAGTAGTGTTGAGCTCAGAGCAAGGTTTGGGAGAAGTGGCAATGAGGTGAGGAACAGAAAGCGGCGGATAGCATAGAGAGAAGATATGCGGTGGAGAGGATAGAGGTAGTGCAGATATGGTGGCGATGAGCTTAGAGCTAGGATCGCTGGTTTGTTCGAGATGGAGGAGTTAAAGTGGACAAAGAATAAATGGTTGCTTTTGGCTTATGCTTATGCTTATAAACCAAAATTTGGATTTTTAATCTTAAATTTGGAGTTTTTTCATCGAAGTTTGTTTTCTAGCATTGATTTTCATATCGCTACGAATACATATATAAAATTTTTATTTATAAATTATTGTTCATTATTCAAAACTATGCCGTTTGTTGTTTTTCATAAAAAAACCAACACGTGACCCCTAGAGTTTGGATTGCAAATTTGTTCTATAAAAATAAATATAAAATAATTACATGAGCCAAAATGAACAGAGGAGGTCTAACCTGCATAATTTTTTGTACGGGTCCATTTAAAGTAGTCTACATGGTGGAAAGAATATATGTGGCTTTAGTTTATGTGGCACCATCCTTTTTTCGGAAGATCACTAGCATTAGTGGCTTGCTTTATGCATGCCTTATACAATGGTCTCAAAGGTCACGTTGTTAGCATGCAGGCTAATACTATAATAGAAATTATATTTTATAATGCATAGTAGCTCTAAGGCTATGTTTGATCCAACAAAAATCTAGGGCAACTTCACGACACGTAAAAAGAGTTAAGCTATTAGCACATGATTATTTAAAATTATTTTAAACATAAAATAAGTTTATTTGATTGTTAAAATGACTTTTCTATATAAAAATTTTAAAAATGCACTTTTAGCCATTCAGTAACCGTGATAATAGAACGAAAGCAAGTCGCTAAGGCGAGTTTGATAGATCGAACTCGTCATAAGTGGATGCTTTAATTTTACATCTCAACCCCTTACACTTTCTACTTTAACCCTCACATTATATTCTTTTAATTGTATATATTCAAAATTTTGTAGCACGGATAAGAGGTCCAACAACTAATATAAAATCACTATGTAAACAGTAAAGACAACAAAAATCTTCTTCCACACTGGCCGCCGCTTCCCTTCTCGAGCCGGCTGCCTGCGACGCGCACGAACCAAGTCCAACTCACAAACCCTAATTCCCCCTTACTGTTCCACGCTTGCATATTGAGACCATTCATATATCTTCTCTGTTTGGACACTTGTTTGGCTCCCAAAAAAATATACTCCTTATATTTCCTAGTCCACATGCATGTTTGGCTAAGTTTAGCCAAGCACGTTTGTTTCTAATTTAAGTCAGAATTCATATTTGTAGTTACCCAATTATATATGGATATTTTTATCTATATGCATGCATTTTGAGTTGTTTTCATGTTCCCATTAATATTTGTTTTCATACCCGTGTTCAATTTTATTCCATCCTTATTAGCATTTGGAATAATTCATATTTATTTTTGCATCCGAGTTATCCATAGTTATTTCCATGTATAAGCATTACTAGCAAAATGCCACGTGCATTGCAACGGGCTTTAACAATATAAGTTTATTTTATTTTTAGAACTAGTACAAAAATTTTCATATCAATGAATTCAACTATTTAGTGTCAACTTCAATTCAATGCTGAGATTTTTTAGAAATTTCATCCCTATCGAAATATGTGCTGCGAATGTTGAAAATATTAGTGGTACCGATTATAAATATTGATTCAATGGTAATTTTAAAAAAGTGAAGTCTATTTCTTTTTTTAATTTGGGAAGGTGTTTTTATTTGATTGGTTGAATATTGTATGTACTGGTAATAAACTTTCGCATGGGCTTCTGAATACCTTGATCAGATATGTTGTGATGAAAATATATAAATTCATAAATTTAGAATTTAGATTCAGCAAAGTAGATTAAAGGCATCAGCAATATCGTGAGAACTTATGTATACTCCAACCCTCCTCTTCTACTAGTGTAACATACTAGAAATTATAGGGTAAAATTTTTGTGAAAATATTTTAAACTTTCGTTCCTCGTTTTGTCGAGTTGGAGCTTTAAAACTCTTCTATCCTTTTTCTTTCATCTTTTCATCCGTTACCATCTACTCAAATATCAAACATCAAATTCAAATTCCCCTATAAATATTCGATATCAAATCATCGCCACCAAAACCTCGAACCATACACTCTCTACTCAAAAATTTTGAGTCCAAATCCAAATCTCCGATATTTATATTTCATCCAAATATTACAAATCTTCTAAACTCATCTCAAACAAAAATTTCCATGTTCTTTTATTTCGATTTACCACTGATCTCGGGTGAATCTTCGTTTTGTTCATTCATCTATCCATACAATCCATCCATTCAGCCAGCCATCCATCCAGCTCTCTCTCTACACCACCTCTAGCTCCTTGCCCCTATTTCCAGCAAGGCAGAGCAAGCAGCTGCAGCCGCAGCCGATGGCGGCGTTGTCGTTGCCATCCTTATCGCCTTGCCGCGCAGCTGCTTCAACCACGCAGCTGCTTGAGCCACGCTGACGTCCACGCGTCGCCGTCGTACGCACAGCCTCGCCACCGACGTAGCCAAACCGACTGGAAGTCGTACTGCTCCGTCGTCATCACCTCGCCGCCGCTTCTCCTCGCCACCACGTTGGTCTCTCTCCAAACTTCCTCTTCGTCTCTCTTTTCCAGCCGCCAACCACAGAGAAAGCAAAGCCCTTGCCTCCCCTCATCCTCTCCCCGAACCTGCAAGTGCCATCGTCGCCGGAATTGTCGTCGCCAACGCGAGGACGCCGTCGGCTCCATTCTAGCCGCCGAGGCCATCTCCTCCGAATTCGCCACCACGGACTCCCATCCTCCGAAATCAAGGTAGTCATCACTGTCTCCACACCCATTCGACTCTTTCCCCTCTTTTTCCCGAGCCAAATCACCGCCGGAACCCACCGGCGTCGCTGCCGCCATCGCTCCTCTGTTCGTCCTACACCGGTGCACGTCGCGCCGCTTCTCCCGGCCGCCCCTGTTAGGATTTATCTTGTTGTTTTCATTTTATTATCAAGTTTGTTGCTGCATAGAGACGTGCAGTGATTAGTGGGTGGTTAAGTGATGGAGTGAGTGGCCGGATGTGCAGCCAACGTGCTGTGCGTGTATGCTATTTAAGCAGTGTATTAGCTTGTGTTTAAGTAGAGAATAAGAAAAGGAGTTGTGAGTTCTTGTGTGGTGCTGGCGTGCAGCACTAAAAATTCTCTACTCCAGTTCTCTACTCCAGTGTGTTTGTGCTTCTTCTGTGTGTGTGTTCGTGTGAGACTAGGTGAGCTGGGCCATCAGCCCCGACCTCAGATGAGGCTGCAGAAAGCTTCACCTCACTTCCCTGGACCTTCCTCGGCCGCCGCCCTCACCGGAGATCGCCGGAGCCGGCGCCTCCATGGCAGCCGCCGCCGGCCCTGCCGGCGCTGTCCTGAGCGTCGCCACCGAGGGGAATGGAACCCCCTTGGCCCCCTGGTCCCGTAGCCGCCCTCCCCTCGCCGGTCCGCTGCCCACCTGGCCGCCGGTGCTCTCCGTCCGATCGATCTCCGCCTGTGACCGAAGGAAGAAGAAAGAACACAGAAAGAAGAAAGCAGGAGAGAGAAAGGAGTAGGAGAAAAAAGAAAAGAAAGAAAAGAAAAGAAAAGAAAGAAAAAAGAAAAGAAAGGAAAGGGAAAAAATAAAAATAAATAAATAAATAAATAAAAGGGAGAAAGAAAATAAAATAATTGGAGTCCATCCTAATTTCTTTTTCTATTCAAAATAAATTCAAAAACAATTCTTTCCTCCGATTCAAATAATTCTTTGACCTTCAAGTCTCAGATTTAAAATCCTAAATCATCATTCAACTCCTTGAGTCACTCTGAAATCAACGGCGACAGTTTCACCACCATCCGAAATTTCAGAGGCATAGCCCTAAATTCTATTTAGTCTTACTATTTATCCAAATATTCCCAAAAGTTAACTCCTTGAATTATTTCGGATCCAATGGCGTCGATTTCATCACCGTCTGAAACTCCGAAGTTGAAACCCTAATTTTAATCCTAGGGTTACTATTCATTAGCACCGGCGAAACCACTCGAATTCAACTCAACTTGACCTTTGACTTGATGTATTATTATTTGGTTAACCACTCCGCTATACTAAATAATTTATTTATGCAATCAAATCCGAAGTTTATCCTAATATATCGACGATATTTGAAATGTCGATTTCATGTTATTTCTTTCGACCCAACCTCTTTTAATTCCTAAATTATTTTATTCTTGTAGTTAAACCATACACAATTCAAGCCATTGATTTAATTCAATAACTAAGTAATCTACCATCATTGTCTGACCATGATTGTCTGATCATTCCTTTGATTCGATCCAACCATACCTGATCCACTTATTCTCTTTCAATACGTATTTTAATTTTAAATGTGTATGCAATTCACACGGTTAATCTTGTTCCCAATTTAATCATCCCATTCACCGACTATAAATCCATTTATATTCCTTTATCTGCAACAATTGTCATGTCCATGACAATATCTTGGGTTAAACACCAAGTTTACTTGGTGTTTAACACATGAGATTACACACTCATCTTATAAAGCCACATGTGATCACACCATAACCACTCCACCCTATAATTCTAGTTTCGGCTATTATCATCCACTACTACAAGCCCTAAACCATATCTATTCAAACTCTCAATCCTAATCCTACTCTTCGAAGCAACTAGAGCCTATTCAAATCCATCAATATTTCAATTTATTATGATATCTTTTATAACCACTACTTCAACTGTCATTCGACTATGATCTCACAACTCATACATTAACCTAGCCATCGATATCCTCATGAATTAGAGTTTATGTTGTTTATCACCAAAACGACCTCGTTTAAGTTATCGTTTTCTCATTTGACACACTACCATATAGCCTCTGCCATATATAGTTTACTCTTATTCCTATACGTGTCTACCACTTAGCAAACCTTAACCTTCAACCAACCCTTGTCTATCTGTGTTCCCTTTCTATTCTAATCAACCTTTGTCCTGAGTTATACTTAATCTTCATTTATGTGGTACATTGTCGTGCCTTGAGTTTTACCCTTGCTAAAACTCAATTAAATAATATATTAATAATAAATTGTTAATTAAAGTTCAAGAGAAAACCCTGTGTAAATTAATTTAAGTTAATTGGAAGCTTTTCGGATGTTCTAAAATGTCCCGAAAGCATTTTAATTTATTAACAAGATTTAAATTTGAATTGCAGCCAATAAAATTTGCTCAAATCAACATAATAAAAATCGGCAAAATTGGAGGCAATTTCTTTTTTTCCTCCGTCCTTTTTCCTTTCTTTTCCTCATTTTTTCTCCTATTTTTCCCTTTTCTTTTTGTCTTTTCTTTTTTTTCCCCTCCCAGGCCGCACTCCTCCTTCCCCTTCTCGTGTGTGCGATCTCTCCTTCCTCTCCAGATCGCACGTCTCCCCCTTCCCACATGTAGTGCCGCACGTCCTCTTCCCCTTCCCAGCCGTGAACCACACCAACTCCCCGAACAGAAAAACAAATTCCTTATCTATTAAGACTTTAATTTTTATCCCAATGAAACTTTATCTATTCCTTTTTAATAGGGGATGAATAACTAGATTTATCTCTAGCTCTCCCCTATAAATACCCCCTAGGGTCTCGCCTTTTTTCCTCCCGTGCGCCAGCCCTGCCGCACCCAAGTCCCGGCGGAGCCGTGCCCTAGCCGTCGCCTCCCTGCAGCCAGCCCTCTCCTCACCACCCCGGCCATCCACAGCACCTGCGTTCATGCTGCTCCTGCATCCAAGCAAAGCCACCGCCATCTTCCTGCCTCCTTTATATGCAGCCGTCGCTTCACTGGAGTCGTGCGAAACCCTGTTTTCTAACAGGTTTTTGCCTCTGCCAAGCTGGTGCTCCCCTGCTGCCCATCCCTGTTCGCAGCAGGTATTCGTCACCAATCTCTCCACCGAATCTCAGATTCGCATACGTTTTACTCATACGAATCAATCTATTATTGATCTACCGTGTAATGGCTTAGATTTTCTAATCTAATTAGCTAGTGTAAAATTGATCTACTGTGCGGAGTTTAATTTCGTACGTAAATTTATTTTACGGTAAAGTAGTTCAATTCCAGTTTAGCGAGTCGTTAAATCATGATTTAACGGGTTGTTAAATCTTGTCGTCTTCCCGCTAATAGTTCATAGTTCCGCGTTTTGGATCTAATTCGTCGTGTCAATCTCTCATTCGTGCACGTTTTTGTTCTGTCAAGCGAAGGTGCGTTCTGTTCGAACCTTCCCGAGCCACGGCCCAACGTGCGCTCAAAGTCCCCATCGCCTCCCACAGCCCACTACTTCCCCTTTTCCCTGCCTTCCCGACGGCCCAAGCCGCCACGGCCCAATTCCTCCCCTCTCCTCTCCCCTTCAGCCCATCTCCCCTTCTCCTCTCTCTTGGCCTGGCCTACTCACCTCCTCTCTCCTTCCCTCTCTCCCGCTGGGCCGACCCAGAGGCCACGGCACGCTCCGCTCGCCTCTCTCTTTTCCATCCTCGCGCCCGAAGTCCACTTCGGCCCCCCTCCCTCGCTCGGGACACCGACAGGTGGACCCCACCTGTCGGGCCCGTCCTCCACCTCCAGTCAGCGCCTGCGTCCGTGCCCTCACGTCGCATCGGTTGCGCCTCGCCGGTGCCGTCGCATCGCGTCGTTGGTCGCGCCGCATCCGCTCGCCGCCTCTGTCGCGTCGCGCCCTGTGCCCGAGCTACGCTACCGCCTTGCGCACGCTGAGCCTCGCCTCGCTGCCGTGGCCAAGCGTCGCCGGACCGTCGCACCCGACCGCCTCTCCGCCCCTCTTGGCCACGCATGCGCCGCCGCGTGCCTGTCGTCCTCCTCCAGCCGTGGCGCGCCCTTGTGTCCGCGCGCCTGCCCGCCGCGTCGCCGCCTCCCTCGCGCCACCCGCAACGGCCGTGCGCAACAAATCGCGCCGCTTTTCCCGTCCGCCGCCAACAACCTCCCACGTCCTCCGTGTTCGCGCATCACAACCGATGCCCGCAACCGCCGGCCGTGATCCGGACGTCGTTGCCGCGTCACCACCTCCTTAAAAACCCCAGGTGCGCCACCGCTGCTCTCCCTTTGCGCCATCGCTCTCTGCCCTCTCTCCGCCGCCCCACCGATCTGTCACCGCGTCGCCTCTCTCGCTGCCGCCGCTCGAGCGCCGATGCCGACGCCTCAGGACGTCGCCGTTCGCCACTGCGGAGCACCGCCCTCGCCGCCCTCGTCGCCCGTGCGCCGTTGTCCCCACGTCGCCGAACGCCGATCGCTGCCCGTGCGTCGTCGTCTTCGCGCCTTCACCATCGCCGTCGTTCGCCCGGTGAGCTCCCGCTCTCCTTCCCTTTCCTCACCTCCCTCTCGCACTGTCGCCCCACTCCTATCTCGCCGCCCGGCCGTCTCTGCCGCCGAGCGATCTCCGCCGCCAATCTACCTCGCCGCCGGCCGTCACCACTTGTCCTCGGCCCTTGCCGACTTGCTGCCGCCGTCCCCATCGCTGGTAAGCCGTCGCCATCCTCCCTCTCCCTCTCTTTTCCTCTGCCCGTGGACGCCGAGCCGGTGCCGGCAGCCGCCGTGCTCTCGCGCGCTCTGGCTGTCGTCATCGTCCGTCTCGGCGCCATCTCCCTCGCCTCACCATCGCCGACGCGACCCCGCCGTCCGCTGGGTGCGCCCGCATTCACCGCATCGTCGCCATCTCTGTCCCACGCCGTCGGCCGATGTCCTCCCTTCGCGCGCCGCAGCGCCGCCCTCGGGTCGCTGCCACTCTGCGTCGTTGTCACCGTCGTCGTTGTCCCCGGTGAGCCCCTCTCCCCTTCCTTCTCTCTCTCACTCGATGCTCACCGTCGCACGCACACCGTGTGCTGCCGTCGCCGTCTAGCTGCGCAGCCGGCCGACTCGCCGCCACGCCGCCCCAATCCCTCTCCCTCTCGGCCGTGTCTCCATGCCGCCATTCCCTACTTCGCCGCCATCGCCGTCGTTTTGCCACCCTCGCCTTCTCGCACTGCCGCCTCGCCGCATCCCTCTCCTCTTCCTCCGTGCGCGCGCCGCCCGGCCGTCGCCGTCATGCGCCGCCTGAGATCTCCGCCGCACCGGCCTCGGCCGTCGTCGTTCCCACCGCCGGCCTTCGCCATGCGCCGCTCCCCTTCGTCGTCGCTGGTCGACTCGCCGCCGCTCTTCCCCCTCCGCTTGTTCGTCGCCATCACGGCCGCCGCCTCTCCTCTCCTCTACCACCGCCACTTAGCCGCTCTGCTTGCCTTCGCCACCGCCGGTCGCTGGTCGTCTGACCCCGCCGCCACCGCTGGTCGCTGACCGCCACCGCCCGGCCGCATGTTCCCCACCTCTGTTCGGCCGGAGCAGAGCTCCCCCTCCCCTCTCTGTTTCCCCTCTCTGCCTTGTGGGCCCAGCCCGTCAGCCCCCTATCTCTCTCTTATGGCTGGACCCCACGTGTCATTCTCCCGTTCACCACTCCCTCTCTCCCCGCCGTGGGACCCTTTGTTAGACTCTCCTCCCCTCCTCTGGGCCACTGCCAAGTGGGGCCTAGCTGTTGGCACTAGCTTCTCCTCCGCTAACGTCCGCCCCTCCAATTAATTGCGCAATAAATGCATTAACGTTTTCTGTTTAGTTTAAAAACACAGTTAATCTTCTAAAATTCATAGCTAATTCATCTAGTCTTTGCTTAGGTTCATTCAAGTTTCATTAAATCCGGAAAAATGCCAACAGTTTCTTTCTCTGTTTCAGTAGTTTTATAGCCTGTTTCTTATTTTGCCTTGTTTGTCGTAGGTTTTGACCCTGTCGCAGCGCCGTTCGTTCTTGAAGTCGTCGCCGAAGTTTCTCGTGGGTCTGAGCAAGGCAAGCGGCACCCATCTTTAATCATATTGAACCTATGATTATAAAATTCCCCGCTTTTACATTCAAACCTGCATTGTATTTAAATATATTTACTTTATTTATTTATTGGGCTATTACCTTTATATCTGTTGATTCCCATTGATTATTATTGTCATCCAAGGGTTAATTTGACTAGAAATAGGTTTTGGTAGTGCTTAGCTATGCTTAGTTCAACTAGCTCACCTGATATTATTTAATTATTGATTAGACCTTGATAGACCTTTAATGGTTGTGATCATGATTAATCTCCTGATATGGATTAAACACAACTAAAATCTTGCTTATGGTGGGCTGTGGGTGCATGGCTTTGAGAGTCGTGCCTATGGCAATTAAGGACCGGTTCTCGGGAAACCCTGGAAGTCTTACACGTACTAACCACAAGCTAGAATGGGCAATGGTGAGACTTGTAATCTAGCTTGTCCCTATTCGACGTACCAAGGCAAGGGTAAGCGTGATGGAGTATGGACGGGCAATCATGGTGTAACAAAAGCCTCTACTACTTCCGGATTCACCAAGGCGCAAGTGGGGACTGCCCGACTTGGTGTAAAGGAGGGCGTGAAACCTGAAGTGCGGTGCGATTGTCTAGGGAGGGTTAGGTGAAAGGTCTTATCATGGTTTCTGTACTGAGGTGTCATGGTGATACGTTGGGGCATGGTAACATGCTTGGGAGCCATGTCTTGTGGGTAAAGTTGTACACCTCTGCAGAGTAAAACTATTCGAATAGCCGTGCCCACGGTTATTGGGCGAACTGACAAATTCACTAGGATTAGCTGAACCCCTTTAATAACTTGATTAATTTTGGAATTGGTTTGCCCTGCATAACGTGGTGTAACGTTGGCAGTGGTTTGGGTCTGTCGCAACGTGGTATAACGTTGGACAGAGGGTTGACCCTGTTGCAGTGTGGTGTAACGCTGGACAGTGGTTTGGGCTTGTTGTAACTTGGTGTAACGTTGGACAGTGGATGATTATTTTAAATATTACTTTACTTCTTTTTAGTCTATTTTATCTACTGTTTTGCTAAATTACTGCTGCTTTTGTGCAAAGTTAACCTTAGCCTATCCTTGTACCCAATTGCATTCATTATTCCCCTCTCTTGGGTGTTACTTGTTGAGTACGGTGATTAGTACTCAGCCTTGCTTAATTTTTCCTCACTAGAGAAAGTGTCAGAGCATGTGCCAGAGTTTCAGTCAGAAGGTTGTTCCCAAGGTTGAAGTGAGGTTCAGTCCGCCACCGAGAATGCCTGTGGTGTGGAGCCGTCATCGCCGGCTGAAGCTGAAGATTAGATGGTTTAGTTTCTTTCTTTTTCCACTGCATTTCAACAGATAATTGTTTTTAAATCGTGGAACTGTGTATTGATTTGTCATAGTGTGTACTCGGGCTGATTCCTGGACCGAAATTTAATACATGCTATTGTTCATAAATTTGGTGTAAATTTCTAGGCGTGACAAGTTGGTATTAGAGCCAATCTTGACCGTAGGATGAGCCAAATGGAAACCCTAGGAGCCCTTCTGTCATATGCATTGGGTTTTGCAAAATTTGAGTTGTTTGAAAAAAAAGTCAAGTCTTTTGGTTTAAAAATTTAGTGAGCATACTTGCTTCTCAAACCTTGGTCTTTATAGATGTGTGGCATCCCTTCAACGAACCAGTGCCTTCGCCGCAGCAGTCGTCAGCAACTTCGGTCGATCAAGTGTAAAGTCCGAAGAGTCAAGTTCTGCCACAGGTGAAGAGTCCGACATTGGCAACTTCAAGCGCCGATCTCAAGATGAAGATGGAGTCGATCAAGAGTCAAGCTTCGTTTCGTCAGCCGTCGCAGCTGCTTTTGAGCCGTAGACGTTACCCTAGCATTGTCTTTTAGTCGTTGCTTGGTAGTTTGTGTGTGTAGGTTGTTTTGGGTTAGCGGTTCACCATAACAAGTTGTGGAGTTATGGTTTACCACCAGGGGTCGTGTGCCCTTTTAAGTGTTTTAATCCAGATCAGAAAACTACAGTTGAATAATTCAGAAAAGCCCTTTTGCTTAGTTTTCTCCTATCCCTTTGTTCTCTCCTTCTGCTCTGAAGATGGTGAACACAAGGAACGGCAACAACGGCAACAACACCAGTGCAACTGGAAGTGAAGACAACCAAGGAGGCGTTTCTTCAAACTCTAGGCTGCTTATCTGCATCTCTTTAACAGCTCCTCCGAATCTCGGAGACGAGATTCTGTTTATGGGGGTAGATTTGTCACGCCCTAAGATTTACCCTAGCTAAAACTCAATTAAATAATGCATTAATAATAAATTGTTAATTAAAGTTCAAGAGAAGACCTTGTGTAAATTAATTTAAGTTAATTGGAAGCTTTTCGGATGTTCTAAAATGTCCCGAAAGCACTTTATTTTATTAACAAGATTTAAATTTGAATTGCAGCCAATAAAATTTGCTCAAATCAACTTAATAAAAATCGGCAAAATTGGGGGCAATTTCTTTTTTTTTCCTCATTCCTTTTTCCTTTCTTTTCCTCATTTCTTTCTCCTATTTTTCCCTTTTCTTTTTGTCTTTTCCTTTTTTCCCCTCCCAGGCCGCACTCCTCCTTCAACTTATCCTGTGTGCGATCTCTCCCTCCTCTGCAGATCGCACGTCTCCCCCTTCCCACATGCAGTGCTGCACGTCCTCTTCCCCTCCCCAGCCGTGAACCACACCAACTCCCCCAACAGAGAAACAAATTCCTATTAACTCCAATTTTTATCCCTTTGAAACTTTATCTATTCCTTTTTAATAGGGGATGAATAACTAGATTTATCTCTAACACTCCCCTATAAATACCCCCTAGGGTCTCGCCTTTATTTTCTCCCGTGTCTCTCCCGTGCGCCAGCCCTGCCGCACCCAAGTCCCGGCCGAGCCATGCCCTAGCCGTCGCTTTCGGCCCCCTCCCCTTCTCCTCTATCTTGGCCTGGCCTGCTCACCTCCTCTGTCCTTCCCTCTCTCCCACTGGGCCGGCCCAGAGGCCACGGCCCGCTCCACTCGCCTCTCTCTCTCTTTTCCCTCCTCGTGCCCCAAGTCCACTTCGGCCCCCTCTCCCTCGCTCGGGAGTAGAGAACCACTTAGTTATTTTATGCATTATTTACTTGCAAAGTTATTTTGGTGTATTATTACTTTTAAATAATCATGTTACATTAGTTATTGCCCTATAACTTATTTATTATTATTGCCATACCATATACTACTATATCCTATTCCTTGATAACCTAGGTATAGGTTGTACACTTCATCAGATAAATATTGTAGTGGATAGTACCACCAAACTTCCATATACATACATCTATTTTGCTCGTCGTCACATGATGATGCTATCGGGCTGCACAAAATATTGTTTTGACACAAATCACTCGCCTTGAGTGATAAGGAAGGAGACTCCGAGTGAAGGTTGGTATTCTGATGTTATGACATGTATTATTGTGTCTATTATATGCAGGTATTGTGTTAATTTATTTGCTTCCCCGGATATAAGGATAAAAACCCTCTTTTGCCATGGAAAATGATATAGTTTGCGCCCATGCATAGGACCGAGTAATCGGGCTTAACCTAGTACGTGGTCCCACTATACGAACGACTCTTAGAGGCTCTAGGAGCATATAGGAGTGGACATGTGTAAGAGGCCACAGGCCAAGTTGACATGATCTCACAACAGTGGCACTCGTGAAAGCAGCGATCTACTATGCCTTGCTTGTGGCCGAGCGAGTGCCCGACTGCTTGGACGAAGGATATCCCATTGGATGGTGCTAGTAGTAAGTGGTACTAATGAACGGTTCTGTTATCTCGACTCTAATCCAGTCGTGGTATTGTGTGGGTAAAGCTGGGCAGACGCTGCAGAGTCGTAATGTATTCGAATACGCCGTGCTCCCGGTTAATGGAGATGTGTCATTGGGTGATTCCTATTTCTTATGGTATGAGTAGATTTTATAATTAAAATTTGGATTGGAATAAGATGAGAATGATGGTGATTAATATTGCTACGTTTTAAACTGTCGATTTATAAATGCTTGTAAATAAATTATTTATTAAAGTAGGAAAAAACTATTTACAATAGGCTTGTTATCAACCCATCTTGATGAACCCTATATCCTTGTACTACTTACATGTATTCTACTTGTATTATTGGATCATGGTTTGCTGGGTACGTTTGTACTCACTCCTTGCATAAAATGTGGTTCAGAAGAGCAGGTCTTTGTCAAGGTTGCTCGTGTTAGGATTGCTTGCTACGCTCAGGCTCGCCTATGGAGTTGTTGGTTCTTCTGCTTGCTGCCTGGCTGGTCTTTTCAAAAGCTAGGCCGACGTGTCATATTTCCACTGCTAAGTAAGTTTTCTTCACTGAGCTTGTGCTTTTATACCTTTTATGTGTGCAACTGAACCCTGGACAGTTGTGCATGTGAGATTACTGTTTATCTCAGGTACATCCCCACAACTGGGTAGAAGAAAGGGCCAACTGGCCAGACCAAGTTGAACATGTTTGTCTCTCCTATTCGACTTAGGTAATGTGTAGAGAAACCTCCTGCAATCATGACTCGGAAATTAGATCAAGAAAAGGAAACAACAGACGAAATCTGGAAGTAAGGCGTGCAAACAAATGAAACCAAACATACAACGTGTGTCACGTAAAAAAATGGTCGTGAAAAAATACGACATCAAGAGTGAATGAAGCGGACATGAAAAACTTACGGCTGGTACAAGGATGAACTAATTACATAGTGAAAAAATACAATTGAAATCTAAAAACATCCGCTTGGATCATTATTTGTTACTATATTTTTTTATTTAACACAAATTGCCTTTAACCATTCATATTATTTAAAAATTTAAATAATTATTAATTATTTTAAATGCAACAGCTATGTGGTGGAAGAAATATTCACATATGTAACAAACAATAAATCAAATAGAGGAGTCACTATAGTATAGTGGTGAGCTCACGTGGGTGACCTGGGTTCGATCCTAGGCAACGACTCTTTTTCGCATCTTTTAAGACGCGAGTGGCCAACGGTGAGCGCGGGAGCGAGTGGGCATGCGTGCCACAAGTGGGCCGATGGCCTGACAGCGAGCGCTAGCGGGCCGCCGAGTACTATGCGAACAGAAGCAGGCTGGCACGGGTGCGCGTGGCGCAAGCGGGCCGACGGCCTGGCGCAAAAGCGGCCCATGGGGCGACAGACGAAAGTCTGCCAGAAACGTTACCGCTTTTTATAATAGTATGGATTCATCCAAATCTGGTCTGATCAGTGGTTACGGGCCGGAATCGGATTAGGAAAAGCCCCCGAGGCCCACCAGTGCGATATAAAAGAAGAGGAACCCACAGGGACACTCGTGTGGCTTATTCTCGTACTCGAAATTCGTCATTGAATCTCTCCCGATCAGAGACGCGCTGGAAGGGTTTTGTGCGGCGATTCTAGGGCAGTGTCGTTCGAGACCCAAAAGCCGGAGGTTCGGAATAGATCACCGGCAATCTAATATCGCCAGAGACGAAGGAAAGAAGAAAGAATTGAAAGAATGGAAAGAAGGGAATCATATTGCTTTATCTGTAGGTTTATTTAATTTCCGCATTTGTAATTAATCGGTGGTCATGTATAGATTAGGGTTTAAATTTGTAATCTGTTATTTATGGATGAATTAAATTATCTAACATTGTGGTATCAGAGCCTCCCTACTCGTACTTGATCCCAATTTAATTTATTTTGACATGTTCTTCTGTTGGATTGAACTAGGGTTCATCTTTACTCTTACTATGCAATAGTTTTGTTTCATGCTCTGTTCGCATATCACAGGAAACCCTAGAAAATTAATTAGAATCCGATTCAATCTAATAGATGAAAATTTCCAAATTCAATCAATCAATAAAACCCTAGATTCAATTCGGCTGAATTTGTCGAAGAAACTCACCGGATTGGAAACAGTCGTCGGTGTCACCGTCATGTAGGCTTCAGCCACAGCATGATGCCGCCGCCACTGCTATATCTGCGCCAGGGAAATCGACCGCACGCCGGCACCGCCGTGTGGTCTTCAGCCCGTGCATGCACGCGCGTGTGCATGATGGACGCGTCCCATCGCCGCCGTGCGGGCTTCGGCCCATGCGCACCAGTCGACAGCATTGCCACCGCTCTCCTCCTCCGACCGTGCCAGCGCTGCCACGCATGTGCCGCCACCTTCGTCGGGCCACCGCGTCGGACGGGAATCAGCCACCAGCTTGGGTCACCGCCTCCGGGTGCCCTCGTCCTCTCCAGCCAGCGAGCGCCGGGCCGCATCCTTGGTGCACGCCGTCCCCACCGGACCACTGCACCGCCACCATCTTGCGGCGGGCACTCGCCGTCCACCGCCGGAAAAGAGGAAAGGGGAGAGAGGGGACCGATTTTTTAGGGGCTAGGGTTATGGTTTCGGCCGCCGGGGTCCTTGATCTCAGTGCGCCAAATCTGGGTCGTCCGATTTGATCGAACAGCCACGGGCTGATTGCCCTACTCCTGGGCCGTCACCGTTTCGTGGGCCATCTCGGCCGCATGGGCCAGCGCCCTCCGCGTGCTCGCGCACTGCCTAACAGGCCAGCCTCTTGCGGACCGGCTCGGTATTTGGATAGGCCGAAAATTGAATTTAATTTTTTATTACTTTTAATTCCAGAAATTACTTTATACCTTGTTTGGGCCATTGAAAATTACTAAAAAATTAACAAAAATATATTTTATCACCCAAAAATTATTTCTAATCAAATGGAACCAACGGAAAGTTTGCTAGAAAGAATCTATGATGTGAAATTATTTATTCACCAACTTATTTATGATTTCACGTCAATTTAAATTTGATTATTTTCCCCTTGATTATTTGTGCCCAACGGTGATATAATTAAGGATTTATTTTATTATTTTCTAAGTCTTTTCTGCTCGACGGTGACTAAATTTGGAGAAGTATTATATATATATATATATTATTTTATTTTGATCGATGTTTTATATTATAAATTTTTATTTGCAGCTTTGTCACATGTTAAAAGGATTGAGCCACTTGATACGGCTAACTATGCTAAATGGAAAACAACATGCTCCTTAATTTAGGGCTGTTGGAAAATGATCTTGCACTTAGGACATGGATGAGAATGATGAGGCTTACGATAAAAAGTGGTCTGCTTGGGAGAAATCAAATAGTGTCCCTAATGTATATTAAGAGCAACATCTCTCCGTCCATTACAGGGGGGATTGCTGACTCTGACAATGCTAAGACGTACCTGGTCAACATTAAATCAAACTACAGGGCATGTACCAAAACTTATGCCAATACTCTTATCATGAAAATGAGCTCCTCTGTCTATGATGAAAAGGAAGGCATCCGACAACACATCATAGAAAAGTCACACATGACTCATTAACTAAAGACGATGGACATGGAAATTTTAGAAGCCAATCTTGTTTATTTAATCCTTAACTCACTAAACTCTGATTATGATCCATTCAAAATTCATTACAATACTCAAATAGAAAAGTGGACCATTTCAGAGCTTATCTTCCACACAATGGAAGAGGAAGAGCGACAAAAGGCCAAAAGACAGAAACATATAGACCACCTCAACCTCGTCAACTCTAAGGGCAAGAGAAAGTTCCATCAAGGAGAAGTCTCTAGATCAAAGAAAAAGGGCAAGCTATCTCACCCTCCGAAACAAGGAGGGAGTAAGACCGCTCAATCAACTGCTCGACCTTCAGTCGGGCCTGAATTCAAGAATCCTCACTTTCAGTGACAGTGATGGACATTGGCACAAGGACTGCCCCCGCATCAAGGAGAGTTGGCCCATAAAGGTATAAATGAAATTAATGAAATATCCAACGTTAATGAATCCCTGTTTATTGAGTTTTCCCATAATTCTTGGTGGGTTGACTCAAGTGCCATTATGCACGTTACTAATTCATTACAGGGATTGAATGACGTCCAGACGTTAAGAAAGGGGAGCACATCCTAAGAGTAGCTGATGGAGCAGAGATTAAAGTGAAGGCTGTTGGAGACCTCGCACTCAAGCTCCCCAGTGGCTACAATTTAATACTTAATAATGTCTTAGTTGCTCCTTTCGTTAAAAGGAATCTTATTTCAGTTAGTGTCCTAGTAGAGTCAGAATATGACTGTTATTTTTCCAAGGGAACTTGTTACATTAAACATCTTAATAAAGCAATTGGTCTTGCCTTCGTGCGAGACAAACCCTACATGTTCTCTTTAGATGATGATACTGTGATGAATTGTAACATACTATAAATTTTAGGGTAAATTTTTTGCGCAAATGTTTTAAGTTTCGTTCTTTGTTTTCACCGAGTTGGAGCATCTCAAACCCCTTTCGCCTTTCTTCTTTCCGATCAACGTCATCGATCTGAAAGTCCGCCATTAAAATTTATTTCCTTGGGAACTATTTATCTTAAAGTCCGTGCCACAAAATACTAGTGGTTATAAAAGTTCCTAATCAATGCCATACGGATATCCGAAAATCCTAGACTTATTTATTTAATTTTGTCGTATCCAAATCTTATTCAAGTTCCATATTGAATCTCTACTTAAACATTTCTCATTCTAAATTTATCCCATTCACGGATGAATCCGTTCCGTCATCTGGTTCTGAAACACCTACTTTCCTCTGGTTGCCGATCTAATCATCCGTCCGGCTGTTCTGTTATTTTCTTTTTCTTGCTTTCTTCAGTTTAGCCTAGACCGTCCCAGATTGAGTCGGCCAGAACCAGCCAGGTCAGCCCTCCACCGCCTCATCTCTCTCGATCATGCTCTCTATCTCTCTCACGTAAGCACTAACGTCGTCATTGCCGACTACGCCATGGCCACGCAGCTGCTTGGGCCACGCCAACCTCCACGCGTCACTGTCGCACGCGCAGCTGCACCGGGAACCGACTCGAAGCCGAGCTCAATCGTTATCCCGTCGCCGCCGCCTCTCCTTGCCACCGCCTCTGCTCTACGCTCTCAAATTCCCTTCTGTGTTACTACTCTCTAGTTGTCGCCTCAATCCTCTCTTCTCCTTCCCCTAGAACCAGCAAAGCGTGCGCCGCCGGAGTTGCCGTCGATGACACCGTGACGCCGCCGGTCACAATGCAGCCGCCGGCACCGTTTTTCAAAATTCGTCGGCCTCGTTGTCTCTTCTTCCAAATCAAGGCATCCATCACCTTCTCCTTGACTGTGTGCCTCTTCCCCCTCACTTTTCCGAGCCCAATCGCCGCCGGAACCCACCAGAGCCACCGCCGGTCGTCGCTTCCCTGTTCTGCCTTTACCGGCGCACGTCGCGCCGCTGCCCCTTGCCGCCCCGGCCTCGGATGAGGCTGCAGCAAGCTTCTTCTCCCTCGCCAGAAGCTTCCCCATCCGTTTCCCTCGCCGGAGCTCGCCGGTTCATCTTTCTCTCTCCTCCGGAGCTCAAGCTCTTTTGGGTACGTTCTGGTCGCCGTTGTCATTCCTAGCTCCGGCCACTGTTTCTCATGGGTGAGCCGTCCTGTGGGACACATCATGCCGAGGTTATCGACGTCGTTCCATTACTTGGACACAGGGGGCCCTTGTCCTCCTCTTCTCTGTGCTCACGTGATAGCCAGGGAAGAAGATGAACAGTGCCAAACAGACACTGTTCCTATTTGACTCAGCCCAACCACAATCCAATTGACTTGAGCCCAGGTAAAACCAGCCCAAATTAATGCAGTGAACCATCTATATAGTTTATTTTCAGTTTACTGTCAGAGTGATCAAAATTATTCAAGTCTCCCTCTCTACTGTATACTGTATAGTATATGAATCCTAGATTACAATCATCCATTTTATTTGCCACTAAACCGAATCTTGAAATCAATCTGTACGAGTTAAATCGATTCAAGTTTCGGTTCATCTTTGATCCAACCATCTCAAAATACAATCTTACGCTATATCTTGAAGTACCTGAACCTCGTAGGCAATTATCCCTTCACATCATATTAAACACTGGCCCAAAACCAAGCCACCTTTTCGACACATTCCACATTTTAGTTCAATCTTTTTCCAGAAGAAAATAATTTCAGAAATTATTTATTCTCTAGTTCACTTGGTTCACTAATCCTTTAACCTTGGAATTAAATCCAAGACACATTCTTAACTCCATGAATTATTCCGGATCTAATGGTGTTGATTTCGTCTCCATCCAAGACTCAGAAGTCATAAACCTTAATTTTGATCCTAGGGTTTACTATTCATTTAGTACATTGAATCTATTCAGATTTCAGTCCAACCCTCGGTCTGATGAACTCTTTTGGTTAACTGTCGTCATCTATCTAAATTATATTACTCAGATCTAGAGCTCATCTAAAAATATTGATGCACATTCAGAGCGTCAAGTTCATATCATTTATTTTGACCTGGCCTCATTTAATTCCAAATTCTTTTGTTCTTATATGATATACCATACATAATTCAAGTTATTGATTTAATTCAATAACTCGGTAACCTATCATCATTGTCTAACTATTCTTTTGATTTGAGCCAAGCATACCTGATCCATTTATTCTCTTTCAATACGCATTTTAATTTTAAATGCATATGCAGTTCACACGGTTAATTTTGTTTCCATTTTAATCATCTGTAACCATTCACCGACTATAAACCCATTTATATTTCTTTATGTTCATGACAATATTTTTGATTAAACACCAAGTCTGCTCGGTGTTTAACACATGAGAACACCCACTCATCTTATAAATCCACATACGATCACATTCTAGTCATCCCATCGAGTGACTCTGGCCTCCACAATTATCATCTGCTACTATAAGCCCTAAAATATCATCCCATCGAGTGACTCTGGCCTCCACAATTATCATCTGCTACTATAAGCCCTAAAATATATCCATATGGACTTCCAATCCAAATCTTATTCTTCGAACCAGCTAAAGCCTATCCAGATACATCTATCTTTCAATTTGTCACAATATTCTTTCAAACCACCACTTCAAACTATCGTACGACCATATAATTACAGCTCATATATTAACCCAATTGTTGTCATCCTCCTGAATCCAAGTTTATGTTGTTTATCACGAAATAACCTCATTTGGCCTATCGTCTTCTTTTTCGACACACTACTACATAGCCTTTCTTATATATAGCGTAAATTACAATCCCTATCCAAGACTCGATAAGTTCTAATCTTCATTCGGCCATATTGTCTAATTGTACTCCTTTTTACTCGAGTAAACCTTTGTCACGAGTTATACTCGATCTTTATTTATGTGATATTTAAATCAATCACGCATTATGTGAAGCCACATAAAATCATGTCACAATCTTTCGATATGTCTTACTTTGAAATCTATCATACACCATTCTGACTTTAGATCATGACCATCTAGGCATACAATCATAATCTTGATCTTATATTAGTCCCAAAGCCTTCCAAATCCCTTCCATTACTTATCTGATTATTGTCTCTTTCTAGCTCCAATTTGAGTTGTTATTTTATTGTTTATTTATAGCTTTTAGTTTTATGGTTTTGTTTATTGTTCGTTCTTGTGTGTTCTTGTGTGTGCGCGCTAGATCGTATAGAAGAGAAGTCTATCAGGTCGCCGCAGGAGCTGATGTGGACCCAGATGGCTACCTTGAAGCTCCCAGAAAACCACATATTGCAAGGCAAGCCATTAATCTGTCCTTGATCCACTTGAGAACCTAAATAGAACCACTTAGTTATTTTATGCATTATTTACTTACAAAGTTATTTTGGCGTGTCATTATTTTCAAATAATATTGTTATATTAGTTATTGCCCTATACTTAATTTACTATCATTGCCAATACCATAAACTATCATATCATGTTCCCTGGTAACCTAGGTATAGGTTGTATATTTTATCAGATTAATATTGTAATGGATAATACCACCAAAACCCCATATAAATCATGTTTTGATATGAATCACTCGTTTAAAGTGATATGAAGGTTAACTTCAATTAAAGATGATATTTTGAATTACTTTACTATGCCATGTGAAGTGGTGTAATTGTGCTCATCTGCATGATCGAGATATTCAAACTTAGCGTATACTGCTCCAGTGAATTGATGATCTACAGCCTATCTGTGTATATGGCAATATCGGCCTTAGGTGTGTACTGTCCACTGAGTGTTGGTGAGAATTGTATTGAGTGAGGGTGTTGCGTGTACCCAAAAGAGGTCAGGGGGAGCTGGTGTGCCTCTGAGACGCTCAATAGTGGGTGGAAGTTGTGGCAGGGTTGGGACACACCCCCTCCGACGTTCGGGACGGGGCCAATAGCTGCAACATATCCTTTAACCCGCTAGGTGGATCTTAGATGAGCTTGGGGCAGTATTACGTTATGTTATTTATAGTCTTGCAAATTGTGGATATCGTGCGAGTAAAGCTGGGCAGACACTGCAGTCATACAGTATTCGAATACGCTGTGCTCCCGGTTAATGGAAATACTTCATAGGGTGATTCCTATTCTCATGGTATGAGTACTCTTTTATAATTAAAATGTGGATTTGATAATGTTGAGAATAACGGTGATTTAATATTGCTATTGTTTTAAAATATCGTTTTATAACTCCTTATGAATAAAATGTTTATGAAAGTAGGGCAAAACTATTTATGATAGGCTTGTTATCAAACCCCCTTTGATGAACCCTATTACTTTTGTACTACTTGCATGTATTATACTTGTTTATTTACGGTTATAGCTAGCTAGGTACTTTTGTACTCACCCCTTGCATAAAATGTGGTTCAGAAGAACATGTCTTCCTCAAGGTTGTTCGTGTTAGGGTCGCTTCCTTCTCTCGAGCTTGCCTGTGGTGTTGTTGGATCTTCTGCTTGCTGTCTGGTTGGTGTTTTTGAAAAGCTAGGCCGATGTGCCATATTTTCGCTGCTAAGTAAGTGTACTTCGTTGAGCTTATGCTTTTATACCTTTTCTGTGTGTAACTGCATCCTGGGCAGTTGTGGCTTGTGGGATTTCTGTTTATTTTAGGTGCACCCTCACATGAATGTAATAAATGCATGCAATGATAAAAATGAGACTTCATCGAAATTGTGGCACCGTAGCTTAGGCCACATTTCTAGGGGAATCGAACGTCTCATTAAAGAAGAATTGTACTCCCCTTAGATTTTTCTAACGCTGATCATTGCATAGATTGCGTTAAAGGAAAATTTGCTAAATCAATTAAGAAAGGAGCCACGAGGAGCACGAGTCCACAAGAAATAATTCACATTGATATTTGTGGACCGTTCCCAGTGACATCTGTAGATGGTTTTGATTCATTCATCACATTTACAGATGATTACTCCCGTTATGGATATATTTACCCCATAAGCGATCGTTCCAAATCTCTCAAAAAATTCAAAATATTCAAAGCAGAAGTTGAAAACCAGCACAACATGAAAATTAAAATAGTGAGATCGGACCGTGGTGGTGAATACTATGGGAAACATGCTCCATTTGGGCAAAGTCCAGGTCCATTTGCTCAATATCTTTAGATCCATGGGATTATAGCTCAATATTCCATGCCTGGAGAGCCTCAACAAAATACAGTGGCACAAAGACGCAATCGAACACTCATGTATATGGTGTGGATCATGCTTAGTCAACCAACTTATCAAATAAATTGTGGATTGAGGCATTAAAAACGGCTGCACACATACTAAATAGAGTTCCAAGCAAGTTGGTGTTGATAACTCCGTTTGAATTATAGACCGGAAGAAAACCGACATTGAATTATTTAAAAGTGTGGGGCTGGCGTGCATAAGCAAAATTATTCAACCCTCAATTAAAGAAATTATATCCTAAGACTGTGAGCTATCATTTTATCGATTATTCGTCAGATTCTAAACGATATCAATTTTATCACCCAGACCGTGTCACTAAATTTGTAGAAACCAGACCAGTTGTCTCCCTTGGAATATTATGAAATGGGGAGTTCATAGGAAAGGGAAATTAATCTTGAGGAAATTATGGATAGTGTTTCTTCACCTCCGAAAATCCAACAGAGTAATGTCCTTATTATTCATAATGTACAACAAACTGTATATCCTACTACTGGTGCTACGACTACTGCTAAGGAAAATATTGAAACCCATGCAAATAATGAGTCTCGACAGAGTCATACGATACATAATGAAGAAAAAATTCCACAACCTGATCCTAAACTGTCTATGGTCAATAATGAAAATCAAGAATTAAGACGATCGTAGCGGAATAGATCTACCATCCCTGATTACTATAAAATTTACATGGGTGAAGATATTGGGAAGGTAGACGACCCAACCTCATTTAAAGAATACATAAGCAGTCAAAATTCATCCAAGTGGATTCAAGCCATGGAAGATGAACTCCAATCGATGAGTCAAAATAAAGTACGGGATCTACTAGAAATTCCTAAAGGAGTAAAAGTAGTAGGCTGCAGATGGGTCTACAAAACTAAATTAGACTCCAAAGGAAATATTGAACGATTCAAAGCAAGATTTGTGGCGAAGGGTTTTTGGGAGGGAGAAGGAATTGATTACAATGAAACATTTTCTCCTGTCTCTAAGAAAGACTCATTCAAAATAGTCATAGCGCTAGTGACACATTATGATTTAGAACTCAATCAAATGGATGTGAAAACGACATTTCTAAATTGTGACTCAAATGAAAATATTTACATGACTCAACCAGAAGGTTTTGTTGTGGAAGGAAAGAGTCATATGAGATGCAAACTTAAGAAATTCATCTATGGACTTAAACAGGCGTCAAGGCAATGGAACCTTAAGTTCAATGAAATTATCAAGAAATTTGAATTTAAGGAAAATAAGGTGGACAACTACATTTATAGACAAAATTAAAGGTGGGAAATTTATTATACTAGTACTCTATGTAGATGACATTTTATTAGCATGCAGTGATAAGAATTTGCTGCGAGAAACCAAGGAATTTTTGTCATCAAAATTTGATATGAAAGACCTCGGTGATGCGTCATACGTCTTAGATATTGAGATTCGTCGAGACAGGTCCAAAGGGCTGCTAGGATTATCTCAGAAATCATATATTTCTAGAATTTTGGAAAGATATAATATGAGCAAATGCTCGACATTACCTGCTCCAATAATGAAAGGGGACAAATTTGGTTCATTCCAATGTCCGAGAAATGAATTAGAAGAAAAAGAAATGAGTTAGGTACCATATGCTTCAGCTGTCGGAAGCTTAATCTATGCTCAAGTTTGTACGCGACCAGACTTGGCATTTGTAACCAGGATGCTTGGCAAATATCTGTCTAACCAGGTATGGTTCAGTGGAAGGCAGTAAAGAAAGTATTGCGTTATTTGCAACAAACTAAACGTTAGATGCTCACATACAGAAAATCTGATAAAATCTGATAAGCTTGAAGTTATAGGCTATTTGGATGCTGACTTCACATGACGTTTAGATACCAAGAAATCCACTTCTGGGTATATATTCACTCTCGCGGGGGGAATCATTTCATGGAAAAGTACTAAACAAACACTGACTGCATCCTCGACAATGCAAGCAGAATTTGTGGCATGTTATCATGCAACGGGGTAGGTTGTATGGCTGAAAAATTTTATCCCGAGATTACAAGTGGTTGACAGCATTGAAAGACCACTGATAATACACTACGACAATGAGACCGCAGTTTTCTATACGAGTAACAACAAGTCAAGTGAAGCTGTCAAACACATTGACATTAAATAACATGTTGTGAAAGATAGAATACATGATCAAACAATTAAAGTTGAATACATAAACACTAAATCAATGCTTGCGGATCCGGTAACTAAAGGCTTACCTCCCAACTTGTTCAAAGAACATATGGCCAACATGAGATTATGTAATCACCTTGAAGAAGATCCTGAAAACCGGGGCTATTAAGTTCAATGAACACCCGCTTAATTAATCTAGGGTTTATTTATGTGATATAGTGAGCTATAAGTCTTGTTGTCTCAATGATGCTAAATGTTGTCGTGGCACATTGCTTTGGGGAGTGCATTATATGATGGACTCGTAATTAATCTTTAAATCAAGGGAGAATGTTGGTTGATTTATCGGTTAGCTGATATTTAGGAAAGGATATAACCACCATAATCCTATCCGTAATTTATCTCTATCTCTAAATTCGTAACCCTCATGGGCCGTAACTGTGATCGGTGGTTACAGGCCAGAATCGGATTAGGAAAAGCCCCTGAGGCCCACAAGTGTGATATAAAAGAAGAGGAACCCACGGGGACGCTCGTGTGGCTTATTCTCGTACTCAAAGTTCGTAATTGAATCTTTCGATCAGAGACGCGCTGGAAGGGCTTCTGCGGCGATTCTACAACAGTGCCGTTGGAGACCCGAAGGCTGGAGGTTCGGAACAGATCACCGGTGATCTAATCTCACTGGGGACGAAGGAAAGAAGAATGAATTGAAGCAAAGGTAAGAAGGGAATCAGATGGCTTCATCTGCAGGTTTATTTAATTTTCGCATTTGTAATTAATCGGTGATCATGTATAGATTAGGGTTTAAATTCGTAATCTGTTATTTAGGGATGAATTGAATTATCTAACGGTGACGACAATATATTTAAAAAATTATCGAAATTTTTGTACTACTTAAAACATGCCTAGTGGTGGTGACGCGAAATCTGCCATCCCACTACTTTCTACAACTTTTAGCCTTGATATTTCTTAGATATTATGAAATAATTCATATTTGATTCAAACAAATGATATTTGCACAGATCATAATAAATTTCTATGATATTTTGTAATATGTTTCCATGGCTAAGCATGGGTATTTTGCTCGCTGGTTTAAAAAATATAAAGAGGACATAGCTCAAATTTATACCACACAATGATATGATCTGAGTCAAATTTATACCACAGAGAGAGATGATCTAAGGATCATTTTGAACTCTTTTCATATTCACTCTAGTACCATACAGAACTTGATCTGGTCCTCTCTGACATGTACTGCCCTGTGCTGTGGCTGCTCTATGACCATATTGTGCACTGCTAGCTACCTCATTGCCCGATGAACATGACAGAGGATTATACCTTCATTAGACACACAATCATATATATCAAAGTGGTTTCTCAGAAATCCAACGCCCAAACATTGCAAGACATCTCTCTGGCTGGTACTCTGGTGCAGTGTGTCCACCACCCTGGGTTCAGTTGAGCAACATATACATACCATGTTAATTTGCAGCATATAACATAATGCACAATCTTGTATTCCTGCGCGTTATGTTCACGTCATTTGGGTTGTCCAGTAAAAATGGCACAATTCCGTGTGGCAATTCAGTTTTCCACGAGAAGATCTGAGAGATCTGTAAATTGACTGGTTTTCCCTGCCACCTCAACTAAAAGTCTTAAATTCCTCTGGTTTTTGGTTGTTTCTGAAGTTTTTTAACGTCTCGTAGTGGAAATAACTACAGCAGTAGAGCCCACCTTGAAAGTGTTAAATACTTTTGTTCACTTTTCTGATTAGTTTAAGTTTTTGAGTTGAACTGATTGGTTTTCTTTCAACAATCACATTGTTTTCTTTCTTAGTTTTGATAGAGAGGGAGAGTAGCTTGCAGTACGCTGTTACCTTTATAGTAGCGAAGGTCAAGCTATTTGCATATGTTACGGTGAATCTGTAAATCAATTTTATTAAATATGAAAATGTAATTAGGTAACAAAAGGATTGCATATATAATTGCTGCCTATGCCTTCTGTAAATCAAGTTACAAATTCTCACCCTGCGGACTGACCATCCGTATGCCAGGCTCTCCAGTCATCCAAAATTGGATAGTTGAGTGATCTCACCCAGGCCTGTGTGCCGAGAAATGGAACGATGGAATCGTGGTCGCCACTGTACATGAAAGAAAAATAATAATTAAGTTGAATGAAAAGCCTCTTGTCTAGGAAAAAAAAGTTGAAAAACCAAAAGAAACTATCATCTTTGTGGTTGAGTGGTTCTAACTTGTAAAAGTCGCCATATATACTACATAAGGTCCAACCCTCCGTTCCGAAAGGATGATAAACATTAACAATGTGAGATCAAATTATCTCGGATGGTGATTGTTTAGCCTTTTAACAGAAAAAGAAAATAATATATTTACAAACGAAAACAATTTAAGAACAAAACTTTCTTTATAGATAAATAATCTATAGAAAGACTTAGGAATAAAATACATTAAAAAAGCCCTAAAATCAACTCCAAATTTAAGATTAAAATTTAAATTTTGTCTTATAAGCACATACACAGGAAAATATGAGACTGTAATTTTACACCTCCAACTATCAAAACCATTGAAATATCACTGAATTTTTCGAAAACCACAGTCATATGAGATTTGGCATATCCCATGAACCACCACTGGTAATGTGCACATATCTAACGGTGCAAGATGGGAATTATTTCAAGAGACGCATGCATATCATCGAGAAAAAACAAAATTCGCTTTTCTAAATGACGCATGCATATCATCGAGAGAGACGATAATTAACTAAATAAATAGATATCACAAATGTTATAATCAATACATAGCTACTAAATAAATAGATATCACAAATATTTTTAGAATATGAATGCTGTACCAAAATATAATTATTTCAAGCACAATTCACAGACCTGGTTATCTGATCAATCACTTCTCATTTAAGATTTGATTACCCTATCTACCCTTACGTCTTCCTTCGTTCATAATTTATTAAGGAACATCATTTTTTATAAATTTGTAGTAACCTTAGTATCTGCTAATTAACCTTATTTTATAAGTGCACACGCACGTAGTTACATACCGTGCGTATACGTACATCAGCCGTTTCGTGACTTCAAAGCGTACATGGTTCAAATTAATTAAGGGCCTTAGTTACCTGTATACCAAGACACGATAGCCTCTAGATGTAAGATTACGATGGTACTTAATAATGCTCCCAAGGTCCCCAGAATAAGGCAGTAGTCCATCGTCATCGCACCTCACCCACTCATCCACAGTTCCCTTATTTTATCAACATCAGGAGAAATTAATTAGAATGGTGTGATGCCATAAACTGCAAAAGAATTTAAAAAATTACTAATCTAATTTACCTTCTTGATACGAAGGGTTTCTCGTGTGATGTTGCTGTTAGCCCAGAAATAGGACAAATAGTTGGGATAGGTCTGTAGATAGAAGAAATGATGCTAAGAGCTTCATTTTGAAATACAAGGTATATACTATCATTTTGATTTTGCAGTGCTCTCTATGTTTCCATCTTTGTTAACTTTCCATAATAATCTATTAGTAGCATAATATCTTAAAAAAAGTTGTATGTTTGTCTGGAGCTCTTTCATTTTTTCTCAAATTCAATTCTCTGGTTGCTAAGAAATTGAACTGTTATTCATGCATTTGGTTATCTAGAAAGTTTAATTTCTCCATTTCAAAATGTCAATGTTTGTGGCATGGCAAGATAACGCTGTCATGCAAGCTGGTTGGTGCGACATGCTTGACATGCCACCGACATTGACGTAGCAACGTTGTCCTGGCATGCCAATGTCACATGTATCTGCCATGCCAAACACGCTGTGTAGTAGTTGTTGTCTTGCCAGCTTAGTATTGGTGGAGTGATCAAAAGGTTTATAAGGTGAAGATATTTTTATTCGAGATTTAATAATAAAATTATTTATTAAAAAGGTTTTAAAATAAAAAATTTCTAAAGATCGAGTTACTTGACAATCCATTGCCGGACGTGGTGGCAGACGGTTTTGCACCACAATTTCCTCCTTCAGAATCTTTCTTCCAGCAGTAGCATCATCTGGTTTGGGAGACGCATCAATGCAGTTCTTATACAAAATGTGTGCCCCCCAAACTTCTCCAATGAGCTGCAGCGAATAATCGATCAATTAGTCACCAGGAATTCCGAGCTGTGACCCATAGTCGTTCTAAAGAAGTACCTCGAGGTACCGGTACCTCGCGGTATTAAATCGTTTCTGATCATTGGATCTAACAGCGCACATCCTACTCAGCTAAATCCAATGGTGAAAAATAATTTGGTACCTCGAGGTACTTTTTGTTAGACCGGAGCTAATCTCTTGCAATAAGTTGTGGTAGTTTGTATTGAAGCAACTGCCAGATTTTATCCATAATGTTTAAAACAGAAGTCCTAAAGAAAGTCGAGGTACTGTAGGATGCAGCTACACCCCTCTATGGATTTAAGAAGTGTAATTTAGGTAATTTCATTTTTCCAGTTCTTTTTGCTTTTTTACGTCATACTCGTACTATTTTACTTCTTCATAATTCTCGTGCGTAAAAAAACATCAATATATTGTATAAGCAGGTATTCTTTTGTTATTTGAAACATTAGGTGAAGGCACTGGAATTTTTCTAGGGAAAGGGGCACTGGAATCTCAGGTAAATATAGTAGTTCTGCCAAAACTTCTGAACAATCAAAGGCGGAGCTGCATGTGGCATAGGGGTGTCCTGGAATCCTGCCCAAAAAGGTTTTTAGCTATAGCTTATTTATTTTCACCGTATATACACCTATTTCAATTTAAATCTAGACATCTATGTCAAACTAAACTCGGTTTAAAGTAGGATAAAGCAATTGATTGACACCCCATCTGTTTGACTCCAGCTGATCTACCCCTGTGAACAAGTGCAAAGCTTCCCTGAAAACAGAGCATGATCTGTTTAAGCCTGCTTACATCATTGAACCTGTTCATTGCTTGAGCGCAAATTCCGTTCTTGGGATTGGCATAATCCCCTCTCCCGCAATTCTCCAATATCGTCTTGATTTCGTCGATCAAAGTGCATGCAAGATGGAGACAGAAGAATCAAACATTTGTCCTAATGGAATTGTTACAACATAGTAGCACATGTTTATTGCTAGTTTATTAATCACAAAAAAATTAAAGAACCTCGTATAGTTGATCTGAAATGATTCCGACACCGTGAGCGTAAGGCACGACGGTGTCGTGATCGATGCTTTCGCCTGTACTTGGGTTACCAACCAGATATCCCTGATCCAATCAATCAATCATTGTCTACAGATCAGTGAAGAGCTGTTGCTCTACCATCACAAATTCAGATAGAAATCATGTCTCTTGAAATTCTAGTACAAATGTATGCTTTTCAAATTAAATGATTACCTTGAGATTAGGGACAGGCTTGACTCCAGCTTCAGTGTCTAAGTACGGATCATCATTACTAAGAAGCATTACTTCGCAATTGTCTGATCTCTATCAATTGTTCGTCTATTCAGAAAGAAGAAAAACGTATGCATTACCTTCTGAAATCTTCTGCACGAGAAATGGGACTAGTTTTCCAGCGTAGGATTCTCCCCCAACGTACAACGGATTCGCCAAGAATTCAGGATGCTCAACGAACCACTTGATGTTAACAAGGAGAAGAACAAGATCAGCATGGATTGATAATTCAGCTGAAGCATATGAAATACAGCACATGGATTCTAATGTCTCCAGGATAGTTGGGGGTAAAAATAACAAATTAAGCTCTGACTAGTACATGCATATTTACCGCCATATTCATAACTTTTGTGTATATATTGAAATTGAATTTACATGTTTACAAAGTAATATAAAGCAACTTAATCTATCATGTTAAACTTTTTAAGATTTTTGATGAAATGAAAAAAAACGAGGAGACGAACTCTCGAGGCATTAATGAGTTTCTCGTCGAATATTTATTTCTGAGCACCTTGTTGACAAATTTCACGAGCTGCAGCGTGGAGGAGACGTCGCCGACGTTGTAGCCCCCGGGGTCCCGGGAGAAGGAGAAGCCGGCGCCGACCGGCGAGTCGACGAAAATGATGCTGGTGACCTTGGTCCACGAGTAGGGGTGGTACCGCAGCCGCGGCAGGCCGCCGTTGTAGGGCTCTATCACCAGCTTCACCGGACCTGCGCTACGGACGCATGCGGTGGTCGTTAAGCGGAAGAGAGATGGTGGCTGGCCCCGGAGGACAGCGGTTCAGTTCGCTCACCGATCTCGAAGAAGAGGGCGCTGAGGACGGAGCAGCGGTTGCCGCCGTTGAGCCAGAGGAGGACGGGGTCGGTGCCGGGATCGCCCTCCGACTCGACGAAGTAGTAGAAGAGCTCCGCGCCGTGCTCCTCGTCGACGGTCACGTACCTGATCAACCAGAGTCGACGCACGCACGCACCTCTCAGCGCAGGGGCAACCCGGCGTACGGAGGGAGGATGACTGAGGGACGGCGCCGCACGTACCCGGTCTCGAGGCGGGAAGGGAGCGCGCCGTCGAGGCCCGGGAGGGTGGCGACGTTCGTCCGGTCGGCGGCGGCGAGGATGCGGCAGCAGAGCAGGAGGCAGGCGAGCCGGACGGACATGATGTCGTCGCCTCGCCGCTCTCTGCGCGAGATTTTCCTCACTCGTCTTCTACTACCACCACCACCGCACGCAGGCTTATCGGCCATGTGTGATCTACTGCTCCGTATTTAATAATTATTTTTATTTATTGTATCATTTTTATTTTCCTACTTTCGTGACACGTGCATCTATCTTTTCGGTTCTGTTTATACCTACGAGCTGAAATTTAAATTTTCTAAATCTAGATTTGATTTTAGAGTTTTTCATCGAAGTTTGTTTTTCAACTTTGTCTTTTACATCGATAAAAATACGTATATAAAATTTTTGTTACTAAATTATATTTTATTTATAAATATGTTGCTTGATATTTTTTTGTATGCGCTTATAATGCTCGGACAGCTGCCCCTGTGAATGCACATACGTAGATGCCCTACCTCTAACAAAAATCAATAGTGACACATGCCTAGCGCTGGATACCTTAATAGTTTGTATCTTGTTTATGTGCGTTTGCACTGTTTAGCTCGTTGGGTTTACCATGCTACCTAGTAGCTATTTCCTTTATTCTATAAGATATTTGATTTTTTACTTATAATGTTTAATTATTTATCTTATTTAAAAAATTATGAAAATATCATTTATTTTGCTTGTTACTTTTTTGAACTTTAAGCACGACTTGTTATTTTTTATATTTATACTAAATTTTCAAATGAATTAACTAGAAAAGTTAAACATCTACATTATGAAACAGGGGCAGTATTTTGTAACTAGTTTTGGACTCATAACTTGCTTCGGCGTTTCTAGTGTTTTGGTTAGATATTTCACAACGGAACCGCAACAGCTGTGTGGAAACGGACAAAATACCAATTCCAAAAGAAATTTGTCAGTGTAAATTATTTTAGATTTGTCCTACATCATCATTTCAAGTAGGTCTGTCTTTTCGAGGAAGTTACTGGTAACCACAGCTAGAGTATCCCAACAGTTTATCTAAATTAAGCTAAATTTTATCTATATCTTCATTTGGATAATCATCTAAAACAGTTTTATCATTCATATCTATTTGTACTCCAATGATCATCCATATATAACATCTGAGAGCATCCCCAACAGTTCATCTATCCCATCATCTATTCTAAAAATAGAGAATGAAAGGTAAAGATTAAGCTCCAGTAGAACATCCATCTCATTCTCTATTTTTAGATGTTATCCATATTTAGAGAGAAACTCTATATTTGGGTGTTCTCTCCATCCTCTAAAGAAATATGTAGGATGTCATATATAGATGATCTGCTGGAGTACAAAGAGATATAGAGAATGAAACTGTTTTAGATAATTATCCAAATAAAGATATGGATGACCAAATTTAGATGATCTGTTGGGGATGCTCTCATATCTCCATGGAGAGAGAATCAAAATATGACTTTTCTCTCTTCTATTATGGATGACATTCAAAAATAGAAGATGCGATGGATGGTCTGCTGGAACTCCACTTTTACTCTCTATTTAACGTTGATAGTTGATCCGTAGAGGATGCTCTTATATCCATTTTTATCCATATTGGGCTTAATAAAAATAATTTAACGTTGTAGATGTTATTAATTTTGGTACAAACTTAAAACACCATCTTTTCGCTTCTCCTTATAAACCAAAATTTAAATTTATAAACTTAAATTTGGAGTAGAATTTAGGATTTTCTATCATAGTTTATTTTTCAGCCTTAGCTTCTAGATCGCTAAAAAGACATATATAACATTTTCACTCATAAATTATTTTTATCTATAAATATGCCTTTTGTTTTTCCAAAAAGGCCAACCCCGTAGTTGAACTAGGAAAATTTTAATTTAAGATAAATCTATAATAACTTACTCCCTCTATATTTTTTTATATGACACCCTTGAATTTCAGATTATTTTTTATTGCTCATCTTATTTAAAAAATTTTATTTAACTATATAAAATTATAAATTATACTTAAGGTTCATATAATAATATATCAAATTATAATAAAATAATTAGTAATAACGACGTCATATAGAAAAGCAATAGAGGGACTGTAATATAAAAACGAGGCTACACAGGGAAAGCTATGAATCTATATAGGGCTCTAGGCGTCTCACTCACCACAGCGGTGCTGCGTACATCAAGGCTAGCCGACGATGCGGCTTTGGAAACAGGACAAAGGCCCCAAGAGGCGCCATGGACTAACCGACGTGACGCTGGCGCACTCGCCCGCATATATACAACGTCGAGCCTATCAATAACTGCATCGTCGCAAAGGCGATACAGTAACTTGGGTTAGGGGCTGTTTAGTTTTCAAAAACATTTTCTCAAAAATATCATATCAAATTTTTGGATATCTAAATAGAGCAATAAATGTAAATAAAAAAACTAATTACATAGTTAGGAGAAATCGTGAGACGAATCTTTTGAACCTAACTAATCCATGATTAGTCACATGTATTACAGTAACCAACCTATGCTAATGATAGATTAATTAGGCTCAAAAATTCGCCTCGTAGTCTTCGGGTGAACTATAAAATTCGTTTTCTTATTCGTGTCAGAAACCACCTTACGATATCTGCAGACGTGATATTTTGTTTGGACGAACTATAGTGATGCCACGTGCCGTCGTCGACCGATCAGTCGTACTACATACATCCGTCTGGTTGTGTGGCTTGTGGGTGTGAGGTAGATAAAGGATGGAAGCTATCCATCACACCATATTTCTTTTATTTTACACAACACAGTGAAATAAAATACAGTGTAGATATATATAACTACAACTACAGTGTAATTTGTTTGTAACTGGCAAGGGAGGCTATTGACCGTTCAGAGTTATTAATTAGCAAACATGGAATTTGTGGCAAACAATGTATCCTCTCCAATAAAAAATATCCTCTCCAATAAAAAATGTCCTCCCCAATGTACCCCTTGCGAAAAGCTTTTCCCACCAGTGTTCTGGAAGCCGAGTGCGCGCCGCATTTGCCTTCGTGGATCTCGGCGAGGAGTTCGAGACCCTAGGCCCGAGAGATGCACTTCATGAGGACTCCATTGGCGCTGTGTCGGTAGAGGGTCCCTGGTACCAATGCGTACCTTTTGAAGACGTGAGTGACACATTCGCTTCCTTCACGGTCTTAGGGCAATGCGTCTTGCAGGTAGGCCTGGATTTTTGCCATCTAGGCCACCTGTCTAGAGACTTCTGGCCCGACGGGTCAGAACTTGGCCGATCCATCGGGGTTAATGCACTGGGCCCCGAAGGCTCATGGGGCGTCTCCGGCCTGGGATGTTGTTCGGGGCACGGCGATAGTTGAGCGAGCATTTCTTCAAAGGTGCCTGGAGGGGTTGGGGCTCGTACGGACACGAGCCTGGAGAGCTCATCGGTCAACGTGTTATCCTTTCTAGGCATGTGCCGAAGTTCGATCATGTCGAATTGGCATTCCGTACGTCGAACTTCTTTGATGTAAGCTTCCATCTGAGGGTCGGAGCATTGGTACTCTTTGGAGACTTGGTTGGTGACTAACTAGGAGTCGCCTAGCACTAGGAGGCGGCGGATCCCCATGCACGCCGCGGCTCGTACTCCGGCAAGGAGCCCTTCGTATTCTGCCATGTTGTTTGTTGCCCGGAAGTCGAGGCGGACAACATATCGGAGCACGTCATCGGTAGGTGACATGAGGACGACGCCTGCGCTGGCCCCTTGTAGGGTGAGGGAGCCGTCATAGTGCATCGTCCAATGTATGGCTCATGACCACGATCCATTATGCCCTCGGGACTGGCGGCAAGGTTCGCTAAGGATGGATCGGGCTTAATCAACGGGGTCCATTCTACCACAAAATCTGCCAGTGCCTAGCTTTTGATCGTGTGGCGAGCCACCAATTGCAGGTCAAACTCGGAGAGCTCGATGGCCTGTTTTACCATACACCCAGTCCCCTCTCGGCTGTGTAGTATCTGGCCGAGGGGGTAGGATGTTACCATTGTTACCCGATGCGCCTAGAAGTAACAGCGTAGCTTTGTTGAGGCCACAAGCACTGCATATAGCAACTTTTGGGCCTGTGGGTAACGGGTGATGAGGACATCACCGCCAACGATACATCCAAGCCATCTCCTCCTGTCGTTGTTGGTCCTATTACCCGTTCTCGTGCTAAACAACTTAATCCTCAGGTGAGTTCACTCCTGAGTTCATCCTCATCATATTTTGATTGTGGAAACCCGTGCACTCTTCTTTTGATTAGGAATCATGGAGAGGACCGAGAAGGAGTAGGATTCGCGCAGCCTGGATTCGGACTGCAGAAAAACATCGACTTGTGATGGACGCCACGGTCGCATACGGACCCCAATTGGGGCGTTCAAGTACTTCACGGAAATCTTATCAAGTCTAACTTCCAACGGATCCGACCTAGCGTCCATATTTTTTCGGAGTCAGCCACAATCGTCTATTTTGTGCCGAGATGTTTTCTGCCCAAGATGCTGCGTCATCCTATTTTGGCCCAATGGGCCACGTATCATGTTGAGTCCATTATGGACGCATCCTAGGGTTTGAGCACGACTCCAGCACCCCTGTGGTCGTCCTCCCTTGTCTTCTTATACCCCTTAGCCGCTGCCAAGAATACTTGGGTTTTGTTTAGATCAAGTTTAGCCATTGCTACTTGCTTGTAAGCGCGCATGCTGGTCCAGCCACCTGTCTTCGAGTCTTCGGAACCCCACTTCGTTTGTGATTGAGTTTGAGATTGAAACACTTCATTCCCATCTTGTAATTTCAGTACTTGTACCATACTTGTTCTTGCTAGTTCTTCGATTGCTTGTAGGACAGGTGCCCTAGTGGCCGGGTGACGCGCTCCCACAAGATTGCGGCATCCATAGGAGGTGGTGTATCGGTTGGTAAGGTGCAGCGTCCATTGGAAGGTTGTAGTCAGGCCAAGAATGCTGTCTCCTCCAATAGAGTTATCCCCCACGCCTCTCATCGAAAGATCGGGCACAAACCCTAGTGGGTTCCCATCAACGGGTTTTGGCATCCCTTAACGCCTCCCCGATGAAGTAGACTGGCCGCTGCCCCTTGGGGAGGGCCTTCGCTACTTTATCTGGGGCGTCGGGGCCCGGTGGCTCGGGCTCAGAGGGGCTGCACACTCCTCGGGCTGGTAACCACAGGATCCAGAGCCGTCGGGCTGCCTGGCCCCTCAGGGGTCACGTGGCCGCCCTAATGGCCAGGGTCATCCAAGGCCACCGAGCAAGGGGGCAAAGGGCCGCTTGGCCACCACTCGGCCTGAGGGCTTCCTCCGCTGACTCCATCCTGGGTTGTTCTACCGCGAGGGTAGGTTTCGTCAGGATCATCGGGGCAGGTTGTGCCTCTCCACGCTCCACGACGAGTGTCGCACTGATGACATGCGGTGTTGCTTCTATGTACAAGAGAAGTGGTTTCACTGTTTTTGGGGCCACAAGGGTGGGCGAGGAAGAGAGATAACGCTTGAGATCACACAAAGCTCGTTATGCTTCCTGTGTCCATAAAAACGGACCTGACTGTTTTAGTAACTTGAACAGGGGTAGCGCTCACTCTCCCAGTCTCGATATAAATCAGTTTTGGGCGGCCATGCATCTGGTGACGCAATGCACGTCCTTGAATTTTTTGGGGGCCGCATTCCACGAATCGCTTTCATCATCTCGGGGTTGGCTTCTATGCCCCGGGCAGAAACCAAAACCCGAGAAGCTTGCCCGCAGGACCACAGACTATCGAAAGTCTTGGCTAGATCAAAGAGCAGGATCTCTCGGTTGTGTGTTTTGATGACAAGGTCATCTACGTACGCCTCGACATTGCATCCTATTTATCAAAGTAATATGAGTAGAACACTGAAATGTAGGGTCTGCATTCTTTAAACCGAAAGGCATGGATACATAACAATAAGTGTCAATGGGTGTAATGAACGTAGTTTTCTCCTCATCCTCCCTAGTCATGCAGATCTGATGGTATCCTGAGTATGTGTCTAGGAAACACAAAAGGTCGCACCCCGCGGTGGAGTCGACTATCTGATCTATGTGTGGTAAGCGGAAAAGATCAATGGGATATGCCTTGTTGAGGTCGATGTAGTCGATGCACATGCACAGTTTGTTGTTGGTCTTGGGGATGACCATCAGGTTAACCAGTCACTCCAGGTGCATCACCTCCCAGATGAAGCCGGCCTCCAAAAGGCGGGCCACCTCCTCACGAATGAAAGCCTGCCGCTCCGGGACCTACAACCTTACCTTCTGCTGAACGGGTCTTGCGTCCGGTCGCACGACCAAACGGTACTCAATCACCTCCCTAGGGACCCCGGACATATCCGATGGTTTCCAAGCGAACACGTTGGCATTTGCCCATAGAAAGGAGACGAGCGCGTCTTCCTATTTGTCATTCAGGTTGCCGCCAATCTTGGCGGTCTTGGACGGGTCGTCACCAAGCTGGATGAGCTTGATGGGCACTTCATCACCCGAGGTGATCCGCTTCTTCGGAGCCCGCGGAGCTATTGCCTCGGGCCCATGGTCAGTGGATTCTATTGCGGTGGCTGCTCCGAGGGTGTCGGCACGTATCGACCCTGCATCTTTAGCTAGTGGTAGGTGTAGTTGATGGCCACCATGAATTTCACCAACACCGGCCTGCCAAGCACGACATTGTAGGGCAAACTGAGGTCCACCACATCGAAGTCGACCCTCTCCGTACGGAAGTTGGCAGGCCCTCCGAAAAAAACGGGGAGGAAGTTCTGCCCTAGGGACCATACTTGCCCTGATGTTACCCTAATGATGGGGAGGGATGGCTCAAGGTGCATCCCCGTGGCCTTGATGGTTTCGAAGGCCTTGGGGGATAGGAGGTTCAGGGCCGCACTGTCGTCTATGAGAATGCGACCCACGTTAACGTTGCAGATGGTGGGAGAGGTCACCAGGGCCAGATGGGCGCTGCTGGTGACACTCATGGGGTGGTCGGACTGCTCGAAGGTGAGGGGCACCATAGACCATCGTGACCGTCGTGACGCCTCGTGACACGACACTGTGGCCAGGAGCTTGCGCTTCATGGCCTTGAAGCTACGACGGGAAACACGGGCACACGCTCCTCCATCCATGGTGGCGACAACATGCTCGACTTCCTTGAAGCTGAGGTCATCGTCATCATCGGCGGGGGCCGGTTGTTCAGCCTCCTCTCATTGGTCATCGGCAGGGGCCAATTTCTTGGCCTACAACTACAACAAGAACCCCTCTCTAGCAATACATGCTTACCAACGCATTGACCATCTGTTGTAAGAAAACAAACTTAGCAACACTTACTAGTAGGTGAGGTGAGTTTCCAATGGATAATTCACGTTACAGCACATGCGTTGCAACATCTTACATAATTGGCAATAAATAATAGTATATATTGCTAGTTATGTGTTGCAAAGGATGAGTTGCGTTGGTAAAACTTTTAGGACTAGATATGTCAATCTCATTTGTAGTTAACCAAAAAAATTCTCATATATAGAAAAAATAACATATTTCGATCTTATCCGTAGTTAGCCAAAAAAATCTCATTCATGAGAAAAATAAGATATTTTAATCTCATCCGAAGTTAGCCAAAAAAATCTCATTCACGGAAAAATTACATATTTAAAAAAATTCTCATATATAAAAAATAACATATTTTAATCTTATCCGTAGTTACCGAAAAAATCTCATTCATGGGAAAAATAACATATTTTAATCTAATCCGTAGTTAGCCAAAAAAAATCTCATTCACGGAAAAATAACATATTTCAATCTCATCCATAGCGAAAAATAATCATTCATAGAAAAAATAGCGTAAAAGTGCACAAGTCCAGGCTCGAGCACACTACCTTTAGGTTGAAGCATTGAGTCACTAATCAAGTAATCAATGTGTGAAGACTTCATATAAAGAGTACTTAACTTTTCTAATAAAGAGTATATACCAGAAGTGGATTAGTCATTCACGTTCATTTAACAAAATAATACGTTTTATTATAAGTTAAAATATTAAATTATTGTACATGTACGTACGCGGGGGTACATGTCAATAATTTAAGAGAAAATTAACAAAATAATATTTTTTATTGTTAGTTAAAATATTAAATTATTGTACATGTATGTACTCAGGTATAGGTCAATAATATCTAAACTAGAATAATATCAAAATATGTCAGGAGCTCATGAACCTAATCATTATATTTTAGATCATTCTCACGCTCAAGCTGACTACATATTGAGATCTGGTCCAATGGGTAGGGCGTCCCTCCACAAGCAAGAGGTCCGAGGTTTGATTGTCGTCTCCGGTCTTTCTTCATTTATATTTAAATAATAATATAATATAATTATAAATATAGTAATAAAATCAGAAAACTAGAGGAACAGAAAACTGTTTATTATTGAAATTAACTGCGCATAAATATATTGCTACAACTTATCTTCTTTATTGCTAACTAGCCATGCTTATTGTCACATACTACTAACAGTTGTGCATGTGTTGTAATTGATGTTAGCAACGGCAGCAAAGACAACGTATATTTAATGCGTTGGTGCAGACCCTGGCAATACTTATTTGACGTTTTAGCCATATATATATATATATATGTATTGCTAAAGGGGGTTTTCTCTAGTAGTGCTAGCGGCATTCGGCGAGGCTATGGCGGGAGGTGTTGTGCACGGAGCACCATTTGTCCGCCACCCATTCCTTGTCAGCGGACTCCTCGCGGCTGGTCGTGGCTTTCCCCTTGCGCTGGGAAAGTGCAGCGCTATCGGTGGCGAGGATGTGCTCCTCCTCGCCGTCGCACTATGATTTCTTCTTCCGCCGTTTGTTTCGTCGGTCCTCGTTGGACTCAGACGTTGCCGTTGCGGGGGTAGATGTGGCCGGCCCAATGGGGTTCTAGGCCTAGGTTTCCTTGGAGGTGATCTTATCTAGCATGCGGTTATGCCGGACACCGTTCATGAACGCATAAATTACTGCATGAGCAGGAATTCACGGGATGTTGTTCCATACCTGGCAGAACTGCTGGATGTACTAGCAAAAGGAATCGTCGTCCCGTCGCTGCACCGTGTGTAGTTCCGCCTCCTCCCCCGGGCGGTGGAACATGCCTTGGAAGTTCGTGATGAACTGCTGGCACAGGTCCTCCAAGGAGTGCAAGGGAGGTTCATTAGCCAGGCGCACGCCTGGCCCTTCAGCACCATGGGAAAGAAGTTCGCCATGACGCGGTCATCGCCCCCCGCCGCCTCGATGATTGTGGAGTACATCTGGAAGAACTCGGCGAGGTTGACGCTGCCGTCGTACTTCTCGTTAGGTGGGGCCAAAACTTTGAGGGCTAGCGGACACTCCGCAAGCTTTCAACAAAGGCTCTGCACCCGTCCCTGGAGGAGGGCGACGGCGGGGGGCGTGTAGCCATTCATATGGAGCGCACCTCTCTTTGGGGAGACGCTACCCGTGGTGCGTGCAAATGGGGGCGGTGGGGTCCGCGTCACCGGTCGGCGGGTGTGCTCCTCGAGAGGAAGGGGCGCAACCCCAAGACCTGCACGTCGCGCCGCCTCTCGATGCTCAGGCAAGCATCGCTCTTTGTGTAGAGCTCGCTCGCCTGTGCATCACCGGCCATGGACGGTGGTGGGGCTCGGAGGGCTCGAGCTACCGAGGTTGTTCTCCGCGCCCGCTGTTGTGCCACGGTTGATACGGATGCCGCGCTATTAGAGGTCACTATGGACGAGCAATCGACAATGACCAGCTGTTGTTGCAGCGTCGTGACCAGCTTGGCCACGTCATCTAGCCAACGCTAGGCACTAGTCCTCGGGTTTGGGGTGATTGCGGGGTGAGGTAGGAGCGCTTCAGCGGCTTGGAGGGGCGCCCTGTAGGGTGCCTAACTCCAAGCGGCGGTGCTCCTCGCCCCTGTGTTGCTCGCCGACGCGTTCGTTGAGGAGTAGCCAAGATGCGGGCACGCCAGCAATGGTGGCTTGTGCTGCTGTGGGGCCTTTGCCCGCCGTAGGGGCCCCGGACTGTGGTGGCGGCGGAGGAGATCCACGAGGTCGTTTGCGATGGCGATAGTGGTGGCTGTTACCGCCCTCACCAGCCACATCGATGTCGTTCGACACGTCCTCAACCACCACATTCTCCGTCGGCTCGCGAGGCGATGGCGGAATGCGGTTCTCCAGACCTTCCACCATGGCTGGCTGAAGGCGGTAGTGAAGAAAAGAAAGGTCCCTAGAGGGCGGGAAGAAGGGATTTCAAAACCCAAACACACCCCTTTCCTGGCGTGCCAGCTGTCAGAGCGTGAGCTCCTCAAGTGGGAGTCTGAGAGACCCCCATTTCGAGTTTGGCCCAGGGGTGCAAGTCAGGGCCCAAAAGCCTCGGCGAGAACGAAAAAAGATAATGCAGGGTGGATCCGGGAGGTTGGGCTCCTCGGCGAACAGAGATGAGTTAGACAGGTTTAGATCGCCGTGAGGCGTAATACCTGACTCCTATTGCTTGAGCACTATGTGGGTAAATGTGTTAGAAGCTTATACTGAAATGTTCTGCTCCCTTTGTCCATTGGCCAGGGCCTCCTTTTATACTGGTAAGGGGACACGACAACGACAATGACACCTATCAATGGCTGTTACATAGGTCATCATTCAGCTAAAACGTTCGGTCCCATCGGTCAACGGGTGGGCAACATGGGCAGCGTCCTTGAAACTCGGCTGTCCGAACAGTGCCGCCACCCTTGCCTCCTAGCAGTTATCCTCCGCATTCAATGTGACGCTGACGGAGGGGGACAGGCCATCCCTGCGCCATAACAGAGATGTCACAACAGGACGACTTGTCCTTTCCCATCTTTTCTGCGTGAGGGGAGTAAAATGGGGGGCGTGTGCCTGAGCCGCATTTAATGCGTTTCAGACGCATGCCTGCACCCATCATTAGGGTGGCACGGTGCACTACTCCCTCCCTTTGCATTAAAACCGGTGGTTGGGTGCCGATATCACCCTTGTTGCGAGTGAGTCCTGCCCAGGATGCCGAGGGGGTTGGGTCCCGAGACCTCCTCGGCGCTCGTCCATTCCCTCCTTCGGGCCTGACCCCGGGGACATGCGGTCTCCCGGAGCCCGATCCCTTCTTCCCTTTTTCCTTCAGGATTTGCATCCTTGGGTCCACTGTCGCCGTGCACCGTCCATGCATAGGGGATACCCCTGGGCCCATTTATCTGATAATGTTTTAGCATGGTATTAGTGGATGGTTGCACATGTTACGGTGCGGTGTAACACGACCAGTGTATAGTTTAATTTTGATTAATAATTAGCAATATTTTTTCTTTGCTAAATAAATGTTTCGAAATTGTTGTTTCTTGCAAAATAACCCTAAGACTTCCATTGTAGTCCTATGATTCTATGTTACATTTGTCGGTGTGACTTAAATCTTCCAAATTCAACCTTTTCTCTACAAGAAGGCTATGAGTCAGAGGATGTCCATTCAGAAGGTTAAGGCCTTTTTTCACTCAAGCATGCGTGTTGGTCGCTTCCATGAGAATTAGTATTGTTTAGACTATGGCTTTGTAAGACTCTATTATTGTAATTGCTTTATAAGACTATGGCTTTTGTTATTAAAATGTAATAGTGCGCACTCGGGTGGGTCCTGGTTCAGGACTTAATACATGCTTTTGTTTGGAAATTGGTTGAATTTCTGGGTGTGACAACTATACACCTAAAGCCCAATATTAAGCCATACCTTAGTTGATCTAACAAAACTGTATACCATTAACTCATTACAAGCTCAGAGCTCAAAAAGTTATGGATGAGTAGAATAGTGTTCCCACCCAATTTAATGAGTTGAATAAACTAAGCATGGCGAAGTATGCAATTATACAACACATAAAGAATCCCATTTCAAAACAGGATACACCATGATCAATGACTTGCCTTGAGACTCTGAACTTGCTTGAGCTACGACTTCGTAATAAAAGGGAGCGTTGGAATCATCGAAATCAACAACATACAAGTAAAAGTACTCAAAACTATACAAAGAGTAAAAGAACCATTTTTATTGCATTCTTGACACTTTTTTTTGGATTTACTTAAATTTGAATGGGCGTACATGGACTTTGGATGAATTAGTTATGAATTTTAGAAGTTCATGGTGTTTTCTACTTAAACTGGAAATAGAATAATGATTTAACAGAAGGCGACAGAAAAACGATATTGTGGATAGGCCAGATTGAATCTGACTATGATCCCACAGCCAATGGAGTGACATGACATGGTGGCTCCAAAGCCAACGACAACTTATGCGCCTCCAGATCGGAACCATGACCACTAGACCGGCTATGACGAAACGAAAACAATGGGAAGGAAGAACAAAGTTTTACCACTGTGATAGCGATGAGGGAATGACAACGTTGTCAGAGAGTCGATTCACAGCAGTGGTAGTGAAACAACAATGATGGTGGCGTACGACATAGCGGTTGTGGCAATAGGACGCGACAAGGGTGGCGATCGGAGGCAGCAGCTGCTGGCCGGCGGAAGCAAGCAGGCAGAGCAGCGGCGACTGCTTCAGGGCATGCACGGTGCATCGTAGTTCTAGGAGTGGTTTTAACTGGAGTGAAGCTGCCATGTGGGATGAGGGTATCTACTCTACAGTGCAAGTATCCTGAAAGGATGTTTTACAGTTCAGACCTTATCATTTGCACTTCAACCCTTACTTTTCTCTAACTTTACATGTTGGTCCAAAATTTTGCAACTAGGACCTTAAAAATCAGAAATTATTTAATATATGCTGACCCAAATCAGAAAAATCCCGACCCACCCACCCAGATCTGTCTCTCCACCGACCGTATGCCTCCTTCCCCCATTCTGGTGATGATGGCAGAGCTGTCGAGCACAAGGTGCGCCTCTCTCCTCGCTCCGACGTGCTCCTCTCCATGGCGCGACGGCTCCGCGCCCCTCCTTCCTCCTCCTCTGGCATCCCCATCTCTCTCTCCCCTCTCCGACGTCCTCCTCTCCCTAGAAGCGGTGCTGGATGAGGGGGCGGCGGCGGACAGAGCCAGGCGACGGCGGACAGAGCCCGGCAACAGCGGATGGAGTCCGGCGTTGGCAGATGGGTCCCGACGGTGGCGGCCCCTGTCCCGATGGTGGTGGCGGATGGAGCCTGACGATGGCGGCACTCCGGCGAATCGAGCCCGTTCTGCTACTTCTCTACGCCTATCCACCTCTCTGACAAGGCCGCTGGCATCGCCGATCCGACGTGGTGGGCTATGGCCACACGCCACATCTTCCTACTGTGCATGCCATCACTAGCATTCAGGTCTAGGGGCAACACAGGGCGGCTGGAAGCAGGTACCGCCGTTCATGGCGGCGGATGTAACGGACTCAAAAGTTCTCAAATTTCCGAAGAAATATTTTTGTAAAATTGTAATAGTATTCTATTTTTATTAATTTATCTTTATCTTAAATCTGGTTTTCTATTTTATTCAAATTTTAATCAGAATGTATTATCTATAATTTATTTTCTCCAAATATTTAATTTTGAAATCTATAATTTTATAAAGTCTATGAAAAATTTTTATTCTTTTAGAAGTCTAGTAATAACTTCTTTATTCAAAATCTTTCAAATTTCCATTTCAAAATCTTCCTTTGAACTTTTCTATCCAATACATTCCTTCCAAGTTCACTATTTCTTCTCTTCCCTTCTACAGGAGATAAAATTTTCCGTGGACTTTCTCAGCTTCTATTTTTTTGTAGTTCTTATTTTGCTTTTTATTTTATCTTGTAGTTTTAATATTGTTTTATGATTTCTTGTAACCGAAAACCCTAACACTCATCGAGGAGCTGACGTGGATCTCGCCGACTTCATTGGAGCTTTAGGATATCTTGTTACCCAAGGGAGTATATATTAAAATTTGATCAGATAGAACTTTTTACGTTTACTTTACATATTATTAATTTTTATCAATCCATTTTCTGTCTTATAATTTTATGTAATTATGTACTTCTTATATGCATACGTTTGTACTTAAAAGTAATACTTCTTTTTAACTAACTATTATTTTATGTGACTTTATACTTTCTACAAGCATAATGTTATACTTAAAAGTAAATTTCTTTATAAATATTATTATTTTATGTAATCTCATACATTGTAATATTTGAATAAGTTAAGACATGCATTTCATCATTTAATCACTATCATTTTGGAGATGTGGTAAAATACACGTTTTGGATGAGGATGTATATGATACATAGAGGTATCATTTTATGTCGTTATCCCCTTTTGGAACGCTTCTTTACAAATTTATGTTTCTGGTGCAATGTTTTGTGGTTGGAGGTTATGTGTACGCCGGATATGCATGAACCAATGTTAGAATGGTTGGTCACCGGATATAAACAGCCCCCTTATTCTATTAAAAATATACATCCATGAGTTTAACTCCTGTAATGAGTTAAAGATAACTAGAGTTGTGAGAGTACAATTATCCACGGTAAATTATCATGGTAATGTTGATTTTAATACCGTACCTATGCTCACGTGAATGCAAGCCCACATCTAGCCACAAGGTTCGGTCCACGTGTGCAGGTACGTATACAGAATCAGTGTTTTTACTCGTTCCTCCTATCGAGCTCTTAAGCATATTTGTATAGTCCAGCCCATGCATATTTTTAATAGAATAATGTTAGCATGCTCCAATCCTCTTACGAAACTTTTGTATGCACTAAAGCACGCCCTACACGTATCCCTACTTCCTATAAAATTAATATCATTATTTTTTCTCTTAGGAAGCCACATCATCTCAATTGCTTTTAGCCTTATGATGACATATCAAGGGTGTAAATTAAGCCACATCATCTCAATTGTTTTTAGCCTTAAGATGATACATCAAGGGTGCAAATACATCTCTTCAGATTACCTCAATTGTTTTTAGCCTTTGGCTGATTCATCAAGAGTGTAAATTGTTTTTAGCCTTTGGCTGATTCATCCAGAGTGTAAATAGTATCTCATTTCCCAAAAAGCACACCATACAACCCAACCATTTATAACCTATGGATAATTGTTAAAGGCATAATAGTATATAAACACATGAAAAAGTTGTATAGTAGGTAAGAAATTATTTTTGAATTCATATTTGTTCTCCCGCAGCAACGCGCAAGGTATCCATTTAGTTTTTAATAGAGATGCATACCTAGAAGTGTGTTCTTCCTCGGTTTATCTGTTCCCTCTGCCTCCCTCCCATGCATGCATGTGTAATAAATTACTCAACACTCTTAATAAATGTAAAACTCACAAGGTATTTACCTAGACACAATAGCTATTGATCTATGCACAAATTTAGCGTAATTTCTCTTCCAGTAAAGATTTTACTATTGCTACTACGTAATGAAAACGTGTGGATAAGTTATTCAGTGATACGTAATGAAAACGTGTGGATAAATTATTCAGTGACAGTTTCTCCCTGAATATAAGGTGTGTAAAGATTTTACTGTAACTACTATACAAATATGTATAAGGTGTGAGACAGGAGATGAACGGTGGTGGGTGCCTGAGTATGATGTGATGGGCGTGTTTTAGCTATACTGCATCCTAGGTGTAGTATATCTTTACTATTATAAAGATAAAAATATTTCCATCGTCCGTCTGGTTGGACCCACACCGTGAACCAATAATTATGTTATGGCTACCCGCGCTCAACCATGATACAAAATCACTTTGTAGCCCAATGAATAATGTGTGGCTCTACAAGCGTGAGGTTGTAGGTTTAATACCCAGTAGAGTATTTTTGTTATTTTTTCTTTGCGTGCTAGTTGGACGACGCAGTCCAGTAGCTAGCCGCTACCTGACAACACACGCTGCTATACAACCTAATACAACCTAGTCTATTTTTCTCACTATTGCTATATTAAATCTGAATCATAAATGCAATAAGCAATATAGATTGAATGGTAAGATCTTTTTTATATATGAATGTGAGAATTTCTAGTTTTGGATATCCCAGAATTAATGTGGTGGATTTTAGGAGAATTTCCAATTAGTATATATAAAGATCGGTAGGCCTTGTTCGGCCCCTTTCTGATCCCAGATTTCCTCTTTTTCCGCGTACACGTTTCTCGAACTGCTAAACGGTGTTTTTTTTGCGAAATAATTTCTATAGAAAAGTTGTTTTAAAAAACATATTAATCTATTTTATATTTTTCATAATTAATATTTAATTAATTATGTACTAATCTATTACTAACTAACCCCCTCCCCCCTGTGCCAAACGCAGTCATAGATATTCGCTCCCCTTTCTAATCCCAGATTTCCTCGTTTCCCACGTGCACGTTTCTCGAACTGCTAAACGGTGTATTTTTTGCGAAAAAAAATTCTATAGGAAAGTTGGTTTAAAACATATTAATCTATTTCATATTTTTAATAATTAATATTTAATTAATTATGTACTAATATATTACTAACTAACCCCCTCCCTCCTTCTGCCAAAGGTGGTTATAGATATATTGATAAATATGGATGATATGTGTTGGATTATATATATAATTTGAGCTAAATATGTTGTTTAACTGGGACGAAGCATTGTGAGGATTAATTTCCGTATATGAGCTAGACGATGGGAAAACCCTCCCGCTTGGGTAGTTCTTACTTGGAGCTGTTTACCAGTTACTGCATCAAGTACCAGTTAAACTATCAGCCGACCAACCTATTGGGCACATTACAGGCCATTGATGGTTTCTACAGCTATGGTTGAGATTATACTTCTCTAAGGTTTTAGAGTTATCAGCTCTCGCACAATGTAGCTTCCCAGTTGATTATAAAGAATTGGAACCAACAATAACTCACCAATGTATGTCCTATGGTGAAGCTTTACCCTCCTTTTACGGATCCAGGATGTCGGCAGTCGGGCTAGCCCATATCCTCGAGATCTGCTATGTTGGTCCCGAGAAGAATGCCTGCACATGGTTGGCATATCCAAAGTCTCAAGATTTTGATGTGCCTAGGTCAGTGAGACTCAAAGAAGTTTTCTAAGTTGTGACATCCTAGCCCAATATGGCCTGTGAGGCCTATGCGAGCTGTGTGCGCATATTTAGTACCACCTTGCTAGTTTAGCAAGAGTGAAACCAACTTATAAGGCCTCACCCCTCCAACTATATCTCTCTTGGGTTGATCCTTTTACACGAAGTGAGCACAAAAGTGTACGTGAGGTGGTATGTGTAAGTGGACCCGCCCGTCGGTTGGATTGTGTTGCACGATTTTGGAGGGTGGGCTGTTACATAAGTGTTCTTGGGAAACTTATGCCACTACTATTACCCCATGTCTGCTCCGAGTTAGCTTTCATATGGGTAGATTGGCTCAGCCATAATATGAATTTTATCACCCTGCCATAACTTTAACTTCTTGGTGGGAAGAACTGTACCAACACTTGTTTGCTATTTGAGTTGGATTTTCTATAATCGGATCAACTCCGATTATGAAGACAATGATTCTGAGGTACTCCATTTAACTCAAGCAATTTCTTGTTCCTCTCTTCATCCTTTAAGTTAACTTCTTCTTACCTCCTGCAGGATACTATTGCCGCACCGGCTGTTGGCTGAAGTGGTTTGCAAATATAGTATTCTACATTGGCTATTATTGTCTTAGGCCATGGTGCACCGCATCACCTTTAGAATATATCAAGGGTTTTACTTCTCCTGAGGGCTGAAAACGGAGCGGATAGTTTCCGTCCGCTCCAGAAAAAAACAGATACGGAGGTAGCTCAGAGCGGATATTTCTCGGATAATTCAAATACGGATACAAATACGGATAATTTTCTTTGGATACAAATACAAATATGGTATGCCAGTTTCCGACGGATACGGATATTCTGACGGATATCCGAGGATTATAATGGCGGATATCCGCGAACACCTGAAATTAGTTCAGCCCACTTTGATTTCAGATCTGGCCCATCAACCAATTTACTACAAATTGCTTTTGTGCTATTAGACTATCAGTATTTATTGAACTCATTATGTGCTATGCGGTGGACTTATGTCACTTATCTGTTATTCGTGAAATTAAATGTAACGTGTTTAATGTATGATAAGGCCTAAAATGACAACTATCTCGATTATATTAGCTATATGTGTGGTGCTATTTGTCTTTATGAACGGTTTGAGTAGTTTGTATGTTCCGAGAAATATTTATTTTCGTATTCGTGTTCGACTACATCCGATCCTTATACGTATTCGAGATAATTCGTATTTGTTTCCGTATCCGAGATATCCGTATCCGTTTTCGTATCCGCCTAAAAATATAGAAACAAATACGGTACGTGTGTTCTCCGTCCGTTTTCAGCCCTCCTCCAAGCCCACCAAGACTGTTAAAGAGAAAGAAAAAACTTACCCGAGCTACTAAGAAAAAAGTCAAAACTCTAGGTGTTGCTATTCCGGTAACAACTTCATCGGCCGAGCTAGATGCTACCATTGATGCTGCTGCCGATGAAGGCTCAGAGGAGGCAATCAAGCAGAAAGTAATATCCCATCTACTGCCCTTTCAACCTTCAGCATCCTCTGATCAGGTAAACTTCCTTTCCAACTTTGTCCGTTCAATGCATCCTTTAACCTAATACTCACATATATTATCCTCACAGCCTTTGACACAATTTCCAGTTCCGGATTTGGCGCCTTCACCTGCTACCAATAAAGAATTACCCCAAATCAGTGAAGCATTGATTCTATCGGCCAATCTGGAGCTAAAACCACAACAACCAATAGTCCATACTTCTCTAGTGAGTTCTACTATCTAGGTAACTCAAATGTCTGACCATTCAAATTTCTGCTTCACCCTATCATTTACCTTTCTTAACCATCCTTTTCTATTTAGGATTTACAGAATCTATTTTCCTTTGACATCGGCCGGTATGTTGACCCTGCTGAAGTCAATCCCAATATATCTCAAGTTTCCCCTTTGTCAGATGGCGTCAAAAGTCAACTGAAAGACATATTGCCAAGGCTGAACTTCCCCATTGAAACCTTAATTAATGATGTTGGGCCGATTATAAGTAGAATCGAAGAAATCCAAACTAGTGCTTGCCACGTCCAGAAATTCCTCACATGAATTTCTGAACTTAATTGTGTATTAAAATCCCTGTCCAGAACCAGCCAGGGTAAAAAAAAGACAATGTTGATTACATAACCATCGTTCTTAGAAACAACTGAAAATAACACTTATTCTAACGAAAATGCAGTGGAAAGAAAGGGCAGACTAGCTCCAGCGGGTACGGCTCCAGTCCACAGGCAAAGTTTCGACGGTAGACCAGCTCACTCCTGAGAGTCTCCTCCATCAGACTCAACTTCTAGCTCTGGAGGGGAAATAGGGCAAGGCTGAGTACAAACCACCGTACTCAACAAGCAGCACGGAAAAGAGGGTAACAAATGATGCATAGGGATAATCAAGGTCGGGCTAGGGTTAATTGTAATAAAGCACCATTTAAATAAATAACAGAGATTAAAATTGAATAAAGGCAATTAAATAACTTAAAGAATAAGTAAATAACAATTGTAAAATACCACAACAATGTCCAACGTTACACCACGTTGCGACAGGCCCAACCACTACTCAACGTTACACCATGTTGTAGTAGTCCCAAGTGAAAACCAGTTTACCCAAGTCATTAAAGGTTCACTAATCACAGTGAAGCTGGGAGTTCACCCTTAATCATGGGCACGACTATTCGAATAAATTTACTCTGATCAGAGGTGTACAACTGTACCCACAAGACATAGTCCCACTACACTTGAACGTGCGCCGACATACCACCATGGCATACCGGAAAGGGAACTATGATAGGACCCGTCGCATAACCCTCCCTATTCAATCGCCCCCTCCTATAAACCAAGTCGGGCAGCCCCTTCTTGTGCCTAGGTGAATCCGAAAGCAGCATAGGCCATCGTTACACCATGACTCCCATCCATACTCCATCACGCTCACCCTTGCCTGGGTACGTCGAATAGTACGTAATTACGCCCCAAATCCCACCGTTGCCCATTCTGGCTTGTGGTTAACACGGAAATAACTTCCAAGGTTTCCTGCGAACCGGTCCTTACTAACCATGGGCGCGACTCCCAAAACCATACACCCACGACCCACCATTAGCAATATTTTAGTTCGCATTAACCTGAACTGGGGAATGAATCCTTATTACAGCTATTCAGATATAATCATGATTATTAAATGATCCCATGAGCTACTTGATCTAAGCATGGCTAAGCATTAACCTAGGCCTAACTCTAGTCAAGTTACCCCTGGTCTGGCATGAATAATAAGGATTACGCGAAAAATAAATACAGTAAATACTTTAATTAAAACAATGCATGTTTGAATAAATAAAGCGGGGAATTTGCAATAATAGGTTCAATATGATCAAAGATGAGTGCCACTTGCCTTGCTCTGGTCCTTGGGGAACTTCCGCAACGATCTCGAAATAAACCGACTCTTCGGTGGGGTCCGAATCTAAGCGACAAAGCACAAAAATAAATAAAACAGGCACAAACTCTACTGAAACAGTAAAAGAAAGTATTTTTAATGGATTCTTGACAATTTTATGAATTTAATGAAATTTGAATGGACCTAAACGGAGACTAGATGAATTACTTATGAATTTTAGAAGTTTTCTGGGTTTTTTTTAACTAAACAGAGATGTCCTAAATCAATTATTGCACAATTAAATGGGGCGCTGACGTCAACGAGGAGAGAGGGTGGCGTTGACGGCTGACAGGTGGGGTCCACCTGTCAGTGAGGGGGAGAGGGGAGGAAAGGCTGACCGGCGGGCCCGAGGGGAGGAGATAGGAGAGAGGGGGGGAGAGTCGGCCGGCTAGCAGCTGGGGTCCGCACGGCAGAGGGGGAAACAAGGGGAGGGGGAGAGGAGTTCGTCCGGGAGATGAGGAAGGCGACGGCCAGCCGAGCGGGCGGCGACGGCGATGGCCGGCGGCGCGAGGGCGACGACGGTGGGAACGAGCGACGGGGAGGGGCGACGTCGGCGGACAGCCGGCGTCAAGGCGCGACGACGGCACGACGACGCTCGGCTGCATGGCGGTGACGGCGCGAGCGATGGCGGCGCGGTGGATGGCGGGAGCGCTCCGGCGGCGAACAGCGGCAACACGGCGGTGACGGCGAGGCAACGAGAATGGTGGGTGATGACGTGGCGGCGACGACTGGTGACTCGCGGTGCCCAGCGTCGGTGACGCAGCGAGGGCACGGTGGCGACGTCGGAGGGAACAGGAGAGGGACGAGGGGAAGCTGTCACGCCCAGAAATTTACACCAAATTTCTGAACAATAGCATGTATTAAATCTCGGTCCAGGAATCAGCCCGAGTACACACTATGACAAATTAATACACAGTTCCACGACTTAAAAACAAATAAAAACAATTATCTATCGAAATGCAGCGGAAAAAGAAAACAAACTAAACCAGCTAATCTTCAGCTTCAGCTGGCGATGACGGCTCCACACCACAGGCATTCTCGACGGCGGACTGAACCTCACTTCAACCTTCGGAACAACCTTCTTCTGACTTCTGACACAGGCTCTGGCACTTGCTCTGGTGGGGGAAAAATTAAGCAAGGCTGAGTACAAACCACCGTACTCAACAAGTAACACCCAAGAGAGGGAGAATAATGAATGCAATAGGGTACAAGGAATAGGCCAAGGTTAAATTGCACAAAAGCTGCGGTAATTTAGCAAAACAGTAGATAAAATAGACTGAAATAAAAGTAAAGTAACATTTAAAATAATCATCCACTGTCCAACGTTACACCACGTTGCAACAGGCCCAAACCACTGTCGAACGTTACACCACGTAGCGACAGGGTCAACACTCTGTCCAATGTTAAACCACGTTGCGACAGACCCAAACCACTGTCAAACGTTACACCACGTAGCGACAGGGTCAAACCAGTTCCAAGATTAATAAAATTATTAAAGAGGTTAAACTAATCCCAGTGAATCTGTCAGTTCGCCCAATAACCGCGGGCACGGCTATTCGAATAGTTTTACTCTGCAGAGGTGTACAACTTTACCCATAAGACATGTCTGCCAAGCATGTTACCATGCCCCAACGTATCACCACGATACCTCAGTACGGAAACCATGATAAGACCTTTCACCTAGCCCTCCCTAGACAATCGTACCACACTTCAGGTTTCACCCCCTCCTTTACACCAAGTCGGGCAGTCCCCTCTTGTGCCTTGGTAGATCCGGAAGCAGCAGAGGCTTTCGTTACACCACGATTGCCCGTCCATACTCCATCACGCCTACCCTTGCCTGGGTACGTCGAATAGGGACAAGCTAGATTACGAGTCTCACCGTTGCCCATTCTGGCTTGTGGTTAGTACGTGTAAGACCTTCAGGGTTTCCTGAGAACCGGTCCTTAATTGCCATGGACACGACTCTCAAAACCATGCACCCACAGCCCACCATAAGCAATATTTTAGTTGTATTAATCCACAACGGGAGATTAACCATGATCAAAACCATTAAAGGTCTATCAAAGTCCAAGAAATAATTAAACAATATTTGGTGAGCTAGTTGAACTAAGCATGGCTAAGCATTGCCTCACCCTAAGTCTAGTCAAATTAACCCTGGGATGACAATAATAATAAATGGGGCTCAACCGGTATAAAGGTAATGCCCAATAGATAAATAAAGTAAATACATTTGAATACAATGCATGTTTGAATGTAAAGCGAGGAATTTTATAAACATAGGTTCAATATGATCAAAGAAGGGTGCCACTTGCCTTGCTTAGACCCACGAGGAACTTCGGCGACGGCTTCGAGAACAAACGGCGCTGCGACGGGGTCAAAACCTACGACAAACAAGGCAAAATAAACAAAACAGGCTATAAAACTACTGAAACAGAGAAAGAAACTATTTTTAATGGATTCTTGGCATTTTTCTGGATTTAATGAAATTTGAATGGACCTAAACGGAGACTAGATGAATTACTTATGAATTTTAGAAGTTTTCTGGGTTTTTAGCTAAACAGAAAAGTCCTAAATCAATTATTGCGCAATTAATGGGGCTGCTGACGTCAGCGAGGAGAGAGGAAGCTGACGGCTGACAGGTGGGGACCACCTGTCGGTGAGAGAGGGGGAAGAGGAAGAGACTGACACGCGGGCCCGGGGAGGGGAGAGAGGAGGCGGGCGCGGGGACGGCTGACGGGTGGGGCCCACTCGTCAGCGAGAGGGGAACAGAGAGGAGGGGAGCAGAGCGCAGCCGGCGGCGGGAGCTAGCGGCGGCGGGAGCGGCGGAGACGGCGAGGGCCGAGGAGAAGGGGGAGGTGGCGACGGCGATGACCGGCGGCGTGAGGGCGTCGACGTCGGCGACATCGATCGGCGACAGGAGGGCGACGACGGCGTCGGCGAGCACTGGTGCGAGGCGACGTGTGGCGGCGCACGGCAAGGCAGGGGTCACAGCGAGCGGAGGGTGGCGGCGACTGAGAAGGTGGCGATGGCGAAGGTGGTGACGAGAACGGCGATGACGAGTCGGCGCGGAGGAGGCGGAGACAGCGACGGGGTGGCACGGCTCGGAGCGGCGACGAGCGGCGGGAGGGAAAGACGGTGACGGGCGCCGGCAGCGGGGCTTGGCGACCGTGCGACGATGGTGATGAAGGGCGGAGGTGCGACGGCGACGACGACGACCGGCGTCCGGCGACAGCGCGGGGCGCGTGACCGAGCGCGGCGCACGGCGTCGACGGCACGGCGGCACGGCGACGGCGGGCGGGCGCGGGGAGCGGCCATGCGGGAAGGCGCGGGTGACGCGAGTACAGCGTGGCGACGGCGGAGCTGGGCGACGGTCTAGCAGGGGCCGCCGGCGACCGGCGGAGTGCGACGACGACGGCGCGGGGGTGAGCTCGGATGCGATGATGGAGGAAACGGGAGAGGGAGAGGGGAAACGCTCACGGGCGGCGACAGAGAAGGCGGCGCGTCGGCGAGGGCGAGGCGGAGGTGACGACGTAGACGCGCGGCGGCTGGCGACGCACGGTGACGAGATCGGCCGACAGCGTCGAGACGACGGGCACGGCGGCGGGAGGGACGAAGGGGCGGCGCGGGCGCGGGTTGGCGCGGAGGCGGGGTTTCGGTCGCTGACAGGTGGGACACGCCTGTCAGTGGCGCAAGGAAGGAGGGAGGCGAGGTGGACTTCGCTGCGGCGCGGGCGCGGGAGCGGGCGAGCTGGGCCGGAGTCGCGGCCCAGGCGGGGCGCGCGCGCGGGAGGAGTGGGAGGCCGGAGCCGGTCGGCTGGGCCGGCCGAGGGGAAGTGGGCCGGCTTGGCTGGGCCGCCCCGGGAAGGAGAAAAAGAAAAAGAAAAAGGAAAAAGAAAGAGGGAGGAAAATTGGACTTCGGCCCAATTTGAGAAGGAAGGGAAAAAGAAAGGAAAAAGGAGGGAAAAAGGAAAACACCATTTTTGCCGAATTTTAAATTAATTTGTTTGGCCAAATTTTATACTTCTGCAATTTGAATTTAAATCTAGTTAATTGATTTGGAACCCTGATTTAGTTAAACTACTTCCTTTTAGAGGGATTTTTCCTGAGTTAATTAAGCCAATTGTTATTTACGAATTTCTTTTACAGTTTTAGGCCGGGGATAAAACTCCGGGCGTGACAAATCCACCCCCCTTAACAGAATCTCGTCCCCGAGATTCGGAGGAGCTGTTAAAGAGGTGCAGATAAGCAGCCTAGAGTTGGCAGAACTTACCTGGAACAAACTCGGGTGCGGCTTGAGTTTCCTTGGCTGAGACTTGGTTGACTTGGGCTTGCGCGAATCCTGGTTTGTTGCGTCTTGGCTGTGGACACTCCTTGGCGAAGTGACCCGGTCTGTTGCAGTTGAAACAAACCCCTGGCTTCTGAGCTGGTGTTGTCTGGTTTGGCGGTGGCAGTGCTGATAAGGGCTGCAGTTGTCCTCCATTGTTGTCGTTGTCATGGGGGTTGTAGTTGCTTGGGTTGAAAGGTCGGTGTTGACGAACAATCAGTGTCGAAGACCCCTGTTGTTGTCCCAAGTGCAAACGTGACTTCTGGTTCTTTCCTGTGTTGACTTGTTCCGCTTTTCTCTTGCGATCCCTCTGGTTGCACTGGTCCTCCTGGCAGATTGCTTTGTCTACTAACTTCTCAAAGTCCACAAAATCCCTTGAGATCAGCTGTTTGGTCAGGTCATCATCCAATCCTTCAAGAAACTTCTCTTGTCTTTCAGCATCGGTGCGCACATCTTCCGGGGCATAACGTGCTAGGCGGTTGAACTCATGGAGATATTCTGTAACTGTCATGTCCCCTTGTTGTAGATCACCAAACTCACGCTTCTTCTGGGCCACTATTCCATCCGGCACATGGGCTTTCCGAAAACTGTTGCAGAACTCGTCCCAAGTGATATCTGTAATGGCAGTCCGAGTAGCCAAAAGGTTATCCCACCAAACGGAGGCGAGTCCCATCAGTTGGTGAGTCGCGAAAGCGACCTTCTCTTGATCACTGCACTCCAAAAGATTCAGCTTCTTTTCAATTGCATGTAGCCAGTCATTTGCTTCCATCGGGTTGGTTGTGCTTGCAAACGTCGGCGGTCGAACTCGAAGAAACTCTGATAGCCTTGACTGTGCTGGCGGTGGTCCTTGGTGTTGATTCTACTGTTGATTCATCAAGAGCTGCATCATCTGTTGGTGTTGTTGTTGCATTTGTTGCATCATCATGGTCATCATTTGAGCCTGATTGGCTAGAACTTGGGCAATCGTCGGGTCCTCTTGTTGCGGCGGTGGTGATCCATTGCGTGAACTTTCACGGTTTTCTTGACTTCCAGATGCTCCAATGTTGTTGCGGTTAATGTTCCTTGTGTTCACCATCTTCAGAGCAGAAGGAGAAAACAAAGGCAGAGGAGAAAATCAAAGGGGTTTTTCTGAATTACTCGACTGTAATTTTCTGATCTTGATTAAAACACTAAAAAGAGCACTCAACTCCTGGTGGTACAACCATAACACCGCTACTCGTTATGGTGAACCGCTAACCCCAAAACAAACCTACACACACAAAAACTACCAAGCAACGACTAAAAGACGATGCTAGGGTAACGTCTACGGCTCGAAACGGCTGCGACGATTGAAGAAGCAACGCTTGACTCTTAAACGACTCCATCTTCAACTTGAGAGCGACACTTGGAGTAGCGTAGACCTGACTCTTCACCGCTGACAGAACTTGACTCTTCGGTCTTGACACTTGATCGGCTGAAGTTGCCGACGACTGCTGCGACGAAGGCATGGGCTCGTCGATGGGATAACACACATCTAGAGAGATCAAGGTTTGAGAAGCAAGTATGCTCACTAAATTTTAAAAACCAAAAAAACTCGACACCTTTTTCTTTGCAAACGACTCAAATTTTGCAAATCCTAATGCATATGACAGAAGGCTCCTAGGGTTTCCATTTGGCTCATCCTACGGTCAAGATTGGCTCTGATACCAACTTGTCACGCCAAGAAATTTACACCAAATTTCTGAACAATAGCATGTATTAAATCTCGGTCCAGGAATCAGCCCGAGTACACACTATGACAAATTAATACACAGTTTCACGACTTAAAAACAAATAAAAACAATTATCTATCGAAATGCAGCGGAAAAAGAAAACAAACTAAACCATCTAATCTTCAGCTTCAGCTGGCGATGACGGCTCCACACCACAGGCATTCTCGACGGCGGACTGAACCTCACTTCAACCTTCGGAACAACCTTCTTCTGACTTCTGACACAGGCTCTGGCACTTGCTCTGGTGGGGGAAAAATTAAGCAAGGCTGAGTACAAACCACCGTACTCAACAAGTAACACCCAAGAGAGGGAGAATAATGAATGCAATAGGGTACAAGGAATACGCCAAGGTTAAATTGCACAAAAGCTGCGGTAATTTAGCAAAACAGTAGATAAAATAGACTGAAATAAAAGTAAAGTAACATTTAAAATAATCATCCACTGTCCAACGTTACACCACGTTGCAACAGGCCCAACCACTGTCGAACGTTACACCACGTAGCGACAGGGTCAACCCTCTGTCCAACGTTAAACCACGTTGCGACAGACCCAAACCACTGTCAAACGTTACACCACGTAGCGACAGGGTCAAACCAGTTCCAAGATTAATAAAATTATTAAAGAGGTTCAACTAATCCCAGTGAATCTGTCAGTTCGCCCAATAACCGCGGGCACGGCTATTCGAATAGTTTTACTCTGCAGAGGAGTACAACTTTACCCACAAGACATGGCTGCCAAGCATGTTACCATGCCCCAACGTATCACCACGATACCTCAGTACGGAAACCATGATAAGACCTTTCACGTAGCCCTCCCTAGACAATCGTACCACACTTCAGGTTTCACCCCCTCCTTTACACCAAGTCGGGCAGTCCCCTCTTGTGCCTTGGTAGATCCGGAAGCAGCAGAGGCTTTCGTTACACCACGATTGCCCGTCCATACTCCATCACGCCTACCCTTGCCTGGGTACGTCGAATAGGGACAAGCTAGATTACGAGTCTCACCGTTGCCCATTCTGGCTTGTGGTTAGTACGTGTAAGACCTTCAGGGTTTCCTGAGAACCGGTCCTTAATTGCCATGGGCACGACTCTCAAAACCATGCACCCACAGCCCACCATAAGCAATATTTTAGTTGTATTAATCCACAACGGGAGATTAACCATGATCAAAACCATTAAAGGTCTATCAAAGTCCAAGAAATAATTAAACAATATTTGGTGAGCTAGTTGAACTAAGCATGGCTAAGCATTGCCTAACCCTAAGTCTAGTCAAATTAACCCTGGGATGACAATAATAATAAATGGGGCTCAACGGGTATAAAGGTAAATGCCCAATAGATAAATAAAGTAAATACATTTGAATACAATGCATGTTTGAATGTAAAGCGAGGAATTTTATAAACATAGGTTCAATATGATCAAAGAAGGGTGCCACTTGCCTTGCTTAGACCCACGAGGAACTTCGGCGATGGCTTCGAGAACAAACGGCGCTGCGACGGGGTCAAAACCTACGACAAACAAGGCAAAACAAACAAAACAGGCTATAAAACTACTGAAACAGAGAAAGAAACTATTTTTAATGGATTCTTGGCATTTTTCTGGATTTAATGAAATTTGAATGGACCTAAACGGAGACTAGATGAATTACTTATGAATTTTAGAAGTTTTCTAGGTTTTTAGCTAAACAGAAAAGTCCTAAATCAATTATTGCGCAATTAATGGGGCTGCTGACGTCAGCGAGGAGAGAGGAAGCTGACGGCTGACAGGTGGGGACCACCTGTCGGTGAGAGAGGGGGAAGAGGAAGAGACTGACACGCTGGCCCGGGGAGGGGAGAGCGGAGGCGGGCGCGGGGACAGCTGACGGGTGGGGCCCACTCGTCAGCGAGAGGGGAACAGAGAGGAGGGGAGCAGAGCGCGGCCGGCGGTGGGAGCTAGCGGCGGCGGGAGCGGCGGAGACGGCGAGGGCCGAGGAGAAGGGGGAGGTGGCGACGGCGATGACCGGCGGCGCGAGGGCGTCGACGTCGGCGACATCGACCGGCGACAGGAGGGCGACGACGGCGTCGGCGAGCACTGGCGCGAGGCGACGTGCGGCGGCGCACGGCAAGGCAGGGGTCACAGCGAGCGGAGGGTGGCGGCGACTGAGAAGGTGGCGATGGCGAAGGTGGTGACGAGAACGGCGACGACGAGTCGGCGCGGAGGAGGCGGAGACAGCGACGGGGTGGCACGGCTCGGAGCGGCGACGAGCGGCGAGAGGGAAAGACGGTGACGGGCGCCGGCAGCGGGGCTTGGCGACCGTGCGACGATGGTGATGAAGGGCGGAGGTGCGACGGCGACGACGACGACCGGCGTCCGGCGACAGCGCGGGGCGCGCGACCGAGCGCGGCGCACCGCGACGACGGCACGGCGGCACGGCGACGGCGGGCGGGCGCTGGGAGCGGCCATGCGGGAAGGCGCGGGTGGCGCGAGTACAGCGTGACGACGGCGGAGCTGGGCGACGGTCTAGCAGGGGCCGCCGGCGACCGGCGGAGTCCGACGACGACGGCGCGGGGGTGAGCTCGGAGGCGACGATGGAGGAAACGGGAGAGGGAGAGGGGAAACGCTCACCGGCGGCGACAGAGAAGGCGGCGCGTCAGCGAGGGCGAGGCGGAGGTGACGACGCAGACGCGCGGCGGCTGGCGACGCACGGTGACGAGATCGACCGACGGCGTCGAGACGACGGGCACGGCGGCGGGAGGGACAAAGGGGCGGCGACGACGCTCGGGTGCACACCGGCAGCGACGGAGGCCGGCGGGAGATCAGCGAGGTAGGGGCGGCGGTGTTGGCGCGGGTGGGCGGCGACGTCCGACGGCCGACGAGGAGATCGGCGGCTGGCGGCGACGGAGGGAAGCTTCGGGCGGAGAGGGGAAAAGTGGCGGCGGGGCGGCGGCGCGGGGATTTTATAGGGTGGCGGCGCCGGCTAGGGCGGAGCGGCCGGTGGAGACCGAGTCGACGACGCGGCGAACTCGGCGGCGGCGGTTGCGGCGGTGGTTGCAGCGGCGGCGCGGCGTCCGGAGGGGTCAGGGCAGAGGCGGACTCGGCCGGCGCGACGCGGCGCGGGCGCGGGCTGGCGCGGAGGCGGCGTTTCGGTCGCTGACAGGTGGGACACGCCTGTCAGTGGCGCAAGGAAGGAGGGAGGCGAGGCGGACTTCGCTGCGGCGCGGGCGCGGGAACGGGCGAGCTGGGCCAGAGCCGCGGCCCAGGCGGGGCGCGCGCGCGGGAGGAGTGGGAGGCCGGAGCCGGTCGGCTGGGCCGGCCGAGGGGAAGTGGGCCGGCTCGGCTGGGCCGGCCCGGGAAGGAGAAAAAGAAAAAGAAAAAGGAAAAAGAAAGAGGGAGGAAAATTGGACTTCGGCCCAATTTGAGAAGGAAGGGAAAAAGAAAGGAAAAAGGAGGGAAAAAGGAAAACACCATTTTTGCCGAATTTTAAATTAATTTGTGTGGCCAAATTTTATACTTCTGCAATTTGAATTTAAATCTAGTTAATTGATTTGGAACCCTGATTTAGTTAAACTACTTCCTTTTAGAGGGATTTTTTCTGAGTTAATTAAGCCAATTGTTATTTACGAATTTCTTTTACAGTTTTAGGCCGGGGATAAAACTCCGGGCGTGACAGAAGCGCTCACCGTCGGCGACGGAGACGGCGGCGCGTCAGCAAGGGCGAGACAGAGGTGGTGACGCGGTCGAGCGACGGCTTGCAGCGTTTGGCGGCGAGATCGGCCGACGACAGCGAGACGACGGGGCGTGGCGGCGGCTCGAGCGACGGGCGAAAGGTGGCGAGGCGGCGCGGGGATGGGGAATTTATAGGGGAGGTGGCGCCGGCTAGGGCGGAGGCAGCGGTTTGGGAGGAGACCGAGTCGGCGACGACCGGATTCGGTGGCGGCCGTTGCGGGCGGCGGAGTTGGAGTCGACGGCGGCGGCACGGGCTCGGTCCGGCCGGCCGAGGGAGGCGAGGCAGACTTGCGTGGGTGGGCGCGACACACGGGCAAATGGGCCGGTGGCCCATGAGGAGGAGGGGAAGCGCACGCGGATGGGAGGAGAGGGGATGGGCCGGCTGGGCTGGGCTGGTTGGCTGGCTGGGCCGGCCCAAGGAGAGGGGAGGAAAAAGGAACAAGAAAAAGAAGAAGAAAGGAGAAAAAATGGACTTTGGCCCAATTTGGGAATGAAGGGAAAAAGAAAGAAAAAGGAGGGAAAAAGGCAAGCCCCACTTTTGCCGAATTTTAAATTAATTTGTTTGGCCAAATTATATACTTCTTCAATTTAAGTTTAAATCTTGTTAATCGATTTGGAAACACAATTTAATTAAATTAATTCCGGGCGTGACAAACCAACCCCCCTTAAATGGAATCTCGACCCTGAGATTCGGAGGTGCTGGCGAAGAGGTGCTGATGAGTGGCCTTGAGCTCATCTTCTCTTTCCCATGTCGCCTCTTCTTCTCAGTGGTGACCTCACTGAACTTTGCAGAATCTGACCACACGGTTCCGTGTCTTCCTTTCACTGGTTTCTAGAATCCGTGCTGGCTTCTCCACATAGGTCAGATCTTCCTGCAGATCGATGTGCTCGGAGTTGGTTTGCTCTTCAGGCACACGTAGACACTTTTTGAGTTGCGACACATGGAACAAGTCATGAATTCTGGCCATGTTAGCAGGGAGTTCTAACTGATACGCAACTTCTCCCCTGCGTTCCACTATTCGGTATGGTCCCACGAACCGTGGTGCCAACTTTCCCTTGGTCTAAAACCGGTGTACTCCTCGCAAAGGTGTAACGCGGAGGTACACGTCGTCTCTTGCTTCGAAGCCCAAGTCCCTTCGACCGTTATCTTCATAACTCTTCTGCCTGGTTTGAACTGTTTTCAACCTTTCACGGATTATTCTGAATTTTTCTTCCGCCTGACTCAAAACCTCAGTCCCAAAAACTTGACGCTCTCCTGTTTGATCCCAGAAGAGGGGTGTACGACACTTCCGACCATACAAAGTTTCAAAAGGCGCCATCTGCAGACTGGCTTGATAATTGTTGTTGTAGGAGAACTCTGCATACGGCAAATTCTTATCCCATGTTCCCCCAAAATTGTGGGCACAAGCTCTTAGCATGTCTTCAAGAATTTGATTTACCCTTTCCGTCTGACCATCTGTCTGAGGATGATAGGCTGTACTGAAATTCAGTCGGGTTCCCAATTCTTCCTGCAGTTTCTACCAAAATTTTGAAGTAAACTGACTTCCTCGGTTAGAAACAATCTTTATAGGCACTCCATGTAGGCACATGATCCTAGCCAAGTAAATCTCAGCTAGTCTCTTCCCTGAATAGGTGGTGTGAACTGGTATAAAATGGGCGACCTTCGTCAATCGATCCACGATTACCCAAATCGAGTCATGACCGGCAGCTGTCCTTGGTAAACCGGTGATGAAATCCATCCCGATTTCTTCCCACTTCCATTCTGGAATCCGAAGAGACTGTAACAGTCCTGCTGGCCTTTGGTGTTCTGCTTTGACTCGTTGGCAAACATCGCACAAGGCGACATACTCTGCAATTTCTCTCTTCATGCTAACCCACCAAAACTTTTCTTTGAGGTCTTGATACATCTTTGTACTCCTGGGGTGAATAGAATACTGGGTTTGATGAGCTTCTTGAAGTATCAACTCCTTTAGCTCCTTGTTGTCCGGTACACACAACCTGTTTCTCATCCAGATTGTCCCATGTTCATTTTCTGAAAAATCTAGAGCTTTACCAACTCGCATATTTTTCTTTAGTTCAGCTATCTCTGGGTCATTTGCTTGGGATTGGCGAACTTGATCCACCAATGTGGGCTGCGCTTCTAGGGATGCCACAAAACCTTCTTCGACTAAACCCAAATTTAGTCGTTCAAACTCCTGCTGTAACTGCTCACAAACATCCGTTGATACCGCAACATTGCAGTAACTCTTTCGGCTTAAAGCGTCTGCAACTACATTTGCTTTACCCGGGTGATAATGGATACTTAAATCATAATCCTTGATCAATTCCAACCATCTTCGCTGGCGGAGGTTCAAATCCGGCTGTGTAAAGATATACTTTAAGCTCTTATGGTCTGTATACACTTCACACTTGTTACCAATTAGATAGTATCGCCATATTTTCAGGGCATGCACTACGGCTGCTAATTCCAAATCATGAGTCGGGTAGTTACCCTCATGCGGTCTCAACTGACGAGAGGCATAAGCAACCACCTTTCCTTCTTGCATCAGCACACATCCAAGCCCTGATCTGGAGGCATCACAGTAACTTGAAAATCTTTCGCCTGATTAGGCAAAATCAGCACTGGGGCTGACACCAATCTCTGCTTGAGCTCCTCAAAACTCTTGGTGCACTCGGCAGACCACTTGAACTTCTCTTCCTTTTTCAACAGTTGCGTCATTGGCTTGGCTATCTTTGAGAAATTCTCAATGAACCGGCGGTAATACCCCGGAAGTCCTAAGAAACTTCTGATTTGTGAGACCATCTTTGGTGGGGTCCACTTTGTTACCGACTCCACATTACTAGGGTCCACTGCTACTCCTTGAGCATTGATCACGTGACTAGGAACTTCACTTCACGAAGCCAGAAATCACACTTACTGAACTTGGCATACAACTGATGCTCTCTTAGAGTCTTTAGCACTATCCGCAGATGTTGCTCGTGCTCTTCTTCTGTCTTGGAGTAGATAAGAATGTCATCGATAAAGACCACCACAAACTTATCCAAGTATTCCATGAACACCTTATTCATGAGATTCATGAAGAATGCTAGGGCATTAGTAAGTCCAAACGACATGACTGTACATTCATACAGGCCGTAGCGAGTAGTAAATGCCGTCTTGGGAACATCTTCTTCTCGAATTCTCAACTGGTAATACCTTGATCTCTAATCGTTCTTGGAGAAGACTTTGGCTCCTTTCAACTGATTAAACAGATCATCGATCCTTGGTAGGGGATACTTATTCTTGATGCTGACATCGTTCAAAGCACGATAGTCCACACACATTCTCTTGGTTTTGTCCTTCTTTTCAACAAAGATAACCAGGGCACCACAAGGCGAGATACTCGGTCGGATGTAACCTTTCTGAAGCTGTTCATCCACTTGCTTCTTCACTTCTACCATCTTATTGGCTGCCATTCTATAGGGTCTCTTATAGATTGGTGCAGTTCCAGGTACCAAGTCGATACAGAACTCGATCTCTCTTTCAGGTGGCATCGTCATGAGATCATCTGGAAAAACCTCCAGATACTCACAAACCACGGGTATGTCTTCCAACTTCTTCGGATCTTTAACTGCTTCTGCTGGTTGCTCTTCCACCTCCATCCGGTTCAGACTTGTGCCGATCTTTACAGACTCTGGTGACTGATAAGTCACGACTTCAATTTCCACACTGACCAAGGTGATGGTGTGCTTGGCACAATCGATCACTCCCTGGTGCTTGGTAAGCCAGTCCATTCCCAAAATGACATCTAGGTCAATCGACTCAAGAAGGATAAGATTGGCTAGAAACTGTGCTCTTTCAATCTCTATGGGCACGAGCTGACTGAGGTCATGCTATTTCCTGGGGTACTAACCCGCATTGGGTTTTTATGTTCTTCCTTTCTTAACCCATGCAATCCCACAAATTTATTTGAAACAAAGGAATGTGTAGCACCAGAATCAAAAAGTACTGTAGCAGGTACGGAGTTGACAAAGAACGTACCCAGTATTACTTCTTGCGCGGCCTGTGCTTCTTCTGCAGTGACGTGGTTGACTCGAGCTTGCACAAAGCTCTGCCTGCTGCGCTTCGGATTTGGGCACTTGTCGACGAAGTGACGTGGGTCGCCACAGTTGTAGCACACCCCAGGCTTAGAACCTGTATCCTTCCTAGCTAGAGAAGGCTGAGCTGTTGGTGGAGATGCATTCTGCTGCCGAGGAGCTGGTGCTGGTAGAGCACGTTGAGGTGGAGCACGCTGGGACGAGCCACTGTTGTTGAAGTTCTTGGGGTTGAAGGGACGGTGCTGGCGGACAATGAAGGTAGATTGCCCGTGCTGCTGATTCTGAGGATGAGGACCGGTGTGGAACCGAGGCTTCTGCGGATGTGGCTGGTTGGACCTGAACTGGGAGGCTTTCCTTTTCTTATCCATCTGGAGGTGCTGGTCCTCCTGACGGATGGCCTTGTCGACTAGCTTCTCGAAGTCAGCATAACCGCCCGAAAGCAATTGCTTCTTCAACTCATCGTCCAACCCTCCGAGGAACTTCTCTTGCCTTTCGGCATCAGTGCGAACATCCTCGGGGGCATATCGCGCTAGGCGATTAAACTCATGGAGGTACTCTGTCACTGTCTTTGTACCTTGTTGCAAAGTGCGGAACTCACGCTTCTTCTGTGTGACTATCCCGTCAGGAATATGAGCTTTGCGAAAGTTGAGACAGAACTCCGCCCATGCCACTTCTGTGGTAGCTGTGCGAGTAACCAGGAAGTTATCCCACCAAGCAGAGGCGGGACCCATCAGTTGATGTGTAGCAAAGGAGACCTTCTCCAGGTCAGTGCACTGCAGTAGATTGAGCTTCTTCCCAATGACATGGAGCCAATCATTTGCCTCCATGGGGTTGGTGGTGCTTGAGAAGGTTGGGGGACGGACGCGGAGGAACTCTGGCAACTTTGACTGCACAGGGGCTGGTCCATGCTGCTGTTGGTTGTTCTGGTGCTGGTTCAAGAGCTGTTGTAGCACTTGCTGGTGCTGCTGTTGCTGTTGTTGCATCTGCTGCATCATGAGGGTGAGCATCTGTGTGTAGCTAGCGAGGATCTGAGCGAGTGACAGGTTCTCTGGTGGAGGAGGTGGGGGAGGTCCTCCGGTGCTGGAGTGGTCGGTGTCGCGGTTGCCGTTGCGAGTGTTCACCACTAGCCCCTAGCGAAGCAAACCTAACACACCAAAACTAGCAAGCAACGAGTAAAGAACGAAGCTAAAGACGACGTCTAGTGCGCAGAAGGAGAGCGACGGTCGACGGCAGGGGATGGACTGTCATGCCCTGAATTTTTCCCAAGCCAAGAATTAATTAAATAATGTACTAAAAATAATTGGTTAATTAAAGTTCAGGAGAAACCCAGTGTATAAATTAATTTAATTTAATTGGAAGCTTTTTGGATACTCTAAAATATCCCGAAAGCATTTTAAATTATTAACAGGATTTATATTTGAATTGCAGTTAGTAAAATTTGCTCAAATAGACTTAATAAAAATTGGCAAAATTGGAGGCAATTTCTTGTTTTCCCTCCTTCCTTTTTCTTTTCTCTTTCCATCCTTTCTTTCTCCTTTTTTTCCCTTTTCTTTTTCCCTTTTCCATTTTTCCCTCCTGGCCGAACTCCCCCTCTGCCCTCCTCCATGTACGATCTCCTCCCCCTCCACCTCCTCTGTGCGCCCCCTCCAACTCCTCCTCCCTTGCCGTGAACAGCCCCACCACTTCCTCTCCTCACGGTAAAACCAATTTCCAATAAATTAGGACACCAATTTTTATCCCTTTGAAACCTTATCTTTTCCTTTTTAATAGGGGATGGATAACTAGATTTATCTCTAGCTCTCCCCTATAAATACCCCCCAAGGGCCTCGCCTTTTTCCCTTCCGTTTCTCTCCCGTGCGCCGAAGCCTTGCTGTGCCCCTGCTGCCCATCTCATCGGCCGATCATCCTTGCTGCACGACCTTGTTGTGCCCTTGCCGAACAGCAAATAGCCGCTGGCCAATTCCTCTCGAAATTCGTCACCCCTGTTGCTGCTAGCCGCTGTCACGCCCAGAAATTCCTCACACAAATTTTTGAACTTAATTGTGTATTAAATCCCCGTCCAGGACCAACCAGGGTACACAAAAAGACAATGTTGATTACATAACCATCGTTCTTAGAAAGAACTGAAAATTACACTTATTCTAGCGGAAATGCAGCGGAAAGAAAGCGGAAAGAAAAAGGTAGGCTAGCTCCAGCGGGTACGGCTCCAGTCCACAGGCAAAGCTTCGACGACGAATCAGCTCACTCCTGAGAGGCACCTCCATCGGACTCAACTTCTAGCTCTGGTGGGGAAAGTTAAGCAAGGCTGAGTACAAACCACCGTACTCAACAAGTAACACGGACAAGGGGGAAATAAATGATGCACAGGGATTAACAAGGACAGGCTAGGGTTAGTTGCAATAAAGCAGCAGTTAAACAAATAACAGAGGTTAAAAGAACAAAGGTAATTGAATACAGTAAAGCATAAGTAAATAACAGTTGTAAAGTACCACAACACTGTCCAATGTTACACCACGTTGCAACAGGCCCAACCGCTACTCAACGTTACACCACGTTGCAGTAGTCCCGAGTGATAACCAATTTTCTCAAGTTATTAGAGGTTCACTAATCATAGTGAAGCTGGGAGCTCGCCCGTATCCGTGGGCACGGCTATTCGAATAGATTATACTCTGATCAGAGGTGTACTACTGTACCCACAAGACACGACTCCACTACACTTGAACGTGCGCCGACATACCACCATGGCATACCGGAAAGGAGACCGTGATAGGACCCATCACATAACCCTCCCTATTTAATCGCACCACACTTCAGGTTTCACCCCCTCCTTTACACCAAGTCGGGCAGTCCCCTCTTGTGCCTTGGTAGATCCGAAAGTAGCAGAGGCTTTCGTTACACCACGATTGCCCGTCCATACTCCATCACGCCTACCCTTGCCTCGGTATGTCAAATAGTTCGAAGTCATGCTCCAAATCCCACCTTACCCATTTCGGCATGTGGTTAGCACTTAATTACTTACAGGGTTTCCCGTGAACCGGTCCTTAATTGCCATGGGTGCAACTCTCAAAACCATGCACCCACAGCCCTCCATGATCAATATTTTAGTTGACATTAGCCCGAACCGGGTAATGAATCATTATCTCAGCTATTCAGAACTAAGCATGATTAAATGTGATCCCATGAGCTACTTGTTCTAAGCACGGCTAAGCATTAACCTAGGCCTAACTCTAATCAAGTTACCCCTGGTCCACCAATGAATCAAGTTGGATAAACAACGGCAAAATAATAAGGTTTACCCAGAGAAAATAAATACAGTAAATACTTTAATTAAAACAATGCATATTTGAATTAATAAAGCGGGGAATTTGCAATAATGGGTTCAATATGATCAAAGATGAGTGTCACTTGCCTTGCTTTGGCCCCTGGGGAACTTCGGCGAGGATCTCGAAGTAAACCGGCTCTTCGCTGGGGTCCGAATCTAAGCGACAAAGCACAAAAATAAATAAAACAGGCACAAACTCTACTGAAACAGCAAAAGAAACTATTTTTAATGGATTCTTGACAATTTTATGAATTTAATGAAATTTGAATGGACCTAAACGGAGACTAGATGAATTACTTATTGCGCAATTAATGGGGCTGCTGACGTCAGCGAGGAGAGAGGAGGCTGACGGCTGACAGGTGGGGACCACCTGTCGGTGAGAGAAAGGGGGAGGGAGAGACTGACACGTGGGCCCGAGGAGGAGAGAGAGGAAGGGAGAGCGCGGGGTGACTGACGGGTGGGCCCCGTCGGTCGGCGAGAGGGGAACACAGAGGGCAGAAGAGAGCGCGGCCGACGACGGGAGCTGCGGGCGGCGCGGCGGCGGCGCACGGCGGCGACGCATGGCACGGCGACGACGGCACGACGGCGACGATCGGCGACCGGCGACGACGCGCGGCGGACAACCGAGACGGCGGCGCACTCGGCGCAACCGAGCAAGGCGGCGGCAGCGGGCTGGCGCGACGACGGCGGGCGAGCGGCGGGCGCGGGCACGCACGAGCGCGGGTCGCGGCGGCTTGACGACGGCGTCGCGAAGGCGACGACGACCACAGCAGGCAGCGGCGGCGGCGAGCTTAGCACCCATCCGGCGACGGCGTGCGGCTCGGCGGCGGTCGGCCGAGAAGGGGGAGAGAGAGGGGAGGAGGATGGAGACGCTCACCGGTGGCGGCGAACGCGCGGGCGGGTCGGCGAGATCGAGGCGGAGGTGGCGACGCGGGTAGGAGCGGGAGATCGGCGGTGGCGACGGAGATCCGCGAACGACGGCGAGGCGACGAGGCGCTGCGGCGACCGGGCGGAGAGGGAGCGAGCGGCGCTGGGGATGTCCACCGGCGACGACGGGGGCGGCAATCCGACGGCGACGGCGGCGCGGAGGCGGTGATGCAGCTGGACGGCGACGATCAGCGGCTAGCGGCGAAATTGAACGGTGGCGGCGACTCGAGCGAAGAGGGAAAGTGGGCGACGGCGCGCGGCGGCTCGGGATTTAAAGGGCGGGGGCGCCGGCTAGGGCGGGCGGAGGTTGGAGACCGAGTCGGGTACGACGCGGTCTCGGCGGCGGCGGTTGCGGCGGCAGCGCGGACTCGGACTCGGTGCGGCGCGGCGCGGGCGCGGGTGCTGGCGGGGAGGCAGTCGCTGACAGGTAGGCCCCACCTGTCAGTGGCCCGAGGGGGGAGGGAGGCGGCGCGGACTCGCGAGCGAGCGCGGCGCGGCGAGCTTGGCCGAGCGGCGGCCCAGGCAGGGGAGGAGCGCGCGCGGGCGGAGGAGGCCGGTCGGCTGGGCCGGCCGCGGGAAAATGGTCCGGCTCGGCTGGGCCGGCCCGGGAAGGAAGAAAAGAAAAGAGAAAAAGAAAAAGAAAAAGGAGGGAGAAAAATTGGACTTCGGCCCAATTTGAGAAGGAAGGGAAAAAGAAAGGAAAAAGGAGGGAAAAAGGAAAACCCCACTTTTGCCGAGTTTTAAATTAATTTGTTTGGTCAAATTTACTTCTGCAATTTGAATTTAAATCCAGTTAGTCGATTTGCGAGCCTCGATGTAATTGAATTAATTCTTTTTAGAGGGATTCTTCCTGAGTTAATTAAGCCAATTGTTATTTACGGATTTCTTTTTACGATTTTAGGCTTAGGACGAAACTCTGGGTGTGACAAACCTACCCCCCTTAAACGGAATCTCGACCCCGAGATTCGGAGGCGCTGGCGAAGAGGTGCGGATGGGCGGCCTTGAGCTCATCTTCTCTTTCCCATGTCGCTTCTTCTTCTGAGTGATGACTCCACTGAACTCTGCAGAATCTGATCACACGGTTCCGAGTCTTCCTTTCACTGATTTCTAGAATCCGTGCTGGTTTCTCCACATACGTTAGATCTTCCTGTAGATCGATGTGCTCGGAGTTGGTCTGTTCTTCAGGCACACGGAGACACTTCTTGAGCTGCGACACATGGAACACGTCATGGATTCCGGCCATGTTAGCAGGGAGTTCTAACTGATACGCAACTTCTCCCCTACGTTCCACGATCCGGTATGGTCCCACAAAACGTGGTGCCAACTTTTCTTTGGTCTGAAACCGGTGTACTCCTTGCAAAGGTGTGACTCGGAGGTACACATAGTCTCCTGCCTCGAAGGCTAAGTCCCTTCGACGATTATCTGCATAACTCTTCTGTCTGGCTTGAGCCGTCTTCAACCTTTCACGGATTAATCTGACTTTTTCTTCTGCCTGACTTAAAACTTCAGTCCCAAAAACTTGACGTTCTCCTGTTTGATCCCAGAAGAGGGGTGTACGACACTTCCGCCCATACTAAGCTTCAAAAGGTGCCATCTGCAGACTTGCTTGATAACTGTTGTTATATGAGAACTCTGCATACGGTAGATTCTTATCCCAAGTTCCACCAAAGTCGAGAGCGCAAGCTCTGAGCATGTCTTCAAGAATCTGATTTACCCTTTCCGTCTGACCATCTGTCTGTGGATGATAAGCCGTACTGAAGTTCAGTCGGGTTCCCAATTCTTCCTGTAGCTTCTGCCAAAACTTCGAAGTAAACTGACTTCCTCGGTCAGAAACGATCTTCTTCGGTACTCCATGTAGACACATGATCCTAGCCAAGTAAATCTCAGCTAATCTTTTCCCTGAGTAGGTAGTGTGAACTGGTATGAAATGGGCGACTTTTGTCAATCGATCAACAATTACCCAAATCGAGTCATGACCGGCAGCGGTCCTTGGTAAACAAGTGATGAAATCCATCCCGATTTCTTCCCATTTCCATTCTAGAATCTGGAGAGGTTGCAACAGTCCTGCTGGCCTTTGGTGTTCTGCTTTGACTCGTTGACAAACATCGCACAAGGCGACATACTCTGCAATTTCCCTCTTCATACTGACCCACCAAAACTTTTCTTTGAGTTCCTGATACATCTTGGTACTCCCGGGGTGAATAGAGTACTGGGTTTCGTGAGCTTCTTGGAGTATCAACTCCTTTAACTCCTTGTTATCCGGTATGCACAACCTGTTTCCCATCCAGATTGTCCCATGTTCATCTTCTGAAAAATCTCGAGCTTTACCGACTCGCATATTTTTCGTTAGCTCGGCTATCTCCGGATCATTTGCTTGGGATTGGCGAACTTGATCCACCAAAGTGGGCTGCGCTTCTAGGGCTGCCACAAAACCTTCTTCGACTAACCCCAAATTTAGTCGTTCAAACTCCTGTTGTAACTGCTCACAAACTTCCGTTGATACCGTAGCATTCTAGTAATTCTTCCGGCTCAAAGCATCTGCAACTACATTTGTTTTGCCTGAATGGTAATGGATACTTAAATCATAATCCTTGATCAATTCCAACCATCTTCGCTGGCGAACGTTCAAATCCGGTTGTGTAAAGATATACTTTAAACTCTTATGATCCGTATATACCTCACACTTGTTACCAATTCAGTAGTGTCGCCAAATCTTTAGGGCATGCACCACAGCTGCTAGTTCCAAATCATGAGTCGGGTAGTTACCCTCATGTGGTCTCAACTAACGAGAGGCGTAAGCAACCACCTTTCCTTCTTGCATTAGCACACATCCAAGTCCTGATCTGGAAGCATCACAGTAAACCTGGAAGTCTTTCATTTAATCCGGCAAAATCAACATGGGTGCTGAAACCAACCTTTGCTTGAGCTCTTCGAAACTCTTATCGCACTCACTTGACCATTCGAACTTCTCTTCCTTTTTCAACAACTGTGTCATAGGCTTGGCTATCTTTGAAAAATTCTCAATGAACCGACGGTAATAGCTCGCAAGTCCTAAGAAACTCCTGATCTGAGAAACTGTCTTAGGCGGGGTCTACTTGATTACTGACTCCACATTACTGGGGTCCACTGCTACACCTTGGGCATTGATCACATGGCCAAGGAACTTGACTTCACGCAGGCAGAAATCACACTTGCTGAACTTGGCGTACAACTGGTGTTCTCTTAGCTTCTCTAGCACAATTCGCAAATGTTGCTCGTGCTCTTCTTCTGACTTGGAGTATATAAGAATGTCATCGATGAAGACAACCACAAACTTATCCAGGTATTCCATGAACACCTTATTCATGAGATTCATGAAGAAGACCGGGGCATTAGTAAGTCCAAACGACATTATCGTACATTCATACAAGCCATAGCGAGTAGTAAATGCCGTCTTGGGGATATCTTCTTCCCGAATTCTCAACTGGTGATACCCTGATCTCAAATCGATCTTGGAGAAAACTTTGGCTCCCTTCAACTGATCGAACAGATCATCAATCCTTGATGCTTGGTAAGCCAGTCCATTCCCAAAATGACATCTAGGTCTTTAGATTCAAGAAGGATGAGATTGGCTAGAAAGGATGTTCCTTGGATTTCTATGGGCACATTAGGGCTATAAAGGTCCGAAAACATACTATGCCCTGGAGTACTAACCCGCATCGGGTTTCTTAACTTTTCCCTTCTTAACCCAAGCAATCCCACAAACTTTCTTGAAATAAAAGAGTGTGTAGCACCAGAATCAAAAAGTACTGTAGCAGGTACGGAGTTGACAGGAAACGTACCCAGTAATACTTCTAGCGCAGCCTGTGCTTCTTCGGCGGTGACATGATTCACACGAGCTTGTACAAACCTCTGCCCGCTACGCTTCGGCTTCGGGCACTTGTCGGCAAAGTGACCTGGGTCGCCACAGTTGTAGCACACTCCAGGCTTTGCACCTGCATCCTTCCTGGCTGGAGGAGGTTGAGCTGTTGGTGGAGGAGCGTTCTGTTGTCGGGGAGCTGGTGCAGGGAGAGCACGCTGAGGTGGAGCACGCTGGGAAGAGCCACTGGAGAAGTTGTTAGGGTTGTAGGAACGGTGTTGGCGGACAATAAAGGTTGATTGCCCGTGCTGCTGATTCTGAGGTTGGGGGCTGGTGTGGAACCGGGGCTTCTGAGGAGGCGGCTGGTTAGACCTGAACTGTGAAGCCTTCCTTTTCCTGTCCATCTGGAGGTGCTGGTCCTCCTGACGGATAGCCTTGTCCACCAGTCCTTCAAAATCAGCATAGTCGCCCGAAAGCAACTGCTTCTTCAATTCGTCGTCCAAACCTCCGAGGAATTTTTCTTGTCTTTCGGCATCAGTGCGAACATCCTCGAGGGCATATCGCGCTAGGCGATTAAACTCATGAAGGTACTTTGTCACTGTCTTGGTACCTTGCTGCAGAGCGCGGAACTCTCGCTTCTTCTGCGTGACTATCCCGTCAGGGATATGGGCCTTGCGGAAGTTAAGACAGAATTCCGCCCAAGTTACTTCCGTGGTAGTAGTGCGGGTAACCAAGAAATTATCCCATCAAGCGGAGGCGGGACCCATCAGTTGATGTGCGGCGAAGGAGACTTTCTCTTGGTCGGTGCACTGCAGTAGGTTGAGCTTCTTCTCGATAGCATGGAGCCAGTCACTTGCCTCCATGGGGTTGGTAGTGCTTCAGAAGGTCGGGGGGACGAACACGGAGAAACTCTGGCAACTTGGACTGCACAGGGGGTGGTCCATGCTGTTGCTGGTTATTCTGATTCTGGTTCAACAGCTGCTGTAGCACTTGTTGGTGTTGCTGCTGCTGCTGTTGCATCTGCTGCATCATCCAAGAGAGCATCTGTGTCTGGGCGAGAGACGGGTTCTTAGGTGGAGGCGATGGGGGCGGTCCTCCGGTGCTGGACTGGTCGGTGTCGCGGTTGCCGTGGCGGGTGTTCACCATCTGCGGGAGCGGGGGAACAGAAAGAGAAAGAAGAAAAAGAAACGGCTAAGCAAACAGGGGCTTTATTTAATTAGTGAACTGTAATTGTCTTGCTTAAGAAACACACTTAAAACCACACAACTCCTGGCGGTACAACCATAACCCGACTACTGCTATGGTTGTCACGCCCAGAGTTTTATCCCAGGCCTAAAATTGTAAAAGAAATTCGTAAATAACAATTGGCTTAATTAACTCAGGAAAAATCCCTCTAAAAGGAAGTAATTTAACTAAATCAGGGTTCCAAATCAATTAACTGGATTTAAATTCAAATTGCAGAAGTATAAAATTTGGCCAAACAAATTAATTTAAAATTCGGCAAAAATGGGGTTTTCCTTTTTCCCTCCTTTTTCCTTTCTTTTTTCCTTCCTTCTCAAATTGGGCCGAACTCCAATTTTCCTCCCTCTTTCTTTTTCCTTTTTCTTTTTCTTTTTCTCCTTCCCGGGCCGGCCCAGCCGAGCCGGCCCACTTCCCCTCGGCCGGCCCAGCCGACCGGCTCCGGCCTCCCACTCCTCCCGCGCGCGCGCCCCGCCTAGGCCGCGGCACCAGCCCAGCTCGCCCGCTCCCGCGCCCGCGCCGCAGCGAAGTCCGCCTCGCCTCCCTCCTTCCTTGCGCCACGGACAGGCGGGTCCCACCTGTCAGCGACCGAAACGCCGCCTCTACGCCATCCCGCGCCTGCGCCGCGTCGCGCCGGCCGAGTCCGCCTCCGCCCCGACCACCCCGGACGCCGCGCCGCCGCTGCAACCACCGCCGCAACCGCCACCGCCGAGTTCGCCGCGTCGTCGACTCGGTCTCCACCGGCCGCTCCGCCCTAGCCGGCGCCGCCACCCTATAAAATCCCCGCACCGCCGCCCCGCCGCCACTTTTCCCCTCTCCGCCCGAAGCTTCCCTCCGTCGCCGCCAGCCGCCGATCTCCTCGTCGGCCGTCGGACGTCGCCGCCCACCCGCGCCACCACCGCCGCCCCTACCTCGCTGATCTCCCGCCGGCCTCCGTCGCTGCCGGTGTGCACCCGAGCGTCGTCGCCGCCCCTTCGTCCCTCCCGCCGTCGTGCCCGTCGTCTCGACGCCGTCGGCCGATCTCGTCACCGCGCGTCGCCAGCCGCCGCGGGTCTGCGTCATCACCTCCGCCTCGCCCTCGCCGACGCGCCGCCTTCTCTGTCGCCGCTGGTGAGCGTTTCCCCTCTCCCTCTCCTGTTTCCTCCATCATCGCCTCCGAGCTCACCCCCGCGCCGTCGTCGTCGGACTCCGCCGGTCGCCGGCACCCCCTGCCAGACCGTCGCCTTCGCGTCGCCGTCGTCTAGCCGCCATCGCTTGCGCCTGCGTGTGTCCGCGCTCGCCGCTCGCCGGCCGTCGCCGTGCCAGCCGTCGCCGCTGTTCTGCCGGGTGCGCCCGTGCGTCGCCGCCTCTACCATCGTCGCCGTCGTGCCGTCGCCGGACGCCGGTCGTCGTCGTCGCGCCGTCGTCGTCGCGTCGCCGTCGCCGTCGCCGCGCGCCGCCGCCGCCACATCACCCGCCGCTCCCGCCGGTCGCCGCCGTCCGCCTGAGCCGCGCGCTCTGCTCCCCTCCTATCTGTTCCCCTCTCGCTGACGCGTGGGCCCCACCCGTCAGCCGTTCCCCGCGCCCCTCCTCCTCTCTCTCCTTCCCGGGCCCGCGTGTCAGTCTCTCCCTCCCCCTCTCTCTCACCGACAGGTGGTCCCCACCTGTTAGCCGTCAGCTTCCTCTCTCCTCGCTGACGTAAGCAGCCCCATTAATTGCGCAATAATTGATTTAGGACTTTTCTGTTTAGTTAAAAAACCCAGAAAACTTCTAAAATTCATAAGTAATTCGTCTAGTCTCCGTTTAGGTCCATTCAAATTTCATTAAATCCAGAAAAATGCCAAGAATCCATTAAAAATAGTTTCTTTCTTTGTTTCAGTAGTTTTATAGCCTGTTTTGTTTGTTTTGCCTTGTTTGTCGTAGGTTTTGACCCCGTTGCAGCGCCGTTTGTTCTCGAAGTTGTCGCCGAAGTTCCTCGTGGGTCTAAGCAAGGCAAGTGGCACCCTTCTTTGATCATATTGAACCTATGATTATAAAATTCCCCGCTTTTACATTCAAACATGCATTGTTTTATGCAAATCTATTTACTTTATTTATCTATTGGGCATTTACCTATATACCCGTTGATCCCTATTTATCATTATTGTCATTTGAGGGTTAATTTGACTAGACTTAGGGTTAGGCAATGCTTAGCCATGCTTAGTTCAACTAGCTCACCAAATATTGTTTAATTATTTCTTGGACTCTGATAGACCTTTAATGGTTTTGATCATGGTTAATCTCCCGTTGTGGATTAATACAACTAAAATACTGCTTATGGTGGGCTGTGGGTGCATGGTTTTGAGAGTCGTGCCCATGGCAATTAAGGACCGGTTCTCAGGAAACCCTTAAGGTCTTACACGTACTAACCACAAGCCAGAATGGGCAACGGTGAGACTCGTAATCTAGCTTGTCCCTATTCGACGTACCCAGGCAAGGGTAGGCGTGATGGAGTATGGACGGGCAATCGTGGTGTAACGAAAGCCTCTGCTGCTTCCGGATCTACCAAGGCACAAGAGGGGACTGCCCGACTTGGTGTAAAGGAGGGGGTGAAACATGAAGTGTGGTACGATTGTCTAGGGAGGGTTAGGTGAAAGGTCTTATCATGGTTTCCGTACTGAGGTATCGTGGTGATACGTTGGGGCATGGTAACATGCTTGGGAGCCATGTCTTGTGGGTAAAGTTGTACACCTCTGCAGAGTAAAACTATTCGAATAGTCGTGCCCGCGGTTATTGGGCGAACTGACAGACTCACTGGGATTAGTTGAACCCCTTTAATAATTTTATTAATCTTGGAACTGGTTTGACCCTGCGCAATGTGGTGTAACGTTGGCAGTTTGGGTCTGTCGCAACGTGGTTTAACGTTGGACAGAGGGTTGACCCTGTCGCTACGTGGTGTAACGTTCGACAGTGGTCTGGGCCTGTTGCAACGTGGTGTAACGTTAAACAGTGGATGTTTATTTTAAATGTTACTTTACTTTTATTTCAGTCTTTTTTTTATCTCCTGTTTTGCTAAATCACTGCAGCTTTTGTGCAATTTAACCTTAGCCTATCCTTGTTACCCCACTGCATTCATTATTCTCCCTCTCTTGGGTGTTACTTGTTGAGTACGGTGGTTTGTACTCAGCCTTGCTTAATTTTCCCCCCACCAGAGCAAGTGCCAGAGCCTGTGTCAGAAGAAGGTTGTTCCGAAGGTTGAAGTAAGGTTCAGTCCGCCGTCGAGAATGCCTGTGGTGTGGAGCCGTCTTCGCCAGCTGAAGCTGAAGACTAGATGGTCTAGTCTTGTTTTCCTTTTCCGCTGCATTTCGATAGATAATTGTTTTTATTTGTTTTTAAGTCGTGGAACTGTGTATTAATTTGTCATAGTGTGTACTCGGGCTGATTCCTGGACCGAGATTTAATACATGCTATTGTTCAGAAATTTGGTGTAAATTTCTGGGCGTGACAATGGTTCACCTCTAGCCCCAAGCGAAGCAAACCTAACACACCAAAGCTAGCACACAACGACTAAGAACGAAGCTAAAGGCGACATCTAGGGCACGGAAGGAGAACGACGATCGACGACAGGAGACGGATCTTCTTCCTCGTCTTCAGAGCGGCTTCTAGAGTTGCTGGGGAGACCATCTTCATCTTCACCAGAAGCGGACTCACTGCTGCTAGAGACTGTGACGATCCCGTTGCGGTTCCTTGTTGCGTTGAAAGGGGAGACGCCTTCCTCGGGCACTGGGGTCGGAGAGGTTGGCACCATCTGCATCAGTGGTCTTGGTTCATCCGGGGCATCGGGGTAAGACTAAACTCTTGGCGGCCCACGGGTTCGCTTCCTTGCCGTAGTGCGAAGCCTTGCACCACCGGGCTCTGGGAGTCCTTTGAGCCTGGCGTTCTCCTTCTTCAACCGGTCGATCTCATCCTGCAGACGGACGATCTGGGTAAGCTTGGCGTCGTTCAAGGCCTTGGACGCTTCGTGGAGATCGTGATGCATCTGATCAAGGCCCTGCAGCACCGTGCACATCCTACCGAAGGTAGGGTCTTGCTCACTCCGGGCAGACCGAAACCTACTGACCATGGAATTGGGTCCACGACCAGGGTGATACAGGTAAGCCAAATGCCGAAACGTCAGGTCATGCCTGGCCCTGAGCGTTGTCATCAGACTGTAAGCAGCTTCCTGGCAGGCATGCTCATGCGAACCTCCAGCTGCTTCTGCTTCCAAGTTAGGGAGGAAACCGGGGATTCCATGTAGTTCCAATCTGACTCGGTGGGGAAACTCGCCTTCAAGAGGGTGGATCGTGGTGTACTCTGGCTCATAGGGGTATCTTGCCGTGAACGAGACTCTTGCCAACTCTGCCACGAATCCAGCCATTCCATTTCCACGATGATACAAGGGGTGGTCAGCCATCTAAAGAACACAAGGATTAGGAATCAATAGATGCAAAATTTTATTTCTAGATAAATAAATCATAAAAGAAAGAAAGAAAATAAAGTTTTACCCGTAAATCGATTTACTCACGCTTTTCAGCCAAAAGGGGTTTTGTCTTTTTAAATGACTCACGCTTTTGAAAAGCACTAACCCATTTTCAAAACACTCTAACTTTCGCAAACTATGCACAAACATGAAAAGCAGAGGGCTCTTAGGGTTTCCATTGGGCTGATCCTAGGTCAAAGGAGGCTCTGATACCAACTTGTCACGCCCAGAAATTCCTCACACGAATTTCTGAACTTAATTGTGTATTAAATCCCTGTCCAGGACCAGCCAGGGTACACAAAAAGACAATGTTGATTACATAACCATCGTTCTTTGAAACAACTGAAAATTACACTTATTCTAGCGGAAATGCAGCGGAAAGAAAAAGGTAGGCTAGCTCCAGCGGGTACGGCTCCAGTCCACAGGCAAAGCTTCGACGGCGAATCAGCTCACTCCTGAGAGGCACCTCCATCGGACTCAACTTCTAGCTCTGGTGGGGAAGTTAAGCAAGGCTGAGTACAAACCACCGTACTCAACAAGTAACACGGAGAAGGGGAAAATAAATGATGCACAGGGATTAACAAGGACAGGCTAGGGTTAGTTGCAATAAAGCAGCAGTTAAACAAATAACAGAGGTTAAAAGAACAAAGGTAATTGAATACAGTAAAGCATAAGTAAATAACAGTTGTAAAGTACCACAACACTGTCCAACGTTACACCACGTTGCAACAGGCCCAACCGCTACTCAACGTTACACCACGTTGCAGTAGTCCCGAGTGATAACCAATTTTCTCAAGTTATTAGAGGTTCACTAATCACAGTGAAGCTAGGAGCTCGCCCGTATCCGTGGGCACGACTATTCGAAGAGATTACACTCTGATCAGAGGTGTACTACTGTACCCACAAGACACGACTCCACTGCACTTGAACGTGCACCGACATACCACCATGGCATACCGGAAAGGAACCGTGATAGGACCCATCACATAACCCTCCCTATTTAATCGCACCACACTTCAGGTTTCACCCCCTCCTTTACACCAAGTCGGGCAGTCCCCTCTTGTGCCTTGGTAGATCTGGAAGTAGCAGAGGCTTTCGTTACACCATGATTGCCCGTCCATACTCCATCACGCCTACCCTTGCCTCGGTACGTCAAATAGTTCGAAGTCATGCTCCAAATCCCACCTTACCCATTTCGGCATGTGGTTAGCACTTAATTACTTCCAGGGTTTCCCGTGAACCGGTCCTTAATTGCCATGGGTGCAACTCTCAAAACCATGCACCCACAGCCCACCATGATCAATATTTTAGTTGACATTAGCCCGAACCGGGTAATGAATCATTATCTCAGCTATTCAGAACTAAGCATGATTAAATGTGATCCCATGAGCTACTTGTTCTAAGCACGGCTAAGCATTAACCTTGGCCTAACTCTAATCAAGTTACCCCTGGTCCACCAATGAATCAAGTTGGATAAACAACGGCATAATAATAAGGTTTACCCGGAGAAAATAAATACACTAAATACTTTAATTAAAACAATGCATATTTGAAATAATAAAGCGGGGAATTTACAATAATGGGTTCAATATGATCAAAGATGAGTGTCACTTGCCTTGCTCTGGCCCCTGGGGAACTTCGGCGACGATCTCGAAGTAAACCGGCTCTTCGCCGGGGTCCGAATCTAAGCGACAAAGCACAAAAATAAAGAAAACAGGCACAAACTCTACTGAAACAGCAAAAGAAACTATTTTTAATGGATTCTTGACTATTTTATGAATTTAATGAAATTTGAATGGACCTAAACGGAGACTAGATGAATTACTTATGAATTTCAGAAGTTTTCTGGGTTTTTTAGCTAAACAGAAAAGGCCTAAATCAATTATTGCGCAATTAATGGGGCTGCTGACATCAGCGAGGAGAGAGGAGGCTGACGGCTGATAGGTGGGGACCACCTGTCGGTGAGAGAAAGGGCGAGGGAGAGACTGACACGCGGGCCCGGGGAGGAGAGAGAGGAAGGGAGAGCGCGGGGTGACTGACGGGTGGGCCCCGTCGGTCGGCGAGAGGGGAACAGAGAGGGGAGCAGAGAGCGCGGCCGGCGACGGGAGCTGCGGGTGGCGCGGTGGCGGCGCACGGCGGCGGCGCACGGCATGGCGACGACGGCGCGACGGCGACGACCGGTGACCGGCGACGACGAGCGGCGCACAACCGAGACGGCGGCGCACTCGGCGCAACCGAGCAAGGCGGCGGCAGCGGGCTGGCGCGACGACGGCGAGCGAGCGGCGGGCGCGGGCACGCACGAGCGCGGGTGGCGGCGGCTTGTCGACAGCGTCGCGAAGGCGACGACGACCGCAGCAGGTGGCGGCGGCGACGAGCTTCGCACCCATCCGGCAACGGCGTGCGGCTCGGCGGCGGTTGGCCGGGAAGGGGGAGAGAGAGGGCAGGAGTATGGAGACGCTCACCGGCAGCGGCGAACGCGCGGGCGGGTCGGCGAGATCGAGGCGGAGGTGGCGACGCGGGTAGCAGCGGGAGATCGGCGGTGGCGACGAAGATCGGCGAACGACGGCGAGGCGACGAGGCGCTGCGGCGACCGGGCGGAGAGGGAGCGCGCGGCGCTGGGGATGTCCACCAGCGACGACGGGGGCGGCAATCCGACTGCGACGGCGGCGCGGAGGCGGTGACGCAGCTGGACAGCGACGTCCAGCGGCTGGCGGCGAGATTGAACGGTGGCGGCGAAGGGCGACAGCGCGGCGGCGACTCGAGCGAAGAGGGAAAGTGGGCGACGGCGCGCGGCGGCTCGGGATTTAAAGGGCGGGGGCGCCGGCTAGGGCGGGCGGAGGTTGGAGACCGAGTCGGGTATGACGCGGTCTCGGCGGCGGCTGTTGCGGCGGCGGCGGTTGCGGCTGCGGCGCGGACTCGGACTCGGCGCAGCGCGGCGCGGGCGCGGGTGCTGGCAGGGAGGCGGTCGCTGACAGGTGGGCCCCACATGTCAGTGGCGCGAGTGGGGAGGGAGGCGGCGCGGACTCGCTGGCAAGCGCGGCGCGGCGAGCTGGGCCGAGCGGCGGCCCAGGCGGTGGAGGAGCGCGCGCAGGCGGAGGAGGCCGGTTGGCTGGGCCGGCCGAGGGAAAATGGGCCGGCTCGACTGGGCCGGCCCGGGAAGGAAGAAAAGAAAAGAGAAAAAGAAAAAGAAAAAGGAGGGAGGAAAATTGGACTTCGGCCCAATTTGAGAAGGAAGGGAAAAAGAAAGGAAAAAGGAGGGAAAAAGGAAAACCCCACTTTTGCCGAGTTTTAAATTAATTTGTTTGGTAAAATTTTACTTCTGCAATTTGAATTTAAATTCAGTTAGTCGATTTGCGAGCCTTGATTTAATTGAATTAATTCTTTTTAGAGGGATTCTTCCTGAGTTAATTAAGCCAATTGTTATTTACGGATTTCTTTTTACGATTTTAGGCTTAGGACAAAACTCCGGATGTGACAGCCGCCCCTGCCACCAGCCCCCGCAGGCGTGCGAAACGCTCTTTTCACACGGGTATTTGCCCTGCCCTGCGCTAGCCGAGCCGCTGCTAGTGTCGAGCACCATCTCTGTTCAGCACACTGGTTGCTCCCTGTTTTTGCAGCAGCCCAATCCGATCTATTCCGCCGAATCTCAGGTTCGCATATATTTTATTCTTGCGAATCAATCTAAGTTAATCTACTGTTTAGTTGTTTATGTTTCCTAGTCAAACAACGAGGAACGGTAGCAATCCATCGTCGATCTCTCCACCAAATCTCAGGTTCGCATACGTTTTACTCATGCGAATCAATCTATTTTTGATCTACCATGTAATTGTTTAGATTTCCAATCTAATTAGCTAGCGTCAGATTGATCTACAGTGCGGACCTTAATTTCGAAAACATTGATTGGTTTAACGTTAAAGTCGTTTTGTCACACCCGGAGTTTTGTCCCAAGCCTAAGTTCGTAAAAGAAATCCGAAAATAACAATTGGCTTAATTAACCCAGGAAAAATCCCTCTAAAAGAAATAAATTCAATTAAATCGAGGCTCGCAAATCGACTAACTGGATTTAAATTCAAATTGCAGAAGTATAAAATTTGGCCAAACAAATTAATTTAAAACTCGGCAAAAATGGGGTTCCAAATCAATTAACCGCCGCTCGTCCGCGTCCCCACCTCCGCATCGCCCTCGCCGACGCGCCGCCGTCTCCGTCGCCGCTGGTGAGCTCTCCACTCCTCTCTCCCTCTTTCTTCCCTCTTTGCCGCCGCTGCCGACCTCCCCGTGCCATCAGTAAGCGCCAGGAGCCACACGCCGCCACCGCCGGGTCGCCGCCCGACGTCGTCGCTATCACACCGTCGTTGCCGTGCCGTTCGCCGTCACCGCCGTGCGCCACTGCTCCGGTTGCACCGTCGTCGTGCGCCGCCGCTCCGGTCGCGTCCGTCGCTCGGCCGCCAAGCTGCGTCGCTGCTTGGCCGACGCCGTCGTCGCCCTCCGATCGCCGGTCGATGTCGCTGACGTCGATGCGCTCGCGCCGCCGGTCATCGCCGTCGCCACCTTCTCCTTCACCGTCGGCCGACATCGCCAGACCCCGCCGCCGTCGCTGGTTGCCGACCGCCGCCGCTCAGCCGCCCTCTCCCTCCAGCCGAAGCCGAGTGCATCGTCCCCTTTCCCTCTCTGTTTTCTCTCTCTGCCAGCCGGGGCCCACCCGTCAGTCGGCTGATCTCCTCTTTCCTCTCTCCTCCCCGGGTCCCACCTGTCAGCCCCTCATCCACCCCTTTCTCCCACCGACAGGTGGTCCCCACCTATCAGCCGTCAGCTCCTCTCTCCTCGCTGACGTCAGCAGCCCCATTAATTGCGCAATAATTCAATTAAGGTTTTCTGTTTAGTTTAAAAACACAGATAATCTTCTAAAATTCATAAGTAATTCATCTAGTCTCCGTTTAGGTCCATTCAAGTTTCTTTAAATCTAGAAAAATGCCAAGAATCCATTAAAAATATTTTCTTTCTCTGTTTCAGTAGTTTTATAGCCTGTTTTGTTTGCTTTGCCTTGTTTGTCGTAGGTTTTGACCCCGTCGCAGCGCCGTTCGTTCTCGAAGTCGTCGCCGAAGTTCCTCGTGGGTCTAAGCAAGGCAAGTGGCACCCTTCTTTGATCATATTGAACCTATGTTTATAAAATTCCTCGCTTTACATTCAAACATGCATTGTTTTATGCAAATCTATTTACTTCACTTATCTATTGGGCAATTACCTTTATACCCGTTGATCCCTATTTATTATTATTGTCATCCCAGGGTTAATTTGAATAGAGTTAGGGTTAGTCAATGCTTAGCCATGCTTAGTTCAACTAGCTCACCAATTATTATTTGGTTATTGATTAAACTTTGATAGACCTTTGATGGTTGTAATCATTATTAATATCCCGTTGAGGATTAATACAACTAAAATATTGCTTATGGTGGGCTGTGGGTGCATGGTTTTGAGAGTCGTGCCCATGGCAATTAAGGACCGGTTCTCAAGAAACCCTGAAGGTCTTACACGTACTAACCACAAGCCAGAATGGGCAACGGTGAGACTCGTAATCTAGCTTGTCCCTATTCGACGTATCGAGGCAAGGGTAGGCGTGATGGAGTATCGACGGGCAATCGTGGTGTAACGAAAGCCTCTGCTGCTTTCGGATCTACCAAGGCACAAGAGGGGACTGCCCGACTTGGTGTAAAGGAGGGGGTGAAACCTGAAGTGTGGTGCGATTGTCTAGGGAGGGTTAGGTGAAAGGTCTTATCATGGTTTCCGTACTGAGGTATCGTGGTGATACGTTGGGGCATGGTAACATGCTTGGGAGCCATGTCTTGTGGGTAAAGTTGTACACCTCTGCAGAGTAAAACTATTCGAATAGCCGTGCCCGCGGTTATTGGGCGAACTGACAGACTCACTGGGATTAGTTGAACCCCTTTAATAATTTTATCAATCTTGGAACTGATTTGATCCTGCGCAACGTGGTGTAACGTTGGCAGTGGTTTGGGTCTGTTGCAACGTGGTTTAACGTTGGACAGAGGGTTGACCGTGTTGCAGTGTGGTGTAACGCTGGACAGTGGTTTGGGCCTGTTGCAACGTGGTGTAACGTTGGACACAGATGTTTATTTTAAATGTTTACTTTACTTTTAATTCAGTCTATTTTATCTACTGTTTTGCTAAATTACTGCAGCTTTGTGCAATTTAACCTTACCCTATCCTTGTTACCCTATTGCATTCATTATTCTCCTCTCTTGGGTATCACTTGTTGAGTACGATGGTTTGTACTCAGCCTTGCTTAATTTTCCCCCACCAGAGCAAGTGCCAGAGCCTGTGTCAGAAGATGGTTGTTCCGAAGGTTGAAGTGAGGTTCAGTCCGCCGTCGAGAATGCCTGTGGTGTGGAGCCGTCATCGCCAGCTGAAACTGAAGATTAGATGGTCTAGTCTTGTTTTTCTTTTTCCGCTGCATTTCGATAGATAATTGTTTTCATTTGTTTTTAAGTCGTGGAGCTGTGTATTAATTTGTCATAGTGTGTACTCGGGCTGATTCCTGGACCGAGATTTAATACATGCTATTGTTCAGAAATTTGGTGTAAATTTCTGGGTGTGGCAATGAGCCAAATGGAAACACTAGGAGCCTTCTGTCATATGCATTAGCTTTTGCATAAATTTGAGTTGTTTTGAAAAAAAGAGTTGAGTCTTTTGGTTTTGAAAATTTAGTGAGCATACTTGCTTCTCAAACCTAGATCTCTCTATAGTTGTTTGTCGTCCCATCGACGTAACCCGTACCTCTGTCGCAGAAGTCGCCAGCAACTTCAGCCAATCAAGTGTAAAGACCAAAGAGTCGAGTTCTACCAGAGGTGAAGAGTCAGGTCTTCGCTACTCCAAGCGTCGCTCTCAAGTTGAAGATGGAGTTGTTCAAGAGTCAAGCTTCGCTCCTTCCGTCGTCGCTATCGTTCCAAGCCGTAGACGTTACCCTAGCATCGTCTTTTAGTTGTTGCTCGGTAGTTTGTGTGTGTAGATTTGTTCTGGGGTTAGCTGTTCACCATAACAAGTGGAGGCATTATGGTTGTACCACTAGGAGTCGTGTCCTCTTTTTCAGTGTTTTAATCCAGATCAGAAAATTACAATCGAATAATTCATAAAAGCCCTTTGCTTTGTTTTTCTCTTCCACCATTGTTCTCCCCTTCTACTCAGTTGGCGAATACCTAGAACGACAACAACCGCAACGACACTGGAGCATCTGGAAGTGAAAAAAACCAAGGCATTTCTGTCAACTCTAGGCTGCTCATCTGCACCTCTTTAATAGCTCCTCCGAATCTCGGGGACAAGTTTCCGATTAAGAGGGGTAGATTTGTCACGCCCTGAGTTTTTCCCAAGCAAGGAATTAATTAAATAATGTATTAAAAATAATTGGTTAATTAAAGTTCAGGAGAAATCCAGTGTATAAATTAATTTAATTTAATTGGAAGCTTTTTGGATATTCTAAAATATCCCGAAATCATTTTAAATTATTAAAAGGATTTATATTTGAATTGCAGTCAGTAAAATTTGCACAAATAGACTTAATAAAAATCGACAAAATTGGAGGCAATTTCTTGTTTTCCCTCCTTCCTTTTTCTTTTCTCTTTCCATCCTTTCTTTCTCCTTTTTTTCCCTTTTCGTACTCTGCAGAGTAAAACTATTCGAATAGCCGTCCCGCGGTTATGGGGTGAACTGACAGATTCACTGCGATTAGTCGAACCCTTAATAACTTGATTAATCTTGGAGTTGGTTTAACCCTACGCAATGTGGTGTAATGTTGGCAGTGGTTTGGGTCTGTGGGAACGTGGTTTAACGTTGGGCAGAGGGTTGACCCTGTCGCTACATGGTGTAACGTTCGACAGCGGTTTGGGCCTGTTGCAACATGATGTAACGTTGAACAGTGAATGGTTATTTTTCGATTACTTTACTTTTATTTTAGTCTATTTTATTTACGGTTTTGCTAAATTACGGCTGCAGTTTAGTGCAATTTTAACCTTAGCCTATCCTTCTATTCTATTGCATTCACTGTTCCTCTCTCTTGGGTGTTACTTGTTCAGTACGGTGGTTTGTACTCAGCCTTGCTTAACTTTTCCCCACTAGAGCAAGTGCCAGAGTTTCAGTCAGAAGGTTGTTCCCAAGGTTGAAGTGAGGTTCAGTCCGCCGTCGAGAATGCCTATGGTGTGGTGCCGTCATCTCCAGCTGAAGCTGAAGATTAGATGATTTAGTTTGTTTCCTTTTCCGCTGCATTTCGATATATAATTGTTTTATTTGTTTTTAAGTCGTGGATCTGTGTATTGATTTGTCATAGTGTGTAGTCGGGCTGATTCCTGGACCGAGATTTAATACATGCTATTGTTCAGAAATTTAGTGTAAATTTCTGGACGTGACACGGATCTTCTTCCTCGTCTTCGGAACGGCTCCTAGAGTTGTTGGGGAGACCGTCTTCATCTTCACCAGAGGCGGACTCACTGCTACTAGAGACTGTGACGGTGCCAGTGTGGTTCCTCGCAGTGTTGAAGGGGGAGACACCTTCCTCGGGCACTGGGGTTGGGGACGTCGGCACCATCTGCATCAGTGGTCTTGGTTCATCCGGGGCACCAGGGTAAGACTGACCTCTTGGTGGCCCGTGGGTTCGCTTCCTTGCTATGAGACGAAGCATTGCACCACCGGGCTCCGGAAGTCCTTTGAGTCTAGCATTCTCCTTTTTCAGGCGGTCGATCTCATCCTGTAGACAGACAATCTGTGTGAGCTTGACGTCGTTCAAGGCCTTGGACGCTTCATGGAGGTCATGATGCATCTGGTCGAGGCCTTGTAGCACCGTGCACATCCTACGGAAGGTAGGGTCTTGCTCACTCCGAGCAGACCGAAACCTACTGACCATGTAATTAGGTCCACGACCAGGGTGATACCGGTATGCCGAATGATGGAACGTCAGGTCATGCCTGGCCCTAAGCGTTGTCATCGGACTGTAGGCGGCCTCCTGGTAGGCATGCTCATGCGAGCCTCCAGCTCCTTCTGCTTCCATGTTACGAAGGTAATCGGGGATTCCGTGTAGCTCCAACCTGACATGGTGGGGAAACTCGCCTTCAAGAGGGTGGATTATGGTGTACTCTGGCTCATAGGGGTATCCTGTCGTGAAGGACACTTTTGCCAACTCTGCTACAAATCCAGCCATTCCATGTCCACGGTGAAACATGGGGTGGTTGGCCATCTAAAGAACACAAGGATTTAGAATCAATGGATGCAAAATTTTGTTTCAAGATAAATAAATCATAAAAAACAAAGTAAATAAAGTTTTACCCGTAAATCAATTTACTCACATTTTTCAACCAGAGAGATTTAGCTTTTAAATAACTCACGCCTTTCAAAAGCACTAAACCATTTTTAAATCACTCTAACTTTCGCAAACAATGCACAGACATGAAAAGCAAAGGGCTCTTAGGGTTTCCATTGAGCTGATCCTACGGTCAAAGGAGGCTCTGAAACCAACATATCACGCCCAGAAATTCCTCACACGAATTTCTGAACTTAATTGTGTATTAAAATCTCTGTCCAGGACCAGCCAGGGTACACAAATAGACAATGTTGATTACATAACCATCGTTCTTACAAACAACTGAAAATAACACTTATTCTAACGAAAATGCAGCGGAAAGGAAGGTAGCCTAGCTCCAGCGGGTACGGCTCCAGTCCACAGGCAAAGCTTCAACGGTAGGCCAGCTCACTCCTGAGAGTCTCCTCCATCAGACTCAACTTCTAGCTCTGGAGGGGGAAATTGGGCAAGGCTGAGTACAAACCACCGTACTAAACAAATAGCACGGAAAAGAGGGTAATAAATGATGCATAAGGGATCATCAAGGTCAGGCTTAGGGTTAGTTGCAATAAAGCAGCACTTAAATAAATAACAGAGATCAAACCGAATAAAGGTAATTAAATACGTTAAAGGATAAGTAAAATAACAGTTGTACAATACCGCACCATTGTCCAACGTTAAACCACGTTGCGACAGGGCCAACCACTAGTCAACGTTACACCATGTTGCAGTAGTCCCAAGTGAAAACCAATTTACCCAAGTCATTGAAGGTTCACTAATCACAGTGAAGCTGGGAGTTCGCCCGTAACCGTGGGCACGGCTATTTGAATAGGTTATACTCTGATCAGACTTGTACAACTGTACCTACAAGGCACGACTCCACTACACTTGAACGTGCGCCGACATACCACCGTGGCATACCGGAAAGGAGACCGTGATAGGACCCGTCACATAACCCTCCCTATTTAATCGCACCGCACTTCAGGTTTCACCCCCTCCTTTACACCAAGTCGGGCAGTCCCCTCTTGTGCCTTGGTAGATTCGGAAGTAGCAGAGGCTTTCGTTACACCACGATTGCCCGTCCATACTCCATCACGCCTACCCTTGCCTTGGTACATCAAATAGTTCGAAGCCATGTTCCAGATCCCACCTTACCCATTCGGCATGTGATTAGCACTTAATTACTTCTAGGGTTTCTCGTGAAACTGTCCTTAATTGCCATGGGTGCGACTCTCAAAACCGTGCACCCACAGCCCACCATTAGCAATATTTTAGTTCCCATTAACCCGAACTGGGTAATGAATCATTATTACAGTTATTCTGAGTTAATCATGATTATTAAATGATCCCATGAGCTACTTGATCTAAGCATGGCTAAGCATTAACCTTGGCCTAACTCTAGTCAAGTTACCCCTGGTCTTGCATGAATAAAGTTGGATAATCAATGGCATAATAATAAGGATTACCCGAGAAATAAATACAGGAAATACTTTTATTAAAACAATGCATATTTGAATAAATAAAGCGAGGAATTTGCAATAATAGGTTCAATATGATCAAAGATGAGTGCCACTTGCCTTGCTCTGGCCCCTAGGGTACTTCGGCGATGATCTCGAAATAAACCGGCTCTTCGGTGGGGTCCGAATCTAAGCGACAAAGCACAAAAATAAATAAAACAGGCACAAACTCTACTGAAACAGTAAAATAAAGTATTTTTAATGGATTCTTGATAATTTTATGAATTTAATGAAATTTGAATCGGCCTAAACGGAGACTAGATGAATTACTTATGAATTTTAGAAGTTTTCTGGGTTTTTAACTAAACAGAAAAGTCCTAAATCGATTATTGCGCAATTAATGGGGCTGCTGATGTCGGCGAGGGGAGAGGAGGGCGACGCTGATAGGTTGGCCCCGCAGGCAGTGAGAGGGAGGGGTGAGGGGAGGATGACGTGTGGGCCCGGGGAAGAGAGAGAGGAAGAGGTGGCGCCGACTGACGAGTGGGCCCGGGAGGCGACAGAGAGACAGAGAGGCCGACGGGTGGGGTCCACCTGTCGGGAGGGGCAAGGTAAACAGGGGAGGAGAGGGAGATGGCAACCAACAACACTTGGCGGCGGCAACCGGCGGCGGGGCGCGGCGGCCTCGTTGGCGCGCACCGATGGGGAGGAGCGGCGACGCGCCCATGGAGGGGAGGGCAGCGCGAGCCGACGCGGAGACGGCCCGGAGGTGGCTCCAGTGCAGGGAGGAAGACGGTGGCGACGGGCGGCTGAGATGGCGACGGCGTGCGGCGGCGGAGGGCGGTGGCATCGCGAGGTGGCGATGACACGGCGGCCGCGAGGCGACGACATCGTCGGGCAGCCACCTAGCGGCGGCGGTGGGCGGCTTCCGACGCGAGGGAACGGCATGGGCGTACCGACGACGACAGCGGAAGGAAGGGAGAGGGGGAGGGGAAGATGGAGGCGCTCACCTGCGACGGGGGAAGTGGTGGCGAGGTCGGCGATGACCGGGAACGGGCAACGGCGAGCGGAGAGGTGGTGGCGAAGGAGGAGGGCGTGGCGGCGACAGAGCTTGGGCAGACGGGGAAATGTGGCGACAGAGCTTGGCGTAGGGGGAAAGCGCCGGCTAGGGCGGGGCGGCCGGTCGAGACGAAGTCGTGCACATGGGCGCGGCGGGCGGCGGCCGTTGCGGGCGCGGTCTGGGGTTCGGCCATGAAGGAGGGAAGCCGGACTTCGGCGACGTGGGCGTTAGGGCGAGCGGGCCGGTAGCTGGACCGAGACGACCTAGCTCGGCTGGGCGGGGAAGGTGCGCGCGGCGCGGGGAAGAGGAGGAGGAGGAAGCGGGCCGGCTCGGCCGGATCAGGCTGGGAGTGGGAAAAGGGGAAAAAGAAAAAGGAAAGAGGGAGGATAATTGGACTTCAGCCCAATTTGAGAAGGAAGGGAAAAAAGAAAGGAAAAAAGGAGGGAAAAAAGAAAAAGGAGGGAAAAAGGAAAGCCCCACTTTTGCCGAGTTTTAAATTAATTTGTTTTGCCAAATTTTATACTTCTTTAATTTGAGTTTAAATCCAGTTAATCGATTTCCAAACCACGATTTAATTAAATTAATTTCTTTAGAGGGATTTTCCAGAGTTAATTAAGCCAATTATTATTTACGAATTTCCTTTACGAATTTAGGCTTGGGATAAAACTCTGGCTGCGACAACGATGACTGGCGCCGAGGAGGTGAAGTGACGAGGGCGGTGCTCGGCCGCGAGGAGCGGTGGAGGAGCTCGGCGGCGGCACGAGGCGATCACGAGAGAGGAGCGAAGGGGAGCGACGGCGCCGGGTGGAGGGGATTTATGGATGAGGGTGCGACGGTGGCGCCCGAAGGGTGGGGAGGTGGTTGGCGGTAGCGCTTGGGACGCGGAGCAGGCGAGGGAGGTTGTTGGCGGAGGGCACGAATTGCGACCGGCGGTTAGCGAGCGCGGGACCGGCGTGGCGCAGAGGGCGTGGTGCGACGGCACGACACGAGGGGGCGAGGCGGCGGAGCACATGCAGCGCAATTCGGCCGCACGATGAGACAGGCGCGCGGCGCAAATGCAACGGCGCCAGCTACGCGACGAGCGAGGCAGCTCGGCGGGCGCAAGGCGGCGGCGAGGCAGAGCAGCAGTGTGACGGCGCTGGCGTGGCAGAGGCGGCAAAGCATGACGCAGCTCGGTGCGGCAGCGCGCACGGGCACTGCGGCGACGAGGCAGCAACCACGTCGAGGGCGCGACCGGCGCGGCGAGTAAGCGCGGCACGGCGGCAAGCGTGGCGGAGCGCCGGCGCGACGAGATGCGCGCGAGGCGAGGTAGAAGAGACCGATGGAGATGGCGACGACGGCGCTAGGCCACGGTGGCGAGGTGAGCGATGGGCGGCCGGCACGGCTTGGCGGCAAGCCGTGGGTGGCGACTAGAGGAGGAAGACGGGACTGACAGGTGGGGACCACCTGCCAGTGTCCCGGGAAGAGAGGGGTGGCGTCTTGGACCTCAGGGCGCCAGCGGGCTGCGGCCTCGGCTAGGCCTCGGCTAGGCCGGCCCAACGTGGAAGGAGAGAGGCGAAAGGAAGGCTGGCTAGCTGGCTTGGCCGAGAGGGGAAGTAGGCCGAGGGGAGGGAGCGGGCCAGTTGGCTGGGCCGGTGGCCTGCTGGTCGAGAGGAGAGGGCAAAGGAGGAGTGGGCCGAGGGAGGCGATGGGGACTTTGAGCGCCGTCGCCGTGCGCAGTCGGCGTGCGCCGCCGCTGTCACCGCCCGCCGGTCAGCGCCGTCAGCCGAGCATGCCCTCCCCTCTCCCCTGCTCTCCCACTCTGACCGACGGGTCCCACCCGTTGGCCACCCCTCGTCCTCCTTCCCCCTCTCCCCCTCTCACTGTCGGGCGGACCCGGCTTGTCAGCCGCCCGCCGGCCCTCCTCCCTCTCTCCTCTCGTGGGGCCCAGCAGTTAGCCGCCCACCTCCCCTTTCTCCCACCGACAGGTGGTCCCCACCCGTCAGTGCCTCCTCTCTCCTCCACTGACGTCAGCAGCCCTATTAATTGCGCAATAATTCGTTTAGGACTTTTCTGTTTAGTTTGAAAACCCAGAAAACTTCTAAAATTCATATCTAATTCATCTAGTCTCCGTTTAGGTCCATTCAAACTTCATTAAATTCATAAAATTGTCAAGAATTCATTAAAAATACTTTCTATTACTGTTTTAGTAGAGTTTTTGTCTGTTTTATTTATTTTGTGCTTTGTCGCTTAGATTCGGACCCCGTCAAAGAGCCGGTTTACTTCGAGATCGTTGCTGAAGTACCCCAAGGACCAGAGAAAGGCATGTGGCACTCGTCTTTGATCATATTGAACCTATTATTGCAAATTCCCCGCTTTATTCCTTCGAATATGCATTGTTTTAATTAAAGTAATTACTATATTTATTTTTCGGGTAACCCTTATTATTGTGCCATTGTTTATCCAACTTTATTCATGCTGTACCGGGGGGAACTTAATTAGAGTTAGGCCTAGGTTAGTGCTTAGCCATGCTTAGAACAAGTAGCTCATGGGATCACACCTAATCATTACTAGTTCTGAATAGCTATTAATTATGATTTATCACCCGGTTCGGGTTAATATCAACTAAAATATTGATAATGGTAGGTCGTGGGTGCATGGTTTTGAGAGTCGCACCCATGGCAATTAACGACCGGTTCACGGGAAACCCTGGAACTAATTTAGTGCTAACCACATGCTGAAATGGGTAAGGTGGGATCTCGAGCATGACTTCGAACTATTTGATGTACCAAGGCAAGGGTAGGCGTGATGGAGTATGGACAGGCAATCTTGCTGTAACGAAAGCCTCTGCTGCTTCCGGATCTACCAAGGCATAAGAGGGGACTGCCCGACATGGTGTAAAGGAGGGGGTGAAACCTGAAGTGCGGTGCGATTGAATATGGAGAGTTATTATCACGGTCTCCTATCCGGAGTTAGAAGTGGAATCCGATGGAGGTGACTCTCAGGAGTGAGCTGGTCCGCTGTCGAAGCTTTGCCTGTGGACTGGAGCCGTACCCGCTGGAGCTAGTCTACCCTGTCTTTCCACTGTAATTTCGTCAGAATAAGTGTTATTTTCAGTTGTTTCTAAGAACGATGGTTATGTAATCAACATTGTCTATTTGTGTACCCTAGCTGGTCCTGGACAGAGATTTCAATACACAATTAAGTTCAGAAATTCGTGTGAGAAATTTCTAGGCGTGACAGTTCTATACGATCTAATAGATGCCATTGTCTCGGCCGACTATATAGAAGCTCGTCGGCTACCAGTACTTAGAGCGTGGTAGCGCATTGCTGACCATGCATCCAAATCGTTGGCTCAGAACAGACTTCAAGTCGATCGGCAGTAGGCTCTAATTGAAAAGGCAAATTGGATGAATTGAAATCGTCCACTCCAAGAATCTCGACTATCATTGATCATGTTCAAAAGAAAAAGGCCGATCTCGAAGCTCAACTTGCTCAGGTAGTTCAAGATATCACATCAAAAGAGACAAAGTTATTCAACTTGTCATCGGCCATTACCACTCAAGGACAAGTTCTTAAATATGCAATTTAGAAAACCATCCATACATAAGGCTATCTAGACCATCCAAGGATGTGACGCTGATGATTTGAAGATCAGCTCTTAAATTTGCAATTTAGAAAACCATCCATAGTATTCGCTTGTGCGCGATCTCTGCCCTTAAGAAATATCTAGGCATGTAATCTTGACTTTAATCTGTTCTAGTAGAAAACTTTAACTTGTTATGTGTTGTTGAAATACTTTGCAACAAACTTTGGTTCTTTTGTTGATATGCCCGAACACCAATCCTTAGCTTAATATATTACCACTGATTTTCATCCATTTGACTTCTGGTGCTTGATATGAACTTTTCTAAGGTCGATGTTATCTATACCATATATAAAAGAACCTAGTGGTGTGGCAGTGAATCTGCTACCACTACTAGAGGGGATGACACATGGGCCCCACGTGGGCCCGGAAAAGGCTGGGAGGAGGACTGACTGCCGACTGTTGTTGGAGAGGGAACCGCCCTCCTCGCCGTTGCCCCCCTCCCTCCGCGCACGAGCGCCTGTCGCATCACCACCGCCACCAAAATAGAAAGGGAGGGAGGGAGGGATGGAGGGAGTGAGTGAGTGAGGGGAGACAGAGTGAGAGTAGGGTTAGGGTTTTTAAATGGGCTTTGTGGGCTTTTATTTTTACTATGCTTTTAAAGTTTATAATGCCTCCTCTTGTTTTATTTGTATTCTGTTTTTATGAAAAATAACCAAGAATTACATGTGTCAACTACTCTCACCTAATGATATTTTTAAAATATAAAATCTCGTTGCAAAAAACATGGCCGATTTGCTAGTTACAGAGGAAGGAGTACCAGCGGATCAAGGCCATGTTGTTAGACTGATTGTAGTCGTGTTAGATGATAACTCTCCTGTGTTGTACTCACCTAACTGCCCTTGGCGCGGTCAGCTACATCGTTGGTTGTATCATGGCATGTATGATCTGTTGAACTTGTCTTTTGTGCTTATTTGTGCTTTTTTTCTTCTTTTATGTGATTAATTTTTGCATAATTTGTATGCTTAACCCAAACTCAAAACATTAAAATCCATTCGGGTGGTTAGTTTAATGTATTGAATATTTTTGGAAAATATCCACTCTTATAGATTTTATTTTCGTTGTTCTTGGTTCTATTTGCATCTCATATTGCATTTCATGCAGCAAGACAAAAAAATGGAATCAATAAGTTAGGTTGGTTACAAATCTATACCATACTAAATAGACTCTAGTGGTGGTCACCAATAGAGTCAATGACGCGTGGGCCCCGTGTCGGCCCAAAAAATGCTGCAAAGAGAGGAGGGAGGACTGACAGCCGTTGGAGAGGGAGTGGCAAGGATGCCAGCCGACGCCGCTGCGTCGCCGTGATGCCCCACCGTTGTGCCCTGCCGTCACGTGGGTCTCCGCACCCTACCCCCTTGACTCGCCATGCCACCGGACCATCGCCGCCACCCCGCCGCCGGCCGCTCCTCCACGCCGCAGCGTGCCCGCGCCTGCCTCACCGCTGCTGCCACCAGAACAGAGAGGGAGGAAGGGAGTGAGGGGAGAGAGAGTGAGACAAGGGTTAGGGTTTTTAAATGAGTTTTTTGAGCTTTTTCTTTATAGGCTTTCAAAGTTTATAATGCCTCCTCTTTTTTATTTGTATTCTGCTTTTTAAGAAAAATTAATCATGGATTACATGAGTCAACTACTCTCACTTAATGATATTTTTAAAATATAAAATCCTGTTGCAACGCACGGGCAGTTTGCTAGTGTAGAAAAATATTTGCATGGCACATCTGGTTTGGTTGGACGTATCAATAGTATAGCAACCTGCCACTGTTGTCACCCGACCATAGTTGGGTGAAGCCTCGTCCTTCATTGACGGATAGAATAATTGTGTGGCTACACCCTCTTTAATTTTTAGCCAATGTATTATGTGGCCTCATGGGTCGTGGATATAGCGTAGATGAGGATTAATCAAGTGTTTATTTTCGTTGACACTCGAGAACGGTGTAAATGATTATTTTAAATTTGCACGCATCAACTTGCGGATGGTGCTCTTTTTACATATCGGAAGATGATTGATTTCAATATGGGGAATTGCTCATGTGTGCATATCCCAGACAAAATTTGCTTATAATCAACCAATCGAATAGCCAATGAGAGTCATAGATGTGTTACTATGTTCCGATAAAGGATTGAGAGGCAAGTAGGCATAGTTGTCATGCCCCAGTGTTCCCATTCCCAGAGCCATCTCAAAAAAATAGAGGCCCAGTAGCGAAATGTAAATAGATATATTTCAAAATATAAATGGAGGTAAGATACACAGTGCTCACTGTCAATGTCGGACAGTCGGAGCAATCTCTAAGATGCAACGTTTCAACGGTTAGGGGTAGACATGGGCGGAATCTTAGAAAAATGGGTCCTTGTCGTTAATCCTAAAATAGCCAAACGACGTAGCTACAAATAAAATAATTTATCAATAAAACTTTCATATATGTGTTCTTTACCATCTAAAAACAAAGGCTAAAAAATAAAAAATTTCCAAATTTAAATTTTGACTTATAACAATAAATATAAGTGAAAAGATAAAATTGACTAAACCTTTCTTATAGACTTTCAGCGCCCTCCAGTTTGGGGCCCTGAGCGGTAGCTCCGTTCTCACGTGGCCCTCAACGGCCCTGCCCCCTCCTCCTAAGACATAAATCGCTGCAAGCAAATTGTTTAATTTAATCTACGGCTAACCTTAAATAAGTTTCCCTAACTAAACAGGAAGTGATCTGCCGGGACAATTTAAAAGTTTCCTAGGGACCAATTCGCTAATAGGATTTAAAAGGGAATTTAAAGAAAACCAGAAAGTAACTTCAGTTAATTAAAATTTTCGCTATTAAACTAAAAAAATCATCTCTTTTCCTTTTTTTTCTTGCCCTTCCTAATCGGCGAGCTAAATCTCAGGCCCTCTTCGCTGGGCCAGCCCAGCCGGCCATCTCTCCCTCCGCGCCCTCTCTCCTTCCACTCCCCTCTCTTCTAGTTGGGCCGGCCACGCCCAGTTCGTTTCCCCTCCCTCTCGCCCTAATCCGTCGATAGTTGGGCCCCACCTGTCGGGGCCATCTCCTACCACGGGCCACCGAAATCAGAGGGTGGTAACTGTCGCCAGCCCACCCGAGCGCCCACCTCGCCATGTCTAGCACCCACACGCCCACCTCCCCACTCCCCAGATACAACTGCCACCACACCTCCCCACCCCGTAGGCCCTCCAACGGTTGGGAACCTTCATTGAAATGGTCTTCCCCACCTCCCCGCGTCACCAGCGCCCACTACCCTCTTCCTATTGCGTCCGATCGTCCAACGCCCATAAAACATTCGCCTTGGTTTGCATCTGAAACAAATGGCGGGGAGTCTCGAATTAGTCCATATGACCTCTCCTGTCTGGACTCAAGCCACCATGCGTAGCATCAAGCAAACCACCGTCCTGAGCCAGCACCGTGCATCAGACACCGCCGCTCCACTCTAGGCACAGCGTGCCTTGCCGAGTGCCGACTAGGCTCGATGAAATCTGACACACTCGTCCTAGCACTTGCCCAAGCTTGTCACCAATTTAATATACACTTTCTACGACGAGCGGTAGTTACAAGCCATTAGATATGAGAACTTTCATCAATGATGGGTCATCCCACTATCACCTGTTATAGAAGACTTGCCACATCTGATGGGTCATGATTGTGATCTGTCATATATTATCTGTGATGGTCCACAAATATGACGCACCTTACTTCCACAGTGAGTCCTCTGCCATAGCCACATTTTAAATGGCCTGCCTTCTTCCGTTATAGATTACCGCTACCAATGGCCACACGCGTAGTAGTGATAGTAGTCAATGCGCTTCTTTAAGAGGCAATTTATTTTTAGCTATCATAACCAAAGATATGTTTTAGAAGAATCCACATCTTGAAGATATTTCTATTAAAGAACAATAAATATATACTTAATTGGCACTCGCTACAGCAAATAAATATAGGAAGGTTTTACTCACATTAAAAGGTGCCAAAATTTCAAGATATGGAATGGCAAGACACGGGTACTTGCCAAATATGGGCATTAATTACTAGCCTCTTCCACTCTATACCAAATTCTTCCATTGATTTTCTCCTAGATTTATACAATATCTCCATTACTTTTCATCATCTCAATCTTAGACCCCGCAATTCTATGGTAGATTTTCCTCGAAAGGTAAGGTAGTACAAATACAAGTTCTTCTTTTGCTTCATCCATAATTTTTTGCAATTTTTTCCTTTAAAATATAAGTTTGCGTGTGTTGTAGCAAGGCAGATCTGAATGGAAAACTATAAATCACCATCAAGTGATCTACAAGAGAACTCTAGGAAGCATGAAAGGTCCACAAAAAGTTCCACAACTATGTGGAACACTCAGGATAGTTTCAGATCTAGGAACGAAGAGCCGCAAATCTGGCCAACTTTGAGTACCACATGTCCATCAGGTACCATCACAGAAAAGAAACCACATGTCTATTTGGAATATTTTCTAAACCTATGGAATTTATTCGATATTTTTGAGCTTTGTTGTCTGTTTCGTGGAACATTCTAGGATTGAATTTTTCTGTTTTTGTTAATTCTCATTCACAGATGTGGAACGTTGTGGCATATTATTTATGAAACAATTTTTGTCGAGCCAACAAATTAGCCACCGGATCTATTTAATTGCTCAATTTTTGCTTGCCTGACTTTGCCTAACTTTTCATAATCAAATAAATCGGTCTCTGCAGGTTTGATAATTTCTGATATGTCCCCTAAAGGGGAAAATTTGTTAGAGGGGCAAGGCATATCAGCTGATATCTCTAGTGACACAGGCAAAGGGTTGTTGGAACCTGCACCATATTGGAGTGTTAACTCTTCATATCATTCCATCCCAGTCTCAGCCCTGCCTCCAAAGAGAAGGTGTTTGCGAGAGCTACTGTTAAATCAAGCATCAGATTCAGAGGTCAGGCCCCCTGTTGTGCCGGTTGCATCGCCAGCTCAGGTCCCCTTGATAGGATCTAACAATGGTGCAAGCTTGGGGCGCAAGAGTTATTACCAGGACAGATCACTAGGCCCAATAAATTGGAGATCAGCAAGATGGTGGAATAATTATCGCAACAGATCGTTAGACGATGATGCTGATACTGCAGAGAAGAAGAATTCAGTAAACTCCCAGAAAGTAGGCGATACCACTGCTAGAAAAAGTAATAGAGTGGAGTGGGGATATGGACTCGCAAAGTACGAGAGGGAGAAGAATCAGGGGTCTAACAACTTACATATAGATGGGGACGACGCAGATGGTGGTATTAACAACAAGAGCATGGCTGCAACTATGGACTGCGCAGCAACCACGACTGCATCTTCATTGGGAAGCAATGTGCCACCAGGTGAAGCATTTAACTGATTATTTCTTCTGCTGATATGATTATTTCACATTCATATTCTAGTTCTAGATGCATATCTGTTGCCATCTGGTGAGCATTTCTTAATTAATGCATAAGCATGTTTATGTTGAACCACTACTTTTGTTCCATTGCTTATCAGTACTTTTGCTTCTTTGCAAAAAATTGGGATTTTACTGTATTAAAAATCTTTATGTACCATATGGGGCATGTGCATTCCTATTTTCTGTTATGGAGAATGGATCCCTAGATTTAACAATTATTCCTTCAAAACAATTAGTCTGTTGCAAAAGATGGAGTGTTATTGATTTGAACCTTTCAAGTATATTGATTTGAACCTTTTCTAATGTTATTTATATTCTTATTCCTTAAATGATATTGGATGCCTATCTACACATTTTTTCCATCAAAAACGTGGAAAGCTTACAAAAGTAAGCCACTATGGGACAAGCAAACTTCTATAAAAATAAATATTTCATAAATGATCTTTTATTGATCTCATAGACAAAAGGTGGTCCGTACTGCATTTATGGGGTATATCATTTATTTTGAACAACAGAACTATTTTCCTTGTAATCTACTCCTTCATAGCTATTAGGAGACTTGGCAATGTCCGCAGTGACAGCATTCAATGGTATCTCTGTTCATGTCAACTTGGCCGTAGAGTCAAAGGACCCCGGCAGATTGTCTTTTTAATATCACAGTTGGTCAGGGTCATGTGTTTCAAACTTTTATTGCTCTGTTTCTTTTGTTTTTAAGTAATCATATTCTGCTAAATGAAATGATGTGCAACTCTCCCTATCTGTCCAAGAAAGAAAAGGGCGAATGGGACACAATCAATCTACCTATAATCTGGGCCGTGTTTCTCATGGCTATTGTGAGCTGGCTAGACTTTATTTATTATCGATTATATTGTTCTTAAGGAAACATAAATCTATCTGCTAATATATTTATTGACGTATAATCTATCAATACATATTTTATGAGAACAACAAAAAGAACAAGACAAACATAACGGACTAACATCGAAATCACAAACTTTTTTGAAAACAATGCCATATAGAATATGCAAAATTACAATTCATAATTACCAGTTTATTGTAATTAGTGAACACATCCAAATTATTTGTTATGTTTACATTTCCTCAAAAAACACGGGTCACATGAAAATTTTTGCCTCGTAAATAAATAAAGGTACCTATGGGACTTAACCTCATGTTATTTCCCATCGATGACATTTTTGCCACGCTACATCCATTAGAACAGGTTCAATAGGATAGCCAACTACGAGCTCCAATTCATATATAGTCTATCTAATAGCCAATTCATACAATAGTTACCTATAAAACATTAGTACATGCTACTACATGTCATACACAGACAAATTAATAGTCCACCTCTCTTACTCTTTAAAATATGTTTATAGCTGGTATATAGCCTGCTATTGTACCTGCTCTTAGATATTTCAAATTTTCTTTCCCAAAAATTCATTGGTGAAAGGGTTAAAGAAAGATGCATCATGATCTCAGTCTTGTCCCTAACAACATGGATTATTGTTTAGAGCACAATTTTAGCTCTAAATAATGTAATTTATGTTTGCAACTCAGTATGAAACATAGTGTGGAAATAATAGATTCCGATTCATGCATTGAATAAATGTGACATTATTTGCATGTCAAATTTCTATACATCCATGTTATAAATTTCAGTGTTAATGCCAAATGTAAGCTGCATGTTGACATTTCCGACAAATTTGTTTACTTCTGGTCATATTAGATAGCTGCATATTGAAAATAGATGTAATGATTTTTTGTGACTTCCTGCTAACATATCATGTGGTTTCTTGCATGATGCATGTCTCTTTCTGTGACTCCAATGATGTTTTTTTTGGATAATTTGTTTAGTGCTTATTTGATGTTTTAACTCTGTTCTTTCATTATTTTAGATTTCCAGTACTATCGTATTTGACTGAGAGAAGTACACTTACATATACTGTAGAGTTTTACTCTCATTCTTTCTTTTGTACCTCGAGATACCGGTACCTCGAGGTACCAAATCGTTTCTCACCATTGGATCTAGCTAAGTAGCATGTGTACTGTTGGATCCAACGATCAAAACCGATTTGGTACCGCGAGGTACCGGTACCTCGAGGTACAAAAGGAAGGATAGAAGTAAAACTCTATAGTGTAACACTGCATTGATTGTTCTACTAAATATTACATATATTGCAATTATCAAACAAGTAGTCCTAAAGTACTCTTAAATACTGTAAATGTCTCATGTGATTTATGACCCGAGAGATTATTGAAAGATATCAAACTATTAATGGGTGTGTTTTGATACCTCCCTGCTATTGATGTACTCATATTTATAAGAAAATTAACATGAACAAGTGTAGCACTTCACAATACATCTTTAGGGAGCATAGAAATTCATTTAGGATAATGATTCATGATTTTACTATGTTCATCATCACCTCCCTGATATGTGTTTATTTTCAATATTATTAATTGAAACAACTAAGGAAGAGGCTTAAAGTCAGTTGACATTTTACAAACGTAAATCTATTCCACAGTGCATACAAAAATATCCAAACCAGTTTGAATTTACAAAGCATTTATCATATTGTTTTAGTAAATACTTTGCTTAGTTACTGCATGGTAGGTCAAAACATTTGGAAAAATATAAAAGGTGACCAAACATAGTAGTTTATAGTTCATGAACTTATACAATTTTATTTTCAATATTGTCTATTGTTTCCTAACATTTGTTTTCCAACGCAGCTAGCACTTTGACTAATCCTATAGAAGGGGTAAAAGAATCGGTTCAACAGAAAGAAAAGCAATCTTCCAAATTTTCTCTCGATAATTCTTTTCTTCGGAACTCACCAAGTTCTGAGCTGGGAATTACGTCGATTCAATTGGAAAAGCAAAAGGAAAAGGAAAACCTGGATGAAGTATCAATTGTGGATTGTGTAGCTTCTGAAGTATGTGTGGGAGAAAAAGATTATGAAGCTACTGATGTGGTAGCACAAATGTTTGACGGTCCACCGGCATTGGGGATTATTTCTCCTTTCACTTGCTTTGGAAGTCAAGTTGAAGGGATGGGGCTTTCAGAAATGGATAAGCCACTAAGTGATGATTCAGTTAAGAATATCTCTTCAGGCAGTGAAGAAGAACAAGACAAAGAAACGGAACGGACTGATGATGAACAATGTAGATTTATGAATACTATGAATAATGATACCTTTGATTTGAAAAGTATACCGAATTATGTTGGGGCAAGGTCTATTCAGGAGTGCAGTCATTTTGGCACTACCAGGACTCATAAGGAAAATGAAAAGGCTATACTTGGAGGAGAAGTTACAAATAGTACATATGATAATGGTGTCTTTCCTCTTCAGTCTGCAGTTGACAGTGAGGATTGTTCTATGGGCAATGCAGGTGATGAAAGGCCCTCTATTCAGGATCATGGGGATACAAATGCTTTTCTAGTTAACATGTCAATTGCACATGATACCATTGATGACAATCAGATGAAAAGTTGTGAGAACAATCCTCAACTATGTGTTACTTCAATCATTGAAGGCAATCACTATTCTTCAGGTTGCCAGGATTTTGTGCGTTCGTCAGTTGCATCTGAGAAGGAGCTTAACCCTATCAGTAATGACAATAAGGTGACAGCTGAAACGCAGAGTCCTAACAGTCCTCAGAAAAATCCTGAGCTTATCATTCATTCAAGTGAAAGCAATGGTATGGAAATACACTGTACTGAATTATCATTCAGTGATAAAGTAAATATCAATTTCAATACAGGTCTTTCCTCGACTACATCAGTTGTGGATTATTCACCTTGTGCTGCAGTTCCATTTGATCTGAATTTGCCTCCTATTGTGGATTACATCCAGTTAGGAACATGTCATACTGAAGCTATTGATTTCAGTGCACCTACACCATCAGCCACAAATGTACTTAAAGAAGATACAATAAAGCATAGCACACAGAAATTACCAGAGAATTGTCCAAAACCCAGTGAGTTTCAGCAAGAAGGTCAGTCTGTCTCAATAATGCAAATTTCCACCATGGATGGGTCAAGTTGCTCACAAGAAGATGATATTATAACCCAGGTTCAGAAAATACAGCATCCTCAAACTAACATACTTGAGACCAATAAAGGTACTAGCAAAAAGCCTAGCTTCATCAAAGTTTTTAGTAAGATAATTTTCGAGGACTCCTCCATGGTAGTAACCAATGATTCTAGAAAAGATGAGAATGTTCATCGCCAGACATCAAATGTGACCACAAGCATGAAACATCCTAATGCAATGAGTGCTAATGGCATGAAACTTCCTAATACAATGAGCGGTAATGTCCCCATTATACCAAGAAAAGGAAACAATGATCTTATAGGAAATCAACAGGTTGAGTCCTCAAAAATAATTCCTTCCAGTAAGACTAGAGGTGATGTTGCTTCTCATTCCTGGACTGCTCCACACAACATTTCTAACCTTCATGAACAACCAATCAAAGTCAGCAACCCTGAAGGAAGCAGTAGAATGTCAAATGGTTATTACCCATCCTTGTCTGATTGGACTCGCATGCTGACCAGCTTTCAAGTGCTGCGATCTTCTGGACAGCTGAGTAAAAATGAAGGTGGCTCCAGAAGAAACAATATGGCATTATTGGGAAGTCAACCGCAATGTAAGGACTATCACCTAAACTTTCTTTACTAGTTTACACAATAAATCATGCAAAATTTTAACATGACTCCTTTTATATTTGCATATGTTCACCAAGGCGTGTTCTTATCCATCTTCTAATTACATTAATTTCTCATTTCATATTTATTGGGACTAATGAAATTATAAGCTAGCTTTGTTACTTAAATTATCGAAATATTATGTTGCATTAAGAAAAGAAAAAAAATGGGCTTGGATGTATATTGGATGTTAATCCAGTAGATTAATAGGAGCTGATAGATAAGATAAATATTCATCACCGGATGAATATATTCCACCCTTTTCCCCCCTGAATTAAGAACTTACTTCATTATTTACTGGTTTAGCAGCAACAAACGAAGGGGCTAATGACACTAGTTGGGAAGCTGACAATTCTGGTAGACAACTTATAATAATGGATGCTGATGGTGGTTCGACAATCAACAACGCCATGCCAGTGGGAAGTCGGACACCATGTGTGTAATCTAGACAAGTTATTTTTCTAAACAAGTTATTTTCCTCATGCCCTTGACTCTATTGTTATTTTGATGCTTCAGCTGCAGGAAAAGATGGAGCTGACAGCTTTCGTCACCATTGATATCAGAAGCAGAGCGATCTGGGCAGCTATGCTAGTAGAAGGATAATGAAGCCTTACTCTGGCTTATAATAATGAAGGATAATGAAGCAGATCTCCCGACTAGGATATGGCTTGCATTTCCATGTTCAACAATGTCTGAAATTGATTACACATGTGTTTGCCCAAGCTGTAGGAAACCTCTAGATCTGCCATTGTTATCGTTTAGAGATTTTTATTTTGTTGGAGTTGAACTATTATTGTGGGGTGCTTTAAAGTTTAGTTTTACGAACCATGCTGGAATTGAAATTTTGTGCGTACATTGGTAATATTTTCACATAGTGTATGTTGGATACTTTGATTTTTTTTCCTTTTTAGGTTGAGAATAATTTTTAAGATGCACAAGGTTTTGTTAAATTTATCGTAAAGTGATCATCCATGCAACATTTGCTGTTAGATGTCATGTGAAACAAAAACTATTGCTCCCACTAGCGATACCATTGACATTTAGATGTATATTTGATCATTTGACTTGTTCAATATACAAAATTATAAGTCATAATTTAATTGTCTATAGTAATAAATCAAATCATAAAAAGCAATTAATATTGACATAGTTTTGAAAAAAATAATGATTAAACGTGAACCCAAAAGCCAATGATGCAGAATAAAAAAAATTGAGGGAGTAGTATTCAGTGATGAGCAAGGTTTTGTGATAACTGTTGTGTACAATTTTGTAACCATATCCAACTCGATTGTCGTGTCAGTTCCTTCCATCAATGTTTATGTATTTGTTGCGGAAAAATAAAATAATGATCATATAGTTTGCTAAATGTATTTTTCATTAATAAGAAGTGTGAAAAGTCAGCTTTTAAATTGTTCCTCAAATAGACAATCGGGCACCATGGGTGCGGAGGGTTGGTTGAATAGGGCGAAATAGGCTATAAATTTGAGGTCTTCGGAGTCCAAACGAATATATGGTGATGAAATCATTATGGAATGTCTGATTTTCATTGAAGCTTTATTTAACCGATACGAAAAGGAAAAAGAAAAAGGGAAAGCATAGATCGATCCAGAGCCCTAGCCACCCCCATGCCTGCCTTGCCCTAGACGCCACCATACGTCCCTTGCCCTGGCCGTCGCCACTGTGCGGGCCGCCACGCTTGCCCCCTGCTTCATCGTCGCCGCTTGCCATGCTGCGTTGTGGTTGGTGCTGCTGCGACCAGAGAGCAGGGAGCAGAGAGAGGGGGCAGCAAGAAGAGAGGGGAAAAGGAAGGCGATAGAAGGCAATGTGGAAGAAGAGAACGAGTACGGATTTTGAGAAATTCCTCACACTATTGCAATTTTTGGAGTACTTGAGTTCATATAAGTTTATTTTTTTACTAGAAACCAATTAGTACATCATTTGCACGAGTTTGAATTTTCGATATTGGGCTGAACCTGTTTTTCGAAATTTGGGATTTATTTGTTGAGATTAAAAATAGATGACTTAGGCCACGTTTGATAGAGGATGGGGTAAGATAACTTACCCAGCGCGGAAAACGGAGTAATAGATTAACACATGATTAATTAATTCTTAATTATTAAAAAATATAAAATAAATTAATATGATTTTTAAATCAACATTTCTATAGAAATTTTTTTAAAAAATACACCATTTGACGGTTCGGGAAGCGTGCGCGTGGAAAACGAGAAACCTAAGTTAACTAACGTGTGCCAACGAACGTGGCCCTAGACGAAGTTTGTAGCCACCTTATCTCTCTAACGTCGTTAGGTTCGTTCGATTCTGATAAACTATTTAGGAGAAACACACACAAAAAAAAAACTGTTGGTGTCTAGGTCGGAAACTGGTGCAGCATTTTACTCCCTTTAAACTAAGACTGATAGAGGCATATATAGCCTCAAGAGTTAATTATATAAGTAAAAATAAATTATTAAATACTAACTCTGTTTTATATTATAAGACTTTCTAGTCTTATCTAAATTCATCAAATCAATTGATGATTATATATATATATATATATATATATGTGTATCCATTAGCATTCATATAAATCTAGACAAGACTAAAAAGTTTTACGTTGTGAAATAGAGCAACTAGAAAGGAAAGACAATGGATATTTCTATTGTGTTCGTTCTGCTAAAATTGATTGATAGGACATTCAGCTGAAACCATAGAGATGACATATTAATGTTTTAACAAATAAAATCGTTTGAAGTTAATTAAATGAGGCAACCGTTTCATTCTTTTTCCTATTTCTTTCCTTTTCCAGGCCGGCGGCCTTTTCTTTTCTTTTCTTTTCGGGCCGAATCCAATTTTCCCATCGTGCGCCATATTATTATTTTAAAAATTTACAAATGTAACCTCCTACCGCCCTCCTAGAGAGCAAAATGATGACTTGAAAGATAACGGGAACCACGCCAGAGACAGCGGCGTGCCGAATATGTATTTTAGCCACTGCCGCCCTTGGAAGGGCAGCAGGGGCAATGTGCAAAATTACACATGACAGCATGCATAAAAAATCAAAGGGACATGCACTTTTTTTTATCTCAATAATTAATATTGAGGTTGGCTGTTGATTGACTGAGTGAGGGGAAAATCTCTGCATGCATGCATACGAAAAACGAAGCGATTGCATGTAAATGCTCTTTTTTTATCTCAATAATTAATATTGAGGATGGTTGTTGATTGACTGGGTGAGGGGAAAATCTCTACATGCATGGATACGAAAAACGAAACGATTGCATGTAATTTTTTCTGGATCTCAATAATTAATATCCATGGCTGGCTGTTGATTGTCTAAGCAAAATCTTTGCATGCATGCATACGAAAACGAAGCAACGGCATGTATTTTTTTGATCTCAATAATTAATATCCATGCATGCATGTAAAAAAATAAAATGCCGGCTGTTTATTGACTCTGCATGTTTTTTTCACATCTTACGAAAGGACCAAGTAACTAATGAGACATATATGCATGCGTGCACAGAAATGAATCTGTCGAGGGAGAAATCTCTGCATGGATTGTCACGAAGAGACTGCATGCAACTGTTTGTTGTATTTAAATAATTAATACACATACATGGATAAAAAAGAAAGTGAAAAATCTTCGCATGCAATTTTTTTCGAATATCATGGTCATGCATCGCCGAAAATTTTGGCTCTCGTCGTCCTGCATTAAATACACAATTAATTTTCCTGTTAATTTCCTATGCATACAGTCCCTTCGATTTTTTATACATGCAGGCACGTAATTTTGCACTTTGCCTCTTACCGCTCTCTGTAAGGGCGGCAGGGGCTAAAATGCATATTCCGCATGGCGCCGGACGGCGTGCTCCTTGCCGTCTGCCACGTCATCATTCCGTTCTTAAGGAGGGCGGCAGGAGGTTACATTTGTAAATTTTTGAAATAAAAATAGTTTCATAAATCATTTATTAAATAAAATTAAAAATCAAAAAAATTCTACAATCTATCTATTGACAAGCGATCTTTGTTCGCGAGGTAACTTATGCAGGAAGGAGAACAATTTCCAAGACATAACTTTAAAGAGCCGATTCAAACATGAGAATATTTCTGCAAAAGATTGATGGTTTCCAATCGGAGATATAAAAGGTTTCTCGATATACATAGGAAGTCTACTATGGCTGTTTTTGGGAGAGAGCTCCCCTTTCCTCTAGACAAGGTTCTCCTTTTATACTGTACAAGGCTCCCACAGGTACCTAGACCTAACTTCTAAGGCAAAAAGGGAAATACATGGTTTAGAGGCAATTAATGTCCGTCCAGTACAAGACATGCAGCGACAGCACATGCCTTTTTGTGCTTGGGTCACGTCTGGTTATATTATGAAGTGGCTAAGATGTCTGATTGTCTTCAGTATTAAATATCGAAGACTTCTGGTTCCATCGCATCCAAGATGCGGTGGCGATAATGATGAAGTGTCTCAAAGACGGAGTATCGGCTGTCCCATTGATAGGAGAGACAAAAAATCCCAAAATTAATGGTAAACGAGACGGGGCTATCACGAATCATATCTTCTATAGGGGTAGGTGCGTGCTTTTGACATATCTTCGGTCTGTCGTCACCTCTAGCTTGGCGGCCTTCGAGCGACAGGGCGTCGTGCGCGGGGCGCCTCCTGCCACACACGTCTTTTAGCGCCCGGGGCGAGTGGCCCGAGGGTTGTCGGCCCGACCCCTTGCACAAGAATATAGCTGCCTCAGGTCTCAGGAACGACCCCCTCAGGGTGGGCCATGGTTCCGGGGCTGCTCCTTCCATGGGCGAAGATTATAGGTCAAGATTTATATGTAGCAGCTTTGACCTTTCTTTCATCGAAAAGAATATGATAATGTATTGGATGGCATGTTCCCTTCGTATAGCATACCTCAGGGCCCATATCACTAACAAGTGTTTTCATCCCCATATCACCGATAAGTCAAAATTTAAATTTTTAATCTTAAATTTAGAGTTGATATTAAAGTATTTTCTTAGTTTAGTTTCTAGTTTTGGTTTTTATATTGCTATGAACAGGTATATAAAAAATTTATTTATAAACTATTTTTCATTTATAAATAGGTCTTTTGCTTTGTTCTTTTAAACCCAGAAGATGACCCCTTTGGAATAACGTGGAGAGATCGTGGCCGCACCATGCTGTGCTATTCCGAAAGGGAATTTTTTTTTTTTGAGTGGACCGAAAGGGAAGTTTTTGGGCGCTACCGATCATGCTACGTGATTTTAGATGATTTCGTGCATTTGATCATGCTTGGCTAACGGGTGGAAATGGTCCTGGCGTGACCTCATCGTGGTTTCTATCCGAGAGAGCAAATATCCAACAGTTAAGGGTCTAATCTTTTGGTTGATACGTGTGCTTATAAGGCAAAATTTTAATTTACAAACTTAAATTAGTTGATTTTATGGTTTTTCATCATAGTTTATTTACCTGTTTTTGCTTTTAGATTGTTAAGTAGACAGACAAAATTTTTATTTAAATATTTTTTTTGAAAATATGTTATTTGTCTTTTTTCACGGAAAAACCAAACAATGGAGTGTAAATCAGGAACTTTTGGTGCTTGGAAAGTGTTCCATCATAATCCAAGATCCACGAGAAAACAACATGGCCATATAGCAAGTAACTACAAAAAAAAGTACCTCAGCCTTAAAGAGTGAGACGAACTATGCCACCAAATAGGAAAAAAAATATCGACGCGCATAAAAGACAGACGAACTGCCTATGTATGTCCAAGCATTAGTCAGTGCAGTTTGATCCGCGGAAGCATGCCATCAACAAACCCCTTATCCAGGACACTCCACCCTTCTGCAATGAATCATCACCGTTGGTACATGTTAGATGTGAGGACATGTGCTCTTAATAAATCATAGCAACAAACATCTGAAGAAAAAAATAGCTTGTAGACAGATTTTATTTGACAGTTCTCCATAATTCACATTGTGCTCTAAATGAACTGACGAGCTGTTTCACAAGATATCATGAACATGTTTGAACGAAATATTTTGGCGTCTTTATACCTCCGTCAATGGCTGCGTTCGGCATGAGTATTGCTAACCGGCACGGAAAAAGCGATAATATATTAGTATATGATTAATTAATTATTAATTATAAAAAAAATAGAAAAACGGATTAATCTGATTTTTTAAAGTAACTGTTCTGTAGAAAACTTTTGCAAAAAAGCATCGTTTAACAGTTCGGGAAGCATGCGCATGAAAAACAAGAGAATATAGTTTAGTTAACTTGCTATTTGAACGCGGCCTATAAGTGGGATGTTTAACGCTACAAATGTATGCATTTCATTGTGAAGAAAGAAATATATGGTCATGTTTAAGTTGTTTAGAAGAAAAAAACCAAACAACATATTTATAAATAGAAAATAATTTACTAATAAAACTTTGATATACATGTTTATAGTGATCTAAAAGAAACTTAAAAAATAAAGTTTGTAAAAAATCTTAAAATCAACTCTAAATTCTTATAATCCAAACTCAAAGCCAAAAAGATAACCCTGTCCACATCCTGGACAACACCTCAACTTATCTGCGTACCTCCATTGACTTGTGGGGGAGCATGCTCGGTGTGATCTCGTAGAGGTCGTCGTCGTCCACCACCGAGATGTAGTAGACCTTGCTCGCAGCGTTAGGCCCAACGTCAGGCACCCTACGTATCCTCCTTCCCTGGCGTGCCTCCCCCTTCCGCTGCTGCTTCCCCACGACGGCGCCACTGCTGCGCATCGCCGTCACCTGCATTGGAGAAAGAATGGCACAGCGGCAAGCAGCTAGCGTGATTGATGATGGCCATTATTCCAAATTAACAGGGTAATTAAGCTATTTGGTTACATGAGATCGAGCTCCTCAGGCGTACCTCGGCAGTGCAGGGAGGTATCCATGGCTTGGCCAGCTCAAACTCGAAACAAGGGGTGATAGCCGCCGGCCACTCTCTGCCACTGCTGCCACCGTGGTAGCAATCGGTCGTGTTCCATTCACCGAACGCCGGGATACGCCTGCGACGACGCATCGTCCTCGCCTTCACCGTCTGCATGCTCAAACATCCATGTATCAGGGCATCCATAATGTATCTTGCTTAAATTGATAATAGCATGCATGGATGCAATAGTACTGAAGGTAAACTCCAAATGTGTTATGTATATGATGGTATTGGTAATAAGGTGACACTCGATTGAAAAAACAATAAATCTTCAATCCCTATGTTAAATACTTTCTCCATCCAAAAATATGTTCATTTTTCAGTTTTTGATACAATATTTTACTATTCGTCTTATTTAAAATTTTTCTGCGATTAATATTTTCATTGTTACTAAATGATAAAACATAAATAGTATTTTACGCATGATTAATTTTTTAAACAAATTTTCCTAAATAAGACGATGGTCAAACGTTCGACACGAAAATCGAAAAATAAAATTTTTATGGGACAGAGTTAGTATAAAATATATTTTATTTGCTTTTACTGTCAACAAAAGACAGGGGTAGTCATTATATATTACCTGGCGCCTTATATCAACCAGGCAGTTGTTATTTAGGCCTTTTTTAGTTGCCAAAAATTTTTGGTAAAAGGGTCACGTCGAACGTTTGACCGGATGTCGGAAGGGGTTTTCGGACACGAATGAAAAAACAAATTTCAGATTTGCCTAGAAACCGCAAGACAAATCTTTTAAGTTTAATTAATCCATCATTAGTACATGTTGGTTACTGTAGCACTGATGGCTAATCTTGTCCTAATTAGGCTCAAAAGATTCGTCTCACGATTTCACCCATAACTATGTAATTAGTTTTAATGTTTATGTATATTTAATGCTTCATTTAGATGTCTAAAGATTCAATGTGATGTTTTTATGAAAAGTTTTTGGAAACTAAACATCGCCTCATTACCTCTTCCCACGATGCAGGTTATCTGGTATCAACGGGGTATTTAGGTGGTGTTTAGATGGCAAAAATTTTTGGTAGCAATGTCACATTGAACGTTTGATCGGACGTCAGAAGGGGTTTTCGGACACGAATGAAAAAACGAATTTCACAGCTCGCCTGGAAACCATGAGACGAATCTTTTGAGTCTAATTAAGCCGTCTTAGCACATTTTGGTTACTGTAGCATTTATGACTAATCATGGACTAACTAGTCTCAAAAAATTCATCTCACGATTTCTCCCATAACTGTGTAATTAGTTTTTTGGTTCATGTATGTTTAATACTTTATTTAGATGTCCAAATATTCGATGCGATGTTTTTTGGAAATTTTTTTAAACTAAACAAGGCCTTATTGTTTGTTAGGTGATTTCTTCCACGTTCTGGTTGCTCTATTAATTGCATTAGCATCAATCGGTAGATGATTCACGATTAATATGCAGTCTATCTGCAGATCTGCTCTAGGAATTAGGCCTTGGTTAGTTAAAAAAAACTTTTCCAAAAACTTCGCATCGAATCTTTGAACATCTAAATAGAGCATTAAATATAGATGAATATTAAAACCAATTACAAGATGAATCTTTTGACCCTAATTATAACATGATTAGCTAAAAGGGCTACAGTAACTAACATGTACTAATGACGGATTAATTAGACTAAAAGATTCGTCTCGCAGTTTGCATGCGAAATCTGAAATTTGTTTTGTAATTAGACTATTTTTAATACTTTAAATATGTGACCGTACATGTCTCGAAGTGACCACTCTTCTAAAAATTTTGGAAACTAAAGGGGGCCTTAATATGCTTCGGATGCTTTTGGAGAGAGTGAACCGTCTTCCTTTCTAGCTAAGCTACCTGTAGTCAGAGTGATTGGGCTCACAATTTCTACTGCCTCACTAACGAGCGGGCATGCTCACTGCAGTTGGGGCCATGCAAGGTGTATGACAAATATCTGCGCAGCACTTGCTCATCCTTGTTTAGCTAGAACTTACAAGTTCGTAATTTATTTTAAAATGGAGAGACATCCTCTCCTCCAAAATATAACCATTTCTAATACTAAATTTTATTCTAAAATATAAGTATTTATATCATTATTCATGGTACTGTTGTCTTATCAATCACTTTTCATTTAAAATTTTTGGCATTTTACCCCATCTTACCCTCATACCCTTTTATTTGTCATTATTAATGGACAGTATAGTTTTTTTCAACCTTAGTTATTGCAAAAATATCTATAAATGCTTAAATTTTTGAAAGAATGTAGTAATAGATTTAGACACCTATTCACCTAAGCTATATATCAGTGTGTTGTCTAGGGTGATTTCGGTAATCTTAAAAGTGTATGTCCATACTTCACATGTGCTCGTAGCCAGAGCGTGTGCATTTAGAGGTGTGGGTGTGCATATGTGTATTTCAATGCTTGTGTTTGTACTTTATACTGTGTTCCAAAAAAAGTTTTAGAAACCACTCCTTTGAATTATATCTAGAGCGGTTTTGGATTTCAAAACATGAAATTTCATTAGCTAGATTTTTATAGTTGTGTTCTAAACAACCGTGAAAAAGTAGATCTGTAATGCACTGAAACTGCCGAAAAAATCAGATCCCTAAACTTAATCCTAAAGTTGTAGACAAACTTAGTGTATTCATGGCACCTGCATAAAACTGGAATTAATATGCATCGATGACAGGTGTAGTTTATTACTCCATTGAATCAGAAACATATTTCAAGAAAAACTAAACAGAGTGGATGGTGCATAAGTTCTTTTGACCTCCTAGCTCTCCATATTCATTGACACAAAGTGCCAACAACTAAATTAAGCATAAACTTTTTTACAGGATTATAATCATAGTATTTACTAGTACTTCCGTTCCATAATAACCTCGTTTTTCATTTTTGCGTGTCCAACGTTTGACCATTCGTCTTATTTAAAAAATTTATACAAAAACTTAAAAAAATTAGTTATGCATAAAGTACTATTCATGTTTTATCATCTAGTAAGAATAAAAACATTAATCACAAAAAAATTTTAAATAAGACAAAGAGTTAGAACATTGTATAAAAAAACTAAAAAATAATCTTATCTCACGATACCTTCGTACGCTGATACGCAGTAAGTGGGGCCCGCATGGCACAGTTGAAGCTCTCGGACAGCACGGCCCAGTCGTCGTCCATGTCCACCACAGCGGCGTCGTCGGCGTAGCGGTGATTCCACTCCCCGAACGCCGGTATCCTCCTGCCGTGCAGCCTCGTCGACGCCTTCGTTAAGTTCTTTTGCCCTGCCTACATGTGTAGTGTCACCGAAATTAAAACTTGAGCAAAAGCCACCAAAGATGAAACTGATCGAAGTAAGAACGGTCAATATATATAACGAAAGATTAAAAACTCACCTCCATTATCCTGATCTTGTTCGGCCTTACAGTTGCGCTTGCTTCGGAAGGAAACTGCAGAGCCAGCAGAGCAATCAAGGAGGAGAATGTATGGTTCGATTGGGCGTGCCACACCAGCTGCTGGCTGGCTGGGGTGTGTTTTTGTAGCGGACAAGTGTGGTGTGCTGGGCAAGGAAGCCGACAGCGTGTGGGGGTCCACACTGCACTCCCGGATTGGTATGTTACTTGGGGACGTGAGCAAGCCAAGGAGTGGCATTTCTTTTGCAGGGTTGACTGTAGTCTCAACATGTTACAGTGAAAGTGGTATCTAGGGCTGTAATTTTGATATTTTGATTCTTTTTAAAAAATATTTTATAAATAGATCTTTAGAAATCTTATCGCACGAATGGATATTTTTTTTATCACGCTAACGTCATTGATGTTATCCTCCTGCCACGTGAGCATAACATAATGACTCGGAGGATGGCGCCAATGTTGCTGGCGCGGTCAAAAAGATTCATTCCTGTAATAAGTTTTTTCAGGGATCTATTTATAACATAAATATTCAAAAGGACCAAAATATTAAAATTCCATTCTCTAGGGCATGAACGAAGCTCCTCTATTTCGCCTTGTTAGATCATTTTCAAGCTAAGTTTAATGGCAATTTTAATATACTTATGATTCCGTCTGTTTCATGTTATAAAACTTTCTGACCTTGTCTCTATTCATATGTGTGCTAATGAATTTAAACACATATATAAAACATATACATTGATATATGGATGAATCTACAAAAACTCAGAAAGTCTTATAATATGAAACCGAGGGAATATATCATACAGGTAAAAACAGTTATGTGGGGTAGAATTTATAATGAGAGATGGAAGTTGAGTTTTATGTAGATGAATCTCGGTATACACAGTTTCGTAGACCTTGAAACTATATTGAAACATTCATTTCATCTCCACACTTTTAAAACTTTGATTGGTCACGGGGATAAACCAGGGAGTGAAATTTGCATCGGAAGAATTTGTTTATTTATCCACTTAAATATGTTTTCGTGATATAATCTTTATAACTTTAAAAGAGAAGTTTTGTATGTCCGTCCTTGTTAATACCAAAGTTTGGTAATATTCATTATTGGATTCGGATAAGGAAATGCGCAATCACCGATGGAAATTTTATCCGAAACAGTTCTAATTCAACAGGGAATCATGAAGACCAACGCATGCAGTGTAATTTTACCTATTAATTACACTTAGTTTAGGATTTTTTCCTTTCTCTCTAAAAGAGTTAGAGTCCGATCGGGACTTATTGTTTCTTTTTATCTATTAGGAAACAGTGTCTGATTGGATAGGGATTAGAATTAGAGCCCAAATAGGATTTGTTATCTATTAGGGATCGTGTGTCATATCCGACATGGACTACTATCCACATATCGGTCTAAATATGTATACTCGGGGTCATTGTAAAAATCTACTTCCACATAATATAGAGCAATTACTCTTGGCGCATCGCCACCCTACTCACCGAGGTTTTTTCACCGGCGGAATTTGGCACGTAACACGGGGCTACATTGCTTCGATCTCCAGTGGAGGGGTAAGTCCTATGTTCCGCCGATCCCCGACGATCGTATCGGCTAGATCAGAACTATCTTGGATCAGTCCAATCTTCTAATCTGGTTGTACAATTGCTAGTTCTCGTATTAGTTTCAGCTTAGGTTACTTTTGTGTCTTAAGTTGATTTGGTCAACCATTTTGGGTGATCTACGTTGGTTCGATATTTGTTATTTGACATATTAAATCTAATATTGTATCGGTTCGGTTTGATCTATTAGATTGCGTTTATCAAATAGTTTAATTCAGATTGATGTATCTTGCTCATTATTTTATCAGAGTACCGACCGATAAGTTATTAGTCATCAGCTAATCGGCTTGCTAGCGATCTAGATCTGCTTAGTATCTAGCCTGACACTGCGAGGCGTAATCTCTGGCTGTCTCGATTTTGTCGGATCTTCTAAGATTATTCGCAGTAAATTAGGCTAGATATTTTATAAACATTATTCTACTATCAGTCGTTTATAACCGATGATCTTTACCGATCTATATGCTTATTATATTTATATCAATAGAGTAGCTGATTCTTACTGCATTTTGTTTACACCAATCGGCTTTATTTATTTGGATCGGTAATTATGTTTCATCGGCTTTTATGTACTACATGCAAGTTGGTTATAGTCCATCGTAGCAAAAGATTCATTGTTTATTTAACTATTCAAGTATGCATATATTGGATTCTGAGCCGATCCAAGTTCTCAGCAGCCGGTTGTTCAGCCTATCGGTTAAACACTACTACATCAACATTCGATCGACTAGATTTTTTGTTACCTATCGGTTCGATAGCCGATCGGCTTGTTTTATTCTTCATCTTGTTAGTTGCACTATCAAACTGACTGGCACGCCCGTGTATTCTAAGAATTTAGATCATGCACTGAAGCAATATAAGAAGAGAGACTCTCATGCCTTCGTGTGTGACACGTTACTAGGTCAATTTTTGACGTCAACGGTCCTCCCACAGAAAGAAAATGTTCCACATCCTTGCACATCGCACAGGAAAAAGGAAAAAAACCTCTATCACACAGAAAGAAAATAAAAAATTGATGCACGCATAGCAGAAAAAAACGCACACACTAACCCTAACGCACGCAGAGATCTCAATGATGCACCCGTTTCTCCTATGCCGCCAATGCCATTTCGTTGTCGCCGCCTCCGCTCCCGCCGACATCCCCCGTCCGCCAATTGCCTAGCGGCCCCACTGATGCGCTCGCCTGCCGTCGCCGGTTCCCCCAACCCAAAGGGCGGAACTAAAATTTGCACAAGAGTAGGGTTGAGTTAGTACAATTTGCATAAATTTGTCTTTTATCATTTATTTTTGAAATTTTTGAAGTATAATTTTAATGGATATTTGAACATAGGAGTAGGTCTCTAGCCCAATCTGCCCTACTCATGGTACCGCCCCTAGCCGCCGATGCCCCCTCCGACCCTCCGCTCTGTTGTGGGTGTTGTGGCTCATGATTTTGTTCTTGCTCTCGATTCATTGTTTCTAGGCCTTCTCGAGAGTGTTTAGTGGTTGTAGATCTTGGAGACCTGGATTTCCCACAACGTTTTGGAAGAATGTCAAGTCATGGTCATCGTCGGTATATCTTCATCCTGCATGTCTGTAAGTACGGTTGTTTCCTACCACTATTATGCATGATCTTTACGTGATATTAGAATACAGGAAAAAATACGAATTACCCCCTGAACTATTGCGGCCGGCCGAATTACCCCCCTAAACTCAAAAACCAGACATCCTTTACCCTGAACTTTCAATACCGGACAAATTACCCTGCTCGACCCAATTCAAAGCGGTTTTGTCATACGTGGCCCAGTCAGCATTTTTTATTTTTTTAATGGTGGGGCCCACATGTCATAGCTCTCCTCTCTCCCTCTTCCTCCCCCTCTCCCTCTCTCTGGCGAACAAGTAAGGCTGCAAGGTCGGCGGGCGCTAGGCACCGTACAGGGATGGCTGGACGGCGGGCAGGCGCTCGGAGCTGCGTGGGGACGGCCGGACGCTAGGACGACACCCGCGCCACAACGAGCAGCAGGATGGCGGCGGCAGCAAAGAGGGCGAAGGCGGTCACAGCAGGCGGGGACGGCTGGACGGGCGAAGGATGCCGGCAAACGGGCGCGGGCGTGCGGATGGTGGGCGAAGGATGCCAACGGCGATGAAGCCGAGGACTCACCAGTGGCGGCAGCAAAGCGGAGGACGATAGTGGTGACGGCGCCATCGATCTCAGCGCGCGGGGATGAGGACGAGGGCGGGCGGGGGCGAGAACGGCGGACTGCGGCGCGCGGGAGAGATGACGGCGGACGGTGGCACCTCCGCTTCGCCACCTCGTCGTCACGCACAATCGTCCACCCGTCGACCGCCCGCCCGCTTGCCACTCGCCTGGCTTCCTTCGCTTCGCCGCCGCCGCCGTCCTGGTGCTCCGCCTCGTCATCGCCCGCATGCCCGCGCTCGCCCGCGCGGTGCCGAGTCGTCGTCGCGGCGTGGCCGTTGCCCGCCGCCCACACTCGGCGCCACCCGCCCGCCTGCCCATGCCGAGCCGCCGAGCGCCTGTCGTCCTCGCCCTGTTTGCCTGAGAGAGAGAGGGAGGGAGAGAGGGGAGCTATGACATGTGGGCCTCACCATTAAAAAAAGAGAAAATGCTGACTGGGCTGCCACGTGTACGCCACGTATGACAAAACCGCCTTGAATAGGGTCGAGGGGGGTAATTTGTTCGGTATTGAAAGTTCAGGGTAAAGGATGTGTGGTTTTCGGGTTTAGGGGGTAATTCGGCCGAACGCGATAGTTCAGGGGTTATGTATATATATATATATATATATATCGCTTGAATTGTCTACTGATATCACTCGGAATACTCCAGCTATCCTCATTATACACATACATCTCTGAATAATTTAACCTCAGAACTCCATAAACATATTTCATTTAGTTTTATTTTCTCAAACATAACCGATCCTCTGCCTTGAAATCAGAGCACACCACATCACCGTCATCTTAGGAGTAAGTTAGAGATCACTACTATAAAAATTTTCTGAAAGATGTATACTACAGGTAAGATTATAGTCAATCAGATGTTTATGTTTTCAGAACCTTTAGAATCAGATAAAATTTATAAAGCTTTATAGTTTTAAATTGTATGGCTAGCTAGATGATGCATTCTTGTTGTGATGGATGTTTTGTGGAGCTCTCGACTCTTTAATTGCCATTCCACTTCCAGCGAGAGATCAATTAGAATTTGTTCCTAATTATTAATTATAATCCGCTTAAGACAACATAACGTTTAATAGATGAGGAAATTCGAATTCTAATCTTCCTGACATTCATTTTCTTTTGTTCTTTATGTTGTTCATTTATTTTGTATTCTGAACTAGATGACGGCACAATTACTTCGTTGTAAGTGAGATTACTATTTTATATCTGAGATTACTAAACCATTGCAGCGATGTGCTAATATATGTTTTTTTTAATATTTGCTAGAGGAGACAACCTACTTGGGCTGGTGGCACCTTTGGATCCAGATTCTCTGCAGTCAGCGGCATGGTGCCTTTATCACTGATATGTGGGCCCAGCAGATTTTGGGCCCACATATCAGTGACAAAGACATGGTGCCTTTAACTGCAGACAATCCTGATCCGGCACCTTTGAACACAAGTTTAGAGCCAGGGAGTATTCAAGGTGATGGACTAAAAGAGGATCAAATCCAAGCTGCGATATGTCCACAATGAGTTTGGCGGAAGGTGGCATCATTTGTGTTAACATAGCAAACAGGTCTTTTTTCTTGTGTATCTCCCTCTTAATGTGCTTCACATGTACTACCTCCGTTTCATAATATAAGATGTTGATCTTTTTGGTTGCAGCATCGTTTGATCATTCGTCTTATTCAAAAATATAGTACAAATATAAAAAGTAACAAGTCGTGCTTAAAATTCTTTTCATAATAAAGTAAGTCACAAGCAAAATAAATGATATTTCCATAATTTTTTAATAAGACAAACGATCAAACATTGCAAACAAAAAAATCAAACATCTTACATTATAAAATGGAGGGAGTGAATGCTTTGGGCCCAGCCATATCTGTTAGATATCTGTTAGAGATATAGATATACACAATTACAGATAATAGAGTCTAATAGAATATCTAGAGACAAATATAAAATCCTAGATAGATAGCATAGAATATTTTTCTTGTAGTCCAAATTTCTTATCTCTTGTGTACACTATATATACACCTATGAGAGGGTTAGTGCAATATATAATAGATCATATGATTTCTCCATGTTCAATATTTTCCATAATGTGTTTTTGTGCAAACAATTTTTCATATTTCAAAATTGTTTTATATTCCAATTTGCTACTAGAAAGTCATGCAACCTCATGTTTTACACGATCTTTGTCTATGAAGATCTGTTCAATTTTGAACATGCAGGTAATACAAAAATTAAGTTCTGGTTTTTTTAGATGAAGAATATTATAGTGCTTGTAAACCATTTCGTTCAAATGCCCGTAAGAAATATTGTTATAGCTACCTGCATTTATAGCCAGTTCAGAATGTCAATGTTGCTTTGTTTTGTAAAGGAATATCTTTTGCATATTCCATATTTGACAAAAAATTAAATTAGCTCAAGTTCACTTAAACTCTTATTTACATGGATGTTTGGCATTTTTCCTGTGGGGAATCACATGGATAAGAAATTGACAAATAACTTCCTGTAGATATAATAATTTTAAAACATGTTCATATTGGGAAATAACTTCTGAACTACAGGCCTACATGGCCAGCATCATAAGACAGTAGTATGTAATTCATTATCTGTCAATTCCCGCTTAAACATTGTCCTTGATATCTCGCCTGACTTAACTGAATTCAATGGATCTTCTCACCAATATCTTTGGATAAATAACTGAGGGGTCATTGTTTGGCTTTTCTAGGAAAAAGGAAAACGATATATTTACAAACAAATAATAATGTCCGAAAGATCGGACTTCCGACATAGTTTCAAGATCAACCAGCCGATCGACTTAATTTACTAATTATCGCATGTGCAGGTAGCAACCGATAGGGTTCCATATAATTAAATACGGTAAAATTGGATTACTAGACTAAATATCAGTATATAACAATATTAAATAACCACATGCATATCCAGACTAAACCTAGAAGATCGGACCAAATCAAGGCACTTCAGGTTAAAACTTGACCAGACATGAAATCAATATAAAATTGCGAATACTGATAATTACCCATTAAACCAGCGTAATCTATCGACTTATTTGCTAAACCTTGTAGATTAGACGTGCTTCTGGAACCAGATTGAACCAAATTAACATAGATCGAACCAAACTTCGACAGTATGAAACCTGAGCCGATATAATTACAGAAGACAAGGCGATCTATGAATTTAATGAACAAACCAATAGGTTACTCGAGATTGTGCCATTTAGAACTCCAACAAAAGGAACATGCAAGCACTCAATCTAATGTATGAATACAGATTTAGTCAACGAGATTGATCAGACTAAACTGAGACAGAATCATACATACCAAACCTATATCAATAAATTTGATAAAGCGCCAATATAAACCTTGATCGAGGATAAACTATTACTCCTAACAAGAATAGAGATCGAAACAATGGCAAACCTTAGATAAACCATCGAATAAACTAGATAGAAGATCAAACTGAATTGAGATAGTTCTATCTAGCCAATCCGATGGGTTGACAATTACAAACTCACATTGCGAAGTTTACTAACTCGCGTCGAGAGCTCGCTCCTGTCAAAACTGTGGCGATGCGCCAAAAGTTATATTGATCATATGATTGTTCATAGATTTGCAAGCTATGGGTTACAATATTTATACCCCTAAAACTAATCTGAATTGGATACATATTCATATCTTATTACATAACTTATTACACATGGATTCTATCTAAATAGATACCTAAAACAAACTCTATTATTTACAGACATTGTCTTCTCACGGACTCTGTCTTTCTCTCGAATTAATTTCTATCTCTCTGCATCCAATCAGACTCATCCTCTAATCCGACTCATTTTACTATCGACTTTAACAATTCTATACCTAGCCGACTAGTCTGATTGTCGTAATTCAGTCCGATTCGGTTATATCTTCCCACTTTTTCCTATAATGACTAAACCAAATTTCTCTGTTAACAGTAACATACTAACAAGATATAAACAAACATAGATAAAATGTTAAACCTAAAAATTCTATTGGTCAAATAGTCGATATCGCTTCAGGACCCTAGCCCATGAACTAAGTTAGTCGGCTTTACAGGAATTTCATGGTATGTAAGCTAAAAATACCTTATCGGTTGAATTGTGAGTATGATAGTTGTTAAACAAGTCAATTAATTAGTCACTCCTGAAAGATCGGATTTAATTGAGGCAGTTTTTAAGATCAACTAGTCGATCGGCTTAATTCACCAAATATTGCACATGCAGTTAGCAGCCGATAGGGTTCAATATAAATTAAATATGATAAAACTAGATTACCGCCCTATCTCCCACTTCACTCATCCTCTCTAGTCACCATCCATAGAGAAAATGAAGTCCTCTATTCCATCCACCTTATCTCTGAAGCCGCACCGCCTCTCACGGCCAGAATCATCGCAGTCCTGTTGGAATTTGCCGGAGCTCGAGTCTTGGTCACTAGCGCTCCTCCACGAAATTCATCTTCCCCGCTGAACCATCTTTCAAATTGACGGTAAAAATGAGACCTTCTCCTCCTTGCGCATCCCCTCCTTCCTCGGGCAAAATGTCGTCAGACTGCAGTCGGTGCCACTGCCCGTAACTCCCCTATTCGGCCTCAACTAGCGCACGTCGCACTGCTGCTCCTAGCCATCCCGGCCTATGCATAGGTTGCAACTAGCTCCGCCTTCCTTCCCTAAACCCTCTTCGTCCGCTGCCGTCGAAACTCACTGGAGTTCGCGCCGCCATGGCCGTGTCACTGATGAGGACACAACATGCTTAGATATGACCATTGAAGAACCATCGATGCCGATGATGGAATTTCATAAGTAAGGGGAGGATGATAAGAACATGACATTTTTGCAAGCAATCATTCGTTCAAAAGATAAGGTGAGCTCATTCCTATGTATTCATTTTAGTCATTTTGAGAATAGATTGCTACATAATAAATTAGTTATTGCTAGGAACCATGGAGATGACAAGGAGACACTTAGGGAGGGACTTAGAGGCGTGGAGGACTGTCAAGAGGCATCAAAATCAAGATGGAGGCCCAAACCAAGTCGGCTTTGAGTACGAATCGGAGTTCAAGACCAGTCTGCACTAAAACGGGTGCCTAGGTCGCATACAAGCTCGGATTGGGGTGTTCTTTATTTGGATGGAAAGCTAAGAAGATAAAATTTTCAACGGTTCTGGTCCCACATCCAAATTCTTACAATTCAATGGTAATCGTCCGAACAAATTGACGTTCAGAATCTGTCTTAGTGTCCTGTCACCGAATTTTGGACCTTCTTGCCATGTATCGTGTTGGAGTCCATTAGGCGAATTTTGGACCTTCTTGCCATGTATCGTGTTGGAGTCCATTGGGGTAGTCAAGGGGTTGCACGACCCTGAACTCTATATATTAGTAGCCGCCGCCAAAGTTAGGGTTCACATTTTGCTTAGATTAATCTGTTTAGAACAGTTTCGCCGTTCATTCGGTTTGTGAGACTTCAACTTATGAGTTTAATCATTCAGCTGCAATTTGGTTGTGTTCTTTCTTGTTCTTGTTTGTGTTCTTCAATTTGCATGCAGGGATTAGCCTTATCATCAGGTCAACCGGGTTTCAACATGGTTGATAACCAGAGAAGACGTGGTGCTGCGATTACGGGGCTCAAGGACATGTTCATTCAGCAGCCTGATCGAGTTATGTCACGACTCCACCAAATCAAGAGAGAGTATCACAACCTATCAGAAGATCGTGAATCCTAGTTCACATCGGTCACCATCTTGATTCGGTTGTCGCCGCCAGCCTTCTCTCCAGTGCTGCAACCGCTTCCAAGGGGAACGGGTTCCCCTTGGCTCCCTGACCCCGGCGCTTGCCTCCCCTGGCTGCCCTACTGCCCACCAAGCTACTGCCGCCCTCCCTGTAGCCTGCACAGGAGAACACACGAAGAGAATGAAGGAAGAAGAAAGAGAAAGACAGGAGGGGAAAAAAAGAAAGAATGAATGAGAAGAGAAAAGAAAGGAAGGAAGAAAAAGAAAAAAAGAAAAGAAGAGGAGAAAAAAACAAAAGAAGGAGAGAATAAAATAATTCGAGGCCATCCTAGTTTCTTTTTCCATTCAAAATAAATCCAAAAATTATTCTTTTCTCTGATTCAAATAAGTCCTTGACCTTCGAACCTCAGGCTTAAAATTTGAAACCATCATTCGACTCCTTGAGTCATTCCAAATTCAATGGCAATAGTCTCGTCACTATCCAAAATTCTAGAGATGTAAATCCTAAATTAGACCTCGGGTACTATTCATCCAAATATTCCCAAAATTCATTTGAAGCCATCCTAGACCCCTTTGAATCATTAATATATCTATTTCAGCTCCATGTTTGCCTTTTCTTTATTTTGTTTATTTATAGATTTTGTTTACAGGCTTATTGTCACACCCTGAGTTTTACCTAAGCCTAAAAATAATTAAACAATGCATTAAAAATAATTTGTTAATTAAAGGTCAAGAGAAAACAAGTGTATTAATTAATTAATTAATTTGGAAGCTTTTTTGGATATTCTAAAATGTCCCGAAAAGCATTTTAAATTATTAACAGGATTTAAACTTAAATTACAGAAGTATAAAATTTGTGCCCAAAAACTAAAATTAAAATTCAGCAAAGGTGGGGCTTTCCTTTTCCCTCCTTTTTCTTTCTTTTTCCCCTCCTTCTCAAATTGGGCCGAAGTCCAATTTTCCTCCTTTCTTCTTCTTTTTCCTTTTTCTTTTTCCTCTCCTCCTTCTCGGGCCAGGCCAGCCGAGCCGGCCCAGCTCCCCTCCTCCTCCCGGTCGGCCCTGCCGAGCCGCCGTCTCCCCTCCACGCCACGCCCCCCCTCTCCCCTGCCTGGGCCGCTAGCCGCTCGGCCCAGCGTGCCTCCTGCCCAGGCCGAGCCAGCCGGCCAAGCCGCTCGCCCACGCTACCGAAGTCTGCCCCACCTCCCCGACCAAGTCCGCGCCGTCGCCGCCGGAACCGACTCCACCTCCGCCGCCTGTGACGCCTGCCGCCAAGTCCACCGTGGCCGGCACGGACTCCAACCACCACCTCCGCCCTAGCCGCTTCACCCCTCCCAAATAAAACCGAGCCGCCGTGCGCCGCCACACCTGTTCCTGATCCGCCGCAATCCCCAAGCCCCGTCGCCGATGCTCCTTGTCGCCATCAACCGATCCTGCCGCCGGACGCCGGTCGTCGTCGTCCAGCCACGTCGCCACCTCCGTCTCGACCTCGCTAACCCTCCGCCAGCCTTTGCCGTCACCGGTGGGCACCCCAGCGCCTTCGCCGCCTCTTCCTCCCCTCTGCCACCGCGCCCGACCTCCTTACCGCCACCGAGCAATCTCCGCCGCCGCCGATCAACCGCGCCACCGGCCATCATCACCTGTGTCGGGTCCACGCTGACTCACCGCCATCCCCGCCTCGACGGTGAGCACCACCCCTCCCTTCTCCTCCCCTCTTTTCTCTCTCGGATGGCGCCGCCGACCCCGTGCGCCACTGCCACGTGCTTGCGTCGTCGGTCGCCGTCGACGCACCCACGTCGGCACGCCCGCCTCCGCCTCGCTGTCGCCGACGTGCCCGCGGCACCCGTGTCTCCCTTCGCCGCCCACGCGGTCGCTGCCATCCGCCGGCCGTCACCGCTCTTGTCGCCCGCGTCGCCCGGCCGTGCGCCATCTCTAGCCGCCGCTGCCGGCCGTTGCTGTTCCCACTGCCGGCCATCATTGCCATGTGCCGCGCCTGTCGCCGTCGCCGCCGCGCTCCTCTCTCGGCCGAGCCTCCCTCCCCTGTTCCCCTCTCTGACCGACGGCACCCACCCGTCGGCCTCTCCCCCTCTTTCTCGCCTCCTCGGGCCCACACATCACTCGACCAAAGCTCTCCCTCTCTCTCTCGCCGGTGGGCCTGGCCTGTCAGCCAACCGCCCCTCCCCTTCCTCTCTCTCCATCCCTCAGGCCCACGTGTCGATCTCTCACCTCCCCCTTCTCTCACCGACAGGTGGGCCCACCTGTCGGCGCCTCTCCTCTCTCCTCATTGATGTCAGCAACCCCATTAATTGCGCAATAATTGATTTAGGACTTTTCTGTTTAGCTAAAGAACCTAGAAAACTTCTAAAATTCATAACTAATTCGTCTAGTCTCCGTTTAACTCCATTCAAATTTCACTAAATCCAGAAAAATGCCGAGAATCTATTAAAAATAGTTTCTTTCTCTGTTTCAGTAGTTTTATAGTCTGTTTTTACTTGTTTTGTCTTGTTTGTCGTAGGTTTGACCCCATCGCAGCGCCGATCGTTCTCGAAGTCATCGCCGAAGTTCCTCGTGGGTCTGAGCAAGACAAGTGGCACCCTCCTTTGACCATATTGACCCGATGATTATAAAATTCCCCCGCTTTACATTCAAACATGCATTGTATTTAAATATATTTACTTTATTTATCTATTGGGCAATTACCTTTATACCCATTGATTCCCAATGTTTATTATTGTTATCCTAGGGTTAATTTTACTAGAAATAGGCTTAGGAAATGCTTAGCCATGCTTAGTTCAACTAGCTCACCAATTATCAGTTAATTATTGATTACTCTTTGATAGACCTTTAATGGTTGTGGTGATTATTCATTTCCCGATGTGGATTAATGATAACTAAAATATTGCTTATGGTGGGCTCTAGGTGCATGGTTTTGAGAGTCGCAATCATGGCAATTAAGGACTGGTTCTCGGGAAACCCTAGAAGTCTTGCCCGTACTAATCACAAGTCGAAATGGGTAAGGTGGGATTTGGAGCATGGCTTCGAACTATTTGACGTACCAAGGCTAGGGTAGACGTGATGGAGTATGGACGGGCAATCTTGGTGTAACGAAAGCCTTTGCTGCTTCTGGATCTACCAAGGCACAAGAGGGGACTGCCCGACTTGGTGTAAAGGAGGGGGTGAAACTTGAAGTGCGGTGCGATTAAATAGGGAGGGTGATGTGACGGGTCCTTTCACAGTTTCCTTTCCGTGGTATCGTGGTGGTACACCGGCGCACATTCAAGTGTAGTGGAACTGTGTCTTGTGGGTAAAGTTGTACACCTCTGCAGAGTAGAACTATCCGAATAGCCGTGCCCGCAGTTGTGGGGCGAACTTACAGATTCACTGGGATTAGTGAACCTTTTAACAATTTGATGAACTTGGAACTGGTTTGACCCTATCGACGTGGTGTAACGTTGGCAGTGGTTTGGGTCTGTCGCTGTCACGCCTGGAGTTTTATCCCAAGCCTAAAATCGTAAAAAGAAATTCGTAAATAACAATTGGCTTAATTAACTCAGGAAAAATCCCTCTAAAAGAACCTAATTTAATTAAATCGAGGCTCGCAAATCGACTAACTGGATTTAAATTCAAATAGCAAAAGTATAAAATTTGGCCAAACAAATTAATTTAAAACTCGGCAAAAGTGGGGCTTTTCTTTTTCCCTCCTTTTTCTTTTCTTTTTCCCTTCCTTCCCAAATTGGGCCGAAGTCCAATTTTCCTCCTCTCTCTTTTCTTTTTCCTTTTTCTTTTTCCTCTCCTCCTTCCCGGGCCGGCCCAGCCGAGCCGGCTCATCTTCCCGCTCGGCCGGCCCAGCCGAGCCGGCCTCTCCCACGCGCGCCGCCTCCCTCCCGGGCTGTCGCTCGGCCCAGCTGCCCCGAGCCGCCAGCCCAGCATCGCCAGTCCGCGCTAGCGCCGCGGCGAAGTCCGCCTCGCCTCCTTCCTCCCTTGCGCCACTAACAGGCGGGCCCCGCCTGTCAGCGACCGAACCCGGGCGCCGGCCGAGTCCGCCTCCGCCCCGACTCCTCCGGACACCGCGCCGCTGCCGCAACGGCCGCCGCCGAGTCCGCCGCGTCGCCGACTCGGTCTCCAACTACCTCGCCGCCCTCGCCGGCCATCCTCCCCTATAAAATCCCCGCCGCCTCGCGCCGCCACTCACCTTTTTCCTCCACCCGCCCGAGCCACCGCCGCGCTGCCCCGTCGTCGCCACCGTTCGATTTCGCTGCCGGACGCCGATTCCCGCCGTCCAGCCGGGTCGCCGCCTCCGCCTCGACCTCGCCGACCCTTCGCCGACCTTCACCGCCGCTGGTGGTCATCCCAGCGCTCTCGCCGTCCCTTCATCCTCTCCTCCCCCGCGCCCCGTCGCTCCGCCGCCGTCGGCCGGTCTCGCCACCGAACGTCACAAGCCGTCGCTCGTCCGCGTCTCCACCTCTGCCTCATCCTCGCCAACTTGCTGCCGCTCTCCGTCGCCGCTGGTGAGCTCCCCTCTCCTCTCTCCCTCTTTCTTTCCTCTTCGCCGCGCTGCCGACCTCCCCGTCCCGTCGGCAAGCGCCAGGAGCCACGCACCGCCGCCGCCGGGTCGCCGCCCGACGTTGTCGCCGTCACGCCGTCGTCTTGCCGCCCCCGCTTTCCCACACGGCCGCCCCGCTGCATCCCCCTCCTCTTCCTCCACGCGCGCACCGCCCGGCCGTCGCCGCGATGCGCCGTCACCGCCTCCCCGCCCTACGCACAGTAGCCGGCACCTATAAATCCCCCTCTCCCTCGCGCCGCCGACGCCGCTCTGCAGCGCCGCCGCGCCACCGTCGCCTGGCACCGATCGATCTCGTCGCATCGGCCGTCGTCACCGCGCCACCCCGGTGAGCCCGCTCTCCTCCCTTCCTCTGTTTCTTCGTGCCACCGCGAGTGCGCCCCGCCGCTCGCCGTCGGCCGACGTCCTCCGCCGCCACCCGATCCTGCCACTCGTCGCCGCTCCGAGCCGCGCCACCCCGTCGCCGTCTCCGCCTCCTCCACATCGACTCGTCGTCGCCGTTCTCGTCGCCGTCCCTTCGCCCGTCACCACCTTCTCCGTCGTCGCCACCGATCTCCTTCACCGCCGGCCGTCACCACTTCTCCTCGGCCTTCGCCGGACCCCGCCGCCGTCGCTGGTTGCCGACCGCCGCCGCTCAGCCGCCCTCTCCCTCCTCCGCTCCAGCCGAAGCCGAGTACGCCGTCTCCGCCACACCGCTCGCCGCCAGCCGCGCTCTCCTCCCCCTCTCTGTTTCCCTCTCACTGGCCAGCGGGTCCCACCCGCCAGCCCCTCCCTCTCGGTCGGGCCCACGTGTCAGCTGCCCACTTCCCCTCTCTCCCACTGACAGGTAGCCCCCACCTATCAGCCGTCAGCTCCTCTCTCCTCGCTGACGTCAGCAGCCCCATTAGTTGCGCAATAATTCAATTAAGGTTTTCTGTTTAGTTTAAAAACACAGTTAAACTTCTAAAATTCATAAGTAATTCATCTAGTCTCCGTTTAGGTCCATTCAAGTTTCATTAAATCCAGAAAAATGCCAAGAATCCATTAAAAATAGTTTCTTTCTATGTTTCAGTAGTCTTATAGCATGTTTTGTTTGTTTTGCCTTGTTTATCGTAGGTTTTGACCCCGTCGCAGTGCCGTTCGTTCTCGAAGTCGTCGCCGAAGTTCCTCGTGGGTCTAAGCAAGGCAAGTGGTGTCATGCCCAGAAATTCCTCACACGAATTTCTGAACATAATTGTGTATTAAATCCCTGTCCAGGACCAGCCAGGGTACACAAAAAGACAATGTTGATTACATAACCAGCGTTCTTACAAACAACTGAAAATTACACTTATTGTAGCGGAAATGCAGCGGAAAGGAAAAAAGAAAAGAAGACTAGCTCCAGCGGGAACGGCTCCAGTCCACAGGCAACGCTTCGACGGCGGAACAGCTCACTCCTGAGAGGCACCTCCATCGGACTCGACTTCTAGCTCTGGGGTGGGAAAGTTAAGCAAGGCTGAGTACAAACCACCGTACTCAACAAGTAACACGGACAAGGGGGAAATAAATGATGCATAGGGATTAACAAGGACAGGCTAGGGTTAGTTGCAATAAAGCAGCAGTTAAACAAATAACAGAGATTAGACAGAAATACAGGTAATTGAATATAGTAAAGCACAAGTAAATAACGGACACAACGCTGTCCAACGTTACACCACGTTGCAACAGGCCCAACCACTACTCAACGTTACACCACGTTGCAGTAGTCCCGAGTGATAACCATCTTACTCAAGTTATTAAAGGTTCACTAATCACAGTGAAGCTGGGAGCTCGCCCGTAACCGTGGGCACGGCTATTCGAATAGTTTATACTCTGATCAGAGGTGTACTACTGTACCCAGAAGACACGACTCCACTACACTTGAACGTGCGCCGACATACCACCATGGTATACCGGAAAGGAGACCATGATAGGACCCGTTACACAACCCTTCCTATTTAATCGTACCACCCTTCAGGTATCACCCCCTCCTTTACACCAAGTTGGGCAGTCCCCTCTTGTGCCTTGGTAGATCCGGAAGCAGCAGAGGCTTTCGTTACACCACGATTGCCCGTCCATACTCCATCACGCCTACCCTTGCCACGGTACGTCAAATATTTCAAAGTCATGCTTCAAATCCCACCTTACCCATTTCGGCATGTGGTTAGCACTTAATTACTTCCAGGGTTTCCCGTGAACCGGTCCTTAATTACCATGGGTGCGACTCTCAAAACCATACACCCACAGCCCACCATTATCAATATTTTAGTTGACATTAACCCGAACCTGGTAATGAATCAATATCTCAGCTATTCAGGACTAAGCATGATTAAATGTGATCCCAATGAGCTATTTGTTCTAAGCACGGCTAAGCATTAACCTAAGCCTAACTCTAATCAATTTACCCCTGGTCCAGCATGGATAAAGTTGGATAAACAACGGCTTAATAATAAGGTTTACCCGAAGAAAATAAATACAATAAATACTTTAATTAAAACAATGCATATTTGAATTAATAAAGCGGGGAATTTGCAATAATGGGTTCAATATGATCAAAGATGAGTGTCACTTGCCTTGCTCTGGCCCTTGGGGAACTTCGGCGACGATCTCGAAGTAAACCGGCTCTTCGGCGGGGTCCGAATCTAAGCGACAAAGCACAAAAATAAATAAAACAGGCACAAACTCTACTGAAACAGCAAAAGAAACTATTTTTAATGGATTCTTGACAATTTTATGAATTTAATGAAATTTGAATGGACCTAAACGGAGACTAGATGAATTACTTATGAATTTTATAAGTTTTCTAGGTTTTTAGCTAAACAGAAAAGTCCTAAATCAATTATTGCCCAATTAATACGGCTGCTGACGTCAGCGAGGAGAGAGGAGGCTGACGGCTGACAGGTGGGGACCACCTGTCGATGAGAGAGAGGGTGAGGAGAGACTGACAGCTGGGTCCCACGGGAGGAGAGAGAGGAGGGAGGCGCGCGGTGACTGACGGGTGGGTCCCGCTCGTCAGCGAGAGGGGAGCAGAGAGGGAGGGGAGAGCGCGGCCGGCGGCGGGAGCGAGCGGTGGCAGCAGGGGCGACGCGGACGACGGCGCACGGCACGACGACAACGGCGCGATGGCGACAACGGCGCGATGGCGACGACGGCGACCGGCGACGGCGGACAACCGAGACGGCGGCGCACGCGGCGCAACCGAGCAAGGCGACGACAGCAGACTGGCGCGGCGACGGCGAGCGAGCGGCGGGCACGGGCACGCACGAGGGGCAGGTGACGGCGGCTAGACGGCGGCCGGCGGCGAGGACGGGCTCCGCACCCGTCCGGCGACGGTGTGCGTCTCGGCGGCGGTCGGCCGGGAAGGGGGAGAGAGAGGGGAGGAGGATGGAGACGCTCACCGGCGGCGGCGAACGCGCGGGCGGGTCGGCGAGATCGAGGCGGAGGTGATTAAGCGGGTAGGAGCGGAAGATCGGCGGTGGCGACGGAGATCGGTTGGCGACAGTGAGGAGACCGGACGCGGCGGCGATCGGGCGGCGAAGGAGTGCGTGGCGCTGGGGAGGCTCCCAGGCGGCGATGAGGGCGGCAGCAGGTCGGCGACAGCGAGGCGGAGGCGGTGACGCAGCTGGACGACGACGACCGGCGGCTGGCGGCGGAATCAACCGGCGGCGGCGAACGACGACAGCGCGGCGGCGACTCGGGCGGAGGTAGAAAGTGGGCGACGGCGCGCGGCGGCTCGGGATTTATAGGGTGGTGGCGCCGGCTAGGGCGGGCGAAGGTTGGAGACCGTGTCGGGCGCGACGCGGTCTCGGCGACGGCCGTTGCAGCGGCGGCGGTTGCGGCGGCGGCGCGGACTCGGACTCGGCGTGGCGCGGCGCGGCGCGGGCTGGCGCGGAGGTGGGGTTTCGGTCGCTGACAGGTGGGCCCCACCTGTCAGTGGCGCGAGGGAGGAGGGAGGCGACGCGGACTCGCGGGCGAGTGCGGCGCGGCGAGCTGGGCCGGGGCAGCGGCCCAAGCAGGGTGCGTGCGGAGAGGGGGAAGCCGGAGCCGGTCGGCTGGGCCGGCCGAGGGGAAATGGGCCGGCTCGGCTGGGCCGGCCTGGGAAGGAGGAGAGGAAAAAGAAAAAGGAAAAAGAAAAGGAAGGGAGGAAAATTGGACTTCGGCCCAATTTGAGAAGGAAAGGAAAAAGAAAGGAAAAAGGAGGGAAAAAGGAAAACCCCACTTTTGCCGAGTTTTAAATTAATTTGTTTGATCAAATTTTATTCTTCTGCAATTGGAATTTAAATCCAGTTAGTCGATTTGCGCGCCTCGATTTAATTGAGTTAAGTTCTTTTAGGGGGATTCTTCCTGAGTTAAATAAGCCGATTGTTGTTTACGAATTTCTTTTTACGATTTTAGGCTTAGGACAAAACTCCGGGCGTGACAAGTCTACCCCCCTTAAACGGAATCTCGACCCCGAGATTCGGAGGTACTGGCGAAGAGGTGCGGATGGGCGGCCTTGAGCTCGTCTTCTCTTTCCCATGTTGCTTCTTCTTCTGAGTGGTGACTCCACTGAACTCTGCAGAATCTGATCACACGGTTCCGAGTCTTCCTTTCACATGGCTGCCAAGCATGTTACCATGCCCCAACGTATCACCACGATACCACAGTACGGAAACCATGATAAGACCTTTCACCTAGCCCTCCTTAGACAATCGCGCCACGCTTCAGGTTTCACCCCCTCCTTTACACCAAGTCGGGCAGTCCCCTCTTGTGCCTTGGTAGATCCGGAAGCAGGAGAAGCTTTCGTTACACCACGATTGCCCGTCCATACTCCATCACGCCTACCCTTGCCTGGGTACGTCGAATAGGGACAAGCTAGATTACGAGTCTCACCGTTGCCCATTCTGGCTTGTGGTTAGTACGTGTAAGACCTTCAGGGTTTCCTGAGAACCGGTCCTTAATTACCATGAGCACGACTTTCAAAACCATGCACCCACAGCCCACCATAAGCAATATTTTAGTTGTATTAATCCACACTGGGAGATTAATAATGATTACAACCAATAAAGGTCTATCAAAGTTTAATCAGATAATTAAATAAGAATTGGTGAGCTAGTTGAACTAAGCATGGCTAAGCATTGACTAACCCTAATTCTAGTCAAATTAACCCTGGGATGACAATAATAATAAATGGGGATCAACAGATATATTGGTAAATGCCCAACAGATAAATAAAGTAAATACATTTGAATACAATGCATGTTTGAATGTAAAAGCGGGGGATTTTATAAACATAGGTTCAATATGATCAAAGAAGGGTGCCACTTGCCTTGCTTAGACCCACGAGAAACTTCGGCGACGACTTCGGGAACGAACGGCGCTGCGACGGGGTCAAAACCTACGACAAACAAGGCAAAACAAGAAAAACAGGCTAAAAACTACTGAAACAGAGAAAGAAACTATTTTTAATGGATTCTTGGCATTTTTCTGGATTTAATGAAACTTGAATGGACCTAAACGGAGACTAGATGAATTACTTATGAATTTTAGAAGTTTTCTGGGTTTTTAACTAAACAGAAAAGTCCTAAATCAATTATTGCACAATTAATGGGGCTGCTGACGTCAGCGAGGAGAGAGGAAACTGACGGCTGACAGGTGGGGACCACCTGTCGGTGAGAGAAGGGGAGAGGGAGAGACTGACACGCGAGCCCGGGGAAGAGAGAGAGGAAGGGGCTGGCGGGGTGGCGACTGACGAGTGGGTCCCGCTCGTCAGCGAGAGAGGAACAGAGAGGAAGGGAGCAGAGAGCGCGGCTCGCTGCGCGCGGCGCGACGGCGCGGCGGGCGGCGACCGGCGGACGGCGGCGCGGACCGGCGGGTATGCGGCGGACGGCGGCGACCCAGTGGGTGGCCACACGAGAGCTGGCGACGGCGCTAGGAGCGGCGACGCCGAAGGGAGAACAGCGGCGGCTCGGGGAGGACGACGACGATGGCGCAACGGGAGGGCGACGACGGCGTCGGCGAGCGCTAGCGCGAGGCGACGGGGAAGGCGGCGATGGCGAAGGTGGTGACGAGAATGGCGACGACGAGTCGACGCGGAGGAGGCGGAGACAGTGATGGGGTGGCGCGGCTCGGAGCGGCGACGAGCGGCGGGAGGGAAAGACGGTGACGGACGCCGGCAGCGGGACTTGGCGACCGTGCGACGACGGTGACGAAGGGCGGAGATGAAGGTGGTGGTGGGCGGAGGGGCGACGGCGACGCAAAGATGACGATTGCGACGAAGTGGGGAACGGCGGCGTGGAGACACGGCCGAGAGGGAGAGGGATCGGGGCGGCGCGGCGGTGAGTCAGCCAGTAGCGCGGCGGGCGGAGGAGCTCAGCGACGGCGTCGCGAGGGAGAGGGGGATGGGATGCGGCGTTCAGCCGGGGAGGCGGCGACGGCGCAGCAACGACGGCGTCGGCGACGACGTCGGGCGGCGACAAGCGGGCGGCTGTTGGGCCGGCGCAAGCGGAGCGGCGGGATCGGCGGCGACCGTGGCGAGCAGACCGTTGCGAGCGACGGCGCGACGGCGGGAAAGCAGAGCGATGGTTGCGTGTGGGAGGAGGTGGCGCGGTTAGGCGGCAGGCGGCCGGGCGAACGGTGGTCGGCGACGTCGGCGCGACGGCAGCGGACGGCGGCGACGACCGACGGCGCGGCGAGGGGCGGTGCTAAGGGCCGGCGGTTAGGCGGGGACCGAGGAAGAGAGGAGGCACATGGCCGACGGCGGCAACGGCGCCCGACGACGACGGCGACGACGCGACCAGCGGCAACGGCGTGGGACGGAGGCCGGCGGCCGGCAGCAGATGCGTCGCAGCGGCACGACAGGGACGCCGGGCAGCTCAGGGAGGCAACGACGGCGCGACGAGCGCGGCGGTGCGGCGAATGGCGGGAACGGGCGGCAAGCGGAGGGGCGATGGCAACGCCCAAGGCACGCGCGCGCACGGCGGCGGCGGCGGCAGCCTCGGCTGCATCCTGCGGAGAGGAAAATGAGGGGAGGAGGGGAGCGGAGAGGCTCACCGGCGATGGGAACGACGGCGACAGGTCGGCGAGGAGGCGGGACAGGTGGTGATGTCCGACGACGCGACGGCGACGACCGGGCGATGGGATTGGGGTGGTGGTGGCGAGGTCGGGAGCGGCGGCGACCGAGTGGCGAGAGGATGCGCGGGCGCTGGAGATGCCCGCCGGCGACGACCGGGGCGGTAGCAAGTCGGCGACGGCGAGGCGGAGGTGATGACGCGGGTGGGTGGCGACGTCCGACGACCGACGAGGAAATCGGCGGCTGACGGCGATGGAGGGGAGCTTCGGGCGGAGAGGGGAAAGTGGCGGCGGGGCGGAGGCGCGGGGATTTTATAGGGTGGCGGCGCCGGCTAGGGCGGAGCGGCCGGTGGAGACCGAGTCGACGACGCGGCGAACTCGGCGGCGGCGGTTGCGGCGGTGGTTGCAACGGCGGCGCGGCGGGCGGAGGTGTCGGGGCGGAGGCGGACTCGGCCGGTGCGGCGCGGCGCGGGCGCGGGCGAAGCCTGGTTGCTGACAGCTGGGCCCCACCTGTCAGTGGCACGGGGAAGGAGGGAGGCGAGGCAGACTTCGCAGCGAGCGCGGGCGCGGATGCGCGAGCGAGCTGGGCCGACGGCCCAGGCGGAGGGGAGGCGCGCGCGGGAGGGGCGGGAGGCCAGAGCCGGTCGGCTGGGCCGGCCGAGGGGAAGTGGGCTGGCTCGGCTGGGCCGGCCGAGGAAGGAGAAAAAGAAAAAGAAAAAGGAAAAAGAAAGAGGGAGGAAAATTGGACTTCGGCCCAATTTGAGAAGGAAGGGAAAAAGAAAGGAAAAAGGAGGGAAAAAGGAAAACCCTACTTTTGCCGAGTTTTAAATTAATTTGTTTGGCCAAATTTTATACTTCTGCAATTTAAATTTAAATCCTGTTAGTCGATTTGCGAGCCTCGATTTAATTAAATTAATTCCTTTTAGAGGGATTTTTCCTGAGTTAATTAAGCCAATTGTTATTTACGGATTTCTTTTACATATTTAGGCTTGGGACGAAACTCCGGGCGTGACAGAAACCATGATAAGACCTTTCACCTAACCCTCCCTAGACAATCGCACCACACTTCAGGTTTCACCCCCTCCTTTACACCAAGTCGGGCAGTCCCCTCTTGTGCCTTGGTAGATCCGGAAGCAGCAGAGGCTTTCGTTACACCACGATTGCCCGTCCATACTCCATCACGCCTACCCTTGCCTGGGTACGTCGAATAGGGACAAACTAGATTACGAGTCTCACCGTTGCCCATTCTGGCTTGTGGTTAGTACGTGTAAGACCTTCAGGGTTTCCTGAGAACCGGTCCTTAATTGCCATGGGCACGACTCTCAAAACCATGCACCCACAGCCCACCATAAGCAATATTTTAGTTGTATTAATCCACACTGGGAGATTAATAATGATTACAACCAATAAAGGTCTATCAAAGTTTAATCAGATAATTAAATAAGAATTGGTGAGCTAGTTGAACTAAGCATGGCTAAGCATTGACTAACCCTAATTCTAGTCAAATTAACCCTGGGATGACAATAATAATAAATGGGGATCAACAGATATATTGGTAAATGCCCAACAGATAAATAAAGTAAATACATTTGAATACAATGCATGTTTGAATGTAAAAGCGGGGGATTTTATAAACATAGGTTCAATATGATCAAAGAAGGGTGCCACTTGCCTTGCTTAGCCCCACGAGGAACTTCGGCGACGACTTCGAGAACGAACGGCGCTGCGACGGGGTCAAAACCTACGACAAACAAGGCAAAACAAGAAAAACAGGCTATAAAACTACTGAAACAGAGAAAGAAACTATTTTTAATAGATTCTTGGCAATTTTCTGGATTTAATGAAACTTGAATGGACCTAAACGGAGACTAGACGAATTACTTATGAATTTTATAAGTTTTCTGGGTTTTTAGCTAAACAGAAAAGTCCTAAATCAATTATTGCGCAATTAATGGGGCTGCTGACGTCAGCGAGGAGAGAGGAAGCTGACGACTGACAGATGGGGACCACCTGTCGGTGAGAGAGAGGGGGAGGGAGAGACTGACAGCTGGGTCCCACGGGAGGCGCGGGCGACTGACGGGTGGGGCCCGCTCGTCAGCGAGAGGGGAACAGAGAGGAAGCAGCGAGCGCGCGACCGGCGGCGGGAGCGGCGGGCGGCGCGGCGGCGGCGGCGCACGGCGACGGCGACGACGCGACGGCGACGACAGCACGACGGCGACAACGGCGCGACGACGACGGCCGGCGTCCGGCGGCAGCACGGGTGCAGACAGCGTGGGTGCACGGCGACGACGGCACGACGGCGACGACCGACGACGAGCGCGGGTGCGGACGGGCGCGGGCGGCGGCGGCTAGACGACGGCGTCACGAAGGCGACAACGGCCGCAGCGAGTGGCGGCGAAGACGAGCTTCGCACCCGCCCGGCGACGGCGTGCGGCTCGGCGGCGGTCGGCCGGGAAGGGGGAGAGAGAGGGGAGGAGGATGGAGACGCTCACCGACGGCGGCGAACGCGCGGACGAGTCGGCAAGATCGAGGCGAAGGGGGCGACGCGGGTATGGGCGGGAGATCGGCAACGGCGGCGGAGATCGACGGGCGACGGCGAGGAGAACGGACGCGGCGGCGACCGGGCGGCGAAGGAGTGCGCGGCACTGGGGAGCTCCCTGGCGACGACGAGGGCGACAGCACGTCGGCGATAGCGAGGCGGGACGGTGACGCAGCTGGACGGCAACGACCGGCAGCTGGCGGCGAGATCTACCGGCGGCGGCGAACGACGACAGCGTGGCGGCGGCTCGGGCGGAGGCGGAAAGTGGGCGACGGCTAGCGGTGGCTCGGGATTTAAAGGGTGGCGGCGCCGGCTAGGGCGGGTGGAGGTTGGAGACCGAGTCGGGCACGACGCGGTCTCGGCGGCGGCCGATGCGGCGGCGGCGCGGAGTCCGGCTCGGACGCGGCGCGGCGCGGCGCGGGCGAGCAGGCATGGTCGCTGACAGGTGGGCCCCACCTATCAGTGGCGCGAGGGAGGAGGGAGGCGGCGCGGACTCACGGGCGCGGGCGCGGCGCGGGAGCTAGGCCGAGCGGCGGACCAGGCGGAGGCGCGCGCGGAGAGGGGAGGCCGGAGCCGGTCGGCTGGGCCGACCGAGGGGAAATGGGCCGGCTCGGCTGGGCCGGCCCGGGAAGGAAGGAGAAGAAAAAGAAAAAGGAAAAAGAAAAGGAAGGGAGGAAAATTGGACTTCGGCCCAATTTGAGAAGGAAGGGAAAAAGAAAGGAAAAAGGAGGGAAAAAGGAAAACCCCACTTTTGCCGAATTTTAAATTAATTTGTTTGATCAAATTTTATACTTCTGCAATTTGAATTTAAATCCAGTTAGTCGGTTTGGAACCTCGATTTAATTGAATTAATTTCTCTTAGAGGGATTCTTCCTGAGTTAATTAAACCAATTGTTATTTACGGATTTTTTTTACGATTTAAGGCTTAGGACAAAACTCCGGGCGTGACACCCTGAGTGTTGTCATCAGACTGTAAGCAGCTTCCTGGCAGGCATGCTCATGCGAACCTCCGGCTCCTTCTGCTTCCAAGTTAGGGAGGAAACCGGGGATTCCATGTAGCTCCAATCTGACACGGTGGGGAAACTCGCCTTCAAGAGGGTGGATCATGGTGTACTCCGGCTCATAGGGGTATCCTGCCGTGAACGAGACTCTTGCCAACTCTGCCACGAATCCAGCCATTCCGTTTCCACGATGGTACAAAGGATGGTCAACCATCTAAAGAACACAAGGATTTGGAATCAATAGATGCAAAATTTTATTTCAAGATAAATAAATCATAAAAGAAACAAAGTAAATAAAGTTTTACCCGTAAATCGATTTACTCACGCTTTTCAACCAAAGGGGTTTTGTCTTTTTAAATGACACGCTTTTGAAAAGCACTAACTCATTTTCAAAACACTCTAACTTTCGCAAACTATGCACAAACATGAAAAGCAGAGGGCTCTTAGGGTTTCCATTGGGCTGATCCTACGGTCAAACCTGGCTCTCATACCATCTTGTCACGCCCAGAAATTCCTCACACGAATTTCTGAACTTAATTGTGTATTAAATCCCTATCCAGGACCAGCCAGGGTACACAAAAAGACAATGTTGATTACATAACCAGCGTTCTTAGAAACAACTGAAAATTACACTTATTCTAGCGAAAATGCAGGGGAAAGGAAAAAAGAAAAGAAGACTAGCTTCAGCGGGAACGGCTCCAGTCCACAGGCAACGCTTCGACGGCGGAACAGCTCACTCCTGAGAGGCACCTCCATCGGACTCGACTTCTAGCTCTGGGGTGGGAAAGTTAAGCAAGGCTGAGTACATACCACCGTACTCAACAAGTAACACGGACAAGGGGGAAATAAATGATGCATAGGGATTAACAAGGACAGGCTAGGGTTAGTTGCAATAAAGCAGCAGTTAAACAAATAACAGAGATTAAACAGAAATACAGGTAATTGAATATAGTAAAGCACAAGTAAATAACGGTTGTAAAATACCACAACGCTGTCCAACGTTACACCACGTTCCAACAGGCCCAACCACTACTCAACGTTACACCACGTTGCCGTAGTCCCGAGTGATAACCATCTTACTCAAGTTATTAAAGGTTCACTAATCACAGTGAAGCTGGGAGCTCGTCCGTAACCGTGGGCACGGCTATTCGAATAGTTTATACTCTGATCAGAGGTGTACTACTGTACCCAGAAGACACGACTCCACTACACTTGAACGTGCGCCGACATACCACCATGGTATACCGGAAAGGAGACCGTGATAGGACCCGTTACACAACCCTTCCTATTTAATCGTACCACACTTCAGGTTTCACCCCCTCCTTTACACCAAGTCGGGCAGTCCCCTCTTGTGCCTTGGTAGATCCGGAAGCAGCAGAGGCTTTCGTTACACCACGATTGCCCGTCCATACTCCATCACGCCTACCCTTGCCACGGTACGTCAAATAGTTCAAAGTCATGCTTCAAATCCCACCTTACCCATTTCGGCATATGGTTAGCACTTAATTACTTCCAGGGTTTCCCGTGAACCGGTCCTTAATTACCATGGGTGCGACTCTCAAAACCATACACCCACAGCCCACCATTATCAATATTTTAGTTGACATTAACCCGAACCGGGTAATGAATCAATATCTCAGCTATTCAGGACTAAGCATGATTAAATGTGATCCTATTGAGCTATTTGTTCTAAGCATGGCTAAGCATTAACCTAAGCCTAACTCTAATCAATTTACCCCTGGTCCAGCATGGATAAAGTTGGATAAACAACGGCTTAATAATAAGGTTTACCCGAAGAAAATAAATACAGTAAATACTTTATTAAAACAATGCATATTTGAATTAATAAAGCGGGGAATTTGCAATAATGGGTTCAATATGATCAAAGATGAGTGTCACTTTCCTTGCTCTGGCCCTTGGGGAACTTCGGCGACGATCTCGAAGTAAACCGGCTCTTCGGCGGGGTCCGAATCTAAGCGACAAAGCACAAAAATAAATAAAACAGGCACAAACTCTACTGAAACAGCGAAAGAAACTATTTTTAATGGATTCTTGACAATTTTATGAATTTAATGAAATTTGAATGGACCTAAACGGAGACTAGATGAATTACTTATGAATTTTATAAGTTTTCTGGGTTTTTAGCTAAACAGAAAAGTCCTAAATCAATTATTGCGCAATTAATGGGGCTGCTGACTCAGCGAGGAGAGAGGAGGCTGACGGCTGACAGGTGGGGACCACCTGTCGATGAGAGAGAGGGTGAGGAGAGACTGACAGCTGGGTCCCACGGGAGGAGAGAGCGGAGGGAGGCGCGGGGTGACTGACGGGTGGGTCCCGCTCGTCAGCAAGAGGGGAGTAGAGAGGGGATGAGCGCGGCCGGCGGCGAGGACGGGCTCCGCACCCATCCGGCGACGGTGTGCGTCTCGGCGGCGGTCGGCCGGGAAGGGGGAGAGAGAGGGGAGGAGGATGGAGACGCTCACCGGTGGCGGCGAACGCGCGGGCGGGTCGGCGAGATCGAGGCGGAGGTGGTGATGCGGGTAGGAGCGGAAGATCAGCGGTGGCGACGGAGATCGGTTGGCGACAGTGAGGAGACCGGACGCGGCGGCGACCGGGCGGCGAAGGAGTGCGCGGCGCTGGGGAGGCTCCCTGGTGGCGACGAGGGCGGCAGCAGGTCGGCGACAGCGAGGCGGAGGCGGTGACGCAGCTGGACGACGACGACCAGCGGCTGGCGGCGGAATCAACCGGCGGCGGCGAACGACGACAGTGCGGCGGCGACTCGGGCGGAGGTGGAAAGTGGGCGACGGCGTGCGGCGTTTCGGGATTTATAGGGTGGTGGCGCCGGCTAGGGCGGGCGGAGGTTGGAGACCGAGTCAGGCGCGACGCGGTCTCGGCGGCGGTCGTTGCGGCGGCGGCGGTTGTGGCAGCGGCGCGTACTCGGACTCGGCACGGCGCGGCGCGGCATGGGCTGGCGCGGAGGCGGGGTTTCGGTCGCTGACAGGTGGGCCCCACCTGTCAGTGGGCGAGGGAGGATGAAGGCGACGCGGACTCGCGGGCGAGTGCGGCGCGGCGAGCTGGGCCGGGGCAGCGGCCCAGGCGGGGTGCGCGCAGAGAGGGGGAAGGCGGAGCCGGTCGGCTGGGCCGGCCGAGGGGAAATGGGCCGGCTCGGCTGGGCCGGCCCGGGAAGGAGGAGAGGAAAAAGAAAAAGGAAAAAGAAAAGGAAGGGAGGAAAATTGGACTTCGGCCCAATTTGAGAAGGAAAGGAAAAAGAAAGGAAAAAGGAGGGAAAAAGGAAAACCCCACTTTTGCCGAGTTTTAAATTAATTTGTTTGATCAAATTTTATTCTTCTGCAATTTGAATTTAAATCCAGTTAGTCGATTTGCGCGCCTCGATTTAATTGAGTTAAGTTCTTTTAGGGGGATTCTTCCTGAGTTAAATAAGTCGATTGTTGTTTACGAATTTCTTTTTACGATTTTAGGCTTAGGACAAAACTCCGGGCGTGACAAGTGGCACCCTTCTTTGATCATATTGAACCTATGATTATAAAATTCCTCGCTTTACATTCAAACGTGCATTGTTTTAAGCAAATCTATTTATTGTATTTATCTCTTGGGCGTTTACCTTTATATACCCGTTGATCCCCATTTATTATTATTGTCATCCCAGGGTTAATTTGACTAGAAATAGGGTTAGGATATGCTTAGCCATGCTTAGTTCAACTAGCTCACCAGTTATTATTTAATTATTGTTACACTTTGATACACCTTTAATGGTTGTTATCATTATTCATTTCCCGATGTGGATTAATATAACTAAAATATTACTTATGGTGGGTTGTGGGTGCATGGTTTCGAGAGTCGTGCCCATGGCAATTAAGGACCAGTTCTCAGAAAACCCTGAAAGTCTTACACGTACTAACCACAAGCCAGAATGGGCAACGATGAGACTCGTAATCTAGCTTATCCCTATTCGACGTACCGAGGCAAGGGTAGGCGTGATGGAGTATGGACGGGCAATCGTGGTGTAACGAAAGCCTCTGCTGCTTCCGGATCTACCAAGGCACAAGAGGGGACTGCTCGACTTGGTGTAAAGGAGGGGGTGAAACCTGAAGTGTGGTGCGATTGTCTAGGGAGGGTTAGGTGAAAGGTCTTATCATGGTTTCGGTACTGAGGTATCTTGGTGATATGTTGGGGCATGGTAACATGCTTGGCAGCCATGTCTTGTGGGTAAAGTTGTACACCTCTGCAGAGTAAAACTATTCGAATAGCCGTGCCCGCGGTTATTGGGCGAACTGATAGACTCACTGGGATTAGTTGAACCATTAATAACCTGATTAATCTTGGAACTGGTTTGACCCTCCGCAACGTGGTGTAACGTTGGTAGTGGTTTGGGTCTGTCGCAACGTGGTTTAACGTTGGGCAGAGGGTTGACCCTGTCGCTACGTGGTGTAACGTTCGACAGTGGTTTGGGTCTATTGCAACGTGGTGTAACGTTGGACAGTGGATGATTATTTTAAATGTTACTTTACTTTTATTTCAGTCTATTTTATCTACTGTTTTGCTAAATTACCGCAGCTTTATGCAATTTAACCTTAGCCTATCCCTTGATACCCTATTGCATTCATTATTCTCCCTCTCTTGGGTGTTACTTGTTGAGTACGGTGGTTTGTACTCAGCCTTGCTTAATTTTCCCCCACCAGAGCAAGTGCCAGAGCCTGTGTCAGAAGAAGGTTGTTCCCAAGGTTGAAGTGAGGTTTAGTCCGCCGTCAAGAATGCCTGTGGTGTGGAGCCGTCATCACCAGCTAAAGCTGAAGATTAGATGGTCTAGTCTGGTTTTTCTTTTTCCGCTGCATTTCGATAGATAATTGTTTTTATCTGTTTTTAAGTCGTGGAACTGTGTATTCATTTGTCATAGTCTGTACTCGGGCCGATTCCTGGACCGAGATTTAATACATGCTATTGTTCAGAAATTTGGTGTAAATTTCTGGGCGTGACAGTCGCAATGTGGTGTAATGTTGGGCAGAGGGTTGACCCTGTCGCTACGTGGTGTAACGTTCGACAGCGGTCTGGGCCTGTTGCAACGTGGTGTAACGTTGGATAGTGGATGATTATTTTAACTATTTACTCTACTCATTTTATTCTATTTTATTTACTGTTTTGCTAAATTATTGTTGCTTTGTGCAATTTAAACTTAGCATATCCTTAATACTCTATTGCATTCATTATTCTCTCTCTTGGGTGTTACACTTGTTGAGTACGGTGGTTTGTACTCAGCCTTGCTAAATTTTTCCCCACCAGAGAAAGTGTTAAAGCCTTTGTCAGAAGGAGGCAGATTCGAAGGTTGAAGTGGGGTTCCGTCCGCCGTCAAGAATGCTTGTGGTGTGGAGCCGTCATCGCCAACTGAAGCTGTAGATTAGATGGTTCTAGTCTTGTTTTTCTTTTCCGCTGTATTTCGAAAGATAATTGTTTTTTATTTGTTTTTAAGTCGTGGAACTGTGTATTAATTTGTCATAGTGTGTACTCGGGTTGATTCCTAGACTGAGATTCAATACATGCTATTGTTCAAAAATTATGTGTAAATTTCTGGACGTGACACTTATTTGGTTTCGCTATTTGTGTGTGTGTGTGATAGATCGACCAGAAGCTATCGTCGACTCCGCAGAAGCTGACGTGGACCCTGAAGACTACGCTGAAGCTTTAGAAGACCACATTGCACAAGACAAGCCATGAAACCACTCTTTGATCAACTTGAGAACCCAAGTAGAGAACCACTTAGTATTTTATGCATTATTTAATTCCAAATACTATTTTGGCATATAATTTACTTTTGAAATAATATTGTTATATTAGTTACTGCCTTTCTATATACTTTGTTATTACAACCAATGCTTTGAATTGCTATATCTTGTACCTTGATAGCCTAAGTATAGCTTTGCATACTTTAGAATATCATTGTAGTGGATAATACCATCGAACTTTTATACATATATATATGTTTTGCTCGTCATCACATGATGGCTATGTCAGGCTATATAAAATATTGTTTTTGATATAAATCACTCGCCTTGAGTGATATGGAAGATAACTCCGGGTGAAGATTGGGTCCTGGATGTTAAGACATGCTAACTTCGGGTGAAGGTTGGTGTCCTAGATGTTAGGACATGTATTACTGTGTTTAAAATATGCATGTTTTGTGCTAGTTTGGTTGCTTCCTTGGGTATAAGGATAAACCCTCTTATACCAAGAAAAGTGATATAGTTTTGCCCATCCACAGGATCGAGTAATCGGACTTAACCTAGTACGTGGTCCCACTATATGAAAGACTAAAGGTTGGCTCTAGGAGCAGGTAGGGGTGGACATGTGTAAGAGGCCACGGGCCAAGTTGACATGATCTCATAACAGTGGCACCCGTGAAAGCAACAATCATTCTATGCCATGCTTTTGGTCGAGCAAGTGTCCGACTGCTAGGACGGTATTAACACCAAAATTCCGTATTGGATTCGGATAAGAAAAGGTGCAATCGCCGATAGAAAATCTTATCCACAAGAAGCCGAATTCAAGAAGAAATCATGAAGACCCAAGGCTTGGCGGCGCAAATTTATCTATTAATTAGAGTTAGTTAGGATTTCTATTTTAGCTCTAAGGAAGTTAGAGTCCAATCGGGATTTGTGTGTTAGAGATAGAATCTAAGTAGGAGTTTGTTATTTCTTTTTATATATTAGGAGTTGTATGTCATGTCCAACACGGCCTAGCATCAACCCAAGGGTATAAATATGTATGCCCAGAGTCATTGTTTTTCATCTACACATCAATTAGATCAACTTCTTTCGGCGCATCGCCACCCTCTTGTCCGAGGTTCTCAACTCCGGCGGAACTTGGCACCTGACGCGGGGCTGCATCGCTTCGATCTCCAGCGGAGGGGTAAGTCCATCGTTCCACCGGGCCACGGTAATCGTTCGGCTAGATTAGAACTGTCTCGGTTCGGTCCGATCTTCTAATCTAGTTGCGCGATTGCTAGTTATCGTATCAGGTTCAACTTAGATCACTTTCTGTGTCAAGTTGATTTGGTCGACCACTTTGGGCGATCTACGTAGGTTTGATATTTGCTGTTTGACATATTCAATCTAGTACTGTCTTGGTTAGGTCCGATCTAGTAGATTCCGTTTGTCAAATAGTTTATATCAGATTTATGTATTTTGCTCATTGTTCTATTGGAGTACCAGCCGATAGGTTATCAATCATCGGCTCATCGGCTTGATAGCAATCTAGATCTGTTTTGGTATCTAGCCTGACATTGCTAGGTTTAATCTTGAACTGTCTCGGTTGGGTCCGATCTTCTATGATTATTCTTAGCAATCTAGGCTAGGTATTTTATAGATCTGGGTTGTTTGTCCGCCATCTATAGCCGATGATTTTTGCCGATCTACATGCTTATCATATTTACATCAATAGAGTAGCCGATCACTTTACTGCATTATTTCTATACCAATCGGCTTGATTTAGTTAGATCGACAGTCATTTATGTTGCATCGGCTTATGAGAATTACATGGGAGTTGGGTTTAGCCGATCGTAACACATGATTCATTGCTTATTCAAAGTAATTCGTCTGTTTATTTATTAGCCTTATCAATCTTCATGTTTCCTATAACCATATCGTGCTCGACTGTATACTGTCTTGGTTAAGTCCAATCTTTGTTTGTCTAGTTCGATCTGGTTATAGGGGCTCGTCCGATCGACTAAGATTAATAAGTGACTTGGTGGATTATGTTGGTATAATATTTAATTTAACTCTATTTCTATCAAGTTTCTAGCCGATCCAATCTTTTTATAGCCGATTGCTCTGCCTATCGGCTAACTGCTACTGCACCTACATCTGATCGACTGGATATTTAATCACCTATCGGCTCAATAGCCGATCGACTTGTTTTACTATTTATCTTGTCAGTTGTAGGGTCAAACTGACTGGCATGCCCACGCATCTTCTAAGATTTAGGTCCTGCACTGGAGCTGTCTAAGATTGACTCCCAGGCCTTCATGTGTGACACGTCAACGATCACATTTTGACGTCAACAGACGGAGGCTATCCCATTGTGCAGTAACTTATAGTAAGTGGGACTAATGAATGGTTCTGTTATCTCGACTCTGATCCAGGTGTGGTATCGTGGGGGTAAAGCTGGCAGACGTTGCAGAGTTGTATTGTATTCGGATACGTCGTCCTCCCGGTTAATGGACATGTGTCATTGGGTAATTCCTATTTCTTATGGTATGAGTAGATTTTATAATTAAAATTTGGATTGGAATAAGATGAGGGTGATGGTGATTAATATTGGTATGTTTTAAACTGTCGATTTACAAAATGTTTACAAAATAAACTGTTTATCAAAGTATGGAAAAACTTTTTTTATAGGCTTGTTATCAGCCCATCTTAATGAACCCTATATCCTTATACTAGTTGCATCATTATAGTTGTGTTCTTGATCGTGGTTTGCTGGGTATGTTAGTACTCACCTCTTGCATATAATGTGGTTCAGAGCAGCAGTTCTTCGCCGAACAAGCGCAAGAAGGTGAAGAGTTCTTTTGTGGCGAGGAGTTCTTTTAGGTCGGCCTGCTCTTAGGCATGCCTGTGGTGTTTAGTTGGCTTTCACGTATGGTTCTTTTGCTTATAGGTTAGTGCGCTGTGTGATTTTGGCCGACTTGCTCCAAAAAGCTGTTGTAGTTGTCTTTTGTATATTATTTCATGTAAAATATACCAATATTGTAACCGAAGTTGTTCTGTTTATCAATCTGTGCATGATTAAAATCCTCGACGATTGTGCATGGTTTCGGGGTACCGAGCTTAAATAGGGTATCCCTAGATCCCAACATTCACCAAAGACCTAAGCCAGTTAAACTAGCCAAGTTGTTTTAAGCCAACCGACATCGACAAATACAATGACTCCTCTGACCCAAAGTCCTAATTGACGGTTTATGCAATGGCCATCCAGGCAGCTAGCGATGACTCCAAGGCCACGACCAACTATCAACCAGTCACTTTGGCACATTCGATGAGATATTGGTTGTCGAGGCTCCCTAATCGGTCCATCGATTCTTGGGAGGAGCTTTGCGATTGGGTTATCGCTAACCTCCAAGGTACTATGATAGGCCATGGACCAAATACGAATCTGTCTGAGCCTATATCAAACGGTTCTCTGAGGTTCACAATTCCATCCCTGACATCAAGGATGATGTGGAGCCAACTACAATTAAGGATATCTTTGACATGGCTAACTCTTGCGCCATGTCAGTAGGTGCATCCTATTTACCTGTCAGTCTGATCGACACGATGACAAGGCCCAACAATAATCCAAAGGAAAGGAAAACGAGCACCACAAGGACTCTGATGACAAGCACAAGGGACAAGCGAAAACGAAAGCCGTAAGAGCTCATGTTGGCTACTGATTGCAACTGATCCACCACCCTAAGCTCAACAAGTATGATAAGGCGATGATCTAGATCGACTCGAAGAAGCACAAGACATCGCAAAAATCCAGTCAGTATGCTATCTGCAAGGTTTGCATTGTTACCATAGTCACAATGTCCGAGGTCGGGGATTCCTGGTTGGTGATTTAGTGCTACGCAATGTTCATACTATCAAAGACTGACACAAATTGTACCCGATCTAGGAGGGACCCTACATCATTGTGGTGGTCACTCACCCCAGCTCGTATCGACTAGAGATGGAAGATGGAACATTGTTGAAGAACTCGTGGAATATCAAACAGCTAAGTCTCTTTCATACGTAGTCCTTTTTGTAAAAAATTCTTTCTCACAAACCTTTGACTGCTTGTGCCAAGTGGTTTCACCCCTCAGCAAACTAGTCGAGGGATACACTGTGTCGTGTCATATGGTTCTTTTAAAGGCTGTTATTTGAAAGCTCTTTATTTGAGCATCAGATCAATATTTAAATAAAGCTAAACAAGGTTCGCCGCTAAACCCTATTTACGGTGCCGAATCGGTAATACAATATGCTCCAATCGAGTATGAGTTAGTACCAACCAAGTAGTTCATGCTGGTGAGCTATTATGTTTGGTATCTTGTAGGAATCACTCCGTTTTAAAATGAGTTTTAAAATGAGATCTGTATAACAACCCCTTAGAGCAGGTGCAATAAGCTGAATAGGTGGACTCCAAAACTATGCTATGTCATTGTATTCAGAAGAGAATTGATGAGAGAGAGCAAGGCAGCGACAACTCTATTGGCTGGCGATAGCTCTGTTTCCCACGCACTACAGCTCGCTTGCAACCAAAGTTGACGATAAAAAACGTGATTTGTGGGCCCCACCCACCACAGTCGATCCCCTTCCAGCCATCCACCACCGTGCCGCACGCACAGGATCCCCTTCCACCCTCCTGCCACGCGCGATCGATTTTCTTCCACCGCCACTGTGCGCGATCGATCTCCTCCCCTAGGCTTCCGCAATGTGCAATTGATCTCCCAGCGGTATCGATCTCCCGCGCGCGCGATCGAGCAGCCACCCGCGCGGGAAATCTGCCGCCCCAACCGACAAAGCCTGCGCGGATCATCTCCGCCGCCCCACCTGCGCGCGTCGAATCTCTGCCGGCCCACCCGCGCACGCCATCTCTGCCGCCTCACCCTGCGCGCGCCATCTCCCTCTAGGCCGATTCTTCTTCCATCCACGAGCGCGAAATCCTCTCCCGAAACAAATCCGCCCCAAAAAATTCATCTTCTAGTAGATTGACGGTCATGGCCCCCACTATATCCCTTCCCTCTTCCGGCTCGCTTAATCTCTCCTGCCCGCACGACAAAGGTTGCGCCACCTCCGCATACCGTCCCGAGCTCGTCGCATCCTCCTGGTGTTCCTACCCCTTCAGCTATGCCATATCCTTATGGAGGTCCTTGGTTCCCCGCGCCACTGCTGACTTCGTTTGCTTCACCACCATCGCAACCCATGCCGAGTTCATCTGCATGTTCTCTCCCTACAGCTGCCAAACCGACATCAACACGCAACACGTGCAACTCAATCCTGAAGAAAGGTAAGCTAGTTCTGATTTTTGTTGTTCTGTTTAACATTGCCGATTTTATATGTGTATAACTATTGTACAAAATCCTAGTAATGGTTGCAGTAGTTACTAAGAATCATATGTACTTTGGTTTAGGGTGTTTTATTGCTTTCCTATTTGATGTTGGTACTCTGTAGTATCACACTTTTGCCGGAAAACAGAGATATGAGTTTAATTACTTAATCTGCATTGCTGAAAACTGCCTGTAACATATCTTGGGCTGAGATAGATTTATTTCGTCCTATATATATAACAATCAGAACAGCAACTCAGTAAATAAAAAATATTGTTCTTGTTTAAAAAAATTATGATATATGTGCCCATATGTTTTAAGTTTCAGTATCAGTAGCTTGTTTTCAGGATATCAGTACCTTGTTTTACCTATGACTGCAGCAGGGGTGGAGGGGATATAAAAAATATTAGCTATGGTCAAACTATAATGTCAACCATGTCTATGTGATACAGTCTGTAGAAACAATTGCTATGCAAATAAATTTATGTCTATATAAGTAAATTATAAGTTTTATATTATACTTAAACTATAAATATAGTTGTTGCTCAAAGCATATGTAAGATCACTGCATGTTAAATTTTTTCACGATGTATAGAACACCTCAATACACACAACTTGAACAAGATTTAATTGTTCATGCTTTCTGTACAGGGGAGTGGAATCTCGTCCGTGTGGCGGGTTCGTTAATCTTATCAATGCCCCATCAAACCATACAAACCATCATGCTGAAGGGAGTCCAACGCAGCCTATCAATATTGAGAATGGAGATATCGCTAGGACCGAGAAACGCTTGTCATGGATGAATGATGAAGACTTGAGATTGGTTAGTGACCTGTGTGAGTTATTTATTTGTCAATGCGAAATGGTCCTAACTTTCATTACGTACACAGTAAACATCTTTTTTTCATGAAATTGCAGATCAGTGCCTGGCTGAACAACTCAAATGATCCTATAGAATCAAATTTCAAGAAGAATGATGTCACGCCCAGAAATTCCTTACACGAATTTCTGAACTTAATTGTGTATTAAATCCCGGTCCAGGACCAGCCAGGGTACACAAAAGGACAATATTGATTACATAACCATCGTTCTTAGAAACAACTGAAAATTACACTTATTCTAGCGGAAATGCAGCGGAAAGGAAAAAAAAGGTAGACTAGCTCCAGTGGGTACGGCTCCAGTCCACAGGCAAAGCTTCGACAGCGAATCAGCTCACTCCTGAGAGGCACCTCCATCGGACTCAACTTCTAGCTCTGGTGGGGAAAGTTAAGCAAGGCTGAGTACAAACCACCGTACTCAACAAGTAACACGAACAAGGGGAAATAAATGATGCATAGGGATTAACAAGGACAGACTTAAGGTTAGTTGCAATAAAGCAGCAGTTAAACAAATAACAGAGATTAAAAGAATAAAGGTAATTGAATACAGTAAAGCATAAGTAAATAGCAGTTGTAAAATACCACAACACTGTCCAAAGTTACACCACGTTGCAACAGGCCCAACCACTACTCAACGTTACACCACGTTGCAGTAGTCCCGAGTGGAAACCAATTTACTCAAGTTATTAGAGATTCACTAATCACAGTGAGGCTGGGAGCTCGCCCGTAACCGTGGGCATGGCTATTCGAATAGTTTATACTTTGATCAGAGGTGTACTACTGTACCCACAAGACACGACTCCACTACACTTGAACGTGCGCCGAGATACCACCATGGTATACCGGAAAGGAGACCGTGATAGGATCCGTCACATAACCCTCCCTATTTAATTGCACCACACTTCAGGTTTCACCCCCTCCTTTACACCAAGTCGGGCAGTCCCCTCTTGTGCCTTGGTAGATCCGGAAGCATTAGAGGCTTTCGTTACACCACGATTGCCCGTCCATACTCCATTACGCCTACCCTTGCCTCGGTACGTCAAATAGTTCGAAGTCATGCTTCCAATCCCACCTTACCCATTTCGGCATGTGGTTAGCACTTAATTACTTCCAGGGTTTCCCGTGAACCGGTCCTTAATTGCCATGGGTGCGACTCTCAAAACCATGCACCCACACCCCACCATTATCAATATTTTAGTTGACATTAACCCGAACCGGGTAATGAACCAATATCTCAGCTATTCAGAACTAAGCATGATTAAATGTGATCCCATGAGCTATTTGTTCTAAGCACGGCTAAGCATTAACCTAAGCCTAACTCTAATCAAGTTACCCCTGGTCCATTAATGAATAAGGTCGGATAAACAACGGCACAATAATAAGGTTTACCCGAAGAAAATAAATACAGTAAATACTTTAATTAAAACAATGCATGTTTGAATGAAGAAAGAGGGGAATTTGCAATAATTGGTTCAATATGATCAAAGATGAGTGCCACTTGCCTTGCTCTGGCCCCTGGGGAACTTCGGCGACGATCTCGAAGTAAACCGGCTCTTCGGCGGGGTCCGAATCTAAGCGACAAAGCACAAAAATAAATAAAACAGACACAAACTCTACTGAAACAGCAAAAGAAAGTATTTTTAATAGATTATTGACAATTTTATGAATTTAATGAAATTTGAATGGACCTAAACGGAGACTAGATGAATTACTTATCAATTTTAGAAGTTTTCTGGTTTTTTAACTAAACAGAAAAGTCCTAAATCAATTATTGCGCAATTAATGGGGCTGCTGACGTCAGCGAGGAGAGAGGAGGCGCTGACGGGTGGGGTCCACTTGTCGGTGGGAGAGAGGGGAGAGGAGAGGCTGACAGCTGGGTCCCACGGGAGGAGAGAGAGGAGAGAGGCGCGGGATGACGGACGGGTGGGCCCCGTCGGTCGGCGAGAGGGGAACAGAGGGGGAAGGAGAGAGCGCGGCCGGCCACGGGAGCTGCGGGCGGCGCGGCGGCGGCCGAGGGACGGTGGCGCTAGCGGACGGCGGCGGCGCCATGACGACGGCGACGCGGCGACGGCTGCGCACGAACCGGCGACGCAAGGGCGCGGCCGAGAGGGGGAACGGTGGCCGGCCAACACGACGGCGACGCGCGCACGGCGGCGAAAGGTGGAGAAGGGGGCCGGCAGCGGCGGCACAGTGACGGCGACGACGACGCGACGGCGACGACCGGCGTGTGGCGACGGCGCGTGGCGCGCGACCGAGGCGGCGGCGCGCGAGGCACAACCAGACAAAGCAGCGGCGACGGGCTGGCGCGGCGACGACGACCGGGCGACGAGCGCGGACGCGGACGGGCGCGGGTGGCGGTGGCTTGACGACGGCGTCGCGAAGGCGACGACGGCAGCAGCGAGCGGCGGCGACAACGAGCTCCGCACATGTCCGGCGACGGCGTGCGGCTCGACGGCGGTCGGCCGGGAAGGAAGAGAGAGGGGAGGGGAACGGAGACGCTCACCGGCGGCGGCGACCGTGCGGACGAGTCGGCGAGATCTAGGCGGAGTTGGCGACGCGGGTAGGAGCGGAAGCTCGGCGGTAGTGGCGGAGATCGGTTGGCGACGGTGAGGAGGTCGGACGCGGCGGCGATCGGGCGGCGAAGGAATGCGCGGCGCTGGGGATGTCCACCGGCGACGACGAGGGCAGCAGCCAGACGGCGACGGCGGCGCGGAGGCGGTGACGCAGCTGGACGGCGACAACGGGCGGCTGGCGGTGAGATCGACCGGCGGCGGCGAATGACGACAGCGCGGCGGCGACTCGGGCGGAGAGGGAAAGTGGGCGACGGTGCGCGGCGGCTCGGGATTTATAGGGTGGCGGCACCGGCTAGGGCGGGGCGGAGGTTGGAGACCGAGTCGGGCGCGACGCAGTCTCGGCGGCGGCCGTTGCTGTGGCGGCGGTTGCGGCGGCGGCGCGGACTCGGACTCGGCGCGGCGCGGCGCGGGCGCGCGGGCTAGCGAGGGCTCGGTCGCTGATAGGTGGGCCCCACCTGTCAGTGGCGCGATGGAGGAGGGAGGCGGCGCGGACTTCGCGGCGCGGGCGGGCGAGCGAGCTGGGCCGGGGCAGCGGCCCAGGCGGAGACGCACGCGGGGTGGAGGCCGGAGCCGGTCGGCTGGGCCGGCCGAGGAGAAATGGGCCGGCTCGGCTGGGCCGGCCCGGGAAGGAGAAAAAAAAAGAAAAAGGAAAAAAGAAAAGGGAGGGAGGAAAATTGGACTTCGGCCTAATTTGAGAAGGAAGGGAAAAAGAACGGAAAAAAGAGGGAAAAAGGAAAGCCCCACTTTTGCCGAGTTTTAAATTAATTTGTTTGGCCAAATTTTATACTTCTGCAATTTGAATTTAAATCCAGTTAGTCGATTTGCGAGCCTCGATTTAATTAAATTAGGTTCTTTTAGAGGGATTCTTCCTGAGTTAATTAAGCCGATTGTTATTTACGGATTTCTTTTTACGATTTTAGGCTTAGGACAAAACTCCGGGTGTGACAAATGATAAATATTGGGGCGATGTTGCTGCAGCTTACAACAGCACTATCCCAAGCAGCCGGGTTAGGCATGTTAAGCAAGTTAAGGATCGTTTTGGTAAAATTAAAAAGGAAGTAGGGAATTTTTGTTGCTCTTGGAAGGAGGCTACTTCAGTATATGCTAGTGGGGAGTCTCATAATGATGTGATGGCTAAGGCATTGAAAATTTATGAGAATGATTTCAAGGATGGTCCATTCTTATTTATGCACGTTTGGAATGAACTTAAAAATCAACCAAAGTGGCATGCATACTTGGAGCAGCTGGACAAGTCAAACAAAAGGAAGGTAGATTACAACGATGCCATTCCTGTTGATGATGAAGAAGACATCCCACGACCAATGGGAGTCAAGGCAGCTAAAGCGCAACGGACTGGCAAAGGAAAGAGCAAGATCCAAGCTTGTACAACTGAGCTAGAAGATGACATCCGCAAGTTTATGGTTGCTCATGCGGCTGGCAAAGAAGGACAGACCGAAGTGTTAGACTCAGATACGTGTTTCTAGTGACAACCTTGCAGCTAAGAAGCTTGCTAGATACACAGCTATAATTGAAACATATCGAGACTTGCTGAACAAAGACACAAGGGATATGCCTGATGATGTGCGGGCTGAGTTTGTGCATATGCTGAAATGCATGAGAGAAGAGATATTCCCCCAAAATTAGAGAGGTATGTATCTCTGTATTAAAATGTAGTGAACTGAAATTAATTTGAAGTAGTTAAAAACATAGACAGTCCAATATTATGTGCATGTTAGTAGAAGTTAGTAAAAAATAAATATGCAAATAAATTCGTGCTTACATATTGCAGTCCTTCCAAAAAAAGAAAGCATTCCTAATTGATGTTGTAGTTGCAGTCATTCCAAAATAATATGCAGTCCTTAATTCTTGATGTAGTTGCAGTCATTCCAAACAATTATGCAGTCCTTAATTCTTGTTGTAGTTGCAGTCATTCCAAAAAATCATGCAATCCTTAACTCATGGTGTAGCTGCAGTCATTCCAAAAAAAAATGCAGTCCTTAATTCTTGTTGTAGTCGCAGTCATTCGTCCAAAAAATCATGCACTCCTTAATTCATGGTGTAGTTGCTCTTATTTCAAAAAAATATGTGCTCCTAATTCATGTTGCATGTGTAGTCCAAAAAATTTGCAGTCCCTATTTCATGATTATTAATTGCAGTCAGTCCAAAAAAACATGTGGTCAATCCCAATTTCCATGGTGTTGTCTTATTAATTGCAGTTAGTCCAAACAAATGTGAAGTCAGTCCAAATTTGCATGCTATTTGCACTTGGTCCAAGCATTACTAGCCTACTCAATATTATTTGCTAGCAGCCAAGACAGTGAAATTAAACACGCAAACTACTAGAACATCCATCTATATATATTGACCCTCCCATTCTGAATCCATCACAACCTATCTCTCTTTTCTTTTCAAAAGTACTATGCCAGACTCATCCTCCTCAGATGACCTAGACCCATCCAAATTTCTTGACAAATACATCTCTGATATGAATGTCCTAGATTCCTTTGCTACAGAATTGTATAGAAGATCAAGGCGAAGTTTGCGGCTATGCTAGTCCAGCGCCTGGGAGGAACAAGGAAGACTATTGCAAGGGATCATGGAGAAGGTCACTGACGTCTTGTGGCTGATTACTTTGCAGATAAGCCACTGTACTCTGAGAGAAGGTTTTGCACAAGATTTCGTATGCGAAAGCATCTCTTTTTACGCATCGTGCAAGCCCTAGGTCACTGGTCTCCGTATTTTATTCCAAGAGAAGATTGTTCTGGTCGCATAGGCCTTTCTCCACTTCAAAAGTGCACAACAGCGATTTGTATGTTAGCATATGGCACGCCTGCTGATGCCTTAGATGAGTACTTGCTAATCGGCAAGAGCACATCCTTAGAGTGTTTGGACACTTTTGCTTACGGAATAGTTGAGGTTTTTGGTGGGCAATATTTGCGATGACCCACAAGTGAGGATTTAGAGCGTATACTACAAGTTAATGAGTCTCGTGGCTTTCCGGGTAGGCTAGGAAGTATCGATTGCATGCATTGAAGGTGGAAGAGTTGTCCGAGAGCTTCGAGGGGCCAATTCACTCGTGGTGACTACAAGGTCCCAACAATGATCCTTGAAGTGGTTGCTTCACATGACCTTTGGATTTGGCATTCTTTCTTTGGTGTCGCTGGTTCTAACAGCGACATCAATGTGCTGAATCAGTCACCCTTATTCCTAGAACAAGTTAGAGGGGAGGCTCCTCAGTTCATTTTTTTCTAACGGGAACAAGTATAACAATGGGTATTACCTTGCTGATGGTATATACCCAGATTGGGCCAGCTTCATCAAGACTATATCAATTCCATAAATAGAGAAGCATAAATTGTTTGCTGAACGTCAAGAGGGGGCAATGAAAGATGTGGAGCGAGCTTTTGGAGTGTTGCAAGCACATCTCAACATTGTGCGCCGTCCAGCAAAGAGGTGGAACGAAAGAGTGTTGGGAAAATAATGCTAGCTTGTGTGATTCTCCACAATATGATTGTTGAAGATGAGAAAGTGGATGCAACATGTGACCTACCTCAATAGAATTCGTAGGACATCAATAGTTCTGCCTCCTAAAGTAACTTCTGGTGATAATCCATGTTTTAGTGATGTCCTACGCAGAAAATCTGCTATTTGTGATCGTTCTATGCATACCTCCAACTGAAATCTGATTTAATTGAGCATATTTGGCATCGTTTTGGAGATATCAGCAGGCATAAACATGGTAATAATCATGTGATGTTATTTTCCTTTTCTTTACCGTGTTTAGGTTATATCATTTACCCGTTGTGTCTAACTTATTTCAGGTACATGCTTTGCTCTGCTATCCAAATCATGGTGCTGCACTTCTTACAGGTAGCTTATATGAACTAAATTTAGAATTAGGCCAAATTACTTAGAGACACATTATAGTGATTATCTTTTCTATGTTGTGATAATTTACTTGAACTAAATGCACTGTAAGCTAGACTACTAATAGTCGTAATTCAGTAATTCTCTTTTCTTCCTTGTGATGCAGTACCACGGTGTTTTGTTAGTGCTTTCGCTGGCTGAACTAAATTTGAATTTACTAGTGATGCATCTAGCCATACTGCATACTATTACAGTATTACGAAACGCTCATGAAATTCTCACTCAAATTTTATGCCCGTGCAATAATTTATTTGTAAGATTTACCAACTGCAGATATATGCATGTAGTGATTACTCATTTTACTGAGGTTTCACTAAAAAAATGTTCATTTACTCATTTAATCATCAAATAACTCACTACTGATATGATGTATGTGTCTTTTTTCTCCCATCAGGTTAAATGATCACTCAGCCAACTAATATGATGCAACAATTCTGCTATCAACGGTCTATCTTTAATTAGATGAAGAAACCATTGCCTCATTCGGTGGAATATATATATTTTGCTTAATGTCCAATTGTTGATGTGACTTTTGGAACTATAAACCGTTATGTCTGTTTTTCTTTATCGATAATATTATCCCGTTATGTTGGTTTTATGGAACTGTAATAACTGCAGCTATCCTTTAGTACCTTGCCCTTTTGTATAAGACTTGTGTTTGAACTAGGATAATATTATCGATAATCTATGGTATTTAATGATAGTGTCCTGTGATTTTTGTACTGAACAGAATATAATTAGTATTGTGTTTGATATGCCCTTGTACAAATGGATACAAAGATACAATTCACCCAAGATCATACACATTGATATGTGCATGTTACAATTTACTATTTGATTATAAAGTATAGTCGGCCAATAGCTAATCTATTGTATTAGTAGCTAGTTTTAGCAATAAGCTATTAGTCAGCGGCTAGCTATACTATCTAACTTGCTCTTACGATAACCGCAGCCCGCAGGGCCAAAATAACATGCTGTTGTAGTTTGCCTCGCTCTAAATCTCTAATCCCGTCCCATCCCTAAACCCGTAGTCTATCCAAACACCGTCTATTCAACGGCTATTGCCCGTTTCCCCCAATCGCCCAGCCTCACACGCTCGTGCAGGCGGCGGCGGCCACGGGAGGCCGCTGGCTGGGAGAGCAGGGAAGGAGGCCAGCCGGCGCCCGGCGAGAGATCAGCGGCGCAGGTCCCCGTCAACGGCAGCACCTCCTCCTCCTCCTCCTCTCGCGCTCCCGGCGACGAACCATGGCGGTTCTGTCCGTCTCACCTTCCCTCTCCCTCCCGTCCACCATGTCCACCACCGCCTTCGCACGCAGCCCAGCCGCCCTCCTCCGCCCGCGAGGCCCTTCCCCTTCCGCCGTCGTCTGCCACGCCGCGCCGCCCAAGGCGCCCCTCCCCATCGCCTCGCCGGCGTCGCTCGGGGACGACCCTTCCAAGTGGGACCCCGCCGAGTGCGACGCCCTCCTCCGCGGCGGCGAGCAGGTGGCCTCCGTGCTCGAGGAGATGCTCAAGCTGGTACGAGTGTGTTTCCTTTGCATCCATTCAATGGAGAAATTGCCCCCCTAGTTCAATTGTGGATATTCTGTCTCAGTTGTCCATCGAAATGGTAATTCTTGGGATATTTTAGCTCTGGGTGGTTAATAATGTTGGTTGTTTTATTTAATGATGGATGTTTTACTGATTTATTTTCCTTCATTGGGTGGTATATTAAAGCACTTGACGAATTGGCCAATATTTTCTCCTAAATTAGAGCTGTTGGTAAAGTTAATTTATGGTTGGCTGCATCCTTTCACATTTTTCTTAAGTTGCAAAGATTATGGGTTGTATTTAATTCTGGAACAAACTATGAATGGATCAATCTTAACGGATGAATCGGAAAATGTCATACGCGATGTGTAATAGCAAGGTTCATGATGCAGCTTAATTATAATGATGATTTCTACCTTTGAGGATTTTAAGATTCTAAATATTGTATTCTGTATTTTTTGTATGGACTATGTATGCTGATGATGTTGTAGATGGAGGACATGGATATGGATGGCACCTTTGAACCAGTGGCTGTGGAGTTGGTAGCGCAGGGAGTCATTGGGAAAAGAGTTGATGAGATGGAATCTGGCTTTCTAATGGCACTTGATTACATGATACAGCTTGCTCAGAAGGACAGTGACAATGAGGTACTGGAACGATTCATTTCACAACTTTGATGAAAATCATGTGAACTTATTCAGGATCTTAAAAGGATGAATATGTTGTGCACTCTCTTGGTTTGCTGATTGTAATACAAAACGATTGTATTGTCTAATTTACCTTGATGTCTTTCTAGTTATATTAATAATTGATCATAATGTTCTAACTGATATTAGTATGTATTTACTCATGTTAAAATTGCTCAGTAGCATGCCACCTAATGAATATGTAAGCAAAATCTTCTGGAATATGTCCTCGAGAGTGCATTGTAGCAACATAGTAACTGTGGAGTATGCACTGACTTATCTGTATCCACTTCTTATAATTAGTTTTAATGCCCTAATTAGTCTGTATCTTCTCATTGAATTTCTCATTGTTTAAGACGTTAAGTTCTTGCGAACATCCTTGACAAATGTGTTGTGGGAACAAAATAATGATGATTTGATAACAGATATTTGGATGCATGCTTATTCAACCAGTCTTGACCTGTTTTTTGGGCTTTGTGCATGCTTTCTCTACTTGCCTTACGCATCAGTTTCGTTTTGCTGGCAGCGAAAATCTCTGCTAGAGGTAGTCAAGCAAACAGTGTTGGACCATCTCACGAAAAAATGCCCTCCACATGTAAGTCCTATTTCTAGTGAAGGAGATTTACCTTTCTGGGAACATCAAACCTGTATATGTAGTCATAATCGTGCTCTTCAACCAGTCTACCCATTTCATGATTTATAAACCAGGTTCAGGTGGTTGGACTTCTTTGCCAGACTGAAAAGAAAGATAGCAGACATGAACTACTACGCCGTGTAGCTGCTGGTGGAGGTGTGTTTAAAAATGATAAAGGTCTTAAGTGCCAGATTCCAGGAGCCAATCTTAATGACATTGCAAACCAGGCTGATGATCTAGTGGAGGTAAGATGTACTGCCTCCATCCCAAAAAGAGTTCATTTTTATCTCACTCATATTTATCCCAAAAAAGACTTCATTTTTTGAGCAATTATTGCATTAGAGTTTGGTAAAGTAGGGAACAAATGTATTGGGATTTGAAAATTAGGAGAAAAATGCATTGGGGTTTAAAACAGTAAAGGACATTCTAGTCTTTGTAGTTTTGTAAAGGTATATGTGTGGTGGGCTAAAAATGATCTTACAGTAAGTTTCATTGGTGGTGTAACAACTTGCGTGTATTACATTTTGTCACTGTTCTCGGAAACTGCACAATTTGGTCGCACAAGTTGGTTAGTGGAAACAGATCAAGTCTTTAAGGAAACTTGTCTAACCTGACTGTTTCTGAATGCCATGTAAACACAGGGGATACTTGATGTTGGCCACTACAATTTGTTTTGTTTTTGCTAAGTTCCTGGTTGTCCTTCAGTTTCATTTGCGATATCACAATTGTCCTTGTATGAGGTGAATGATGGCATGTCACATACCTCAGAACAGTGTGCGTACAATGCAACGGAAATTTTCTTTCCTTCAAGAGAGAACTAATCTTGGATATTTTTGTTGTAATTTTTTTACTTGTTAATTATAATATATTAATTTAACTACGGGGGCATCCATTGCAGTAGTTTTGTTAAGAAAAAAAAAGAGAGAATTAATGGCCTAACACATTTCAGTCCTCGGTACATATCGTGTTGTCATTTACCTCATGATTGCTCTGCAACTTCTATTTTCTGTAATGCACAATAGATTTTCTCCATAGCTGTGGGCATGGGTATGGATATTTGCCAACAATTCTGCTAGACTATGGAACATTAATTGTTAAGATTATTCAGAGTCTCTGACCTACCTTTTAATAATTATTGCAGTCAATGGAATCGAGGCCCACAATTCCTGATCGTAAACTTCTCGCTAGACTAGTTATAGTAAGAGAGGAAGCTCGAAATATGATGGGAGGTGGTCTGCTAGATGAAAGAAATGACCGTGGTCTCAGTACTCTTCCTGAGTCAGAGGTATTTTTTTCACTTGTTGGAAATTGTGAAATTACATTGTTAAGAGTCTTTACCTGTCTAGTTGTATACATTTAATATCCTTTATTAACATCTATAACTACCAAAGGCTATTCCCCTTTGGCTTTAGTGATCTATTCCATTTGGCTTCCTGTCTAGTTGTATGCATTTAATACCTGTCTAGTATAGGATATTACTACATTTTCTTCATATTCCTTGTGTATTCATTTTATTATGACACTATTTAGTGCTTTGTGAAGACCTAATATTTTTCTTTATTGGATACTAACTATTAATCTGAGATACACAGTTGATGAATTGAACATTATTTTTCTTTTTTTGGTGTCATGTGACCTGAATGAACAGGTGAACTTCTTGAGCAAGTTGGTTTCTCTGAAACCTGGGAAAGCATTGGAGAGGATGATCAAGGATGTTATGAATGGCAAGGCAGAAGGTGCTGATAACACTGAAAGTGGAAATGCTGAATCAGATTCTAAACTTGAGCGTCAACCTGGGATATCTGGAAGGGTAAGCTTTGGATTCAAAAACATGGATCTTTGTCATGATCAAAACTCAATATAGTTTGCATTACATAAGTTGTTGACTTCACATATTTGCATGAATACAGGGAAGTGTGACTGGCATCAAGCCACGGCCTGTCCGACCAGGAATGTTCCTTGAGACGGTTTCTAAGGTATTATAATAATATGGATAAAACACACTCTTTCTTAAATGAACATGCTCACTCAAGCGTTTGGTTTAATACTTTTCAATTGGTGGTAAGGTTCTAGGTGGCATATATGCAAATAACACATCAGGCATTACAGCTCAACATCTGGAATGGGTGAGCTACTGGGTTCAGTCTTTTCAATTACTATGTCCACTTGTCTGGAAAGGGGAAGTGATGTAGTTTCCCCATATTTTCCTGTTGTTAGGTACATCAAACAACACTGAAGATTCTTCAGGAAATGGCTTTTTAATGCTGTTATCTGGAGGGCATTCAATGCTTTCTGCAAATATATGGAGTGCCTGCATTCTTGGCCCTTTTATGCTGGTTGTCTTTGATCAGTGACAGGCAGATTTTGGAGGACCTAAAGTGGTCAGTACTAATAATCTAGATAAGAATAGAAACATAAGAAATGATGGCATCCCATTCAATGGCCAATGGTGATATCTGCGTAGAGTGTGATATTACCACACAGTTCAGAAGTAAACTAGGTGCTTGGGAAAGCAAATGGTCAAATGGATAGTGATGTTTAGTTTAGCTCCTATAATCTGTATTGAAGAGTTTACCTTACTTTGAGGGAAAAAAAATAAGATGGCCTTATATCTAACATGATATTTAGCACTCTTTTGTTTCATTTTGTCGGAGTCTCTGTATCTCATAATAAATATATTTAAAATTTTTGTTTCACATCTTTATTTTTATGAGGTATCATCCGACGGGACATATCTCCTATGTCGGGGCAACCCCTTATTCTTTTATACTATGTGATATTTCAGAAATACTGTTCATCAGTAAATGTGTTAATACCTTGCTTTTGATTCTCTAGCAAAGAATATGATCTTGTCATGAATCCATATCATATTGTTTGTTTCCTTGTTACGAGTTATTGTTGCGTTGTGATTTAACCCAAGTTAGAGTTATTCTAACCCCTATTGTGTTAATATATTAATATAGATCTGGCAAAACTCTAGATACTTTTATAAAACTATTGCAAAACCATATGTCGATGTTGTGTATGGGTTGTAAATTTATGGGGTGGTAAGCAAGAAGCAAAGATCAATGGTATATGAGGAAAAGGGAGTTTTTCCTACGTTCGAGCTCTCAAACTTATATTTGGCTATAGATTGATTTTCAAATCCTAGAAAAGGTGCACAATAAATATAATTTATAATCTCATAGAATGGGATCCTCAAGACATGGGGCACGACGGCGTCTGAAATCCTATGATTGTCGTACGCTGTTGTTCGTACGTACAGCACTTTCGCAAGAGATGGCCACATGGAAGGAGTTTATTAGCACACGGTGGAAGGAGTTTATTAGCACACGGGTGTATATACATCTGGCATGCTATCTAAATAGTTATTAAAAAATATGAAAAAAATTTAATAAGATAGTTTAATATGAGTTATATCACTCTACCAACATGTAAATTTAAAATAACTTCTACAAGTTGTAGCAAAAATAACAAAAACAATTATGAATATGCGTATAGTTAGTTTCAGTTTTGTTTGTTTTTTTACTGCAACTTGTAGAAGTTGAATTTAAACTTGCATGTTTATGAAGTGATATAACTCATATTTATCTATCTTATTAAATTTTTTTATATTTTTTATAACTATTTAGATAACATATATGTACCTACACCCGTGTGGTAAAAACAGTTTCACATGGCATGTACCATATCCAGACTAAATGTGCCCAACTTGTTAGGGAAGTTTGGACATAAAAAACTAAATCTTGTTATATATCTAGTCAGATATTGTATGATTATTATCTTTACATCTTTCTTTATATCTCGAAACCTGCACCCCTATAGAAGTACGTATAGTACACGGTAGACTGCTTAAATAAGTATCCATAGCATGAATTCAAGCTACACTGGTACTAAACAACATATTTAGGCTGTCGTATCTTAAAAATATAGATTTGCCAATGAGCTTTTATCACAATGCTATAGATTTTCTTAGAAATATGTAGTTTTCAGATACAATTGGTGTTAAATCGTTACTTTTGCTAAACCATGGCTTAAAATATGTGGTTTTGTGGGAAATTGAATTATATATCAATAAATTTGTACTAATCCGACTTAAATTGGTAAGTTTGTTATAGTTTGTCAAAAGAATCTTTTGTTTTATGATAGTTTTGTCGAAATATATGTAATATTGATTATATTTCAAAAATGTTTAACGTTAGGTACTTCAATAGTGAACTAGCTAACCTCAAACAATAAAAAAATCTGATAGAGCATTAGGTTTGGATATTTTTTCAGTAATCACCGTGCACTGCCAGACTCGCACCATTCATATGGACATACCAGGCAGCCACCGTAACATCAATATATAAGCAAACGACATATATATAAACCAAGAAATAATTTATAAATAAAATTTTTATATATGTGTTCTTAGCTATCTACAAACAAACGCCGAAAGATAAACTATGGTAAAAAAACATAAAATCAACTAGTTGAAAATTTTAAATTATAGTTTATAAGGACAAGCACGAGCGAAATGACAGAGAGTAACAATTTCTCATATACAGCTTACAGCTATATTTAGCAGCATGAAAGCTGCCTATATTTGCAACGGGCGATGTGGGTAGCCAGCCGGCAGTTTCAACCCACGCAGCACAGACAGCCCAGGCCACGCCAATACGGGCAGAGGGATTAACCGGTGAGATCGATGTTGCTGCGAGGAAGCCAAGCAACCACCCCAGCAGGCAGGCAGCGTGGGCGAGGCCGCGCGCGCTGGGCAGCAACGCCTCGCCACCACCTGATTCCCTCCCCCCTGCCTGGCCTGCTGCTGCTCGATCTTCGGGCGCCGCTCCTCTCTCTTCCCCTCCCTCCGCCTCGATCGCATCCAATTTCATGGTGAAATGTTGCTGAGTTACGTGCGATCGATGATCAGCAGCTAGACCGGCCGATTGACCGGCAGGGATAGCGTCTACGTGCTCCGCGCTGAGGGCGACGGCCAGCTAGCGATGGCGGCGTCGTCGACGCTGTCGTCGGCGCTGAGCTCCATGGAGGTCATGCTGGACGCGCTCATGCAGAGGGGAGTAGGGAAGCCGGAGGAGAAGCCCAAGGAGGAGGCGCCACCGGCGCTGCCCACGCGCCCCACGGTGAGGGGCAGGCTGCCGTCTGTGCAGAGGCCTGGTGCCCCGGCCCCGTGGGTTCACCCGCCACGGCAGCCACCATTGCCGCCACCGCAGGTACGTACTTGCAAATGAAGCTAGCTGCATGCCATGTTGCAATTAATGTGATGCGGACAATGCTGAATTGACGAATCCATTGTCAGGAAGAAGAGGAGAGATGCGCGGTCAATCTGGAGCTGGAAAGAAGGGCCATGCTGGCGGAAGAGGCGGTGAAGCACAGGGACGACGTGGTGAGGCAGAAGGACGACGAGATAGCCGCGCTGCGTCAGCAGGTCGAGCATTACGAATCCAGGCTCTCGGAATGCGAGGCGAGGATGAAATCCGTGGAGGATGAGCTGCAGAAGCAGATCACCACGCTGCAGGTGAACGAAAATGAAATTAAGCCGTCGTCTTATCCCGTCCCAATATTGCTAATGCTAGCTCTCTTTTCCCAACAATGCACTGTAGATTCATTCTTGTTTCTGAATGCGCATTGCACGTTTGCAGATGGCTCAGAGCAACGCGGTAAGGACCGGCGGATCAACGGCACGCCACCGGGAGGAACCGTCAACCACAAGCGGTGCTGCCGGTGCTCCACCAGCTCAGTCCGTGGGGAAGCAGCAGGCACGTGTCAGCGCGGCCGGCCCCGCTGCCGTCGACGAGAGGCAGACCGAGGATACCGTGAGCCGCTTGGCGACGGAGCTCCGGCGGGAGAGCGAGGCGTTCGAGCAGGGCGCGCGCGCCGCCACCGACGCGAGGCCGCCGACCGCCAAGTCGGTCGACGAGCTCAGGAGGCTGAAGCGGCAGTTCGGGGCGTGGAAGAAGGAGTACGAGGCCCGGCTGCGCAAGGCCAAGGCCGAGCTCAAGAAGCTCGTCCGCTCGGAGAGGGGGGCCAGCAGCCAGGGGAGCCGCCGCCGGTGCTGCTCATGGAAGATCAAGCTGCCGAAATGCAGGCTTCTTCCCAAGTGCTGCGCTCTCAGGCTTCCGAGCCCACCCTCCTGCTCTTTCTGCTGCTGCTTCCGCCGCTGCTGCTAGCCACGCAGGATCTGCAGACTCTTCTTGACTTGCCTATTCTACTTGTACATTGTTGTAAAAATGTTGATTGGTGATCGAATTGGCAAACGAAGAATACTGGTCCTCGTGCATGGCATGGTATTTGGTTACCTTTCTAGAATGGATTTTATTAAATAGCTATAACAAAAATCAAACATACTATATTATTTGAGCGCTCCCTCTTACCTCTTGAGTGTAAGACCAAACACCCAATCCTAGCCATTGATTGTTTATTTGATTAAAAATTATTTTCACCTCATTATTAATAAATTGGAACAAGAAGGGAAATAAATAATGAGCATAAATAGTATTTATTGATTGAGTGACACATGCAAGAAAATACTGAGTAAAGAAAGTAACAAATTATTTTATTTTTTTCATTTGAATATGACTACAGATGGAAGTTCCGAAATTCAAAGTAAAGTTATTATATTTTATACTTGAAACAAATCTTTATAGCTTTTAAAAATGCTTTATATCTGAATTCTTAAATTGTAATATCAACATGAATTTTATGAGATGTTGATCATATAGTTTTAATTTTATTCATATTTAATATATAGCTTTTAAAAATCTGAAAGCAATATAGGTCATCACGGGATCCATCCATATTCCATCATTCTTACCTTTTCTAGATGCATCGGATACAAAAAAACTACGCTACGGATTCCACCGTTGCTCACTTTGGCTTATGGTTAGTACGTGTAATACATCTAAAATTTCCCAAGAACAGTCCTTAATTACCACGAGAACGACTCTCAAAACCATACACCCACAATCCACCATTAAACAATATTTTAGTTAAAATTAACCATCATCGGGTAATTAATCATAATCAACAACTAACATTGTTTAGTATTAATTAAATGATAACCGATGAGCTAAGTTGAAGTAAGCTTGGCTAAGCAAAACCTAGATCTAACTCTAGTCAAATTACCCAAGTTGAACAAATGTAAAAATTGGTAGACAGTGGCTCAACAATAGGTAATTGCCTAGTAAAATAGTTTAGCAAAACAATGCATATTTGAATATAAAACATAGCTTTTAAAACATGGGATCACTATGATCAAGGTATGATCAAGGTTAGAGTGCCACTTGCCTTGCTCTGGTCTGGACAGAACCTCAGCGACAATTTCAAAGTAAAGCTCGGCGGAACCGGCTTCTGCATGACAAACAAGGAAAAACTAAGACAAACAGGCTATAAGACTACTGAAACAGGAAAACAAAACTATTTTTAATGGATTCTTGAGAAAATTATTAATCCGCTGCAATTTGAATGAGCGTTAGAAGTTACGAACTTTAGAAGTTACATTGTTTTCTTGTTTAACCTGCAGAAAAATGGGTTAACGATTTTTGAATGACAACTCGGAAAAACAACGGGCAAAACATGTATTCGCATGATAGGACCAAAACGTACATGAACCAGAGATTTGTACAACGATTTAGAAGCGAAGCACGAACCCATGAACTAGCGGCTGAAACAACGACACGATCAACGACAGGATTCTGACGTCCTGTTAAACTAAAAATCTAAACGACGCTAAACAGGAAAGGAAACGACTTTAACGTAAAACCGATCTACGCATACAAAATTAAATTCTGCACGGTAAATCAATCTCACGCTAGCTAACAGAATAGAAAATCTAAAAAAATAGATGATCTATGAATTTAGATTGATTCGCAAGAGCAAAAGATATGCGAACCTGAAGATCAGCGCGAGAAAACAGCCGACTTGCTGCTGTTGCTCAGCTGGACAGAGACGGGGCAGCGAGGGGATGACCAGCCGGGGCAAGCACCAACAGAGGGGAACCTGGCAGGGTATGGCTCGGCCGGGGAGAGGAGACGGCCGGTGGCAGTCGGCTTGATCAGGAGGCAGCTTGGCAGGAGGTTGCGCACAGCTTGGGGGGCAGTGTCGGCAAGGAGGGAGGCACAGCTTGGGCGTGGGAGGGAAGTGGGCGTAGGAAAAAGTGTGGAGCTTGGAGATCTATAAATAGGGGAAAAAAATCTTGAGATAAATTGGAATCCATCTCCTATAAAAAAGGAATACATAGAGTACAAAAGGAATACAGATTAGAGTTCTAAGTAAATTAGAATAGGATTAGAGATAGAATTAGGAATAGGAATCCTAATAGTATTAGGTTAGGGGGAGGAGGGGTGACGGCAAGGGTGGGGCAAAGGGAGGTGGGGGTGCCGGCCAGGGGGTGGGTTGGGGCGTGTGGTAGGAGGAGGAGGTGTGGTCGGCCGCTGGGAAAAAACAAATCTTTTGGATTTTTAATTTTATTTATTAAATTATTCACTATTTTAATTTTACAATTCAAAAAATCACATCACTAGCCTCCTTCCGCCCTCCCAGAGGGTGGAATGCTGACGTGGCACACGGCGCGGCGCCCGGGTGGGACGGCCGTTAACGGCACGGCGGGCAAATATGCACTAAGCCCCCTTCCGCCCTTACAGAGGGTGGGAACGGGGTAAGTGCAAATGTGGGGGGGGGGGGGGGGGTGGGGGGCGGGGGGGGCGGGGAGGTGGCGCGGCCGGGGGGAGGGAGGGGCAGCGGGCTGGCCATTTTGCAGGCGGGCCCCCTAACGCCTCCCAGTGGCGGTTTAGGTTAGTTTGGCTAATTACTGTTAGGTCAAGGGTTAGATTTAGGTTAGATTCATGTAATATTGTTTAATGTTATATTTAGTACTAAATTAAGCTAATATTTTATTAAATTGGCTTTGTATATACAACTTAAAAGAAAATATATTCCGAATGTTAATACAACTTAAAAGAAAAGTAAAAAATTATGGAGGTTGGATTTATGAAGTATTGTGTAATGTTGAATTTAGTACTAACTAAGCTAACATTTTATTAAATTGGCTTTGTATATAATGATGTCATTAAAATATATCTGGAACTAAAGAAAATATATTCTGAATGTTAATACAACTTAATAAGAAAGTAAAAATATTAGCACATGAGAAGGAGAAAATAGAGAAGAACATAATGGAGCAAGAAGCGAAAATCTACTAAGATTCCACCGCTCAACTCGGGAAACAATGTCTTACAACAAAGCTCAAATCGAGATACAATTGTTCAAAAGACATTGCGTTCATCTTGGGAGTTGTCCCCTTGAACGTCGTTGTACCCTTAATCATTTGTGATACTCTTTCTCTCGCTTGTACTCATGACATGTTTCGGCTTCAGTTATTTTATGGCCGTAGTACTCAGGCATGACTTCGTTGATCCACGCAGTGAAACAACACGCTGTTTAGTTCCCCTAAAAATACCGGAGATGCTCCCAAAGGAGGTTACCAAAGGTATGGACGTGGAAGAGATAATGTTATATTGGGGTAGATGTTTACTTACGGTGTGGTTATCAGTTATGTTTGGACAATTAAAGGAAATATCTCCTTCCATAACTCCGTGGTTCGAATGATGTAGTCATCTGACAGCGATTTCAACAACTGCATATTGGATGTTCGACCCAATCTGGTATGTCGAATGGATTATTCCTCCAATAAAGGGTAGCGGCTTGTACATGCCGTACGTCCTCCATCCCTGCTTGAAGGACTTGTGAGGGGCTTTTAGACTGCGTAATTAATGAACCTGCGACACAAGATCTCTCTATATCTATCGACTGTAAGAAGATACATTTTCTTTGTTCTTCCTGCATGAAATTTAGAATATTCTATAAACTTGAACGTCCGGTAATATATACGCAGAAGAAATGGTACTTACAACGAGATCGTCGTCGATAATGCAAGAGCAAACGAAGCATCGTTGGCTGAGAGTTCACCGTGAAATAGATCTGACAACTTGGCAACATTCACCGCAATGACATTTGGGACATTCCCTCCACGTTGGTAGTTCGTTGGGATCGACCCACCAATCGCGATTCTCCGCGAGCTATACATCGTTTGTGTTTAGCCTTCCTTCTGCGATAGTCGGATATATGTTCACTTCGTGGATAGGCGCATGAGTCATTGCGGCTGAGATTCTTCCTATCAACCCACTGAATGAATCTACATACTGAGTTTTGGTACTGAAATATCCAAAATTTAGGAAACGATTTAGAAGGTAGGTACTTGTGACAAACGTTGGGATTGGTGTTGTGGGTAAACATACCTAAGTCAAGTTGGCACATCGGAAGAACCTCATCCCCAGACTTTCACTCTGCAACGAGGCCATTAGGATGCACCGGTATTCGATCACAATAGCAGAATGGACGATCACACCATGGTAGCATACAACTGGCGAAAGGATCCCTTCGCCACTCGAGATGCTCAAGCAATGGAGCCTCTCCCATGGTAAACAAGGAAGTGAGGATAAGCTTGTTTGTTCGGGTGGTGCATGAAGGTCATCGCTGTTATAACTTGCGGCGTCGAAAGTTTGTTGTCGTGATGCGTTCAAAGTTGATTGCGACAACTCGACCACGAGTTGTCATGAGACAAGTGCGGTCTGGTAAGGTTGATGTAACTGGTTGGACATGACACGACAACTCGGAAAGGCCTGTAACACCCACGCGCTAGGACGCTTAGCTAGGCGACATTCAACTTTCGGCGCCTCGATATATAGAATTCTTAGTGTCCACACGTGCCACAACAATCGACTTTCAATGCCTCACCCTCTTCATCAAGTCAGAACGTCCAGACACTTAGCTTCACGACATTGAACTTTTGGCGCCCCCTTGACTTTCGGTGCCTCACCCTGCATCGTCTCAGAACGCCCAGATGCTGAGATTCACGACATTCAACTTTCGGCGCCCTCTCGCTATAAGAGCAACGATCTTCGCACACCAACCAAACAAACCATCTTACTCCTCATTTCCTTCTCTACCATGGGACAGACTTGTCACGCCCAGAAATTTACACCAAATCTCTGAACAATAGCATGCATTAAATCTCGGTCCAGGAATCAGCCCGCGTACACACTATGACAAATTAATACACAGTTCCACGACTTAAAAACAAATAAAAACAATTATCTATCGAAATGCAGCGAAAAAGGAAAACAACTAAACCATCTAATCTTCAGCTTCAGCTGGCGAAGACGGCTCCACACCACAGGCATTCTTAACGGCGGACTGAACCTTACTTCAACCTTCGGATCCACCTTCTGACATAGGCTTCGGCACTTGCTCTGGTGGGGGGAAAAATTAAGCAAGGCTGAGTACAAACCACCGTACTCAACAAGTAACACCCTAGAGAGGAGAATAATGAATGCAATAGGGTAACAATGATAGGCTAAGGTTAACTTGCACAAAGCTGCAGTAATTTAGCAAAACAGTAGATAGAATAAACTGAAATAAAAGTAACATAACATTTAGAATAACCATCCACTGTCCAACGTTACACCACGTTGCAACAGGCCCAAACCACTGTCGAACGTTACACCACGTAGCGACAGGGTCAACCCTCTACCCAACGTTAAACCACGTTGCGACAGACCCAAACCACTGCCAACGTTACACCACATTGCGCAGGGTCAAACCAGTTCCAAGATTAATAAAATTATTAAAGGGGTTCAACTAATCCCAGTGAGTCTGTCAGTTCGCCCAATAACCGCGGGCACGGCTATTCGAATAGTTTTACTCTGTAGAGGTGTACAACTTTACCCACAAGACATGGCTCCCAAGCATGTTACCATGCCCCAACGTATCACCACGATACCTCAGTACGGAAACCATGATAAGACCTTTCACCTAACCCTCCCTAGACAATCGCACCACACTTCAGGTTTCACCCCCTCCTTTACACCAAGTCGGGTAGTCCCCTCTTGTGCCTTGGTAGATCCGGAAGCAGCAGAGGCTTTCGTTACACCACGATTGCCCGTCCATACTCCACTACGCCTACCCTTGCCTCGGTACGTCGAATAGGGACAAGCTAGATTACGAGTCTCACCGTTGCCCATTCTGGCTTGTGATTAGTACGTGTAAGACCTTCAGGGTTTCCTGAGAACCGGTCCTTAATTGCCATGGGCACGACTCTCAAAACCATGCACCCACAGCCCACCATAAGCAATATCTTAGTTGTATTAATCCACAACGGGAAATTAATAATGATTACAACCATTAAAGGTCTATCAAAGTTTAATCAGATAATTAAATAAGAATTGGTGAGCTAGTTGAACTAAGCATGGCTAAGCATTGCCTAACCCTAAGTCTAGTCAAATTAACCCTGGGATGACAATAATAATAAATGGGGATCAACGGGTATAAAGGTAAATGCCCAACAGATAAATAAAGTAAATAGATTTGCATAAAACAATGCATGTTTGAATGTAAAAGCGGGGGATTTTACAATCATAGGTTCAATATGATCAAAGAAGGGTGCCACTTGCCTTGCTTAGACCCACGTGGAACTTTGGCGACAACTTCGAGAACGAACGGCGCTGCGACGGGGTCAAAACCTACGACAAACAAGGAAAAACAAGAAAAATATGCTAAAAAACTACTGAAACAGAGAAAGAAACTATTTTTAATGGATTCTTGGCATTTTTCTGGATTTAATGAAACTTGAATGGACCTAAACGGAGACTAGATGAATTACTTATGAATTTTAGAAGTTTTCTGGGTTTTTTAGCTAAACAGAAAAGTCCTAAATCAATTATTGCGCAATTAATGGGGCTGCTGACGTCAGCGAGGAGAGAGGAGGCTGACGGCTGACAGGTGGGGGCCACCTGTCGGAGGGAGAGAGGGGAAGTGGGCGGCTGACACGCGGGCCCGACCGAGAGGGAGGGGCTGGCGGGTGGGACCCGCTGGCCAGTGAGAGGGAAACAGAGATGGGGAGGAGGGCGCGGCTGGCGGCGAGCGGCGCGACGGCGCGGCGGAGACGGCGAGGGCCGAGGAGAAGGAGAAGGTGGCGACGGCGATGACTGGCGGCGCGAGGGCGTCGACGTCGGCGACATCGACCGGCGACCGGAGGGCGACGACGGCGTCGGCGACCACCGGCGCGAGGCGACGGGCGGCGGTGCACGGCGAGGCAGGGGTCACGGCGAGTGGAGGGGTGGCGGCGACGGAGAAGGGACGGCGACGAGAACGGCGACGACGAGTCGGCGTGGAGGAGGCGGAGACAGCGACGGGTGGCACGGCGACGGGCGGCGGGAGGGAGAGACGATGACGGACGCCGGCAGCGAGGCTTGGCGACCGCGCGACGATGATGACGAAGGGCGGAGATGAAGGTGGTGGTGGGCGGAGGGGTGACGGCGACGCAAAGATGGCGATTGCGACGAAGTGGGGAACGACGGCGTGGAGACACGGCCGAGAGGGAGAGGGATCGAGGCGGTGCGGCAGTGGGTCAGCCTGCGGCGCGGCGGGCGGAGGAGCTCAGCGACGGTGTCGCGAGGGTGACGGTGATGGCGAAGGGTGGTGGACCGCGGTGACGTCCGGCAGGGAGTTGGCGAACGACGGCCCCAGGCAGCGCGGCGACGACGTGCGACGCGGCGGCGAGGGTCGAGGAGAAAGAGGAGAGGGGAGACCGAGGCGGCGCTGAGCATGGCCGGGGAGAGGAGGAGGAGCGGTGCGCGACGACGGATTGGCGGCGCAACCAGAGCAGTGGCGCACGGCGGTGACGGCGACGATGTCGGGCGGCGACCCGGCGGCGGCGGCGCGTGGCTCCTGGGCGCTTACCGACGTCACGGGGAGGTCGGCAGCGGTGGCGAAGAGGGAGGAAAGAGGGAGAGAGGAGAGGAGAGCTCACCAGCGGCGACGGAGAGCGGCAGCAGGTCGGCGAGGACGAGGCAGAGGTGGAGACGCGGACGAGCGACGGCTTGCGACGTTCGGTGGCGAGACCGGCCAACGGCGTCGAGACGATGGGGCACAGCGGCGGGAGGGACGAAGGGGCGGCGACGAAGCTCGGCGACCACCGGTGGCGACGAAGGCCGGCGGGAGGTCGGCGAAGACGAGGCGGCTGTGGTGACGTGGGTGGGCGGCGACGTCTGACGGCCGACGAGGAGATCAGCGGCTGAGGGCGACGGAGGGGAGCTTCGGGCGGAGAGGGGGAAAGTGGCGGCGGGGCAGAGGCACGGGGATTTTATAGGGTGGCGGCGCCGGCTAGGGCGGAGCGGCCGGTGGAGACCGAGTCGGCGACGCGGTGAACTCGGCGGCGGCGGTTGCGGTGGCGGCGCGGCGGGCGGAGGAGTCGGGGCGGCGGTGTACTCGGCCGGCGCGGCGCTGCGCGGGCGCGGGCGAGCGGGCGAAGCTTGGTCGCTGATAGGTGGGACCCGCCTGTCAGTGGCGCAAGGAAGGAGGGAGGCGAGGCGGACTTCGTCGCGGCGCGGGCGCGGGAGCAGGCGAGCTGGGCCGACGGCCCAGGCGGAGGGGAGGCGCGCGCGTGCGCGAGGACGGAGCGGAAGGCCGGCTTGGCTGGGCCGGCCGGCCGGGGAGAGGTGGGCCGGCTCGGCTGGGCCGGCCCGGGAAGGAGGAGAGGAAAAAGAAAAAGGAAAAAGAAAAGGAAAGGGAGGAAAATTGGACTTCGGCCCAATTTGAGAAGGAAGGGAGAAAGAAAGGAAAAAGGAGGGAAAAAGGAAAACCCCACTTTTGCCGAGTTTTAAATTAATTTGTTTGATCAAATTTTATACTTCTGCAGTTTGAATTTAAATCCAGTTAATTGATTTGGAACCTCGATTTAATTAAATTAGGTTCTTTTAGAGGGATTCTTCCTGAGTTAATTAAGCCAATTGTTATTTACGAATTTCTTTTTACGATTTTAGGCTTGGGATAAAAATCCCTCTAAAGGAATTAATTTAATTAAATCGAGGTTCGCAAATTGATTAACGGGATTTAAACTTCAATTGCAGACTATAAAATTTGGCCAAACAAATTAATTTAAAATTCGGCAAAAGTGGAGCTTTCCTTTTTCCCTTCTTTTTCCTTTCTTTTTCCCTCCCTCCTTAAATTGGGCCGAAGTCCAATTTTCCTCCTCTCAGTTTTTCTTTTTCCTTTTTCTTTTTCCCCTCATCCGTCCGGGCCGGCCCAGTCGAGCCGGCCCATCTCCCCGTTTGGCCGGCCCAGCCGAGCCGGCCGTTGCCCTCCGCGCGCGCCCTCCCCTCTGCCGAGGCCGCCAGCGGCCGGCCCAACTCTCCGCCTCCGCCTCGGCCCATCGCCCGCGTCCGTTTGCCGCCTCCCCGCGCTGGCCTAGTCTGCGCCGCCGCCGAGACCGCCGGCTGCCGCAACCGCCGCCGCGTCCTTCGCCCGTGACCGAACCGATCTCCCCCAACGGCCGTCCCCGCCCTAGCCGGAGCCGTCCCCCTATAAATCTCGCTCCTCCGCGTGCCGCCGCCGGTTTTCTCCCACCCGTACCCGAGCGCCGCCGCCTTCCCCGCCGATCGATCTCGCCGTCCGTGCCTCGCCGCCCTCGCCATCGGCCGTCACCGAGTGTTCCGTTGTCTCGCCGACTTGCTGCCGCCCCGTCGCCGCCGGCGGGCATCCCTAACGCCCGCGCTTCCTCCCGCTCCCCGGCCGCCACTGCGGTCGCCGCCGTCTCCGCCGCCTGCCGATCACGCGCCTCGCTGCCGGTCGTTGCCGCGGGATCGTGTCATCACCATCGCCTCGTCCTCGCCGTGCTTCCCCTTGTCTTCGCCTTCACCGGTGAGCATCTCCCTTCCTCTCTCCTTCCCCTTGCCCCTCTTCGGTCGCACGCACACGCCGTTCGCTGCCGCCGATGCACCGTCCCAGCGCCACCGCCTTCGCCTCGCCGTCGCCGCACGGTCGCCATGCCGCCGCTGCCGGCGCCCGCCTCCACCTCCTGTGCACCGTCGCCATCGCCCCGACACTGTGCGTCGCCGCCCGTTGCCTAGCGCTGATCACCGTCGTCGCCCTCATTGTCCTCCAGTCGCCGGCCGATGCCGTCGCCGTCGTCGCCCTCGCGATGTCGGTCGTCGTCGTCACCGTTCGCTCGCCACCGGCGCCGTCTTCCCCTCTCGGCCGAGCTCTCCCCTCCCTCCTCTGCTCTAGGCCACTGACGAGTGGGTTCCACTCGCCAGCCGTCGGCCGCCCCTCTCTCCTTCCCACGGGGCCCGCCTGCCAGCCGATCCCACCCCCTCTCTCTCTCTGTCCCACTGACAAGTGGTCCCCAGCCGTCAGCGCCTCCCTCTCTCCTTGCTGATGTCAGCGCCCCATTTAATTGTGCAATAATTGATTTAGGACTTTTCTGTTTAGTTAAAAAACCCAGAAAACTTCTAAAATTCATAAGTAATTCATCTAGCCTCCGTTTAAGTCCATTCAAGTTTCATTAAATCCAAAAAAATGCCAAGAATCCATTAAAAATAGTTTCTTTCTCTGTTTCAGTCGTTTTATGGCCTGTTTTGCTTGTTTTGCCTTGTTTATCGTAGGTTTTGACCCTGTCGCAGCGCCGTTCGTTCCCGAAGTTGTCGTCGAAGTTCCTCGTGGGTCTAAGCAAGGAAAGTGGCACCCTTCTTTGATCATATTGAACCTATGTTTATAAAATTGCTCGCTTTACATTCAAACATGCATTGTTTTATGCAAATCTATTTATTGTATTTATCTATTGGGTAATTATCTTTATATCCGTTGATTCCCACTCATTATTATTGTCATCCCAGGGTTAATTTGACTAGAAATAGGGTTAGGAAATGCTGTGCCATGCTTAGTTCAACTAGCTCACCAATTATTATTTGATTATTGATTAAACTTTGATAGACCTTTAATGGTTGTGATCATTATTAATATCCCGTTGAGAATTAATACAACTAAAATATTGCATATGGTGGGCTGTGGGTGCATGGTTTTGAGAGTCGTGCCCATGGCAATTAAGGACCGGTTCTCAGGAAACCCTGAAAGTCTTACACGTACTAACCACAAGCCAGAATGGGCAACGGTGAGACTCATAATCTAGCTTCTCCCTATTCAACGTACCAAGGGAAGGGTGAGCGTGATAGAGTATGGACGGGCAATCGTGGTGTAACGAAAGCCTCTGCTGCTTCCGGATTCACCAAGGCACAAGAGTGGACTGCCCGACTTGGTGTAAAGGAGGGGGTGAGACCTGAAGTGCGGTGCGATTGTCTAGGGAGGGTTAGGTGAAAGGTCTTATCATGGTTTCCGTACTGAGGTACCGTAGTGATACGTTGGGGCATGGTAACATGCTTGGGAGCCATGTCTTGTGGGTAAAGTTGTACACCTCTGTAGAGTAAAACTATTCAAATAGCCGTGCCCGCGGTTATTGGGCGAACCGACAGATTCACTGGGATTAGTTGAACCATTAATAACCTGATCAATCTTGGAATTGGTTTGACCCTGCGCAACGTGGTGTAACGTTGGCAGTGGTTTGGGTCTGTCGCAACGTGGTCTAACGTTGGACAGAGGGTTGACCCTGTTGCAGTGTGGTGTAACGCTGGACAGTGGTTTGGGCCTGTTGCAACGTGGTGTAACGTTGGACAATGGATGTTTATTTTAAATGTTACTTTACTTTAATTTCAGTCTATTTTATCTACTGTTTTGCTAAATTACTGCAGCTTTGTGCAATTTAACCTTAGCCTATCTTTGACACCCTATTGCATTCATTATTTTCCTCTCTTGGGTGTTACTTGTTGAGTACGGTGGTTTGTACTTAGCCTTGCTTAATTTTTCCCCCACCAGAGCAAGTGCCAGAGCCTGAGTCAGAAGGTTGTTCCAGAGGTTGAAGTGAGATTCAGTCCGCCGTTGAGAATACCTGTGGTGTGGTGCCGTCATCGCCAGCTGAAGCTGAAGATTAGATGATTTAGTTTATTTTTCTTTTCCGCTACATTTCGATAGATAATTGTTTTTATTTGTTTTTAAGTCGTGGAACTGTGTATTGATTTGTCATAGTGTGTACTCGGGCTGATGCCTGGACCGAGATTTAATACATGCTATTGTTTAAAAATTTGGTGTAAAAATTGTACTATATATTAAATTTAGTTTGTAGTTTCGGTTTAACAGTAATATTTGCTAAGTTCACACCTTTTCAGATGAAATAGTACTTACAACGACATCGTCGTCGACGATGCAAGGGCAACGAAGCATCGTAAATCTAGGATCATTTAAAAGGCCTTGTCGCTGCTCCTATATCATACTCGATAGGGCTTTCGAATTTTGCTAGTGTTTCGATGCTTGAGGTACCGAAAGTAGATTTCTCCTTTAGTTGAATTTTCCTAGTTTATGTGTCTTTTCTGTTTGATATTGAAGTTACTTTATTTGTAACATTGTATTCACAAGTACTGCTAGAAATGTCATGTAACTTTATTTAAATAACCATATATCTGATGAAATCTATTTGTAATAGGGTGTGGTTGAGCTGTCCAACGCCATTGAAGGGTTTGCTTGACAATGATAGGAGGAAATTAGGTTGTCATGTATCTAGTGGCCCCTAACAGCTATTTCAATTACAGAGACCTTTATGGCATCGACATGTGTGGCACAATAAAGGACGAACGAAGCACACAGAAAACAGTTTTATGTAAATTCATACAAAACATAGGAACAAACTACTCTGTGTAATGAAATAAACAGTAATAGAACACAAGTCTGCAGATAGCTACTATGAAAACCCCACCCTAAGCCCCGGGACCCCGGCGCTTGCTTTTCTTACCCTTCCCCTGCTGTACCCTCACGTGGCCCTACGAGTACGTAAGCGGATCGAGTGGCACGCCGCGGGTAGTACGAGTGGGGGGGGGGGAGTGGAGTGGACGAGTGTCACGCCCGGAGTTTTGTCCTAAGCCTAAAATCGTAAAAAGAAATTCTTAAACAACAATCGGCTTAATTAACTCAGGAAGAATCCCCTAAAAGAACTTAACTCAATTAAATCGAGGCGCGTAAATCGACTAACTGGATTTAAATTCAAATTGCAGAAGAATAAAATTTGATCAAACAAATTAATTTAAAACTCGCCAAAAGTGGGGTTTTCCTTTTTCCCTCCTTTTTCCTTTCTTTTTCCTTTCCTTCTCAAATTGGGCCGAAGTCCAATTTTCCTCCCTTCCTTTTCTTTTTCCTTCTTCTTTTTCCTCTCCTCCTTCTCGGGCCGGCCCACCCGAGCCGGCCCATTTCCCCTCGGCCGGCCCAGCCGACCGGCTCCGGCTTCCCCCTCTCCGCGCGCACCCCGCCTGGGCCGCTGCCCCGGCCCAGCTCGCCATGCCGCACTCGCCCGCGAGTCAGCGTCGCCTCCCTCCTCCCTCGCGCCACTGACAGGTGGGGCCCACCTGTCAGCGACCGAAACCCCGCCTCCGCGCCAGCCCGCGCCGCCGCCACAACCGCCGCCGCCGCAACGGCCGCCGCTGAGACCGCGTCGCGCCCGACTCGGTCTCCAACCTCCGCCCCGCCCTAGCCGGCGCCGCCACCCTATAAATCCTGAGCCGCCACACGCCGTCGCCCACTTTCCCTCTTCGCTCGACTCGCCACCGCGCTGTCGCCGTTCGCCGCCACCGTTCAATCTCGCCGCCAGCCGCCGGTCGTCGCCGTCCAGCTGCGTCACCGCCTCCGCGTCGCCGTCGTCGTCGGATTGCCGCCCCGTCGTCGCCGGTGGACAACCCCAGCGCCGCGCGTTCCTTCGCTGCGTGGTCGCCGCCGCGTCCGGCCTCCTCGCCGTCGCCAACAGATCTCCGCCGCCACCGTCGATCTTCCGCTCCTTCCCGCGTCACCACCTTCGCTCAATCTCGCCGACCTGCCCGCGCGTTCACCGCCGCCGGTGAGCGTCTCCATCCTCCTCCCCTCTCTCTCCCCCTTCTCGGCCGACCGCCGCCGAGCCGCACGCCGTCGCCGGACAGGTGCGGAGCTCCTCCCCGCCGTCGCCTGCTGCGGTCGTCGTCGCCTTCGCGAGGCCGTCGTCTAGCTGCCGTCACCTGCGCTCGTGCGTGCCCGCGCCCGCCGCTCGTTTGCCGTCGCCGTGCCAGTCCGCTGTGGTCGCCTTGCTCGGTCGCGCCGCGTGCGCCGCCGTCTCGGTTGTCCGCCGTCGCCGGTCGCCGTCGTCGCTGTCTCGCCGTTGTCGCCGTGCCGTGCACCGTCGTCCGCGTCGCCCCTGCTGCCGCCGCCAGCTCCCGCCGCCGGCCGCGCTCTCCCCTCCCTGTCTGCTCCCCTCTCGCTGACGAGCGGGACCCACCCGTCAGTCACCCCGCGCCTCCCTCCTCTCTCTCCTCCCGTGGGACCCAGCTGTCAGTCTCTCCTCCCCCTCTCTCTCACCGACAAGTGGTCCCCACCTGTCAACCGTCAGCCTCCTCTCTCCTCGCTGACGTCAGCAGCCCCATTAATTGTGCAATAATTGATTTAGGACTTTTCTGTTTAGCTAAAAACCCAGAAAACTTATAAAATTCATAAGTAATTCATCTAGTCTCCGTTTAGGTCCATTCAAATTTCATTAAATTCATAAAATTTTCAAGAATCCATTAAAAATACTTTCTTTTGCTGTTTCAGTAGAGTTTGTGCATGTTTTATTTATTTTTGTGCTTTGTCGCTTAGATTCGGACCCCGTCGAAGAGCCGGTTTACTTCGAGATCATCGCCGAATGTCACGCCCGGAGTTTTATCCCAAGCCTAAATCGTAAAAAGAAATCCGTAAATAACAATTGGCTTAATTAACTCAGGAAAAATCCCTCTAAAAGGAATTAATTCAATTAAATCGAGGCTCGCAAATCGACTAACAGGATTTGAATTTAAATTGCAGAAGTATAAAATTTGGCCAAACAAATTAATTTAAAACTCGGCAAAAGTGGGGTTTTCCTTTTTCCCTCCTTTTTCCTTTCTTTTTCCCTTCCTTCTCAAATTGGGCGGAAGTCCAATTTTCCTCCCTCTCTCTTTTTCCTTTTTCTTTCTCTTTTTCTTTTCCTTCCCGGGCCGGCCCAGCCGAGCCGGCCCATCCTCCTCCTCGGCCGGCCCAGCCGACCGGCCTCCCTCCGCCCGCCACCGCGCGCTCCGCCTGGGCCGCCGCTCGGCCCAGCTAGCCGCTCGCCCGCGCCGCGAGTCCGCGTCGCCTCCCTCCTCTCTCCCGCGCCACTGACAGGTGGGGCCCACCCGTCAGTGACTGTTCCGCGCCCGCGCCCGCGACGCGCCGCGTCCGAGCCGAACTCCGCCGCCGCGCCGCAACCACCGCCGCCGCATCTGCCGCCGCCGGGACCGCGTCGTCGCCGACTCGGTCTCCAACCTCCGCCCGCCCTAGCCGGTCGCCGACCGACGGGTCCCACCCGTCAGCCGCCACCCCGCCAGCCCCTTCCTCTCTCTCCTCCCCGGGCCCGCGTGTCAGCCGCCCACCTCCCCCTCTCTCTCACCGACAGGTGGTCCCCACCTGTCAGCCGTCAGCTTCCTCTCTCCTCGCTGACGTCAGCAGCCCCATTAATTGCGCAATAATTGATTTAGGACTTTTCTGTTTAGTTAAAAAACCGAGAAAACTTCTAAAATTCATAAGTAATTCATCTAGTCTCCGTTTAGGTCCATTCAAATTTCATTAAATTCATAAAATTATCAAGAATCCATTAAAAATAGTTTCTTTTGCTGTTTCAGTAGAGTTTGTGCCTGTTTTATTTATTTTTGTGCTTTGTCGCTTAGATTCGGACCCCGCCGAAGAGCCGGTTTACTTCGAGATCGTCGCCGAAGTTGCCCAAGGGCCAGAGCAAGGCAAGTGACACTCATCCTTGAACATATTGAACCCATTATTGCAAATTCCCCGCTTTATTATTTCAAATATGCATTGTTTTAATTAAAGTACTTACTTTATGCTATTTTCGGGTAAACCTTATTATTATGCCGTTGTTTATCCAACTTTGTTCATTGCTGGACCAGGGGTAACTTGATTAGAGTCAGGCCTAGGTTAATGCTTAGCCATGCTTAGAACAAGTAGCTCATGGGATCACATTTAATTGTGCTTAGTTCTGAATAGCCGAGATAATGATTCACTACCCGGTTCGGGTTAATGTCAACTAAAATATTGATAATGGTGGGCTGTGGGTGCATGGTTTTGAGAGTCGCACCCATGGCGATTAAGGACCGGTTCACGGGAAACCCTGGAAGTCGATAAGTGCTAACCACATGCCGAAATGGGTAAGGTGGGATTTGGAGCATGACTTCGAACTATTTGACGTACCCAGGCAAGGGTAGGCGTGATGGAGTATGGACGGGCAATCGTGGTGTAACGAAAGCTTCTCCTGCTTCCGGATCTACCGAGGCGCAAGAGGGGACTGCCCGACTTGGTGTAAAGGAGGGGGTGAAACCTGAAGTGTGGTACGATTAAATAGGGAGGGTTGTGTAACGGGTCCTATCACGGTCTCCTTTCCGGTATGCCGTGGTGGTATGTCGGCGCACGTTCAAGTGTAGTGGAGTCGTGTCTTGTGGGTACAGTAGTACACCTCTGATCAGAGTATAAACTATTCGAATAGCCGTGCCCACGGTTACGGGCGAACTCCCAGCTTCACTGTGATTAGTGAACCCTAATAACTTGAGTAAAATCTGTTGTCACTTGGGACTACTGCAGCGTGGGGTAACGTTGAGTAGTGGTTGGGCCTGTTGCAACGTGGTGTAACGTTGGACAGTGTTGTGGTATTTTACAACTGCTTATTTTATTTATGCTTTACTGTATTTAAATTACCTTTATTTCTTTCAGTCTCTGTTATTTATTTAAATTGCTGCTTTGTCGCAACTAACCCGAGCCTGTCCTTGTTAATCCCATTGCATCATTTGTTTCCCCCTTGTCCGTGTTACTTGTTGAGTACGGTGGTTTGTACTCAGCCTTGCTTACCTTTCCCAACCCAGAGCTAGAAGCAGAGTCCGATGGAGGTGCCTCTCAGGAGTGAGCTGTTCCGCCGTCGAAGTGTTGCCTGTGGACTGGAGCCGTACCCGCTGGAGCTAGTCTGCCCCTTTGTTTTTCTTTCCGCTGCATTTCCGCTAGAATAAGTGTAATTTTTTTCAGTTGTTTATAAGAACGATGGTTATGTAATCAACATTGTCTTTTTGTGTACCCTGGCTGGTCCTGGACAGGGATTCAATACACAATTAAGTTCAGAAATTCGTGTGAGTAATTTCTGGGCGTGACAAGTTGGTATCAGAGCCAATCTTGACCGTAGGATGAGCCAAATGGAAACCCCAGGAGCTCTTCTGTCATATGCATTAGGTTTTGCAAAATTTGAGTTGTTTTGAAAAAAAAAAGAGTCGAGTTTTTTTTGGTTTTGAAAATTTAGTGAGCATACTTGCTTCTCAAACCTTGACCTCTCTCTATAGATGTGTGTCATCCCATCGACGAGCCCGTCCCTTCGTCGCAGCAGTCGACAACGACTTCAGCTGATCAAGTGTCAAGACCGAAGAGTCAAGTTCTTCCAGAGGTGAAGAGTCAGGTCTTCGCTACTCCAAGCGTCGCTCTCAAGTTGAAGATGGAGTCGTTCAAGAGTCAAGCGTTGCTTCTTCAGTCGTCGCAGCCGTTTCGAGCCGTAGACGTTACCCTAGCATCGTCTTTTAGTCGTTGCTTGGTAGTTTTTGTGTGTGTAGGTTTGTTTTGGGGTTAGCGGTTCACCATAACAAGTGGAGGCGTTATGGTCGTACCACCAGGAGTTGAGTGCTCTTTTAAGTGTTTTAATCCAGATCAGAAAATTTCACTCGAGTAATTCAAGAAAAGCCCCTTTGATTTTCTCCTCTGCCTTTGTTCTCTCCTTCTGCTCTGAAGATGGTGAACACAAGGAACAGTAACCGCAACAACAATGGAGCAACTGGAAGTCAAGAAAACCATGAAGGTTCGCGCAATGGATCGCCACCGCCGCAACAAGAGGACCCGACGATTGCCCAAGTTCTAGCCAACCAGGCTCAGATGATGACCATGATGATGCAACAGATGCAACAACAACACCAACAGGTGATGCAGCTTTGGATGAATCAGCAGCAAAATCAACACCAAGGACCACTGCCAGCACAATCAAGGTTATCAGAGTTTCTTCGAGTTCGACCACCGACGTTTGCGAGCACAACCAACCCGATGGAAGCAAATGACTGGCTACATGCAATCGAAAAGAAGCTGAATCTTTTGGAGTGCAGTGATCAAGAGAAGGTCGCTTTCGCGACTCACCAACTGATGGGACCCGCCTCCGTTTGGTGGGATAACCTTCTGGCTACTCGGACTGCCACTACAGATATCACTTGGGACGAGTTCTGCAATAGTTTTCGGAAAGCTCATGTGCCGGATGGAATAGTGGCACAGAAGAAGCGAGAGTTTCGTGATCTACAACAAGGGGATATGACAGTTACAGAGTATCTCCATGAGTTCAACCGCCTAGCACGTTATGCCCCGGAAGATGTGCGCACCGATGCTGAAAGACAAGAGAAGTTTCTTGAAGGATTGGATGATGACCTGACCAAACAGTTGATCTCAAAGGATTTTGCAGACTTTGAGAAGTTAGTAGACAAAGCAATCTGTCAGGAGGACCAGTGCAACCAGATGGATCGCAAGAGAAAAACGGAACAAGTCAACACAGGAAAGAACCAGAAGCCACGTTTGCACTTTGGACAACAACAGGGGTCTTCGACACTGATTGTTCGTCAACACCGACCTTTTAACCCAAGCAACCACAACCCCCATGACAACGACAACAATGGAGGACAACTGCAGCCCTTATCAGCACTGCCACCGCCAAGCCAGACAACACTAGCTCAGAAGCCAGGGGTTTGTTTCAACTGCAACAGACCGGGTCACATCGCCAAGGAGTGTCCACAGCCAAGACGCAACAAACCAGGATTCGTGCAAGCCCAAGTCAATCAAGTCTCAGCCAAGGAAGCTCAAGCCGCACCCGAGTTTGCTCCAGGTAAGTTCTGCCAACTCTAGGCTGCTTGTCTGCACCTCTTTAACAGCTCCTCCGAATCTCGGGGACGAGATTCTGTTAAGGGGGGTGGATTTGTCACGCCCGGAGTTTTATCCCAAGCCTAAATCGTAAAAAGAAATCCGTAAATAACAATTGGCTTAATTAACTCAGGAAAAATCCCTCTAAAAGGAATTAATTCAATTAAATCGAGGCTCGCAAATCGACTAACAGGATTTGAATTTAAATTGCAGAAGTATAAAATTTGGCCAAACAAATTAATTTAAAACTCGGCAAAAGTGGGGTTTTCCTTTTTCCCTCCTTTTTCCTTTCTTTTTCCCTTCCTTCTCAAATTGGGCGGAAGTCCAATTTTCCTCCCTCTCTCTTTTTCCTTTTTCTTTCTCTTTTTCTTTTCCTTCCCGGGCCGGCCCAGCCGAGCCGGCCCATCCTCCTCCTCGGCCGGCCCAGCCGACCGGCCTCCCTCCGCCCGCCACCGCGCGCTCCGCCTGGGCCGCCGCTCGGCCCAGCTAGCCGCTCGCCCGCGCCGCGAGTCCGCGTCGCCTCCCTCCTCTCTCCCGCGCCACTGACAGGTGGGGCCCACCCGTCAGTGACTGTTCCGCGCCCGCGCCCGCGACGCGCCGCGTCCGAGCCGAACTCCGCCGCCGCGCCGCAACCACCGCCGCCGCATCTGCCGCCGCCGGGACCGCGTCGTCGCCGACTCGGTCTCCAACCTCCGCCCGCCCTAGCCGGTCGCCGACCGACGGGTCCCACCCGTCAGCCGCCACCCCGCCAGCCCCTTCCTCTCTCTCCTCCCCGGGCCCGCGTGTCAGCCGCCCACCTCCCCCTCTCTCTCACCGACAGGTGGTCCCCACCTGTCAGCCGTCAGCTTCCTCTCTCCTCGCTGACGTCAGCAGCCCCATTAATTGCGCAATAATTGATTTAGGACTTTTCTGTTTAGTTAAAAAACCGAGAAAACTTCTAAAATTCATAAGTAATTCATCTAGTCTCCGTTTAGGTCCATTCAAATTTCATTAAATTCATAAAATTATCAAGAATCCATTAAAAATAGTTTCTTTTGCTGTTTCAGTAGAGTTTGTGCCTGTTTTATTTATTTTTGTGCTTTGTCGCTTAGATTCGGACCCCGCCGAAGAGCCGGTTTACTTCGAGATCGTCGCCGAAGTTGCCCAAGGGCCAGAGCAAGGCAAGTGACACTCATCCTTGAACATATTGAACCCATTATTGCAAATTCCCCGCTTTATTATTTCAAATATGCATTGTTTTAATTAAAGTACTTACTTTATGCTATTTTCGGGTAAACCTTATTATTATGCCGTTGTTTATCCAACTTTGTTCATTGCTGGACCAGGGGTAACTTGATTAGAGTCAGGCCTAGGTTAATGCTTAGCCATGCTTAGAACAAGTAGCTCATGGGATCACATTTAATTGTGCTTAGTTCTGAATAGCCGAGATAATGATTCACTACCCGGTTCGGGTTAATGTCAACTAAAATATTGATAATGGTGGGCTGTGGGTGCATGGTTTTGAGAGTCGCACCCATGGCGATTAAGGACCGGTTCACGGGAAACCCTGGAAGTCGATAAGTGCTAACCACATGCCGAAATGGGTAAGGTGGGATTTGGAGCATGACTTCGAACTATTTGACGTACCCAGGCAAGGGTAGGCGTGATGGAGTATGGACGGGCAATCGTGGTGTAACGAAAGCTTCTCCTGCTTCCGGATCTACCGAGGCGCAAGAGGGGACTGCCCGACTTGGTGTAAAGGAGGGGGTGAAACCTGAAGTGTGGTACGATTAAATAGGGAGGGTTGTGTAACGGGTCCTATCACGGTCTCCTTTCCGGTATGCCGTGGTGGTATGTCGGCGCACGTTCAAGTGTAGTGGAGTCGTGTCTTGTGGGTACAGTAGTACACCTCTGATCAGAGTATAAACTATTCGAATAGCCGTGCCCACGGTTACGGGCGAACTCCCAGCTTCACTGTGATTAGTGAACCCTAATAACTTGAGTAAAATCTGTTGTCACTTGGGACTACTGCAGCGTGGGGTAACGTTGAGTAGTGGTTGGGCCTGTTGCAACGTGGTGTAACGTTGGACAGTGTTGTGGTATTTTACAACTGCTTATTTTATTTATGCTTTACTGTATTTAAATTACCTTTATTTCTTTCAGTCTCTGTTATTTATTTAAATTGCTGCTTTGTCGCAACTAACCCGAGCCTGTCCTTGTTAATCCCATTGCATCATTTGTTTCCCCCTTGTCCGTGTTACTTGTTGAGTACGGTGGTTTGTACTCAGCCTTGCTTACCTTTCCCAACCCAGAGCTAGAAGCAGAGTCCGATGGAGGTGCCTCTCAGGAGTGAGCTGTTCCGCCGTCGAAGTGTTGCCTGTGGACTGGAGCCGTACCCGCTGGAGCTAGTCTGCCCCTTTGTTTTTCTTTCCGCTGCATTTCCGCTAGAATAAGTGTAATTTTTTTCAGTTGTTTATAAGAACGATGGTTATGTAATCAACATTGTCTTTTTGTGTACCCTGGCTGGTCCTGGACAGGGATTCAATACACAATTAAGTTCAGAAATTCGTGTGAGTAATTTCTGGGCGTGACACCGAAGTTCCCCAAGGGCTAGACCAAGGCAAGTGACACTCATCTTTGATCATATTGAACCCATTATTGCAAATTCCCCGCTTTATTAATTCAAATATGCATTGTTTTAATTAAAGTATTTACTGTATTTATTTTCTTCGGGTAAACCTTATTATTAAGCCGTTGTTTATCCAACTTTATCCATGCTAGACCAGGGGTAAATTGATTAGAGTTAGGCTTAGGTTAATGCTTAGCCGTGCTTAGAACAAATAGCTCATTGGGATCACATTTAATCATGCTTAGTTCTGAATAGCTGAGATAATGATTCATTACCCGGTTCGGGTTAATGTCAACTAAAATATTGATAATGGTGGGCTGTGGATGTATGGTTTTGAGAGTCGCACCCATGGTAATTAAGGACCGGTTCACGGGAAACCCTGGAAGTAATTAAGTACTAACCACATACCGAAATGGGTAAGGTGAGATTTGAAGCATGACTTCGAACTATTTGACGTACCGTGGCAAGGGTAGGCGTGATGGAGTATGGACGGGCAATCGTGGTATAACGAAAGCCTCTGCTGCTTCCGGATCTGCCAAGGCACAAGAGGGGACTGCCTGACTTGGTGTAAAGGAGGGGGTGAAACCTGAAGTGTGGTGCGATTGAATAGGGAGGGTTGTGTAACGGGTCCTATCACGATCTCCTTTCTGGTATACCATGGTGGTATGTCGGCGCACGTTCAAGTGTAGTGGAGTCGTGTCTTGTGGGTACAGTAGTACACCTCCGATCAGAGTATAAACTATTCGAATAGCCGTGCCCACGGTTACGGGCGAGCTCCCAGCTTCACTGTGATTAGTGAACCTTTAATAACTTGAGTAAAATGGTTATCAGCCGGGACTACTGCAACGTGGTGTAGCGTTGAGTAGTGGTTGGGCCTGTTGCAACGTGGTGTAACGTTGGACAGCATTGTGGTATTTTACAACCGTTATTTACTTGTGCTTTACTATATTCAATTACCTGTATTTCTGTTTAATCTCTGTTATTTGTTTAACCGCTGCTTTATTGCAACTAACCCTAGCATGTCCTTGTTAATCCCTATGCATCATCTATTTCCCCCTTGTCCGTGTTACTTGTTGAGTACGGTGGTTTGTACTCAGCCTTGCTTAACTTTCCCACCCCAGAGCTAGAAGTCGAGTCCGATGGAGGTGCCTCTCAGGAGTAAGCTGTTCCGCCGTCGAAGCGTTGCCTGTGGACTGGAGCCGTACCCGCCGGAGCTAGTCTTCTTTTCTTTTTTCCTTTCCGCTGCATTTCCGCTAGAATAAGTGTAATTTTCAGTTGTTTCAAGAACGATGGTTATGTAATCAACATTGTCTTTTTGTGTACCCTAGCTGGTCCTGGACAGGGATTTAATACACAATTAAGTTCAGAAATTCGTGTGAGGAATTTTTGGGCGTGACAACGAGGTAATAAGCTATGTGGGAAGCAGAGTTTCACTAAGCTGGGAGGTGTCGATGACGTCCTGATCAGCCTCAAAATCGTCAAAATCCCCTGAAGCTTGTCCCGACGAGCTACCTCCTGCCGTGTCCTGCCAAGCTGCGAAAGCGTACAACAAAAACGAAGTTCTAAACATGCAGCGTGGTTGGAGTTATACCGGTTAGTACATTACAACAGAGGTGTCATTCATACCTGGTGTCGACGTGGTCCCGCCAGTAGGGTGGGCCGTCCAACCGGCCCCACTACATCCCGACGAGCTACCTCCCTCCGTGTCTTCCCAGCCTGTGAAAGTATACAACAAACAAAGTTATAAAATTACAGTACAGTCCAAGTTGTATTGAATAGCATAATACATCAAAGTTGTCATCGGTACCTTGTGTGGACGTGGTCCAGCTAGTAAGCAGGGCCGTCCAACCTCCCTCTAGAGTCCATGTCCCATCGGCATAGGACAACCACCCTGCTGCGGACGTCGACGACGTGCGTGGGGCCGTTGTCCATGTCCACGGGTCGTCCTACGAGAACGGGTCCACAGAAGTCCCTCCACCTCACGCCTATGTGGAGGTCCGCACCTCGTGTGTGGACGTCCATGGGGTCCACGGAGACTTCGTGGACGTGTCGCCTGCCTGAGTAGAAGTACCTCTTGCTTGCCACGAGGACCCAGCGGCCTGCGTGGCTGTCCCCGCCCCTGTGTGGCTCCTAAAAACAATGTCGGGACAATTGTAGTTTATTTGTTAGTCCATATGTAATATTGTTAGCAGTGATGCTTACACAACAGTGTGTCTTACCCTAGGCGAATGATCGACCACGACCATCCGCCGCTAAACTACCACCATGTCGAGGAACGACGTCATCACCACGACAACTGAGTGCACGCACAACAGTTGTAATCTTCTTCTGGATGCGACAGAACATGATGTTCTGCTTCTGGTCGGTTAGCGTGACACCGGTGTCTAGACGTCTGACAAGCCCGTCCACCTCGCCTTGTATCTCACGCGAGGCATCCACTTGTATCTAAAAACATCCATTACTTCCACACAACAACAGAACGTCAATCTTTGAGACAGGCTGGTCGTGGTGCCTAGGGTACTGGTCATCAATCTTGGTCGTGGTGCCTAGGGTACTGGTCATCAATCCTGGCGACATGTGCGACAGGCTGCGTCAAGGTGTGAGTAACGCAAGTACGGGTTCGTGGCTGGTACCAGCAAAGGTACTCCTCGTAGTTCGCGTCGGTGTGCGGTCGATCCTCGTCTGTGATCTCCTTCGTTGCGATGAGCCAGTCGGCGATGTATTCCTGTAGCCGTGGAACCCACCGCGCCCCTAGAGCATGTCCACGTCGACTAAATCTACAAGAGAAATGGCTAAATTAGTATACGTACCGTGACATACGCCTTATTTGGACAATACAACATTAGTACCCGTGGTCGGGAGCTGGCTGTCATGGCATCGGGAACGTCTGAAGGAGACCGAACTGATAGAGCACTCGATGGGGACTGTGCAGCTTGACGAAGATGCCGTACACAAGGGGTTGGGTGGTCAGCCAGTACGTCTTGTCCCGTTTGCAGAGAGAGGACAGATCGCGCGTAGTCCTAGCGAAGATCGCCGCATTTGTGTACGACTCCTAAACGATGTCGCTCGCCTGAATCCGGTTGAACTCCATCACAAACTCTATGTACGACCGCACCACCTGCCTGTGGACCCACTTCCTCTACAAATAACAAATAGTTCAATCATGTACAACGGCTTGTCAGACACGCTGAATATGAATGTAACGTGTGAGAAACATACCTGGCGATGACACCACAACGTCTCTATCATGGGGTAATCCGCTGGTAACACCCTGTGTAAAGATCTATGCTATACTCCGATAGGTCGACCTCTGGTCGTCCTATCGCGAACCGCTCCGCAGCCTACAACTGTAGGAGAGGACATCCGATGATAAGAGCGTTCGCGGTCGTCTGCGTACACGCATCGAACAGGGCTCGATGCATTGCCGCTAGCACGGTGGACCCCCAACTCCACTGCGGCACGCATCCAACATCTGCACTGCGATGGCCCATGCATACCTGATCAGGCCCTTGTCCACTAGGTGGCCTAACGTGCCAGTGAACATGACCCACCCAAACAACCATAGCAGGTACGCCTCCAAGTTGCGTCACATGGAGTAATCGTCGGTGTGGGGGGCTAGCTTGTCTGACTGCAAAAAAAAAATTAAGGTTACAAGACATACAATATTCATTCTTTGTGAATTTACGTTCGTACATGTGGTTACTAACCGTGAACTGCATCAGTCAGTGCTTCGTCGGCCCCGATGCCGTGCACGGATCCATCGCGTGGAGTCCGCCAAGCCCGTGCCGACGCTAAACGGGAGTGAAATGCTGAAGGATGTCTGCACACCACGCTTCCAGTCCATCCACAGGGCCAACCGCATCACCTGCGAGAGAGAGGCCCAGGAGGTAGGACACGTCCTGAAGTGTAGGGGCTACCTCTCCGCACAGTAGGTGGGAAGTGTGTGTCTCTGGCCTTCATCTGTCAACCAGAGCGGCTAGTAGGGAGCGATCGGCTAACCACAGCTTCGCCGGGTCCACGTCGCCGGCTGATGGCTCAAGAAGCCGGCATAGCAGAAGCAGCCCCGCCTCACGTAACCTGCAAAAAATAGCTTTAATTAGTTCGAATACATTTCATCAATTAGAATAGATTGCATCAGTTGTTCGAACAATTTTTTTTTTGTTAGTAATGGAATAAGGACAAAGTACCTCGGTACGTGGCAGGCGTCGAGGGGGGGCGGGGTGCCTCCCGGTAAGTGCGTAGATGGAGCGTGGCAAGAGTCGAGTTCCGCTCGGAAGAGAGGAACGATCTGTGTGTCCGATCGAGAACCGGATCGAGCAACTTCGGTGTGTGGACGTCTATACCTGCAAAATTAAAACAAATGTCAACCTCATGCAGTGGAAAATATTGGAAACTTAGTACATGGAAAGAATAAATAGTCAGGATCAATGCGTAACTAATATAACGAGCAAGTAGAACTTATTACATGTCATACAACGAACATCATAAATAGAGGCATAACACACAAGGGATCGGGTACGAATAGACCGTGCATACACAGGTACACAGTTATCACATCAATCTGGTAGGAAAGACAATGATACCGAGAACTACACAACCATTACAACAGTAGTAAATTGAAATAGTTGGTCCATATAAATTATTATAATAAAGCCGAAGTTCATGCATATGTAACTAAAACAAGTCAATCACACAACAGAACTGGTAGTATCACGACGAGAGGGTCTCCAACGTGGTCGTCGTGTCATCGTGCCTTCACCAACAGGGCGACTACCATCAGCTCCAGCTTGTTCCTAAGGGCCTGCCTTGTTGGTGCCAATCGTACTCGTCGATTCACCAGGGCAATTCTTGTATATATGACCTTCACCGTCGCACCTGCTGCAACGCTTCTTCCTTCTCCCAAGCTCATACTCATCCATGTCATTGCGAATCCGTCTTGTTTTCCGACACCCTGCCTTGTTCCTAACCTTGGTAGGGTCTGGCATGAACAATACTTGCGCATTAGTACTTGTGAATGAATCAGCAATACCGAAGCCATATATCTCCGAACTCCATGTGTGATGTATGACCTCTTTCTTAAAATACGAAGACACATACATGTTCTCATGTATGCCGCACTCAGTACAAGCGGCAATAACATGAGAACAAGGCCTGTGAAGAAGTCTCGGCTTCTGACAAGTGCATACACATGTCCCGTCTTCCTTTGTAACCGTTGTACGGTATATGCCACGCCTAGACCGATCAGCACACAGAACCTCAAACCTGTGCTATCGTGTCCCTTGGGGAATGACTCGATGCTTGCTTGCTTTTATACCTCTCTTCTCCAACTCTTCGATAATCACCTTGCCGAATGAAAGACTGGGGTTGGTCATATATGGTCCTATGGCTCTGAACCGCTCCTGAAAATATTTGCAACTCCCGTGCATTATGAACTCAATGATTGCAGCAAGCGGGAGACCTCTCACACCCCACATCACCTAATTGTACACCTCTGCTAGATTGGTTGTCATTATCCCATACCTAGCACCACCATGGTCATGGAATAAGGACCATTTCTCTTTAGGTTCGTTCTCTATCCAATGGGAGAACTTCCTAATCCTATTTGCACGTCTTCTTCTGATGGTAGGTCCATCACCAGGGAGTGCACCTAAGGCTTGCGGCGCTTCATCTCCAATAGGTACTGACCTTGTTGACTGTTCTGAACTGTATTTCATTGTAAGCTCATCTAACTTTGTCCATAGTTCGTTGAACTTCTTTTCCTGATTCTGCGCACAGAGCCTCTTAAACATATCCATAAGTTGTTTGTTCTTGAATTGACGGTAGAAGTTAACACCCATGTGTCGCATGTACCACCTACTTTCCACATCTTCCCATTCTGGTGCCAAACCCTCCTCCAAGCTTCCATCTCTCAACAACTCAATAGCACGAAGGAGGCCCGCATGCCGATCATGAATACGGCAAACACCAGGCCGCATCCGGACAACCGCATCCGTCACGCGCTTCAGAAACCAGTACCAACTATCAGTGTTCTCACTTTCAACAAATGCAAATACCACTGGTACCACCTGATTGTTACCATCCATACCGATTGCTGTCAAGATTTGACCTCTGTACTTCCCAGTCAGAAATGTACCATCGATGCAAAGTATGGGCCGACAACGAACGAACGCAAACATACATGCACAGCTTGAAGCGGATTTTGCGAGGCCAAGGCTAGGGGGAAGGCGATCGAGAGAAGTGAGGAGGAAAGAGGTGATGGGGAAAAAGAGATCATAGACTGTGAAGAGATGTGGGAGAGAGAGAGAGATAGAACTGTGAAGATAACATACGCTTCTTTTATAAGAAACCATAAAACATATGAATTGTGGCACGTACTAAACTCCATTTCTATAATTCTCAACCTTCTGGAAAAGCCTAATGTCAAATTGTTATGAGTTTGACTATCATGAACTTTAATATATATTGAAGAAACTAGACGATAATGTACATATTAGGCTTACAATGTACTTTGGCAAAATTAAATTTTTAGTTATCTTTTGTATATATTATAATAAAAACGGTAGTCAATCACATGTTTTAGGAATTATGTCACTGTCGAAAACATCAAGAATTATACAATTGGCGGGAGTAAATATGCACGGGAACTGAGGAGATGCATATTTCAATAAGCTTTAGAAAATGGCTAACTCAGTGTGCTAGGGGTGATTGTTTGGTTTTTTAGGAAGAAAAATCAGACGTATATCGACAAAAAAGTAATTTTTTAATAAAACTTTTATATACGTGTTCTAACTGATCAAAAAGTAAAGGATTGAAAATAAACTACGATGAAAAACTTTAAAATCAATTAGCACACATAATTAGTATCGTTTATTTAATGAGCCAGCACTAATTAATGTGGTGTTGTTAGGGTCGGTTATTGTGTACGGAGGACGTGAGTGGATGAAAAAGTCTTCGGACAATTTTGTGGTTACCTCTGTTTTAATCTATAATACTAAATTTTACCTTTTTTTTGGTTTTTAATATTACCCCTGCTTTTTAAAACTTAACCCACAGTCTGCTCCTCTTTCGGAGAAGGGTACTAACAGTGTTAAAGTCAATCGTTAAAGTGCTCTTTTATCTTTTGTTGGGAATTTTATTTTTATCCCTGTATTTTTTATCATTTGCGATTTTTCCCTCCATTCTAAACCACAACAGTATATATATATATCAGTATATATATATATATAAACAAAAACACAGTTAAGAATATAGCGATAAAAATAAAATTCCTGACAAAGGGATAAAATGGTACTTTAATCGCTGACTTAACACCGTTAGTATCATCCATCTAAATGAGGGGCATATTGTGGATTGAGATAAAAAAAGTAGAGGTAAAAATAAAAACCCTAAAAAAAGGATAAAATCAATATTAGAAATCGAAATAGGGGTAAGAAGGAAATTGTCCAAAAATCTTTTATCAGTTTCGATTTGCTTCGATACAGATTGCATGTTGTGTAGTGTTTGCACAAAAGTTATCATCTTTTTATACTGCTCAGTTAATTTGGTAAGAGAAGGACTGATCAATAGTAAAACGTATAATTATATATAATAATGAATGAATGATACACGAAAGCGTAACTCTTACCTTCTCCGTAATCCTCAATCTTCTTGTGAGTCGACAACAATACACATTCTCCATGATTTCTGCTGCAATTTCTCTGACTGTTCTGTTTGGCACGACCAGCAGTCCAGTGAGGCCATCAAAGGTTTGATCTGCATTCATGGTACCATCATCTCGGACACGTTTGTGGGACTTCTCTGACGAGAGCCTCGCGAGTGCTTCCCCTGCCATCACTTTAACCTTGGCCTCTGCCGTGTTGATTTCTTCACCTTGTTTCATCCCACCACAAGACAGGAAGAGCGGCACCATTATCTCAGTGAAGGGTTGATCTTCTGGGAGCTGGCCGTCGAGAATGTACACTAGCTGTGTGTACAACCCTATGGCTGCTACCTGGATGCCTGGGCATGTCTCCTGTGCCGTGATCGCCATTAGCGGGAACCTCTCGAAGATATAGTCGAGCTTGTCGGGGGCAATCTTAGTAGTATTTGACATCATAGAGGCCAACGCTCTAAGTGAGCCCCTGAGCAGGTCGGGAAACATAGAGCAGAGCCCCTGGTTGGACATTTCGGTCCAGGACATGGGCGTGCACATCGCCACCAACAGACTGTAGTCTTTGCACATAAGTACGCAGTAGTCGTTATCACGGGTAAGCCTCTCGGCGATCAGAAGGCCATGCAGGATCAGCTGGCACCGGCCCCTGCCATTGGCATGGTCGTGTTGATCAGCAAGGTCATAGAAAGAGGGATCATCGCTAGGGTCTATCAAGGAAGTGATGGACTGCAGTGCTCCGGGGAACTGCGCGAGGCTGATGTCGCCGGCGAGATGCCCCACGATCGTCGCGGCGAGCTCCCTCATCTCCCGGTCAGTGGGATCCGTCCACCCCAGCGTCGTGATCAGCTTCTGTGTCCTCATCCTGGACGACCGGATCAGCAGCTTCACCGGTAGCTTCTGCTTCTCGAGGAAGGAGACGAGCATCCTTGCTCCCGTCATGTAGTCCTCCTCGGAGTCCGAGTCGAGCAGGCTTGCCGCGAAATCTGATCAGGTTCCTGTCCCTGATGGATGACGGGTCCTTGAAGCACTTGAACTTGGTGTCAGAGAGGTACTGACCAACCGACTTGGTGCCCCAACTCTCCTCGAACTGGCATTTGCTGGCCACAACCCTCACCATCATCGCGTTCCCGGCGTTCAGAACGAACCATAGCATGTAGAGCGTGCCCTGAGCAAGGGCTAGCGAGTAAAAGATCACATCATCGCCGGCTTCAGGTTGGCTTTGGAGGAGTCACCGTCGCCCTGCCCGTAATCTTGTTGGCTCAACCGCATCGCTGGCACCAGGATGCACCAGTAGAAAACCAACAAAGGATGAAGCACTAGCACTGTTGTCATCAGCTTGAACATAAATCCCTTGCCAAAGCTCTTCTTGGCTTCTTCACCAGATGCTTGCCAGCCTAGCTGCCACATACTAGTAAATCTTCCATTCTTCCTTCTGCCGAATGCTCTGATGATGGGACCAACCAGAACGTTCAGAAAATATAAGTATTGCTCATCTGCCAAAACATTGAAGATCCTGTCAACAAACATAGGCTCTTGTTAGAGTTTGCCATGTTCATTTCTCTTTAAGCTTGATGATGATATCTAGGTCGATCAAGACAAGGACAACTCCGTCCAGTATTCACTGCTAATTCCCGTGAATGATGAAGTCATAACTCTTGGCCAAGTAAGGTAATCGTTCATACAATGGCCAAACACATACATTGTCATCAAGCAGACTACTCGGCCGATGAGGCCAATCAATCATACTCCTCTGCCTCCTCAAATAGCACTCTCGGCTCCATTCTCGACAGAACTCAGACATGGGGGCCAACCTAATGGACTGGGGTGACATTACGGTTAGTGTCACCTCAATTATAATCTCACCTCAGTTTGATATCTCCCCGGTGCATGGAAGAAACACTCGGGTAAAAAATAACGGGAAGGAGAAATTGTCGAGGTAGGGAAAGCTACAGCAACTGAAGCAGCCAGCATAAGATCCAGTGCCATGCAAGTAGATATCGCTGGCTCCAGCTTGGTCAGCTTCTAGTCAGCACAACAAGCCTCAAAACCAATGGAATCGGTTGCCAGCAGCTACATGTCAGCAACATGCGGATGAACAAGAGGGCACTGAGGGAAACCTCCATCATAGGATACCACACTCAAGAACTATTTCTCTCACGTCCTAACTAGATCGTCATCTCAATCAAAAATATATTCGATGTATTCAGGTTACATGAGATCGACATAGGACTCCTGAAGTATTATTCCTTATAAGTGTACACAATTCTTCTTTGTTTCACAATACTTCATTAATCTCTTTGTGACTAATAGTATTATGGGAACATGTTAACTTGGCAAAACTATCGTAGAGGGAGGATCCATGTTGGGTTTTTTCATCTGCAATTGATCAATGGCACGAAGCAGAGGTTTTATCTCAACGACATGACCAACTATATCAACCATAGTCTCTAGGCCCACAAAGACAAGGACACATCTTTTTACCTTACAATCAGTAATAAGTTACTAGAGTTGTGAAATATTTCGTACAATTTATACTCACCTACTCTTGTTCACTCAGGTATCAATTCATGCAGCGGGCATTGCATTCTTACTGTTAGTCCCTAAATGAAGATTGGGGTACTACTTAGACTCCTACATTCAAAAGGGGGAAATTTATCTTTTTGCACTGTTACGAGTGAGTGGTGATAAAATTGGCACTTTTGTCACAAGTGTTGTGATAGGGATAAAACTTTTTCTATAAATGGTGGGAAAAACTTAAAAGACCCTTCAAAAGGAGTATGATTGGACACCAATATCCGAGGAAATAGACATAGCACAAGGGGATAGACATCGAGAAAAATACTAAAGCTCTCAATCGTAAGAAGAAATTCAAGTGCCAACAACAGATTGGGGCTCAATGAGGCTTCCACATGTGGCGCAATATGAACGTTTTAGCATCACAGGTGACCAACTCTGATCCAGAGGTTTGTCATCATGGACTCTACTTATTACAGCACCCTAATGCATCGTATTCTATCTTTTCTTGGCAACTTATTGGTAATACTTGAATTGTATAGTGGAATCAATAGTACAAACTTGGTTTATTAATTTTGGCTTGAGTTGTTTCATTGTGAAAAAATCACATACTAACGAGGTGCTAGGCTGGCCGACTTGTTTTGGTTCGGTTACATATAGTAGCTGATCAACAAAATAGCTCGGCACTCCTAGCACCTCATCTTCTATCATTTTTTCACAAATTTTTATCACTACATTGAATTACTTGTGCTAAACTTATATGAAGGTTGTGATCGATGTGGTGAATGAATTCGTAAACAAACTGTGAATATGGATATATGCATATATGTGAATGTGTTGTCTCATTCAGTTTTACTGATATCTATGTGATTGTGGGGTAATATCTATGTGATGTGCTGGGTTCTAGGATATTGCGAACGGCATGGCTAGCGATTCATAACGCTAGCAAGTACCCTAATTGTTTTGAAATAACTTATCACTGACAGGACCTTAAGCACAAAATCATCATACGTATTCCTTACCAGTGATGGCTTTGCCATGTAGACCATCACTGGTTAGTTAACAGTGGCGGTGAAAGGTGGCTTCTCTCCACTGACCTTGTCAGCGTGACCAAGTTATATGTGACGTCTTCTATTTGTAGCCATGAGTGGTATGGTAACCAGTGATGAGGTGGGAGTCTAACTCTGATGGGTTTTGGCTCACAGTCCATCACAGGTGATGGTCTAGTCTGATGGATTTTGGCCTATCAGAGGCGACCCCCGTATTAGTGACCACTTACCTGTGACAAGGCCCATACTCGGTAGAGATGAGGGTTTTTACCCATCATGGGTAAGCTGGGTAGGCGTAGTGGAGGAAGTTATGAAGGAATATAGCACTTACATCTTTAAAGGGTAGACACATACAATATGCATATATTGAACGGTGTGGAGACGTACAAGACCTTCATCTTCAACGTATTGAAGGAAAACTACCTCATCCTTGACCTGCTAGCCCTAACTGCTCAAAGACAGAGATAGCAAGTGGGTGAATTATATTGTCGCTGCACCAAACCCATCTCTTGGGAGTAGGGATATCGGGGGCTATTCACCATCGGCTGGTGTACCTGATTTTCCCATCCCAAGCTATCGTACCTAGGCTGGACACTAGATCAGGGATGACTTGTTACCCAACCAAGCCACGTACCATGTTCAACGAGATGGACATGTGGCTTTCTTCATGGTGGCATGCATGAGATTACGTTAGCCCACAAGCTGTGTAGATGGGACATTCGATAGGATGGATACTATCCCAAGTGGCAAGGCTATGAGTGGCCTACTTGCTAGTCTATACTCCTCACTTCCTCTAGTCCTGTCTAGCCTACTGTTGGGCCGCCATGGGGAAAACGCTTCTGGTTAATTGGAGGCTACCGATGTGTAACACCCTAGATTGTTTAAAGCCTAGTTTAGTGTGTTTAGTCTCATGTCACATAGAAGTGGACATGTAGTACTGGTTCTGTACCATCTTAAAAATTTAGGTCGGTGAGGGTCTGCTTATAAGCCTTGGTGCTCCAACCAAGATACCTACAGGTTAAACCTTTTACACGAAGTGAGACCAAACCAAACGTGTAAATGTGGTACTATATGAACGTAGATCTTACTCAATGTGCATTCCTGACTAATGTGGATTTTGGACCAACTTTGACTCCTGTCAACATAGTAAAAAATCAGACCAGAGGTTAACCCGCTCTGGTCATCGGTTCACTAGTCGAACCGTTGGTTTTTATTTATTAATATTATATTTGATTTACATTATTTTTAAAATACAACTATCATAAATTTATAAAATATGTATAAATAGACCAACATATCTATTATTACATGGCTACAACATCAAAAAATATAATTATACTATGGTAAACTAATAAATTCTTAATGCAATATTGCTATAAGACAAATTAATAAGAGAGGGACTATAGCATGGGATTCCGTCGGACGGGATAGTTAAAGTAGAACAGAGAAGAGAAAACCGCGTCCGCGCATCGCCTCGCCTCCGCACGTCGCTGCATGTTGCCCACGTTCGCTCGCCTCCACTGTTGTCATGTGCCTCTCGCCTCCGCTGTCGCGGAATTCCGCCCAACTCCATGCGCCCCACGTCCGCCCGCCTCCGCCCCATGTCAGCCCACCTCCGTCATCGTCGCACTCTCGCCGCCGTGTGCTGCACGCCTTCCGCCTCCACGCTCAGATGCACCTCATATATGATACCAGATAATACCACTGGTATCATAGCGTCGCGTGACAAAGGAAACTCAAAAAGATGCAGGTATCACATGGTATCAGGAGGCGCCTGCCTCCGCCGTCGTCGCACTCTCGCCACTGTGTGTTGCACGCCTCCCGCCTCCGCGCTCAGATGTGCCTCACGTATGATACTAGATGATACCAACCAAGTGGTATCATCTGGTACCATATGAAACCAGTTGGTATCATCTGGTATCATAGCGTCACGCGACAAAGAAAGCTTAAAAAGATGCAGGTATCACATGGTACCAGGCGGTACCGTATGGTTCGTTGGTCGAGTTGCCTATAAGAAGAGGAGAACGACAAGGAATCACGGCGAGGATGCCCGGCGCTAGTGCGAGGCAACTTGTTGCGCGAGGTGGCAGCCATGATGAGCGAGCTCGACACCGACCGTGGCGGCTTCGTCAACCTCGGGGAATTCACGGTGTTCCACGGCCGTGGCCACGGAGACGCCGAGCAAGAGGCCGAGCTTCGCACCGCCTTTGACGTGTATGACTTCGATGGTGACAGGCACGTCACAATGGTACTCCAGAGGCTTCAACCTCGACCAGTGAGAGTACAGAACACGAAATAACTTCAGAAGTCGCTGCTCCTTTGCACATTCAACAACGACATCCGCCAAAACAAATCATTGGTAACTTAGGTGAGCGAACTACAAGGTCTAAGGTAACAACCCATGATGTTTGTGCAAATTCTGCATTTGTTGCTTCTTTTGAACCCAAAGATGTTACTCATGCATTAGCTAATCAATCGTGGATTAACACCATGCATGAAGAACTTGAAAATTTTGAAAAGAACAAAGTTTGGATTTTGGTTGAACCACCTTCTGGTCATAATATTATTGGAACCAAATAGGTTTTCAAAATTAAACAAAATGAGGATGGTTTGATTGTCAGAAATAAAGCCAGACTTGTTGCTCAAGGTTTTACCCAGGTGGAGGGTTTGGATTTTGATGAAACTTTTGCTCCTGTTGCTAGAATTGAAGCAATTAGACTTTTGTTAGCTTTTGCTGCTTCCAAAGGTTTTAAACTTTATCAAATGGATGTGAAAAATGCTTTTCTAAATGGTTTTATACAGGAGGAAGTTTATGTCAAACAACCATCAGGTTTTGAAAATCCTGATTTTCCCAACCATGTTTTTAAATTGTCTAAAGCTTTGTATGGCTTGAAACAAGCACCTAGAGCATGGTACGATAGGCTTAAGAACTTTTTGCTTGCGAAAGGTTTTTGAATGGGAAAGGTTGACAAAACGCTTTTTGTTCTTAAGCATGGTGATAATCAACTTTTCGTTTAGATTTATATTGATGATATCATCTTTGGTTGTTCATCTCACGCTTTGGTTGTGGAATTTGCTGAGACTATGCGCAGGGAATTTGAGATGAGCATGATGGGTGAGTTATCGTACTTTTTGGGGTTGCAAATCAAACAAACACCTCAAGGAACGTTTCTGCATCAAACGAAGTATACTAAGGATCTTTTGAGACGATTCAAGATAGAGAATTGCAAGCCAATTTCAACACCAATTGGTACTACAACTGTGCTGGGTCCTGATGAAGATGGAGAAGCAGTTGATCAAAAGGAGTATAGAAACATGATTGGATCTTTGTTATTTCTAACTGCTTCTAGGCCAGACATACAATTTGCTGTGTGTATGTGTGCACGCTTTCAAGCTTCTCCTCATGCTTCGCATCGTCAAGCAGTCAAGCAAATAATGAGGTATTTGCAACATACACTTGAGTTTGGCATTTGGTATTCTACATCATCTTCTATATGTTTGAGTGGATATTCCGATGCTGATTTTGCTGGGTGTAGAATTGATAGAAAAAGTAATAGTGGAACATGTCATTTTCTTGGTACTTCATTGATTGCATGGTCTTCTAGGAAACAATCTAGTGTTGCTCAATCTACTGCTGAGTCAGAATATGTTGCTGCTGCTAGTTGTTGTTCCCAGATTCTTTGGCTTTTATCAACTTTGAAAGATTATGGTCTTACTTTTGAGAAAGTACCTCTCTTTTCTAATAATACTAGTGCTATCAACATTGCTAAGAATCATGTACAACACTCATGCAGGAAACACATTGATATTCGTTTTCACTTTTTGAGGGATCATGTTGAGAAAGGAGATGTTGAATTGACGTTTTTGGATACAAAATTGCAACTTGCTGATATTTTCACTAAACCACTGGATTCTTCTCGCTTTGCCTTTCTTCGTGGAGAATTGGGAATAATTCATCCTTTTGGCATGGTTTGAGGGGGAGTTTTGCACCTCATGGTTTTATCAAGCAAAAAATAACAATAAGAAAATTGACAAAGAGAGCTTTGTTTTATACATATGGTATTTCTTGTGCATGCTAGCAATATTGTGAAGGTTTATTTGTCTCTAGCAAAGCCTGTATGTATTCTAGTCTTTTTATGAAGCTTAGATATTGCTTTTAAGGGATATGAAGCAATATGGTTTGATTACTAAATTGACACTTAAATTCTATACTTGAATTAAGAAATTATGCAATATTGATGCTAGCATATGGTTTGATTACTAAATACTTGTATATATGCTTTATTGATTTGTTATTTCTCAAATAGCTTTTGAATTGCTCATTGTGCAAGAGAGTAAAAAATCTATGAGAGAAAAAATGAATACCGAATCCTTGGACAGTCTTGACGACAAGGACGTATTCGATGTGTGAGGAAAAAAATGGATGCCGAATCCTTGGAAACAGTCTTGACGACAAGGACGTACCCGGAATAATTAAGAGAAAAAAATATGAGCAAAAGGCTCAAACAAAAAAAAGGTGTTAAAAATTCTCTTGATAATTTTGTGCTAATTTGAGAAAGAGTGATAAATGCAATAGGTATATATGTGTAGTTTTTATTCTTCAAACTATGTGCATGTAACAAGGTTGCATTATAAATCGTTTAAAATCATGAATTTTGATTGTTGAGTTGAACTTAATTGCACAATCTTTGGTTCATGATTATACTTTAATACATGCTTGCTATATTATAGATGAGTTCATCTTCTTTTTATTGCAACACATGACTTGATATGCTATGTGTATGCTAAGCTCTTAAACATTAATGGACATAATTTCTACGCTTGATGAAATCATTGTCAAAACGGGGAGAAGAATTTTGGAAGAGAGAGCATGTTTTTGGAAAAATGTGAAAATTTCTTTCTTTTCAAAAGTGAAAGATGTTTCTTTTAAATGCTTTTTGGAGTTGCTTCACAAAAACAACAAACAATTTTGAAGTGTTTGCCAATGTGTTCATCAAGAGGGAGATTGTAAGATCACGAGTGATCTACATGTTTTTGTGATGAACAAATTGGTGGTTTGCGAGATAAATATTTTTGTGAAAATTAACCGGGCGGTCACACCGCAGGTGTATGGGCGGTCAGACCTTTCAGATAACTGCGGTCAGACCGCAGGTATCTGGGCAGTCAGACCGACAGGTCAGCCCCGAAAGTTTTAGCTTTCAGTTTTCTTTTCGGTTTCGGATTTGTTCTTCGTGAATTCGACTTCTAGTTGGTTTCTATACGTATGGGTACTGTTGTTTTTCTAATTATGAGTCAAGTTGAAGATAGCTTGGTCTCGGAATATGGTTTCTTTATTTGATTCATGTGTAGCTGACTTGATGCCTCGGGAGAGTGTTGCCGGTGATGGATCGAGAGTCAACTTGGAGATAAGTTGACGTCCGGCGGTCGAGATATCATGCAGGATACTTAGGCTAGCTAGAGTTCAATGCACGTGGTGGTGAAGATTCCATGTGGCATATGATGCAGATATTGTATACGTATGGGATATGGAAGTTGAGTTTGGATAGAGTCCGGATTTGAGAAGATTTGTTGTATTAGAGATAAAGATATGGTTAGTTACGGATAATGATATATTTCCCACAAGATTGAGAGTCCCAATTCATGCTAGATACGTGGGCCTTGCATACGCACGTCAAGGTTATAAATAGGTACCGAGGGGTATGCCCCCGGAGAGCTTTTTTGTGTCGTTTGGAGAAAAAGTTAGGGTTTCAACTCTATTTCGATATTAGATCGAAAGTTTTGGTTTGGAGTGCTTTCTATGCACTTTGTAAACACTGGTTGATCAATAAAAGTCGAGAGATTCAATCTACATCTTGAAGCTTTGTCGATCGGCGTTTTTCCAGGATCCCGACGGTCTAACCGCAGGTAGGTTGGCGGTCTGACCGACCACTCAACGTCGGTCTGACCGAGGTTATGCGAGCGGTCTGACCGGCCACATAACAGCGGTTTAACCGGTGGTACATTCGCAGTGCGACCGGAGGCTTCGGAAAGGCTTTTGTGAAGGTAATCTTTTGTTTCCGCGAAAAGATTTGGTTTTTTGATCTAGCTACCATTCACCCCATTTGGTAGTTCTTTTACTTTGATGCGATCCTACATAAACGTGACACTAGCAGTGGCAAAAAAATTAAATGCCCTAGAGATGTCTGCTTCTATGTTGCTTCTATGAGAGTTAACGATGAACCGAAGTGTGTTTTGGTATTTAGGTAAAATTAAAAATTGGTTGTATCGGGGTGTGCGTGAGTTTCACTAACCCAGAGTTAGGATAGCAATATATGTGCTCATACGGTCATGGTGTTTGATCAACATGTAGGTATTAAAGGTCAACTTTGTTCAATGGTGAATTGGGACTATACTCTGGGCGGATCGAGCTAAGGTCCAGAATGGGCGGATCGAGCTGAGGTCCAGAACGATCAATATGTCGTACATGTAACAAGGCTGGTTTAAAGTGGTACACGATGGACGAAAACCATATAAAGAAGACTTCGCAACCGACTTCACAACGGTCAAGGGTGTGCGGAAGTGCTGGAGAACTGCGAAGAAAGTTGGAAAGAAAAACAGGAGCAGTATAGGTTGTATACCGTATTGCTGGGCAGCTACAGTAACTGAAGTAGTAGCCAGCATTCATTAGTACGCACTATGCATGTTGAACTCGGTTGGCTCGGTGGTCAAGCCGACATAACCTTGGCATATCGCTAAGACAATGCATGAACCAGTTGCCAAGAAAATTATGTAACTAATTAACTGCAAACTAAATTTGTATGAAAAAAAAGGAGTAATAAATAAATTTAGGAAGCGACAATGATTTCACATATAAAAATATTTCAAATACCTACTGGAATAGGTCGCAAAAATCCGGCAGGACTTCGACGCAACTCAGGCCTCCTTGAACCCTAGTTCTCTTGACTTAGGAGGAAACAAATTAATGAGACTGGGGGACTATTGACGTGAAAATGTGAACGTTGACGTGTCACACACGAAGGTCTGGAAGTCAATCTTAGACAGCTCCAGTGCAGGACCTAAATCTTAGAAGATGCGCGGGAGTGCCAGTCAGTTTGATCCTGCAACTGACAAGATAAATAGTAAAACAATCCGATCGGCTATCGAGCCGATAGGTAACTAATAATCTGGCCGATCAGATATTGATGCTGTAACGGTTAGCCGATAGGATGAACGATCAGCTGTAAAAAGCTTGGATCAACTAGAAACTTGATCGAAATAGAGTTAAATTAAATATTAGACCAACATAACCCGCCAAGTCACTTATTACTCTTAGTCGATTGGACAAGCCCCTATAACCAGGTCGAACTAGACATACAGAGATTGGACTTTACTAAGACAATATCCAGTCGAGCACGATATGATTATAGGAAACATGTAGATTGATAAGGCTAATAAATAAACCGACGAATTGCTTGGAATAAACAATGAATCATATGTTACGGTCAGCTAAAACCGATTTGCCTATAATTCTCATAAGCCGATGCAACATAAATAACCGCCGATCTAACTAAATCAAGCTGATTGGTATAGAAATAATGCAGTAAAGCAATCGACTATTATATTGATGTAAATATAATAGGCATGTAGGTCGGTATAAATCATCGGCTATAGACGGCGGACAAACAATCAAGATCTATAAAATATCTAGCCCAGATTGCTAAGACTAATCATAGAAGATCGGACTCAACCAACACAGTTCAAGATCAAACCTAGCAATGCCAAGATAGATACTAAACAGATCTAGATTGCTATCAAGCCAATGAGCCGATGACTGGTAACTTGTCGGCTGGTACTCTGATAATACAATGAGTAAAATACATCAATCTGATATAAACCATCTGACAAAGGCAATCTACTAGATCAGACCTAACTGAGACAGTACTAGATTGAATATGTCAAATAGCGAATATCAAACCAACATAGATCGTCCAAAGTGCTCGACCAGATCAACTCAAAACACGAAACTGATCTAAGTTGAAACTGATACGATAACTAGCAATCGTGCAATTATATTAGAAGATCAGACCGAACCGAGATAGTTCTAATCTAGCCGAACGATAAGCATGGCTCGGCGGAACGATGGACTTACCCCTCCGCTGGAGATCGAAGTGATGTAGCCCCGCGTCAGATGCCAAGTTCCGTCAGAGTTGAAACCTCGGACAATAGGGAGGCCATGCGCCGAAAGTTATTGATCTAATTGATGTGTAGATGATTTACAATGACCCGGGGCATACATATTTATACCCTCGTGTAGATGCTAGTCCATGTTGGACACAACATGCGACTCCTAATAGATAAAAAGAAATAACAAACTCCTATCTAGATTCTATCTCTAACACACGAGTCCCGATCGAACTCTAACAACCTTATAGATAAAGGAAAAATCTAAACTAACTCTAATTAACAGATAAAATTAAATTACACGGACTTTGATTATTCCTGAATCTATCTGTAACATTGTAGGCCTAATCGGACTCTATTTCTTATCCGATCCAGACTCCATCGGCTGAATCCAAGGCGTATTCCGCCTGGTCTTCTATCCGATTGCCCTGGTTTTTGTTCGATTCGGTCTTTAATCACAGTTTAATTTCTAGCGGCAATTATCCAAATTCTAGTGTTAACAGGGACTGGCAGCTGGCCTTTTGTAGGGCTAGGGAAGAAATTGCCCTTACACAGGGCGTCAAGGGGGCCGCTTGCAAAAAGTCCAGCCCCTGGTATCTCCTAGGCATGCGTGGCATTTTTGCAGGCAGGCCTCTAGTCACCCTCTATAATTGCAGCTCCTCGTCAACGTTCGGCCCCCGCAAAGAGTAGCTGTTTGCCACGTCGGCTATCATGCCCAAGCGGATGGCATTTTATATATTGCACCCTTTGGTTGGATGCGAGGAAGTTTAGATTTGTAATTTTTTAAGATGAAAATATAGTTCTATAAACATTTTTTAAACAAAATTAAAAATAAAATAAATTTCAGGTAGGCACACGTGACTGATGGGGCGTTATCCGGTTTGTCCTGGCTAGCCCAAGTAGGAGGCATGTGCACGGCCGGCCCAAGAGATCAATCGGCCTAGCAAGGTGAGGGGCACGGCCCTGGCATGCGCGGATGACTTGCACCGTGTGTGGGAGGGTGCGCATGTGCACTGGAGCACTTGATCCTGCCTGGGCCACATGGCAGTTTTCAGCTGACGCGAGTGAAGTGTCCACCATTTTCTTTGACAAATTGGTCCCTTTTAAAAACTTCTTTCGAAACTAATCCCATAAAAACTGCAACCAAAAATAGGTCGTGAGCTTAACGCCATTGTCTTTGGCGCTAAGGTCCTACAGGCAGCGCCATGGGTGTTGGCGTTGAACCCTTGCCTGCGTGGACATTGAGCTGATCCCTCTAGCAATGTGGTAGGGATCTCAGCGCCATATAGGGTGGTGCTGACATGGTCAAGCTTAGAGCCGAGTAAGTTGGCACTGAGCTTGGGTACTAAGTCACTCTCAGCACTCTATTCCCCTCCTCTCTCCCTGTGACCTCATTTGGCATCCAGGTAAAACGCTAGTATACCAGCTCATTTTTCATCCCTGAGGCCTCATTTGGCATCTAGGTAAAACGCCGGTATACCAGCCCATTTCCCGTCTCTGAAGGGGAAGACCACCATGAGGGGAAAGGATTCCTGGGTTGCACAAAAAACTCATTTGGATCGACCCAGGGAAGTAGGTATCCCAACCAAATACCCCCCAAACCCTAGGGAAATCGCTCCCCGGCTCTACCTCGTGGAACTCCCCCACGCAACACGATGACTCGGCACCGCCTCTCTTAGCGTGAGAATATAGATTAATTACCATCAAATTCGCGCGCCTCAACGTTTTACCATCCAATCCACACGTCGTCTATAATACATCATTAGGATTGCAAATTAATTTGTTTGCTACCACTTTCTCAGTTTTTCATGTATTTCTTATTTCTTATTTTTATTTATACTTTTTTCATGCATGTGGACAATTATGCCCCTGGGCCCGTCTGCCATAACCAAAAAAACAAAGAAAAACGGAGATACGGATGCATCTCATATTCTCGTACCCTTCCGCCGCCGCGAGAGAGAGCGCCCTGCCACAGCCGCCGAGCGTCGTCCCTCCGCCGAGCGCCGTACCATAGTCACCGAGCGCCAACCCTCCACCGACCGCTGTGCCGCAGATATTGACCGTCGCGCCGCAGCCGATCGAGTGCCATGAGCATATCGGCCCGATCGGTATGGTTCCTTTTTTATTGAATCATCTATCAGTAGCAATACGGTCATTTAGTTAATCCTCAATAATTGACCATACTTAGCCATAGTACCATCCTTTTTTGCATCATCATACATGTGACATACATGTCACAATGGACCATGACTAGTGCCTGATCCACTTTTCTGGTTCGTCTTCCCTCGTTGCCCAGTCCGATCTGACACTACTGGTATGGCGTCTAGTTTCATCTTTACAGTAAATTAATTTTGTTACTGGAACCATGCGCAGGTCTATTACATGGCCTACACTAAAGTCAGCTCATACCGAAGAAAACATCAAATAAAAATCATATATGCCATACATGTCCTCTCAAATCATTTGACCTTAAGTTTTTAATATGACTTTTGTTTCTCATTTTATTTGTATTTTTTCCATTGTATTTTCATATCAAAATGGTTGGACCATGAGCATACAGTGCATAGACTAAAAATACATATAGATTATGAATTTATGATCGTGTTTATTATGCGTTAGAACAGTAAGTGGATTGGTATGTTGGTGTGGTTTGCCTCTGCTGTCCATTTAGTTTGACAGACCATGTACATGAGGATTGATGTCTACATTGTCGTTCTAATTTTTTAGTTTTTCATGTATTTCTTTTTTCTTAATTTTATTTATATATTTTTCCCGGTGATGGTGGCTTGAAAGGAAAGTATCGTGTCGGCAGCGAGGTCCTCCATGGTTCCTACTCCGGGTAAAGCCACATAACCCTCATCTCTCATTTGTGTCCAATAGAAGGATCAATAACTTAGGTGAACCAATTTAGTGTGAAAACTAATATATCTATCTCTCATTTTTGTGTTCATATACATTAGGATCGATCTTGATGCAGCGTTTATGGTGTGTGTTTAGTTCAATCAGTATACTGCTAAAATTGATGATGGTATTTTGTTCATGTACCTCGCAAATATGAAGAATGGGTTGTGGACTATCATCAATGCACATTAGAGAGCTTGGAAATAGACTTTGTAGCCAGAGTAAATTGGGGTAGGTGCCAACATGTGGTTGTGTGTGGATATGATACGACCACTAGTGAGGAAACTAGGTTCAGTAACAATATTGATCTAATGCATGCATTCTTTGTTAGGAAGAGTGAGAGAAGGTTGGTTTTATTTGTGGATGTGGTGGAGTCAACATGCCACTGATTGGGATAGTTTGGAGATAGCTCCAATTCCAACAGAGTAGGTTCCTTAACATGTCATTGATTGGGATGGAGTGGAGATAACTCCAAATGCAGAGACGCAGATAGGATCATCAATGCCTGTTATGGACGAAGATGGAATGTATGTGTTTGTTGGTCTTAGAGCTGAGGATGAGAGAGTGGAGCAAGCTAGGCTTCAAGCTAAAAAACAAATGGACTTGAATGCCCAAGAGGACTTACACAATGAGGCTGACGTAGGTGTTACTGATGTGGTTCCAGGTGAATCTGATGTTTTCTATGATAGGAATGACCCTCCAATGAAAACTGGAAGTTCATATGTAAGTATGGTTGAATTTAGATCAGTTGTACGACAACACGCTATAAAGGGACAATTTGAGATTGGGACAGAGGCAAGTGATAAAGAAAGGTTTAGGGGCCTTTCCAAGGCTAAGGGATGCCCATGGGCTATTGTGGCAAGGTTGATGTCAGACGGAAAATCTGTTAGGGTACTAACAACTAACTTAGATTTTATTTGTACTTGAAATTCTTATTTATTGTGTCATGGTCCTGACTAAACTATCTCTTTTGTTGTAGGTTACTATGAACAAATTTCCCCATGCTTGTGCATCCACTGGGAGAGTAAAGACCAAGATGGCAACATATAAGTGGTTGGCATAAAAGGCAATTAATTTTTTGAAAAAGGATCCAAATATAGGTCCAACGAAGCTGAAAGAGGAGTTAGGGACCACATATAATGTCACAATAGGGTACCATACAGTGTGCCAAGGTAGACAGAAGGCTATGGAAAAGATTTATGGCTCATGGGAAGAGAGCTTTGCATACTTGTTCAACTTCAAGGCCGAGGTTGAGCTAAAAATGCCTAGAAGTGTTTTGGAGATAGATATATTGGAGGATGCAGATGGGATTTATTTTCATAGGTTCTTTTGTGCATTCAAACCTTACATTGATAGTTTTATAAATGGATGCCGACCATACTTGAGTATAGACTTAACTGCACTTAATGGATCATGGAATGGTCATTTAGCTTCTGCTACATCCATAGATGAACACAACTGGATGTTTCCAATTGCATTTGGATTCTTTCAGAGTGAGACTACTGAAAATTGGACTTGGTTTACACAACAACTTCATAAGGCAATAGGGGAATTAGCACCCTTAGCAATTAGCTCAGATGCTTGCAAGGGGCTAGAGAATGCGGTGAAAGTTGTTTTCCCTTCAGCAAGCATAGGGAAAGCTTTTGGCACTTGATGCAGAATTTCATAAAGAAATTTCAAGGGCCTATCTTTGGGAACATGTACCCTACAGCTAGGTCTTACATGCCAGACAGGTATGAATATTACATGAATAAAATTCACGAGGCAAATTCTGATGTGAAGCCATACATGGAAACATATCATAAACTGCTATGGATGAGGAGCAAATTCACCGAAGGCATAAAATGTGACTTCATCATCAATAATCTAGCAGAGTCGTGGAACAAATGGATAAAGGAAAAGAAAGATCTTCCGATTGCAGAGCTAGCAGATGGCATTAGATCAAAGACAATGGATCTACTGGCTAGAAGGAGGAAGATTGGTCAGGAATTTGATGGTGTCATGCTTCCTATTGTAATTCAGCAATTGAATGTAATGACTAGAAATTTGGGCCACTTGAGGGTAGTTCAAGGTGATAGAGACCAAGCAAAGGTGACTGAGATCACTCCTGAACATGGCATTATTAGGCATGTAGTCAATCTCACAGAACATACATGCAACCGCAAAGAATGGCAAGTTTCTGGAAAACCATGCCCACATGCATTAGCTCTTATTATATCACATAGAAATCCTAGAATGTCTGATTATCTGGATCCATTCTATTCAGTGCAAAAGAAGAATCTTGCATATGCAGGTGTTATTGAACCATTTCCAGATACTCCCTCCGTCCCAAAATAAACCAATTTTTCACTTTTTACCTACAATTTTTAACTCTCCGTCTTATTCAAATTTTTTTGCAATTGATATTTTTGTTTTTATTAGATGATAAATCATGAATAGTACTTTACGTGTAACTAATTTTTTTTCTAATTTCCTAAAAAAATTTCAAATAAGATGGATGGTCAAACGTTGGACACGGAAACCAGAGAATTGGTTTTTTTTTGGGACAGAGGGAGTAAGTCTCAATGGCCCAAGGTCAATATTGGTTTTAAGTTGTTGCCACCTTTGACTAAAAAAGGAGTAAGGAGGCAAAGGAAGAATAGAATAGTTGGCTGCCTTGAGAAAGGACAAAGCAAGCATAGGACAAAAGGCAAGTGGCAGGTTCAGTGTAAGAGGTGTCTTTCCATGGGCCATAGCTCATCCTCCTCAAAATGTCCTTTAAATGGTACCAAGAAAAAAAAGGTAAAACAATACATTTACCTATTGTTGCATATTGTCTATATATTTACTTGTTTTACATTTTCAAGAAGAGTCATGCGAAATAAGGAAGGCCGCTAGGCTCAACTAGTGGTGCAGCATGCCCTGAAGTCCCAGAGAGACAACCTAGAGGGGGGGTGAATAGGTGTCCTGAAAATTCTTTCAAATCGCAGCGGTCAGTACAGGGGCCAGACCGTCCAGGCCTATGGCCGGACCGTCCGGTCGGCACTCTCAGGTTGGGCCGAGAGCTCTGGCCGGACCGTCCTGCTTAGAACACCGGACCGTCCGGTCAGTGAAAAATGTAGACTTGACAGTCTACCTTTTCGGTGATGTTCCTAGGAACGTGATATGATTGTGTGTGGAATAAAACAGTAGAAAGATCGCAGGAACAAACAAAACACGAAATCATAAGAACAAAGACATGAGAGATTTATCCCGAAGTTCGGATCTTTCGATCCTACTCTCCGTTGAGGCTCTCCTACGAGCGGGATCTCTCTCGATCCTTTCCCTCTCTTGGCTTCCTCCCATAAGGCCAACACGGGTCTCCGATTTCACAACTAGGGACTAGCAACCCCTTCGATCGACCACCAAGGTCAAGATCAAGGCGGCTTGCCTAGCCCTAGATTGCAATTCGCTCTACCCTACAGCCTTCTATGAAAAAGCACAAGAATCCACTATCAATCTTACCTATTCCCTTGCGGAGGTTAGGCACCAACCTTCACAACTTGCTCCCGGGAGATCCACACGAATTAGAGGCTCGCGAGCGACGCCTATCCGTCTAGGAGATCAATCTCCAAGAGTAATAGGCCACCTTGACTCCACATGCATCCATCGACGCCCGAGAATGAACACTCTATCACTCACTAACCTTAACACTCTCTCTAAGACATGATCCAACGATTAATCTCTCTAGGAGGTGTTCTCGGTTTGTGGGGAGGCTTGAGAGGTGCTAAACTTGCCCCAGCAACCAGAGAACTCGAACAGAAAGCCTCTTCAACGGCTAGATCTCAAGAGCCCCTTTTATAGGCTGGCAGACGTCACATAGTCGTTGGAAAAGAAACCGAACCAGACTGTCCGGCTAGGGGGTTAGACCGTCCGGCCGACACTTAACACATTCACTCCGAGCCGGTGGCAGGACGGTCCGGACAGAAGTCCGGACCGTTCGGTCCCTGCTGCTTGTGAAAAATAGCAGCGAGCGTCCGCTCGACTTTGACTCAACCCTAACCACTCTTGGATGCATTCTTAGCTTCTGGTGACCCCTCTTAATAGTACGGAGTTCCTATGACTCAAGACGAAAAAATAAAATCTTCTTCGAGCCCCTTCGTCTTCATAGAACCGTCGCTCCGGGTCACACAGGCATCAATTAAGTCGCGTAATCCTTCAAACGAATTGATCCCTTAAACTTTTCTGCAATCACAGCTCATTAGCGCACACATGCTTGGCTAGCATTGTCATTAATCATCCAAAACTTCAGTTAGGGGTTAGATGCACTTTCATGCCCTAGCACACCAAAACGACACAAAGTTGCAACAAGTGATTCTACTTGCACTAGTCCCGGTCCTATCACTAGAAGGTACCTATTTTTCGATTAAATGGTATTTTCTTATCACGTATTTAATTATACTAACACTCATTTTGTTAAAGGCAAATGGCATTGATCAATGCTGGTGAATAAGGATCAAGCCAGATGGCAACCCCTCCAATGCCTCTAAGAGCTGCAAAGAAGATCACTCCAAAGAAAGGAAAAAAAGTGTGATTCTAAGTAGTATTTTGAAATGTGCACAATTTTATAATGGCAACATACGACAATGCAACCGGTTGACTTTATTCTTTAATATGGACTTGATTATGTAATCTAAGAGACATTCTCATATTTGGTTATTTAATCTGGATGGAATTCTCAAATTTGGTTATTTCAACTTGTTTGGTTTCTTGTATGAAGACATATTATGGCTACATGCTGCCAAATGTAATGTAGGTGATTTCTGTGCATGTTGTATAATTTGCAAATCTGTGTGTTGATGCTATCCAAATTTGATATTTTTGGGTATATGCTGTCAAAATTATATATTTTGAGGTATATGCTGTCCAATTTTGATTTTTTTTTAGGTACATGCTGTGAAAACTTAACATGATTACTACTTAGTACTACTATCTGTCATTGCTCATGTGGCCTCACTAAAACTTTTAAGTTATGCAAACACCTTCATTTAACATTCATGATTTTGAATTTATACCTTTTGACTCATGATTTCCTTTTTTGGATCATATATGTTTATCACATATATGTCTTGTCCGTTTCCAATAAGAACAAATTGGAAATCACCGAAGGCCTGAACCCAATTATTTCTGGAGGATGAACATGCCATTACATAACTTCTTGCAGTTTTGTGATTTAGATACAATGTGATTTGAGCGGCAATCATTATGCTTGTCACATTTTCACATTTTCACATTTTCAGGTTTTGGTTAATGGATCATGCACAAACGTCTTCACTAACTTTGTAATTTCAGGTACAACTCTAAGAGAAATTTATCAGCAATATTCTTTCTGAGTGAGAGTAGAGAAATTTATGAAATTTTACAATCATCCAAATAAAACTGCTTAAGTGAGAGAAGAATAGCAAACTGAACATGCTGTAAAATGTGCATTCAACTAGTGTTCCAATCGTACACATCAACATCTCCCTGAAGAAAACAAGATTTGAATTGTGTTGCCATCAACGAGTGCTCGATCCCATCGTACACATCAACATTTCCCAGAAGAAAACATGATTTGATTTGTGCTGGCATCAACTAGTGCATCCATTGGAACTAGCCAATTGATTCTGGGAGCAACTGAAACACTGAAATAAAAACAGCAGCTCGCCACCATCTTCTCTTCAGCTTGATGGTGCGGACAGTGGAGGGGGGAGAGCTGGGACGACACTCGGGCAGTGGGACGACGCTCGGACCGACGGGGTCATCACGGACGCTCGGCGGCGACATGGCGGTCGACAGCTGCGAGCCTGCGACACACCGGTCGACGGCTACGGCGCGACGGTCAACACAGCGGCGGCATGGCAGTCAATGGCTGCAGCACGACGCTCGGCGGAGGGACGACGTTCGGCGGAGGGAAGACGCTCGGTGGCTGTGGCACGACGCTCGGCGGAGGGACGGCGCTCGGCGGCTGCGGCAGGGCGCTCTCTCTCGCGGCGGCGGAAGGGTACGAGAATATGAGATGCATCCGTTTTTCTCTGTTTGTTTGGTTCTGGCAGATGGGCCATGGCATAATTGTCCACATGCATGAAAAAAAGTATAAATAAAAATAAGAAATAAGAAATACATGAAAAACCGAGAAAGTGATTACACATAGATTAAGGTACTGTTTAGTCCCAAAATCTTTTCCCTAAAACATCACATCGAATCTCTGGACATTTAAATAAAGCATTAGATATACATGAATATTAAAACTAATGACGTAGTTATGGAGAAAATCATGAGACGAATCTTTTAAGTCTAATTAGTACATTATTAGCCATAAGTGCTACAGTAACCAATATATGCTAATGACGGATTAATTAGACTCAAAAAATCCGTCTCGTGGTTTCCATGCGGAATCTAAAATTTGTTATATAATTAGACTACATTTAATATTTCAAATGTATGACCGAACGCGTCGACGTTGTGACATGTCCGAAAAAACTTTGCCATCTAAACGGTGCCTAATTAGCAATCTATTATAGAGGACGTGCGGCTTAGATGGTACGGAGTAAAAACGTTGAGGCGTGCGCGCGAATTTGATGGTAATTAATCTAAATTTTCTCTCAGGCGCCGCCGCCTCTCACACCTCCCACCTCCTTATGCATCCGCCAGAGCCACCGCCTCCCTTCCTCCACAAGCGCCGTGGCGGGAGACGGCGAGAGCCGAGAGCGCCTGGAGATTAGGGTTCGCCGCCCTTCCGCCGAAGTACCCAAGGTAGCTTGTGTGGATCTCCCGTCGTCCTAGCCTCCTAGATCCAGCCACCTTTGCCACGTCCTGGAGACTCCCCCAAGCCTCCTGTTCTCCTCCGATCTGACTGCTGCCAGGTAAAAACTAAAAGACGATTTTCAATTGAACATCTATCTAGAAACATTAAAGTAATCAAACTGGAGCACAAATTAACCAACGTTTTGCCCTGAATTTAACTGATTTTTTTATTTAGTGGTCTTGGTTGTTTATGCAATCCAATTAAATGTTTTACGTGAAGTGTAAACAATGTAAAGATCTTGCTTCGCTGGTTAATCTTGATTGTCAGTTGTGACTACATAAAAAGAATCAAGGACATGAAACACGCCCTTCTTCTGTGCATAGCCTTTATTGTGTGCATGCATTAAACAACATATCATACGCGGCTAGATGATTGATGATTTGTTGTGTATTTACTCATTTCTTCTGTCACGGTCTTGTCTTTTTTATATATAAAGAAAAGAATGTGCTTGCCTCATTTTCAGTAGCATACATAGTCCAAATGAAAATTCTGCCTACAAATTCTGCTCAGTTGTCAGCTATTAGTTATATCTTTACTGTATTGTGTCCCATTATTGAAATGAAATCTGAAATGCACCTCCTTGTTTGTCTTGAGCAGAGCATTTATAGTATCATAGCTTGGGAAGAAAATTGCATGCTAAGAAGTTTAATGCAGTTGATTTTGTGATTGTTGATTGCATGTCAAGGGGTGAAATCTGAAGTGTTGTGCACGCTGTCTGAAAAACAAAAATGAACATCAGAAAGTTACTGATTAATCTTCAACTATTAGCTGAAAAAATCCTGTGAAATATGTCATGAAATTTTGTCGCATTCCTTTGTTTCTTTGTGCTTTCAAGTTCCTTTTGTCCCAAAATAGATTTTAGCTCACTTTTACTTTACATAAATTTTAAGTCAGTTGTTTTAGCAGTAGGAATCAACCAAGTGCATTCTTTCCATTGTCTGCAGTTAAAAAATTCATAATATACTTGGGAATTTGCATAACTTACATTTTACACACTAGACTATTGTGGCTGAGTTCAGAATTTCAGGTGGTGAGCAATTCTCTTTACATGCTCGTCACTGAGTTATTAATTTATCTTCTCAGGTTTAACTTTACCGAAATTTACTAGGACCATATACTGTTTTGCTCTGCTCTGCTCTGCTCTAATAAAAGGAAAGAAAATACAAGCTATCAGCAGGCAGCTTCTGTATGTGGTAGAAGAATCATCATATGCCATCATCTTTGTTATTGTTATTTATAGATCGGGCTGTTTTCTTTAGGTATGTCACCGCTTGTTTTTGGTATTTATTCGCTTATTAATGGTCTGGGTCTCATCATGTAACAATATGGTTGTTTTGGGGGTGCACATCATGTCTGCCATATATGATCTTGATTAGTTTCCTTAGACTAGCAAAGAAAATTAAATGTTTTTAATTTTTCATAGCATTGTTCTTAACACAATTAGTTCTCAGGTTTTGAGCTTTGGTGCATAGAGCTGTGCTTATATCTCATCAACTTCTCACTCTTTAATTTCTCTATTCATTGAATTAAAAAGCATAGTATTGCCTTTTAATCTTTTCAGGTCTGGCTCATAGGTTATCACTTTTATACTCTTGCGGGTAATGGATACTAATGTTTGGTGAAGAAATGGTACAAATTAAAGTTAGGAATTTTTTGCAACTTTGCAGTGACCCTCACCCTCTTCCGTCCTTCAACTTGTGGACAAATTCAACTTGTGGACAAATTAGATTTTGCCTCTAAAAACTAACTTGTTCAGTTAGTGTTTATTGGTTTCAGTTCAATCTTTATGCTGAAGAGTAAGAAGAAAAACATGTTGAATTGGTGAAATGAAAGAGATGAGTAATGCAGAAATTGTAAATTTCAGACAAGGATTTCACTCTGAATTTCTGATCTTCATGCATTCGCATCATATGAAGCCTGATATTGTGCTGCACTTGTTTTGATCTTGAGCTGTAGGACTGCAACTGCAATACAAACAAGCTGTTTCACAGTCTCTTAGATAGTCAACTTGCAATTGATCAGCCATTCAACCAACCGTGGCTCCTGAATTTCCGATAGTTATATTCTCTCCAATACCCTTCCTAAGCCAGGGGGAGAAACCACCGTGAGCCAAACGAGCCCTGTGTAGGTTTCATCCCCACACAGTCACCCTCTCTCCTCCCTTCCCCAAAACCACCCCAAATGGAAGGGGGTTTTGTTGGCATTGTGTTGTAGATCGATTGGAAAGGTAAACCCCTAGGGAGAACACTAATTTTGTCAATTGGTTCGCATGGATGATTGATATGCGATGGTGAGAATTTATTAACCTTTTCAAAACCCTAATTTACGTAATGTTTTACATTTTCGTTATTGATTTGGTTCTTGCCGTGATTTGGGGAATATGGCTGGCGATGTTTTGTCAACCGAAAGTATATATGTTATACTGTTTATTTTTAGTTCGGAGTTGAACCGATGGTTTGATGAAAAAGTGATTTAGGTTAAATTGCAATATATGTAGCAACAAAATTATTTGTAATTTTATGATGGTTAGGAAAGACTATGTCGACTATTCTTTGGAACAACTACCACCACCGAGTGTAAAACACCCAATGTGTTGGTGTGGGATGATTATTGTTTTTAGATCAGTCATGACCGGGATACTTCTGTGCTGAGGTACTGGATGTGCCGCAACTATGCGTACAGTCCTAAGAAACATAATCCTATGCCTAAGGGAAAGAAGGGGAGGGCAAAAATGGCAGTGAAGGTAATGTTGTTTAATATTATTGTTTTGTCTTGAATATTTGCAACTTTGTCGTCAAGATATAATCTATGATGTAATGTGTAGTAAACTGGGATCCCGCCTTCTCGTTGTGACTTTATCGAGTGGATTGATAAGGAGATGGATGTGTTCCATACCAGAATGATTCACTAATGGCGCGAGTGGAAGAAAGAACATGAGGAGCGCCAACGCTAGGGAGTTGGAGCTAATGAAGTTGACAAGACATAATAGGGAGATGGAAGAATGAGCTCAAGATCAAACAAGGAAGTTGGCTAGGGCGCAACTTGCAAATGATGCGGACTTGAAAGCGGCAAGGAAGGGCAAGTACTCGTGGTGCACCCAGCACTGCAATGGAAGTTGTTACCCAAATTTCAATTCACTAAGACATTCAATAGCAATATTATACGACGTTACACGCTGAACCGTGTGCGTGTAATATTGATAGTTTGTTGCCTTTTGCATTGACAACAATGTGTTTCATTGAAATGTCTCCTTTCAGATCTTCTGTTCGGTTTGAATTCCTTAAGATGTGATAACGAAAGCATCCACAACTGAGTATCTATCAATATCCAATTCTATTGTGTTATATTACGCCACATATCACTATAAACTGCTGATATCGTTGTTTTCGTTTCAATGCCATATGAATGTTGATGATGGCATGCAAAGTTGCATATTGGGAGGCTCACGACATACCGGAGGATACAAATGCTGATGAATAACCAATTCCTGCAATGGACGACAATAGTGGGACAAAATTTTCAACGAATCAGCATGAGATTGCTAGATGCCATTGAAATATAGTGGGACAAAATTTTCAGTCCCTAGGGTGAAAACGTTTCCATGAGACTTCCTTTCATTGAAGAAGTCTGTGACTTGTTCTAGGTGATATGAGGTTAAACAAGCTTTAGAAAAATAAATGCAAAGAAATAAAAAGAACATACCAGAATGTGAGCATTACCAACAAATATTCATTCTTTATATGTTAGGTTCAGATGTATATCATTTATTATATTCAACCAAAAAGAAGAAATGACAACAAAGTTGTATATAGTTGGAGGATAAAATTACAATGTGTAAAACAAGACAGGGGTTTTATACAATGACACTGTACATCAATTTGGAAAAGGCTAGTGTTAGGAATTTGGAACAGAAAAGACATGCATGCATATATCTATGTGTATACCTATTATAAAAGCAATTAGGGCTTCCATCATCCGTTTAGCGCGACTAATTCCAATTTGTTTCGTCTAACGTTCAATTAGGCCACATATGAGTTTATGGTCCAACGGTAAAGATGTTCACGTTGAAAACATGAGATCTGGAATTCAATCCCCCGAAGAGCTCTATTTACGTTCTCTTTTGCTGATAACCGTCGGCCGTTTTATTTTTTTCCTTTTTGCTACAACCCTAAACGCCGGATGTTTTTACCATTTTCTAAAAAAGGTCCAATCCAAGTAGAAATACAATTAATAGTAAAAGTGGCTGTAGTCTTTCATCATATCAGGTGGAAACATAATTTATCTTTAATTTTGTAAAAATTACAATCAAAATAGAGATAAAATTAACAAAAAAAATGAATGCGATTTTTTATCATATTAGGTGAAAACATGATTCAAATTTAATTTTTATTAAAAAAATAGAGTCAAAGTAGAAATATAATTAACAATAAAATGAAGTCAGGATAGTAGGATTCATTTATACTTTTTTTAAAAAAAATGAAAGAAACCATTCAGTTGGAGGAGACGCACAACACGGATGCCACAGTATTGCGTCCTATTAGGTGGAAACGAAATTTATCTTTAATTTCTTTAAAAATCCATTCCAAATATAAATTAATTCATAATAAAAATATAATCACAATAGCACTAGGATTCTATTTATACTTTCTTTGAAAAAAAATCAACCAACCCGATGCCGGCTATTTTAACGGATGGTTTGATGAAAAAGAGATTTAGGTTAAATTACAATTTACGTAACAATAAAATTATTTGTAATTTTAGGATGTTTAGGAAGGACTATGCTGGCTATTCTTTGGAACAACTACCACCACGGGGGGGTGTAAAGCACCCAATGTGTTGGTGTGGGGATGAGGGTTGTTTTTAGATCAATCATGATCAGGATACTTATGCGCTGAGGTATTGCATGTGCTGCAACTATATTTACAGTCCTAAGAAACATAAGCATGTGTCTAAGGGAAAGAAGGGGAAGGCGAAAATGGCAGTGAAGGTAATCTTGTTTAATATTATTGTTTTGCCTTGAATATGTGCAACTTTGTCATTAAGATATAATCTATGACGTAATGTGTTAGAACCTATGATACCACCTACTCTTTGTGACTTTAACAAGTGGATTGATAAGGAGCCATACTAGAGTGATTCACCCATGGAGCGAGTGGAAGGAAGAATTTGAGTAGCGCCAAAGCCAGTGAATGCTAATGAACTTGGAAGAAAGCACTAAAGATGCAAAAAAGCTAGCTAGGGCACACCTTGCAAAAGATGCGGGGTCGAAAGCAGTAAGGGCAAGTAACCTTGGTGCACCCAATAGCACAATCGAAGTTGTTACCAAATTTCAATTCACTAAGACATGTAATAGCGATACTTTGAGACGTTATCGCGTTGAACCGTGCACGTGCAATAATGATAGTTTGTTGCCTTCTGTATTGACAGCAATCTGTTTCGTCGAAATGTCTCCTTTCAGATCTTCTATTTGGTTTGAATTCCCTGAAATATGTGATAATGAAAGCATCCACAACTATCCATCAATATTCAATTCTATTGTTGTGTTGTCTTACGCCACATCTGACTATAAACCACTGATATCGTTGTTTTCGTTTCAATGCCATATAAATGCTGATGATGGCATGAAGGTTGCCTATTGGGAGGCTCATGACATACCGGAGGATATAAATACCTATGAATAACCAATTCCTGCCATTGCCATGGACGATAGGAGTAAAAACGGGACGGATATTTCCCGACCGCCCGCCCGCCCATATTAATTCGGGACAAATTCAGGTCAGATATTCGGGTACCCGGTATTTTACGCGGATCCGGATCCAAATCCGGGTATTTTTTGGCGGATATGAGATCGGGTTCGGGAGGGTAATACCCGATGGATACGGATTATCCGGGATATATTGCGGATACTATCCGGATAATACCCGGATTAATATCCGGTTTAATGGGTGACATTTGCTTTCGGCCCATCAAGTTGAAGGCCCAACATAGAAACACAGTTACATGTGGCCCATCAAGGTGATAATACCCTAACTTACATACGCACGCACGCGGGCTCACGGGGATGGGACAGACGGACGCACGCACCCAGCTCTCGCACTGCCGCACCCCGCACACAACCCGCCGACCGCCGCCACCAGGCGCCAGCCTCCGTCCAGCCTCCGCCTCCTGCTGGCCGCCTCAAGCCTCCGCCCTCCGGTCCAGCCTCCGCGTCTCCCCGCCGAGGCAGCGTCTGGCGTCCGCCTCCTCCCGTCCAGGTGGCGTCCGAGCCGGCGTCCGCCTCCTGCCGCCGAGACGCCGTCTGGCGTGCACCTCCCGCCGTCTGACCTCCTCCCTCCGCTGGCCGCCTCGAACCTCCACCCTCCGGTCCAGCGTCCGTATCTCCCCGTCTGATTCTCTGTTAGAACTTAAAACTGGTTTTTGTTGCTCCAAGTGTATTACTGTACTATACCTGGTGACATAATTGCAACTTTGAAATAGTAGCAAAAGGACTATTACTTTTGCTACTATTTCAGTACCATTAGACATTAATATGTTGTTAGCCCCTAATACCATCGCATTTTGGGTATATGCAAATATTCAATAGCTATTATCTATGTGGTATATATGGCCGTTGTTTTGATTTGATATCCACATAAATATTCGTACCCGTAAGTGTTTGTATCCGTTTTGATACGTGTTTGTATCGTATTTGTACCCGGTATTATCCGTGATTTTATCCGTATTCGATAATATCCGTATTAGATCCGAACCCGATTGCAAAATATGGGCTAGGATATGCGAAAGGTGAAATTCGACCGAACCCGACCCGTTTTCACCCCTAATGGACGACAAAAGTGGGACAAAATTTTCAACAAATCAGCATGATATTACTATATGCCATTGAAATATATTGAAATAAAGTGGGACAAAATTTCAGTCCCTAGGGTGAAAGTGGTAAGGTCCGAATCAGCCCCAGCGAGCGCCCACGGCACGCACGCGCCAATCATACAAAACTGAAATACATAAAACAGGATACATACAAGATTCATGGGTTAGGTTTTACTGCCGCAGTCCTTCACGCCGGAAAATGTGATTTTTCATATTACTAGTTTATTGAGTTTCACGTAAAGTAAAAGCATATACATTAACAAAATTGTATTCCATCCGTTCTACTTTATAAGGATTTTATGATAATAAATCTAGACACATATATATATTGATACGTAAATTAATCCAAATAAAATCAAAAAATCTTATAATATAGATCAGAGAAATTAGTCAAAATGAACTTAAAAGCTACGGAACTTAGTCGTCAAAATGAACTTAAAAGCTATACGCTATAAATAATGTACAATGTTATACTTGATGAATTTTAGCTTAACTTTTCACGTTACTAACATTTAAGTCAAATACCAAATTTAAGCAGAAGAAATAGAGATGGAGATAATACTCCATATCAACTGGACGAATGAAATTGAATTGTTAACCAGTGTAGTAAAAGGTACACTATATATAGCCCATGGAGGAATTTCATAAATTAAGAATTGCGTACAATTAAAATTAGCGTTGTAATAAGAATGCAGGAGACACATGCAAAAAAAGGCTACCTGTCCGCGTCATGCGTCATTTCATAAGTTGAACAAAGAAGTAGACAAATAGGTAAAATAATACGTCAAATGAACAAAGTTCAGAGAAACACAATGTTTCACCTGTCCACAAACTAAATAAATCCTGACCAGGGGATGAATCTTCCAAATAGAAACCTAAGTACGGAGTTGAAATGATAGCCGGGAGCCGTGGCAAAGATATTCAATTTTGCTTTGCAAGAAGCATATTTTGGATGAGGAAGTGATGGACCCAACCTGGTCACAATCACCACCCTATTATACGTAGGTGCAGGTCCACAGTTGGAAAGAGAACATATCTACCTTCTGGTTCGAAGCCCAAACATAATACTCCCAGACCATTTATAGCTCTAATGCTATGCCAATTCTTAACTAGAGCTTGGATCTTAACAAATACTCAATTAATATGATGACAACTGATGATGCAAGAAACATTCTGAACAGGGCCAGACCTGACGGAAATTCATACATTGCTGGGTTGTTATCTTTCACAAAATCCATCAAATAACTCCGTTATCCCTCACACCCCTTTCCACCTCCTTAAATTGTTTTTTTTGGAAAAATACCTTTAAACTAATATGAAAACTTCAAAAATGCGTTGCTCTAAAAGTGGATAGGAATTCAATGTGCCATTATCTATCAACTGACTTATTTTGCATGATAATGTATCTAAATTAACACAGGAAATTAGAAAAACAAAGAACTGCTCTCAAAGGTGGATAGGAATCCAATTTGCTAGTTTATGGCACAGCAATGTTATTAAAATAGTTAATAAGGGAAAAACAATACAAAAGTATCAAAGTTGGATCAATTGGTATTGTTCTTATTTAATCAAGTCAACAGACAAAACATCGATGCAGGTACTCAGAACAAAATACAAAACAACTAAAGAATGAGCAATTTACCAATTGGTTTGGCTAATGAAAAGAGCTTGTCAGGACATGCCCTAGCTTTCACTGACCCAGGGCCTTGCTTTGATTTTGTATTAGTGCAATATTCATGGAAAGTGTATTTGGAGACCATAACCACTATGCAAATTCTTGTCCCATAACAAAGTATACATAAAAAAAAATTCATACCACGTGATATCGTCTTAATATGCTGCACCCATAATTATGAACAGAATCATAACCAAATAGTTTAACTAAACTGATTTATGAATTATGAATACATCAAAACGTTATTGAACACAATACATAACAATATGGACATCCAAATGATCTGAATAAAATTGAATGAATCAAGAAATTCAAGACTCACTTAACCATGTGGCTTGTAAAAATACTGTTTGCTAATTGGACGGCAAAGGACAGGGACTGAAAGCAGCTGTGTGACAAAAAATGAAACAGTGGAGACAAACATTTCGTAACCAAGCATGCTTTGATAAACAAACTCAAATGTGGAGCATATAGAATACTGCATTAAATGTCAATGATCACCAGTAAAAATGACACAAACATACAGTCAATTTTGTTTTCTTTCAGCAAGAATATTGAATATATTTCTTAATTTGTTACACAGCTACAGTACAATAAAAATTAAGAAAGATCAATTCATGTTCTCCTTTTGAGACACCAAATAATGTACTTACAAGGACATAACAGGGTAGATACCGAATGATTTAGGTAATACGAATAAATGACAATGCATCCTATCATTTTCCTATAATGGCATATACACTGTAGGGTGAATTTGAATAAGAGATAGAAAAAAACAATAAAACATTATAAAAATAAAAACTAGGAGCAATGCTTGATCCCTACTAGTAACAGCTCTCAACAATCAGTTTGCACTGGTCAATGTTGGAGTAAAAGTGTAAAACCCTTCATATCAGACAGTTCTAGCAAATTTTATAAAGTTGTTTCTGCATACAGTAATATTCCTATTACAAATTATGAATCTTACAAAATTACATTATTCAATGGAAAAAAGAAAAACTAGCTCCGTATTCAATAGAAATTATGCATACAGTATTGTTGTTGATATAAGATGTCAAAACACATAACCAAAAAATGAAAAAGTATAATGGCATCTGTAATTCTGCCTACCACTTTAAAGAAATGCAGACAAACTTACGTAGCATTATAAGTAAGATATCAATTAAGAAACGCCCTTCCAATTATCTACAGATTCCTTGACTTCAAAAGTGAAGGTACCTATGACTATGTGGGCATGCTACAAAATCTTACAAGGAAGATAAGACAGCCCCAAAAAGATAGAAACACTGCATATTATTTCCATCAAATTCAGCATTTGAAGCTTACAGATGACAGATTTATGACCCAACAAATACCGCATCTAGCGACAGAGTAAAGGGGTTACGACACACGGATCCGTAGATGCATGAGGTACAGAGATTATATGGCATCAATAATCGTACACACGTGTTGGCCGTCGACGGCGCCGGCTACTTCTTCGCGCCGCCGGCCTTGTTCTTGGGGTCCGTGGATGTCCCGCCGCCGCCGCCTCCCGCAGCCTGCGCCGCCTTCTTGGCGGCCTTCTCCTCCAGCGCCTTCTTATCCCTGCGCCAAACCGAAGCACGGAGATCTAGCAACCCGGATCGGATCGGGGGACAGGGCAGATCGAACCGGGAAGGAAAATCCGGCAAGCAAAGGCGACGGCACGCACCTCTCGCGGCGCTGCTCCGGGGTGAGCCCGTCCTGGGAGCCCTTGGCGTTGGGCTTCCGCGCCTGAGCGCGCTCGCGGTCGCGCTCCCTCTGGTTGCCGCGTGCGCCCTCGCAGTCAAGGAAGGAAACAGAGAGAGGGGAGGAAAAAAAAAACAACGGATCGCCGCAAGCTAACAACAACGGAAGGGGATCGCGACAGCGGAAACACGAAATCGAGATCGAGATCGAGAGCGCAAAGGATATGAGTCATCTTCCTGAATCCTCGCCTGGCCCTCGACCCTGGCTTCGCCCGCCGGAGACGACGACCTCGCCGACGACGACACGGATTCTCTCTCTGTCTCTCTCTCTCTCTCTCTCCTCACGCCTCTCGCCTAGGCGGAGCTCGTTTTGTAGGGGAGGGGAAGTAGTACTTGGGGAAGGCGGTGAGGAGTTTGCGGTAGGGATCGATTAGGACTTGGAGGAGACTGTTTTGTGGGGCCGACACTTTCGTCGGCCCACTTGTCAGTGGGTGTAGGGTGCGTCCCTGGGGTAACTGTGTACTCTTGTTTCCGCCGCGGGAAGGCGCTAGATGCTAGGCTAGACGCGGTGCGGGTTGGGACGGGCTTTGGGCCGTATGGGCTAGGTCCCACCGATTCAAGGTTGGGCCCAGTCGATTTGTCGTGGTAAAAAGTTCATTTCATATTCCTCAACTTTGGTATTCTTCCCAGTCGTATTCTTCTTGCACAAAACCGGGTATACGAATCTAAATGTTTTGGATTTGAGGCATCCCAGCATTTTGCGCTGAAGTAGTCACCCGTGCAGACTGATGCGTTCATGCGCAGTTGAGTGGAGGTAAGGCCATTCACAATACGATATAGCCTCAACATGTGGTCTCATAGAGAAAGGTAGCCCACCCAATTAGAATGAAACCACTTGTTTTACAGGGCATGTATCCTCAAGGCGCCCATCGTATCAGCCTTACTCTCTCTAGCTCTCCCACTCACCCACTCATCTCGTCTCTCCCCATCTCCCCATCTCCCCATCCACCACCCACCGCCCTCTCATCTTCTCCCCTCTCCTCAGCGACGCGCCCTCATCTCCTCACCTCCCCATCATTCTCCTTCTCCCTGACGACTCATCGGGCCCCTTTCTCCCCTCCCTATCCACTGTCTCTCTCGTGTTCTCCCCTCTTCCCGGCGATGCCCCCTCGTCTTCTCTCCTCCCCCACCGTCCTCCCTCTCCCAGGCGACAGATCCAGCCCCAGCGATGACAGATCCATCCTCGGCAGTGATAGATCCAGCTGGCACGAGCAGCTGATGACGTGCGGCTAGCAGCGCATGGAGAGAGGGCATCAACGCGTGGAGCTTGGGCATCAATGGTTCGAGCTGGGACAGTGATGGAGCTCGGCGCCGATGAATCGACATCCTATGGTGCAGGTCAAACTTGGCGGTGGCGGATTTCCAGTATTTTCTCAACCGTCACCCCTCCTCCCCTTTGGATCTAGCAGAAGCGGGGCGACGAACGCACCCAACGTGTCACCCCAGTCCTTGCCCTAGCAAAAACCCCTCTGCAGGATGAATGTGCCTTTGTGAGGGCATGGTCCATACCGATCTAGCATAGCAGCTCCGATGTGGTGGGTTATGGCCACTCTCGTCACGTCGAAGCAGTCTGAATGGACTAACTCTACATACACAGCCCCTCCACAGTATAGATGGACCTCTCCGCTCACTGTGACCATACTATACTGCATGCAGCTACACCACCACATAGTCACACCCAACGGGTCTCGTCTGCTACATCGTGTATGTACTAGTAACTATTAAAAGTAGGCCAAATTGAGTCCTTTGGTAATTTAGACAGTGATTTTGTCCTACATGAGACCACAGTTGATAAAGAATAACAGTTTTGTCGTATGTGGCAGTGACATGGCTGCCTAGTTAGTAAACATAATTTTAAAATTACTAGGACCCACATATTGCTTAGGACAAAATAGTGAGGCCCACATGCCCCTTCTCTCCTCTAGTAATCCTCTCCTCTCTCCTCTTCCCTTCCATCTCAACGCCACACAAATGGGAGGAGCATCTGTCCTAGTAGCGAACTAGTGAGTAGTAGCTTAGGATAAGGTGCAAGGTGAGTGCAATGGTGGACAGCAGTGGGGAGTTCACGCAGCCTGCAAGCACATGGGAATAGCTACGCGGAGTGCAAGACACAGCGCATGCACACGTTGGGCCGCCATCGTATGACGGTAGTACGTATCACAGCGCATGCTACACGAAAAGTATTGTACGTGTAGCATCACTCTAAGAACATAGCATGGGTCGGTAGCCACATAGATCTCCTTGGATGTGAGTAGGCGATGAGGAGCAGAAGAGGAAATAATTAACTTTTTGCCACTCTTAAAAATGACACTAACATATTTGCCACTGGATCCACATGTCATAGATACATGAGGACCCACGTGTCATAGACAGCGGGTGGCAAATATGTAAGGTGCCATTTCTAAAAGTGGCAAAAAGTTAAATCTTCCGCAGAAGAGTGCCTCAATCATCGGGGAGCGAGCTCACCTCTGCACCACCGCATCAGCCAGGGAGGTCAAGCCTCTGACCTTGTGTTCGTCGCTATAGTCTATAGTGGAAGGATGAATGCGGTAGTGACGATTGTGTCGTAGCTAGGGGTGAGCATCCAGTTAGTTTGGTTAAATGAAAATTTGGTTATCAGAATGTCAAGACCGGAAATAGTCTAGGAAAAGTCAATATGCATGCAATTATATATAGAGAGATGTGCTATAGATTAGTTAATCTATAGTAATATAAAAAACAGCAGTTTGATTTTTGCTAGATGCACTCGAAAGAAGTGTACACGGAATATTTTGAGCCATAAGATCTTCCTATGGAACGGTTCAGATCGCAACATTCCAGATGTGTCTTGCAATCCAACATGGAACTCACCCGATCTGCAGAGCGATGGCTTTACTGCCCGTCTTCCCCCAAATCCGCTAGAAATTGCAGTTGCACCGCTCTATGCCTTCATCTGCAAGGAGATTGCAACCTCCCCCTAAATCACGCTGAGCTCAAAATCCGTTGCATGTAACACTGCCACCGGCAACAGCGATAAGAGAGGCCTCATTGTCGCTCACGATTCAGTCACCATCATGTCCAATGAATTGAAGCACAAAGTATTCAAAGTAAGACTGGTACCCTTTTTTTTTTGTAATTCTTGTTCTATATATCATCCATTTGTCATATCTTGTCATGTTGACGTTTTGTTTTATTTCACTGCATAGCTTGAAGGGAGATGATTGGATTCTGATGTCGAAACTCGATTAGGATCTGCTCTGCTTCTGCAATCTGGCCAAATAAAATGTAAGATTATTTTCTTCTAAGTTGATATTGTTAGTAGCAGGGATGTTATATGATTAGAATTTAGAAAGCCAGCACGAATTGTTGTTACTAGTTGTTACTGAAGGTTATATACGTCTCACTTCAACTTTTGTTGTATGTATCTATCAGAAAGAGTTTAATGCTTAAGTTGTTGGACCTACACCAAGATTACTGTAAGAAATTCAAAACGAATGAATGAACACAAATAACACAGTGAAACACTCGCTATGAAGAACGGACAAATCCTGGCTAATCTTCGTATTTGTTAGAGAGTGAAATCTGTTGAGAATATGATCAGCATCCAAGGCGCAAGCAACTGCATGCAAGCAACTGCCTCCGCACCCACGATCAACAACTGCCATGCAGTTACCTGTATCATGTATAAATATGTACGGTGACCCATCAATAAAGAATAGTTCTTTTCTACGGTCATTTTACTTCAACACGTTATCAAGCTCGCACTGCCACTGAGTGAAGGAAGAGAGAGAGAGCAGTTCCCGGCGAGCCACTGAGTGAAGGAAGAGAGAGAGAGCAGTTCCCGGCGATCTCGCCGGAGAAAAACCAATCATCTCATCGGAGAAAAAAGGGTAAGTATGTTTTTAGGACTCACTGTTTCAATCCTTCTCGCCATCCTCCGTATCCTCCAGGGCACTGGAGGTCGCCAGAACCACCGCCGTCGCCGGATCTTCAGGAACCGCCACGGCTACATCTTCCACGGTCTCTTCCGCCGGAACTCCTTCCAGCGCCTGCGCTCCCATGGCCGTCGTCGACGCAGCGTCTTCAACGGCCGCCGCGGACGTCGCTCCAATGAGCACGGCAACAACCGCCGGCACCACTTCGGTGGCGCCCAGGCAGTTCCGGACCTTGGCATCCTTCGCCGTCCAGGGGGAGATCCAGGGGCAGGCCCTAGTCGGGTTGCAGCAACCACCAGCGAGCCAATACCTCGCCGGTGGTGCGCCATCCAGGTTTTGGACCATTGCCCCCGAGGCCGGACTACACCACCGCTCCACGACTCCCGTCGATGGAACCCATCGTCTTTGGGTACCCGCATCTCGGAGCGTCTGGGGTATCCTCCTTCACTGCCACGGCCACGATGTCGACCGTGGCCCCCTCATCGACGACGGCAGAACCGCCGCCCATACCGGCCACAATGGCAGCCAGGACGGGTGCGGCCCCGTTGTTCATCACAGTCGCTGACGACGAAGAAGAGGACCCAGAAGAGGCTCCGAGCGCAGTCACTGAGTCGTCGCCATCCCCCACTCCGCCGCCCCATCGAACTGCTCGGATGAGCACGGGTGGCCGAGGAGGAACACCAGGGCGCCGCCTCGCTGAGCGCCACCCGCCGGAGCCCTCACCTCCACCATCGCCGTCGGCCGACGACGCGCTTGACCTCTCCGAGGACGAGGACGCACGGACACCGCCACGCCGGTCCTCCTCGTCGGAGGACTTCGCTGTCATCATCAACAACGACGCGGCGCCACCACCGGCCGACCCCACCTCCAGCCTCAACTCGAACCCCGCGGACGCCACCACGAGCACACCATCACCTCATGCTCCGAACGGCGGTCGTCTACTCCGTCGCCTCTCACACCTCGCCAACACGTTACCGCGCCGACCGGGTCACGAACCAGGCGCGTGGTCGACGACGGCGAGGCGCTCCCTCCTTCCCAACGGCCACATGGACGGCATCCACCCCTCCGATGAGGAGGAGCGGCGCCGTCGCTGACCGCAGCCGCCGACGAGGTGGAGCGCCAGATCCAGGCTAGGCCGGCTCACCGGTGATGCGGCCAGATCTGGAAAGGGGAGGGGGAGGAGTAGTGCAGCAGCAGCAGCAGCGAGGTGGCGAGGTGGAGCAGCAGGGGGCGACGGCTTGGAGGCGAGGCTGAAGCAGAAAGGGGCGACGGCGCTTGTGCATCTGGGTTGTGGCGGCGTGGAGGAGAACACCGAGCGATGGTTTTAGCTACTGCCTCGTGTGCTGCCTCCTCACCTAACGCAGGCACTAAATGGGCCACAAGGCCACCTGGGTCTTAGCCCAGATTTGCTGTTTTTTTAATTAAGTCCCTAGGATTTTAATTATTAACAATATTTCTAGTCTATGTGATGTATCTAGTCAGTTTAGTCCTAGTATTTTACTGTATTTGTGTAAGAAATAGTTCAGTGTTGCACACTTTAAATTCCTAAATATGTATTAGGATTTATAAACCATATTATGTCCATTGTATATGTACTCCTGTGCATTTCACTATGATATAATATATTGTTCAATATGGTCCAACATTGAAATTTAAATATTTCACGTTTGACTCACATTTAATTCACCTTAATTAAGTTATTTGACTTAATTCAAGCAGAATTAAATAAATGAACAAACACAACACTGATTTACTTTAAATTTTGCAAATGAGATGAACATTTCTTTGCATATAGATATTTAATTCACCTTAGTTAGATTCTATGAGTCTAATTAAAGAAGAATTAAATGTCATCACATCACAGTACATCACTAGCATTAATTTGCAATATATGTTTATTCAGCTTCATTAGACCCTATGGTCTAATTCAAGTAGAATTAAACACTTGATCTCTCCCATAGAGATTTATACATCTTACAAGAATATGTTTATTCACCTTAATTAGACCCTATGTGTCTAATTCAAGCAGAATTAAACTATGAGAAATTTACATTTCTTATTACTACAACACTACCATACAGATTTTAATTAAATCTATGATTATTCCTAGGTAGGCTCAATGGCCTGTGAGTTCAAGGAACTTGCATTGGATGGCCACAATTACCCTACGTGGGCTTTGGACGTCAAGATAAGTCTGTCATCCAAAGGGATTGTTGCCGCCCTGACTCCACCAACGAGCAGAGACACGACATTTACTGATCAATCCAAGTACCAAGCCTTATATGTCATGAGGCATCACATCCATGCTGACCTCAAATCTGAGTATGCTTTGGAGAAAGAACCTAGCACCTTTTGGCTAGCCCTAAAAACAAGGTATGAACAACAAAAGGCAATTATCTTGCCTGAAGCTCTCCATGAATGGAACCATATCCGCCTTCAGGACTTCAAGTCCATAGGTGAATATAATCATGTTGTTCATAAAGTTTCTGCCAAATTACGATTTTGTGAGAAAGAGCCATCTGACGTAAAAAAGATAGAAAAAACTATCAATTCTATGCTTCCATCAGACAGGATCTTGCAACAGCAATACCGTAAGAAGGGTTATGACACCTATCCTGAGCTTATACATGATTTACTACAAGCTGAGAAGCATGATGAACTCACAATGAAGATTCATTGCCAACGACCAGTTGGATCAGCTCCTTTGCCTGAAGTTCATCATAATAATGCGCAGGGGAAAAAGAAGTTCAATGGCCCTAAGAACCATAAAAAGATCTTCAAAGGTGGCAAATCCAAGGGCAAGAACAAAAAGGGCAAGCCCAATGTGCCAGCTCCTGGTAAAGGCAATTCCAATGCACCAAGCGACAACAAATGTCACTAGTGTGGATGCTACAAGCATTCTACAAGGAAATGTCGTACTCCCAGGCACTTGATTGATCTGTACCAAAAATCTCTTGGAAAAGGCAAGACTGAAGCATCAGGATTTGAATCACACTTCAACCTCCAGCCTAAGATGCAAGATGGAGTGGGCTGCTCACAAGTTCCGTAGGAACCAAGTAGCAACGAGCCTCCACTGACGGTCGAAGACTATATGGACACGGAGAACACAATCGTCGAATTCGCTTCTGACGACCATGTTTGGAGACCTCAATTAGGATCCTACTCTGCATTAAATAGATACTTATTTAGTCCATTTGTGTGTTGTATTAAATAATAGTACTCATACTATGTATTTTAAGATGATGTAATTTTGTACCAACACTTTAAATAATTAATATATTATTTGTATGTATTTCTATTTGTCTGATAAGAGTTTTTTTTATATACTTCTTATTCATATAGATACTACGGGGTCAATCCGATGGCTGAAGAATTATGCCTAGTGGACAGTTGTACCACTAATTCTATACTTAGGGAAACGAAATATTTCCAAACTCTTACAAAGAGATCAGGAAATGTTTTGACAATCGCTGGTCACGATGCAGCCATAGTAGGCTCAGGCAGAGCTACGCTTCCCATGGGTACACAAATCACACTCGAGGATGCTTTATTGTATCCCGACTCGACCCGTACCCTACTAAGTTTTAGAGATATCCGACTCAATGGGTTAAATGTGAAAACTCATGACGAATATAATGAGGAATATCTCCTCATTACTAAGGATAATAAGTATGGCACAGAAATTCTGGAGAAGATACCTTCTCTACCGTCTGGATTGTACTATACATATATAAAACCCGTGCCACATGTTGCATACAAGGTAATTTTCTAGAATGTCAATGCATTCCAAATTTGGCATGACCGACTTGGACATCCTGGCATAGGGATGATGAGGAAAATTATCAGCAATGCCATTGGCCATAATCTTAAAAATGCCAAATTTCCGCAATCTTCAGATTTTTTATGCACCGCATCTGCAACGGAAAAATTGATCATAAGACCGTCCTTTCTTAAGATCAAAACGGAGCCACTCAAATTTCTTGAACGCATTCAAGGAGATATTTGTGGCCCCATACAACCATTATCTGGACCATTTAGGTATTTCATGGTTCTAATAGACGCATCTACACGATGGTCTCACGTGTGCCTATTGTCTACACGTAACCATGCATTTGCCAAATTCATTGCTCAAATCATTCGATTGAAAGCAAGTTTTCTTGAACACAGGATCAAAACAATTCGAATGGATAATGCCGCCGAATTCTCTTCCAGAGCCTTCAATGATTATTGTATGGCACAAGGAATTCAGGTGCAACATTCTGTTCTATATGTCCATACACAGAATGGTTTGGCAGAATCACTGATCAAAAGGATCAAATTGATAGCAAGGCCAATGCTTCATAATTGCAATCTACCAACCTCGTGTTGGGGTCACGCAGTTCTACACGCTGCTGATCTAATCCAATTGCGACCAACTGCATATCACAGCAACTCCCCGTTGCAACTTGTACATGGAAATCCACCAAGTATTTCCCATCTGCGTAAGTTTGGGTGCGCAGTATACGTACCCATCTCACCACCGCAGCGTACAGCTATGGGCCCTCACAGAAAAATAGGGATCTATGTGGGATATCAATCTCCGTCGATATTAAAGTATTTAGAACCTCTAACAGGGGATCTATTTATAGCCCGGTACGCAGACTGCATATTTAATGAGGATCATTTCCCGGCTTTAGGGGGAGAATTTAAGTACCATACAGAAATCCAGGAAATCAATTGGGATGATAAAACCATCTTATCCTCAGATCCACGTACAAGAGAAACTGAACTTCAAGTTCAGAAAGTCATAGATTTGCAAAATACTACAAACAACCTGCCTGATGCATTTACTGATAATAAAGGTGTCACTAAATCCTTAAATCCTGCTCAGAATGCGCCTGAAAGAGTGGAAATACCAAATAAAACCATTCAACTCCCTACTATAAGCAAGAGGGGGAGAAGTACAGCCGCAAAGCAAGAAACAACGCTAAATAAGCGTCAAAGGAAAGCACCCACTAAATCAGACAAGAAGTCTGATTTAGGGCATAAGAAGAGAAATTCTTCGAAATCAATAAATGCTACTCAATCCATAATTAATAGACACCAAAAGGGTTGTATACACCCTGTGGAAATACAAATTCCACAATCTAGCTCTCAAGTGCACACAATAAGAGAGACTGAAACATCGCAAAACCCTGATTCTCTCACATTGGGAAATAATGAGGAATCTCAGATGGGACATGAAATTTCCATCAACTATGCAAATTCTGGAGAAACACATAATCGTATTACTACGATTGTCGACACAAACTTTTCAGCTTCGGTTGTAGAAAATCTTCTCAATGATCCAGAACCTAAGTCCATGGCAGAGTGTCAAAAACGCTCGGATTGGGATCAATGGGAGAAAGCAATCCAGGCAGAACTAGCCTCACTTAAGAGAAGAGAGGTATTTTCATCAGTGATACTAACACCTCCAAGAATCTTTCCTGTGGTATTCAAATGGGTTTTCGTCCAAAAACGGAACGAGAACAATGAGGTGGTGAGATACAAAGCACGACTAGTAGCACAAGGGTTCACGTAGAGACCCGGCGTAGATTTCAATGAAACATATTCTCCGGTAATGAGTGGAATAACCTTCCGATATCTAATATCTTTGGCAGTACAAAATCATCTATCAATGCAGTTGATGGATGTAGTGACAACAAATCTATATGGGTCACTAGATTCGGATATATACATGAAAGTTCCTGATGGAATATCAATACCGAATCGCAACACAAATCGCAACATGTATTGTGTAAAACTGAATAAGTCTCTATATGGCTTGAAACACTCGGGAAGAATGTGGTACAACCGACTAAAGGAGTTCCTTGTACATAAAGGTTACTCTAATAATGATGATTGCCCATGCGTATTCACAAAGAAATCTTCTATTGGATTCTGCATTATCTCAGTCTACGTTGATGATCTGAATATCATTGGCAACACTGAAGATATAAATGAAGCGCGTAATCATCTAAAGACGGAGTTTGAAATGAAAGATTTGGGTCAAACCAAATTTTGTTTAGGCTTACAACTTGAACATCTACCCACTGGAGTTCTCATTCACCAGTCTGCTTATATCCGAAAAATATTGGAAAAATTCAATATGGACAAAGCGTATCCATCTAAGACCCCTATGGTTGTTCGATCTTTAGAAAAAGATACGGATCCATATAGACCAAGGGAAGATGGAGAAGAGTTATTGGGACCAGAGTTCCCATATCTCAGTGGTATTGGAGCGCTTATGTACCTTGCAAATTGCACTAGGCCTGATATTGCATTTGCAGTCAATCTACTAGCTAGACATAGCGCAACTCCTACCAAATGCCATTGGAACGGAGTTAAAGATATATTCAGGTATCTCCAAGGCACAAAGGATCTCGGACTTTTCTTCAGGAAAAATCAAGATTCTACTTTGATCGGATATACTGATGCTGGCTACCTATCTGATCCTCATCATGGTAGATCGCAGACAGGGTACGTATTTTTACACGGAGGTACTGCTATATCATGGAAGTATAGTAAATAGACTCTAGTAGCAACGTCCACCAATCATTCTGAAATCATATTATTATATGAGGCTTCATGTGAATGCGTATAGCTACGCAGAATGATAAACCACATACAACAATCATGTGGAATAGGTCCCATTGGATCACCAACCATTGTCTACGAGGACAATGCTACTTGTGTTGCTCAGATGCAAACAGGTTATATAAAAAGTAATTACACTAAGCATATTACACCAAAACTATTTTATCCTCATGAACTTCAACAAAGTGGAGAGATAAATGTCTTGCAAATAAAGTCTTGTGATAATCTTGCAGATTTATTCACAAAGTCTCTACCATACTCCTCTTTTCACAAATGTGTTCATGGAATTGGTATGCGAAGACTTAAAGACTTGCAAGGATCAGGGGGAGTTTCTCCTTGAAAATGTACCTGTTTCTAACATCTATTGTACTCTTTCTTATATGAGTTTTACTTTATAAAGGTTTCTCATATAAGTTTTAATGAGGCAATACAATACAAAATCTATGTCTACCCTCCAATTTTTCCCTCTAGGGTTTTTACGGGGTATCAAAGACATCATATACACCGTATCAATTTCTCCTTTTTCCTTACAGGTTTCAAGAGTTCTTTTTGGTGTCCCGCATATATTTTCCTCAATTTTTCCTACAGGGTTTTTCGAGGAATTTAAGACCATTGTATTAAGATGATCGACTGATCAAGGGGGAGTGTTGAGAATATGATCAGCATCCAAGGCGCTAGCAACTGCATGCAAGCAACTGCCTCCGCACCCACGATCAAGAACTGCCATGCAGTTACCCTGTATCATCTATAAATATGTAAATATGTACAGTGACCCATCAATAAAGAATACTTCTTTTCTACGGTCATTTTACTTCAACAAAATCTTCAACTTCATGCCATCAATTGAACTTCTTGATTTTTGAGTTTTTTATATTTCTTTTGCCAAGCAGCATGGCATGAAACATATACCTGACATCTTTAGCCACAGGACATGGAGTTTATACTCGCTCATGAATTATTTTCATCATCACATTCTCCAAAAGGAAGAGGAAGCCACTAAGTCGAGTTCTTCTCTTATATATTTCAGATCACAGCATATTAAGGCTTGACTGTGTATTCTCTATTTTTCTTAAATTCAGGGCACACCCCAGTTTCCTGATATTAGAATATATTAGGCAAAATCCACTTCAATTTCTGACATAATTTAGTCATCTTTGCTGTAGGTAAGTAGTCCCTCCGTTTTCTAATGTAAGATGTTTGACTTTTTTTACTTGTAATGTTTGATTATTTGTTTTATTCAAAAGATTATGAAAATATCATTTATTTTACTTGTGACTTACTTTTTTGAGCATGACTTGCATTTTTTATTTGTACTAAATTTTTAGGTAAGACGAATGGTGAAACGTTATAACCAAAAAAGTCAAACATCTTACATTATGAAACGGAGGTAGTAACATTCTGAATTGAGCCTACAATAGGTGTGACACTTATTTCCATCCCCAACAATATAATTGATAACACACATGAAAGCATGACTTGTCATTTTTTTTATTTGTACTAAATTTTTAAATAAGACGAATGGTGAAACGTTATAACCAAAAAAATCAAACATCTAGAAACAGAGATAGTAACATTCTGAATTGAGCCTACAACAGGTGTGACACTTATTCCCATCCCCAACAATATAATTTGATAACATACATGAACAGGTGTGACACTTATTTCCATGCTTGCAAAATATCACCACTTGATCAATCCTGAGATAGCCAATTGATCTTGATCTATCGACTATTGGTCCCAATCAGTGCTCATGTATGTACATAATGCAGGTATGTGGTCACTGATCTCTGCCCCTTCTGTCTACTATAATACACAACACCACTATAAGTAGAAACTCCACACCATTTTTTTTATGCACAACCATGTAATGACACATTCATGTCTCCAATGCTTGAACTTTCCATTTGTCAACCAAACTCTCTGTACGTAGAATATATATATGCTCTCTAAACTCTAAAGTCCCTCTCTATATATGTGTATTTCAGAATAATCATGCAAACGATTGGCTTATCTAATACCAGTCAAAAATTAACTTTAGCCCTGTCCAATAAAATTTATCAGTGGCAGTCAGGAAGTTTGTGAATATCTATGTACTCCTAACAGTGAGTATCACATAGTGGTGTTTCAAATTTCGTTGAAGTTGGGGAAGAAACTAGCGTTTAAATTTGAGGAGTGAAATGCTACCAGGGTAAAACTGCAACTTGCAAGTAATTATGCATGCAATTATCAAATGTCTTTATGTTTCCCTACTTTAGTACTACCATCATACCGTTAAATTTTCGCTTCTGCTTATGCCCATTAGCTAAAATTTAAATTTTCAACATTTAAATTTAGAGTTGATTTTAAGATTCTTTTTATCATAGTTTATTTTTTTAGTCTTTGCTTTTAGATCACTAAAAACGTATATACAATTTTATTTACAAATTATTTTTTATTTGCAAATATTGTATTTTAGTTTTTGTAAGCTGTTTCTGATATACTCATGTGTCACGCCCGAAGTTTAATCCTAAGCGTAATTCGTAACAAGAAATTCTTAAATAATAATTGGCTTAATTAACTCAGAAAAAATCTCTCTAAAGAAATTAATTTAATTAAATCGAGGTTTCCAAATCGAGTAACTGGATTTAAACTCAAATTGAAGAATATAAAATTTTGCCCAAAAACTTAATTTAAAATTCGGCAAAAGTGGGGCTTTCCTTTTTCCCTCCTTTTTCTTTCTTTTTTCCTTCCTTCTCAAATTGGACCAAAGTCCAATTTTCCTCTCCTTTTTTTTTCTTCCGTTCTTTCATTCCCCTCCTTCTTTCCTCCTGGGCCAGCCCAGCCGACCGGCCCATCTCCTCGCCACTGCTCAGCCCAGTGCCTCCCCTCCCCGCGGACGCTCTCCCCCTCGCCTGGGCCACCGGCCTCCTCGGCCCAGCTCACCTCCCGGCCCAACACGGCCGCCCCGGCCCAGCTTTCGGCTTGCTCGCCCGCGCCCGCGCCAGGTCTGCCTCTCTTCCTCCTCCTTCGTCGGGTCGGACTCGGCCCACGCTGCCGCCGTGGCCGAACGGCATCATGCCGCCGCTGCCGTTTTTGCCGCCGCCTCACCCGCCGCGTCGTCACCAGTCGCCGTGCGCCGCCTCCCCGCCGTCGTGGCATCTTTGCCCGTCGTCACCGTTGCCACGCGGATGCCGTGTCATCGCTGCCGATGCCCATCACCGCTATGCGCACGTCGCCGTTGCGTCACCATCGCATCCGCCGTCCTCCCTTCGACGTCGCCACTCTTGGCGCCGTCGCCGGCCCTCGCGCCTCCAGTCGTCGCCGTCACCGCCCACCGCTGCCCGCTCGGCCGGCCACCGCCTTCCCCCTCTCGGCCGAGCCGTCCTTTCCCCCCGCTGCCCTGTTTTCCTCTCTCTGACCGACGAGCCCCACCCGTCGGCCTCCCACCCCTTTTCTTCTCTCTGCCGTGCGGGCCCGCGTGCCAGCCAATCCCTTTCTCTCTCTCCTCCCCGGACCCATGCATCAGCCTCCCTACACCACCTCCGTCCCTCTCTCCCGGCCGACGGGCCCCACCCGTCAGTGCCCCTTCCTCCCCCTTCTCCCACCGATAGGTGGACCCCACCTGTCGACGCCGCCTCACCCCTACGCTGACGTCAGCAACCCCATTAATTGCGCAATAATTCATTTAGGGCTTTTCTGTTTAGTTAAAAAAAATCCAGAAAACTTCTAAAATTCATAACTATTTCATCTAGTCTCCGTTTTAGTCCATTCAAATTTCATTAAATTCATAAAATTGTCAAGAATCTATTAAAAATACTTTCTTTTACTGTTTCAGTAGAGTTTGTGCCTGTTTTAGTTATTTTTGTGCTTTGTCGCTTAGAATCGGACCTCGCCAAAGCGCCGGTTTATTTTGAGATCATTGCCGAAGTACCTCAAGGACCAGAGCAAGGCAAGTGACACTCATCTTTGATCATATTGAACCTATTATTGCAAATTTCCCGCTTTATTTATTCAAATATGCATTGTTTTAAATAAAGTATTTACTGTATTTATTTTTCAGGTAATCCTTATTATTATGCCGTTGTTTATCCAACTTTATTCTTGTTATACCAGGGGTAACTTGATTAGAGTTATGCCTATGTTAATGTTTAGCCATGCTTAGAACAAGTAGCTCATGGGATCACACTTAATCATTACTAGTTCTGAATAGCTGTTAATTATGATTCATTACCTGGTTCGGGTTAATGTCGCATGGTTTTGAGAGTCGCACCCATGGCAATTAAGGACCGGTTAACGGGAAACCCTAGAAGTAATTTAGTGTTAACCACATGCCGAATGGGTAAGGTGGGATTTGAAGCATGGCTTCGAACTATTTGATGTACTAAGGCTAGGGTAGGCGTGATGGAGTATGGACGGACAATCGTGGTGTAACGAAAGCCTCTGCTGCTTCCGGATCAACCAAGGCACAAGAGGGGACTACCCGACTTAGTGTAAAGGAGAGGGTGAAACCTGAAGTGCGGTGCGATTGAATAGGGAGGGTTATGTGACGGGTTCTATCACGGTCTCCTTTCCGGTATGCCATGGTGGTATGTCGACGCACGTTCAATGTAGTGGAGTCGTGTCTTGTGGGTACATGTCACGCCCAGAAATTTACACCAAATTTCTGAACAATAGCATGTATTAAATCTCGGTCCAGGAATCAGCCCGAGTACACACTATGACAAATTAATATACAGTTCCATGACTTAAAAACAAACAAAAACAATTATCTATCGAAATGCAGCGGAAAAAGAAAACAAACTAAACCATCTAATCTTCAGCTTCAGCTGGCGATGACGGCTCCACACCACAGGCATTCTCGACGGTGAACTGAACCTCACTTCAACCTTCGGAACAACCTTCTTCTGACACAGGCTCTGGCACTTACTCTGGTGGGGGAAAAATTAAGCAAGGCTGAGTACAAACCGCCGTACTCAACAAGTAACACCCAAGAGAGGGAGAATAATGAATGCAATATGGTGTCAAAGATAGGTTAAGGTTAAATTGCACAAAGCTGCAGTAATTTAGCAAAACAGTAAATAAAATAGACTAAAATAAAAGTAAAGTAAACATTTAAAATAATCATCCACTGTCTAACGTTACACCACGTTGCAACAGGCCCAAACCGCTGTCGAACGTTACACCACGTAGCGACAGGGTCAACCCTCTGTCCAACGTTAAACCACGTTGCGACAGACCCAAACCACTGCCAATGTTACACCACATTGCGCAGGGTCAAACCAGTTCCAAGATTAATCAGGTTATTAATGGTTCAACTAATCCCAGTGAATCTGTCAGTTCGCCCAATAACCGCAGGCACGGCTATTCGAATAGTTTTACTCTGCAGAGGTGTACAACTTTACCCACAAGACATGGCTGCCAAGCATGTTACCATGCCCCAACGTATCACCACGATACCTCAGTACGGAAACCATGATAAGACCTTTCACCTAACCCTCCCTAGACAATCGCACCGCACTTCAGGTTTCACCCCCACCTTTACACCAAGTCGGGCAGTCCCCTCTTGTGCCTTGGTGAATCCGGAAGCAGCAGAGGCTTTCGTTACACCACGATTTCCCGTCCATACTCCATAACGCTCACCCTTGCCTTGGTACGTCGAATAGGGACAAGCTAGATTACGAGTCTCACCGTTGCCCATTCTGGCTTGTGGTTAGTACGTGTAAGACTTTCCGGGTTTCCTGAGAACCGGTCCTTAATTGCCATGGGCATGACTCTCAAAACCATGCACCCACAGCCCACCATAAGCAATATTTTAGTTGTATTACTCCACATCGGGAGATTAATAATGATTACAACCATTAAAGGTCTATCAAAGTGTAACAGTAACTAAATGATTAGTGAGCTAGTTGAACTAAGCATGGCTAAGCATTGACTAACCCTAATTCTAGTCAAATTAACCCTGGAATGACAATAATAATAAATGGGAATCAACGGATATAAAGGTAAATGCCCAATAGATAAATAAAGTAAATAGATTTGCATAAAACAATGCATGTTTGAATGTAAAGCGAGGAATTTTATAAACATAGGTTCAATATGATCAAAGGAGGGTGCCACTTGCCTTGCTTAGACCCACGAGGAACTTCGGCGATGACTTCGGGAACGAACAGCGCTTCAACGGGGTCAAAACCTACGACAAACAAGGCAAAACAAGAAAAACAGGCTATAAAACTACTGAAACAGAGAAAGAAACTATTTTTAATGGATTCTTGGCATTTTTCTAGATTTAATGAAACTTGACTGGACCTAAACAGAGACTAGATGAATTACTTATGAATTTTAGAAGATTAATTGTGTTTTTAAACTAAACAGAAAACCTTATTGATTTATTGCGCAATCAATCGGAGGCATGACGTCAGCATAGGAGTGAGAGGAGGCTGACGGCTAGGACCCACATGGCGGTGAGAGAGAGAGGGAGAGGGGAGGCTGACCGGCTGACGAGTGGGGCCTGCTCATCAGTGGCCCAGAACAGAGGAGGACGGGGCGGCCTCGGCCGAACAGAGGGGAGAGGCGGCGCCGGCCGAGCAGGCGGCGGAGGGCGGCGACCGGCGGACGGTGGCACGGACAAGCGGGCGGCGACGGGCGGCGGTGATCCGGCGGACGGCGGTGCGAGAACCGGCGGCAACGCTGAGAGAGGCGGCGCCAAAGGAGGACGATGGCAGCTCGAGGAGAGCGACGGTAGTGACGCGACGAGCGCGGCGGTGCTCCGACGGTGGCGGGGTTGTGTCGGCGACAGCAAGGCGAGGGTGGTGGCTGGCGGACGGGCGACAGAGACGGCCGAAGCGCGCAAGAATGCGGCGGCGGCGTCGGCTCCGGCGGCCACTGGCGGAGAGGAAAAGAGAGGGATAGAGAGGACAGCAACGGCTTACCGGCGACGAGGACGGTGGCGGCAAGTCGGCGAGGGCCGAGGACACGTGGTGACAGCCGGCACGAGGTAGGTAGGCGGCAGCGATGGAGATCGCTTGGCCGCGCTAGCGCGGTGGCACGACGGACAACGGCTAGCGACGGCAACGGCTGAGAAGAGAAAAGGAATCCGACGGGGAGAGGAGGGAGGAGCGGTGCGCGACGACGGCTTGGCGTCGTGGCGTGTGTGCAGGGAGGCAGAGGACGATGGAGGGAGGGGAAACTGTGGTGATGGTGGCCGGGGACTAGCGGCGGTGTCGGCGCGAGAAAGGGGGCGGCGCAGGGAGAAGCGGGGCGGTGGCGACAGCCAAAAGAAGGAAGGCGGCGGCACGGCCAGGGGGATTTATGGTGGCGGTCAGCGCGTGCGGGAGGTGGTTTTGACGGCCGGCGCGGGCGCGGAGGAGGCGATTGTGCGGCACGGACGGGAAAAACGACATGGCTGTGGGGCTGGCGCGAGCGGAGCGGCGGGATTGGCGGCGACCGTTGCGAGCGACGGCGCGACCGGGGAAAGCGGAGCGATGGTTGCGCGCGGGAGGAGGTGGCGTGGCGGTGGCACGGCTAGGCGGCAGGCGGCGGGGCGGCGGCGCGAGCGGTGGTCGGCGACGTCGGCGCGACGGCAGCGGACGGCGGCGACAACAGACAGCGCGGCGAGGGGCGGCGCTAAGGATCGGCACGGTTAGGCGGCGACCGAGGAAGAGAGGAGGCACATGGCCGACGGCGGCAACGGCGCCCGACGGCGACGGTGAACGGCGCACGCACGGAGGGGAGGCGGTGTGGACGAGGGTGTCGGTGCAGCGGTGTGGAGGCGATGCGGACGGCATGGCGGCGTGCGGCGTGACGCGACGGACGGTGGCACGACGTCACGGCCGAGGCACGGCCAGCGCGGTGAGCGGCGTGAGCAGGTGCGGCCAGAGGAGCTAGACGGGAGCACGAGGGAGGAGTGAGGTGGCGTCGGCCAAGCAGCGACGCAACTTGGCGACCGAGCGGCGGACGCGACCGGAGCGGCGGCGCACGACGACGGCGCAACCGGAGCAGTGGCGCACGGCGGTGACGGCGAACGGCACGGCAACGACGGCGCCCGACGATGGGAAGCGGTCGCGCTGGAAGGCAGGGGGTGGCGTGATGACGTCGGGACGATGGCGGAGACCGGCGGCGACTCGGCTGCGACGGCTGGGAGGGAGAGGGACAAGGGAGAAGGAAAGGGAGAGTGAGTGCTCACCGGCGACAGGCGAAGACGACGACGCGTGGCTGAGGAGGAGCGACGGCGTCCGCGCGACGACGGGCACCCAGTGCGGTGGCGGCTCTGGAACGAGTGCGGCGGCGCGCGCCGGTAGGGCTTTATAGGGGAGCTGGCGCAAGCTAGGGTGGGGAGATCATTAGCGCGGTGGCGCGTGGATCGCGGCCGGTGGTTGGCTATGGTGAGTCCGATGTGGAGGTGGCGGGGGAGGTTGTTGGCGGCGGGCACGGATGCGGCGCCGGGATGTGTGGGCGGTGGTTGGCGGCGCCCGGGAAAGCGGAAGGTGGTTGCGCCGGCGCGAGCGGATTGCGCGCGTGGTTACAGCTGCACGACACGGTGCGGGCGAGCGGCACGACGGCAGGCTTGTGCGATGGGTCTGCAGCGCAGCGCGACGGCAGCACGGGCGCAAGGCGACGACGTGCGGGCAGCGGCGAAAGCAGGGGCGTGTCAGCGAGGCGATGCAGACGCGGGCGCGACGCGCGGGCGCAGGCGCCGGTTGGAGGTGGAAGATGGGACTGACTGGTGGGGACCACCTGTCAGCGTCTCGGGAGGAGAGGGGAGGCGGCCTAGACTCCAGGGCGCTTGTGGGCCTCGGCCACAGGCCGGCCCAGCAAGGGGAGAGAGAAATGGGCAGGCCGGCGGGGAAGAGGAGAAGAGGAGGCGGGCCGAAGGGGAGTGGGCCGAGGGAGGAGAAGGAAAAGGGGTGGGCCGAAGGAGGCGATGGAGACTTCGTCGCGGGTTGGGCCACGACTCGGGAAATTGCAGACAGTACACGCATTCACACGACAGAACCAAATCATGCACGAATTAGAGATCCGTACGACAAATTAGATCCGATACGTGAAACCGTGAACTGTTAGCGGCACAACGGCAGGAGTTAACGACCCGTTAAATTGAGATTTAACGACTCGCTAAACTAGAATTAGACGACTTTAACGTTAAACCAATCTACGTGTACGAAATAGAATTTCATACTGTAGATCAATCTCGCGTTAGCTAATAGATTGAAAAACCTAAGCAATTACACGGTAGATTAACGATAGATTGATTTGCATGAATAAAACGTGTGCAAACTTGAGGTTTGGTGGAGAGATCAGCGACGGATTGCGGTTGTTCCTCGCTGTTAGGCTAGAAAACCTGAACAATTAAACAGTAGATTAATTTAGATTGATTCGCAAGAATAAAATATATGCGAACCTGAAATTTGGTGGAGAGAGACTAGCCGGCGACGTGCTGCGAACAAGGATGTAGTAGGGCTGCTAGCGGCTTGCTGCGCAGCTGCTGGGATGGGGGCGGCACAGCTGTAGCGGAGGTGGAAGAGGCGACTGGAGATGCACGGGAGAGGGAGACGGGGAAAAGAGGCAAGGGTGTAGGGGGTATTTATAGGGGGAAGCTAGAGATAGATCTTATTATCCATCCCCTATTAACAAGGAATAGATAAGGTTTCAAAGAGATAAAATTTAGAATCCTAATTAATTGGAATTGATTTTTTTGGTGGAGATAGAGATGAGGCTGCATGGCTTGGGGAGGAGGAGAGGATCGTGGCACTGCATGGGGCAGGGGGGAGATTTGCGACCAAGGGCAAGGGGGAGGGGAGAAAAACGAAAAAAGAGGGAAAGGAAAAAGAAGAAAAAGGAAGGAGGGAAAAAAAAGAAATTGCCTCCAATTTTGCCGATTTTTATTAAGTTTATTAGACCAAATTTTATTGTTTGCAATTTAAATATAAATCCTGTTAATAATTTAAAATGCTTTTGGGACATTTTAGAACATCCGAAAAGCTTCCAATTAAATTAAATTAATTTTACATTGAGTTTTCTCCTGAACTTTAATTAACAAATTATTTTTAATGCATTATTTAATTAATTCTTGGCTTGGGTAAAACTCAGGGCGTGACAGTACAGTAGTACACCTCTGATCAGAGTAAAATCTATTCGAATAGCCGTGCCCACGGTTACGGGCGGACTCTCAGCTTCACTGTGATTAGTCGAACCTTTAATGATCTGGGTAAACTGGCTTTCACTTGGGACTACTGCAACGTGGTGTAACGTTGAGTAGTTGTTGGGCCTGTCACAACATGGTGTAACGTTGGACAGTTGTCACGCCCGGAGTTTTATCCCAAGCCTAAATATGTAAAAGAAATTCGTAAATAACAATTGGCTTAACTAACTCAGGAAAAATCCCTCTAAAAGGAATTAATTTAATTAAATCGAGGTTCCAAATCAATTAACTGGATTTAAATTCAAATTGCAGAAGTATAAAATTTGGCCAAACAAATTAATTTAAAATTCGGCAAAAGTGGGGTTTTCCTTTTTCCCTCCTTTTTCCTTTCATTTTCCCTCCCTTCTCAAATTGGGCCGAAGTCCAATTTTCCTCCCCTTCCTTTTCTTTTTCCTTTTTCTTTTTCCTATCCTCCTTCCCGGGCCGGCCCAGCCGAGCCGGCCCAACTCCCCGCTCAGCCGGCCCAGCCGGCCGGCCTCCCCTTCCTGCGCGCGCCTCCCCTCCACCTGGGCCGTCGGCCCAGCTCGCCAGCTCGCCCACGCCCGCGCCGCGGCAAAGTCCGCCTCGCCGCCCTCCTCCCTTGCGCCACTGACAGGCGGGCCCGCTGTCAGCGACCGCACCCGAGCGCCGGCCGAGTCCGCCTCCGCCCCGACTCCTCCGGACGCCGTGCCGCCACCGCAACGGCCGCCGCCGAGACCTCGCCGCGCCTGACTCGGTCTCCACCGGCCATCCCGCCCTAGCCGGCGCCGCCACCCTATAAAGCCCCCACCTCTCCGCCCCACCGCCACTTTTTGCCTCCTCCGTGTACCGCCGCTCCCTCGCCGCCGTCGATCGATTCCGCTCGCCGGACGCCGTTCGCTGCCGCGGGACCGCGTCGCCACCGCCGCCTCGGCTTCGCCGACCTTCCGCCGGCCTTCGTCGTCACCGGTGGTCGCCGAGCTTCCTCGCCGCCTGCTCGCCCTTTCGCCGTCGTGCCCGACTTCACCGTCCGTGCGTCGCCGTCCACGCTCGCGACGTCGCCGCCCCAATCCATTCGCCATCGCCCGTTCCTCCTCCTCGCCGTCGTACTGCCGCCTTCTGTCGCCGCTGGTGAGCTCTCCTCTCCTCTCTCCCTCTTTCTTTCCTCTTCGCCGCCGCTGCCGACCTCCCCGTGCCGTCGGCAAGCGCCAGGAGCCACGCACCGCCGCCGTCGGGTCGCCGCCCGACGTCGTCGCCGTCACGCCGTCGTTTTGCCGCCCCCGCTTTCCCGCACCGCCGCCCCCCTGCATCCCCCTCCTCTTCCTCCGTGCGTGCGCCGCCCGGCCGTCGCCGCGATGCGCCGTCACCGCCTCCCCGCCCTACGCGCGGTAGCCGCCACCTATACATGCCCCTCTCCCTCGCGCCGCCGACGCCGCTTCACAGTGCCGCCGCGCCACCGTCGCCCGGCGCCGATCGATCTCGTCGCATCGGCCGTCGTCGCCGCGCCACCCCGGTGAGCCCGCTCTCCTCCCTTCCTCTGTTTCCTCGTGCCACCGCGAGTGCGCCCCGCCGCTCGCCGTCAGCCGACGTCCTCCGCCGCCACCCGATCCCGCGCGCCGTCGCTGGGTGTCGTGCGCTGCCGGCGCTCACCGTCGCATCTCCGCCCATTGTCACCGTCGCCGCACGGTCGCCAAGCCTCCGCTGCCGGCGTCCGTCATCGTCTCTCCCTCCCACCGCTCGTCGCCGGTCCGAGCCGCGCAACCCCATCGCCGTCTCCGCCGTGCCGTCGCGCCGCTCGCCGCCAACTACGCTCTCCTCCCCCTCTCTGTTTCCCTCTCACTAGCCAGCGGGTCCCACCCGCCAGCCCCTCCCTCTCGGTCGGGCCCGCGTGTCAGCCGCCCATTTCCCCTCTCTCCCACCGATAGGTGGCCCCCACCTGTCAGCCATCAGCTCCTCTCTCCTCGCTGACGTCAGCAGCCCCATTAATTGCGCATTAAATCAATAAGGTTTTTCTGTTTAGTTTAAAAACCCAGAAAACTTCTAAAATTCATAAGTAATTCATCTAGTCTCCTATTAGGACCACTCAAGTTTCATTAAATCCAGAAAAATGCCAAGAATCCATTAAAAATAGTTTCTTTTTCTGTTTCCATAGTTTTATAGCCTGTTTTGTTTGTTTTGCCTTGTTTGTTGTAGGTTTTAACCCCGTCGCAGTGCCGTTCATTCTTGAAGTCGTCGCCGAAGTTCCTCGTGGGTCTAAGCCAGACAAGTGACACCCTTCTTTGATCATATTGAACCTATGTTTAAAAAAATCCCTCGCTTTTACATTCAAACATGCATTGTTTTTATGCAAATCTATTTACTTTACTTATCTATTGGGCAATTACCTTTATACCCGTTGATCCCCATTTATTATTATTGTCATCCCAGGGTTAATTTGACTAGACTTAGGGTTAGACAATGCTTAGTCATGCTTAGTTCAACTAGCTCACCAATTATTATTTAATTATTGTTAAATTTTGATAGACCTTTAATGGTTGTAATCATTATTAATATCCCGTTGAGGATTAATACAACTAAAATATTGCTTATGGTGGGCTGTGGGTGCATGGTTTTGAGAGTCGTGCCCATGGCAATTAAGGACCAGTTCTCAGGAAACCCTAAAGGTCTTACACGTACTAACCACAAGCCAGAATGGGCAACGGTGAGACTCGTAATCTAGCTTGTCTCTATTTGACGTACCGAGGCAAGGGTAGGCGTGATGGAGTATGGACGGGCAATCGTGGTGTAACGAAAGCCTCTGCTGCTTCCGGATCTACCAAGGCACAAGAGGGGACTGCCCGACTTGGTGTAAAGGAGGGGGTGAAACCTGAAGTGCGGTGCGATTGTCTAGGGAGGGTTAGGTGAAAGGTCTTATCATGGTTTCCGTACTGAGGTATCGTGGTGATACGTTGGGGCATGATAACATGCTTGGCAGCCATGTCTTGTGGGTAAAGTTGTACACCTCTGCAGAGTAAAACTATTCGAATAGCCGTGTCCACGGTTATTGGGCGAACTGACAGACTCACTGGAATTAGTTGAACCTCTTTAATAATTTTATTAATCTTGGAACTGGTTTGACCCTGCGCAATGTGGTGTAACGTTGGCAGTGGTTTGGGTCTGTCGCAACGTGGTTTAATGTTGGACAGAGGGTTGACCCTGTTGCAGTGTGGTGTAACGCTGGACAGTGGTTTGGGCCTGTTGCAACGTGGTGTAACGTTGGACAGTGGATGTTTATTTTAAATGCTTACTTTACTTTTATTTCAGTCTATTTTATCTACTGTTTTGCTAAATTACTGCAGCTTTGTGCAATTTAACCTTGGCCCATCCCTTGTTACTCTGTTGCATTCATTATTCTTCCTCTCTTGGGTGTTACTTGTTGAGTACGGTGGTTTGTACTCAGCCTTGCTTACTTTTTCCCCCACCAGAGCAAGTGCCAGAGCCTGTGTCGAAAGAAGGTTGTTCCGAAGGTTGAAGTAAGGTTCAGTCCGCCGTCAAGAATGCTTGTGGTGTGGGGCCGTCATCGCCAGCTGAAGCTGAAGACTAGATGGTCTAGTCTTGTTTTCCTCTTTCCGCTGCATTTCGATAGATAATTGTTTTCATTTGTTTTTAAGTCGTGGAACTGTGTATTAATTTGTCGTAGTGTGTACTCGGGCTGATTCCTGGACCGAGATTTAATACATGCTATTGTTCAGAAATTTGGTGTAAATTTCTGGGCGTGACAACAGTGTTGTGGTATGTTATAACTATTATTTACTTATTCTTTAATTTATGTAATTACCTTTTTTCAATTTAATCTCTGTTATTTATTTAAGTGTTGCTTTATTACAACTAATCCTAGCTTGTCCTTGATAATCCTTATGCATCATTTACTACCATCTTTTCCGTGCTGCTTGTTTGGTTTGTACTCAGCCTTGCTTAATTTCCCCCTTCAGAGTTAGAAGTTGAGTCCGATGGAGGTGACTCTCAGTAGTGAGCTGTCTGCCGTCGAAGCTTTGCCTGTGTACTGGAGCCGTACCCGCTGGAGCTAGTCTACCTAACTTTCCGCTGCATTTTTTTCGTTAGAATAAGTGTTATTTTAAGTTGTTTATAAGAACGATGGTTATGTAATCAACATTGTCTATTTGTGTACCCTGGCTGTTTCTGGATAAGGATTTTAATATATAAGTAAGTTCAGAAATTCGTGTGAGGAATTTCTAGGTGTGACATCACGGCATCACAGTAGAGATGTGGAATTACAATAAATCGTCTTTCCACCATTGACATCATATTTACAATCGTCTTTTAGTTTACCCTATCTTTTTATGCATGAAAAAACTTGTGGAGATATTTTTAGTCTATAAACATAATTTAATTTTTTTTCTTTTTTTTCACTTATTCAGCATTCAGTGATACTCAATGATAATGAATTTAGAAGATGGCCTTACCACTTTATGCTTAGAAATGGACTAATTTCAAAAGCTATTTTTTCAAGTGAAATATGATGCCAACTTCAACAAATACGGAAGGAGTGAAGGGTATAATATATCATTGCTCCTGCGTTATCTTTGATTATAATTGCTTTTTGGACGCTTTCTTCAATCTTTTTAGATTTTTTTAAGAGCAACTTAACCATCCTTGAAAGAATACATCGTGACAACAAAATTTTCATTTAAAATTTTAGTAATTGAAGTTGAGGTACCAAACTTTACACTACAAAATGTGCTAACTCCCGATGCATTCTTAAAAATGGTAAAATTGCTCTTTAATAATATTCTCACCCAGACTTGCATCTCACATTGCACCACATATAAATAGAGCAATGCAACAATTTATTAAGACGTGTTTTTATTTCGAAAAGCACAAAAGAACATGATTTTTCCCTTGTCCTTCTTGACGTTGTTCAAAGGAAGTTTTTTTTTGGTACAAATTGTTCCAAGTAAGTTATTCTTTGGAAGCTTACAATTACCCTGGAATTTAATTTTTTTTCTTTGGTATCTCAACAAAAGGGACCCCAGATGATACTTTAGAAAATGGAAAAATGAAGGGCAACATTAGGTATTGCTTTTGTTTCGCTGGGGAAACAGTACATCACTTTTTCTTTAGTGCTTCTTCTTGAGTTTATTTCGAATCTGGACTATGTCACTGTTGCATTCAACCACCAGCTAATGTCTCCTAAGTAAAATGTCCTTCACCCTAGGTTGAAATGTCTCATTCTTATTGGGTTATTGAACTCGCTGGGCTCGACGTAGATCGCTTTTGCTTAAAGAACACAAGGTCACAAGTAGAAAGATGGCTACAGGATCCTGGTGGTTAGGATCTTGAATTTATCCGCTATGTCCAGAAAATTTTTCGGAGATAGAACTAGAGCTTGGGCTACTTTGTCATTGCACATTTGGTGTCGTCCTTTTGTTTGGCTATGTACATCGGACATGGCTATAATGACCAGATTCTGTCAATTATGTACAAAACAGCTCACATGTATTTTTTTTTTATTTTCTTCTTTCAACTGTTGCTATCTTCTTTTACATGGATTCCACGTGCACGCTGACTAGTTAACCAAGATGCCTGAATTAAAGTTCATTTCTTGGAGTCGACCAATGTGCTTGCTGCACAACTGCAAATGCATTCTTCTTTGAAGGACAATGTTTCATGTAAAAGAGAAATCCAGATGGATGAACTTTATTAAGCAGATGCCCAAGTGGACAATTCCTGGCATAATACAACCTGCCAATACATTGTCTCATCAAGATATCCAGACATATGTTAAGCCATGTTAATGATAGTTGTTGGATCGGTGAAATGTCTATCAGAGTTCAGTGATGATTGCTACCCAGCAACCATTCTTTGACCACTCTATAAGTTAAAAGGGGCTGACTTCCGTGTATTTTACTGCTAATAGAATTTAATCGATACGGTTGATGTATTTTTATCGGGCGACTGTGATTAAATTATACTACCAACGATATTAGGTGCACTAGAAACTTGAAGGGGTACTATCGCCCTTTTTATTGTGATCTTTATTGAAAAAAACAAAATTTTAAAATATTGTTAATCAAGTAATTAACAAAGTACAGAAATACCATTTTTGTTCTGGTACTACTGGTAAAATGCACTAGAGAGTTGTCCTAAGTTAAAAACTAATAACAATAGTAAAACTCCTACTTAAGTAAGCGAACACTACTTTAAGTCGTAAATTGATAATCTTCAGAGTAAACAATGGCAAGATACTTCATATATGGATTTAAGCACAAGAACGAATCGTCCTTCCTAAGAACAAATCAAAAGAAACATTGTTCTTCCTGAGAACAAATCAAAAGAATCAAGGAGCACCAATGGCGAGCTCAGAATGCACTGAACAAACAAGCTTTGCTATGATCACAAATCCTACGGACGGCCCTAGAATCCTGCTCCCTTCCAGAGTTCCAGCAACAAAAACCAAGAACTCTAAAATCCTAGCAGGTGAAAACAAGGATAATTGGGAGGGGAGGGGAGGGGAGGGGGAGTGGAGAGAATGGAAGCAAGGGGCTCACCGATGGTGGAGGAGGCACAGAGGATGAGCTCGTGCAACGCGGCGGGCGACAGCTGATCCGAAGCTCTTACAAGGCGGCGCGGCGCTGAGGAGTTGAACAAAATACGGAACATCTGTGTTGCCCTGCTGGCTTCAGTCTGTGCAAGGGTTGTCCCACAAGGAGACCCTCCTTCGCAGCCCATGGCTTGAATCCTTTGTAGCAAATGTGGATCGTCTTTGTGCCCATCCCGTTCTAACCCTCATTTTATACGGCCCAACCCAACCGTGTCCTCTTGTTCCTATAGCATATAAATCGTTAGATCTTCGACCCGTATCGCCCATTACCTGGACTAACTGCACTATCTCTCTTAGTCAAGTCACATTGTGACAACTTTCAAGTATTATGATCCACCATGAAGATCAGACCACAAAAGTTGCTCGGTTATAGTTTTCTGCACGTTTGCATCTATCAGATGGCCTACACTTTGCATCAAGCCAGGCCCACTTAGGATCGTGGATAGACAAGGCCTTGAAGAATGCCCTACACCATGCATTTCTCAAAATAGGGAAACTGGTGTTGTTGGATCAGTGAAGTTAATAATTACAACTACTTTGCTTTCTCGATAATTTATGGAAAGAGTTCTCTCTGCCTAGAATGGAAATGTGTAGGCTTGGGGGTGATCAAGCCAAGGCCATTCAGGATTACGGAAGTACGAGCAGGACTTGAAGAATGCACTACACTATGGTTCTCTCAAACATAGAGTAATTGGTGTTATTGGGCCAATGAAGTTAAGAATTATGATTACATTTGCTTTCTTCTTAATTTATTGAGAGAGTTGTCTCTCCGCATAGAATGGAACTTTGTAGGCTTGGGCGCGATCAAGCCATGCCCACTTATGACCGTGGAAGCATGAGTAGGCCTTGAAGAGTGCCCTATAGTATATAGATCAAGCCATATCCACTTGGACTTGTGGAAGTATGTGTGGGGCTAGTAACGGTAGCCCACAAGCTTGATCTTAAGTATACAATACCCCGTCCGAAACAAAAGTATGTTTATATCGGTTAGAATAGACTAAGAGGATATCAAAAGATTCCTTTTAGTCATTTTAGTGGTCAATTTTGAATATTTTTAATTGATTAGATTTTCTTTGTAAGCATCTGATTAGCTCCGGAATTGTTATAATGATTGAAATCACGGAAATTAGTGCAAAATGCTTATATTATGGTATGAGATTTCTAAATCATAACAATGCTTATATTTTGAGACCGGGGGAGCATTCACTGGGTTCCACGCAAGGCCAGCTGAAAACAAGTTTGTCGGGTGAAAGCCTTACTGATTGCGGTGACAACCACAACACTAGAACTTAAAATGACCGAGGGAGGAGAGCAGAGATAAGCAAAGATCAATAACACACCACGGAGGAGAGCAGGAAGTGTCTTTTACTCTGTTGGTGGCCATGATAATATTTCAGTTTTATTTTTGTCTAAATACGAGTATCAGTGCCGATTCATTTCTTTAACTACCAATGATATGTACCAATTTAATTACTAGCAGTGATATCATTTATATATGAACTGGCAGCTATTGCTAGTTCTGTGTTAGTTTTTGGTGATGGTCTATCTAGTTTTATCGCATTAAAACTGATATTTCAGTTATATACCTGCAACTAATTAGCATTTTGTGGATGCTTTATTATTTGTATCGTGGATATGTAACTTGTGGTGCATATTGCATCACTAGAACTGACTTAGTATTAGAGTATTAAATACAGTAACAATACTATATTCAAAACATGAAAGCATTTTCATCACTCGGTTTGATACTTATTTCTTAGATGTTACCTAAATAGTTATTTGTTAAAAAAATGTTATTTGTTAAAAAAATAACAAGCTATATTATATTAATACAAGATATATCACCCACGAACATAAGTTCAAATTCTACCTATAGAAGTTAAAATAAAATAACAAATTTAACTATGAATATGACCATACTAGTTTTAGGTTAATTTGTTTTTCTATAACTTGTAAAAGTTGATTTTGAACATGCATTTTTATGGAGTGATATATTCCATATTAATCCATCTTATCAATTATTTTAAAATTTTTGATGCATACGTAAGTAACATAGAAAGGAGTGGATATTCAATTGATTGATGAAAATATATATCCATTCCCAACATAGAGTGAGTTTAGGGGAAATTTAACTGTTCGCCACTATTAAAAGAACAATTCTTCAAATACCACTGTTATATATATTTGTCCAAACGTTTTACCAGAGAGATTATTTATTGACCTTTCGTTACTTTCTTCGGCGAAGCGTGGCAGGTTGACATAGAAGCCTCGTCGTCGTCACCCTTCTGGGAGCGAGGTGTGCGCAGGGTTCGCGTTACCGTCCTCCGCGGAGGTACGGAAAGCCGCGGTAACAGAGTTTAAATTTAAGAAAAATTTAAAAAAATTAAGGAAATTTAATAAAAAAAAATATATGTTATATATGTTGATATATAATGCATACATATAACGTAGTTTTGTCAAAGAAATTAATGAAAAAAATATATTTCCGGTGTAATTAAAAATCATAAACGAGTATTTTGGAAAACAAAATTAAAAAATAGCCTATTGCAAGTAATATTTTATAGGAAGATGATCAAGAATATTTTGTATTGAGTGATTATTAATTTACACTGGACACTAGGGTAAATAATGTTGAAATATAAATATACAGCGATGGATATATGAAAAATATGTATAGAGAAAAAATATACGTGCATCTTAGTACATACATAATAGTTTTATTCGTAATAATGGGTAGTAGGTATAGTTGTGACGCAGTAATCAAAATGAAGTTGTCGTTACTTGTTATTGTAGTAAATTATTTGGTGAAGGGTGATATGCCGGTGTATATTTGTATATTGCAATATCAAGAATTTTGAAAATATCATGTGAAATTTTCTTGTTTTCCCTATAACATGTCCTATTGTCATAAAGATAGTCAAAAAATATTTTCTATTTTTCATGTATTTTTTTTAGATTTTTTAAAGTTTATTTTTGCATTTGACATCACACCCGCGGTCTTCTCGCGGTAACCGCGGTTTCCTCGCGATAACCGCGGTTTTGGCTAAAAAACCGCACGGTAAGTCGCGGTAACCACCGTTCTTATGTATTGTTCCAGCAAGTAGTTACTGCGGTTTTCGCGGCTTACCGTGCGGTAAACGCGGCAATCCGCGCGGTAAGCCACGAAAACCACGCGAGTTTAAATTTAAATTTTTGGATTCAAGTTCATCACGGTTTTTGCGATTTTTGCGGTTATCGTGTGGGATCCGCGAGAGCGCGGTACCGTGGTTTTGGCGGCTTGCGCGGTAAAGGAAACCCTGGGTGTGTGCGCAGCTGAACGTTAGCAACGAGGACAGTAAGGATGCTGTCTTCATGAATAGCTTAAGAGATTTTCTTTACACCAACAAAACCGATACATCATGGTATCAAATTATTTGTAATCGTTAGATCTAACGATGTTCATCCTATTCAGCTAGATATAAAGGTGAAAAACGATTTAACATCATAAGATACTGGTACCTTGAGATACTTTTAGTTGAACCGGAGCAGATCTCACAGCTCAAAGGTGTTCTTTTCATGCTCTTCAGTGCACGCCGGATCACTCTACGCCTCATGATCCATCCGTCGACCGTGTCCACAGGCCAGACGTACGACCAGCCGTCGACCACCCCATGGATGAAGGCGGCCAGGTTAACGCAAGTACATGCGCTGTCACCGACAAGAGGAGAGACTCCGCACCGCCGATGTCGTCCCCAGCGCCGCTCTCCGTGAAATCGTCGAGCGGATGCTACCCACCAATGGAGTCACATTTCACTGTCATGGCTGTTGGCTAAAAACGGAGAGACACTGGTCCCATCAAGACAAAGTCTTTCTATATCCTAAAAGCTAGCCTAAACAGACGTGTGACATCTCACACCTTTATGTTGGTGTAACTTTCCTTAAACTTTCAAGTAGCACTATTCAAATAATCTCCCCCATCACGTATGGGTGCCACCCAGCACTGACTGGTCTTTCATAGGCTTATAGCCCATTCACACGCATCCACGATCCACTAGGCTTTGGGCTTAAACCACCTGAGTGTGCGCGTGCCTAGATGGTGGGCCCAACTCAGATATAACTTGTTGGCCTAAAACCGGGAGACACCAACCCAACTGAAAGAAACCATTTCTATACCTCAAAAAATAACAGACCCATCCCTTTTAAGTTGGTGTCACTTCCCCTAAACTTTCAATGTGAGACTATTAAAATAATTTTAGCCCGTGCAAAACCAACAAGTGGTATCAGAGCAGGGTCCACAATCTTAGTCCATGCAAAACCAAGCAGTGGTATTTGAGCTAGGTCCACCATCTTAGCCTACACACTGGGGTGGTGTAGGCTCAAATCCCAATAAATCATTGGTGCCTGCGAATGGGCCCGTAAGCCTGTGAAAAGCCGGTTAATGCCGAGGGGCACCAATGTTGTGACGGGGGAGATGGTTGAGAATAAGCCCTACACTAAAAGATTATGGGAGTGGCACCAAATTAAAAAGGTGAAGTCTTGAGGCTAGCTTTTGAGGTGTAAAAAGACTTTCTTTCGGTTGGACCGGTGTCTCCCGGCATCATCGCTTGGTTAAGAACAAGTCTCATATTATAAGATTAGGGAGAGTGACACTAGCTTAAAAGGAAAGAGTCCTCACCTCTTGAGGCTAGCTTTGGGTATTTTTCTTTCAGTTGCACCGGCGTCTCCCGGCACCATCGCAAACACTAGGGTGTGCCATTCGGCCCTGCCGCGCGTCTCACAGACGCGTACATCGTCAAGCAGCTCTCGAGGAGTTCGACGGAGGAGCGGGCGAAGAAGCGACGTACGTCGGAGGCACAGAAGCTGTCGAAGCACAGCGTGCGTACTCTACCGCGCGTGCCTTGTCGACGCCAACGTCGTGCTGTGGCTGCGATGCCTCGATCCTCTCCTCTCCTCCACCGGCGCGGCCATGCATGCAGGACAATGCCGTGGCGTGGCGTCGCTGCTGAACCTCTCGAACCACACCCGGCCGGCCCGATGACCATCGTCGAGGTCAGGTTCGTCGATCGGCCCCGTCGTCCAGGCCGGCGCCGTGTCAGCCCTCGCCACTCGCCGCCCCTGCTGTCCAGGTCCAGCGACTGTGACGAACTCACCGGGAACACCACTCGCCATGCTCTTTCAGCCAAGGCCCGTTGCACGCCTCGCCCAGGCCCTCGCCGCCTCCGATCATGTCGATATGCGAAAGAGCATCAGTTCAGTTCATGAGATTATTATGGGATTATTAAGGAATCTATAAAGACTAATATTTTCGGTGGAGTACGGATCGAGCCGTCGTCGACTGCCACGCGTCTGTTTACTGTTGTACTGTTCATCAGGCACGTCCACTGTTGCACTGTTGCACTGTTCATCAGGCACGTCCACTGTTGTTTGTATACGTATGTCATCATCCTACGTAGGCATGCTGCATACGTGAACAGACGTGTAGTCTTTATAGATTTGGGTTGCTGCGCTGCAAGATTTCGTTTTAGTTTATAGAAACTTTTTCTAAAAACATCGTATCGAATCTTTAAACACCTAAACAAAGCATTAAATATATATAAATATTAAAACTAATTACATAGTTATGAGGGGAGTTGTGAGACGAATCTTTTAAGCCTAATTAGTAATGATTAACCATAAATGCTACAGTAACCAACATGTGCTAATGATGAATAATTAGACCTGAAACATTCATCTCGCGGTTTTCAGGCGAAACTTAAAATTTGTTTTATAATTAGACTATGTTTAATACTTCATGTGACCCATCTCTTAAAAATTTTTATTTTTGGAACTAAGCAGGGCAGTATGTTTAATTTTATTTCTTCTACACACGCGAGCATATACCGTATCCGTAGGCCCCGTCTAGCCCCGCGGCACACATGTGTCCCCCTCCCACGCCGCGCGTACGTGACTAAGTGCGTTCTTTTATGGTCTCTCCTCCCCTAACAGGTGGGGATACCGCGTGGTGTTGGGCCCGCCTATCAGCAACAGCGTGCACAAGAAGAAACCGGAGTCCGTGTTTTCCTCTTTTTTGGGTTAAAAGAGAAACGACTAATTTATACACATTAAATGATTTACGAATTAAAGGTTTCTATATATATATATATATATATATATATATATATATATATATATATATATTGTATCTATCAGAAAGCAAACCATAAAAATTTAGAAAATTTAATACAAATTTACATTTTAGCTTATAAGTCTAAACGAAAAAACGAGGTGCCTACACCTACCTATACTCCAAACCAGAGAGAGAAATTAGTGAGATTTGATTCATGTTACATGTAAGTTTATAATATGGTACTTTTAATTTTCACTAATATTATATTAGGTTTAGTCAAAATATACTGGCTTGATTTTAGCAGAAAAGTTCCCATGTTCATTTGTTTCTATTTCCTGCTGTTCTACATGATGGGAGAAATTAAACGATTCAAATATGAAACATATTTATATGACTAACGATAATACATGTGGCATAAGTTCAAAAGCAAGATATTTTTAAAATATAGAGAAATGTTGTATCTTACTAAAATTTGCAGGCTTCATCGGTCCTAAAATATATGTTCTTCTGGTGTTTTTTTTACAGAGAAGAACATATATAAAGTAAAACTAGATGACGACACATGATTATGATTGATTCAGATGATAAAGTAGTTAGGAAAATTTAATAAAAGATGGTTGTGATCGGTTAAAATGATGCAGTAGGTGGAGTAGTAGCTATATTTCGAAGAAAAATTGAACGGTACAAGTAGCTATATTTTTGAAAAATAGAGCACACGCACCCAACTTGAATTGAATTGGATAGGAGTGATATATAAATGAAAAATACTTTAGTTGTATATTTAGAATGGATTATTAATTGGTTTAATATCATATTTATGCAACAAAATCCATGTTTGGGATATGAACACAAGAAGATTTGAGCACAAGAAATCTTATGGGCTAAGACCCCATTCAAAAGTGATTGTTGGATGTCTTATCACTCTGATGTTCAGTTGATTAACATGATAAGTTAGTATTTCAAGAAACACCCTTCACAAATAGCTTAAAACAAGTGGTCTAAGAAAGCGATGCAGCACGAGAAGATTTTTTAGAACCATATTTTTTGAACATGGAACAAACAATCCATTGCAAAATTCTGTCAAAACAATGATAAAAAAATTATACAATCTAAGTACACATGAATATGCTCCTGGAAAAAACAGGTTGTATGCTTAAAAAGCTAATATTTATTTTATCAAGATATATTTTGCAAATTCGTGTCCTTTCTATATCTATTTCGTGCGGCAACACGCGGGGTCGTCGGCTTGTTAAGTTGCAATGTTGCATAGTTGATGCGATTGGTAGTAGTTCAGTGGTCCAAATCATAACAGATAATGGTTCAAACTTCAAGAAGGCGTGCCGTGCCGCAAGCTTATCGAGGAGCATCCTCAGATTGAGTGGCAGCCATGTGCAGCTCACACTATCAATATTACGCGGAACTGAACGATATGAGCAAAAGATGCAATGATTTCACAAACAGTAGCAAGTGCCAAGCGTATTTATTTATTCTTCCCCAACCATAATAGGTTGCATGATGAGATAACTATGTTTGTATTCTTATAGAGTTCATGGACAGGAACGACAAGTTTCGGCAATGGATGGTTTCTTCTGAGCGGAAGAATCACTACGAGACTATGATTTTTATAAACGGACGATAACCAGTGGCGTTTGAAAAAATCGAGGATCATTTTTTCATACAGCTGTTTAAGTAGCCCGTATAGAAAAATCATTTTTTTCCTACAAGCCTCTTAAGAGGGCCTCATTTTTGCATGCGGCTCACTTAAGCGCCCCAAAGGAAAAATCGACTTTTCCATACGGGCCACTTAAGCAACCGTATGCGAAAATAAAATTTGAAAAATTTAAAACTAGTGTATCTCACTCACATGAACTCCAATTGGATGATTTTTTTCTAAATGTTTCTAAAATCATGCTCTATGATGTTATTGTGTTCTTACTGATATTATATTGGCTATTTTTCTTGTGACTTTGTTTTATCAATTGAAAATTTGAATTTCAAAACTCAAATAATATTTTGAAGCATTAAATGATTTCAACCAAAAAAATCATTAATAACAAAGTTGAATAACTCATCAAGATCTATAATTTTTATTTTGGTCATTTCTTCGTTCGACAAAGTGATTTGTAAGATTTGTTCACGAGATGGACATCTCTTATAAAAAATGTACATTTTGTGAATAATCTTACAAATCACTTTGTCGGATGAAAAATGACCCAAATAGAAGTTATAGATCCTGATGAGTTATACAACTTTGTTATTGATGAATTTTTTAGATGAAATCATTTAGTATTTAAAAATGTTGTTTGAAGTCATCATAATTAGAAATTCATATTCAAACTGTTCAAACAAAATCATATAGAAAAATGACCAATACAAAAGTTATAGATCTTGATAAGTTATACAACTTTATTTTTAACAACTTTTCCATTTGAAATTATTTACTACCTGAAAAATTATTTGAATTTTTTATATTTCTAAATTCAAATTTTATATAGATCAATCAAACTCGGATGAAAAAAGAACAAAAGAAAATTGGTAGATCTCAACGAATTCTAACACTTTGTTTCTGGGAACTTTTTCATACAAGTTCATTTAATATCATAAAATTTGATTAAAGTCTCACATTTTGTAATTAATTTTTTAATAACTATTTTCGTATGCGGTCCACCTAAGTAGCCGCATGTAAAAATCTATTTCTGCATGCCGCTTCTTTAAGTGGACCACATGTAATTTTTTTCATCCTCAGCACTTCAAAAATTTTCAAGTCTTCTCTTCTCCTCTCTGATATCTCATCTCTATTTTTTCTTTCTCTTCCTCAATCACTCCCTTTCTCTTCCTCTCTCTTTCTCTCCTCGATTTGTGCCCAACCAAGGAGGAGGCGGCGGAAGCGGGCAGCACGGCCGAGGAGCCGGCGTGGGGAGCGGGCGGCGGGCGCTATGGCAGAGCAGCGGGCGACGGGGGCCATGACGAGGAGGCGGCGGGCGAGCGGCGCCGGCGGATGGCGGCGGACGACGGTCGAGCGGCGCTAATTCGACGCTGGGGCCCTCACTCACGCGGATCTGGTGGTGGTGGCGGCGGGAGTGAGTGGCGGCGATGGCAGGCGGCAGTCGACGGCCACGCGGCTCGAATCTGCCGCAAGGGGCCCTCCCTCGCGCTAGCCCAACCGCATGCGAAAATCGTGTTTGCCCGTTTGGTAAACCGATTCTGTAGTAGTGAATAGTGATTTGGTCAATGAGAATGACTATGATTTGACGGGTGAGTTCCTGTTCGTAAGGACTTGGTGGAATGATGTGCAGTGGGTGCTTGATTGTGTGACACCATTGTATGTTGCTTTTTTGCGCTATGCTGAAATTTTTGTTATATTCGTTGTGATTTAATTCAGAGCTAAATTGTTATGTGTGCTTATTTTATGAAATGATATGTAAAATTGGCGCATAATACTTTCTGCTAAATTTTCAAATTTCTCTGAATTTTCTTGATTTTTCCCAATATTTTGAATGAATTTTTTCAAAGCTGGGTCAAACTCGCTGAGATTGACCTGGATCGATGGATTTCTCGCTATCTCGGTGATGACTAATATATTTTTTTTTCAAACTGAGAAAGTGATTCTTGACTGCAGCAAGCACATGTCACGCCCAGAAATTCCTCACACGAATTTCTGAACTTAATTGTGTAATAAATCCCTATCCAGCCAGGGTACACAAAAAGACAATGTTGATTACATAACCATCGTTCATAGAAACAACTGAAAATTACACTTATTCTAGCGAAAATGCAGCGGAAAGAAAAAGGTAGACTAGCTCCAGCGGGTACGGCTCCAGTCCACAGGCAAAGCTTCGACGGCGGAACAGCTCACTCCTGAGAGGCACCTCCATCGGACTTGACTTCTAGCTCTGGGGTGGGAAAGTTAAGCAAGGCTGAGTACAAACCACCGTACTCAACAAGTAACACGGACAAGGGGGAAATAACTGAATGATGCATAGGGATTAACAAGGACAGGCTAAGATTAGTTGCAATAAAGCAGCAGTTAAATAAATAACAGAGATTAAAAGAATAAAGGTAATAGAATACAGTAAAGCATAAGTAAATAGCAGTTGTAAAATACCACAACACTGTCCAATGTTACACCACGTTGCAACAGGCCCAACCATTACTCAACGTTACACCACGTTGCAGTAGTCCCGAGTGAGAAACCAATTACTCAAGTTATTAAAGGTTCACTAATCACAGTGAGGCTGAGAGCTCGCCCGTAACCGTGGGCACGACTATTCGAATAGTTTATACTCTGATCAGAGGTGTACTACTGTACCCACAAGACACGACTCCACTACACTTGAACGTGCGCCGACATACCACCATGGTATACCGGAAAGAAGACCGTGATAGGACCCGTTACACAACCCTCCCTATTGAATCGTACCACACTTCAGGTTTCACCCCCTCCTTTACACCAAGTCGGGCAGTCCCCTCTTGTGCCTTAGCAGATCCGGAAGCAGCAGAGGCTTTCGTTACACCACGATTGCCCGTCCATACTCCATCACGCCTACCCTTGCCACGGTACGTCAAATAGTTCGAAGTCATGCTTCAAATCCCACCTTACCCATTTCGGCATGTGGTTAGCACTTAATTACTTTCAGGGTTTTCCGTGAACCGGTCCTTAATTGCCATGGGTGCGACTCTCAAAACCATGCACCCACAGCCCACCATTATCAATATTTTAGTTGACAGTAACCCAAACCGGGTAATGAAACAATATCTCAGCTATTCAGAACTAAGCATGATTAGTTGTGATCCCGTGAGCTATTTGTTCTAGGCATGGCTAAGCATTAACCTAAGCCTAACTCTAATCAAGTTACCCCTGGTCCAGCAACGAATAAAATTGGATAAACAACGGCATAATAATAAGGTTTACCCGGAAAGTAACATACAGTAAATACTTTAATTAAAACAATGCATATTTAAATTAACTAAGCGGAGAATTTGCAATAATGGGTTCAATATGATCAAAGATGAGTGCCACTTGCCTTGCTCTGGTCCCTAGGGAACTTCGGCAACGATCTCGAAGTAAACCGGCTCTTCGGCGGGGTCCGAATCTAAGCGACAAAGCACAAAAATAAATAAACAGGCACAAACTCTACTGAAACAGCAAAAGAAACTATTTTTAATGGATTCTTGAAAATTTTATGAATTTAATGAAATTTGAATGGACCTAAACGGAGACTAGATGAATTACTTATGAATTTTAGAAGTTTTCTGGGTTTTTAGCTAAACAGAAAAGTCATAAATCAATTATTGCGCAATTAATGGGGCTGCTGATGTCAGCGAGGAGAGAGGAGGCTGACGGCTGACAGGTGGGGACCACCTGTCGGTGAGAGAAAGGGGGAGGGAGAGACTGACACGCGGGCCCGGGGAGGAGAGAGAGGAAGGGAGGGCGCGGTGGCGACTGACGAGTGGGCCCCGTCGGTCAGCGAGAGGGGAACAGAGGGGGAGGGGAGAGCACGGCCGGCGGCGGGAGCGGCGGGCGGCGCGGCGGCGGCGGCGCACGGCGACGGCGATGACGGCGCGACGGCGACAACGGCGCGACGACGACGACCGACGTCCGGCGGCAGCGCGTGGCGCGAGACCGAGCGTGGGCGGTGGCGGCTTGATGACGGCGTCGACCAGCGACGAGCGGCGACGAGTGCGGGCGGCGGCGGCTTGACGACGGCGTCGCAAAGGCGACGACGACCGCAGCGAGTGGCGGCGAGGACGAGCTCCGCACCCGTCCGGCGATGGCGTGCGGCTTGGCGACGCACGGCCGGGAAGGGGGAGAGAGAGGGGAGGAGGAAGGGGACTCTCACCGGCGGCGGCGAACACGCGGGCGAGTCGGCGAGATCGAGGCGGAGGTGGTGACGCGGGTAGGAGCGGAAGATCGGCGGTGGCGACGGAGATCGGTTGGCGACGGTGAGGAGACCGGACGCGGCGGCGATCGGGCGGCGAAGGAGTGTGCGCGCTGGGGAGGCTCCCTGGTGGCGACGAGGGCGGCAGCAGGTCGGCGACAGCGAGGCGGAGGCGGTGACGCAGCTGGACGGCGACGACTGGCGGCTGGCGGCGAGATGTACTGGCGGCGGCGAACGACGACAGCGTAGCGGTGACTCGGGCGGAGGCGGAAAGTGGGCGACGGCGCGCGGCGGCTCGGGATTTATAGGGTGGCGGCGCCGGCTAGGGCGGGCGGAGGTTGGAGACCGGGTCGGGCGCGACGCGGTCTCGGCGGCGGCCGGTGCGGCGGCGGCGGTTGCGGCGGCGGCGCGGACTCGGACTCGGACTCGGCGCGGCGCGGGCGCTAGCGCTGGCGGGGAGGCGGTCGCTGACAGGTGGGCCCCACCTGTCAGTGGCGCGAGGGAGGAGGGAGCGGCGACGGACTTCGGGGCGCGGGCGAGCGGGCGAGCTGGGCCGAAGCAGCGGCCCAGGCGGGGCGCGCGCGAGGAGGAGGCCGGAGGCCGGTCGGCTGGGCCGGCCGAGGTGAAATGGGCCGGCTCGGCTGGGCCGGCCCGGGAAGGAAGGAAAAGAAAAAGAAAAAGGAAAAAGAAAAGGAAGGGAGGAAAATTGGACTTCGGCCCAATTTGAGAAGGAAGGGAAAAAGAAAGGAAAAAGGAGGGAAAAAGGAAAACCCCACTTTTGCCGAATTTTAAATTAATTTGTTTGGCCAAATTTTATTCTTCTGTAATTTGAATTTAAATCCAGTTAGTCGATTTGCGAGCCTCGATTTAATTAAATTAAGTTCTTTTAAAGGGATTCTTCCTGAGTTAATTAAGCCGATTGTTGTTTACGAATTTCTTTTTACGATTTTAGTCTTAGGACAAAACTACAGGCGTGACAGCACACCAATCTCCACTTGTGCGGCCTGCGCCGCACTCCACCTATGGCACATTCACAACTTAGCCCTCGTGCCTGTGCGACCCGAGACGGGCGCTGGGTAGTCGACAACAACGTTCCGGGGTATCCCTAGGATGAGTTTGACGGACGAGACTACTCTAACTTAAGTTAGAGGAACATGGGTAACTGACATATAGACTCTACCATCCATGGGTCTACGAGCCACTGTGACTTAAATCAGAGGTTCTCGTTCCAAGTTGGACGTGCTCGATGGAGGCGCCGTGCTCGATCTAGCGATGAGCTTCCCTTCTCATCATTAATTGATGGTGATGTTGGTAGATGGGTTTTGGGGATTTAGGGAGAAACAAAGGAGAGAGGACGATAATGAGGCGGCTATCCATGTTGGCAGATCCATAAGACTACAGAATGGTATCTTGTTTCACAACGCTATACATTTAATACACATGTGTATCAACTTTGATACATAAGTATCACCATAACTTGCTCCAACAGTATATCGTTTTCTATTATGAAAATTTAAGTTGCCATTTCTCTTCCGTAGCAAAAATATAAAGATAAATATAAGAGTGACATTTGAATAGCTGACACTTCTAATAATGACAAATAGTTAAATTTTCCGAGTTAAGAGTAAGTGGATGATCACGTGAAATAGGATTATTAACTTAAAAATATATTAATACGAATTTAAGGCAACTTTTAGATATTTTTAAATATAATATTTAACCGTTTGAGAAGTGTAGTAGGAACCAAGTATTTTTTTTAAATGCAGACTTAGTGAACCTTGAATCATATGCTATATCTTAAAATTTTAACTATGCTGAAATATGATTGGTATAGTAGATGCATTTGTAGACAGCAAATCAAGAACAACTAAACCACAAAGTTTTATAGTAGCCATGGATTCCTACCATCTGTTGTGCATCACCACTACACTAATTTCCACAACCATGTTCTGAACTAGCCTCCTGAAACTCGACCATCTCCTTTGCATCGCCAGCCGTTTCCAGGGACATGTTTAGTGTCCTCTCGTCGAACACATAGCAGCAGACCACGAAATAGACCAGGTCAATGGCGCCAAGGGCAGCAAGAAGCAAGTAGTAATAGTTGTAGTGGCCCTCGTCCAGGTTGTTGGACAGCCATGGCTGCATTCCGTTCCTGCCGGTGACCACGTTGATCGTCTTGACCACCAGCGTCGCGGCGACGCTCGCGACGCCGGCGCCGAGGAAGAGCAGCGCAAGCACGAAGCTCCCCATGGACTTGGGGAGCACCGCGTAGTAGAACTCGATCTGCCCGATGGAGCTGAACGCGCCCGCGAGCCCTACGATGGCGTACTGAGGCGCCAGCCATAGCACGGACATTGCCTGCGGCGCTCCGGGAGGCGAGCCTCCGTCGACCCTGGCCGCGGCGGCGTTCCTGATCCGGTACGTCTCCACCGCCGACGCCACCGCCATGGACACGACGGACAGGAACACGCCGGTGCCCATGCGTTGCTTGAGGGTGAGCACCTGCTGCCTCCTCCCGGTGGCTCTTCTGAGCAGCGGCACGACGTAGCGGTCGTAGCACCCCGACCACATCGTGAAGGTGATGATCTCGAAGATGGAGACGGAGCCCGCGGGCAGCTGGAAGCCCTTCGTGCCGATTCGCCTGTCCATGGTGGCCGCTTGCAACACACCGAACGACGAGCTCTGTATCAGGAACGTCATTATCATGGCCGACCACATGGGTATCACACTGAGCGCAGATTTCAGGTTCTCGACTTGCTCCACGGTGCAGGTGTTCCATGGGCTCGTGCTGGCCGCTCCTCCGTCGTTCGCGCTGGCTGCATGGTCGCCCAGAACGCATGCTTTGTTCAAGAATCTGCGTAGATCGAGTAAAAAGAGAGCAAAATTAGCTGACAGATGGTGATATCGATGGACAAAACCGTCACATGAAAAATAGTGCTTCTGAATAACGGGACGAGTAGAATTTAATCTATAATCGTTGATCTATTTTTATCGAACGACTGTGATTAAATTATATTATCAATAATATATTAGATATAGTAGAAATTTAAAGTGATAATATTGTCTTTTTTATTATGCTTTTTATTGAAAAACAAAGTTAAAATGAAAAAATACTGCTAACCAAGTAATTAACAAAGTAAAAAATATTATTTTTCTACTGATAATACTATAAGTAAAATGCACCAAAGAGTTGTCCATAATTTGAATTTTAGCCATCCTTTACCTCATCTTTTCAGATGGAACCAGCTCTCTCGATCCCGGTGCATTATGGAACCGAACACCCTGCCGTGTCGCCGGAAGCACCAGGTTGCGGTTCTTGGCAGCCACAACAGCAACCTGCAGCAAACTGACCCATACGCTCTTCTCCGGCTTCACCTTCACGTACCAGGGCGAGGCCGCGAGGTTCACGAGCGTGACGCACAGCATCACGGCTGCAGAGATCCCAAACCCGACCTTCCAGCCCACCTGGTCCTGGAAGTAGACGAGGATGGTCACGGCCACGATCTGCGCGAACCCCACCGAGACGTAGTACCAGCTGAATAGCGCACGGAGCGCGCGGCGCTTCCGGGCGCCGCCGCCGCCGCCGTCGTCCCAGTGCGCGATCTGGTCCTCGGCGAAGGCCAGGCAGCAGGGGCGAACGCCGCTCGCTCCCAGCGCCATGAGGCCGAGGGAGGCGCACAGCACGAGCAGCTGCAGTGGAGTCGGTGAGGCGCAGTCCCGGGGCGTCAGATTTGGTATGAGTGATGTTAGGAACAGCATGGATGTCCCCTGTATCGGTCACCACACGAAGATGAGCGAAAAAATTTTAGGAGATTTTGCTCTGGTGCAACACAAAAGTATCTGAGATACTGCTATCTTATGGTACCAAATTGTTTTCCACCATTAGATCTAGCTAAGCAGAATGGATATTATTAGATCAAACAATTGGAAACAATTTGGTATCGTGAGGTACAGATACCTCGAGATACTTTTTTGTTAGACTAGAGCAAATTTGGAAAAATATATGTTAAACTGCGTGATGTAGCGGTACTGGTTATTGAATGGAAGTGTGTTGTTGTGTTCTTACAATTGTGCAGGAGAAGAGTGTGAGCGTGACCATCAGGTAACGACCCAGCAGCGCGTCAGACACGATGGCGCCACCCACAGGCAGGAAGTTTGCAGCTGCTTGATACACAAAGATGATGATGGCACTTGTTGCAGCACCGAGGTGATACTTTGTTGTGAGGTAAATAATAAGGTTTGCAGTAACTGATGCGCTCACAATCCGTTCAGATACTTCGTTCGCTGAAATATAATTGAAAAAAAATGAGTTTGTATATACGATTGAACATTTGTGTCTTAAAAATAGTCAAACTCCACTATACAATTTAATACTGTAGCAGAGAACTCAGATGAATGAAAATGTTTTGACAAAATTGAGATCAACTTTATATGCTTAATTATACACATCGATGAAATATATAAGGAATTTTTTTACGGTACTCCAGCTTCTTTTAGGCCATCCATTTCATATGGATCCAACGGTTGCTTGCTGTTGCTATTGCCTCGGAGGAGGAAATAGGCCAATACAAGGAAATTAATTATATTCTCTCTTGTTATTTATATCATGCATGAATTAAATTAATGTGTTTATGTCTACAATACAATTTGAACTTTACACTCTGTTATCAATTCCCGTCAGAAAATTTCAAATTTGACTGTTTCTCAAGAGACTTTTTCAAATTTGACATATTATTACAACAATAGTATTCAGAATATATGATAAACTTTTATTTATGTTTAACGTTTTTAAAATTTGGGATTTGAAGACGTTGTAGCACATTTGTTTCACGTACGCTCTCACCAGTCCATGCATTCTAATATGGTAAAACACAACCAATTTGGAAATACATTAAGAGATGCAAGTTTAGAGAGGATAATTGGGCGCATCAATGCTTTCCTTTCTTTACTCTAATTTATAAATGAGAGAAAAATAATTTTAATGCTAAAACAGTTCTAATAATCAAGGGACCAGATTTACGCTCAGGTCTTATCACCAGGTAAGACGGAGTACCCTAAAAGAACATCTATGGGCTAAACCGGGACACTAGCCAACGCAAGTAACAGCTAGCATGTAGCATGTGATTTCGCATTAGGAACTACTGGTTGAAAAAAACAAACATAATCCGTTAGCTATAGAGATAGATAAGCGCCGTATAATAAAAGCAATTTTACTATTTTTAAGAAGATATCAAGAGGTATTAAAATTTTATGTAGAAAATAGTAGTACCTCTCGATACCTTGTTAAGAATAGAAAAAAAACTCATCTAATAAATAATAAATGCTTCAGTAGAAAACTATAGCCATTCCAGGAGAGTATACAAGGTCGGGAGGGAGAAGGCGTAATGCAGATGTATTGGGAGGGCATGCAGAGAGTAATGTGCACACAGAGGAGAGAGGAGGTGACAGCTGGGTGGGCCATCCTGGTATTGTTTGTAAAGATAAATCTAATGGTCTAAATTAGTGGACCCACCGATTTAAAAAAAAAATCGAGGGCGAGATGTTTCTTATTTTGTTTCTGGTTTTGAAGATTTTTTAAAAATTCATTAGAGTCCTTAAAAGTTGTAGTACAACTCTAGTCTAGATTATAATAGAAGATGGATAGATAGATGTTCCTTCTATCTATTTTTAAAAGACATAATTTTAGAAAGTATTTAATACTAAACTTTGAACATTAATTTCTTCTAAAATAGAATTTTTAGGTGACAAAAATATGCTTTGTTATTATAGCTGTGATACCTATATTGTGCGAAAGAACTGGGAAGTATGGATCTAATGATATCAATTTTTATAACTGAATATACTTTGCAAGCCTAGTTGTTTCACTTATTAACGATTAAAAAATAATTAATAGAAAAACTTTTTCTTATGTATTTTTAGCGGTCTAAAAGTAGGGGCTGAAAAAATAAACTATGATGAAAATAATCTCAAACCAACTCAAAATTTCATTTTAAAATTCAAATTTAGGCTTATAAGAATAATCATAAGAAAAAAAAGGGCAGATTACACAAAGTTGTGTTGCTTGAAGGAAATACTGTAGTATGGAAACAATTCCAATAACATGATATTTTCTGATTGCCTCTGCTCTCATCTTCGGATACCCAAAATGATTGGAACTGAACAATACATGAAAATCAAAATCCTTTCAGTGATACAAATATGTTTATATTCTAATAAAAACCATCGTCAATTTGTGAGAACGGCATTTTGTCGCTGTAAAACATTTACTACTTGATTGCAAAACAAAAGAAAAGAAAACTGGACTGTTTTTTGGTTGGCCTTTTTTATCTGAATGTTGTTTCCATGAGGTTTTTTAACATCCTTAAAAAAAATATCTCAACGTACCATATTTTTTTAGAGTAAAAACATAGGACTTTGAGGTACCATGTACCTTGAGTTACCAGTATTTTATATTAAAATTTTTGGTAACTCAAAATACTTTCAAAGTACGGTAAAAAAAACCTATTTCCATCCATCTTCAACGTACTATAACCAAAAACATTACCGATGATGACCGGAATCGGTCGAAGACCTCCTTGCTCCCGTGTATCGGCTCGTCCAAGTTCGTCGTGATGGTCTTCCATCATAAGCAAAACCCAAGGAAGAGTATGAGATCGACACAGATGATCGCCAACCAGAGACCTACAGAAGAGAAACTGTTCCCTGAAAGCAGCAATGTGTTCGAAGCTAGCTACGAAGAAATGATCTATCAGCCAAGGATAGGGTTCCTTGTGAGATATGGTTTCTTATATAAGCTGCGCCAGATGTCCTTGGTGCCATGAGATACCTGATTCAGCAAGAAACTGAAACGAGTGCCACATGTAGCCAAAAAAACAAAAAAGAACACCGAAAGTTCTTCAAAAATGGAACTATATTAATAAAATAATATATGGCATGAGTCATAGCTCCTTGGACAAATCTCATCTCAACTCTTAGTCAAATATTTTGTAGCCAGAAGATACGGATCGAGCTAACTAGAGACAGAGAGAGAGAGAGAGAGAGCGTTCATAGCCATAAATGTGAGGTATGTCACAGTAAGCATGTAGTTATTACGAGCCCAGTAAATCGAGGTGTATGAAAATGGATAGTAACAAATGATTCATATGAACTGAAACATTTGAGGTATTCTAATTATACATATATATATATATATATATATATATATATATATATATATATATATATATATATATATATATATATATATATCCTGAAAGAATTAATACCAAATATTTACCATGTTAGGTATCTATTTTCACCATGTCAAAATATGGATAAGAGGAAATTAATGTTTAATTTCCACATCGTTAGATGGTCATAAAAAACTTTGAACATATTTTTATTTCGACCAATAGACTGTGTTGTTATGTCTCGATTATTTGTGGTGTGCATTAAAGGGATACTTCCTTGAAATGTACTGAGGATTAATCTTCTAGAAGATCTATCTTTTTTAGGGAAATAGAAGGTTTTTGTCACTTCCTCCTTTTAGAAAGCGATTTTGCAATAGCGTTGACTCTACAGTTGACAACTTTCCTATAGGACTTGGAATCCAACAGGACAATCAATATGTTGCAAACTGTCCATACCTTTGTAATTATGGTTCTTATGTTTCAAGTTATATAGGTTTATGTCCTTCACTAGCACTTTACTTGAATTTTCCTTGAATTCAATCATATAAGGCAGATAGTACATAAAACAGATGGGGCGATTAGTGGTAAATTGTAGACCAGTCCAAGCTCAGTCAACCTAATAGTGCATTGGGCAGGCTCGAACCCATCCTATGACCTCTTTCGGCAGGAGATAGGAGGTGGGTTAGTTATCCGACGCAGAAAACATTATAATAAATTAGTACATGATTAATTAATTATTTAAAAATATAAAATAGATTAATATGATTTTTTTAAAAAAACTTTCCTATAGAAACGTGCGCGCGAAAAACTGAGAGAATCTAGTTAGCTTAACTTGTGTGCCGAACGGGACGGGGCCTATGTGGCCCAGAAGCCCCAAACAACACAAAACGCTCAAAAATATACCAGGAATTGAGACTACCCACGGAAAGGGGATGGTTTTTGGCTCCGTTTGGGTTGAGAACAGACGGTGCAGTGCCGGTTGGCAGGATTGCAGTTGCAGTTCCTTAGATTCAACAATAAACTTTGTGCAACTCCTTTATCGAGTCTAGTTAACCTCACAGCAAAATCTATTACTTAGCAGCCTTTGAACTGTGCTGCTCCTTTGGAGGCAGGTAAAAGGGATTACCATCCTACAGTACAGTGATCTAAGTAGCACCCAAGATCCTGGGTGTAAATTTTTGTAGGAGCATGAATTTCAGATTGGGTATTTAAGAGGCTAGGTTCCCTACTTGAGCTAAGTTCCCAGCATTTCTGAAATAAAAAAATAGCTGCATATATCCGAGTGGATATAGAGACCGGGTAAAAATACCCTTATCTTAAAAGAAAGGGATTACCATCCTGTCAAGTACGGTCCATGTCAAAATATACACAAGGTAGTGGTCACTGTGTCCATATGCTCCTCCTTTGTTGTTTGGATTCTTGAGGAAGCGCATGTTCTTAGTTCAGTTAAGGCCGCGTTCGGCAGTCGGTGAGAGGTGGCTTAGTTATCCAGCGTCAAAAATGTAGCAATAGATTAATATATGAATAATTAATTATTAATTATTAAAAATATATAAAATAGACTAGTATAATTTTTAAAACAACTTTCCTATAGTAATTTTTTTCAAAAAATACACCGCTTAGTAGTTTGGAAGTTTGTGCGTGGAAAATGTGGGAATCTGGTTTATTTACCTGGTTTGCCAAACATGACCTAAGTCTATCTTTTCATAAGGATGTTTCTTTGACTTCAGCATCTGTTAACAGATAAACACTATAGACATCTCAACTGGTAGTATTATACCAGCATAATAGAATGGACCAACGGTTTATAGGTGCATATCAGTACTTTACTAACTTAGTGATGATAGGCAATGTTGATATTTAGGATTTTATTTGTCAATATTTTGTATCAACAAAATTAGGGTGACACATGGTAGCAAGGTTCAGCCTCTCAAGATAAGATAATACTCTACTCATTGTATCCAGATTGATTGTTTAGAATTCTATAACAAGCTTAGGGGTTGTTTGGATCCCGAGACTTTTTTTTAGTCCTTTGTCACATCGGATGTCTGGACGTTAATTAGGAGTATTAAATATAGACTGATAACAAAACTAATTGCATAAATAAATGCTATTTCATTAGACAAAATTTTGAAGCCTAATTAATCCACGATTAGCAAATGTTTACTGTAGCATCACATTTACTGATCATGGACTAATTAGGCTCAATAGATTCATCTCGCAAAATAGTCCATAGAAGTTTTTTATTAATAGTCTATATTTAATACTTCTAATTAGTGTCAAAACATTCGATGTGACATGGACTTAAAAAAAATTGGATGAAAACAACAGACACTTAGTAATTGTCCCCCTGAGGATCTCTCCGCCCTCTTATATATACCGAGGGACAGAGTTATAAAGATAAAGATATAATCTAATAAGGTAAGCCTAAACCAATTTGTATGCAACTAGTTATAGAAACCAAGACACAAAATATCACTCATTTCCATATAACTAATCGATTATAGCTTGGTATCTATTATTATAATTTTTTTACAATTCTGAACCCCTTCATTACACAGATGCGTATAGCGCATGAAATACCTCGTACCGTCCGATCTGCGATAGACAAACGAGAGCGATCGCTACAGTAAATATGAAACAGGGATTCGAAACAGTTTGAAACACTGTTTGCAGTGTTGCTAGGATAAATGACTGCAAAGCACTGTACGTTGCTGCTGCTCTCCTCACATTTTACTGTACGACTCTGCCTTTGCCGTCTGATGGCAGAGGATCCGGATCCAGTTATAAGAACCGTTGCTAAAAACAAATGAATATTCTATATAAAAATAAATAGCTTTGAAGTGATGCTGCAGACTTAAAAGTCTACAAATTAAAACTATAATTCGCAGATCATTTTTTTCAATTGGACAATATATTAGCAAAAGACTGATGCAAATCTTATTACTTTTTGTGGATCGTCTGTATGGAAATTTCATGTTCTTTCCTAATTGTTCAGACAAATTTGGCCATCTTCGGTTTCATATGTCTTCTGTTCCGGCTGCATTTTATTCGCTGCCTAAACATATTTCTCCTTTCCTCCCTGGTGCTTTCAGTATTACTCAGGTTTTTACTAACATAATAATTTTCTTGGATTTCTGAACTCTCATGAGGAAGTTCCTGCAATGACGGGAGACGCTAACGATGGCCCGGGAATGCAACTGGCAATGGGAGTGGGGCGGCGACGACGTCGACGGCGATGGCGTGTGCGAAGTTGGGAGCAGACGAGCGCGAGTGCGGTGGCACGTGGGGTGGCGGCGACGACGTGCGCGAGTACGGCGGCGGCGGCGTGCACGAGTGCAGCTGCGGCAGAATGAGGCATGGGGGAGTCCTGTGTGTGCGCACGTTAGGGTTAGCATTCTTTTTAAGCTTGGGCCAATATATGCTAATTGGACCTGTTTTGATTTACACGTGAATACTAGTGTTATCATAGTGGTTTTCCCGACGGGTATCAGGGATGGGTATATATAGAACGTCTTCGTACCCGTCATACCCATTGTAAATAAATTGTTGCCTATTTTGATACCCGCGGGAAGAGATATGATCTCATACCCGTCTCATAATAGAGCAAATACCCGTCGAGTATCAGGTATCAGGGCCGCGTTGCCATCCCTGGTGATGAAGCAGTGGCCAGTGGAGTTCTTTTCTTCCGTAACCAACTAGCAAAATACCTATGTTTTTGCTAGAGAATTATATACAAAATAATATATGGTTTTTCTTCCAACTATACTAATATTACTTGTTTGAACTATTTTATAATATCAAAAAAATATCATGAGCTATTTTACAAAAGAAAGCACTGACAGTGCAGATTCACTGTCACCCCCACTAGAAACATTTAAAGTAGTATAGATTTGTTTGACACCCTTTTAAAATTAGAGGGAGTGTGGGATGCCCAGAGCATAGAATTCTTAAAATTAGTTTGCAATTTTCTTTATTCATTTGGGATGTCTACAGTGGCGGATCTAGGATTTGAGATATGGGTGATCCAACAATTTTTTTTAATCACAGTAAATCTAATGATGCTAATATATTAAATGCACGTCTAAAAGTGAAAACGTCTTAAAACATATAAAAACAATAGTGAAGTGAAATGTTGACTCAAAGAAGCATATACGCTAGAAAAGTTAAAAGAATAGCTTACTACTTTTTCTTTTTCGGGTCTGCGCCTTGTAATACCCGTAAAAGTGTTAAAAATATCTTCTCATCCACATGAAAGAAAGAGATGTAATATCCCCATCTTTCTTCATATTTCACAATTCTGCAATACAGTAATACAATTAATAATTCAATATCACGTAACAAGAGTTTAAACTTTTAGAACTGCAAAATAAAAAAATACACCAGTACAATTGTACAAGTACAAACCTAGTCAAAAATTTGTATTTCTGAGGGTTGAGTTGTTGATTGCTGTCAATTACTTTATTGTTTGCTACTAGTACTGTGCATCTATCAGTCTGCGTCTGCGGGCTGCCCATTGCTCGCGTGATCGCGTCGTCTATGCAGACTGCAGCCTGCCGCGGCGCCTGAATCCTGATGCGGGGTCGCCGGATCGCCGACGCCGGGAACCGGGGTGCGCGTGCGCCGGCCAGCGGCTGAGCGCTCCGCCGTCCGGTGGTGATCGCCCAGACAGGAGCCAGGAGGAAACAAACCGACGAGGCGGCGAGCGACGAGCGACGAGCGACGAGGCGATGCGATCAGGCGACGAACTGACGAAGATGGGATGACGAAGAGCAAACGACGACGTTTCTGTTTTCTTCCACCTTCCACGGTCCCACTGGACCCACTCCCACGGACGCCGAGATACATAGCGCTGATTGCTTGCGTCATTTTCTTCTTTTTTTTAATACCGGGGGTTCCGTCGCACATATTTTTGGGTGGTCCGGCGACCACCCAGACCACCCTGCAGCTCCGCCGATGGATGTCTATAGCTGCAAACAAATTTGTTTGTGATTTGCAGAGGAGCGACGCTACATTTTCTGCCGTCATTCTTTTGGATTTCATTTATTTGTTCCTTTTTCCCATCCTTATGTGTTTGCCGCTCGGCGCCTGGAGGAGGAGCTGATTTCTGATTGATATCCTTTTTTTAAACAAGTATCCACTGGAGAATTGTCAAGGAAAATCTGATTTTACTGTATTACTACTCTGTACAAATTAACTGAATTATATATATTCACTCTGCTATATACATCACATGAGAATAATAGCTAGATTAAATTTACTATTCCTCTTTGGTATAAATTTACTTCTCCCTTTGGTGCAAAATGTATTTTAGGCAAATATATAAAAATCATTTTGTGTTCACATAAATACATGTATATATTTGCTCACATTTATTTTTTCCAAAATTATATATCGTCTTTTAATTGTTTTGATTTGCATTATAAAATATTGCAGTAACATTAGCATGTGTAAATCACTAGTCCAAAAACAATTGCCAACTCTAATAGAATAAGACAACGACAATTCAGAAACTCAATGCTGGAAAAATTCATGAATAATAGCAAACTTAGTACCATGAAATGTATTTTCTCATCTTTATGATAAAAAATCCAGAACCACTTTAATGAATGAATGTATAAATATGTCAATCAACTATATAATATAAAATGCCCAATGGAGCCTAAAATATCAACAACTGACTAACGAATGTGACACTTCTTCATATTAATTATTAAGTAAAGTGCACCAGCGGTCCCTAAACTTATGTGCATGTGTCATCTAGGTCTCTAAACTCTCAAAATGTATTTTTGGTCCCCAAACTTGTCTGGGGTGTCATATAGGTCCAAACGGGCTCCGACCCACTTCATTCGTTGACGTGACATGCCACGGTAGCGTCTACGTGGCGCTAACATCGTCTGGCTGCCGCCTGCGCCGTCGCGTGCCATCCGTCTCCCACTCGGGCGAGCGCACATGTGAGAAGGGAATGAGATAGCATACGAAAGGAGTGGAGGAATCGAGAAGGGAGAGAAAAAAATAAGGAGAGAGATACTGTAATGTGGGACCCACATGACCCCACCAATACGTAGACGCCACCGTGGCATGCCACGTCAGTGGATGGAGCGAGTCAGAGCCCGTTTGGACCTATATGACACCCTGGACAAGTTCGGGGACCCAAAAATGCATTATGAGAGATCAAAGACCTAGATGACACATGCACACAAGTTTAGGGACCGCTGGTGCATTTCACTCTTAATTATTTATTGGTTCCTTGATCAGTCTTATCTCTTTCAGCAGCTCCTTTGATTAGGAAGGAGCTGATATCCAAAGAAATGTGCATCATTTGTTTTTTACTCCTTTTGATTTGGAACGTGATGAAACATAGATGACACAACTTGTTCATATTATAGTACAAAACAATGGATATATAGTTTGGAGCCACACCGAAAGAGCTTTTGATCAATCTTTTACGAGTGACTGTTGACATCATTCTTCACTGGTCACTTAGTTTACTACAAGTGCTGGAATTGTTTGCATGTACTCCACTGTACCTAATTAAAGTATGTCGACACCCATCCTGGTAGTAAATGACGTTGCATAATACTCTATCAGATCCAAATCATAAATATTTCGATATTATCCAGCAGTCATAGATTAAATACAAATAAGAACAATAGTCATTGATAAGATGGGTTCAAATGTGAAGTTGGGATTGGAACTCTGCCTTCAAAATCTGTATTAGTTCGCTCTATATACTAAGTGAACACATATTCACATATCCCACTTATACATCCATTTGAATTTCGTGTAAATGGATGCCCTCATCACCTAAATTTGCAAGTTAGCAGTAAACCATCCTCATCCACCTAAATTTGCAAGGTAGTAGTAAATCATCACCACACAATAACTTGCGGACTACCTAAGCCTAAACAACACCACTGCTAGGTTTCAAATAGGTTGAGTTGTTATATTCACTACACTTAAGGAATGATGCTCCTTATCTCACCGTTTACATAATAGAGGTCTAGAGCTCCTCCGATGTAGACCATGACATAAAACACATGCATCATGCAACATAGATTTATGCTCTGATACCAATTATAATACCCTGCTTCTAAATGGAACTTTTATACTCTCTTCGTATAAAAGGGTTAATCTTGGCATACCATGATTAAAGCAGTGAGACTTATAAGTGGCACTTACCAATATAAGCTCCTATGGTACTACTAAACCACCAACACACAATCACTTATGGGACTTATAAGACCAAACCACACAGCCACTAGTCTTCAAATAAGCTGGGTATTATAATTACAAACATGAAATTGGGTTTATTTTATTTTATTAATGTAACTTCTATATGAAAATTTTTAAAACGTAATGTTTAACAATTCTATAAACAGGCTAATGAAAAAGAAGTGAGAAGCTTAAGCCTGTAATCACTCCAAACTTAATAAATGAGCATGATTGGGCGCGAAGGGTGATTGACAGTTAGATGAGAACAAGTTTAAATATAAAGTGATTGGTTGGAGTATAAAGTTTTTAATTGCATGAACTTCTTGCCCGTTTTACTAATTAATGGAACTTTGGGAGCTAATTTGTTGAATAAGAACATCTCAAAGGAACCCAAGCTGGAAAGTGCCATCCCACTAGTCTCACTCATACTCATGTAGCAACATATTATTTTGCATCCAGATTAAAGGCATCAAATGAAAATTATTTTTACCTTCTTAATAGGATCACTACGCCAGAACGGCACACCTGTGACGGAATACCACTGACGGGCCAATGGCCCGGTCAGAGTTATCCATCACCTCTGACGGGTTGTAACCACATCCATCACAGGTGTGGCATCCTGCCGCGGCCTGAGCTAGGCCTAGCAGCGGCCCGTCACTGGGGTTCGATACCACTGACAGGCCAACGTGGAAAACCGTCACAGGTGATATCCCATCACGTGTGACGGGCCGTACAACTTAAGCCGTTTCTAGTATGCCGTCACAGGTGACGGCATTTCCAGCTCTAAACCGTCACAGTTGACATCCCACTACCTTTGGCGGGTAATTCTATAAAACCGTCTAAGGCGTGTATTCGTGCTATAAATACCCCCTAACTGCCAACTGTTTTCTATCCCGACCAGTGCACTGTTCACAGTTGGGTTGGGAGGACAAATGGGGCGAATTTTTGCAAAAATTGGAGGTAAAATAAGATGTTTGACTTTTTTCTTTCAATGTTTGACCATTTGTCTTATTCCAAAAATAATGGAAATATTTTATAATATTTTTTCAATCAAACATCATATAATATTTCTCTATGTTATTTATTGCAGATGGATCGGAAGTGGATGTACCATGTTCATCGTTCATCCACGGAGTATAGGGAGGGGGTCACTGAATTTATTAAATTTGCGGACAATGACAGGAAAAGCAGGATGAGCCTATATATATCGTGTCCATGTAATGACTGTAGGAATGAAAAGATGATCCCTGATAGTTCAGAAGTGCATTCTCATTTGATAAGGAGAGGATTCATGGAGAATTATACATGTTGGAGCAAGCATGGAGAGCAAGAGGCACCTGATGTTGATGTTGATGAGAAAGTGTCGGATCAAAATACAGTGAACGTCGCCGCAGTTCCAGAAAGCATGTTTGTACCGTCTTCGTTAGGTGGAGATACCATTGATGTCTATCTCAAATATTGCATGACATTGAAGACGCAGATGACAACGACAGAGACTTTGAGAAGTTTAGTAAGTTGGTGGAAGACTGTCAAATACCCTTGTATGATGGATGTAAGTCGAAGCACACCAAGTTGTCATGTGTGTTGGAACTCATGAAGCTTAAGGCAAGTAATGGATGGTCCGACAAGAGTTTCACATAACTTCTTGAGCTATTAATGGATATGTTGCCAGAGGGGAACAAATTACCGTAGACAGACATACGAAGCTAAGCAAGTGTTATGTCCGTTGGGTCTAGAAGTCAAAAGAATTCATGCATGTCCGAACGACTGTATTTTGTATTACAAGCAATATGCTGACCTGGATGTTTGCCCTGTATGTGGGGCTTGTAGATACAAACGTGCAAAAACTACAGGTGAAGGAAGTAAGTCAAAGAGGAGAGAACCTGCAAAGGTTGTGTGGTATCTCCCAATTGCGGAGCGCATGAAGAGAACATTTGCGAATAAGGAACAAACAAAGCTAGTGCGTTGGCATGCCAAAGAACGGAAAGTCGATGGCAAGCTAAGACACCTAGTAGGTGATTTGAGCAGCCGTCATAGTACTTGTGAACTATAACCTCCCTCTCTGGTTTTGCTTCAAAAGAAAATATATTATGCTTGTCATGCTCATTCAAGGACCGAGACAACCTGGCAACGATATTGATGTGTTTCTTGAACCAATGATCGATGACTTCGCGACGCTTTGGAATAAGGTACACGTACTTGGGACGCATATGCACAGGAGTATTTCAACCTCCATGCGATGGTGTTTAATACCATCAACGATTATCCAGCCCTTGGCAATCTTTCTGGCCAAACGGTCAAAGGAAAATGGGCATGTTTGGAGTGTATGGAGGAAACAAGAAGCAAATGGTTGAAGCATTCACACAAGATGGTCTACATGGGTCACATGAGATTTCTCCCACGCTATCACTTTTATAGGAATATGACAAAATTTCAACAGCCACAGAGATACAGCCAGACCCCCACAACAGCTAACAGGGACAGATGTGCACAACTTATTGATGGGAATAACCAACGAGTTTGGAAAAAAGAGAAAAACTATAAAGGGAAAAGATAAGAACACGTGGAAGAAAAAATCAATATTTTGGAGACTACCATACTGGAAGGATCTTGACGTTCGCCACTGCATAGATCTGATGCATGTCGAGAAGAATATATGTGAGAGTTTGATGGGGTTACTGCTTAACCCTGGTAGTACAAAGGATGGTCTCAATGCCCGACGAGATCTACAAGACATGGGTGTTTGTCCTGAGCTACATCCCGTTACCATGGAGTCCGGCAGGGTATACCTTCCTCCAGCTTGCTACACTCTATCGAAAGATGAGAAGATGAATTTGTTGACATGTCTTAGTGGTATAAAGGTTTCATCTAGTTACTCGTCAAGAATTAGTAGGTTCGTTTCACTGCAAGACCTGAAGCTGGTAGGAATGAAGTCGCACGATTGTCACGTTCTTATCACACAGCTGTTGCCCGTTGCAATAAGGAATATTTTGCCTCTAGAGGTGCGACACACGATAATGCGGTTGTGTTCCTTCTTCCATGCTATCGGCCAGAAGATCATTGACCCTGAGGGACTAGATGAACTATAGGCAGAAATTGTGAGAACGCTATGTCATTTGGAGATGTACTTTCCTCCTACTTTCTTTGATATAATGATACATCTTCCAGTGCATCTTGTTAGACAAACAAAGTGTTGTGGGCCTGCTTTCATGAGGCAGATGTATCCGTGTGAAAGGTATATGGGGATCCTAAAGGGTTTTGTACAGAACCAATCCTACCCCGAGGGAAGCATCGTTGAGAGTTACACCAGCGAAGAGGTCATCGATTTTTGTGTGGACTACCTGTCAGAAACCTCTTCAATTGGATTACCACGATCTCATCATGAGGGGAGGCTTGACAGTGTGGGTACTGTTGGACAGAAAATAGTTAGGATGGATCGAAAGGTGTATGACAAGGCTCATTTCACGGTACTCACGTATATGACTGAGGTAGCGCCGTATGTTGATGAACACTTGGGATTTCTCCGACATGACAACCCAGGCCGATCAGATAGTTCGATTAGAAACAAGCACATGTCTTCCTTCAACGAGTGGTTTAAGAACAGAATTGCAATCGAGCAGAACTTGTCCAGTGAAACACTGAATTGGTTGTCACAGGGTCCTGAATGGAGTGCCACAACCACCTTTCACACGATCAAGCAAGACAGTAAATGCACAGTGCAGAACAGTGGGTTGCGCATTGAGACCGATAGCGACGATGGTGGTAGGCGTGATCAGTACTATGGTAGAGTAGAGCAAATATTGGAGCTAGACTACTTGAAGTTCAAAGTCCCGTTGTTCGTTGTCGCTGGGTCGATCTTGGCAATGTAAAAGTTGATACGGAAGGTTTCACCACTGTCAATCTGGCTAACAACGCCTATAAGGATGAACCTTTCGTTCTCGCCAAACAAGTTGTTCAGGTCTTCCGTATACTTGATCCGTGTAACAAGAAGCTACATGTTGTTCGTGAAGGCAAAAGAAGAATTGTTGGATTGGATAATATCACAAACGAAGACGACTACAACCATCACGTGCATGGCATAGGTCAAGAAATACCTCTAGAAGAGGAGGAAGAAGAAGATGGTGTTCAACAAGCCCGTGTTGACCATGAGGAAGGATTATTTTTGTAATTTATGTCCACATGCACCCGCATAAATGAAGTGGATAAATTTTTCGATGAATTTTGAATTATTATGATAAATTGCATGAATTATGGATGAATTAAGGATTATTTTGATGTAGTGGAAGAATTTTTCGATGAATTTAGGATTATTTTGATGTAGTGGATGAATTTTTCGATGAATTTAAGATTATTTTGATGTAGTGGATTAATTTTTCGATGAATTTTAAATTATTGTATGAATGGATGAATTTTAGATGAATTTACGATTATTTTGATGCTGTATGTTTTTATTTTACTAATTAATTAAAAAATAATACACTAGGTTAACCTTCAAGAGGCCGAACCCTAGGTCAACTAGGGTCAACCTTACCTTTGACGGGTAGCAACTATGGGCCCGTCACAGATATGTTTACCTGTGACGGGTTGCAACAATAGAGCCGTCAAAGGTCCTAACATCTTTGACGACTCCATATCTTCAACCTGTCATAGGTATGTTTACCTGTGACGGGCCCGTTGTTGGCGCCCGTCACAGATATCTTTGACCCTTGTTGACTTAGGGTTCGGCTCTTCAAGGTTAACCCGAGCAGTGCGTCTCTCACTGTCTCCCAAACTTCGCCGCCGCCTCCCCGCGTTCCCTGCCTCTGCCGTCACCGCCGCCAACGCCGAACCTCGCCCTGACCTTGTCGTCGGCTCGCCTCCCCAACCTCGTCGTCCTACTGCGCCGCCGGCTCCCCAACGTCGTCCTCGGCGCCGCCTCCACGACGCCGGACATCGTCTTCGGTGCCGCCTCCTTGGCCTCGCCATCGGCTTCGGCTTCGGTGCCGCCCCGACCTCCACTGCCTCCCTTCCCTCACTGCCTCCTCGACCTCGGCCCCAACCTCCACTGCATCCCCGCCTTCCCGCCCGCGCTCCCTGCCTCTTCTCCCGGACCAGGTAGGCCGCCCCCATTTGATGAATGGATGGTTTTTTGATCTATGAATGCATTTTAGTTACTGCATTAGATGAATGGATGATTTTTTGATGAATGCAGTTAGTGCATTACATGAAAGGATGAATTTTGGATGAATGAATATATGACTTTTGGATGAATGGATGCATTTCAATTAGTGCATTAGATGAATGGATGAATTCTGGATGAATGAATGGATGAATTTTAGATAAATGAATGAATGGATGAATTTTAGAGAAATGAATGAATGGATGAATTTTGGATGAATGAATGGATGAATTTTAGATAAATGAATGAATGGATGAATTTTAGATAAATGAATGAATGGATGAATTTTGGATGAATGAATGAATGGATGAATTTTAGATAAATGAATGAATGGATGAATTTTAGATAAATGAATGAATGGATGAATTTTGGATGAATGAATGGATAAATTTTAGATAAATGAATGAATGGATGAATTTACGATAAATGAATGAATGGATTAATTTTGTATGAATTTGAATGCAATGTGTACATTTCTGTTAGTGTATTTCAGTTCATTGAAATAATGTTCCTGTATGAATTTTGCATTTCAGTACATTGAAATATATGTGAGAATGTATGGATGAATTTGATGTATTTATATTTTTTTTATTTCGATGGATGAATGGTCAGTGATGAATGCTCAAGAACAGATTAGCTACACTTGATTATTTTGTTGGTTTTAAAGTTGCCATTTTTTGCTCAAGAACAAATTACCAACACTTGGTCTTTTTAGGTTTTTATGTCGGTTGTTTTATGCTGACAAAGAGATTATGTCAACTTGGTCTTTTATAGGTTTTAATGATGGATTTCTGCATAGCTCAAGAGCATATTAGCTACACTTGATTATTTTGTTGGTTTTAAAGTTGCCATTTTTTGCTCAAGAACAGATTACCAACACTTGGTCTTTCTAGGTTTTCATGTCGGCTGTTTTATGTTGACAAACAGATTATGTCAACGTGGTCTTTTATAGGTTTCAATGACGGCTTTATGCTTTGCTCAAGAACAAATTAACTACACTTTATTATTTTTTTGGTTTTAAAGTTGCTGATATTTGGCTCAAGAACAAATTATCTACACTTGTTCTTTTTTTAAAAAAAGTTGGTTGTTTTAACGTCGCATTTTTCCTTTAGGCAAATAATGGTATTTGATGCATACTTTCTGAGCAAATGTGAGGCCATACCTTAGTACAATCAAGTTCTAAAAAATATGAAATTACATGTTGTAACAATGATAGAAGGCTTGTAAGCGTTTACAGATAAATAGACCATGACAACGCCCGCCGCATCCCCGTCCGCCGCGACGCCACCGAGGCAACAGGTAGAACATGACGAAGCCACAGAGGCGGTCAGGGCAATTGAACCGATGACGAAACATCAATACTCCAGGCACAAGAGGACACAATTGTGGAGCCGGTCCGGGTTGGTGATCCGTCGACGATGACGGCGGCCGGACAACTCGAACCTCAAGGTAAATTGTAGGACAAATTTGCAATACATGACAATTTCACAACACCAACCTCCTGTCTATGTTACAGCTGCACCGCAGGAACAACAGAACTCGATGTCGGGGGGACTAGTGCAAGTAGGTCGAGTAGAAACCCTCGAACACAAAACAAATGGCCGACCACGGGGCAGGTCATAAGAGAGGTCGATGCTAGTGGTAGGCCCACAGCGCCGAGAAGTGTCATAGCAAGATGGTCTAACTGCTGCGGGGTGGCGGCACGTGACAATTTTGGCATCCTACACAAGGACATAGGGAAGGTCTCGGAAGCCAAGAAGGAGCGAGCTTGGACGGCTGTGGAAAAATGGTTCACATTTCTGGATGAAGCAAAAGACAGGCTTAAGCGAAAGGCAATCTAGAAGATGGGTAAAAGCTTGGAAGAATTGGAAGTCCAAGCTCCTAAACGAGTACGTCATCCCGCCCGGCAATCGGACACCGTTCACCGAGTACCCTCAAATTAGAGATATAGTGTGGGAGTAGTTCCGCTAGCTGAAGAACATCGACGAGTTTAGGGAGTCATGTGAGGCACATCGCCGACTACAACAGCGGAAGGAGCACCCGCATCGTCTGGGCACAGCCGGGTACATTGGCAAGGAGTAGATATGGGCCCAAGAGGATGCGGCCGCTGTAGCTACGAATCTCCCCGCCCCGTTCTCGGACATTCCAGAACGTCGAGCGCGCAACTGGGCAAGGGCAAGGGGAAAGGTCAACCCGGACGGCTCCATCACTTTTGAGAACAAAAGTGATGTCGTCGTCTATCAGGACCTGGTAAGATCGCACCTTAGCATTAGTAATTCACGTTAGTACGAGGTGAATGATTATTAAAACCTTTCTCGCTTTTTTATAGTTGAATTTGGTTGCCGAACAAGCCTCACAGAGCGAGGTGGAGTCCGTGCCGAAGATGCGCGAGGATGACATTCTTACGAAGGCGGAACCAAAGAACATCCTGGCCGGACACGGGGAATCGGCGTCGACGTGCCTGGAAACATGCCCTGGAAACGTGCCCGGGAAACAGCTCCCAGTACAGGAAATGGAAAGTCTCCAAGGAGGAGAGGGAAGCTCGTTTGAAGGCTGAGCTTAAGGTGGAGGTCATTCAAGAGCTACAGGCAACCATGGACGCCAAGGTGGAAGAAAGGGTTAACAAAGTCTTGGTCGACAAGAACATACCCCGAGGCACACCACAAGTTGTTCATCCAACTCCTCGGGCACATCATGACGAGAGCCCTATCCCTGGTAGGAGCAGTTGTGCATCCACAGAGGTGACGACCCCTGGTCTCCCTGTCGCACCACAACTAGCGGTAGTGGACAATATAGAGGTAATTGATGTTATCCGATCCAAATGTACTCTAACACCTTTGCACGTTCAAATATTAATTCGTAACATTACAAATGCAGAACGTAGCGCAATGTGCCCTATTGGTGAGGGTCCACCCAACTTTCGCTCAGGAAGTCACCGAGGGCATGGCTTTCAAACCATCGGTGAGAAAAGGTCTATGGCGCAGCGCTGCTATCTGGATACGCCAAGGTGTCCATCGATTCAGTAAAAGATAATTGGTCGGCCTATCCACTGCCTGTGCCCCCAATGATGAAATCATGACTTTGGGTGATGCGTGCAAGACATTCATACAGTAGCCTAAGGAAGACATAGTTGTCAAGATGATTCCTCGTCCAAGTCGACCGACGGAGCTCACACCTCCCAAGTCTCCCAAGTCAAAGCTTTCTATCGAGGCTCCGCGTGGACCGGCAATGTCGTTACCGCATTCACCGAATGCACCTGATATGGATTTGGGAGATATTACTAAAAACATGTCTCCGATCAAGACCACAAGAAAGGCCGATAGCTCCCCACAAGTTATCAAGGGACCACAGAAACATGAACGCGGGGGCGCTAAAGGCAAGGGGAAGTCGAGGAGTCGACACCGGCACCCAAAAGGGGGAAGGCTGCAACTTCAGCGGGGGACACCAAATCGAGGAAAGTCGAGAAGGCACCGGCCTAATTTGAATTGGGCAAGCCATTGGTGGACGACCATCTGTTAGTCATGATGGGTATTGTTTGCAGAGAGCTACATAAACAATATATGGAGCTGAGTAATGCCAAGCGAAAAATGAGGGACTCATCAATAGTAGGACATCATGACCACCAGCCTTAAATTTGGCCAAAGAGTATGATTTCACTGAAATCATCAAGGCCTTAAATTTGGCTTGGGGCCCACATGTGACAAAGGGTGGTAGGCACAAGGACGGCAAGAGCGAACTTTATCATGACACCAAGTTCGCATGCACACAACAGATCAGAGACCAATGTGGGTTCCATGTGTGCCACATGTCAACACTTCTAAGAGCGGTAAAAGATTTTGACCCTGAGGTTGTTGCTAATGGCAAAGCTTATTTCGATATCAACTTTATTCTTCTAACCATTTTAACCCCTGATTTATTTAACAGAAAGGTAAAGCTGACACGAAGATTGTACCCATCAACCCTCCCGCTATCAGAGGAAAAGTGTGCGCCTTCATTCTTGCCGAATTAATGAACAAGAAAGGACGTTTCCACACCACTTAGATATTTGAACTAGTCTAATTTAGTGTGATGTACAAATTATAGCTAGTTACTACTCTGATGTGTTCTCACTCAAGGACCGTCACAGGTGTGTTACCTATGATGACTGCTACCTTTGGGCCCGTCACAGGTGTGTTACCTCTTATGGGTCCTAACTGGCCTAAGGGTTCCGAAATTGTACACCTCGGACAGGCCGACAAATATATACCCGTCAGAGGTGGAAATCACCTCAGACGGCTTTTGAGCCGTCAAAGGTGACTCCACTCACCAGTAACCACTGTTCACTGACCATGGCCTAAACCGTCATAGGTGAAGGTTTGGACCCGTCACTGGTAACCATGTCCAGTGTAGTGTGTCACTCCATTGACGTCATAAATATATTACAAAACATAGCTCACATTGTCTACTGTTTCTTGTAATTTCTAAAAATCATTGAGCAACTAGGAGTATTCCACAATATTTAGATCGACCTGTGATCCTCGTAATAGATTTTCTCTGTGTCCCTAGGAACCTATGCCAGCAGTTGTGAAAAATCGTCAAATCACGTCTTTCCTCACTACAATGTGATAGGTATATACCTTTTACATGCTAGAATATACTGGAAACATTAACTCAATTTGGATCGATGATGCCGCCGGCTAGCTATCTGATACACATTGATTCATATGTATGCTTCATATGTATGCTAATGAATCTAGACGCACATATAAAACGTATACATTGGTACATGTATTTTTTTTTGATAAAAGACTCAAAAGAGTCCAGCTTTTACTGAAAGCATATAGTAGTTTGTTGGGGTTACCAGCTTACACACCGTCGCATACAAAATGTTCAACAGAAGCAGACAAGTGACTGGTGGGCTAAAAGATTACACATCGAAAGTATAGCCAGAAGTCTAAAAAAGCGATAACTGGAACAACACAAAAGATTAGCCTATCCCAGATCTCCCCCGATTTATCACATCATTCCTAACATTCCAGAGTGTCCAAGCAACCCCCATCAATAAAGCAATCCTAACTCTGCTATTTTTGTTACCAGCACGACCAATCACTTGAGTGCTATATGATTCAAAGCTATAGGGCAAATCTATCCAATGAAGACCATCTGTAATAATACACCAAACAAAAACAGCAATCGGGCATTCAAAGATTATATGTTGAGCATTTTCAGGATTGTTGCAAAGAACACATAAATTTGACCCATCCCAACCTCTCTTTCTCAGCTGAACAGCTGATTGGATCCTATCCTTAGAAGCCATCCAGCAAAAATGTTTAATTTTCAAAGGGCAGGGGGCATTCAAAATATCATGAAACCTGGCATCATTAATACCTCTAAGAGAAAGAGCCCTGTACATTGACCTCACAGTATATTTCTTGCTCTTCTCCAATTCCCATTGTATAGTATCAACCTCTACTTCTTTGGTGAAATTGGCAATCTCAGCCGATAACTCTTGCCATAGACACAGCTCTTCAACTCCAAAAGTTCTTCTGAAGGTTAAATAGTTAATATTACCTAACACCTCTCTGACTAAAACATCTTGCTAGACCATATTATAAACAACTTGTAATATTTGACTTTGAAAGGGACATCACCATACCAAACATCACTCCAGAATCTAATATTTTCTCCAGTAGCACATTTCCAACTACTCCCAATCCAGAACCATCTCTTAACCTGCATCAAACCCTTCCAAAACTGGGAAGCTCCCACTCCATTTTTACTAAAAAAATTATGTGAGCTAAGATACGTTTTCCTAAGGAGGTTCAAACACAAGCTCTCTTTAACAGACAGAATATCAAAAATCCATTTAGAGAGGAGAGCAAAATTCATGTATCTAGTATCTGTAAAACCTAAACCGCCAAACTCTTTAGGAAAAGACATATCTCTCCATTTGGCCATATGAAATTTCCTTTTGTCACCAATCCCTGACCAATAAAATCTACCTCTGATAGAATCTAATTTCTGATGAATACCTTCAGGAAGCAGGTAACACCCCATTGAGTAAATAGGAATACTAGATAAACAGGAATTAATCAGAACATCTCTTCCTCCATAAGAGAGTGTATCACAATTCCAAAAACTCAGTTTTTTCTCAATTTTCTCAGGAATATAGTTAAACTGGTTTTTGGAAATTTTATCTGGACTAATAGGGAAACCTAGGTAATTCATGGGAAACTTACCTCTAGGGAAGTTGAGCATATTGGCAACCCTTAACTCTTCTTGGAAAGAAAGACCTACAGCAAAAACCTCACTCTTATGAAAATTAATCTTTAAGCCCGACATCTCTTCAAAGCAGTACATTAAAAATTTTGTAATACCTATCTCTTTATCACAAAAGGGAAGAAAAATAACAGTCTCATCAGCATATTGAAGGTGGGTTAGTCCTTCAACTAGATTAGGTACAATCCTAGAAAGAAAACCTGACTTTTTAGCACTATCTAGAATTCCTGCTAAAGCATCCCCAGCAAAGTTGAACAGGAGAGGAGACAGGGGGTCTCCCTGTCTCAACCCTCTGTAAGTACTAAAAAACCGGGTCCTCTCATCATTTATTTTGATGCAAACTTTCCCCCCTCTCCTACAATTGTTAACCCAACCTATCCACCTCTTATCAAAACCTTTCTTCTCTAGCACTTCTACAACAAAATCCCATCTTATCCTATCATAAGCTTTCTCAAAATCAATTTTCCAAAGTACAGCTCATTCAATACCTCATGGGCCATGACACAACCATCCATTATATATCTACAGGTATGAATGCAGTTTGAGAAGAAGAGATGATGTTAGCAGCAACCTCAGTTAGTCTATTTGTAATCACCTTACTAATTAGTTTAAAACTCTCATTCAAAACACAGATAGATCTATATTGTTTAATACTCGCAGCATCCCTGATTTTTGGTATCAGAGTAATAATTCCAAAGTTTAAGCGTTTCAAATGGAGCTCACCATGTTGTAACATAATCAACATCTCAAGAAAATCATCTCTAATTTCGTTCCAAAAGGTTTTATAAAACTGAATAGGGAAGCCATCAGGGCCAGGGGCAGTATGGTTCTTGGCGTTTTTATTACAGTGTCCAATTCTTCTCTAGAAAAATTTCTGGAAATAAGAGAAAGCTCCTCCCCTGTTAATCTGTTGTTATCTTTCCACATCTCTTCTTTCAGGTGAATGGTCGACACTCCATCATCTTTAAACAACTCTTTATAGAAATTAATGATATGCACTCTCAGCTCACCAGGGTCATTTAAAATGGTCCCATTATCATCTAAGGATTTAATAACTCCTTTTCTTTTTCTGCCATTAGCAATTCTATGGAAGTAATTGGTATTCCTATCCCCAAAAAGAATCCATTGAGATCCACTCCTTTTTTGCCACATTAGTTCCTCTGTTTCAAACATGTTTTCTAGCGCACTTTCCAAATCATTTCTCTCTTGCCATTCTCCAGGTATTAAATCTCTCTGTGCCGCCAATTGGTCAAGCCCATAGATACTGTCCTCCAACCTTTTTTTTGCATCTCTCTGAGCTTTCCTATTATTTCTACTCCACCCTCTAAGAAACTTTCTAAGGGAAAAAATTTTCATGTTCCAAAAATATAAGATATAGGAACTATCTCTATCAGAGAATTTGGAAATTAGTAACTCTTTAAAGCCATCTACTAGGAACCAAGCAGTTTCAAATCTAAAATAAGGGTTTGTTCTATTCTCAGTAACACCAAACTCTAAAAGTAAAGGGGTATGATCTGAACCAATACTGGGGAGGGAACAAAGAGAAGTCAAAGGCCACTTTTGCTCCTAGCTAGAATTCATCAGAACTCTAACTAAAACAACCCTCACAGGAATGCACTGTTTATTAGACCAGGTAAATTTATTACCCTGTCTGTATACCTCTTTTAGCATACAGGAATTTATAAACTCATTGAACATATCCATCATCCCTTCATCTATGTTCTCATTAGATTTTTCATCTATGAATCTGTACATATTAAAGTCTCCTCCAATAATCACAGCGCAGTTTTTCTGCTGAATGAAGCTTTCCAAATCAGACAGGAACACAGGTTTTAAAGAGTCAACTACTGGACCATACACATTAACCAACTCAAAAGAAATATATGTCCCTCTTATTAACAGACAGTTACTAACAAAAAACTCTCCAACAAAGCTCAAAGGTATCATTATTAAACCCTGTCAAAATGCCTCCTGAAGCCCCTCTAGAGGGTTTCACAACCCAATCAAAACTTTTACTATTAGTTAAGTGGTTAAGTTCACTATCAAGAAAGGATTGCTTTTTAGTTTCCTGAATGCAAACAATGTCAGCTCTATTCAGAGAAATCAACTCTTTCAATTGCCCTATTCTATCTCTTTATTTCCTAATCCTCTAACATTCCAGAAAAGAACTATCATCCTGGAGGTTTGTTTTTTTTTTGTCAACCTCTTTTTCTCTTTTCTATTCTTGTCCCCCTTTTCATCCTTATCAGCTATATTCTCATTTTCCTTATCTAACAACTCTTTTTCTTGCTGGTTCTTGAAAGCTAATTCAGCTAACTTCCCTTGTGCAATCTCTTTAGCTCTAATAGTATCAATGTTCTTAGCAATCTCTATCTCATTTTGTCCCAAACATATGTTAGCACCTTCAGCAATTTTATTCAGTTCCTCAGAATCAAATAATTGAAAAACATTGAAAGGATTAGAAATAGTACCTGCCAGCTCCAAGTTCTTCTTCTGGGTCAGCATCTCAGCCCTCTTGGTGACTGAAACAGCTTGATCCCTCTGTCTCTTGCTTTGTCTAGTCGCCACTGGGGGGGGGGGGGGGGGGGGGGGGGGGGGGCTGCCATCTTGCTTTGTCACCTTTTCTCTGAACGATCTCTATAAATTGATCAATCTCCTCACCCTCCTTATCTTCTCTCATTCTCTCTATGTCAGAGAGGGAAGGTATGTCACACTTCTCAGGTAAATTTTCAGCTAGTTTGCCCAAGTCATTGTCCATCATCTCTAGCAATTCAGTCTTTGTCTGTGAGTTAAACAGGATCTCCTCTTCATGTTGTTCCATAGTTCTCTCTTCTATACTACCTTTCTGTTCCCAAATAGTCAACTCTTTTGTATCATAACTGACTGTTTCCTTGCTCACAATTGAGGAGGTATCATAGTTATGCCTAATGTCTATCTGATTCTTAACCATGGCAGCATAAGATCTTTTAGATGCAGGAGGAGCTGATTGAGATCCTTTCTTGGTTTTCAGGGATTCAACAAACTCTCTCATCTCTTGACTTTCCTTTGAAAAAGATAAGTCATCATCGTCCTCTCCATCCTCCCCTTTGTCATCTTTTTTGTCTTATATCATCTCTTTTATCATTATCATCCTCCTTTTCCTTATCATCATCTTTCCTCAAGGAAGAGTTGTCAAGTTCTACAAATTCACCCACCAACTCAGCTATCTCTTTGATAGTGATTTCATTGCGAGCAATCTTAGGTACACCATGAATTTTCACCCATTCATCAACCAACTCATATACTGCCTCTTCAGTCATCCAAGTGGGGACAACACTAGCTTTGATATCTCCGCTTTTGAAATCAAAACTCTTGAAATCAGTGACTTTACACCTAGCTTCTTCAGAAGGGAAAGTGATCAGAAAATCCTTCGAATTCAGTTGTTTTACCTTCCAATCCCACTTTATCTTAGCAAAAACCGTCTTCAGTTCATTCTCAACTTTCACAACTGAGGCGACTCCCTCTCTAACAGTCAAAACACCTCTAACCGGGATCTTAGCCAGCTCTTTATCAGGAAGATCAATCTTCAGACTAAAGAAACCCTGTCCAGGAATTCCATAACCACACAAACGAACACCTCTCTTACTGAATTTTGCAGCCATAACAAGACATTTTGCAGAAATGTGGCCAGTTTGTTGACATGCGGGAGGATTTGAGCATACCGCCTGATGATGGCCATCCTGACCACATCTGAAGCACTTTGGCTTGCTTGCAGATCCACCCACTCCATCTCTCCGTGCCCCTTGCAGATGGGGTTGCGCTGGGATTGGCATGGAGAAGCGTTGATCCTGCGACTTGAACTCCTATTGGTGTCCTGGTTGCCTCCCCTGCCCCCAATCCCACGGGCGTCCTTGACTCCATGGCCCCTGGTTAGGGCTAGGGTTCTGCGCCATGGGTCTCTTCCTTAGCTCTTCTTCATCTCTGTTACTTGGATCCCACCCTTCTCTTCTCCGCCCTTCCTCCTCATGATTACCACCATCCCTGGGATCCCATCTCCCCTCATCGCCCTTCTCCATAGATCGCCGCTTGTTAGCTTGCTACTGCTCCTGCGAAGGAGGGGGCTGCTGAGGGAAGCGCTCCATGACTACCTCCGCTTATGACCGGTTTTCTCTTCCACCCTTGCCGCCGCCGCCCACTCTCCTCGCCCTCTCGCCAAAACACACAACCTCTGTCTGGTAGCTGGAAACCCTAGTTCGAGAGAGGAGTCCTTCGGGATCCAGTACCAACCTTGAGAAATATTGCGCCGTCCCTTCGGAAACAAGTCTTCTAGAAAGAATCCATAGGGCTTCTCGCCATTGGAGGCCTCAGAAGGAAACAGCCCAGCACTGTAGCCACTATTGAGCCCAATAATGGAGGAGTTCACGTGGGTTTAGGAGCCCAACTTGCCACCAGCGCAATCGCCTTTCGTGGTGAGACGTGATGATGGGGAAGTCTGCTTCCTTGCTGGCGATGAGGACCCCGAGCACTTGCCTTCACCGTCGACGAGACCATTGCCCTCTGAATCGCCCTTAGAATCGCCAGAGCCACTCGTCTTTCCTTCGTTCACACCTTTTTCCCACAATGTTCCCGCACAGTCGGGCCAGGAATTCGAGCCACCAGTTACTGACCCATTGGTACATGTATGGATCTATGTAAACTCAGAAAGTCTTATAATGTAGAACGGAGTGAGTACAAAATTCCTAATAACGGAACACCTTATAGAAGGCATTTTCCCCTACGAACACTCCCACGTTGGTCGAAAATTAAAAACTGATACATGTAACATATTATAGGTGGCAGTTCTTAAAATAATCAAGACTAAAAGTACAGGTGGTACTTTCCTTTTGAAAAACGAGATATATAATATGTTATAAATTCCGCTTTTCTAACGAACTATACCCATAGCATAGGGTGTAGCATATTGTATGTATCGATTTTTAATTTAATCAACACCAATAATAAAATGATCTGAGCAGATAGGGGCACCAATAGAAACTCAATCTCTCCCTCTTATCTCCTCTCACTCATCGCCTCGATCTCACCCTCTCCTTCTCCTCCATCTTATCCTCCCTAAAATTGACAGTGACATTGGGGTTATGACGGTCACTCGGTCTTCTTTCTCCCGATGTAGGCTACGTCCTTGGTGGGCAACGATGGATGATGCGGTGACGACCGCACCTCCCTCTCCTCTCTCCTCTACTTCCTTGTGGTAGCCTAGCTGGCCAATTTATAGAAACAAAGGATGCCCACTAGATTCGACCGTATAGAGGTTAAGGGCCACCGGATCTAGCCGTATCACACCTGCATGGGTGACAGTTTGGGTGGTACAATGGGATGGTAGGTTGGACATGTAATACCATTTCATCTTCTCGATTGGCACAAAGGAGAGTTTAGATTGAAATAGTGCAAGCTATGGGTTGGGTGGGTGAAATTTGTGTTGGTGCCTCTTGCTCAAAGCATGATTGAGTCGGCCAGTGTTTTTTTTTTGGCTCATTCAACTTCTATGTAGAGTGGTCCTACTATTGGTGTAGATTGAGTAGATTATATACCAATACATCTTATAGGGTTCTAGTTGGAAAACGAACATTGAGGGGTTTTTAGATTTAGCATTCATATCGGTGGTTGTATTAGTGGTATAAAAGTTTTTATAATAGTTCTATTGACATAAAAGGATGCAAATGGTTTTACGATGTGATAAATGACAGGTTCTGTATTTCAAATGATAACTGACATTTGATAAACCTCTGATGTACGTGTAAGCATTACTAATCCTTATATCACTGCACGATCAAAGTGGTCATATATGAAACCTCGTTCAACTAACCAAAAAAATCGAAGAACGCATGATGAATATATACTTTTGAGCAATATATATATATACTATCAGCACCATATAGTTGGACAAGTAATATAACTATATAGAAAAAGAATTACGTACTAATTAACTCGTATTCGTCCTAGCTTACTCATACGCCACCACCCGAGCAATTAGTTGGCCGCTAGCTTGGCAGCACGATCGAGCACACAATCAAACTACCAAATTAACAAAGGCCACTTCACTTGCTAGCTAATACTCGCTTCGTTGTATTAATTAAGATCTTGACATTAGCCATGGGGAGAGGCGGCTGCTGCGCAAGCAGCTTGCTGGCTGTGTGGCTAGTTGTTGTGGTGTGCTCCACGACGGCAGCTGCTGCTGAGAGCCATGTCGTCGGAGACACCAAGGGGTGGGGGTTCTCCGTCGCGTATGACGGCTGGGCCAGTGGGAAGATCTTCGCCGCCGGCGACACGCTGGGTAGCTCGCTAGCTAGACTAGTTTCTATCTTTACACTTAGCTCGGCTCCATATTACGAGGTTTTCTGGGTTAATCTAGATTTATATTTATATATCAATATATATGTTATATATATATATATAGATTATTAGCACTCATATAAATCTATAAATCCAGATAAGACAGAAAGTCTTATAACGTAGAACAAAGAAAATATTAAATTTACTTTGACTTTACTTGTCTTTTTCTGAAAATATAAACTACTGCCTCTATCCAACAATAAGTGTATTTTCATCTTATTTAAAAAATTATGATTAGTATTTTGTTTGTTATTAGATGATAAAACTTGAATAGTATTTTTTAAGTTTTGTTATAAATTTTATAAATAAGACGAACGGTTAAATGTTGGATACGGAAATACATAAATGCATTTATATTGGGATAGAGGTAGTATTTGGCAACATTGTAAATATGGATATATTAAGGTAGTTGAGAAAAGACCCGTTGCCCCAGCGGCCTAGCTTTTGGGTTATTTGGTCCTCTGCCATAGTTTCCTAGGAATTGGATGGAACTGCAGATAATATTTTCATCGGAGTTAACTGCGTGTAACATTTTTATCTGAGTAAATTGTATTTCGGATCATCTTTTATTGTCCAAGTTCTAACTTTGATGATCTTTAAATCTATTTTTTTTAACTTTGAACTAGATAATTTTGCCAATTTACGATTTGAACTACCCTAGTAACTTTTCTCGTTAGGTATAGTCTCTCTTTTGAGAAATACGTACATAGACTGCACATGTATGGAATTTACCATTATACCAGAGCTGATGTGTTTGAAATCATTGATGTTTACTTAAAAAATTGTTTAAGACGGTCTAAACTCTAACAATCATAATTTTACTTGATATAGAGCAAAGAAATAGGTATAAGTGTGGTCCAAAGTGAAACATGGGTAATAGAATATAGCCCAAACTGCAATTCACTTGTTTTATCCACTACTAAAAGGAAATAATTTAATTAAGCAACAGGTACGCCGCAAAGTTATGAATTCGGAAGTTATAATTAAAAAATGGTATATTTATAATTTTGCGCGAACAAACAAAGTTTACGGGACAAAAAATATAAGTTCTCCACAAACGAATTAAAAGAATCACCAAGAGAAAACACGGATCAACATCATTAATTGGACTCTCTTGCCATCTGAAATGCATACGCAGTGTTCAACTACCAGCCGGGGGTGCACAACGTGGTGGCGGTGAGCGCCGCCGAGTACAGGAGCTGGAAGGTGCGGGACTCGGCGGACGCGGCGGCGACGGCGGCCGGGAGCGCCAGGCTCGACCTCAAGAAGGGCGCCAACTACTTCATCTGCGGCCTCCCCGGCCACTGCGCCGCCGGCATGAAGCTCCGGGTCGTCGCCAACTAACTGTGAACGATAACAAAGCTGGTAGCTGCTTCCCCCGGCAGTTTACATGTTGTGGACCGGGCCTATTTTGTTCAGGGGACTAAATAAATTTGGTGTGTATCTGCGTGTGTACTGCTAGTAGTGTTCATCAGCTGCTGCATGCCGGGCCGTATACCTAGCCGCTTGCTGGCTTCATAGAATATATTAAGCCCTAAATAACCAAAGTGTGCACTGGGTGACATGCACGCGAGTTAGATTAAAAACAGTATGGTTATATAATCTCCTCTGCCAAGTTGATCACGTGTCTGAAATTATATGATGTTAGAGAAACAATACTGTACTCTCCACGAGGTTGTATTACAGTATTACCAGTATAACAGTATAATAGATCATGAACATCACTACATTTTAATACTTTACTAATTCAATGAGTAGGGGGTAATGTTGGTATGTATGATTTTATCAATTCTTTATAAGAGGTTTTGTCTCTTCGTCAGATCATATCGCTACCTAGCACACACTCGATGGCATACTATTTCCCACATTTGTAAATATACTTATCCGGTTCAGTTACATGAAGTAGAGATCATGCAGGTGCCCTATTACCTATATATAAACCAAGTCACCATCTAGTCGCAAAACCCACATACGATCGAAAAGAATCTAGGTTCTGCCTCCTACTATATAATGCATTGTCAATCATAGTCTACTCTGTTCGGTTGCCAGCGTCCACTGGCGATTGGCAATTGGGGGAGTAAGTATCGAGAACCTTCGTCTTCAACATCCTACACTTGGAGAGAAGGTGGTAATAGGGTTTTTGGGTAGCGTGTTACGTGACTACTCCGAGATCTTTCACGACGACTCCTCTTCCTATATGGTCCAGGGTTACGCACCGTCAACAACATCTGACTCCTTTCTGCACGCTGCTCCTCATCAACACTAGAACTAAAACACTTATTACCTGTTCTCTATATTTCTCATATTCCATATGTTCTTGTTTTAATATCTAGTTTATATGTACAGATCGCATGGTGTGAGTATCCACTAATAGAGATCTCCTTATCTATGACGGCCTATTGCATGCCTGGGCTATTGGGCCGTCAGAACAAAGTCATCTCAATCGGGCCTAAAATGAGCCTGTTGTAGATGTAGTCGCACAGCCGAATCTAGGTGCATATATTTAAAGCCTGTCAGAGATAATACTCATCTGTGAAGGGCACAAAATTTATGCCCGATTGAGATTGTCTTAATCATCTCAATCGGGCCGAACTATCAAGCCCATCAGAGATGACACCCATCTTAATCGGGCCTAAAATATGGCCCGTCACGGATGACTCTTATCTCTGACGGGCCTGATGACCCTCATCTCTGACGGGCCTAAATTATGACCTATCACAGATTGCTATTTGTAAATATGACAACTTCATACTATATTTTTAAATACTAAATGATTTCAAATGGAAAATTATCAACAAAAAAGTTGTATAACTTACGAATATTTACAACTTTTATTTTGGTCATTTTTGTATATAACGTTTTTTTGAACAATTTGAATTTGAATTTAAAAAGATGACAACTTCAAAACAACATTTTTAACTACTAAATGATTTCAACTAAAAAAGTCATCAACAACAAAGTTTTATAACTTATCAAGATCTATAACTTTTATTTTGGTCATTTTCTATATAACTTTTTTAAAACAGTTTGGATTTGAATTTGAAAATATGACAACTTTAAACAACATTTTCAAATACTAAATGATTTCAACTAAAAAATTCATCAACAACCAAGTTATATAACTCATCAAGATCTATAACTTTTATGTTTATCATTTCTTCATCCGATAAAGTGCTAGTAACATTGTTCACAAAATTGACATATCTGTGTTATAGTTTATAAACCAGATGAGAAATATATGAATTTTGTGAATCATGTTACTATCACTTTATCGGATGAAGAAATGACCAAAATAAAAGTTATACATCTTGATGAGTTATACATCTTTGTTGTTGATGACCTTTTCAATTGAAATCATTTAGTATTTCAAAATGTTGTTTGAACTTGTCATATTTTCAAAATTAAATTCAAAGTGTTCAAAAACATATTGTATAGAAAAATGAACAAAATAAAAGTTATAGATATTGATAAGTTATACAACTTTGTTGTTGATGTCTTTTTTAGTTGAAATCATTTAGTATTCGAAAATATTGTTTGAAGTTATCGTATTTTTAAATTTGAATTCAAATTGTTCAAAAAATGTTATATAGCAAAAATTCCAAAGTAAAAGTTATAGATCTTGATGAGCTATACGTCGTTGTTGTTGGTGACTTTTTCAGTTGAAATTATTTAGTATTTCAAAATGTCGTTTGAATTTGTTATATTTTCAAATTCAAATTCAAACTGTTTAAAGAAATGTTGTATAGAAAAATAAACAAAATAAAAGTTATAGATATTGATGAGCTATACGACTTTTTTGTCGATGACTTTTTAAGTTGAAATCATTTATTATTTGAAATTTTTTTGAAGTTGTCATATTTTTAAATTCAAATTCAAATTGATTAAAAAATGTTATACAGCAAAAATACCAGAGTAAAATTTGTATGAATGTGGTTGTGTTAAATATATTGATGGTTGTGTTTGTGAATGAATGTATATGAATTGGAGATGTTAGGATGTGACATCCTGCCTCAGGGGTTAATAGCATTAATATGATACTTATACCAACAGATTACAATTTGTTTCCCGGAAGCAATCTTCAAAGAACTACGAGGTTAAACGTGCTTAGCCTAGGGCAATTCGTAGATGGATGACCTATCGGGAACGCACACGAGTGAGGACAAAAGCTAAAAAAATGCCCGTCAGAGATGGGGTGACCTACCGTGAAGATGATGAGTGAAGGCACACGAGTGAGGACAAAAGCTAAAAAAATGCTCGTCAGAGATGGGGTGACCTACCGTGAAGATGATGAGTGAAGGCACACGAGTGAGGACAAAAACTTACAAAATGCCCATCAGAGATTGGTGACCTACCGGGAAGACAATGACTGACTAAGAAATGCACGTCAGAGATGGTTGACTTACCGGGAAGACAATGAGTGACTAACAAATGCACGTCAGAGATGACCAAAGGCACAAATATGATAAAATTTATTTTTTTGGATTATACTTATTTGTGACGGGCCATAATCTAGGCATGTAAAAAATGAGAGTCATCCGGGACGGGCCATAATTATGGCCCATCTGAGATGAGAGTCCATAGATTAAAATTTATTTTTTTATTATACTCATCTATGACGGGCCTAGATTATGGCCCGTCAGAGATGAGAGTCATCTGTGACGGGCCATAATCTAGGCCCGATTAAGATGAGTATCATCCATGACGGTCGGATGCCCGATTGAGATATTTTCTTACATCACTGACCTTTGTTTAGTGACGGGTATGCCCGATAGAGATAACACTTTAAACCCGTTAGAGATAATCGGTTCCATTCTAGTGATAGTAGTTTACATGGTTAATGTTATGATTTTTTATAGAATAAATTAAATCATTATGTGTTTATATAGTCAACACCTGAGATGTGCCGTATGATCAAAATGATATGGAGCGTCGTATTAGCACAAGGACAAATTATAGAGGTGAAATATAGACCCTTTTATTTAGAGAGAAAAGGAAATAGCATGTCACGTCGAGAAATTTACACCAATTTCTTAACAATAGCATGCATTAATCCCGGTCCAGGAATCAACCCAAGTACACACTATAACAACTTAATACCTAGTTCCACGACTTAAAAACAAATAAAAATAATTATCTATCGAAATGCAGCAGAAAAAGATAAACAAGACTAGACCATCTAATCTTCAGCTTCAGCTGGCGATGATGGCTCCACTCCATAGACATTTTTGACGGCGGATTAAACCTCACTTCAACCTTTGGAACTACCTCCTTCTAACAAAGGCTCTGGCTCTTGCTTTGGTAGGGAAAAATTAAGCAAGGCTGAGTACAAACCACGGTACTCAGCAAGTAACATCCAAGAGAGGAGATTAAAGAATGCAATATGGTATCAAGGATAGGTTAAGATTAAATTGCACAAAACAACATTTATTTAGCAAAGCAGTAAATAGACGGAATAAAAAGTAAAGGAAAGCAGTTGAAAATAACCACTCACTGTTCAACGTTATACCACGTTGCAACAGGCCTAAACCGCTGTCGAACGTTACACCACGTAGTGACAGGGTCAACCCTCTGCCCAATGTTACACCACGTTGCGGCAGACCCAAATCACTGCCTAATGTTACACCACATTGCGCACGGTCAAACCAGTTCCAAGTTCATCAATTTATTAAAGGTTTGACTAATACCAGTGAATCTGTCAGTTTGCCCCATAACCGTGGGCACGGTTATTCGAATAGTTTTACTCTGTAAAGGTGTATAACTTTACCCACAAGACGTATCTCCACTACACTTGAACGTGCGCCGGTGTATCACCACGATACCACGGGAAGGAAACCGTGATAGGACCCATCACATAACCCTCCCTATCCAATCGCACCGCACTTCAGGTTTCACCCCCTCCTTTACACCAAGTCGAGCAGTCCCTTCTTGTGCCTTGGTGAATCCGGAAGCATCATAGACCATCATTACACTACGACTCCCATCCATACTCCATCACGTCCACCCTTGCCTTGGTTCGTCAAATAGTTCGAAGCCATGCTTCAAATCCCACCTTACCCATTTCGGCATGTGGCGAGTACGTGTAAGACTTCCAGGGTTTCTCAAAACCATGCACCCACAGCACACCATAAGCAATATTTTAGTTATTATTAATCCACAACGGGAGATTAATCACAACCATTAAAGGTCTATCAAAGTCTAACCATAATTAAATGATAACAGGTGAGCTAATTGAACTAAGCATGGCTAAGCATTGCCTAAGCCTATTTCTAGTCAAATTAACCCTGGGATGACAATAATAATAAGTGGGGAAATCAACGGATATAAAGGTAATTCCCCAATAGGTAAATAAATAAAGTAAAGTAAATTTGCATAAAGTAATGCATGTTTGAATGCAAAGCGGGGGAATTTTATAAACATAGGTTCAATATGATCAAAGAATTGTGTCACTTGCCATGCTCTGACCCACGAGAAACTTCGGCGACGTCTTTGAGAACGATCGGTGCTTCGACAAGCGAAAAGCCAACGACAAACAGAGCAACATGCAAAAACAGGCTGTAAAACTACTGAAACAGAGAAAGAAAATATTTTTAATGGATTCTTGACATTTTTCTGGATTTAATGAAATTTGAATGGACTAAAATGGAGGCTAGATGAATTAGTTATGGATTTTAGAAGTTTAACTGTATTTTTAAACTAAACAGAAAACCTTAATTGGATTATTGCGCAATTAATTGGAGGTGACGTCAGCATAAGAGGAGAGATAAATACTGACAAAGGGGACCCACAAGGCAAAGGGAGGAAACAGAGAAAGGAGGGGAGCTCGGCTCGGCCGATGGCAGAGGAGGGGAGCGGGCGGTGGTGGGTGGCAGCCGGCGTCGACGGCAGCGAGCTCCGGCGAGCGGCGGCGGTCGGCGACCGACGGCTGACGGCGCCAAGTGGCGACCAGCACCGGCGGGCGATGCACGGCGGCGAGCGGAGACACTTGACCACGGCGGCGGTGGCATGACGGCGCGGGACGGCGGCGCTAGGCGGCGGCAGAGGCAAGCAGCGACAGTTACGCGTGCGTGCGCGTGCGGCGGTGGCACGACGACGTGTGCGGCACGGGAAGGCGATGCTGGTGGCGGGACGGTGGCGCAAAGCAGCGGCGACAGGGGGTAGTGGCGTGGCGGCTAGGTGAGGCGACGGCGTGAGCGCGCACGTGTGGTGGCTACCGACGCGGCAAGCGGCGGCGCGGCTGGCGGCTAAGCACGCTCGCGCGCGTGGTGCACCGTGGCTAACGGCGCAGTGTCCGGCGAAAGCGCGGGCGATGACGATGAGAGCGCACACAGCGGCACTAGTGGCGAGGAGTGGGGCGGGCGGCGACGTGGCGCGGCGAGGCAGAGGCGAGGTGCGGCGCGACGGGCAGACGGGCGTGCACGTGCGGCGGCGACGCGGCTAGGCGATGGCTAGGGAGAGAGAGGCGGCGGTTGGCGACACGACGGCGCATAGAGGCGGTTACCGGGGAAGAGGGGCGACGACGGTGCGGTACCGACTCAAGGGAGCGGCGGCATGTGCGTGACCGAGCGACGAGCGCGCGTGAGAACGTGGCACATGGGGACGTGCCGATGGAGGGAGAGGGACGAGGAAGGCGCAGCGACGACCGGCGGCGGGGAAGGACCGCGGCGACGCAGCGACGACATCATCGCCCGAGAAGGGGAAGGGAAGGGGAGACGAGGCGGCGACCATGGCGACAACGCGTCGACGGGGAAATGCGGCCGATGGCAACGGCACGGGAAGCGGGGACGGGCGGCGGTGCCGGGAGGGATGACGGCAACGATGGTGCAGGAGAGGAGAAAGGGGAGCGGTGAAAGGGGAGAGGTGACGCGACGGCTGACGACGTGGCACGCCGGAAGAGGGAGACATGCTGGCGACGACGACCGGCACGACGCAGCGAGGGGATGGCGGTGTCGGCGAGATCGATAGCGGCAACGCAGCCATACGGCGACAGCGACGCACGGCGCACGCGTGCTCTCGGTAGCGCGCGGCGGCAGCCGTGATGGAGAGGAAAAAGAGGAAGGGGAGGGGAAAATAGGAGCTCACCGACGAGGGCGCAGCGAGGAGGAGACGACTGCGTTGGTGAGATCGACGGCGCGATCTCCGGCCACAGCGAGTGGCGGCGGTGACAATGACCAGCGCGGGGAGAGGCGGGAGAGGCGACGATGCCGGCCGGCGATGGTGGCGTGGATGTGCAGTGGGCGGCGCGGAGGCAGCCCGGCAGCGACGGGCGCGTGGGCTGGCGGCGTGGCGCGGCGTGGGAGAAGGAAAACCGGCGTCGACGAATGGAGAGGGGTTTAAATAGGGAGAGAGGGTGGTCGCCGGTATGGAAAGGAGGAGATGGAAGGAAGGTGGGCTCAATTAGGAAAGTGATGGAGCAATTAGTGGAGTGGTGATTAGGTGGGGATTGTGGCGCAATTTGTGGCGGAATTAGTGGCAGAATTCGTGGGAGCGATTGCGCACGTGCGACCGGCAAACGCTGACGTGGACGCGGATGCGGCGCAGCGCAGGTGCGGCAGCAGTGCAGGTGTGGGCGGTGCAGGGAAGCGGCAGCGAGGGGCAGTGCCAGGTTTTTGGAAAGGAGGGGGGACATGGAAAGCGGGGATTGAGACAAGGTTTGGGGGAGTGATTGGTGGGGCAGTGATTGTGCGCATGATTTGCGGCGGAATTCACGGCTTGCGCATGCGCGGCAGGGATTGCGGGGACGCGGGATGTGCACCGACGATTGTGGGCGCGAGCAGGGACATGGCGATCAGTGGTGCAATCACGCGGGCGACGACACGACGCGGGCAAAAGGGTGGCGCGGCTGCGCGGGGAGGTGATGTCTCGGGAAAGCGTGAACAGAACAAGTATTCGCAAAATAGAACCAAAACGTATACGAATGAGAGATTCACATGACGAATTAGAACCGTGACGCGAACCCGTGCACTGTTAGCAGAATGACGACAGGAGTTAGCGACCCATTAAATCGAGATTTAACGATTCGCTATAAACAAAGAAACTAGGGATAAACTAGGAATCCATCTCCTATAAAAGGAAATGATTGAGTCTCAATGGAATAGGAAATAGAGTCCTAATATGTGGGGATTAATTTTTGGATGAGGGAGAGAGATTTGTTTGCACATCAGGGAGGAAAAATATGTGCGACCGAGAGGGGGAAGGGAAAGTCGCACAAAGGGGAGGGGGAGAAGGGGAGTTCGGTCAGGGGGATTGGGGATGGAGGCAAGCTGCACGTGGAGGAGAAGGAAGGATGAAGTGAAAGGAAAGGGAAAAAGAAAAGAACGAAACAATGGAAAAAAAAAAGGAAAGGGAAAAAGGAGGGAGGGAAAAAGGGAAAAAGGAAGGAAAAGAAATTGCCTCTAATCATGCCGATTTTTATTAAGTTTATTTAAACAAATTTTATTCTTAAATCCTGTTAATAATTTAAAATACTTTTGGGACATTTTAGAATATCCAAAAGCTTCCAATTAATTAAATTAATTTATATTTGATTTTCTCTTAAACTTTAATTAACGAATTATTTTTAATGTATTATTTAATTTATTTTTAGGATAGAGTAAAACTCTGATCGTGACGTAGCAATGGATAATACAAGGATAGCTAGATAATAAGAGAGAATTCACCGGAAGTCTCTAGACAACTTTCATACGGCCGCACACCAAAAGTCTGACAGAAAAAGAGAAAATCATAGATGGAATTTTATAGTAGCGAGATATGGTGATGGACAATGTCGGGATACTATCTGGAAATTTTATAAAGCTTCAATTTGATATTTCGCTATTTGGTAACATAGTTCAGTATTCGATAAAAGAAACTTATTGAAGAATAGGTCCATTTCTCATATACTCATGTATATAGGAAAAGTTTTAATTTAAAATAATTCAAAACTAAAAATGCAAAACACTGCAAACTAATATATCATAACCCATAAGTTACAACAAGAGATATACAAATAGTAAGATAGTTGTCCTTATATATTTCAATTGAAACTGTGTATCTGTATCAATTAATCATGCACATACTATAAGTTTGAATTTACAGCAAATATCTCTAGTAAACTTATAAAATTTGCATATAAATACACCACAAAATTAGTTAAAAATACTTTCATAATCAGAACTTCCAATGACATGGATTCAAAAATACTATAACATATGCAATGCTATTTTGTATTTCGAACAACAAAATGGACATAATGAAGGAAGTTTGGAAGAACGACATAGATGCATACGAATAGTATACAAAATTTGGAGGGAAGACGTATATAGTAAAATGGTATAATTCTGTTTTTGGAAGAAATTGCACTTCTTTAGCATAATCATTCTAAATAGTTTATTTTTATGATAATATTTATTTATAACATATCAAAGTAATTCAATTTGTTTTGTACCTATACTTCCTAACAATTTTTTTGCAAAACACCTATCCAAAAGTGTGCAAAGAAGGACTAAATTTGGTAACATATGCAAAGAAGATTTTAATTTGGTAAAATTAGATCAAGAGAACGATAAGTGGTTCATTTGTAGCTGAGATAATGGCAAGGCAATGGCTCAATCTATAGGGAAAAAGGCACTCACAAGCACTGGGATTTTGACATTTTGGTCCTTTTGAAAAACTTGTTTTATAAACGGGCCTAAAAAACTTATTTCGCTAATGGACCTTTTAAGGACGCCAACATCACTGACATTGACGGTTAATAGGACGACGCCAATGTCATTGGCACTGTCCTCAAGCCATATAGACCACTCGGCCGGTGTCGCCGCTGACATGGCGGGGGGCGGCACCAAGGTCACTGGTGCCGCCCGCTGACGTGGCGAGGGCGGCTCCAGCATCATTGGCGCCGTCCTCTGCGGAGGACATAACCGCCCTACGGCAACGCCCGTGTCAGGGACGGCCAAATCTCCTGTCAGGTTCTCCGCGATCAACTCTCCTCCAGTCCTCCTTTCGATTCCCTGCTCAAAAGTTTCACTTGAATTCTGGGCGTTCGTTGTCTTGGTTCTTTCTTTGATCATGACTCCTCCAGTCCTCCTCCTTTCGATTCCCTGCTCACAAGTTTCACTGGAATTCTGGGTGTTCGACCCAAAGACCGGCCGTGTGCAGCAGTCCCGCCCAGTGTCGTGACTTGGTTGGGAGTCATGACCACCGTGATCGCCGTTGCGGTTTCCGCCACCGTCTCCCTTCTTGCGACCACCGCGGCGACGACGATTGTTCCCGCCGTTCTTCGCCTTACTTCCGTTGTCGACACCAACCAGCTTGTCCTTGAACTTTGCCGTGCGGACGGTCACTTCCTCCAGCGATGTTAACACGCTCAAACGAGCTCGATCTGCTTACATGCAAACCAAACTGACGCAACGGCAAAGCAAAATAACAAAGCAAACTAACTAGCCGAAAAAAGAAACAGTAGCATGCAGCCATGCACAAGCTTAAAATCTGCTAACAGGTAACAGCCCTCATGCTTTCGTCCTTGTGTCAGATGATTTTCTTCTTTTTGGGGGCATTAATTGCTGCTTGGTACTGGTGGTGCACTACTACAGCATTTTCGCATGTGAGCCTAAACCATCTTGGCATGCGGTTGGTCTGCCCGCATGCGCGGAAAGGTCTGCAAAGATCACCATTTACGCATACGGGCGGCCCAGCTGCATGGGAAGATCGATCTCTGCATGCGGCCAGTTAGGACGACCGCATGCGAAAATGAATTTTTCCATGCGGTTGTGTACATGGACCACATGCGAAGATGGATTTTCGCATGCCGATATGGATTTTCCCATGCGGCTTCATACATACAAAATGTTATTTTTGCATGCGGTGTGTTAGGTCAACCGCATAGGAAAATCCATGTCTGAATAGCAAATTTAATATTTATTCTAGCCTTCTGGGAGATGTGTCTCGTATTTAATATTAAAATATTTAGGTATTTATTATCGTATTTCGGAATAGTAAGCATATGAGATAGTAGGATTTCTGCTATTACTAAAACAAACAGGAAATACATAATGAAATGTGTACTTTATTTACGTACAAAAGTAATGTTACATATGCCCCACTTGAACAATCAAATGTATAATTAGTATACATGTCATTACATATGTTCTTTCTCCCGCTCTCTGAGAGATTCAAATTTGTCATCCAAAACAAGTTCACTCTCCTTGTCATAGAAGAGACCTCTTGTGTTGCAGATATCACGACGAATGAACCGGCAAAGGTCAGCCCCCACGTTCCGGATAGTCTTGTCGTCGAATCGTTCTGCAGGATGGGGGATTTGCAGGTTCTGCGTACAGAAAGGAACATAGAAGGGTACTAAGTGAGATGTGTGTGCATGCTAGCTAGTTTTTTTTGTAAACAGAGGTCGCGGACTTACGCGGTCACTGGTTGTTCTGTACCTCCTGTTGACTCTGAGCATTTTGCACACATAATATCCGCACAAGTTGGTTACTGGTGGTTGTTTGTGACACTCTGATATAATTACGAGAGACGGATCTCAGTAGACATAATGAAGTACGTAATGTTCGATAAATTGTATTATTGGTAAACATATGTTAGTACCGGCCAACCAGTCCTGAAAGATAACTTCTTGGACAGATCCTATATTGGACCGCCTCATTTGTGGTAGTACTTGTGTGCACTGTTTGATGAAAACAATTATTTATTCTATAAATAGAAGACCGGTAAACACAAACAATTTATATCAATGAAATGTTTACCACTTACAAATTAAAAATAGTGAGAAATTCCATGAATGTATCCTTATCATAGTGTGCGGGTTCCATCGATATGATCAACTACCCTTTTGGATATACAAGAAATAAAATATAGTGATCTCTGCATTTAAGAGAGGCTAATTAGAGATAGAAAAATCCAAAAAGAACTATTAGTTTAACATAAATTACAGAGAGCTTCAACGCGTAGGGGACCATTAAGACATCTTTATCGGCGGGGGCCAACATTGCTAGTGCCAGGTAATATGTGTTGACGTGAAAATGTGAACGTTGACGTGTCACACACAAAGGCCGGGGAGTCGATCTTAGACAACTCTATTGCAAGACCTAAATTCTTAGAAAGATGCGCGGGCGTGCCAGTCAGTTTGATCATGCAACTGACAAGATGAACGATAAAACAGTCCGATCGGCTATCAAGTCAATACGTAACTAAAAATCCAGCCGATCGGATGTTAATGCTGCAATGGTTAGCCGATAAGATGAACGATCGGCTGTAAAAAGCTTAGATGGGCTAGAAACTTGATGAAAATAGAGTTAAAATAAATATTAGACCAACATAACCCGCCAAGTCACTTATTAATCTTTGCTGACCGGACATGTCCCTATAACCAGGTCGAACTAGACATACAGAGATTAGACTTAACCATGACAGTATGCAGTCGAGCACGATATGATTATATAAAACATGAAGATCGATAAGGCTAATAAATAAACCGATGATTACTTGGAATAAACAATGAATCATATATTACGATAGGCTAAAACCAATTTGCATGTAATTCTCATAAGCCGATGCAACATAAATAACTACCGATCTAACTAAATCAAGCCGATTGGTATAGAGATAATGCAGTAAAGTAATCGGCTACTCTATTGATGTAAATATGATAAGCATGTAGATCGGCGAAAATCATCGGTATAGACGGCGGACAAACAACCAAGATCTATAAAATACCTAGCCCAGATTGCTAAAAATAATCATAGAAGATCGGACCCAACCAAGACAGTTTAAGATTAAACCTAGCAATGTCAGGATAGATACTAAACAGATCTAGATTGCTATCAAGCCAATGAGCCGATGATTGGTAACTTATCGGCTGATACCCCGATAAAACAATGAATAAAATACATCAATCTAATATAAACTATCTGACAAACGCAATCTACTAGATCGGACCTAACCGAGACAGTACTAGATTGAATATGTCAAATGGCAAATATCAAACCAACATAGATCGCCCAAAGTGGTCGACCAGATCAACTCAAAACACGAAAGTGATCTAAGTTGAAACTGATATGATAACTAGCAATCGCGCAACTAGATTAGAAGATCGGACCAAACCGAGACGACCGAACCGAGACAGTTCTAATCTAGCCGAACGATTACCGTGTCCCAGTGGAACGTAGGACTTACCCCTTAGTTGGAGTTTGAGACGATGCAACCCCACGTCAGGTGCCAAGTTTCACCGGAGTTGAAACCTCGATTAGGAGGGTGGCGATGCGCCGAAGGTAATTGATCTAATTGATGTCTAGATGATTTACAATGACCTGGGGCACACATATTTATACCCTCGGGTGGATAGTAATCTATGTCGGACACGACTCCTAATAGATAAAAAGAAAATAACAAACTCTATCTCTAACACGACACGGTTTCTAATAGATAAAAGAAAACAAACAAGTCCCAATTGGACTCTAATCTGCTAGAGATAAAATCCTAACTAACTATAACTACTAGATAAAATTACGCCGCCAAGCCTTGGTCTTCACGATTCCCTGTTGAATTCAAACTCTTTCGAATAAAATATCTATCGGTGATTGCACCTTTCCTTATCCGAATCCAATACAGAAATTTACCAAATTTTGCTGTTAACAGTGTGCTACTTCTAGCTTTTTCCTGTGGTGCAGTTTCTGCACAGTCTTTCTATTCCTGGGGGTCTTGCCAGCCAATTAAGCACAATCACCTCTCAACTCAACGGTGTGTTGTGTTCTGCAGATGCTTGTTGGATCAAGGTATCCAACCGATGTTCCAATTCTATCGGCTTCGTGGAATTGCATCCTGGAAATTGAAATTTGAAGTAGTGAGATTTCGTTTGTTTGTTTGGGATAATACATGTAACGTATATAAAAGAGTTCAGACTTATAGACAGAACGCCGCAACGAGATTCATGTCCATTTTATCTAGCTTGTAGAGGGCGTACGAGTCTCGGAAAGTGATAAAGAACATCCCATTAGGTCCACTCATGAAAGCTTCTTCCGGGACGGCGGCGCTTATGAAACCCAGACCCTTCCTAGAAGCCTTGATATACCATTCATGCATCGCTCTCATTTCCCAGGGTATATCGTTCATAAGATAAGTTGGCAAGAATGGCTTGCCATTCTCACAACTTTCAAGCACATTTGCAAATAACCAAGATTGAACTTCACCTTGAGCCGCTAGTACCGAATTCTGGCTGTCTGTCATGATGTTTACAAGTACCTTTTCTCTTATCAGAATTCTGAATGCTGAAAACATGAACTTCTCCTTATCCTTGTCAATCTTCTTTGGGTCGTAGGTTGATGTCATCTTTGGAATCAAATGACGAGGTTCCAAAGGAGTTGACTTCGGTTTGGATTTAGTGCCTACCAGTATAGGCACTTGTTCTACTAGGGCAGATTGAGGTGTTGGTGGAGAGGACTGAACTGGTCGCACAGGAGGGGGCCAGGCTGTTTAGCTAGGGAGGTGGGAGCAGCCTGTTGTGCAGGAGAAGGGAGAGCATGTTGTTCTACATGAGTGGTGGGAGTAGCATCTTTTGTAGGAGAGGGAGAGCAGCTTGTTGTTGAGGGGAGAGTGGTGGAGTAGGTTGGCGAGGGGATGACCTAAGTAGTGGGGTGACGCTGGACCTGAAGGCGAAGGTGGTCTAGGAGGTGACGGTGGTGCAGGAGCGGCAACTGTCTTTTGTTGCGATGAGGATGGAGTTGAAGATCCCGGTGCTACAATGGCCGTGGTCAAGATTATGTCTTGGCAGTGCCATAAGATAAACTGATTTACCGCATTGCTAAGAAGTTCAGTCCCCTCCAGTGCAGGGATGTTTAGTTCCATAGAAATATGGTCGCCATGGACCTTGGCGACCTTTACCCTTGCATAACGATCAGAGATTTGGGTGTTGTGGAATTGACAGTCGGGTATCGCTAAACCAGTTGCAACCTCCTTGGTCTTTCCCGCATGGCCGAAAGGCACGACGAGTGAGCACGACGTTGATCCAGGTATACCATCGTCTTGGAAAAGTTGTGCCTTCACTTTCCCAAACCCAGTTCTTGCTACATTATGCCATGGGCTCTACTAGTAGAGGTTTGTCGGCCGCTGCAAATCTTTGCTCGACCTCCCGCCATTGATTGATGTGCCCAGCATAGCCGCTCAACCCCAATCTATGGGGATATTTGTTCTTCTTCGTGAGGTCTGACATTATCATTCTCAAAGCTAATGCTTCGGGTGTTGTACGATCCGCAACAAATTTATCCCAATCAGCCTGCGATATCTGTCCATACTCCTTAAATGGAGGGAGATTCTTCTTGACATAATCCCGATTTAGATCGGACTTCCACTGGTGCCATCGATCTCCCATCTTCTTAAGTGCATACTCTCTGCCCTGTACCTCTGCTCTAGGAGGATACACAAAATACTTTTGCAAGTAATTCCAGAGAAGCATCATCAGATTGTCGTCCACCGTTTCCCATGATTTGATATTAATAGAACAACGCTTCTTGACTAGAGTGCCACATGTGTTGATGAACTTGGACCTCACTATGAGTGGCTCGATGGGCTTCCCATTCTTATCGAGAGCACTCACGTTGTACATATCCTTTGGCAATTTTTTCATGCTTCTCACACCACGTCTTCTTTTAGCACTGTCAGCCCCACTCATAGATGTATCCAGGGCAGCAGTAGAAGTATCCATCTGATCAACTTCTTCCTTTCGCCTGGTCCTCACAACTTTACGTTTCGAGCGACGTCGAACTACCATCTGCACAGTACAAGTATCTCTCTATCATTAGGTTGATGTGCCATCTAGTTAGTAAATAATGTATGCTGACGTTGTTCGACACATATGACCTGTTCCACAGGTACGTAGTTCGGATCATCCTCGCGAGGGGCAACTTGTGTTATTTCTGGAAACGGGTCACTTGGTGTGCGCCACATTTCCTCACTACAAGCGGCAACTTGATTGTTGCTACCGCTTTTCTGTTGAGTGTTTCCTTCTTCCGGCACCACTGGGGCAGTCGATGGAACCTTAACTTTCGACAACTTTCAACTTGACGTAACAAATTATTACATTAGTTCAATAATGGCATAACTGAGATATTAACATAAATACCAATTTATAAATACAGAATAACATCTTTATTATAAAAAAATAGAGTAAGTTACACCAAAAATAGTATATAATTACTCAAATATATATATATATATATATACCTACAATTCATACGGTAATTACATATATTTCATATAGTAATTACCTAAAATTCATACAATAATTAACTGGAATAATTACTCAAAATATATATATGTACCTAAAATACATATAGTAATTACATACAATTATTACCTACAACAATTACCTACAATTATTAGCTACAATTCATACAATAATTACCTACAGAATTCTTTTTAAAACATTTTGTACAAATAGTAATAATCGTGACCAACCGTTTTAAACACAATAATTAGTTTAAACCATTTCTACCAACAGTACAAATTCGTACCAACAGTAAGATTTATAAATATGGACATGAATTTATTGTAAATAATTAGCAACAATTCATCTAATCACAATTTGTAATTCATAGTCAATTCATACAATAATGATCTACAATTCATCCAATCACAATGCGCCCTCTCACAATACACATCTCAGAATTTTGAAAAAAATAACCACACTAACACAATTCGCAAGTCCAAATTTCACATTCCACATTTGCAATTTCACATTCGCAATTGCACAATTTGCAATTCCACAATACACAACTCACAATTTTGGATTCCATACAAATTTCACATTTGCAATTCCATATAAATTCAAAATTTCACATTCCACTTTTGCAATTTCACATTCCATATAAATTTTGGAAAAAAAAAATTTTACCGACGTGGTGGGGGAGGCACGCAGTGGCGTCGGCGGTTGAGTTGGCCGTGGGGGAGAGGCCAGCTGGTAGAGACGTTGGCTTCCAGGTTGTGGCTGGTGGTGGCGAGGAGAGAGGCGGCGTCTGGTGGTGGCGGCAGTGTCGGTTGTGGCTGAGACGCAGCCTCCGCGTCGTCGTCGGTGGCGGGGGGTCGAGGAGGCGCGAGGCGGCCGACGTCGCAGCGGGAGTGGCCGGGAGGCGGCGTCCGCACGCGTCGGCGTCGGTGGCGCCGGGGGGTTGAGGAGCCGGGACATGTCGCGGCGGTGGTGGCCGAGTGGCGGCATCGGTGTTGGTGGCCGGGAGGCGGCATCCGCATCGGCTCGATGGCGTGGGAGGAGCCGGGATGGGCCGGCGGGTGGAGGGAGGTGGCAGCGGCGGAGTTCGTGGGCAGCGAGTGGACTTAGAAAAATTTCAGTAGCCTGGCGGCCTAGGGTTCGCGAGCGTCTAGACTTAGAAAAATTGGGCACCCCGTGCTCGCTATATATAGGCGGACATCATCGCATGCGGGCAACATAAGTGGCTGCTTGGAAAGATAATCTTTCCATGCGGCTGTCCTAGTAGGCCACATGGAAAGATTATCTTCCATACGACCCACTTAAGGAGCCGTCTGCAAAAATATATTTTAAAAATTTTGAAAATTTGGAAACAACTTATCTCACTCATATAAACTCAAAATTATGTGATTCTTTTCCCTAATTGTTTCTAAAATCATGCTCTATCATGTTACTGTGTTTTTATTGCTATTATTTGGGGCATTTTTTTCTTCTGACATTGTTTAATGAATTGAAAATCTAAATTTGAAAACTTCAAATAATATTTTCATGTAGTAAATGATTTCATATGAAATAGTCATGAACAACAAAGTCTTATAACTCGTAGAGATCTATAACTTCTATTTTGGTCATTTCTTCATCCAACAAATTGATACTAACAATTTCACAAAATTTACATATTTCTCTTAATGGTTATGAACTATGTAATAGGTCTGTACCTTTTGTGAACAATATTAAAAATCACTTTGTCAAATGAAGAATTGACCAAAATAAATATACATCTTGATAATTTGTACCACTTTCTTAGTGATGATAGTTTGAAGTTAAATCATTTAGTACTTGAAAATGTTGTTTCAAGTTGTCGTCGTTTGAAATTCAAATTAAAATTGTTCAAAAAAGTCATACAGAGACATGGCCAAAACAAAAGCTATAGATCTTTATGGGTTATACAACTTTGTTATTGATGACTTTTCATTTTGAAATTGGTTACTGCTTGAAAATATTATTTTAATATGTTTCATTTTAAATTTCAAATTTTGTATAGTTCCATCAAACTCAGATGGAGAAATGACCAAAAGTAAATAGCTAGAAATCAGTGAGTTCTACAATATTGTTTTTGGAAACTTTTTAACATGAGCATATTTAGTGCTCTAAAAATCAATTTAAATTTAAACCGCCACACTAATTTTCCATGCGAACTGCTAGGACACCCGCATGGAAAAAGCCTCTATCCATGCGGTCCTCTAAGAAAGCTGCATGGACAAACTATCTTTCCATGCGGCCGCCTAGGACAGCCGCATGGAAAAATGATCTTACTATGCGGCCTTTTAGGACAGCCGCATGGCAAGATCATAGACAGCTTTATACGAAAATAAAAAGGGACAATCAAAGTAATGATAAAGCTTATTTTACAAATATAAAATTATTAAAAATATGATTAGATGCATACATAGATTTTGAAAAATGTTTTTATAGTTTGTGATGAAATAAATTTGTTTTTTCACAATCAATCCTTTCTCACTGCATATTTTATTTTTGATGCATATTCTTATATATTTTTCTTAACAATACTTTTAAATTTTTAATGAAATTATGTTTTTATTTCTATAAATATTTAGTACTTTATCTCTTATTATTATGTTGAATGTCTTGTCACGGTTATTATTTTGTTGATTGTGTCTTGTCACTTTGTTTATCAATAAAAATTTAAATTTGAAAACATCGAATAAAATGAGTTGTGTATATCATATTAAGATGAAAAGGCTGGTCATCAACAATAGAGTAGTATAACTCATCAATACCTATAACTTCCAATTTCGGCATTTATTCATCAGACAAAGAGGTAGTAATGAAATAAAGGTTACAAAATAACTATGACTTAATTATCTTGGCAACACCATCTGATCGAACGTAGGACATATTCGCTTCGTCGATTGTTCTCTCAACCTTCTTAATTCGCATAGGAAGATCGGTAAATAATGGTACATCGTCAAACTGGTTGTAATCATTGGGGTCTTCAATGTTGTCGATGCCAACAATCTGTTGTTTTCCGGATACGACAATAGTTGTTCTTTCATCCGAAGGGTCTTTCACATAAAAAACTTGAGCCACATGCTCTTCTAAAACCCATGGATCATCCTTATGACCTGTTTTACTGTGATCGACTATCGTTAGCCCATAGTGATCAACGGAAACCCCTGTTGTGTCTTTAAACCATTGACAACGGAGCATAGGGATCTAGATGTTCAGGCCATAGTTGAGTTCCCATATTTCCTGTATGGTTCCGTAATATGACTTTTTTTCACCATTCGTGTCAATCGCTTCGACACGAACCCCACTATTTTGTGTTGTGCTTTTCATGTCCTTCGTAATCTTATACAAGGTAAATCCATTGATGTCGTAACCTTGCCATTAGTTGACAATACTGGAAGGCTCACATGCCAACCTCTGTAAAGTAAGTTGCTCCATATAATCACCAACTGGCAGGTTGAGATTGAACCACAAAGCAAAGCGACACTTGTGCTCTTTTGATACCCAATCGGTGGTTCACCCTGGAAAGCATGCTTTGATTTCTTCAATGTGTCGCTCAATGAATGGCTCAACGATAGTGAGCTATTGGAGAGCGTTGTTGTGTGCTGCGGACACCTTTTTTAATCATTATCAAAGAATTGCTTCCTACCAACAGTACCCCTTCCAGACAATCTCCCTTCGTGTCGATTTGTAGGAATCCCAATGGCATTAGCATTCTTTACGTAATCCATACAACATTCAACTGCATGTTCAGTTGTGTATCCCTTTATCATTGATCCTTCGGGGTGAGCGTGATTGCGTAGATAGCCTTTGAGGATTGACATGTAACGTTTGTATGCCCACATCTGATGTAAGTATAAGGGACCAAGTTCAATAATCTGAGGAACGATTTAAATGATCAAATGGTCCATCATATCTAAATCTGATGGTGGGAAATACATCTCGAGCTGGCAGGCAGTCTCGATTGCAAAATGCAAAAGTCTGAAGGGGACCTAATTCCAGAGGATCAATACCTTCTGTGAAATTCGGTTGAGAAAGCAGCACAACTTTGTTACGACCACCTTGGTATGGACAAACTTGACAACCCTTATAGCTATTGGTAGGAATACCGTTAGCAGCCTATGGCAGTCATGCGAATTGTATCCGGAAATGGTCCAATCCTTCACAGAGACAAGCTTCCTGATATTCGATGAGAAACCAGTAGGCACTCTAACCCCTTGTAATCATTTACAGAATGTTTTTTTCTCTTTCAGTGTCAAGGAGTAACAAGCAGGAGGAATCTCGATCTTTCCATTTGGCAGCACTACTGGGTAAAGGTCATGCCTTATGTCCAAATCTGCAAGGTCGTTACATGACTTCAATCCATCCTTCGTCTTACTCGGGATGTCCAACAAGGTGCCAATGGTGCTGTAAAACACGTTCTTCTCGAGGTGCATAACATCAATTGCATGATGAATCTCTAGGTCCTTCCAGTAATCTATGTTTCTGAAGAAAATTGAGTGCTTCTTGAATGGCAACGTAGTATCTTTGTCACCATCAGCTTTCTTCCTCTTAACCGTCTTCTCCTTTCCCTTGCCATATACAACCTTAATCTTCTTTGTTATCTCATACATGTATGTACCACTTTGTTTTTCGGGAGAGTGTCGTTCTCCACTGTATTATTGAACAATCTTTCCATCCTACGGTACTTGTGTTTTTGTGGTAGGAACCGTCGATGTCGCATGTATACTGTCTTCATAGACGACGTAAGATATTTGTACGAAGTTTTATCCAAACATATGAGACATCCAGTCGTTTCTTTAATCTGCCTAGATAATAAAAAGTTTGCAGGTAGATTATTGATGGTAATGAATATGATCGCACATAGATTAAAGTGCTCCCGCTTAAACTCATCCCAAAGTCGTAACCCCTCTTTCCAAAGCTCCTCCATGCCCTCCATCAAAGGCTCAAGAAAAACAACTATGTTGATTCCTGGTTGGCTCGGACTTTGTATGAGGATAGTGAGAAGAATGTACTTTCGTTTCTAACATATCCATGTTGGAAGATTATAAATTGTGAGAAGGACTGGTCATGTGCCGTGTGAGCTGCTTAAGTCGCCAAACAGGTTCTTTCCATCAGTGCTCAATGCGAACCTTACATTTCTGGAATCATTGCCAAATTCTGGGTGTTTTGCATCAAATGTCTTCGACTGGCAAGCATCGGCGGGTTGTCAAATCAGACCATCCGTCTTCCGGCTCTCTTGATGCCACCTCATCAACTTAGCATCAGTTGGGTTGGAGAACAAACGTTTCATGAGATCCGTAATTGGTAAGTACGACATCACCATTGAGGGTATCTTTCCACGTTTACCCTTATCAGAATATGTATCGGTACACTCTATATCAACATGCCCATTTACCGTTTTATACCGACTTGTGCCACACATTGAGCAACTTTCCAAGTCTGCATATTCTTTACGATATAGAATGCAATGATTCTTACAAACATGAATCTTTTCAACACCAAGAGATAAAGGACAGATGAGTTTCTTTGCGTGATACGTGTTCGATGGTATAAAGTTAGGCTTAAGAAGCAATGCACGCAACAAACTCAAGAGATCATTAAAACTTGTGTCGGACCACCCATGTTTAGACTTCATTCTCAGAAGCTCAAGCACTGAATGCAAGACTGTGAAATCCTTATCACATCCCTTCGTTTCATCATAAAGAAGATCCTTCGCTGCCTTCTCCAATGCCTGCCAATTCTCCAACCCTCGTGACCTACCCACTAGCACCTCATGTTCAACATGGCGTAGCATGTCGTCTAAATCAAAACCTCCCTCGAAATCTTCATTATCACTGGAAACATCTGCATCCATTGTTTCATGGGACATGTCTTTGATTACAAAATTACCTGCCTCATTCATATCAAAACCTTGGGGATTAGCGAGTTCCCCGTGATAGGTCCAAACATTGTAATTGGCGCACGGTGAATCTATACTCTATTATGTGGCCGAATATTTCACCAGCATCAACCAATAATTTCTGATTATTGCAATGATGACACGGACAAAAGATTTTGGTCATATTCTCGATCATTGCATGCAGCTGCTTAAGCGAGCCGCATGCAAAAATAGGTTAAGGCATGCGGCTGCTTAAGAGGGCCGCTTGCAATAATGTGCCATATTATCGTAGGCGGCCGTCTTAAACAGCCGCATGGGATAATGCATGCGGCCTCTTAAGACACCCGCCTACGAAAATAGGGCCATTATCGCATGAGGGTCTCTCAAGCAGCTGCATGCGATAACCTATCTTCGCATGCGACTTGTCAACCCGCCACCGTGGGTACGGTTTTTCCAAGCGCCGGCACAAGCCGCTCGCATGGAACCACAGCCGCACGCTTTCTGTAGTAGTGGTGGTGGTGCTAATACTAATTGATGATGTGGTTGAGGTGTTCGATTGTTGCAATATGGCGGTGAAGAGTGCTTACTGAATACCGTGGAGGCTTACGCCATCAATCGACGCATGGCCAGACTTGGTAAGCAGCTTGCATGACAAAAAGCTTTCGGTTCATCTACATAAAAAGCTTCTCACTTTTTTGCTTCGGATCTCGCTTACAACGCTGTGGTTTCTGAGTGTAGAGGGTGCACTTTCGGTTCATCTACTGCGTGGAGAGCCTGGTGGTGGACGTCAAGGACATTGAGTGGGACTCTTGCTTCATGAAGCTCAACCTCGACACCAAGAGCGAGAACAGTCACGTGGTCTGTTCATACAATCCTATGATCCACTGATCCTGTCTCCTCCTCCTGGCTCCTTGTACTTGTGTTGCTTCCATCCATCACTTGCATCCTAGTCCCTAACACCATATGTTGGCCATTGTTTTGCGTCTTGTTTGCTCCATTGATCCAGCTCTCGCTCAAGTATGGAAGGCAGACTGACACACTCCAGCCTCCCCACAAGTATGTTCCATGGGTTGTCATCGACGGTAGGCCGCTCTACGAAGTACGTTCCATGGCAGCGCCAATAATGCTGGCGCTGCCCTTGCCACGTCAGAGGGTGGCGCCAGCAAAGTTGGCGCTGTCCCCCTGTCACGTCAGCCGTGACCCCACGCCGGCTGGTCTACGTGGCATTAGAACGGCGCCAATGTCATTGGCGCCACCCTATTGACAAAGCATGCCAGCGACGTTGGCGCCCTCAAAAGGTCCATTAGCGGAATATGTTTTTTTAGGGGTCTGTTTTCAAAATAAGTTTTTCAAAAGGACCAAAATGTCAAAATAAGGAGGGGAAATGCGACAAGAAAGGTGAGAAACTTTAGCCCTAGCCGCTGCATTCACTACTAGCAACCCATGCTAACACTAAGGTATCGTAATATTTATATTCATACATCATTTAATTTCATATTAGTTAAATTACTTTTTCTAAAATAGGTCGAATTGCAATTTAATTTGATTCAAGTTATATATCAAACAGATATGTGCTAACGAATGGTGAGATTTAATAATGAAAATCAATAAATTGAAAGAGAGTTTATGTTTTGGACATTGCACAATGTTATCTATCATGGTCATATTCACCCAACAGATTTTCATGACCATATGAGTACCATCCACGATGCTATCAAGGCATGTGTATACTAAAGATGTGCTAAATAAGAATTTTTTTGAAGACGTGCGTATGACTCAAGTAAATGCAATTGGGATCTATCTTCTAATTTATATAAAACGAAGTATATATTTAGACAAATTCGTACAGTCCCATTGAACAACGTTCTTGTATCACAATCTAATAGAAATCAAATACAAATCGCAAGCCAGGTAAAAGAAAAAGTTAATCATAAATCTTAATCATATGAAATTCAGAAATCTAACTGTGTGTATAAATTTCTGAAAAACAATCCATAACTTCATTACTTTTGGTAATCATAGAAATATACAAACACAATATATAGCATAATTATAGGAGTTATATATATTGATAGTGTATATATTTATATTTTGTAGAAAGTTTCCGATATATAGAAAGATTTTTTTCTATGCATGGCAGTGGGGTATTGAGAGTCAATCTGAACCATTCGTTGATGCAAATAATTCTAGGTTATTGCATTTGTCCTATAAGGTAACGAGTCATAAGTCACACCATTTGGTGTACTGTAGGGTGATTTAAGTTGAACGAAAAGACGGGCTAGACATTTCTTATTTCAATCCTGTTTGAGATATAATACAAATGTTACGTTTAGAAATTAACAAAGAGGGAGGTAATAGTCAAAGTGATTATGATAGATAATTTGTTTCTATAATAATATTTTTAATTATAAATCAAAGTAACTATTGCAAATTTAATCTAATTACTACAATCAACCTATAAAAACATTTAACAGAGAGAGGTCATAGTTGTGTGAACGCCTGACTTAGGGCCTTTTTGGGAAGCTTCTATATGCTGCAGCTTTTCCCAAAAGTTGCTTCTGTCAGAAGCTGCCCAAACGGTTCATAGCTTCTGAGAATTTGTAGTTACAGATTCTGGAAAATGAACTAAGATCTAGAAGCTGGAGAAGCTGAGAGCTTTTCCAGATTCTCAAAAGCTAGCTACCAAGCAGCTGCTTCTCATAATCTAAAGCTCCCCAAACAGGCAGGCTTGTATAATAGAAAAGTTATTTTTAAAACATATTTTAAGTTCTTTCAAATCTTTGCATCTAAAAGATTAGAAAACATGCCCATAATAAACTATAACATATAAGTACGCAGAAAACCATCTATATAAACACATTGCACGTAAGTTTTTGTCAAGGAGCCTGTCCTAAGAACATGCATGCAACTCAAAGGGAGAATGGATTAATTTAAAGAGTATGTGGGCCAGAATGGTCGTGTAAATAGGTGTACGTTTGGGTCTATTGGGGTAGCACGAAGGAGGGGAAAGAAAGACCTAGTGTTTACTAAAACAGAAATTGAATAAGATATATAATTCAACTCAATGAACTGAATAAAGGCGGTAGCGGTGTCGTAATCTTGTCAGATCTCAACCAATGTTGGTATAATTCCTTGTGTCTTCATTGAATTCTAGTTAGGGTTTTCTAATAATAGTTTACCTACGAAAGAAACCTTCAAATATGAATCTATCGATATGATCTTAAGATTAATTAAACTTTTCTCCCTCTACTTTTTTATTCGATGACATTGATTTTTTATCACCATTTTGACCATTCGTCTTATTCATTAGATTTACATAATTATTAATTATTTTGTTGTGATTTAGTTTATTATTAAATAGACTTTAAACATGATTTATATTTTTAATATTTACTAGAAAATAGCCCGTGCATTGCTACGGGTAAAAAAACTTTAAATATATATAAGTACCAAGTAAAACATAGTCCAGACATATGCAGACAACAATGACAAAAAATAGAACAGGATAAACCAATTTGTTAGGTTTCTTATGGAAGAAAAATTTATCCATCAGGTCTAAATCCTAGATTTGACATAGATCATTGTATTTACAACTAATTATTTTTTCTGTAGTTAACGATGTACCCATCAACAATGAGACACCCATGGTGATTTTGTCAATATTAATATATATAGAAAAGGTGCCCTTGCATTGCAATGGAAAAAAATTATACATGCTACGGTGACATGATTTAAAATCAATTGTGCTGAAAGAAATATTTAAGAGATATGAAGCTTTCTATCCTCTCCGGATACAAACACTATATGAATTTTTTGGGCCAATTCCCTGTATACCACGGTAATTTCCCTCAATCAATTCTATACCCCTGAGATTTGCTTAATCTCTTATATACCCCTGAGTTTTTATTTGGATCTCTTATGTGCCCATTTCGTTAATTGACCATTAGTTTGACCGTTAATTCTTGTAGAAATGACTTTAGCGTCCTTGCAATATTGTTAAAAACTAGAAATGTTTGACACGTAAATTATCTGGGCTGGGAATAACAATAAGAGATAAATTACTAAATATTTTTTTAAAATAAAACATAATTTCATTAACAATTAAAAAATATTTATTGTAAAAAAATGAAGCTCGGCATCAAATCTGAAAATTATTTTTCAATGAATATGCAGTGAAAAATATTTGTTGTAAAAAACAAAGGGGATGGAATTATTTCATCACAAACTAAAAATATTTGTTGCCCGTGGGCCTATCAGTTTTTTTTAAGTTTGGTATTAACTGGTTATATCCCTTTTATTTTAGTATGAGTTCATTTTTTCACATAAGAAATTATCGAGTAGGTAGCACATATGTATAAGAGGGGTAATATAGTTATTTGGAAAAATATTTACGGTCAACTCATGGTCAACTAACGGAAATGGTATAGAGGGGATCAAAATAAAAACTCAGGGTATGCAAGGGATGAGGTAAAATTCAAGGTAGAGAAGAGATTGAGCAAATTTCCAAGGACATGTAAGGAATTTTTCCAATTTCCATTGGTATGCCTATCTTGTTTGCAGAAGTCAAAATTCAAGAACGTGTGAAGTTAATTAGTAGTTAGCTCAAATTCCCAAATGCAGAAATAAATTGTTCTTTGTTTCATCAACAGTTTGAATTTTTTTTTTGAAGCCCCAAGGGGGGTGCAACAGTTTGAAATTTTATCTTATACCAATTATGAACTCTCCTTGCTGAAAGTGAACAAGCACCCATATGTGGATCAAAATGTGCCAAACAAATTAACCACAGCCCAATCAAAGAATCGAAGTTACCTTAAAAAAAACAAGAATCAAAACAGTTCCCAAGAAGAAAACGATGTGCCAAACAAACCACAGTTTAAACATGCTCTCCTCGTTTAGCCATGAAAGACGTTGCTGCTCGATGACATATCAGTTTTCCTCTAATGGCCCCGCATGCCATGCCCGTTCTCTTGGACGACGCATACGACATTCGGCTGCATATCCGGATACAGAAAGGCTAAAGAGCGGCATTCCGTTCGGACCGAATTGTTAAACGGCATCTCTAATGACTTTGCCTCACGCACCGACGCCGAACTGCTGTCTCGCGGACGTGAGGTGCACACGTTCTGTGCCAAGCTCGGCCTCGACTCGACACCCTACATCACCAGCAAGACTGGCCGGGCAGGCAGCGCCGCCTCTGCCGCCGGTGCTAGCACGACGTCGGAGCGACGACATCTCCGTGTGCATGCGTAGGTTGAGGTTGCCGCCACCACTGCCGTGAAGTTGTGCTGGCTCGCTCTCCATTGAGGCCTAGCTAGCTAGACCAACCGACCAACTGTTTCGTATTTGCTTAGCTTTGCATTGCATTGAGTGTGAATATATTCTGGTATCCTTTATGTGATCAATCGGTACTTATTGATATTTTACGATACTTGTTTATACCTTCTGGTATCATATAATATGACACTAAAACCTAATGGATTGATACCTTCTGGTATCTTTTGGTATCATCTGACATATGTTGATACTAATCGGTATCATCGAGGTTTCCATATGGGAATCAAGCGATACCTATCGATACTTATTGATACCTGTTGATACATGGTGATATCATATGATACCACATAGAACCATATGGTACCGCTTGTTACAACACAGTACCATATGATACCTGCATTTTTTTGAGCTTTCCTTATGGCGCGACACTATGATACCAGATGATACCAACTAGTATCACACCAATGGTATCATCTGGTACTAGGTACCCGTTGGTACGTGAGGCATATCCGAGCGCAAAGGTGATAGAGGCGTGCGACATGCTACGGCGAGAGCGCAATGTGGTGGTGCACAGCGCGACATCGGCAGAGCCAGGCGGACGCGGGCAATGGTCGAGGATGGTGGGCGGACGCGAACGTGGACTCGGGCGTACGTGGACGCGAGCAGACTCGGGCAGGCTCGACCATGCATACGTATACCTTTTTTTTAATTATCCCGTCCAATGGGATGCGGTGCTCTAGCTATGCTCATCCGGATACGATAGGAAAAAAATCCAGATGCGATACGGCGCAGACGACGCAGATGACACGCAATCCGCGGCCTGATGGCGAGCGCACAAGTGGGCCATGAGCACGACGCGCGACCTGATGGCCTAGTGCAGAAGCAGCCCATACCGCGGACGAACGAAAATTCAGACAGAATCAATACTCCTTTTTATAATACTACGTTTTATACCGTAAGACTTTCTAGCTAGCCTTGCCTAAATTCATCAGTTGATGAATGTATATAGTTTATATATATGTGTAGGGTTGTGTTCAGTAGAAGTAAAAAGTGGGTTAGTTATTGTCACGCCCAGAAATTTACACCAAATTTCTGAACAATAGCATGTATTAAATTTCGGTCCAGGCATCAGCCCAAGTACACACTATGACAAATTAATACACAGTTCCACGTCTTAAAAACAAATAAAAACAATTATCTATCGAAATGCAGCGGAAAAAGAAAACAAACTAAACCATCTAATCTTCAGCTTCAGCTGGCGATGACGGCTCCACACCACAGGCATTCTCGACGGCGGACTGAACCTCACTTCAACCTTCGGAACAATCTTCTTCTGACACAGGCTCGGACACTTGCTCTGGTGGGGGAAAATTAAGCAAGGCTGAGTACAAACCACTGTACTCAACAAGTAACATCCAAGAGAGGAGAATAATGAATGCAATAGGGTAACAAGGATAGGCTAAGGTTAAATTGCACAAAGCTGCAGTAATTTAGCAAAACAGTAGATAAAATAAACTGAAATAAAAGTAAAGTAACATTTAGAATAACCATCCGCTGTCCAACGTTACACCACGTTGCAATAGGCCCAGACCGCTGTCGAACGTTACACCACGTAGCGACAGGGTCAACCCTCTGCCCAACGTTAAACCACGTCGTGACAGACCCAAACCACTGCCAACGTTACACCACATTGCGCAGGGTCAAACCTGTTCCAAGATTAATAAAATTATAAAAGGGGTTCAACTAATCCCAGTGAGTCTGTCAGTTAGCCCAATAACCGCGGGCACGGCTATTCGAATAGTTTTACTCTGCAGAGATGTACAACTTTACTCACAAGACCCAAACCACTGCCAACGTTACCCAAGCATGTTACCATGCCCCAACGTATCACCACGATATTTCAGTACGGAAACCATGATAAGACCTTTCACCTAACCCTCCCTAGACAATCGCACCACACTTCAGGTTTCACCCCCTCCTTTACACCAAGTCGGGCAGTCCCCTCTTGTGCCTTGATCCGGAAGCAGCAGAGGCTTTCGTTACACCACGATTACCCGTCCATACTCCATCACGCCTACCCTTGCCTCAGTACGTCGAATAGGGACAAGCTAGATTACGAGTCTCAACGTTGCCCATTCTGGCTTGTGGTTAGTACGTGTAAGACTTTCAGGGTTTCCTGAGAACCGGTCCTTAATTGCCATGGGCACGACTCTCAAAACCATGCACCCACAGCCCACCATAAGCAATATTTTAGTTGTATTAATCCACATCGGGAGATTAATAATGACTACAACCATCAAAGGTCTATCAAAGTTTAATCAATAATCAAATAAGAATTGGTGAGCTAGTTGAACTAAGCATGGCTAAGCATTGACTAACCCTAATTCTAGTCAAATTAACCCTGGGATGACAATAATAATGAATGGGGATCAACGGATATAAAGGTAAATGCTCAACAGATAAATAAAGTAAATACATTTGAATACAATGCATGTTTGAATGTAAAAGCGGGGGATTTTATAATCATAGGTTCAATATGATCAAAGAAGGGTGCCACTTGCCTTGCTTAGACCCACGAGGAACTTCGGCGACGACTTCGAGAACGAACGGCGCTGCGACGGGGTCAAAACCTACGACAAACAAGACAAAACAAGAACAACAGGCTAAAAAACTACTAAAACAGAGAAAGAAACTATTTTTAATGGATTCTTGGCATTTTTCTGGATTTAATGAAACTTGAATGGACCTAAACGGAGACTAGATGAATTACTTATGAATTTTAGAAGTTTAACTGTGTTTTTAAACTAAACAGAAAACATTATTGATTTATTGCGCAATTAATGGGGCTGCTGACGTCAGCGAGGAGAGAGGAGGCTAACGGCTGACAGGTGGGGGCCACTTGTCGGTGGGAGAGAGGGGAAGTGGGCGGCTGACACGCGGGCCCGACCGAGAGGGAGGGGCTGGCGGGTGGGACCCGCTGGCCAGTGAGAGGGAAACAGAGAGGGGGAGGAGGGCGTGGCTGGCGGCGAGTGGCGCGACGGCACGGCGGAGACGGCGAGGGCCGAGGAGAAGGAGAAGGTGGCGACGGCGATGACCGGCGACAAGCGGGCGGCGCGGCGGACGGCGACCGGCACTTACCGATGGCACGGGGAGGTCAGCAGCGGCGGCGAAGAGGGAAGAAAGAGGGAGAGAGGAGTGGAGCGCTCACCAGCGGCGACGGAGACGGCGGCGCGTCGGTGAGGACGAGGCGGAGGTGGGGACGTGGACGAGCGGCGGCTTGCGACGTTCGGTGGCGAGGTCGACCAACGGCGTCGAGACGACAGGGCACGGCGGCGGGAGGGACGAAGGGGGCGGCGACGATGCTCGGGTGCACACCGGCAGCGACGGAGACCGGCGGGAGGTCGGCGAAGACGAGGCGGCGGTGGCGACGCGGTCCCGCGGCTGCGAACGGCGTCCGGCGAGCGGAATCGTTCGACGGCGACGAGGGAGAGACGGTACACGGAGGAGGCAAAAAGTGGCGGTGGGGCGGAGAGGTGGGGGCTTTATAGGGTGGCGGCGCCGGCTAGGGCGGAGCAGCCAGTGGAGACCGAGTCGGCGACGCGGCGAACTCGGCGGCGGCGGTTGCGGTGGCGGTGCGGCGGGCGGAGGAGTCGGGGCAGCAGCGGACTCGGCTGGTGCGGCGCGGCGGATGGAGGCGGGGTTTCGGTCACTGACAGGTGGGGCCTGCCTGTCAGTGGCGCAAGGAAGGAGGGAGGCGAGGCGGACTTCGCCGCGAGCGCGGGCGCGAGCTGGGCCGAGGCGGCGGCCCAGGCGGAGGTGCGCGCGCGGGGTGGAGCGGGAGACCGGTCGGCTGGGCCGGCTCAACTGGGCCGGTCCGGGAAGGAGGGGAGGAAAAAGAAAAGGAAGGGAGGAAAATTGGACTTCAGCCCAATTTGAGAAGGAAGGGAAAAAGAAAGGAAAAAGGAGGGAAAAAGGAAAACCCCATTTTTGCCGAGTTTTAAATTAATTTGTTTGGCCAAATTTTATACTTCTGCAATTTGAATTTAAATCCAGTTAATCGATTTGCGAACCTCGATTTAATTAAATTAATTCCTTTAGAGGGATTTTTCCTGAGTTAATTAAGCCAATTGTTATTTACGAATTTCTTTTACATATTTAGGTTTGGGATAAAACTCTGGGCGTGACAGTTATCTGGTGCAGAAAACATATAATTAATTAATTATTAATTATTAAAATAACTTTTCTATAATTTTTTTTACAAAAAATACACTATTTAACAATTTGGAAAGCATGCACGCGGAGAACGAGGAGGTTTAGATATCTGGACATGGCTTTTGAACGGGCCTAGATTTATTAGCATCCATATGAATTTAGGCAACGCTAGAAAATCTTATATTATGAAACAGAGTGAGTAGTATAGATATTAATATTTTGAATAGGTCTAATAATCAAATATAGATTTAAAAATCAATAACAGTAAATAAAAATTCAGACAATACTTGGATAGAGAGTGACTAAGGTGGTTGGTTTTACTCATTCTATATCTAGGCCATGGGATGATGGCCCTGGCCCCTAGTGCGTACAACCCCCAACGGGCTGAGAAAACCGACCCAAGCAGCCCATATACAGAGAATGGGCTGGTAGACATCTGCCTGAGATTCGATGCTTCAAGCTGACGCGCGCTTTTCTCTCTTTCCTTGACGACTTGCTTCGGCCGTGCTGATTCTTTAACTCCTCGCTTTTTTTTTTCCTTGCCTGAGATTAGAATTGCTGTTATGTGCAATTCTACATTAAGATCGTTCAGTCGTGACGGTTGGAGTGTTAATTTCATTGTGTAACAGCTAGTTTGATGGGCTCGAGTATATAAACCCCTCCACCCTTCTGCATAGTAAAAAAACAGACCGGACCAACGGTAAAAAAAACAAAAAAAAACTAATGACCTTTGAATCTCGGTTCTGCTTAAAGACGGTCCATGCAATTGAACCGGTTTTTTTTAATTTGTCCTATGGTAGTATTGTATTTTTTGATGTCGTGACAATGTAATAATAGATATATCGGTTTATTTATATACATTTTACCAATTTGTGATGGTTGTATATCAATAATAGTACTAATCAAATATGATATTAATAAATAAAAAACCAGTGGTTTGACCGGTGACCCGACGGCAAGAGTGGCTCGACCTCTGGCCCGGTTTTTTTCACCGTCTATGTATTATTTATTGCTCCCTAGGGACAAGAAAGAGTATATCGAAAGCCAAACAATCATCCTCATCCCCTTACCTTTGTAGTATCTCTTTGTGTGAGAGATTTGAGAAGAGGACAGACTTAGATTGAGACATCGAGAAATTGAGTGCTACTGAGGTTCACTCTATGCATTTGAGCACTTGGCTAGGAGTCATGGGCAGAGCCAGGATGTTGGATGGATGGTGTCATAAACTCATAGCAATTGGGCTAGTGGTAACACCCATGGTAGAATTAAGGGGATACTTAGGCTAATAAAAATCCATTGGTGTCAGCTGACACCACTGCCATAACAATGGCTCCGCCCCTGCTAGGAATCATTGAGGAGCACCAAAAGTTGTGGTGTGCCACTAGAAGTTTGTGAAGGGTTCAAGTTTGCCTTCGCAATGCGAGAAACCAAGAGTGAAATCGATGAGTGCATTCGTGCAACCTCATGAGAAAACCGTTTGAAAGAGACCCAACCTTTGTGGTGCCTGAACGAAGACTAGATCGGTGGATACAAACTTCGGTAAAACAAATCATGTGTCTCCACTCTTGGTTTTCTCATTATTGCTCTATTTCATATTATGCTTGAGGATTATTTATGCCCGATCAACTTTTATGCTTAGTTTAACTAGTTGGTGACCTTGTATTTTGATTCCATATCTTCTTGCTCACCTTTGATCCATATGCGTATAGCTTGTGATAGAGATATAGATTGTTTTGGTCTGCTTGCAAGTGTGCTTCTCTGTCATTGATGGAGATTCCCTTGGTATTCAACGAAAATTACGTTAGTTCTGAATGGAAGTTTCATTAGGTGTTGTTGCTTCGGCATTAGTTCTATAAATTAAAATTGCCTATTCAACCCCCTCCACGTCCCACATATAGGTGACATCTAGGTCCTTTAAGGTATTGAGCTCCTTGCTTGCCCTCTCCCCAGTAATGTGCAAGATGGCCCTGAGATGGCACTTGTGATGATCCCCGACCCCCAACACGACACATGATGTACACCAACGTGACAACACAGCAACTCCAGTGATAATGAGGCATGCATCAGTGGCATCACCCTGAACACCAGTGTGGCTCTTGCGTGCACCATCCTCTATGTTGTTAGCCCATCGCCTAGATGTAGCACTTGCTGTCGGTGGTCCTTACTTCGCTTGCTTACTCTCAAAGAGGGTGGGGGAAGATATAAGAAAATAAGTGGACTTTATTTCCATGGGAAGAGATAAGCCTTAACATGGTATTGAGAGTGGTGGCTCTGCTAACTCAATCCGCTCGACTTTATTTGTGCCAGATATTACCAAGACCCAACACAAATAATTTTCTGTTTTTATGTGATATGAGAAATGGCACAAATGACGTAGCTATTTTTGTATGATCTGGACAATACTTGCATAAATAACTTCCCACCCTTTTGGGGGACATAGGACAAGACCGGTACAAATTATATAGGTATTTGCACCAAGTATTACTAAAACCAGGCACAAATAGTATGGGATTTCTAGTATTGAGGCCGGCTGGGTATTACTGTCTCCATCCCGAAATAAGATTATTTTTTAGTTTTTTATACAATGTTTTGACTCTTCGTCTTATTTGAAATTTTTTTGCGATTAATATTTTTATGCTTACTAGATGATAAAAGATGAATATTATTTTATGCGTGACTATTTTTTAAATTTTTTGTACAAATTTTTCAAATAAGACGAATGGTCAAACGTTGGACACGAAAAAAATGAAAAATAAAGTTATTATAGGACGGAGGTAGTAATTAGGAAACCAACACTGACGCCTGATGCTGGAGTTTTTTTGGTTCTGTGACAGTGAAGCGCTCGACGGTACAGAAAACGCCTCATATATATGCTCCGAGTTTACCTGAACGCATGCACGCAGCTATATACTAGTAATACGTAGTGAAGGGCTAGTTCCTGAAATAAGGCAAGATATACATGTAGTTAGATGGGTCGTTGAGTAGGAGTTGAACTCTACTGAGTTAAATCATACACAGATGTGACTAGATAGACCACAACACCAGTGATAGTGCCCTAAAAGAGTAAGTTTTATGCCTCCATTAGGTTGTGGTGCTTCTTGGACAAAAATTCACACGTGCACACGTATAGTGGAGGGGCTTTAGTTTGCCACGGCTCTTACTTAATGCATAAGTGGTGGCTTGCGCCATGTACGTAGGGCCAGTGCATCGCATCATATCTCTGCTGGGTTTTGTATGTAAGAATGTTACATGAACCTGGTCGATCGACTGAGCGTACTGCATGAACGTTAAGAGAATTAAAGAAGCAAGAAAACTGTAGGACCGTATATATACTTGAGTTGATGTGTCTCCACCACGTTCAGCTTGTGGGTTGTCTGTCCTTTCCACCACCTACACGTGTATTCTTGCATGTGTTGGATACGCCCACGAAAAAGTAGGGTTCATTGATCCTAGCAGCACGACCACGATCGATGGGTAAGCCTCACAGGAGTAGGAGTATTGGTGCTGTGGTTATCAATTATGGGAGATGTAACAAACTTTGGAATATGATAGTATGACTGTCTTTTAAGTTGGAAGTAATGGCACGTGCTAAAAGTTATATATAATACTGTAGAAACTAATTAAGCATATATTTAAACTTAAGAGTTTTTTATTATCATTGAAGAAAAATATCTTTGCAGTACCATATTTTTTTAATATAAAAATGTAGTATCTTCAGATGCAATGTACTGTAAAGTACCAAAATTTTCAACAAAAATTTTTACTACATCAATATACTTATTAGTGATGGTAAAAAAACCCTCAACGTATCTGTTGGTCTTGGGATGCATCCTTTTTCGCAGATGTGTCCGTACAAATGCAGTTTTTTGTTTAAATTCCCATTTAGAAAGGAAGAGCTTTTTGAGTATATATGTAGGATCGCAACAGAGTAAAACACCTACCTGACGGGGATGAATGGTAGCGAGATTAAAAACCCAAATCTTTTCGCGGAAATAAAAGATTACCATTACAAAAGCCTTACCGAAGCCTCCGATTGCACTGCACTTGTACCACCGGTGAGACTGCCATTATGTGGCCGGTCAGACCGCTCTCATACCCACGGTCAGACCGCATGTATGTCAGTGGTCAGACCGTCAGCCTACCTGCGGTTAGACCGTCGGGATCTTAAAAAAACACTGATTGACAAAGCTTCAAGATATACATTAAATCTCTCGACTTTTATTGATCAACTAGTGCTTATAAAAAAATGCATAGAAAGCACTCCTAACAAAAACTTTCCATCTAATACCGAAATAGAGTCGAAATCCTAATTTTCTCTCACAAACGGCACCAAAAAGCTCACGGGGGGCATACCCCTCGGTATCTATTTATAGCCTCGACGTGGCTATACAAAGCCAACGTTTCTAGCACGAATTAGGACTCTCAATCTCGTAGAAAACCAATCCTCATCTGTAACTAACCATATCTCTATCTCTAATACAATAAATCTTCTCAAATCCGGATTATATCCGAATTCAACTTCATATCCCATACGCACACAATATCTCCATCGTATGTCATATGGAATCTTCACCAACCACGTGCATTGAACTCTAGCCTAAGTATCCCGCATTATATCTTGACCGTCGGACGTCACCTTATCTCCAAGTTGACTCTCGGTCCATCACCGGTATACTTTTCCAAGGCATCAAGTCACCTACACATGAATCAAACAAAAAAACCATATTCCGAGACGAAGCTACCTCCAACTTGACTCATTATTAGCGAAACAACAGTACCCATACGTATAGAAACCAACTAGAAGTCGAATTCACGAAGAACAAATCTGAAACCAAAAAGAAAACCGAAAATTGAAACTGTCGAGACTGACCTGCTGGTCTGACCGCCCACATACTTGCGGTCTGACCGCAGTTATCTCAACGGTCTGACCGTCCATATACCTACGGTCTGACCGCCCGGTCAAATATTACAAAAACATTTAACTTGTAAACCACCAATTTATTCATCACAAAAATATGTAGATCACTCCATGATCTTACAATATGCACTTGTTTACTTCTCAGTCGTGGCTTGTAAAACGGAATACTAGTTGTTAAAGCTCCTTAGAATCGATGATAAGATTGATGTTGTAGGCATATACATAGCATCTTGAAAATTTTCTCAATCTATACAGACAAACGTACAAAATAGACAAATGGCAACTATATATATAGCATATGTTACTGTTGATTTAGAATTTTCCACAATCATTTAGATGATTTGTAAAAATTGTGCGCATCTTCAATTAAGGGGAAATTGACTTTCCTAGAGCTTCAGGCTTGTGCCATGCATTTCTAAAGAATATAGACCCCACTTTTCCGGTAGATTTTGCCGGTTGGTAAAAGATGCACGAAACAAGAGTGCTACTAGACTTTGGAGTGATCTATAGTTAGCACTAGTCAAAAAGTAAGTCCCTGCACCACTTAACAATCTTCCAGCAACTTCAAATTCGGTTAATATTTAATTTCAGGTATCAATATTAATTGCTGTGTGTGCATGCTTAATTGTATGCCATTACTTGTTCTCAAGCTAGCTGGTGGACCATGCAGCTCGTTGAATTTCACCGTTCGTTGTCATGGCGAGCACAGATCGTGATGGGGGGAAAGGTGACATGGGAGTAATATGGAATAGGGGTAAGAATCAAAGGTGTGGTGTTGCTGATATCGCGGGAGTATGACTCTCTCCACTATGATGTGTTAGAAAATTTATGATGCGTTAGAAAATTTAGTGATTTTAATGATTTAATTTGATACGTACTAGTCTCCATCTTGCTGATTCTCAAGTTTAAACACAACACAATGCAAAAATATCAATTAATTAAGACACATATATCACGCATACAGCAAAATTTAGTCATCAACACATCTCTTTCGTGTTATTGAACAAAATTTATTTGTGCGTATATGTACAAAATAGAATTTATTTGTGATATTCATTGGACGCAATCTTGATTAATATCATTTTAATATTTTTTACATAGGATTGTTTTTTAAGTAATTAATTAATTTTAAAATTCAGAAGCAACATATTCACTGGCCATATATTAATTTTTGGTGACAATCACATCGGGCCATCAAAATAAACTGCGTATGCCAAAGGTTGCATTGCGATCGGATCGATTCGGTAGCCTACTATTTAATATTATGTCTGTCCTCTGTTTCATATTGTAAGACATTCTTGTCTTGTCTAAATTCATCAGTTGATAAATGTGTACAATTTTCAGATTCATTAATCCATATGAATCTAGACAAGATTAAAAAGTATTACATTGTAAACGGAGGGAGTAGTGTATAGTGCTGGTTTAGAATTAGATATATCCCTTAATATTTCTTTCAAGGAAGTTCAACAATGCAAAATAGATATTCCATTAATATTTCTCTTCTCTCATCTAATTAAACATGCAATTCTACCTGTCCTTAATAAATGAGTAAAATGCATGAGCAATACTTAAACTTGAAAGCGAGTGTCACTTATATCCATAAACTTGAAAACTATATACTTAGGTCCATAAGCTTGGTTTAATGATTTATAGCAGGTCTAAATCTCATTTGACCTAGATTGAATCCCGACGTGTCTATCCACATAGGCAAAACATTTACAATTTACCCCTTCTATGATAAAAAATGCTAGAATAATTTCAATTTAATCTTTGATGGTACAATACATCTCTAGAAACCCTCAAAAATCCCTCAACCCCTACGAATCATTAAACAAAGATTATGGACCCGCTACGAATCATTAAACAAAGATTATAGATCTAGTTATGTAGTTTTCAAGTTCATGAACCTAAATGACACTCGCTCTCAAGTTTAAAGACCGCTCATATATTTTACTCTTAATAAATTATCTGAATCCTGTATTGCCGACATTCATTTGACATAGGTAGCAATGCTATTCACTCCCATTAACACGCCATAGGTTACAACAAAAGTAAGCATAGAAAACATCCATCTTTCCGCCCTTCCTTTCCTTTCCCCCAAATTAAAGCAGTGAACATAGTTTGTCCACAGAGGCCTGGAATTGTTTCACAGGACAGCACTGGCAAACACCTGTTCATGTCCCAACTTTTTGATTTGTTGACACCAAATTATCCGGCCAGGAGAAGAGTTGTGACCAAAGAAGCAAACGTTTGCGTGGAGGATCACAATGTTTGGTGGAATATTGGAACTTGGCTGGGCTGAAATATGGGGCTCACATGAACTGCCTTTACCCAACACACTCATCCTACATGTTTGCCATTTCTTCTCCATGCATAAATCTAATTATTAATATATACCGGATGCTTCATTAGCTTAAAGTATAATAGTGAGCATATTCGAGCCACATCCCATCAAAAGAAGAGTGGGAAAAACTGGACATAGCACTCTTGTCATGATAATAATTTTCAGGATGTGCTTAGCCGTACCCCTCCGTTTCAGAATATGTGACATTTTTTATTTTGTTAGTACAATAATTCGACCAAAGATTACTCTATTGGGATGTAATTTTTATTAAAAAGATTGATATTATTGTATTCTTATTTGAAAGTATTTTATTATGATTATAATTTTTTGTCATCAAATGATTGATATATTAATAGAGCAATATTTGATTAAACCTATATCCTGGTGAAATAATATACGTATGACATATATTTTGAAATGGAGGAAGGCATTCAGAATATGACCAAATGTGCCGACACTGGAAAGCTAGGCAAAACAGAAGGTTCACGTAATAGAGTGACACGTTTATTGCCATTAGCTGTAAAAAGGAGCTACAGAAGATGGATTCTAGGACATGCCGTATTTCGGAGAGGATTACCTTTATAGCTAGCTATTCGTTGTATGGTCGTGTCTTGAGTGGATGTTTAGTGAAACAACTGTGTGGAAACACACGGTTGGTGCAGCAGTAGAGTCGTGAGTACTTGGTTTTGATTTTTTTTCATAAAAAAGATAAATTACATATTTACAAATAAAAAGTAATTTATGATAAAACTTTTATATACGTATTCTCAGTGAACTCAGAGCCAAGGCTTGAAATAAACTATGATAAAAAACCCCAAAATCAACTTCAATTTTAACGTTGTAAATTTAAATTTTAACTTTTAAGCATAAGCAGAAGAGAAAAGATGTGCTAACATTCTAAATATAGATGCATTTATTCTTATAACATGCTCAAGAACTCGTAGTAATTTGGTCCATCAAATATTCATTTGAATTACCATCCAAAAGACATTAATCCTTCATATCTTGTAGTAATCTACTTTTGTAGTACTCCAGTAGGTCATCCATATTATATCAGCCATAATACATATATCCAACTATATTTTCAACTACACATTTCAACTTAAGCATATCTACTGAAAAAATATCTTGTATTCCCATTTAAAGTAAGTAAATAGAAACTCTGTTGGACCATTTTTTTTTACCATTGGTACTCTATTTATAGACGGAGTATCGGATGGATGAGCTGTTAGACATGCTCATCGTAGAATCCTCAAAATTACGCTTCAATTGTAAAAGAAAAATAATTAATATGTGCCTCTCTAGTAATAAATAAGTGACATCTTAAATAGCAACATCCTTACTAGTATTATTATCAATTACCATCAAATCTATAGAAAAATATATGTCCTTTATACTTCTCAGCGAGAACTATTTATATTTAAACTTTGACCATTTGTCCTTTTCAAAACTTTTCTAAATAGTCAAATAGATGCCAGGCTATTAAAATGTATTATGTATTATAGGCACTAAACATCACCATGTTATGTCATTTTGAAAAGATGATGGATGTTATATATTTAAATGTATTAACTATAGCTATTACACGCTTTACAAAGTGACAATTATTTATGTCTAGAGGACTATTAAATAAAAGCTGTATTGTACATACTCCTAATTTATGTTTATTAATTGTTTCGTTTGATGCCTTGTTTGTTGCAATGGACCTCATTCCAAGCTAATTCAAAAATATAAACCCTCTATTCCCTCCCACTCCACCCCCCAAGCCCCATACACCGATGGATCTATATTTTGGCATATTACTACTTTTATTCCATAATATTATTATTTTTGTTAATTTTTTGAGGAGACTGAGATTAAGTCAGAATTATTGCAAATAGTTGAGATAAGAAAGCTGGCGAAGAAATGAAATAGTAAATAGATCTTATTGGTTGAAGTAAGCAAGTAGGTGTAGAAGCAGTATTATGGAAGACCGTAGTTATATTATAGGATGGAGGGAGTACGTTGTTACACCCAATCTCCAAGCACAATATTTCATCCTACACACATGAATTATTTTGGTTTTAGCCATGTCTCCAAAATTCAAATTAGTCCACTCATACGGCAGGACAAAATATATTTTTCATCGCCACACCTACCATATTACAATATGGTATTAAACCACATATTACAACCAATTCTACTTTTTTCTAAAGTGGGCTCACATACTCATGATATTCACTTATGCTTTCATTCTTACTTCATGTGAAATGATTAACCTGTTGATACTATGGTTAAAGCTTGAATAGATTTAAAGCTGACCCTCATCTATATAAACATCCATAGTGGTACAAACTATGTACCCAGTGCAATATATAGGTTATATAAATAGGCCAACTTGTGTGTTTTTGTTATGAATAGGAAAGAGGTACATGATTTTTTATAATAATTAGGGACAAACGAGCAATTTAACTATTGTGGAGTTAAAATTATATTTAAAGCAAAGTTTGATGAAATTCGTACGTACAGGAACTTACAAAATCATACAACCTAGAAGAGCATGCCCGATCTATTCATCCACTAATCACGAATAAAAACAGGCTGCTGTAATATTGGGGGTAGTGTTGGGCGTATCAAAACAACGATTGCAGAATATATATATATATATATATATATATATATATATATATATATATATATATATATATATATATATATATATATATATATATATATATAGTGACTGTATGTTTTACATCTTGGAGTCCGGGACATGTCTATCCATTTATCATCGTAAGAATAAATAATTAGCCGTGTTTATACTCCCTCGGTTCCAAAATAGATACATTTCTGATATTTAAATCTTATGTTAAAATATAAGTATTTCTCACATGGTTCACAATATTACATTCCATGAATCGATTCTCATTTAAATATCTTCCTAGTTACCTGCACATACCTTCCCACCTAATGAGCAACATAGGTTTTCTTCACAACCTTAGGGGGTCATCTTTTCATTTTTTAGGGAAAAAGCCAAATAACATAATTATAAGTGAAAAATAATTTATAAATAAAATATTTATATATGTGTTCTAATTGATCCAAAAGCAAAGGCTAAAAATAACCTAGAATAAAAAAACTTTAAAATTAACTCCAAATTTAATGTTAAAAACTCAAATTATGTCTTATAAGAAAAAAAACAAATTAAAGCGAAAAAATGAGGCTCTTAACGAAGATAATATATGAAAATTATGAGTAGAGTGAGGCTACATACAAACTGAATTTAATTTCCCTTTTTGGAATGGAGTATTAATATTGCTAACTGGAAGCTATAGAGGCCCAGCTCCACGTTTTTCACTCTAGCCAGGAAGATATATAGAGGCCAAATGCATGCTAACAAGTAAGCTTCACTACAGGATCATCAAGATCTTGCAAAACAGATCATATTAACCCCTTAATTTTATGTCGCAAGAGTATCCGGGCAGCATGCACAACTGTACGTCCGGCCTGTGTGGGCAAGCTGGCAGCTGGTCAAGCATGCACTTGCATCGCCATGCATGTTCAACATTCCAACAGAAAAGAAAAAATTAAAGATCCATCCTATTTTTTGCTGTCTTGTTTAAAGTGCACGGGGACTATGATCAAATGGAATCTGCAAAGACGAAATTCTGACCTGAATACGAACTGATTAGAGCCAGATCGACTAGCTAGCAAGCACCAAGTATATATATCCTCTCCAAAAAAAAAACGATATTTCGTACATGGAAGGTCGTCTGATCACGTTCACGAGCACAAGATCCAGCAAATTAAGGCCGGCCGCAACCTCCGAAACAGCAGAGCATCCAACACCACGCACGTACCGGCAGCTGATAGATTAAAGTATTAATCATATTGTCCATACATTAAATATATAAATTATTGATCATATTCTCCACGTAGTTAACATTATTAAAGAAATAAATGCCTCCCTCCTCCTAAACATCTCTACATGGCCATACTTTATCGCACAAGAAATAGATTACATAATTAGTTGATTAGTGCAAGATTGTGGATCTCAACTAATGCACACTAGCACCACATGATCATGTACATGTAGCATGGCTAATTTCATGGACAGTTGTGGCCATCTGTCTGCTACTTGCATGCATATGGTGGTTGCCAAAGCTCAGTCATATAGTATGTGCCTTTTAGGCGTCCTAGTTTGAAAATAGGGTTTTACTTACCAGTTAGTTAACCATGAGGTCAAGTCGGTCTGAAATTAGGCAGAAGGGCATAAAGTTCGTACATTGTATCAATGAGCCCAGTCACCTTTTGGGTTCATTTCTTCGTTGCCCAAGCCACTCATGAAAGAAAGGTTGAAACCGGCCTAACCAAAATGAATGCTGCAGTTTGACCATTGGGTTGCGTTGCTGATAGTCCCTCTGATAAACAATGCAACAAAAAAAATCAGCTTCGTCTTTTCACATTTGTACAGGCTTATAAGTCTGTAATTGAATTTTTTACCTTAAATCTAGAATTGATTTTGGGTTTTCTCATTATCATTTATTTTTTAGTCTTTTACTTTGAGATCGCTAAAGACACGTATACAAAATTTTTATTCATAAATTATTTTTATTTATAAAATGTGTTTTGGCTTTTTCTTCAAAAAAAACTAAAAAGTTGACGGTTCTTGGTTTAGATGCCATTTGCAGAGACTGTGAAACTTGTATACCATAAAAGTCATAATTAGCTCTTGGAAGCTCTGTCATACACGTACTTCACTCAAAGTAAAGTAAAGTTGGATATGATATATTCGTTTATATATATATATATATATGTGTGTGTGTGTGAGTGTGTGTGTTATAGTAAGATTTTGCTAATATACATGTCTTTACTTTATTTTATCTAAGTTTAATATTTTATATTTAAAGTTTTAAATATTCATCAGTTATAAAATTATTTCATCTACAAAAAAAGAATTTGTGTTTCAATTTGGAAAGATAGCACTAACCATAATAGCTATATTTTCATTGATATGTGCAAAATATTTCATTCGCCTAAAAACTAGGTAGACCATATATAGGGTGGGGGCACAAAATTTTCGTGAGGCAAGCTATGCTTGAAAGGTACGAGGTTGCTAGCACATTGTATCTGTGGTGATTTTGTTGTTAGTTCTAGCTGAAGAACTCAACAATAACAAAACTATGGTGCCTTGCAACCAGGACACCAACCAATTTATCAATCGATCCTATTATTCTCCTTTTTTTTTCTTTTTATTGTGTACTCAAGGAGGGGTATTGAGGCCCACTTGTCATATATATTTTTTTGTCAAAATATAATAGTCCAAGCTCTTGTTTTAAAGTTTTAATTGTAATGATTAATCGGGTCGCAAATAGGGTTGATGGTTTAGAAGAGAAAATTATTCCGCTCTCTTGTGAACCAAACAGGCAGACACATCAAAAAGTCAAGATGACCATCTCCCATGAAACACCCTTCATTCAATAGCTAGGGGCAGAAGAAGGGAATTATTTTATTTTTTAAACATTTTTAATAAATAATTTTATTACTAAACCTCCGAGAAAAATATTTTCACCATATGAACCTTTTGGCCACGTCACCAACATTGGCATGGCGAAATGGCTTGCCACGCCATTGTCGGTGGAGTGGCAGTATTGTGTTGCCACGCCATGGACATTGGCATGGCAAGACTGCCACGCCATGCCATGTCGACTAGGCGGCGTGGCAGCGTTGTTTTGCCACGTCACCAACACTGGCGTAGTCAAAAGGTTCAATTTTAAAAAAATTTTGCCTAGTGGTTTAATAATAAAATTACTTGTTAAAAATGTTTATTTAATAAAAAAAATTCAGCAGAAGGGGTGTGATTTGGGACTTGGATGAGGCCAAATATGTACATTAGCTTGGTGGAGGTTGTAGACTCTAGCGATGTGTGCGAGAAGGGGCTGGTATAAGGACATATATCAGAGGGAGGATATACATACATATCTGGCCTCATATACAATACATCGTGAACTTGTTGACATAAGTTTGATAATTCATCTCACTCGAAAAATTTAGAAAAATATTTATTTTACTCCCTTAAACTAATTGTTTTGACAACGTAACCCCTTAAAGGATATTTTGGCTCATTTATCCCCTGAACTACTGAAAATAATTCACATCACTACCCATAACATTTCTCTGTGTTGTTATTATTAGTATAAGTTATATTTTAAACTAAATTTTTTAGAGCCATAGATGACACCATTATCAAAGTTTAATGATATTTTTATTTTTTGTTTTGATTATTTTACTTGAAATTTAAAATATTGATGTCTAAATCAACCTAAGATCCTTTCAAGTTATATAAACGGTTTCAGAAAAGCTAAAAGATTAGTGAGACATAAGTTGTAATGAATTTATCATTCTAACAAACTTCTAGTGAAAACTATAACTAATATAGAGAGAAATAAAAAAATAGAATTAGCATTAAAGAGTAAAATAAATTGTTTTCAATATTCAGGAGTTAAAATGAGCCAAAAAATAGTTTAGGGGGCTAACTGCTCGAGTGAAATAGTTTGGAGGAATAAAATGGAGTTTTTTTTTCAAAATTTTGTGAGAATATGTGAAGATGTAGGTTTTGAAATAAATTAAGTTGTAAATTCGATTATAATAAAATAAATAATAATTAGATAAGTGTTTCTAATAAGATGAATTATTAAACGTGTGCCGAAAGGTGAATGCAATTCTCTAGAGGGAGTACAAGTCAGCGAGATAGGTGTTCTTAATTAAAATATTATTTGAATGAACGAATTATCCTATAATGTAAACAGGTACTACGTAACATTTTGCAGTGACCTAGCGCTAAACACATATGTAGTGTGTTCCAACATATGGCGTCTAAAACCGATGTGTGACAGCACAGATATCTGGGCAGTAAGGTTCGAGGGTTTGAACAACAAAAAGTCGCCAACACCCATATCATGCATGCATGAGGGAACATCCGAACATGGTATGACGTTCTGCACAATTTAGTCTACATCATGATTTTTATTTTGATCGGCAAACTAATTCATTCTCCAAAATGCACAAATGGAATTGTTGGCGTTAATTATAAGAGATGTGCGTGTCCTCCAGATTCCCGGCCTAGTTGTGAGCATTGTTAGACACAATTTGACATTGCGTTGTGTCGCCATTTTTTTTTTTCAAAAATGAATCATAGCGTATCTTTTCATGTTAGCCCTGATAGATAGATGCTTACAGCTTAGGTCAACGCTTTGTATATGTGCCAATATGCAAAAAGGAACAAGTTAAAAAGGCACTACAACTACTACGTACACTGTCCTCATTTTGTCGGGAAATGTCAATTCGCAATATATATATGTATTTTTCTTTTATTTTGTTGGGGAGTGTCATTTGACAAGGTTTGTCGATCTGTGGAAGGGTTTGGAAGTGTTGGTTGGAAATTTTGTCTTAATATAATAAAAAGTCATATATGGGTCTATCTGTTGCATAGTACTTTGCCAAATAGAGATTTCTGTAAACAACATGATTGTTTTATACTCAAGCATAGTACCATCCACTAATTAGATTCAATTGTTTCATCCATAGACAGAACCGTTCAACCGTTCTACTACTGAAATCATACGATGGACAGTCTCGAGTTGACGTAGGACTCCGAAACATGCTCGTCTGTTCTCTCCATTTTCTTTACTATCTCTGATTTTGTACTGAGTTTGAGGCATGGATCGTCCCAAATTACTTTGTACTAATTACAATTTAAAATTTAAGAAAATTTCAGAATACAATAAATAGTATTATATATATGATCCAAATTGCACAAGATCCTATATGGATTTTGACACAACAGGTATCCCTACAAAATTCCATAAAACTACACCTTTAAATTAATTTAGCGTGCACGGTATCTATCTATAATCTAATAAGTACACATGTATAACTCATAAGTACGGTGATCAGAAAATAATCAATTTTATGAAACCCTATGGTTATAGTATCCGTGGTTATATATGTTTAGGGTTGAAAACGGAGCGGATAGTTTCCGTCCGCTCCGGGAAAAAACAGATATGAAGGTAGTTCGGAGTGGATATTTCTCGCATAATTTGAATACGGATACGAATATGGATAATTTTCTTCAGATACAAATACGAATACTTTCCGATGGATACGGATACTCCGACAGATATCTTGTAATGAGTGGATATCCGCGAACACCTGAAACAAGTTCATGTCGCTTGATTCCAGGTCTGGCCCATCAACCAATTTACTACAAATTGCTTTTGTGCTATTAGACTATCAGTATTTGTTGAACTCATTATGTGCTATGTGGTGGACTTATGTCACTTATCTATTACCTGTGAAACTAAATGTAACGTATTTAATTTATAATGAGGCCTAAAATTACAGCTATCTTCATTAAGTTAGCTATATATATGTGGTGTTATTTGTCTCTATGTACGGTTTGAGTGGTTTGTATGTTCAAGAAATATTTGTTTTCGTATCCGTGTTCAACTACATCTAATTCTTATTCGTATTTGAGATAATTCATATTTGTTTCCATATCCAAAATATTCGTATCTATTTCCGTATCCACCTAAAAATATAGAAATAAATACGAAACGTGTATTATCCGTCGGTATTTGCTCTGTTTTCAGCCCTATATATCTTTCCCGCATCAAAAATGGTTTTATGAAGCTTGAACGGGGGGACACATAATAGATGTGGTTTTATAATTCTACATCTCATTCCCCGTGTTAACTCGACCGCAAACCATTTTGTTCGATAAAAAGCTAATTAACCACTTCCGGCTAACTCTTGACGCGCTATCAGTACATGTTCAATGAACGAATTACATAATGGTGTAGCATTTGCAGTTTAGTGACACGCCCATAACCATTGCAGTGTCCCTCTATTTAGGAAGTGAAGAAATTACTAATTATAACGCATCAAATAAACAGATCTGACAAATGTTATTCAAAAAATAGAAAAAAATCCATTGTATGCCCCTAAGTTTGTCACATGTCTATGATTTACCATTGACCCTGTCATGCTCTATAATATATCATTGCTTTTACTTAACATCTACAGTTTACCATCGGTGGCTAGTTAAACCCCCGTAAGTGCAGTATAATTTATTGAAATGACCAAAATACCCCTAGGACAAAACTTCCAAGATTTGGGAAGTGTTTCAAAATATCAGGTTTTAAGTTTTCGCCAAATTTTAGATGCTTACAATCTGTTTATAACATGATATTTTGGGATTTTTGTTCAAATTTTGAAAGTTTTTGTTGTATTGGCATTTTGGTCATTTGGACAAAATGGTACAGTACACATAGATGTTATATATTCGGATATCAATGTTAATTCGTAAAAGTTCAGCAAAAATCAATAGCATGTTATAGAATGTGACAAAGTAAGTGGCAAATATTAGAATTAGGTTAAAGTCAGTTGGCCTCGTCTTTTCACTTTTGCTTATGCTTATAACCAAAATTTAAACTTTTGACCTTGAATTTGAAGTTAATTTTAGGGGCTTTTTCATCATAGCTTATTTTTAGCCTTTGCTTTTAAATTGATAAGAACATATATATAAAAATTTTATTCACAAATTATTTTTATCGCTAATCTAACATAAGCCAAACAATCACCATGACTGACAATAGATTTTTCTCATAAAACAGTAATGTTCCTCGCCCTTTGGCCCTACAGTGTGTTAACTAATATGAAACGGTGAAAAGTGAATAAGGTTTAGCATTAGTTGGATGTTCCCTAAGTAGACAAAACTGAATGCATTTCCTAAAACGATCTCCTAAAATTGGAAAATAAATTGGAAATTTAATACCCCCCATCACAATCCATCATCACAGTCTTTGTCTATACTCATCCGTCTAAAAATCATTTTCTATTTATAAATACACAGGTACCATACGCTTCCTTCATATTTTAATAAACGGCACAATTGATTTTCTGGCGCATATTTAACCACTCGTATTATTCAAAATTAATGTAATTATCATTTATTTTGTTCTGATTGGTTTTATTACTAACTGAATTTTAGTTATACCTTATGTTTTCACTTATTTGCACAAAAATTTTATCAAAAAAATGATTAAACATGTATAAAAAATGAACGACTTAGGAAGTATATACTAGGTGATATGTTTAAATATTTTTATCGTTATAAAACAACCTAAACATAGACGCACTGTGCCATCTCTAATCTTCCGATCTTTTGCAACTTCACTATGATAACATCTCTTTTTATTTCCACTTACTCCCCCAACCTTATTCGTTTCTCATTTATTACAAACCTTCACCCCTTTTTTTCTTCTTCCAAGCATAAATAAAACAGATTATTAATGACTAAAAAATAATTAAAATTAACTCATAATTTAAGTTTAAAATTTTAATTATTAGCATAAAAACGTATAAGCATAAGCTACCAACCTTAAAAAAACTTATATCTTAGAACTGAGGCATTAGTATTTTATAGCAATGTTAGATATCCAATACTAGTACACTAACGACAATTCTACTCCATGCCCAAAATAAGTGGACCGAGGCACCGAGCTAGTAGTAATCTGCCCAAGAAACCAAAGATGAGTTTCATTTATTTGGATAAGAGAGCGATTTAGCTCTCTGAAAAGTGGCCCCCTATTAAATTCTGTGCTGGAACCATTCCCAGCAAAGGACATCAAAATGTGGGCCCGCCACCCAAAACATTCTGTTGAACCCTCTCATCCACTCCCAACTATACTCCTATGCATCCCTGGACCCTGCCTATAAAGAACAAACAGATCCTCCTTCTCCATACGAATAAGGCAACCAAGAACCCAGGAACGAAACACATCATCACAAAATTTCTTCTGAGATGAAGAGCTCGTCGCCGTGGCATAAGCTCGCCGACGCCGAGGCCGCCGTCAACCGCGCCGTGGCGGCGACCCGCGTCGGGAGGTACTTCAAGCTGGAGGCGCGCAAGAGCTCCTTCACCAAGGAGCTCCGCGCCGGCGCCGCCACGTTCCTCACCATGGCCTACATCATCTCCGTCAACGCCGCCATCCTCACCGACTCCGGCGGGCCGTGCACCGTCGGCGACTGCACGCCCGTGGTCGTTGGCAACTCCACGGCCACGCCCGGGCCGGAGTGTACCGTGGGGTCTAACCCTGGGTACGAGCAGTGCCTTGGGCGCGCCAAGAGCGACCTGATCGTCGCCACGGCGGTGGCCGCCATGGCCGGGTCGTTCGCCATGGGCGCGCTCGCGAACCTCCCGCTGGGCCTTGCCCCCGGGATGGGCGCGAACGCCTACTTCGCGTACAACATGGTCGGCTTCCATGGCTCCGGTTCGATTCCTTACGGCACGGCGCTCGCCGGCGTGATGGTTGAGGGTATTGTGTTCTTCGCGCTGTCGGCCGTCGGGCTCCGGTCGAGGCTGGCGCGGATGATCCCCCGCAACATCCGCCTCTCCACGGCGGTCGGCATCGGCCTGTTCCTGGCGTTCACGGGGCTTCAGGCTCACCAGGGCGTCGGGCTCGTCGGCGCCAGCCCGTCGACGCTGGTCACGCTCGCCGCGTGCTCGGAGACCGACCCGGCCACCGGCGCCTGCATCGGTGGCACCATGCGGAGCCCGACGTTCTGGCTCGGCGCCGTCGGCTTCCTCATCACGGCCACCTGCCTAGCCAGGGACATCAAGGGCGCCATGATCTACGGCATCGTGTTCGTCACCGTCGTGTCGTGGATCAGGGGCACCGCAGTGACGGTGTTCCCGGACACGGCGGCGGGGAATGCCGGCTTCGACTACTTCAAGAAGGTGGTGGACTTCCACATGATCAAGACCACCGCCGGGCAGCTCAGCTTCGGCGGCCTACGCCACGGCAACGCGCTGCTTGCCGTGTTCACGCTCCTCTACGTCGACGTCCTCGCCACGACGGGGACAATGTACTCCATGGCCGAGTACGGCGGGTTCACGGACGGCGCCGGCGGGTTCGACGGCGAGTACAGAGCGTTCCTCGTCGACGCCGGCTCGACGGTGCTGAGCGCCGCGCTCGGGAGCACCACGGTGACGACCTACATCGAGTCGACGGCGGGGATCCGCGAGGGTGGCCGGACGGGTGTCACCGCCATCACCGTCGCGGCGTGCTTCCTGGCGTCGCTCTTCTTCGGGCCCGTGCTGACGAGCGTCCCGCCGTGGGCCGTGGGCCCGTCGCTGGTGCTCGTCGGCGCCATGATGATGCGCGTGGCCAGCGACATCGAGTGGGCGGACATGAAGGAGGCCATCCCGGCGTTCGTCACCATGGCGCTGATGCCGCTCACCTTCTCGATCGCCAACGGCATCATCGCCGGCCTGGGCGTCTACGTGGCGCTGCACTGCTACGACTGGACCAGGCTCGCGTGGCGCAGGGCGAGCAGGGTGCTCGACGAGCGGCGCAACCAGATCGCCGCCTCCTCCACCAGCGAGGCCGGAGGAGGTGGCATCCCGGCGGCGGCGGCGCACGAGGTGTGAAACCCATCTGCGACGCCGCCATTGGTCAGCGCGAAGTCGTAGGCGAGTCGACTACTAGTCAGGTTTTTAGTTTTTGTGTAATACGTTGCCAAGATCCAGCGGAATTTCTGTGGTTGGAAAAAGGAAATGGGAAACGGGCTCTGGGGGATTCTCGGTGATGTAATGTAAAGAGATGTCTGTACTTTGACCATCATATCAAAGTGCCCATTGATTCCCCTGGCTAGCACGTTTTTTCTGCCTGACATATCTCAAAGCTCAGCAATGCCATCATGGCTTCAAGGAACCATCTGTTTTTCTGTTTCGATTACGTAAGTTTCCAAAAAAAATTTCGCACAATCGTAACATCAAATTCTTACGCACCTAAATAGAACATTCTAAATAATTAATTAATTGTACAGTTTGAAAACAAATCGTGAGACAAAACTTTTGAGTCTAATTAGACCATTACTAGTCATAAGTGCTACAGCAATCTACATATGCTAACGACAGATTAATTAGGCTCAAAAGATTCGTCTCGTGGTTTCGAGATGAGCTATGAAATTCGTTTCCTATTTGTGTCCGAAAACCATGTTCCGATATCCAATTAAACGTCCGATATGATATCCAAAAATTCTCTTTACACAAACTTAACGGGGCCTAACTGAACCATTTCTAACTGTACTATAAAATTTGTGAAAAGCACTGCTTTCTAAGGGCAAGCCCCTCTTGGGTTCAAAAGATTTTCAAACCACAAGAATAAAACCAACTTAGAAATATCATAGCAATGCACATACAAAACAAATGATTGAAACACATGCTTTTATTTCTTAATGAGCTAAATAAAGAGGATAAAGTGGATGTTTTTATTATTATGAAATTAGTATATTTTGGAGGATTAATACAGGATTCATATAAAAATTTTCATTTGAATCCTGTAAAACGAATGCATGAACGGTGTTTATTTCAAAGGAACTGACATTTCGTGTGGTTTTGCTTTAAAACGAGCATGCCCTAAACACATGACATTTGCTACAGGACTCTAGGTTTATGGCCTTGCCTTAGGACATTTTGGTTTTGTGGTTCTTTGCCAAAAAGTTACTCTGGCCGCATTCGGCATGAGGCTTATTTATCCGTGTGAAAAATATGATAATAAATTGGTACATGATTAATTACTTTTTAATTATAAAAATATAAATAAGATTAATATGATTTAAAGCAACTTTCCTATAGAAATTTTTCGTAGAAAATACACCGTTTAGTAGTTCTGGAAACGTGCACATGAAAACCAAGGGAATCTAGCTTAATAAGGGCAGAGAAGAATGCGGCCTCTGTCCATTACTTCAACTGTTTGAGATTATAAGTCATTTTGACTTTGGTCCAGAGTCAAACTATTTTTAAGTTTAAGTAAATTTATAAAAAAATACCAATATTCACAACATCAAATTACTTCCATTAAATCCATAACTAAATAATAATATATTCGTCTTCTGTTAAAAATATTATTACTTTCTTCTATAACTAGCATATTCTTCATGCGTTGCGATGAGATTTTAATTAAACAAACTGATCATTAACTCATTATTACCATCATTTTTGCATATATTATCTAGTAATTAATGTATATATTGCCTCTAAGGTAATTTTGTTATATAAGTAGAGAGTTCATGAAGGATGGGGGATGGCTGACATGTAAGTCTATGTCACCTTTTTTTAAAAAAAAATTGAGAGTTCACGTTGGAATGGTGGTAGATTTACCAACACTGTTGTTCTTGTTAAAGGAGTATAGATCTTGGTGAAATATAAAGTGGATAACTTATACGCAGTATTTTTATTTATGTTTAAATTTTGTAAAATGCTAAATATTTTGTTTAAATGCTGGAAACATTAGTTCACAGTTTAGCATTTTTTTTCATTGTCAATTCTCATTATGTTTCCCTTATATTGTTTTTAGTTCTGAGCAAATTAACGTTGCAATCTTTGTTAATATTTATCTGAGTTTTATAATTTGTAGTTTAAAATGTTTTTAGCATCCTACAAGTTGAGGTTATGCAAGGGTAAAATCATCTTTTGGAATGTTTTTGAAGACTATTTAGGAAAACAATCGCTACGGTATCTAGTTTAAAATCTAGAGTGTTCCATGGCAAAAGAACAAACGAATGTGGCCTGAAGCAAATGCCACAATCCGGAATGTCTCATGTTAAATCTTGCTTAATTTTATTTTCGTACGTACGTTAGTGTGATGGAAATCTGTTCATGAGCTAAGTGATCAGCAAAGCAATATGGCTTTTCGATTCTAAAGAGCTCTAGCTACCAGTAATATAATAATCGGATGAAAGCCCATCCTAAAGAGAAAAAAAAAGAGAAGAAACGATGCTATTTCCATAGCATTGAATGTTAACTGATGTTTAGAAAACAACGGTGACCCTGGACCAAGGTTTGGAGGTTTCAGCAGGAACGCCGGCTTAGTGGCGTTCTTTTCGCAACGGCACAATTTCAGGTGGGCCGAGGGGATAATACCGATTTCTGGAACGCCAAATGGCTGCCGTGTGGGCGAATTAGCTCAGCTATGCCAGCATCAAGCAATGTGCAATTCAAATTGGGTTCGGGCGATTAGAGGGACACTGTCAGCCACAGCTTTGGAGGAATATCTGAATCTTTGGGATGCATTGCAAGTGCAAGGAGTACAACTGGAGAACGAGGTGGATGATCAGATTGTTTGGCTTCTGGATTCGAGCCTACGATATGCATTTCATGGCAAAGGAAAGCACTAGCTGGGGAGAACGATTGTGGAGGATTAAAGCTCCGTCGAAGGTGCGTTTCTTCGCGTGGCTTGCAATCAGGAGCCGCTGCCTGACGGCAGATAATTTACAGAAGAGGGGCTGGCCGAATCAAGCAACCTGAGAACTGCGATCATCTCTTTGTTAGATGCATTTTTACCAACAGGGTATGGAGGTGTACGTTGGCGCAGCTGGGCTAATGTACCATTCCAAACACCTGGTGAATTGAGGAGTGGTGGCTGCATGCACGCAGATGTTTCAGACCTGCTTATAGGAATTCTTTCTTTCGACTCGGCGTGGCTGCTAATCTGCTGGCTGATTTGGAAGGAGCGAAACGCATTTTCAACAACCAGTTCAGGTCGCCACTGCAGCTTTTTCACGCGATGAACGATGAGGTATCAGTACGTGTGGCTTCAAGGAACGGGAGAGTTACTCCCAAGTGTTTTTGGGGCCGCTAAGTTCTACCGGCGCCTTGTTACTTGTAATAAACCTTGCATCCGGCCTTAGCCGGGCTCAGCGAATGTGCTGAGTCGTCGCATTCTTATTCTACTTAATGAAATTGGATGCCCATTCCTGGGCCTTCCGAGCAATAAAACAACGGTGACGTTTAAAACAAAATAGTAGTCAATTGTACTATCATAACTGCTTTATTTTGGCTCTGATTTGTTATGCTACCACTAATAAGCCATAGAAAATGAACGGAGCCAAAACTAATTCATAACTACTATCTCCGTCCCGAAATAAGATGTTTTAGATACAATATTTTGACTTTTCGTCTTTGAAATTTTTTTGTGATTAATATTTTTTTTGAAAATAGATGATAAAATATGAATAGTACTGTATACATGACTAATTTTTTTAAGTTTTTGTACAAATTTTTTAAATAAGACGAATGGTCAAAGCATTGAGCAAAGAAATCGAAAAATAATGTTATTATGGGACGGGGTATTACTGTCGTAACAGTGTGTATCCGTGATCAGGAGAGCAGATGTCCAGAATATTTGCCTTTAACGTCCTGCATAGTGAGAAGACGAATATAAAAACTTTTGGGTACCTTGTTGCATCACTGCTCACTCATTCTCTGTGACGGCTCATCTTTCTCTATACTCAAAGGGTGAGCGTTCTGATGATAACATTCAGCACCACGAGTTGTTCATTTGGTGTGCCTTGTTCCTTGTCAACATAAATTAGAACATAATCAAAATACTCGGTAAGATGCCATCATATTTCTCATGTGCGATCAGTTTGCATGTATAAATCGTACGATATTTTATATGGTTAATGTGATGATTTATTGATCGAATAAATAAAATCATCATGTGGTTTATTGTTCCCCAACTAAACACCCCTAATTATACATGTGTACATTGTTGAACGACATGTATAAGAGAAGGGCTCAGCTTAAAAATTTTGAATTGCTTTCTGCAAAATATTTTATCCATATCCAAGGCAGAGTTTAAAAAGATTACTACCGTACCTGTCTGAAAATGTGCAGTCCATCAAAGATTCAAAGTTCCCATCGATTCCCCCTGTCACGTTTCTTTTCTGCCAAATTTCGCGAGCTGAGACGCTGACTCCTGTTATGTGCAAAAGCAACAGCCGCTTTTGGCACGTGTACACTGTACAACGACAGGTAAAAACTGTTTACTACGCTCTCTATCTCTCCCGACCTTTTTTTAACGAATATTTAAAATCTCGAAAAATTCAGAACAGTTACTTTCTGAAAATGTGCAATCTATGATACTCTAGTTTATATGCCGCGTGAGTCTCCCTGAGAAAGTGGCACTGGCTGAGAAAGCTCGTTGCATGTTTCTGCTTTAATTAATTAATTAATTATTCATCGATAAATTATGTACTTGGCTGGAACTTGTGAGCACTTGGCACAGCTTTTCCTGGAGCTCCCTTTTTCTTCTGGGGTCATTCATCCGAAGGCTAAAAAAGGCGTTGATTGCTAGTAGGTGTGGGGCAGTGAGGCTTTCATCGACGAGTGATCAGCCAGCCTAACTTGTGTTCTTGATTACGTTGAAAGTGTGAGGTGGAATTTGACTACGCTGGCGTGTTAGGTCGCGCTTACTGTAAAGCGGGTAAGTTTGTGCGAGTGAAAAGATTGGGAAATTTTCGGTGTGCAAGTCGGTGTATTTTGCTCACGAAAGACATAAAACATACTCTCTTCGTGCCTAAATATTTAACGTCACGTTTGTTCGTCTTATTCAATTTTTTATAAAATATGTAAAGTTATATATATGCAAAAGTATACTTCACAATAAATAAAATGATATAAAAATAATTAATAATTATGTAAATTTTTTTAAATAAGACAAATGGTCAAACGTGTATAAAAAAATCAATGGTCTTAAATATTTCAGGACGGATGTAGTAAAAAATTATTTGATTTTATAGCTATTTAATATTATAAACGATAAAATTAACTACGACTTCCTCTGATTCCTTTTATTTAACGGCATTAATTTTTAGACTTACATCATCTTATTTGTTTTTTTCTAAAAAATATACAAAATTTAAAGTGCATTAAGAAGAATTAAATTATAATAAAATAATTAATAAATATTTATTTTTTATGTAATGAACGCAGAATCAAAAGCCAATGACGTCGAAAAAATGAAGCGAATATAAAATTGAAAATCTATTATACACCAGAGGGATGACAAGTTTATATATAAAAATATTAAAATATATTTTAACCGTTCAAGAAATATATGCATAAAAGAAAATATAATAGTATGACGCAAACAAACACAGCCGAAGTTGCAAAAGTTTCTACGCGAGGGAGCGATCATACGATGATGTTTGCCGAACGATGACGGCTGACGAAGCGGGTTGCGCGTTTCATAATCCTAGCACGTTTTCGGACACGTGGAATCAATCGACTCGGATTAAACGCGTACAGAGTAAATATTACCTCCTGCGCTTGCTTCTATGCGATGTCGTTGACTGTTGAGTCGATCTTCATTTAAAATTTTATTTTATTTAAAACTTTTATATAATTATTAATTGTTTGGCGGTGATCTAGAGTCTGTTTGGATTCAGAGACTTTTAGTCGTCCCTGGATATTTTCCTAGTAGTCCCTAAGACTTTTTTTTAGTATCCCATGTTTGGGAAGAGAGATTAAAAGTGTCTTGCTATAGGGTACAAGTAGTATATTACCCCTGAGAAGAGCGGGGAGAAGAGGAGAGAGCAGATGGAGCGAGCGGGCGGGGGCGGTGTTGGCTGGCGAGCGATCGGGGGCAGTGCTGGCCGGCGAGCGGGCATGGACGGTGCGCGTCGGGAGCTCGGTGGGCATCGACAGAGGGGAGAAGAGGAGGCGGGTAGGCGGGGGCGGCGCCAACCGGCGAGCGGGCGGGTGGGGGCGGTGCCGGCCGGTGTGCGGGCGAGGGTCGGCAGAGGGTAGGGAACAGGGGCGACTCGTGGAAAAAGGGAGAAAAAGTCCGTTCCAAGGGAGTACTGATTTTTTGGGGACTACATAAAAAGAATCCCAAAAAAAGTTCGTCCTGTTTGGAAGAAGAGGGACTTTTTCCTAGAAGTCCTATAGACTTTTTTTGGATCCATCTTAATTTATTATTATAATTTTGTACATTTGTACAAAACATTTGAATAAAATAAAATGTTAAATATAGATTCAAAAGTTAACAAGTTACATGAGAAAACTAAGGGAGTACTCCCTCTCTCTAAAATACGTAGGCTCAGAAAAAAGACATATCACATAAGCAAATTTTGCAAAGTATATTTTATTCAACTTTTTTTTTGTAAGAATGTACTACCTCCATTTCATGGTGTGAGTTTATATATCATTATCAAAATCTATGGATGGTAATAAATATAAAAATATATACTTCCTCTGGTTTTCTTAATTAATGTCGTTTACTTTTGGATTTATATTTGACCATTTATCTTCTTAATTTATGTCGTTTAATTTTAGATCTACATTTGATCATTTGTCTTATTAAAACAAAAATATTGATTATTTTTTATGACTTGATTTATAACTAAAGTAGGCTAAGTTTGATTTATAATTTACTACATTTAGACAAAAATTTTAAAATAAGATGAAGAGTCAAACGTAAATCTAAAAATCAATAACGTCAGCTAACAAAACTGGAGGGAGTACAAATAATATAACTTAATTAATATATAAATCAAAGATATAGATAAAACGTCTTACTTTACGAAACCGAAAAATTAGCTAGCTGCCATATTAAGAGGATCGTTCGATCTCGAGTGTTCTCAATCTGAGTATCTGCTTGGTGGCCCTTTCTTTTCAGTAATTCCATTGGATCGGTTAGACGATAACGAGCGCAGCTATTGTGCGTTCCGATAGTCTGTCGTACTGGTCTTTTCCTGTATGCTGACGTTTATAAGTTAAATTTTTAATTTTAACCATAAAGTTGATTTATGGTTTTCCCAACGTAGTTATATATATATAAGAAGCATCTATCCTACTACCAGGTATAGCTACTTCCTCCACGTCTAAGGTGTAGAAACACCTCTATACATATTTCTTTTCTCTTTCAACAGAAAGTACAAACTCTATACATGTGTAGTTGTATCATTCACATGAGATAGTGTCTATACTTTTTGCTGGGTGGGAGCAGAAACAGTTATGAAAATATATATATATATATGTGTGTGTTTTTGTTTACAAGTTATTTTTTATTGCAAATTTATGTTAATGCCAGAATTTGGATAATTGTTGTTGGAGATTAAACTGTGATTAAAGACTGAATCGAACAGGAAACAGAGCAATCGAATAGAAAGACCAGGCGGACGATGGAGTCCGGATCAGATAAGAAATAGAGTTTGATTAGGCCTAAAATGTTGCAGATAGATTCGGGAATAATCAGTCTGTGTAATTTAATTTTGTCTGTTAATTAGAGTTAGTTTAGATTTTTCGTTTATCTCTAAGGTTGTTAGAGTCCGATCGGGACTTCTGTGTTAGAGATAGAATCTGCGTAGGAGTATATTATTTCTTTTTATCTATTAGGAGTCGGATGCCATGCTCAACACGGATTAGTCTCCACCCGAGGGTATAAATATGTATGCCCGGGGTCATTGTAAATTATCTATATCAATCAATAGATCAATTACTCTCGGCGCATCGCCACCCTCCTAGCCGAGGTTTCAATTCCGGCGGAAATTGGCACCTGACGCGGGGCTGCATCGTTTCGATCTCCGGCGCAGGGGTAAGTCCTACGTTCCGCCAGGCCATGGTAATCGCTTCGACTAGATTGGAACTGTCTTAGTTCGGTGTGATCTTCTAATATAGTTGTGTGATGGCTAGTTATCGTATCAGTTTCAACTTAAGTTACTTCTGTATCTCGGGTTGATCTGGTCGACCACCTTAGGCGATTTACATTGGTTTGATATTTGCTATTTGACATATTCAATCTAGTACTACCTTGGTTAGGTCTGATCTAATAGAATCCGTTTGTCAGATGATTTGTATCAGATCAATGTATTTTGTTCATTGTTTTATCGGAGTACAAGTCGATAAGTTATCAGTCATCGGCTCATTGGCTTCATAGCGATCTGATCTGTTTAGTACCTAGCCGGAAATTGCTATGCGTAATCTTGAACTGTCTCGGTTGGGTCCGATCTTCTATGATTATTCTTAGCAATCTGGGCGAGATATTTTATAGATCTTGGTTGTTTGTCTGCCGTCTATAGCCGATGATCTTTACCGATCTACATGTTCATTTTATCTATATCAATAAAGCAGTCGATTGCCTTAATGCGTTATTTTTACACTAACTAGCTTGATTTATTTAGATCAGCAGTTATTTATGTTGCATCGGCTTATGAGAATTACATGCAAGTTGGGTTTAGCCGATCGTAACACATGATTCATTGTTTATTCCAAGTAATTCTTTGGTTTATTTATTAGACTTATCGATCTTCATGTTTCCTATAATTATATCGTGCTCGACTGCATATTGTCTTGGTTAAGTCCGATCTATGTATGTTTGTTTCGATTCGGTTATAGGGGCTTGTCCGATCGACTAAGATTAATAAATTACTTGGCGGATTATGCTGGTCTAATATCTAATTCAAGTCTACATTGAGTCTCTGGCCGATCCAAGCTTTCAACAGCCGATTGCTCAGCCATTCGGCTAAATACTGTTACACCAACATTCGATTGGTTGGATTTATAGTTACCTATCGGCTCGATAGCCGATCGACTTGTTCTATTGTTTATCTTGTCATTTGCAGGACCAAACTGACTAGCACGTCCGAGCACCTTCTAAGAATTTAGGTCCTACACCGAAGCTGTTTAAGACCGACTTTCAGGCCTTCGTGTGTGACATGTTGGATCACATTTTAACGTCAACAATTTATTATTTAGCTATCTTGCTAAAAAAACCAAACAATCATGCCTATACGCATATGCGTATGTGTATATACTATGTTATGTGTATATACTATGTACCTAAATGAGACATTTCATATTACGAGTTATATGATGATATGATATTGAAGCAGCTAGCCATGTGTTATAAAGTGTCAATATGGGTGGTAATTGGAACCTAAAGACTCATGAATGGTGGTGGGAAGACTTGGATTTATATAGTTTCAGGTTTTCAAAATGAGGCAATACCTTATTATTCTTTCGTGGGTTGTAATTCACTAATTTTATTAGTGAGTCTGTAATAATCTGTCCGTAATGGGTCTCCTATCTCTATTTATATACTGACAGATAGGGATATAAGGGTATGATACCAAGCCACATGTGACTCTGTCTTTCTTAATCTAGTATACAATAGCACTTTACTAGGTTTCTGCAACTTGCCATGTTAAACAAGACAACTTATATCACAATCATTTTGCATAATGGGTTGTGTTACGTCTGTATACCCTCTATCCCTATCAAGTACTTCCTCTAAATCAATTTTTCACTTTTACCTATAATGCTTGCTCTTCATCTTATTTGAAAAAAATTACGATTAATATTTTTGTTTCTATTAGATGATAAATTGTGAATTGTACTTTACGTGTGACTAATTTTTTTAATATCTTAAATTTTTTCTGTATCATCCCAGCCCAAGGTTTAATAAGATTTGATAAAATACTCGTACCAACAAGTTGCAATTTCTTTTCTGAAAGCTTATCTCAAGAGAACTCTTATTCCTGGGTACGCATGAGTGAGGACAAAGTGCGTAGAAAAAACGTCTGTTGGTTGTGTAAGGGAAGTCTTGATGTCCTAGAGCACGGGCCTAGCCTAAGGGTTTTCTAGGGTCAGGACATGACAGAATGGTATCAGAGCCGACCCTCGCGGTTTCACGGGCACGTGTGGCCTCAGGGGCGCGGACATGTTGCTAATGGCGCGTGGGCCCTACGGGGACATGGCATGGCACATGGACCGGACCTGAACACATGGACATGGCCAAGAGGGGAACGTTCCTGGTTGTTTGCCCAATTATGGGTATGTTGGACCAACGGGGACGTCGGATCATTTGAGGGTTTGTGTATGTAACATCCCACCAAGGCTTAATAGGATTTGATAGAATACTCGTACTTGTTTCAACTTCTTTTCCAGAAGCTTATCTTAAGAGAACTCTAAGGTTAAGCCTGCTTGGCCTAGAGCAATCTTGGAATGAGTGACCGACCGGGAAGTTATTCCCGGGTGCGCATGAATGAGCACAAAGTGCGTAGAAAAGACGTGTGTTAGTTGTGTAAGGGAAGTCTTAATATCCTAGAGCACGGACCTATCCTACCTAAAGTTTGTCTTATTATGGGACGGAGACGGTAGATGGGTTATGTAGATACATTTAATTCATCTTCTCCACAACAGCTCCCTGAGCCCTTTATACTCGAGTTGGTTACCTCCTCATAGGTTCACGACCGATGGTGACTGATTTAACCCATGTGGGTTTAGCTCCTGAATGTTTCTTTTCTTTTTAGCACTATGTTTAGAAGCTATAGAGGGCTTGTCGATAAAAATACTATGTGCATCAAATAAAAGCACCTAATAGGTACGACCCTTGGCTTTATTATTAGATAAAGATAACTAAACATAGAGTCTAATATGAACATATCAAAAACGGAATGCACCTAATAAGTGCGACCTTTAATTCTATACTTAATTATTGATAAATAAACATATAATATAATATGACTCTATCTTATGTGAGCACATTAGTGTGGAATTGTGCCAAAATAATAATCAATACGCTACAGCATAAGTGTTAAAAGAAAATAGTCAGTAAACTATTTCTGAGTGGTTCTCGCTGGAGCGTAAGAGTGCCGTGTGGTTTGACCAAAGAATAGGCCATATCTAATGGCGTAATTTGTAGGCTATTTTTACCCAATAACTATATTTTTTATAAGGACTAACCTTTAGCTTTTTAAAGAGTGTACCGTTGACACCCAACAAGCAACCACAATATAGAGTAATTTATGCTTCTATATTCATGATATAATTAAAATAATTTATGTTTGATCTCTTTTAGTTTAAAAGTTATGAATTTTACAAATTTCTATATACGTATAAATATAATTATGAAAAAACTAAAAATCTCTATTAAACTGTCAGCAGTCAGGCAAGTCCCTTGGTGGTGGTGGCAGGGCACTATCTGGAGTTGGTCCGTTCTGAACCTCAAACCCATCGCCAACCCTATAGGCAGATGAGCATCAAAGTGGCAATGCATTATCCACATCCCTGCAATTAGAAAATAAGTAATAGTATAGTATCAAAATCGTTGGAGAAAAAAATGTTTCAAACATTTATTATCAAGGCACTTCTAGCTATAAAATGTCACTCTACCGGCTTATCCACCTATCTAAGTTTAGAAAATTAACTAAAATCCTAACCCTTTTCATGGGGATGTAAAATGTCAACACTGTCCTTTTCATTTACAGTTAATTTTTGGTACTACAATTATACTAAATAATTAGTACATGGCAAAGAATCCTTTTGATTTTTATTTTGACACCATTGGCATTTCGATCCCCATTTTTTATTTTAAGTTTTTTGCAAGTAAAAAATAAATATTAACAAAATAAGTAAATTTTAACAAAATAAGAAAAATGTTTATGGAACATATCCCAAAATTAACTCATCTCATAAAAAAAGGAGTACCACAAAATTTATCTTTGTGACACCAATGTCGTGTTTTAGATTGTTGCACGATTGAACATAAATGATTTTTTATAGTTTTTAACAGTGTGAATAATAGAATTACCTGTTATGAATTTAAAAATATTTTTTAAAAATAATAAATGATGAATCATATGTATAATCTTAACGACAGACGTATCATGGAAAACTGCGTAACCAAGACAAATTTTACAAAACGAAGACAACCCAAGTCGATAAAAGATATAAGAAACTTTATAACCGTGTCATTATAATTTTACAAAATAGATCGTAACCCGGGCTCACCAGGGTTGTTTGCGACGAAGCGGATGACAGCCCAGCCACCAGCTGGGACGGCGACGGTGTTCCGCTCCTGTGGGTTGACGAGGTTGTACTGCTTTGCGCCCTCGCCCTCCTCGAAGTTGCCGAACCCTTGCGCCAGCACGAAGAAGTTGAACCCATGGAGGTGGATAGGGTGGCTCTCCCGCGCCACCAGCGCCGTGTTCTGCAGCACCACCTCCACCGTCGCGTTGTACCGCAGCGTCCTCACCTTGGTCGACTTGGACGTGAACGCCAGCCTCCCCGGCGGCCTGGCGAAGTCGAACGGCACCGGCGGCGCGTCGGGGAAGTCGCGGGTGTACACGCCGGAGATGTTCTCGGAGTGCGCCGTGAGGAGCGGCACGGCGGCCGGGAGCTCGAAGGAGGCGTTGTTCATGCTGCCGGCGAGCGCCGGCGCGTGGCTCCGCCTGCACTTCGTCTGCCCCGGCCGGCAGTCGGCCAGCCCCAGACCGAAGGCGACGAACATGCGGGTGTCCACGGCGAGCGGCACCGTCGGCTGCCCGGGCCGGAGCAGCGCCGTTAGGTTGGAGAGGAACCGGTGCGCCGTGCCGACGTCGTGGACCTTTGGCGTCGGAGCTCGCACGGGGCGACGCCGCGGTGGTGCCGGGCTCGTGTTCCCTGCGCTGCCGCCGCCGTCGGCGTACTCCACGACGGCCGTCGCGACGGTGTCTCTGAACGGCTGGGGCGGGAACGAGGTCTGGTACGGCGACACGGTCACGTAGTATCGCCGTGATGGCGTCGCGGCGGCGACCATGAGCGCGTCGACGGTCTGTCCGGGAGAGACGACGATGACGTCCGTCTTGTACGGGGTGGTGTAGCTCGCGTCCGCGGCTACAACGGTGAACGTGTGGGCGGCCACCTTGAAGAAGAAGGGCGTGTTCACCGCTGCGTTTATGATCCTAAGAAGGTACGTAGAATTAGCCTGCACTTTCAGCTTGTACATCTCTGCAAAACAAATCATCAAATAATTAACCCTCAGTATTACTCCCTTATAAATGAGCATTTTTTTCATCATTTACAGAGATATCAAATTTTATCTAGAAAATAGTTGTACATCCTGGTACCTTGGTAAAATTGCTCCTTGTAAATACATAATTAGATCATCAATAATTTACCGTATTCTTAGCTTGAAAACTAAACAGATGGATTAATGTAGACATTTGCCTTGACAAGTATTATCATGATAGTATAAACTAATTAGATTTTACTTGTCAACGTTTAAAAATCTTTAACTAAATCTCTTTGTCCTAAACATCTGATATGTATGATGGATGCACTACGGCTTATATATCAAAATCAGATGCATGAATATATGAATAAAGTTAGGGTAAATTAATTGACTATCAATGTCATTACCACTCTCGCGGTTACTGCCGGAGCATTTGAACACGTCCCCCGGCTTGCCGTTGATGGTGTACGCATCGGCCGGCCTCACAGGAACGCCGGTGAGGAAGGCGTCGCGCTCCAGTCTGACGACGTCGTCGTTCCACCACTCACCTGCATGGGAGTGACGATCGGGACGACCCTATACTAGTCAGCAGCGTAGGTAGCAATTGAATCAGTTGATCAGGTGATGGTTTTAATTTCGGAGCACGTACCAAGCAGCAGGATCTCCTCCTTGTCAGGGCTGGGGAAAGGGAAGGGCCGGTCGCCGGAGCTGGGGACGATGACGACGGCGCCGTGGACGGTTGCGCGGAGCAGCGAGCTGTGGGCGTGCCACCACAGCGTGCCCTCCTGCCCCGCCGTGCTGAACCTGTAGGTGTAGCGGCGGCCGGGGCGGATGGGGCACTGCGTCACCATCTCCGGCCCGTCCGCCCACTGCGTCCCGCGCTGGAAGATGCCGTGCCTGCCCAACAACACAAGCTCGGCTGACATGCATACACGTACTGTACTATACTGAAAACATAATCCTTTTTATACACGAGATGCACGTGCAATCACCTCCATCTTTTAGCTTTTGCTTATGCTTATAAGTATATTTGAATTTTTCATCTTGAATTTAGCGTTGATTTTGAGGTTTTTTCGTCGAAGTTTATTTTTCTATTCATAGTCTTTAAATCGTTATGAATACGTACATTGAAGTTTTATTTGCAATATATTTTTCGTTTATAAATATACTTTTAAAAATCAAATATATTTACCTGCTGAAAATGAACGGAGGGAGTTTCTTTTAAGAAGTAGGTAAGCATGGTCTTTGCTTCAGCTGAAGCTGTAGCCAATTATATTACAACCAATGAACGGAGGAATACTATTTAGAGCAACATTATTTGTTGCAACTTTAACTAAAATTAAGTTTCTTGTAATACTTTTTATATACTAAATATGTTGATTAATTACTGATTATATTTATCCATCCTATTTCTTAAAAAGATATATCAGGTTTTTTCTTTCGAATAACAGGTAGGCCCGGTCTTTACTTCAGCTTAAAATATAGCTAATTATATTACAGCCAATGAATGGAAGCAATACTGTTTAGAGAAACATTTTTATATTACAACTTTAATTAAAATAATGCTTCGTGTAATACTTTCTATACACAAAGTGTGCTTATGATTTGATTAATCACTGATTAGATTTACACATTCTATTTTTTAAAAAAAATATCAGATTATTTCATGTTAGGACATTAAATTAAAATGCTCCTTACTAACTCTCCATGTAAAAAAATGGAAAGTGAAAATGTTTATTTTCTATAAGCCACCACAAATGTCGAAGTATAGTCTACCAGCTGATTTGGGATTTCAGGCTCAATGTAACACCCCAGATCCAAAAATCAGAATAGCCCATCATACGTGTTGATTGGGCCCGTCAAGTGGGCCACATACCCATAGCATATCACACATCGATTTTTTAGTTGATTGTTGTAAGCTGGTAAACACGTAAGTAGTATAGTTAGAGAGTAAACTGATTATATAATTGTGCAACTAATATGAGTATATACATAGGATGTTTAAATGTAGAGCTTAGAATTGATTTTTTTCTCGTCTACGTCAGCAACACTAATTTATTTTATAAGCTTCATCAATACAACAAAACATATTTTTATTATTGTTATTTCCTTTTTATCTACTCTATACAATAAATTTTCTTTAAATAATTGTTAAGATTTGATTCTAAATCGTTGCTATGGATAACAGCCATATATGACGCTTCATAGTCAACTAAAAATCATACCCTTATACCTATAAGACTGAAACTAGAACCAGCACGCGCAGATGCTGCAAACAGTCGACTACTCAGCTTTGTTAGTAGACTCTGGCCCCGTTCGGTGGGCATATGCATAAGTTAACATATGCCTGGTACGCAAAATAGATTAGTATATGACTAATTAATTATTAATTATTAAAAAAATATAAAATATATTAATATGATTTTTTTAAACAACTTTTTTATAGAAAACTTTTATAAAAAATACATTGTTTAATAGTTTGGAAAACGTGCGCACGGAAAACGATGAAGGTAAGTTAACTAAGGGCAGTCCTAATGGAAGAAACCAACACGGTTGTCATAGTATAAAAAATCATCTATAGAAACTATTTTCTACAATGGAGATGTCTTTAAGTAATAATGGTTTTGTCTTTCTCTCTCCTAACTCTATATATTCCATCAATTGTGAGCATGACACATGTCTCCTAGAAACTAGTGATTTCTTCTTAACCGTGAATTTATGGTTTTTTAGTGCATTGGGTGAAGAAAAGACTTAGTTTCTTCATGAGTAAACCATTTTTAAGCTTTCCCTATCTTTCTTCATTAATTATATTGCTATGTCACCAATTTACTTACGTGACAAGCTATTTAATGAGAATAGAAATCACCATTAATACACTATTAGGACTGTGCTAAGGGGGCATCCGGAACGTGGCCCCGCAAGTGCATACCAGTGGACGGTGACATTATAGGGTGAGTTGTTGTCGACGTGGACGACCACGGTGTCGCCCTCGTGGACGTAGATGGTGGGCCCCGGAAGCTGGTTGTTCACGGCAGTGATGACCATCGGCGGCTTGCATAGCTGTCTTATGGAGAAGTTACCCACCTGAACAATTTTTTGCATTGCACGGGTAAAAATCATACATGGTTTTATATTCGGATCGACAAGATAATAAGAATTTGTGTTATCCACCTAAATACAAAGTACAAATAAAGGACAGAGCAACAGAAAGACATGAAACGAGATTTCAGATTTGTTTCTAATTGCGAGCTAGGATGAAATAGGAAATATATATTTAATGGAATGGAAATTAACAAGGGCACCTAAATACAAAAACACAAGTAAATCACAGAGCAGCAAAGACATGCATCTAACGAGGTTTCAGATTGCAAGGGTGAAACAGGAAATATCTACTTTAATTATTAAACGGAATGGAAAAGCTAATATGCAAAGGGAATTAAGGTGATGAGCTTGGACTGAAGTAATTACACTGAACGTGTGCTCCACAACTGCAGCATGGCCAGAGCTGGCGACGGAGGCCACAACACATGTCAGCAGCAACAACCAACAGCGCGCCATGTCGACGAGCACGTAGCACAAGTACGTAGGGGACCAAGGGCGACGCGATACGATCAGCAGGGGTGTGAAGATTTATAACCTGAATTAACCTGTGGCTGACCCATTCGCCCCTGACAGCACAAGGATCCAAACGCTAACTAGTTAGCATGTCTACAATGCAGATGTATCCGTCCACATCTTTTCAAACTCTCTTTATACTTATAAGCAAAAAGATTAAAATTTTAACTCTAACCTTAGAATAAAATTTTGTGTCCTAGTTTATTTTTCAGACTTATTTTGCTTTTAGACCATCAAAAACATATACAAAAGTTTTATGTATAAATTATTTATGAATTTTATAAATATGATGTTTTGTTCGATCGCCTGCCTCCTACGCGCATATTGGGCAGTGAATTATGCGTGAAAGCGAATAAAATGCTGCGTTGTGACGGCGACAGTGAGCAGGCCAAAATGAACACGGTCGATCGGCAGCGTGGCGCCATATGTTACCCGACGGCCGACGCGCTGTACTTTCGATCACTTCTAGGGCGCCGGACGCAACCCGATCCAGCTGCTAATTAACTGCTACTACGCACTACCTCCGTCCCGATGCCGTTTGATTTTTTAAACGTACGTTTGACTATTCGTTTTATTTTAAAAATTTACATAATTACTAATTATTTTTATATTATTTTATTTATGGTTAAATATACTTTTATGCATATATATAACTTTACATATTTTATAAAAAATTGAATAAGATAAAAGGTTAAACATGTATAAAAAAAATCAGACGTTAAATATTTTGGGACAGAGGGAGTATTAAATTAGCTGTAAACTGACGCAGTTTGTTGGACTCGCCTCGCCTTCCATATGGAGTGATGGAGTGGTCGATAGGAACAGCGCAGGAACACGCTTGGCTTTCGGCTAATCTTGTCGATGGTGGCGAGAGGGTAACGATGCCGAGAAGCCCTATTTTTGATGGGCGAAAAACAAGGCCCATAAACCATCGAATCGATGGGAATTAATGGCAAGGTTTTGAGTTTAATATGATGGCCTATACATGTGCATGGCTGCGGTTCATGTTTTTCACTCGAAGTTCTAATTCATGGCCGATACTTTTGGGAAGCCAGAAATTAATTGAGGTAGGTAAAAAAAACTTGACTTTCTTAAGGCTAGGCTGAAATAGTTTTGTTATCATAAATACTGCTAGTTCATCTCGGCTCTCGTGACTTATGCTCGATCTTGCGCATCAATCTTGTTAACTAAGTTTATCTCATCTATATATCACTTGTAGAATTTATCATATGTCACTAAAATAAAGTGCTTAATAAAAATACAAATAATTTTGAAGTAATTTTGAGGGCTAATCTCGGTTGTTTCCTCTGGTTAATATTATAAATCACTTTAGAATAATTTATTAAAAGTCAAACTTTTTACAGTTTGACTAAAACTATAAAAAATGGGACTGCCTATGGAATTGCTGGCTGAAAAGTTTTGTAGCTTCAGTCATTTTTATGATCGTGCGATGAGGACACGCGTCGTTCATCCGAAGTGTCGTGCGTACACGGGCGTACGCGCTTTGTCTCCGTTGTACGTAGTTGCCCCTCCAGATGCAAAAAGCCCAAAAAAACATTAATAAAGCCCAATGATGAAGATTAATTGAAAGCCCAAGAAATAGCTAAATGGGCTGGTTTTGACACTAGAAAAATCCATGAAATAGTTAATAAAAGCCGAACAACAAAAATAAGACAAAAATATGTCCCACAACTACCCATGTGCGTCTACTCATCTAGTTGCCTCACCAAAGGCTTCAACTTGGCAGCCAAGAAAGGCAAAAAAGGAGAAAAGAAAGATCGTTCAGGAGAGGAGATCGAAAAAGAAAAGATCGAGAAAGAAGAGGAGAAAATCCAAGAAGGAAACTCCATTGATGCAAGGTTAAAAGATGAACCAAGAGGAGGGGGATGAATCAATGATAAAGAATGCCACACACCTAGGTATCATGCCTTTCTGATTGCTTTTAATCCATAGGAACATGCTTCTTGAGTTTGTTGATCTAATCTATAGATGAGATTTTATCTGAACGAAGAGGTGTTCTTTTTTATTTGATGAATAAAAAACCATTATGATATGAGCTTCTGATCTTGTAAGTATGTTTGCTCCATGTATGCACCTGTTCATCAAATACAAAATTTATAAATATTATGATTATAGCATAAATAAAAGAAACAACCGACACAACTATGTCTATATTCTGAACTTCCAAACTTTAATGTCAATGCATAAAAAAATCATAACATAATAATGATTCTAGTGCTGAACTTGAAGTTAAATATATGCATATTTGATTAATCATAAAACATGTCATACTTAATCTTTCATCTCGTGTGGATACAAAAAGCGCATACATAGAACTATATATTTCCACATGCTAGATTTCAGAACAAAATCTTCTAAGCTTGAACTGAATCTTAAAAACCTTCTAGCAGGTAGTGTGCATGACTGCTCAAAGCAATTGTAGGTCAATCCAAGCTATGGGTAAAATGCAAAATGAGCCATTGGACTTGATTGCCTAAAAAACTCAGTGGAGGATGACAATGTAAAAAATGCTATAACAGGACCAACACCAAGGCCTTTGATCAATACAAGTCACCTTGATGTGATGGTTTTTCATTCATGAGAGATACAAAACAAACAAAACTACATATTGAAATTAGGAACCTAGCTGACAAAACAAACAATACATTGTCCATACTTTAGTATAAACTCATTGCTATGTTGTTCGAGCCTAGCTAACAAAACACACAAAACACTCTAAATCTTCATATTGAAATTAGGAACCTCAAGTACCTAACAAAACTGTTTGAGCCTAGATACAAAACTAACAAAACTACATATGGCAGCAGAAAACAAAATATATATGCACTCAATTATAAAACTTGTTGTCTACACTTCAGTACAAACTCATTGCCCTGTGTTGTTAAAACCTAGCTGACAAACCAAATAAAACACTATTCATATTGAAATTTGATGTCAGAAAATCAGAATTAGTTCATAGCCAAAAGATTTTTGTAACTGAGTACATGACTATGCATAGAACTTCAAATAACTAATCATATACAACTAGCTAAAATTTTGACAAAACTAAGGATATGATTAGGAACTAAGGACCTAAAAAACTATCTGAGCCTGTATACAAACTAACACAACTAGGTATGGCCAGTAGAAAACAAAACTAACCTTACTTAATTTTGAAAACAAAACACAACATCACTGAAGCAAACAACCTTAATTGTGCATCTACATTGATAGAAGGAAAATCTACATTGATAAAAGGAAACAAAAACTGTACTGACTGAAAATGAGATACAATTTATTCAGATGTAGAGATCACTCCTCCAAGCTACCTAAAACTTCCTGAAGCATATCAATCTAATCATGAGGTGTACACTCCTGTTGGTTCTTACCCTCATTCTGATATTTATCCTTCCCATGGTTGCTACAATCCTAGAGGCTTCTCTGATTCGTCTGCAAACAAAGGTATGTTCTTCTATTATTTGATTGAAAAAATAATACCCACTTATATATTATTTCAGTACAAAATTGATAACATGACTTATCTTTAATAGCATCTTTCAAATGTATTAGCTCTTATAGGAATAATGATGATCCAACTTTGTCACTGTCAGTCTTTTTTGGTTCCATAAACCTAGTGAATAATGAACTTATCAAACTCAGTCTTGTGCTGTTAGGTCACTATTAGCTAAAAATGTGCTACCATTTTTAAGACAAACTAATGTTGGAAGAAAAAAGAAACAATATACTAAAACTCTGAATTATAAAAAAACTGACATAAATGGTAGTAACATTATGAGCACATGTTCAGGGTGGATGCAGAAACACGCAAGTAGTTTCGTCAGTAAATGGTGGGCATGAGGGTGATCTGTATGATGAGTGCACCTTGATGAGGAATGACCTAATGGTAAACTTGACTATTGACTAATAAATTGTGGTTTTCATTCCATCTATGTGTACATTATATCATATTGAAAAAATTAATATGACCTGTTAGGTTCAAAATTACTATACTCAAGTTCCTAATTCATCAAGCACAACACAGGATGGAGACTTTATGGTAAGAAAAAAAAATAGTTTCTTTATTTGAAAAATCATTGTTCTATATTGTTTATCCATATTTTTTTTGCATGTAGGTGTTGCCTGGTGTTTTTACTACTCTCATGCACCATTCTATGGCTAGATGAGACAAATTTGATGACATCACAACAGGGGATGCTTTTGGATTTTGGGTAACATAAAAAGCAGTGAAAAAATAAGGGACTGTCTATCTCTTTTAAACATGGTCATCTGATGAACTAAAATGAGATGATTGTTTATCTCTATTAAAAAGAGACATGGCAAGTGACTCTTAATCAGTTCCAAGAAAAACAAGACAGTTGTTTATTCACAGACAACATTTTTTTAATAAAAAGATGTCGATATTCATAGACTACAAGTGCTCCAGAAAAACATCTCCAATAAACTCCTTAAAGTGTGCAATAGATTGATCTCTAGTTTCTTCTCTTAAACATGAAGATGTTAATCATTAAAAAGAAAAAATGGCATGCATGTAGTTTATGCTCCTACTCCTGGTAGAAGCCGAAAAAATTTTCACAAGAGTTTCTGTTATTGCTATTAGTATATGTTAGTATCTCTATTGTTACTCTCATTGGTGAGAGGATGACACTCAAACTTGGGGCAATTTTCTGTTTACTTATCACCAAATGTCATGCCCTTCCCGGGGAGGGTTGGATACATATTTATAGCTGCCTACTAGTCTAAAAGATGCTGTCCTAGAGCATCTCAACAACCTGTCCTAGAGCATCCTAACCACCTGTCCTAGAGCATCCTAACAACTTGTCCTAGATGCTGTCCTAGCAACCAAAAGCTGAAAAACAAGGGTAGGACACCACAAGACCAAGACCAAACAGCCCAAGACTTATTCCTTCATTCTTCCCCTAAGTCTTGTGCGTCGTCTTGTGAGAAAGTTGAGCCATCCCGATCCGAGAGCAAAGCTCAAGGAACTTGATCCTACCAAGGGGCTTGGTAAGCAGATCCGCAAGCTGGTCCTTGGTGTTGATGTAGCTTGCCTTGATGCTCCCTTCCTCCAAGCAGTCGCGAATGAAGTGGTACCTCACCCGGATGTGCTTGCTCCGTTCATGAAAAACAGGATTCCTTGCCAGGGCCAGAGCGGACTTGCTGTCCACCCTAAGCTCCACCACTCCAGTGTCTCGGCCGAGGAGATCACCGAGCAGTCGAGCAAGCCAGAGTGCCTGGGGCGAGGCAGTGGAAGCCGCTATGTACTCGGCCTCGCAGCTGGATAGGGCCACCACCTGCTGCTTGATCGACTGCCAGCTAACGAGGCACTTGCCGAGGAAGAAGAGAATCCCGCTCGTGCTCTTGCTAGTGTCGATATCGCCGGCGTGGTCGCTGTCGGTGTACCCAATGAACTGTGCCTTTCCAGGGCACCTCGGGTAGTAGAGGCCGTGGTCGAGAGTCCTCGCAACGTAGCGGATGATCCTCTTCACAGCCTGCTGGTGCTCCGTCGTCGGTCGTTGCATGAACCGACTAACGTAGCCGACGGAGAATGCCAAGTCCGGCCGTGTGTGGGTGAGATAGCGTAGACTCCCCACAAGACGCCGGTACTGCGTAGCGTCCACCTCCTCCGCCGTGCTGGCCCGGCTCAGCTTCAGCCTCTCCTCCATCGGGGTGAGGGCTGGGTTGCAATCGTTGAGCCCAGCGAGCTCAACTACGCGCTTGGCGTAGGCAGTCTGGCGAAGTGTGATCCCAGAGTCATCTTGGTGCACCTCGATCCCCAGATAGAAGGAGAGGGGCCCCAAGTCACTCATCTGGAAAGTGGCCTTCATGTCTTCCTTGAACGCTGCCACCTCCGTATCCTTGGTGCCGGTGATCACCAAGTCATCAACATAAACACCCACCAGCAGGGTATTTCCTCCATTTCCCCGCCGGTAGATAGCAGCCTCGTGCGGGCTTGGCTCGAAGCCCATCCTCTTGAGCGTGGAATCCAACTTGGCATTCCACGCCCTCGGTGCCTGCCGCAGGCCGTACAAGGCCTTGTGCAGACGTAGCACCTTGCCCTCCTTGCCGGGGATCGCAAAACCCGGCGGCTGGTGCACGTAGACCTCCTCCTTCAAGTCGCCGTTGAGGAACGCCGACTTGACGTCCATGTGATGGATGCGCCAGCCTTCCTGAGCTGCCAGCGCAAGGAGTCGCACGGATTCCATCCGTGCCACTGGGGCGAAGGCATCGTCGAAGTCGATCCCCTCCTGCTGCACGAAACCACATGCCACCAAGCGAGCCTTGTGCCTGACGATGACTCCGGCTTCATCCCTCTTCAGCTTGAACACCCACTTAAGAGAGATTGCACGATGACCATGAGGGAATCAGCAAGCTCCCAGGTGCGGTTCTCCTTAACCGCGTCCAATTCCGCCTTCATCGCGGCGCGCCATGCCGCGTGTCTCTCGGCCTCTGCGAAGGACCGAGGCTCGCCGTCGTCGCACGCAAGGTGCAGCTGTTCCTCCAGGTCATGAGGCACCAGTCCCGGCACTGGCTGGTCGCCGAGAAGGTCCTCCATCGTACGGTACCGCAGGGGCTCTCCATCATGGTAGGCGTCGATGCGCTCCTCATCGTGTGAGAGCGGAGTAGCGAACTGCACCGGGCTGCGCTCGACGTGAGCTGGTGTTGGTGTGGACGTGCCCGGAGGGGTGGCTGGTGGTGTCGGAGTGCGTGGGGTCGCCAACTGTGGTGGTGTCGGCGTAGAGCGCGGCGCAGCCAAAGTCATGGCTCGAGAGCGTGGCGCTGCCGAAGTGGTGGGTGCTGGAGTTGGTGGAGAATCGGAGACTCGGGTAGGCACGCTCGGTGAAGGGGAGCTGCCCACTCCCCCAGCTTCCCTGAAGTGGATGTACTCGACAGTGAAGTCGTCATACGTCGGAGTAGAGCCGTTGTCCACCGTCTTGTCCCATGTCCATCCGCGCCCTTCGTCAAACACCACGTCGCGCGCCGTGCGCACACGCTGTGTCGCCGGGTCGAGGATGCGGTAGGCCTTCGAGCCTTCCGTGTAGCCGATGAACACCCCTGGGATGCTCCTGTCGTTGAGCTTGCCGATGTGGCCAAGCTCCTTGGCGAACGCGAGGCAGCCAAAGACTCGCAGGTGGGAGACCGATGGCTTGCGCCCATGCCAAGCCTCGTACGGCGTCCTGCCATCGAGAGCCTTGGTAGGTGAGCGGTTGAGGATGTAGACGGCCGTTACCACCGCCTCCCCCCAGAAGAGAGCCGGCATTCCTCTCTGCTTGAGGAGGGCTCGAGCCATCCCCACAACCGTCTGGTTGCGCCGCTCAACGACGCCGTTCTGCTATGGGCTGTACGGCGCGGAGTAGTGGCGGTGAATTCCTTCATCGGCACAATACGACGCGAATTCAGCCGCCGTGAATTCGCCGCCGTTGTCGGTGCGCAGGGTGCGCAACTTGCGGCCGCACTCCGCCTCCGCAGCAGCCTGCGTGCGCCTAATGGCGTCCGCAGCCTCTCCCTTGCTACCGAGGACCGTCACCCACATGTAGCGAGAGAGGTCGTCGACGAGCAGCAAGAAGAGGCGTCGTCCTCCTGGTGTGGCCGGAGTCACCGGGCCACACAAATCCCCGTGCACGAGCTCGAGCCGCTCCTTGGCTCAGAAGCTCGTCTGATGGGGAAAGGGGAGCCGCCTCTGCTTCGTCAACACACAGACGTCGCAGAACTGCTCCACGTGGTCAAGGCATGGCATGCCTCGCACCATCTCCTTGGTACTGAGCCGCTTCAGGGCCTCGAAGTGGAGATGGCCGAAGCGCTCGTGCCACTGCCACGCCTCGTCGTCCCGGCGAGCGACGAGGCACACGGGTTGTGCTACCTGCACGTTGAGGATGTAGAGTCGGTTGTTGCCTCAAGGAGGCGACCACGGCGCTCCCCGATCTTGCGCCGATCCCAAATCCTCATGACTCCGTTCTTGATCACCACGCATGAGCCTTTCTCTTCTTCCAGCTGTCCAATACTGATGATGGAGTTCCTCAGCGCGGGAATGTAGTAGACTCCGGTGAGCAGCCTGTGCTCGCCGGACTTGGTGGTGAAGATGACGGAGCCGGTGCCCTTGATATCCACGCCAGAGGCATCCCCAAACTTGACGAAGCCTCGGACGCTGGGATCAAGCTCGGTGAAGAACTCCCGTCGACCGGTCATGTGATGGGTGGCCCCGGTGTCGAGGACCCATCCATCAGTCTTGTCGTTGGAGTCGTCACCAAGGAGGGCTCGTGCCTTCGGCTCTTCTAGGTGGAGGAAAGCCGATGCGGCCGGTGCCGCTGGAGATAGCTCGATGCTTGCGTGTGCCAGGAGCAGGGCTGGTTCTTCCTCCACTTGTGCGGCGTTGGCTTGGCCTTGTCGTGGTTGTCGACAGTCCTTGGCCCAGTGGCCAAACTTGCCACAGTTGCGGCAGGCGTCGTCTCGCGTCGGCCTGCGGTTGCCGGTGGTGCCGCCCTGGACGCCTCCGCGGGCTCCACCCCGGATGCGTCCTCGCAACCTGACCCGGACGCCTCCGCGCCCCTTGTGCAGATTGCCGCGCTTGCGGCCGCCTACCGAGGAGGACTCCCCCTTTTTCCCATCACCCTGGCAGGCCTCCCACTGCTCCCGAGTGAGATGGAGCTTCCCGCCAATGGTGATGGGCCCGGAGAGGGGTTGTGGCTCATCGCCGTCGACGACCTTGAGGAGACCAATCGCCTCCTCGATCGTCATCGTGGAGAGGTCCAGCAGAGACTCGATGGAGCGGGCAATCTGCTTATACTTCTCTGGGATGCAGCGGAAGAGCTTCTCGACAGCTCTCTCCTCGTTGTAGGTGTCGTCGCCGTACTGCACCATCTTCTGCAACAGAGTGTTGAGACGGAGGGCAAAATCATCGATGTCCTCACCTGGCTTGAAGGCCAGGTTCTCCCACTCCTTGCGGAGTGCTTGCAGCGTGCTCTTGCGGGCGCGATCGCTGCCGATGCGTGCCGCAGCGATGGCATCCCAGGCCTCCTTGGCAGTCCGCTTTTGCGAAAGGGAAAACTGCATCTCGGATGGAACTGCAGCGATGAGGGCATCTAGCGCCCGTCGGTCTTCATCGTAGTCGACGTCGCCATACCGAACTGCCTCCCACATGTGCCGCACCTGGAGCCTCCCCCTCATCACCGCGGCCCACTCGATGTAGTTGGTCTTGGTGAGGGTAGGCCACCCACCACCGGGACCAAAGTCCCTGACCACCGCTTGGATGCCGTGGTAGCCATGGCGCCAGTCAGGGGAGGGAGAGTCGCGCTGCCTGTGAGGGCCGCGCTCTCCGTAGATCCGGCCGCCATCACCGGGAGGGTAGTCGCCGCGGCGTGTGTTCTCTGGGTTGCCGCCGGCACGCCTGCGCCCATCTGGGCTACCGTTGCCGCACGCGCCCTCGCTTGGGGCGCCGTCGGCGGATGCGTGGTCCCCTGGACCGCCGCCGCCATGGGGGTGGGCTGCTGCCCACCGTATTGTCCGCTCCCGCACCCTTCCTCTCGCCAGCTCCTCAAGGTCCCCGTCGGCGGTGATGTCGCCGACGATGGAGCCGTTGATGCTGCTACGCAAGGTCTCAACCTCAGCCTCCGCCGCACGTGCTGCATCTTCCGCCTCCTCTGCTTCTGCCTCCGCCCTGATCGCCGCCAACTCCGCTGCTGCCAGCCTTGCTGCCCTTGCTGCTGCTGCTGCTGCGGTCTGTGCCGCTGCTCGCCTGCGCTCTTGCGCTGCAGCGAGCTCGGCGTCCTGCTGACGTCGTGTGCTCGAGGCGCCTGAACGCCGAGACTGTCCGTCGGACATGGCGCGCCTCCGGGGGGCTGCTACGTGGAGAAGGGAAGGGGAAAGGGGAAGGAGGAGCAGCCGGTGGTGCTGCTGTTGATGGTGGCTGAGTGCTCACTCGAGCTTGGGAAGGGGAGGAGCAAGAGATGTTCAACCTACAGGAAAGTGTGGCTCTGATACCAGATGTTAGTATCTCTATTGTTACTCTCATTGGTGAGAGGATGACACTCAAACTTGGGGCAATTTTCTGTTTACTTATCACCAAATGTCATGCCCTTCCCGGGGAGGGTTGGATACATATTTATAGCTGCCTACTAGTCTAAAAGATGCTGTCCTAGAGCATCTCAACAACCTGTCCTAGAGCATCCTAACCACCTATCCTAGAGCATCCTAACAACTTGTCCTAGATGCTGTCCTAGCAACTAAAAGCTGAAAAACAAGGGTAGGACACCACAAGACCAAGACCAAACAGCCCAAGACTTATTCCTTCAGTATAAACTAAAATTGAGCATGACAATCATTTTGGTTCATGGTTACTGAACTCACATCTGCGAATAGAGTTTGATTTCAAAATCAATATTGCTACAATAAAAATGCCACAGGAAGAGGCTTCCATTCCAGAACCCAGAAAGGCAAGGGGTGACAAAATAGGTTAAAAAATGGTGAAATTATGATAAAGCATATGTATTTAGAAAAAAAACAGAGTATACAAACCTGTGGATGATGTTAGCTTTTGTGTAACTTCATCCATTATGGGTGACAAGCCTTGTGATCCAGAACTGGGCAGTTTCACAGTCTCTTCATCAGATTGTGTCACCGATTTTGATTTTGAAAGAATTTCAGTGCCATTGTTAGATGTACAACAGTGTGTGCTACCCTTAGGTGCAAGTTCACCTGCCTTTGAATCAACTTGATCTCTTGGAAAGTTTACAGGAGATGTTCTTCTTTTGCTTGGAAATAGATTGGATAAACGTGGGCTAAATCCTGAAGCTTGCTGTTAATCTTCTTTAATGTTCTTCATGGAAATTGTCAAGAGCAGAAGCTATCCCATCCTTTATCTAAAAAACAAATGTAGTTCAGGTTTAAAAATAAAAATAGAAATGACATAACATGTTTTCTATAGTCCAAAAAGCTGCTACAACATGTCCTAGCAATCTAGGTAATAATTAGGGCTGAAAAATTGTGTTACTGCACTATTCTTTAATGTTTCTTATTATCTTAGATACATATAGCTCATGGGACTTTTAACAGAAATCCAATTGGATTAAAAATCTCCCATGCAAGAAAAGACAACAACATTCTAACATATGCTTGAACGTATGTGTACTAATAAAAAGAAGCATGATTAAGACATGAGTGTGCATTGTTACTAAAAAACCATGGCAAACACATAGATGAGATAAAAAAACAAAAATCACTGCTGAGCTCCCTAGCTTAAAAAAACATGATATAAAAGGTGTTTTGGAGGTCAGTTTTAACAATATTATAAAGTAGAGAACTAATATATGTTTACAGCACCAAACGAGGGAGATGATGCATTCTGATCAACAATTGCTTTGAAATATGAACCAGGTCCACCATGACACGCTGCTTCAGTAGCAGCACACCTAGATTTCTGATGCAAGCAAAAAGACCCGAAAAAGGTTTTCTGAATTTCTGATGTAAGATAAACATGTAGAAAAAAGCTAAGCTGAAGAACATAACCTTTGCATTGGGAATAAATTTGTTGCATTTGAGGTGCTTCCTTTTCAGGGATTTATACTTCTGCATAAAAGAGTAAAGAAAGGAGTAAATAGAAGTTTAACCTCTCACACAATGTGACAAAAATTAACCACATAAATCCATATTTTTCATGGTTGATCATGGATACATAATACATAAGAAAAGAGAATAGCTACCAAAACAATTTTATATTTATAATAACAACAGATTGTGGTATTGCAGCTATTCAAAACAACACAAAATAGCAGCTGGATGTAATTAATAGGAAATAGATAGATGTAATGTGACTGCCAATATGGAAATAAATAAGCATATAACTATCATAGCAAAGAGTCTGGGAGAGATCATGTCACACACTATTACCTCACTAAAAACCAAAATTAAAAAAAAAAGATAAATATTAGCACAACAATTCCATGGGGGGCTATACACCTTCTTTAGTAAACTGATGTCATCTGTATCCGATCCAGTAGATAAAACATCATTTAGTTCTTCTTCAGTGTGAGCAGTGGTTTTTTCCTATGAAATCAAAAGAAAATATCAGTGAGGCTTAACTTTCAATTCACACAATATCTTAGTAAAAACAGAAGGCTTTAACCAACAAAATCCCTAAGGAGAATATATGCTAAAAATACTTAACATCAAGCATAAATAGATCTGATAGCCCATTTAACCTTTAGATTATGCTACATAGCATTAATGTATCCCTGATTCAACAAATGCAATTTGAGAACAGCGATCTAATTAACTGTAAAACTACAAAAGGTCTAAAATCACAGAACTTCCCTTTAGACCAAACAAAACTAAGTAGTTGGTGATATCCTCCGTTTCCCTTTAGACCAACCATGTTTTGCTGCTAAAAAAACTGCATGCTCCATTTCACCTAAAACTCTATGGATCTAACTAGAAAATCACTTGAATCAACAATAGAAACAACGCCCATGCCCTTCTCCTACTCCTTGCCTCTAGCTCCAGCAACCTAACTTCTTTCTTTGTGCAATTTCACTTCAACTGAACTAGAGCAGCGCCAATGATATACTTGTAGATCTAGACGAACAACAATAAAAATGGGACAAAGCATTCCACCCCCTCCCCCACTCTAAAATCCATATTAAAAACACATAAAAAAGGGCAGAAAAAGATTGGCTAGCTCACCTTGTGAATCGTTGCAACTCCATTACTGCTCAAAGGTATAGATCACCCGGGATCCACGCAACAAGCTGGCTGGGAGTTTTTGAGCACACCACTAGCCATCACAACACCCATGGGCCATGGCTGCGCCAACATCACCCGCGATTGGGTCTGCAGATGCTTCGCCGACGACCACAACCTTATCAACTTCTCTGCTTTCACCAATCATCCCTGACTCCACAGAACAAAGATGATGTATAGCCATAGATCCTATACATGGGGGTTCCTCTATGTCGATGGTGAAGTCGAGAATAGGGGCTCTGTCCATTGGAGAAGAAGGAGAGCATCGCGGTGTTGCTCCGGCAACCACGGTGGTGAAATTGCCTTTCCCCTCTTCCCCTCCCCACTAGATGAGAACGCGATTTGTGAATTTTGAACAGTTCCTGCGCGCGTGGGCTGGCTGAGAAAAAAAGAAACGAATGGAGTGGGTGTGGGCCCAATCTGCACAAATCTAGAGAATAATCGGACGGCCAAAAAAACAGCTGATAAAACCAAAAAAAATTACAGGCACTTGTGTAGCAAATCCCTAAAAAATATACTAAAAAATATACTAACATAGATGACACCAAATTATGTTAATTAGATTCGCCATTTAAACTTAGTTAATATTGAGTAGGTTTGTTGGTTTAAGACAACCAAATGAAACGAAACGGGTATTTATGAAGTACTGCTAAGCTAAAAAGATAAGATGGCAGTTTTATGCTAGTTAGTGATGTTAAGTAGATTAACAAGTAGTTCATAAGCTTCTTTTATTTGGTTTGCTATAGATGCATGACTGATATTACAAGGTAGTGGAGTTAAAGCTCTTGAGTGGACATCCCCTCAACTATTATATGTTAGTTAAATAGTCATTAAAAATTTCAAAATAAATGTGACGATAGATTAAATATGAGATATATCACTCCATAAACATGTAAATTAAGATATGACTTCTACAATTCGTAATAAAAAGATATAAAATTAAACTCTGAATAATATACACATACTCATAGTCAGATGTTTTATTTTTCTAATAATTCTTATAAGTCATATTTGAATTATATATTTGTGAAGTGATATATCTCATAATAATATATCTTCCTAAATTTTGTTCAATTTTTTGACAACTATTATATACCACACAATTAATGAGGAGACATCTTCTTAAGAGTTTAAAGTTATTTCCCCCATTCACTAGTATAGATCCCTACAAATATGACGGCCCAACCGTGACGGAGCCCAAAAGCCCGTCAGTGGAAAAGCCATCTATGACGGGCCGTCATAGGGCCCGTCACAGATGGTTGCGTATGGTTTGGCCCGTCACCGCTGATAAGTAATACGTGACTCGGGCAAATTTTGGCCCATCACCAAAAGTTATTGCTGGCCTTAGTGCAACCCGTTACCGGGGCACACGATCCGTGACGGGCACTGAGCATAGGCCCGTTGTAGATGTATCATCCCCGACGGGCCACAGGTTAAGGCCCGTCAGAGATGTCCTATCGGTGACGGGCCTCGAAGTAAGGCCCGTCAAAGATATTTGTTCCGTGATGGGCTTTAGATTAATGCCTGTCACGGATATTTTGACCTGTGACGGGCAGAAGTGTTGGACTGGCCTAAGGGTTCACTATATATATCAATGTCGGTCGCATTCCGTATCCCACTATTCATATTGGAGGGGGCGAGTTGTTGATCCAAATTTAATTAATTGGGAAAAAGTGTGGTAATATACTCAAGGATACATAGCAATAAATATTGAATAATTTTAAAACAAGTAGTATATCTAAATTTCTATTTTTCATGGATTGCAGTGTTCCGTTCTTGTTGTTTTAAAGTTGAAGTGTGGAGAAGCATATATTTCGCAAAGGTAAGAGAAAATAAAATATAAACAAATGATATACACTAGTAACAGTATATTTATAATAATTTTTTTCCCGTAGGTTTGACAATGGATAGAAATTGGATGTATGGAGTCGACCGGCTGAGCGAAGAGCATAGAAGTGGAGTCCAGGACTTCTTAAACATTGCCGAGGACCACATGAAAGGAAAGAATAAAAAATATATGACATGTCCATGCGTCAATTACAAAAATGAGAAGATGTTTGCCGATCGAGTACAAGTACAGTCACATCTAATTCGTCGAGGATTCATTAAGGGTTACACATGTTGGACAAGTCATGGAGAGGAGGAGTCAGTTAGTACCGTAGGACATGGAGAGACGGGTGAACAAATTGAAGAACAAGAAGAAGATGACATGTTTGTTCCATCTCCTTTAGGCGGTGACATGATCGATATGGAGAATGATAGTCTTAATGCAATGCTGCGGGATGCTGAGGATGCCGATTATAACCAAAAGGACTGAGAAATTCACAAGATTGGTGAGCGATTCGGAGACACCGCTATATGATGGATGCAAAAGCAAGTATACAAAATTATCTACAACCTTGGATCTGATGAAGTTGAAAGCAAGCAATGGTTGGTCCGACAAGAGCTTTACGCAACTACTGAGTTTATTGAAGGACATGCTCCCGGAGGATAACACCATACCGAAGACGACGTACGAAGCAAAGCAAGTGTTGTGCCCCCTAGGTTTGGAGGTTAGAAGGATTCATGAATGCCCTAATGATTGCATACTGTACTACAAAGAGTATGCTAACTTGGATCCATGTCCAGTATGCAAGGCCTCACGGTTCAAACGTAAAGATAGAATTAACGAAGGGAAGAAGTCGAAGAGAGGTGGTACAGCAAAGGTTGTTTGGTATTTGCTGATTGCTGCTCGTTTTAAGAGGATCCTTGCTAATCCCAAGGAAGCTGAGTTACTCCGTTGGCATGTGGAAGGTCGTAAGTCAACGGTATGCTAAGACACCCTGCTGATTCAATGAAGTGGAGAAACATTGATAGGATCTATGCACAGTTTGCAGAGGACTCGAGAAACATGAGGGTGTGCTTGTGTACAGATGGAATGAACCCGTTTGGAGATATGAGTAGCCGTCACAACACTTGGTCTGTTCTCATCGCAAACTACAACTTGCCATCGTGGTTGTGTTTCAAAAGGAAGTACATCATGTTGTGCTTGCTAATACAAGGACTGAGACAACCGGGGAATGATATTGATGTGTTTTTAGAGCCAGTTGTCGATGACCTAGAGATCCTTTGGAATGAAGGGGTTCAAACATGGGATTCGTATGGGCGGGAACAGTTTAATCTTCGTGTTCTACTGTTGGACACAATTAATGACTGGCCTGCTCTTGGTAACCTATCCGGTCAGTCAATTAAGGGGATGAACACCTACATCGACTGTAAAAAAAAGACACAGAGTTTGTGGCTTAAGCATTCCAGGAAGATGGTTTACTTGGGTCATAGAAGATGGCTACCAATCTGACATCGGTACAGGAGAATGAAAAGAAGTTTCAACGGGAAGAATGAACTCTTACTTGCTCCCAAGACTTTGACTGGAAAAGAGGTTTACGATATGGTCCAAGACGTGCGTAACGAGTTCGGAAAGAAGAGGAAACCATCCACCCAAAAGGACAAGCCGGTATGGAAGAAGAAGTCCATATTTTGGCGATTACCGTACTGGAAGGACCTAGAGGTCCGACATTTCATTGATCTTATGCATGTCGAGAAGAATGTTTGCGAGAGCTTGACCGATTTACTACTGAATGTTGCTGGGAAGACAAAAGATGGCTTGAATGCACAACGTGATTTAGAAGACTTGAACATTCGTACAGAACTTGCACCCGTTACCATTCCAGAGACAAGCAAAGTGTTTCTTCCTCTAGCGTGCCACACATTGTCCAAAGAGGAGAAGATATCGATGCTAACATGCTTGAAGAATATTAAAGTCCCTTCAAGTTATTCTTCAAGGATCAGTAGGTTCGTATCATTAGAGGACCTAAAGTTAGTGAGAATGAAGTGTCATGATTGTCACGTACTAATCACACAGTTGCTTCCGGTCGTGATTCGTAATATTCTCCCGGTTGATGTCCACCACACGATCATGAGTTTGTGCGTCTTCTTCGATTCCATTGGACAAAAGGTTATCAATCCAGAAAAGCTTGACGATCTTCAGGCAGACATTGTGAAAACTCTGTGCCACATGGAGATGCAGTTTCCACCCTCTTTCTTTGATATCATGGTTCATCTTCCTGTCCATCTTGTGAAGCAAACCAAAGCATGTGGTCCATGTTTTCTACGGGAGATGTACCCGTTCAAAAGGTACATGGGCATTTTGAAGGCATACGTCCGTAACCGAGCAAAACCTGAAGGTAGCATCATTGAAGGGTACACTACTGAAGAAGTGATTGAGTTTTGTGTTGACTACATGTCAGAGATAGATTCAATTGGTGTTCCAAGATCTCGTCACGAGGGGCGACTAGCAGGTGTTGGCATCGTAGGTAGAAAAAGAATCATCCCGGATCAACTCACTTACGGTCAAGCTCACTTTACGGTCCTGCAACACATGGTTGAAGCAGCGCCATACTTCGATGAACACCTAGCGAAGCTTCAAGAGGACCACACCGGTCGTTCGGAAGATTGGATTATCAGAACTCATAACTCTTGTTTTAATGAATGGTTTAAGAACCGCATCAGAGCTTCACAAGATAGCCATAGCGAAAGCTGGAGAGGCTAGCAGTTGGTCCTTCATGGGATGTAGACACATGGCAAGGTTATGACATCAATGGTTACACCTTCTACACCGTTCAACAGGATGATAAGACCATAGTGCAAAACAGTGGTGTCCGTATAGAGGCAATTCAAGATCAACTTGGGTCAAACTCATACTATGGGCGCATAGAACACATTTGGGAGTTGGATTATGCTAAATTTAAAGTGCCTCTATTTCATTGCCGATGGGTCAATCTATGTGGAGGAGTGAAGGTCGATAAGCAAGGTTTCACCACAGTTGATTTTAGCAAGGTCGGGTATGCTAACGAACCATTTGTTCTTACTAAACAAGTTCAAATATTCTACATCAATGACCCGACAAACCATAGGTTGCATGTTGTAAGAGAGGGGAAGAGAAGAATCGTGGGGGTTGACAACGTCGTCGACGAGGAGGATTATAACCAACACCTATATGTAGATCAACACATCGAACTTGATGATCATGTTGGTGATGGGGTTGGATATGTACATTCCAATCACCGGGAGGGAGAAAACATGTAGAACATCATAAAATATATTGTGTAATGAATTATAAAATATATTTTATATTCTAAAATTTTATCCAACAATGAAATTAAATTGTGTAATGAATTATAAACTATATTTTATATTCTAAAATTTTATCCAACACTGAAATTAAATTGTGTAATGAATTATAAACTATATTTTATATTCTAAAATTTTATCCAACACTGAAATTAAATTGTGTAATGAATTATAAACTATATTTTATATTCTAAAAATGTCACGCCCAGAAATTCCTCACATGAATTTCTGAACTTAATTGTGTATTAAATCCCTGTCCAGGACCAGCCAGGGTACACAAAAAGACAATGTTGATTACATAACCATCGTTCTTAGAAACAACTGAAAATTACACTTATTCTAGCGGAAATGCAGCGGAAAGAAAAAACAAAGGGGCAGACTAGCTCCAGCGGGTACGGCTCCAGTCCACAGGCAACACTTCGACGGCGGAACAGCTCACTCCTGAGAGGCACCTCCATCGGACTCTGCTTCTAGCTCTGGGTTGGGAAAGTTAAGCAAGGCTGAGTACAAACCACCGTACTCAACAAGTAACACGGACAAGGGGGAAAAATAAATGATGCAACGGAATTTACAAGGACGGGCTAGGGTTAGTTGCGACAAAGCAGCAGTTTAAATAAATAACAGAGACTGAAAGAAATAAAGGTAATTTAAATACAGTAAAGCATGAATAAAATAAGCAGTTGTAAAATACCACAACACTGTCCAACGTTACACCACGTTGCAACAGGCCCAACCACTACTCAACGTTACACCACGCTGCAGTAGTCCCAAGTGATAACAGATTTTACTCAAGTTATTAGGGTTCACTAATCACAGTGAAGCTGGGAGTTCGCCCGTAACCGTGGGCACGGCTATTCGAATAGTTTATACTCTGATCAGAGGTGTACTACTGTACCCACAAGACACGACTCCACTACACTTGAACGTGCACCGACATACCACCACGGCATACCGGAAAGTAGACCGTGATAGGACCCGTTACACAACCCTCCCTATTTAATCGTACCACACTTCAGGTTTCACCCCCTCCTTTACACCAAGTCGGGCAGTCCCCTCTTGTGCCTCGGTAGATCCGGAAGCAGGAGAAGCTTTCGTTACACCACGATTGCCCGTCCATACTCCATCACGCCTACCCTTGCCTGGGTACGTCAAATAGTTCGAAGTCATGCTCTAAATCCCACCTTACCCATTTCGGCATGTGGTTAGCACTTAACGACTTCCAGGGTTTCCCGTGAACCGGTCCTTAATCGCCATGGGTACGACTCTCAAAACCATGCACCCACAGCCCACCATTATCAATATTTTAGTTGACATTAACCCGAACCGGGTAGTGAATCATTGTCTCAGCTATTCAGAACTAAGCATAATTAAATGTGATCCCATGAGCTATTTGTTCTAAGCATGGCTAAGCATTAACCTAGGCCTGACACTAATCAAGTTACCCCTGGTCCAGCAATGAATAAAGTTGGATAAACAACGGCATAATTATAAGGTTTACCCGAAAATAACATAAACTAAGTACTTTAATTAAAACAATGCATATTTGAAATAAATAAGCGAGGAATTTGCAATAATGGGTTCAATATGTTCAAGGATGAGTGTCACTTGCCTTGCTCTGGCCCTTGGGGAACTTCGGCGACGATCTCGAAGTAAACCGGCTCTTCGGCGGGGTCCGAATCTAAGCGACAAAGCACAAAAATAAATAAAACAGGCACAAACTCTACTGAAACAGCAAAAGAAACTATTTTTAATGGATTCTTGATAATTTTATGAATTTAATGAAATTTGAATGGACCTAAACGGAGACTAGATGAATTACTTATGAATTTTAGAAGTTTTCTGGGTTTTTTAACTAAACAGAAAAGTCCTAAATCAATTATTGCGCAATTAATGGGGCTGCTGACGTTAGCGAGGAGAGAGGGTACTGACGGCTGACAGGTGGGGACCACCTGTCGGTGAGAGAGAGGGGGAGGGAGAGACTGACATGCGGGCCCGGGAGGAGAGAGAGAAGGCGGGCGCGGGGAGCGACTGACGAGTGGGTCCCACTCGTCAGCGAGAGAGGACAGAGAGGAGCGCGGCTCGGGCGGACGGCGGCGACCGGCGGGAGCGGCGGGCGACGCGGCGGTGGCGGCGCACGGCGACGGCGACGCGACGGCGACGGCGCGACGGCGACGACTGGCGAGCGGCGACGGCGCGACGGCGACGACGGCCGGGGCGGCGGCGCACGGGCACAACCCGGCAGAACAGCGGCGACGGCGACTGGCGAGCGGCGGCAGCGCGGCACGCGCGGGCGCAAGAGACAGCGGCGACGCGGAGGCGACGACGACCACGGTGGCCGACGGGAGCGGCGGGCGACGGCCTCGTCCGGCGACGGCACACGACTCGGCGGCGGTCGGCCGGAGAGGGGGAGAAAGAGGGGAGGAGGGTGCGGAGGCTCACCGGCGGCGGCGAGGGCGCGGACGGGTCGGCGAGACCGAGGCGAAGGTGGCGACGCGGGCGGGAGCGGGAGATCGGCAACGGCGGCGGAGATCGACGGGTGCCGGCGACGGGCGAGATGCGGCGGCGGCCGGGCGACGAGGGAACGCGCGGCGCCGAGGAGGCTCCCTGGTGACGGCGAGGGCGGCAACAAGTCGGCGACAGAGGGACGGAGGTGGTGACGTGGCTAGGCGGCGACGAACGGTGACTGGCGGCGAGATTGCGCGGCGGCGGCGAACGGCGGCAGCGCGGTGGCGACTCGAGCGACGATGGAAAACGAGCGACGGCGCGCGGCGGAGGGGGATTTATAGGGTGGCGGCGACCGGCTAGGGCGGGCGGAGGTTGGAGACTTCGGCCCAATTTGAGAAGGAAGGGAAAAAGAAAGGAAAAAGGAGGGAAAAAGGAAAACCCCACTTTGCCGAGTTTTAAATTAATTTGTTTGGCCAAATTTTATACTTCTGCAATTTGAATTTAAATCCTGTTAGTCGATTTGCGAGCCTCAATTTAAGTGAATTAATTCCTTTTAGAGGGATTTTTCCTGAGTTAATTAAGCCAATTGTTATTTACGGATTCCTTTTTACGATTTAGGCTTAGGACGAAACTCCGGGTGTGACAAAAAATTTATCCAACATATGCTCCAACAGGAGTCGAAAACAAGACCTTCGGCTATTCTCCTCCGTTCTTCTCCACTAGACCATGCTGTGTTCTGTGTCATGTGCTCAACCGAAAAGCTTATGAATATAGCCTCGAAGACTTTGTGAACGCCCCATCCGTGATGGGTTGTAAATTCTAGCCCGTCACAGATAACGTATTAGTGACGGGTGCTAACGTACAGCCCGTCACAGATAAGTTATCGGTGACGGTCTACACTTTAGGGCCCGTCACGGATCATGACATATATATATATATATGGTGCCTAGCGTTTTCGTGCACGCCACTCCACTTCGCACTCGACTCCACTCCACTCCGCCGCCAACACCCACCCGTAGATCTGCCACGACCACCGCCGCCGCTCGGACGCCGCCACTGGCACCAGCGCCCCGCCTCCGTGCGTCAACGGCCTGGACCAAGAAGGACACCGCCACCCAGACCGAGAAGACCACCGTTGTCGCCAGCCGGAGCAAGAAGGCCACCGCTGTCGTTGCCGCCCGGAGCAAGAAGGTCGCCGCCACCGGCTCCCAGGAGCAAGAAGGCCACCGCCGCTCCTCAGATCAAGAACGCCACCACCCCCCGGAGCAAGAAGCCCACCGCCGGCGCTAGGTTTTTTCTTCTAAACTTCATTTTCGGATTTTATTCCTGTTAGATAATTAGTTGCTTGCTATCATTTTCGGATTTTAACCATTCAAATAATTTTCTGCTAAAATTAGTAACTGGAATATATAATTCACTGCTAAAATTAGTTTATTGCTGTCATTTCAATAATTAGTTGTTCAAATGAAATAATTAATTGCTTGCTGTCGTTCTAATAATAATTAGTTGCTTTTAAACTTCCACAATGCAAATTAATATCTTGCTGTTAAGGTATATGACATGATTTTTATTGTTAAATGTTAAGTTAATGAGATTTTTGTGCATATTTTACTAGCTATTTATGAATTGCATGTGATGAATGGTTAACAACCAGGTTTTTTTTCGGGTTTAGCAACATTTGTCTAGTCTCCTAAAACGTGTAACACATCTGGTCGCCACCTTCATGCGGTTTGACGGGCATGTCTCCAGCTAAAGTTGACTGGCACGCTAAGCCCGAGAAAACTGCTCTCTTGCTAACTATAAATTTTAGTTCTATGAATGTTGAGAAAACGGTGTTATCCGTGTTTAGCTACAATTGTCTAGTCTCGTGAGACGTGTAACACATCTGGTCGCTGCCTTCGTGCGGTTTGACAGACATGTCTCAGGCTGAAGTTGACTGGCACGCTAAGCCCAAGCAAAGTGGTCCCCTGCGATAGTCTATGTAGTCGTGTGAATGTACTCATGTAAGTATGTTGTCACGTGAGATTTATTTCGTACATCTCACTTGAACAGCATATTTACTTACTTTGACTAAGCATTATTGGTCTGGCAGTAACTATAGTCTAGTTAATGTACAACTCGTGGGGAAAAAATCTGGACCGTTCACTTATAGACTAAACCAACTCCAGTGCAGGTGACAAGCACACACACTGCGGGATGAAAATCCAGATCTAGAGCACAAGAAGGGTGGCTCGGCTAAACAAGCAAGAAGGGTTCCTCTAGAGAATCCGAACCCCATCGAGAGCGATGCATAGGATTGTAATGTTCCCGCATCTAGCGAGTGTGGCCTTGACTTGCTCAAGGCAGTGCTAGGAAGACTATGTTCACTTCGCAACCCTGCCTTGAGCAAGTCTAGGGCACACTCGCCAGATGTGGGAACATTACATTCCTATGCATCACTCTCGATGGGGTTTGGATTCTCTAGAGTAACCCTTCTTGCTTGTTTAGCCGAGCCACGCTTCTCGCACTATTCATCCCGCAGTGTACGTGCTTGTCTCCTGCACTGGAGTTTGTTTCTTCTATAAGCGAACGGTACGGAGTTTCCTCATGAAGTCATCATTAATTACCCTATAATTACTACCTTTACTAGTACTTAGGTTAGATTAGAGGTGTTTGTTACATCTTATTCGTGATGTGTTCTTAACGTATACATGTTGAGCAATGGTTTTATGTTTCCACCTTTATTATTAGGAAAACTTACAGGACAGACAAGCCGACTGTGTCCGAAATGGCCGACCAACAACCACAACCGTCCTCACCCACTAGTGCAACCACATCAGGTTGGAACCGTAGGTCGCAGAACAAACTTCCTGAGACCAAGTACACCATCACCGAGATCGATGGGACTAGAACACCCACTGCACCTAAAATCGCGGCGAAGAAGTTTGCTAGTATTTGCGGCATTCTAGGCCGGTGCTACTTTAGCATAATCCACAAACACGTGGACCAGGTGACTCCAGCGGAGAAAAACGAGGCCTGGGAAAGGTTCAAGGGATGTTATGACTTCCCCGAAGAAGCTGAGAGAGCCCTGAAGGAAAGAGCGATGCAGAAGATGGGTACGGCTTGGAAGAACCTGAAGTATAAGCTACACACTGAGTACGTGCTCAACCACAATAACCCAACCCCATTTGATGAGTACCCGCACATCACACCCGAAGTTTGGGAGGAATTTAAGCAATTGAAGAGCACGTCGGAGTTCCAAGCCATTAGTTTGGCTCACAAGGAGCTGCAAGCTAGGAATGAGCATCCGCACCGGTTAGGAACGGGAGGATACATAGGCAGAATGGACCAACGGCGCAGGGAGGATGAGGCCGCCCGAGAGTCTAACATCCCGCCTCCTTTTGCCGACATCCCGGATGAGCGCGCGAGAAATTGGGCACAAGCACGTGCAAAATCCAGTGCCGATGGGACAGTTTTCTTCCCGAAGCCCGCGGATGCCCAAGTGTACCAAAATATAGTGAGTTTGCAATTTGATTAACATCACATCCTCGTAGACATGCGTCATCGAACTCACATTGTCTAACCAAACTTGTCTTGTGTAGGTTACTCTAGTTACAGAACAAAAGTCCTCGCCAAGCGAGGTCCAATCTAAGCGGAGGGAGGATGACCTACTCACCAAAGCGCTTGGAAACCCTGAGCATCGAGGCCGCACAAGAGGAATTGGTTCGACCGTTCCTTGGAAAATTGGCCTCGCTTAGTATAGCTGGCAGTACAAGAAAAGGAAAGTAAGCAAGGCGGACAAGGAAATCCGCTTGAAGGAGCAAATATGAGAGGAGTTGCGGGAGGAATTTAGTCAAGAACTTAATGCAAAGATGGTTGAGGTCGAGGCAAGGATAAGGCATCAGCTTGGACAGAGACAGATGGTCGTAGTTGACGAACCACCTCCCGCCGTTGTAGAAGAAGTATGCCCTTCATAGCGGAGAAGGAGCTGCGCGTCAGCAGAAGTTGAGGACGTAGCTCCTACGGTGCCGGCCGCAGTTGATCACATTCAACTAAGTAGCGACCTATTCGAAACTTGATCATTTTTCAGTATGTATATATATCCTTACATTAAATACATGATTTCAATGCACGTAGGATACCGCCATGTGCATCTTACGAGTAAGGGTGACACCCACCTGGTGCTGTGATGCTGCGGAGGGCCAAGCGTACAAGCCAACTGATACCACGAAGGTGCATGGCGCGGACTTGGTTGCTGGACACGCAAAGGTCCAAGTGGACATGGTTAAGGATGACTAGCTGACATGGCCGTTACCAATCCTCCCAACGACGAGATCATGACACTAGGGGCGGCTCATGGGAGTTTCATCCAATGGCCCAAGGACCTAATTGTCATTAAGTTGGCTCCTAGATCTACTAAGCCGTCGACTAAGCCAACTGCTCCATCTTGCCCATCACCTTCAGCTCCCACCGCTGTACAACAACTGCAGACACAAGCCGGAGTGGAAGCTAACATTGATTTTGGCCCTACGATGGCCGACTGTCGTAAGGAAACCCATGCTCAGTCGTTGCCTCCAATGGTTGCTTCTAAAAGGGCCGTGAAAAGGGAAAAGGCAAGGGGAAGGCGCCAGGGCCGTTAGCTCCCAAGAAGCTTAACCTTGACATTGTAGTGGCCAATCCACATCAAATCAAGTTAGGCATGCCTTTGGTTGTAGACAGCGTCCTTGGCAAAATGGGGTCTTATTCCCGACAACTACATGGGTACTACATGGAGAGGACCAACGTGTCAAGAAAAAACAAAGATTCATCCATAGTCGGGTACCATGGTCCTGAGCCATTCCTGTCGTCGCCCGCGTACTTCGTAGTGGGATTCGACGATTTATGCGACCTTTTTCGACAACGGGCGATCGACACAGGGTTGTTGAAGTGCTACTCCTTTAAGTATCGATAGCCTTAGTACAGATTAATTATGCGAGTACAATGCACCGTACAATGCTAATTGTAGCTACTTCACTTTTAGGTTATGTTGGAAAGAGTCCCGACGGACAAGAAGCCAAGTAGGCTTTCTAGACCCTCAGCAGATTAATGGCACGCAACTGAACAATGCTTTGGAAGCGGCTGTCGAATATCTTAAAAACTGCTTGTGGGCACACCAAGACAAAGACTTTATCGTGTATGCACACAACCAACAGTAAGTACTCCATCCATAGTTAGAAACTATTTCAAAACATATATCCTCGATTCATAACCAGAAAATACGTTATGAACGCAGATATCATTGGATTTTGGTGTGTATTGTCCCTAAATAGAGTAGGGTTTACTACCTCAACTCTCAAAAGAGCGACAAGTACAACTTCTCTCCTCGAACCTCTGCCTTGGACTCTGCATGGGACCAGTATGTCCTAAAGGGGGGCAAGCATCAAGGAGGAAAAGCAAACCTACACCACCACCTTGACTTCCCTATCCAACAATAGGTTGGCGACACGTGTGGTTTCCACGTGTGCCACCACATGCGAAATCTTATTATGCAGGTGAAGAATTCAGATCTTGAGGTTTGTGTAATGTTCCATTACTACGGCTTTACTTATAGTATTCTAACCACGTTATGTAACTTTCTAATGTTTCATCGCCATCTCTATTACAGGCAAATATAAATAATATTTCCTCCCACAACTTTGGCAATATTAGAGAAGAATTAGCTTCCTTCTTGCTTTCGGAAGTTATATCATCAAAAGGATCTTTTCATGCCACTTCGATGCCATCCTAAACAATTTTCCCTCTAGCTTGTGGTGTAAAGCTAAACAATTTTTCCGAGTAGCTGTGTGTGCTATAAAGTATAACAATTTTAATTCCCTGTAACTTATGGTGCAAAGCTAAACAATTTTTCCATACTTTTTAGCTAACTATGTGTTTACAAATATTTGCCACTAAGATACTATACATCATGTGTTCTTGTATATATTTACATGATGATTGCCGATGAAGTACAATACTTGCAGTGCACAAATATTAGTATATATCTATATTGCTCACCAAATACATCTGTTGTGACCAAATATTTGTATTTATCTCTTCTAGGATTGTATATTTATGCGTGTATATTCCAGAGGGCATGGCTAGCAATCCAGAGGCTAGCCGAAATACAAATTTTATTTTATTTTTTTGTATTTTATTATCGATGACGGGCCATAATAAAAGCGCGTTGCTATTGCATTATTCGTGACGGGCTTAGAACCTACCGGTGACGGGCTGTAATTTTAGCCCATCAAAGATAAGTTCATGCACGTCCTACGTAATCGGCTGGATGCCTATCGGTGACGGGCTATAAAATGAGCCCGTCACAGATGACTAGTATCTTTGACGGACTCTATTCCAAACCCGTCACGGATACATTATCCATGATGGGCTGTAACACCTTCCGTGATGGGCCAACGTTGAGGCCCGTTAGAGATGCCTACGATCCGTGACGGGATTTTCCTGTCAGTAATGTATCGGTCTCATCAGTGATCACTCAACACTGACCAAGCCAACGTCCATCACCAAAAGGCCTTTAGGCCCGTCATAGATGTCAGGTTCTGGTGTAGTGATTACATCTATTTCAGGTTATAAGTAAGATATTTTAGCTTTCTCTATAGTTATATGAATACTAATAAATCTGAATGCATATATAGATAAATATAACATAACATATATACACTGGTTCATACATGAATCTATAAAAAATCAAAATATCTTATAATTTGAAACGTATGCAGTAAACGGTAATTAAACTCAAGTTAGCTCGTTATATGATTATGAATCCATTCAAACCAGTCGCTTCGATTTTTTTTCTAGTGTTAGAATTAATCTATACCATCCATACATCTGTAGGATCGAACAAGATCAAACAAACCTATCAGAGGGGGTGAATGGTAGGGAAAAAATAAAACCCAAAAATCTTTCGCGAAATAAAGGATTACCTCTGTTGAAGAAATTGACGAAGGCTTGCTACCTTGATCGCGTCGCTCCTATGTCGCCGCTACCTTGATCGCGCTGCTCATGTGCCGCCGAACAGATCATCGAATCGCGCCACTCCTATGACGTCGATCGGATCGTCGGAATCCAAAAAATCACCAGTAGATGAAAGTCGAAAACGTAGATTGAATGATCTTGACTTTATTGCATCAACTGGTATTTATAAAGTACACCAACAGCACTCCTATCAAAATCGTCGATCTAGAATCAACAACTAAATCTTACAAAAAGCACACCGGGGGCATACCCCTCGGTCTTTATTTATATCGAAAAGTCTATCACTAAATAGGAGTAGGACTCCTTATACTAATACGACTCATCCTCGAAAAGTATTTCCAATTAGAATCCAGTTTCTCAAACCGTGCGAACGCGCGGTACAGTACCCACGTGCTACAGTCGCCGGACGTGAACAGTACACGGTTGCTACAGTAATCCGACTCGCTACAGTAGCATCCCGACTCCGCTACAGTAACCCGTGGCCTGCTACAGTAATCCGAACCGAGTACTGTAGCAAATTTCTTTCCTTTTCTCATCCAGTTTTGATCCGATTTACTTCCCGATTTTTCCAGCGCTTACGCATACAACATGTGAAAGCCCGTTACGATTCCATCCCACACGGTGTTGCTACACCATGTGCCAACTCGTATTCAACATCGTCACCTGGCATCCTCGATCGTCCGGACCTCAGCTCCTCCCTGAGCCTAGTCACGATCCCACCGCCATTGGCCGATATTGACCTCAAGTCACCTGCACAACTAGAGACAAATCAACCGTTTCCGAGCAGAGATATCGCAACCTGACTCACATTAGTTACACACACTCGCACCAACACCTTTATTGTTTCCAAACCAAATTCAATTTATCAACCAAATCGCAAGCCAATTGTTAATCACAAAATATTAATCATGCATATGATCTTACAACATCATTATATCATAAACAAATAGATGCTCTTATGACATTATTAGTGATTTACTACTTTTTTGAAAATATTTGGTATTTGTATTCATAAGATTTAATTTACACGCTGATCCACTCGGAATGATATATATATACATCAGTTGGGACACGTAGACTCTTTTCATGACACCTTATCCACTGCAGCTTTAAGTTAACCATGCACACTGTACACTGAAGTTCAGATCATCCAACCAAAACCAAAACCTACCGTGAGCCCGTGGTTTCAAGTGAAACGACAAGATTGATTTGCTATCGAATGAAATTAAGGGTTTTGTCTATTGGGATGTCCACAGTTAAAACTGTGACCATGGTTAACTTTCTCCTAACCTGTGGCTTCACCCGCAGGAAGAAGCACTATTCAAGACAAAGCTCACAGGCTAGAGCTTTTTCATGCTTGCCTACTCATGCACCACAAAGATTGGTGACCGAACAACTACACTATAATTTTATCTGGAGGAATCAAAATCAGCACGTATGCACTAAGTGGATCATATTTTGGCTTTTTGAGACAAAAAACAAACCGTATATTTGCAAATAAAAAATAATTTATGAATAAAACTTTTATACATGTGTTTTTGCCGTTTTAGAAGCAAAGGCTAAAAAAAATATAATACGATGAAAAAATCCTCAAAGTCACCTCCAAATTTAAGAATAAAAATTTAAACTTTGGCTTACAAGAATGAGAAGAAATGAAAAGAGAAGGGGTGTAACACCAGCAACAAAATATAAGCAAGCATACGGCTATAAATAGGGGCATGAGGCTTGCCATACTTTGCATGCACATAACAGATATATCATATCACAGAAGCAAACTTCCAGTGCAGTAGCTAGTTCATCAGAGCGTAGGCCAATAATATGGGGAGGTACAGTCTTGGCCTTGTGGTTTTAGGGTTGCTGGCCCTTGCGTTTTCGACCACTGTAATGGCCGAAACACACGTCGTTGGAGATTCCAAGGGCTGGGACTACTCCGTGTCGTTCGATAGCTGGGCCGATGGAAAGGTCTTCGCTACTGGTGACACTCTTGGTACAGAGACAGTCTCACTCTTTCTCCTCTCTATCTTTCACATGCACAAACATATATACATGTTACAAATTTCTCCATGATATATATCTTTTGTGCTCTCTCTCTCGCTCTCTATTTACATAACATTTGAAGCTAGTTATGTAAACATTAGCTAGTTCAAATAGTTCGTCTGTCTTTTGTCCAAGAACGACGAAAGTAAATCACATCATGTCAGTACGCTTATTGATCACCAGCTATAGTTATGACGATCTCGATTAGTTTCCATGTTATATCACTCGTCGTCCTGACTGCGTTGTGCACGTACATGCAGTTTTCAACTACAAGCCCGGGGCACACAACGTGCTGGCCGTGGACGCGGCGACGTACAGGAGCTGCAAGGTGAGCAGCCCGGACTCGGTGGCGGCGGCGACGGGGACGGCGTCGTTCCTCCTCAAGAAGGGCGCCAACTACTTCATCTGCGGCGTCGCCGGCCACTGCGCCGCCGGCATGAAGCTCCGGGTCGTCGCCAACTGATCAATCCCTTGAAATCTATATATAATACCGACACGATGGCTGCTACCTGCTGCAGTCTGCACTCTGCAGCAGCAGCCTAGCTTGCTCGGTTTGGGGATTTGATCGTATGTGTATGTGTGTAAACTGTAGTCTATAGTAGCTCGAGTGCAACACTACCGGGTCTGCCATGCTGATCACCTGGATGGGCAGCATGGCTCTGCATGCTATCTGCTTTGTGTGTTCTGAATAATGACCCGAGTGAGTGCATGCGCTGTGCGCACCTGTGTGCCTGTGTTGGAACTACTTAATATATGGTTCTTCTTCACCTTTGATTGGATATCTGACTACAAGAGTAAAATAATTGCACTTTGCAACCGATATTTTCGGTTTGCAGGAAGGTGGGCCAATAGACAAGCACACCATTCCTTCTGAGGGTCAGTTTACGATTTTTCTGTGTTGTCAGTCGATTTTAGGACCATCCGGTGAAAATCTTGAGGACAATAACAAATATATTAAAATCTAAAGAGGGGTGCTATCCCAAGTTGTACATTTTCCAGAAACTACGGGCTCCTTTGAAATACAGGATTCTCAAAACACAGGAATAAAAAATATAGGATTTCTGTCAACCTAAATCCTATGGATTAGAGAAATATATAGAGAAAACCTACAAGAATAATCATTTGGATCAAGTACAGAAATAAACATAGGAATTAAAAGCGAGAGATAGACACAAATACTTTTTTTCATGAGGTTGGATCTTATGTTGAAAATCCTCCAAAATTCAAATGTTTTGAGGGGTTCCTAAGGAATTTTAGAAGAATTTGGAAAAGTCATTCCTTTGTTCCAAAATGTCACATAGGAATTTTTTTTCTATAAAAATCTAATCCTTCGAAATTTTCTTTTGTTCCAAAGAAGCTTTAAGTGTGGTTTATTGAATATGCTTGGGCTAACTAAACATAATGTATAGGCATGTGGTCCTCACGCATGTGGCACTCGATAGCCCATCCCTGGCCCTTTAGTGCAAGGCTAAAAAGTTAGCCAACAACAAGCTATTTAATATTGCCATGTTATCAATAGCCATCTAACAACCATCACATATATAATAAATGGTCTATTAGGTTGGCTCTTAGTTTGCCACTATTAAATATTCAGCTATTTAGCACTTGATGTGCACATCATATGTTATGGTTACATCTGTATGGCCATTTGATCAACAATCACGAATGCTCATCCATTCATGCACTTATCAAAAACAATATGGAATATGACCAGATTAAGGCATGGTAATTATAACAGAAAAAAATGGCCATTTCATCAAAGATAATTAGGTGGTAGAGTGCTAATTAATCTACTATGCATGTGGTGAGCAGCCAGGAGAGCATGAGCAGCAGCCCCGCAAGACAGCATCTCTGTACAACCACACATCTCTTTACATCTCCATACCCCCGAAGAAAATCACAAAACATGAACTATTCAGTGTGCTGACATGCAAGCACAGTAAGCCTGGAACATATCAAGACATATCAATTCATCATTATGTAGCAAATTCATCCGTACATAGTACGAGGCTATAAGCAAGATTTACCAAACAAGAAAAAAATGTACGTAGGCTATGCATGGGATATTTTGCCTTTCCTATCCAGGAGCCTCGCGAGCGTACGCATCGCACCCATGCAAATGTTCACGTATTAGACATTCCCTCCACCTCCGGTTGCCACTCATGAGCAAGGTATTCCCTTTTATATTCTATTTATTTAGTTATGGTGTCTCTTGGTTTCGATATATCTCCTTTTTTCTTTTGATTGGTAGTAATTTGAGTATTTGGCAAACTTCGGGTAGAAGCAATGCAGCTTCCGGTGTGATACTCCCTCCTTGAGGGAAATTGGGAGTAGTTCTGCTGGTGGTGCATGTGTCGTTTTATTTTGGTAATCATGTTGTATTAGTTGACATTACTGTTAAAAATATAAGCATTTGTAGATTTAATTAATTCCCTAAATAAATCATGACACTTAATAGGAAAACAAACAGAACCATGTAATATGATCTAGACATATGTAAATTAAAGCACTACGTACATATGAATAGATCAAATATAAGAAACATCACTGAAACGTACCGATGATTTAGAATCGAGTTCTCAACTAGAGCGTTCACGGCTCTAGGAGCATAAACCCTGCGCAACAGCACATGTTGATAACATCATGCTACAGCCGAAGAGGAAAGATAGCCATGGTGGACAAATAGGTGCAGTCATACTTAGCTCTTCCTAGAAACATTATTCACCATCTCCTTGTGGCAGGACGTGTAAGGCGACGGTTACATAGATCTACTCTTCCAATCCGTTGGTGGACACAGGCGAGCCGGACATTGTGGGCGACTTGCGATGACATAGTACATAGGAGGTAGCATACCGTAGATATCGTTCACGTATGCTTCATGGAGGCTCGACTCAATATTTATAAGCAAATCAGGACATGTGATTAGGGTGCTTGAATGATCTCAGGAACTCATAACCGAACTGGATAAATTACGTGTATTCTATTCGAACTTCACGTAAACCAGATAAATAGGAGTTTCAAAACAAACTCTAGATAAATCCAGTAATATTTGCAGCAAAACAAAACTGCAAAAGAAAGCAGAATATGTGCATGCACGAGGAGCTAATTAGTAGACCATTGACACGCATGTCGCATGCATGAGCCACCCATGTTTGGCCAGGCAAGCGAGCACATACATGTAGTTCTCCAGTTCGATCTCTCTCACACCATTTGCTGAAATGACTAGGATACTACTATCCGTTATAAGGAGATTTCCATCTCCTTGTTAAATAAGCTAAGTGGTACTAAACTTTACATGCATACCTTTTCATGAGATGTTCTTTTAAGATTTTCTTAAAAAATATTTCACCTATGGGCTAGACCTATGATCTAATTCCAACAATTAAAACTATGTTATGCTACTATGTGTTTTGAAACATGTCGCTTGAAGTTGTCTGGTTATGCTAAACTATGTCATTTGAATATTAATACTCGATCATTAAACTCTGCTGAAGTCTTTCAACAATCAGGATTATTTGAAATGTATCACTTCTTGTCCGGTTATGTTCACGCAAGCATGCCTCCCGCGGGAGGTGGAGACGGGGATCACTCATTGCCTGCCATGTGGTAATGGGCATAACCGCACGCAGAATTCTCTCATGGGTGCTCGCATCGATAGAAACTATCCATATCCATCATGCCCAATTGCCATCGTTAATCGTGAGATGGTAATATTCCTTGCTTTGGTATGTTTTGTATACTATGTATTCATCCTTTCGTATGGTAATATGCAGATTTTATCCACCAACAATGTTGATTTTATCCCGAGATGGTAACATCTGCCTTTACTTTGTACTCCATATAGTTTTCATATTTTCAATATCAAACTATGCTAATGAAGCAGCACTGCCAATTTCAAGTGACATTGAGTGCGATAGTTGTACCATATGTATAGGCTTGGCTGATCCTATGTGAAAAAGTTAACATCTACCTTACAGTGCATCAACATGAGTCCTTACTTCTACATCCTCATCTCTTAGATCCAACGGTCTATCTTAGTCTATCTCTAAATCAACGGTTGGCATCATCTTCAATCTACTCTCCACTCAATCCGTCACACATGCGCCATCCCGCACGATTTTTTTTATTTTTTAAACCTTTTTAATAAATAATTTTATTACTAAACCTTGGGAAAAAATATTGCCACCGTATTAATCTTTTGGCCACGCCATCAACATTGGCGTGGCAAAACAACGCTGCCACGCAGAGTTTTTGGCGTGACACGCTTATCACGCCATTGTAAGTGGCACGACAACATTGTTTTGCCACTCCACTGACACTGGCGTAGCAAGACTGCCACGTCGATCAGGCTGTGCGGCAGCGTTGTCTTGTCATGCCACTAACATTGGCATGACCAAAAGGTTTATACGGTGAAAATATTTTCGCCCCAGGTCTAATACTAGAATTATTTATTAAAAAAGTTTAAACAATAAAAAAAATCATCCCTCACCCTAGCAAACGCCCGCCTGCCGGCGCCGCCGGCCCGCCGCCCCTCCATCGCCTACAATCTTCTCCAGCCGCCTCCTCCCACCGTCCCTAGCAACCGCCGCCGCCTCCGTCTCCGCCTCTGCCGCCGGCCCGCCGTCTCCCTCGCCGCCTTCCTCACCACCTCCGTCCCCGCCTACGTCACGGCCTCCGTCGCCGCCTCCAACGCTCGCCCGCTGCTTCCGTCGCAAGATGAGGCAGAACCCACAAAGCCGAACCCGAGCCCTCCCATTCGATTTCAGAAGCCAAACCCAACATCAACACCGTCGCGCCGCCGCCGCCGCCGCCACCGAGAAAGAGGAGGGAGCGATTCGCATCCACCGTCGTCGTCTCCAGGTTTCACGGGAGCAACACGCCAGCGCCGGCTTCCTCTCCCTGCTTCTGCCTCTTGGGGATTCACCGCCTCCTGCGCCGAGGTCGCACCCTAGGGTTCCACCACCGCCGCGTCGCCGCCAGCGGAGGAGCACTAGGATAGAGCGAGATGGTATGCTGATCCTAATTCGTTTTATCTTTTCCTTGCGATTTGTTTCGACCTTCGCCGCCTCATGCTTGCTTGCGTCGAATTTTGGCGGCAGGCCGGTAGGCTTCTCGCGAATCTCATCGTCATGGGCGAGACCGTGCTGGGCAGCGCCGCGGTTCAGGCGTATCGTCAAGCCATCTTCAGTGAGTAACTCTTTTCTTGATGAGCTACTCTAACATGCCGTTGCTCGCATCGTGACTGAGTGTGATTGATGGTCAATGTAATAACTATTGTTAATTGGATTCGTTGTAGCTTACTCATCGTGATTGATGGTCACATTAGTAAATATTGTTAATTGGATTCGTTTTAAATAAGTAAATTACTAATAGTCGTCTAGCCTAAATGGAATTTTGGAAATACGCGGTCTGTTCCCCTGTTCCTTGTGACTTTTTGTCGCCACTTTGGATATGTGCCAGGCTGCGAGACATGATATATCATGACTTCTGTTGCCAATCAAAATGAGCATAGCAAAGAGTAACTTGCTAATGGAGAGGAAACAATCACTTGTTCTACGCATATATGTGCTATGTTGTGTATTGAAGTCATTTGATAGATTAAATAACCATTTGATAAATCAAAATGATGCCTTGAACTTTATTCCTTTGTGCATCATGAGTCTTTAGTTCTTTATGGATATGAGGATCGTACAATAGGTTTAGGCTGTGTTTGCAATCTGTAACTTTTGATGATTCTTGATTATGACTGAGTTAATGGGATTACACATATTACACTGTTCCAACCTGTTTGCTTGAATATTCAAGATTGCAAACCAAAAGAAGAGGATTACTTTTATGCTAACCCCCACGAATGCCTAGCCAATTCAAGAGCAGAGCCAGAGGAGACATGGTCAGCTTCACGGTGTCAGAGCTACAGCCTCTAAGAGCAGAGCCAGAGGACATCCCACTGGACATTGTTTGAGGATCAACATCTTCTTGTGAACAAGCCGGCTCATATGGTATGTGCCATTTTTCTTGTATTTTTTTTTATTTTCACCGGATTGCAGTGATACTCAAGTGTAAGCTTTGGTTACACGGTTCTTATTTCTTGTTTGCTTTGCTCTAAGCATCAACCAGCAGCCGTGCCTTTACAGTACTGGAGCTCTCGAGTCTGCTTTCTTCTGTGACAAATAGTCTTAACATTCTAACGATTGCACTTTATTGTTTCAGCAAGTTTCAGCAACAGTCCCTTCATGGGTGGTTGGCTGGGTGCTAACATTGTTCGTTTAGTCCTTCCCTTCCACTGCTCCTAGATTAGTTTATTCTATGTATTTATGTTATAATTTGCACAGATGTCATGGTTTGTAAATTGTAGCTGTTCATCAAACCTGATAAACTTTTCTTGAAGGTGTTATTGAACACTGCATACCTGTGTTCACCTATTGTGCACTGCATCATTTGTCATCCCTTAATATGATTTAAACTAGGATGTTGCATACTTGTGTGCTTGTGACTGTGACCTGATTTAAACAACTACAAACAGGTAATTTACAACCACCTCTCCAGTACTTTTAGGCAAAAAAGAGTTAATAATTGCATTTTGAGTATGTATATGGTGACCAAAAGTAATACCAGTTGATAGATTAAATTTCCTGTTCTCTTGTAAAACAAATAAATTTTGTAATTCTATCCTAAAACAACTTATGTTTATTTATTTTAACATGGTAATGGACGATTTTCTGCTCCCCGCTGCCGTAGCCTCGCCATCCCCGCCGCCGTCACCGCACCATCCCCACCGACGCTGGTTTGGCTTATACTTTTTATTGGTGAATGTACAGATACATTCCTTTTATCTAAAGGTTACATTGGGCAGCATTTTTAAACAAAAAAATATTGGTGTTGATGTGTTGCTGGTTTGGTAGGATGTCAAATGATAGCATCCTTTGGTTGAGATGATGAACATGATTTTACTGCCTGCATCTTATAGTATCAAGTTTAGTATTTTTTATCTCAGAGTACATGTTAATTGTTCACACACAAACAAATTTTTGATTGGTTCCATGGAAAATCTTGGGTAAAGAGCCAGTTATTGTTCTTATTGGTCATCTATTTGTTCTTGCTCATCTTGCACCTGATGGATAGACTCTGAAGGGATTCGTTCTTGTTCTTGCTCATTCTGCACCTGATGGACAGACTCTGAAGGTATGTTCAATAAAAGAAACTAGCCCCCATTGTCCTGTGTTCAGTCTTATGCCCTGCTTTTTCAGGGCTATATGCTGATTAAATGTGATCTGTACTTTTCACCCTGGGTTATGCCACTACCGAGTCAATTTATATGGAGTATAGACTCATTCTAGAGTTCAATCTTGTTATGAATGCTTTATATAATTGTTCCTGCCCGTATCGTCTCCTTATTTACCTAGGAGACAAGGTCAAAGCCGTTGTTCCTCCCTCCTTCCACCGTCGGCACTTACAATGGCTCTGCCAAGGTGGGGGCGAAGAAGTAGGGACCCGCGCAGGTTGGTCCACGATCTCCACCTTTCTGTTGCAGTTTTCCTGGTAGCTTGAGTGCTCCATGTCGTGTTGTACTTTATGTACTCGCTTAGTTTTGCTCGGGGTATCGCGTGTGGCTGCGCTTGCATACTGGCGGATTGGTACATTGTCAAGGGGATCACGGTATAGCTTGAGATGATCGTTAAAGTTAGGTTTGGTGATTACTACTCTGCATGGCCTCGGTGCGTCCTACATATTTGGGACTAGCCTAATTATGGTTAGAAATTATTGCCGGCATTTTTGCTACTATGGGAGTGTAAGCATAAGAGGTCATTCGTCATATATTTACTGTCAGTTTGTATTCTCAGCTGAGCAAGCTGGGGTTACAGTAAAAGTCCTTGAATAAACTTTACATTTTATTGTAGTCACACTACATGAAGTCGTTGTTATCCACTGTGTCCATGATTCTGGGCCCTGTTTGAGATATATTATTGCGCGATTATTGTCGTGCATTATTGATTTGATTATAGGGATAAATTAAATATTTTGAGAAATAACCTTAACATTAATGAAGTACAATATTTGTTTTTGTTGACAAAATGTACTTTTCAAAGCATGGAGCAAATAGTCCGATGAATAAGCTGAAAAGAACATTGCCAGTCTTGTGCATATGTAGTCGAATATACCCCATGATGCTAGGTAATTTTTTTGCTTTACTAAAATAGATTCCAATTAAGTTTCAATTTATAACTCCTATAATTTACTACAAGTCACCATGTTTTGTAAAACTAATATACAGTTGAAAAGGCATGTTTCAATCATTATCTCCATATATTTATTCAAATAAGCAATTATACCATTATAATATCGTTCTATTAGGTGCTAGGTTTAACATGACCAAATTTGCACATGTATTTTTCAGAGTGCACTTCTTAACATATAGAACCTTGGATCTGTCTGGACTAGGATCTTTATATTTCCTGTTCTATTTGTATAAATCCATAAAGTCACTTTTTACCTATGTTATTTAATTTTTTATTTCCTGTTATATTCGATCCTACGGAATTGGTCCAAGAGTGAGGGTCATGCTGTAATCTTTGTATTTCCTGTTCTATTTGTATAGACCAATAAAGTCACTTTTTACCTATGTTATTTATTTTTTATATTTCCTGTTTTAATGGGCTAGAAGCACTACAATGGATTATTTTAAAGTATGCATCTTGATTTTTGCTCTCCAGTTGGCCACTGCTTACATATTTTAATTTTGGTGAATGTGCGTATTTCAGTCATATGTTATTTGAAACAGGAAAGAGGACAAATAATATTATGTGTAGAGACGTTCTCGATTGGTAGGTAATGATAATGATTTTTAATTATTTATATGCAATGCAGAATATGAAATCTATTGAAGTCGCAAGAGTTCAAATTTATAACACAAACAATATTTGTTTATTAATTTGGAACTAATTAATAGGGTAGTTTACAAAACTATAAAATGTTGCAGTTTTAATCTTAGTCCAAGATAATCAAATGCGGCCCGATAAACAATCCCGGTCTTCCACTGGAAACAGAGTACTAGTTCTGAAATGGCATAAGCATGTGATCTATCCTACTAAGACATGTGCTTATTTATACAAATACCTCTCAAGCAGAAATTGCAAATAAGTTCTGTTGACAAGATGTCTGGACTCAAATCCACCATTATTGAAGTAAATAGATAGAGTACATCCAAATATCTAATATATTCATCAAAGTGGCCTGTTGGAAATCCAACGGCTGAACATGGCGAAACATCTCTCTGGCTGGTACTCTGGTACAGTATGTCCACCACTCTGAAATTAAGTTATTGAGGACACTGTTATTGTACAAAGAGACTAACTATATTTATGTCCCTACATTATCCCCAAAAAGTCAATTTACACCCTAAATCACGTACATTTATATTGTAATTGTATTATAAGTTTCATACCTTATACTGCAATTTTTATACTATACAACACATTAAGGGAGAAGAAAAATGGTTACCAATATATTTTTTAATAATCTGAATAGTAAAGCATCATATGTCTATTCAAAACAAGGCAAATATGTGCGAGCTAGAGATTATTTTTGTTTTGTTAATATTTTTTATTTTTATTTTTTAATTTTAAATCTGAACCCTATCATAATTTATTCTTAGATCTAAATCTTTTGGACACACAAGTCCAATTGATACGGGGAAAAACAACATTGTCATGTTAAGTTTGGCGACGCCAGTTGACATGTGAATTTCTTATGACATGACATTGTTATTTAGTCATAGTAGGTGAGGCGGCATGGTCAAAATGTTAGAATATAAAAATAAAATTTGGTAGGCTTTAGTTTTAAAACTGATAAATAAAAAAATGTTCACAAATAAATAAAAAAATCAGAGCCAGCTAGCTTTAGATGGGAATGATGATCAATGACGCATAAAGCAGAATATTGGAAATGTTACTTTTACCTTCACAGTAGTGAATGTCACATTGTTTCCATACGTAATGGTGAATCTGCAAATCAATCACATTTCAGGGCGCACATAAGTATTATGGTTCAAAATGTTTTGTACATTTTCATTATAAAAAAGATGTGTTGTCAAAGCGGCCTTTTGTTGAATGAACCAAATTGCAGAAGCAATCTCACCCAGCAGATTGGCCATCAAGATGCCAGGCTCTCCAGTCATCCACAACGAGATCGGTGAGTGATCTCACCCAGGCTTGGGTACTAAGAAATGGCACAACAGCATCATGGTCGCCGCTATACATAGAAACAAAGTTATTATAAGTTAGAGAAAGTAATAAGCAATTGTGCGGCGGGCTAGCTACTAGGATGTTGCATGAGTACTTTATTCGTACTGTGAGTTTAATTTGTTTTTCAGTAAAACGTTAAAATTGTTCAATAAGGGTTGGGCAAAATTTTCTACTGGGTATCGAAAAAACACGTAATTAGCTGGTGGATACCGTAAGATCACAAATTTGCTGTAAGGCATCATAAAAATATGGTAATTAGCTACCGGGCACTTCGGCCAATTTTTTATTATTTCCGGAGTAAAAAATTTTAAAAATGACAAGATTGCCTTCGGTGGCCAACCTGCTATGCGCCCTCGTCGCCGCCTGCTCACTTGCCCTGTAGGCTAGGGTTCGGGTGTGGTGCGGCGTCAAGACCAACTGGATCTGGTTCGACTGGACCCAGTCGACATAAGGGGTTGGCCACCGAGAGCATTCTCGTCATTTTAGAATTTTTGACTCCAAAAATAATAAAAAATTGGCTGGAGTGTCCTATAGCTAATTACCATACTTTTGTGGTGCCCTACAACAAATTCGTGATCTTACGGTGTTCACCGGCTAATTAAGCATTTTTTCGATGTCTTGTAGCAAATTTTGCCTAAGGGTTGACATTAAGTTGCATACAGACACACTGAGTATGCGGGACTTCCACACATTTCAGTACATGAGAACAATGTAGTTAAGACATAATTTCTGCTTGTCATGATAAGAGCAAATACAATACTGCCTCGGTTTCACATTGTAAGACTTTCTAGCCTTGTCTAAATTCGTCATCGATAAATATATATAATTTATATATGTGTCTAGATTCATTAACATCCATATAAATCTAGAATACTAGAAAGTCTTACATTATGAAACGGGGGCAGTAGCAGGCTATAAGCCGGCTAAATGCTATTGTGGAGGAGAGATGGGAGAAGACAAAAAGCGGGTTGTAAGCTTACATCCAACTCAGACACAAGAACCAATAGAGATATATGGATCTTGCATTAATGCTAAAGAGCTAACTAGTATATGAGTGTACTGAAAGAAAACTACAAATAGTCTTATAGTCAACTTGTTAGCTATATTATTAGGCTTGTTCTAAATACACAAGTGTTTTCTCCGTTTCATGGTGTAATACGATCTACCTTTACCTTTACCTAGATTGATTAGGATGCTATATTCAAACGCTATATATATAGATTATTGGGTGAATCTACACAAAACTAGAAACCATAAGTATATGGAACAAAAAGATTCCCTGTGCAAATTAATGTCAACCTTACTTACCTATATACCAAAGCTCGGTAATCCTGTGATACAACGTTACGATGATACTTTATGCTGTTTTCGATATCCTCGTCATAAGGTAGATCCCCTTGATGGCACCTCACCCACTCATTCACGGTCCCCTAAGTTGGTATAGCGATAAGATAAAAGAAAGTGTAATTTTTTTAATGTAAGCAAGATGAAAAAACTAACATATTAAAATGAAAAAATATATTAGTTTACCTTCTTGATCCCAAGAGTTTCGAGCGTGGCATTGTTATTAACCCAAAAATACAATAGATAGTGTGTGTACTCCTGTATTGTTTCAAGAAATTCAAAACACTGCTCAGTCAAGGGGAACCTTCCATATATAATACTTTCTCGTAATTGAATTATAGGACGCCGTCAACTTTTTGGCACTAGTTTTGACCATTCATATTATTAAAATTTGGGTAACTCTCCGATGTATTTTATTAATAGTATTATACTATTAGTAAATTACTAATCTCAGTCATTGATTTAAAATGGTATTTTTATACTTGGTTAATTAATTGATTACCAGTATTTTGTAATTTTATTTTTTGCAATAAAGAACACAACAAAAAGGACGATATTGCACCTTCAAAATTACTACACCTAACATTGTTGGTAATATAATTTAATCATAGTCATCCGATAAGAATAGATCAACGGTGTAGATTAAATTCTAGTGCATGTAAAATGCACCGGAGTCCAGCTATTAAAATTATAGAAATATGTGAAAATATAATTATAGTTAAAATACATTAAGTGATAGATCCAATCATAACAAAATAAATTATAATTACAAAAATTATTAAATAATACGATGTTTCTAATGTATGCAAAAGTTAATAGCGTCATGTATTAAAAAACATAGGAAAGTAGAAGTAACAAACTGAAACGTTTCTTATCCGTGCTAAATGTTTTAGCTCCCCATGTTTATATATATATATATATATATTGTCTCACTGTCTCTGTCCCGAACTCTGCAAATATCGTAGTCATTCTACACTTTATTATTTGACTATGTTAATTTTAGGATCTACGTATCTGTTAATGCCTGAATTTAGATAATTATCGTTGAAGATTAAAATGTGATTAAAGACTGAATCGGACAGGAAAAATGGCAGTCGGATAGAAGACCGGGAGGAATACAACTCGGATTCAACCGATGAAGTCTGGATCGGATAAGAAAATAGAGTTTGATTGGGCTTACAATGTTACAAATAGATTCAGAAATAATCAGATCTGTATAATTTAATTTTATCTTTTAATTAGAGTTAGTTTAGATTTTTTTTTCCTTTATCTCTAAGAGAGAGTCCGATTGAGACTTGTGTGCTAGAGATAGAGTCTACATAGGAGTTTGTTATTTCTTTTTATCTTTTAAGAGTCGTATGAACAACTCGGATTCAGCCGATAAAGTCTGGATCGGATAAGAAATAGAGTTCGATTGGGCTTAGAATGTTACAGATAGATTCAGAAATAATCAGATCCGTGTAATTTAATTTTTATCTGTTAATTAGAGTTAGTTTAGATTTTTCTTTTATCTCTAAGAGAGTTAGAGTCCGATTGGGACTTGTGTGTTAGAGATAGAGTGTACATAGAAGTTTGTTATTTCTTTTTATCTAATAGGAGTCGTATGTCATGTCTAACACGGACTAGCGTCCACCCAAGGGTATAAATATGTATGCTCGAGGTCATTGTAAATTATCTACTCATCAATAGATCAATTACTCTCGGCGCATCGCCACCCTCTTAATCGAGGTTTCAACTCCGGCGAAACTTGGCACCTGACGCGGGGCTGCATCGCTTCGACCTCCGGTGGAGGGGTAAGTACAATATTCTGCCGGCCAAGGTAATCGTATCGGCTATATTAGAACTATCCTGGTTCAGTCCGATCTTCTAATCTAGTTGTGCGATTGCCAGTTACCGTATCAGTTTCAGCTTGAGTTACTTCTGTATCTTGAGTTGATCTGGTCAACCACTTTGGGTGATCTACGTTGGTTTGATATTTGATATTTGACATATTCAATTTAGTACTATCTCGGTTTGGTTTGATCTAGTACATTGCGTTTATCAGAGAGTTTATATCATATCAATATATTTTGTTCATTGTTTTATCAGAGTACCAGCCGATAAGTTATCAGTCATCGGCTCATTGGCTTGATAGCAATCTAGATCTGTTTAGTATCTAGCCTATCATTGCCCGGTGTAATCTCGAACTATCTCGGTTGGGTCCGATCTTCTGTGATTATTCTTAGCAATCTGGGCTACATATTTTATAGATCTTGGTCGTTTGTCAGTTGTTTATAGCTGATGATCTTTGCTGATCTACATGCTCATCATATTTACATCAATAGAGTAGCCGGTTCCCCTACTATGTTATTTTTATACCAATCGACTTGATTTATTTAGATTGGCAATTATTTATGTTGCATCGGCTCGCGAGAATTACACACAAATTGGTTTTAGCCGATCGCAGCAAATCATTCATTGTTTATTTAATTATTCCAAATAATTCATCGGTTTATTTATTAGCCTTATTGATCTTCATGTTTTCTATAAGGTAATTATATAGTGCTGAACTACATATTGTCTTAGTTACTTGGTTAAGTCCGATCTGTTTGGTTCGTTCTGTTTATATGGGCTCATCAGATCGACTAAGATTAATAAGTAACTTGGCGGATTACGTTGGTCTAATATTTAATTCAAGTCTATTTGTATTGAGTTTCTAGCCGATCCAAGCTTTTAACAACCGATCGATCAGATCATCCTATCGGCTAAATACTGCTATATCAACATTAGATCGGCTAGATTTTTAGTTACCTATCGGCTCAATAACCGATTGACTTGTTTTACTGCTTATCTTGTCAATTGGAAGACTAAACTGACTGGCACGTCAAGAATTTAAGTCATACACCGGAGCTGGCTAAGATTGACTCCTAATCTTCGTGTGTGAGATGTCAACGTTCATATTTTGACGTCAACAGTTTCACAAATTATATTGTTTAATAGTTTCCATAATTATTATTTATTTTATTATGATTTAATTTATTACTAAAGACACTTTTAGTGTGACTTATTATCCAATGCTATAAAATAAAAAGACCGAAGGGAGTATTGGACACGCATGGTTTTTGTCATTGTTATTTCTTCCTCATTTTCATTACACATAAATAACTATCCTCGCTACACTTAACGTATCTTTTCACTCCTACTTATGTTTATAAGTCAAAGTTTAAAATTTTAACCTTAAATCTAGAGTTGAGGGTTTTTTATCGAATTTTATTTTCTAGCCTGGGCTTTTAGATCATTAAGAATATATATATATATATATATTTTATTCACCAATTATTTTTTATTTGTCAATGCCGTTTGGTTTTTATTCATGAAAAGGCAAACTATCAACCCTGCTGATGTGGAATTTATCGACTTACAACGCATTCAATTGCAGGACGAGGCGGTGGGTTCTGTAGTAGGCCAACCTCCTCCTTCAATATCTTTCTTCCACTAGTAGTCCTTGCATTGCTTGGTCCTGGAGACACTGCAATGCACTTGCTATAGAGAATGTGGGGCGCAGAAATTTCGTCAAATAGCTGCAGACAAAAATCAATATGCACTAATCTTTATTAGCTATATAATTAAGTACGTAATCACTGTGTGATCTGATTCGTAACAAAAGCATATGTACTTAGCAATATATAACTTCTACTCCCTCCGTCCCTAAATGTTTGACGCCGTTGACTTTTTTATATACGTTTGACCATTCGTCTTATTTATTTTTTAAAAATATGTAAAAAGCTATATATACGCATAAAAGTATACTTAACAATAAATGAAATGATATAAAAATAATTAATAGTTTTGAAATTTTTTGAATAAGACGAATGGTTAAATTTGCATAAAAAAGTCAACGACGTCAAATATTTAGGGACAGAGGTAGTATGTCCTAAAAGCCCATTAAACGTTGTCTAATTATATATCCTAAAATCCATTAAACATCTATAGAAAAAACTGGCACAACCTTCCCTAAATATCTGACATTCAAACGGTTATAAATTACAATTTCTCAATTGACCAATCAATATACAACATAATTGATGTAAAACTGTTAGCAGCCATTATACAAATATTTTAGTGTTCATTATAATTTGATCCAACTAACGTTGTTTTGACAAAATTTCTTCAGCAAACTACTTTATCATTCCATATATATTACTTTTCAACTCCATCAAGAACGTCTAATTTTTTTCTATATTTTTTTAAATATGTTTCAATTTCACCGAATTTCATTCAAACCAAACTGTCAGTGACCGCTACCACGTCTCAACGGTTTAACCATGAACTACGGTAACTGCGGTGGTTACCGGAAGTGGTACTTATAATTACGAACGGATCAGTCAGCCGCATAGTTATTATTTGCGATTTCGTCAAAAGCATATGAGAGGAGGAGAAGCTCCCCTAACTGCCAAGTACGAGATGATGGCGACTGTGGGTATCTACCATGTGCATGTAAACTGGGTAGTAAGAAATAAAATACTACTATTATCAGGTTGTATATATTGTGGAAGTAGTAAGTAGCTAATATCAGGTAATATGCTTACTACCTAGTCATAAAGAATAAACAATTAATTTCTCTCATCTCAATCAAGCTAGTGATGGTGGGGTCTGGCTTACTACCCACTTTTATTCTTTCGCCATTGTGGTTATAACAACAACTAATACCTAATGACGTAGGACCCACCCTTATTTATTAGGTAGGTAGTAAATATCGGTAATGCCTTAGAAAACTAAGATATAGAGACAGACACCGCCGGTGAACTAGAAAGTGCAGAATATTTTCCAGAGACGAGCTTTGCCAAAATCGCCTGCAGCATCATCACCCCATTGCAACTGCTAACAATGCCACATTCTATCTCTCCCACAGACTATGCCGGTAGTAATAATGCCAGAGGGGAACTGACAGTACGAATTGATCACAAGAAATCAATCAAACAGACAAATATATTGCAATGTACGTCGCCATAATTATACTGCAGAACTTTACGGGTTTCCTCAACTAATTTGCTGAACTTGAATAATTTTTAAAAGTAGTTGCAATGTTCCTTACTTTGTTGAACTGGGACATAGCTTTTGAGCAAATCAAACTCCTGGGCTTGCTGTAACCTTTTCGATGGCAGTGCAACATTATCGTCTTCAGCCGGTCGCATGCACGCAGAAACAAGAGACACTTAATAATATTGATTAGTAATTATGTGACACATATGCATGGGAAAAACTGGTGGTATATATCTTTGTGGGAGCACCAGCTGTAAGATGGGGCTATATTTTTCGGACAATATAATGGCCTCTACATTATTTCAGATTTATCCAGTCATCTTATTATTATGTAAGAGAGCAAGTTGTAAGATTAATCTAGTAAGGTTGTAATGTAAAATGAGCATGGTACCTTGTACAACTGATCCGAAATGATTCCAACTCCATGACAATATGGCACTCGCGAATCAAAGTCACTGCTATCACCTGTAAGAGGACTACCGACCGTATAGCCCTGTTCATCACCCAGAAATAGAAACAAACATGTGTACTTAATTTGTCATATAGTAGGTTACACTATAGTTTGGTTGTAAATTAGATGCTGTCATTATTTCCATTAAGATAATAAAATAATTAAGACATTGATAATTGAAAAACAAGTGTACAATGGTTACCTTTAGGTTAATAGTTGGCCTCACCCCAGCTTCAATGCCTGAAAACAGAGTGCCGGTGAATTAGTGAAACTTACTTATATGGACTATCATCTTTAAGTGAAATAGCTACTTTTCCCCGCCTATATATCATGTTTCCTGTCAAACATATATCGAATAATTACGTTATGTCATTTTTTGTTAAAATTTGTGCATAGTGAATCTTCCTATAGGTAACGCATAGTATTTTTATAAAAACAAAAAATAATTACGTACATCCAAGAGTATAAAATAGCCAGTAAATCTCAAACCATCATGTGCACTAACTGATATAACGAGAAATCATATACAAAGCTATTTATTTTTTCTTATCTTTTCAACCGCAAAATGACCATTTGTAATATAAATCTTAGAAGTGAGTACCCATGTTGAACATCAAGTGGGTCTAAGGATAACTTATCTGAACAACCTTATAGACCGAATTGAGCCTTTGGTGAAACTCGAGAAAACTAAATTGAATGTTCACTCTTGTTTTGAAAAAAAATAGATCCTACAATAGACCCTCGACACACTCGACAGTCACTACAACAAAATATATCTTTAGTAACCATGTATTTAGTTACCAAGATATTTAGTTACCAAGTAATTTGGTGGCTCTAGTCTAAACAGTAGTAACCAAACATCTTAATTCCTTGGTTACTAAAAGTCTTACAACCTTTTAGTATAGTTTGCATTATTGTTACCTGAAGTTAACTAAAACCTTGGTGACTAGTGATGTAAGGGCCCTATTGTAACCATGAACTTAATAATTGAATACATGGGGCGCTACAAAGCAAAAGTATAACCAAGAACATATCTGTTCGTGCTGCATATCTCCAGCCACACAAAAACAACGCAGCTGCAAGGCTAGGTCATGGAGGCGACGGCGGGGGCTGCAAGCTCGTCAGCGGCGGGGTCGCTGCGGTCTCGGCGGCGGGGCGGCTGGCTGTGAGCTACGACGGCCAAATCGGCATTAGATCTGGACAGGTATGGATTTTACTTGTATTTTTGTTGGATTTCATTGTTTGAATTTTGTTTTGGAGTCATGGAGATATGCCCAGAATTTTTCTAAGATTGAATAATCCCTATATTTTAGGTTAATGCAATAATACGTCGACAAGAGCCATCTATATTATTTGTTACTTGTTGTTTACAGCAGTATTCGATTGTAATTTCAATTTGGATGCCTACTGAAACTTACAATTAGCTGAGCATATATTCTCTAGATCAATTTCTGTTGGGGTTATCACTGGAATCAGATGGTAAGGTTCTCTACACCTACAGTAAACAAAAGTCGTTGTTCAGAGGATGTTGTGTGTTGGACCATAGTAGGATCTGTGTGGGGTTCGGTTGGGAGGGGCATTGTGATATGGTTTTGTTTGGAGTGGACTTTAGATGATAAACACTGAATATATAATCAGTTTGGTATACCTAACGTTGAGGTCACCGAGGATGATAAACCGAGCATAGATTATTCGGGCATTGATGTGTACATTTGTGACTCAGAGAATTCCTTGGGATTGTGATGCTCTCACTCACCTTTTTATTTTTATGTATATTGTTAATTGTTATACTTCTAGTTTCATTGTTTACTGTAGGTGTAGTGTGTAACAGGTAAATTTAGAGTCCCCTTTGATATTAGATGTTATGTATGTGTAGGTTAGGTATGGATAAAAGTTGGATGAGGTTGCAAGATAGGTTCTCTAGTGACTATATCATGGGAGTAGATGCATTCATTGAATTTGCTTCTCAACACAATGGAGGGAATGGTACAATGTTTTGCCCTTGCCAAACATGCATGAATACAAGTAAGAGGTGTGCTAATCATGTTCGAGTCCATTTACTATTGTATGGTATACAAATGTCATATACAAAATGGGTACTACATGGAGAACAAGTGAGCAATGATGAAGATCAAGGTTAAAAACCCGTAGAGGATGAAGATGATGATGAAGATTTTGAAGGACTTGATGCTATTCAAGATCTTGTAGCAGACATTCATAAGGGCACAACTGGGATTCAAGAGCAGGAAAATCAAGGTGTTCATGGAGATAACACTACTAGATCTAATCAAGAGGCAACCCGGTTTGATAACTTGCTAAGCAGTGCACAACGTGAACTATACCCGGGCTGCAATAGTCATTGGGTGTTATCTTTTCTCTTGAAGTTAGTCCATCTAAAGGATTTGAACCATTGGAGCAACAAATCGTTTGAGATCCTTCTAAAATTATTAAAGGAGATTTTGCCAGCAGGTGACACACTACCAACCACATATTATGAAGCAAAAAAGATGCTAAGAGATCTAGGATTGGGTTATGAAAGTATACATGCTTACATTAATGATTGTGTCCTATTTTGATGTGGAGAATTTTGATGCACAAAACTTGCTGGAATTCGACCTCCTGATGTGGAGAATTTTGATGCACAAAGGCAAGCTTACACAACTACAACATCAAGTGGTGGATCTGGTAGGCAACATTTTATTTTGACTTAGATAACAAATATCATGTTAGTGACGGCTTACAAATAAATTATTCATAAGTTAGATCTTGTTCCTTTCAATTTTGGTAGGTTCTCTGGTATCTGATGGAGTCTCAAGGAGGGGAATGTGATTCTTTCAAACATCATTCAGAAGGTAAATCTTGTATTTGATTTTTGTCACTATCAACAACCATCAAGCTGGTTTTCTTGGTACTGTATTCAGTGTAAATGTGAGAAACCTTTCTGATTTGGTCTAACCTTGTTTTTTTTCTTTTTAGGTGCACCTTGTCAAAAATCTCTGACAGATACTTGCCAACCATACTGTGCTCGCAAATCAATTCCAAAAGAATAATATTTTTCTTTAGTTGTTTGAAATTACATAAATGTAAAGCATATATTTTCCTTGTAATAGAATGATTTGGATACAACGTCAGCACTTGAGTACTAGTTATGTAAAGCGACCAATTCTTACACTGTACTATTGAATGAAACCTGTTCTCAAATGTGAACTATTATTTGAATTTTGAGATTTAAATTTTAATTTCTCATTTGGTGTCATAAATTATGATAATATTATGATCTATATGGATCGTTATTTTGTCTGTCAATATCTTTTAGTCACCAAGGTTAGTGCTGTTCTTTGTGGCAATAGATATTTAGTAACTAAGAGCTCCACGGTCATAATACTCTTTTAGTTACTAAATACTACTTGGTTACAAATATACTTTAGTTACCAATATTTCCTTGGTTACTGTTGGTTCTAATATATTGTGACCAAACAGTGGCTGGTAACTGAAGGCATTGTGTTTAGTCACCAAGGAAATTACATATTGGTTACAAATAACATTTAGCAACCAGATTGTAGCCACCAAAATGCGACCAACGTCTAATAGTTGCTAAATATCAATAGCGACCCACATGTGTCCTCTGGCGACCAACCACCTCGGTGACTAATAGTCATTTTTGTTGTGGTGAGTCATAAAAAAATCCTTTATGTACCTTCTGAGATCTTCTGTGTGATGAATGGAACCAGCTTCCCGGCGTATGAACCTCCTCCAACGTAGAATGGATTTGCAAGGTAATCTTCGTGCTCGCTAAACCACTGCACGTACACCAAAAAGATCATGGTGGTCATCTTTTGATTTTTTTTGAGAAAAATAATGAAGCTAAATAAAAATAATATATTAATAAAATAATTATGAACGTATTGCCAGTGATTAAGAACAGAATCCAAAAAATAAAGTACAATGAGAAAAACTTTAAAATCAAATCGAAATATAAGGTTATAAAATTAAAGCTCGGCTTAATTACGAGGATAAGAAGGGAAAAGATAGGGGCAGCCAGGGATGAAGGAAGCAAGCAGTAGAAATCAACGAACCCAAGTGAAACCACTCCATGCGCCCTGGCATGCATGTCCGTGTCAGTGTACGTACTACCTTGCGGAGAAACTTGACGAGCTGCAGCGAAGCGGAGATGTCGCCGACGTCGTAGCCGCTGGGGTCACGGGAGAAGGAGAAGCCGGCGCCGACCGGCGAGTCGACGAAGAGGATGCTGGCGACCTTGGTCCACGAGCTGGGGTTGCGCCGCAGCCGCGGTAGGCTCACGCCGTCGTAGGGCTCCCTCACGAGCTCCACCGGACCTGGCCACCCCGTCCCCATCCGCCGATCGTAGTCGTCAGTTACACGTACGGAAAATGCGTATTCATGCAACGGTGCATGCGTTGCTTGATTAATTGGTCGGCATCGACCGCTCACCGATCTCGAAGACCAGTCCGCTGAGCACGCTGCAGCGGTCGCCGCCGGTGAGCCAGAGCAGGACGGGGTCACGGCGGGGGTCGCCCTCCGACTCGACGAAGTAGTAGAACAGCTCCGCTCCGTTCTCCTCGTCGACCGTCACGTACCTGCTCAACGAGAGTGTCACAAGCACAAGCCTAGCTCAAACAGGGAGTGAAATTTCGGTATACACTTCTATGCCGGGCCAGCCGGGGACTGAAATTTCTGGTTAGCGGATATTTCGGAAATTTTTCGATAAATTTCAGGAACTTCGGAACGAAATTGCAAACCCAGGTCTACAGAAAGCTTGGGTAGTCCACCGGCGAGGACGGACGACGCACCCGGTCTCGAGGCGGGAAGGCAGCGGGCCGTCGAGGCCCGGAAGGCTGGTGACATACGTCGGCTTCGAGGTGGAGTCGGCTGCGGTGGCAGCGAAGCCGGCGACGAGGAGGACGACGAACCAGAACGCCGCCATCGATCAACCGGCCCCGCGCGCAGGTGGGCGCGCGATTGTCTTGCTTGCTCCTGTGCAAACCGGCTGCTGGCCAGCCTGCAGCTCCTTTTAACGACGAGCTAGGAATTCAGCACGTTTGTTTCGAGCTTCTTGTTGGTTGTTGCTGTTCGTCCGGTGTTTCACCTTAATTCCGCTTGTACGTGCTCCTCCTCGTCCTGATGTCCATCGCCATGAAATTCCAGCGGGGAGTCTCCTGGACCATGCCCGCCTCGTCAGATTTCGTACAGATGAACGTGGCGCCTGAAACTGCTTTCTGCAGACTTATTGTCCTATACGTACTTGTGAGATAATTTCATTCAACCTGCAGTACGTTCGAAGTAAGGAAGCACGTGCTGGTATGATCCTCGAAGCGCTTAGGTCTCGATGTTAGAGATAAAATATCGTCTTTGCTATTTTGCAGGTGCCTGATTTCTTGCCTGTGCGTCCGTCGATTTCTTGCCTGTAAAGCCCATTCAGTCGGGACGGTGATGGGGGCACGTAGTTATTTTGTTCAAGAGAAGCAAAACACTGTGACTCTATCTCGGCCGCTCGCTGTCTCTCTCTCTCTTTCTGGAGAATTCTCCCACAATCTCCCTCATAGCTGTTTGATGTCAGATTTCGCCGCTCATGGCCCTAATTGCGGAAGAAAATTTGGTGCAGCCAGGCTGCAGCCCTCGTCCCCTGCATACCTTGTTTTGATGTGTGACATGTGGAATGAACAGCGATCGGACGACGCGACGCGGACGGCTCCACCCCTATGTGATATCCTCTGTTCGGCTTAGCCCAATCGGCTCCAAGCCCGTGAATAGAAGGTGCAGCTCGGCTTGCTCACATCGGCTTACAAAATCTAAAGGAAAATCTGCTCAAAACGAAAGGGGCCACGACTGTCATGGCAGGAGAATGCTCCGACGCTGCCACCGGCGCCGGCGCCACAGCTGCTGATAGTTGCTGTTCGGTAGTTGCTGATAGCTGCACAGTTGCATTATATTCTTTTTGGTTGTATGTTAGCTTTGGATTCCTCATGCATGTAGATGATGGCTGGGAATAGAAGTAGCAGAACTAGCTAATGTTAGTTTTCAGTTAGTTTTCCAGTTAGTTTCTTGACCAAGCTAGAAAACTCGAAAAGCTGCAGATAAAGTTTTACGCAGCACCAAAATACTTTGTTTGTTCTCTGTTCTTGTTTCTTCTGAAAAGGTTCAGCTTTGTCAGTTACTGTTTATAATCCGAAACGTTCAGAGTTCCACAAAATTCAGACAAGTGAGATAGAGGGTTGCTGAGTGAATTTGCTGCCAATGATTGAAAGGAAAAGAGAAAAGATGTTAGTTCTGTAGCTCAGTGACATCAATGCACTTGAAAGCAGATTATTGTACGCACTGCTGCTGCAAAATTACGAATGAGATTTATTTATAAATAAATTTCTTGCCATGTGGAAATAAATAGCTATGTCTGTCTTTGTATATCTTCTTGGTTATCTTACATAACTAACAGGCAGGGGCTGAAAAGATGCAAAGGGGTGCTACTGCTAAACCAAATAACAAATGAAATCTGGAATACTAGGCATGGTTGGCGTTCAGGAAGCTGGATATTACAGCGAAAGCAATGCCAATGCTAGTGGACAACCATGAAGGCAATAAAGGAAAGATGTGCAAATGTCATTTGTAGTTGCCATGTCTGATCATTTACATGTGTCAAGCTGGATGTAATGAACATGGAGTTGTTTTTTTCCCTTTATATGTAATGCTCGATGTAAAATGTAACTTCTTGACCCATTTGTATTAATGTAAATGACAGCAAGTTCGCATGTGCTCCCGTGAGAATATTACACAATTGAGTCATATCTACTACTGAAATAAGGATTTTCAGACACTTTACTGCATCCTGATAAATACAACTGTATAAAGAATCTACTACTCATGTAGATGGTTCCATCAATGACAAAATGTTCATGACATGGTTCCTTTAAACAGAAATCTGAAAAGTTGCGTAATCTGAAATCAAAGGTTAAATCTGGATGTAAGTTCTGGAATTCTGGAGTCTAATCATACTCAAAAAATATAGTTGATCATTCAGTGCTACACAGTGCACACAAAAGGTTAAGTCCATGGATACTAAAAAAATCCATCCACAAAAATTTGCCCCCCCTTGCCCTCCCAACTGAATTGTTAATAGTACACTGGTCAGGATGGAAAACAGTTGGCTGTTGGGAGTATTTATACTACCAAATTAACTCAAATGGGGTTGAACACCTTAGATCAACATAACTTTATCCCTGTCATAGGTGATGGGCCAACATCTATAATAGGTTTCCACTAAAACGCCCGTCACAGATGTGGTCATATTAGTGATGGGTTTTATTGAGAAGCCATGATTGGTAGCCTGTCCATCACCTTAGAAGCTTTCTATGTTAGCCTGTCACTGGTATCCATCACAAGTGACGGGCCACGGCCAGGCCATGACCGAATGCCACACCTATGATGACTAACCGGATGACCTGTCAAAGGTGACGGTCAACTCTGATCGGGCCATCGGCCCGTGAGTGGTATGCCGTCACAGGTGTGGGGTTTTGTTTAGTGCTTGTTATTTGTGTACGTCAGGTTTCCAGCTGACATCCTTGATGCTCCCATGGCTTGTTCTTCTTCCCATTCGATCTGGATTATCATGAAGGTGCCATGTTGGGAGTTAAAAATGAACATTGGATTGGTAGACGGAGGAGCATTGCCACCGATGAGAGCGGCAAAGGGAGGACTGATGTTGGTGAAGGATGCAAGCAGGTGGCGGCACCACACTGTTATTCTTCTATATCACCGTATTGGTATCGTTTTACGCCCAACTAGGGCACAATCGAGTTGTATTGTGCTGGTATTGATTCCCAACTATCTAACCACGGTCCAATGAAACAAATGATTGTAATGGGATCCATTCATACTGCTATCTGCTCTGGCCTAAGAAAACATGTCATACATGGAATTAAGAGTGTACCTATAGTGGAAGACATTATTCATCGTCATCATTTTTCTTGTATAAAGTTCGATATGGATGTACATAGGTGAGGGAAGTACTAAAGAACTGATAGCATGAATTAAACATTACACTAAAGAGCACTGAGATGCGAACTAAAATCAAAGTTTTCAAAACAAAATATAACACATAGAATGAATTCTGGGTTGTTTTCATAATAGCTAGCATCAATATGGTCAACTGCTGGACGAAAAACTTGCATGTGTGCGGCCTGGCCAACAAGGAGCATGAATGTTATGCCTGAAGTGAGGCCAACAAGGAGCATCAATATGGTCAACACCTGTTTGTAGGGCACCGTTTTAGCAGAGCACTTGGGCTGGAACGAGAGCTCGCGACCAATTACTGAAGTCTAGTAAAGTACTTCAAGGTATAGAACTTGTACCAATTACCGAGTGTGGGATACACATAACCGTGGTATTCATAACCTGTACGTATCCATATAGGAAGGGGTACCGTATGAAGAAGGCCATATTATCTTGTACTGGGTCGGTTAGAGTTTGGTTATATCTTGATTGTGTGCCGAGATTATTGGACTGTACCATATCTCGGCTGGGCAGGCTTAGATCTTGTCATATTAGGTCACTGTATAAGCGGGACTTGGGCTCCCTCAAGGGGCACATCATATTTAGATTTAGCTATTTTCTAGTTGACCTATTCCTCATCTAATACAATCATCAAGTAGGAGTAGGGCGTTATCTCGTATATCGAGAGCCTGAACCTAGGTAACCCTTTGACTACATCTATCCATTGATCTTTTTGCCTCGTTAGTCATCCCGTAGTATTACTGCTGATCTAGATTGTCGACAGTTGGTGCGCTAGGTAGGGGAAGCTGTTTCGAGGTTTTCAACAAGATCAATGGACCCCAAATTTGAAGATCATGAAGTCAAAATTTGCCCTAGGGCAGACCTTCAAGTTCAGAGGCCTCAATCTTCTCCCTGATTAGTACGGTGCACTCTCTTTTATGAATTCAGAGTCATCTTTGTCCAAGTAGGAGGTGTGCTGCTTTGTATCTGACAACTCGACGCTAGTTGAGGACAAGATCCAATCTAGATCTCACCACACGGAGCTACAATCTTCTGAGTTGGTACCTATACAACTTGGGATTTACGTGGACACTGAGCTAACCGTACAACTCGCTGTGTCTGACACCTATAGTTGCTTGGGAAGCTTTTTCCGTCCAAGGAGATCTTCACCACTGCTCGGACGTCCATGGATGAGGCCGAGAATAAGCGCTAGGAGGAACAAGCGGTCAAACTAACCGAGGAGAGGTGGCAAGAAGACTACCTCAACAACTTGAAGCCGAAGCTAGACGCCAACGTGAGAATCAATCTTGTGAAGAGTTGAGGAACTTGTCATGTTGAGTGTAGCACGATCTACTCCATCGTAAGTTGGGGGCACATAGTCTTAATGACTCCCAATAGAATGTCAGAGTGGAAACAGATCTACTCGGCGATATCTTTGACCAACTCCCCGACCACCAACGTTTTGCATATTTAGTCCATCTATTTAGTATATATGGAGGTGGCAAGATGAAAACTTCATTAATATTTAAAACTCGGATAGCATGTCTGCATAGGAAATTGTAATAAAAAAATCAATGCCAAAACCAAATAGTATTATGAACGAAATGTAAGTGTTCTAATATGCATCCTTACCTGTTGATTCATACTTTTGCAAGAACATGATATCTCACATCTTTACGGCTAAAGACAACTATTGTCTCATCTTCAGTTTCAGTAGACATGACCTTGTAAGTTCTAACAGTGTCCTCTCTGAGCAACAACTTACATCAAAAGCAAAGTTCTTTAAACTGCTGCTGCAAATAATAATAGAGTCCCCTTGTATATGATTCAGCTGTACTTTTAACGTAGGCAGATTTGGAATATAAATAACTGGACTAGAGTGTGGTGATTTATAGTCCACGTACAATTCATTCTCATGGAGATTAGTACCACACTTCCCACATTCCTCTAATAGCTCTGAAAGTGACAACTTCCAACGAAACCTTCTCTTGAAAACGATGTTCATACCTTCGCTTCTTTGAGTTGAAGTCATGTCTACAGTTAATGAATGTTGGTGGAAGACAGTAGCTCACTTCTCATGCAAATTATACAGTCATACAAACAATTTGTTCCCCTCAAGTTTATAAGCATTTAATACTTCTTTCCATTTCTTTCAAAGTGTGCCATTGACCTCTCATAGACACATCCCTTAAAATATGGCAGAAATTTAGTGTTGTTGAAAATTACATGGCTAAGATGTTTAATAGCATATTGATTAATGTGCCACAAACATAAACAATGCTTTGCACTTGGAAGCACAATGCTAATTTCTTTCGCCATGGCAGCACACTGATTTGTGAAAACTGTGGAAGCTAGCTTGCTTGCTAGACATTGCAGTTAGAAATGTGTTAAACAACCAAATAAAGATTAAGTGGTTTCATTGTGCAACTCCAAAAAGAATAGTTTGTTTATGATGGTTCATCAGAGCATCACCAAAGCAAGCATGATCAATAATAGCTGGACCATCTACCCAAAAGAAATTTGCAATCCATCCATCCTTTTTATCTAATTGTATGGTTTAAAAGAACGAAGGATCTTCTAATTGCTTGTTCTTTAAGTATTCCAACAATTTTTGAGTATCATTCACTTCAAGATATTTGTTACACTCATGACCAACATGATTATTGCAATCTACCCGCAGAAAAGGTACATTCTCAGCCCCTCCGTATCACTACTTGAAAAAACTATATATTTTAGTTGACCTTATTCCTACTCTTCGCATCTGACTAATCAAAAGTGTATTTGCCTTGATCAAACGATGTTGTCACCTCATCATGTGCTTTTTATTCGAACTTGCTAGGTAGTGATTGTGGTCAAGTAAAGCCTTTTGCACCCTCCAAATACCCTTCGATAGACACTAAACGGAACACGAGCACTACATATGACCTGGTAGTAGCATTTCCTTTTTACTATCATGTGAGGAATGAGTACCTCAAGTTCCTTCTTTGCTGCAAACAACGTGTTTTTTGATATATGGTGCCATCTCTTCTCAGCTTTGAGGGACTCTTACGAATACTAAATCCATCCTTATGAGCATATAAGTTGTAAAAGTCAGGCCATTCCCAACATGTCCCTGTAATTTCACCCAATCCCTTCTACAACCCTGAATTTTGCTTGATATCTTATATACCCCTGAGTTTTTATTCGGAGCCCTTATATACCCATTTTGTTAGTTGACCATTAGTTTAACCGGTAGTTACGGTAGAAATTACTTTATTGTCTTTGGTTTATTGCTAAAAGCTAGAAATATTTTATGTGTAAATTATTTAAGTTGTGAAAACCAATATGAAATAAATTACTAAACATTTGTTCTGAATTTTTAAAAATGAAACATTATTTCATTAAAATAAAAAGATTCATTGTAAAAAAAGTTCTACATCAAATTTGAAAATTACTTTTCAACAAATATGTGTTGAAAAAAGATTTGTTTTGAAAAAAATAAAGGGATGTAATTAGTTTATCAACAACTAGAAAACATATTTAAGATTTTTAAATAAATTTTAGATCAAATTTGATGAATTTCGCATATATCCAAAAATTTAAACCTAAATAACCTTTAGTTTTAGTTCTTAATTTTCTAGTGAAACTAATGTATGGATTTAATCATAATTTTTTAAAAATAAAAAAATAATAAGTTTTATTTTTAAGTTGGTCGTTAAATGATTAGATCGCTTGTATGTTAGTATAAGTTATTTTTTGATATAAAAATTTATTTGGTAGGTAGCACATATGTATAGGAGGGGTAATATAGTCATTTTATAATATTTAATGGTCAACTAACGGAGATGGGTATAGAGAGGATCAAAATGAAAACTCAGTGGTATATAAAGGATGAGGTAAAATTTAGGGGTATTGAAGGCATTGATCAATTTTTCAGGGATATGTAGGAAATTTTCTCTACTAATTCGAAACTCATTCCTTCTTTAGGGACTACTGTGCCTTCACAATTATCATTATCCACATGCAGTATGTACCAGAAGAAATTGCATTGGTCTTACTTTTTTAAAGGAGTGCGCATACTATACAAGCATCTGTTTAGTGCAATGGGTTGCCTACTTGCAATAGGTATTGTACAAACTGTTGAATAGTGTGCTGTTGTGGATTCTTGTACTCCCCAAAGCCGCCAGCTATTGCTGTACAGGTGTGTTCGTCGATGCAGGTGTGAGGCTGGCAACGTCTATTATACATGTATTTATGTGGGTGCAACTGAAACCCACCGACACAAACTCTTCAATTTAATCGACGTGAAAGCAGTCAATGTTGGAGCTGTCAAGATCGTTAATCCATGAACCATCGCGGAGGGCAACGACGCCACCATCGAGATCACCGATCCATGCATCACCATCAAGGATGATGAATCAATGAGTTTGGTGAAGGATGCAGAGCTTACGGCATTGCTGGTTGTCTCCATTGCTCTGGCCGATATAGCGACATCACTGCGTACAATTACCTAGCTAGGGCGTAGCAGATCGCGTGATTAGGGAATGCAATGTGTGCGCCATGCCACCATCTGCTTTTTTACCGGGAGTACGTATGAGGTGTATACTCAGAGAGATGGCATAAAGAATTATAAAATTAAATTAGAGGATAATTGTGCTTTAAGATGTGTGTAATCCCATGCTGGAAAAATCATTATCGCAAGTGTCACACCCGGAGTTTCGTCCCAAGCCTAAATCGTAAAAAGGAATCCGTAAATAACAATTGGCTTAATTAACTCAGGAGAAATCCCTCTAAAAGGATTAACTCAATTAAATCGTGGCTCGCAAATCGACTAACAGGATTTAAATTCAAATTACAGAAGTATAAAATTTGGCCAAACAAATTAATTTAAAACTCGGCAAAAGTGGGGTTTTCCTTTTTTCCTCCTTTTTCCTTTCTTTTTCCCTTCCTTCTCAAATTGGGCCGAAGTCCAATTTTCCTCCCTCTCTCTTTTTCCTTTTTCTTTCTCTTTTTCTTTTCCTTCCCGGGCCGGCCCAGCCGAGCCGGCCCATCCTCCTCCTCGGCCGGCCCAGCCGAGCCGGCCTCCCTCCGCCCGCCGCGCGCGCCCCCGCCTGGGCCGCGGCTTCGGCCCAGCTCGCCGCGTCGCCCGCGCCGCGAGTCCGCGTCGCCTCCCTCCTCTCTCCCGCGCCACTGACAGGTGGGGCCCACCTGTCAGTGACTGTTTCGCGCTCGCGCCCGCGCCGCGCCGCGTCCGAGTCCGCGTCGCCGCCGCGCCGCAACCGCCGCCGCCGTATCCGCCGCCGCCGAGACCGCGTCGTCGCCGACTCGGTCTCCAACCTCCGCCCGCCCTAGCCGGTCGCCGCCACCCTATAAATCCCGAGTCGCCGCGCGCCGTCGCTCGCTTTCCATCGTCGCTCGAGTCGCCGCCGCGCTGCCGCCGTTCGTCGCCACCGCGCAATCTCGCCGCCAGTCACCGTTCGTCGCCGCCTAGCCGCGTCACCACCTCCCTCCCTCTGTCGCCGACTTGTTGCCGCCCTCGCCGTCACCAGGGAGCCTCCTCGGCGCCGCGCGTTCCCTCGTCGCCCGGCCGCCGCCGCGTCTCGCCCGTCGCTGCCGCCGATCGATCTCCACCGCCACCACCGATCTCCCGCACCCGCCTGCGTCGCCACCTTCGCCTCGGTCTCGCCGACCCGTCCGCGCCCTCGCCGCCGCCGGTGAGCCTCCGCACCCACCTCCCCTCTTTCTCCCCCTTTCCGGCCGACCGCCGCCGAGTCGCGTGCCGTCGCCAGACGAGGCCGAAGCCCGCCGCTCCCGTCGGCCACCGTGGTCGTCGTCGCCTCCGCGTCGCCGCCGTCTGGCCGCCGTCTCTTGCGCCCGCGCGTGCCGCGCTGCCGCCGCTCGCCAGTCGCCGTCGCCGCTGTTCTGCCGGGTTGTGCCCGTGCGCCGCCGCCCCGGCCGTCGTCGCCGTCGCGCCGTCGCCGCTCGCCGGTCGTCGCCGTCGCGCCGTCGCCGTCGCGTCGCCGTCGCCGTGCGCCGCCGCCGCCGCGTCGCCCGCCGCTCCCGCCGGTCGCCGCCGTCCGCCCGAGCCGCGCTCCTCTCTGTCCTCTCTCGCTGACGAGTGGGACCCACTCGTCAGTCGCTCTCCGCGCCCGCCCTCTCTCTCTCCTCCCGGGTCCCGCATGTCAGTCTCTCCCTCCCCCTCTCTCTCACCGACAGGTGGTCCCCACCTGTCAGCCGTCAGCTTCCTCTCTCCTCGCTGACGTCAGCAGCCCCATTAATTGCGCAATAATTGATTTAGGACTTTTCTGTTTAGTTAAAAAACCGAGAAAACTTCTAAAATTCATAAGTAATTCATCTAGTCTCCGTTTAGGTCCATTCAAATTTCATTAAATTCATAAAATTATCAAGAATCCATTAAAAATAGTTTCTTTTGCTGTTTTAGTAGAGTTTGTGCCTGTTTTATTTATTTTTGTGCTTTGTCGCTTAGATTCGGACCCCGCCGAAGAGCCGGTTTACTTCGAGATCGTCGCCGAAGTTCCCCAAGGGCCAGAGCAAGGCAAGTGACACTCATCCTTGAACATATTGAACCCATTATTGCAAATTCCCCGCTTTATTATTTCAAATATGCATTGTTTTAATTAAAGTACTTACTTTATGCTATTTTCGGGTAAACCTTATTATTATGCCGTTGTTTATCCAACTTTATTCATTGCCGGACCAGGGGTAACTTGATTAGAGTCAGGCCTAGGTTAATGCTTAGCCATGCTTAGAATAAATAGCTCATGGGATCACATATAATTATGCTTAGTTCTGAATAGCCGAGACATTGATTCACTACCCGGTTCGGGTTAATGTCAACTAAAATATTGATAATGGTGGGCTGTGGGTGCAAGGTTTTGAGAGTCGCACCCATGGCGATTAAGGACCGGTTCACGGGAAACCCTGGAAGTCGATAAGTGCTAACCACATGCCGAAATGGGTAAGGTGGGATCTGAAGCATGACTTCGAACTATTTGACGTACCCAGGCAAGGGTAGGCGTGATGGAGTATGGACGGGCAATCGTGGTGTAACGAAAGCTTCTCCTGCTTCCGGATCTACCGAGGCACAAGAGGGGACTGCCCGACTTGGTGTAAAGGAGGGGGTGAAACCTGAAGTGTGGTACGATTAAATAGGGAGGGTTGTGTAACGGGTCCTATCACGGTCTCCTTTCCGGTATGCCGTGGTGGTATGTCGGCGCACGTTCAAGTGTAGTGGAGTCGTGTCTTGTGGGTACAGTAGTACACCTCTGATCAGAGTATAAACTATTCGAATAGCCGTGCCCACGGTTACGGGCGAACTCCCAGCTTCACTGTGATTAGTGAACCCTAATAACTTGAGTAAAATCTGTTGTCACTTGGGACTACTGCAGCGTGGTGTAACGTTGAGTAGTGGTTGGGCCTGTTGCAACGTGGTGTAACGTTGGACAGTGTTGTGGTATTTTACAACTGCTTAGTTTATTTATGCTTTACTGTGTTTAAATTACCTTTATTTCTTTCAGTCTCTGTTATTTATTTAAATTGCTGCTTTATCGCAACTAACCCGAGCCTGTCCTTGTTAATCCCATTGCATCATTTGTTTTCCCCTTGTCCGTGTTACTTGTTGAGTACGGTGGTTTGTACTCAGCCTTGCTTAACTTTCCCAACCCAGAGCTAGAAGCAGAGTCCGATGGAGGTGCCTTTCAGGAGTGAGCTGTTCCGCCGTCAAAGTGTTGCCTGTGGACTGGAGCCGTACCCGCTGGAGCTAGTCTGCCCCTTTGTTTTTCTTTCCGCTGCATTTCCGCTAGAATAAGTGTAATTTTCAGTTGTTTCTAAGAACGATGGTTATGTAATCAACATTGTCTTTTTGTGTACCCTGGCTGGTCCTGGACAGGGATTCAATACACAATTAAGTTCAGAAATTCGTGTGAGGAATTTCTGGGCGTGACAGCAAGCGGCCCAAAAAAGTCTTCGCAGTCGGGGGGCCATCTGCCTGTAGGCAAACGACTACGAAGATATCTGATCTTCACAGGCGGAGAGGCCACCTGCTTGTGAAGATAGTTTCCGTTGGCGGATATTGTAGTCCTGTCCACCTGCGAAAATAGAAAGCCGTCGTGTGCAAAAAATAGGAAATCCACCTGCGAAGATAGGTAGAAATTTTTGAAATATAATAATAATCTACCTATAAATGTAATAATAATTTGTTCATTAGTAGAAATTCTTGAAGGTAGATTTTTATGGACATATATTGGAAGATTATCAAGCATTTGTAATGGAGAAATTTACATATAAGGCATAGCTAAAAAGTGTTGCCAAAATATATATATTACAATATTTTTGTACATTGTTACTTCAAATACGTCATCTAGTAACATTATGGCATAGCATTGTTGCACTCCTGAAAATTCTTGAATTCATCACTTGTCGCTAGGGAACCCTCTGGGTCAAAGAAATGTCCTTTCACATGACAGCACTCACAGTGGATGATGTGGTATAGATCACGCTGGACATTTGTGATGTCTGTATCGTCAAAGCTTGTTCGATGTTCAAATCTGGCAATTGCATGCATTGAAGATAAACATTATATTAGTACCATTAATATGTGAAGCTGTCTAGTAGTACGTAGTATAGAGACTTACATCCTCTGCGTTAGTCCTGTACCTCCCACTAACCCTAAGAAATTCATATATGTAATACCCGCAAAGGACAAACCCTCTAGGTTGCTTGTGACACTTCAAGACATATCATAGGAAAAAATAGTTAAAATTTTCAATGAGTGAAACAATTGAAATACATTAAGTGAGTGAAGTATTATCGGCCAATAGGTACGTACTAGCATCTTCTCCCTTATTCGGGTCTGTTCTCCACCCTTAAACTTGTAGTATCGGTACACACTGTATGGATGTCATACCGTTTCACATTAAGGAGGATATTTATTTATAATACATTCATATAAAAATGCAACAGTCATAATCACTTACTATTGTAAGATTGTTAGAAATTTTTTGTATTGCTAGTGTTTGTAATCGAGAGGGTCCAAGACTACCACGGTTCCGTCTTTAGGGTGGATGAGTAAATAGATATAATGATTGCTACATATTAACAACAATATAGTTAGTTACGTACCAAATAAATAAGACAGTGTAGAAAAAAAAATGTACCGGACGTACTTAAAATTATAAGTGGCCATGACGACTCTCTCATCTTGAAAGTGCAAGAAGGCTCATCCAATGTACCGTGCGACAGTAATAAATTCCTGCTTGTGCAAGCCCTTGTTGCATTCAGTTATCTGTTTTGGAGTCTTGCTCTTTAGTTGGTCTGACCCTGGTGCTAGCCTCACGGTATGTTGTGCTTGACAAATCCGAGTTGATCCAAGAAGTGGATAGGTTCTTTTTTCTTCTTAGCATCCATGTATTAGCATCCTACAAAAGAAATTGGTTAGTAACAATCACATGGATTTGTATTGTACATATTTTAAGGTAATTAAATACAACTCATACTCGCATGCACCAAACAGCAACATAGATGATGTCCATCTGCCCCGACGATATATGGCGTGGAGATCTACGAGGGCGGCGGTGCAGGCCGGGCAGAGTCGGCTGGGGGTGGGAGGGCAGCGGTGCGACGGCGACGGTCAACGAGCCGGCGGGTGGCAGTCGATGGAGGCCGGCAGAGGCGGCGGTCGATGGGCCGGTGGTGGAGGCTGCTGGCCGGGGCGGCAAGGGTGGCGGTGGCGATCGGCGGATGGGGCCGCGTTGGAGCTCATGCCCTGGCAAGCAGCTAGCAGAGGCGACGGTTTAAGAGGCGGCGGTGGAGGCCGACAGATGGAGGTGTGATGGCGGCGGTGGAGGCCGGCGACGCGGTGCATGGGTCGGCGGCGGCGGCCAGACGTCGAAGCACGGTGGTGGAGGTCAGAGGGCGATGGCGTAGGCGTAGGCGGCAGAGGACGGCGTGCGGTGGCGAAAAAAATTTGGCAGCCTCACGGCCCCAAAAATATTGGGTTTGCACTCGGACTTGAAAATTTTGGGGCAGCGGGCGGGCGCTTATATAGGGAAAAGGTTTTCACAGGCGGGCGGTCCTGCCCAGCCTCATCTTCCCAGGCGGACTGCCCGCCTGCGAAAACTATTTTCATGATCTTCACAGTCGGACGGTCTGCTTATGAAAATGTAACCCCTACACGACATAACTATCTTCGCAAATGACCCGTCTACCTACAAAAATTGTTACGAATGTGAATGTATTTATTTTGAAATTATTTTATTTTATTTTTTTAATTTGTAAATGTATACAGTAGTTGTAATAAAAATATTAGTTTTATTTACAAATATAGAAACCTTAATATTATTACTTTTATTTTTAAAAAAAATTCCATACAATGGTAGGTTCACATAAAAATTTGGTACTAAATTTTGAAACCTCTTTTTAAAAAACCTTTAACATATAAAAAGTTGTACATTGTACCCTACATATGGTAATTGTGCATAAAAAAAGTAAAAACTAATTTGCAAAATGTTGAGTAATTTTTTTTGTCAATTTACAATATGATAAAAAATAGTAAGACCAACAAAAAAAAATAGTAAGACCAAGATAAATAGTAAGCCCATACAAGAGGTGCCTGCGAAAATAGATTTTATCAGGCACACGACGCCAGCCGCCTATGAAGATCGTTCTTTGCAGGCGACACTTTTATGGCCCGCCTGCAAAGATCCATCTTCTCTGGCGGACCGCCCCCTCTAGCCTAGGTACAATTTTTGCCGGCGGTGTTTTAGCTCCAATGGACATGCCCCCCTGTGAAAATCAAACCCCTTCGATGCCGAAAATGAATTTTCTAGCAGTGCTAGGGAGCAAAAATATAAGGCGGGCCTCAGCAAGCAAGTTGGCTTCAAGGCTCAGTACCATAGAATTTTTTTCCAAATAGGTAATGGTGTCGGAACCGTTATACTCTTGGATGAAATTAAAATGCGTTAACTGAATTGCCAATAAACTGTTGAACCGCGAGAGTACTTATCTCCAACCTATCAGCAGGCAATCCTCACATTGTCGGGGCATCCAAATCATTCATGTGATAGTTTGGGTGGTAAGGCCACCGCGGCTGCTACACACTCCGACTGCTCAAGCCGGGTGGGATGTATATACCTCGTGACGAAGAGCTGTGCGTACATACTCCGTGCACTCAAGACGGCATGGCACGGTGGCTGTGTGGCATCTCAGGCAAAAGCCATGGTGGATGCAACTGATGCAGTCTGAAGGCGCCTGAATCATCAAGGGCTCAACTGGTGGCTATGCTGCCCAAGCCCTCTTTGGCTCCATGGAATCGATTGAATCGAGCTCAAGCTCAACCAACTCCACTGAGGTCATCTGTGCGTAGGCCTCAAGAGGTTGTAAGATCATACTCATGATCTATATTTTGTGATGAACAATTGGCTTGTAAATTGATAGATTTAGTTGGTAAATAGTTATTGTGTTGGTGTGAGTGTGTGTGACTAATGCGGGTCAGGTTGCGATATCTGTGCCCAGAAATGGTTTGTTTGTCTCTGTGTGTGCAGGTGACTTAAGGTCAACTGTGGTCAATGGCTGGTAAGGACCATGACTAGGTTCAGGGAAGAACTGAGGTCTGGATGGTCGGGATGCGGACCATGACTAAGTTCAGGGAGGAACCGAGGTCTGGATGGTCGGAATGCCATGTGACATGGTTGGAGTAGAGTCGTGATTCTCGGAGGTCAATACCGGTCACCGACGGTGGGATCGTGACTAAGCTCAGGGAGGAGCTGAGGTCCGGACGATCAAGGATGCCGGGTGACAGGGTTGAATACGAGATGGCACATGGTGGAGAAACACTGTGTGGGATGGAGTCGTAACGGGCTTCATATGTTGCATGTGTAAGCATCGGAAAAATCGCGAATTAAATCGGATCAAGATCGGATGAGAAAAAGCGAAAAGGAGTTGGTCGGGTACTGTAGCCATGCGGGTTACTGTAGCCAACCCGGATTACTGTAGCAGAGTCGGACTACTGTAGCGACCGCGCACTGTTCATGTTCGGATACTGTAGCGCGCGGGTACTGTAGCACCGAGGTTTGGTTTTGGATTCTAATTAGAGATAATTTTGGAGATGAGTCCTACTAGGATAAGGAGTCTGATTCCTAGTCAGAGATAGATTTTGTTGATATAAATAGGTACCAAGGGGTATGTCCTCGGTACGCTTTTTGGAGATTTAGAATTAGAAAATTAGAGTTGAATAGTTGTTGATTCTAGATCAATAATTTTGAGAGGAGTGCTGTTGTTGCACTTTGAAAATACTAGTTGAAGCAATAAAGTTGAGAGCATTCAATCTACAGATTCTGCTTTCATCTAACGGTATTTCTCTGGATCTCGACGATCTGATTGACGGCACAGGAGCAACGCGATCAAGTTAATTTCAGGAGCGGCGTAACCAGATTGGCGGCATAGGACGGCGTTACCAGAGGTAATCGCAGGAGCGGCTAACCAGAGGTAATCTTTTATTCCGCGAAAGATTTTTGGGTTTTGGTTTTCTCTACCATTCACCCCCCTCTGGTAGGTCTGTTTAACTCTGTTTCGATCCTACAGAGGTACTAGCTTTGTCATGGGAGGAGTTGAGGGAGGTCGCCAAGAGGGACGTGAGCCAAGCTTTGGTGATCACCAAGCCCGTTTACCATCGAATTGAGCTAGAAGCCGTAGCTGAAGGACACGCAACCCACTGTGAGCCGGAGACCGCTCTGAGGCTTGTAGGTGAGGCTAAAGCCACCGCCAAATCGATTGTTGAATGCATGGACCTGTAAGGGAATAGATAACTTTTGATAGTATGCTGTTCTTGTCTTAGTGTGATGTAATGACAAAGGATATAGCTGGTTCGTGATGAAGATCATGTTGTTTGGCTATTATTGTAAGTCTTTTGGCTGATTGAGATTTTGTAATCCGAAATGAGCTATGAAAACCCGTGCTGTGTAACTATCCCAACAACCCCCGAGAAGATTTAGCCAGCACGGAGTGTACCGTTGCAGCAAAGTGTTTATCTCCTGTTTAGATAAATAGCTTTTAATTGACTGACTTTATTAGAATAATACAATGTAGCCCCCCCCGACTGGTTTGCCGAGGCTGTAACCACTCGCCATTGACAGTCGACTATGTATGAAAGGGGCATAGTTGTTCGACGGTCCACAAATTCTCTAGCAGTGATCCATTGTTACATCCAGAAATTCCTCACACGAATTTATGAACTTAATTGTGTCTTAAAATCCCTATCTAGGACCAGCCAGGGTACACAAATAGGCAATATTGATTACATAACCATCGTTCTTAGAAATAACTGAAAATAACACTTATTCTAACGAAAATGCAGCGGAAAGAAAGGTAGACTAGCTCCAGCGGGTGCGGCTCCAGTCCACAAGCAAGGCTTCGACATCAGACCAGCTCACTCCTAAGAGTCACCTCCATCGGGCTCAACTTCTAACACTGGAGGGGGAAATAGGGCAAGGCTGAGTACAAACCACCGTACTCAACAAGTAGGACGGAAAAGAGGGTAATAAATGATGCATATGGATCATCAAGGACAGGCTTAGCGTTAGTTGCAATAAAGCAGCACTTAAATAAATAACAGAGATTAAATTGAATAAAATTAATTAAATAAATTAAAGAATAAGTGAAAAATAGTTGTAAAATACCACAACACTGTCAACCGTCACACCACGTTGCGACAGGCCCAACCACGACTCAACGTTACACCACGTTGCAGTAGTCCCAAGCGAAAGTCAGTTTACCCAGGTCATTAAAGGTTCAACTAATCACAGTGAGGCTGGCAGCTCGCCCTTAACCATGGGCACAACTATTCAAATAGATTTACTCTGATCAGAGGTGTACTGCCGTACCCACAAGACATAGTCCCACTACACTTGAACGTGCGCCGACATACCACCATGGCATACCGGAAAGGGAACTATGATAGGACCCGTCGCATAACCCTCCCTATTCAATCACACCACACTTCAGGTTTTGCACTCTCCTTTAAGCCAAGTCGGGCAGCCCCCTCTTGTGCCTAGGTGAATCTGGAAGCAGCATAGGCCATCGTTACACCACGACTCCCATCCATACTCCATCACGCCCACCCTTGCCTGGGTACGTCGAATAGTTCGCAATTACACTCCAAATCCCACCGTTGCCCATTCTGGCTTGTGGTTAGCACGGAAATAACTTCCAGGGTTTCATACGGACCGGTCCTTAATTGTCATGGGTGTGACTCTCAAAACCAAGCACCCACGACCCACCATTAGCAATATTGTAGTTGGCATTAACCCGAACCGGGTAATGAATCATTATTACAGCTATTCAGAGCTAATCATGATTATGAAATGATCCCATGAGCTACTGATCTAAGCACGGCTAAGCATTAACCTAGGCCTAACTCTAGTCAAGTTACCCCTGGTCTAGCATGAATAAAGTTGGGTAAACAATGGTATAATAATAATGATTACCCGAAAAATAAATACAGTAAATACTTTAATTAAAACAATGCATATTTGAATAAATAAAGCGAGGAATTTGCAATAATAGGTTCAATATGATCAAAGATGAGTGCCACTTGCCTTGCTCTGGCCCCTGCGGAACTTCGGCGACAAAGCACAAAAATAAATAAAACAGGCACAAACTCTACTAAAATAGTAAAAGAAAGTATTTTTAATGTATTCTTGATAATTTTATGAATTTAATGAAATTGGAATGGGCCTAAACGGAGACTAGATGAATTAGATATGAATTTTAGAATTTTCTGGGTTTTTTTTAACTAAACAGCAAAGTTCTAAATCAATTATTGCGCAATTAAATGGGGCGCTGACGTCAGCGGAGGAGAGAGGAGGCGCTGACGGGTGACGACCACTTGTTAGTGGGACAGAGAGAGAGAAAAGGGACTGTCAGAGGGGGTCCACGGGCAGTGAGAGAGAGGGGTGTGGGGAGGATGACGTGTGGGCCCGGGGGAGAGGAGAGGGGAAGGTGGGTGGTGCCGGCTGACGGGCGGGCCCGGGGAGGAGAGAGGAGAGGAGGCCCAACGGTGGGGTCCACTGGTCGGTGACCTGGGCAGAGGGAGGAGGGGAACGACGGCGCCGGCCGAGCAGAGGAAGTATATTGTCCATTGGGCGATCTCTTGCAACGAATTTTCTAGTTGCACGTCAGTCCATTGGGCGTGGCTTTTGACTTTATTACGGTGCAAGCCTTGAATACAATTTTTTAAGAAATCATCTCCAGGACCTATTTTGCAATTCTTCTTTGGACTTCTTTATTATGGAGGATGTTGCCAAGTGAATATGAGGTGACAACCAAGACAGGGTTGACTTGGAACTTAGGGGTACTTGAGTTTTGATTTGTCGAGTACCTCGTTGACAAAGTAAACTGGTTGTTGACAGCTTGAATATGTCCTACTTCTTCCCTCTCAACCGCCAGGACAATGCTGATGACTTGTTCGGTTGTCGAGATGTTTAGTAAAAGTGTCTCATTTGGACTTGGTGATGCTAACACTTGCGGGGAGGTCAGGTGATTCATGAAATCTTCAAATGTCTTTTGAGCAGAGCGGTTGCTCATTTTTAGCAGCTTGAGAATGGGCATACCGTGCATGCCATGTCAGGAGACGAATCGGCTGAGTGTGGACATGCATCCCACGAGCTTCTGGATGTTTTTGTGCTCGCTTGGTTGCTTCATGTTGAGTATGGCCTAGATTTTCTCTAGTTTGGCCTCAATGCTCATATGGGACACGACGAAACCTAACAACATCATAGAAGAGACGTCAATCGCACACTTCTCAGAGTTTAGCTTCATCCGGTAGCCTGGAAGGTTGTCAAATGTTTCCCATAAGTTGGCTATAAGGTCATCCTTCTTGTTGGATTTAATCACCACGTCGTTGATATATGCCTCCACATTGCACCCCATCTGAGTGTGGAGGCAACACTGGATTGTCCTTTGATAGGTTGCTCCAACATTTTTCAAACCGAATGACATTGTGACGTAGCAATACGCTCCGAATGGTGTGATGAAAGAGGTCTTCATTTGGTCTTCCACCTTCAAGTTGAACTGATAATAGCCCGAGTAGAAATATAAGAAGCTGAGTAACTCGTAGCTAGAGCTATTGAGTAACTCATAGCTAGGATAGTACTGGTATTGGGTCTTGTGGTGTGCTTTCACACAAACCAGTGGTTGGTTTAATGCAGTTTTTTAACTATTGTCTATTTAATTATATATTTTTTTCTCTTTTGCTTTTGTTAACTGTTGTTTTTACAGAAGGAAGCCTTAGCTATATTTTCTTTGTACCATTATGCATTCTTGTTGCATTTTTTGGTAGCCTATTGAGTACCGTGGTTGTACTCAGTCTTGCTTTTTTTCTCTTTCACCATAAGGTACTTTTGACAACGAATCATTCGAAGATTAGGCGAATTGCTACGCTCGAGTGCTGCCTGTGGGGCTGTGGCGATGCTGTTGCTTCTCTGAAAAGGTGCATTGGTTTTGTTTTTTTATGCTTTGTTAAGACTCTTTTTATTTTATTTGTTTATTTAAATGATGGATCTATACTAAATTGGGATAGTGCGTACTTGGGTTAGTCCTGGACCAATAATGAAGGTATAGTGTTGTTCAAAAATTGGTGTAAATTTCTGGGCGCGATAGAATATCCCGCTTTATCAAACACATAGACATCCCTAGTCGCATAGTTGGGAAATCTCTGAAACTAAGTACCAAATAAGTCTTAGGCCACTCCGTATAATACTAATCTATTGACATCAAAAGTTGACCCGATGAAGTGTCACACACGTAGACCTGGAAGTCGTTCTTAGATCGCTTTAGTACAGGACCTAAATTCGTAGAAATTACGGGCATGCCAGTAAGTTTAATCCTGTGATTCACAAGATGAAGAATAAAACAAGTCGATCGGCTATTGAGCTAGGTAACAAAAAAATCTAGTTCATTGAATGTTTATATATTAGTGTTTACTAGATAGGCTAAACAATCGGCTTCTTAAATTCGATACAAATATACTTGAATAATAATTAAATAAAAAGTGAATACTTTGCTACGATCGGTCAAAAACAACTAACAGGTCAATCTCATAAGCCGATGCAGCACAAAGTAATTATTGATCTAAATAAAAAAACCGGTTAGTTTAGAAATAATGCAGTAATCCAATCGAGTCCTCTATTGATGTAAATAGAACGAATATGCAAGTTGGCAAAGATCATCGGCTATAAACAACCGACAATCGACCAAGATCTATAAAATATCTAATCTAGATTACTAGAAATAATCTTAGAAGATCGAACCAACCCGAGACAGTTTAAGACTATACCTAGCAATGTTCGGCAAGATACTAAGCATTTCTAGATTGCTATCAAGCCGATGAGCCAATGACTAAAAACTTAGCGGCTGGAACTTTGATAAAACAATGAGCAAGATAAATCGATCTGATATAAACTTTTTAATGAACGTAATCTAATAGATCGGACTAAACCAAGACAGTTTTATATTGACTATGTCAAATAGAAAATATCAAATTATCACAAATCACCCAAAGTGGTCTACCAGATCAACCCAAGATACATGAGTAACATAAGATGAATCCGATAAAAGGAAATAATAAGTCCTAATTATTGGTAACGACACATGTTTCGTAATAGATAAATGGAAATAATCAGTCCTGATCGGAGTCTAACTCTAGAGATAAAGCAAAATTTCTTAACTGACTTTAACTAATATATAATTAACTGTCATGCCTTGGTCTTCATGATTCCTTCTCGAATTCGGACTATTTTGGAGAAACTTTCCATTGGCTGATTGCATCCTTTCCTTGTCTGAATCCATTAAGGAATTTTTACCAAATTTTGGTGTTAACACAATCACATCTCATGGTCCAAGCCAGACTCCCATCTCAGGAGAATGCCTCTGTCTCCATATCCCAACGTGCCTCAACTACCAACCTGCTAGTCCATGTGCAATTCTAGTGATTTTGGTACCAAAGAAAGATGGATCATGGCATCTGTGTGTTGATTGTAGAGCTATTAATAACATTACCATTAGATATCGTCATCATATTCTAGGTTAGATGATATGCTTGATGAATTGAGTGGCCCTACTGTGTTATCTAAAGTTGATTTGCGTAGTGGCTACCACCAGATTCATATGAAATTTGGTGATGAATGGAAAACTGCTTTTAAAACGAAGTTTGGGTTATATGAGTGGTTAGTGATGCCTTTTGGTTTAACTAATGCACCGAGCACTTTGGAAAATTTGTGGTGGTCTACTTTGATGATATCTTGATTTACAGCAAGTCTATGAGTGAACATCTTGATCATTTACGTGATGTTTTTAATGCTCTTCGTGATGCACGCTTATTTGGTAACCTTGAGAAGTGCACCTTTTGCACAGATCGAGTTTCTTTTCTTGGCTATGTTGTCACTCCACAGGGGATTGAGGTTGATCACGCTAAGTTTGAGGCAATTCAGAGTTGGCCGACTCCTAAAACGGTCTCACAGGTGTGAAGCTTTCTAGGACTCGCTGGGTTCTATCGCCGCTTCGTGCAGGATTTCAGCACCATTGCTGCACCGTTAAATGAGTTTACAAAGAAGGGAGTGCCTTTCACTTGGGGCACATCACAAGAGAATGTCTTCCACATGTTGCAAGATAAGTTGACCCGTGCACCTCTATTCCAACTTCCCGATTTTAATAAGACTTCTGAACTTGAATGTGATGCTAGTGGAATTGGATTGGGTGGTGTTTTGCTACAAGAAGGAAAACCTGTTGCATATTTTAGTGAAAAGTTGAGGGGGCCTATTCTGAATTATTCTACTTATGCTAAGGAATTGTATGCTATTGTGCGAACTTTAGAAAAATGGCAACATTATTTGTGACCCAAGCAATTTGTCATACATTCTGGTCATGAGTCTTTGAAGCATATTTGTAGTCAAGGGAAACTAAACCTTATACATGCTAAATGGGTTGAATTTATTGAATATTTTCCTTATGTCATGAAACACAAGAAAGGGAAGGAAAATATCATTGTTGATGCTTTGTCTAGGAGATATACTTTGTTGACACAACCTGACTACAAGATTTTTGGTCTTGAAACAATTAAAGGCCAATATGCGCATGATGCCGATTTTAAAGATGTGTTGCTACATTGTAAGGATGGACGCGCATGGAACAAATTCGTCATCAACGATGGGTTTGTTTTTAGAGCTAACAAGCTATGTATTCCTGCTAGCTCTGTTTGCTTGTTGTTGTTGCAGGAAGCTCATCGGGGTGGTTTGATGGGACATTTTGGTGCCAATAAGACAGAGGACATTCTTGCTGGTCATTTCTTTTGGCCAAAGATGAGAAGAGATGTTGAAAGATTCGTTGCTCGCTGCACTACTTGTCGAAAGGCTAAGTCACGCTTGAATCAAAATGGTTTGTATATGCCTCCCAATGTTTCTACTGTTCCTTGGGAAGATATTTCAATGGTTTGCCTAGGACAAAGAGGGGGTGTGATAGCATTTTTGTGGTTGTGGTTAGGTTTTGTAAAATGGCACATTTCATACCATGTCATAAAACTGATGATGCTACTCATATTGCTGATTTGTTCTTTCGAGAAATTGTACGCTGTCACGCCCGGAGTTTTATCCCAAGCCTAAAATCGTAAAAGAAATTCGTAAATAACAATTGGCTTAATTAACTCAGGAAGAATCCCTCTAAAAGGAATTAATTCAATTAAATCGAGGCTCGCAAATCGATTAACTAGATTTAAATTCAAATTGCAGAAGTATAAAATTTGATCAAACAAATTAATTTAAAACTCGGCAAAAGTGGGGTTTTCCTTTTTCCCTCCTTTTTCCTTTCTTTTTCCCTTCCTTCTCTAATTGGGCCGAAGTCCAATTTTCCTCCCTTCCTTTTCTTTTTCCTTTTTCTTTTTCCTCTCCTCCTTCTCGGGCCAGCCCAGCCGAGCCGGCCCACCTCTCCCCGCCCGGCCGGCCCAGCCGAGCCGGCCTTCCGCTCCGGCCTCCTCCGCCCGCACGCGCCTCCGCCTGGGCCGCCGCCCGGCCCAGCTCGCCAGCTCGCCAGCTCGCCTGCCCGCTCGCCCGCGCCGCCGCGAAGTCCGCCTCGCCTCCCTTGCGCCACTGACAGGCGGTCCCCGCCTGTCAGCGACCAAGCTTCGTCCGCGCCAGCCCGCGCCGCGCCGCGCCAGCCGACTCCGCCTCCGCCCGACTCCTCCGACCGCCGCGCCGCCGCTGCAACCACCGCCGCAACCGCCACCGCCGAGTCCGCCGCGTCGTCGACTCGGTCTCCACCGGCCGCTCCGCCCTAGCCGGCGCCACCACCTATAAAATCCTCGCGCCGCTGCCCCGCCGCCACTTTCCCCCTCCGTCCGAAGCTTCCCCCCGCCGTCGTCAGCCGCCGATCTTCTCGTCGGCCGTCGGCCGTCGCGGCCCACCCGCGTCACCACCGCCGCCTCGTCTTCGCCGACCTTCCGCCGGCCTTCGTCGCCACCGGTGGTCGCCGAGCTTCGTCGCCGCCCCTTCGCCCTCCCGCCGCCGTGCCTCGTCGTCTCGACGCCGTTGGCCGGCCTCGCCACCGAACGTCGCAAGCCGTCGCTCGTCCGCGTCTCCACTTCCGCCTCATCCTCGCCGACTTGCTGCCGTCCTTCGTCGCCATCGGTGAGCCCTCCCCCTTCCTCTCTTTCTTCCACCGTCGCTGGGTCCCCTCGCCACCGCGCCGTTGCCAGGCGCCGTGCGCTACCGCCGCGTCGCTGCCGCATCTCCGCCCGGCGACGCCGTCACCCCGCGGTCGCCAATCCATCGCTGCCGGCGCCCGCTGCCGCCTCCACCTCCCGGCGCCATCGCCATCGCCCCGGACCGTGCGATGCCGCCCGTCACCTTGCATCGCTCGTCGCCCCTCCACCTGCCGTCTTCGTCGCCTCGTCGTCGCCGTGGTGGCTCCGCCGCCGCTAGAGCGCCACCGAGCCCGGCGCGTTGTCGCCGCCTCTTCCCCGTGCCGGCGCCGTCCTCCGTTGCCCTCCTCTTGGTGCGGCCGCCTTCTCCGTCATCACCACCGGTCGCGCTGTCGCCGTCGCGCTAGCCGTGTCGTGGCCGTGGCCGAGCCGCGCCGTCGCCTGACAGGTGCGGAGCTCCTCCTCGCCGTCGCCTGCTGCGGTCATCGTCGCCCTCGCGAGGCTGCCGTCAAGCCGCCGCCATTCGCGCCCGGCCACGTCCACTCTCGCGCCCGGCTGTCGTCGTCGCGCCAGCCCGCTGCCGCCGCCTTGCTCGGCTGCGTCGTGTGCGCCGCCATCTCGGTTGTCCGCTGCGCGCCGTCGCTAGTTGCCGGTCGTCGCCGTGCCGTGCGCCGCCGCCGTGCGACGCCGCTCTCGCCGCCGCCCGCTCACACCGTCGGCCGACGCTGGTCGATCTCGTCGCATCGGCCGTCGCCGCCGCGCCACCCCGGTGAGCCCGCTCTCCTCCCTTCCTCTGTTTCTTCGTGCGACCGCGAGTGCGCCCCGCCGCTCGCCGTCGGCCGACGTCCTCCGTCGCCCCTCCGCCCGTCGTTACCCTCGCCTCGCCGTCGCCGACGCGACCTTGCCGACGCCGGAGCGCCGTCGCCCTCCCGTCACGCCGTCGTCGTCGTCCTCCCCGAGCCGCTGTTGTTCTCCCTTCGGCGCCGCCGCTCTCCGTGCCGCCCCTCGCCGGTCCGCGTCACCCGCCGGTCGCCGCTCTCCGCGTCGTCCCCAGACGCCGCCCTCCGCCGCTGCTCGCGCCGCCGACGTTCTCGCTTCCCGGTTGCCGTCGCCAATCGCCTCCGCCCGCCGGTTCGCGCCGCTCGTCGCCGGGCGCCGTCCTCCGCCGTCGCCGCCGTCGCCGTGCGCCGCCGCCGCGTCGCCCGCCGCTCCCGCCGGTCGCCGCCGTCCGCCCGAGCCGCGCTCTGCGCCCCTCCTCTCTGTTCCTACTCGTCAGTCGTTCCCCGTGCCTGCCTCCTCTCTCCTCCCCGGGCCCGCGGGTCAGTCTCTCTCTCCCTCTCTCTCTCACCGACAGGTGGTCTCCACCTGTCAGCCGTCAGCTTCCTCTCTCCTCGCTGACGTCAGCAGCCCCATTAATTGCGCAATAATTGATTTAGGACTTTTCTGTTTAGCTAAAAAACCCAGAAAACTTCTAAAATTCATAAGTAATTCATCTAGTCTCCGTTTAGGTCCACTCAAGTTTCATTAAATCCAGAAAAATGCCAAGAATCCATTAAAAATAGTTTCTTTCTCTGTTTCAGTAGTTTTTTAGCCTGTTTTTCTTGTTTTGCCTTGTTTGTCGTAGGTTTTGACCCCGTCGCAGCGCCGTTCGTTCTCGAAGTCGTCGCCGAAGTTCCTCGTGGGTCTAAGCAAGGCAAGTGGCACCCTTCTTTGATCATATTGAACCTATGTTTATAAAATCCCCCGCTTTTACATTCAAACATGCATTGTATTCAAATGTATTTACTTTATTTATCTATTGGGCATTTACCAATATATCCGTTGATCCCCATTTATTATTGTCATCCCAGGGTTAATTTGACTAGAATTAGGGTTAGTCAATGCTTAGCCATGCTTAGTTCAACTAGCTCACCAATTATTATTTAATTATTGTTGCACTTTGATACACCTTCAATGGTTGTTACCATTATTCATTTCCCGAGGTGGATTAATACAACTAAAATATTGCTTATGGTGGGCTGTGGGTGCATGGTTTTGAGAGTCGCGCCCATGGCAATTAAGGACCGGTTCTCAGGAAACCCTGAAGGTCTTACACGTACTAACCACAAGCCAGAATGGGCAACGGTGAGACTCGTAATCTAGCTTGTCCCTATTCGACGTACCCAGGCAAGGGTAGGCGTGATGGAGTATGGACGGGCAATCGTGGTGTAACGAAAGCTTCTCCTGCTTCCGGATCTACCAAGGCACAAGAGGGGACTGCCCGACTTGGTGTAAAGGAGGGGGTGAAACCTGAAGTGTGGTGCGATTGTCTAGAGAGGGCTGGGTGAAAGGTCTTATCATGGTTTCCGTACTGAGGTATCGTGGTGATACGTTGGGGCATGGTAACATGCTTGGCAGCCATGTCTTGTGGGTAAAGTTGTACACCTCTGCAGAGTAAAACTATTCGAATAGTCGTGCCCGCGGTTATTGGGCGAACTAACAGACTCACTGGGATTAGTTGAACCTCTTTAATAATTTTATTAATCTTGGAACTGGTTTGACCCTGCACAATGTGGTGTAACGTTGGCAGTGGTTTGGGTCTGTCGCAACGTGGTTTAACGTTGGGCAGAGGGTTGACCCTGTTGCTACGTGGTGTAACGTTCGACAGTGGTTTGGGCCTATTGCAACGTGGTGTAACGTTGGACAGTGGATGATTATTTTAAATGTTTACTTTACTTTTATTTCAGTCTATTTTATCTTCTGTTTTGCTAAATTACCGCAGCTTTTGTGCAAGTTAACCTTAGCCTATCCTTGTTACCCTGTTGCATTCATTATTCTCCCCCTCTTGGGTGTTACTTGTTGAGTACGGTGGTTTGTACTCAGCCTTGCTTACTTTTTCCCCCACCAGAGCAAGTGCCAGAGCCTGTGTCAGAAGAAGGTTGTTCCGAAGGTTGAAGTAAGGTTCAGTCCGCCGTCGGGAGTGCCTGTGGTGTGGAGCCGTCTTCGCCAGCTGAAGCTGAAGATTAGATGGTTTAGTTTGTTTTCCTTTTCCGCTGCATTTCGATAGATAATTGTTTCTTATTTGTTTTTAAGTCGTGGAACTGTGTATTAATTTGTCATAGTGTGTACTCGGGCTGATGCCTGGACCGAGATTTAATACATGCTATTGTTCAGAAATTTGGTGTAAATTTCTGGGCGTGACATACGCTTGCATGGTGTGCCAAACAGAATTGTTTCTGATTGTGACACTAAATTTCTTAGCCATTTTTGGAGAAGTTTGTGGGCTAAATTGGGAACTAAGCTTTTGTTTTCTACTACCTGTCATCGCCAAACAGATGGACAGACTGAAGTTGTGAATAGAACCTTGTCTACTATGCTCAGGGCTTTTTTGAAGAAAAATATTAAGATGTGGGAAGAAGGCTTGCCTCATATTGAATTTGCTTATAATCGTTCCATGCATTCTAATACAAAGATGTGCCCATTTTAGATTGTATATGGTTTATTGCCTCATGCTCCAATTGATCTGATGCCTTTGCCACCTTCTGAAAAACTGAAGTTCGATGCTAAGCAACGTGTTGAGTTCATGTTAAAACTGCATGAGACAACTAAAGAAAACATAGAGTGCATGAATTCCCCGTATAAGATTGCTGGTGACAAAGGTAGAAGGGAACTGAGTTTGGAACCTGGAGATTTGGTTTGGTTGCATTTGTGAAAGGAACAGTTTCCTGATTTGAGAAAATCCAAATTGATGCCTCGAGCTGATGGGCCATTTAAGGTGTTAGCAAAAATTAATGAGAATGCATACTAGATTGATTTACCTGTAGATTTTGGGGTTAGTCCCACATTTAACGTTGCAGATTTGAAGCCGTATTGGGGAGAAGAAGACGAGCTCGAGTCGAGGATGACTCAAATGCAAGAAGGGGAGGACGATGAGGACTTCAACACAATCAATACATCCACGACGCCACAAGTACAATTTCATGGTCCTATTACTCGCGCTCATGCACGTCAACTCAACTATCAGGTGAGTTGTTTCTTGAGTTCGTGTTCCTCTTCTTTATACCCTAGAGACGCGTGCACTATTGTTTTGCTCAGAAACGATGGGGAGGATCGAAAGGGGCGATGATTCGCGCAGAGTGGTTTTGGACTGCAGGACAGCAGCAACTTCTGACGGCCGTCACAACTTCATGCGAATTCCGATTTGGGCGTACAAGTACTTCGTGGAAAGCTTATCAAGTCTATTTTCAAATGAATCCAACAACATGTCATTATCTGCTCTGGAGAGGCCACTATTGTTGTTTTATTACAGACCATTTTCTATCTCTAGCTGCTGCGTCACCTTCTTTTGGCCCAATGGGCTGTGTATTAAGTTGGGCCCATTAGGGACGCATACTAGGGTTAGACCACGACCCTATGGTCGTTCTTTTCCTCTATTTATACCCCTAGCCGCCACCAAGAACATGGGTTTTTGATGAATAGAGTTAGCTACTAGCTACCTGCTCGCAGTGCGCGTGTTGGCTAAACCGCCCGTCTGTTTGTATCGGAACCCCACCATTGTGTGTTTTTTAATAGTGAGACTATCACCTTCATCTAGCAAATCAGTGCTTGTTCTACTTATTCTAAGATTGCTTGCAGGACGAGTGCCCTTGTGGCCGGGTTGTCGTGCACCACAAGTTTTGCGACAACAAGGGAGACGGTGTATCGGTTGCTAAGGCGCAACATCAGTGGATGGTTGTAGTCGAACATGAACGTCATCTTCATCCGATCGAGTTATCTCCCTACCTCTCATCGAAAGATGAGGACACAACCACTCGTGGGTTCGCATCAAGCGACTTTAACGTAAAACCAATCTACGTGTACGAAATTGAATTCCACAATGTAGATCGACCTTGCTAATTTGGATAGGGAACCTAAACAAATAGACGATCTAGGAATTTAGATTGATTCACAAAGGAAAATGTATATGAACCTTGAGATCGGCACGGGTTGAAGATCGGCTTGCTAGTGGCGCGCAGCAACAGGAATAACAGGCGGCACATAGGAGAAACAGGGCACGGGCAGGCAGGGGCATGCTGGCTAGCGCACTACTATAGAACCGGTTATCTGTGATGGGCCTAAATCCTTATTTGTGACGAACAATGGTCTGGTCAGTGATGAGTGGTCACTGATGAGAAAAAACTATCATTCACGGGCCAAAGTCCGTCACTGATGGACATCATCTTTAACGGGCCAAAAATAAAACCCATCACTGATATGCTCATATCCTGGCACGGATGACTCATCTTTGATAGCCTAAAATTACGGTCCATCACGGATGAGTCATCTGTGACGGGCCATGAGATAAGGCCCGTCACGGATAAATCATCCGTAACGGGCACTTATTACGGCCCTTCACGGATTGTAAAGTACACAAAAAATAATAATTTGATTTATTTTATGGCCTCACGATGTTGCTCGCTATGCCCAAAAAAAGAATGAAGCAATATATATATTCTTAGAACCCCCACACATATATATCCATCCATACATTATTTTAATTTCAACACTAAAATAAAAACTACAGGCAAGTAATTAATAGTGTACTAAAACTACATTCAATTAAAAGTACACTAAAATAATTTCTACTCCAATCCGCCATCGGATTCCCGCTCCCTCCACCGGTCGCCCCTGCTCCCACCGCCCACTCCCGCCTACAGGTCCGGGCAGGACGAGGCTCGTGTCGCTGCCCACTCGTCGTCGTCGTTGGGGTCAGTGCGGCCGCCACCACCCGTGTCGTCGTCGTCGCCCACTCGTTGTCGTTGCCACTCATCGTCGGGGTCGGCGTCACCGCGGAGGGGGCAGCCCGAGCGACAGAGGCGACATGCCGGCTGCCACACGCACGTCGCCCACTCGAACTCGGGGATGAGAGAGGAAGAGAAAGAGAGGGAGAGGAGAGAAAGAGTGAGAGATGAAGAGAACGAGTGAGAAGAAAGGAAATATATCAGGGGGAGGAGGGAGAGATGAGAGGGGAAGATAAAAATTTTGAAGTGGCGAGGAGGAAAAATTTTCATTGGAAGTCTTTCATGTCATCTTTGACAGGCACTAATTTTGGCCCTTCACGGATAACACATTTCATCTTTGACGAACCATAGTTATGGCCCGTCACAGATGACTCATCCGTGACGTGCCTTTATTTTGGCCCGTCACGGATGAGTGTCATCAGTGACGGATGCTGATTTTGGTCCTTCACGGATAGGTCGTGTTGGGCATAAATTTTGGCCCGACACAGATGATATGTTATCGGGGATGGGCCAAACTGTATAGAGCCATCTATAACGGGCCTTATTTTGGCTCATCACAGATGAGTGTGGGTGTGACGGGCTGTTAGGTTTCGTCACGGATGACCCGTCAAATTTGATAGGTTCTGTAGTAGTGGCAGCTGAGAGCAGGCAGCAAGGTCGGCATTCGGCCGAGTCTTGGGCGCATGATGGTGCACAGCGGAAGCTAGGGTTTAGGCGCAGGGGAGCTGGTGCACGGCTGAAAAGGAGGGGGAAAATCTAGGGACCGGCGATCTATTTGTTGGGAAAAGCTAGAGATAAAACTAGAAGCCCATCCCCTATAAAAAGGGAATACATAGAGTCCCAAAGAAAAAAGAATTAGAGTCCTAAAGAAATTAAAGAAAGAATCCTATGATGATTACGATTAGTGGAAGGGATAAAGATAGAGATAAAATCCTAATAGGTGGTTAGAGAGGCGACCGGGTCGGTGACGACCCGGTTTCGGCGGCAGCGGTTGTGGGCGTGGCGGCGCAACGGCCCGATGGAGTCGAACTCGGCCGGCGCGGGGAGGCGACGCAGACTTCGGTGGCGCGGCGCGGGCGAGCTGGGCCGAGCGGCGGCCCAGGGGGAGGGAGGAGGCACGCGCGGGAGAGGGCGGCTCGGCTGGGCCGGCTTGGAGGGAGAGGTGGGCCGGCTCGGCTCGGCCGGCCCGGGAAGGGAGAGGGGAAAAGAGAAAGGAAAAAGAAAAGGAGGGAGGAGGAAAATTGGACTTCGGCCCAATTTGAGAAGGAAGGGAAAAGGAGGGAAAAAGGAAAGCCCCACTTTTGCCGAGTTTTAAATTAATTTGTTTGGCTAAATTTTATACTTCTTCAATTTGAGTTTAAATCCAGTTAATCGATTTGCGAACCTCGATTTAACTAAATTAATTTCTTTTAGAGGGATTTTTCCTGAGTTAATTAAGCTAATTGTTATTTACGGATTTCTTTTTTACGATTTTAGGCTTGGGACAAAACTCCGGGTGTGACATGTCCCCCCCCCCATTGCCACCGCCGCGCGCGCCTAGCCTCCCTCCGCCGCCTCTCCTTGCCTTGCTTGCCGTGCGCCGCTGCGCGCCCTTGCCATCGAGTGCATCCCCCTCTTGCTGCCCTGGTTCCCCCATCTAGAGCTACCTGGGGAGGGGAGAGCCCCGCCGCCGCTGTCGTGGTAGCTGGCCGGCTTTGCCGATGGCTGCTCGGGCGGCGGTGAGGTGTGGAGAGGAGGCGGAGGGCGGTGGCGGCTAGTGTTTTTCTCGCCGCCCATGTCGCACTGGGGTGGAGCGGCATGGGGTACATCACTCCCTTCTCTTGGGTTTTTTAACTAAATAGAAAGCTCCAGAATGAATTATTGCGCAGTAATTAGAGGTGATGACGTCAACCTATTTCTCCTGCAAAAGCCGTGTATTCATGATAAGATATCATATGTAAATTGTTCATATGTTTATAAATTTATATTTTTTTTCATGTTTTCACTGTGAAATGACAATACAAGTAACTAGAACACTAATGAACATTATTGTAGAGCATTAACCATTAATATGAAGTATCATATGTAGCAAATCAAAGATGGGTATGTCCTTTGAATCTATTAATTATTATGAGCTAAAATTTGCATCCTACAGAAACCAACTAGCCAAATGGAGTGGGTATTAAATTATCAATAATACCATATGATCTACACCCAAGAAGTAGTTGTTAGATATATGTATTAAAAATATATCAAAACTAGTAAAAGAGTTTTAATCAATTTGATTCTCTCCAATATCTTACGTATGCTAATTCTCATAGAAGTACAAGATATATATAGATAGACAATGAGACAATATGGGCAGAAGTGATGCATATATTTGTTGGGATAGCTAACTGCTCCAAGAACATACAAGCACCAATCGCGCGTGAGAGCGAACAGAGCCATACAACAGAGGACATACTGCTCAAAAGCAGTGTTCCAGACCTCAGCCGTGCTTTGCATGAACCGCCGGTGCAGACATATAATAGTCGTGTGGAAACACGTCAAATCTGTCTCTCACCGTTCTCATCTCTCTATGCTTTTAACGTGGTTGTTCTTTCTATATATCGTTTCAACGTGGTTGTAGTTGGATTGACCTTATTGATCTCTTTTAGTTAACGTGGCAGGATCGATCTCATATTTTTTTTTATTTTTTTTCCTTGTTGGTTAAACAGAGGATATGAATGAACATCCCACTATCCAAATTAATTCGATGGCTATTAATTAATGCGGATTCCGATCAGCGCAAACTTATTCTCTATTTCACACTACTCGATGAATCGTACACGCTAACTATTAATTGTTACAGAGAAAATACACTACACGTCTGCGGTCTCTAATTTTCACAGCTTCTATTAATTGTTGCCGAGAAGATACCTTATTTGAACTGCGGGTATTACTAATAGAGTTGTAAAATAATCACAGTGACTTAGCCTATTAATTACCACCCCTACATCAATTTGGACGTCATTAGACCGGAAGAAATTGAATTAAACTAACAGTTCAACTTTTAGAATGAAGAATTCGTTCTTCAGCTTGAGCATATCTCTGTTTACTCAAGAATATCATGTACTCCCTCCAAACTTCCGTTGAGTCTTACCTCTACATCTAACCATTTTTCTTATTTAAAAACATTACATACTTATAATTATTTTGCTGTGATTTAATTTATTATGAAAAATATTTTAAGAATGACTTATAGTTTTGAATGTTTTATACAAAAACTTTGAATGAGACGAACGCACTAATGGGAAAATCATTATCGCAAGCGGCCCAAAAAAGTCTTCGCAGGCGGGGAGACCGTCCGCCTGTAGGCAAACGACTACGAAGATATCCGATCTTCATAGGCAGGGAGGTCGCCCGCCTGCGAAGATACATTTTGCAGGCGGGCGTTGGCTAGTCCTATCCGCTTTTGAAAATAGGAGACCACCGTGTGCAAAAAATAGGAAATCCGCTTGCAAAAGATAGGTAGAAAATTTTGAAATATATAATAATTTGCCCGTAAATGTATTAATAATTTTCCCGTTAATAGAAATTCTTGCAGGTAGATTTTTATGTACATATATTGGAAGATTATCAAGCATTTGCAACGGAGAAATTTACATATAAGGCATAGCTGAAAAGTGTTGCCAATATATATATATTACAATATTTTTGTACATTGTTACTTCAAATACGCCATGTAGTAACATTATGGCATAGCATTGTTCCACTCCCGAAGATTCTTGAATTCGTGACTTGTCGCTAGGGAAACAAGAGGGGTCAAAGAAACATCCTTTCACATGACAGCACTCATGGTGGATGACGTGGCGTAGATCACGCTGGACATTTGTGATGCATGTATCGTCAAATCTTATTCGATGTTCTAATCTTGACAACTGCATTCATTGAAGATAAACATTATATTAGTACCATAAATATGTGAAGCTATCAAGTAGTACGTAGTATAGAGACTTACATCCTCTGTGTTAGTCATGTACCTCCCACAAACCCTAAGAAATTCATATGTGGTCATATGTGTAATACCCACAAAGGACAGACCCTCTAGGTTGCTTGAGACACTTTAAGACATATCATAGGAAAAAATAGTTAAAAGTTTCAATTAGTGAAACAATTAAAATACATTAAGTGAGTGGAGTATTTCCAGCAAATAAGTAAGTGGAGGGCCAGCGGCGCGGTAGAGGGCCGGTGGAGGCCGGGCAGAGGTGGCTGGGTGTGGGAGGGTGCCGGTGCGAGGGCACTGGTCGACGGGCCGGTCGGTGGAGGTTGATGGAGGCAGGCAGAGGTGGCGGTCGACGAGCCGGCGGTGGAGGCCAGCGGCTGGGGCTGCGAGGGTGCGGTGGAGACCGGCGGCGCGGTGGGTGGGACGGCGACGGCGGCCGGACGTCAAAGCTTGGCGGTGGAGGTCGGAGGGCGATAACGTAAGCTGGCAGTGACGGCGTGCGGCGGCGAAAAAATTTGGCAGCCTCACGGCGCCAAAAATGTAGGGTTCACGCTCGGACTTGAAAATTTTGATGCAGCGGGCGGGCGCATATATAGGATAAAGGTTTCGCAGGTAGACCGCGCGAAGATGATCTTCGCAGGCGGACCAAGCGAAGATGATCTTCGTAGGCGGACCAAGCGAAGATGATCTTCGCAGGCAGACCGCCCGCATGCGGAACTATTTTCACGATCTTCGTAGGCGGATGGTCCGCCTGCGAAAATGTAACCCCTATACGGGATAACTATCTTCGCAAATGGCCCATCCGCCTGTGAAAATTGTTACATATATGAATGTATTTATTTTCAAATTTTTTTAGCTTATTTTTGTAGTTTGTAAATATATACAGTAGTTGTAATAAAAATATTAATTTCACGTATAAATATAGAAAACTTAATATTATCACTTTTAATTTTTTAAAAAATTTCCATACAATGGTAGGTTCACATAAAAAATTGGTACTAAATTTTGAAACCTCTTTTTAAAAAACCTTTAACATATAAAAAATTGTACATTGTACCCTACAAATTGTAATTGCGCATAAAAATAGTAAAAACTAATATAAAATGTCGATTAAAACTTTTCAGTTTATTTTTGTAATTTGTAAATGTATACAGTAGTTGTAATAAAAAAAATAATTTTACTTACAAATATAGAAAACTTAATATTATGAATTTTAATTTTTTAAAAGAATTTTCATACAATGGTAGGTTCACATAAAAATTTGGTACTAAATTTTGAAACCTATTTTTAAAAAACTTTAATATATAAAAAAATTGTACATGATACCTACAAATGGTAATTCACATAAAAAATCGGAGGCGACGCTTATATGGTCCGCCTACGAAGATCCATCTTCTTAGGCGGACCGCCCCCTCTAGGCCGGATACAATTTTTGCCAGCGGTGTTTTAGCTCCCGAAGAACATGTCCGCCTGTGAAAATCAAACCCCTTCGACGCTAAAAATGAGTTTTTTAGTAGTGGCCGTCAGATATAAAATCAATGGTATTACATGAAAATCCGGAGAGAGTATATGTTCTCCCGTATCTCTGGATCATTGCTACGAAAACAACATTCACTGCTCCGTTGTAACACCGGCAGACAACTCCAAACAGTCGTATGGCTACCGTCAACTCCAAACAGCTACAAGGGGTAGGTACAGAAGTGGTCTCAATGGATCCACAACCACCAACAGTATGCTAACTTAAGCTTATATATATAGGAGCACAAAAATATTAATCTAGTAGCACATGCAAAATGTACCTTTAATCAATATTACATATTTGTATTATATATGTATGTTATATTTGTGACCACTAAATAAGTTAGTACATCCGTTTATGTTTGACTTTATTGGTTATAACGTTCGATCTTTCGTCTTATTAAAAATTTAGTAGAAATATAAAAAATTACAAGCCATGAGCAAAATAAATGATATTTTCAGAATTTTTGAATAAGACAAATAATCAAATATTTGAAGAAAAAAGTTAGACATCTTATATTATGGAACAGAGTGAGTATATAAGGTGGATCACCCTTAACATAAAAAACCTACATATGCCAGAACAGCGATTTGTGGAGGTGGGCGACTCCAACATGCGCTGCCGTGCGTTGACAACTGGATTGATGAAGGCAAAAGACGGCACAGCATGTCATGGCGACCAGCTGCATGCTCATACCATATAACTAGAGTGCTGCGGGGATATTTGTACTGAAGAGGCATCGCTTAATTATTTGGAAACTAGGCTTCAGGCGTTGAGCATTATCATTAAAGGTGCGATCAAACCCAGACTATAATCATTTCATAAAACGGCGTCTGAATTTATTTGTATTATCAAGCTACGATAAATCATTTTAATCAAATCAAATTATACATTAATGGAGAATTGTGGACATCCCGTATACGTGTACATTGCCTCCTTGATAGATAAATGTTCCCTCTCTCCTCTTCTGTGAGAACAATACCGGTTTGGCATTACGCGTATATTGATTTATATTTTCAGTATGCAAGTCAGAACAGTCAATTTTTTATTTCAATTTGCATCTCAAATTAATGACATTACACCTAGGTACATCCACCGTTTTTTTAACCAATACTGATTAAATGAGACCCTTGAACGTCTCCAGACATCTCGGCGAATTTATTTTATGATCTCCCCTGTCCAGTTTATTGATGTAGACATTATAATATAGTTTGAATACCAAATATTTCTAGTAAAACAATAAATAAAAACTATCAAACCATGCTTGCCGACTTCAATATTTTAATCTGATATATTTTAATTTTTTGCAACGATGGTTAAGGCTACTTTTTGTTTGCTCGGAAGGCTCGTTACACCATCTCAGTTACTCTCGTACGTTGCTGTCACCGAGAGTCACGAACAAGAATATGAATTGGCGATGGGAGAAGATTCCCCTCGCCTATTAAAAATTATCCCGGTTTACCTGAAATGTTCCAATACTCTTTTAGTGTATTCTGATTAATCTTGTGCTTTCAAGGAGGTACGGGCTTTTATAGTCCAGAGATTCACTCGGGAAATTACAAATATACCCCTTGACTATTGTACAACCTGCAAGAATGGGAATATTCTTCTTCTCGAGATAACCTTAATTTGGGACCGCCTCGTGAGCTGTCACTAGTACATGTGTGTTGGTCCCCCAGGTTTCTGAGGGAATATTCTTCTTCTCGAGTTACCCTTAATTTGGGAGTCTATTCCTCCTGTGCAATATGCTCATTAGGTACGAACAAGACTATACGCCTAGATAAGACCTACATCACAACATGTTTAGAGAGCATATACATCACAACATACTCGGAGAGCACATACGTCACAACATGCTCGAAGAGCACATTCATCAGAATATGCTCGGAGATCCTATACATTACAACATGCTTGCATATCAAATTCAACACAATATGCTCGGAGAGCCTATACATTACAACATTCTCAGAGAACACATATATCACAATGCGCTTAGATATCATATACGCTTGGTCCCATAGGGAGAAGGTGACCTCGTATCAAAATATGTTGTACCAAATTGACTGGAATAATCTAGAATGAGTACATATCAGTTATAGATGCACTCACTAAATGAATAGTCACACCACATAAAATTTAGTTTCAAGTTCTTTAAGGTGTTTGTGGAATACCTGTACTAGGGGTATCCGTAGACTACATGTATACATACAGTCGTAGGGGTACCGCATAGGAAGAAGATTATATCTGTATGGTATCAATCAGAGTTACGTAACTGTCAGATTGCATGCCACATATACTGGATCCGAGTTGTAACTGAATTAAGATAGATCATAGTCTTATCAGATTCTAACTCTACCTGTAAGCCCTATCCCGCACTATATAAGGGGGACAGGGGCACCCCTCATGGGGCGACGGCCAGACACACGACATATTCAGATCGGCTATTCTCTAGTTGATCTACCCACAATCAAATACAATCACCAAGGAGTAGGATATTATCTCGCTAGTCGAGAGCCTGAACTTGGGTAACCCTGCGTCTTCATCCTAACCACTGATCTTTAGCCTCGCTAGCCACCCCATATATATTGCCGACATCCAAATCATCGATAGTTGGCGTGCTAGGTAGGGGAAGCTACTCTGAGGTCTTCGATGATATCAATGGACCCAAAATTGAAGATCATGAAGATAAAGTTTGTCCCGGGGAAAACCTTCAAGTTCGGTGGCGTCAGATTCCTCGCCGATCAGGGTCATGCGCTTCGGACCAAACAACTCGGCTTTGTTTCAAGATGAGATCCAATCTAGATCTCACCACACCGATCAACAGTCTCCTGAGTCGGCACCTCCATCGCTCGGGATCGGGGAAAATGCAAAGCCGAGTGCTCAAGTCGCCGCATTAGACACCTACAGCAGCTCGGGAAGCTTCGTTCCCCCTAGAGAGATCTTCACCATCGCTCGGGCAACAACGAACGAGGCTGAGAAAACGCGCCAAGAGGAGAAAGCAGCCAAGCTGCCCGGAGTACATTGACAGGAAGACGAACGCCATCAACTTGAAGACGAAGCCAGATGACAACGTGAGAATCAATCTCACGAACAACTAAGGAGCCAGCCGCGCAATGTGTAGCGCGATCTACTCCACACTCGGGTTGAGGGGCATGCAGTCTTTAAGATCCCTCAACAAAAAGTCCAAGCGATGGTGGATCTACTCGGCGACATCACTCAACAGCTACCTCAACAAGATCTACCGGTGGTTGAAATCAAAAACAAGATCAAGGCAATGGTAACAATAGCTGTGATCCAACACTTGTTGCAGCGCAACTCGCGAACACCACGGGTACGGTCAGAGGCACAGTCATCTAGGTCACCCTGATCTAGATCGAACGTTTCCAAATGACCATCCGGATCTTGACCTTCGACTGATAACAGATCGCACCGAGCATCTCCCAACCCTGAGCAGAGGAAAGAAACAACCAGTAAGCAACGCCACCTCAATGATGAAATCCACCGACTGGATAAACAACATCAGCATCTTGAGGCTGAGAAGAAGCGCCCCTATTGAAAGGACAACTCTGACCTCCGTCGCAAGATCGAACGCCAACGCCAAACACCAAGAAGGTCGTCGTCGAGACCGCGAACATCGGAGCCATAGCCGAGGGTCTAGGCATCGGTCACTCGAGAGCTCAGACAACGACATGGTCGATGGTGTAGCGGCCTTCACCAAAAACATGAGCGAGCTTACTTGGCCAACTAGTTTCAAGTCAATTGGTATCAAGACGTATGACAGCTCCACCGACCCCAAGGCTTGGCTAACGGTGCACACCATGGCTATCCGAGCACTCGGCGGTGACACTAAAGCAATGACCAACTATCTACTAGTCACTCTGGATGACTCGGCTAGACTTTGGTTGTTGGGGCTCCCCAAACAGCCAATTGAATCCTTGGTAGAACTCCGCAATCGGTTCATACTTCATAGCCAACTTCCGAGGCACTTACGATAGGCCACTGACACACCCGAAGTTTATCCTAAGCCTAATTCGTAAAAGAAATTCGTAAATAATAATTAACTTAATTAACTCAGGAAAAATCTCCCTAAAGAAATTAATTTAATCAAATCGAGGTTCGCAAATCAATTAACAGGAGTTAAACTCAAATTACATAGTATAAAATTTTGCCCAAAAATTAACTTAAAATTCGGCAAAAGTGGGGCTTTCCTTTTTTTTCCACTTTCTCTTTCTTTTTCCCTTCCTCCACAAATTGGGCCGAAGTCCGATTTTCCTCCCCCCCTCTTTTTCTTCTTTTTCTTTTTTCTTTTTCCTCTCCTCCTCCTAGGGGCGGCCGAGCCAGCCGCACCTCCTTCCCACGCGCGCACGCCACCCCTCTCCCTGGACCGTGCCTCGGCCCAGCTGTGCCCGCGCCTGCGCGTCAACTCCGCTCTGTCACGCCTGGAGTTTTATCCCAAGCCTAAAATCGTAAAAAGAAATTCGTAAATGACAATTGGCTTAATTAACTCAGGAAAAATCCCTCTAAAAGGAATTAATTTAATTAAATCGAGGCTCGCAAATCAATTAACAGGATTTAAACTCGAATTGCAGAAGTATAAAATTTGGCCAAACAAATTAATTTAAAACTCGGCAAAAATGGGGTTTTCCTTTTTCCCTCCTTTTTCCTTTCTTTTTCCCTTCCTTCTCAAATTGGGCCGAAGTCCAATTTTCCTCCCCTTCCTTTTCTTTTTCCTTTTTCTTCTTCCTCTCCTCCTTCCCGGGCCGGCCCAGCTGAGCCGGCCCACCTCCCCGCCGGCCTCCGGTCTCCTCCCGCGCGCGCTCCACCTGGGCCGCCGCCTGGCCCAGCTCGCCAGCTCGTCTGCTCGCTCGCCCGCGCTCGCGGCGAAGTCTGCCTCGCCTCCCTCCTTCCCGTGCCACTGACAGGTGGGTGTCACACCCGAAGTTTCGTCCTAAGCCTAAATTGTAAAAAGAAATCCGTAAATAACAATTGGCTTAATTAACTCAGGAAAAATCCCTCTAAAAGGAATTAATTCAATTAAATCGAGGCTCGCAAATCGACTAACTGGATTTAAATTCAAATTGCAGAAGTATAAAATTCGGCCAAATAAATTAATTTAAAACTCGGCAAAAGTGGGGTTTTCCTTTTTCCCTCCTTTTTCCTTTCTTTTTCCCTTCCTTCTCAAATTGGGCCGAAGTCCAATATTCCTCCCTCTCTCTTTTTCCTTTTTCTTTTTCTTTTTTTTTCCTTCCCGGGCCGGCCCATCCTCCTCCTCGGCTAGCCCAGCCGCGCCGGCCTCTTCCCTCCGCCCGCTCGCGCTCCCGCCTGGGCCGCCGCTTGGCCCAGCTCGCCGCGCGCCCGCGCCGCGAGTCCGCGCCGCCTCCCTCCTCTCCCGCGCGCCACTGACAGGTGGGGCCCACCTGTCAGTGACCGTTTCGGCCGCCCGCGCCCGCGCCGCGCCGGCCGAGTCCGAGTCCGCCGCCGCGCCGCAACCGCCGCCGCCGCATCCGCCGCCGCCGACACCGCGTCGTCGCCGACCCGGTCTCCAACCTCCGCCCGCCCTAGCCGGTGCCGCCACCCTATAAATCCCGAGTCGCCGCGCGCCGTCGCTCGTTTTCCATCGTCGCCCGAGCCGCCGCGCTGCCGTCGTTCGCCGCCGCCGCGCAATCTCGCCACCAGTCACCGGTCGTCGCCGCCTAGCCGCGTCATCACCTCCGCGCCGCTGTCGCCGACCGGTCGCCACTCTCGTCGTCGCTGGTGGACGTCTCGCGCCCGCCGCAGCTCCTCCAACCTCTCCGCCGCCGCGTCTCGCCCGTCGCCGGCACCCATCGATCTCCGCCGCCGTTGCCAATCTCCCGCTCCCGCCCGCGTCGCCACCTTCGCCTCGGTCTCGCCGACCCGTCCGCGCCCCCGCCGCCGCCGGTGAGCCTCCGCACCCTCCTCCCCTCTTTCTCCCCCTCTCCGGCCGACCGCCGCCGAGTCGCGCGCCGTCGCCGGACGAGGCCGTCGCCCGCCGCTCCCGTCGGCCACCGTGGTCGTCGTCGCCTCCGCGTCGCCGCCGTCTGGCCGCCGTCTCTTGCGCCCGCGCGTGCCGCGCTGCCGCCGCTCGCCAGTCGCCGTCGCCGCTGTTCTGCCGGGTTGCGCCCGTGCGTCGCCGCCCCGGCCGTCGTCGCTGTCGCCGTGCGCCGCCGCCGCCGCGTCGCCCGCCGCTCCTGCTGGTCGCCGCCGTCCGCCCGAGCCGCGCTCTGCGCCTCGCTTCTCTCTGTTCCCTCTCGCTGACGAGTGGGTCCCACTCGTCAGTCGCTCCCCGCGCCCGCCTCCTCTCTCTCCTCCCGGGCCCAGCTGTCAGCGCCTCTCTCCCTCTCTCTCTCACAGACAGGTGGTCCCCACCTGTCAGCCGTCAGTACCCTCTCTCCTCGCTGACGTCAGCAGCCCCATTAATTGCGCAATAATTGATTTAGGACTTTTCTGTTTAGTTAAAAACCCAGAAAACTTCTAAAATTCATAAGTAATTCATCTAGTCTCCGTTTAGGTCCATTCAAATTTCATTAAATTCATAAAATTATCAAGAATCCATTAAAAATAGTTTCTTTTGCTGTTTCAGTAGAGTTTGTGCCTGTTTTATTTATTTTTGTGCTTTGTCGCTTAGATTCGGACCCCGCCGAAGAGCCGGTTTACTTCGAGATCGTCGCCGAAGTTCCCCAAGGGCCAGAGCAAGGCAAGTGACACTCATCCTTGAACATATTGGACCCATTATTGCAAATTCCCCGCTTTATTACTTCAAATATGCATTGTTTTAATTAAAGTACTTACTTTAAGCTATTGTCGGGTAAACCTTATTACTATGCCGTTGTTTATCCAACTTTATTCATTGCTGGACCAGGGGTAACTTGATTAGAGTCAGGCCTAGGTTAATGCTTAGCCATGCTTAGAACAAATAGCTCATGGGATCACATATAATTATGCTTAGTTCTGAATAGCCGAGATGATGATTCATTACCCGGTTCGGGTTAATGTCAACTAAAATATTGATAATGGTGGGCTATGGGTGCATGGTTTTGAGAGTCGCACCCATGGCGATTAAGGACCGGTTCACGGGAAACCCTGGAAGTCGTTAAGTGCTAACCACATGCCGAAATGGGTAAGGTGGGATTCGGAGCATGACTTCAAACTATTTGACGTACCCAGGCAAGGGTAGGCGTGATGGAGTATGGACGGGCAATCGTGGTGTAACGAAAGCTTCTCCTGCTTCCGGATCTACCGAGGCACAAGAGGGGACTGCCCGACTTGGTGTAAAGGAGGGGGTGAAACCTGAAGTGTGGTTCGATTGAATAGGGAGGGTTGTGTAACGGGTCCTATCACGGTCTCCTTTCCGGTATGCCGTGGTGGTATGTCGGCGCACGTTCAAGTGTAGTGGAGTCGTGTCTTGTGGGTACAGTAGTACACCTCTGATCAGAGTATAAACTATTCGAATAGCCGTGCCCACGGTTACGGGCGAACTCCCAGCTTCACTGTGATTAGTGAACCCTAATAACTTGAGTAAAATCTGTTATCACTCGGGACTACTGCAACGTGGTGTAACGTTGAGTAGTGTTTGGGCCTGTTGCAACGTGGTGTAACGTTGGACAGTGTTGTGGTACTTTACAACTGTTTATTTATTTATGCTTTACTGTATTTAAATTACCTTTATTCTTTCAATCTCTGTTATTTATTTAAATTGCTGCTTTGTCGCAACTAACCCGAGCCTGTCCTTGTTAATCCCCATGCATCATTTATTTTCCCCCTTGTCCGTGTTACTTGTTGAGTACGGTGGTTTGTACTCAGCCTTGCTTAACTTTCCCAACCCAGAGCTAGAAGCAGAGTCCGATGGAGGTGCCTCTCAGGAGTGAGCTGTTCCGCCGTCGAAGTGTTGCCTGTGGACTGGAGCCGTACCCGCTGGAGCTAGTCTACCCCTTTGTTTTTTCTTTCCGCTGCATTTCCGCTAGAATAAGTGTAATTTTCAGTTGTTTCTAAGAACGATGGTTATGTAATCAACATTGTCTTTTTGTGTACCCTGGCTGGTCCTGGACAGGGATTTAATACACAATTAAGTTCAGAAATTCGTGTGAGGAATTTCTGGGCGTGACAGTGGGGCCCACCTGTCAGCGACCAGGCCGCGCCCGCGCCGCGCCGCGCCGCGCCGGCCGAGTCCGCCTCCGTCCCGACACCTCCGGACGCCGCGCCGTCGCTGCAACCATCGCCGCAAATGCCGCAGCTGAGTCCGCCGCGTCGTCGACTCGGTCTCCACCGGCCGCTCCGCCCTAGCCGGCGCCGCCACCCTATAAAATCCCCGCGCCGCCGCCCCGCCGCCACATTCCCCTCTCCGCCCGAAGCTCCCCTCTGTCGCCGTCAGCCGCCGATCTCCTCGTCGGCCGTCGGACGTCGCCGCCCACCCGCGTCACCACCGCCGCCTCGTCTTCGTCGACCTCCCACCGGCCTTCGTCGCCACCGGTGGTCGCCGAGCTTCGTCGTCGCCCCTTCGTCCCTCCCGGCGCCGTGCCCGTCGTCTCGACGCCGTTGGCCGGTCTCGCCACCGAACGTCGCAAGCCGTCGCTCGTCTGCGTCTCCACCTCTGCCTCGTCCTCACCGACCTGCTACCGCTCTCCATCGCCGCTGGTGAGCTCTCCTCTCCTCTCTCCCTCTTTCCTCCCTCCTCGCCGCCGCTGCCGACCTCCCCGTGCCGTCGGAAAGCGCCCAGGAGCCACGCGCCGCCGCCACCGGGTCGCCGCCCGACGTCGTCGCCGTCACCGCCGTGCGCCACTGCTCCGGTTGCGCCGCCAAGCCGTCGTCGCGTGCCGCTCCTCCTCCTTCCCCGGCCACGCTCAGCGCCGCCCCAGTCTCCCCTCTCCTCTTTCTCCCTGACGCTCGCCGCCGCGTCGCCCGTCGTCGCCGCGCTGCCTGGGGTCGTCGTTCGCCAACTCCCTGCCGGACGTCACCGCCGTCCACCACCCTCCGCCATCACCGTCACCCTCGTGACGCCATCGCTGAGCTCCTCCGCCCACCGCGCCGCCGGCTGACTCACCGCCGCGCCGCCCCGATTCCTCTCCCTCTCGGCCGTGTCTCCACGCTGCCGTTCCCCACTTCGTCGCAATCGCCACCTTTGCGTCGCCGTCGCCCCTCCGCCCACCACCACCTTCATCTCCGCCCTTCGTCACCGTCGTCGCACGGTCGCCAAGCCCCACTGCCGGCGTCCATCACCGTCTTTCCCTCCCGCCGCTCGTCGCCGCTCCGAGCCGCGCCACCCCGTCGCTGTCTCCGCCTCCTCCGCGCCGACTCATCGTCACCGTTTTCGTCCCCACCTTCGCCATCGCCACCTTCTCCGTCGCCGCCACCCCTTCGCTCGCCGTGACCCCTGCCTCGCCGTGCGCCGCCACCCGTCGTCTCGCGCCAGTGCTCGCCGACGCCGTCGTCGCCCACCGGTCGCCAGTCGATGTCGCCGACGTCGACGCCCTCGCGCCGCCGGTCATCGCCGTCGCCACCTTCTCCTTCTCCTCGGCTCTCGTCGTCTCTGCCGCACCATCGCGCCGCTCGCCGCCAGCCGCGCCCTCCTCCCCCTCTCTGTTTCCCTCTCACTGGCCAGCGGGTCCCACCCGCCAGCCCCTTCCTCTCTCTCCTCCCCGGGCCCGCGTGTCAGCCGTCCACTTCCCCTTTCTCTCACCGACAGGTGGTCCCCACCTGTCAGCCGTTAGCCTCCTCTCTCCTCGCTGACGTCAGCAGCCCCATTAATTGCGCAATAATTGATTTAGGACTTTTCTGTTTAGCTAAAAACACAGATAAACTTCTAAAATTCATAAGTAATTCGTCTAGTATCCGTTTAGGTCCATTCAAATTTCATTAAATCCAGAAAAATACCAAGAATCCATTAAAAATAGTTTCTTTCTCTGTTTTAGTAGTTTTATAGCCTGTTTTGTTGGTTTTGCCTTGTTTGTCGTAGGTTTTGACCCCGTCGCAGCGTCGTTCGTTCTCGAAGTCGTCGCCGAAGTTCCTCGTGGGTCTAAGCAAGGCAAGTGGCACCCTTCTTTGATCATATTGAACCTATGTTTATAAAATTCCTCGCTTTACATTCAAACATGCATTGTTTTATGCAAATCTATTTACTTTACTTATCTATTGGGCAATTACCTTTATACCCGTTGATCCTTATTTATTATTATTGTCATCCCAGGGTTAATTTGACTAGACTTAGGGTTAGGCAATGCTTAGCCATGCTTAGTTCAACTAGCTCACCAATTATTATTTAATTACTGTTACACTTTGATAGACCTTTAATGGTTGTAATCATCATTAATATCCCGTTGAGGATTAATACAACTAAAATATTGCTTATGGTGGGCTGTGGGTGCATGGTTTCGAAAGTCGCACCGATGGCAATTAAGGACCGGTTCTCAGGAAACCCTGAAGGTCTTACACGTACTAAGCACAAGCCAGAATGGGCAACGGTGAGACTCGTAATCTAGCTTGTCCCTATTCGACGTACCGAGGCAAGGGTAGGCGTGATGGAGTATGGACGGGCAATCGTGGTGTAACGAAAGCCTCTGCTGCTACCGGATCTACCAAGGCACAAGAGGGGACTGCCCGACTTGGTGTAAAGGAGGGGGTGAAACCTGAAGTGTGGTGCGATTGTCTAGGGAGGGTTAGGTGAAAGGTCTTAGCATGGTTTCTGTACTGAGGTATCGTAGTGATACGTTGGGGCATGGTAACATGCTTGGCAGCCATGTCTTGTGGGTAAAGTTGTACACCTCTGCAGAGTAAAACTATTCGAATAGCCGTGCCCGCGGTTATTGGGCGAACTGACAGACTCACTGGGATTAGTTGAACCCCTTTAATAATTTTATTAATCTTGGAACTGGTTTGACCCTGCGCAATGTGGTGTAACGTTGGTAGTGGTTTGGGTCTGTCGCAACGTGGTTTAACGTTGGAAAGAGGGTTGACCCTGTCGCTACGTCGTGTAACGTTCGATAGTGGTTTGGGCCTGTTGCCATGTGGTGTAACGTTGGACAGTGGATGTTTATTTTAAATGTTACTTTACTTTTATTTCGATTTATTTTATCTACTGTTTTGCTAAATTACTGCAGCTTTGTGCAATTTAACCTTAGCCTATCCCTTGATACCCTATTGCATTTATTATTCTCCCTCTCTTGGGTGTTAATTGTTGAGTACGGTGGTTTGTACTCAGCCTTGCTGACCTTTTCCCCCACCAGAGCAAGTGTTAGAGCCTGTGTCAGAAGAAGGTTGTTCCGAAGGTTGAAGTGAGGTTCAATCCGCTGTCGAGAATGCCTGTGGTGTGGAGCCGTCTTCGCTAGGTGAAGCTGAAGATTAGATGGTCTAGTCTTGTTTTCCTTTTCCGCTGCATTTCGATAGATAATTGTTTTTATTTGTTTTTAAGTCGTGGAACTGAGTATTAATTTGTCATAGTGTGTACTCGGGCTGATGCCTGGACCGAGATTTAATACATGCTATGGTTCAGAAATTTGGTGTAAATTTCTGGGCGTGACACGCTCCGCCACCCCCCGGCCGAACCGAGCTCGCGCCGCCGGCGTGGCCGAGCCGGACTCCACTGGCCGCCCGCAACCACCTCCAACGAATCCGCCACCGGGGCCAACTCGGTCCCCAGCTACCTCCCCGCCCTAACCGCGCCACTTCCCCCTTTAAATCCTGTGCCATGCCACGCTGCCACCACCTTTTTCCCCGCCCGTGCGCCGCCGCTTCCTCGCTGCCGTCGACCGATCTCGCTGCCGAACGCCTGTCGCCGCCATCGAGCCGCGTCGCCGCCTCCACCCTGACCTCGCCAACTCTACGCCTCCATCCAATCTCGCCGTCCGTGCCTCCTCCGCCTCGACATCGGCCGTCATCACCGGTTCCCGACCATCGCAAGCCTCGCTGCCGGTGAGCACCTCTCCTTCCCTCTCCTTCCCTCTTTTCCGTCCTGGTTGCCGTCGCCGTTCGTGTGCCATCGCTGCGCGTCTGCGCCGCCGGTCGCAGTCGCCACGCCGGCTGGGCGCCACCTTCCTCACCACGTGGTCGCCGTGCCGTCGCCGCCGGCACCAGTTGCTGCCTCCCGCTGTCGCACGCCGTGGTGCGCCGCGTTCGCTGTGCGCCGTGTGCCGTCGTCTGTCGCCGGTCGTCAGGGCCGTAGCCGTGTCGTCGCGCCGTCGCCACCCCGCCGTGCGCCGTCGCCGCCACGCCGTGCGCCGTCGCCGCGCCGGTCGTCGGTCGACGCCGCCGGCTGAGCAGCTTCCTCCTGCTACCCTGCTCTCTCTCTCTTTCATGCGGACCCCGCGCGTCAGTCGGCCGCCGCCCTCCCTTCCTCTCTCTCCTCCCCGGACCCGCATGTCGGCCTCTCATTCTCCCCTCCTCCCACCGACAGGTGGCCCCCACCTATCGGCGCCACCTCACCCCTTCACTGACATCAGCACCCGCTTAATTGCACAATAATTGATTTAGGACTTTTCGGTTTAGCTAAAAAACCCAAAAAACTTCTAAAATTCATAACTAATTCATCTAGTCTCCGTTTAGGTCCATTCAAATTTTATTAAATTCATAAAATTGTCAAGAATCCATTAAAAATACTTTCTTTTATTGTTTCAGTAGAGTTTGTGTCTGTTTTATTTATTTTTGTGCATTGTCGCTTAGATTCGGATCCCACCGAAGCGCCGGTTTACTTCGAGATGATCGCCGAAGTACCCCAGGGACTAGAACAAGGCAAGTGGCACTCATCTTTGATCATATTGTTTTAATTAAAGTATTTACTTTATTTATTTTTTGGGTAATCCTTATTATTATGACGTTGTTTATCCAACTTTATTCATGCTGGACCAGGGGTAACATGATTAGAGTTCGGCCTAGGTTAATGCTTAGCCATGCTTAGAACAAGTAGCTCATGGGATCACACTTAATCATTACTAGTTCCGCATAGTTGTTAATTGTAATTTATTACCCGGTTCGGGTTAATGTCAACTAAAATATTGATAATGGTGCGCTGTGGGTACATGGTTTTGTGAGTTGCACCCATGGCAATTAAGGACTGGTTCACGGGAAACTCTGGAAGTAATTTACTGCTAACCACATGCCAAAATGGGTATGGTGGGATTTGGAGCTTAGCTCCGAACTATTTGACGTACCAAGGCAAGGGTAGGCGTGACGGGGTATGGACGGGCAATCATGGTGTAACGAAAGCCTCTGCTGCTTCTGGATCTACCAATGCACAAGAGGGGACTGCCCAACTTAGTGTAAAGGATGGGTAAAACCTGAAGTGCGGTGCGATTAAATAGGGAGGACTATGTGATGGGTCCTATTACAGTCTGCTTTGCGGTATGCCATGGTGGTATGTCGGCGCACGTTCAAGTGTAGTGGAGTCGTGTCTTGTGGGTACAGTAGTACACCTCTGATCAGACTATATTGTATTCGAATAGTCGTGCCCACGGTCACAGGCGGACTCCCAGCTTCACTGTGATTAGTCGAACTATTAATAACTGGGTAAACTGGCTTTCACTTGGGACTACTGCAACGTGGTGTAACGTTGAGTAGTGGTTGGGCCTGTCGCAATGTGGTGAAACCTTGGGCAGTGTTGTGGTATTTTACAACTATTATTTACTTATTCTTTAATTTATTTAATTACGTTTGTTCAATTTAATCTCTGTTATTTATTCAAATGCTGCTTTATTGCAACTAACCCTAGTCTGTCCCTTATGATGCTTATGCACCATTTATTGCTTTCTTCTCTTTGCTGCTTGTTGAGTACGGTGGTTTGTACTCAACCTTGCTTAATTTCCCCCTTAAGAGCTAGAAGTTGAGTCCGATTGAGGTGACTCTCAGGAGTGACCTGGTGTGTCGTCGAAGCATTGCATGTTGACTGGAGCCGTACCCACTGGAGCTAGTCTAACCAACCTTTCCGCTGCATTTTCATTAGAATAAGTGTTATTTTCAGTTGTTTCTAAGAACGATGGTAATTTAATTAATATTGTCTTTTTGTGTACCCTGGCTGGTCCTGGACAGGGATTTTAATACACAATTAAGTTTAGAAATTCATGTGAGGAATTTCTGGGCGTGACAAGTTGGTATCAGAGCCACCTTTGACTGTAGGATCAGCCCAACGGAAACGCTAAGAGCCTCAGATTTTCATGTTTGTGCATAGTTTGTGAAAATTAGAGTTGCTTTGAAAACGGGTTGGTGCTTTTCAAAACCGTGAGTCATTTAAAAGTCAAAACTCTCTGGATGAAAAGTGTGAGTAAACTAGTTTACGGGTAAAACATTATTTACTTTCTTTCTTTTATGATTTGTTTATCTTGAAACAAAATTTTGCATCCATTGTTTCTTAATCCTTGTTGATTCTTTAGATGGCCGATCACCCCTTATTCTACCGTGGACTTGGAATGACCGGACTCGTGGCAGACCTGGCAAGACTGTCCTTCACGGTAGGATACCCACACCACGATCCACCCTCTTGAAGGTGAGTTCCCCCACCGTGTCAGGCCGGAGCTGCACGGGATTCCCGGCTACCTTCCTAACATGGAAGCAGAAGGAGCCGGAGGCTCGCATGAGCATGCCTGCCAGGAAGCCGCCTACAGTCTGATGACAACGCTTAGGGCCAGGCATGACCTGACGTTCCATCATTTGGCATACCGTTATCACCCTGGTTGTGGACCCAATTCAATGGTAAGTAGGTTTCGGTCTGTCCGGAGTGAGCAAGACCCTACCTTCGGTAGGATGTGCATTGTGCTGCAAGGCCTTGACCAAATGCATCACCAACTCCATGAAGCAGCCAAGGCCCTGAACGTCGACAAGCTCACGCAGATCGTTCGCGTGTAGAACGAGATCGACCGCCTGAAGAAGGAGAACGCCATGCTCAAAGGACTCCCAGAACCCGGCGGTGCAAGGCTTCGTACCACGGCAAGGAAGCGAACACATGGACCACCAAGAGTTCAGTCCTACCCCGATGCCCCAGACGAACCACGACCCCTGATGTAGATGGTCCCGACGTTGCCAACCCCAGTCCCCGAGAACAGCGCCTCCCCCACGGGACCGTCACCGTCTTCAGCAGTAGTGAGTCTGCCTCTCGTGAAGACGAAGATGACCTCCCCAACAACTCTAGGAGCCGCTCCGAAGACGAAGAGGAAGACCCGTCTCCTTCCGTCGACCGTCGCTCCCCCTCCGAGCACTAGGCGTCGCCTTTAGTTCCGTTCTTTAGTCGTTGTGTGCTAGTTTTGGTGTGTTAGGTTTGCTTCGCTTGGGGCTAGTAGTGAACCATGGCAGTAGTGGGGTTATGGTTGTACCATGAGGAGTTGTGTGGTTTTTAAGTGTGTTTCTTAAGAAAGACAATTACAGTTCATTAATTAAATAAATCCCCAGTTTTCTTAGTTGTTTCTTTTCTTCTTTCTCTTTCTGTTCCCTCCCACTCCAGCAGATGGTGAACACTCGCAACGGCAACCGTGACACCAACCACTCCAGCACCGAAGGACCTCCCCTACCTCCTCCACCAGAGAACCCGTCACTCGCTCAGATCCTTGCTAGCCAGACGCAGATGCTCACTTTGATGATGCAGCAGATGCAACAATAGCAGTAGCAACACCAGCAGGTACAACAGCAGCTCGCGAACCAGCACCAGAACAACCAGCAGCATGGACCACCCCCCGTGCAATCCAAGTTGCCAGAATTCCTTCGTGTCCGTCCCCCAACTTTCTCAAGCACCACCAACCCCATGAAGGCAAATGATTGCCTCCATGCTATTGAGAAGAAACTCAATTTACTACAGTGCACTGACTAGGGAAATGTCTCCTTCACCACACACCAATTGATGGGTCCCTCCTCTGCTTAGTGGGATAACTTCTTGGTTACCCGTACTGCTACCACCGAAGTCACTTGGGCAGAGTTCTGTCTCAACTTTCGCAAAGAACATATCCCTGATGGAATAGTCACGCAGAAGAAGCGTGAATTTCATGCTTTGCAGCAAGGTACCACGACGGTGACAGAGTACCTTCATGAGTTTAATCGCCTAGCGCGATATGCCCCCGAGGATGTTCGCACTGACGCTGAAAGGCAAGAGAAGTTCCTTGGAGGCTTAGATGATGAGTTGAAGGAGCAGTTGCTCTCGGGCGACTACACTGATTTTGAGAGGCTGGTCGACAAGGCCATCTGTCAGGAGGACCAGCACCACCAGATGGACAAGAAGAGGAAGACCTCTCAGTTCAGGTCCAACCAGCCGCACCCACAGAAGCCCTGGTTCCACACTGGCCCTCACCCTCCAAGTCAGCAGCATGGACAATCTACCTTTATTGTCCGCCAACACCATCCCTACAACCAGAACAGCTTCAACAACAGTGGCTCGTCCCAGCGTGCACCAGCTCAACGTGCTCTCCCAGCACTAGCTTCTCGACAATAGAAGGCTCCTCCACCCACAGCTCAACCTCCCCCAGCCAGGACAGATACAGGTGCTAAGCCTAGGGTGTGCTACAACTGTGGCGACCCAGGCTACTTTGTTGACAAGTGCCCGAAACCGAAGCACAGCGGACATAGATTTGTGCAGGCCCGTGTCAACCACACCACCACAGAGGAAGCACAAGCCGCGGCAGAGGTGATACTGCGTACGTTTCCTGTCAACTCCGTACCTGCTACAGTAGTTTTTGATTTTGGTGCTACGCATTCCTTTATTTCAAGCAAGGTTGTGGTAATGCTTGGGTTAAGAAGGGAAGAGTTAAGGAACCCGATGCGGGTTAGTACTCTAGGGCATAGTATGATTTCAGACCTTTATAGCCCTAATATGCCCATAGAAATTCAAGGGACACCATTTCTAGCCAATCTCATCCTTCTCGAATCCAAAGACCTAGATATCATTTTGGGAATGGACTGGCTTACCAAGCATCAAGGAGTGATTGATTGTGCCAAGTGTACCGTCACTTTGACCAGTGAAGGCGGTGAAGTGGTGACTTATCAGTCGCCGGAGCCAGTGATAATCAGAACCAGTTTGAATCAGATGGAAGCAGAAGAGCAACCTTCAGAAGCAGTCAAAGATCCAAAGAAGTTAAAAGACATACCATTGGTTTGTGAGTATCCGGAGGTTTTTCCAGATGATCTCACAACAATGTCGCTAGAAAGAGAGATCGAGTTCCGTATCGACTTAGTACCGGGAACTGCACCGATCTATAAGAAACACTATAGGATGGCAACTTGTGAGATGGCAGAAGTGAAGAAGCTAGTGGATGAACAACTTCAGAAAGATTACATTCGACCGAGCACCTCGCCATGGGGAGCCCCGGTTATCTTTGTTGAGAAGAAGGACAAAACCAAGAGAATGTGTGTAGACTATCGTGCTTTGAACGATGTCACCATCAAGAATAAGTTTCCTCTGCCAAGGATTGATGATTTGTTTGATCAACTGAAGGGAGCCAAATTTTTCTCCAAGATTGATTTGAGATCAGGGTATCATCAGTTGAGAATTCGGAAAGAGGATATTCCCAAGACAGCATTCACTACTCGCTACAGCTTGTATGAATGTACGGTAATGTCGTTTGGACTCAGTAATGCCCCGGCATTCTTCATGAATCTCATGAATAAGGTGTTCATGGAATACCAAGATAAGTTCATTGTCGTCTTCATTGATGACATTCTTATCTACTCCAAGTCAGGAGAAGAGCACGAGCAACATTTGCGGATTGTGCTAGAGAAGCTAAGAGAACATCAGTTGTATGCCAAGTTTAGTAAGTGTGATTTCTAGCTTCGTGAAGTGAGGCTCCTAGGTCATGCGATCAATGCTCAAGGAGTAGCAGTGGACCCCAGTAATGTGGAGTCAGTAACAAAGTGGTCCCCACCTAAAACGGTCTCCTAAATCAGAAGTTTCTGAGGACTTGCAGGCTATTACCGCCGGTTCATTGAGAATTTCTCAAAAATAGCCAACTAATGACATAGTTGTTAAAAAAGGAAGAGAAGTTCAAATGGTCTATCGAGTGCACCAACAGCTTTGAAGAGCTCAAACAAAGATTGGTGTCAGCCCCCATGTTGATTTTGCCAGATCAGGCGAAAGACTTCCAAGTTTACTGTGACGCATCCAGATCAAGGCTTGGATGTGTGCTAATGCAAGAAGGAAGAGTGGTTGCTTATGCCTCCTCGTCAGTTGAGACCGCATAAGGGTAACTACCCAACTCATGATTTGAAACTAGTAGCCGTAGTGCATGCCCTAAAAATCTGGCGACACTACTTAATTGGTAACAAATGTGAAGTGCATACGGATCATAAGAGTTTAAAGTATATCTTTACACAGCCGGATTTGAACCTCCGCCGACGAAGATGGTTGAAATTGATCAAGGATTATGATCTAAGTATTCATTACGATCCGAGTAAAGCAAATGTGGTTGAAGATGCTTTAAGCCGGAAGAATTACTGCAATGCCTCTGTAGTCACAGAAGTCTGTGAGTAGTAGCAGTAGGAGTTTGAACGACTAAATTTGGGTATAGTCGAACAAGGTTTTGTGGCAGCCCTAGAGGCACAACCAACATTGGAAGATTAAGTTTGTCAAGCCCAAGCAAATGATCCAGAAATAGCTGAACTGAAGAGGAATATACAAGTGGGTAAAGCTCGAGACTTTTCAGAAGATGAACATGAGACAATCTGGATGGAAACAGGTTGTGTGTACCCGATAACAAGGAGCTAAAGGAGTTGATACTTCAAGAAGCTCATTAGACTCGGTATTCTATCCACCCCGGGAGTACAAAAATATATCCAAACCTCAAAGAAAAGTTTTGGTGGGTCAGTATAAAGAGAGAAATTGCAGAATATGTCGCCTTGTGAGATGTTTGTCAACGAGTCAAAGTAGAACACCAAAGGCCAGCAAGACTGTTACAGCCTCTTCAGATTCCAGAATGGAAATGGGAAGAAATCAGGATGGATTTGATCACCAGTTTACCGAGGATCTCTGCCGATCATGACTCAATTTGGGTAATCGCTGATCGATTGACGAATGTCGCCCATTTTATACCAGTTCACACTACATACTCAGGGAAGAAACTAGCCGAGATTTACTTGGCCAGGATCATGTGTTTACATGGAGTAGCTAAAAAGATTGTTTCTGATCGAGGAAGTTAGTTTACCTCGAAGTTTTGGCAGAAGCTGCAGGAAGAATTGGGGACCCGTCTGAATTTCAGTACAACTTATCATCCGCAAACAGATGGTCAGACAAAAAGGGTAAATCAAATTCTGGAAGACATGCTCAGAGCGTGAGCTCTCGACTTTGGTGGAGCATGGGATAAGAATTTGCCTTATGCACAGTTCTCATATAACAATAGTTACCAAGCCAGTTTGCAGATGGCACCGTTTGAAGCTTTGTATGGGCAAAAGTGTCGCACACCTCTCTTCTGGAATCAAACGGGAGAACGTCAAGTTTTCAAGACCGAAGTTTTGAGTCAAGCGGAAGAGAAAGTCAGAATAATCCGCAAAAGGTTGAAAACTGCTCAAACCAGGCAGAAGAGTTATGCAGATAACCAATGAAGAGATCTCGCCTTCGAAGTAGGAGACTATGTGTACCTCTGCGTAACGCCTTTGCGGGGAGTGCACCGGTTTCAGACCAAGGGAAAGTTGGCACCACGGTTTGTGGGACCATACTGTGTGAAAGAGCGCAGAGGAGAAGTTCTGTATCAGTTAGAGCTCCCCGCGAACATGGTCGGAATTCATGACGTGTTCCATGTGTCACATCTCAAGAAGTGTCTACTTGTGCCTGAAGAACAGACCAACTCCAAGCACATTGACTTATAGGAAGATCTGACCTATATGGAGAAGCCATCACGAATTCTGGAAACCAGTAAAAGGAAGACTCGGAACCGTGTGATCAGATTCTGTAGAGTTAAGTGGAGTCACCATTCAGAGAAAGAAGCGACATGGGAAAGAGAAGATGAGCTCAAGGTCACCCATCCGCACCTCTTCACCAGCACCTCCGAATCTCGGGGCTGAGATTCCGTTTAAGGGGGTAGGTTTGTCACACTCGGAGTTTATCCAAAGCCTAATTCCTAAAAGAAATTCGTAAATAATAATTGGCTTAATTAACTCAGGAAAAATCTCCCTAAAGAAATTAATTTAATCAAATCGAGGTTCGCAAATCGATTAACAAGAGTTAAACTCAAATTACAGAGTATAAAATTTTGCCCAAAAATTAACTTAAAATTTGGCAAAAGTGGGGCTTTCCTTTTTTTTTCCCTCCTTTTCTTTCTTTTTCCCTTCCTTCTCAAATTAGGGCGAAGTCCCATTTTCCTCCCCTCTCTCTTTTTCTTCTTTTTCTTTTTTCTTTTTCCTCTCCTCCTCGGGCCGGCCCAGCCGAGCCGGCCGCACCTCCTTTCCGTGAGCGCATGCCACCCCTCTCCCGGGGCCGCGCCTCGGCCTAGCTCTGCCGCGCCCGCGCGCCAAGTCCGCTCCGCCTCCCCCGGCCGTACCGAGCTCGCGCCGCCGCCGTTGCTGAGCCAGACGCCACCAGCCACCCACAACTGTTCCCGACGAATCCGCCGCCGGCGCCAACTCGGTCCCCAACTACCTCCCCGCTCTAACCGCGCCACCTCCCCCTTTAAATCTGGCGTCACGCCGCGCCGCCGCCACCTTTTTCCCCGCCCGTGCGCCACTGCTTCCTCGCTGCCGTCGACCGATCCTGCTGCCGAACGCCCGTCGCCACCGTCCAGCCGCATCGCCGCCTCCGCCTCGACCTCGCCAACTCTTCGCCGCCCTTCGCCGCCGCCGTTGGGCACCCCAGCGCCCTCGCTGCCCCTTCATCCTCTTCACCGCCGCGCCCAAGCTCCGTCGTCACCGCCATCCAATCTCGCCGTCCGTGCCTCGTCTGCCTCGCACCGGCCGTTATCACCCATTCCCGGCCGTCGCCTGCCTCGCCGCCACTTCACTGCCATCGGTGAGCACCTCTCCTTCCCTCTTTTCCCTCCCGGTTGCTGCCGCCGTCTGTGTGCCGTCGCCGTGCCGTCGCCGGCCAGGCGCCACCTTTCTCGCCACGCGGTTGCCGTGCCATCGCCGCCGGCACCTGTCGCTGCCTCCCGCCGTCGCGCCGTCGCCGCCCCGTCGCGCACCACGGTGTGCCGTGTTCGCCATGCGCCGTGCGCCGTCGTCTATCGCTAGTCGCCGGGGCCATCACCACCGCGCCGAGCGCCGTCCCCGCGCACCGCCGCTGTCACCGGCCGCCGGTCGACGCCGCCGGTCGGCGCCGTCGGCCGAGTAGCTTCCTCCCGCTCCCCTGCTCTCTCTCTCTGACCGACGGGCCCCACCCATTGGCCTTCCACCAGTCACCCCCTCTTTCACGCGGGCCCCGCGCCTCAGTCGGCCACCGCCCTCACTTCCTCTCTCACCTCCCCAGACCCGTGTGTCGGCCTCTCATTCTCCCCTCCTCCGACCGACAGGTTGCGCCCAGCTGTCCGCACCACCTCACCCTCCGCTGATGTCAGCACCCCGCTTAATTGCGCAATAAAGTATTTTCTGTTTAGCTAAAAAACCCAGAAAACTTCTAAAATTCATAACTAATTCATCTAGTCTTCATTTAGGTCCATTCAAATTTCATTAAATTCATTAAATTCATAGAATCCATTAAAAATACTTTCTTTTATTGTTTCAGTAGAGTTTGTGCCTGTTTGATTTATTTTTATGCGTAGTCGCTTAGATTCGGATCTCGCCGAAGCGCCGACATACTTCGAGATCGTCGCCGAAGTACCCCAGGGACCAGAACAAGGCAAGTGGCACTCATCTTTGATCATATTGAACCTATTATTGCAAATTCTCCGCTTTACTTATTCAAATATGCATTGTTTTAATTAAAGTATTTACTTTATTTATTTTCGGGTAATCCTTATTCTTATGCTGTTGTTTATCCAACTTTATTCATGCTGGACCAGGGGTAACATGATTAGAGTTAGGCCTAGGTTAATGCTTAGCCATGCTTAGAGCAAGTACCTCATGGGATCACACTTAATCATTACTAGTTCCGAATAGCTGTTAATTGTAATTCATTACCCGGTTCGGGTTAATGTCAACTAAAATATTGATAATGGTGTGTTGTGGGTGCATGGTTTTGAGAGTCGCACCCATGGGAATTAAGGACCAGTTTATGGGAAACCCTGGAAGTAATTTAGTGCTAACCACATGCCGAAATGGGTAAGGTGGGATTTGAAGCATGGCTCCGAACTAGTTGACGTACCAAGGCAAGGGTAGGCATGATGGAGAGTGGATGGGCAATCGTGGTGTAACGAAAGCCTCTACTGCTTCTGGATCTACCAAGGCACAAGTGGGGACTGGCCGACTTGGTGTAAAGGAGGGGGTGAAACCTGAATTGCGGTACGATTAAATAGGGAGGGTTATGTGACAGGTCCTATCACAGGCTCCTTTCTGGTATGCCATGGTTGTATATCGGTGCACGTTCAAGTGTAGTGGAGTAGTGTGTTGTGGGTACAGTAGTACACCTCTGGTCAGAGTATAATCTATTCGAATAGTCGTGCCCACGGTTATGCGTGGACTCCCAGCTTCACTGTGATTAGTCGAACCATTAATAACCGGGTAAACTGGCTTTCACTTGGGACTACTGCAACGTGGTGTAAAGTTGAGTAGTGGTTAGGCCTATCGCAACGTGGTGTAACGTTGGGCAGTGTTGTGCTATTTTACAACTATTATTTACTTATTCTTTAATTTAATTACCTTTATTCAATTTAATCTCTGTTATTTATTCAAATGCTGCTTTATTGCAACTAACCCTGGCCTATCCTTGATGATCCTTATGCATCATTTATTGCTCTCTTTTTCGTGCTGCTTGTTGAGTACGGTGTTTTGTACTCATCCTTGCTTAATTTCCCCCTCCAGAGTTACAAGTTGAGTCCGATGGAGGTGACTCTCAGGAGTGAGTTGGTCTGTCGTCGAAGCATTGCAAGTGGACTGGAACCGTACCCGCTGGAGCTAGTCTACCCTACCTTTCCGCTGCATTTTCGTTAGAATAAGTGTTATTTTCAGTTGTTTCTAAGAACGGTGGTTATGTAATCAACTGTGTTTTTGTGTACCCTGGCTGGTCCTGGACAGTGATTTTAGTACACAATTAAGTTCAGAAATTCGTGTGAGGAATGTCTGGGCGTGACAGCCACGACCCAAATACAACCAATAGAAGAAAAACGAATCTCTCCGGGCCTATATCAAACGGTTCTTTGAGGTTCTCAGTTCCATCCCCGACATCATGGATGATATGATCATCACTACTTTTCGCAAAGGCATGAAAGATGAGCCATTCATAGCAAAATTCAAGGATCTCTTTGATATAGCTAACTCCTATGCCACATCGGTAGATGTAGTCTCTGCATCTTGTTCCGACCGACACGACGACTCAGACGACCAAAATTACGAAAATCAAATCTACTGCTCATGAGCTCTTCATCTGTTCACTGGATCGATGTCTGGTTGTGGTTATACGACTTCGTGGCTACACCCTACTTACTGTACAGAACCGAAAAAACGACGCTATGCTCCGCGCTGGCTAAGTCCATTTGGGGGCTGTCGGGATGGGCACATGCTGGGAACCAAACTCATCTCACGACTAAGAGACATACAACAGTAAAAGACTACTAGCAAACAGATTAACACCAAACATGATTGATGTCCGCCGAGTAGTCAAGATGAAACGAGTGGTCATCAATGACTCTAGTTTCCAATAGAAGGTCATAGGTTATCCATCAACTTCGTCACCGCCGAGATCATCGTGGCCGAATGGAGATCTCTTTGCCATGTCGGCCACACCACAGTTCATCCTCGCCGAGTGGTGATTCCATCACCACACCGCATGCATGCACCACTGCCATGTTGGACGCATCAACTTCATCGCCGCTAAGTGGTAATCTATTTACCATGTGGGCCATGTCTCTCTTCGACATCAGGATTGCACCACCAAATCATGATCGCATTCGTATGTTGGCCGTCATCATCGCCATTAACAAGAGTACTTGTGGAATATCGAACAAATAAGTCACCTTCATGCTTAGTACATTTTCTGTAAAAGTTTCCTCTTTCTCCATCTTTCGACTGCCCACTCCGAGTGGTTTTCACCCTTAGCAAGCCAGTCGGGGGTTATACTGTATTATGTCATACGGTTCTTTTAAAACTCTATTGTTTAAAAGCTCTTATTTGATCATGAGATCAATATCTGAATAAAGCTAAACAAACTTCGCGGCTACACCCTACTTACTACACTAAACCGAGAAATGTAGGATCGAAACAGAGTTAAACAGACCTACTAGAGGGGGGTGAATGGTAGAGAAAATCAAAACCCAAAAATCTTTCACGGAATAAAAGATTACTATCACGCCCAGAAATTCCTCACACGAATTTCTGAACTTAATTGTGTATTAAATCCCTGTCCAGGACCAGCTAGGGTACACAAAAAGACAATGTTGATTACATAACCATCGTTCTTAGAAACAACTGAAAATTACACTTATTCTAGCGGAAATGCAGCGGAAAGAAAAAGGTAGACTAGCTCCAGCGGGTACGGCTCCAGTCCACAGGCAACGCTTCGACGGCGGAACAGCTCACTCCTGAGAGGCACCTCCATCGGACTCGACTTCTACCTCTGGGGTGGGAAAGTTAAGCAAGGCTGAGTACAAACCACCATACTCAACAAGTAACACGGACAAGGGGGAAAAAATAAAATGATGCAAAGGGATTAACAAGGACAGGCTAGGGTTAGTTGCAATAAAGCGGCAGTTAAACAAATAACAGAGATTAAAAGAATAAAGGTAATTAAATACAGTAAAGCATAAGTAAATAACAGTTGCAAAATACCACAACACTGTCCAACGTTACACCACGTTGCAACAGGCCCAACCACTACTCAACGTTACACCACGTTGCAGTAGTCCCGAGTGATAACCAAATACTCAAGTTATTAAGGTTCACTAGTCACAGTGAAGCTGGGAGCTCGCCCGTAACCGTGGGCACGACTATTCGAATAGTTTATACTCTGATCAGAGGTGTACTACTGTACCCACAAGACACGACTCCACTACACTTGAACGTGCGCCGACATACCACCATGGTATACCGGAAAGGAGACCGTGATAGGACCCGTTACACAACCCTCCCTATTTAATCGTACCACACTTCAGGTTTCACCCCCTCCTTTACACCAAGTTGGGCAGTCCCCTCTTGTGCCTTGGTAGATCCGGAAGCAGCAGAGGCTTTCGTTACACCACGATTGCCTGTCCATACTCCATCACGCCTACCCTTGCCTGGGTACGTCAAATAGTTCGAAGTCATGCTTCAAATCCCACCTTACCCATTTCGGCATGTGGTTAGCACTTAATTACTTCCAGGGTTTCCCGTGAACCGGTCCTTAATCGCCATGGGTGCGACTCTCAAAACCATGCACCCACAGCCCACCATTAACAATATTTTAGTTGACATTAACCCGAACCGGGTAGTGAATCAATGTCTCAGCTATTCAGAACTAAGCATGATTAAATGTGATCCCATGAGCTATTTGTTCTAAGCACGGCTAAGCATTAACCTAGGCCTAGCTCTAATCAAGTTACCCCTGGTCCAGCAATGAATAAAGTTGGATAAACAACAGCATAATAATAAGGTTTACCCAAAAATAGCGTAAAGTAAACACTTTAATTAAAACGATGCATATTTGAAATAATAAAGCAGGGAATTTGCAATAATGGGTTCAATATGTTCAAGGATGAGTGTCACTTGCCTTGCTCTGGCCCTTGGGGAACTTCGGCGACGATCTCGAAGTAAACCGGCTCTTCGGCGGGGTCCGAATCTAAGCGACAAAGCACAAAAATAAATAAAACAGGCACAAACTCTACTGAAACAGCAAAAGAAACTATTTTTAATGGATTCTTGACAATTTTATGAATTTAATGAAATTTGAATGGACCTAAACGGAGACTAGATGAATTACTTATGAATTTTAGAAGTTTTCTGGGTTTTTTAGCTAAACAGAAAAGTCCTAAATCAATTATTGCGCAATTAATGGGGCTGCTGACGTCAGCGAGGAGAGAGAAAGCTGACGGCTGACAGGTGAGCACCACCTGTCGGTGAGAGAGAGGGGGAGGGAGAGACTGACACGCGGGCCCGGGGAGGAGAGAGAGGAGGGGCGCGGGGAACGGCTGACGGGTGGGGCCCACTCGTCAGTGAGAGGGGAACAGAGAGGAGGGGAGCAGAGCGCACGGCTCGGGCGGACGGCGGTGGCCGGCGGGAGCTGCGGGCGACGCGGCGGCGGCGGCGCGACGGCGACGGCGCGACGACGACGACCGGCGAGCGGCGACGGCGCGACGGCGACGACGGCCGAGGCGGCGACGCACGCGGCGCAACTCGGCAGCGCAGCGGCGACGGCTGGCACGGCGACGGCCGGCGAGCGGCGAGCGCGGACACGCGGGGGCGCAAGCGACGGCGGCTAGCCGACGGCGACGCGAAGGCGACGACGACCGCAGCGGCCGGCGGCGAGGACGAGCTTCGCACTCGTCCGGCGACGGCGCGCGACTCGGCGGCGGTTGGCCGGAAAGGGGGAGAGAGAGGGGAGGAGGGTGTGGGTGCTCACCGGTGGCGGTGAGAGCGCGGGCGGGTCGGCGAGGTTGAGGCGGAGGCGATGACGCGGCTAGGCGGCGATGACCGGTGACTGGTGGCGAGATTGCGCAGCGGCGGCGAACGGCGACAGCGCAGCGGCGACTCGAGCGGACGGCGGAAAGTGAGCGACGGCGTGCGGCGGCTCGGGATTTATAGGGTGGCGGCACCGGCTAGGGCGGGCGGAGGTTGGAGACCGAGTCGGGGACGACGCGGTCTCGGCGGCGGCGGTTGCGGCGGCGGTGGTTGCGGCGGCGGCGCGGAGTCGGACTCGGCGCGGAGACGGCGCGGCGCGGGCTGGCGCGGGGCGGCGAAACGGTCACCGACAGGTGGGCCCCACCTGTCAGTGGCGCGGGAGAGGAGGGAGGCGGCGCAGACTCGCGGCACGGGCGCGGACGCGGGAGCTGGGCCGAGTAGCGGCCCAGGCGGGGGCGCGCGCGGGCGGAGGGGAGCGGCCGGCGCGGCTGGGCCGGCCGAGGGGGAGTGGGCCGGCTCGGCTGGGCCGGCCCGGGAAGAAAAAGAAAAAGAAAAAGAAAAGGAAAAAGAGAGAGGGAGGAAAATTGGACTTCGGCCCAATTTGAGAAGGAAGGGAAAAAGAAAGGAAAAAGGAGGGAAAAAGGAAAACACCACTTTTGCCGAGTTTTAAATTAATTTGTTTGGCCAAATTTTTTACTTCTGCAATTTAAATTTAAATCCAGTTAGTCGATTTGCGAGCCTCGATTTAATTGAATTAATTCCTTTTAGAGGGATTCTTCCTGAGTTAGTTAAGCCAATTGTTATTTACGGATTTCTTTTTACGGTTTAGGCTTAGGACGAAACTCCGGGCGTGACAAACCTACCCCCCTTAAACGGAATCTCAACCCCGAGATTCGGAGGCACTGGCGAAGAGGTGCGGATGGGCGGCCTTGAGCTCATCTTCTCTTTCCCATGTCGCTTCTTCTTCTGAGTGGTGACTCCACTGAACTCTGCAGAATCTGATCACACGGTTCCGAGTCTTCCTTTCACTGGTTTCTAGAATCCGTGCTGGCTTCTTCACATACATTAGATCTTCCTGTAGATCGATGTGCTCGGAGTTGGTCTGTTCTTCAGGCACACGTAGGCACTTCTTGAGCTGCGACACATGGAACACGTCATGGATTCCAGCCATGTTAGCGGGGAGTTCTAACTGATACGCAACTTCTCCCCTGCGTTCCACTATCCGGTATGGTCCCATGAAACGCGGTGCCAACTTTCCTTTGGTCTGAAACCGGTGTACTCCTTGCAAAGGTGTGACGCGGAGGTACACATAGTCTCCTGCTTCGAAGGCTAAGTCCCTTCGACGATTATCTGCATAACTCTTCTGTCTGGTTTGAGCTGTTCTCAACCTTTCACGGATTATTCTGACCTTCTCTTCGGCCTGACTTAGAACTTCAGTCCCAAAAACTTGACGTTCTCCTGTTTGATCCCAGAAAAGGGGTGTACGACACTTTCGCCCATACAATGCTTCAAAAGGTGCCATCTTGTCACGCCCGGAGTTTTATCCCAAGCCTAAATCGTAAAAAGAAATTCGTAAATAACTATTGGCTTAATTAACTCAGGAAAAATCCCTCTAAAAGGAATTAATTCAATTAAATCGTTCGTTCTCGAAGTCATCGCCGAAATTCCTCGTGGGTCTAAGTAAGGCAAGTGGCACCCTTCTTTGATCATATTGAACCTATGTTTATAAAATCCCCCGCTTTTACATTCAAACATGCATTGTATTTAAATGTATTTACTTTATTTATCTATTGGGCAATTACCTCTATACCCATTGATCCCCATTCACCATTATTGTCATCCCAGGGTTAATTTGACTAGAATTAGGGTTAGTCAATGCTTAGCCATGCTTAGTTCAACTAGCTCACCAATTCTTATTTGATTATTGATTAACCTTTGATAGACCTTTAATAGTTTTGATCATTATTCATTTCCCGAGGTGGATTAATACAACTAAAATATTGCTTATGGTGGGCTGTGGGTGCATGGTTTTAAGAGTCGTGCCCATGGCAATTAAGGACCGGTTCTCAGGAAACCCTGAAGGTCTTACACGTACTAACCACAAGCCAGAATGGGCAACGGTGAGACTCGTAATCTAGCTTGTCCCTATTCGACGTACCCAGGCAAGGGTAGGCGTGATGGAGTATGGACGGGCAATCGTGGTGTAACGAAAGCTTCTCCTGCTTCCGGATCTACCAAGGCACAAGAGGGGACTGCCCGACTTGGTGTAAAGGAGGGGGTGAAACCTGAAGTGTGGTGCGATTGTCTAGGGAGGGCTGGGTGAAAGGTCTTATCATGGTTTCCGTACTGAGGTATCGTGGTGATACGTTGGGGCATGGTAACATGCTTGGGAGCCATGTCTTGTGGGTAAAGTTGTACACCTCTGCAGAGTAAAACTATTCGAATAGCCGTGCCCGCGGTTATTGGGCGAACCGACAGACTCACTGGGATTAGTTGAACCCCTTTAATAATTTTATTAATCTTGGAACTGGTTTGACCCTGCGCAATGTGGTGTAACGTTGGCAGTGGTTTGGGTCTGTCGCAACGTGGTTTAACGTTGGGCAGAGGGTTGACCCTGTCGCTACGTGGTGTAATGTTCGACAGTGGTTTGGGCCTGTTGCAACGTGGTGTAACGTTGGACAGTGGATGATTATTTTAAATGTTTACTTTACTTTTATTTTAGTCTATTTTATCTACTGTTTTGCTAAATTACTGCAGCTTTTGTGCAATTTAACCTTAGCCTATCCTTGATACCCTGTTGCATTCATTATTCTCCCCCTCTTGGGTGTTACTTGTTGAGTACGGTGGTTTGTACTCAGCCTTGCTTACTTTTTCCCCCACCAGAGCAAGTGCCAGAGCCTGTGTCAGAAGAAAGTTGTTCCGAGGGTTGAAGTGAGGTTCAGTCCGCCGTCGAGAGTGCCTGTGGTGTGGAGCCGTCATCGCCAGCTGAAGCTGAAGATTAGATGGTTTAGTTTGTTTTCCTTTTCCGCTGCATTTCGATAGATAATTGTTTTTCTTTGTTTTTAAGTCGTGGAACTGTGTATTAATTTGTCATAGTGTGTACTCGGGCTGATGCCTGGACCGAGAGTTAATACATGCTATTATTCAGAAATTTGGTGTAAATTTCTGGGCGTGACAAGTTGGTATCAGAGCCAATCTTGACCGTAGGATGAGCCAAATGGAAACCCTAGGAGCCTTCTTTCATATGCATTAGGTTTTGCAAAATTTGAGTCGTTTGCAAAAAAAAAGAGAGTCGAGTCTTTTGGTTTTGAAAATTTAGTGAGCATACTTGCTTCTCAAACCTTGATCTCTCTATAGATGTGTGTCATCCCATCGACGAGCCCGTGCCTTCGTCGCAGCAGTCGTCAGCAACTTCAGCCGATCAAGTGTGAAGACCGAAGATTCAAGTGAGGAGTCAGGTCTGCGCTACTCCAAGCGTCGCTCTCAAGTTGAAGATGGAGTCGTTCAAGAGTCAAGCTTTGCTTCTTCAGTCGTCGCAGCCGTTTCGAGCCGTAGACGTTAGCCTAGCATCGTCTTTTAGTTGTTGCTTGGTAGTTTGTGTGTGTAGGTTTGTTTTGGGGTTAGCGGTTCACCATAACAAGTGGAGGCGTTATGGTTGTACCACCAGGAGTTGAGTGCTCTTTTAAGTGTTTTAATCAAGATCAGAAAATTACAGTCGAGTAATTCAAGAATAGCCCCTTTGATTTTCTCCTCCCCTTTGTTCTCCCCTTCTGCTCAGATGGTGAACACAAGGAACAGTAACCGCAACAACAATGGAGCAACTGGAAGTCAAGAAAACCATGAAAGTTCACGCAATGGATCACCACAACCGCAACAAGAGGACCCGACGATTGCCCAAGTTCTAGCCAACCAGGCTCAGATGATGACCATGATGATGCAACAGATGCAGCAACAACACCAACAGGTGATGCAGCTTTTGATGAATCAGCAGCAGAATCAACACCAAGGACCACCACCAGCACAGTCAAGGTTATCCGAGTTTCTTCGAGTTCGACCGCCGATGTTTGCAAGCACAACCAACCCGATGGAAGCAAATGACTGGCTACATGCAATCGAAAAGAAGCTGAATCTTTTGGAATGCAGTGATCAAGAGAAGGTCGCTTTCGCGACTCACCAACTGATGGGACCTGCCTCCGTTTGGTGGGATAACCTTTTGGCTACTCGGATTGCCACTACAGATATCACTTGGGACGAGTTCTGCAACAGTTTTCGGAAAGCCCATGTACCAGATGGAATAGTGGCACAGAAGAAGCGTGAGTTTCGTGATCTACAACAAGGGGACATGACAGTTACAGAGTATCTCCATGAGTTCAACCGCCTAGCACGTTATGCCCCGGACGATGTGCGCACCGATGCTGAAAGACAAGAGAAGTTTCTTGAAGGATTGGATGATGACCTGACCAAGCAGCTGATCTCAAGGGATTTTGCGGACTTTGAGAAGCTAGTAGACAAAGCAATCTGCCAGGAGGACCAGTACAACCAGATGGATCGCAAGAGAAAAGCGGAACAAGTCAACACAGGAAAGAACCAGAAGCCACGTTTGCATGTTGGACAACAGCAGGGGTCTTCGACACTAATTGTTCGTCAACACCGACCTTTCAACCCAAGCAACTACAACCCCCATGACAACGACAGCAATGGAGGACCACTGCAGCCCTTATCAGCACTGCCACCGCCAAGCCAGACAACACCAGCTCAGAAGCCAGGGGTTTGTTTCAACTGCAACAAACCGGGTCACATCGCCAAGGAGTGTCCACAGCCAAGACGCAACAAACCAGGATTCGTGCAAGCCCAAGTCAATCAATTCTCAGCCAAGGAAGCTCAAGCTGCACCCGAGTTTGTTCCAGGTAAGTTCTGCCAACTCTAGGCTGCTTGTCTGCACCTCTTTAACAGCTCCTCCGAATCTCGGGGACGAGATTCTGTTAAGGGGGGGTGGATTTGTCACGCCCGGAGTTTTATCCCAAGCCTAAATCGTAAAAAGAAATTCGTAAATAACTATTGGCTTAATTAACTCAGGAAAAATCCCTCTAAAAGGAATTAATTCAATTAAATCGAGGCTCGCAAATCGACTAACAGGATTTAAATTCAAATTGCAGAAGTATAAAATTCGGCCAAACAAATTAATTTAAAATTCGGCAAAAGTGGGGTTTTCCTTATTCCCTCCTTTTTCCTCTCTTGTTCCCTTCCTTCTCAAATTGGGCCGAAGTCCAATTTTCCTCCCTTCCTTTTCTTTTTCCTTTTCCTCTCCTCCTTCCCGGGCCGGCCCAGCCGAGCCGGCCCACCTTTCCCTGCCCGGCCGGCCCAGCCGATCCGGCCTTCCGCTCCTCCGCCCGCGCGCGCCTCCGCCTGGGCCGCCGCCCGGCCCAGCTCGCCCGCTCGCTCGCCCGCGCTCGCGGCGAAGTCCGTCTCGCCTCCCTCCTCCCCTCGCGCCACTGACAGGTGGGGCCCACCTGTCAGCGACCAGGCGCCCCGCCTCCGCGCCGCGCCGCGCCGGCCGAGTCCGCCGCCGCCCCGAGTCCTCCGCTCGCGCCGCCACCGCAACCGCCGCCGCAACCGCCGCCCCCGAGTTCGCCGCGTCGTCGACTCGGTCTCCACCGGCCGCTCCGCCCTAGCCGGCGCCACCACCTATAAAATCCTCGCGCCGCCGCCCCGTCGCCACTTTCCCCTCTCCGCCCGAAGCTCCCCTCCGTCGCCGTCAGCCGCCGATTTCCCCGTCGGCTGTCGGACGTCGCCGCCCACCCGCGTCACCACCTCCGCCTCGGCTTCACCGATCTCCCGCCGGCCTCCGTCACTGCCGGTGTGCACCCGAGCGTCGTCGCCGCCCCTTCGTCCCTCCCGCCGCCGTGCTCGTCGTCTCGACGCCGTCGGCCGATCTCGTCACCACGCGTCGCCAGCCGCCGCGCGTCTGCGTCATCACCGCCGCCTCGCCCTCGCCGACGCGCCGCCTTCTTTGTCGCCGCCGGTGAGCGTTTCTCCTCTCCCTCTCCCGTTTCCCTCATCATCGCCCCTGAGCTCACCCCCGCGCCGTCGTCGTCGGACTCCGCCGGTCACCGGCGGCCCCTGCCAGACCGTCGCCTAGCTCCGCCGTTGTCACGCTGTCCTCGCGCCACCCGCGCCTTCCCGCATGGCTGCTTCCCGCGCCCGCCCGCCGTCGCCGTGCCGCTCTGCCGTCGTCGCCGTGCGCCGCGCTCGGTCGCGTGCCACGCACTGTCGTCGGACGCCGGTCGTCGTCGCGCCGTCGTCACCGTCGCCGCCCGCTTGTCGCCGCCCGACGTCGTCGCCGACGCCGTCGTTGCTGCGCCGTCGCCGCCTCCCCGGCTGAATGCCGCATCCCATCCCCCTCTCCCTCGCGACGTCGTCGCTGAGCTCCTCCGCCCGCCGCGCTGCTGGCTGACTCACCGCCGCGCCGCCCCGATCCCTCTCCCTCTCGGCCGTGTCTCCACGCCGCCGTTCCCCACTCCGTCGCAATCATCACCTTTGCGTCGCCGTCATTCCCTCCCGCCGCTCGTCGCCGCTCCGAGCCGCGCCACCCCATCGCTGTCTCCGCCTCCTCCGCGTCGACTCGTCATCGCCGTCCTCGCCACCACCTTCGCCATCGCCACCTCCCCTTTCTCCTCGGCCCTCGCCGTCTCCACCGCTCCCGCCGCCGCTGCTCGCACCGCCGATGTTCCCGCTTCCCGGCTGCCGTCGCCATTCGCCGCCGCCCGCCGGTTCGCGCCGCTCGTCGCCGGGCGCCGTCCTCCGCCGGTCGCCGTCCACCGCCGCCCGGGCGTTGCCGTCCCTCTCCCTCTCCCGGCCGGACCCCGCTCCCCTCCTCTCTGTTCCACGGTCGCCGACCGACGGGCCCCACCCGTCAGCCGTTCCCCGCCAGCCCCTTCCTCTCTCTCCTCCCCGGGCCCGCGTGTCAGTCTCTCCCTCTCCCCTTCTCTCACCGACAGGTGGTCCCCACCTGTCAGCCGTCAGCTCCTCTCTCCTCGCTGACGTCAGCAGCCCCATTAATTGCGCAATAATTGATTTAGGACTTTTCTGTTTAGTTTAAAAACCCAGAAAACTTCTAAAATTCATAAGTAATTCATCTAGTCTCCGTTTAGGTCCAGTCAAGTTTCATTAAATTCTTAAAAATGCCAAGAATCCATTAAAAATAGTTTCTTTCTCTGTTTCAGTAGTTTTATAGCCTGTTTTGTTTGTTTTGCCTTGTTTGTCGTAGGTTTTGACCCCGTCGAAGCGCCGTTCGTTCTCGAAGTCGTCGCCGAAGTTCCTCATGGGTCTAAGCAAGGCAAGTGGCACCCTTCTTTGATCATATTGAACCTATGTTTATAAAATCCCCCGCTTTTACATTCAAACATGCATTGTATTTAAATGTATTTACTTTATTTATCTATTGGGCAATTACCTCTATACCCGTTGATCCCCATTCACCATTATTGTCATCCCAGGGTTAATTTGACTAGAATTAGGGTTAGTCAATGCTTAGCCATGTTTAGTTCAACTAGCTCACCAATTCTTATTTGATTATTGATTAAACTTTGATAGACCTTTAATAGTTTTGATCATTATTCATTTCCCGAGGTGGATTAATACAACTAAAATATTGCTTATGGTGGGCTGTGGGTGCATGGTTTTGAGAGTCGTGCCCATGGCAATTAAGGACCGGTTCTCAGGAAACCCTGAAGGTCTTACACGTACTAACCACAAGCCAGAATGGGCAACGGTGAGACTCGTAATCTAGCTTGTCCCTATTCGACGTACCCAGGCAAGGGTAGGCGTGATGGAGTATGGACGGGCAATCGTGGTGTAACGAAAGCTTCTCCTGCTTCCGGATCTACCAAGGCACAAGAGGGGACTGCCCGACTTGGTGTAAAGGAGGGGGTGAGACCTGAAGTGTGGTGCGATTGTCTAGGTAGGGCTGGGTGAAAGGTCTTATCATGGTTTCCGTACTAAGGTATCGTGGTGATACGTTGGGGCATGGTAACATGCTTGGCAGCCATGTCTTGTGGGTAAAGTTGTACACCTCTGCAGAGTAAAACTATTCGAATAGCCGTGCCCGCGGTTATTGGGCGAACCGACAGACTCACTGGGATTAGTTGAACCCCTTTAATAATTTTATTAATCTTGGAACTGGCTTGACCCTGCGCAATGTGGTGTAACGTTGGCAGTGGTTTGGGTCTGTCGCAACGTGGTTTAACGTTGGGCAGAGGGTTGACCCTGTCGCTACGTGGTGTAACGTTCGACAGTGGTTTGGGCCTGTTGCAACGTGGTGTAACGTTGGACAGTGGATGATTATTTTAAATGTTTACTTTACTTTTATTTCAGTCTATTTTATCTACTGTTTTGCTAAATTACTGCAGCTTTTGTGCAATTTAACCTTAGCCTATCCTTGATACCCTGTTGCATTCGTTATTCTCCCCCTCTTGGGTGTTACTTGTTGAGTACGGTGGTTTGTACTCAGCCTTGCTTACTTTTTCCCCCACCAAAGCAAGTGCCAGAGCCTGTGTCAGAAGAAGGTTGTTCCGAGGGTTGAAGTGAGGTTCAGTCCGCCGTCGAGAGTGCCTGTGGTGTGGAGCCGTCATCGCCAGCTGAAGCTGAAGATTAGATGGTTTAGTTTGTTTTCCTTTTCCGCTGCATTTCGATAGATAATTGTTTTTATTTGTTTTTAAGTCGTGGAACTGTGTATTAATTTGTCATAGTATGTACTCGGGCTGATGCCTGGACCGAGAGTTAATACATGCTATTGTTCAGAAATTTGGTGTAAATTTCTGGGCGTGACACATCTGCAGACTGGCTTGATAACTGTTGTTGTATGAGAACTCTGCATACGGTAGATTCTTATCCCAAGTTCCACCAAAGTCGAGAGCGCAAGCTCTGAGCATATCCTCAAGAATCTGATTTACCCTCTCTGTCTGACCATGTGTCTGTGGATGATAAGCCGTACTGAAATTCAGTCGGGTTCTCAATTCTTCCTGTAGCTTTTGCCAAAACTTTGAGGTAAACTGACTTCCTCGGTTAGAAACGATCTTTTTAGGTACTCCATGTAGACACATGATCCTAGCCAAGTAAATCTCAGCTAATCTTTTCCCCGAGTAGGTAGTGTGAACTGGTATGAAATGAGCGACCTTTGTCAATCGATCAACAATTACCCAAATCGAGTCATGACCAGCAGTAGTCCTTGGTAGACCAGTGATGAAATCCATCCCGATTTCTTCCCATTTCCATTCTGGAATCTGGAGAGGTTGCAACAATCCTGCTGGCCTTTGGTGTTCTGCTTTGACTCGTTGACAAACATTGCACAAAGCGACATATTCTGCAATTTCTCTCTTCATACTAACCCACCAAAACTTTTCTTTGAGGTCTTGATACATCTTAGTACTCCCGGGGTGAATAGAGTACTGGGATTGATGGGCTTCTTGGAGTATCAACTCCTTCAACTCCCTGTTATCTGGTACGCACAACCTGTTTCCTATCCAGATTGTTCCGTGTTCATCTTCTGAAAAATCTCGAGCCTTACTGACTCGCATATTTTTCTTTAGCTCGGCTATCTCCGGATCATTTGCTTGGGATTGACGAACTTGATCCACCAAAGTGGGCTGCGCTTCTAGAGCTGCCACAAAACCTTCTTCGACTAAACCCAAATTTAGTCGTTCAAACTCCTGTTGTAACTGCTCACAAACTTCCGTTGACACCATAGCATTGCAGTAATTCTTCCGGCTCAAAGAATCTACAACTACATTTGCTTTGCCTGGATGGTAATGGATACTTAGATCATAATCCTTGATCAATTCCAACCATCTTCGCTGACGGAGGTTCAAATCCGGTTGTGTAAAGATATACTTTAAACTCTTATGATCCGTATATACTTCACACTTGTTACCAATTAAGTAGTGTCGCCAAATCTTTAGGGCATGCACCACAGCTGCTAGTTCCAAATCATGAGTCGGGTAGTTACCTTCATGTGGTCTCAACTGGCGAGTGGCGTAAGCAACCACCTTTCCTTCTTGCATTAGCACACATCCCAGTCCTAATCTGGATGCGTCACAGTAAACCTGGAAATCCTTCGTTTGATCCGGCAAAACCAACACGGGTGCCGAAACCAACCTTTGCTTGAGCTCTTCAAAACTCCTATCGCACTCACTAGACCACTTGAACTTCTCTTCCTTTTTTAACAACTGTGTCATTGGCTTGGGTATCTTCGAGAAATTCTCAATGAACCGGCGGTAATAGCCCGCAAGTCCTAAGAAACTCCTGATTTGGGAAACCGTCTTAGGCGGGGTCCACTTGATCACTGACTCCACATTACTGGGGTCCACTGCTACACCTTGGGCATTGATCACATGGCCAAGGAACTTCACTTCGTGCAGCTAGAAATCACACTTGCTGAACTTGGCATACGACTGGTGTTCTCTTAGCTTCTCTAGCACAATCCGCAAATGTTGCTCGTGCTCTTCTTCTGACTTGGAGTAGATAAGAATGTCATCGATGAAGACAACCACAAACTTATCCAGGTATTCCATGAACACCTTATTCATGAGATTCATGAAGAATGCCGGGGCATTGGTAAGTCCAAACGACATTACCGTACATTCATACAAGCCATAGCGAGTAGTGAATGCCGTCTTGGGAATATCTTCTTCCCGAATTCTTAACTGATGATACCCTGATCTCAAATCGATCTTGGAGAAAACTTTGGCTCCCTTCAACTGATCAAACAGATCATCAATCCTTGGTAGAGGATACTTATTTTTGATGGTGACATCGTTCAAAGCACGATAGTCCACACACATTCTCTTAGTTTTGTCCTTCTTCTTAACAAAAATAACCGGGGCACCCCAAGGCGAGGTACTCGGTCGGATATAACCTTTCTGAAGCTGTTCATCCACTTGCTTCTTCACTTCAGCCATCTCGTTGGCTGCCATCCTGTAGGGTCTCTTATAGATCGGTGCGGTTCCTGGTACCAAATCGATACGGAACTCGATCTCTCTTTCTGGCGGCATCGTTGTGAGATCATCTGGAAACATCTCCGGATACTCACAAACCACTGGTATGTCTTCCAACTTCTTCGAATCTTCGACTGTTTCCGAGGATTGCTCTTCGGCTTCCATCTGGTTCAAACAAGTCCTGGTTGGCACTGACTCCGGCGACTGATAAGTCACCACTTTACCACCTTCACTAGTCAAGGTGACTGTACGCTTGGCACAATCAATCACTCCTTGATGCTTGGTAAGCCAGTCCATTCCCAAAATGACATCTAGGTCTTTAGATTCGAGAAGGATGAGATTGGCTAGAAAGGGTGTCCCTTGGATTTTTACGGGCACGTCAGGGCTATAAAGGTCCGAAAACATACTATGCCCTGGAGTACTAACCCGCATCGGGGTTCTTAACTTTTCCCTTCTTAACCCAAGTAATCCCACAAACTTTCTTGAAATAAAAGAGTGTGTAGCACCAGAATCAAAAAGTACTGTAGCAGGTACGGAGTTGACAGGAAACGTACCCAGTATTACTTCTGGCGCAGCCTATGCTTCTTCGGCGGTGACATGATTCACATGAGCTTGCACGAACCTCTGCCCACTGCGCTTCAGCTTCGGGCACTTGTCAGCAAAGTGACTTGGGTCGCCACAGTTGTAGCACACCCCAGGCTTTGCACCTGCATCCTTCCTGACTGGAGGAGGTTGAGCTGTTGGTGGAGGAGCGTTCTGTTGCCGGGGAGCTGGTGCAGGGAGAGCACGCTGGGGTGGAGCACGCTGGGATGAACCATTGGAGAAGTTGCTGGGGTTGTATGGACGATGTTGGCGGACAATAAAGGTTGATTGCCCGTGTTGCTGATTCTGAGGATAGGGGCCGGTGTGGAATCGGGGCTTCTGAGGAGGCGGCTGGTTAGACCTGGACTGTGAAGCCTTCCTCTTTCTATCCATCTGGAGGTGCTGGTCCTCTTGACGGATGGCTTTATCCACTAGCTTCTCAAAGTCAGCATAGTCGCCCGAAAGCAACTGCTTCTTCAGCTCATCATCCAAACCTCCAAGGAATTTTTCTTGCCTTTCGGCGTCGGTGCGAACATCCTCAGGGGCATATCGCGCTAGGTGATTGAACTCATGAAGGTACTCTGTCACCGTCTTGGTACCTTGCTGCAAAGCGCAGAACTCACGCTTCTTCTGTGTGACTATCCCATCAGGGATATGGGCCTTGCGGAAGTTAAGACAGAATTCCGCCCAAGTCACTTCCGTGGTAGCGGTGCGGGTAACCAGGAAATTATCCCACCAAGCAGAGGCGGGACCCATTAGTTGATGTGTGGCAAAGGAGACCTTCTCTTGGTCAGTGCACTGCAGAAGATTGAGCTTCTTCTTGATGGCATGGAGCCAATCACTTGCCTCCATGGGGTTGGTGGTGCTTGAGAAGGTAGGGGGACGAACACGGAGGAACTCCGGTAACTTGGACTGCACAGGGGGTGGTCCATGCCGTTGCTGGTTATTCTGGTTCTGATTCAAGAGTTGCTGTAGCACTTGTTGGTGTTGCTGCTGTTGCTGTTGCATCTGCTGCATCATCCAAGAGAGCATCTGCGTCTGGCTAGCAAGAATCTGGGCAAGCGACGGGTTCTCTGGTGGAGGCGGCGGGGGCGGTCCTCCGGTGCTGGACTGGTCAGTGTCACGATTGCCGTGGCTGGTGTTCACCATCTGCAGGAGCGGGAGGAACAGAAAGAGAAAGAAGAAAAAGAAACGACTAAGCAAACAGGGGCTTTATTTAATTAGTGAACAATAATTGTCTTGCTTAAGAAACACACTTAAAAACCACACAACTCCTGGCGGCACAACCATAACCCCACTACTGCTATGGTTCACCACTAGCCCCAAACGAAGCAAACCTAACACACCAAAACTAGCACACAACGACTAAAAACGAAGCTAAGGGCGACGTCTAAGGCACGGAAGGAGAGCGGCGATCGACGACGGGAGATGGGTCTTCTTCCTCGTCTTTAGAGCGGCTTCTTGAGTTGCTGGGGAGGCCATCTTCATCTTCACCAGAAGCGGACTCACTGCTGCTCGAGACTAAGACGACCCTGTTGCGGTTCCTTGCAGCGTTGAACGGGGAGACACCTTCCTCGGGCACTGGGGTCGGAGAGGTTGGCACCATCTGCATCAGGGGTCTTGGTTCATCCGGGGCACCAGGGTAAGACTAAACTCTGGGCGGCCCACGGGTTCGCTTCCTTGCCGTAGTGCGAAACCTTGCACCACCGGGCTCTGGGAGTCCTTTAAGCCTGGCGTTCTCCTTCTTCAACCGATCGATCTCATCTTGCAGACGGACGATCTGGGTAAGGTTGGCGTCGTTCAAGGCCTTGGTCGCTTCATGGAGATCTGATGCATCTGGTCGAGGCCCTGCAGCACCGTGCACATCCTACCGAAGGTAGGGTCTTGCTCACTTTGGGCAGACCGAAACCTATTGACCATGGAATTGGGTCCACGACTAGGGTGATACCGGTAAGCCGAATGACGAAACGTCAGGTCATGCCTGGCCCTGAGCGTTGTCATCAGACTGTAAGCAGCTTCCTGGCAGGCATGCTCGTGGGAACCTCCAACTCCTTCTGCTTCCAAGTTAGGGAGGAAACCGGGGATTCCATGTAGCTCCAATCTTACTCGGTGAGGAAACTCGCCTTCAAGAGGGTGAATCGTGGTGTACTCCGGCTCATAGGGGTATCCTGCTGTGAACGAGACTCTTGCCAACTCTGCCACGAATCCAGCCATTCCGTTTCCATGATGGTACAAGGGGTGGTCGGCCATCTAAAGAACACAAGGATTTGGAATCAATAGATGCAAAATTTTGTTTCAAGATAAATAAATCATAAAAGAAACAAAGTAAATAAACTTTTACCCGTAAATCGATTTACTTACGCTTTTCAACCAAAGGGGTTTTGTCTTTTTAAATCACTCACGCTTTTGAAAAACACTAACCCATTTTCAAAACACCCTAACTTTCACAAACTATGCACAAACATGAAAAGCAGAGGGCTCTTAGGGTTTCCATTGGGCTGATCCTACGGTCAAAGGTGGCTCTGATACCAACTTATCACGCCCAGAAATTCCTCACACGAATTTCTGAACTTAATTGTGTATTAAATCCCTGTCCAGGACCAGCCAGGGTACACAAAAAGACAATGTTGATTACATAACCATCGTTCTTAGAAACAACTGAAAATTACACTTATTCTAGCGGAAATGCAGTGGAAAGAAAAAGGTAGACTAGCTCCAGCGGGTACGGCTCCAGTCCACAGGCAACGCTTCGACGGCGGAACAGCTCACTCCTGAGAGGCACCTCCATCGGACTCGACTTCTAGCTCTGGGGTGGGAAACTTAAGCAAGGCTGAGTACAAACCACCGTACTCAACAAGTAACACGGACAAGGGGGAAAAATAAAATGATGCAAAGGGATTAACAAGGACAGGCTAGGGTTAGTTGCAATAAAGCGGCAGTTAAACAAATAACAGAGATTAAAAGAATAAAGGTAATTAAATACAGTAAAGCATAAGTAAATAACAGTTGCAAAATACCACAACATTGTCCAACGTTACACCACGTTGCAACAGGCCCAACCACTACTCAACGTTACACCACGTTGCAGTAGTCCCGAGTGATAACCAAATACTCAAGTTATTAAGGTTCACTAGTCACAGTGAAGCTGGGAGCTCGCCCGTAACCGTGGGCACGACTATTCGAATAGTTTATACTCTAATCAGAGGTGTACTACTGTACCCACAAGACACGACTCCACTACACTTGAACGTGCGCCGACATACCACCATGGTATACCGGAAAGGAGACCGTGATAGGACCTGTTACACAACCCTCCCTATTTAATCGTACCACACTTCAGGTTTCACCCCCTCCTTTACACCAAGTCGGGCAGTCCCCTCTTGTGCCTTGGTAGATCCGGAAGCAGCAGAGGCTTTCGTTACACCACGATTGCCTGTCCATACTCCATCACGCCTACCCTTGCCTGGGTACGTCAAATAGTTCGAAGTCATGCTTCAAATCCCACCTTACCCATTTTGGCATGTGGTTAGCACTTAATTACTTCCAGGGTTTCCCGTGAACCGGTCCTTAATCGCCATGGGTGCGACTCTCAAAACCATGCACCCACAGCCCACCATTAACAATATTTTAGTTGACATTAACCCGAACCGGGTAGTGAATCAATGTCTCAGCTATTCAGAACTAAGCATGATTAAATGTGATCCCATGAGCTATTTGTTCTAAGCACGGCTAAGCATTAACCTAGACCTAGCTCTAATCAAGTTACCCCTGGTCCAGCAATGAATAAAGTTGGATAAACAACGGCATAATAATAAGGTTTACCCGAAAATAGCGTAAAGTAAACACTTTAATTAAAACGATGCATATTTGAAATAATAAAGCAGGGAATTTGCAATAATGGGTTCAATATGTTCAAGGATGAGTGTCACTTGCCTTGCTCTGGCCCTTGGGGAACTTCGGCGATGATCTCGAAGTAAACCGGCTCTTCGGCGGGGTCCGAATCTAAGCGACAAAGCACAAAAATAAATAAAACAGGCACAAACTCTACTGAAACAGCAAAAGAAACTATTTTTAATGGATTCTTGACGATTTTATGAATTTAATGAAATTTGAATGGACCTAAACGGAGACTAGATGAATTACTTATGAATTTTAGATGTTTTCTGGGTTTTTTAGCTAAACAGAAAAGTCCTAAATCAATTATTGCGCAATTAATGGGGCTGCTGACATCAGCGAGGAGAGAGAAAGCTGACGGCTGACTGGTGGGCACCACCTGTCGGTGAGAGAGAGGGGGAGGGAGAGACTGACACGCGGGCCCGGGGAGGAGAGAGAGGAGGAGGGGCACGGGGAACGGCTGACGGGTGGGGCCCACTCGTCAGCGAGAGGGGAACAGAGAGGAGGGGAGCAGAGCGCACGGCTCGCACGGACGGCGGTGGCCGGCGGGAGCTGCGGGCGACGCGGCGGCGGCGGCGCATGGCGACGGCGACGGCGGCACGACGGCGACGGCGCGACGACGACGACCGGCGAGCGGCGACGGCGCGACGGCGACGACGGCCGAGGCGGCGACGCACGCGGCGCAACCTGGCAGAGCAACGGCGACGGCTGGCACGGCGACAGCCGGCGAGCGGCGAGCGCGGACACGCGCGGGCACAAGCGACGGCGGCTAGCCGACGGCGACGCGAAGGCGACAACGACCGCAGCGGCCGGTGGCGAGGACGAGCTTTGCACTCGTCTGGCGACGGCGCGCGACTCGGCGTCGGTCGGCCGGAAAGGGGGAGAGAGAGGGGAGGAGGGTGCGGGTGCTCACCGGCGGCGGCGAGAGCGCAGGCGGGTCGGCGAGGTCGAGGCGGAGGCGATGACGCGGCTAGGCGGCGACGATCGGCGACTGGTGGCGGGATTGCACGGCGGCGGCGAACGGCGACAGCGCGGCGGCAACTCAAGCGGACGGCGGATAGTGAGCGACGGCGCGCGGCGGCTCGGGATTTATAGGGTGGCGACACCGGCTAGGGCGGGCGGAGGTTGGAGACCGAGTCGGGGACGACGCGGTCTCGGCGGCGGCGGTTGCGGCGGTGGTGGTTGCGGCCACGGCACGGAGTCGGACTCGGCGCGGAGACGGCGCGGCGCGGGCTGGCGCGGGGGCGGCGAAACGGTCACTGACAGGTGGGCCCCACCTGTCAGTGGCGTGGGAGAGGAGGGAGGCGGCGCAGACTCGCGGCGCGAGCGCGGACGCGGGAGCTGGGCCGAGCAGCGGCCCAGGCGGGGGCGCGCGCGGGCGGAGGGGAGCGGCCGGCGCAACTGGGCCGACCGAGGGGGAGTAGGCCGGCTCGGCTGGGCCGGCCCGGGAAGAAAAAGAAGAAGAAAAAGAAAAGGAAAAAGAGAGAGGGAGGAAAATTGGACTTCGGCCCAATTTGAGAAGGAAGGGAAAAAGAAAGGAAAAAGGAGGGAAAAAGGAAAACCCCACTTTTGCCGAGTTTTAAATTAATTTGTTTGGCCAAATTTTATACTTCTGCAATTTAAATTTAAATCCAATTAGTCGATTTGCGAGGCTCGATTTAATTGAATTAATTCCTTTTAGAGGGATTCTTCCTGAGTTAATTAAGCCAATTGTTATTTATGGATTTCTTTTTACGGTTTAGGCTTAGGACGAAACTCCGGGCGTGACAATTACCTCTGGTTAGCCGCTCATGCGATTACCTCTGGTAACGCCATCCTATGCCGCCAATCTGGTTACGCCGCTCCTGAGATTAACTTGATCGCGTTGCTCCCATGCCGTCAATCAGATCGTCGAGATCCAGAGAAATACCGGTAGATGAAAGCAGAATATGTAGATTGAATGCTCTCAACTTTATTGCTTCAACTAGTATTTACAAAGTGCAACAACAGCACTCCTCTCAAAATTGTTGATCTAGAATGAACAACTATTCAACTCTAATTTTCTAATTCTAAATGTCCAAAAGCACACCGGGGGCATACCCCTCGGTACCTATTTATATCAACAAAATCTTTCTCTGACTAGGAATCAGACTCCTTATCCTAGTAGGACTCATCTCCAAAATTATCTCTAATTAGAACCCAAACCAAATCTCGGTGCTACAGTAACGCGGCCGCTACAGTAGTCCGGGTCCGCTACAGTAATCCGATCCGGTTCGCTACAGTGCCCAAACCCGTTTGCTACAGTACCGTGCTACTATAGCGATCCGATTCATATAGCAACTTCCTCTTTTTTCTTATCCGATTTACTTCGCGATTTTCCGGCGATTACACAAGCAACATGTGAAGCCCGTTACGATTCCACCTCACACGGTGTTCCTCCACCACGTGTCACCTCGTATTCAACATCGTCACCCAGCATTCTCGATCGTCCGGACCTCAGCTCCTCCCTGGGCTTAGTCACGATCCCACCGCCGTTGACCGATATTGACTTTCGAGAATCATGACTCCAGTCCAACCATGTCACATGGCATCCCAACGATCCAGACCTCGGTTCCTCCCTGAACTTAGTCATGGTCTGCATCCCGACCATCCATTGACCACAGTTGACCTTAAGTCACCTGCACACACAGAGACAAACCAACCGCTTCTGGGCACAGATATCGCAACCTGACCCACATTAGTCACACACACTCACACCAACACAATAACTGTTTTCAGACCAAATTCTGTCACTTCAAAAGCCAATTGTTCATCACAATATATTGATCATGACTATGATCTTACATGCACCACCGCCATGTTGGACGCATCAACTTCATCGCCGCTAAGTGGTAATCTATTTACCATGTGGGCCATGTCTCTCTTCGACATCAGGATTGCACCACCAAATCATGATCGCATTCGTATGTTGGCCGTCATCATCGCCATTAACAAGAGTACTTGTGGAATATCGAACAAATAAGTCACTTTCATGCTTAGTACATTTTCTGTAAAAGTTTCCTCTTTCTCCATCTTTCGACTGCCCACTCTGAGTGGTTTTCACCCTTAGCAAGCCAGTCGGGGGTTATACTGTATTATGTCATACGGTTCTTTTAAAACTCTATTGTTTAAAAGCTCTTATTTGATCATGAGATCAATATCTGAATAAAGCTAAACAAACTTCGCGGCTACACCCTACTTACTGCACCAAACAGAGAAATACGCTACGCTCCGCGTTGGTTACATCTACTCGGGGGCTGTCGGGATGTGTACACAGCATAAGTTTACACAACCCATTTCAGATTGCAAGATCTAAATTCAGAATAAAGACTTAAAGCAATAGCAAAACAGTTTACATTACAGACAAACAAATGTCTTGCAAAAGACAGGTTACTGCTAATGGCTATATTACGTATTTGCAGGTTAAGGGCCCGAACTATGGAGTTGGTACGGGCTTTAGCCTCTTCCGTTAGCGCCAACACCTTCTTCGAATTGCAATCGACTGCAAATCCTTTGACGGTGGCTAAAAATACTACTCAGGGACAAAGGGACTTCATTGTGGCAAAAGCTTAGCAAGCCACTATCATCGCCATGTCCCTCACATGGTCTGACGTAGAGTTTAAGCTGGTCGCCATAGTCTCGAACGACCCGAAGATCGCCAAGGCTGCAGAAGCAAACCGGTCCCGAGTAGGCTCGACTACTTTAAGTTTGGCCTCAATATTGGCTTCTGCGCCACGAGTGCTCTATCGCACCAAATCTTCGAAATTGTCGAACTAAAACAGTTCAATGGCTCCAAATCTTCAAAATTGACTAGGTGTTACTATGTCCATCCATGGGCCTAGCGAACCGATGTGTAAAACTCCGTGCTGTCATAGTTGATACCATGTCGACGAGAACGTTGCCAGTTTATGGTTCGCCCAAACGGTGACATAAAATTCATGTTTCCTCACATTTCTGGAATCAACGGTGCGCGCATATAATGGGGCTATAATTGTTTTTACATAGGCACTATTTGATATCGCTCATGTCACATAATTGCGCTTTTTAGCCTGTGCCTAAACTTTGAGTAAACCCGAATATACTCGGTACTAAACTCGGCGGTAACCGTTAGGCAGTACTACATACCCTAATCTAGAGGCACAATGTAATTATAAATTACATGTCTGGGGAGACACGGCACAAAAACCATCTCCAAACCACACGGGTTCAAATCGCTCGGAGAGAGCAACCAGAGCTGGATACCACTTGGGTTCGAAAGCACTCAGAACAGTGTTGCTCGAGTCGAAAAACTTAAAACTTCAAGAAACATATATTGGGTAACAGTCCATAGAAGACTCTATGTTTAATTGTTACACATTTTAAGCATAGAGTCGGGGCTACAACTATTAGGTGCATCTCCGATGCACCTAAGCCTTTTTTTATACAGTCTCGAAAAGACTCGATTGATGCACCTATTCCTTTCTTTCATTTGGAGCCATCCACAACCTCTACAATCACCATAGAGTACTCGGGATCACTCGGGAACCACTTGTGGAACGCCTAGGAAGCACTCAGATAATTTCAATCGTACTATGTGAAGATATGCCTAATGATCAACAATCTACACTAATGATTTGCGCGGCTATGAACAACTCCGGGGGCTGCTGTGGAATACCTGTACTAGGGGTATCCGTAGACTATTGTATACATAGAGTCATAGGAGTACCGAATAGAAAGAAGATTATATCTATATGGTATTAACCGGAGTTTAGTAACTGTTGGGTTGCATGCCGCACGTACCGGACCCGAGTTGTAACCAAATTAGGATAGATCTTAGTCTTATCATATTAGGACTCTACCTGCAAGCCCTATCCCCCACTATATAAGGGGGACAGGGGCACCCCTCATGGGGCGACGGTCAGACATACGACATATTCAAATCGGCTATTCTCTAGTTGATTTGGCCATAATCAAATACAATCGCCAAGCAGGAGTAGGTTGTTATCTCGCTAATCGAGAGCCTAAACCTAGGTACCCTTGTGTCTTCATCCTAACCATCGATCTTTATGCCTCGCTAGCCACCCCATATATATTGCCGATATTGAAATCATTGACAGAGTTGAAGACATCAAATCAGCATGTATGGTAGGTGCTAAAACTGATTTGCATCTTTGCATGAACTATTAGTGAGTTTAGAAAAGTTGGCATGCATATTAAGAATTTGTATGTTCTATAGAATATATAAGTGTGTGACACACCCAAAATTTTAAGGTACAAAAGCCATACTACTAAGTTCAACCTCGGATTAGTTCACTTAAAAAAATAAATTCATCTTACAAATTTATGCAAAGTACAGAAGCCATCCTACTAAGTTAACATAAGCATGGAAATATCATATGAAAATTATGAATTTATCTAGATTTCCACACAACACATTTGAGGCACACCATAACCAATTTAAATTGAATTCATCATTTCATACATTTGGTTTTCTATCATTCGCAAACTTATATTGTATTTTTATTTTGCTTAATTTTAATTCACTACTAGAGATTGGACTTTTCCGTGCGGTCAAAATGCATTTTCCCGTGCGGACGTCCCTCCCGTCTACACCCAGGGTTGTGCAAAAATCAATATTTTCTTGTGCAGGCACCAAACCACATGGTATAATCCATTATCCCGTGAGGTCGACATAACGGAACCGCACGGGATAATCGATTATCCTGTGCGGTTGCCTTAAGTCGATCACACGAGATAATTGTTTATCCCGTGTGGTTCGGTTATGTCGACCGCATGGGATAACGGATTATCCTATTTGGCTAGCATGTGCTATCCCGTGCATTCAGCCTAACACATGCTAGCCATATCACATATCATCCTAAGTCCCAAGTTTCACATGTTACAACTTTTGCATATAGCAAATACAACATCTCATAATATGAAAAAAATTAACATCTCTCACATCAAAAGATGAACATTTCTAAATACCACATCTCACATTTTTTTAGATATCAAATAACACATCTCACAATTTGTACAATATCAAATAGGCTGATGTGGTCGGTGCCGGTAGCGGCTTGGTGGAGGCCGGCGGCGCTGATCGGGAGGAGGTCGGTGGCTTGGGCGAGGAGGCCGGATGGCTTCTTGGTGGAGGAGATCGGTGGCGGCTATGTCATGGACGCTGGCGGTGGTTGTGGAGGAGGCCAGTGGCGGCTGCATGGTGGAGGCCGGCATCTTGCGGGAGGAGGCGTCGTGCAGCCCAGCATCGAGGGGAAGGACATCGGCGGCTTCTTGGTGGAGAAGATCGTCGGGGGCTTCGTCGTGGAGGCTGGCGGCATATTGTCGATGCCGTCGGTGAGGAGGAGGTCGGCGATGGTGAGGGGGAGGTGGAGAGGTGGCTTGGGGTGGGGGAGAATTCATAGCGGCTAATCTAGGCGTTGGCGGCGGTGAGGGCGAGGAGGAGGGGAGGCGGTGGCGACGAGGGCGAGGAGGTAAGGTGGCGGTTGGGCTAGAATTTATATAGGCACGCACCATCGCGTGCGGGCGTCTTAAAATGACCGCACGGGAAGATGTATTTTCTTGTGCGGTCCTCTTAACCCAACCGCACGGATAATCATTTTCCTATGCTGTCGTCTTAACCCAACTCCACGGGATAATGCCACTATCCCGTGCGGTTGGGTTAAGACGATCACACGAGAAAGTGCATCTTCCCGTGCAGGTAACGGCCTGAAACCGATCTACCAATTTTTCCAGGCAGAGCCACTTATGGCCCGCCTAGAAATAAAAGGGGCTAGCATCCATAAAAATCATTCATGTAGTAGTGATTACAGCTGATGGCCGGCCTTAATTATGGAAAACCTATACACTTTGTGAGGTGAGCATGGGACACTTTGTGATATGAGTAGGGGTGGCCCGATATTTTAGTGAATCAGATAACTACGATTTGAGCAAAGAAGTTCTTGACCTGACTATAACCGTACTAAATGTTGTTGTGTTGTGCCTTAGCGACTGATACACCTCTCTTGGCATTGACGATCTTGTTTGCACAGATCAACCCTATTCTTGCAAGCAATTGAGAACAAGCAAGAACAAGATAAAAGGAATCTAATTTGCAAATAGTAATTAAGTCTCAAGATAAATGATATAACTGATAAAGTGGGGTTTCGAACATGTAAGCAAGAATCCTAGCCAGATGGGTAATTCCATGGAAGTAGCAATAGCTAAACTTTGATCAAATAATCAAAACCTAAATAACCCTAAAGGAATAGCTAACTATCTAAATAGGTGGAGAAGGTCTTTGGTGCAGCCTCCCCCGGGTTGGGGTGTAGCCACCCTTCGGTCCTTCTTGGGCCGGGGTCCCAGACAAAATTATAAGCCATAGGCTATGGGTGATGCAAGACCTTGTTTTTGTGATTCCTATTGACTCGGATGGAATTTGACAATGAGGTCAGATCCGTTGGAAAAAGGACTCTGAAACATTTCCGAAAAAGGACTCATGGGCTAAAAAAGAAGCATGTAGGATGATTTTGCGATCATTTGACGTCAGCATTGCATCAAGTGGCCGAATTGAATTCTAGAACGTTTTGAACATGGTCTTCATCTTTTGATGCACCATGACAAGCATGGCCCACATACATATGTGCCTCCTTACATGTTGTGTGTCACGCCCGGAGTTTTGTCCTAAGCCTAAAATCGTAAAAAGAAATTCGTAAATAACAATTGGCTTAATTAACTCAGGAAAAATCCCTCTAAAAGGAATTAATTCAGTTAAATCAAGGCTCGCAAATCGACTAACAGGATTTAAATTTAAATTGCAGAAGTATAAAATTTGGCCAAACAAATTAATTTAAAACTCGGCAAAAGTGGGGTTTTCCTTTTTCCCTCCTTTTTCCTTTCTTTTTTCCCTTCCTTCTCAAATTGGGCCGAAGTCCAATTTTCCTCCTCTCCCTTTTTCTTTTTCTTTTTCCTCCTTCCCGGGCCGGCCCAGCCGAGCCGGCCCACCTCTCCCCGCCCGGCCGGCCCAGCCGAGCTGGCCTTCCACGCGCGCGCGCCTCCTCCCGGCCGGGCCGCCTCGGCCCAGCTCGCCCGCTCGCGCGTTCGCGCGACGCCGCGCCACGAAGTCCGCCTCGCCTCCCTCCTCCCTCGCGCCACTGACAGGTGGGGCCCACCTGTCAGCGACCAGGTTCCGTCAGCAGCCCGCGCCCGCGCCGCATCGCGCTAGCCGAGTCCGCCGCCGCCCCGAGTCCTCCGCCGCGCCGCCGCTGCAACCACCGCCGCAACCGCCGCAGCCGAGTTCGCCGCGTCGTCGACTCGGTCTCCACCGGCCGCTCCGCCCTAGCCGGCGCCACCGCCTATAAAATCCTCGCGCCGCCGCCCCGCCGCCACTTTCCCCTCTCCGCCCGAAGCTCCCCTCCGTCGCCGTTAGCCGCCGATTTCCCCGTCGGCCGTTGGACGTCGCCGCCCACCAGCGTCACCACCTTCGCCTCGGCTTCGCCGACCTTCCGCCGGCCCTCGTCGCCACCGGTGGTCGTCGAGCTTCGTCGTCGCCCCTTCGTCCCTCCCGCCGCCGTGCCCCGTCGTCTCGACCCCGTCGGCCGATCACGCCCACGAACGTCGCACGCTGTCGCTCGTCCGCGTCTCCACCTCTGCCTCCTCCTCGCCGACCTGCTGCCGCTCCCCGTCGCCACTGGTGAGCGCTCCGCTCCTCTCTCCCTCTTTCTTCCCTCTTCGCCGCCGCTGCCGACCTCCCCGTGCAATCGGTAAGTGCCGGTCGCCGTCCGCTGCGTCGCCCGCTTGTCGCCTTCTCGTCGTCGTCGTCACGCCGTTGTTGCCGTGCCGTTCGCCATCGCCGCCGTGCGCCACTGCTCCGGTTGCGCCGCCGCTCCGGTCGCGTCCGCCGCTCAGCTGCCAAGCTGCGTCGCTGCCTGGCCGACTCCACCTCACTCCTCCCTCGTGCTCCCGCCTAGCTCCTCTGGCCGCACCCGGTCCGCGCCGCCGCTGCGCAGCGCCGTCGCACCACCATCGCCTGGCGCCGACCGATCTCATCGCATCGGCCGTCGTCGCCGCGCCACCCCGGTGAGCCCGCTCTCCTCCCTTCCTCTGTTTCTTCGTGCGACCGCAAGTGCGCCCCGCCGCTCGCCGTCGGCCGACGTCCTCCGCCGCCACCCGATCCCGCGAGCCGTCGTTTGGTGTCGGGCGCTGCCGGCGCTCGCCGTTGCATCTCCGCCCTTCGCCACCATCGTCGCGCGGCCACCAAGCCTTCGCTGCCGGCGCCCGTCGTCGCCTCCACCTTCCGGCGCCATCGCCATCGCCCCTCCACCTGCCGTCTTCGTCGCCGCGCCGTCGCCGTGGTGGCCCGCCGCCGCTAGAGCGCCGCCGAACCTGGCGCGTTGTCGCCGCCTCTTCCCCGTGCCGGCGTCCGTCGCCGTCTTTCCCTCCCGCCGCTCGTCGCCGCTCCGAGCCGCGCCCCCCCGTCGCTATCTTCGCCTCCTCCGCGCCGACTCGTCGTCGCCGTTCTCGTCACCACCTTCGCCACCGCCACCTCCCCTTTTCCTCGGCCCTCGCCGTCTCCGCCGTCCCCCGCCGGTCGCCGTCCACCGCCGTCGGACGTCGCCGCCCCTCTCCCTCTCCCGGCCAGACCCCGCTCCCCTCCGCTCTGTTCCGCGGTCGCCGACCGACGGGTCCCACTCGTCAGCCGTTCCCCGCCAGCCCCTTCCTCTCTCCTCCCCGGGCCCGCGTGTCAGCCGCCCATTCCCCCTCTCTCCCACTGACAGGTGGTCCCCACCTGTCAGCCGTCAGCTTCCTCTCTCCTCGCTGACGTCAGCAGCCCCATTAATTGCGCAATAATTGATTTAGGACTTTTCTGTTTAGCTAAAAAACCCAGAAAACTTCTAAAACTCATAAGTAATTCATCTAGTCTCCGTTTAGGTCCATTCAAGTTTCATTAAATTCATAAAATTATCAAGAACCCATTAAAAATAGTTTCTTTCTCTGTTTCAGTAGTTTTATAGCCTGTTTTGTTTGTTTTGCCTCGTTTGTCGTAGGTGTTGACCCCGTCGAAGCGCCGTTCGTTCTCGAAGTCGTCGCCGAAGTTCCTCGTGGGTCTAAGCAAGGCAAGTGGCACCCTTCTTTGATCATATTGAACCTATGTTTATAAAATCCCCCGCTTTTACATTCAAACATGCATTGTTTTATGCAAATCTATTTATTGTATTTATCTATTGGGCTTTTACCTATATATCCGTTGATTCCCATTTATTATTGTCATCCCAGGGTTAATTTGACTAGAATTAGGGTTAGTCAATGCTTAGCCATGCTTAGTTCAACTAGCTCACCAATTATTATTTAATTATTGTTGCACTTTGGTACACCTTCGATGGTTGTTATCATTATTCATTTCCCGAGGTGGATTAATACAACTAAAATATTGCTTATGGTGGGCTGTGGGTGCATGGTTTTGAGAGTCGTGCCCATGGCAATTAAGGACCGGTTCTCAGGAAACCCTGCAGGTCTTACACGTACTAACCACAAGCCAGAATGGGCAACGGTGAGACTCGTAATCTAGCTTGTCCCTATTCGACGTACCCAGGCAAGGGTAGGCGTGATGGAGTATGGACGGGCAATCGTGGTGTAACGAAAGCTTCTCCTGCTTCCGGATCTACCAAGGCACAAGAGGGGACTGCCCGACTTGGTGTAAAGGAGGGGGTGAAACCTGAAGTGTGGTGCGATTGTCTAGGGAGGGTTAGGTGAAAGGTCTTATCATGGTTTCCGTACTGAGGTATCGTGGTGATACGTTGGGGCATGGTAACATGCTTGGCAGCCATGTCTTGTGGGTAAAGTTGTACACCTCTGCAGAGTAAAACTATTCGAATAGCCGTGCCCGCGGTTATTGGGCGAACCGACAGACTCACTGGGATTAGTTGAACCCCTTTAATAATTTGATTAATCTTGGAACTGGTTTGACCCTGCGCAATGTGGTGTAACGTTGGCAGTGGTTTGGGTCTGTCGCAACGTGGTTTAACGTTGGACAGAGGGTTGACCCTGTCGCTACGTGGTGTAACGTTCGACAGCGGTCTGGGCCTGTTGCAACGTGGTGTAACGTTGGACAGTGGATGATTATTTTAAATGTTTACTTTACTTTTATTTCAGTTTATTTTATCTACTGTTTTGCTAAATTACTGCAGCTTTTGTGCAAGTTAACCTTAGCCTTTCCTTGTTACCCTATTGCATTCATTATTCTCCCTCTCTTGGGTGTTACTTGTTGAGTACGGTGGTTTGTACTCAGCCTTGCTTAATTTTCCCCCACCAGAGCAAGTGCCAGAGCCGGTGTCAGAAGAAGGCTGTTCCGAAGGTTGAAGTGAGGTTCAGTCCGCCGTCGAGAATGCCTGTGGTGTGGAGCCGTCTTCACCAGCTGAAGCTGAAGATTAGTTGGTCTAGTCTTGTTTTCCTTTTCCGCTGCATTTCGATAGATAATTGTTTTTATTTGTTTTTAAGTCGTGGAACTGTGTATTAATTTGTCATAGTGTGTACTCGGGCTGATGCCTGGACCGAGATTTAATACATGCTATTGTGCAGAAATTCGTGTGAGGAATTTCTGGGCGTGACATTGTGCATACCTAAACAAACAAATATATACATTTACATCATTAGGTAACGTTGTATTTGTAATGCAGTTAAATTTGAGCTTCTTATAAAACGACTTCAACTCAGAGTATATGATGTGATCAATGATGCATCCTTGGCAGGCATGGTCTCATCACTTTGTAGCAACTCTAAATCTATTAGTGCATAGCAATATGATTTGATTTGATTTGTTCTGAATAAACATAACACAAATTCAATTATTGCTAAGTGTTTTTCCTCGAATTAGATAGTTTTAGTTGTAATATTTTGATTTGCACGTGGGTAGAAATCCCAAATTAAATATTTATAAACCTTTTGGCCTCATAGTAGATTGATTCATCTTAAACTCTGAATCTTAACGTGCATTGGAATTTAAAAGTTAGTAGTGAAACACTTTATCTTACAAATCTCAGTCTAATATCGTATACAAATTTAAATATATCATATATGCAACAAGAAGTTGTTGTACATAAATGTTACAAATCCATGAAACTAGTAAAAGAGTTTTAACTCATTTGATTCTCGCCAATATTTTATTTATCCTATTTCTTGTACATGGACGACATATTCAAGATAAGATATGATAATTAAATTATTCATATGTTTACAATTTTAAATTTTTCACTTTTCACCATCGATGATATGTTAAACAAATACATTCCAGACCATAAATATACATTACAGACCATAAATATTAACTATCATATGTACCAAATGGATGTTGGGTGTGTTATTTGAAATTATTTATTATCACCAGCTAAAGTTTTCATCCTACATAAATCAGCCTAACAAATGGAGTGTGTCTTGAAGTATCAACTCGATCTAATGAGATTGACTAAAGAGTGAGTTTTTTTACGTACTTATTACAAATACGAGATATTTGTAAAATAATTTCAATCCATTTGATTCTCTCCCATATCTCACCCATCCTTTTTCTGTACAAATACGAGATATTCATGATATTTATATAGCTAGAGAATTAAACAATATGTGCAGAAGTAATGCATGCATTTCTTGGGATAGCTAACTGGCCGAAGATCAAATAAACACCAATCGCGTGTGAGAGAACAGGCCATACTCGTCACAAGTAGTGCTGCAAACCACAGCCGTGCTTTGCATGCTTGACAGGTGAAGCAACCGCCGCCGCTGCAGACATATAGTCGTGTGCAAACACCTCAGTTCTCGTGAGCGTTCGGCGCTGTGGCGCTGAAAACATGTGGAAACACACGAGGTTCTTCCCTCGGAAGGCTGAGCGAGATCTCTAGCCATGGAAGGGACACGGACTTTGTCAGTTCAGACAATCGATGGCTGGCAGGGCCTTCCCAAGACGATGGCAGCACATATATAGCCACCGGTTGTCTATCCGCCAAATACGAACTGATAATTGTTAGATTTTGCTGTGTTTCTCGTATAATAATAAGTACACTTTAAAATTTATATTTGTCTCAGATAATATATTTATAACATTTATATAGTACTAGTTATCCCATCAATCACAGAATATTCAAATCACTATCTATTTTACTCTAATGTATCTCTCACTGTTTATCGTCTTGTTAATTAATGAGTGACAATTAACTATTCTTTTCACTAGTACAAAAGTGATTTTCCTATACAAGACCCCATGATTTTTGCAAACGGAAGATAATTAGTGGCGTCTGCAAAAATCAAGGGTCATTTTCCCATACGACTGCTTAAGTTGCCCGTATTGAAAAATCGATTTTCCCATATGGGCCTCTTAAGAGGGCCTCATTTTTGCATGCAGCTTATTTAAGCGCCCGTATGGAAAAAAATCGATTTTTCCATATGGACCACTTAAGCAACCGTATGCGAAAATAAAATTTGAAAAATTTAAAACTAGTGTATCTTACTCATATGAACTCCGAATTGGATGATTTTTTTCCTGAATATTTCTAAAATCAAGCTCTATCATTTTATTGTGTTCTTACTGGTATTATATTGCCTATTTTTTCTTATGACTTTGTTTTATCAATGAAAATTTTGAATTCCAAAACTTCAAATAATATTTTGAAGAAATAAATGAGTTCAACCGAAAAAGTCATCAATAACAAAGTTGTATAACTCATCAAGATCTATAACTTCTATTTTGGTCATCTCTTCGTCCGACAAAGTGATTTGTAAGAGATGTATAAGATATGTATATAATGTGAATAAGCTTACAAATCACTTTCTCGGATGAAGAAATGATTAAAATAGAAGTTATAGATCTTGATGAGTTATACAACTTTATTACTGACGACTTTTTCAGATGAAATCATTTAGTATTTCAAAATATTGTTTGAAGTTGTCATAATTTGAAATTCCTATTAAAACTATTCAAACAAAGTCATATAGAAAAATAACCAATACAAAAGTTATAGATCTTGATAAGTTATACAACTTTGTTTTTGACAACTTTTCCATTTGAAATCATTTACTACCTGAAAAATTATTTGAATTTTTTATATTTTAAAATTCAATTTTTTTGTAGTTCAATCAAACTTGAATGAAGAAAGGAACAAAAAAAAATCGGTAGATCTCAACGAGTTCTAAAACTTTATTTTTGGCAACTTTTTCATACAAGTTCATTTAACATCATAAAATTTGATTTAAAGTTCTCACATTTTTAAATTAATTTTTTAATAACTCTTTTCACATGCGGTCCACCTAAGGAGCCACATGTAAAAATCTATTTTTGCATGCGGCTCCTTTAACTGGACCGCATGTAATTTTTTCCCTCGTCCGCACTTCAAAAATTTTCTTGTCCTCTCCTCTCCTCTCTCTGATATCTCACCTCTCTCTTTTTCTTTCTCTTCCTCTCTCTCACTCTCTTTCTCTTCCTCTCTCTATTTATCTCCTCGATCTGCGCCTGGCCGAGGAGCCGGCCCCGGGAGCAAGCAGCGGGCGCTGTGGTAGAACAGCCGACGCTGGGGCCGGGACGAGAAGGAGGTGGCGGGAGCGAACAGCGGTGGCGGATGGGAGCGAGCAATGGCCAGACGGAGCGGATCCGGCGCAGGGTGACCTCCATCCCGCGGATCTGACAGCGGCGGCGGGAGCAAGCGGCGGTCAATGGGAGCGAGCTGCCAGTGCCGAGAGCGAGCAGTGGCGGCACATGGGCGATGATGACGACGATGACACCGACCCCGACAACAACGACGTGGGTGGCAGGGGCGGCGGCAACCCCGACAACGACGATCCGGCGGCGGAGAGCCTCGTCCCGCCAGGATCCTGTGGCGGCGGGTCTCGTCCCACCCATATCCGGAGGCGGGAGCGGCCGGTGGGAGCGGGAGCTGGTGGCGGCGGCGGCGGCGGGAGCGAGGGCAGGTCGTGGCAGATGGCTAGGGTTTGTTTTTTTGGAATTTTTTTTTTTCTGGTTTTTCTCTTTGCATGCGGTCGGCTTAAGCACCCGCATACAAAAATTGGATTTTTGCATGCGGGTGCCCTGGACGCATGGAAAGTTGGAGATCTTTGTAGACGATTTCTTGCATGCAGCTGTGCCAACCGCATGCGAAAATCGTGTTTGTCCGTTTGCAAAAACCGATTCTGTAGTAGTGTTTGCAACTAATTTGACTCTACAATACTAGAAATGCACTTGTTTTGCGACATGGGAGTCTTTAGTTAATTATGTATCTAGTGCTGGTACTGAGACACCGGTGCAAAACTAAATATAGATATGCTTATCATACTATATATATATAGTAATATTCGATAGATATATACTTTCTGTATCTATATGAATTATTATCGTAGTTCTATAAATTTATTCGGATATAACATTTATGTAGAAAACATGGTACGGCAAGGGTCTTGGGTCTTGTGATTGGGGGCCCAGCGCGGCCACACTGCTTCCCCGTAGGGCCGGCCACGATGTACGTATCTACTACACAATGACTACTTAAATGATCCTAAGGTGATTCTTATATGTGTCCTTCCCCAAAAACCAACACATAAGAGGAAATTTTCACCTTGCATACAGAGATAATATTTGCACCATTTATTTAATGAACCGGTAACAAAAATCCACCTAAGCCTAAATATTAAGCCAAACTCCTGTCTCTCTTCTCCCCCGCCACACTCTTACTCACACGCACCCCTTTGTCTTTCTCTCGGCCTCCCTCGATCATCTCCCTGTCTTCCGCCCTCTGCTCCCTCTCCTGTCACCTCTTGCTGGTTGCCATCGCTGGTTGGATGTGGTGAATTTCATGCACAACTGTATTATGTGGAAAAATACGTGTTCTAGCAACGACCATGACGGTAGGTGCTAAAACATGAATTGAAAGAGAGAGCATAAATATGCATAATATTTAGTTTCATTGAATCAATTTAAAGCATTATTGTTGATAAATGGAATATAACGTCATGGACATTGGCTTGCGGTAGCATGCTTGGCAATATCATCATGAAAAAGTTGTATGTTCACTGCTACATAAACTACTCATCCGTAATGCCACATCTTTGATGGATGACCATGACCCATCACACAAGATCTTATCTCTAATACAACAAAAAGGACCCATTTAAAATCACAACGTAGCACTCGACCCGTCTTATATGCATAGTTATCTATGATGGGTCACAGTTCTGACCAAAGACTAATCATCAATCTCATGCCACAATGCAACACACCAGCCCATTGATAGTGTTGCGGTTCGTTTGTGTGTTCTCGTTCTAGTTCGGCTTGTTAGGCTCGTGTGAAGCCCAAGTATTCGGTTGGTAAGTTTGTATAGGTTTTTGTCAGCTTATATACCTAGTTCACCTCAAGCATATCACCTTCGGTTAACCAATTAACCCAAAACAAAGATGGAAGTGTAAGTGACGTGCTATGTGAACGTGGGTCCACTCATGGTGTAGAGTGGGTTGTGTGGATTTGGGGGCTGAGTTGTTATAGGTGGTATCAGAGTCTCAACCCACGCTCATGCTACACGGATGTGCGGATGTGGTGACTGCAGTGCCGTGGCACTGAGGGGAGATCCTAGGCATTCACTAATGCCCTGAGGGGGCGAGAGTGTAATACCGAGCCTATTGGTAGTGTTTTGATCCGTTTGTGAGTTCTCCTTCATATGGTTTGGGCCGGCTTATATATCCACTTCAGCCCAAGCATCGTACCTCGAAGTTAATCCTTTTACACAAAGCAAGGTTAGTGAGGTTCTATGACATTTAGAGTCTAGGATGTTACGGGGGAGGAAACATTCAGAGTGTAATACCCCATAACATTGGCAGTGCTTTCCCGTTTGGTTTGTGGGATTAATCCCACATGGTAAATTTAGTTAGGTTTAGGCTGGATTATATACCCAGCTCATCCCAAACGTAGTACCTACGGATTAACCCTTTTAAACGAAGTGAGGACAAAAGTGTAAATGGAGTGTTGTGTGGATGTTGGTCCACTCGTTGTGTAAAGTGTGTTATATGTATTTAGGGGCTGGCGTGTGTTACCACCAAAGTTTTATAAAATTCCTTATTGGATTCAGATAAGAAAAGACGCAATCACCGATGGAAAATTTATCTGCAAGAGTTCAAATTCAACAGAGAATCATGAAGACCAATGCATGGCAGAGTTAGTTTAGAATTTTTCCTTTATCTCTAAGAGAGTTACAGTCCAATCAGGACTTATTATTTCCTTTATCTAACAGGGAACAGTATCGTATCCAATAGGGATTAGAGTCTAAATAGGATTTGTTATTTCCTTTTATCTATTAGGAATCGTGTGTTGTATCCGACATAGACTACTATCCATCCATGGGTATAAATATATATGCCCAGAATCGTTGTAAATCATCGACATCTATATTATATAGATCAATTACTCTCGGCGCATCACCACCCGAAAGGGGCAAGTCCTAACCGGGGTTGTATCGTCTCAATCACCGGCAAAGGGGTAAGTCCAATGTTCCGCCGGCCCCAGCGATCGTATCGGCTAGATCAGAACTACCTGTTTCAATCCGATCTTCTGATCTACTTGTACAGTTGCTAGTCATCATATCAGTTTCAGCTAAGGTTACCTTCATATCTTGAGTTGATCTGGTCGACCACTTTGGGTGATCTACGTTGGTTTGATATTTGTTATTTGACATATTCAATCCAAAATTGTCTCGGTTTTGTCTGATCTATTGGATTGTGTTTGTCAAATAATTTATATCAGATAGATGTATCTTGCTCATTGTTTTATCGGAGTTCCTGCCGATAAGTTATCATTCACCGGCTCATCAGCATGGTAGCGATCTAGATCTATTTAATATCTATCCTAACATTGCTAGGCATAATATTAAATTGTCTTGGTTTGGTCCAATCTTCCATGATTATTCCAAATAAGCTAGGGTAGATATTTTATAGATCTTGGTCAGTTATCAGTTGATTATAGCCGATGGTCTTTGCCGATCTACATGTTAACCATATTTATACCAATAGAGTTGTTGATTGCCTTACTGCATTATGTTTACACCAATCGACTTTATTTATTTAGATCGGTAGTTATTTATGATGCATCGGTTTTTGAGGATTACATGCAAATGGATTTTAGCCGACCGTAACACATGATTCATTTTTTAAATAATTCAAGTATATTTCTATTGAGTTTCTAGCCAATCCAAGTTCTCAACATCCGATTGTTCAGCCTATTGGCCTAGCACTACTACATCAACATCTCATTGTACTTGTGGTCATCCCTCTAGAGGTAGACATCACAAAAGATGAGGTTTGTTTCTGAGCATTTCTCAAAAGAATTGTTGTTGCATGACATTTTGTCATCCTCGTCGACCCCGGCTGCGTTTGCTCTTCTTGGCACTCTAGCCCATTTGTACCAGGCCCTCCTGATCTGACAATAGGCACAAGGATGGTAGGCATGTGATGACAGACTCCCGTACTTGGATATGTTGGTCAGATCCATTCTGTTGTTGATGAATGTGTAGTGTCACAATGTAATGTGAAAACCATATGCGGAGGAAGGGAATGGAGTTGACAGGTGGGTTCCACCTATCAGTCTTGTGGGGAGGAGAGGGAGGAATCGTGGACTCTGGGCATGAGTAGGCCGTGGGGCGGCCTGGCCCAGTGTGTGAGGAGGAAGCGAGGAAAGACGAAGGCATCGGGTAGAGAGAGAAGGGGAGGAAGCGAGAGGGGAGAGCAAGCGGGCTGGGGAGAGAAGTGATAGGCTGGCGGGAGAGAGGTGGGCCGCCGACCCACTGTGTGGAGAAAGAAGAAAGAAAAGAGAGAAACGAAAGGGGAAAAATTGAGAAAGAGGAAGGAAAAAGGAAAAATAAAAAGGAAAAAGTAGGGAAAAAGAAATGAAGGAAAAAGAGAAAGGACTTGCCTCTAATTTTGCCAAATTTTATTAAATTTTTTAAGCAAATTTTATACTCTGAAATTTATAAATAAATTCTATTAATTATTTTTAACACTGATGGGACATTTTAAAATATCCGAAAAGCTTTCAATTAATTTAATTAACTTGCACAGGATTTTTCTCCTAAATGACTTGAACAAATTGTTTTTAGAAGATTTCTTTAATGATTTTAGGCTTAGGATAAAACTCAAGGTGTGACACAACTATACTCAAGACAAAGCCAAAAGCCAGCAAACAGCTCCTCTGCAGTGACCAATCTCCTCGCGATGATTCATTCTGCAAAAAAATCCTCCCACTCCACCCCGAACACCGCCAGGGTGTGAAAAGCCAGCACATCTTCTCTATTATAGATATCTCTTGGGGACAATCATAATGATGATCGTATCACATAGTATGTTTGGACAAAAAAGTAGATGAAGTATAAATAATAGTAACAGGTAAAACTTGCTGGTGAATTGATATGGTGGCAAATAAAACACCATATCAATTCACCAGCAAGTTTTACCTGTTACTATTATTTATAATTCATTGGATTTTATGAAAAGGTCCCCAAGGAGATACCACAAATTTAGGCGACACTGATGAACAAAATATAACCCATCACGAGGAGAATTATTGTTCCTTCGGTGCTACCTAGCAGTACAAGAAATCTCATGATATATGACGTTTAATTTACGTCATAAACACTGGAAAATATGTCATGTTTCAAAATTTGTGACGTTTGTGTAACGAAAATACATTCGTCACCTATCATGCGTCTCTAATCATGTTCTATGACGAAAATGTATTTTTTCGTCACAAATCTAGTGACGATCCTTATTTCATCATTAGTTTATGACACTTGCTTTCGTCATTATTAAGCCTAGAAAACGTCATGATTTATGTTGTGGCCTACTAAAATCATTGTAATAAGCAACCAATTTATGGGCTAAGCCCATTTAGAAGCCTACCTAGATTTATGCCTAGCCCGTTTATCAATTTAAATTATTTTCAGCACATATTTGCATTGGTATCAAATACCAGGTGGAACAAGCCCATTTTAAAAGCCCATAGACCCCAATATTTGTAGCCATTAGCATCCCGTTAAATTTAGGTATAGCCCATGTAAGGCACGACAATTAACACTGATTTTCAGGTCATCTGTATTGCATCAATTTGTATTAGTAACATTATAATAAATGAGTCAACAAAATATACATATTATAATAGACTCAAAGGTATATAACACAATTACATCCAAAATACAACTAAATATACATCCCTTATACAAGACTAGCCTAATCAACACTCAAGTCATGCCTGTCCAAATACAAGTTTAGACACAACTTCACTAACTAAAAACCAAAAGAGTTCATCCGTGCATGTTACCATTATACTCTGTCCTTCCAAAGACATGGTGATATTGCTTGTCATGGTATTGTAAGACACATTCTCAACCTGCATGGTATTGTAAGTCCTCGCGTCGCACCACCTCCCTCACGTGCCAGCGTGCCACCACCCGCTCACTGCTCGGTCTCGGCACGACTGAGCCATTCCTCCGCTCCTTTGTTTTGTGCCACCGGCTGGTGAGGTCCACCTGTCGGTAAGCCACCCCATTGACCGTTGGGGGTCGGCTGTCGCCGCCTCTTCCCTTGGCTTGTGCCGCTAACAGCATGGGCCCATGTGTCAGCGCTTCTTTCGTGTCACCACCGCTGACATCAACGACCTCCAATAACTGCACAATAAATGATTAAGGATTTTTCATTTTAGCTTAAAAAGACAGAAAACTTCTAAAATTCATACAAAATTCATCTAGTCTCCGTTTTTGCCCAGTCAAATTTCATTAAATCCCCAAAAATACCAAGAATCCATTAAAAATAGTTTCTTTTTTGTTTTAGTAATTTTATAGCCAGTTTTTGCTTGTTTTCCCTTTTTGTCGTGCCAATCATTTTCGGAGCTGACGCAGAGCTTCCTCATGGTTCATAGAAAGGCAAGTGGCACCCCGACGTTGAACATATTGATCCCATGATTATAAAATTCCTGTTTTCCATTCAACTATGCATTGTATTTATATGTATTTACTTTATTTACTTATTGGGCGATTACCTATTATTCGTCCGTTGATTACCATTTATTAATCTTGTTATAGCAGGGGTTAATTTGATTAAATTAGGCTTAGGTAATGCTTATCAATGCTTAGTTAAGTTAGCTCATGGGACTTCATTTAATTAATGCTGGACTTTAATAGATGATGATCACGATTAATTACGTGATGAGGATAATGATAACTAAAATATTGTTTATCGTGGGTTGAGGTGCATTGTTTTGAGATCCGCACACATGAAAATTAAGAACCGTTTCCTGGGAAATTATGAAAATCTTATACATACTAACCACAAGCCAGAATATGCAACGGTGGGAATTGAAGTCTAGCTTCGAACTATTCGATGTACCCAGGCAAGGGTGAGCGTGATGGAGTATGGATCAACCACGCGACATTCTATGTTGCTTCTGAATTCACCTAGGCACAAGAGGTGAACTGCCCAACTTGGTGTAAAGGAGGGGGCGGAACCTGCAGTGTATTGTGATTGAATAGGGAGGGTTATACGACGGGTCCTATAACAGTTCCCCTTTCAATGTTAAAATTAAAAATCTAGAACTGCTTAGAAAACAATGAATAACAATATTCATTAGTTTAATCACTTTTCTACTCTTCTCAAAACAAAAGCTAATAACACGTAATTTTTTATCTGATCTTTGGTTTAGACTTTAGAATAACACTAGATAATTAGTAATTGTGGGAGCAGAGCCCCCGAAGAACTAGATCATTTTATGAACCAATTACAATGTTGAAGTAGTCTTGGCATCAAGTTAAACAATAATATCACAAGTTCGCGACTATGAATGCTCACACTTTGTACAGACACCCAACTTTATTAAGAAAGACAAAGTTCACACAAGAAATAAGTAAATAAGAAAAGAAAAGAACAACAATGTTACAATGAGTTAATTTGATTTACAACGACTCATGAACAAGTCAAACACGAATATGGCCAAACCAACAACCGACCTTTTGACAGAATGAATTAGTGTTTCTTCAGGTCCTACTAATCTAGTGATATAGAAGATTAGCACCAGATAACACAAGCCATTTTACATCATTTAGTCCAAAAGGTAGACTCTACATAAAATTATGTTGCATAGGGACAGTAGGTGAAACTTTTTTTTTGGGAAGGAAAAAAGCTATCTATTTAACGGCAGAGTAGTTAGCATCATTTTTTCTCAGGTAGCTTCCATGCAATGAAAATGTTGTTTTTGATTCTCTCCATCATCTCACCATATGTATTTCTTACCGAGTGATAGAATTATAAGCATGATTTGGGAGTAATTAATTAAAAAGCTGTAGGTATATATAGCTAGACAGAACATCTATATAACTTCTTGATGTGCATATTGCCATGCATTTGAATGTAGAAGAGCGCATATACAGTGTGTGAGTAAAAGTACACAGCAGCGAACATGCAAGCAGAGTGTTTAACAGTTCAGCCTCATTCCGTGTGAGCTCCTCATGATCGGTGTATGCTCAAGTGCAATATGACAGGCAACCTGTGTGTCCTTGCCCTGAATCATGTGAGTATTACTTATTATGACTATTGGAGCATAGTACCTTTCTAAACAATTGATAATTTTACACACAGATAATTCATGCATGCACTATCTTATAAGTTGCACGTAAATGCCATGGATTAACCCTTGTTTGAATTTGGTTGTCACAATTCCGATCAGAGAAACGATGGAAAAAATGTATTTTACATCCATTAAATATAAAAGTGAGTTTGATTTTTGCTTAAGCCGAAACGTGGTAAAATGCATCTCTCATCTCTTAAAATCGGTGGAAATTAGGTGGCAAGGCAATATTTGTGTCAGTTTTTTTTAAGATCTGCTGCATATATTGCTGATTTGACTTGGTACTCATCTCGTGTGGTGCTGACCTAACACTTGAAGCAAAATTAGAAACTAAAAATTGAAAATAAACATGTAAAACACATGTGTAGTAAAAAAATATATAAAAATACAATGGGATCCATATGTCAGCGTGACCCAGTTCCTCCAGCTTGAATATATTTCTTGTGAGCTCAACAAGAACCAACGATGAATTGAAGCTGATGCAGGGCAAGGTAAGCAAAAAAAGATCCAAATTTCACATCCTGTATTCGAAAACTCACATAACTTTTCTGCTTAACCAATCCATCCATTGTTGTTCTAGATAGGGGCAAAATCTCCGTGCTTCACCAGAAGTAGTACTAGCACTAGTCTTCTTGCATTTCAATTCAGGTGCACTGCACTAGTTATGATCGCACCGGTAATAGATACCGTTGTATCCATGTCCATCCTATCGGGATTGAAACTGAGCAATATGTTGTTAGAGAAGTGCTTGCGTCATCGAGCGAGGCTACTCAAATTAAAACTGCACATATCTGAAAAAGTGTTGTACCAGCAAAAGAAACAAAGATACACCTGTAAAAAAGAACAGAGCAAATATACAACGATACTCACCCCATACCTAATAATAATATTTTTATACCGTAATTGTCACTTTATGTGTAGGGCTGAAAACGGAGCGGATAGTTTCTGTCCGCTCCGGAAAAAAATGGATATGAAGGTAGCTCGGAGCGGATATTTCCTGGATAACTCGGATATGGATACGGATACGGATAATTTTCTTCGGATACAAATACGAATACGGTATGGCAGTTTCCAACGGATATGGATATTCCGACGGATATCCGAAGATTGTAATGAGTGGATATCTGCGAACACCTGAAATCAGTTTAGTCCACTTGATTTCAGCTCTGGCCCATCAACCAGTTTACTGCAAAACTGTTTTAGTGCTATTAGACTATCAGTATTTGTTGAACTCATTATGTGCTATGTGGTGAACTTATGTCACTATCTATTACACATGAAATTAAATGTAACGTGTTTAATCTACGATAAGGTCTAAAATGACAACTATCTCGATTAAGTTAGCTATATATATATGTGGTGCTATTTGTCTTTATGAACGGTTTGAGTGGTTTGTATGTTCTAAGAAATGTTTATTTTCATATTCGTGTTCGACTACATTCTATCCTTATTCGTATTCGAGATAATTCGTATTTGTTTCCGTATCCGAGATATTCGTATCCGTTTCCGTATCCGCCTAAAAATATGAAAACAAATACGGTACGTGTGTTATCCGTCCGTATTCGCTCCGTTTTCAGCCTTATCTATGGGTGGACAGCGATCATACTTTTGACAGTAATTGCGTGCTATAAGGTTGTTCGCTTTTAAATGAACTGCTAATTTTTAAAAGCAAACAATTAATACTCACACCGTAAAATTGTTTTCTTTTAAATGTGAAAAACTGGGTGAGATATAGCAACACAATCGAGACTGAAACACCGTGTTCAAAAAAATGACGAGAATTCTCATACACCTATATGATATTAATATTATAATATAGGACAATAATTATGAATGGAGTTTCTAGTATAATAAACGGAGTGATTGGTTGCGATCACTACGTTATATATTTCGTGGCAAATCACACACTTTATTCCAATGCTTATGAGAGGTGTCATAACCTATGGTTTTCTCTAATGTGTTAGGCCATGTTCATTTAATCAGAAAAGAGGTGTTAGTTATATGGCACGTAAAACGTAATAATAAGTTAATATATAATTAATTAATTATTAATTAAAAAAGAGAGTGGCGCTGAATCCCAGAAAGTTGTCAACATGCGTGCGCGTCGGTGACGCGTGATCGGCCGTGGCGCTGGCGATGAAGCAGATAGCGAAGAGCAGAAGGCGTAACCCACCGTAGCAATTTGAAGAAATAATACACAGCACGGCACTGGCCGGTAGGGGTGGATAGAAAGCTCGTGGCTCGTTAGCTTGCTCGACTCGAGATAAACTCGGCTCAGCTCGGCTCGTTTCATTTTTCTAACGAGCCGAGTTAGTATTTTAGCTCGTTAGAGATAACGAGCCAGCTCGAGCTGGCTCGTGAGCTGCTCGTGAGCCTAACGAGCTACATCAAAGATACACGATTCGCCGGCATTCATTGATTCCACCCCGAAAAGCATATGTTCAATACTTTATAGGTTCGTCATGTGATTTGTTGGTTCAAACTTTAATATTTAGATACAATTTCATATGATTTGCATGTTTGAACTGAAAATTTGCTTGTATAATCTATTGAAAAATTGTTTAAGCTAACTTTTCATGCACCGCTCGCGAGCCTAACGAGCCAGCTCGAGCTTTGTAACGAGCCGAGCCGAGCTGGCTCATTATCCACCCCTACTGGCCGGCGATTTCTTAGGCCACCTCCAGTAGATATCTATAAACTCTCTATAATCTACTCTATATAACTTTTTAATAGAAGAGAAATAAAAGGTATCTCTTAATCAAGGGATAGTGTCTTGCACATATTTTAATATCATGTGAGAATGAATTATAGGATCATTTGTACTGAGTTATTTGCTAAGAGCTAGACCGTTGAAAAGTTATCTTTTAGATTACTTAGAGATAGTATGTTATCGCTATTGTTGGAGGTGGCCTTAGCATACATAGGTGATGACTGAGGATAGGAACAACAGGAGGATCATAGGGAAAAAGATAAACGATATATTTTTAAATACAAAATTATGAATAAAAATTTAATATACGTATTCTTACAGATCTAAAAGTCAAAGCCGTGAAATAAACTTCGATGAAAAAACCCTAAAATCAACTCCAAATTTGGGAAAAAGACAAACGATATATTTATAATTAAAAAAATTATGAATAAAAATTTGATATACGTATTTTTAGAGATCTAAAAGTCAAAGTCATGAAGCAAACTTTGACAAAGAAAACCCTAAAATCAACTCCAAACTTAAAATTTTAATTTTAAATTTTGGCTTATAAACATTTGTGTGAGGGAAAAGATGGGGTCGTAAATTAAGGGGGGCCTCGGTTTGTCTTCGTCAATTGGTTGGACAGCCGCTTATGTTACAGCTACGTATGCTCGGCCGATCCAAGTGCTGAACGGTGAAGTAACTAAAATGGCCGCTGAAGCAGTAGACTTCTCAATGTCTCAAATTTAAATGGCCGATCAAATTTCTTATTTAGTCTCATAAATTGAACGGCAAATAGATGATGGCACTGTGCGTGGCGGTTTCGTGTGAAACGATATATGTCAGGAATTTCATGCTCATCAACTTGCAGAGAGAAATCGACCGAAGTAAGTGGAAGACGAGAAAAAAAATAGGGTTAATCGATTCCATGCCACTGTAAATATGTCTATTTAGAAAAATACCATTATAATTCATATATCGGGTGGTACAATTTTTTAAAATCAGATCCATGCCACTACCATGACTTTTCTTCCGTCGGACTCGTCACCACCTCCGGTAAGACGGCAGCTGCGGAGGCGAAGACGACGACGGAGCCGACGGCTCCAGCAGTGGGGTCGGTGACCGGCGGAATGGGCGGGGGGCTTGGACAGGAGCACGAAGAGCGTCGTGAGCGCGGATATCCCGGCCGGCGAGGAGGAAGCTGACGACGATGTCGCGAAGGAACTTGTCCTCCGCGGCGCCATGCGCGTCTCCGGCCGAGGCCATGAACCGGGACAGGAGGTCATGGCTGTTCCCGAAGCCCAGCTTCTGGCGCTCCTGGATCATCGCCGCCGCAAGCCCATTGATGAGCCTGATGGCCTTCTTGATCTCCCTCTCGGACCCGATGTTAAGCACGCGCTTCATCTTCCACAGCAACGGCGACGCCGCGGCGCCCCGCATGGCGGAGAGCCGTGAGGTGGTGTCGAACGCGTTCGCTAGCTAGCTCCGACACGGGCATGTCCCGGTCGAGGCAGCCCGAGTCCAGGCGAAAGGAGATCTTGCAGATGGTGTCGAAGGCGAACCTGTTGGGATCGCTCCCTCTCTTCTGTAGTGTTTATCACAAACACTCACGTATTTTTTACTTGAGTCACACACACGAGTGAACAGATGGCACAAGCTAGAAATGCTTTTGGTTGATGCAGCCACCTTGCTCTTGTCGTTTTCCAGTCATTATATAGACTGATGTACATGCAAGAAGTTACAACCAACTAGCCAATCACCTGGCCAAAACTCACGCACCACGATTCCCACTAAGTGCTAATGACCAGGTAAACTAATTACATACATGCAAAATTAACTACCAACTTTGCCATGCACACACGTGAAACTTTGCTTGCAAGTTTCTACTCCTCCTGGGCGTCGGACAGCACCGGCATGAGCGGCGTCTCCACCTCCTGGGCGATGATCTTGAACGCGTAGGACCGCCAGAGACGCTGCCGAGCTCGAGGCTGGCCATCTTCCGCTGGTGGCGCCACGTGTCGCCGTCGACGTTGAAGATGCCGCCGCCGAGCAGGTCGCCGAGGAGCGCGGCGAAGGGCTTCCCCTTGGGGAACTTTTCGAAGCGGGTCTTGAGCATGTACTCGACGTTGGCCGTGACGGTGCAGCCGAGAACGTGGACATGGACGGTGCCCGTCGGCGAGCGGCGGAGCAGGTGCGCGTACTAGTCGCCGAGGTTGGTGAAGTCCCTCCTTCACGACCCGATCAGGTAGGCCGGCACACATGGCAGCTGCACCACGGCCACCGCCGGAGCAGCAGGAGCACGACGCCGAGCGCCGCCATGCACAGCGCGCACCCAAAGAACACGAGCCCCGCGCACCGCGCGTCCGACGGCAGCTCCACCAGGGCGTCCATGGCGGATCAGTTACACACATTCCACGGCAGTTCCTATCCAAGCACCCCGCCCATTCCGCCGGTCACCGACTCCGCTGCCGGAGCCATTGGCTCCATCGTCGTCTTCGCCTCTGCAGCTGCCGTCTTACCGGAGGCGGTGATGAGTCCGACGGAGAAGGAGGAGACAGAAGAAAACGGAAGGAAAAAGGCACATGGATACAAAAGTGACGGTAGTGGCATGGATCAAATTTCAACAAATTGCAGTGGGACCTACCCGAATACATGAATTGTAATGGTATTTTTCTAAATAGTCATATTTACATGCATGAAACTAATTAATCAAAAAATAAATAATGCGCGACCCAATACCACACAGAATAACAATGACAACAAAGAAAAAAATAAATGTTATCCAAATACAACGGGATTATACGATATAAAATAAATCCTCCAACTACAATTCATGTTCAAACATTATTAAATCGTTTCTTATATTCCTCAGGTACCAATTCTGCATTTTAATACATTATACTGCTGACATTTTTGCCAAAAGTTTAACCCTTAATCAATTATAAAAACATTTAATTATTATTGGAATTAGTACCAAGTATGTTTTAATTATGACTTTTACATATTTGCACCAACTTTATTAAATATTATGAATTGTCACACGAGTGACAAAATATGAACGCCATCATCTATTATGATATAGATACAGTACTATCAAATAAACTGAATCCTACTTTTTAGGGGCTGGAGCTGGGGGCCTTCCAGCCCCATCCCGCCCACCGGTTGCAAAATTATTGTACTACAAGTGGTCGGTATCCCAGCTTAAAATAGGTATGCAAATCTACGAACAAGCAATGAATCTTAATATTTCTTTCTATCAATTTTGCACAAAATAGATTAACTGAAATTGTAAATTTACAATGCGCTGCGCTCTAGTGCCCCATATGCGTACTCAGAAATCAAATCAACAATCACATCTCTCGCTTGCTCAGTCGCATGGCTTCAGCCCCTACCAAGTAGTTGTACTCCCCTTTCAAAACAAATCAACTTTTTAGTTTTTAGATACAATATTTGACTCTTCGTCTTATTCAAAATGCTTTTACGAGTAATAATTTTATTTTTATTAGATGATAAAACATAAATAGTACTTTATATGTGACTAATTTTTTTAAAAAATTTTAAAAATATTTCGAATAAGACGGATGATCAAACGCTCGAGACAAAAAAACTAAAAAGTTGGTTTTCTGTGGGACGGAGGGAGTATGCAGCTAAACAAGCGCTGCAAGCAGCCAAGTGGTTGCATATGTTCTGCATGGTTGATGCCTCCACATGCTCTGCTCCTCATTTCCAATCCGCTGCCGCTTCCACTTGACCACGCCGGCGCCAGCGTCCGGCGAGCACTTCGATCGCTCCCGCTATGACAAAACCGCGAGGGAATCAAGTGATCATGCTGCTGGGGCAGCGGATAAACGCAGTTTCAGGCATAGGTCTTACCCTTAGGCTGCGTTCATGTCCTCCTTTCTAATCCTCTATTCCTTTATTTCTAAGTACATATTTTCCGAACCGTTAAACCGTGTGTTTTTTCTAAAAATATTATAAAAAATTGCTTAAAAACATATTAATCTATTTTATATTTTTTTATAATTAATAGTTAATTAAATATGTATTAATCTTTACTATGTTTTTTTTGCCGGCTAACGAACACCACCTTCTATCCAATATCCAAAGGAACGTGGTCTCACTGAAGTAGTATGGATGGACGTCGCGTTGCTCTAGGTTCCCATGTACTATTATACTGTTCATCTGCGTTTACTTTTTACACTGTTCGTGGATTAGCTCCCGCGTGAAGCTAGCTCTTTCAGGCTCCAGTTTTGGACTCGCCACACGGTGACGAATCTAGGATTTTTAACTAAGAGTATGCACAATAAAAAAAATATCGCATACAATTTCGTAAATTTATTTTAAAAATCGTTAACAATCGTAAAATTGAGAACATGATTCAATTAATACATATCTACTAAATAACAAATTAAGGCTTAAATTCAGTATTAAATTGAAACCATTACTAAATACAATATAAGTAATTTAAAAATTGTACCAATATTTGAAATATATCCATAAAAGAGTACCATGGCTTACAATGCTATTTTTTGACTATTTTATTCTACACTTTCGAAGGGATGTAAAATGTATTGACGAAGATGGTAACCATCTACTACTCCAGTAGCTATATGTATATATATGTGTACATATATTAATCGAAATGGACTGAAACATCCCGAAATAAGATGCTTTCACTTTTCATCTTATTTGATTTTTTTTGGGATTAATATTTTTATTGTTAGTATGATAAAGCATAAAAAGTACTTTATGTGTGACTAATATTTTAAGTTTTTTATAAAATTTTTAAATAAGTTGAATAGTTAAATTTTGGACATAGAAATCGAAAAATGAAGTTATTATAGAACGAAAGGTCTTAGGTAGCTGGAACATCGATGCACTCTCTGAGTTGATTACTACCGTATGTGAATCCATGCTGTTTAATTCAAGATCGATTAAAATTAATTAATTAATTACTTAGTGTGCTGTTGGTTTATTTATAGGTGTTATTGCATACCTAATCTTATTTTGAAAGCCAACTATGTATTTGACCATATTTTTTTCACTTTACAGATTTAACCCGTTTTTCAAAAATAAAGGCGCCGTTTGACCCTGAAGGTAGGATACCGTCAGTTGGAAATGAAAAAAATTAAAAGAAAAAGAAAAAGACACGCTAAAAGACCAAAATACCCCCATCTCTCTCTCACTCACGCGAAAATACACCAGAGAGGCCGGCGGGGCGTCATCTGTGGCGCGGCCGGTGTCATTATGTGTATCTTTTATCAAAGCATTTTGTTTGGATGTTTTGAATTAGGAATGAGAATTCACGTTTTCTTAGAGCAAAACGGGCAATCAGTTGGATTTTTTGCTGTGATTTTTTGCAGGATCTGTAGAGAGCAGCCGGACCGCACTGGACTGGCCGGCGCGCCTCCACATCGCTGCCAAGGTCGCCGACGGCATGGCGTTCATGCATGATGCCCTGTGCGGCGACGGCGCGAACGCGAACTTGTCATTCTCGTCGTCCTCCTCCTCCGAGGAGAGCACGACGAGCCCTCCGCGTTCGGCGGCGGCGCCGCCGCGCACGACAACCTCAAGGCCTCCAACGTCCTCTTCACGGCCACCATGGAGCCCCGCATCAGCGAGTACGGCGTCACCGCGCCGCCGCTGCCGCCGCCGCCGTCGCAGTCGTCCGGGCCGTCTGAGGTGTTCGACCGCGTGACACCGCCGGCGACGACGTCGCCAGCGAACAGCCGATGGTTTGGCTTCTGCAGATCGCCATGAGGTGCATCGATGCCTCCTCACTGCCGCCGACCATGAGAGAGGTCGCCGGAATGGTGAACGCCATCTGCGAGGAGGACGACAGGTCGATCTCCTCGGAAGCATGAGCGCGACACGGACGAACACCAAGCAACTGAGCAGTATTTGCAGTGCAAAAATTACCTCACTGTGTGCAGTTTCGCAATTTTAGTTAATATGCTGTCAAAATTTTGTTAAAAAGCAGTCAAAACCATGTCAAAATTTTATTAAATTAATTTGGATTTGAACTGAAATTAGTTCAAATTTTAGTACATTTCTCGATTTAATCAAACTTCACTAAAATATCAAACAAATTTGTCTCAAATAGTAAACAAAAATAAATCAAATATTACAATTGTTACAAAGTATAGATGTACAAAATTGGGCCATATGTGCAACAATCATTTACAAGCAGGGTCAAATATACAAGAATAAAAACGTCTATTTATGTCTCATTTAACACCGTTAAGCTTACTTAACGGACTAAGGTTAATCAGCGTTTTTATTTTTAAAAAACATGGTTAAATCTGTAAAGTGAAAAAAGAAGAATCAAATATGCAGTTGGCTAGCAGTTATCCTATATCCCCTACTGCCAGCACGATGCCTGCATGGGCCGCGTCCCACCGCGCATCCCGCTTGCTGCCTGCAGCTGCCGCGGTGCCGTTGGTTGCCGCCTCGCGTCCGTAGGTTAGTTTTTCTTTTCTTTTTTGAAAAATACATATACGTATATGGGTATACAGTGTAGGAATACAGGGTATGCTAGGTATACCTGGCATACCCTGTCACCACACGGTATTCCACGGTCATTGTACGCCGCAAAGTATTCACAGTTTACAATAATTACTTTTGTATAGCTATGTCAGGTTCGACCATACCCTTGCTAGAATCTATTATGTATGTAAACTAATGGAAAAAGAAGCCACCAAGTTCATTCTCACTGGTTAGAAAATGCCACATTAATCGAGAGAAAATAGAAAAAAAGTGAAGGGTTGCATTTTTTGGATAAAAAAAGAACATAGATTTTTTTGGAAGGATTGGATTTTTTATATATAAAAATTAATAGGAAATAGAGCCACCACGTTCACTCTTACGGGCTAGAAAATCCCACGTTAATTAAGAAAAAATAAGAAAAAAAAGAAGGATTGGATTTTTTATATATAAAAATTAATAGGAAATAGAGACACCACGTTCACTCTTACGGGCTAGAAAATCCCACATTAATTAAGAAAAAATAAGAAAAAAAAGAAGGATTGGATTTCTTTTGGATAAAAAATGGATTTTTTTTCTTTGAAAGGATTGGATTTTAGTTTGAACGTGGACCGGACCAGGAGAAAAAAAACGTGATTTTTTGATAAAAACAGACCATGGATTTTTTTTGGGACGATTGGATTTTTTAATATGGATCGGACAAGTGGAAAAAAAACTTTAAAAAGTGATTTTTTTAATTAAAAAGTACATGATTTTTTGGAAAAAAAAATAACGTGGATTTTTTGAATGTGGATCGGAAAAGAAAAACTAGAAGAACGTAGGTTTTTTTAGAATCTTGATCGTATTGGATTTTTTTAATCTTGATTGGACAAGGAATTTTTTAAGAGAGAAAAACATGATTTTCCGGATAAAAAATAACATGATTTTTTGGATAAAAAAGGACGTGGATTTTTTTTAATCTGGATCGGACAAGGAGAAAAAGACATGCTTTTTTTTTAATAAAAGAACCCATTTTTTAGGATAAAAGGAAGGTGGACTTGTTTTTGGAATCGATTGGATTTTTTTGAATTTGGATCGGAAAAGGAGTTTATTTAGGAGAAAAAACGTGGTTTTTTGGATTTTTGGAATAAAAACAAAGATAATGGTTTTTTGATTGGAACATGAAAGGAAAAAATCAGCGTTTTTTAAGATCAAGTCGTCGAAGCTATGTCAGCCTTGGGTTCGAGGATGTACTTGTTACAATCTATTATATATAAAAAATAATACCAAAAGGAACTACCATGTTCACTCTCACGGAGTAGAAAATCTCATATTAATCGAGAGAAAATAAAAAAAAAAGATTCTGTTCCTTGCCACGTAGTCTGACACTGTTGAATTGTTCATCTATTTTTATAGATAAGGCCATGCAGGGGAAGGAGACACTACGTTGGTTTTATTTTGAAATCGTAATCCCTTTCTCACATCATGCGAACTCACGCTGCCACTATCCTCCGCCCTACACCGTTCACAATTTGTGTGGGTTTGCCAGAGAGTATAACGTAGGAGTTGTTTGGTTGGGCCTTTTTCAGCCTGCATCACTTACCATGGTAATCAAATCCGTTAGGAGCTATTTGTTTGCGAAGGCCCTCTAATCGAATACCGGCCCAATTATGCTCTGTTCCGCTCCCAGCTAAAGAGGTATCCTATTACGATATGGACAGGATGCGTCGCTAGGTATCTCGTGTCGCACACGAGTCGTCTCCCTCACCCCTATCGCACAGGTACGCTGCCCCCCCCCTTCCCCGCCGCACACATCGCCGTCGGGCGAGTCGCCGTCGAGCGCCGCCACCACCACTACCCCTGCGTGCTTTAGCTGTGCTGAGGCGATTTCCATTCTTATGATCTCTAGGTACACTACCTCCCCTTTGTTCCTGTTCTGTTTTGTTCTAATTTTAGTTCTCTAATTCTTGTATTAATGTTGATTACTTGCTCGACCCGGTAGTTAATTTAGTTCTGAAAAAACGTGTGATATTTTGATTTGTTCGATCTGATGCGTGTCGTAATCAAAAGCTTGTTTTCTGTTAATTATGTGTTCTAGCTGGTCTGATCATAAATTAATTAAAGTAGGTAATATAAAAAAATAGTTTTGCTCTCCATCGTCTAACGTTAATATTATCACATGTTAATGCAACATGTGCACCGCGTATCTCTGCACATGGGGATGTAAGTACTACAGTCTATCAAGAATGCATAGACAGGTTCTCCATTTCACCAAGGACAAGCACTGCGCTATTGTCAAGGGCAGATGTACTGCTCTGCTAATGATCACCCAGAGTCTGTAGCAACTTGCATCATGGTGAACTAACACTAATCCATAGACATATATTAAGGAGAAAACTATGCATCTGGATCTTATTTGTTAGTAGTAGCAAAGCACTTTCATCTGGTTAGCCACTTTTTTTGTGGATTAATTGGTTGGATGCTCCTAATAGGATAAACAAAACTGTTAATTTGCCAAGTAACTGAGTTTTACTCATTTATCACAAGAAACAGAATTTTCAAGAGACTTTAGCTCTGAAGTATATGTGCAATTATATTTTAATGTTAATTATGTGTGCTAGTTGGATATATTCTGCATATAGCTATTACCACGCGATCATTTTTTCTTATTGCTTATAGTTTTTGCATCTGATCTTTATTTTATTTTCATGAATATATTTTTTTCTTCCATTTTCAGATGAAGCAAAGAGAAATTGATGTACTGGTAGTGCAGTCACAACATTTGAAGCTTGTCACAACATTTTGGAGCTCATCTGGTATTTGTGACATTTATGCTAATTTGCATTTGAGATTGTTAAATTGGTAGCTCACATTTCAAGATTATATGCTTGCTATGCGCCCAGATTTTTGAGAACATGCATTATCTATGTTTATTGACAGATATTATTGCTACTAATAAAACTGCAGCTATATATGTGAGTTTAATTATTCATGTACAATTTGGTTGCAATCTATCTTGTTGTTGTTTGTATTCTTTGTTTCGTAAATTGTGATTAGCCTTCCCGGTAAGGTCAACCGGGTTTAAGGACGTGTTTGTTCACAGGCAAAATCGAGTTATATCGCGACTCCATCAAATTGAGTGATTATGAAAATCTATAGGAAGATCAGGAACCCTCGTCCACATCACCCCTCTCAAATATTTGGCCGAGTTTTTGTTTTGAAGCATTAGACTTTTGCTGGTAGCAGCACAGGACAAGATCCATTCCATGGAAATTTTTATTTTTCCTGAACCACAATATTCTGTATCACGCCAGTTATTTATCAAAGGGGGTTGCCGGAAATCCAACGCCTAAACATGGCGAAGCATCGCTCGGGCTGGTACTCTGGTGCAGTATGTCCACCTCCCTGCAGTCAAATTAAGGACCCAATTATAACGCACTTAAACAAATAAAAGCCTTAATATTCGACTTGAATTTAGTTTGATCTTGTTATGGCTTGAAGTGCCAGAATGGATGGATATCTTGTCTGGTATATATATTGGTTTTTCAGTCTAGACTATCAGTCATTTTAATACTTCCTTCATGCTAAAGTAGGTACAATTCGAACAAAATCTCCCCAGCTTATACCTTCAATAGAGTGAAGCACTTTTCAACGAATTTTGTGAGGCTTCAACTAATTCGTCCGCAAAACCTGTAAAGTCCGTATGCCACAAGGAGCTCTTGTGGTTTTGAAACAAAAAACGCAAAACTATTTGGCCAGAACCCAGAAGGGATGCCATATGGTAACAGCAGTGTCTCATGGTCCTTTTCATCGCATGACAACATTTTTTTTTTCTGGTGGCAATGACGATAAACCATTTGCCACAAATCTATAGATCTGAAACTAATTTTTTTGAGGATTTTATTTCCGAATTCACATTACAAAGGCTTTAGAGAAATAAAAGGCTCTGTTCTCATATTCAATATTTATAATCTGCCGTATATTCATTATATTTAATATTAGCAGAAAAAATATACACTAAAACTCACGATATTGTCGAGTTTTAGTTGCATTAAGGATTTGTAAGCTTGATTCTGTAACTTCATTCAAAATAACCTTTAAATAACCACAGGTATAACAAATTAACATGGATATGCTTGATGCGTTGTTACCTTAACAGTAGCGAATGTCAAATTGTTTCCATACGCTATGGTGAATCTGCAAATCAATTGTGTGTCAGATAGTTGTACATGGGAGCAGTTTTGTATATCCAAAACTTATTAGTGATGGATTTTGATTAAATCAAATCAAACAACGACACTATTCCAACAATCTTAAAACTTACCCTGCAGACTGGCCATCCACATGCCAAGCTCTCCAGTCATCCAAAATTGGATAGTTTAATGATCTCACCCAGGCTTGTGTGCCAAGAAATGGGATCACAGAATCGTGGTCACCGCTGCACATGACGAAGGTTTTTTTTATGTTGTTACACATAGATATGATATAGGAACAATTATCAAAATTGGAGTACACATGATGCCCTCTGGCTAACTAATCTGTCTAGTCTGTACATGGTAGAGGACAGATCTCTTGCTGGCAGCAATGGCAGAATTTACTTGATGACACCTCCAGTTGAGTGGACATAATAATCAGGACTACTTTTTGTTTCACAATATATTTTTAGAAGCCTATAAACAAATAATGATGTAAGAATATAAAAACACAATATTATATTTATTCTTAGAGGGAAAATCAATTACATATATTCCTAAATAGTATCCTTCAAAAGAATTTCTGCTTCTTAGGTGAATTTCCGTATGATTCTTTCTTTTATACTTTTACCTAAGTCATCCAGAAATATAGCTTCTTTAAATTTTTAAATTCCATTCCTACCAGTATAAACATGAGAACATTTTGTCTATGACTCCAGGGAGTATCTCGTTATTAAAAATGACAATAGTCTTTTGCGGCACTATATTTATACTCCTTTGACAGAAGTCAATAGTGTTGGCAGCCAATCTGGCACCCCGAGTCCCGACTGCTTCCATTGTATATTATTGCAAATTATTAGCTCGACATATTAATATTAAGAAACAATGAAATTTAAATGGATATCCACATATAAAATCAAGTTTATGTGAAGATTTCCTATAGAAAAAGCATGGATAACACTTTTTCACGGTAAATACATTAATTTTTATTTACTTTAGACAATATTGTAACATATTTTTTACCTGTCCATGTAGTAAAGCACATGCATTCATCTAGTCTCCTATAATGTCACTTTTCACTTTGATTATTTTGTTCGTACTCCATCAGTTCAGGCAGTTTGAACAATGCCAAATGATAAAAATATGAAGCACATTCTTATTTATCCTCTTGTGACCGGGCCTTGCATGGTTTGTCCCTTAGTAGTGGTAACGGGAAAGATTAATACTGGTCCCTCTGTTCTTTGAATGTTCTTTGAAGACAGTGTTGGGTTCACAACGCAACAACAATTCAGTTCAAATACCAGCGTGTTAATTTGTCATGTAGCATAATTCTAGCTACTAATTATTTTCTTCACCTCTACATGCAAAGGAAAATGTAAATAGATCATGTGTAATAATTCGTATACTGTAAACAAGATTTCAGGATGCAAAACATAATAGCTCACTATACTCTTATAATATTTAATCCACTAGTATTTGACATAGAAACATAGTCTATTCACTTAATAATCCCTGGGACATAAAATTATCTACAACATAAATTTATCCAAATGTCAGCCACCTCACACTTTGCACAACTAACCAGACAATGTTACTTACCTATACACTAAAGCGCGATAACCTTTTGATGTAACATTGCGATGATACTTCATGGCGCTCTTGACGTCTCTGGTGTATGGTAGATCATTGTCATGGCACCTAACCCATTCATTCACGCTTCCCTGAGAAATTAGCACGGATAATTTCAAAGGCTGGTTCATATATTTGATGTAAATTGCAAACGAGTAGCCATCTCTCAAACTAATAAAAGGTTACCTTCTTAATTCCAAGAGATTCTCGGGTGGTGTTATTGTTGGCCCAAAAATACAATAAGTAGCTGGCATAGTTCTGCATGGGGGAAGATTTAACTTCAGTCAGGCCTGGTGTAGTAAATTCTGATAAGCTTATAGTTCTCCCTGCTTGGAGGATTTTGGGGATGCCATATACACTATTTATTACTCGCTCCGTTTCGTAATATAAGATGTTTGACTTTTTCTCTTATAATGTTTGATCATTTGTCTTATTCAAAAAATATAGAAATATCATTTATTTTGGTTGTGACTTACTTTATTATAAAAAAAACTTTAAGCATGACTTGTCATTTTTTATATTTATACTAATTTTTTTAATAAGACAAATGGTCAAACGTTATAAAAAAAAGTCAAACATCTTACATTATAAAACGGAGACGAAGGTAGTATGTTTTTTTGCTAAAGATTTAATGTGCCATTCATACTTAATTTTATTCCCTCCATTTACAATTTCCATTCATCACTCTTAGTCTAATCCTTAATAGATAACCATTCCTACGAGATTGTTACAATATATATACAGATGTACTATATGGCGAAGGTTAGACCTACTCACACGGCAATGTATTGAAGGGCGCGCTGGTGGATGATTTAGTACTGCAAACTCCTCTGTCAGTATCTTTCTGTCAATGGTGTGAATGTTTGGATTGGGAGACAGATAATTGCACCTCCTGTACAAAATGTGGGGAGCTGAAACTTCATCCTTTAGCTGAAGTGAAACATCAGAAACAACAAGACCACACATTAATTAGCTAGATGTTCTGGATGAATGTCGATGTAAGTTGTAAGACTCCTTGCTTGGTCATGACGACTAAATAAATAGTGTTACAGAACATTTGAAGTTGATGTAGTTTATTTGTGGACACACTTGGTTTATGAATTTATAACTGTTGTATGTACAAATTCCCAATATATACAACACCCCCCAACTATATATCAAAAGGATCTAGATACCCACTTAAATTTTGAATCGATGATTTCAGACCCTAATGTTCTTGAAACAAATCAAATAGCACCGCGAGATGGCTTAAATGGGTGGCTGGATTGACATGGGCACTTTTTTCAAGCGATTTTTGCCTTGGGTGCCTTGCACAGGAGGCCCTACAATCCCAGATAAATGAATGTCAAAGTAATGTTCTGGGTCAAGGTCAAACAGCGGTGGCGACAAGAGCAGTCGAGGCTGGAGGCTGTGGATACAACAGCGATTATCGAGCACAGCAATGGAAGAAAAGCACCCTCCCTCCTATTGTGGAGGACACGTCCTAGGATGTCAGGGGACTTGGATGAAACCAGTCACTTGGATAGTGGGTTGAATATTTTAGGATAGTTCTTTATAGGCCTCCAGACTATAACTCTAAACTAAGGAAGGAAGACATAGAATGTATGAAATAATCTTATATCGCTGATATCTTGAAATAGCTGTACACTTATATCTCTATTAAGTCGTATATCCTAGGGATTGTTTCCTTTTCTCTATATTGTAGTGCGCTGCCTTGAAGATCTGCATTAGTCTGCTATGCACACTGAGCGGACGCATGTTCGCATAGCATTCTACTTACACTTTCGTCGTCGCTTTGTGTAAAAGGGTTAATTCACGCACACCATAGTTAGTGCACCAAGGTTTATAAGCATGTTCTTATCCATCTAAGCTTAAAGCATGTCCTGTTCCATCTAAGCTTCAAAATTGGTACTAAACCTACGCAATCACTTTTGGGACACATGGGCCTAAAATACACTCCTACCAAGCTTCAAATGGCCTAGAGTGTTACATAAATAAAGGGAGGCCAATCAACCACTAAGAGGATATTCACCCTCTCGAGTGCACAATACTTGTAATCAAGCAACCCATAGCACAATACCATCCATGGATAGCAGTAAGGGTATTGCCTAACATTGTGTTTATGTCCTATCTAAGGGACACCATTATTAGCGATATCTCATATCATCAACAAGAAGGCAATGTCATTCATTGGCGTCTCCATACTCCAAAACTCTAAGTTCTCCTCCAAAGAAGCTTTCCACTTCGCCACGCTCGACTGGTTCACTGATCCGGAAGGTGACCTTCACCAGTACCTCTAGGGAACACTCCTTGCATGCAACACCCAAGGGGGAGGCATGCAAACCCCTTCCGATCGTTGCGCTGCTAGATTCAATCGAATGGAGTCTGTCCTCTAAATAATGGCCCTAAGACAGTGGAGCCTAAGTCTCGTTAATGGGACAGTGCAATTATATATCTGACTGATTCCGATTGCAACGTTAGCAGCTCAAGCAGTGTCTTGCTTGCCCAGGAAATCTTTGTGGTCATCAAGACACGAATGCGCAACTTGAAACCAAATGCCTCAAGCCAATTCTCCATAGCAGAATGTAGGGTGGTGCCTATAAACCCAGTTCTACCACCCATGCATCCTCATGGGGGGCATCGGCAGTGGCAAGAATGGTGGATGGTGGAGGTGGCTGTTGACCAACATATATAATGAACCAAGAAGTCCGCGACCACCTTCTAACTCCCACCATCCTTCGAAGCCCCGGCCGTTCCTGGCAACCAAAGCTCACAATCTGCATGACAACATTAACGCCATCCACTGCAGGGAGGAGAGGAAGACCAGGTGTCACACATCGAGCGTGACTAATAATTCTTCAACATATACTATCTATGATGACCGGATATGCTACGCAAGGGCGCCACTGCTCAGGCTTGCCTCCCAAGATCTAGGCATACTTTTTCTCCAACTTGTGAGGCACCTAGTTTCTCCTGAGCTTTCAAGCCGGTTTCTCTAGAGCTTGAGCTTGATCGCCGGTCTTAGCTTATGGCTAATATAACTTATTTTAAGGACGTACACTCTCTTGAAACAAAATATTATTGATCATATTAAAGGAAAAGGAATACAACGAATTAAATAAATACACAATGCTAATATATATAGGAATTTATTATGTGGATATATAAAAATGGCACATTCGATCAACTTATTTATTAAATAACAATACACCTCGTTTCAACCTCAAACTCCGCTCGACAAAGCTCACGAGCTTTGAGATAAGCTCAGGTTTTGGCTTATTTTGAGTTCGCGTTGAGCTCAAACAGAACAAGGACAAGCCAATCTTGAGCAGCTCATGAGCCTTTTTTTTTTGACAACCAAGCAAGGAAAGGATAGAGGATGAGGAATATAAATTATGTCCTGGATATCTTGGAATAGTTGGTTTTCTAGGGAAGTCCTGGAATAGTTGTTTAGAAAATATCCAATGATGTTTGTTAAGTCGAACATCCTGGGTCCGTTTTCGTTGATATATATAAATCGAGGACGAACACCTGTCTAAAGGATATTTGCCATCTGGAGCGCACAATACTTCTAATCGGGACAATACAATCCTAACTACAAATTAGGGTAGGCTATTATCTCACATCGAGAGCCCAAACATGCAAAACGATCATATCACTATTGTATGTTCGGTTGGTCCTTCATCTGCCCGATAAGTTTGTCGCTCATATCTGTAGATGTCAAAAATGTGATCTGATGTGTCACACACGAAGGTCTCGGAGTCAATCTTAGACAGCTCCAGTGCAGGTCCTAAATTCTTAGAATGCGCGGGCGTGCCAGTCAGTTTGATCCTGCAACTAACAAGATAGACAATAAAACAAGTCGATCGGCTATCGAGCCGATATGTGAATAAATATCTAGCCGATCAGGCATTGATGCTGCTGCGGTTAGCCGATAGGGTAAACGATCGGCTATAAAAAGCTTGTGTCGGCCAGATAATCAATAGAAATATAGTTAAACAAAATATTATACCAACGTAATCCGCCAAGTTACTTATAATCTCAGCCGATCGGACGAGCCCCTATAACCAAATCCAACCAGACGTACAGAGATTGGACTTAACCAAGATAGTATGCAGTTGAGCACGATATGATTATAGGAAATATGAAGATCGATAAGGCTAATAAATAAACCAACGAATTACTTGGAATAGACAATGAATCATTTGTTGCGATTGGCTAAAACCAACTTGCATATAATTCTCATAAGCCGATGCAACATAAATAACTGCCGATATAACTAAATCAAGCTGATTGGTATAAAAATAATGCAGTAAGTCAATCGGCTACTCTATTGATACAAATATGATAAGCATGTAGATCGGCAAAAATCAATGGCTATAGACGACAGACAAGCAACCAAGATCTATAAAATACCTAGCCCAGATTGCTAAGAATAATATAGAAGATCGGACCCAACCGAGATAGTTCAAGATTAAACCTAGCAATGTCAGGATAGATACTAAACATATCTACATTGCTATCAAGCCAATGAGCCGATGACCGATAACTTATCGGCTGGTACTCCGATAAAATAATGAGTAAAATACATCAATCTGATATAAACCATCTGACAAACACAATCTACTAGATCGGACCTAACCGAGACAGTACTAGATTGAATATGTCAAATATCGAATATCAAACCAACATAGATCGCCCAAAGTGGTTGACCAGATCAACTCAAAACACGAAAGTGATCTAAGTTGAAACTGATACGATAACTAGCAATCGCGCAACAAGATTAGAAAATCAGATCGAACCGAGACAATTCTAATCTATCTAAACGATTACCGTGGCCCGGTGGAACGATGGACTTACCCCTCTGCCGGAGATCGAGACAATGCAGCCCCGCGTCAGGTGGCAAGTTCCGCCGGAGTTGAAACCTCGGACAAGAGGGTGGCGATGCGTCGAAAGAAGTTGATCTAATTGATGTGTACATAATTTACAATGACCCGAGGCATACATACTTATACCCTCGGGTGGATGCTAATCCGTGTCAAACTCGACTCCTAACAGATAAAAAGAAATAACAAACTCTATATCTAACACGACACGGTTTCTAATAGATAAAAGAAAACAAATAAGTCCCGACTGAACTTTAATCTTTTAGAGATAAAATCCTAACTAACTCTAAAAATTACGCCGCCAAGCCTTGCTCTTCACGATTCCCTGTTGAATTCGAACTCTTCCGGATAAAATTTCTATCGGCGATTGCACCTTTCCTTATCCGAATCCAATACGAAAATTTACCAAATTTTGGTGTTAACAATCTCATACCGGTTTCTAGTATTTTGTTGGCTATACAACTTTTACTAACGTACTCCTCGAAAAAAGTGAAGCGTTCACCGAATTTGATAGTTTTTCATTTTTACTAAAATTTCCTTATTTCCGTTGTGTTGTAGCTGCCGCTATGTGTTCGTAACAAAAAATGATTTTCTTTGAGACAAGTTAGTAAAATTGAATTCTCACTGATAGAAATAAACATTTATTTATTTGTATTTTAATAGAAAGGTAAACATGTAGGAAAAGTTGCTTTAAAAATCATATAAGTCTATTTTTTAACAACTTATAGCAGCTATTAATTCATTAATCTGTAGTAATTTGTTGTTGAGTTTTTCGTGTCAGTTCGTAAACAGAGGATGCAACCTCACCTGCATTGATGTAATTGTAATAAACATATATATATATATATATATTCAGTGTCACACGTTGGTATTAACCGAAATACTGTCAAAAAAATCAGTGCTGAGTAATGCAGTTGTGCTTCTGCTTGTCTCCTTACCTCCTCAAACCTAGCCAATGCTTGTTTGCAAATCAGATTCTTCGGGTTCTCGTAGTCCTCCCCTTTGCAGTGCTCCATTATGGTCTTAAGAACCGCTCATATATATGCATGTGCAGCAGAGTTAATTGTATTAAGAAATGTACAAGTGTATCTTTAGTAGTTCTACTGAATATAAAATTGACTAACGAAGATATGAAGCGTGTCTTAGTTAATTACCTCGTATAATTGATCCGAAATTATCCCAACTCCATGACAATATGGCACCCCTGATTCGTAGTCAATCCTTTCGCCTGTAACTGGATTACCTACTAGACAGCCCTGAATATCTCTCGAAACACAAACTTATCACCAGGAGTTGGTAGATATATAAACATATATATTGGTGCACTATTATACCATGAGATAAGATATTTTAAGTTAATCTATGCTACCCCTCCCCAGCAGGGTTCGTAATTTCGGATTGAAATCCCCGAAATTTCAGGAATTTTGTTTTTGTCAGTGAGGTCCAATAGCAGTATCTTTTCCTCAAAATTCCGACATAACGAATTATGTTTTTCCGAATTCAGGTATTTCATGAGAAAACGATTGTTGTCAGTATTTGAATTTGAAAATTTTTCATTCAGAATTTCAAAAAAATCAAAATTTCCGGTAACTTGAAATTTTGGTTCCCCCATTATAAAAGTGCTTACTAAGATTGCAAACCCTACTAGCCTACTTCCAAGAGGTACGGCCTCAAGTTTAATCATAGCCCTTGTTTATTAGACTTTTATGTACTGTGTATTAAAATCCATTCAATATTTTCTAAAGCGCTAATAGATCAAAGCGTTTCCTACCTCTATGCCAAGTTACATGTATAAATGTGCTAAATTATCTGGGAAACAACAAAATATTACTTCTATATTTTGCCCTATTACTTATAATACAACAATGATTTATTCATGTTTATGTGTTAAGTTACTTTTATAATTTTTCATAAATTAGTCTGAAGAATATCAAATTCTATGGAGTGATTAAATTGATTAAATATTGGAATTGGTTTGTTGTACATTACGAGTGGAGTACTAAGATGGTTCAAGGCCACATTCTAATACGGGTTTAGTAGCCGGCGCAGAAAATGTAGTTAGGGTTTAACATATCAATAATTAATTGTTAGTTATAAAAATTTCAAAAAATAATTAGTGTGATTTTTAACACAACTTTTCTATATCTTTCTTTAAAAAACACATTGTTTAGTAATTTGTGAACCGTGTGGGTAGAAAATAAGAGAATTTGGCTTAGGAAACAGCATGAACGAACGCAGACTTAAGTAGATAAGCTCACAAAAATACTCTAAATGGCTTGTATCCAGACATATGCCTCACTGCATTTTGACAAGTAATTTAACGTTCCATTGATATCCACGTGAATCATGAAAAGTCTAAAAAAATCTTGCATGCTGGAACAGAGTGTGTACTACCTAACAAACAAACACCGTGTTTTTAATGGCACATGCAATGTTTTATTTTGTTTTCTAATTTATGGTGTATTAAATATTATTGCCACAGCAGAGGTAAGAGAAGTATGGACCGTTGGAGTAATATATCTAACAAGGAGTCCAAACTAAGAAAACTCATGTACTGCAAAAGAAAAAGTCCGTTGTACTATATGTTTTAATAATCACTACATAATCAAGTTGCTATCTCCAACAACAGTTGCTAAAATTAAATTTGGAGCATGTAAAATACCTGAATACTACTATTGTCGGCTTTTGTCATTCTAAACCCAGTTTCAATGTCTGATCGAAAACAGAGGAATACTACTACCATCGGTGTACAAGTCATCACGCTTGTAGGTGAACTGACTTGAGCCGTGAACAATTATAATTCTATAAAAGTAATGCTTCAACTACTGTCAATATTTATAATATATGATAAATTTTATGTTTTTAAAAATTATTTGAAGTACCTAAAATTATACACAAAACTATGCTAACTTGATGACAATCGTAATACAATTTCTTATGTTGGACATACTGAATAATGCCCAAGACTTTGTTGCGAGGAGTTAATGGCCAAGACATGAGTGACCAACCTTCAGATTAAGGGATGGTCTAACGGCAGCTTCAATATCTGAAAAAAAATGGAGAGAAGCGTTCGAGCAAGAACAGGTTAACTAAGCTTGTAACACGCGATGTGGCGATCGATGCTAAAAAGTTTAAATCTCGCATAAACGTAGCGTAAACACCTTCCGAGATCTTCTGCGCGACAAACGGGACGATCTTTCCGGCGCTGGAACATCCACCGACGTAGAACGGATTCGCGAGGTACTCTGGATGATCGCCGAACCACTGGAGCACACGAACAGAGCAGCGAGTTGCACTGATCAGTGATCTCATCAGAGTTGAACCGCGGACAGGGATGACCAAGAAATTTTGCAGACTCCATCTCCATGCGTGCGTGCGTACCTTGGAGAGAAACTTCACGAGCTGGAGCGACGAGGACACGTCGCCGACGTCGTAGCCGCCGGGGTCCCGGGAGAAGGAGAAGCCGGCGCCCACCGGCGAGTCGACGAAGAGGATGCTGGCGACCTTGGTCCACGAGTAGGGGTGGTACCGGAGCCGTGGCAGGCTGCCGTTGTAGGGCTCGATGACCAGCTTCACTGGGCCTGCAGCAACGTTGACGGTGATACATGGAAACGACGAGACGACGACGCTGGCGCAGAGCTGTGCATGGGGGTGCTCACCGATCTCGAAGAAGAAGCCGCTGAGCACGGAGCAGCGGTCGCCGCCGGGGATCCAGAAGAGGAGCGGGTCGGCGCCGGGGTCGCCCTCCGACTCGACGAAGTAGTAGAAGAGCTCTGCGCCGCTCTCCTCGTCGACGGTCACGTACCTGGAACACAGCGACACACAGGCGCCGGAGCGTCTTTCACCGGCCGATCGACAGGCGCAGAGCTAGCTAGCATTTCAGCGTGAACTTGTGGACGTCGTGATGCAGGGACACCCACCCGGTCTCGAGGCGGGAAGGGAGGGCGCCGCTGAGCCCCGGCAGGCTGTCGACGTGCGTGCGCGTCTGTGGCGGCGAGGCGGCGGCGATGGCGCCGGAGAGGAGGCAGATAGCGACGAACAGGAGGAGGGAGCCCATCGTAGGGTAAAGGGGGACCCTGGTTTGTGGTCGCCACATAGCTCAACAGGCGTTTTTTGTACACCCACTTTGATAGATAGGAACAAGAACAAACAAGTTAGTGGCGTGGAATAAAGTTCTACCACGAATCCCTATTTTAGAACTTATGCACATTCAAGATGATTTCAATTGGAATTCAACTCTAAATAGAGAATTTTAAGTGAAATCTCGTTACCTGGAGTTAGTTTATTGAGATGTTCACAATGTCTGCGTCGTGGGGTTATCTCTAATCTAGCAAAGCGAAATTGGTACAGTACAGTAGTAAGAATCATTTTTTTTTTGCTAGATCTGTGTGGTCTATAATTCAAATGGTTTAGGGTTGGCTTAAAGGGTTAACTGAGCGTCGCTTTGTTGCTCCTATGTTTAGTAATTGGTTATAGAGTTTTGGAAAACAAATGAAGTCATTTATCTTGAGGGGTGGCATCTGCTTATTGGTTGCTGTGGCTATTCAGGAATGATATAGTTTTTGATATAAATATAATATATTTGTCTTTACAGGTTATTCTCATAATTATCTACTAGCTCGATCCGTATATAGGCTATCCTCTGAAAGTCTGGTTCATGGAGTACAGTAATTATGTTTCTCAACATTTGGATCCAGTGGCCACAAAGTTTTTTACCAAAGAACATCAATGGCAGTCTAGATTGAGAATTGCATCATAGCTAGGTTATGCTCTTATTACTTACAATAAATTTCAAACTACGCGTCTTAGTATGTGGTTGTGTGCATGTTATCAATGTAGAGTCCGGGTGTTGTGTTGGTGTGATTGTATTAACATGATGTAATCATCTCATATGAATAAAAGGCTATTTGCCTAATAAGCTTGGGTAGCAGATGCTCGTTGAAGCAATATGGAGTAGTTCTCAATGCGTCTAGAAGTTCTGCAAACCGAGGAACATTTCTTTGCTTTACAACTTATTAGTAAAAATAATTTTTATAACTTATGTGTAAAATATGTATCGTCCTGCCATACCCGTCTCGCTGGTGTGAATAAGACAAAAGAGTCCTGTGACCAGGACTGAATTGTTCCTATCTAATAGACCGTCATTACTGACAACACTGTCATTCCAACAAATTATGGTGTGAATTTTGCCATATATATACCTGCACTACACGGGACAAAACGTCTGAATGGCGTAGATTTTTATATAATTTTTGGCACAACTCTATAAATATTACCATATATATACCTGCACTACACGGAACAAAACGTCTGAATGGCGTAGATTTTTATATAATTTTTGGCACAACTCTATAAATATTAGCAATGTGTTTAATAGAAAAATTTCTTAATTCTAGTCTCAAATAACACTACCAATACAAAACACGAAATAGATATTATCACGGTATAGTGTCGGTTCGTCTAGGACCGATATACACGACTTATTGTTCGTCCCTATATTTTCTCACAGAACCGGCATGCAGTTATTTTTGTGTTTCAGCTTCTATTGAGAAGACATGCATGTTGCCGTTGATAGGAATTGGTTAATAGGTCGATCCATGTGAGGATTAATTTCTAGAAACTCACAAAAGCCGAATTTATGATAAACGTAAATTCCGGTGTTAGTATTAAAAACTTATCGGATCTTTTCATGCGTGAATATCCGGGTATGGTAGATGTACCGGATCTTTTCATGCGTGAGAGTCCAGATATAGTAAGCGTATCGGATCTTTCCATACGTGAGAGTCCGGATATGATAGACATACTAATCACACGTCCTATATGTACCAAACCTCTATCTCTCTGCAAACATACGTGAAAACAATCTAGGTTTTGGCTTTTCCTCTGTGCTGCGCACCACTGTCGTCTACTCCATTCCCTCTATCGGTGTGCACCAGCAATCGGGAGAGCAGGTCTCCGGAACCGTCGCCCTCGTGAAGTCTTCCACGGAGAGAGGACGAATAAGGTTTTTAAGAAGCGCTCCGCACGACTGCTCGCTGTTCGTCCATGACGGCTCGTTTTCCTCGTCGATTGGTTGTGGCTCGCTGACGTCAAAATCTTACGCCGCGAGTCGTCAGTGCTACGCCCAATCCTCAGAACAACCTTCTGTACATGTTAGTTATGTTTAATCTAGTTCTGCATCTGTTTAATCTATTCGTGTATAGCTCTTTCGCATACATGTTTAGATTAGATCTGTTTATGTTGGTTGATCCGTATATTGCCATGCTTTCGTTTTACAATGTCATGATTTATTTATGCGATCGATTAAATCATTATATGCTTATATTTTTATCGCAGTTACTGTGGTTATGGTGATAAACGTCATTATCACGACAAGAAACCATCCAAAACAACGATAATCATGCTTCTCGAGGCATCGGGCCATGTGGCAGCCGTGAGTAAAGTACATGACGACATGAGCTCACCTAGCATGGGAATAATCAATAATTAATGTGGGCATCACAACTAGAGAGCACTATCAGCAGGGTTACGGGTCAAGTCACTTCCTAATTACTAGTAGATTCGCATTTCAGCAGTGTTTATATGCGATGCAGCAAGCCAAGTGGAAGCTATAGTTGGCCATAAGGCCCAATGCCCGGCCCAAGGCATGGCGTCACGGCCCGGCCGGTGTTGGGTCCAAGCCAGCTTGGCCCGACGGTTGGGTCTTGCATGGGCCGCACCCTCGACACACTGGGTCGGCCCAGCATGGCCCGGTTCAATAAAAAAATATTTAGGGACCTAAATTATACTTAAATTATTTATATAAGACCTGCCCCAGAAGAAAAGTATGTAAAATAAACTTATTATAGCCATATGTAACATGGTCCAAATAAGAGGACGAGAAATAGACTTATTTCAACAGCCCAAAGAAGTGAGACGAAATATAGACTAATTTAGAAAAGAAGCACGATGGGCTATTTTTCATTTAGGGCCGGCCCAGCACGGCCCAAGTGATATTGGGCCGTGTCTAGGCCGCCGGTGCCAGCACAGTACGCCAGCATGGCCTGACGCATTTTGGAACGAGCTTGACCGTGCCAAATCGGACAGCCCATTTGGCCTACTATAGTGGAAGCATCCACTCATGATCATGCAATTTTGTGCATAGGCTGAATGCCTGAATCAATTCTGTGGGGTGCGAACGATAAATGCGAGGGGGCGCTGGAATCACGAATAGCGTGTGATCAGCACCTCACTTGACAATGAGATTCTGTTCTTGGAAGGCTCGCTTTGTGCTCGTAGGCATCGCATGGTGGAGTATGTGGGCCGGTCAGCTAGTTGACCTAACCTATTAAGTATATATGTCTGGTTGGTTGCATGATCAAATTGACTAGCAGAACATGAACATCGAAGAGCTAAAGACCTACACCGGAATGAAGCAAAACCCTCGGCCATTCACATGGTGGGGAAGATTTTTTTTGTCAACAGTCCCAAAGAAAAACATGAAAAACAAAATGCCTAAGCATAAGCCAACTTGTTTGTAGACATGCAGTGGTTACTTCACAAAATTATTTGGCCAACTTTTGTCAACAAACAACAATATTTATAATTGATATTTCATTTTTTTATACATTCCATAAAAGATGAGTTTTCCTCATCGACCACAATATGACTCCAATCCACCAAATGTGCAAGCTGAGTGTCGAGATTATGTACATCCATTATCAAAGTGGTACGTTGGAAATCCAACGCGAAAACATTGCAAAACATCTCTCTGGTTCATACTCTGGTGCAGTGTGTCCAGCACCCTATATAAAAATAAGTAATGTACAATGTTAAATGCATTCAAAACAAGTAAAAGCATAAAAAACATCCCGAAATGTTTTTCATCATTTTCTTGAATTATTCTTCTATTGCGTTGTAGAAATTGATCTTGAGATATTCAAAGTAGTGACACATTGCGTAATTAATATTGTCTACATGTGAGATAAAGCTATTCTTTGATTTGTAAGATATTGAAGGAATAGCCCACATCATCAATGTTATTCATATATTTGATATGGAAAAAATAGATTACTTTTGTGAGCAAGCTATTCTATGGTTAAAGCTGAGTTTTATGGTTAAAGCATGTCATTGTTTTATAAATGTTGAGTCATGTACACCATCCAACTATAATCGAAACTCTTAAGGTAAATGAATAAAATAATTCACATCTATTCAATACTCTCCCTTATATGCCTCATTAGCAAGCAATAAAATTTGAAATCAGCATATGTGCTTTCGAGACTACGTTGAGTTGCATTCACCAGCTAAGCCAGTTCATTAAAAAGTTTATGCTATTGAGCAAGCACAAACAATTCACTTGTTCTTCAACAATAAGCATTAATTACCAAGTGTATGACATTAATGGTTGGATTCATTTTGCTGATTGCTGTGTGGTGAAGTTTTCATCCATGTAAAACAATATGCTGAATTGAATTTCATCATGAAAAAAAATTATTTATATTTTGCATGTCTATTACATATATTGTTGTTTCTTGCTTCCTAGTTCTCACATGTAGGTTGAAGCATGTGTCATTAAACATTTTTTTATTTTTAGTGGTGTAATTTACCAATATTTTTTAGTGCGCACAAAAAAATTGACATCATTAGCCAATTGCCAAGTATATCCCTTTATTATTATAACTGAAAATTGATTCATACAAGCTGCGAGGTGTATAAATAGATGACATACTTATTTCCTACTCCCTCTATTTCGCAATGCTAGTCTTTCTAGTATTGTCTAGATTCATATAGATGCTACTGAATTTAGACATATATATAAATTATATACATTCATCAATAAATAAATTTAGACAAGACTAGAAAGACTTACAATATGAAACAGTGGTAGTATATTATAAGTTACTCTATCTAGGTTCAACTTAGAACGGTTGCTCACGAAGGTTTTGTGTCACGATTTAGTCCCAACTATAGTCCACCAGGTCAAAGGTCTTCATCATAATATAATGTGTTATCATCTATTGGCTGATTTGGTAATACCACTACAACCTAGATATCCCCAAATTTCATATTTCCAAGGCCTAATTAGCAGCAATGTTTGAATTTTTTGTTGACAACTTCATTAGAGATAACCTTAGCATATAACAATAAATGTAAAAGAATGTGTTTGCTAAATAAGATTTGTGCACTTGCACAAATATATTTTTACCTTTACCGTAGTGAATGTCATATTGTTTTCATATGCTATGGTGAATCTGCAAATAAATTAAACAACATATTATAATCTGAAAAAGTTCGACCTTGTTCAGTACAAACCGAAAAACTTCGACATAGTGACACAATGTATTATAAACTGAAACTGAAAAACTTAATAGTTGCACCTTATTGTTACATAACCAAAACAATAGAACTAACTAATGAACATTGATCTTACCCAGCAGATTGGCCATCCACATGCCAGGCTCTCCAGTCATCCACAATTGGATAGTCAAGTGATCTCACCCAAGCTTGTGTACCCAGAAATGGTATAATGGCATCATGGTCACCACTGCACACAAAATTGGTAAAACAGTTGACAATATTATCATATATCATAGCAGAATAAACGTGCTTTCCTCATGTAGGTATTATGGATGGGTCATGTATGGATTATTGATATGTACAATTTAGTTGCTTGGGAAACATGTAAAAAACGCGCGAATCTGGGGTTGAATGGGGCTGCAGTGTTCAAAATTGCAGACCGCCCCCCCCCCCCCACACACACACCCGGTAAAAAAAAATGGCCTGCCAGCAATTTTACAGTTTTTGTGAATTTTGCAGATTTATTCAAATTGAACAAATTTTTGTTCAAAATTCAAAATATTTCAGACCAAAGTTTCAGTCATATCAATGCCCCCCCCCCCCAACCCAACCCCATCCAGTGAGTGTTATAAAGCCCGCAAACGATAGATTGAGCCATGGTTCAGCGGTTTCTAACATCTTATGGAACAAAGGCAAAGCATTCTAGAGTCAAATTAATTAGTGTGGTTGCAATTATGTGCTGTATAATGAAAAAAAGGTGATACCATTGGATTTTTGATTGTTGCAAAACAAGGTCGGGTTTCCCCTCGAAACCATCCTAGATATAACAGTTTGGTTATTTTTGTGAGCAATTTTAACATCTTTAAGAAAGTACTGCGAGGTACAATATTTCTCGAGTTACTAAAATTTAAAGGATAAATTTTGAGGTGTTTTTTTAAGAAGAGTAAAATTGCCCTATTTTTGAACTTTAGTGCTCGATGGCGAGTACCAACTACAAAACGGATACCAACAGATACTATGAACATAGCAATGGATTTCCAATCTAGAAACAATTGTTTATTAAAATATTTCTCTTTCATCTCTAGATAGTGAATATATATATATATATATATCAAAATTAAAAAAACATGCCTAGCCTTTTATCGTAGAAATTAGATATAGGTACAAGTTTTTTGTCTTTTTCTTTGTAGTCATGCCTTGTAGTTTGAGCAGTCCTATTTAAACACCGGCCCTAGATGGGCTTCAAGCTGGACCTAGAAATAGCTCGTCCAAAAACAACTAGGCTCGAGCCTAACCCGAGCCTAATTAACAATTAATAAAAAACCTCAGGGCTAGCCTGACCCACGGACTTTCTCAAGTCAGGCCGGGCTTATTAAGTCTGTTCATAAATTTCCAGTATTTTTTTTTTTTTGGCTTCAATACATATAGGCATAGGTTCCGCCGGATGCTTGATTGGGCTGGGCCGGACCTGATCTGAACAGGCCTAGTTAATTTTGGGTGCTCTTAAAATGGCGTTAACAAATTGCTTGTACAGCCAACTACGCAATGTTCAGAGATAATATTCAGTTACCTGTACACCAGAGCACGGTAACCCTTTAGTGTAACACTCCGATGGTACTTTGTGCTGCTCTTGATGTCAATGGCGTATGGCAGATCATTTTCGTGGCACCTAACCCATTCATTTACAGTGCCCTGCAAATATTAATTAGCCGTGTTGAGAATTCCAAAACATACAAAAAAGAAAGTGATTGACAGAAAATATTTACCTTTTTTATTCCCAGTGTGTTTCGTGTGACGTTGCTGTTTGCCCAGAAATATGACAAATAGTTTGCGTAGACCTGCGCGCGGTTGCAAATATGACAAATAGCTTGGACAGCACAGTAAGATCAGAAACAGGCTTATTTCTATTTGGTTGGATGATGTTATCACTTATCAAATTAAGACAACAAGAAAATAAATATAAAACAATATATTGTTTTATATTTATTTTCTGGTTTAAGATATAATGTGCCCTTTCAGTATTTTATGATATCTCATTTCCTCAATTGATAACTCAACTTCTGTAGCTGTACAGGGTGGCCGATGAGATTACTTACACCACATTCTATTGAGGGCTGAGCAGGTGGATGCTTTAGTACTCCATGCTCCTTCTCCAACATCTTTCTGTCTAATGTCTCGTGGTACCGTATGGGGGACACATAAATACACTCCCTGCCCAAAATGTACGCCTTCGAAATTTCGTCTAATAGCTGCAGTGAAAGAGCAGTTTATTAATCAAGTTTCTAACCCTTCAAAACAATTACTGGTTGTTCATTAAGGAAAACCCCCTAGAATAAGAAGGACATACTACCTTCGTCCCTATATGTTTTATGTCGTTGACTTTTTGATACATATTTGCCCGTTTGTTTTATTTAAATTTCTCTAAATAATATGTAAAGCTATATATATGCATAAAAATATATTTAATAATAAATAATATGATATAAAAATAATTAATAATTATGTAATGTTTTAAATAAGATGAGTAGTCAAACATGTATAAAAAAAAAGTCATCGGCATCAAACATTTAGGTATGGAGAGAGTAATAGTTTATTAAGCGAACTTTATTTTACCAAATATGACCCATATTTTGATCACACATCTTCTAATTTGTCACAGTAGAATTATGGAGCTATAGCTGTCAGCTACGGCAGTTGACCGAAAGATAGGTTAATTAAGAGACGGTTGCATTGTCCGGGTATGCTAGTATTTAAACCTTAAAATTAATATTGCTAGGAAACAAAATCTAAACAGTCCACGATATATACCCCTCGACACATTTTATAGAACACAAACTCTTAATATGATCTAAGATAATAAAATTATAATCCAACTAAGGAAGGCTGAATCTTTATGGAGTTTTCTATATCCGTATGTTCCACGTGCTAATATTAATGGTGATACTATACAAATAAGAATTTTATAATCTTGTTTTAAAATATAAATTATCTTATAATGTCATTTTTAGTATTTTTATTAACCTACATGCTAGTTGGGCAGTATAGCAAACAGCTCATTAAATAGAGAAACAGTTAAGAAATTAAAACGCTTATGGTGTAGTCCCACGTCTAGATCGAAGGCAAGCTTCATGGGCTTTCAAATGATTAGTTGGCCCACCACGTTAAATCACTATTGATTTATGGTGCATATTTTATAATACATCTAATAGACGGTTAGATTTTTTCTAATTAACGTGAGGGCTCGTAGAAAGTGCCCAATTAGTATAGCTACAGATATAGATAGATATATTTACTCTCACACTTTACAATACATATAACTGTTTGTAGAATATAAATTCTAGGAAGTGTAGGTATACCAATAATTAGCTTAAACTTGATCATTTCAAATAATTTACCCTATATAACCAGAACAATAGCCACTCTTTGTTCAATATTATAAGAGCAACTCCAACAGCTCCTCATCCTAACTTGCCATCTCTGTTTTTTTGGGTAAATTGCAAAAAAACTGGCTCCAACAGCTTTCCATCCAGGTTGCCAAATTATAGCAATTTACCATATCCTCCTATTTGCGCGCATATCTGGGAGTCGGCGTTTCACTTGGCATCCAGGAGAGTACGACGTTCGCGCCTCCACCAGGATATTTCATCGTTCTTTTTTTTTTGTTGTTGTGCCGATGCCCTCCCGTAGCCGCTCGGCACCCCCCCGGAGCCGCTCGGAGGCCTGCCGTCCGGCACCCCTCCCAGCGCCCCCACGCCACCCCGACGTCCAACGAACTCCTCGCAGCCGGCGCCGCGCGTCCGCCCGCACCAGAGCCATCACCGAACGCGTCGCCATTCCACAGCTCCCACCCGGAGGCCCCCGTGTCGTCGGCCGCACCGACGTACTCCGCGGCGAGAACCTTGGACCGGAACCTGACGTGCTCGTCGACGGCGAAGCGGCGCGCGTAGGCGGCGAGGTAGTCAACGACCTAGTCGTGGCGCGGGTGGAGGTCGACGGAGTCCGGCCATGGGAAGTTGGAGACGCGGTAGGCGACGTGCAGCTACTGGAGCTTGGTGGAGGTGAGTGTGTGCGCTACTGGCCACCGATGGACGCGCCAGCCTCGAACACCACCGGCCAGAAGCCCCACGCCAGGAGGTGCTTGCACGCGGCCACGCCGCTCGTACCGTCGCCGACGATCTCCACCCCCTTCGCCCTGTGCTCCATTCAATTTGGTCCAATGGTGTGGTATGTCACAGTTCACCTATTCGTAATGTTTATACTATACTTGGTTTAGAAATGGGTCCAAGTCACGTGGAGGCATTTATTTATTATCGGAGAATTGCCAATCTATGATCTCGTCAACTCAACCGTTTTGGTGACTATGTCTGTTTTGGCAAATGGAATTTAGGTAACCGTTGGAGATAAAATAATTTTTCGTTTGTCATATTATATACCAAGTTGCTAAAACAGCAGATTTGGCAAACTATTTTTGTCTAACTGTTGGAGTTGCTCTAAATAGGCCAGTAGTACGAAATGGGCCAAATAGCCACCCCATCTTTCAGCTGACGAAAATAATTAGTGCTGCTACAGTGTTAGGATTTCTATATTCATCTTCTCCATCACAGGATTGTTGTTTTCCTTTTTTTAGCAACGGGACCACCTTCCACTCTACTGATTCAGGTGCAGCCTTCCTGCTATATCTATTATATTTTGCTTATATGTTGCTCTTTAATAAGCAAACATTGTCGTTATTAATTTACTTATCATAATGATAAGCTCATGAAAGTTATCATAAAATGGTAGTTGTTGAATTTTTAACTATGTGAATATAATCGTCTTACCAAATTTCCTATATTACACGTGTATTGTAGAAAAAATAATTATGCATATATTATTGTGTTTTTTTTTGGTCCAGGTCATTGCGATTGTAGAGTTTGATGTCTATATATAGATTAAGATAATATCATAATGCAAGATATTGTCCACCGACAGAAAATAAGACATATTTTCTATGACCACCCTGGAGAAGCCTGCACAAGCAGCGCAACTTCATTCCATTTTTTTTTGTTTGTTTCAAAGATTTTGTTACGGAGTATTTTATTCGTTCTGTGGAAGGGACTTGCTGCACGTATGTCGGAGCGTTAATTATGATCGAATTTTTTTTATAAAAAAACATGAAAGGTTGAAGAGATTTGTTACAATCTAATAAATGATATCTTTACCGTACTAAATCATTTTTTACCATTAAATTTAGCTGAGTAGAATGGATATGGTTAAAATACAATGATAAAAACAATTTGATATCGTGAAACAGCGTTACTATTTATTTAGATCGGAGTAAATATTAATGTCCCTTTGAAGGGTCTAGAACATCCTCCAGTGTTCGCTGCTACTTAAGTTTCGTCTTTTCACACCTTTTGTCATTTAGTGAATATATTTATATTTAAAGGACGATGTGACATATTCTGTTTACATCTTAGGTTTCACATTTCTCTACCTAATATTATTAGTAGAACGAAAAAACATATACTACGCCCACCCACTCTGATAGTAACTTTCAATAGTTACTCTTTGACCTTCCAAACATTAAAAAGTAATCGTCACGTATAAAACATGGTAAATAATGTAATAATTCATAAAACTATGTTTTTTCATTTATTTTAGATATTATTATAATATATATTTGTTTTATCAGTAGAAAATAACCGTACTCACCTAGTCAGACTTCTTTTTTTTTTAGATCGAACACCTAGTCAGACTGAAAAAGACTGACTTTCCTATGGACACACAAGAAAATGTTGTGTTTTTATAGGCATGTGATGTGTTAATGCTGTCGGAATTCTAGTGAAAAATCATTTCCTTATTCAGGAACTGTCATGAAAATTGAAATCATCTCAGAGAAAGAAAATGGGAGTGTGCTGGTGTTCTTACACTGTTAAACCTGGCTAAAGCTTGCTGGCAAATCACATTGCTGGGGTTCTTATAATCCTCTTCTTCGCAGTTCAACATTATCATCTAATAAAGACCGACCACATGAAGAGTAAACTAGGCTCACGCTGGAATCTTTGCAGGACGTAATTAAAATTTGTGGAAAGCGTGTTCATTTGTTTACCTCGTATAACTGATCTGAAATGATCCCGACGCCGTGGGAATACGGCACTCTCGAATCGTAGTCAACCTTCTCACCTGTTACAGGATTACCTACGAGATAGCCCTGACCATCTCCCAAATTCAAATTACTTTGCCACGGAGTCGTAATCATATCTTGATACGGATATGATATGTTCGTATTTTTTAAGCTTGGTCTGTAATCTGGTTAATTATCTCTAACAGCAGTGCTCATAATTAAATGATCACGCCTAAAACGACGGGATTTGTATCTTTGTTTATAAAAAGATATGACCAATACCTTGAGATTAAGCGTCGGTCTGACCCCAGCTTCAATATCTGTGAACAGAGCAATCCTCATTAAGCTTTTGGGTAACAATGATCGATCCTGGCTCCTGAGACCGTGCAGAAATCTGGAAAATAAGGTGAAAATGGAGCACCTTCCGAGATCTTCTGTGCGATAAACGGGACGATCTTTCCGCCGCCCGAGTCCCCTCCGACGTAGAACGGATTCGAGAGGAACTCCGGATGCTCACTGAACCACTGAAGAAGCAGAGTATCCGAGCGAGAAGAGGATGAAACCAAGAACAACTTAACTAACAGCATGTGCAAACAGCATGTGTATTTTACCTCCCTGAGAAGCTTGACGAGCTGCAGCGAAGCGGAGACCTCGCCGACGTCGTAGCCGCTGGGGTCCCGGGAGTAGGAGAAGCCGGCGCCGACCGGCGAGTCGACGAAGAGGATGCTGGCCACCTTGGTCCACGTGTAGGGATGGTACCGCAGCCGCGGGAGCTCGCCGTTGTACGGCTCGATGACCACCTTCAACGGGCCTGCATTCATGGAACCAAATGCCGTACTCCTCTCCCACATACTACTATTTATAGAGTACTAATCAGTGCAACGGGTATTGGGGACGGTTTGGTTGCTCACCGATCTCGAAGAAAATGGCGCTGAGCACGGAGCAGCGGTCGCCGCCGGTGAGCCAGAGCAGGACGGGGTCGGTGCCCGGGTCGCCCTCCGACTCGATGAAGTAGTAGAAGAGCTCCGCGCCGTTCTCCTCGTCGACGGTCACGTACCTGGAGAACAGAGTATCACGACCTCCTGACGCTGAACAGCGCAAAGGAATCGTTAGAGCAGATGGAGAAACATGGCTCACCCGGTCTCGATTCGGGACGGCAGCGCGCCGTCGAACCCCGGCAGGCTGGTGACCTTGGTGCGCGTCAGGCAACCGGCAGCAGAGACGGCGCAAAAGCAGAGCAGGACGGCGGCGACGGCGAGCCGCGTAGCCATCTCGCCGCCGGTGGAGAGTCAGAGGCCGGCCGTCGACCGACCCCCTCCCAGTCGTACGTTATTGCCCAACTTCACCTCCAGGCTCGAGAAGAAGCGCGGCAAAGGGGCGGTGCGCGGCGACCTGCAGCCCGATCGATCAAGCAGAAGCTCTAGTAGCTAGGTGTCACGGTTGTTTTGTCCGCCACCGCCTCCCTCACCGATCGACCGACGACCGACCAATCTCGGTGAAGCCGTGCCGTGATGGCCCAGCTGATCAGCAACATGGATGCGATGTCTCGTAGTGAGAGAGAGAGAGAGAGAGAGATGGAGCCGTGTGATGGAGTTGGCTGCTGCACGTACGGCACCGCGCTAGCACATGCTGCCAGTACTGGTCACCGGCTTTATCTTGACAAGTTATATATTTCTCATATATGCACGTGTTGCTTACGATTAGGATCGGGTGTCGTAGCTATCGATTCCAGTGGAGAGGTCGGCCATGTTTAGGTTTTCGTAAAAGTCACTCGAACGTTTTATTGGACGTCGCAAGGTTTTCACATGAATAAAAAAAAATAAATTTTAGATTCCAACTAAAAATCACGAGACAAATCTTTTAAGTCTAATTAATTCGTCATTAGCACCCGTTGGATACCGTAACACTTATAGCTAACTATGTTCTATTCGTCTCACGATTTTCCCCATAACTATTTAATTAGTTTTAATGTTCATGTATATTTAATGCTTCATTTAGATGTTCAAAGATTCGATATAATGTTTTTTGAAAAAAGTTTTTGGAACTAAACCGGGCCTAATCTTTTCTTCCTATTCCACTGTATGGTGGGAAAGTATTATAGATATTCACGCGTCTAATTCTAGTTATGGAAAAAATTATAAAAATAAATATACAACTGCACAAACATGAAGCTACGGTAGTTCAAATATGATTTCTAAAATATTATAAATAAATCTGTTTATAGCAACACCGAAGAAACAAAATGTGCGGTGGCGAAGTGGGATGGGTTGGTGTAGCTCATAGAAGGAGTGGAGACTTATTTTACCATACTTAAAAAAGTATCTTTAAGTTACCAAAAATTAAAAAGCAAAAATCTAGTACCTTAGAGCAAGTTCAATAGCATAGCCAACTGCTGGATATAAATTGTCTATAATCCAATTTAATAGTCAATTCATACAATAGTTATATACTACATAATTAATATCCGGTCTGACCTATCACACACACATGTGTTTTGGAGTCTGTGTGCTATAGTTGGCTACAAATCTGTAGCCAGCTGTTCTTCTCTCTCATCTCTTATCAACTTAAAATATGTTTATAGCTGGATTATAATCTGCTATTGTACCTGCTCTTGAGGTACTAAACTTTTACGCTGAAAATTATGATAACTCAGTGTACTTTTCTAATAATGGTAAAAACTATTTCTTCGGAGTTATTCTAATGCTCTCGAGTATAACACATTAAATAAACAAGCTAGTATATATGCAGCCTATCTACTCCACTCCTTGCGATGTGCGCAATTACGAGCATGCACTATGCTCCGACATGGCAGGTGGCTCTAGCCCACAGCATCGGAGCCAGCATGCCACGACGCCATACACCGCACTCCGGCGAAGATGTGCGTTACCTGCAGAGTCCATAGGAGCCTTGTCACAAAATGTCAGAAAGCTGGGGAGATTGAGAGAAGAGAGAGGCGCCAACCGAAACCGGAAAGGAGAGAGAGGCGCCACAGGAGCGCAGTCACCGAGCTCACTCTACTCCGCCGGCCGCCGCGCCGTTGATCCGCGCCGCCGACCGCCGCGCCGCCGACCGCCGCGCCGTCGACGCCGACGCCGGCCACCGCCACCGTCCGCGACCCATCGCCAACGTCCCTGACGCGCCACCGCGTGGATCTGGCGTCCCCGGCGCGCCGCCGCGCGGATCCGGCGTCCTCCGCTCACCCGACGCCTGGATCTATTGCCGTCGGCCGCCGAGGTCGCTGCTGCGGCCCTCGCCGTCGCTGCCCGATCTGCGGCCGCCGCCGTCACCCACCGAGGTCGTCGCCCACCTAGATCCGGCGCCCGGCCCGTCGCCCGCCCTGCTCCGTGGCCGCCGCCGACGCGCCGCCGTGTTCGCCGTCGACCACGGCTACCGCCGAGCTCCTCCGATCGGAAAAGAGGGGAGAGAGCTCGGGAGGAGGAGGGGGAGGGGAGAGAGGGAGAGAAGAGAGAGTTGACAGGGAAAAAAAGTTTTGTGAGACCCATCTAGAACACTTTTCATTAGGGGTTGGTATCCTTATCCTATGTGGCAGACTATGGCTCCTCAGCATGCGTAGTGCATGCCCGAACAGCCAGACCACGGCCACCCATGCTCCTAAGGAGCAGGGCAAAAAGCACTAGCGTGCTGTGCGCTCCTCCACGCTTCATCCATCACTCATCAGGCATGATCCTAATGACGCAACCATTAGGATACTGCTTGCACCTGTGCATGCATTCACACGACTGACCGGCCTGCTACTACACCCAGTAAGCTTTCCATCCGTAGGACTCCGATTGGCACTACCTCTAATTTGGCAGAATTATTGGCACACCACCTGTTGCTGCATGCATACATTAGCAGGCATGCTACGACAACATACTAAGGCCGCGTTAGATGGGAGGGGAAAATGGACTAGGTATTCGGCGCGAAAAACGTAGTAATAGATTAGTACATGATTAATTAATTATTAAGTCTAAAAAATAAAAAATATATTGATATATTTTTTAAAAAACCTTTTCTATAGAAAATTTTATAGAAATATATTATTTAGCAGTTCGGAAAAAGTATGCGCGAAAAACGAGGGGTTTATATAACATGTTGGTGGTGCCGACCGTAGCTAAGTCTAGATATTGCTAACATCCAGAATAAGCTAGCTATTTTTTTTTGATAGTGGTAACACCAAATTTAGGTAAATTCCCGTATTGGATTTGGATAAGGAAAAGTGCAGTCGCCAATAGAAATTTTATCTGCAAGAGTTCGAATTCGATAGGGAATCGTGAAGACTAAGGCTTGGCGCGTAAATTTATCTGTTAATTAGAGTTAATTAGGATTTTATTTTATCTATAAGAGATTAGAGTCCGATCAGGACTTGTGTGTGTTTTATCTAGTAGGAGTTAGAGATAGAGTCCGCATAGGACTAGTTTATTAATTCTTTTTATCTATTAGGAGTTGTATGTCGTATCCAACACGGCTGAAACATCTAGGCCCCGTTGTTAATTTTGGTAATTAATGACAAGTGCTAATTGTGAACTAACCATTACACTTGAGATATGTGTTTCAGTTTAGATTCACTCATAAGTGCTCATGGATGATTATTGACGAATTAAATTTGATAGCACAAAGCAAATTGGAAGGAGTTGGTAATTCTAGCGTTTTAATTTTAAATTGATCGAGGTGAAGGGGCGATCAAATTTTTCCTAGTTTATCTTTAGCTTTGCCGTACTATTAAGAGGGGTAATGACCTAGCAAAGAGAAGATTCTAATTGCCACATTAGGTCATTTGCATAAACACTTGAAACATATTTTCTTTCTTGCAAAACTCACTGGAGTCGGCCAGACCAAGGTCAGTCAGACCGACAGTCGTTGGGCGGTCTGACCGCCGGCCACAGTCCGGTCTGACCGGCCATATTATAATGGTCTAATCGGCCTGTTCAGCCGGTCTAACCGCAGACTGCTGGGCGGTCTGACCGCCCCCCTAGAGGCTGATTTTTGGCCCACAGAGCTGATGGAGCCGTAGTCGGTCAGACCGCCATCAGCTTGGTCAAACCGAGCTGATGGCGGTCTGACCAAGCTGAGGTTGGTCTGACCAGCTGCTCAACACCGGTCTGACCGGCCCGGCCCCTGAAATCACCTGTCAGAGATCCAACGGCTAGTTCTCTAGTCATTGCACAGTAGCACGGTCTGACTAGCCACATACCTCCGGTCAGACCGGCGGCACACAGAATTGGGGCATTTCGACCCCAACGGCTAGATTTTGTTGGTGGGGGTATAAATACCCCCCACCAGCTGCAAGGGAGCTCTCTTGGCTGCCATTTCAATTGCTTATATCCCTTGCATCTCTCACACACTCATTTGTGCTTAGGGTTCATCCATTTAGTGTGTTTGAGGGAGTTCTAGCCAAGAATCAAGTGCATTGCTTCATTGTAGAGCTAGTGTGACACTTGATCATCTCCACACCGATTCATCGCTTGTTACTCTTGGAGGTTACCGCCTCCTAGACGGCTTGTGGAGGAGTTGCCCGGCGATCTCTCCAAAAAGTTGTGGAAAAGACCCGGCGCCGGCTTGTAAGTGGCTCGGTGTTCGCCATCTCCGGAGTGGAGGAAGAACAACCCTAGTGATCGAGGCTTGGGTAGTCCTCTCCTTGGGCCGGCTCCCACTTTGCCCACCCCTTGACGAAGGGGAAGTGTGGTGGCTTTGTGGTTGAGCGGTGGAGTTGGGCTCGCCTCAACGGGGAGTAGGAAACCGACGAGTTTTCGAACCTTGGTAAAAAATTGCTTGTCTCATTGACTCTTGCTCATCAGTTTTATATTTGTGCAATTTACATTCGTAGAGATATACTTGTGACCATTTCACCCTAAGATTGCAAAGCTAGACTTAGAAGGTGTTATTTACTTTCCTAGTGATACTATTGAGCCTATCACCCTAGGATCGCAAAACATAACTTAGTTGCTTGTGTAGTCTTGCTCTCCATCAAACCTAGCATCTTAGGTTAGTTTTTGTTTAGAGGTGATTTATTTTTAATCGCCTATTCACCTCCCTCTTGTCGACATCTTGATCCTACAAGTGGTATCAGAGCTTGGTCTCTCCTGTTTAGGCTTTACCGTCTAGAGAGAAAAGATGTCGGAAGAGATTCACAATGTTGGTAGGGCTCCTATGTTTAATGGCACAAATTATTTCACTTGGAAAATTAAAATGTCTACTTACCTTAAGGTTATGAATGCTAGTATTTGGAAGGTTGTAGATGAAGGATGTGTCATGCCACTTGACTCCATAGCACCCACTCAACTTGAGTTACGTAATGCAAGTTACAATGCTCAAGCCATGAATGCATTGTTCAATTTCTTGAGCCAAGAAGAGTTTGATAGGATAAGGAATCTTGAGACCGCTCATGAGATTTGGGTCAAGTTGAGTGAAATTCATGAGGGTACAAGTGAATACAAGGATGCCAAGTTTCACTTCCTCAAGGTCCAATATGAGACATTCACCATGTTACCTCATGAAAGTGTGAATGACATGTATGGAAGACAATGTCATTGTGAATGATCTCAAGGGGCTAGGAGCAACTTACACCGATCTTGAAGTTGCCCAAAAGATGCTTAGAGCCTTGCCGGAGAACTATGAGACACTTGTCACCATGCTCATCAACTCCGACATGTCAAGAATGACTCCCGCAAGCCTTTTGGGGAAGATCAACACTAATGACATGTATAAGTTGAAGAAGAAGGAGATGGAGGAAGTCCCACCATCAAAGAAGTGCATTGCTCTTCAAGCCGAAGTTGAAGACAAGGGCAAAAGCCAGGCAAATGAAGCTCATGATGACTTGGAAGGAGAAATCGCTCTTTTGGCTAGAAGATTCAATGACTTCTTGGGAAGAAGAAAAGAGAAGGGAAGAGTCTCCAACTTAAATAGAAGAAGAAATAGAAGACCAAACAAGACTCTTTCAAACTTGAGGTGCTTTGAGTGTGGTGAGAAGGGACACTTTGCTTCCAAGTGTCCTGCCAAGGATGAGGATGGAGACAAGTCATACAAGAAGAAGAGTGGAGGTTATAAGCTCATGAAGAAGCTCAAGAAGGAAGAAAGAAAAATTGAGGCATTCATTGGGCAATGGGACTCAAATGAGGAGAGTACATCCTCATCTGGGTCCGATCAAGAAGAAGTTGATGATGATACAAGCTCCAAGAAAAGGAAGATAGCCGTGGTTGCTATCAAGGAGGCTCCATCACTCTTCGCTACTCTTTGTCTCATGGCAAAGAACTCGTCTAAGGTATCATCCTTTAGTGATAGTGAAAGTGATGATGATTGTGATGATGTTTCCTATGATAAGCTTGTGAGTATGTTTGAGGAACTCCATGCTTATAGTGAAAAGGAGATAGTCAAGTTCAAGGCTCTAAAAAAGGATCATGCTTCTTTGAAAGTCTTGTATGAGGAGCTAAAGACTTCACATGACAAACTAACCATTTCTCATGAGAAGCTTAAGGAAGCTCATGACAATCTCCTTTCCACTACACAACATGGAGCACTTATTGATGTTGGCATATCTTGTGATTTGCTTGATGATAGTACTACTTGTCATATTGCTCATGCTACATCATCTAGCATTTCCACCTCTTGTGATGATCTTATGGATGTGCCTAGCTCTAGCTCTAGTTCTTGTGTGTCCACTCATGATACCTCACTTGTCATTGAGAACAATGAGCTCAAAGAGCAAGTGGACAAGCTCAATAAGAGTTTGGAAAGATGCTTTAAGGGCAAGAACACTCTTGACAAAATTTTGAGTGAACAACGGTGTATCCTTAACAAGGAGGGACTTGGATTCATTCCAAAGAAGGGAAAGAAACCTTCTCACCATGTCACTCGTTTTGTCAAGAGCAATGGCAAGTATTGCACTAAGTGTCATGAGGTTGGGCATTTGGTGAACAATTACTATGGTGGCAAGCCTCCCAAGCCATATTTATTTGACTCACACTATATGCTTAGGAAGACTTATGATGGTAGGATTATTGCCAAGTATGTTGGTTCCCCTATACTTGGTGGTAAAAATAATGCCATTTGGATGCCTAAGTCTTTGATCTCTAACCTCCAAGTATGTTGGTTCCCCTATACTTGGTGGTAAAAGAGTTTGATCTTCTTTTATAGGTGAACTACCGCACCGGTGGGAGCCATTGGGTGCTTGATAGTGAATGCACTCAACACATGACCGGTGATAGGGCTATGTTCACCACATTTGAAGTGAGAGGAAAAGAAAAGGAGAAAGTGACTTTAGGAGACAATAGCAAAGGAAAGGTAATTGGTTTAGGAAAAAGTTTAGGAAAAATTGCTATCTCAAATGACTTGTCTATCTAAAATGTCTCTCTTGTTGAATCTCTCAATTTTAACTTGCTCTCGGTTGCTCAAATTTGTGATCTTAGCTTGTCATGTAACTTCATTCCTCATGAGGTTGTCGTTTCAAGTCTTCATGACAAGTCTTGTGTCTTTAAGGGTTTTAGATATGGAAATCTTTACTTGGTTGATTTCTCTTCTAGTGAAGCAAGCTTGAAAACTTGTTTGATTGCAAAAACTTCATTGGGTTGGCTTTGGCATAGGAGACTAGCCCATGTTGGTATGAATCAATTGAGTAAACTTTCAAAACGTTATCTAGTTGTGGGCTTGAAAGATGTGAAGTTTGAGAAGGATAAGCTTTGTAGTGCTTGTCAAGCCGGCAAGCAAGTTGCATGTTCTCATCCTTCCAAAAGTATCATGTCCACATCTAGACCATTGGAGCTCTTACGCATGGATTTGTTTGGCCCAACAACCTATAGGAGCATTGGTGGAAATAGTCATTGTCTTGTGATTGTTGATGACTATTCTCGATATACTTGGGTATTCTTTTTGCATGACAAGTCCATTGTTGCCGACCTTTTCAAGAAATTTGCAAAAAGGGCTCAAAATGAATTTAATTGCTCTCTTGTGAAAATTAGAAGTGACAATGAGTCCGAGTTTAAAAACACCAATATTGAGGACTATTGTGATGATCTTGGTATTAAGCACGAATTTTCCGTCACTTACTCACCTCAACAAAATGGTGTAGTAGAAAGGAAAAATCGTACATTAATTGAAATGGCAAGAACTATGCTCGATGAATATGGTGTTTCCGACTCCTTTTGGGCGGAAGCCATAAACACCGCTTGTCATTCAACAAATAGGCTTTATTTGCATCGTCTTTTAAAAAGACTTCCTATGAGCTAATTGTTGGGAGAAAGCCAGATGTTGCCTATTTTCGTGTTTTTGGTTGCAAGTGTTATATTTATCGAAAGTGTGTTAGACTAACCAAATTTGAAAGTCGGTGTGATGAAGGTTTTCTTTTAGGATATACCTCAAATAGCAAGGCATACCAGGTCTACAACAAAAGTAAAGGTATAGTAGAAGAAATTGCCGATGTCCAATTTGATGAGACTAATGGCTTCCAAGAGGGGCATGAGAATTTGGATGATGTAGGCGATGAAGGCTTGATGAAAGCTACGAAGAACATGTCTATTGGTGATATGAAGCCTAATGAAGTGGAAGACAAGCCATCCACCTCCAATCAAAATGAGCCATCTACTTCTGCTACGCCAAGTCAAGCTCATGATGAAGTGGAGGAGGAAAAGGAACAAGATCCACTCATGCCACCAAGAATACACACCTCTCTTTCCAAGGATCACCCAATTGATCAAGTTTTGGGTGATATTAGTAAGGGTGTTCAAACTCGACCTCGTGTTGCTTCTATTTGTGAACATTACTCGTTTGTCTCTTGTCTTGAGCCAAAACATGTAGATGAAGCTCTTCGTGATTCGGATTGGATAAATGCCATGCAAGAAGAGCTCAACAACTTCACAAGAAACAAAGTGTGGACTTTGGTTGAAAGGCCTAAAGATCACAATGTCATTAGGACAAAGTGGGTCTTTAGAAACAAACAAGATGAAAATGGGTTGGTGGTAAGAAACAAAGCAAGATTGGTGGCACAAGGCTTCATACAAGTTGAAGGTTTGGATTTTGGTGAAACCTTTGCCCCCGTAGCTAGACTTGAAGCTATTCGCATTCTTCTTGCTTTTGCATCATGTTTTGATATAAAATTATTTCAAATGGATGTGAAAAGTGCATTTCTTAATGGTGAAATTGCCGAGCTTGTTTTTGTTGAACAACCTCCCGGTTTTGAAGATCCTAAAAATCCTAACCATGTTTATAAACTCTCAAAGGCTCTCTATGTACTAAAACAAGCTCCTAGAGCTTGGTATGAAAGATTGAGAGACTTTCTTTTGTCAAAGGATTTTAAAATTGGAAAGGTTGACACCACCCTCTTCACAAAAATCATTGATGATGATTTGTTTGTATGTCAAATTTATGTTGATGATATCATATTCGGTTCTACTAATGAGGTGTATTGCAAGGAATTTGGTGATATGATGTCTAGGGAGTTTGAGATGTCCATGATTGGAGAGTTGAGCTTTTTTCTTGGACTTCAAATCAACCAACTCAAGGAAGGGACATTTGTGAGCCAAACCAAGTACATCAAGGATCTACTCAAGAGGTTTGGCTTGGAGGATGCAAAGCCAATCAAGACTCCCATGGCGACAAATGGACATCTCGACCTTGATGAGGGAGGTAAACCGGTAGACTTAAAATTTTATCGTTCTATGATTGGTAGTTTGCTTTACCTTACCGCATCTAGGCGGATATCATGTTTAGTGTTTGCATGTGTGCACGGTTTCAAGCCGCTCCTAAGGAGTGTCACTTAGTGGCTGTGAAGAGAATTCTAAGATATTTAAAGCATTCCTCAACTATTGGCTTGTGGTACCCAAAAGGTGCTAAGTTTAAGCTTGTTGGCTATTCCGACTCGGATTATGCCGGTTGCAAAGTAGATAGAAAGAGTACATCCGGTAGTTGCCAAATGCTTGGTAAATCTCTTGTGTCATGGTCATCCAAGAAACAAAACTCCGTAGCCCTCTCTACCGCCGAGGCGGAATATGTTTCGACGGGTAGTTGTTGTGCCCAATTGTTTTGGATGAAACAAACTTTGTTGGACTATGGCATATCCTTTACCAAAACCCCTCTCCTATGTGACAATGATAGTACCATAAAGATAGCCAATAATCCGGTCAACATTCTAGAACCAAGCATATTGACATTCGCCACCACTTTCTAAAAGACCATGTTGCCAAGAGTGGCATAGTCATTAGCCATATAAGAACCGAGGATCAACTAGCCGACATCTTTACTAAGTCTCTTGATGAAAACCGCTTTTGCAAATTGACGAATTAGTTAAATGTCATAGATTTCTCTAATGTAGCTTGATTTTGTGCATCATGTTTATTTTCTTGCTCTTTGTAAGTTTGCTCTTTTGTGCTTTGATTTTATTGTTTCTTTGTCCTTCTTTCCCTCTTGGAGCATATCACATTAAGGGAGAGCTTTGCACTCTTGCATATGCCCCACCTTCTCTTTTATATGAGAAAAATAACTAACTAGTGCTAGTAGTGCTTTCAAAATGACCAAGTCAACATAAGTCAAATCTTTTACAAAATAATTGAAATTTGAGAACTACCTCTTGGAAAATGTTTCAAAAGGTCTCCAATATATTTTCCAACCCTCTCTTTGCAAGAAAAACAATTTTTGATTGAAAATGCTTTTTTTACCCTTTCTTAAAGAAACTAGATTCCTAGTTTTGGCTAAAATGTGGTTTCATCCTTATAATACGGTTGAGGAGGTTTATGGGAAAACTACTAAAACAATGTTGGTAGAGAAGTCTATTTCAAATGTTTTTTGTATTCAAATCGATTTCAAAAACTATCTCCTTCAAAAGTTATTTGCAAATTGTTTTGGTCCAAAATCCCTCTATAGACCATAAACGGTCACCTCCTAGCACTTAAATGAGTTGTGTCGCAAACCATCATGATTTTCAAATATTATGGATGGATAGAAATATTTCAACTCATACATTCAAAAGAAATTGCTCCAAACCTATTTTATTTATGGATTTTATTGTTTGGGGCAACCGAACTGTGCAAGGGCTGTGCACTGTCGGCTGAGGCCGGTGGTCAGACCGGCTCTATAAGGCGGTCTGACCGGCCAGGTAGCGGCGGTCAGACCGGCCGGTGGGCCCAGGGAGTTATAACTCTCTCTTCCCTGCCTGACCTCTCCTCTCCTCTCACTCCCTCACTTCCCAAAACCGAAAATCCTCTCTCTCTCCCCCCTCTCAAACCCTAACCTCATTCTCCTCTCAAATCCCCTCGGTTTGACCATAGATTTCTCTCCAGTTACACCGTAAGTGATTCTCCTCCGCTTCCTCTCTCCGTTCCATGGATTACTTTCATTTTTTTTGATCCATGGCATGGAACCCTAGGTGAAGCACGAGGTGTTCTTTGATTTGCACAAATAGAGGGTAGTTCTTGGTGCAAATCCCCTCCATTCAACCGGTAAATCCCTCTCCCGTTTGAATCTAATCTCAATTCGGTCTATTTCAATCTCTAGGGTTAAGGGTAGTTCGTCCCTCTTTTCAATCTTCATGAAATAGGACATACCCTTGTTATCTATGTTCCAAATTCTGTATCCCTTGTTGTAGCAATTTTTTAGATTCAAATTTGTGGTTGTTGAAAATTTTGTGATTGCTTAAACTTGTTGGATGCGGTCTGCAGCCACCGGCGGTCTGACCGTGGGTTGGCGGTCGGTCTCACCGGCCTAATACGGCGGTCTGACCGGCCCTCAGCCGGTGGTCTGACCGGCCGTAATACGGCGGTCTGACCCTCCGGTAGATGGCGGTCGGACCGGCAGTCACCATGCAGTCTGACCGGAAGTTGACTTCCGGTCTGACCGGACTCCGGCTTGTAGTCTGACCAACTTTCACAAGTTATAAGCGCAAATTTTCTCGACTTGAAATCTGGTTCTAGAATCCTTGCTAATATCATATCCTCGCTTTGTTGTGTCCTTTCTTTAGAGATGCCTCCTCGTACTCATCGGTAGCTTACTCAAGATCCTGCCAGTGAGTCAGATGAAGAGTCTGATAATTCTAGTGCTGAGCAGTATGCTCAAAGTGACGAAGAGGCTGAAGAAAACGTTGAGGAAGGTAGTGAAGAGGATGGCAGCGGTAATGAAGAAAATGAGGTTGACGAGAGTGATGAGATAGAGATTGATCCCTCCATCCAATTTGTGGTAAACATAAGGAATCGAGAACAATACACTATCTTAAGGCATCATGATCAGTTCTTGAGGCCTAAAGACACTACAGATCCCAGATTCCACACTGCATTCCAAAAAACAGTGTATGAGCAGATTTATGTTGGAAAAGCTTTTGCAGATCACAAATGGATTTCTTGGAGAGATATCAATGAGACACCTGAATTTTAGAGCCTGCATGATCTCTTCAAGCTAGTGGGCATTGACCGCATTGTGACCCTCAAGCAGGATTACAATGAGGACTTGATCCGTCAGTTCTATGCCACAGTATGGGTAGCAGGAGATTATAGTGAGATGAAGTGGATGTCCAATACTCTTCCTTGTTCTATCTCTCGGAGGGAGTTCCGGAGGCTTCTCAACATCCGCTTTGACTTTGGAGATGATCTGCACGAGGAGCTCAATTTCAATCCTCTCTCCATGGACTATCTCTCTCAGTTCTATGAAGATGGAGTGCAGTACACACATGGGAAGGTTGCAGGTTTGAGGACCATTCCTAGTGTGGTCAACAGGATTGTGAGGGCTACCATCCTTCCTCGCCTTGGAAACAATGATGACATCAGAGGGGTGGCCTGGCATGTCATTGATGCTATTATTCAGGGCCGTCAGTTTGATGTTGTGACTCTCATGATGCGAGAAATTGCTATCTCCAAGGGCACATTTACTCAGGGAATATACTATGCACCCTATATCATGAGGTTGATTCAAGATAAGCTTGGGGCTGCAGTTGGTAACTTGAAGCCTCACAAGCAATACAAGCCACGTCTTCAGCTGTCTACTCCTAGGGGTGCTAGAGTGAGGCAATTCACTCAAGGAGCAAGTTCAAGTCAAGCTCCACCTCCTCCACCACCTCCTTAAGGGTTTGCTGCTCATGACTTCTTCAATCCCTAATATGCATACTTTGGCATGCCTCCAAATGACTACTTCAACCCAGTGCTAGGGGCTCTCAATACCCTTAGCGATAACTTTGCCCACTTGCACACTGGACAAGAGGCTATGCATGAGGATGTGCATCGGCTTAGAGCAGATATTGGCTCTCTGAACTCTTCTATGGAAATGGCTGCATTCTCAGGTTGGCACTCTTGCTCGCCGCGTGCAGCTCTTAGAGAGTTCTCAGGCCTTTGTCTACCATTGTCGTCCTGATTCATCCCGTCCATCCACTTCGGCGCGCCCTCCTTCTCCTCCACCAGAGTGATGCTTTTTGGTCCTTGATGCCAAAAGGGGGAGAAAAATCTAGGCTTTTATCGTTGGTTCATGGGACTAGAAGTAGTGAGGTTAGCTACCTCTTTCTATTAGGATAAGTGTTTGGGCTATATTATGTATGGGGTATGAGCTATTACTCTATCTTGTGTGTTCTTTTCGTTTTGTTGAACTTTTTGTCTATTTGGACCCCTCGTGGTCTTGTAATAGCCTATGTCACCTTGTTAGACCTCTTTGGATGGGTTTTATCTCTTTTGGTTAATTGGCTATTATTGTGAACTTGTGTTGTGATGGATGGTGGATGTGAGATTGATATATGTGTGACCATCTTTTGCTCTTGATATCTCTATTTGTTATTCGTGTTTATTGTGCACTTGTTAAGGGGGAGCCTTATTGCAATATGTTCATACTTTCTATGTTTAATTTGTGGTGTTTGTCATCAATTACCAAAAAGGGGATATTGAAGCATCTAGGCCCCCGTTGTTAATTTTGGTAATTAATGACAAGCGCTAATTGTGAACTAACCATTGCACTTGAGATATGTGTTTCAGTTTAGATTCACTCATAAGTGCTCATGGATGATTATTGACGTATTAAATTTGATGGCGCAAAACAAATTGGAAGGAGTTGGTAATTCTAGCCTTTTAATTTTAAATTGATCGAGGTGAAGGGGCGATCAAATTTTTCCTAGTTCATCTTTAGCTTTGTCGTACTATTAAGAGGGGTAATGACCTAGCAAAGAGATGATTCTAATTGCCACATTAGGTCATTTGCATAAACACTTGAAACATATGTTCTTTCTTGCAAAACTTACTGGAGTCGGCCAGACCAAGGTCGGTCAGACCGACAGTCGGTTTGACCACAGGCTGCTGGGCAGTCTAACCGGCCCCCTGGAGGCCGACTTTTGGCCCCTCGGGGAGGCCGATACAGAGCCAACGGAGCCGCAATCGGTCAGACCGAGCTGATGGCGGTCTGACCGAGCTGAGATCGGTCCGACCGGCTGCTCAACGCCGGTCTGACCAGCCCGGCCCCTAACATCACCTGTCAGAGATCCAACGGCTAGTTTTCTAGCGGTTGCACAGTAGCACGGTCTGACCGCCAGCACACAAAATTGGGGCATTTTGACCCCAATGGCTAGATTTTGTTGGTGGGGGTATAAATACCCCCCACCAGCAGCAAGGGAGCTCTCTTGGCTGTCATTTCATTTGCTCATATCCCTTGCATCTCTCACACACTCATTTAAGCTTAGGGTTCATCCATTTAGTGTGTTTGAGGGAGTTCTAGCCAAGAATCAAGTGCATTGCTTCATTGCAGAGCTAGTGTGCCACTTGATCATCTCCACGCCGGTTCATCGCTTGTTACTCTTGGAGGTTGCCGCCTCCTAGACGGCTTGTGGAGGAGTTGCCCGGTGATCTCTCCAAGAAGTTGTGGAAAAGACCCGGCGCCAGCTTGTGAGTGGCTCGGTGTTTGCCATCTCCGAAGTCGAGGAAGAACAACCCTAGTGATCGAGGCTTGGGTAGTCCTCTCCTTGGGCCAGCTCCCACTTTGCCCACCCCTTGACAAAGGGGGAGTGCGGTAACTTTGTGGTTGAGCGGTGAAGTTGGGCTCGCCTCAACGGGGAGTAGGAAACCGGCGAGTTTCCGAACCTCGGTGAAAAATTACTTGTCTCATTGCCTCTTGCTCATCAATTTTATATTTGTGCAATTTACATTCTTAGAGATATACTTGTGATCATTTCACCCTAGGCTTGCAAAACTAGACTTAGGAGGTGTTATTTACTTTCCTAGTGATACTATTGAGCCACTTTCACCCTAGGATCGCAAAACTTAACTTAGTTGCTTGTGTAGTCTTGCTCTCCATCAAACCTAGCATCTTAGGTTAGTTTTTGTTTAGAGATGATTTATTTTTAATCGCCTATTCACCCCCTCTAGTCGACATCTTGATCCTACAGCGGCCTAGCCTCAACCCGAGGGTATAAATATGTATGCCCGGGGTCATTGTAAATCATCTACCAATCAATTATATCAACTTCTTTCAGCGCATCGCCACCCTCCTAACCAAGGTTTCAACTCCGGCGGAACTTGGCACTTTCGTGGGGCTGCATCGTCTTGATCTCGGACGGAGGGGTAAGTCCTACGTTCCGCCAAGAGATGGTAATCGTTCGACTAGATTAGAACTGTCTCGGTTCAGTCTGATCTTCTAATCTAGTTACGCGATTGCTAGTTATCGTATCAGTTTCAACTTAGATCACTTTCGTGTTTTGAGCTGATCTGGTCGACCACTTTGGACAATCTATGTTGGTTTGATATTCGCTATTTGACATATTCAATCAGTATTGTCTCGGTTAGGTCCGATCTAGTAGATTGCATCTGTCAGATGGTTTATTTCAGATCAGCGTATTTTGTTCATTGTTTTATCGGAGTACCAGCTGATAAGTTACTAGTCATCGACTTATTGGCTTGATAGTAATCTAGATCTTTTTAGTATCTATCCTGACATTGCTAGGTTTAATCTTAAACTGTCTCGGTTGGGTCCGATCTTATATGATTATTCTTAGCAATCTAGTCTAGATATTTTATAGATTTTGGTTGTTTGTCCGTCGTTTATAGCCGATGATTTGTGCCGGTCTGCATGCTTATCATATTTACATCAATAGAGTAGCCGATTGCTTTACTGCATTATTTCTATACCAATCGGCTTGATTTAGTTAGATCGACATACATTTATGTTGCATCGGCTTATGAGAATTACATGGGAGTTGGGTTTAGTTGATCGTAACACATGATTCATTGCTTATTCCAAGTAATTCGTCTGTTTATTTATTAGCTTTATCGATCTTCATGTTTCCTATAATCATATCGTGCTTGACTGCATACTGTCTTGGTTAAGTCCAATTTTTGTATGTCTAGTTCGATCTGGTTATAGGGACTCGTCCGATCGACTAAGATTAATAGGTAACTTGGCGGATTGCAATGGTCTAATATTTACGTTAAGTCTATCTCTAGTGGGTTTCTAGCCAATCCAAGCTTTTACAGCCGATCGTCTATCCTATCGACTAAACGATGATGCTATCCTATCGGCTAAACGATGCTGCATCAGTATCCGATCGGTTGGATATTTAGTCACCTATCGGCTTGATAGCCGATTGGCTTGTTTTACGATTCATCTTCTCAGTTGCAGGATCAAACTGACTGGCACGCCCGCGCATCATTCTAAGAATTTTGGTCCTGTACTGGAACTGTCTAAGATTGACTCCCAGGCCTTCGTGTGTGACGCGTCATCGTTCACATTTTGACGTCAACAGATTGGTCGTGCTTAGCACAAAAATTATATATTGGGTGAAATTTCATTTTCAAAAAAACTGTTTAGAATTCATATTTGCTTGTTTTGATACATTTCGTAAAGAAATGAATTTTTCTCACCCACCACATTCCTATTTCCACCCACCATATGTGCAAGTTGAATGTCGAGACCAGTGTACATCCATTATTAAAGTGGCATGTTGGAAATCCAACGCGAAAACATTGCAAAACATCTCTCCGGCTCAAACTCCGGTGCAGTGTGTCCAGCACCCTATATTTGAAATAAGTAAGACAATGTTAAATGCATATTCAAAACAAGTAAAGGAAAAAACTTTTACACCAGTCTTTTATCCTTTTCTGGAATTGTTTTTCTATTGGATTGTAGAAATTGATCCTGAGATAATCAAAGTAATGATACCTTGCACGGTTAGTATTGTACATGGGCGAGATAAATCTATTCTCTGATGTGTAATTACACACAACAATGTGATAATTGGATGTGCATGCCACACACAGAATAACACATAACAATAATATTCTAGGGTGATTTTAGGGTTTTATGGGGATATATTATATTCTCTGCCCTTAACATGGTAGTACCCCAAATGAGGCCTTGGGTGCAGTCTTGCTGGTGGTGCCACAGCTCTCTATGGATCTACGCCTCTACCACCATTAGGTTTTATTTGTAAGTTTGTACCTTTAGTTCTCTTAGCCTCGGTTTTCATATGCGTGGTTTGTTTTTTATTAATCAATTTTGGGATTAATAAGAAATATTATATTTTTTTATGAGAATAAGAAATATTATATTGATGGTTCACTTTTTTATTGAGTAAAACGTTGAAGACTTCAAAAAGAAAAAAAACAATACGGTTGATTGAATTTCATCATACAAAAAAAAATTGTATTTTGCATGTCCATTGCTTGTGTTCTCCTTCTTGTTCCCTACATGTCACATATAGGTCGAAGCACGTGTCATTTACTCAAATTAATTTTTTATTCTTAGTGTTTTTAGTGCTGAAAGAAAAGCTAATGTCCTCGGGTGTTTGTCATATGTATATCCCTATAAATTATTTTTATTGACTGTCTCCTTATTTACCATATTATAATTTATTCTCTCTAGGTTCTACATATAATGGTTATCTAAAATCATTTTTTGGTACATTTTTAGTCCCTATCACAGTATACCAGGTCAATTAAGTTCTTCGTCTTAATACAATAAATATACGATCATCTAGTGGTTAGCTTGATAATAGCATTACAACCTAGATACACCAAAACTACCAATTTACAAGCCTCATTAGCAATAATGTTCAAAAATTTTCTAGACAACTTGTGAAATAACCTTAGCATATAACAATGAATGTAAAATGATGTGTTTTTAAATAAGAATCATGCGTTTATATAATATGTTGTTACCTTTACCGTAGCGAATGTCAAATTGTTTCCATATGCTATGGTGAACCTGCAAATAAATTATATTTTGGGTGAGTGTAGTTCTTCAACAATGTATTATTTACTGGTAAAGCTCGGCACAGCATATTTATAAACTGAAAATCTTTGGCATAGTCACACAGTGTATTATAAACGAAAACATAAACACTCATTAGTCTCACCTTATTGTTACATAAATAAAAAAATAAAAGTAACTAGTGAACATTAATCTTACCCAGCAGATTGGCCATCAATATGCCAGGCTCTCCAGTCATCCACAATGGGATAGCCCAGTGATCTCACCCAAGCTTGTGTACCCAGAAATGGTACAACCGCATCGTGGTCACCACTGCATATTAATTTCGTAAAACAGTTGACAAATTTGCGATATCTTTTAACAAGGTGAACATGCTTCCTTAAACTGGGTATTAATGGTCATGTACAGGTATACATCAGTTGCTAGTTGCAGCACTAGAAATCTTCTAAGAGCATATTACTTGATCTAGAAGTGCACTAACCATTTTACCTACAAAATTTAAGGGTCGGGTTTAAAATGGGTTGAAAATAAAATTATATAGAGTTCTAAGCTAATTTTTTTTAAGAATTAAATAGGGTTATGAAAGAACCCACGAGCCTTGGCCCGTTCTCACCTCTGGCCGTAACAATCTAATGGCAAAATTTTACTCACTATACCCGTAATGGCAAAGTAAAATTCTTCACTTTCATATACACTTACTTACAAATGGTTGATTTGACCGCCGTAAAAATTAGTTTTAGCTGTATGAAAGTTTCTACAGCAGTGATTTCTTTACCTGTATACCAAAGCACGGTAACCATTTAGGGTTACACTACGATGGTACTTTATGCTGCTCTTGATGTCAAAGGCATATGGCAGATCATTTTCGTGGCACCTAACCCATTCATTTACGGTGCCCTGCAAATATTTAGCACGTCGAAAATTCAAAAACATGCTCCTTTATTGATGCCAGTTGCCAAAAAAAAAACAAAAAACAAAAAACAAAAGTGATTCCTAGAAAATGAAACGGCACGACCATTTACCTTTTTTATTCCTAGAGTGTTTCGTGTGACGTTGCTGTTTGCCCAAAAATATGACAAATAGTTTGCATATTCCTGCGGTTGCAAATATTCACCAAATTCAGACAGAACGTAATTTGAACAGCACAGTAATCACAATGGGCTCGTTGGTTGAATGGATGTTGTCAAGGAAGACAAGTGGACAGCTAATATAGTGTTTTATATTTGTATTCTTACTCATGATAGAATGAGTCCTTCGGGGAGTCATTGTTTGGCTTATTTAGGGAAAATATCAAATGACTTATTTGTAAATAGAAAATAACTTATAAGTAAAAGTTTTATACATGCGTTCTTAGTGATCTAAAAATCAAGGCTAGAAAATAAACTCCGATGAAAAAAAACCTAAAATCTACTCCAAACTTATGGTTGAAAATTTAATTATTTGCTTATAAGCATAAGCAGAAGCGAAAAAACAGGGCTCTCAGTATTTGTTGATAGCTCATTTCCTGAATTCCTATATGTCCAACTTACATACAGCCTCATCGTGTTTTGCTACGTGTTTTTAGCGATCTAACAGAAAATATTAATAATTAGAAAATAATTTACAAAAAAGAACTTATTGATAATTTATGTATAAAAATTTTATATGCATGTATTTTGTGCTCTAACTGCAAATATTAGAAAATAAACTATGATAAAAAAAACCCTCAAAGTCAACTATAAATTTGAGTTTTAGAATTCATAATTTTGCTTATAATCATAAGCACAAAAGAAAATATGACGGGCATAATTTATAAGCTGACTTTTGAATACGTACTGCACATTTTATTGAAGGCTGAGCAGGTGGATGTTTCAGTACTCCATGCTCCTTCTCCAACATCTCTCTGTCTAACGTCTCGTGGTACCGTATGGGGGACACATAAATACACTTCCTGCCCAAAATGTACGCCTTCGAAACTTCGTCTAATAGCTGCAGTGAAAGAGCAGTTTATTAATAGCTGCAGTAAAAGAGCAGTTTAGAAATTATCTTTGTAACCCTACAAAACAAATATTAGCACTTATATTAGGAAAAACCCCGGTAGAATGATAAGGCTATCATTTGTTTATGTCTTTTCCAGTCAGAAAACCTCATTCATTTCTTCTCATGGTAAACAATGCACGCATCAAACTGAAAATTGTTCAACCGTCACAACCGGCTACAGTAACTTTAATTGACCAAAATATTGTTAAAGGAATAGAAGAGACGGGAGAACAGTGTTTGGATCACACATATTTTAATTTGTCCCTGCAGAATTTCCAGTTTTATATTTAATTGTTCATTTATTTTGGACTATTTTATAATATAACTAGTCAGACAAAAAAAAGACTAACTGTCCTACGGACACAAGAAAACGCTATACGTTTTTACGCCTTGGTGTGTTAATGCTGACAGAATATCCTTAACATTGTTTCCTTTCTCACGAATTGTCAGCAAAATTCAAATCATTTATATCGCTCACTATCTCTACACATCTTTGAAAGTACAGTCGTCCTCCTCCATCCCCTCTCACGCGCATTGAATGACCCATCCATAAGAAAAATACAAAAAAAATCAACCACCCCATCTCTTGCAAAATCTCTCTTAGAACAAGTCGGATCCTCTGCTAAGAAATAGATGTGCAGTACTATAATATAAAAACGTAGACTCCTCTGAGAAAACTGAAAAAATAAACACTCGCATGGCCAACTTCGCAACACCTCCATGTCACCCATAGCCAAAACAATCAGAAAACTCCCTTCGTTTTTTTTACGTCTTTGATTTTTTAATTTACGTTTGACCTTTGTCTTATTCAAAATTTTTGTCCAAATATACAAAATTATAAATCATACTTAAAGTTACTTTAGTAATAAATCAAATCATAATAAAATATTCAATAATTATATAAATTTTTTAAATAAGACGAAGGTTCACACGTAGATCAAAAAGTCTGTCAAACAAAAAAAATCGGAGAGAGTATTAAAATTCTCTAACCGCCTATAGGAAAAAAAACTCTCTAACCAGACGTCTATTAGGCTTATATTTATAAAACAATCAACGGCATATCGTAAATTGATATTTTATGGCAAAGCACCGGCGTATTTGCAGTAATGGAGAAAATGGGAGTGTGCTTCTCTCCTTACACTGTTAAACCTGGATAAAGCTTGCTGGCAAATCACATTGCTGGGGTTGTCATAATCCTCGCCTTTGCAGTTCTCCGTTATCATCTTAAGACCGATCATTTTTCATACATGTGCAAGCAGAGTTAGTTAAGCTCACCCAGAAATCTTTTATGACTATAATTAAATTGAAATTATGGAGAAATTGCTTAGTTACCTCGTATAACTGATCCGAAATGATTCCGACTCCGTGGGAATACGGCACTCTTGAATCGAAGTCAACCTTTTCACCTGTTCCCGGATTACCTACAAGATAGCCCTGACAATCTCCCAAATTCAAAATTAAGTGCCACGAACTCTTAATCAATTGTGTCTTGATACTTTTTTTTGAAAGGAAATAATTTTTTTTTTGAAAGGAAGTCTTGATACTTTTTTAGATAATGGAATGACATTAATTATCTCTAATTGTAAAATTATGTCCTTATATTATATGTAGGTGATATCTTCCTTTTTTTAACTTAATTATCCCTAACCGCACTATATTTACAGAAGAAGAAGATATGACCACTACCTTGAGATTAGGCGTCGGTCTGATCCCAGCTTCAATATCTGAAAACAGAGCAATCCTAGTTAAGCTTATGGGCGTAAATGTTCGATTCGAACTCTTGAGAAGTTGAGATCCTACAGAAATCTGGAACTAAGATAACAATGGAGCACCTTCCGAGATCTTCTGCGCGATAAACGGGACGATCTTTCCGCCGCCGGAGTCCCCTCCGACGTAGAACGGATTCGAGAGGAACTCCGGATGCTCACTGAACCACTGGAGAAGCAGAGTATCCGAGCGAGAAGAGAATGAAACCAAGAACAACAGCATGTGCAAACAGCATGTGTATTTTACCTCCCTGAGTAGTTTGACGAGCTGCAGCGATGCGGAGACCTCGCCGACGTCGTAGCCCTTGGGGTCCCGGGAGAAGGAGAAGCCGGCGCCGACCGGCGAGTCGACGAAGATGATGCTGGCGACCTTGGTCCAAGTGTAGGGATGGTAGCGCAGCCGCGGGAGCTCGCCGTTGTACGGCTCGATGACCACCTTCAACGGGCCTGCATGAAACGCATTCAGGATGTTATGACTAAGACAATATCTATAAAATTAAATATATTATCATATAGGATAAAAATGATGACCAGGTTATTAAATGAAAAAGACAAAAAAAAATCATGTTTTGGACGAGACAGTTTCTACCCAATACTCAAGATATAATGAGACATCGAGTAACATTAAATTCACATATAAATTTAATGATATTTACATTGTTAGACAAAGAGTGACTAATTTCTTTGGATACGGATGGTATGGAAACTCTCGTGGATTGTACAGTTCACTAATCAGTGCAACGGGTATGGGGGATGGTTTGGTTCCTCACCGATCTCGAAGAAGAGGGCGCTGAGCACGGAGCATCGGTCGCCGCCGGTGAGCCATAGCAGGACGGGGTCGGTGCCGGGGTCCCCCTCCGACTCGATGAAGTAGTAGAAGAGCTCCGCGCCGTTCTCCTCGTCGACGGTCACGTACCTGGACACAGCGTCACGTCCTCCTGACGCAGAGCGAGCAGGGCAAAGGAATCGCTAGAGCAGAAGCAGATGGCCGGAGAAGCATGGCTCACCCGGTCTCGAGGCGGGAAGGCAGCGCGCCGTCGAACCCCGGCAGGCTGGCGACGTTGGTCCGCGTCAGGGAGCCAGCGGCAGCACGGCCAAAGAAGAAGAAGAAGAAGAGCACGACGGCGGCGACGGCATGCCGGGCAGCCATCGTCCGTCCGTCACCTCGCCGCCGGTGGAGAAGCCCCCCCCTAGTGCGGCTAGTGCCACTCCTCCCTTCTCCTCTCCTCTCCTCCTCCAGGAACACAAGCAAGGTTGCGACCGAGGTGCAGCCGTGCCGTGCTGGCCTAGCTCGCAATTTTTGTCAGGTGGCGTTTTCCCTGGCGGACCAAGCCGTGTGTCACCGACGACGTCGTAGGGACAGAGACGGCCGTTGCCCTTGCACGTACAAGAAGCTCCCAGTGTAGTAGTCACTGTGTTTGTCGTGAGTCGTGACAAGGTACTCGTCATGTGCATATGCTGCCTAGGATTAGGACTGCCTCCGGTCGCTGCCGCCATGAGTCCATAATTGTCCTGCCTTTTTCCACTGTAGCTGGATAGATATTTTTGTACAGTGAGGGTGGCACGTTAGACCAGAAGTAATATTATCGAATTTTATACTTGGAGTTTTTTTATTATCATTAAAAATGTCTCGAGTTATCATATTTTCTATAAAAAAAAATAGTATCTTCAGGCATAGTAGGCCCTCCATATTTTTATGTATGACACCGTTGACTTTTAGAATTACGTGTGACCATTCGTCTTATTTAAAATTTATATCCAAATATGCAAAATTATAATACATACTTAAAGTTCCTATCATATTATAACAAAATAATTAATAATTATATAATTTTTTTAATAAAACGAATGGTCAGACGTAGAACTAAAAGTCAACGGCGTCATATAAAAAAATATGGAGGTTGTATACCTTAAGATACTAGAATTTTACCATTAAATATCAGGTACACGTAAGAATTCGAAGTAATATACTACCTCAAATAACTATTAACTAGAGTTTACTCTAACGGTAATAATTCGCCGTGCCATGGAACCGTCTCTCACAAAGAACGGGGTTATATTGAAGAAAATCTAACCAAATATAGTTTTGATTTCCTTATATGTATATGGTATTGTTTAATTGGAACTATATTTCTTTCTGGTCATCAGATACCAGCAATATATTATTGAGTTCTAGTTTATCTTATATATCCTACTTTCTGCATGTTTTTATCCTACGTTTTATATATATATAAAGCTTCGGCACTGCTGGCTGTATATGAGTGTGATAAACTATGTTTGGCGTTCTGTAATTGTCGTCAAGTTGCGTGTAATTGGAGGCATTATTGTAAAGAAAATCATATGGTTGTACTAGTTAATATACTTTTGAACCACTGGCCCCACAGGGTTGAATCAAGAACCTAACCTACTAACCTCCACGTCTCCTCGAGGTAGCCAAACGCTGGTGGTTAACTTATGCTGAAAAAGAAAACACTGGTCTGACGTGGATGATTTTTTTATTTACGTTTGACCCTACGTCTTATTTATAATTTTTGTCTAAATATATAAAATTATAAATCATACTTAAAGTTACTTTAGAAATAAACCAAATCATAATAAAATAGTCAATAATTATATAAATTTTTTGAATAAGACGAATCGTCAAACGTAGATCAAAACGTCAACTGCGTCAAAAAAAATCGCAGGGAGTAATTTATGACTCCTGACTCCTCTACAAAATAGTTGTAACTTAATGCACTCAAAATCTGTCCAATAATATCGTAGCTTCCTCTCTTCTTAATTACTACCTCCGTTCCATTACTCCGTTTGATGTTTGACTTTTTTAGTCACGACGTTTGATCATTTGTTTTATTCAAAAAGTTAGTATAAATATAAAAAATAACAAGTCATGCTTAAAGTTTTTTTGATAATAAAGTAAGACACAAGTAAAATAAATGATATTTTCATAATTTTTTAAATAAGACGAATGATCAAACTTTGTAAGAAAAAAATCAAACATATTACGTTATGAAACGGAGGTAGTAATAAACATTGATACCTGATTTGATTAACAATACCGGTCGCTCACACGCGACAGCCTCCGCCTAGTCAAGTCGATGTACAAATTTGTTCAGTTTTCATCTTCTTACACCAGCTGCACGTACGTACGGAGTATGTTCTCGTATAACTAAAGTAATTTCCTGTGTAGAGAGGAGTGGATGCGCATGGGCTCGAGACAAGGGCATGATCCAACGTGCACCACGTGCTGTGCTAGACCTACTACACAAGGCCCAAGTGTTTCGGCAGTCACATGGAGCTGCTGCTAGCCATGGGCGCGGCCCAGGCAACAGCCTAGTAGTGCTTCACCCGCGGGATCACATATTTGTGGGGGAAAAAGTCTACTCAAGGTCCCTGAACTTCAAGTATTTAAACTTAAAAGATGGGAATGTTTTTCGTCCCTTAACCGGAATACTAAAAAATACACCCCTAAACTTATATAACCATTTAAAAAAAGATTCCTAGGCAGTATTGACATAATTTTTGTCCGGTTTTGCTGACTTGACATATGGTGGATCCCATGTATTAGGATATTTTTTTGCTTTTTTTTGTCTTTCCTCCTTTCTATTCTACCGGTCTGTCTTCTCTCTTTTCCCTCTCTTCTCTCTCAGGCTCGGAGGAGCAGGCTCGGAGGACTGCAACACGGTGATCGAGCTCATCTCCGGCTGCACGCACCTCACCAATCTAACGTTCGAGGCCGCCGCACGCCAAACTACGAGTACATCGTAATTAAGCAGCACACCACACATCTATTATGCCCGATTTATATCTTTTTTCCCTATCAGGCCAGCGTTGTGGTAACACCGGCGCCGATAAGCTGTCATCCTTCGTGACGCCAACGGGGTCGTCAGAGAGCGCCGCCAGGAAGCGGCGGACGCTCATGCTCCGCATCGGCCGGAAGCTGATGGACCTCGCCCTTGTTAGTTCCTACTTGTAATCCTGTGCATTCTGTAGTAGTAGTAGTAGTAGTAGTTGCATGTTTACTCTTCGGTAGTCTAGTTTTTGCATGACAACAGCTGGTCCTGTTTTGGTTCAGACTTAGTCAGTCGTTTTAGTCGTTGGTTTAGTAAATAACCGGTCATGCTTAGTCCATGAGATCCAGCAGAATCGGGATTTGTTATGCATGTAACATCCTCTTTTGCTGACAACCCTCCTCTCCATGGAGAAGACACCCGACGACTTGCGGATGATGTGGTACACCAGCGCCTGCACGAGCGCGAACACGGCCACCTTGCCCAGCGCTGCGCTAGCGTAACCCTACATCTGTGACGGGATAACAGTGACGGGCCTAAGGATTGATCAGAGATGTCCTTCACCTTTGACGGGTCATTCGGTTTGCTGTCATCGGTGAGTTATCTGGCCGCAGCCCATCACAGGTATCCCCTCACCTGTGACGGTCCTGAAGAAAAACCCGTCAGAGATGACTCAGTGACGAATTTCCCAACCAACCCATCACTGGTATTCTCTCACCTGTGATAGGCCGCGGCATTATAAGCCGTCACAGGTGATGGGCTGCCACCTGTGACAGCTTTGTTTTCTAGCCCGTCACAGATAAGGTCATAAGCAATGAGGGAGGAGATTTTATTTTCTCCCAGCAGGACCTATCGGAGGTGAGGTTTACTTACCTAAAACGGGTTTAAGCTCTCACTTGTTTAAGGTGAGGGAGGAGATATTATTTTCTCCAAGCGGGGCCCATAATAGGAGGAGATAAGGCCGATCAATCTCTCGGTTCTCTTCCTCATTTCTCTCGGTTCACCCTCCCATTCCCCATTTCTCTATCTCTCCCTCTCTCTCCGCGGGAGGGGCAGCCAGGGGCGGGAGGGGCAGCGACGCCCTTCCCTTCGCTAGATCCGGTAGGGGTGGGAGCGGAGGCGCGGTGGGACCGGACGGATCTGGAGCCGTGGCGTGGTGGCGGCCTGATAGTGGCACCCTCCACCTCCGTCGGCTCAAGCTCCAGCCGCCGCCTGTGCCACCACCCGCGGGCTCCGCCGACTCCGCGTCTGACTGTGGGCTCCGCCAACTCCGCCTACACCTCCACCGGCCCAAGCTTGCAGGCGCCGACCAGATCTGGAGCTCCTTGGTGGATCCGGGCCCCAACCGCTAGATCTGGCAGTGTGATGGTTTTTTTGATTTTGTTTTATGCCCAAATGATTGTGAATGTGAACTGATTTTGTTCTTTGGCCAGATGAACGTGATTGTGATGTTTCTTGTGATTCTGTTTTGTGTCCAAATGATTGTGAATGTGATTACTTTTGTGATTTATGAATGCCTAATGAAAGTCTGGGACTAGATATGCTTATAATTTTTTTGCCACATTCGACCCGTCACAGATAAGGATCACCATCAACGAATTAATATATTTACCCGTCATAGGTGAAGGTCATCAGTGACGGATTTTAGTTGAACTCCGTCAAAGGTGAATTTTACCTTTGACAGGTCTTTACCTGTCACAGGTGCCTCAATGTCATCAGTGACCACTGATCTATGACCAAACACTTTACCCGTCACAGGTAAGAGTATGAGCCCGTTAGAGATGATGTGAACCAGTGTAGTGGCGACGAGCTTCGTCGAGACGTAAGCCTCCACCTCCGCCACCGCCATAGCGACCATTGCTGCTAGCTTGCTCCACCGATCGGCCGGGCACCCTACTCACCTGCGACGTGAGACGGCGTGATGTTGCCATCGCCGTTCACGGCCAGCCCTCTAGTCACACATGGGCCTCCTGCATGCGCCATGTATTGCCACCTCATACGCCGGGACGGTGCGCGCTCGTGCGGCGATCCGCGGCTGGGATGGCGCGGCCACCGGCTATAAATACCACCGGCCTTGGGGCGACGGGGGCGTGCCGCGAGGAAACCGGTGATGGAGCTGGAGGCAGCCACTCCGCTCAGCTCCGCCCGCGCCCGCGAGACCGGTCATCGCCCACCCGTCCGTCACTGCCCCGGTGTCCCGTGAAACCAGTCGTCACCTAGGTCGGCGTCACCGTCGCTCCCTCCCACGCCCATCGCTACCCGCGCTCCACCCTGCTGCTGCCCGTGCCTAGCCTAGGAGAGAAGATACGAAGAAGAGCAACATGGAAGAGAAAAGAAAAGCAAGAAAACAAGCAAAGAAAAAAAATAAAACCCTGCCATGTAGGACCCACCGTGCGCCACGTCAGGGAAACCAGTCAACAAACGAGTCAATACTATCGAGGAACCTTTTTTGAACAGATTATGCGAGTTTAGGGGTACATATTTCTGGTATTTTGGTTAGGAGACGGAAAACAAACTCGCCTCTAAGTTTAGTGACATTTGGTGGACTTTTTCCTATTTGTGGGAGCTCGGCAGCAAGTAGCGGGCCAAGGTGTCACGCCCTGAGTTTTACCCAAGCCAAAAATTAATTAAATAATGCATTAAAAATAATTTATTAATTAAAGTTCAGGAGAAAAGCAGTGTAAATTAATTTAATTTAATTGGAAGCTTTTTGGATGTTCTAAAATGTCCCAAAAAGATTTTAAATTATTAACAGGATTTATATTTGAATTTCAGAGAATAAAATTTGCTCTAATAAACTTAATAAAAATCAGCAAAATTGAAGGCAATTTCTTTTTTTTCCTCCCTTTTTCTTTTCTTTTTCCTTTCTCCCTTTTTTTCCTTTTTCCCTTTTCTTTTTCTCTTTTCCTTTTTTCTCTCCCGTGGCCGAACTCCACCTCTCCTCCCTGTACGATCTCCCCTCCCCCTCCAAGCCGTGCGCCTCCACCTCCTCTCTCACGGTAAAACTAATTCCTATCAATTAAAATTCTATTTCTTATCCCTTTGAAACCTTATCTACTCCTTTTTAATAGGAGATGAGTAACAAGATCTATCTCTAGCTCCCCTTTAAATACCCCCTAGAGCCTCCCTCTTTTCCCCGTCTCCCTCTCCTGTGCTCCTCGAGCTGCCTCCTGCCACTCCTCTCCTAGCAGCAAGCCACCGGTAGCGCTGCTGTTCCTATTCGCAACAGCCGTTCGTCAGGTTTTCTCCACCAAATCTCAGGTTCGCATCTATTTTATTCTTGCGAATCAATCTAAAATTAATCTACCATTTAATTATTTAGGTTTCCTAGCAGAACAGCGAGTAACAACAGTAATCCATCGTTGATCTCTCCACCAAACTCAGGTTTGCATACGTTTTATTCATGCAAATCAATCTATCATTAATCTACCATGTAATTGCTTAGGTTTTCCAATCTATTAGCTAGCGTGAGATTGATCTACGGTGCAGAATTCAATTTCGTAAGCATAGATTGGTTTTACGTTAAAGTCGTCTAATTCTAGTTTAGCGAGTCGTTAAATCTCAATTTAACGGGTCATTAATTCCTGTCGTTGTTCCGCTAACAGTTCATGGTTTCGCGTTTTGGATCTAATTCATCATACGAATCTCTAATTCGTGCACGTTTTAGTTCCGTTTTGCGAGTGCGTGTTCTGTTCGCGCTTTTCCCCTGCCGGCCCAACCCACGCTCGAAGTCCCCATTGCCTCCCTCGGCCCACTACTCCTTTTCCCTCTCCTCCCAGCCAGCAGGCCGCCAGCCCAGTCAGCCGGCCCACTTCCTTTGCTCGGCCTGTCTCCTCCCGCGTTGGGCCGACCAAGGCGAGGCCCAGCCAAGGCGGCAGCCCACTGGCGCCCCAAGGTCCAGGCTGCCTCCCCTCTCCTCCCGGGACACTGACGGGTGGACCCCACCTGTCAGTCCCGTCTTCCTCCCCCAGTCACGCCGCGCCCTAGCGCTCGTGCCGCCGGGCCGCGCTCACTCGCCGTGGCTGCTGCCTCGTCGCGCGCCTCGCCGCTCCAGCGCTCGTGCGCCCCGCCGTGCCGCGCTGCCCCTCACCCTCTCCGCGTCACGTCCCCGTTGCGCCGCTTCCTCGTGCCTCGCCTTCACGCCACGCTGCCGGCCTCCCTTCATCGCTATCGCCACGCCCCACCGCCTCTTCGTCCTCGTGGCCATGCATGCGCCGCTGCCTGCCCGTTGTCCTCCGGCCGCGCACCTCCTCGCTGAGGCATGCCGCATGTGCGCTGCCGCCGAGCCGCTCGCCACGCCCGGCAGCGCCTCGCCCGCGCTAGCACCGTCGCGCCCTCGCCTTGCTGTCGTGGTGCTCCGCCGTCACGCCGGCCGCCCTTGGCTCGCCGCGCTGTGCCGCGCCACCTCGCCTCACCGCGTCATGTTCGCGCCACAGAACCGTCGCGCGCACTGGCCGCCGCTTTTCCCACGCCGCTAACCGCCGCGCGCAACTGCCGGCCACCACCCTAACAACCTCCTCGCCTCCTCCGCGCCCACGCCGGCCGCCACTAACTACCTCCCCGCCCTACGCGCCGGCCTCCACCTTTAAATCCCTCCCCTGGCCGCGCTGCCGCCCCCTTCGCTCCCTCTCACCGCCGTCGGGACCACACCGCCGATCGCCGTGGCCGAACGCCGCCTTCGCCGTGCGCCACCGCCGGCCATCACTACCGCTTCTCGCCGTCCCACCACCCCGGTGAGCATCTGCTTCCTCCTCTCTCCCTTCCTCTGTTTTCACCGCGCGTCACCGAGGGCGTGCGTGCGCCGTGCATCCCTGTCGCCATCTGGCCGCGCCACCGCCGCTCTCGATCTCGCCGTCGCCGAGCCCGCGCCATCACCCGAGCCGCTCGGCCGATGCCATCGCCTCTTCCTCCTTCCTCGTGCTCTCTTCTTCCAGGCTCGTGCTCGCGTGTCGACGCCGTTGGTCCTCCTCGCCGCCGTGCGCCACCAAGGGCCGTCGCCGTCGCCGGTTGCCACCGATCGTGCCACACCCTCACGCGCGCAGCTTTCCCTGCCACGCCGTGCCACCGACCTCTCCACGTCGCACCGTCGGCCGCACCCCTTGTTGCCTCACCTTGCCCCTGCTCCCCTCGGCCGCCGCTCGCTCCCCTTCGGGTTGCGCCCGCGCCGCCGAGCGATCTCCGTCGCCGCCGCCGATCTACCTCGCCGCCGACAGTCACCACCTATCCCCGGCCTCGCCGACTTGCTGCTCCATCCCCGTCACCGGTAAGCCATCGTCGTCCTCCCTCTCCCTCTCTTTTCCTCTCCACCCGTGGACGCCGAGCCGGTGCCGCCGCCGTGCCCTCGCGCGCTCCGACCGTTCTCGTTGCCCCTCCATCGGCCGTCACCCTCGCCTCGCCGTCGCCGACGCTGGAGCACCGTTGCCCTCTCATCGCGCCATCGTCGTTGTCCTCCCTAAGCCACCGCCGTTCCCCCTTCGGTGTCGCCGCTCTCAGCACCATCACCGCTCTCGCTCACCGCCGGCCGTCACCGCGTGTGCCACCACCTCGCCGATGCGCCCCCGCCTTTACCTCCACCGGTGAGCAACTCCTCTCCCCTCTCGCCCTCTCTATCCTCTTCGCCGCCGCCGGGCTCCCCATGCCGTCGGCAGGCGCCAAGGGCCGCGCGCCGCCGGGTCACCGCCCGACGTCCCCGTCGCCACGCCGTCGTGGTGCCGCTCCTGCCTTCCCGCGCGATCTCCTCTCGTTCTCGCATGCCGCCGCCGTCGCCCTCCTCTCCGCGTCACCCACCGAACGCCGCTCTCTGTGCCGCCCCTCGCCGGTCCGCGTCACCCGCCGGTCGCCGCTCTCCGCTTCGTCCCCGGACGCCGTCCTCCGCCCTGCTCGCTCGCTAGCCGTTGTGCTGCCCGCCCACTCGGCCATGCGCAGTCTTGCGCCGCTGGCCTTCGGCCGCGCACCGCTCGTCGTCGGTCCTTGTCCCCGTCGCCGGCCTTCGCCGCCGTCCGCCACCACAGCATCGCCGTCTCCTCGTCGCCCAAGCCCGCGCACCGCTCGGCTCGGCCAAGCAGTCCCCTCCCTCTCCTCTGCTTTGACTCACTGACCGGTGGGGTCTGCTTGTCAGCAAGCCCCCACCGACAGCTCGGCCCACGTGTCATCCCCTCAATCTCTCCTCTCTCCCAGTGACAAATGGGCCCCAGCCGTCAACATCCTCTCACTCCTGTGCTGACGTCATGCCTCCGATTAATTGCGCAATAATTCAGTAAGGTTTTCCTGTTTAGTTTAAAAACACAGATAATCTTCTAAAATTCATAAGTAATTCATCTAGTCTCCGTTTAGGTCCATTTAAGTTCCATTAAATCCAAAAAAATACCAAGAATCCATTAAAAATAGTTTCTTTCTCTGTTTTAGTAGTTTTATAGCCTGTTTTTCTTGTTTTGCCTTCTTTGTTGTAGGTATTGACCCCGTCGCAGCGCCGTTCGTTCCCGAAGTCGTCGCCGAAGTTCCTCGTGGGTCTAAGCAAGGCAAGTGGCACCCTTCTTTGATCATATTCCGATGTTTATAAAATTCCTCGCTTTACATTCAAACATGCATTGTTTTATGCAAATCTATTTATTGTATTTATCTATTGGGCATTTACCAATATATCCGTTGATTCCCATTTATTATTGACATCCCAGGGTTAATTTGACTAGAATTAGGGTTAGTCAATGCTTAGCCATGCTTAGTTCAACTAGCTCACCAATTCTTATTTAATTATTTGTTAGACTTGATAGACCTTTAATGGTGGTGATTATTACCCATTTCTCGATGTGGATTAATACAACTAAAATATTGCTTACGATGGGTTGTGGGTGCATGGTTTTGAGAGTCGTGCCCATGGCAATTAAGGACCGGTTCTCGGGAAACCCTGAAAGTCTTACACGTACTAACCACAAGCCAGAATGGGCAACGGTGAGACTCGTAATCTAGCTTGTCCCTATTCGACGTACCAAGGCAAGGGTGAGCGTGATGGAGTATGGACAGGCAATCGTAGTGTAACGAAAGCCTCTGCTGCTTCCGGATTCACCAAGGCACAAGAGGGGACTGCCCGACTTGGTGTAAAGGAGGGGGTGAAACCTGAAGTGCGGTGCGATTGTCTAGGGAGGGTTAGGTGAAAGGTCTTATCATGGTTTCCGTATTGAGGTATCGTGATGATACGTTGGGGCATGGTAACATACTTGGGAGCCATGTCTTGTGGGTAAAGTTATACACCTCTGCAGAGTAAAACTATTCTAATAGCCGTGCCCGCGGTTATTGGGCGAACTGACAGATTCACTAGGATTAGTTGAACCTTTTATAATTGGATTAATCTTGGAACCAGTTTGACTCTACGCAACGGGGTGTAACGTTGGCAGTGGTTTGGGTCTGTCGCAACGTGGTTTAACGTTGGACAGAGGGTTGACCCTGTCGCTACGTGGTGTAACGTTCGACAGTGGTCTGGGCCTGTTGCAACGTGGTGTAACGTTGAACAGTGGATGATTATTTTAAATGTTACTTTACTTTTTATTCAGTCTATTTTATCTTCTGTTTTGCTAAATTACTGTAGCTTTGTGCAATTTAACCTTAGCCTATCCCTTGATACCCTATTGCATTCATTATTCTCCCTCTCTTGGGTGTTACTTGTTGAGTACGGTGGTTTGTACTTAGCCTTGCTTAATTTTCCCCCACCAGAGCAAGTGCCAGAGCCTGTGTCAGAAGAAGGTTGTTCCGAAGGTTGAAGTGAGGTTCAGTCTGCCGTCGAGAATGCTTGTGGTGTGGAGCCATCATCACCAACTGAAGCTGAAGATTAGATGGTTTAGTTTGTTTTCCTTTTCCGCTGCATTTCGATAGAAAATTGTTTTTATTTGTTTTTAAGTCGTGGATCTGTGTATTAATTTGTCATAGTGTGTACTCGGGCTGATTCCTGGATCGAGATTAATGCATGCTATTGTTCTGAAATTTGGTGTAAATTTCTAGGCGTGTCACAAGGTGTGCGCGGTCCGGACATGCTGGAGTTCCGAGAATTTTTTCTTTTCTTTTTAATTTGATTTAATATAAATAATCTACAAACCTATATTTTTGTTTCTGAAATTTATAAATCTAATCTCCTACCGCCCTTCTAGAGGGCGGAAAGGTGACGTGGTAGATAGCGGAGAGGGAGTCGGGGACGGGCGATAACGACGCGCAGTGGCAATTTTGCAATTTGGCGGTTCAATCGAAAATTTCTCAAGCGCGAGTAGCAATTTTGCAATTTGCCTCTTGCCGTCAACATTGGTGCTTGCCCTCCTCTAGTCAGCATGTCAGAAGTGCATCATAGGGGGTGTAAGGGCGGTAAGGGGCAAAATTACAAAATTACCACTACGCCATCATCGTCCGTCCCTGCTCCCTCCATGTTGTCTGCCACGTCACCTTTTCACCCTCCATGAGGGCGGTAGGAGGTTCGATTTGTTAATTTCAAAAATAATAATATGTTTTTTATAATTATTTATTACATAAAGTTAAAAATAAAAAAATCAGAGTTCCGATATGTGCACTCGATTGTGCCAATGGTCGGTTAGCAACCCCAGTAGGGGCGGGCTTATCCAAAAATCGAGTGGGGACACCTTATTAGAACAGCTAGTATGCTCGAAAATTTTTTACTTAATTATACATTACTAATATACTAAGTATTAATTTTGAGGGGGGTGCTAGGACCCCAGTTAGCACAATGTGCGTTGAACACCAGTCAAATTGTTTTTCAAAATTAAAATACAAGAAATCATGTTATGTTTCCTAAATTAAAATCTTTTTTTCTAAACAGACGACGCGTGCGGATGACGGGCGAGCAAAGACGTACCATGGAAGCACCTTTGCTTTTCCTTTTTTTATACAACTAGCAGAGATAAGAAATGTTTCAGATGGTTCATGCATTATGTCGTTACTGTAAGTAATTTCCTATATATGTTCACACCGTATTTTTTTATTCACTATTTCTAAGTTTACTAGTCATTAAAACTTGAAATTAATAACATGCAAATTGAAACTGATATGGCCTCCAATTAAATCTAAACTACAATTCAGAAAATAACCATGTATGCAATATTAGTCCATGTAAAACACGGTTTGGTGAGTACTGAGTAGTACACATAATTCGTGAAAAGAAACGGTATCATAAACCGAAAAATTTGTACTCGGTGCATTCCATAATAACCAAGCATGCATGCTGCCGTGGCCGGTGTCCGCGGCGAGCCATAGGCATGTCATCTCATCATTCTAGGGTTGGCAACTAGGGCGGGTCTGGATTGGATTGGACAAAGAACGGCTCTGGCCCTGACCCCGAAATTCATTCCCGGCCCTAGCCTCGAAATCGAAAACAGGTGAAATTCCTCCTCGTCTCTGACCATGACAGGTCCCCAACGCCCCCAACAAACCATGCACACAGAGAGAGACTCACCGGAGAGGGCATGAACATGGTGGTCGCCACGCCAGAGCTCTGCGCCGCTCTGCTGCCCCGAGCCCCCACCCTATTTGATTGGGCTTTTGTCCTATGGACCAAACATTTAAAAATCTAACAAACCTACTCGGTCCCCAATAGAAACCCGCGGAATAATGTTTCATTGTTCTCGCGGGGGAAATTGCCAACCGTACACCAGTCACCGCTCATTTCTCTGTCCTTAAGTCTTCCGTTGTGGTCGACCAGATTAACTCGAGTAGATTTTAAAGTAGGCTCATCCTAGTCTATTTTTCGGTTTTGCCTTTTAGATCAGTATGAACATATATATAAAAGTTTTGTTCATATACTATTTTTGATATATCCTTACTTTCACCCCTTTATTTCCAACAATATCTTGTACTACACCACTGGATGATTTAACAGCGCAGCAGTAACCGTCTCGTTATCTGTTGCAGTAAACGGGTGACGTACGTTCTACGGTACGGTTGATGTATCAGACTCGACCCTGTCTTTCGTAGCATGCATTCCCATCTGTGTTGCAACTGATTCGGCCTTCCAGCGTCAGTTTCTGAGTAATAATAAAGACGATGTCAAACCAGTTATCAAACTTGATAAATACTTAAAAGTTAAAAAGATCTTTTAGGAAGAGGGATTATGTAATTTGAGCGAGCAGCGGAGTCTTGACCCTTTTTTTTTCTATTTAAGCGTCTTACTGACAAATTATTAAATTGGGTCTGTAAGAATTATGTTTAAAATAAAACTTTTACTTCGCGCCGCCCCAACGACACGGAAGTCATTTATATTTGTGCCAGAGGATTGGTACGGAGGTCCATGTCTTCTGGATATGCAACACTCAGCCAGTAAAGTTTGCGCCAAGCCCTGATACAAGACCTCCGCATTATTAAGAGTAGCGTGAAGCAAAGTGATTTATTTTCATGATAAGTTCAGGAATTGATATATTTTTGTTCTTCCGAGAAGTCAAATGACGTAAATTCTGGGAGTATCTACAGCTTCTACTTTCCGGGACTTGTGGGCTGTCTAAGCGGTATCGACGAACCTAAAGGAAAAGGAAAACAATACAGCTGCCTAAGCGGTATCGATTACACCAACAGAGTCTGGAGAAGATGGAAAACCTGGGTAAACATCCCCTTCCAAACACCGTCCGAATCAGGCAAATCGCTGCAAGGTGGTGGATAGACAAAAGAGACACCTTGAGAAGAAGTACCGAAAATCATTTGACACGGCTTTTGTACTAATCTACTGGATTATCTGGAAGGAGCGCAATGCGAGAATCTTTCAGGCTAAAGCAGTCAGTAACTCAGCGCTCTTCAATGTCATCCGAGAGGAGATGGTAAGTTGGCTACAAGCCGGCTTGTTCCAAACAGCTAGTAGCTAGACAGGCATGGTACTGTAGCTCATTTTTTTTTTCGGTTTTTCTTTCCGGCATCGCCGGACTCAGCAAACTAATGCTACTCTTAAAAAAAAAGCAACCTACTGCTGAGATTGTAAAAACCACCTGTATCTTTTTCCCCTAATCTTAATATATTTGGTAGGCTATCTTAGCCTATCCGGTAAAAGAAAAAACAATACAGACAGGCTCAATACCGCAGGCATGTGGACGCCCGAACAGCGCTAACAACACACACAACCAACGCACGGAAGCTATCCAAATCAAAATAAAAATATAAGAAGAGAAATCCGAGATAAATGGGTTTTAGTATTTATTCGTAGCTCTCGTCGACAATAAAAATAATAATAAAAAAGAGAGGGCCAACGGGGTATCTATCTATCCAGCCATCCGGGAGATTGCACAGCGTCACTCTCGCCTCCTTCCCACCACCTCTTCCTCCTCTCCGTGAGGCCGCCCCCAAGCCTGCACCGCGCGCCACAGGAAGGAGGAGGGGAGGAGGAGATGGCGGAGGCGAAGCAGCAGCAGCAGCAGCCGGCGGCGGCGGCGACGCTGGCGTCGAGCGGGGTGTGGAAGACGGTGAAGCCCTTCGCCAACGGCGGCGCCTCCGGGATGCTCGCCACCTGCGTCATCCAGCCCATCGACATGGTCAAGGTAGGTAGGTAGGGCAGGCCGCCGGGAGGCCCGCCGCAGCTAGAGATTGGGTTCGGGTGTTCGTTGGTCGTTGCTAGGCTTGTAAGGAAATGGCTCACGTGCATGTGCTTGTGCGGATGAGATGTTTGATGCATTGCCGTCTCCGTCTGTTGGAGCGATTCACTGCGTTCTTGGGTCCAGATGGAATTCTAACGACTTCGTACTGAATTCGGGAGTGTGGATTTAAGTTGCTGAATGTGTTTGTGTGATTTTAAGGTTTGGATTCTGTTTTCGCATTCTTTAGTATAAGAGGCTCTCCGTGTTCCTATTGTCTGGTTTGCTTATTTGACGCTACTTTTAAAAAATAGAACCGCTGTCTAACCCTATTTTGTGAAGTTATTAACGGTGTTAAAATCAGGGCCAAAATATCATTTGTGCACTACTTACTTAAGATTTTTTTTATTTAAGAAGTTTGACAGAATTTTGATTGTACCTTGATAAATTTAGTACAAATCTTGCCACAAACAAAATTTGAGAAAGTATTATCAAATAAGTAAGGATATAAATGGTATTTTTCCCTTGAGTTTAACACTATTAAGTTGTCTTCACGGAGTAGGGTCAGACGATAATTTTTTTTCGAAAAGCAGGGTCAAATAAGAAAATTTGAGAAAACATGGTCAGATTGGTATTTAGAGTTTAAACAGGGTCAAGAGCACAATTTTTCCCTATTTTTTGTGTCCCAGGAATAGCCACAATAGAGCTCCCTTGTGTGTCTTGTGCGAAATTGTTTACTCCCTCCATTTGCAATAGAATGTCATTTAGAAAAAAAAAATAAGTAAGACATAACTTTAACTGCTTAATTATTTTGCATAAATCTAAAATAGTCATACTAGTGTAATATTATGAAATCTAATTCTCATCACAAACTTGGCCATGCCATTTTTGTACACAAAAACTTATCTTCTAAACAATGGTGGCGATTGTGGAAAAAGCCAAATGACATATTTGCACATGAAAAATAACTTGTGAATATAAATTTTATATATGTTTTCTTAGCAATCTAAAAGACATGGAAAATAACTTTGTTAAAAAAGCTCTAAAATTAACTAAAATCTAAGGTTGAACATTCAAAATTTGTCTTATAACCATAAGCAGAAGCGAAAAGATTGGGGTGAATTCTTATGGTCAAAAGTGAATTTATGTTGACTCCATGGAATATTTTGTGTCCGTAGAGGGTACTAAAAAAACATTACTACCAACACCTTCTCACGATAATGGTTTTCTTTTGTTCAGAGCTTCTTGCCCTTAATTAGCACTTGAATTTGGGTTTCCAGCTGAGGTTTTTGGGATAGTATTTGTTTTAAGATCCAAGCAATTTCTAATTTATTGATGTTTGTGCAGGTGAGGATCCAGTTGGGTGAGGGCTCAGCAGGTAGTGTCACCAAGAAGATGCTTGCTAATGAGGGAATTGGTTCCTTCTATAAGGTTTTTTCTCTTAAGGCCTGTGCATTATAAATTCTTGTATTTGGATTGTGCAATAACCCAGTACCATGGCATGTTCACAGGTACTGAACAAGCCGTTACTTCATCTCATTTGAACCTTGCAGTTTTGTACCACTTGATATACATTCCGAAGTTTAATATGTATTAACATGTTTATAAAATATCGTAAATCATTAGTTTTCTTATTGCCACAGATTAATATTGCTTAAATTCTTTTTTGTGCAGGGGTTGTCTGCTGGTTTGCTAAGACAAGCAACATACACAACCGCTCGTCTTGGATCCTTTAGGTTTGTGCTTGCTACCTAGGCCATAATATCTTTGGTTAGTAAGTCCAGTTTTGACTCTCAAATAATTAATTAATAGCTTTGACTAGCTTTACAAATTTGGAATCAATAGTGTTCCCGTTCTTTTCAGAGCAGTGTACGATATCATGTTGTATTGAATTCCTGCAGTGTTTGTAGGTATAATACAATAGCAAAGTGCACTACTATCTTGGATTTTGTATAGTTCTTTGTAGATGCCTATATTTGTTTTTGAGGCAATGCCTCTGCCTGATATCCAGTAAAGTCAGCCTAACTGCATTACTTCCCTATGCCCCTGCTGGCAGTTGTCCAGCTAACGAATGTCAGACATACTTAGTGTAAGTGCTCCTCAAAAGGACCCCTCACTTGTAGTAACCGTTCAATCTATCTATTGTTATAATTCAGTATTTTCTTGTCGTTTTGAACAGTTTGTCATGTGGGGGTCACTGTGTAGGTAAAGTTGCAGCAAAATATAACCATTGAATCCTTGAGAATAAGGAAACCTGTGTTAGCCTTGTGGGCAGGAGGTGCTTAACCTCCTATCCAGCTGGATTCAAAGTCCTAGCACTAGCACAGTTTTTTGACATTACTCTATGCCAAGCAGGATGTGTTAATTGTTAGGCTTTTACCTTGACTATGATCACTTTTGCACTGCTTGTAACCTGTTTTGATCTGATCTTATCCTCCAATACTTCAGTAGTGTTATTTGGTTGCTTCTCTTCACTCTGTATTTCAGGGTTCTAACAAACAAAGCAGTTGAAGCAAATGATGGGAAGCCACTACCTCTAGTTCAGAAAGCTGTTATTGGCCTCACTGCTGGAGCAATTGGAGCGTGTGTTGGTAGTCCTGCGGATTTGGCACTCATTAGAATGCAGGCTGATTCAACCTTGCCAGCAGCCCAAAGACGCAACTATAAGAATGCTTTTCATGCACTTTACCGTATTGTTGCTGATGAAGGTGTTCTAGCACTCTGGAAGGGTGCAGGTCCAACTGTAGTGAGAGCTATGTCCCTAAATATGGGCATGCTTGCATCATATGACCAGAGTGTGGAGTTATTTAAAGACAAATTAGGTGCTGGAGAAATTACTACTGTACTTGGTAAGATCATATTCCTTCCAATTTTGGTTTCATGCAATGTATGTGTGTTATCAATAATTTCTCAAGCGTTTGGGAATGTAGATCCATAGTGGCATAATGCTTGCATTTTTCTTCAGTGCATGAAATCATTGACTGGTGGGAACAAAAGAATTAAGTTGATCAATTGGAAACATGAAATGTTTTCAGATAATTCTACTAATACTATTAGCTTTTGTTCATGATATATATTTTGGTTATGCTCTTTGAAGTTATACTTTGAAAACTTGCTGAACTGTTGAAAGTAACTGCCTGATAGTAGGCCTTCTGTAAGTATCCTATCATATGCTTACATTGTGCATCAGATGCGTTGAGTAGCGCTGCCCAAAAGTTAATTTGTTTTTCAAAATTGAAAGTTGCACGTTGTCGATGTGTAGTGGCCAGGGTTCTGTAGCACGTGGCCCCTTTCAACCTCGATCGGTGTCGGGACACTAGTTCACCTGTCTTCTTAATAACATCGATATGAAAACTCCTTTCATATCTGGCTTTGTATTTGCATCTGAAGATTCGTCACAAACTGTGTCGTTTAGTTTGTGCATCCAAAGTTTGATTTTCTTACTTGATTTTAAATTTTGCTTGCAGGGGCCAGTGCTGTTTCAGGATTCTTTGCATCTGCTTGCAGTTTACCCTTTGATTATGTGAAGACACAGATTCAAAAGATGCAGCCCGATGCTTCTGGGAAGTATCCATACACTGGGTCCCTTGACTGTGCCATGAAGACCTTGCAAAGTGGAGGCCCATTTAAGTTCTACACTGGCTTTCCTGTGTACTGTGTCAGGATTGCACCACATGTCATGGTAATGCAAATATTACATACTGATTCTCTGCTTATCAGAAAACATCACATCTCCACGGTGTACCATACCCAACTAATGAGTTTTTTTGTGCATTTTTGTGCAGATGACTTGGATATTTCTGAATGAGATCCAGAAGTTCGAGAAGCGTTTAGGCGTTTAAGAGCTAGTTGGTTGGGTCATGCTCCGCTCCCCTGAGACATAATAACAGTTCTGCTGTACATAGTCGAGCAATTGGATCAGATAATTAAACAAAATTAGCCTATAGGCTACCATGGTGCTTTGAGCCATTGACACCAAATGACCATATCATTTGTTTTACTTTGGAGCATTTCTTGGTAGATTTTGGTCTGACATACTGTTATTGGTTGAACACGACTACCAGGATAAAATAAACATTGCTCATTCAATATACGACATCAAACGGAGCCAGATATCATGCATATCTTTTTTAGGCCGGCGATGTTTATCACTCATATTTGCCGTATGTTTGCATCTGTTTTTTTTTTTTAAGTGACCAGCATTGCATTGGTTCTGATGAGTACCTGGGCGGTACTACACAGCATTGGTGATGTAACAATTTGTGTGCTGTTCATGAACTGCTTGCCCTGCTTTCTATGGCTGCATAGATCTGTTCAAGTATTCCGCATGCATTTGCCGACTTGCCATTGTGTTTCATGGAATGTTTCGCACTAAGAAACAAATATATTTCCAATTTTTTTGTATAAAAATGCAAAAACATAATTCATTCTTAAAGCAGCTTTAATGATAAACAAGTCTAAATGATAAATGATTACACAATCTTTTTGAACAACATGAATGGTGTGGTTATTTTTGAGTCTAAATATGAACAGTGTCATATATTGAAAATTAGGTGGATTATATTAGTTTTAAAAAGATTTTTGAGGACTACTATTATGATTGTTGTGTACCTAATCTGATATATACTAAGATAGTAGTACTACTATCCTAGTACCCAACTCTCTCTCCCCCAAAACTCCATGAAGCTTATCCACTACTCTCTATCGACCTTTGGCTACTGTAGGCTGCAGCTCCGTCCCTTGTCCTCTCGTCTCCTTCCCCTTCCTTTCTGAATACCAGAGACACTGCCTTGCCTAAGATCAGGTTCATTAATCTTCAAACTAACATGACTTTTATGACTGACACGTGGATCTAACGAATCTTGGGCTCATGTTAGTGAGAAAGGTATAATGCGTTTGAAGACAGATGATCTCAGTCACCTTGCCCGTAGCCCCTAATCCTCAATGCTGCAAGTTGAAGATTCATAGTCCGTACGAGTAGTCGGAGTAGGTTTGTTGTTTAATTTTGGGCTTCATCTAATAGAGTAGACTATAAATAGGAATACAATTAGTTTTTAAGTGGACTTCACAAAACTAAATATACTTTAATCAACACCAATCATAAACTATAGATTTAAGAATACATTGTAACATTATACATTTACCTGTCAAGGTGCATCACGAATAACTAATTTGTGACGGACACATATTACAAGCCGTCAAAGATAATTAGTCAACCTCTTAAGGTTTGTCACATATTAAGACCATTTACGGATGATAATATACTAAAAACATGATTTAAATTATTGGCTAGCCTCATATTGTTGCTAGCCATGTCCTCTTAAAAATGACATGATAAAGCAGATATATATACTCCCCATAACCGCCGAAACACTTATATAGCCATCCATTCACATACATATATCTAATCACGATCACAAAAAATTCTCCGCCTCAATTAGCATACCTGTAAATGGAGTTAGAATATAAAAGAAGTAACCAAACGTAAGTAAAACAGATAGCATATAGATCATGGAATTGAAACTATTTAAATTAGTTTAGCTATGCATAAAGTTACCATTATAATAAAAAGAAAAACAAGCAATAAAAATTGGTCTACACCATATAGAACTAGCAAGGTGGCCCCCGCAGATTGCGTGACTAGCCTTATTTTGTGTCATTACATAGACATGTTTAAAGTGACTTTTTACTTTTTATCATGTATTGATAGGATTTGGCAAAAAAATATTAAACGAAGTAATTCTACAATTAAAATGAAAATAACAAATGGGAGACACAAAAGTAAAAGAGTGGTAGAGTACATGACGCTGCACCTCGCCTAAGCAACAAAGCAATTATGAAATTCATGTGATAGTATATAGCGGACTATGAGTGCTCTATAAAGCTTTAGCATGTGAAATAAAATTAGAGTATCTCTTTGTATACAATGTTTTTGGCCAAATCTTCACCTGGACGGTCCGAATCATCATCGATCAATGCCTTCAGTCCATCGTTACTTGTCACTCTAGAAAATGCCACATATAGTTGACCATGGCAGAATACTTGCTTAGCCAAGTAGAAACCAACCTTGTGGAGGGACTGACCTTGGCTCTTATTTATCGGCATCGCAAAGCAAACCGACACGGGATACTGCCTTCTTTTCATGATAAATGGCCATTTGGAGTCATTCGGTGACATGACTATCTGAGGTATGTAAACCTTATCACCCACGTTTGTCCCTGTGGTGAGATCTGTGCCTCAATGTATTGTATGTCTTTTATTGGATAATAATTACTTTTTAATTGTTTAATTTGAATTGACGTTTTTCTAAATTATATGTTTACGTGGAACCCCATTTACCTGTATTCTAAGATGTACATAAACTCTTTTCTATATAGTATTGAAAAAAGGGAAAGTATTCTAATCCCTCGAGGGGATGTCACCTCGTTTATTGCATGCTATCTAAATATTTATTAAAAAAATGAAAAAAATTATGAAGATAGATTAATATAAGATATATCACTATACAAACATGCAAGTTTAAATATGACTTCTACAATACATAACAAAAATAACAAATATGATTGTGAGTATATGTATACTATTCAAAGGTCAATTTGTTATTTTTGTTATGGTTTATAAAAGTCGTATTTGAACTTGCATGTTTGTGTAGTGTTATATCTTATATTAATCTATCTTCACAATTTTTTTCAATTTTTTTATGACTATTTAGATAGCATGCAATATATGAGGGAACATTCCCTCGAGAGTTTAAAATCCACTCCCAAATTAAAATTCAAATTTTAGATACTTCTAAATTGTATTGATCATCTGACTCTTTATCTTAATTTTCCAATTTTTAACCAAAATTTTATATCTTTCCAAATTATATTTATAGATGGACTCTTCCCTCGATATCAATTATTTCAAAATTTTTAATCCGAGATTTGAATTTTCTAAATTGTATTTACACCTGGTCTCTTTTTATTATTTTTCTTTATTTTTAATTCCGAAATTGTATTTCTAATTTGATTCTTTTAGATATTTTCAAATTGTATTTATAGATAGCCTCTTCCCTCAATATCAATTATTTTAAACTTTTTAATCTGAGATTTATTTACACTTGGACTTTTTTAATTTATCCATGATTTGGATTTTTTTAAACTTTAGTACGCATGGATTCCTTTTATTATTTTTCTTTATTTTCGATTGATCTTTGATTCCCTTGTCGGATTCAAAAAAATTATTTCTAATTTGATTATTTTAGATATTTTTAAATTATTTCCTTGTCGGATTCCAAAAAAGAAAATATATTCCTTTGATTTTCATTGTCCGATTCAAAACAAAATGCTATTTTCTCCTTTTGTTTCTCTGATATAACGTACCTCCTCTGTCCCAAAACAAATCAACTTTTCAGTTTTTGATAGATTCTTTTAACTCCTCGTCTTATTAAAAAAATTATGATTAATAATTTTATTTTTATTAGATGATAAAACATAAATAGTACTTTATGTGTAACTATTTTTTAAAAAAAAATTAAATTTTTTTCAAATAAGATGAATGGTCAAATGCTCAACACAAAACTGAAAAGTTGGTTTTTTTGGGACGGAGGGAGTACATCCGAATCCATTGGGAAAAAAACAATTATCTAAACCCTGGTCCATGTACGAGTGAAAAAAATGAGAAACGTACATCAGGTCGTTGTCCGATTGGAAAAAAAATCATCTAGACCCTGGTACTTGTCCGATTGAAAAAAATACATTTCCTTTTTTTCTCTTATTCCCTTCTATTAATGTCGGATTTTTTAGCCCGTGAGAGTAACGTGCTGGCTTGTTTTCCTATTTCGGTGATCGCTTACATCGTTTCGGGTAGCTTATTTTGTGTCCTAGGATTATGGCCTGATGTGGTTGCAGTAGTTTTGGATGACATGGTTTGTTGTTGTTCAGGCATTTCCTAACCATACATAACAAAAATCGAATATAAAATACCTAAGTTTGGCATTGCTATAATGTTTTAAAATCACATATACAAAGTTGAAGTATAGAAGAAAATATACAATTGTTATATATTCATGGCTTTACACCTAGTTGAAACAATAACATTCTTGAAAATATATGGATAGTTAAATGGGATCGATCGTTCTGCTTTTATATCTTGCGTGTTAATAATGGTAGCAGTACTCCTATGTTCATGCACCACATGCTCATTCACATTCTGTGGCTTGTAACGGAGTATTTGGTTTGAGTCCTGACGCTTGTTTGCTTCACCAGGATGCTCCTGAGCTCCAACAAGCACTTGTTTGGTTTGTGCCCTGACATGTCCTGAGATAGCCTGGCCTGCCCCTTGGTACCCACATAGGTAGTTTTTTTTGCTATTTCAATTTACATAATGTATAAAAATAGTAATGGACATAGGACCCATAAATCATATCCAATAGTCCTAACTCTCTTATAAGAGAGAAGAGAAGAGAGAAGAGAGAGTAGAGAGATAATATAATTTAATTTATATGGATAGTCTATATAACTAAAGGTAGCTCATCCTAAGTTATTTCAAATTTTCCTTCTATAATGGTAAGTAGTCTATATAGAGTTACAAGAATTAATGTCGACTCACATTTTGGATGCCTTTACCTACTCAGTCCTTAGGGCATCCATAATATGTGCAAAAAATGGTTCTTCCAGCACCACTCTCACGTTGAAAATAAAATATTGGCATACAAACAAGCCTTGTGAAATAATAATTTATCGCTGCTTAATGGTACAATAGTGACCAAGAAAGTGATACTAACTAACCGTAAGTGCAGAAAATATTATCACTGGATGCATATATATTTGATGAAAATTTACTTAAAGTGATGATTTATTTCATCATTAAAAGCTAGCTCCCTTGTAGCGTTTATCACAGAGAAGCACATCTAACCTTCAAATAACATGGTGGACGAGATGACAACGGTCTCAGCGAAGGAGTCAGCGACGCGAAGTGCCGGGGTGATGAAACATGTACAACAGAGAGGAGTCGACGAGGTCTCGGCAAACGAAACGGTGGCAGTATAGGCAGTGAGGGTAGTGACACGAAGGGAGACTAGGATGGCGGCGGTAGGATGGGGATGGGGAGTGTTTTGGGTAAGGTCAGGCTAAGCGCTGTTTAGTTTGTAAAAAGTTTTTGTAAAAACATCAAATTAAATTTTTGGACATTCATTTGAAGTATTAAACGTACTCTAATTACAAAACATATTTTAGATTCCGCTGAAACCGCGAGACGAATCTTTTGAGTCTAATTAATCCGTCGTTAGTACATGTGTGGTTACTATAGCACTTATGGCTAATCACGTTCTAATTAGGTTTAAAAGATTCGTCTCACGATTTCTCGTGTAACTGTGTAATTAGTTTTAATGTTCATGTATATTTAATGCTTCATTTAGGTGTCTAAAGATTCGATGTGATGTTTTTGGAAACTTAGGTCATCTGATCCATACAAACACATGACGATAGCCCGTCAGACATGTTTCATCCTTGATTGGCCTATCATAGATGAGTATCATCGGTCATAGTCTATGGCCTATCATAGATGAGTATCATCGGTGACAAGTATCATCGGTGACAGGAACTGATTTTGGCCCTTTACAAATTAATGAGTGTCCTCGGTGACGGGCCAAATTGAATAGTCATCTATATCATGTACCATATTTTGGTCTATCAGAGATGTATTGTGATGGACTATTGGGTTTCGTCACGAATGGACCATCAAATATACGGATCCAGATTCTCTGCAGTTGAAGGCACCGTGCCTTTGTCGCTGATAGGTGGGCCCAAGGTCCACTGGGCCCACCTGTCAGTGACAATGGCACCACTCTCCTGACTGCAGAGAATCCTGATCCCAAATATACTTGGTTCTATAGTAGTGGGACCCCTTCAAATGGACAAAATATTGACACATGGTGCACCAAGCACGAAAGGTTTTCATTAACAGAATATATAAAATAACTTTAAAATGTCCATAGCAAATAAAATTTAGATTGTCCATCAGCAGCCATTAAAATAAACTGATAATGCCGTTCTTAATTATTTTGACAAAAAACATCTGTAATAGATAGATAAGGGAGAAAATTGTGCATGTGGAGCAGAAAAACATATACGTAGTAACTGCTCTTGATAACTTCAAAACTAAAAAGTTGCAAATTGGTCTACAGTTACCACATCATAAAACACCACCAAAGATGTACCAAAATTTACCCCATTTGACCCTTTTTAAGAAGTAATTACCAAAACAGAATGGTCTCAGAACTTATTTAAAAAAGAGTCGTTTTGCTTGAAGGTCATTCATCTTCACGCTAGGGCTTGGTGCGAACCATGTTGACTTAGTATAGCCCATCCAGAAGAAAAAGACATGCGCGTCAGTCGCCCAACGTGTAGATAAAGAACCTCCGCATCTCAGGAGTTGTGTGGAGTAAATGGTTCACGTTTTAAATAATTTCCAAACAGGTTTATTTTCTTAATTTCTTCTTGAAAATGGTCAAACAGTGCAAAAACTCAAAAAAAATCTAGCTAGTCAGCATGAAAATTTTTAAATTGACATGATCAATCTGAGCAGAGTTCCAACATTAATTATCAATATGATCTGTTATTTCCCATGCAATGCATAGTGAAAACTTCAGTACAATATTATACAAATAGTACAAACCGTACATTTGCTGATTTGCACATCAAGTACAAACAAATTAAACTTGTTACTGGGCATGTACTTCAACAGCTCCCCTTTCATCGCTTCCAACACATCCTTTGCTCCCCCTCCTAGCTTATCTGGAAAAAGACTTTTACAGATCAAAACTGATTTGACACAGTAAATAGATGTGTGCTATGTTTTATTCTCTGATCACAGCGTTGCCCATGTGACACAACAATAAACTAGTTGAACTTTCAAATCTCATATATATTTGCTACAATAATTGATCAAGTGCTGTATTTATGCACTGGTTTGGAAATCTGCTATGAAAACCAACCGAAATGTTGTCGTAATGCTTGTGCTATATGAAGCAATCTGAACTAAATTGCTCACTACAGTAGAAGTTTAAACAGTGTACCGCAGTTTGTTTATACAATCCTTAACGAAGTTAAATTAATTTGTCTATAAATACTAATTCAAAGAAATGTGACTAAACCTTAGGTTAGTAAATCCTTAACCTCTAGCAATTATAATAGTTTGATTTGGCTAACTCGATGATTAGGTTTTCAAAATTTATATCTCATGAACATTTTGGAATATTAATCTAGGCCCTACGTACCAAAGCTAGCTTTGACCAATTTCAATTCTAGAATTCTCTAGAACTTACCGAAAACGTACAAAACCTTGTGCACCTCATAAGTCTCAACCCAAAAACCAATAGCCACCATAGATTTCATCAGGGTTTATCTAAGGAACACAGTAGAAGAGAGTAGAATGGAGTAGAAGAGGGTAGAGGGGAGTAGAAGGCAGGCAGTAGAAGGTACCAATCCAGGGGCAAATCAGCTATAGTAAAATCACGAAGCTTAACCATGGATTTTGATCAAAACCAATAGCAAAAACCTTAGGAGCTCATGGATATATCCAACAACGAACATGTCACCCCTCCTTTGTATCCCAACCATACAAAGGCACATCATATAATCACGAAAGAAGTTAGGTGGATATAACAGGTGGAGGCTCGAATATCCACTGCCCCGTTAAAATCATGGGCGCCTCTTATTAAGTCCATCTAAAATTTTATATTAAAAATTGAAGAAAAGGGAGATTGAAGTTCTATCTAATTTATTTAACACCTCTAGCATCGGTAGCTAGATCCGCCATCAAGAACCAAACAATAGTAGCACTAGTAAGTGATCAAGTTTCATATGGTTTTATAAATTATTTTCCCTTTAAAATACAACATTTTTATATGCATTCAAACTTTTATTTTACTTAATTGCTAGATGTTGTGCTGAGAGCTTAGGCGAGGAAGGTGCATACTCATTATATTGTTTGATAGAGGAGGTATTGGCAAGAGTAATATTGGGTGAAAAAGTATCCTCTATGTATGGGCATAATATAAGCTTAAGACCAATTTCGACCTATTTCTATTATGTTGTATATATCAAGTACTAACCATTGTTTTGGTACAGCCAGCCTGAGACAAAGTATATTAGTTTTGTATTCTACCTTTGATGCATGGATTCTACGAGAATGTTGGGAGAAAGTTAATGAACATAATCTTTGAGAATAGCTTTGTGCGCTAGCTAAGCCACACATTTAGATGCAACATGACAACTGGTTGGCGGAAAAGATAAGAGAAGCTATGGGTAAAGTAGTACCCTCTGCAGTATAAAATGTTGATATTTATTCCTTCATTTCTGCATTTAAACTTAGGTTCTTAGCAGGAAAATGATCTATAGGATGTTCAGACCTGCGGATAGGTTAAAAGCTTTCATAAATAAAAGGAGATATTTTCCTAAAAACTTATTTTAGAAAACTTGCTCTTGCAGATCGAACCTTTTTTTTTTCTTTTAACTTGCAAAGTACAGCTTGTACTCAACCTCTTGCTCTATCTTAATTTTTAGTCGATTTTGTGGTCCCCCTATTCTGCAGCTTAGGCCAGATGACATATTTTATCTGGTCAGTCCTGAGATCCCACTAGAACCAGAAGAACCAAACCACATATACTTTGGATATGAAGGTTTCCTACAAGTAGTGTTTATGTAAATTAGGTTTGTACTAAGTTAATTGGGATTATAAATAAATAATGCCTACTTCTATTGTAAAAACCTTGTAAACGATCAGTTATATGTATCTTTTCACAACTATTTAGTGCTGCAACACCCTGATAGGATTACTATTTTGAAAATTTTATTTTTCAAGTAATAATCCATTATATCACAAACACTAATCTGCAGGCTACCATTATAGAAAGAACAATATATATCACAAACATTCTATGTATCTCTGCAGGCTACCATATCTCTTCAGGCTGCAATGGAACTGGTCCCGTCATGTTTTCGGCTCAATCCCTCAGCACTCAGCCAGATCATTAGTATTTCAGATGATTAAATTGCATAGCATACTTTTTTCCAGACTCTAATCTGCCAAGCATGCAAGTTTAAATACAACAATGTTTACTACAACTTTACCTGGAGATGCAATGTAACCATTATATAATCAACTGATCAAAGTGGTTCGTTGGAGATCCAACGCCTGAACATGGCATAACATCTCTCTGGCTGGTACTCCGGTGCAGTGTGTCCACCACCCTGGGATTATATATCAGAATAGTTTGTTATTCGGCTCTCTAATGGGTATATATCATCTACTGGCATGAGTTAATTTTAGTTTTATGGAATGTAAATTTCCATTTGAATCATTCATCGACTCTTTGATTTCCTGATGTTTTCAGCTTCTGAGAAGAACGTGCAGCTCGGTTGACAGAAAGCTGCCAAGTATATGCCTTTGGCCAAATATGTATATGAATTTCCTCGGTATCCATATTTCAAATATCGTTCAAAAGGAAAAAATCCTTATCTTTTCACTTATGTTTATAATATAAATCAAAATTTAAAATTTTAACTATAAATTTTAGAGTTGATTTTGATGTTTTTTCACCATAGTTTATATTTCAGCCTTGCCTTTTAGATCACTAAAAACGCGTATATAAAAATTCTATTCACAAATTATTCTTTATTTACAAATATACCGTTTCACTTATTCCAAGATTAATCCAAAAGATGGGCACCAATGTTTCAGTTAAACAAACAAACTATTGCATCACAATTTTTCTGAATATTTGTAATTAAATTAAAAAAGACACCCGATTGTTATTATGTAAAATAGAACTTTTTGCCATTCCACCCTAGGTGGCATGCCAAGCTATTGTTTCAACCATAGTACTATATATAGTGTATAACTATACTTGTGGTATGCCACCGGTAGTTTGCGCTGTCTCAACTGGTGTTATGGACAAAGCCTTTTCTCCCATCGGTATTGTAAAGCGGTTGTTTGGATGAGCGGAATGAAACCGAGTTCTTAGAAAAAAAAACAAGTCTTCATAATTTTTTTTTGACATAAACCAGTTTTAAATTGTTAATTTATTACCACGCATTATTTATCTAAAATCCAGTTTGTCCCACGAGAGAACTGCGAAGGGGGATGAACTTGTTTTTGTAAAAATGTCATGGAGTCCCTTCCATGGCATGACACACGGAAAACGTGAAACGGTATATTTATAAATAAAGAATAAATTATAAATAAAATTCTTTATATACATGTTTCTAACGATCTTAAAAGACAAGGCTAAAAATAAACTAAAATCGATGGAAAAAACCCAAAAATCAATTTTAAATTAAAAGTTCAAAATTTAAATTTTATCTTATAAGTATAAAAAAAACAAAAAGATATAAACAAAATAAAAAGATAACGGCCTCTATGTTGTACCATATTGTAACCACAAAGAGTAAGTATGAAACTGAAGCAAAACGAATGCTAAACAAACTGTTACCTTAACAGTTGCAAAAGTCATGTTGTTTGAATATGTTATGGTGAATCTGCAAAGCAATTAAAATTCGGAATGTAAGTGCAGCTTTTGAATATAGCGAGTACAAAAGATCAAAGTATTTCTAGTGCTGGCAGGAAAAACTATATATGACTACCGTTTAATCAAATACTTATAAATAATCTCACCCTGCAGATTGTCCCTCTATATGCCATGATCTCCAGTCATCCAGAATGGGGAAGTTCAGCGATCTGACCCAGGATTGTGTGCCAACGAAGGGTATAAGAGAATCATGGTCGCCACTGTACACACAAATGCATATATTTTTAGGGGATTCAAAACTATCAAAATTTCAACTGTATCCGTAGAAATCACGTACTACCTCCGTCCCGTAATAAGATCATTTTTTAATTTTATGATACAATGTTTTGACTCTTTATCTTATTTGAATTTTTTTTGCGATTAATATTTTTTCTTACTAGATGATAAGACATAAATAGTACTTTATACGTGACTAATTTTTTAAGTTTTTGTATATCAAATATTGAGCACGGAAAAACGAAAAATAAACTTATTATAGGACGGAGGTAGTACAAACTTGCAGCAGTGGGAACAAAATTGTATCAGCACTAGCAATCAACAACAAAGTGGCAATAGTGGGGCACTAAACTGTTACAGCATTGTAAACTATGAAATGAGGTACTACTGGTGACAAAGAATACACGACTTGTCAATTGTGACAGCGAGAAATAAATGTGATAATAAATGCAAATCATGCCATAAATTTGTAGTAGGTAAAGGTCGGATACAATTTGTAAATACGTAAATACTAGGGAGTCATCTTTTCCCTTTTTTAGGAAAATTCAAACGTTCTATTTGCAAACAAAAATAATTTATGAATAAAACTTTCATATACGTGTTCTTAGTTATCTAAAAGCAAAAGTTGAAAATAAGCTACGATGAAGAACACCAAAATCAGCTCTAAAATTAAAGTTAAAAAATCAAAATTTATCTTATAAATATAAGTAAAAACTAAAAGATGAGGTCGTAGTCCCATCATAACTTCCTCCATATTTTAATACATTGGACCAGTTTTATCATTTGTCTTATTCAAAAAGCTTAGGCAATTATTATTTATTTTTATAATTGGATTACTACACAATGTATTTTAATTATATCTTTTATTTTCTTATATTTTCACAAAATGCTTCAACAAAACGAATGGTCAAAAGTGTGGCGAAAAGTAAATGACATCATTTATTAAAATACGTAATGAGTAGTTCGATCATTTGTGTGAAATTATAACTAATATTAAATGCACTCTTAAAATAACGATCAATTAAGATAGAAATTCTAGGAAGTTGTTATGCGTATGACTAAACCATCCGACTTACGTATGACCCAATTAATCAACGGCTACAGTGTCACTCACTGAACCCCTTTACCTAATTAATGTTGCAGTGTTTCAGTCGTACGCAAGAAGTACGGTTGGCCGTACGTATAGCAGAATTGGAAATTCTAATTGCATATTAGATTAGAACATGTGTAATACAACTATATACTTTTATGTATGATCATTACAAGTTTTAAGAATCTCTCGAGTGCCATATCTCCGGTTGTATGATAATTATTGCTTCTTTCTGAAGTTGCCAATAACTCATCTAACCTATGAATTTGTATGTTTTGAAGGCATGCGTAATTGTTTTCTTTCTTAGTGGCGTCATAAAATTGTTCGTTATATATGTTACACTATAAATTAATGCACATATACAGATAAACAACAAATATATTTTAAGATACAACCCTTAAATACATACCTATATATCAAAGCACGATAACCTTTCGATGTAAGATTACGATGGTACTCTATGGTGCTCCCCATATCCTCTGAATAGGGTAGATCCCGTTGATGACATCTTACCCACCTCTTGATGCTTCCCTGGGTTTTCAAACAAATTTACCAATTAAAGAAGGGTAAGTTAATGTTTTGACGTGATTTGAAATTTGAAAGTTCTGCATAGAGTCCAAAATCTATGACTTGAAAACTGCATCTTTTGTGTCAGGTAATATTTGTTCAAACTTGATCTTGTATATTTATGTTGCAATTAATTAACTACTTCTAATTTACACCAGGTTGCCGCAATAGTTAGGGCATTCCCAACCCATAACACTAGATATGGTTTCTATAAACTTCCCATCATCAATAAACTAGTACTGGACACTACTCTTCCAATGCAAACACCACTATTCCACATATAAATTTAATGCTACTTATCTCATATGATATTTTGGATGTTGTGTAGAAACCATGTCTCATGCAAGACATGCTTTCATTTTCTTTCCTCATTTATTCACTTGCCACATCATTTTTTATTCTATGTGGCAATTTTGTTTAATGCTATAAATATCATCCTAGTCATTGGGTTGCGAATGCTCTTATAGCTAGAAAATATCACTAGCTTCCTTTAGCACATCAATTATGTGTGCTGTGTTCTTACTGCATGACACAAATGCAATGAACTACCACCACTTGACTTCACCTGGTGCAAAGCTTCCTATCATTCATCAAACTGTGCATTATATCTTTCCTAAAACCGGTACAAACGCGGCTGGACTTACCTGCAAACTGCAATTAAGCTAGTTTTTTTTTATCAATTTACCTTCTTGATCCCGAGAGCCTCCCAAGTAATGTCTCTATTAACCCAATAATATGAAAGATAGTATCCATATGTCTGTACAAGCAAGAAGTATGAACTCAGTTCAAATACAACTCTTGGATACATATATGGTTTAGCAAAATGTTTGCATTAAGTACAGTAGTCAAGTTAAAGCACAAGCACTTTGTGTAAGATCTTACAATTTATACACTAGGGTCTGTAAATTCAATGCGCTCATAAGCCACCTTCAAGTTGCAGTAGTCATGATAAAGCATGAGCACATCTTGTAGGATCTTGCATAAGTACATTTGTCTGCTACTTACATTCAGTTATTTTTACATACACCTATCTAGCATAGGTGCTTACATACATCGCTTTCACTTGTTTAGATGTTTATTTATGTATCTTCCCGTTTCAATTCAGACGATGTGTAATGAAACAAATAAAATCCACCTTGTTGCGATAAAAGTATTGTGTTTTTTTCTTCGTTCGAAATGGTCAGGCAATAACATGTATTTTTGAAGAGCATAAATATGTGTACTAAGACTTGAGAGTACTAATAAGATCGACTTACAATGCAATCCAAGGGGGGAGCTGCTGCCAGATGCTCAAGTTCTGCAGTTCCCTCCAGCATAATTCTGTTATGAGTATTGTCGTCTGGCCCAGGGAACACTTCAATGCATTTCTTGTAAAGAACATGTTCTGTCGAAATTTCGTTGAGCAGCTGTCGAAAATTCGTGTCATCAATCCATGTGAATTAATGTACTCCCTTTATATTCAAATGTATGGAGCTTTAACTTTTGGATATAAAGTTTGACCATACGTATTATTTTAAAAAATGAAACATCATTTATTTTGTTGGAACTTATTTTATCTTTATAAGTACATTAAGCACACTATATATTTTTTAATCTTAAGGGAATTTTTCAAATAAGATGTCAATGATCAAATGTCAAGTTTAAAAAAATAAAAACGTTGTACACTAAAATATGAAATATGGAGGGTACTACTTAAGCATCATATAGTTAAAAAAATTGCTCAGCCTGATGTTTATTGCATAATTGTGAAGATATTGGCCAGCCTAGCATGCAAAAAGATTCACACAATTTTTCTATGCTACCTACATAAATAATCTTGTTAAATACATCCAAATTAGTACAATGTGAAACATTTGCTGTTTTCTAATTAACTCAATCTGCTAACTTTAGACACCATTAGCCAAGATATATATACACCTTTAGGGCTAGTACCATTGTATATATATAACTAGAACTTTTTTAACATCCTTGAAATAGTGCCTTGAGGTATAAATTTTTTAAGTGCAAAATATGATATCTCGAGGTACCAATATTTTACACTGAAATTTTTAGCACCCGAAGGTACAGCATTTGTTAGTGTAAAAATATGGTATCTTGAGCTACCAAAATTTTACACTAAAATTTTTTACGGCAAAGAAAACTCATATAATTATTGTAGAGTTCCTAGGCGTAAACAAACAACAAAGAAGAGTGCAGGTGCAGAACTCCTTACATCATAGAACCTGTTCATTTGCTGGCTGCAAATTAAATTCTTGGGGTTGTAATACTCATCCCCCTGGCAGTCCCTCGTTATGGTCTGACAAAGCGATCACATGATCAAGTACGGAATTTTTTTGAGAAATATTATTATTTTAATAAAAAATCGTAAAATTAGAGGCTATCCGCGAAAAATCGCATTATTAACAGCTTGTCGAAATACGGACGTGCGACAGGGGACCTGTCGAACACCTAATGTTCGACTGGTGGCTTGTCGAACAGCACAAGGCCGATAGGCCACCCAACCTCCCCTATCCTCCCCTATCGAACTAGGAAACATCGATTGGATTGGACCCTCCAACAGCCATCTCTTAACCCCCGTTGAACTTCCATTGTTTGATAGGCTCTGTCGACTTTTGGCCATTCGATATGTACCTTATCGATCTCCGGCCGTTCGATAGGTTGCTAATTTTGTAATTTTCCACGGACGGCTCCTAATTTTATGATTTTTTATTAAAATAATAATATTTCTCAGAAAAATTCGTCTACGTGCAGACAAAGTTATGTGAGCTCACATGATGGAATCAGAAGTAAATGAACCATGGGTGCATGGTTGAGCCAGATTAGAAGCGTTGTTCAGTTAATTAACTAATTAATTACGGACGTACCTCGTAGCTTTGGTCTGAGATGATCCCCATTCCATGAGCATACGGCACTCTTGATCCAACGTCAAACTGCAGCTCACCTGTGCCTGGGTTACCTAACAGATAGCCCTGACCATGCATCATGATCGAATTAATACAAATAAATTATTAGTATAACACACTCCATCTTGAAATAAAATGCTCGTGTGCTCTATCTGTTGAATTTGCCGGCCCACATAAATGTATATGCCATCTTATTTACATTAGACTTTCAATTCACCCATGCCTAATTCTTGGTGTACAATGGATAATTCAGAAATAGGGTATACTAATAACATAATGCCTAGCCTCTAGCCCTAAATATTTGACCTTTTCAACAAGGGTATGCCAATCTTTAAAATTCCACGCACAAATAATAGCTGAAAATATTAAATCTAAAACAAAAGAATTTGTATACATATATGTGACTTGAAAAACTGGTAACGTAATACCATAGACTTTTAGATTTACAAAGTTCTTGTAATATAATGCCAGGATACCAACATTTTATCCTAATCTAATTTAAAACATAAAATATTTCTGACAGAATGGAGGATGAATTTAAGTACATCTATTATTGTCGTGGCTCATCTATATTTTTTATATGGGATAAAAGCGTCATTAACATTGCAACGTGGGTCTCATGCCATGCGCAGGGTTGATGACAGCAAAATAAATTTACCATACACATATTTTTTATTTCATGTGTCAGTGTTCACCAGTTTCATTGTCTGCCTGTTTCTTTTTTTAAAAAAATCAAGCATTTTTTAAGTCACTCATCTTAGACGTTAATTGTGAGTATTAAATATAGATTGATAACAAAACTAATTGCATAAATAAAGGCTATTTCATTAGATAAATTTTTTAAGCATAATTAATCCACAATTAGTAAATGTTTACTGTAACATCACATTCGCTGATCATGGATTAATTAGGCTCAATAGATTTGTTTTAATAGTCTAGAGTATGGGGTGAGTTTCATTAATAATCTATATTTAATACTTACCATTAGTGTCTAAACATTTGATATGACAGAGACTTAAAAAAAATCCTGGACCCATAGTCTCATGTGGAAAGAAAAAAAATAGTATGCAGGTCTCTCTCACTCGATAAAAAATAAATAATAGCACTAGAAGCGCCTATTAGAATGTAGAGATGGGTGAAGTAAAATTAGCTGGTGGTACTTAATCTTTATCCGTTAAACAATTGCAACATGCATATTCTATATTATCCACAAATATAATAAATGTTTTATGAAGCTCTCAACTAGCAGTACAACTATTGACATGTTTTGTTTTTCTAATCTAATAAATCAGATTTATTTATACTACTACATCAACCACTGACAGAAACATCAACTATTGATAGCAGAATATTTTTTCTACTATCTGTAAAATTCTAAATAAATGGTTAAGATTCTTATATCGATGATAATGCCTTATATCGATGATAATACTAGTAATAGAATAATATTAGTACAGAGCAGACTAGAGTCGAGCTCAAATATAATGTAATTTGCTATATATACTACTAGTTCCACAGTCATTCTCAATTTAAATTTCGTCCATGTTATCTCTGAATTACCCTTCCACCTTCAACTCCCTCTTATTTAATAAAGCCATTCTAATCTTTTCTCTACAAGGCTATAACCTTAACTTCTTAAAAAAGCATACTCTCTCACATTTTGTGACCAGAGGGATTAGTACCTTGAGACTAAGATTCGGTTCCATCCCAGCTTCAATATCTGAGAATTGAACCAGCTCAAAAATGTTGGGGTGAAATTAACCGCGGTAGTAAAATAGGAGCACATGATAAAGTAAATTAGGAAATCAACCAGTTCATGTAGCCATGATCGAATACCTTCTGAAATCTTGTGCACGATAAACGGAATGAGTTTTCCAGCGGAGGAGTCTCCACCGACGTAGAACGAATTTGCCAAGTATTCAGGATGGTCACCGAACCACTGAAAGCATTCATTAAACGAGACAATTTTTACTAACAAAGAGCGCTAATTGACCACCGAGTGTACGGAGGGGTGATTGCCTAACGGTCTTTTTACGAACGCAAAGATAATTTGTAAATAATTAAAACCTTTATATATATACATGTTTTTAGCTATCTAAAAGCATTGGAAGAAAAATAAACTATAACAAAAAAAATTAAATTCAATTCTAAATCTAAGCGAAAAAATTAAATTGCTTATAAATAGAAAAAGAAGCTAAAAGATAAAAAGATAGTCAATGACTCAAACTTGATGAGATAGGCATCAGAAGAGCACTGCCTTGTAGACAAATTTCACGAGCTGCAGCGACGTGGAGACCTCGCCGACGTCGTAGCCGCTGGGGTCCCGGGAGAAGGAGAAGCCGGCGCCCACCGGCGAGTCGACGAACAGGATGCTGGCGGCCTTGGTCCACGAGTAGGGGTGGTACCGCAGCCGCGGCGTGCTGCCGTCGTAGGGCTCGACGACCAGCTTCACCGGGCCTGCAGGCAAGGGCAAGTGGTATACGTACGTAGCAACAGAATCAGACATCCATGGATTCATCGGTGCCATAAACTGTTCGTTCGACATGGTAGCTGCTGAGCATGCTCACCGATCTCGTAGAAGATGGCGCTGAGCACGGAGCAGCGGTCGCCGCCGGTGAGCCAGAGGAGGACGGGGTCGGCGCCGGGGTCGCCCTCCGACTCGATGAAGTAGTAGAAGAGCTCCGCGCCGCTCTCCTCGTCGACGGTCACGTACCTGATCAGAACAGTAGAGCATGGAGATGTTGATGCATCTGCTCGTGTTGGACCAACGAAGAAATGGGCGTGTACACAAACACACCCTGTCTCGAGGTGGAAGGGCAGGTCGCCGTCGAAGCCCGGGAGGCTGGCGACATGTGTCGTCCGGTGGTCGGGGTCGGCCCCGGAGACGAGACGGCGAGGAAATAAGCTTGGGACGAAGCAGAGGAGCACGACGACGAGCAAGCTGGTGAGCCGTAACGCCATAGCTGCTGGCGAGGCCGCGTGTAGTGTTAGTGTCAGTGTGGCTGTGGATTTCGTTCCCGTGCCTGCCTATTCTACACTAATATACTACTTGTGGTAAAGAAGTTGACCATGGAGGATGGCCGGAGATTCGGGACAGGGAGCCAACTAACTTCCTCGCTAGAACCATCGGTATTGTTGTTTTTGTTAGTGATTGATTCGAAAAGGCCAAATTATATATTAGCAAATTAACAATAATTTAAAAATAAAACATTTATATATATATTTATGCGCGTAGGGAGCTAAAATTCCGGCGAAAAAATAAACTTGGATTAAAAAACTGTAAATATAATATTAAAAATAAAAAAATCATTAAGGGTAAATAAAAGCGATTGTATAAGAGGCAGTACCTCCTGCTTTTTCCAGTCAGAGGTGTTTATGGCTCACAAAGTTTGCCACGCACCCTCTCGTACCTACCTTACCCAACTGACGGATACTCGCTGCTATATACAAATGACACTCAGAATTAACGAGAACACCAAGGGAGAACAAAACACATATCTTCACATCATGCTGTATACTACTGCCTCCGTTTTCAGCACATTTTAGTTTCACTAGCATAGCATGCGTACACGTGTTAACTGTTTCACTGTTGATGAGACGATTGTCGTTGGTTTGAACGGAGGAGAGACACCAAACTACGCCGTAAATTCACAGGTGATAAAATCATTCCGTCGAGCAGTCTTTCCATATTTAGTGGAGAAACTGATCTAATACTTTAAGAGGCCGTCCTCTCGTAGCAATCACCGTCCATGAAGCTTTGCGATCTGTGCGTATGTCCCCACGGTCCTTTTTATTCATAGTATTTTGTTTTATTTATCTATTTCCTCATCCCATATATCAATAAAATGTCTTATCTATAGGGCTCACAGATATATTACTTTATAACATATATTACATTTCTCCTTCTGCCATATCTTAGAGAACTAACTTTCCTCTTTTCCTTTTCTCTTCCCACCGATGCAAGAGCACAAGAACATTTCCCCCATCTTCTTTCTCTATACCGGCTGACAATGGCTTCTCGGTTCCAAGCCACGTTCTCTATCTCCACACCTGGGGTTGAATTGGCGTCAACATACACATCCTCTAGCCATGACATCTCATCCCACTCATGTATTTCTTCACCAAAATTGAATTGTCGTTGCGATGAGCTAGTTGCTGCATGGACATCGAACACTGCTCGCAATCCAAGTCGTCGTTTTGTGAAATGCACAAAGAAGGTGGGTTCGATATCTGAACTAACTTGTTCAAGATCCATGTTCCAAATCCTTGTTGTCAATCCGGGAGGGTTGCAAAGTGTGGTTTTAGGAAGACCCCATCTATCAATATGTAGATGATTTGGTGGATTATCTCATCTAAGGCAGAACTCAACTAATTGAGGAGGCCAACCAAATGCTCAAAGTCAAATTTGAAGATAAGACCAACCAAGTGTTACGACTGCAAGATGATATATTGTTAGTACATAGTCAACTTGATGAAGAAACACTACACCATAACTATATCTAGCACAATTCAACTGCCCTAAAAATTGATATAGGTGGCAATTCATCTGCCTAGAAAATGTATTCATGACCTTTATAACTACTCTCTAAAGTCCTGTCGAGAAAGGTTACTGCCAGCAAATATTTTACTCCCGACAATTACCTGCCCTAGAAGCCAAATCCCATTCACGACAGATAGCTAAAATCTTGGCAGTCAATTGTCCTAAAAGCTCTATAGCTTTGCTGGCAAATATGACCATAACAAAAGTTATAGATATTGATGATTTATATAACATTGTTGTTGATGACTTTTTCAGTTGAAATTATTTAGTATTTCAAAATATTGTTTAAAGTTGTTATAATTTGAAATTCAAATTCAAATTCAAATTATTGAAATATAGTCATATAGCAAAATGACACAAACAAAGTTGTAGATATTGATGATTTATGTAACTTTTGTGAGGACGTCCCAAAGCCTAGGTGGTGCAATACTCCGAGACATGTCAGCGCGAAATATCTGGATGAATGGGGCCTCAAATTAAACCCAAATAATTACGATAACCATCCAACCTCATCGCAGACCCCGACATGTCTTGAAGAGGGCACTACAAAGGCTCTAAGCCATCGGATATGAAATAGAAGACATAACCATTGGAATAGCCACACCAGACATGTACGTCATACGCCCGTCAACCACTCGATGGTGGCAACCAAAAGCGTACCCCAGAGACTTGATCTCAACAAAGACATATTCCCCGATTATCTCAACCATTTCAAACCCATCCTCATGTGGGACTAGTCACCCAGGAATGTAACATATCCTCACATAAATCATCTCAAGCATGATATCCGAATCATAAGTGGTTCTAAGTATAACGCATAAATAGTCTTAATAAGTTCTAAGTAGTACTTGGCGACAAGCCATACATATTGGTTCATGCGGTAAGTGTGCTACCCAAAAGCCCATAGGCAAACCGGCTAGGGTAAATCCCTAGTTAGAACCATCCTGGAAATCACAAGCTGCATCAAACTCCTCATCCAAACAGTCATTACCTGCAGCAGGGTCTGAGCCAAAAACAAGTAAAAGAAAGCAAGAAATCAGTACATTAATCAAATTAATGTACTGGCAAGTCGGTGACAACCCTAGCATGCTACATGTTGGCCATTCTCAAGGATAAGCTGTGTATAGGTAAATTTTTGCATAAATGTCAATTTTAGTTCACAACATGTTTCACAACGGAAATTTTATAACAATAGTATAGCGTAAGTAAAGCTTGTAATGTAATGAATAAATAACACACATCTACCCCTCAAGATAAATCATCACCACTTACCATCATATCATCACCATTCACCGAACTTTACCCAAATTCACCAACAAAACATTCCAACCATTTTCCAAGTTCACAAGAGTTTATCAAAATCACAAACTATACTCATGACACTTCACCATGCCGCTCATGACCGTGAGCACGGCTAATCGATTAGTTTAGACTCTGCAGAGTTTGTATAACTTTTAAGCCCACATGATATGGTTCGCTCTAGTTCGTCTGATACCCGTCGGTATCACCACATTCTACACATTGAGTGTGATCTACAGGTCATAACAAAACTGTTATATTGTTTATTGTCTAGCCTTGCACCAGCCCGATGTGTGTTTTAGCCACGCTACTAGCAAAGTAGCGCCACTAGGTAGCGGGCCCACGCTTTAACCTAGCGCCGTAAGGAACCCTACCCGGAATACCTCACGAGGCACGGCACCGTTGTATTGGACAGACTGCCCGCTCAAATCATCACATACCACATGTCGTTAATCAATTTCAACAAATCACAATCCATAGGAAGTTCCGATAAGGTACCAAAACCCGGTAACTCATACTCTTTGGCCTACCAAGATGCAAGGCTAAACTCTAAACAACTTAATAGGTTAAGGCCAGCCCATACTTAGCACATGTGGTTTGTACTGTTTTCATTAGTCGGTGACATAGAGTGAGGTCCTTAATCGACCCGGCGAACGCTCCCCCTATCGGTGCACATCTACTACCATATGTACACCACTCGCCACCCAAGTCTAAAAACAAGTTTCCTCCATTTTCTATTCACAATACTCACACATTTAAAATTCTGTCCAGCAGCATCAAAATAACCTTTGTCACATATAACATTTATCAAAATGAGTAATTTGTAAGGCGGTAACCGAATATATAAGCATATAGCGGCAATATAAGCATAGCATAATCCCAAATAACACAATAATTGTATCCAAGAGCACCCTATGGTTACAACCAGCAAGGATTCAATATTTCAAGGTAGGTTATGCCGCAATTTGGTCATATCTACCATTCCCACATTTATATAATTTCTTTTACTAAAATTAATACTAGCTAACGTATACATGTTTGCAATAGAATCATTTAGCCCAATAAAACATAGGATCAAAGTCGTCAAAGGAGAGGCTGACTTGCCTTCGTCCGCAAACACCTGAACCTGGTCTTCAACAAACTCACCCTCTTCTTCTTCGACGTATTCTTCCTCTATTCAAAATACGCGTATACGATAAATACAAAAATGTAAAAACCAAAAATGCATGAAAATGCATGAGACTTATGCAGTGAGTGTGCTGGTCTCAGGTGGCCTCTAGTGAAGAAATTTTTATTTTATCACTTTGTTTTACAGAGATATGCATTTAATAATTAAAAAGGTTTAAAAAAGGGCTAAGTTTTATCAAGCAACATTTTTGTACAGAAGTGAAGAAAATTACTTTTACAAAGTTACAGAGCATGATTTTAGAAAATTAACAGAAGTGGTTTCACAATTTTTAGAGCTATTTTAAATTTGTTATGGATTTAACAATCTCTAGGAGACATTTAGGGAAAAACAAAAATAAAGAAAAAGTTTGTACAAAAAGTACCAAGTTTTATATTTATCTAAAATAGTTCACAGTTCCACGGATCTAACAAAAATGGTTTCACAATTTTCGGAGTTAAAATGAATTTTCTACAAAATTTTGAAGTTCTGCTCATTCTCAGCTAAAAAAAATAGAAATCAGTTTTCATAATTTAATTTCAGCCGGGCCCACATGTCAGTGAATGGCGTTTTCTGAAGTGAGGGGTGTTTTGCAGAAAGGCCCTCGGAAGATAGGAAATCAACCCGCACTCCCTTGCTAAAGTAATATGTGTCTAGGCAGTTTTCGGATAGGACCCTAGCTTTAGTCGAATTCTCCGAAGGAGGTCCCTCGTCGGCTCAAGCAAGGGGCAGCCATGGGTGAGTTGGATTTTCAGCTCGCCGGCGACGATCGGTGGCCTGAATCGATTCGAGCGCAAAAGAGAAAATGTAGAGGGGGTCCTTGCGCATCCGTGAGTGGTGGTGTTGAGGGAAATGGTGGTCCGTAGCCATGGAACACGAGCAACAACAGTGGTATGTCTTGGTATGGCCATGCATGTGCTTGTAATGGCTTGGTTAGTGCATGCAAGGGCTCGGTTAGTGCAAAATAGTTAGCGCCAGAGATGTCTCAAGGTACTAGGGTGCTCACCAAGCGAAGAAACGGATGAAACGATGTCCACGGGAGCGGTGAAGACGTTGGCCGGCGGCGAGGTCGGTGACGCCGACCACGTGTTCGATAGATTTCTTCTTGGGCAAAAGAGGCACGGATGAGCTCGGCGTGATACGTAGATCACGTTCCATAGAAAGAAAGTGAGAGGGACTTACCAGGGATGGAGAACGACGATGCCTAAGTTGCCGGTGCCGGGAAAGACGGCGAAGCTCCGAGTAACCTGGGCATGGGATGCTTTTGCTCGGGCTTGGAACGTGATGGGGGGAGGATGCCCTTGCTGCTGGCGCGTTGGCTTGAGAAATAAGAAAAAATGAAGTGGGGGGAGTGAGAGAGAGGGGTGGCTAGTGAAATCATGGGGTTTCTTGGGCTCCCATTGGGCATGGAGGGCGGTGGAGGCTGTGAGGAGAGATTGGGAGGCTGCCATGTGGGTCCTAGGAGTGTGGAGCCCACTTGCAAGTGAAAGAGATTTGAAATCTTGTTTGGAGGCTGTCATGGAGGGTTGTCTGCCAAAGATCTTTGGAGGGGATTGAAAGGAGATTTTGTGCAGCAACAAGCGTGTACTAGTGGTCCTCTTGGTCGGGGGTGATGTGGAGAGTGAAAGGGCTGAAGTGGTTTTGGTTAGAAGTCTTTGGTTTAGGCTTAATAAAGGGATGAACATGGGTTGACAGCATGATTAGCAGCCGTTGATAGTGCAGTTAGTAGCTGATTCGATTTTTGGAGGGAGAGAAGAAAGGGTTAAAGCGTGATCTATGGTGTGCCACTCCTCGTAGTGTTAGAGGAATGTTAGTAGAAGACTTTGGATGAAACCAAACTTCAAAAAGAGGTTTTGAAATAAATTTTACCAAGAGAGCAAATTTGAATCTACTAAGCAGTTTTTCAGGATTTTCGAGAGATTAAAATAGATCAAAGAGATAGCAAACCTTAATGAAAAATTTTGAAACTTTGAGGGTTGATTTCTGACATACCAAGGTATTTTTCAGAATTTTTGTAGAATTTTTGGATGCACATAAATACCAAATTAATTATTTTTGTGACTCTAGGTCTATTATTGCATGTGATGATGAGATGATTAAGATCCAAAAACAATTAAAATCACTCCCAACCACATGATGCATTTAAGTTAAATTTAGTTCTCGGGTTTACGGGCTTGGGTGTGTTACAAAACCTACCTCCCTTAAACAAAATCTCCACCCCGAGATTTGATAGGATCTAGGAGAAGAAACTAGGAAAATCGGCTCTAAGGCGGTCTTCCCTTTCCCACGTTGCTTCTTCGGGAGTGTGGTTGCTCCACTGGATTTTGAGCATCTTGATTGAGTTGCTTCGCGTGTGTCGCTCGGCTTCCTCAAGAATGCGGATTGGATACTCCTGGTAGGAGAGGTCGGGTTGGAGATTGATGTCTTCTAATGGAGTGAGCTTCGTAGGAACTCGAAGGCACTTCTTGAGCTGCGAAACATGGAACACATCATGCACATCTGAGAGTTGAGATGGTAGCTGCAACTTGTAGGCAACTTGACCCCTCTTGGCAAGAACTTGATATGGACCAATGTATCGAGGCGCCAATTTTCCGTGCACCTGAAATCGACGAGTGCCCGCAATGGCGAAACCTTTAGATAGACATAGTCACCAACCTCAAAGCTCAATTCGCGACGGCGACGGTCGGAATAACTCTTTTGGCGTGATTGTGCCTCCTTTAGCCGGTTTCTGATGAGAGCGATGTTTTGCTCGGCTTCCTTGATAATGGCAGGACCAAAGAGTTGTCTTTCTCCTACTTCTGACCAGAAGAGTGGGGTTCTACACTTTCTTCCATACAAAGCCTCAAAGGGTGACATTTGAAGGCTAGTTTGGTAACTATTGTTGTATGAGAATTCGGCAAAGGATAGACATTTCTCCCAATTGGTGTTGTAACTGAGGACACAAGATCTGAGCATATCTTCCAAGATCTGATTGGTGTGCTCAATCTGACCTCCAGTCTGTGGGTGAAAAGCTGTGCTAAAGAACAACTGAGTACCAAGGAGCTCATGAAGATTCTCCCAAAACCAGGAAGTGAACTGGGGACCACGGTCTGATATAATGGCCTTCGGTACCCCATGCAAGCGAACGATGTGAGTCAAATAGAGCTCTGCCAGCTTTGCACCATTGTAGGAGACATTCACCGGAATGAAATGGGCAACCTTGGTCAAGCGTTCAACGATGACCCATATGGAATCATGTCCATTAGAAGTCTAAGGAAGACCTGTTATGAAATCCATTCCAACTACTGTCACGCCCAGAAATTCCTCACACGAATTTCTGAACTTAATTGTGTATTAAGTCCCTGTCCAGGACCAGCTGTCACGCCCGGAGTTTTGTCCTAACCCTAAAATCGTAAAAAGAAATTCGTAAATAACAATTGGTTTAATTAACTCAGGAAAAATCCCTCTAAAAGGAATTAATTTAATTAAATCGAGGTTCTAAATCGACTAACTGGATTTAAATTCAAATTGCAGAACAATAAAATTTGATCAAACAAATTAATTTAAAACTCGGCAAAAGTGGGGTTTTCCTTTTTCCCTCCTTTTTCCTTTCTTTTTCCCTTCCTTCTCAAATTGGGCCGAAGTCCAATTTTCCTCCCTCTTTCTTTTTCCTTTTTCTTTTTCTTTTTCTCCTTCCCGGGCCGGCCCAGCCGAGCCGGCCCACTTCCCCTCGGCCGGCCCAGCCGACCGGCTCCGGCCTCCCGCCCCTCCCGCGCGCGCCTCCCCTCCGCCTGGGCCGTCGGCCCAGCTCGATCGCGCGTCCGCGCCCGCGCTCGCTGCGAAGTCTGCCTCGCCTCCCTCCTTCCCCGTGCCACTGACAGGTGGGGCCCACCTGTCAGCGACCAGGCTTCGCCTGCACCCGCGCCGCGCCGCACCGGCCGAGTCCGCCTCCGCCCCGACACCTCCGCCCGCCGCGCCGCCGCCGCAACCACCGCCGCAACCGCCGCGGCCGAGTTCGCCGCGTCGTCGACTCGATCTCCACCGGCCGCTCCGCCCTAGCCGGCGCCACCACCCTACAAAATCCCCGCGCCGCCGCCCCACCGCCACTTTTCCCCTCTCCGCCCGAAGCTTCCCTCCGTCGCCGCCAGCCGCCGATCTCCTCGTCGGCCGTCGGACGTCGCCGCCCACCCGCGCCACCACCGCCGCCCCTACCTCGCTGATCTCCCGCCGGCCTCCGTCGCTGCCGGTGTGCACCCGAGCGTCGTCGCCGCCCCTTCGTCCCTCCCGCCGCCGTGCTCGTCGTCTCGACGCCGTCGGCCGATCTCATCACCGCGCGTCGCCAGCCGCCGCGCGTCTGCGTCATCACCTCCGCCTCGCCCTCGCCGACGCGCCGCCTTCTTTGTGGCCTGAGCGGCATGTTTAGTTGATACATGCGATAACCATCCATTTTAGGTGGTTAACACTATCCCAACCATTTCTTTTGTTTAAACCACACAAAAAATGGTTGGTCGATTGAGTTATTTGCACTATGCTCCCAAACGGGCAACCATGATTGGTTTTTGCATAGGTAATTTTGGTAAATTGGCTATTACAAGTATATTTATAATACAACAAAACTAACTCCACGCCACTAAGCAAACATTGAGATATATCCATGAATCACAATGGATCTGTGTGCTAGAATTGGGCTACACCAACTGAGTGTCTTGCACAACCTTCCACCCACTACCGAATGGTTATATTTATAGTAGCCGGGATGAGGACAAAGAGTACTCAGCAAGCCATTGGAGATTTAATTGACATGCAACGAGTTAAAAGAAAAGCTCATAGCAATTATAAAATCTAAGTGATAACACAATGATCGATGAGAAAGAGGCTCGTGCCTCGGTCCAATCAGTAAGTTGCTTCTTTAGAACACCAGTCAGTGTAATGAGACCCACATCTTGGTCTAGTGCATAGTGCAATTACAACACTCAAGGACCAAAACATATTTGGATTGCATAGGGTACATGGCTTGTGCCGACGATTCTACATAGCTTGGGAGGAAATTTGAAGTGTAACCAAAACCACGTAGGTTGACTCCAATACAATTCCATCAAGTACTCATAGGCCCTAAGAACTGGATTAGTGGCCAAGTCTGTTTGACGATAAAGTTTTCTGGAGGGTTGAATCAAAATCCAAAACTTCTAGTAGTTGTCTCTTGCCTTTTGTGGTCGAAAAATGGTGTGGTAGCTCATGAAAACATCATTGATCAATCGAGCATTCCATGGGCTTTCTCCTATTTCTTTGGTCCATGCAAGTACTTCTACAAACAATAATACAACAAGCTTTAAAAGGGCTAAAGCAGACTTAGGTAGTTCAGGTTGAAAATTTTTAATTTTGATAAAGTTTGAGACACAAAATATAGTTAGTCCTTTAATGTTTACCCGACATTAACCCCAAGTTATGACTATTTCCCGCCACATGGATGTCATTTAGTCTTTGCTTTCTCCCTTAATTTTCCAAAAATAATCCACGATCCTTCATATATTTTAGTAGTACATAGTAGGGGAGACCTCAGCTGTATAGGATCTTTCATATTATGGGAGATACTCATTAGCCAATACCGAGGGATGCATATCCATGGCTAGTTCGGTTAAAGTATTTGTCCTATCGTTCTATGTGAATCCTATATATCTCACAAAATTGCATAGTGTACATAATACTGGTATAAAGAAAAATATGTGTATATATTTTTATATTAAAAGTAGATTTTAGTGGTATGGCGGTTTTGCTTCAATCTAACTGTAAATTTGATCCACAGTGGCAACACTACACGGCATGCAGCAGATGTGGTGGCAGCACGGTACATCCCTTCTCTCACCATTTCAGTGTCCCAAGCATCTTAGCAACCCTTCTCCCTACAAATTGCACTTATATCGAAAATATTTCATTGTTCACTAAAAATGTATTAGCTATTGAAAATGGTGGAACACAATTAAAACACACTTTAAAAAATTTTTCTATATATTATATAACATGAGTTTTCATCTATTGAAACAACATGCCTTCTGCATTAAAAGTCAAAAATAAGAAAATCATCAAAAATATCACTGCAACATTTTGTTTTAACGCGAGGAAACATTGATATATTGACTAGAACATTGAAAAAATCGCAAAAAAAAGTACCATTTCAGCTCTGGCTCTTCCTTCTCTCTTGTAACTATGAAACAATATCAATATTGTACGAGTGGAACATCTCAATCTAGTACAAAGAAACATCGAAACACATTAGCCGAAACATTAAAATTAATACTCTATGGGACTTCACTTGACGTTCACATTGAGCAAGCACAATGATCCCTTCCGTGCAGTGCCGCGCTAGTACGGCGGCATCACGGTCGAGCCGGTGAGGACAGTGAGGCCGCGTTCGTTGGAGTGAAGACAAGTTAACTTACCCCGGCACGGAAAACGTAGTAATAGATTATAACATGATTAATTAATTATTAATTATTAAAAAAATATAAAATAGATTAATATGATTTTTTAAACAACTTTTCTATAGAAAATTTTGCAAAAAATATACGGTTTAGTAGTTCGGGAAGCGTGCACGCAAAAAACGAGGGTGATAAGTTAACTTAGGAAGACCGACGAACACGGCCGGAGTCACACGCGGAGTAGGGCGAGGAAGGTGGGGATGGCGGAGTAGGGCAAGGAAGACCATTATGTACTCTCTCTGTTTCGTAACGTAAAATGTTTAACTTTTTTGGCTGCAACTTTTGATCATTCGATGAATTCACAAGCAAAATAAATGATATTTTTATAGTTTTTTAAATAAGACAAATGATCAAACATTATCAAAAAAAAGTCAAACATCTTACGTTATGAAACGGAGGGAGTACTCTCTCCTTATTTAAATATATGACATTGGTTAGTTTAAAATTGAAGTAACCAATGACATATAAAAAAAATTCGGACTATGATATTGTTTTATTTGGACTGTGATGGACTATGTGATGGTCCGACATTGTTATAGGTGCTAGACCGTTATTTTGAACTATGTGATGGAAGCTATGTTATTTTGGATATGTGATGTTATATTGTTATATGTGAGTTCCTATTTTGGACTATGTGATGGGAGCTATGCTATTTGGGGTATCTGATGTTATATTGTTACATGGGAGTTGTGCTATTTTCGATATGTGATGTTATATTATTATATATTTATATGGGAGTTATACTATTTTGGATATGTGATGCATAATATGTAAATTAAAGGTACTATGTGATGGAAAGTATGATTTTGACTTTTATATGTGAATTACAACGCGTATTATGCTATTGAACTGATGAAATTATTTGAACATGTGCGGAATTTTCAGAATTTTTTAGAAATTTTGGCAGAATTTTCAAATTTGATTGAAAATTTTCATTCAAATAATCTGAAAAAAATTCTCCAGAAATTTTTCCACCCCCCCTGGTAGAAAAATGATAACCGAAAGTGCGAACCCTGGTGCTGCGGCATGACTAGTGAGCCGATGAGGACAGTGAGTCACAGGCAGAGCAGGGCTTGGCCGGCGTGGATAGCAGAGTAGGGTACATGTGGATAACAGAGAGACTTGCAAGTACATGTGAAAACGAAACAATGGAGATCACGCCTGCTGGCTGCGATGGCGACCATGGGATTCCTGAACACCTGTTCATTTGCCCTGAACTTTACATGGCAGCATTTCATGGGCACACCGACGAGGTGATCAGTCTCTTGGAAGGAAGCAGTGGCGGCGCTGCCGTTGATGCAGCGAGCAGCCGGCCATCCCCGGCAGCGCAAACAACTGGTACTTCAAGCATCTTCAGCATCAATCATCCTATAAACAAGATATTTTGAACAAATCATTTGCCATGCAAGTCATCAAATCTTCAAAAAAAAGAGTTCTTTTGAGCAAATCATGGTTGTGAATTTTATTGTATGCATTTTTTTCAGCTAATCACCATGCAGCGTGCAACATTCACGAGGTGACCGCGGATCGCAGCACACTTCTCCACATTGCCGCCAGGCGAGGGCACCACGAGCTGATCTCCCACCTGTGCCGCCGGGACAGCAGCCTCAGCTCTTCGGTTACCTCGTCTGGGGACACGCCGCTGCACTGCGCGGCGAGGATGGGGCTCGCCGGCGCGGTAGGGGCCATCGCCAGGCTGGCCCGCGACAACGTGGAGGAGCACAGACTGAGGGAGTTGCTGCGCAGCAGGAACGTCGACGGGGACACCGCGCTACATCTCGCCGCGAGGCATGGCCGTGGAAAGGCCGTGGAGCAGCTGATGAAGGTGGCGCCGGAGACCGCGTCGGAGGTGAACGGCGCCGGCGTGTCGCCGCTCTACCTGGCGGTGATGAGCAGGTCGGTGCGTGCGGTGAGCGCGATTCTTTCTTGTAAGGATGCGTCCGCCGCTGGCCCTAATTCTCAGAATGCGCTGCACGCTGCAGTTCTCCAGAGTTCAGGTGATTAGAATTTTTTTTCAAAATAAATAATAGCAGTATAAATAACAAAATTAGAGAACTGCCGACTGAAGCCACAAATTTTATTAGCATCCACTTTGAACTATCGAACAACGTTTTGTTTGACTTTTTGTCCAATCACTGCCATTTGACATATAGCTTGTTGAACCTTGTTTGTTTGATAGGGTGCTCAACTCGTAATTTCATGAGTATCACCCAATGTCGTGAGTTCAAATCTTTATAGGAGTGTGAATTCACTACTACAGAAATCATTTTCCTGTACGAGAAAGTCAGTAGGTTACATGCGGGCGGCTTTTGGTGGCGACTGGAAAAATTGCCCCACCGGTTATATCAGATTGGGTTATTTGAGGAGCTAAGTTTGCTACTTGGGTTCAAGCTAAGTTCACGAATCATAAAAAATGGCTGCATACCGATTAGATATAGAGGCTGGGTAAAAATTAATATCCTTCTCTAAAAAAATAAAAAAAACTCGCAATTTCAATCTGCGCCAACATCTTTTTTTCTTTTTTTTTCATTGAAGGGTAGTGTTTCATTAAAAAGCCGTCAGTTTGTGTTTATTACGTGTACGCAAATTTTTAATTAATCTTTATACGTAGTTAAGTGCAAATTAATGAAGGAAAACAAAACTACAGTTTATAAAGATAATTCGGAGAGGGAACATATAAATGTTAAATTAACTTTATGGCAAATGTTATAATTCCTCATTGGCGAGCTGATCTCGATTAGAAAATTTGCCATCCACGAGAACAAGCTCTTTCCAATCAGAGCAAACGTTTAATTCCTCATTGGTACTAACTTTATATACCTTGTATACCTTGTTGAACTAACACGAAGACCAATAAATCACTATATTCCAACACTCTCTTTTCATACAGCGGCCTCGGCCCTCCAGCATGAAAAGGAAGTAAAATGCACTCCGTACGATCAAAAATATTTATCGTCTAAGAGAAGATTTTGTCAAACTTTAAATTAAAATTCTGACAAGTAATTTGGGATAAAATAAATTTAGAAAACCTAATAAGTTTATGATTTTATAATAGTATTTTTCAGCAAGGGTCTGCAGATATCAATTTCTTTTATATTTAAACAACATATTTAAGAAATTGTCCTTGGTTCGAATTTTCAATGTTTGACCAAATCTTCTTCTAAGTGACAAATAATTTTGACCCAAGGGAGTAATATTTTAATTTAATTCCATTCCGACTAGGTTGAACTTGTGATCCCTGCCTTTGGTATTTTATTGAGTTGCATCCACCATATGATTTAAATCAAAATCTTACATAGATGAAATATAACAGTTGACTAAAAACAGTGTAGTTTTTGTGCTCACACATTTAACAAGCTGTAATTTTTTGTTTTGAATTGAACTGAAAAACAATTGAGTAAAGAAACCAGTTTAGTCAATTTAGAAAGAAGAAAACTAGTAGCGAAGTGTAGAGTACGATAGAACAACAATCATAAATTACTCATAGTGAGATGTTGACAATTTGTATTGTGACATGTGGCATTCGAAATGTCAACGACAATTAAGCAAATTTACGAAAGAAATAAACTCACATAATATAAAATTGTTGCAAGGGTTGTGCCTTTTCTGTCCATTATAACTAAAGACAACCCCACATTCATAATCTTTTCAGCAACATGGTTGATAACTAATCACATTAAATAGATCAAGTCTATACTACATGCTTTTATTAGACATAGATATTCCTTACACAATTTCTTTTAACACTACTTTAATATGAAAACACAAGGATAAGTATGCAGATCACTCACAACTTTATAATGTGCTGCCGTTCATTTTCTTAATTTATACTTTTCAATTTTCTTGTGGTATGGATGTATATATCAAAAATCTAAAATAACATAATTATGACACACCCCTTTTCTCTGTAGAAATGGTTAAATTGCTACTAGAGTGGAAAGCAACACTTGCCATCGATATTGATAGCAACAAGAGCAACCCACTACATTTTGCTTCATCAGATGGGGATTTATCCATCATCGAAGCAATCTTAACTTGTTCGCCACCCTATGCTCCACACATGCAAGACAACCAGGGCCTATCACCTTTGCACGTTGCAGCACTAATGGGCCATACGGCAGCAGTCCGCCTGCTGCTGCAATTCTCTCCTGCCTCCGCAGACATTCTCAATAACCAAGGCCAAAGCTTTATACATGCAGCATCTATGAACGGCCATTCTTCCATCATCTCACATGTCGTGAAGAACGACATGCTTGAGCATCTTCTGAATGCCCAAGACAAGGAGGGTAACACGCCGCTACATTTAGCTGTGATTGCAGGGGGGTACAAGGTTGTTTCTATGCTATTATCAAGTGGAAAGGTGCATACTAACATCATGAACAATGCAGGCCATACCCCTGCTGACCTTGTCAGAAATTGCAAAGCTTTCTACTCAATGGTAACTGCATCTATGTTTCTTCATGACATAAAAATTGTTTATCCAAATTGAAATTGAATTCAATTAGCTTAAACATTAATCAATATGCAGGTAAGCTTAGTGGTGAAGTTATGTGTCTCAGGAGCACTCTTCCAACCACAACGGCAAGACCTGATAGAGAAATGGAATGCTCAGGACATGATGAAATGGCGAGACACTACATCTAAGAATCTTGCCATTGTCTCCACACTTGGCAAGGGGTTTCCTTCCCGGAGTTCGCTTGGAACGTGAAGAGGTGAGGTAGGAGAGCCTATTGGCGCATGGGCTGGTTTAAAGGTGGAGTTTGGACGCAAAGCCCGTGAGCTCGGTCCATGGCCTAAGCTCTGTCTCTGCGTTCTTGAGCCGTGCGACGATGGAACGGGGCGGCGGAGCACGTCAGGACCTATGCAGCGTGCCGTGGAATAGTAGTGGAGGAGAAGATTTGGTAGGAATAGCCTCGTCTACCCTCAATGGAGTTATACTCGGGTAGTGATTGAGGAGAATGGCGCGAGGTGGACGATGGGTTTGGAGACACAGTGTCTAAACCCACCAGTAGCGTCGGCTAACATCATAGCTTCGGAGAAGGCCCGGCTTGGCATGGTGGTAGGCTAGGGGTGCTGTTTCTCCACTTCCAAAGAAGACGCCCGCCAGGTGTTCGACGAAATTCTTACAAGGACTGGAAGAGGGAGAGAAGGTGGCTGGTGCAATCATGGTTTTCCTTGGGCTTCTATTGGGCATGGAGGGCAGTGGAGGCTGTGAGGAGAGAGTGGGAGGCTGTCATGTGGGTCCTAGGGGGTGTGGAGCCCACTTGTCATTGAAAGAAATTTGAAAACTGGCTTGGAGGCTAAGTTAAGGAAGGCTGTCTGCCAAGGATCTTTGGAGGGGATTGAAGAGAGATTTTGTGCAGCGAGAAACATGGACTAGTGATCCTCTTGGTCGTGGGTGATGTGGAGAGTAAAAGTGCTAAAGTAGTTTGGGTTAGAAGTCTCTGGTTTAGGCTTAATGAAGTGATGAACATGAGTTGACAGCGTGATTAGCAGCAATTGACAGTGCAGTTAGTAGCCGATTGGATTTTTGGAGGGAGAGAAGAAAGGTTTAGAGAGTGATCCCAGGTGTGCCACTTCTCAGGGTGTTAGAAGAAAGTTGGTAGAAGACTTTGGCTGAAACCAAACTTCAAAAATATAGCAAGTTTGAATCTACTAAGCAGTTTTTCAGGATTTTGGAGAGATTAAAATAAATCAAAGAGTTAGCAAACCTTAAAGAAAATTTTTGAAAATTTGAGGGTTGATTTCTGACATATCAAGGTATTTTTCAGAATTTTTGTAGAATTTTTGGATGCATATAAATACCAGATTAATTATTTTTGTGACTCTAGGCCTATTATTGCATGTGATGATAAGATGATTAAGATCCAAAAACAATTAAAACCACTCAACAACCACATGATGCATTTAAGTTAAATTTAGTTCTGGGGTTTACGGGCTTGGGTATGTTACAAAACTACCCCCTTAAACAAAATCTCAACCCCGAGATTTGATAGGATCTACGAGAAGAAACTAGGAAAATTGGCTCTAAAGCGGTCTTCCCTTTCCCATGTTGCTCCTTCGAGAGTGTGGTTGCTCCACTGAATTTTGAGCATCTTGATGGAGAGGCTTCGCGTGTGTCGCTCGGCTTCCTCAAGAATCAGATTGGATACTCTTGGTAGGAGAGGTCGGGTTGGAGATTGATGTCTTCTAATGGAGTGAGCTCCGTAGGAACTCGAAGGCACTTCTTGAGTTGCGAAACATGGAACACATCGTGCACATCTGAGAGTTGAGATGGCAGCTGCAACTTGTAGGTAACTTGACCCCTCTTGGCAAGAACTTGATATGCACCAATGTATCGAGGCGCCAATTTTCCATGCACTTGAAATCGACGAGTGCCCTGCAACGGCGAGACCTTTAGATAGACATAGTGACCAACCTTAAAGCTCAATTCGCGACGGCGACGGTCGGAATAACTCTTTTGGCGTGACTGTGCCTCCTTTAGCCGGTTTCTGACGAGAGCGACGTTTTGCTCGGCTTCCTTGATAACGGCAGGACCAAAGAGTCGTCTTTCTCCCACTTCTGACCAGAAGAGTGGGGTTCTACACTTTCTTCCATACAAAGCCTCAAAGGGTGACATTTGGAGACTAGTTTGGTAACTGTTGTTGTAGGAGAATTCGGCAAAGGACAGACATTTCTTGTCACGCCCGGAGTTTTATCCCAAGCCTAAATTCGTAAAAGAAATCCGTAAATAATAATTGGCTTAATTAACTCAGGAAATCCCTCTAAAAGAATTAATTTAATTAAATCAAAGTTCCAAATCGATTAACAGGATTTAAACTTCAATTGCAGACTACAAAATTTGGCCAAACAAATTAATTCAAAATTCGGCAAAAGTAGGGCCTTCCTTTTTCCCTTCTTTTTCCTTTCTTTTTCCCTCCCTTCTCAAATTGGGCCAAAGTCCAATTTTCCTCCTCTCTCTTTTCTTTTTCCTTTTTCTTTTTCCCCTCTTCCTTCCCGGGCCGGCCCAGCCGAGCCGGCCTACTTCCCCCGCTCGGCCGGCCCCGCCGACCGGCCGCCCCCTCTCCGCGCGTGCCCCCTCCTCTCTCCCTCCTGGGCAGCTGCTCGACCCAGCTCGCCCGTGCTCGCACCGTGCAATTCTGCGTCGCCTCCCCGCCGCGTCCCGGCCGAGCTCCGTGCGTCGCTACCGCTGAATCCGGCCGTCGTCGACTCGGTCTCCTCCCCAACCGCCGCCTCCGCCCTAGCCAGCGCCACCTCCCCTATAAATTCCCCTCTCCCGCGCCGCCTCACCACCTTTCGCCTGTCGCTCGAGCCGCTGCCACGCCCCGTCGTCTCGCCGTCGTCGGCCGATCTCGCCGCCGAACGCCGCAAGCCGCCACTCGACCGCGTCACCACCTCCGCCTCGCTCTCGCCGATGCGCCACCGTCTCCGTCGCCGGTGGTGAGCGCTTCCCCTCCTCCCACTCCTGTTCCCTCCACCGTCGCCACCGTGCCCTCGCCGCGTCGCCGACGCCGGGCGCCGCGAGTCGCCGGTCGTCGCCGCTGCGTCATCACCCACCATCCTCGTCGCCTCGCCATCACCGCCGCGTTGCCGCCGTTCGCCGCCGGAGCGCGCCCGCCATCCACCGCACCGCCGTCGCTCGCGTCGTCGCCGCCATGCGGCCGAGCGTCGTCGTGCCGTCATCGCGCCTTGACACCGGCTGTCTGCCGCCGTCGCCCCTCCCCGTCGCTTGTTCCTACTGTCGTCGCCCTCGCGCCGCCGGCCATCGCCGTCGCCGTCGCCGCCCTCTGCCGCCCGCTCGGCCGGCCGCCGCCTCCCTTCTCTCCCAGCCGAACTCCTCTTCCCCTCCCCTATTTTCCACCTCTGCCGTGCGGGCCCCAGCCGCTAGCCACCCGACTCTCCCCCCTCTCTCCTCTCTCCTCTCCTCAGGCCCGCTGGTCAGCCTCTCCTCCCCTCTCCCCCTCACTAACAGGTGGACCCCACCTGTTAGCCGTCAGCGCCTCCCTCTCTCCTCGCTGACGTCAGCGCCCATTTAATTGCGCAATAATTGATTAGGACTTTTCTGTTTAGCTGAAAAACCCAGAAAACTTCTAAAATTCATAAGTAATTCATCTAGTCTCCGTTTAGGTCCATTCAAATCTCATTAAATTCATAAAATTGTCAAGAATCCATTAAAAATACTTTGTTTTACTGTTTCAGTAGAGTTTGTGCCTGTTTTATTTATTTTTGTGCTTTGTCGCTTAGATTTGGACCCCGCCGAAGAGCCGGTTTATTTCGAGATCGTTGCCGAAGTTCCCCAAGGACCAGAGCAAGGCAAGTAGCACTCATCTTTGATCATATTGAACCTATTATTGCAAATTTCCCACTTTATTTATTCAAACATGCAGTGTTTTAATTAAAGTATTTACTGTATTTATTTTTCGGGTAATCATTATTATTATGCCGTTGTTTATCCAACTTTATTCATGCTAGACCAGGGGTAACTTGACTACAGTTAGGCCTAGGTTAATGCTTAGTCATGCTTAGATCAAGTAGCTCATGGGATCATTTAATAATCATGATTAGCTCTGAATAGCGGTAATAAGGATTCATTGCCCAGTTCGGGTTAATGCCAACTAAAATATTGCTAATGGTGGGCCGTGGGTACATGGTTTTGAGAGTCACGCCCATGGTAATTAAGGACCGGTTCGCAGAAAACCCTGGAAGTTATTTCCGTGCTAACCACAAGCCAGATTGGGCAACGGTGGGATTTGGGGCGTAATCACGAACTATTCGACGTACCCAGGCAAGGGTGAGCGTAATGGAGTATGGATGGGAGTCGTGGTGTAACGATGGCCTATGCTGCTTCCAGATTCACCTAAGCACAAGAGGGGGCTGCCCGACTTGGTTTAAAGGAGGGGGCAAAACCTGAAGTGTGGTGCGATTGAATAGGGAGGGTTATGCGACGGGTCCTATCATAGTTCCCTTTCCGGTATGCCATGGTGGTATGTCGGCGCACGTTTAAGTGTAGTCGGACTATGTCTTGTGGGTACAGTAGTACACCTCTGATCAGAGTAAATCTATTCGAATAGTCGTGCCCACGGTTACGGGCGAACTCCCAGCTTCACTGTGATTAGTGAACCTTTAATGACTTGGGTAAACTGGTTTTCACTTGGGACTACTACAACGTGGTGTAACGTTGAGTAGTGGTTGGGCCTGTCGCAACGGGGTGTAACGTTAGACAGTGTTGTGGTATTCTACAATTGTTATTTACTTATTCTTTAAGTTATTTAATTACCTTTATTCAATTTTAATCTCTGTTGTTTATTTAAATGTTGCTTTATTGCAACTATCCTTAGAGCAAGCATAATAGCTGGCTATAAGCCAGCTAAATGCTGACGTGGAAGAGAAAAGGGAGGAGAGATAGAGAAGCTGGCTATAAGCTTATAGCCAACTCAGACACAAGAACCAAAACACCATGTGAGAGAGACATGTGGGTCCTGTATTAAAGATGAAGAGCTAACCATTATATGAATGGGCTATAAGAAGACTACAAGGAGTCTTATAGCCGGCTTGTTGGCTATATTATTAGCCTTGCTCTTAGCCTGCCCTTGATTATCCCTATGTATCATTTGTTACCCTCTTTTTCGTGCTGCTTGTTGAGTACGGTGGTTTGTACTCAGCCTTGCCCTTTTTCCCCCTTCAGAGCTAGGAGTTGAGTCTGATGGAGGAGACTCTCAGGAGTGAGCTGGTCTACCGTCGAAGTTTTGCCTGTGGACTGGAGCCGTACCCGCTGGAGCTAGTCTGCCCTTTCTTTCCGCTGCATTTTCGTTAGAATAAATGTTATTTTCAGTTGTTTCTAAGAACGATGGTTATGTAATCAACATTGTCTTTTTGTATATCCTTGCTGGTCCTGGACAAGGATTTTAATACACAATTAAGTTCAGAAATTCGGGTGAGAAATTTCTGGGCATGACATTTCTCCCAATTGGTGTTGTAACTGAGGACACAAGATCTGAGCATATCTTCCAAGATCTAATTGGTGCGCTCAGTCTGACCTCCAGTCTGTGGGTGAAAAGTTGTGCTAAAGAACAACTGAGTACCAAGGAGCTCATAAAGATTCTCCCAAAACCGAGAAGTGAACTGGGGACCACGGTCTGATACAATGGCCTTCGGTACCCCATGCAAGCGAACGATGTGAGTCAAATAGAGCTCTGCCAGCTTTACACCATTGTAGGAGACATTCACCGGAATGAAATGGGCAACCTTGGTCAAGCGATCAACGATGACCCATATGGAATCATGTCCATTAGAAGTCTTAGGAAGACCTGTTATGAAATCCATTCCAACTTCATCGAACTTCCACTCAGGAATTTGCAAGGGTTGAAGCAAACCTGCGGGACATTGGTGCTCAGCCTTGACACGCTGACACACATCACAAATAGCAACATATGCAGCAATATCATGCCTCATGGTAGGCCACCAATAAAGAGAGCGGATATCTTGGTACATCTTGGTGCAACCTGGATGGATGGACATGGGAGACTCGTGTGCCTCTGTAAGAATAAGCTCTCGAAGATGTTGAGTGTCGGGGACAAACAATTGCTTCCCATGAACAACAACACCATCATCATCCAAGGAAAAGATAGTTGGCTTGCCACTTGCCATTTCCTTCTTAATTTCAACTACCTCCTGGTCAGTGAGTTGAGCCTCTTTTATCTAAGAAAGGAGGGTCGGTTGAAGTGCTAGGCCAGCAACCAAACCTTCTTCAACCACACCAAGATTGAGCTTCTGAAATTCCTATAACAACTCCGGTTGTGGAACAAGTTCGGAAGCAGAAATGTGGTTAAGTTTTCGGCTGAGTGTATCGGCTACAACATTGGCTTTACCGGGATGGTAATGGATGCTAAGATCGTAGTCCTTGATGAGTTCCAACCATCTTCTTTGCCTTAGGTTCAGATCTGGTTGGGTGATGAAATACTTCAAACTTTTGTGGTCGGTATAGATTTCGCATCTTTTACCGATAAGGTAGTGGCACCGGATTTTCAAGGCATGAACCACGGCTGCCAATTCTAAGTCATGGGTCGGATAATTGAGTTCATGAGGGCACAACTGACGTGAAACATAGGCCACAACCTTTCCTTCTTGCATCAGTACACACCCGAGGCCATTGTGAGATGCGTCACAATAGACATCGAAATTCTTGTGGGTATCGGGCATTATAAGCACTGGGGCCGTTGTGAGCCTTTTCTTTAACCCTTGGAAACTTGCCTTGCATGCCTCTGACCATACAAACTTTTTCTCCTTCTTGAGAAGTTGGGTCAGTGGTCTAACAATCTTAGAGAAATTCTCAATGAACCGGCGGTAATAACCAGCTAAGCCAGGAAAAGCTCGAACCACTGTTACAGTCTTAGGCTGTACCCAGTTAAGCGCACTTTCCACTTTGCTTGGATCAACTGCGATACCACCCCCGGATATCACATGACCGAAAAAGGCCACTTCGTTCATCCAAAACTCGCATTTGTTGAATTTTGCATAGAGTTGATGCTCATGAAGTTTGTCAAGCAGTAGCCTTAGATGTTGTGCGTGTTCTTCCTCATCCTTCAAGAAAATGAGACTGTCATCAATGAACACCACCACAAATTTGTCCAAGTACTCCATGAAAACCTTGTTCATCAAGTTCATAAAAGTTGCATGAGCATTGGTTAGGCCGAAAGTAACCACGGTGTATTCAAACAAACCATAGCGGGTTCTGAAAGCTGTCTTTGGAATATCCTCCAGTCTGATCTTGAGTTGAAAATGTCCAGACCTCAAATCAATCTTGGAGAATACTTGCGCACCGGTCATTTGGTCAAAGAGATCATCGATGCGGGGGAGTGTATACTTGTTCTTGATTGTCACCTCATTTAGTGGACGGTAGTCAATACATAGTCGAACCGTACCATCACTTTTTGGAGCAAAAAGAACGGGACATCCCCAAGGAGAGATGCTATGTCGAATGAAACCCTTCTCTAATTGCTCATCAATTTGCTTCTTGAGCTCAACCAATTCTTCATTGGTCATACGGTAGGGGGACTTAGCGACAGGTGCCGCACCAGGAACAAGATCAATCACGAACTCAATGTCGCGATCGGGTGGAATTCCTGGTAGCTCATCAGGGAAGACATCAAGATATTCACACACCACTGGTATTGATTCAAGCTCAAGTTTGATGAGAGAGTTGATACATAGTTGTTTTGAGGTGGTGGCTTTATTGGAAGTGAAGGTGGCTATTTTCCCATCGGTGTTGACAAAAGAGATGGTTTTGGAAGCACAGTTGATATTCCTCTTGTTTTTCGAAAGCCAATCCATGCCTAGAATGACATCTAATCCTAAGGAACTTACTTGGATTAGGTCGGCTGTGAACTCTACCTCATCAATGACAATAGTCACATCCTTGCATATTGTTTTGGTTTTGAAGGTTGACCCAGGAGATTGGATTATCATGGGGGTGTCTAAAAGGGTGGTGGGTATGTTGTTTTGTTTCGCTACTTTGGTGGATATAAAGGAATGAGATGCACCAGAATCAAATAACACCAAAGCAGGAACTAAGTGAACAAGAAAGATACCTAGCACCACATCGGGTGCGTCAATAGCCTCCTCTGCGGTCGCGTGGTTGAGACGACCGCGCCCAAAGTTCTGAGCCGGCTTGGGAGCGGCTCGGCCCCCACGTGGAGCAGCAGTAGGGGCACCACAGCCTTGTGGAGGACGAGGCTGCGGTGCTGTGGGGCGTGGTGGAGGAGCACTGGTGCGATGCAGGTAAGGACAGTTGTTGGAGTAGTGTCCCAACTTCCCACAGTTGAAGCAGTTAACTTTTGCAGCAAGGTTGTAGCCCTCGGGCTGCGGTGCACCACGGTTGGCCTGTAGTGGCACAGCGGCAGGTGGGCGTGGAGCAGCGTACTGGGGACGCTGTGGTGGAACAGAAGTGGGACGTGCAGTTGGAGCAGGCTGCCAAGTGCGTGGGCGACTCGGACGGCTGACAGTAGCTCTGCGCGTCATGAACTTGCGCTTGCGATCCACAACTACTTCTTTCTCACTTCCCTCCCAATGGAGGGCCTTGTCAACAAGGGTCTTCATACTGTTGATCTCATGGGTAGAGAGACCGTGCTTCAGCTCCGGGCTAAGGCGATCAAGGAAAAGTTGCACCTTTCTCGCCTCAGTAGTACCTAGCTCATCAGTCGCATACCGTGCAAGGTAGTTGAAGCGACTGAGGAACTCCATGAAAGGCAAGTCCGCCTGGGTGAGATTGAGGAACTCCTTTCTCTTGGCCTTCATAAGCCCTTCTGGGACGTGAGCAGCGCAGAAGCCCTGCTTGAACAGTTCCAGGTGATGGCGGTGTCCTGGGGAAGTGTAGACTTATAAGTCTCCCACCAGGCAGCTGCAGTGCCCTGAAGGTAGTATGCGACGTAGGTCGCCTTCTCCTCATCATCACAACGGACGAAGTTAAGCTTGTTCTCGATATCGCGGAGTCAGTCGTCTGCGTCGAGAGGATCAGCAGAAGCAAAGAACACATGTGGTTGTGTCCGCTGCACTTCCGCCAGCTTAGACTGTGGCTGACGGTTGTTCTAGAGGAGAGCACTGCCTAAGGACTCTTGAGTTGTGACCAAGCGGTCGAAAAGTTGATTCTGCGCCGCGAGAATCTGAGCCAAAGTGGGATCCATCTCGCCGGTTGGATGGCTACCGCTCGCTCCTGAATTCCGAGGGGGAGATGGTGGAGGCTGCGAGTTTTTGTGGTCGTTGTTTTGGTTTCCTGCTAAGATTGCCTTTATAATGCTCCTAGAGCGGGTAACGGGCATTCTGCACACAAAACACGGAAGTGGAAAAGGTTGTTGAGATTGATAGACTTGGCATGATTTAAGCTGAAAGGAAGGATAGAAATATAAAAGTAGTGCTTAAAGGAATTGCAATAAGTAAACCCAATCCAAAAGTACGAAAAGGTATAGGCACTTAAAAGCAAGTATTTAAGCACTAACATAACTTTGATAACAACAAATCATCACAGTTAGAATTTCTGGACAGCAAGCATGGATACTAGAAAATGATTCATAAGCGTGCTTATTATGCGCCATCCATTCCATTAAAGGTTCCATACAAAAGAGCTTAAATAGCCACCAAAACACGTTTACAAAACGCACAAACATCCAAAATGTGGCTAAGGGGAGTACATCAGAGGTCATCATACATCTCATGCTACTGAACTATTTAAGTCACCTAGCTAAAACAAGCCTACGTGCTGTCAGAAGGTCCAGGAGAACCTAAAGAGCTAGAAGTCATCTCCGCACCATCCTCAAGAGGTGGAGGTGCCTGCATCACCGAACGGTAACAGCTCCCGTGGTAATATTGGATGTGGTTTGGCCCCTCAACAAGAAGGCCGGAAGGGGGTGGAAGATCAGCAACAACCCGGTGACTACCACCATGCCCTTTGACCATAGGGGAGGTGTAATCAACTGGAAGTATCCTGATGGAGGGGGCAGCTCCTCCTCAGCTGGTAGCATGGCGTCTTCGCCGTACACAACCTCAGGTGGGATGCCCCAAATCCCAGCTCGGGGTTCCACCTCACGGTCCAGAGTAGCGATGCGCCGCCTCGCCCAATGGAGCTCATGCATCAGATCCTCGATGATCCTCTCCTGGGACCTAACGAAGTAGCCCAAACAGAGGTGAGGGGAGGGCGGTTCCCCTTGAGGAGATTCTAGACCAAGGTAGGTGACAAAGCGACGAGCACCCGGCCTAGAGGGAACAAAGCGGTATTCCACAGCTGTCACGCCCAGAAATTCCACAACGGCATGATAATAAGGTTTACCCGAAGAAAATAAATACAGTAAATACTTTAATCAACACAATGCATATTTGAATTAATAAAGCGGGGAATTTGCAATAATGAGTTCAATATGTTCAAGGATGAGTGTCACTTGCCTTGCTCTGGTCCCTGGGGAACTTCAGCGACGATCTCGAAGTAAACCGGCTCTTCGGCGGGGTCCGAATCTAAGCGACAAAGCACAAAAATAAATAAAACAGGTACAAACTCTACTGAAACAGCAAAAGAAACTATTTTTAATGGATTCTTGACAATTTTATGAATTTAATGAAATTTGAATGGACCTAAACGGAGACTAGATGAATTACTTATGAATTTTAGAAGTTTTCTAGATTTTTTAGCTAAACAGAAAAGTCCTAAATCAATTATTGCGCATTTAATGGGGCTGCTGACGTCAGCGAGGAGAGAGGAGGCTGACGGCTGACAGGTGGGGACCACCTATCGGTGAGAGAGAGGGGGAGGGAGAGACTGACACGCAGGCCCGGGGGAGGGGGAGAGGAAGGGAGGGCGCGGGGTGACTGACGGGTGGGTCCCGCTCGTCAGCGAGAGGGGAACAGAGAGGAAGCAGCGAGCGCGGCCGGCGACAGGAGCTGCGGGCGGCGCGGCGGCGGCGGCGCACGGCGACGGCGACGACGGCGCGACGACGACGACCGGCGTTCGGCGACGGCGCGACGACGACGACCGGCGTTCGGCGACGGCGACGATGGCCGAGGCGGCGACGCACGCGGCGCTACCCGGCGAAGCAGCGGCGACGACTGGCACGGCGACGACTGGCGAGCGGCGAGCGCGGGCACGCGCAAGCGCAGGTGACGGCGGCTAGACGACGGCGTCGCGAAGGCGACGACGACCGCAGCGGTCGGCGGCGAGGACGAGCTTCGCACCCGTCCGGCGACGGCGTGCGACTCGGCGGCGGTTGGCCGGGAAGGGGGAGAGAGAGGGAAGGAGGATGGGGACGCTCACCGGCGGCGGCGAGAGCGCGGACGGGTCGGCGAGATCGAGGCGAAGGTGGCGACGCGGGTAGGAGCGGGAGATCAGCAACGGCGGCGGAGATCGACGGGCGACGGCGAGGCGATGAGGCGCTGCGGCGACCGGCGGAGAGGGAACACGCGGCGCTAGGGAAGCTCCCTAGCGACGACGAGGGTGGCAGCAAGTCGGCGACAGCGAGGCGGGGTGGTGACGCAGCTAGACGACGACGACCGGCGGCTGGCGGCGAGGTCAACCGGCGGCGGCGAACGGCGACAGCACGGCGGTGACTCGGGCGAAGGCGGAAAGTGGGCGACGGCGCGCGGCGACTTGGGATTTATAGGGTGGCGGCACCAGCTAGGGCGGGCGGAGGTTGGAGACCGAGTCGGGGACGACGCGGTCTCGGCGGATGCCGTTGCGGCGGCGGCGGTTGCGGCGGCGGCGCGGAGTCGGACTCGGCCGGCGCGGCGCGGCGCGGGCGCGGGGAAACAGTCACTGACAGGTGGGCCCCACCTGTCAGTGGCGTGAGAGAGGAGGGAGGCCGCGCGGACTCACGGGCGCGGGCGACGCGGCGAGCTGGGCCGAGCGGCGGCCTAGGCGGGCGCGCGCGGGCGGAGGAGGCTGGCTCGGCTGGGTCGGCCTGTAGGGAGGAACGGTGGGCCGGCTCGGCTGGGCCGGCCCAGTAAGGAAGAAAAAGAAAAAGAAAAAGGAAAAAGAAAAAGGAGGGAATTAAATTGGACTTCGGCCCAATTTGAGAAGGAAGGGAAAAAGAAAGGAAAAAGGAGGGAAAAAGGAAAACCCCACTTTTGCCGAGTTTTAAGTTAATTTATTTGGCCAAATTTTATACTACTGCAATTTAAATTTAAATCCAGTTAGTCGATTTGCGAGCCTCGATTTAATTGAATAAATTTCTTTTAGAGGGATTCTTCCTGAGTTAATTAAGCCAATTGTTAATTACGGATTTCTTTTTACGATTTTAGGCTTAGGACGAAACTCCGGGTTTGACAAACCTACCCCCCTTAAACGGAATCTCGACCCCGAGATTCGGAGGCGCTGGCGAAGAGGTGCGGATGGGCGGCCTTGAGCTCATCTTCTCTTTCCCATGTTGCTTCTTCTTCTGAGTGGTGACTCCACTGAACTCTGCAGAATCTGATCACACGGTTCCGAGTCTTCCTTTCACTGGTTTCTAGAATCCGTGCTGGTTTCTCCACATACGTTAGATCTTCCTGTAGGTCGATTTGCTCGGAGTTGGTCTGTTCTTCAGGCACACGTAGGCACTTCTTGAGCTGCGACACATGGAACACGTCATGGATTCCGGCCATGTTAGCGGGGAGCTCTAACTGATACGCAACTTCTCCCCTACGTTCCATTATCCGGTATGGTCCCACGAAACGTGGTGCCAACTTTCCTTTGGTCTGAAACCGGTGTACTCCTCGCAAAGGTGTGACGCGGAGGTACACATAGTCTCCTGCTTCGAAGGCTAAGTCCCTTCGACGATTATCTGCATAACTCTTCTGTCGGGTTTGGGCTGTTTTCAACCTTTCACGGATTATTCTGACCTTTTACTCCGCCTGACTCAAAACTTCAGTCCCAAAAACTTGACGTTCTCCTGTTTGATCCCAGAAGAGGGGTGTACGACACTTTCGCCCATACAATGCTTCAAAAGGTGCCATCTGCAGACTGGCTTGATAACTGTTGTTGTATGAGAACTCTGCATACGGCAAATTCTTATCCCAAGTTCCACCAAAGTCGAGAGCGCAAGCTCTGAGCATGTCTTCAAGAATCTGATTTACCCTCTCTGTCTGACCATCTGTCTGGGGATGATAAGCCGTACTGAAATTCAGTCGGGTTCCCAATTCTTCTTGCAGCTTCTGCCAAAACTTTGAGGTAAACTGACTTCCTCGGTCAGAAACGATCTTCTTCGGTACTCCATGTAGACACATGATCCTAGCCAAGTAAATCTCAGCTAATCTTTTCCCCGAGTAGGTTGTGTGAACTGGTATGAAATGAGCGACCTTTGTTAATCGGTCCACGATTACCCAAATCGAGTCATGACCGGCAGCGGTCCTTGGTAACCAGTGATGAAATCCATCCCAATTTCTTCCCATTTCCATTCTGGAATCTGGAGAGGTTGCAATAGTCCTGCTGACCTTTGGTGTTCTGCTTTGACTCGTTGACAAACATCGCACAAGGCGACATATTCTGCAATTTCTCTCTTCATACTGACCCACCAAAACTTTTCTTTGAGGTCCTGGTACATCTTGGTACTCCCGGGGTGAATAGAGTACTGAGTTTGATGAGCTTCTTGGAGTATCAACTCCTTTAACTCCTTGTTATCTGGTACACACAACCTGTTTCCCATCCAGATTGTTCCATGTTCATCTTCTGAAAAATCTCGAGCTTTACCGACTCGCATATTTTTCTTGAGCTCGGCTATCTCTGGATCATTTGCTTGGGATTGGCGAACTTGATCTACCAAGGTGGGCTGCGCTTCTAGGGCTGCCACAAAACCTTCTTCGACTAAACCCAAATTTAGTCGTTCAAACTCCTGTTGTAACTGCTCACAAACTTCCGTTGATACCGCAGCATTGCAGTAATTCTTTCGGCTCAAAGCATCTGCAACTACATTTGCTTTGCCTAGGTGGTAATGGATACTTAAATCATAATCCTTGATCAATTCCAACCATCTTCGCTGGCGAAGGTTCAAATCCGGTTGTGTAAAGATATACTTTAAACTCTTATGGTCCGTATACACTTCACACTTGCTACCAATTAAGTAGTGTCGCCAAATCTTTAGGGCATGCACCACAGTTGCTAGTTCCAAATCATGAGTCGGGTAGTTACCCTCATGTGGTCTCAACTGGCGAGAGGCGTAAGCAACCACCTTTCCTTCTTGCATTAGCACACATCCAAGTCCTGATCTGGAAGCATCACAGTAAACCTGGAAGTCCTTCATCTGATCCGGCAAAATCAACACGGGTGCCGAAACCAACCTTTGCTTGAGCTCTTCGAAACTCTTATTGCACTCACTTGACTACTTGAACTTCTCTTCCTTTTTCAACAACTGTGTCATTAGCTTGGCTATCTTCGACAAATTCCCAATGAACCGGCGGTAATAGCCCGCAAGTCCTAAGAAACTCCTGATTTGGGAAACCGTCTTAGGCGGGGTCCACTTTGTCACTGACTCCACATTACTGGGATCCACTGCTACACCTTGCGCATTGATCACATGGCCAAGGAACTTCACTTCGTGCAGCCAAAAATCGCACTTGCTGAACTTGGCATACAACTGGTGTTCTCTTAGCTTCTCTAGCACAATCCGCAAATGTTGCTCGTGCTCTTCTTCTGACTTGGAGTAGATAAGAATGTCGTCGATGAAGACAACTACAAACTTATCCAGGTATTCCATGAACACCTTATTCATGAGATTCATGAAGAATGTCGGGGCATTGGTAAGTCCAAACGACATTACTGTACATTCGTACAAGCCATAGCGAGTAGTGAATGCCGTCTTGGGAATATCTTCTTCCCGAATTCTCAACTGGTGATACCCCGATCTCAAATCGATCTTGGAGAAAACTTTGGCTCCCTTCAACTGATCGAACAGATCATCAATCCTTGGCAGAGGGTACTTATTCTTGATGGTGACATCGTTCAAAGCTCGATAGTCCACACACATTCTCTTAGTTTTGTCCTTCTTTTCAACAAAAATAACCGGGGCACCCCAAGGCGAGGTACTCGGTCGGATGTAACCTTTCTGAAGCTATTCATCCACTTGCTTCTTCACTTCTGCCATCTCATTGGCGGCCATCCTGTAGGGTCTCTTATAGATCGGTGCGGTTCCTGGTACCAAATCGATACGGAACTCGATCTCTCTTTCTGGCGGCATTGTTGTGAGATCATCTGGGAACACCTCCGGATACTCACAAACCACTGGTATGTCTTCCAACTTCTTCGGATCTTTGACTGTTTCCGAGGGTTGCTCTTCGGCTTCCATCTGATTTAAACAAGTCCTGATTGGCACTGACTCCGGCGACTGATAAGTCACCACTTTACCACCTTCACTGGTCAAGGTGACTGTACGCTTGACACAATCAATCACTCCTTGATGCTTGGTAAGCCAGTCTATTCCCAAAATGACATCTAGGTCTTTAGATTCGAGAAGGATGAGATTGGCTAGAAAGGGTGTCCCTTGGATTTCTATGGGCACATTAGGGCTATAAAGGTCCAAAAACATACTATGCCCTGGAGTACTAACCCGCATCGGGTCTCTTAACTTTTCCCTTCTTAACCCAAACAATCCCACAAACTTTCTTGAAATAAAAGAGTGTGTAGCACCAGAATCAAAAAGTACTGTAGCAGGTACGGAGTTGACAGGAAACGTACCCAGTATTACTTCTGGCGTAGCCTGTGCTTCTTCGGTGGTGACATGATTCACACGAGCTTGTACAAACCTCTGCCCGCTGCGCTTCGGCTTCGGGCACTTGTCGGCAAAGTGACCTGGGTCGCCACAGTTGTAGCACACTCCAGGCTTTGCACCTGCATCCTTCCTGGCTAGAGGAGGTTGAGCTGTCGGTGGAGGAGCGTTCTGTTGCCGGGGAGCTGGTGCTGGGAGAGCACGTTGAGGTGGAGCACGCTGGGACGAACCACTGGAGAAGTTGCTAGGGTTGTAGGGACGATGTTGGCGGACAATAAAGGTTGATTGCCCGTGCTGCTGATTCTGAGGGTGGGAGCTGGTGTGGAACCGGGGCTTCTGAGGAGGCGGCTGGTTAGACCTGAATTGTGAAGCCTTCCTTTTTCTGTCCATTTGGAGGTGCTGGTCCTCCTGACGGATGGCTTTATCCACTAGTTTTTCAAAGTCAGCATAGTCGCCCGAAAGCAACTGCTTCTTCAACTCGTCATCCAAACCTCCGAGGAATTTTTCTTGTCTTTCGACGTCAGTGCGGACATCCTCGGGAGCATATCGCGCTAGGCGATTGAACTCATGAAGGTACTCTGTCACTGTCTTGGTACCTTGCTGCAAAGCGCGGAACTCACGCTTCTTCTGAGTGACTATCCCATCAGGGATTTGGGCCTTGCGGAAGTTAAGACAGAATTCCGCCCAAGTCACTTCCGTGGTAGCGGTGCGGGTAACCAGGAAATTATCCCACCAAGCAGAGGCGGGACCCATTAGTTGATGCGCGGCGAAGGAGACTTTCTCCTGGTTAGTGCACTACAGTAGGTTGAGTTTCTTCTCGATAGCATGGAGCCAATCACTTGCCTCCATGGGGTTGGTAGTGCTTGAGAAGGTCGGGGGACGAACACGGAGAAACTCTGGTAACTTGGACTGCACTGGGGGTGGTCCATGCTGTTGCTGGTTATTCTGATTCTGATTCAAGAGCTGTTGTAGCACTTGTTGATGTTGCTGCTGTTGCTGTTGCATCTGCTGCATCATCCAAGAGAGCATCTGAGTCTGGCTAGCAAGAATCTGGACGAGCGACGGGTTCTCTGGTGGAGGCGGTGGGGGCGGTCCTACGGTGCTGGACTGGTCAGTGTCGCGGTTGCGTGGCGGGTGTTCACCATCTGCAGGAGCGGGAGGGAACAGAAAGAGAAAGAAGAAAAAGAAACGGCTAAGCAAACAGGGGCTTTATTTAATTAATGAACTGTAGTTGTCTTGCTTAAGAAACACACTTAAAAACCACACAACTCCTGGCGGTACGACCATAACCCCACTACTGCTATGGTTCACCACTAGCCCCAAGCGAAGCAAACCTAACACACCAAAGCTAGCACACAACGACTAAGAACGAAACTAAGGGCGACGTCTAGGGCACGAAAGGAGAGCGACGATCGACGACAGGAGACGGATCTTCTTCCTCGTCTTCAGAGCGGCTCCTGGAAATGCTGGGGAGACCATCTTCATCTTCACCAGAAGCGGACTCACTGCTGCTAGAGATCGAGACAATCCTGTTGCGGTTCCTTGCTGTGTTGAACGGGGAGACACCTTCCTCGGGCACTGGGGTCGGAGAGGTTGGCACCATCTGCATCAAGGGTCTTGGTTCATCTGCGGCACCGGGGTAAGACTGAACTCTTGGCGGCCCACGGGTTCGCTTCCTTGCCGTAGTGCGAAGCCTTGCACCACCAGGCTCTGGGAGTCCTTTAAGCCTAGCGTTCTCCTTCTTCAACCGGTCGATCTCATCGTGCAGACGGACGATCTGGGTGAGCCTGGCGTCGTTCAAGGCCTTGGACGCTTCGTGGAGATCGTGATGCATCTGGTTGAGGCCTTGCAGCACCGTGCACATCCTACCGAAGGTAGGGTCTTGCTCACTTCGGGCAGACCGAAACCTACTGACCATGGAATTGGGTCCACGACCAGGGTGATACCGGTAAGCCGAATGCCGAAACGTCAGGTCGTGCCTAGCCCTGAGCGTTATCATCAAACTGTAAGCAGCTTCCTGGCAGGCATGCTCATGCGAGCCTCCGGCTCCTTCTGCTTCCAAGTTAGGGAGGAAACCGGGGATTCCATGTAGCTCCAATCTGACTCGGTGGGGAAACTCGCCTTCAAGAGGGTGGATCGTAGTGTACTCCGGCTCATAGGGGTATCCTGCCGTGAACGAGACTCTTGCCAACTCTGCCACGAATCCAGCCATTCCGTTTCCACGATGGTACAAGGGGTGGTCAGCCATCTAAAGAGCACAAGGATTTGGAATCAATAGATGCAAAATTTTATTTCAAGATAAATAAATCATAAAAGAAACAAAGTAAATAAAGTTTTACCCATAAATCGATTTACTCACACTTTTCAACCAAACGGGTTTTGTCTTTTTAAATCACTCACGCTTTTGAAAAACACTAACCCATTTTCAAAACACTAACTTTCGCAAACCATGCACAAACATGAAAAGCAGAGGGCTCTTAGGGTCTCCATTGGGCTGATCCTACGGTCAAAGGTGGCTCTGATACCAACTTGTCACGCCCAGAAATTCCTCACACGAATTTCTGAACTTAATTGTGTATTAAATCCCTGTCCAAGACCAGCCAAGGTACACAAAAAGACAATGGAGACCCTTGCCTGGGTACGTCAAATAGTTCGAAGTCATGCTTCAAATCCCACCTTACCCATTTCGGCATGTGGTTAGCACTTAATTACTTCCAGGGTTTCCCGTAAACCGGTCCTTAAATGCCATGGGTGCGACTCTCAAAACCATGCACCCACCGCCCACCATTATCAATATTTTAGTTGACATTAACCCGAACCGGGTAGTGAATCAATATCTCAGCTATTCAGAACTAAGCATGATTAAATGTGATCCCATGAGCTACTTGTTCTAAGCATGGCTAAGCATTAACCTAGGCCTAACTCTAATCAATTTACCCCTGGTCCAGCAGTGAATAAAGTTGGATAAACAACGGCATGATAATAAGGTTTACCCGAAGAAAATAAATACAGTAAATACTTTAATCAACACAATGCATATTTGAATTAATAAAGCGGGGAATTTGCAATAATGGGTTCAATATGTTCAAGGATGAGTGTCACTTGCCTTGCTCTGGTCCCTGGGGAACTTCAGCGACGATCTCGAAGTAAACCGGCTCTTCGGCGGGGTCCGAATCTAAGCGACAAAGCACAAAAATAAATAAAACAGGTACAAACTCTACTGAAACAGCAAAAGAAACTATTTTTAATGGATTCTTGACAATTTTATGAATTTAATGAAATTTGAATGGACCTAAACGGAGACTAGATGAATTACTTATTAATTTTAGAAGTTTTCTAGGTTTTTTAGCTAAACAGAAAAGTCCTAAATCAATTATTGCGCAATTAATGGGGCTGCTGACGTCAGCGAGGAGAGAGGAGGCTGACGGCTGACAGGTGGGGACCACCTGTCGGTGAGAGAGAGGGGGAGGGAGAGACTGACACGCGGGCCCAGGGGAGGGGGAGAGGAAGGGAGGGCACGGGGTGACTGACAGGTGGGTCCCGCTCGTCAGCGAGAGGGGAACAGAGAGGAAGCAGCGAGCGCGGCCGGCGACAGGAGCTTCGGGCGGCGCGGCAGCGGTGGCGCACGGCGACGGCGACGACGGCGCACGGCGACGGCGACGACGATGACGACCGGCGTTCGGCGATGGCGCGACGGCGACGACGGCCGAGGCGGCGACGCACGCGGCGCTACCCGGCGAAGCAGCGGCGACGGCTGGCGCTGCGACGACTGGCGAGCGGCGAGCGCGGGCACGCCCAAGCGCAGGTGACGGCGGCTAGACGACGGCGTCGTGAAGGCGACGACGACCACAGCGGTCGGCGGCGAGGACGAGCTTCGCACCCGTCCGGCGACGGCGTGCGGCTCGGCGGCGGTCGGCCGGGAAGGGGGAGAGAGAGGGGAGGAGGATGGGGACGCTCACCGGTGGCGGCGAGAGCGCGGACGGGTCGGCGAGATCGAGGCGAAGGTGGCAACGCGGGTAGGAGCGGGAGATCGGCAACGGCGGCGGAGATTGACGGGCGACGGCGAGGCGACGAGGCGCTGCGGCGACCGGCGGAGAGGGAACACGCGGCGCTGGGGAAGCTCCCTGGTGACGACGAGGGCGGCAGCAAGTCGGCGACAGCGAGGCGGGGTGGTGACGCAGCTGGACGACGACGACCGGCGGCTGGCGGCGAGGTCAACCGGCGGCGTCGAACGGCGACAGCATGGCGGCGACTCGGGCGAAGGCGGAAAGTGGGCGACGGCGCGCGGCGACTCGGGATTTATAGGGTGGCGGCACCGGCTAGGGCGGGCGGAGGTTGGAGACCGAGTCGGGGACGACGCGGTCTCGGCGGCGGCCATTGTGGCGGCGGCGCGGAGTCGGACTCGGCCGGCGCGGCGCGGGTGCGGGGAAACAGTCACTGACAGGTGGGCCCCACCTGTCAGTGGCGTGAGAGAGGAGGGAGGCGGCGTGGACTCGCGGGCGCGGGCGACGCGGCGAGCTGGGCCGGGCGGCGGCCCAGGCGGGCGCGCGCGGGCGGAGGAGGCTGGCTCGGCTGGGCCGGCCTGGAGGGAGGAACGGTGGGCCGGCTCGGCTGGGCCGGCCCGGGAAGGAAGAAAAAGAAAAAGAAAAAGGAAAAAGAAAAAGGAGGGAGGAAAATTGGACTTCGGCCCAATTTGAGAAGGATGGGAAAAAGAAAGGAAAAAGGAGGAAAAAGAAAAACCCCACTTTTGCCGAGTTTTAAGTTAATTTGTTTGGCCAAATTTTATACTTCTGCAATTTAAATTTAAATCCAGTTAGTCGATTTGCGAGCCTCGATTTAATTGAATAAATTTCTTTTAGAGGGATTCTTCCTGAGTTAATTAAGCCAATTGTTAATTACGGATTTCTTTTTACGATTTTTGGCTTAGGACGAAACTCCGGGTGTGACAACAGCGCACTCCGGGCTCGTGTCATGGAGAAAGTCGGTAGCAGTGTAGGCAGCATCATTCATGGCTCCCATGGCAGTCGACCCAGTGCCATACACCATCGTGTGGTGTCTGTCATTGCCCCTCGATGGAAGGACTAGCTCAACCTGATAGCTCCTTTGAGAGGCGCTATAGTTTCGCGTGAAGACAGTGTACTGGGGTCGCCGAGTATAGCCGGCGTGCTGCATCATTTCCCAGAGTATTTGCTACATGGTGCCTGCCATGAAGCCTCCGGAATAGTAAGAGGGTTCCAAGGAAGCCATCTACAAGGTTAGGACAAGATTATCTAGATTAGAAACCTTAAGTGAAAGGGAGGAACAAGAAAACTTAGTTTTCAGGTTCTGGACAAGAGCAAACCACAGCAACAACAGGGGTAAAAAGCCTATTTAGGTGGTTGCTAAAAAGAAAATTTTTGCACAACTAAGTTTCTGCATAGGTTATCTACCCCCTCAAATTTTTAAGCAAGTTTTAAGACTTACAAGAAATTTTAAGCTAAAGGGTGCAGCTCTGTTTTTCCCGGGGTTCAGTGGGTGGCTCAAATTTTTAGACCATGTAAAACTGAAGATAAAATCACACAAATATTCAAGCAACATCCTTCAGGGGTCTTGTAACAACTGGCCAAGATTCATAATTTTCCCACTTACGGTCTATCCTGTACAAAAAGATTAAAACTGCTGACTCCAGATCCTGACAAATAACTGTTAGTTGCTAGATAATTCACTAAGCCATGTTTTAGTTGCCCAAAAATCATGAAAATTTTTTTACATGAAGCTAAGTTGATACTAAGCTAATCTGGTTCAGGGGTGAGTATTGTTGAAAGTTACAGAAAGCAAACAAAATCCTGGATACCCGTCCTGCCCCATTCTACCCATGCTAGGTCAAGACGGTTTTTATTTCGGTATTTAGAATTCTTTTTGTGAGGGTTCATTGCTGAACCTGAGACGGCCTACCTAGCGTCTCATCCTAGAAGTTTTAGCAAAATTTTATTTGCTCAAGCCATTCAAAAACCTATGCTTAACTAAGTAACCTAAGCATTTTTGGTAAAAACAAACGTCTCTCATGGGAGGGTTTTGCATAAGCTTTTCATTTCAGTTTCTAATTAAGTCGGCACTTGTTTTAAGTTGATTATATTGAATGAGAGCTATATTTGCAGATCGAAGCATGTATATGAGATTCTCGTAGCCTATAGAATCAAGAGGAGAGAAAACCGTTTTTCAAAATAAAGTATCACGTAGAAGGAGTAGGAATTCTAGAAATAGGGTTTTCATAAATAATTTTTTTCCAAGATAATTTTGAGAATACCATTTTACGACTATTCTTTCTAGGGACTTTCTACAGTCGGTCGTGGCTCTGATACCAAAATGAGATTTCAGATGAATTAATAGTCATCAAATTAATCAAATTAATTTAGACCATTGAATTTTCATTAATATTCCTATTTAACAAATAGGAAAAATGGATTTGAGATTGATCCTGCTACGTGAAGTTCAGAGATCGATCCTGCCATGTTAATAATGTGATCGATAGATCGATCAGCGATCAGCCAAATTAGAGATCGGTGCTGACCAAAAAGAGAGAGACAGAGACAGAGGGAGAGAGACTGTAGAAGCCAGCCCAAGCAGTCGTTTCTGCTCCTACTCCATCGCCGCTCATTGCCGATCTGCCACCCGTCGTGCCGATCTGTTGCTCCTCCTACCGGTAGGCGTTTGTTTGCTGAACTATTATGTGATCGGCTGACGTTGGTAATCTATTGTTGCTGCTTACAATCGAGGCAAAGGATAAGGAAAAGAGGAAGAGAAGAGAAAGAAATTTGGAATTTTCTTGTGAGTTCCTCAAATGCTTGCACCTTTTGAGCTTCCGCTCCGCAAGTTTAAATTCCTCCTAGTTCATGTTGGTTTAAATTAATTTTAAATATAACACCAATCGGTTTATCAGTTGTGCGAGTATATAATTTTCATCTTGCGTTGAACCTGTTTTTTTAAAATATGGGACTTATTGGTCAAGAATCAGGCTAGGTGACCTAAATAAAGTTATATATTTCTAATGCCGTTGATTTTGTTCGATTCTGATAAACGGTTTAGGAGAAACGCCAAAAATAGTGCTGCTGCTCGAAACTGGTGGAGCGTATTTTTTGTTTCGTCTTAATTGAGATGGATAGAGGCCTCATGATTTTCTTCCCAAAATAAAAGTTCTAGAAATTTTTTTCTAGATATCCAAAGTGATATCATTTGCTGCTTTTCATTGTATGTTTTGCAAATCATGTATAAAATAGTGATGGTATCAGTACGGGCAGTTAGTTACGGGTCGATGGAATAAATAGATTTTCTTTTTATTTTATTGTGAACAAAATACGTTAAGAATTCTAATTACCAGTAGGTAGTCACGTATAGAAGTTTATATATAGTTTTGCTGTAAAGGTGTTGAGGGTTCCAACATAGGAGGTGTTGAACCAGACTATCAAAAGGGCTAAGGCAAGTACATGATGAACTTTGTGTTGTGATGTATGTTCTGATTTAATTTATGTGTTTTCCCTTTGTTGTGTGCATGTAATCACAATGGTTTGATAAATTCTCGGTTATCGACCATGCTATACTTCATGTTCCATTATATATATGTTTCTTTAATATGTTATCATTTGTTCAATTGATTCTTCATTCATGATCCTAGAAGTAAGTACGGGCCCGCACTCAGCTTATCGGTAATGCTAAAGGATGTCCATGTATGCCCGGGAGGAGAACTACTATTTCTTGGCTTGTTTTCCAAAAGAATACATCTTAATTTAATTTGTTTCTCCTTGTAAATGTGATGTCCTAGTTTTTCTCCAAGTTCCATATTGTACTTGCTGAGTATTCTTTACTCGTCCTTGTGTTTCATTTGGTTTTAGATACAAAATGACAAAGACATGTATGGGTTGAGCGTAGCACCATTCATCTTCACCTTTTACATCACAATTTCAAACTTAGATTCAGTTTATAATTTTGTTTAGCAGTAGCTGTGGTTTGGGCTTGTATAAGGCGTATAAAGTGTGTGGTCATGTTATTTATGGTCGTGGTGGTGTCCGTGGTGAACTAAGTTATGTGGTGATTATTGCTGCTTTATTTTCTTATAACTGCATGCTTGGATATTCCTACTTACAGAGGGAGACTGCTGAAATTTCTAAAAAGTATGAAGTCTTAGTGCTTTTAGGCTTTTTGTTATGGGTTGTAGGTCCATGAGGAGTATCTAAGAAGTGTGAAATAGGTTACATAACCAATCAATGAGATATGTTTAAACAACTTGACACACTTGTGCACAATAGGATGGGGTCCATTGTTCATTCTATGCATTTATTGCCACTACATATCTATATAATAATTGTGTTTCCTCCTTTATGATTACTGAACCTGTGGTTAAGCTCATTGTATCTACCATTTTGTTTTTAGAGCTATGCCTCCTAGAGTAAGTTCTTGGTTAGCTAATCGAGGTCATGGGAGAAATCGTCATCATCCTTACATTGCTACTTTTGGTGCACAAGCTTCGCAACATCCATGCCCAATTCCTGATAGACAAAATCAAAACGAGATTGCCGGGGTGGAAAAAGAACTCTCTATTGACTGGTGGAAGGAGAGTCCTGGTCAAGTTCGTTCTCACCTCAATTCCAATATATGTGATGACGGCCCTAAAGATCGTGAAACAAGTCACAAAAGAAATTGAGAAGGCGAGAAGATGATTACTCTACGTAGGCAAGGACCAGATGTCCAAGGAGACAAATGTAAGGTAAATTGCACAATGTTTGCATGTTGCTCAAGTATAGGGGTCTAGGAATCTTGGAACTTCAAAAACTAGGACGTGCATTGCACCTAAGGTGATCATGGTAAGACTAAACATGCCCCAGCAAGCCCTATGCTGGAACAAACACTTCATGCAATGAACACCATAAAGAACTCTTAGTTGTGTTGACAACGCTGATGCTAGGAGATAGCATCTCACACGCCACTCAAGTTGATCGCATCAAACCTATACAAGCACTCCGAAAGGAAGGCCTAAACAGTGGCTACGGCCTAACCCTGACATTGGTCCAAGAGTTCTTTCTGGTTTGCTGGCACATGTGCGATGCTAACCACTCCCTCACACCAGGGACTTTAGGGGGTGTTTGGATCCCCAGGGACTTTTTTTAGTCCCTGTCACATCGAATGTTTGGACACTAATTAGAAGTATTAAATATAGACTATTAATAAAACCCATCTCATACTCTGGACTATTTTACGAGACGAATCTATTGAACCTAATTAATCCATGATTAGTGAGTGTGATGCTACAGTAAACATTTGCTAATCGTGGATTAATTAGGCTTAAAAAATTGTCTAATGGAATAGCATTTATTTATGCGATTAGTTTTGTTATCAGTTTATATTTAATACTCCTAATTAACATCCAAACATCCGATGTGACAAGGAACTACAAAAAAATCCCTGAATCCAAACAGCCACTTAGACACAATACGCCTATCTATGCATGACACATTCATTCAAACTCCCTCTACTCTTGTAGCATTTAAAGAAAATGTTGGTCTGCCTATCAAGGAGTGGATAATTGTTGTTTGTTGTAACACGAAGTCTTTTTTTTCTCACATCCATAACTAAACACAAAAGCAAAATGCAAATGGATACATATCAAATATTCTGTACACCTTGGAAAAGCTAAAGAAGTTCAATCTAATTATCCCTGAAAAAGTTATTAATTCCTCAGAAAGGAAATGTCAGAACACCTTGGACAGCCATGGCAAAAAATTCAAATCAAATGGCATGTCGTTAGGTGAAAAGAATAGGTTTTCCAACTCTGATCACAAACTATGTTTTTCTAGATAGCTAGCTGATCTAGAAAATTAAAAACTGGCATGTGATTAATTTTTTGGATGGAAGTGGCCTAGGTGAATATGTAAAGTGGAGGTAATTAGTTGTTGGAAATTAACCAGAGACAACTTAGATTGCAAACATACGACATACCATAGCACTATGAATGTGGATAGAGAGATCTATCCACGTTTATAGTACTAGGATGTGTCACAGCATATACAAGGTTTGTTTATTTTGTGACGGAGGAGGTAAAAATGAAGATATGACATAAAAATGATGATAAAATGAAGATTTGATGGAACAAGAGGTTGGTTGATATATCGGTTACTATCCATATAATTAGGGGAGAAGATAAATTTCATTGTTATCTTCTCTAATAAGAATTAAATAGATGAAACGATAAGAGATACGGTTATCATGATCAATGGTAGCAACCTAGAATCCTAATACGATATGCCCCTGAGTCCCATCAATGGTAAATATAAAAGGAAATACGGGAGGCAGAAGTGATGCATGAAGTCTTGACAAATTCCTAAAACTGTAAAGAGAATCCTACATATGTATTCCCATGTAGGAGATCCATCAACAAGAAGAAGAAAAGAAGAACATAACGAAAGTAAAATTCATGGCTTTATAAATCAGATCGAAAATCAATCAATTCCGCATTAGCAAAGATGATAATGTTAGGCTAAGAATTGATCATATTAGATTAAACTTCAACACAAGAAAGGTGATAGAGGTGTTCCTAAGAAATTCACAAGACCATCCTGCCAATACCAGTACCTGGCGGTACACAAATTCATCTGACCACTGAATTTTCAGCTCATTCTCAAGGGTACGATTGGGATTTTTCGTGTCTTGACTAGTCCAGTCTTCATCCCTGTCCTATCCTCTCCCAAGCTTGTTGTTGGGAGTTTTCGTGTGAACCATCAAGTTGCATCGTGAAGTTACATTGTTGCCCTCAGGCACGCGTGGCACCAACGAGAAGAAAGTCTACCATTTGTAGCCATTGGATCGTACTCATCAGACGGTGCAGATTTTGGTAACTCCAGTACTTGGTACTATCTCTTGGACCATAAAATTTCTATTTGAATAATGATATATAAGGGAATCAACAGCAAATGATCATTTTGTAATTACTATTTTCTATATGCATCTTCCACATGCCCTAAATGTTCTACCAACAGCACTTGCACAGTGGCTCATGTGAAGTTGCGTAACAGTTAACTGTAACTTGCACATTACTAAACTGGATCTGGATCATGTGTAGTAGCTAGTATGACTGCAATATAAGCAGTCCCACTAGGACCGTTTGATGCAAATCCAAGGGTTCAGATTGTACGGTGCACTATTTACACATGGAAGAGTCACTGTAGCAGTAGAACTGTAGCATCGATCGTGATTGTATGCAGTCCCTAATGTGCAGTCCTAGTTGTGACTGCACAGGATCCCACTCCTACTAAACTATGTACTTGCAGATTTAGATATATGCAATTATATTTGTTTTGTATTACCTCCATCCCAAAATAAGATCATTTTTCAGTTTTTAGATATACAGTGTCTTGACTATTCGTCTTATTTGAAATTTTTTATAATTAATATTTTATTGTTACTATATGAAAAAACATGAATAGTACTTTATGTGTGGCTAATTTTTTTATGTTTTTGTACAATTTTTTGAAATAAGACGAATGGTCAAACTTTGGACATAAGAATCGAAAAATGATCCTATTTCGAGACGGAGGTAGTATATATTTGCCCACATGTATTTTTTTTCAATGAATATTATCGATACGAGAACTCAAATCCGCAACAGAACATGAATCTCTCAGTTCAGCTACACTCTTGCTGCATTGCATATTTCAATTGACTAAGCAGAAAACGTGCTCTTGACGGAAGTTCGCCTCATGCATAACGATAGAACCACCCTGCCACTTGAACAGTCCCTGGGATTTCTATTTGTAAAAAGAAATTAAATAAAACAAATCGAAAGTTAAAAGTGTTAATTAGAAAAAAAAATCAAATGGAGTATCATAAACCCTCGCGGACGACACATCGAATAAAATTTCCTGCCCATGACAAATACTAGCAATCCGCCAAAACTATCGAAGGGGCGGATTCTGCAGCAAAATCGAATATTCCGCTCGGACCCTGGCGGGAATGGAGCAGCAGGCGGCGCCGCAGCCCTCCCCGCGTCTCCGACCACCACCGGTGGCCGCTACGTCCGCGGCTGATGGGGTGGGCGCCGACGCCTCCTCCGAGCCCTGGTGGCGGCGGAAGCGGCCGCGCCGGCCGCCTCCGCCGCCGGAGGCCGACGCGGAGGCAGTGAAGGCGGAGGCGCTGGAGCTGATGGCGGCCCACCCCGTGCTGCCGCGGCTCGTCGTCTTCGACCTCGACCACACCCTCTGGCCGTTCCAGTGGTTCGTCCTCCCAACTCCCTGTGCTCGCATCTTCTTTTTTTTTCCCCCTTTGAAATCCCCAAGAGCTCATCCCGATGTGCATTGTTCGACGTACTACTGCTCAGAAATTGGGAAAATATGGTGAACATACATGATTGCTTACCAAATTTTATTGTAACTTGTGAGAGGTCGACTTCAAGAAACAATTTACTAATATAATTTTTTTACGATGTGACTACTTCAGGAATAGAAAGATTGCATATTTCGTAAAACTACTGAGAATGCGTGTGGTGGATTTGGGAATTACATAGGGATTAGGGGAAATTTTGTGTGGGTGTTAGAAAACATTCTGGATATGTTTGGTTTCCCGCATTCGGCAGAGGACTGGAAACTGGTATACACACAGAGCCATGTGATTGCCACAATTTTTGCAACCATGTATATGATTGTGAAATTCTTGGAGTGAGCAATTTCTTCAAAGACTTGTTCCACATGTCCTTAGGTTTTTATTATCTATTGGTGGTTGTTTTGTCATATGAGGCTATACGAATGGCCAGAGTAGTTTTGGTCTTGCTGGGGCCTTAAGTCAAATGATTCAGTTATTAGCCTTTGGTGAGGTATCAGATTAAGTTAGTTCAAGTATCTTTTGGTACGCAGACCTGTTTATGAGTTGCCACCAGCATTTGAGTGGAATTACCAAATTAAACAAGCAATTTGCAATTTCTCCCTTCATATGTTTTTCTCTTGATGTCCTTGCAACATGCACATTCGATTGTAATCCCATCTAACTTTCACAGCTCTGATCCTCGACTACAGGTGAAAGCTAGCAGTTGATTGTACCTATGGGGTAGGCATAATACTGGGGCATTTCACTCTTGTACTTTTGGACTTAAGACATTGTAACTCCAATCTTCGTAATTTCGTATTTGGATTTGTGTGCTCACAATGCTAAAGGCTTACATGGTTATATTACTTAATTGGCTCCACTTAACATAAGACTACTTTTTGCAATTAGGAGGGTGGTTTCATTGGATGATATATGTTCTACGTGTGAGTGAAACATTGAAGAAGGTGTTTGGTTTTCCAAAAATACTCGATATTAAATTACCCAAGTTTCTACTTGATGTTCCTAGTGATAATGCATTTATACAAGGATTTAATTGAGCCTCTTGATGCAGAACTTACTCTGGATTATGTATTAATCATGTTAAAAATGGAATAAAAGAAACAAAGTGAAACATTAAAAATAAAGGACACTGACTGCTAAGCCTTCAAATTGGGAGTTAAAAATGGTAAAATTGAACCAGGAATCATAGAGACAAGTGCATAAAATTTAAGGTGCAATACGGAAAAGATCATGGCAAACTGAAACTCTTGCTGCCTTGTATAAACCGAAGCTGACTAGTCATATCAATTGGGTAAAATTGTTCTTATCAAATGATTGACTGTGTGGCTCACCTAACTAAATTGTTACGGTCTGACATACTGACATATCACGTAAACTTGATGAAAATATTATCCTTTCATATATGTAATGTGACCTATCATGCCCCAATCAACTTGTGATGTCAGTGGTGGGTTGATGGCTTCTTGCACTTCTCCATATATCCATTACAGAACAGTGCAGTTAGATTCATTGGCCAATGTTTCCTACAGGGTACATCAAATCAAGGTGAGAGACTGATAGCAGCAACATGTCACTTTTTCTGTTCTCACTTTATGTGTGTTTTGATTGGATGGTCATCCTTCCACATTTCTGAATTTAAGCATTACATTGTAACCTGGGTAACATCAGCAGTCTATGACAATTGATAAACCATTCTTGTTTTGTTTCTCCAGTAAGCTGATGCTACGTTTAGTAATGTGCATGTAATATGTGTGAGGATGGTATTTTATTTTTCTTTTTTGACCGAGTGAGGGTAGCAATGCTCTGTGTCAATCCCTAATATCCAAACCGTGATGTTGACCAAGTTAAAATTTCGTTTCAGTGACCGTCTGCCGAAAGATGAAGTCCCTTATCTTTATCCGCAAGCTAGAGGCATACTGAATGCACTAAAGGATAGGGGAATTGAGATAGCCATTGCTTCTCGAGCATCCAGGAAGAAAGGCGTTGCAAAAGCATTTCTGGAAAAACTTGGTATTCACTTCTTGTTTGGTGCACAGGTGAGAATTATGTATTCCACATATTCTGAAAATAAAAAGATAAAAAAGAAACATAATTAAGTGAGCTGTTACTTAAGAACAGAATAGCAAGTTTATTGAAAAATAGTACAGTGGTAGGTGCAATGCAATGAAAAGAAACTTGTTTTTGGCCCTCGTTCCTATTCAAATATGGTCAGAAGTAACTTCTTCTTGTTACTAAATAAACTTTGATTAACTGCAGGAAATATTCTACACTTGGAGTCCAAAGAGCGAGCATTTCCAGAGTCTCCGTCGGAAGACCGGTGTACCTTACAAGTATATGCTTTTCTTTGATGACGAGATCAGAAATATTTTAGCAGTAAGTTCTTCTTTTTATGTTCCCCAGATTTTACAGTTTATTTGGGTCTCCAATTTTGTCGTTTTCATGAATGGGCACTATCGTTTCTTGCTGAAGGTTTAAATGAATCCGATCTTAAATTGATGTATACTAACTTGTTTCATCGTGAAATTTTTGTCTGTGTTGTTTCAGACAAGGAAATTGGGGGTCAGTTGTGTGCTTGTGGAGAAGGGTATAACTCTGGACAAGTTGCGAACTGGACTAAGCACTTGTTATGCTAAGAGTTCAGCATCACCCAATGCAGAGCCGGCGGAGTGCTGAGCTTGTTATTTAGACCTGCACTCATTCCAGTATGTCAGTTGCCAAAGCCAGGCGTCATAAATTCATATAATATTTCTGTCTGAATGAAATGAGATACTGATTACACTGGATCTCTGTGTAGATTGTTGGAACGAGATCCCCTCAGTAGCACCCTGCAGGAACTGAGATCCCCTGCAGTAACGTGCATTTGATATATGACTTTTAGATTGAAACCAATGGTTAAGATTTAGAGCTGTAGTATTTTAAATGCACTGTTGCTATAGTATTTAAACACTATTCATGACATTTATTCAATGTTTCTCTCATACGGATAGTATTGCTGTAGGGGATTCGGACCCTAGATTGTTGGCTTTATATATCGCATTTACTGTTTTTTTATACCCTACAGTGCACAAACATAATTTACTCATCGTCATCATCATGTGACATGTCCAACGGTCTAAATCTATCTCCATCAAAATGGACGTCTCAGATTATCCCACATGAATCGCATGTCCACGTCTCCTGATTTCTCTCCCGTAATTGCCGCCATCGACCGCTCCTCCTGCAAATCATCGCAAATCGCATCACGTCATCGCACGCTCAAAACCACATCATCGCCGGCACGCTTGAAACCACATCATCGCCGGTTCCATCATCGACATCCACTCTGCTCGCGCCTGTGCCTCCTCCGTCGCTGTTGTCAACATCATTCTCGGGCCACCACTCAAGGTCAGGAACCATACCCCCTCTGCTACCAGTGTGAGATTAGATGGAAACATCTTGATATGAGATGCTTCGACTAAATCTCTGGCTTGGCCTGTTGGATCCGATATACAGTTCTACCTCCGTTTTATAATGTAAGATTTTCTAGCGTATCCTAAATTAATAAAGATATCAATGAATCTAGACATATATATAAACAATATATATTGGTTAATAGATGAATTTAAATATAGCTAAAACATCTTACATTATGAAACGAAGGGAGTAATACTTTCACACCCAGAGTTGAGAGCAAGATGGGAAATAAAAAAATAAATTCTAAAATCGTTTTCCATTAAAGTAGCACATGTTGTCTTATGCTTGTGATAAGTCCATCAGTTACCACCTAGAACTTCCTAATTACGAAGACTTGTCTTGCAAATTCTTGCTGAACCTCATGAGTTAAGCAAACAAGTGGGTATTCTAGAGGTCGCTATTGAAGCAGGCGCGAAAGAAACTATCGATATTGAAGATGAGCCTAAATGAATGGTACAGTAAAATAGGTCATGGTGACTGCATGGAACCATGGTGAGTCTAAGAAATTACTATTTTATTTCTCGAACGCGCAAAAGACTTGCGCGTCAATATATTAGAAGAAAAGGAGTTACATTACACAGTGCAAAAGGCCAGACCAGCCTTATGCAGGGACCCTTAGACACCCACAAGCTTGGAACAACTTTGAGCAAACACACGTGAACTAAACGCGACATCCACAAGAAGAGAGAGGGGGAAGCAACACAACTGAATCTAATCTCCCGAAAGGCCGCCAACAGCCGCTACCCCTACGGCCGTCCAAAGGTGCTCCTCCAAGTGGATGGACTCAAGCACCACTTATATAGAGGACAGAGCGTGGTTGAAAACCATGCGGTTGCACTCCTTCCAAAGGTGCCAGGAAACGATGAGGACAAGGGAATCGAAGTTGGCCTTCAGGTGCTTTGGAAGGAGGGCTCTTGAAGAGATCCATCAATCCTGAAGATAAACGTCCCTAGGAGGAGAAAGTGACGCCCAACCCGCAGCTGACAACACACGTTGCCAGATCTGCCTTCAAAATATGCCTTCAAAATAAATAGTAAGAAGTTACTATTTGTGTTGCATTGTATCTACATTAGCTAAAACTGCAGCAATTGCAATTTGCAAAGAGAGTATATATTGCATTATATCATCGTGACAGTGTCAACTTGTATATTTTTCAAAATACAGGACAGAGGTGTTTTTCGTGTACGTCTCCATTGCCTAACTTACCTTCATCTCACTTGCCACATCAAATACATGGGGTTGTGAATGAGTAGATCCATTTCCCTCTCTTAACGGTAACAACCAGCGGCCGATCTACCTCCCGGGAGGGTTGAGTAACTGCGTGGGCTCTGTCTCCTCCACTATAAATCACCATCAACAACTGAAAAAATGTTTTTAGTACATTTAGATGCATTTGTTCAAAGTCTTGTGATTTGTAAATGCTATTTATTACTTTGTGTTTATCACTTGCTGAAGGTAAACAAAAAACTTCTTTTGCTGGTCAAGATCTGATATGCCCCTTTTCTCGAACAGTTTTAACATATTTCCTCTTTTTCAGATGAACGACAATTTTCAGAAAAATTTCTTTTCCAATCATTTAATGGACACAATAAATGACTATGCTTCTATGCCCTCATATTGCTATTGTGCGTAAACTTTCTCACAGCATTTTATTTTGCAGGTTATGTACTTGAAAGTAACATTGTCCTTTAGCCTCTAGGGCACACTAATGCTATATATACAGACACATATGTAGAGCATTTTTTCTATCCTTGAGCAGGTAACATAAGGTACCACTATTTTTTATGTAAAATTTAGTATCTCTTTGGTACTTTAAATACTAGAATGTACCAAATTTTACGTAGAAAACCGTGGTACATCCTGATACCTTCTTAAGGATGATAAAATTGCTCTATATGTAAACAGTTGAATAGCAGGGGCTATAGTGGCAAAGAAGAAAATAAATCAGCAAGATTAGTGTTTGTGGTTATATTCCCATTATAATTTTTCGCATTGGTCGCTGCTCGTTAAATGTTTTGATGTAATATTTGGATCAGCTGAATAGTAGGGGCTATAGTGGCAGAGGAGAAAATAAATCAGCAAGATTAGTGTTTGTGGTTATATTTCCATTAGAAATTTTCTACATAGATCAATGCTCGTTAAATTTTTTTATGTATAATTTGGATATTAGAAAACATGTTTATGTTAATTTCCCCAATAATTGAGAATTTTTTTCTGAACTCTCGAATTGCTTAATGTTTCAATTAGTAAATCATAACTTACGTTATTTTGCCATGTACATGTTCACCAAAATTATGCTCAATCAAGTTGTTACCTCAAGTCGAATTCTTACTAAAACTATGTTGCCTGAAAAAGAGCCGCTACAAAGAAAGATTTGGAAATGAAGCTTGCACATGGCACAGGTATTGTTTCACTTTCGCTCTCGGCAATTAATATGACAAAATTTTAAAAAGTATTGTCAATTTAATTTTACCTATATACATGGTGCAAGGTTGAAGACATGACCTGAAATCTCTCTTTGCCTGGTCAAGAAGAACATGAACCGTATCTGTCAGCTGTCTATTATACATTTGGGGCCTACGTTTGATATTTGTTTGCTTGCAACAGATGTTCATGATGATGCAGTTCTTTCCATTTAAAACATTTCAATTTGTTATATTATGTTTTTTCATTAACTTCTTAAGGAGCAACACATGATTCTTTTTCTATTTTTTTCCTTTTTTATGTATGTAGTTATGCTATCAGTTCTGAAAGACAAAGGTTCTTACGGTTTGGTGCATTGATATTTGTATAGGGTACCTGTAGAAAACATAATTTGCTTGTTTGAGACAGTGGATACCGTTAATGCTTTTGACATATTTACAAATAAAAAATAATTTTTGGATAAAAATTATATATATATGAGTGTGTTTCTATAGCGGTCTAAAAGAAAAGGTAAAAAATAACTACAATGAAAAAACATCAAACAACTTCAGATTTAAGGTTAAAATTCAAATTTTAGCTTATGGTAAAAGAGAAAAGGTATACTTGTTACAGAAAGATGACTATTTTAATTAGTAGCAGTGAAACTACTTAAGAATTGTGCCTTAATCGGATATGCCTTGATATGAATTTTTGAGTGTAACTATACTTGAGTTGTTTTGGAGTTTGAAGGCATACATCTAGGAGCATTTCAATATTTTCTTTAGCCCGAGGGAGTGGTTTACGAGTAAAGTTTCTCAAAATAATATCATGGTATGCTTTGGTTGAAAATTAATTATTGTATTATTGTTGTTTCCGTTACATAACAAATATGACCGTAGCGCTAGCACGAGCAAATTACTAGTTTATGTAAATTGCAGTTAGTTACAGAATCGTTAAAAATTAGGCTATAACCGCAAAAATCAAAGGCATCTGTGAGGGAGGTCACATGCAACTCGAGATGTAAGTCATTATACATACTTAAACAATACATATATATCCGTGCTAATGCTACTGCGATAATTATATAGAGAATAAAACAACAAAAACATTAGAATAATATATGGTTTACTTAATATTCACTCAGTATCCACATTATGTAGGATAAGCACAGGTACAGATGCTCTCAAATGCAGAAGATAAATATCTAAATTTAGCTTAACTTATGTCATTCAGCCGCTTGTTGCCGTCTTAATTATCTGGGAACAAGGCTGCAAAACAATCCGGATGTGCTTTACGGATTATAGGTAAACTTTTAGAATCCATATCTATTCCATTAGAAACTACACTGAGAGTTTTCGTTGTAGAAATTTCCAACGTGTAGTATAAGAATGACCGAATTGACATTATGTATTAAACAACGATACTAAATGCTAATCCTAAGCTACTGACGTTAAAAGGTCGGGTGAGAACAATATGGTTAGGGCATTGTTACGAGATACTTCGTTTCATCCTCCATTTTGAAAATAGAGCATGCGAGAATAATTTTCTCTAGTAAATATTTCATCCCATCGTCCAAAAATATAGCATCCTCTATATTAGAAAGAAAAATTTCATATTTAGAGTTTCTCTCTCCTTACTCCATATTTCAACCTATAATCTTAAAAGAAGAGAGCAAGAATAACATAAGAGGATATGGTTATAAATATTAATAAAATATATATGAAAGTTCTGTTAGAGTGATAACTGATATGACGAAAGAATCTATTTTACAAGTTCATTCAAATGGCAATATAGATTATCAAATGTGGATGGGCTGCTATGAATGCTCCTAGACTGATCAAGATTAACCAAGGCTCCAAATATGTTCATGGTTAGAATGATTTGTCCCATACTTTTTTGGAATTTATTTATAAAATTGTGCAAACTATGTACGTCTTTATTGATATGCATGCTTATTCCATGTCAAATTTTGATATTTAAAAGCATGAAAAGACAAAAATCGAAAAAAAAAAAAGGTAGATAGCAAGGCAATGTCATATGTATCGAGAGAGGATATGGGTGCATATCGAGGGAAATTCAGCTATTTATCACTCTTACAAGTGACACATCTTTAAATGTTCCTCCTATAATTGGCTTTACAAATTTACCATATGATACAAAATGCACTCTAATAAATTGTCACATTTAACACTATGCAGTGGTACTTGAGCATGTTTGCTTGATTTTAGCAATCAGGAGGTTAAATTAGGTCATTACAATCAAAGACTAAGTAGTTAAGGATCAAAAGTTCATTCACGTTTAGAGCCTGGCGTTCCCCATTGCTATCCTTTGTACAACCACCCCCTCGGCTATTCACCTTTATGACCACCCCTACAACATCATCAGTTCATCACCGCCATTAGGATGGTGCTGGAAACTTGGAATTTTGAACACTGTGACTTGTAATGTAAAATCCTAAACTTTTGATTAATATATACGAGAAAGCAAGAGCGTAGGTCCAACAAACTATAATCATCTACTAGTAGCGTTTGGTTCAGCCATATTTCCACCAAATAAGAGATGCAGGAGTAAAAGTATTTTTTCCTTCAGTGAAATGAATTGAAGAGTTCTGTACAATGCCACCATTCTTCAGCTATTTCCTAGGTTATACATGTCAAACATAACATTATTGTAGCACATCATGGTCTTTCAAATAGGGGAAGGGCCTATATATATTTATTAGTTGACTGTTTTTTTTAATAATCCGGTCACTTTTTAGAACCATTAGATAAATAGTATTGTAAGAGAATTTGCGAAATACTGTTTAGGTACATATCCTGGACCCCACAAGTTTGATATGCGATAGCATTTCCCAACACCCAACTTAACTCTCATTTTAAATTCACATCAGAAGTTTCTTCCAACTCTGATGAACAATCACGTCTGATACACGCACCGAACAGATGGCTTTTTTATCAACATTTTTTCACAAAGTTTTCTAATACTATATAGGCAAACAGATGTTCTGTAACATGCAGTACTACCAGAGTCCATGATCACACAAAAATATGAAACGATTCGACCATCACCATACAAAGTGACAAATTTTGACTGCTCTGTCAACATGATTTCAAAAGTAAAAATTGAGTGCAAAACAATACGAAACTCTCCAGCAACTGGGAGAAATGATGCAAAATTCAGTCAATTTTGGGGGCATAAGATTGATAGATGTCACTAGCAAGGAGTAAACATCACAATCTGCCTCAGGTTCAACAGATAATCTTTCGGTGTTGCATTCAAAGCCCAACATATAAAATTCACTTCTACTGGCTACTAAAGCGAAGTGGAGCAAACATTCCTGCTGCTACAAACAGCATAGTCTGTGTCTTGGTGCTTAAACCTCCTGGACAGTCAAACCTGGAGAACGTTCACAATCAGTAAGAACCAGGACACTCAACAAAAGCAAATTTTTACCATATGCACCACAGTAATAAAAACAGTAAAGTACAGAAAAACAGTGCAAAACATGTATAGACAGCTCAGTCCTATTACAGGCTTGAAAGTTGGCTGGTTACATGCAGGTTGAACCAATACTTCTACAATTGTCGATTGGATCATCGATTATAATGTCCTGCTTAGTATGTAGTTTTGTAGCATATTTGATCTGAAACTAAACTGGGATTCCTAGTGCTATAATTACTTTTGATGGGTTTCATAGGAAAAGGTTAACGCAATTTCCCAACATTTAAAAAACTATCTAGGCTCTGAGATTGTCAAGTTATTATCCATTATGCCCTTGCTTCTATCGAGTCAATAGGCCATTGTTATGACAATATAACATCTCAATATATCATAAATAGATGACAATTACAAGCTATACAAACAACAAGATGGTTGCAACTACACAACCCCATTCTGAAGGAAGTTCCAGGCTATATGGAACTACTGATTGCCTGTATCCTATAGTAAGATTTCCATGTTGGCATGGCAGACAAAATCACACAATGGAAGACATTTATCACCAATTCCATCAGATTAATATATCAAACAAAACAGAATTTTTAACCATCCCGTACCACTGCCTCAAACCGCTTTGTTAATCCTAAAGCACAGAAATTTCAATTTCAATGATTCGTCTCAGAAAGACACAATTTCGGAAGCACGCGGTAGCGACGTCATCCTAGAACAATATCAGTAATGGAAGGGGATAGATAGTACGGACCTGGCGGGAGCGACTGCTTGAGCTTGTTGGCCTTGTCGGCGTCGAAGACGCAGAGGGTGTAGAGGTACTTGGAGCACCGCACCTTGAACTTGACGGCGTCCTTGGTCCTCTTGATCCGGACCGACCGCGCGTCCTTCCTCCTCGCCGTCAGGAGGAAGTCCTTGATCTCGTGGATCTGCTTCGGCTGCGCGCGGCAGGAGGACGGCGGTGTCAGACGACGGCGTCCCCAGGGGGGGAAGGCAGGGAGTGAAGAGGAGAACGGCTCACCATGGTGGAAGGCGCTGCTGCTCCTCGGCGGCCGAAGCGAAGCGAGACGGCGGCGGCGGCGGAGAAGACGATGAGGCGAGGGAGAATGGAACCCTACTTGGCTTATATAGGAGGAGCCAGCCTGCAAACCCTTGGGCCCAACTAATGCAGATGGGCTCACACTGGGCTAGGCCGTCGGCCCAATATGACGGCCCGACAAGGGAAACAGTTTGTCCTAGGCAGCATTCGGCTGAGGGTTGTTGACCCAAGAAGAAAAACATAATAATATATGATTAATTAATTATTAGTTATAAAATTATAGAATAGATTAATATGATTTTTAAAGCAACTTTTTCATAGAAAATTTCATAAAACGTACCTCATTTAACGGTTCGGGAAGTATGCGTGTGAAAAACGAGAAAATATGTGTTAGCAACAGCAGGAACGAACGACACGCTATTTGTTCTTTTCCTCGAATAAAAAGGGAATAGACAGGCAGGAAATGGATTAAGGGCTAGCAAAGGAATTAGGAAAGACTCAGATTCGTTAGGTTTTTTTTTCTTTATGCCCCTTTGATATATAGGTGGAAGTTAGAAAAGGTTTTTTAGGACTGTATGCCTATGGTGAAACCCATTTAAAAACACTTGATCAAACGTTGTTTTCCGTTTTTCTGTCAAATATGTGCGCAATGTATGGGGGAGGGCGTGTATAGCTTTTTTTTGACTTGAGTGACTGGAATTGATTGATAGAGTTAAATTTTCAAACACTTGATTACTTGATGGACCCTATAAAAAAATGATAAGAGATTAGACCTCTCTTGAAAATTTTTATTTGGCTCATTTTTCCGATGGTATAGTTAAGGAAAAATTGTAAGGATATCACTATAATTTTGCTAAATTGAAGATATGTCATCCTGACCCACGTATCATTAACTCATATATGTCACATATATTAATGAGATACCAATGATATATCTCTAACTTTACAAAATTATAATGGCACGGTTGGTCATGTTTCTTGGGTTTTCAATTCAGGTAAGATTAAGAGAATTTGGTGTTTCATGGTTCATTTGGTTTCAAGAATTTTTAAACTATAGGAATATAAAACGTATAGTAATAAGAATGTATGCACACATTAATGTATAACATTTCTCAATCGGTTTTGTTTGATGAAAAGCTTAGTACTCCCTCTGGTTTTGAACTAAAGGTCATCCTGGTGAAATTACAGATTTCAAAACTAGGACGTTCGAAGTTTTTACGTCTGTTTTGGACATCTTTACCCTCGCGCGTGTGGACACACTGGCTTGGCCAAATAGCCAAAAAAATTGAACAACACTGGAATCGAACTGGCGACCTACAGAAACCAAACCACTAGACCCATTACGCTAGCGTCTAGCAGAGGACTTGGAAGCAGCTCCGAGAAAAATTTACAATAGGACCATATTAATCACATCTTGGTATGCTAAACTTACTTCTAAGCAACCTCTATTCTAGAACCGGAGGGAGCATATAAAACTTCGATTTCTTTTTTATAAAATTGTACTTATATGTGTCGACGATCTGAAAACGCATTCACCGAGAACGCTCGACACCGGTGCAGAGGCAACGCTCGACACCGGTGCAGAGGCAGCACTAGCCCCAACGCTAGACACCGCCTGTGCACCACATCAATCCTCCTCACGTGTACTGTCCTTCGTTGGCCAAAAAGTGTCCATTGGCTCATGGTTGTTTCGTTGGCAGGTAAGAGCAGGCATAATAGCAGGCTATAAGCTAACTATAAATATATTTTAGAAAGATAAGAAGGGAGAAAGAAAAAAAGCAAGATACTAATTTATAGTCAGCTGCACATGGGCTCCAAGACAAAATGTGCGTATGACATATAGGACCATGTGTTGATGTTTCGTAGCTAACTATTGTATGCATTGGGTATTAGATTGGCTATAGATGAATTGGAGTTAGTAGTTGGCTGTCATGCCCAGAAATTCCTCACACGAATTTCTGAACTTAATTGTGTATTAAATCCCTATCCAGGACCAGCCAGGGTACACAAAAAGACAATGTTGATTACATCACCATCGTTCTTAGAAACAACTGAAAATTACACTTATTCTAGCGGAAATGCAGCGGAAAGAAAAACAAAGGGGTAGACTAGCTCCAGCAGGTACGGCTTCAGTCCACAGGCAACGCTTCGACGGCGGAACAGCTCACTCCTGAGAGGCACCTCTATCAGACTCGACTTCTAGCTCTGGGGTGGGAAAGTTAAGCAAAGCTGAGTACAAACCACCGTACTCAACAAGTAACACGGACAAGGGGAAGATAAATGATGCATAGGGATTAACAAGGACAGACTAGGGTTAGTTGCGATAAAGTAGCAGTTTAGACAAATAACAGAGATTAAAAAGAATAAAGGTAATTAAGTACAGTAAAGCATAAATAAATAACAGTTGTAAAATACCACAACACTGTTCAACGTTACACCACGTTGCAACAGGCCCAATCCCTACTCAACGTTACACCACGTTGCAGTAGTCCCGAGTGATCACCAATTTACTCAAGTTATTAAGGTTCACTAATCACAGTGAGCCTGGGAGTTCGCCCGTAACCGTGGGCACGGCTATTCGAATAGTTTATACTCTGATCAGAGGTGTACTACTGTACCCACAAGACACGACTCCACTACACTTGAACGTGCGCCGACATACCACCATGGTATACCGGAAAGGAGACCGTGATAGGACCCGTTACACGACCCTCCCTATTTAATCGCACCACACTTCAGGTTTCACCCCCTCCTTTACACCAAGTCGGGCAGTCCCCTCTTGTGCCTTGGTAGATCCGGAAGCAGGAGAAGCTTTCGTTACACCACGATTGCCCGTCCATACTCCATCACACCTACCCTTGCCTGGGTACGTCAAATAGTTCGAAGTCATGCTTCAAATCCCATCTTACCCATTTCGGCATGTGGTTAGCACTTATTTACTTCTAGGGTTTCCCGTGAACCGGTCCTTAATCGCCATGGGTGCGACTCTCAAAACCATGCACCCACAGCCCACCATTATCAATATTTTAGTTGACATTAACCCGAACCGGGTAGTGAATCACTGTCTCAGCTATTCAGAACTAAGCATGATTAAATGTGATCCCATGAGCTATTTGTTCTAAGCATGGCTAAGCATTAACCTAGGCCTAACTCTAATCAAGCTACCCCTGGTCCAGCAATGAATAAAGTTGGATAAACAACGGCATACTAATAGGGTTTACCCGAAAATAACATAAAGTAAGTACTTTAATTAAAACAATGCATATTTGAAATAAATAAGTGGGGAATTTGCAATAATGGGTTCAATATGTTCAAGGATGAGTGTCACTTGCCTTGCTCTGGCCCTTGGGGAACTTCGGCGACGATCTCGAAGTAAACCGGCTCTTCGGCGGGGTCCGAATCTAAGCGACAAAGCACAAAAATAAATAAAACAGGCACAAACTCTACTGAAACAGCAAGAGAAACTATTTTTAATGGATTCTTGACAATTTTATGAATTTAATGAAATTTGAATGGACCTAAACGGAGACTAGATGGATTACTTATGAATTTTAGAAGTTTTCTGGGTTTTTTAGCTAAACAGAAAAGTCCTAAATCAATTATTGCGCAATTAATAGGGCTGCTGACATCAGCGAGGAGAGAGTAAGCTGACGGCTGACAGGTGGGGACCACCTGTCGGTGACAGAGAGAGGGAGGAAGAGACTGACACGCGGGCCCGGGGAGGAGAGAGAGGAGGCGGGCGCGGGGACGACTGACGGGTGGGGCCCACTCGTCAGCGAGAGGGGAACAGAGAGGAGGGGAGCAAAGCGCGCGGCTCGGGCGGACGGCGGCGACCGGTGGGAGCGGCGGGCGACGCGGCGGCGGCGACGCATGGCGACGGCGGCGCGACGGCGACGGCGAGACGGCGACGACCGGCGAGCGGCGACGGCGACGACGGCCGAGGCGGCGACGCACGCGGCACAACCCAGCAGAGCAGCGGCGACGGCGACTGGCGAGCGGCGACGGCGCGGCACACGCAGGCGCAAGCGACGGCGGCTAGACGTCGGCGACGCGAAGGCGACGACGACCGTGGCGGCCGGCGGGAGGGGCGAGCTTCGCACTCGTCCGGCGACGGCGCGCGACTCGGCGGCGGTCGGCCGGAAAGGGGGAGAGAGAGGGGAGGAGGGTGCGGGTGCTCACCGGCGGCGGCGAGAGCGCGGGCGGGTCGGCGAGGTCGAGGCGGAGGTGGCGACGCGGGTGGGAGCGGGTGATCGGCAACGGCGGCGAAGAGGTTGGAGGAGCCGCGACGGGCGCGAGACGTCCACCGGCGACGACGAGAGCCCGGAAAAGGTCGGCGACACTGAGGCGGAGACGATGACGCGGCTAGGCGGCGACGACCGGCGACTGGTGGCAAGATTGCGCGGCGGCAGGGAGAGGCGGCAGCGCGGCGGCGACACGAGCGACGGCGGAAAGTGGGCGACGGCGCGCGGCGGCTCGGAATTTATAGGGTGGAGGCACCGGCTAGGGCGGGCGGAGGTTGGAGACCGAGTCGGGGACGACGCGGTCTCGGCGGCGGCCGTTGCGGCGGCGGCGGTTGCGGCGGCGGCGCGGAGTCGGACTCGGCCGGCGCGACGCGGGCGCGGGCTGGCGAAACGTTCACTGACAGGTGGGCCCCACCTGTCAGTGGCGCGAGAGAGAAGAGAGCGGCGATGGACTTCGCGCCGCGGGCGAGCGGGCGAGCTGGGCCGGAGCCGCGGCCCAAGCGGGGGCGCGCGCGAAGAGGGGGAGGGCGGCCGGTCGGCTGGGCCGGCCGAGGGGGAGGCGGTGGGCCGGCTCGGCTGGGCCGGCCCGAGAAGAAAAAGAAAAAGAAAAAGAAAAGGAAAAAGAAAGAGGGAGGAAAATTGGACTTCGGCCCAATTTGAGAAGGAAGGGAAAAAGAAAGGAAAAAGGAGGAAAAAAGGAAAACCTCACTTTTGCCGAGTTTTAAATTAATTTGTTTGGCCAAATTTTATACTTCTGCAATTTAAATTTAAATCCTGTTAGTCGATTTGCGAGCCTCGATTTAATTGAATTAATTCCTTGTAGAGGGATTTTTCCTGAGTTGATTAAGCCAATTGTTGCTTACGAATTTCTTTTTTACGATTTAGGCTTAGGACGAAACTCCGGGTGTGACATTGGCTATACTATTGAACTTGCTCTAAGAAGTAAAATAGTATAGCCAACTACTAGCTCCAATTCATCTATAGCCAATCTAATAGCCAATTCATGCAATAGTTATCTACAAAACATCATGTAGTAGCCCACCTCTCTTCTCTCTTCCCTTTTATCTCTTTAAAATATGCTTATAGCTGGTTTATAGCCTGCTATTATACCTGCTCTAAAGATATGTGGTTGTTTTGTTGGCAGCTAAATACGTCGGTTTGTGGTTAGTTGACGGGTAAACAGGCATCCCCAAGGGTATAGGGCACCCGCACGCGGTGGGCATGGGAAATGTTTCTTGCACTTAATATATATAGGGGATGTGTAGATTGGAAAAAATTTTGGAAGAAGTGTCACGTCAAATGTTTGACTAGATGTCGGAAGGGGTTTTCGGACATGAATAAAAAAACGAATTCCACGGCTAGCCTGAAAACCGCGAGACAAATCTTTTGAGCCTAATTAATCCGTCATTAGTACATGTTGGTTACTGTAGTACTTATGGCTAATCATGGACTAATTAGACTCAAAAGATTCGTCTCAAGATTTCTTTCATAACTATGTAATTAATTTTTTGGTTTATCTATATGTAATGCTTTATTTAGGTGTCCAAAAATTTGATGCGATGTTTTTTAAAAAAAAATTTGGGAACTAAATAACGGACATACCCATGCCCGCGTGGCTGATTTTCATCCCCAGTGGAAACACATTCACCCAGGACGCACGCTCATCTGCTAGCATTACGCACGTCGTCTACTAGCATTACGTACGGCAGTGTGATGTGATGGGAGAGGTAGGGAACTAGGGATTTAGGGTTCCTGAGATGATGGGGCTGTTGTGGGCCTGAGGAGAAAATAGAAGATGGGTTTGGGCATCGTCGGTTATCTCGGCCTGCTCGGTTTTGCTAGCACGAACCAAACAAACAGCCATGTATCCTGGACCGATGCACGCAGGGAAAAAAAAATGGCTGGCCATTTTACTTAACAAAACAAGAATAGCACCGAACCAACATAGCACGTGTTAGTAAAAAAAAAAAGTAAATTTCACGAAAACACTTATTATAGTCCAAGTTATATAAAACCTTATAGGTTTTGGCACGTTACACATAACGCTTGGGTATTACGGCAGAGAAGTTTCACAAAACCATGGAGTTATTATTTGGCAAACGAAAATTAATAATTTACCTATACTCCTTAAAAAAAAGTAGTGGTTGTCACCCCATCTACCCTCGTTTTAAAGTTGTCACCCCACCTCTCCCCATTATAAAGTTTACAAATTTTCTATTAAAATTATTAACATTAAGAAACAATCAAATCCATTTCTCTATAAAAAAGATGTATAACATATTTAATGGAAAATATATTTTTATTTATTTTAGACAATATTAATATATTTTCTTTTATCCATAGCAAAGCATGGGCATTCAGCTAGTGAATAAAAACTTCATATATGCATTCTTAGTGATCTAAAAGTCAAAGGTGAAAAATAAACTTCGATGAAACCCCCAAAATCAATTTGAAATTTAAAATTTAAAATTTAAATTTTAAGTTATAAGCATAAGGAAACACAGAAAGATAGGTGCATACCATTAACAAATTTAACGTAATAATATAACAAAATAAAATTGCTTAATCTTATAGGATAACTTGTATATGATATGTGAAAGAACTTATAAATCCGAAATAATTTTACATGCAATTTTATAACTCGTAATTATAGTGGATCAAACCATAATTAGTCAATAGTGTGGTTTTATGAAATTTTGGGACCATAATACTCATTGTTATGTGCCACGTACGGAATATCTTACGCTTTTGTGAAACTTGGTCCAGAACACATGTGGCTTCGTGAAATTTACTCTTAAAATATGCTGGACATTTCTGAACTGTTGGGGTAGTGCATAAATTATATCATGCCCGGGACTCTTCCTTTAACTTTTCAAATTTAACTCTTAAATTAAATAGATAGTCCTTTGAGCTGTGATCGAAAATGATATCAACGTAACATAGGAGTTTTGCCATGAAACCTCAGTATCCAGAGCACTTGAATCTACCTAAACTGCGAAGGAATTTGGGGATCTCATGCAAACATATTCATGGTGCCAGGGAGTAGAATATTTTGCCATGATTGTTCTGGCACCTTGATTATTATTCCCAATGCGCTAGGGAACAATGACATTTTTTCTTGATTGTTCTTCCCGATCAATTCCAATCTCGGCCTTCACCCCTGGCTGCTTCTAGTTCTAGCTTATAAATTATAAAGGTCAGTTTTTCAGTTTTTTCACTTAAGATGTCTCTTCTGGATTTCTCTCCAGCATTGGAACTCAAACCGGCGTATTTGTTACTCTATTTATATGAACAAAGAAAAAGGTGAAGAACCATATGCATTGGAAAAAGCCCTGATGCCTATTGAAACTTGAAAGCTGAAGCATAAGAGCTAAAAGGTTCAATATATAAACAAAATCACTTTAATCTGGTAGCAACGATTATAGCGCAGAAATTCGAATAATATGTGGTAAGCAGGAAGGCCAAATAAAGGCAGCCACAGGGATAAATAATATATTTATCTGATTATCTCCAAATGGCCGATGTGGTACATAAGATTCCAGCATACAATCAGTAGAAACTTGAATACTTGTAAACTCCATTCAAATCATCAAGTTAACCATCTACTAGATACTCTTCAAATAGAATTCTACTATTGAAACAAAACTAACCATTAACTGAGAAAAGAAAATGAAGATAAAGGTCTGACCTATGGCAACGCATCACCAGATTCTTGCTTCTTCTGATCATCACCTTCATTCTCTTCTCTAATATCATTGGTGTCACTAAGGGACTCAACAACCTTCTGATCATCACCTTCATTCTCTTCTGTAATATCATTGGTGTCACTAAGGGACTCAACAACCTGCGCCTCCTCAACATTACCGGTTGAATCATCATTTTCAGCTTCCTTCTTGCGACCAAGCACTGCCTCAATAGCTGCTCGACTGGCTCTGGCAGCAGCTTCCTCCTTGGCCTTTGCCTCGGCCTTCTTCCTCTCCTCTTCTTCTTTAGCTAAAGCCTCTGCTCTAGCCTTCTCTTCAGCTGCACGTGCAGCTGCCTCTGCTTTCTCCCTCTCAACATCCTCATACAATTTCGTCATATCCCCATCTCTCCCCTCTTTTTGTAGTGCCCCTTCCAGAAGTGCCTTCAATTCATCGCTAAACACAACACTCTCATCCAAAAGAATACCCTTGGCCATCTTAATTGCATCATCCAACCTTGAAGCGTCAACGTATGCCCTCAACAACAGCTCATAGCTGCCAATGTTTGGCTTGACCTCCTTTTCAGGCATCTGCTCAAAAAACCCCTGTGCCTCATCAAGCCTATCAACTTTTACCAAGCCACCAATAACTTTGTTAAATGCATTGGCATTAGGTCTCAAGCCAGCATCAAACATCTTATTGAAGTAAGAAACAGAGTCATCCACCCTATCCACCTTAAAGCAGGACTCAATTAGCAACACATAAGTGTATTCATCTGGATTAACGCCACTCTCACCCATATCCTTGAACAATTCTTCTGCCTCCCCAACAAGTTCATTCTTCCCAAGCCAGTCAATCAGGTTATTATAGGAGAGCGCATCCGGAGCACACCTCTTCTCACCCATTTTACCAAACACCTCAATCGCATCCTGGAACCTTTCAGCCCGGCAGTATGCATCCACCATAACATTAAAGCTCCCCAAGTTCACAGCAATCCTCCTGGGTGGATCATGCTCCTTGCACATCCTATCGAACAGCTGGAGCGCATCGTCCAACTTCCCATTCCTTCCGAGCGCATCAAGCACCATATTGTAACTCACAGCTCCAAACCTCACCTTCGAACCCTCGCCAAGCACCTCCGCGTAGCAATCCATGGCCTCTTTCTCCATACCCTTCAAGAAGTACCCCTTCATTAAGTTCCCGTAGACCATCCCATCAAGAATCTGCCCACCGCCGAGTTTCTCCACGAGCTCCTCGTATAGCGAGACCACCGTGTCGCCATCCCCGGCGTCGACAAAGCCACCCATGACAAACGCGTACACCTGGGGATCGGGCGCAACGAGGCCACGTTCGAGCATGCCATCCTTGAGCTCGATGGCCTGGTCGAGCTTCCCATTCTCGGCCAGGGAACGGGCGAGAATGCGGTAGGTGGTGGGCGAGGGGAGGACGGGGGAGTCGTCCTTGAGGAGGAGGCGGAAGTGCTCGAGCGCGGTGTCGGGGCGGCGGCAGTCGCAGTAGGCCTGGAGGAGGAGGTTGTAGGTGGCGACGGTGGGCGCGACGGACGCCTGCGTGACGAAACGGTGGAGCGAGAGGAGGTCGGCGTAGCGCGCCTGGCGGAGCAGCGCGGCGAGGACGGCGTTGCAGGTGAAGACGGTGGGCCTGCAGTTGGAGTAGATGGAGTGGCGGGTGAGCAGCGCCGCCTCGTCGAGGTCGTCCTCGCGGACGAGCGCGAGGATGCGGCGGTGGAGGTCGAGGCGCTTCCCGGAGAGCGCGGAGGCCGGCTCGGGGAGCTTGGGCGCGTTGGGGTTGGACGCCGGGCGGGGCGCCCCCGGGGCGCGCTGCGGCGCCGCCCCGCCGCGGGCGCTGGGGGGCTCCACGCGGAGGCGGCGCTTGCGGCGGCGGCGCTCGGCGGCGGCGTCGGTCGGGGTGGCCTGGTCGGCGTCGGCCGGGGCGGGGGTCGGGGTGGCGGTGGCGAGGCAGAGGAGGCGGAGGTGGGGGCGGAGCGGGAGAGGGAGAGGGAGGAGGCGGGAGAGGAGCGGCTTGGAGAGCGCCATGGCGGCGAGGGATCGCGGCGAGGCGATTGGGGAAGATGGGGAGGGTTTAGCTAGGGATTTGGGGATATTTTTTCCGCTGCGGGGGAAATGCGAGCTTGGGCTTTGGGCCTCTTTCCACCGGTCCTCACATGCTGCTTCTGACGTACAAATGTGTTGCTTTTAGAGCAGGTACAATATTAGATTGGAACAATTTTAATTGGAGTTTTATTGATAATAAATAGGAGGTAATGTAGATATTCTTGATAATGTAGTAAAGTATTAATGAAAAGAGATGAAATGAGTTTTATGGAGATAAAACCTTCTTTACACTGTTACCTAGACAGCTTATGTCTTGCACGTAACCTAGGAAACAATAATAGATGAAACTATGCATTGAGAAAAAGGTGTTTTATTCCTAGATTCAAAATTTTTAGATGACATGTCACTCTAGTTAATTGTGTCCATGAAACTTACATTGAGGATGGCCTAAGCCAGCTATAAACATATTTTAAAGGGAAAAGAGACGAGAGAGAACAGAGAAAAGAGATGAGAGAGAACTACTAATTTGTAGCTAGCTACAGCACAGGCTCCAAAATACTTAGTGTATGGCATGTGGGACCATGTATTAATATTTTATAAGTGACTATTGTATGAATTGGTTATTAAATTGACTATAGATGAATTAGAGCCAGTTGACTATACTACTGAACTTGCTCTTATGGTCGTGTATGTAAATTTGATAATCTATACTCCTATAAAAATGAGTAGTGGTGGTGACTCTGGCACCTGTCCCACCACCACCAACTCCTTTCTATTTTTTGAAAGAAGAAATAATTAAGACATATATATCAAACTACTTTATTACCTCTACTTTAATAATACGTAATAATATCTTTTAATAAATCCCGTTGCAACGCATGAACAATATGCTCGTAGGAAGAAAATGACTCTTAGCCTTTATTAAAGTAATTTTTATTTTATCAGCATGGATAATAAGAAAGTAATGTAATAAAAAAATTCTATTAATGAAAAAACTATGCCTAACTCTATATTTACACGTAATTTTTTATGTCGGTGATGTGGATCAGACAAGAGCCCTCCACCTTTAGACACTCCCCAATTATGGTTCTTCAAAATCAGGGAATAATTACATGTTACTCACTTAAATTTAGAAAAGTAATATGACAGATAAAGTATAGTATTAACTCTTTGTTTATCCACTCATTTACATCGATAACACTCTCATTTTATAAGTGTCTAGTATTGATAAAGATAGAGTCAGCTATGATTTTCTTATTAATGCAACAAAATATTTTTTATTATTCTTTTTTTAATGTACCTCATGTAACACAATTTTCTTAAATAAATGTTAAGAGTTAACTCTAAGTCATTGCTATGCATACAACTATTTTTCTGATTGCTCATTTCTCTTTCCTCTATACCATCATATTTGCTCACGTAGCAATGAATAGAGTAAGCTAATAATCATCATGGTACATGCCTTAACTAGTGTCAATGCATGATTTATTTTTACCCTCCATCTCAAAATAATAAAAATTCTACTTGTGAGGCTGGTACCGAATCCTAAACTATGAAACCAAGTATTCAATCATTAATATTCTTTTTACCAGCGTGACAGTTTGTCATGTAATTCTCAGACTTAATAAATTAGTTTGATCAATTTAGACCAACTTGACTAATGGGTGTATCATACAGGTAATCTCAAAATAATAAAAATTCTACTTATGAGGCTGGTACCGAATCCTAAACGATGAAACCAAGTATTATATATCATGAATATTCTTTTTACCAGCATTACAGTTTGTCATGCATTTCTCAGTCTTACTATTAGTGGGAATAGTGGGAAGAATACACTAGTTTGATCAATTTAGACCAACTTGACTAATGGGTGTATCATGCAGGTAATAACACTACCCCACCATCATCTGTCGCAGTAAAACCAACAACAAAACCACTCCACTAGTTATTTCAAGTTCTCAACCAGTTTGCATACTTCAGTGATAAAATAACAGGTTTTATATTTTATGGGGCTACCATCTTATTATTTTAATGGCTAAAATAAACTTTTTGTCAAAATACACATACTTCCAGGATTTACATTTGTCTCAGTACAATCACTTAATGTCCGTTGCATGCACAAAGTTTGGGACGGTGGCTATGCAACTACTTGCACGCTCTGATTGGAGATTTAGGAATAGGTTTTAATAAAGCTCATCATGTTTTTGTTTATTGTCTTGGGGCTTGTGGCTCATTTCGGTCTTTGTAAAGTTAAATCATGTTGTTTTTTATTTTACATCTTTGTAAGAAGTTGTTATAGCTTCTCTGAGGTCAATGCAAGATCATAAAACCGATCCATTCTCTGAACAAATTAATTTCTTTACATATTTCTCGTTCAATTCAACACACACATCAACCTTAATCCCTCCAAAAATTATCACAGGTACTCCCTCTGTTTCCATTTCAGATTATAAGATTTACTACCTAAATTTTCTCTTAGCCCCTATCTTTTCTCTTATATTTGCAATCCAAAATTAAATTTTAGAACATAAATTTATGTTCAAAATCTAGATTTTAAAACATAAATTTATGTTGATTTTAGAGTTTTGACACCATAGGTAATTTTTTGATTTTTACTTTTAGATCGTTAACTACACATTTAAAGAAGTTTTACCTACAAATTACTTGTTAATAGTAATAAGCCATTTAGCTTACACTTATAAAAAGCAAAAAGATAAACCTATATCATACATTTATTCATGAGTAAATCTACACAAATCCAGAAAGAACTTAGTAGCTTATATTTTGATAGTATGATTTTTCCCTTTCCCGCGATAATCTATTTGTCATATCGCTGGAAGTGATTCCAAATTTTAAAGCCATTGGCTTTACTAATATGAAACATCGTTTTCACTCTAAATGAGTGAGGAATGAAGCATTGCTCTTTTAATTACTATTGCAACATCCATGGCAAATGCATTGGCACTAACCATGCTAAGAAAATCACAACTGACATTTCGTTGCAAAGGAGGAACAGACAGGTACTGAGGTACACTACAGATTACATTGGAAACAAACAAAATGAGACATCTGACCATAAAATTTAAATTGTCTATACACCTCAGGATGTCGATATTTATATAAGTATATATGATGGATAATAATATTATGGGGACAACTTATACATGCTTTGAAGATTATTTCCCGAAAAAATTGTCTAATGTCGGAAAACCTGACACAATGTAAGAACACATGGGGTCAAAAAAAGGAAAGCAGAAATCTCCCACAACTCAGACCTACCAACCCGGTAAATATAGCTATCAAATAGGGTGTACAACTTTGCATACATGTGTCCTTACGACTGAACTGCCAGCCTTTGAAGATGCTCACAGAAGACCTGGAAACTAACATCATCCGTGAATATGATGTCGGAACCTGGAGGAACGTCATGCGCTGAGTTATATGTGGCCGATGGGTTCAGCTTCGCCAACAAGAACCTTGCCTGCATTGAGCAGAAGAGCATTTTATGTCGAATGTTATGTAGGAAAGTTATGGTTTATTAACCTTTTTTTCCTTTGAGTTTTCACATGCAGAATACTACGGTTCCAGGTAAAACAGGTAAAAGTGGCAAAATGATCAAAGGCTTAATATTTTCCACGCATTTGTTACAGAGGCTTTGGATATGGCATATCTTTATGATTTACTCCTCAGGTTGTGCCTCTGATGGTTATCAATCTGTCAGCTCACCATCAATATTATGTTTTTCACAACTTTTACAAAATAGCCTTCAATTTGTTGACTTCTTATTTGGCCTTAGAAGATTCAAGCTGACTACATAAAAGTTTGAGAACAACTTCATATATATGCAATGATCTATATAGTTTTACAATTAGTGCACGTGTTAGTATGATTACATGTTGAATGCAAATAAATATTCATTGTTTTAGATGGTGATAGGACATGTATGTACGACTCATTCTTATCCATAAGCATTTGGTTGTTCCCAGTTTAAGTACATGGAAAATACACAAGCCATTGATGGTAGTACGAACAGACAAGACAAAAAAAATACAACTGTGATAACATACCTGTGAGCCATGTTGGTCACAGACAACTAGTCTTGGAACAGGAAATCGTCCTTTAATTATTATCTGAGCCTCCTCGTGAGGAGCTTGCAATAATTGTGCAAATTGCTGAAGCAAATATGGAGAAGTATATATCAAGCATCAGAAATGTGGAAGTCATAGCTTGTCAATAGGTTGCATCAAAACATCAGCTAACGTAATATATAGAGAAAAGTTCAATCGACAAACAAAGAATATAGGGCCAATATACTTAAACACACATGGTCAACAATGCAGATAGATCAAATAAGTAATGTCTATATGAGGACCTCATAGAAGAGTTTTGAAAACCCTTTTGGCTGTAAAAGCTGAATCTGAACAGTACATAGTTAAGATTAGTAACCAAAACACAGCTTGTTTAGGTCCGTCTGGTTTGCATTCTCAAATCTCAAGTTGACATTTAGCTTTTATGTAATATATGTAAGTTTTCAATACTATTGTGCGAGACAAATGTATAACGGGCAGCCACCGACAAACCACCAAACAGGCAAGAGTTCAGTTTACACTTAGTAGCTGGTTACAAAACTAATGACAGGACTGGTGATTCTGAGCCAGTAATGAAATAAGGTCATTAGAGCAACTGGTTAAATCAGCAAACATGTAGTTGACCAGTTTCTAGAGCTAGAATCTGCCGCTACATAGCTAAGAAAACACATCAGACTGATGTTTCTTCAGAAGTAATATTTCTTATGAAGTAATTACTATAGTAGTATTGAGACAGCTATATAACCAAAATAACCTTAATTCAATCACAGGAGTATGTTCTTATGGGTAGAAAATAGACTACAAACTCACCTGATGCTCAGGTTGATTCTGATAACCCATGTTTCTCCACTGTGCAATTGTCATACCATGGAAGATGACAACACTGAAGTATGCATCAAGTAGCAGTATACGATCTGCTGCTATTGATGCCACATCGAGGAATACAGGAGATGGAGGCGAATCAAAAGAAAACGAAATTAATGATGGCTGAATCATGGCAACCGAGTTAGTGATACTCTCACGGTTGAGTAACATCCGGAAATAAGCTGTCTCATCTGGACTGTTATTGAAAACCTGTGACAAGGAAAATGCTAGTATTAACAAGCTAGAATTTCCTAAAGATAATAAAAAAATAAAAAATATATATGTATGTAACACATCACCTGAACAAATTGTGAACGCCGTAGATTAAACATAAACTGAGGGAACAAAGAGAAATTTGAATGCAGGCTAAATGAAGATGGATCGTCCTTCCGATAATCCCCAAATCTTGAACAAAGCCGTATGAGAGATCTATCAAGCCACCGTGTTGCATCGAACTCTTCCTAAAAGATGGATACAGAAGGTTAATGATCCATGTAAACACGGATTTATTAGGAACACAAAAGGGACAACAGATTGAACGTATAAATTTTGATTATTTTTTTACTTGAAGGCCTAAGCTAATAGTACATCATGATCCATAATGCACAAAGTCTAGAAAAATGTTAATTGAATCAAGTAGATGTCAATTGCTAATACTTATGGAAGTGACTGAGACAACATCATGAAAATCCAAAAAAAAAAAGCAGGAAAAGTACTAATTAAAAGCATCAGCTCATGGTTTTGGCACATGGATAGGTACATTGCACAAACTCCTATATAAAGCCAATTCTTTGCATACAAATAACCTGGCACAGCAAACCCCAGGGGCAAACATTGCTGGATGCCAATAAATCTTATAAGTTGATTGAAAACCAAAACCAACAAATTCAGGAATCCAATTACATACCACTGAATCAACCATTCAAAGTTCATTTAATGTGAAACAGATTACAACTAACTATCCATCATGTTTGGCCAACAGCGGGTGCATGTAGATGTCACAGCAAGACTGCCCTTTGCTATGCGATACGACAAGAACATGCATCTAGTAACATAATATAAGGCGTTCAGGCTATAACTGAAAATATATGTGTCTCATTTTTGCTTTAAATACAGAGAATTTGAAGATATTTTGATGTTATGAGATAAAATCATGCATGGAACCGGACATATAATGGAGTCAAGAAGCGTAAAGAAGGTTACCTCCATTTCCATTTTCAAAGAAATATATCTTGCCAACACAACAGCTGCAGTTTCCTGGTCAAAACCCTCGACTAATTCCTATAATCAAAGAGGTGTTGGTTAAAGTCAAAGCTGCAATATATTTGCACTCACTTGCCCTATAATCAAATAAATTTTAACAGCATAGCACAGCACACTCATCATCAAATTCAAATCAATAATGTGACATATTTGAAAATTTAACGGAATGTGCTAAGCAAGAAACAACGTTTTTTGCTTCCTCTGAGTGAAAATTTCAACTATACGACAAACAGTGTAAAAGCTTAAAAATATTTTCCCACGCACGGTTAACATTTAACTGAACAATTTTTCAGATATGCTGTTCCCTGTCTTTCCTGTAGAGCATAATTGCTTTGTTGGTTTATAAAACACATGTTACATGCAGGCATGAGAAACAATACAAATAGGGTTGTTGCAATTTAATTTAGCATAGCACAGGAACTAAACAGGTTTTCACAGCTACCTCAGTGTTGGTAGATCCATCCACCCATTTTCTGCATATAGTACTAACTCTAATCCTCATTTGTCCTTCTGGGTGTTGGTAACTACAAAGACACAAAAAGCACAATTAACACATCAAGCCATTCTTACACTGGAGGTGACAGAATAAAAATTGAAGGTACCTTGTTACAAATTGTATATACAGCTCGGGATTTTGATGTCCTGGTTGGCTTGACCGCTCACTCGGTGAGACATCAAAAAATACTGTCAATGAAGTATTCCTGTCAAGACCACACATTTTCCATGCTGTTGTATTTCCTTGACCAACAACTGTGTCAGCGCAAAGTGCTCCTTTCTACAAGAGTCATGGTGAAAATAACAAACCAAATCTCAAAACAGGCCTTTTCATTTTCCAATTGGAAATATCTTAGAGCATTGATTAGATGGAATAGATATACCTACCTTTTCCAAAGATGTACATGGTCCAATAATACCTTGAACCTTAATGTCCTTCGAACAGTTTATTTCAAGCGTGCCACTGCAACAAAAAAAAAAGTAAGAGAATCTGTAATTGATGACTATATGCAGCATATACAACAGTAGTCATGCACAACAAACTTGAGCCGAAGTATGAAATATATCTTCTTTTTCCTTTGCACAATTGGTGAACAGAAAGATCAATATTCAGCAAATTGCAAGCTCCTACCGCCAGCTGCTAGGAGCTTTTGGTCTACTGATATATATCTTGTATGAAGAATTAAAACATTGGCACCGCCTCCATACCCAATACCAATTTGTAAACAGAGAAATTCTTATCAAGTGTAATGATAGGAAAAACCTATATAGTCATTATTCTGCATTTATGCTTCATGAAGTAGAAAAATCAATTACCACATACGCGGTGTATTTTTATCTCATTTGACCTTTTGTTGCTACCCACTTGTTAACACAATAAGACATTGCACGTAAGATTGCAATTGGCCAGGATAGAGTTGACCTGGTACACATATTTTTGAATGACATAATTTAGTACAACCATTATATCCAAAATTCCAAATTTTAGTTGCCTTGGGTACAAATCCCTTTTTATCTGTAAGAACATGCTGAAATCTATCACTGAGAATACAAAACTAAAACCACGGTCCTTGAACTCAAATTGAATCTGAAGATAAGAACAGTTGATAAGTATATAATCAAAGTATATAATAAACTTTCTGAACTCAATGATGCCATTTACTGCAATACTTCCATGAAAAAGACCAATAAAACAGTAATGAAGAATTATCTGCAAATTAGCAATTTTTAAAAGAAGTGTACAAGGAACAGGGTGGGACAGGTATCACACTTACTTGAATGAAAGGTCGAGAGACTGTTCACCCCCCTCAAAAATACGTTTAAAGGAATCCTTAAATACTGAATGCCCAAAGCTTTCAGATAAGACAACAAGGCCACCTGTTCTCTCAATAGAGCCCTTCATCTCGGCAAGCCCAACCTGTTGGTGTTCCAATCATTTTTTGTAGAAAAAGTCACAATAGCAGTTATGAAATGTCTAATGATTGAGAAATTGAAGCATGCAATGTATCAAGTAATAACTGTGAACTAGAAAGCAGAGTCATTACAATTCAATCACAATTAAAAATTTCGAACTTGAAGGGAAACGAAAAATAGTAATGATTGTTTCTCAAAATTTAATCTACCCTCGTGATCACTGGATTGTATAGTTATGCTGATGAAACTACAAACTTGCGACTCACAAAGTGAACCATCAATAAATAATTTCATGAGCTAAGTTAAGTTCTACAGTTCACAACAATACATATTCATATATTTTAATTTGAGTTTTCACTTCAATGGAATGAAAGTTCATGTCTTCATATTCACATACCTAAATAGAAAAGGAAAAGCCAAAAATAATATGTCTGGTTATATCTTAAGCATGCTGGTTTCGTTAAGATTACCACCTGTTTAACAAATGTATAACTTGGTTATCTAAAAATTTAAGTATTTGAATATTCATACTACAGAATCTTGAAAAGAAGGCAATAATATTCTGAACTTATGTTTGTGAGCATAGCTCCAAAACAACAGTCTGGATAATGTGCAACTGTGAAATTCTAACAATATGTAAACTCGCTGAGCATAGAAGATTTAATTCAAGTATGAGAACAAGCTGCTGGCTAAAGAGAATACTACACAAACCTGATCAAGAGCGGATGCAAAAACGTCTAAGACATGGCCTTGACTGACCAATTGTTTGGCAAGGCCATCGTAAAATTTGACAGCTTTTTGGAAGTGAGGAGCTGCATCCTTATCAAGATCCTTATGCGATCTAACTGGCTCTGACAAATCTTTTGACACAATCTGCATTGTCCAGTAAATTATTAATTTGGGCCTTCAAAGCATCATGAAAAATGAACACAAGTATAGAGAAGAAATATTAGAGGGAAAAAATGAACAAACAGCACTATAGATTTCAGCAAATCTGAAAGGTGCAACTGATGTCCTAGGGGGGATACATTATTTTCAAACAAATAGCACAATGTGAACTACACGCTTCTATTTTTAGAGATTATTTGAATCGTGCTTGAGTTAGTTCAGGGGAAAATAGTAGTAATATTATCCATATCAACACTAAGAAACAGGTAAAACTTGCATAGTATTATTACATCACTGTTGCATACACATTAACTAAGAAACTGATTGAAAGTATAATGAGAACAATTCAATAGAACTTTGCCTCAAATGTACGTACGTAACATGCTTTGGAGACTTATAGACTGAAGTCATAGCCCCCAACCACGACATTATCAAACCAAAAAATCTAATTTTTAGCTATGTAACATCAAGTACTTTAAGAATTATCCACAACACTACAGCAAAATCAAATCAAAATGCATAGGCGCATAACAAAGTGAGATCTTTACCATTCCAGGACCCTCCGTGCACGGCCCACCAAGAAGCGCAATGATCCTTGCACCAGTCCCAGGCATACAAGCGCCAAGCAAGCCAGCTGCCACACTCAACGCAACACCCGTGCACCGGATCGCACGGTTCCCCGTCTCCACTGGCCACTGGTCAGGCTGCAACTCGTCCAGCAACTGCAACAGAACAAGAACTACATCAAATTATGCTTCTTTATACATCAAATCCCAAAATCAAAGGCCCATGACGCGAACTTCTCACCGTGCTGAGCGTGCATTCGCATTCTGACACCGGGAGCAAGAACCTATTCACCCCAGCCGTCGGCGGGGGATGCATTCCGTTGATCTGAGGTCCGCCTGGCTGCTGAGGCATCTTGGGGAAACCCGGACGCCCCGCACCGGCCAACCCAAGCTGATCCAAAATCTGCTCCTTGGAGATCTCCTTGGTCCCCCGGAATACGTAGATCTTGCTGAGATCGGAGAATCCGAGCTCGTGCAGATGCACCTGCGTCCCGAAGGTGACGAGGCCGACGAGCGCGTGCTCGGGCAGGAGCGCGACGGCCTTCCGCATGGACATCTTGACGTACTCGAGCTCCTCCTCGATGACGCACGTGTCGATGACGAAGAGGAAGACCGGCGGCGGCGGCGCGGGCGAGCCGCCCTGGTGGCCCGGGGCGCCGGCGACGACGTACTCGACGGTGGAGCACTGCGGGAAGAGCTCGGCGGGGACGTTGGACTCGGAGATGGCGGCGTAGTGCGGCGGGAAGTGGTTGCGCGAGAAGCAGAGCGGACAGATCCAGATCTTGGCGGCGAAGTCGACGCGGGCGAAGGGGTTGAGGAGCGCGGAGCAAGGGGGCTTGCAGCGGAGCGGCGGGTACGGGAGCGGCGGCGAGGCGAGCGACTCGGGCGAGCGGACCGGCGAGATCGCGGCAGCGAGCGGCACGACGCAGCGGCTGGCCTCCACCTTGGAGCGCGGCCAGGCGTTCCAGGTCAGGCGGACGGCGTCGGGGCCGTCGGGGTCGGCCGCCGCCGCGGAGGGATCGGCCGCCATGACCGGTAGGGGGGGGGGGGGACGCGCGCAGCGAGCGGCAGCCGGAGAGGGGACGGGGCAGCGAGCAGATCGGAGGGGGAGGTGGTGGTGGTGCGCCTGCGCGTGCCCGGGCGTCTTGTCTCTCGTCGCGGCTTTGGCTTCGTGTTGCCTCGGGCTTGGGCTTGGGCTTGGGCTTGGTTTCGTTTTTTTTTTTTTTTTTGGAAAGCGGCTTGGTTTCGTTTTGGATTTCCTTCTCGCGTTTCGGTTTGTTTTTTTTTTCCTTTCCTTTTTTATTTAACGTTGCGGGTTTGGGTGATTTGGCGAGCCGAGCTGGCGCGCGAGGGGGCGAGGAGTGACGTTTTTTTGTGGGTCTTGGATGACAGGTGTCGCCAGGTAGACCAATCCTGTCCCGAATCAAATTGCAGGTTAAAAAAGAGTGTTTGGCAAGCTAAATTTATTTCTTAAAATTATCTCTATCCCATAATTTAAACTATAGGGTTGTATTTGGTATAGAACGGATGTAATAGGATTTATTTTTACTAGAAAAATGCCCGTGCGTTGCACCGGGTCAAACTAATTTTAATTATCCAAATTTAAATAAATTTTTAAAATAAATTATGTGTCTAGCCAGAAATAGTAAATCATGGCTAATGTATAATTGATTTGAGAAGCGTACACTAAACCCCGTTATGTCATTTTCAACCAATTTTTCTAAGCCCTAGTCCCTTTATTTTTTATCTGATGTAATAAAATTAAATCTAAACATTGTGTGTAGAGAAAAACACAAATAAATTTGAGATTGGCTAGAAAAGCAAAAATAAATAAGTTTCAGAATGTGTACAAAACACAAAAAAAATGAGAATGTGTAGAAAAAATAAAAAAGTTTCTACATAAATCATTTGAGATTGGGTAGAAAAAAAAAGAAAAGGTAAAGAAATAAAAAGAATGCGAATGGGTAAAGAAATAAAAATTATGCCTGGACATCTTTTGTTTAGGTCCTAGGATAATTAAGTGTATTATGGTACGAAAGGTTCATACGTGTGAGTGGTTAAGAAAGCATATACTCTGTTTGGCTCCACCCACGTAAGTTCGAACTTTTCCCATTTTATTTATGTATATATTCGCGTCAAGCAAGCGCGCGGTGGACTCGGGCACTCGGCCTGGCGCGCGCGATGATGGGCCAACGCGAACCTGGCCCGCTCGTGCGAAGCGTGGCCTATTTCTCCGATGGACTCAGCCTGGCGCGCGCGTGAGTTTGCTGCTGCTGACGTCATCATGACATGTTAATGACGTCAGCACAGACGGACGAAATTTTTTGGCAGAATCGTTACCGCTTTTTATAATAGTATAGATTAGTACAGTTTAGCATGTAAAAGTTGTTCCTTAATAATAGGATTGAGAAACGTTTTTGTTTGGTCAACTAAACTATAATAACCAGTCCAATACAACCCCCACACAACAACATATCAAATGTGTTCATAACTATACTATATTTCGGACCAAGTATATACCGATAACCTAGAATGCAACTAGTTGTTTATACAAATTGAAGACCTTTTTTTTTGCTACGATTTCTTATTTCGAGTGCCGTCACAACACTATCTAGGATCGATCTCTCGATAGCCATCCTGGTTTGTGAAGTTATGGGCACCGTTGTTCCTGTTCTTGTATTAATGTCTTCGAGAGAAAGTAGAGAGAAGTTTGATTCTCTCACAGGGATTCTTAGCAATAGGATGGATTCTTGTATTAAGTGGTGAGGGTGTTGCACCCTAAACGTTGGGTTCTTTTTAGTTACATTCAGATCTAATGTGTTCACGAAGTTATGATATCTCTTAGGTCCACCTAGTGATCAAACGTTTGAAATTTTTGATTTTGTCAATCAAATTTGGCTGCAGCCGTTGGATCAGGATCTGATGGCGTGTGCAGGTGTGCTATATCGCCCTGACAACCCCTCCTCCCCTCCCCTTTTGGGTCACGTGCTTCCTCTTTTGGGCTGGTAGCCAGACTGTGGCCCATGAAACTTGTTTTGGGCTGCATACTCGCCTCATGACCATCCTACACATTTTTGGCCCAAAAGGAAAAAAAGCAGAACATATGTATGTTTTGTTTTGTGTGTACGTGCGTCATGTGCATGCTTTTTTATCCGAAATACAAATTTGAATGTGTTAGCAAATTTATCTTAAAGTATATATTTTATAAAAATTCTACTACACATGATATCGGTGTAGTATAATAAAATTATATATGTTGGATCCAAAGAAAGCAATGAACGGCTCAGAATCATTCAATTGCACCTTTAAAAAATCCCCCCCCCCAAAAAAGAAAAATTCAACCTACCAGGTTATCACAACAACCTAAATTCAACCTACCAGGTTATCACACCAATCTGATGGTCTCTTGGGTGTACGTAGAATTGTTGCATTTGTTCTCCCTTTATTTTTTTATTCAAGCCTAGACACACATCACGGTTTACAGAAAGCAAATAAAAATCAATAGATGCGCATAGTATTTCCTGAAACGGATTTATAAAAAAGGTTAATTCTGCACCTAAGGCTTCTAAAGCTTGAACATCCAAGAGAATCATGGGATTGAGATACTCAGATCTTTCATATAGCCCTCTAAATAATCATTCCAAGAACGAACAAACGGAGAAACAAGTCTGATTAGAACTACTATGATCCAACAGTTCGATCGATTCCATCTCCATCTGAAGAGGCTCAAAGGAAATAGATGGACAAGACAATCCACTAGGGTGAAGATTGGTGAGACGAACATCAAATAAGGAGAGGAGAGATGGTAGAGTGGAAGCCAATTAAGCCTGCCAATGGGCTAGATTTATTTGGATCTAATGGGTTGGATGTTGATTTGGATTCTTTTGGTTGGTTTGAAATGGCCTGGGATTTTATTTTGGATTGGTGTGGATTGGACTAACCACTAGTATGGATTGGGCTGGACTGGTTGTGGCTGGACTATATGAGCCAATCCATGGACTGAATCCATGGATCGATCCATGGATTAAGGCCCAAATTAGCTAGGGTATGTGACGCACTATCGCACATAAGCTACCATACGCACTCACGCGTGCGTGCGTCGACGTCGCCGGCGCTCTGCTCTGCCTGTTCTGCCATTGGCGCTCCACTCCGCCACCGCCCATTTGCCGCCGGTGCTCCGCTCCACTAGTTCGTCGCCGGCACTCTGCTCCACCAATCCGCCGCCACCGCTGGAGCTCCGCTCCGCCAGTCCGCCGCCACCGCCGGTGTCATCAACCTGCCTTGTCCCACCCTCGGCGTGGTTTGCCTGCCTGCCTCCACCGCCGGCGCCATCAACTCGCTCGAGGCTTCGTCGTCAGCGGCGACCAGCTGGTTAGTTCTTGCACATCAACCTCTTGCAATGCCTGCCCTATTAGTGGTATTCTTGTGATCTGTTTAAATACCATAGTCAAGTTTCGTCTGTTTAAATACTCATGGACTCGCATACTTTATTTTGATTTGCTAAACTGTTGTAATTAATTCGAAAATTCCTTTGTTGTTGTAGTCCACCTCTTCTTCGATTGAACTGGACAATTTCTCATCACACCCTGAGTTACTGTTTGTATGTGTTGATTCTGTTGAATGCAAGTCCTAATCTGGTTACTTGATAGTCTATTTTTTTGTCATTAGAAGTGCATGTTTTCTTTCTATTTGTTTCCATTATTGCTGAGGGTGTTAACTGAGACATTAGAAAACTAACATATAACAAATGAGCCCGTCTTGACCTAGAGCACATTGTGCTTATTTGGTGAAAAAAATTCTAGACCATATTTTTTCCTTTTGCTTAATTTTGCATGCTCTTGCTCTATGCAGATTATTTGTTGCTTTAACAAACTCAATAACAAATGTCAATAGAAATATCAGAGAGTTCGGGTACTAATAATCCAACTCATAATCAATCCCCAAGAACACGTAAGAGAGCTAAAGTATGGGAACATTTTGAGCAAGAGGTTCTAGTGATAGATGGTGTCCCCAAGACTCAATGCAAATATTGCAACTTAAGATTGACAACCACCAAAAAGTCAGGCACAAGTCATCTTATCAATCACATTGCTGAATCATGTCCAGCTATTGATGATGATTCTAGAATCAGCTTTCTTGTAACAATTAGGAAACAAACTAGGGAAGGTTTTGTGTTTGATCCAAAGAGAAGCCGAGAGCTAATGGTTAAGTTCTTCGTCCACACAGAGGTGTCATTCAATAAAACCGAGGATCCTTTTTTTGAGGAATGGATGGAATCTATGCAGCCAACCTTCAAAATTGTGGGGCGTCAAACACTTCGTGATGGCGCCTTCAAGTTGTATGAGAGAATGAAGGAAGACTTGCGTGCAGAGCTACATACTCTTGATTCACGTGTGTCCCTGACATCTGACATGTGGACTTCACTTCAGAACATTGGCTACATGGCTGTCACGGCGCACTACATCAGTAGAGAGTTCAACATGAAGAAGAGAATTATAAGTTTCAAGGAATTGAAGTATGCCCACACAGGATTTGCCATTGAAGAAGCCATAATGAGTTGTTTGACATATTGGGCCATTAAAAGCAAATTGTTTACTTTAACTTTAGATAATGCTAGCAATAACACTTCTGCATGCCAAGAGTTGGTAAAGAATCACAAGCATGCATTAATGTTTGAGGGCCAACATATGCATGTTAGATGCTGTGCACACATCCTAAATATTTTGGTTCAGGATGGAATGAGGATAATTAAGCCAACAATACACAAGCTACGTGAGTTGTTGAAACATTTAGATTCCTCACCAGCAAGAATGCGAGAATTCAATTCCATTGCAAATTCGATGAATCTTCCTTCAAAAGACGGGTTTTCTTTTGATACACCAACTAGATGGAATTCAACCTATAAAATGATTGGTGAAGGGTTAATGTATCAAGCTGTCCTGAATAGTTATGTTATTCAACATGATGAAGTTGCACCAACTGAACCAGAATGGCAGAAATTTGAATCAATTTGTGCATTTCTTCAAGCTTTTGAAGAGGCCACATTATTTGTTTCTGCAGATAGGAAACCAACTGCACATAAGTTCTTGCCCTTGGTGCTACAAATTCATCATGCATTGAGAGACCCTACTTGGCAGACTACTGATATTTTAAAGTCCTTGATGGCCGCTATGCTCTCAAAGTTTGCTAAGTATTGGGATAATGGGTTTAACCTTGCACTTGTTATTGCAACAATATTAGATCCAAGAAGAAAAGGGGACTACTTAAATTTCTTTTATGAGAAGACATATAATTGTATGTCAGAGGTTATCGAAAATGTGTCCTATGATGAAGAATGGCTAAAAGATTATTATGGAAAATATAAAGGACTTCTAAGGGTAAATGATGAACACATGCTTTCACATTCTTATGAAGGTAGTAGAAGTGTTGGATCACCTGTTCTTGGGCAAAAAAAACTTGAAGAAGAGTTTGCTTTGTATAAGTCACGAAGAAGGACTGCACAGAGAACAAAATCAGAACTTGACACATATTTAGAAGAAGAAGCTGAGGTGGACAGCAAGAATTTCGATGTTTTGGATTGGTGGAAGAGACATGCTCTAAAATTTCCGGTATTGTCAACCCTGGCTAGAGAGTTTCTCACGATACCACTTAGTACAGTGTCTTCAGAATCAACATTTAGTTGTGGAGGCAGGACACTTGGTGACACATGAAGTTCATTAACACCAGAAATGCTTGAGGCTCTAATTTGTGCAAAAGATTGGTTAATTAAGGATAGAGAACCAGTTCTAGGTCCTGAAGGATAGAGAAGGTGACTGTCTACTTCCTTGACAAACTTATGCTTTAATTAGCTTTGCAACACTTGCCTTAATTAATCTGTACAGTGGCAGTTGTTGATATGTTGCAGTATTATCTAAGTCTCCCAGGAGTAAACTATCGCTGTTGCAGTGCTTGCCTTGCTCTGTTTTGGGCCTATGGCTATAAATTTGGCCCACAACTTTATCATATACTTTTTTCTATAGCATGATTATGATTTAGTAGCTTGTTTTAGTTTAATATGCTTCAAAACTTAATTTTGAGCATCTGTACTTAAATATGTTATTCCCATGTCCTATAGAAAGTTAAAACTTTATGTAGCAAAGCTACCACACCAGCATAATGTTCTTTCAATTTTTCATATTGGCATTTGTTTTCTTTTGGGTGATTTCATCCATGATCCATGTTCACAATTTCATCGATCAACAATTAGTTGCTCAGTTTGCATGCATGCATTTATTCAGTACACTTTCTTTTGGTAACAGAAGTGAATCATCGTGTTAATTGTTAATAAAAGTGATATAATGTTCAATTATACCCCTTTTTCAGGGATGCTATGGATGCTTCGGTCTTAGTCCCTACTACTACCGGAGAATGTTGATGACCCATGTTGACCTCATTGAGAAGCTGTTCAACTATAACATTAGGTTCATGTTGTTTTCTTGGTAACTCTAGAGAAGAATGAGACCACAGGACTAGCAGTTAGATGAATCCAACAAACTGAAACTGATGTTAACTAAAACTGAACCATTGGTTAGCAGTGGTACTTATGTACAACTTGGTAGTAGTCTAACCGTGTTATCTGTTTGGTGGTTATGGACGAGTAACTGAAACTGAAACCATGGAATAGATTATGGCATGATGTTGTACTTATCTTGTAAATAAGTTGATGGGAACTTTTTTGTTGCATGCTCGTCGGATTGAGTGGTGATCAACTCTTACTCTGTGATAGAAAAAGAGAAGTGATAAGCAAATTAGCACTACCTGACGGGCCATTCTGTTTCGTGTGCCCATAGGAATTTAGTCTAGTCCGATGGACTGAAATGTCCCGATCCATTCCGATGGAATGGATTGTACCCAATGGATTGGATTGAAAAGCAAGGTGGGTTGGTCTGGATTGGTAGGTCGAGGAGGAGAAGTGGAGTGGGTTTGGTTTGGTTGGCTGTTGTGTGAGATGGTGGTTTGGATTGGTTTTGGACTGGATGTGAGCCCATTGGCAAGCTTAAAGCCAATTGACGAGCTGCTGTATCACATGTGACAAGTAATAGTTATGAATATTATCACATGTACGAGTAATAACTGTTTGATTGTTATATTATATTGTAAATGTGCTCTAACGACCATTACAATTACAATTACATGTGAGTTTATTTATATATGATGGCTGCAGCACATCAAAACTCAAGTGAGACTAGTTATATGCCCGTGCTAACACTACGGTGATTTTTAGTAATGCAAATCAATTATGAATATGTTATATCATTCACTATCAGTCATTTCATTGCACCATTCCAAACATCTCTACGACAATTCATAACATATGAATTTATAGGACATTTACAAACCAAAAGTTCACATGGCACATACTTCCTAATGCATATATTGTAGCCTACTAACATCATGGCTCATGTCCATGAATATGGCAAGCTGCACTAAAGATACTGAGTTAAAATATATCTAAGAGCAGAGCTTAGGGTTGACTGACAGTGGAGGACAAACTTAGTGTCTGTCTCAGTGTCATAGAGACAGAGATGGAAGAGAGAGCGACAGTCGGCAAGCATTCTTGGGCGAGTAGAAAACCTGAAATAACCTGTTAATTATATGTCAGTGCATTGGGAAAAAAATACAAGTGAACACAATTTGCTAATTGTTATCAGTATTAGTTGTAGCCTGAACGGTCATAATCTAAAAAAAGTTTGATTTTACGAGTTAAAATCAAACAACCCCTTCGTGTTGATAAATCATAAAGTTAATGCACATTGCAAAGTAAACATGCATAACACTATTTTACACAGGCACACAACTACTGCATCGGGAACAAATTAACACATTAAATTTTTTTTTGCAGGCTTGCTATTTATCAAAAGAAAAAAAAGATCATTCCTTGATATCACTAAAAAGATAAGGAATGAGCAAGCTGTTCAATAATTAAGGAATGAGCAAGCTATTCAATATACCAGGAAAGTTAACCACAGGAAATATAATGAAGATATGAATAAGATCCTTCAATGACATAGTGTGGTTCAGTAATTAAGGTAATTAACCCTAGGTAATATTCAGGTGGAATAAGATATCATGAAACACAGGAAATCGCTATCCATTCTTTTATTCCTCTGCAAGCTTTAACCGCAAAATAGTACTCCGAGTCGGGGGGATCCCACTATTTTTTTAGTTGGCCTGTTCCACTTCTATTTCCATCATTTATTAGTTTCGTACTGCGTGTTGAAATTTGTAACACTGTAGCATAGATTGGAAAAAACAAAATTTGGTTTGCCGTGTTGACATGCTACTTACGAGAAAATATAAAAGAAGATTTAGACTATAAATTTCAAGCAGGGATAAAAGCAGATTGTAAACAAATTTTCCTTACCATGTGTAGAGGATAATTAGATATAGACCATCCATACGTCTTATATACGATAAATTGCACATACCTAGATCATGACCCTCTCTACACGATGCAACCATTAAAAAACAGGACTACAAATCTACACTAATATTCCAATGACAGTGGTACATGAATTCATAAAACTACATTGAGAAATTCAGCAGTTACAGTAGGGTACAAAATAATGAAGGTAAATTAGTACTGGATATACGAAATATGTTGGAGGAACTTTAGTAACCAATTAGAACTACTGAAAATTAAGGGCAGTGGAAACAATTGAGGCTAATGTAACCCACATCTCCAAAACAAAAATTTAGTAAAATTGAACAATAATCCTATGACTACATATTTATAAACAAAGTTATCCTCTATGTTAAACTAAATGTGAAACTACATATAGCTACAGAATATAAAAATAAATTACTCCCTTTGTTTCAAATTACTTGGCAAAAATAGCTACAACAACACCACTAACAAGGCAGAGAATATCTAGTCTTTGACCACGATTAGCAAATATTGGGAAATTTGACCTAAAACCTGGACGAAAAAAGAAATTAAAAAATATCGTCCACATTTTGAGGTTTTTACCTGTGTGCCATTAAAAAAGATGGTGTCGGCCTTTGTACCACTAAAAAGTTCGGTCCTCCCTCTATGCTATCGTCAAACTTTATCGTGCCCTCCATATCATTCCGTCCGTGTTTCGGTAGGGTTTCAGCATTTGACATCTCCGACATGTGGGGCCGACCTAAGAAAATGTCCATCTTGCCCTCGCAGTCGCTGGCATAGTGGGCCTCCTTGACCGATGCTTTACCTTGTCTCTCTCTCCTCACTCGATTCCCCGCACTTGGCGACGGCGAATCCCTAGCGAACGGCGACCCCTAGCAGTGGCGGCGGTGGATCTAGGGGCTTCGGCGAGCATGCGTGCGTGGATCTGACCGTGCGGCGAGAGAAACGTGGGGGAACGTGCGGCGAGTGGAAGGGGGAGGAGCAGCCATGGCGTGGAAGGGCGCCGGCGTGCGCCCGGATTGGTTTTTGGATGGGTGAGTCCCTTGCTTCCCCCGTTGATTTTGCTTACCTAGTGATTGCCTCCCAGGATGCATTCATGTTTAGGCCCAGCGCTATCGATCCGTGTTAGGGTTTAATGATGGACCCGGACAGTAGCTTTAACCTAGAAATTCGGATTGTTGCTCCCAATTGTCGTGCACGGTGGTTTTCGTTGAATCAAGTGGTGGATGCAGACCGCACTCAATTCAGGGACCTGGTTGCTGATTTGGTTGAGAAGTATCCTCATGAATACGGTGATAAAATCAGCTTGTTCTTTTTCTGCACTGAGACTAAATGTCACATCCCAGTTCGCAATGACCAAGAGTTGGTTGAAATGTTTGCAAAACATAGGGCTGTAAGAACATGTTTGTTGTCTGTTGCTTATCATAGCGCAAGTAGTGAGCCCCCTGTGCTTCCTGATTGGGATTATTGTAGGCCAAGCTTTGAACCCCCATTCACCCCTTCTATTGCATGCCCAAGCTTAGCTGAACCAACCAGTGGCTCACTCAATCAATCTGCTGAACCAACCAATGCCACAAAGAGACAATGTTCTGAAACTGAATACCTATGTAACCCAAATCCAATGAATGAGCATGTGGGTGTTGATGATGAAGGGTTGTATATTGATATGGGTCTCAGCTGTCCCTCTACTCTTCCTAATCATGTGAACCAAGGTGGCACTGCAGAAATGGGAGTTGATAGTTCTGGGGATGATGAATGCAATGAGTCTGAATCTGACTTTGAATCATCTGATGATGAGGTAGAAGACATAGATGATGAAATTAAAGACAGGGAGCTAGAAAATATGCCTGATGCCTTTTATGATAAGAAGGACCCCTCTATGTCTGTAGGAACAATTTATTCAGATATGGATGCTTTTAAGATTGCTTTAGCTAGCCATGCTGTCAAACATGAGTACAACTATGACATTGAGAAGAGTGATACAGGGAGATACAGGGTGAACTGCGCACAAAACAGTGATGGCTGCAAGTGGAGACTTCATGCCTCAACTGGAAAGGATGGAAGCATTATACAGGTGTTGTGTTGCATTGTTTTGATTGTTAGAAGTTTTCATTCAGATTTGTGTCCTAACCTCTCAATTGGTTATCTGGTTTGCAGGTGAAAAAAGTCCCTTACCCTCACACATGCCAGAGCACTAGGAGACAAGGAATATGTGTTGGGGTCACTCAATTCTGGGTGTGCAGTCAGGTCATCGATTGGTTGAAGGAAGATGGAAATATTGGGCCAACAGAATTGCAGAGAAGGTTGAAGGAACACCATAAAATCCTGGTGCCCTATAAGAGAGTGTATAAAGGTAAATATCTTGCCATGGATAAAATTTATGGGCCCTGGGACAAGAGTTTCAATAACCTATATAGACTTAAGGCTCAGTTAGAAGAATCTAGTCCTGGATCATTTCTTGTTATTGATCATCACACCATAAACAAGAAGATCAGATTTTGTAGGCTATTCTTTGCACTAAAAGCATGCGTTGATGGATTTCTTAGAGGTTGTAGGCCATATCTTGCAGTAGATAGTACATTTTTGACTGGAAGGTTTAGGGGACAGTTGTGCATAGCTTGCGCAGTAGATGGGCACAACTGGATGTATCCAGTAGCTGTTGGAGTGATAGAGTCAGAGACCAATGATAATTGGATCTGGTTTATGGAGAAATTGAGGGAAGCAATAGGTACCCCAGAAGGCCTGACATTTAGCACTGATTGTGGCAGGCTGTCATAAAGGGGGTTAGTGAAGTTTTTCCAAATGCTGAACATAGGGAATGTATGTACCACCTAGTTCAGAATTTCAAGAAGAGGTATAGTGGGAAAGTATTTGATGATCATTTATGGGCTTGTTCATATTCATGGAGCCCATATATGTTTGAGCAACACTATCAAGCAATGGCTGCAGCCAAACCAGAGGCAATAAAATATTTGCAAGAAACTCACAAGAAGTTGTGGACCAGGAGCCAGTACAGGACTGCATCAAAGGTAGATTATGTCACCAATAATCTAGCTGAGTCATTCAATAACTGGATCAAGCTAGAGAAGGGAAAACACTTGGATGATTTGCTTGATACTATCAGGCAGAAAATTTTGATCAAATGGAACCAAAGGAAGAAGGTAGCCAAGAAGTTTAGTGGGAAAATTCTACCTCACATCCTGCAGAGGCTTAAAGAAGAGAGCTACAACCTGGATATTGAGGTGATAACAGCCTCTCCAGAAGGTGTGGCAGAACTATGTGCAAAAGGCACTAATGGCTCTGGGTTCAGGTTTGTGGTCAGTCTTAAAGATAGAACCTGTTCTTGTAGGGTTTGGCAGGGTTCAGGCATCCCATGCAAGCATGCAATAGCCTACATTACATCCATTCCTGGTGAGAAGCTAGAGGACCATGTGGATGACTACTTCTCTGTCAATAAATTCGGAGTTGCATATGAGGGTTCCATCCCTTGCATACCAGACAAAGAGCATATGGCCCAAAGGTAGTAATGGGTTCTTCTTGCACCCACCCTTGCTTAAGTCCACAGCTGGAGGTAGGCACAAGAACAGGATGAAGTCAGCACTTGAGGGAGGAAGCAGGAGCCAGAAAAAATCATCAAAAAAACATGAGTGCCCAATCTGCCATTAGTTAGGTCATCACTGGTACACATGTAAGAATGGCAACCCAGAAGATATAGCTGCAATGGAGGCAGAAAGGTATACTATGTATCTTCATATCTTTGTTTGCATCAACATAACTTTCTGTACTAAAACACTTTTGCTCTGCAGGGGTCTACCAAAGAAGAGGTTGAAGAAAGCTATTCCATGTAACACAGAGACCAGTATAGTGTTGGCTAATCCCTCCCACATGGTATTCCCAGCCAATGAAGCAGTGGCCAATGCAACCCACAAAAAAAGGAAAAGACATTCTTCATCTGGTGCCAATAAGAAGAAAAAGGGATCATCTGCCATTATTGCTACTACAACATCAGAACCTGCTAGTGTGAGCAACAGTGTGTCTAACAGGTTTGTGTTATTTGCCACAACTGTTATAATCATCAAAACATTTTAACCATCCATGCAACCTAATGCAACCTGTTTTTGTTTTAGCACACGGTCTGCAACTGGTTCCAACGATCCAGTGCCACTTCAATCTGTCATACCTTGCCCAGATGACACAATTCAACAAGATACCCAGCCACTGCAGGTTGTGCCGCCACAGATTTCACCAACGAAAAAGCTGTGCACCAAAAAGAAACTAACCCCAAGAAAAACTCAAGTTGCAGCCACTACATCAAGCCCAGACACCCTGCTAGAAACACCAGGAGCAAAAAACTCCAGATGCAGTGAAAGGTGCTTCTTCTTTTGGTCTGTGGCATCTGTTCTTGTCTTTTGATGGTGAAAATACAATGTGCCATGTGGTTCTTTTGGGCTGTACAAATGCAAACTAGTAAATTAGTTGCTAAGTTATATTTGTTGCTGACATTTGGTTCGTGCTGTCATGTGATGAAACAGCTATGTATGCTGCTGATATGTATGCTATTTTTTGCATTTTGGACAATTAAACTATCATTGCTCATTCATTCTTCCTTTTATTCATCCATCCATTTATTCTTGCAACTGAACATTCATTCATGCATACATCCATTTATCCATACTAGTCAGCCACCTACTTCTTGAAAATAGCATACATACTAAGGAAAATACAGATATAGACCATCTTTTCAAGCCACTTAAGTTGTTGCATCACCCTATTGTCCACTTGTGCATTGCCTACAAGTCCAGCAGCCTGAGAACCTTCATGCACGATAGCCACTGGAGGTGCAGTAGACAAACCAATTGCTGGTGCCACTGTCTGTATGGGAATAGCACGAATAGCAGCAGGGGTTTGTGTCTGCACTGCTCCACCATTTCATCCTCCCACTGAAAATACTGACAGCCTCCAATCTGAAAACCAAACCAACAACACATTGTGACCAAACAAAAAAAACCAAAAACAAGATGCCAGTAGAGAATAAAAGACAAACTGCAAAATGGGGGCACTTGTGGAAGACACGGTTGTAGTTCTTTTCTGTTGTGGACATGAACCGGTTTGCAACCACATGGCAATTGGGGCAAAGCACCCGCTTCACCCTACCACCGTAGCTGCTGGATGATTCGGACATGGCTGGAGAAGAAGAGAGGAGAAGAGAGGTGAGAAGAAGAGAGGTGAGAAGAAGAGACGTGAATGAAAAATAATAGAGGTGAGAGGAAGAGAGGTGAATGAGATAGAGATGGAGTGGAACAAATATATAGTGGAGAAGGGCTAAGGCCTTCTGGAGCCAAACACCCATGCCTTTTGGCGCCAAAAACACAGGTACGTATATTCCCTCCGAATGGCATAGAGGAAAACCAACTTATCAATATTGCATCTAAACTCTAAGGACAACTGCGTCATTTTAACCAGTCGTTACCCACTGTTAGCACCAAAACCGGACGGAATGGTATGGAGGGCGCGATAAAGTTCAACGATGGCATAGAGGGAGGACCGAACTTTTTAGTGCATAGAGGCCGTTACCATCTTTTTTAATGGCACACAGGTAAAAACCTCCCACATTTTAGTCCCTCTAAAGTCTAGTCTTAAAAATGAGGCATTATTTGCTGCAAATATATCACCAAAGAGTATATGAAAAAAATAAAAGAAAGAAAATGTGGTTACTATTTGATATTTATCTTCAAGAAGAATAGCATAATTTCACATTGAAAGTGTAGAAAGAGTTTTGTATTCCGGTAAGAATACATATATGTGCGAATCCAATTTACTTCTTTACTAAGTTTTTAGTTAGTTTTTAGCACCCATGTTTACGGCATATACGACGTGATATCATGAAAGGAAACAAGCAAATGAGATGTAATCATCTATCAGCTCACAACTCGCTGCTTGAAGAAAACGAAATAGAATGCAGCAATTCTCGTGGAGACCTACTGAACCAGGAATGGAACTACACAAAACGCAGTGCGCGGAGGTATCAGTATCACAGGCGTGCAGCTAGCATCAGACATGGTCGCATACGTGTATGGGGCTTCAGATGAAGATCAATTTTTCGTGAGAACAGACTGTAATTAGTACTGAGGTTAATTAATGAGAAGAGGAAAACTTCCATATCTAGAAGAGAAAGCATGAGGTTGAGGCAGACAGATAAGGGTGTGCGCAGAGATTAGAGAAGGATGAGAAAGAGAGGTGTGCGGTATCTGCGAGAGGATGCGGCGGAAGCACCAAGACGTCGGCACGCTGCTTGTGGATGGAGATCAGTGCAGGCAGCATGGGCAGGGAGAACCCGCGAGGAGATGGGGGTCGCGGCATGCCTCTCCTACTCCGCACGCGCGCGAGGAGGAACTTGGAGCGCTCCATCTCCTACTGCGCCACCTGCTTCTTCGCGGCGGCCGAGGAGGCGACGGAGGCAGGGATGGAGGCGGTTATTTAGGTGGGGACGGAGGCAGCTGCCGAGGTGGCGTGGTGGAGGTGCGGCGGTGCGGTGTACATGCGTTAGATGTGCGGCGGCTCGGTGGAGGTGAGGAGCGGAGGCGGCGTGGTGGAGGGTCGGCGGCGGTGGAGATCCGAGGAGCGTGCGGCGCGGTGGAGGGAAGGCAGCGTCGGTCGCAGAGAGGCGGAGGCGTCGCGGGGGACGTGCGCTACTGGCGGTGTCGGTGTGGGCGACGGAGGCGGCGAACGACGCGGGGACGTCTGGTGGGGGCCGAGACGGCGGCTTCGGCGTGGGCGAAGGAGATGTCCGAGGCGGCGGCATACGCGGCGTCCGGCGTGGGCGACGGAGAGGCTGGTTGGCGGCGGCCGAGGCGGGATGGCGTAGGCGGCGGCCTACGCGTCCTCCGGCGTGGGCGATCGAGGAGGCGGCGTACGCGTCCTCCGGCGTGGGCGGCCGAGGAGGCGACGGAGGCTGGTCGGCGGCGGCCGAGGCGGGGTGGCGGCCCGACGGACGCGGCGACCGAGGGGGAATGGTGAATAGCGACGTACGCGGTCACGGAGGCGAAGATGGAGGAGGTGCATGCGGAGAATAGGTGGGAGGATGGGGAATAGATCTGAGCCGTTCCACGAATACAGATGATTCTGTCCGTTGGATTTGTCCAATGAGTAAATGAGTAAACTGAGTTGGTATACTATAGGATAGACTAATATTGAACAAAAACATACCATCAGTCATACGACCTCTACAATCAAGTTAGGGTACAATACCAAAATAAAAACATCTAAAAAGAGTTTTATCCATCCAACCCCTTCCTTTTGCCAAATACAGCAAATAACCCACCCCGTATAAAAATGTCCATTCATTAAGCTCACTCACCCCTGAAAAAACCACATGAAAACCCTAAAAAAACCCTTCCTAACCTTGGGCAATAGGGGCATAAACGACAAACGACCGTAGTTTACGAGTCAACCAGCAATATTTCTTTTCCTCTCCAAAACTTGTATCCTATATTTTATTTTAATTTGACGCCATTGATTTTTGGGACTATCTTTGATTTAATCATTTATCCTATTCAAAAATTATATAATTATTAAGGAAATTGCTATACGATAGCAGGCTGTGTTAGCCGTTTTTTCTTGCCATTGGATTGTCTCTCCAAGATTCATGCTCCACGGCCTTCCAGAAAGAGAAAAAGTCCCTTCACTTAATACGAGATCAGATAATTTACTTAGTAATCTGTTGTTGTATGTAACTGTTATCTTTTCTAAACTATTCATTTAAATGCTAAATAAATTAGTGTTGCAAACGTATTTTGTTTTGTACCTTTTTCGTATTTCTATCTTTAAGTTTCCACATTTATATACTCTTATCATAGCAATCATTTCAACATTTACTAGAAGCACCTAGTTTTGTGAGTTTTGTAAGTATAAGAAAATAAGTTATGTTTTGTAAGTTTTGTTCCCTTATCAACAAAAAACTAAGGAAAATTTTGTATGTTTTGTTAGCTAATACTGATTTGTTGTGTATTCTTTGTTTTGTATTTGGTTTGCTAATTCTTGGATTTATTAGTAGTCAGTTGTCTTAACAGTACATAGTTTTGTTATTACTAAAAGACTCATGCCTGCTTCTATCATTAAATTCACTAAATTCTCTATCATGTTTTGTTACATTTGACAATAACGAGTTTTTCTTAGTTTAGTCTGCAAAATTGATTTGAACTATCAACTAGGATTTTGCAAAATCAACTGTGAAGCCAAAGCCACCACCTAGCGGTAGGGCGATAACCGTGTGGCATCGTCAAAACCGTTTCAAATTCACACAACAAACATTTAAATTCATTCTTTTGGACTCCACGTGGTACTCTATGTTAATCAGGCAATTGAACCAAAAACCTCCCCTAGTTAAACCGTGGTAAGCCACAACAGGGACGGTTTTGTCGTGGTTTTATCGTAGTATCCATGTGGTTTGAAGTCAAAACCCCTACTTGTTAACCGACTTTTGGAATTTGGATAATTTTTATCCAAATAAAACCGCCGGTTACTACCATGCCTTAGACACTACAGTAGTAATCATGATTTTATGAACCCTGCTTTCAACTATCTTGTTACCTTGTTAACGTTAGTAGAACATCATACAATCAATGCATTGTGTTTCTCTCTTCCATCAAGATACAAACCCCACAACTTAGAGTAAGTATTTTTCTAAATGCATGAACTGCATATAGAATCTAAAAGGTTGGCAATGGGTCCAAGATAATTCCTAAAATTTTATTCTAATGACCAAAATACCCATGAGATAAAAACATCCAAAATTTGAAAAAAAACTCTGAAGTATCATATTTTAAATTTTTTGGGTAATTTTTGGATGTTTACAATATGACAGTTTAGAGTTTATGACCAGTTTTTAGAAGTTTTCATCTTAGAAGTATTTTTGTTACTAAATATAAATTACACAATACAATGGAGCATAACCAGATGGTGATGGTAAATCGTATTATAGAACCGAACAAACTTAGTGAAAAATCATGGAATTATGTGAAACACATTAGTTTATAGTATAATTTCTCAAATTGCTAAGGACCCTCCCTTCCCACGAATGGGTTGACAATTTTTCTAGCGGCCCTATGGAAGAAAAAATGTCATGGCAATGGGCGGCAAGGAGACCACTTGGTAGGCTCCCTTCTCCGGCGCGTGACCTTGCTTGGACTTTTGCAGACAACCCCCTAGTTGCCCACTATGAGTAAGTGCACAAGAGGAGCGTTTGCCTCTGTTGGCCTGCTGCCCACGGGTTCCAACTTATGTTGCCACGTAGTAAAAAAACGCCTACTAGAAGAGTCTGGAAAAAAAACTCTTGGGAAAAAAACCTCCCGGAGGCATTGGGGGTATAGATTTGTAAATTTTGAAACAAAATTTTAAAATTTAAATAGAACATATATAAATAGAAAAAACTCGCTTAAGTGGCAAAACCACTTGATTATTCAAGTATTTTAAAAGCCCAAGACCAACTTTAGTGGGCTACCTTTTTTTCGGTTCACGTACAAAATGCTGAATGACACACAAAAAAAAATGTTTTGTGCGCGGGTTTTTTTGGACGGTACACATGCCTGCAACATTTTTGATCGTACCGTCAAAAATCCTGCTGATATTGCAATTTTTTTCAGCAGACTGTCACATAGACAGTCTCATCTGTTAATGGAACCGTACGAATGACTTATAATTTTATATATTTGTATAAAAAATTTAAATAAGATGAATGATTAGATTTAAAAGTCAACAACATCAAATAAAAAACCTAAAGGGATTATGCCGGTAGGTTTCCATTACAATGGATGCATGGATGATTACTACTACCCCAATTTCATAATCTAAGACACATATACACATTGGTTTAAAGATGAACTAGAGAAACCAAAACAACTGATAACTGGTCGTCCAGATCTGCAGAAAGAGTTCCTTGACGACAGGATGGCAGCTCGTGAGCAGACGGAACTGGTCGTCCAGGTTGGTGAGATGCCTGAGCTTCCGCCTGCACGAGAGTAAGTCGAGGCACGCGCGCTTGAGCACGCGGCAGCCATGGTTCTCCGCGAACACGACGGCGGAGGCCACCGTGTCGACGCTCACGCTCCGGCACAGCGCGTCCTCGCACATCAGCTGCAGCCTCTCCATCCCGTACCTTCCCGCCGCCACGTGCAGCCTCGCCGCCATCGCCGCCGCCGCCGCCTCCTTCGTCGTCATGTCCGGCGGCAGCGTGTCCGTGTAGATGAAGTGGAGCAGCGCCCCGAACACCTCGGGCTCCATGTCGTCGTCGACGCGCAGCAGCGTCGTCGGCGGCGGGTGGTTATTGGCGTCGTCGTGGTGGGACGAGAGCTCGGCGGCCATGACCGGTGACCTCGCGGCGAGCATCCACCCGTGCGCCGTGAACGTCTTCCCCTGGACCACGATGGAGACGTCGCCGCCTTGCTTCTGCCGGAGGAGATCGGCGAGGTGGCGGTGCAGGTTGGACGGCGGCACCTTGACGCCGCGCTCCTCCTTGAGGTGGCCTCCTGCGCCGGAGTTGACGAAGGCGAGTTCGCACCGGACGGTGAAGCCGTCGCCGCGCAGATGGCCCGAAGCCTCGAGCTCCCGTCTCTTCATCTTCATCCCGAAGTCGTTCTCGGAGAAGTCGACGCCGGACATGGCCTCGACGAACGTCGGCACCGGCTTCCCGTCGCAGTCCAGGAGGCTGAACCGGACGTTGGCGACGACCGTGGGGCCGTTGGCGTCCTCGCAGCAGTCCATGCCGACGTAGACGGAGACGGCGCCGGCTTCGCCGGGGCCGTGGCCGTTGGGGTAGAACCGGATGAACCACGTGCGGCCGCCGACGGTGAACCTCCTGGCCTCGACGAACTTGCCGTTGGGCACCTTCTTGGCGCGCGAGTACCCGCCGATCCTCACGAGGTGGGACACCGTCTCCGGCAACGCGGAGACGGCGTAAGGGCGGCGAGGGGCTGGGGAGGAGGAAGTCGATGAGCGACCACAGGAAGTCCATGACCGTGATGGAGCAGACGAAGAAGGGGGTCGCCGGCCGGCCGGAGCCGTTGCTGGCGAGATCGAGATCGGCTTAGGCGGCGGGGCGGTCGAACTACTCGCGAGGAGACCGGAGTCCAGGCCGAAGAAGACGAGTCGATTGGCCAGGGCAGTTAGCAGTATGGGCCTTTTAAATAAGAAAAAAAAACCCAAACTAAGTCATACTTAATCTTTTAAACTACTTTTTGGCTCATTTTACCTTCAAAGCTATTGAAAATACTCCGTCTATTTTTTAATAACGCCGATAACTTTTAGATGAACGCTTTGTCTTATTTAAAATTTTTATACAAATATGCAAAATTAAATGTCATACTCAGGGTTCCACTTCCTGTTTGTACCGTCCCTACCGCGGTAACCGTTAGCGTGGTTACAGCGCGGTAACCGTTAGCGTGGTTACAGCACGGTAACCGCGGATGCCGTAAAACCGTGATGAATTTGAAAATCTAAATTTTGAATTTAAAACCGTGCGATATTCATGGTTACCGCACAGTTTTGCGCGGTTACCGCGCGGTTTCGCGAGGTTAATTACCGCATGGTTTCGCACGGTTTTGCGTGGTTTCGCATGGTAATCGTGGCTAATACTTGCCGAAACAGTGGATGAGAATGACGGAAACCATGCAAAACCGTGCGAAACCGCGGTTACTGCGAGGAAACCGCGGGAGAAGAAGATTTGAAAACAAGAATATTTGCGAGATGTCAAATGCAAAAAAATTTAAAAAATCTGAAAAATACAAAACAAATGTGAAAAATATTTTGTGACTATATCTGTGACATTTAGGACATGTTATAGGAAAAATAAGAAAATTTTGATATGATATTTTCTAAATTTTTGACATTGCAATATACAAACATACACCGTCATATCACCCTTCATCAAATAATTCACATCAATAACGAGTAACAACAACTTCATTTTAATTGTTGTGTCACAAATATACCTACTATCCATTATTACGAACAAAATTATTATATATGTACTAACATGCACACATAATTTTCATCCATGCATATTTTTCGTATATCCATCGTTGTATATTTGTATTTTAACATTATGTATAACGTGTATCTAGTGCAAATTAATAATGACACAACAATAAAATATTATTAACCATCTTCTTACGAAATATTAGTCGCAATAGGCTATTTTTTAATTTTTGTCTCCGAAATTTTTGCTTATGATTTTTAATTACGCCAAAAATACACATTTATCATGAATTTCTTTTGAAAAAACTATACTATATATAAACCTATATAACATATATTATTTCCATTAAATTTTCTCAAAAAATTAAAATTCTTCTCAAATTTAAACTCAAAACCACGGTACATACCGTAGCGCGCCTCCGCGGTAAGGCCGGTTACCGCAGTAACCGCGGCGGTTACCGCGCTAAAGGAAACCATGGTCATACTTAATAATCCTATAATAATAAATCAAATTACAATAGAATAATTATATATAATTTTTAAGTAAGATGACTGGTAAACATAAAAGTCAACGACGTCGTATAAAAAAACTGAAGGGAGTAGTTTACTTCACTGCTTCACAATATTTCTCTTTTTTTGCTTTTTGTGAATACAAATTGTATTTTAAGATGAATTTTTGTAAGCCATATATGACATAATTATCAAAGTTTAAAAAATATTTTAAACTTTTTGTGACTATTTGCTTAAACGTTAAAATATTGATGGTTAAATTAATATAAGGTGCTATGTAAATAGCTAAAAACATTCTAAAAGATTGATGAGACGTAAGATGTAATGCACTATCATGCTAATAAAATTTGACTGCAAATTATGACTAATAGAGAGAACTAAATCGGAAGTAGCGTTAGAGAGTAATGTGAACCATTTCAACAGTTTGGGATGTAAAATGAGCAAAAATATATTTCCTCCATGTTTTATATGACATCGTTGACTTTTGTATCTACGTTAACCATTCATCTTATTCAAATATTTTATTCAAATATGTAAAATTATAAGTCATAATTAAAGTTACTATAATAATAAATCAAATTGTAATACAATAATTAATAATGTTGTTAACTGTTGACGCTGAAAATGACAATCAACGGTCACACACGTAGGCCTGGAAATCAATCTTAGACTATTCCAGTGCAGGACCTAATTCTTAGAAATATTAGGCGTGCCAGTCAGTTTGATCCTGTAACTGACAAGATAATCATGGAAAACGATTAACCCTGAAATCGCTATCGGCTGGATAGCCAATACCGTCCCAGGACCATAGCTGATAGACTAGACGATCGACTTTACAGGAATTTTATGATGTCAATTATAAACATACCTAATCGGCTAAGTCACAAGCAGGATAAATACTAGATAAGCCAACCAGCGAGTTAATCTTAAAAGATCGGACTCAACCGAGACAGTCTTAAGATTAATCGGCCGATCGGACTGCTCCACCATTTATCATCCGCTAGATGTAAGACTAAGCACAGAATTCATATAGTAAACTGGAATGCTACACTAATTACTCGCATAAGATAATATCAACCAATGACATGTACGCCCACACCAGATCTAGAAGATCGAACCTAATCGAGACAGTATAACCACACATGACATCAGATAAGTATTATAGCACATGAATAATAAGATAGCACAGCAGCGTAATTCACCAACTAATCTATTAAACTCAGCCGATCAGACATATTTCCATAGATAGATTATATCAAACACACATAGATCAGACCTAACCGAGACAGTACGTAGTTTAGCATAATATAACGATAGAAACATGAAGGCCAGTAAGATTAATAAACCAATCTTGCTAGAACTCCAGCAGTAAACCCTCGCAAGCCCTCACCCCAGTCTGATAACATGAACCAAGCAAACCTAATTGATCGGACCGAACCGAGACATAATTAGATCAGCAAGAATCACGCGAACAGATTAGACGGAAGAACTTACGAGGACTTGATCGAGAACTACCATTACCTTAAACCAAAATAGATTAAAACAATAATAGAACTCAGCTTGCCGATCAACTAAACAGAAGATCGGATACAACCGAGACAGTTCTGCCTTAATTGATCGACGAGTTTTCACGGGCTAGAACTTACATTGCGAAGCTAACAAACCCCGCGCCGAAAGCTCAAGCAAATCGAAGATTTGAGGCGATGCGCCAAGTTAAATTGATCGAGAGATATCTTACAAAGATCCCGGGCACCTATATTTATAGCCCCGAGAGATAACTAACCGGATAAGAATCTGCTACCAACTAACTTTACATTATTCGGACTCTAATTAAACAACATAATCCTAAACAAACTTCAAGATAAATCCTAACTAATCTACACAGACTCTCGGTTAAACACCGAACCTATCTCTAACCTTTGGGCTCCATCTGCGGGAGGCGTTCGGAGGACGACGTCTGCGGGAGGCGTGCGGTCGGCATGGGGAGACTGATGGGCGACGTGGGCCAGCGACGGAGGCGGCCGGGCGGCGAGGTTGATGAGGGTGGCGGCTGGCTGGAGGGAGAGGATAGAAATGATGGATTATTAGGGTTTAGATGCAGTATATATACATTGAACAAGTTGGGCCTATTGGGTCTGTTGTAGTATGTTATTAGGAGGGGGTTATATAGACTTCGGAACCCGTGGGTGAACTCGAATCCCCGCCTCCGCCCCAAAAATTTTCAGGGCCCCGACCCCGCTCCCCCTGCAGGGAAATAATTCCCCCCGACCCCGGCCCTGTCGGGGCAGGTCCTCGGCTGACAGGGGAAATTGCTAGCCCTAATGTGTATAGTGGTGTAAGTGTGCGTGGCTGTATCATGGTAACTTTTTAAAAAATATAGTTATTAGGGCATGTATAATGTGCTTATTAGCTAATTCTCTTAACTGCCAGGAAAATAAATTTGGTGATATGGAGAAAATAGAGAAGGAGAGAGAAAAGCCATTGTCATCAATGACAACGGCTTAGAATCTAACCCTTAGCATTTATTAAAGGAAATTTTGTTGTGTAGTGGTGAATAGAAAGGAAAGTAGCATAATAAAAAATATTTTATTATATTAATGAAGAAACCATATATGACTCTACCTTTATTCTACCTTTTTACGTACTATTATAAAATATGTTGTTGTTGCTAACGTGGATTAGACAAGAGTCTATAGTGAACTCTAAACAGGATTGGAAAAGATAAGTCATTATCTGTGCTCCTATAAAAAGGAATAGTGAATTTGTCACCTACCCCACTATCAACCATCTCCTATTTTTAAAATAAAAATAATTGAGACCTATATATTAAATTATTTTATTAACTCTACTTTAATAAAATTCTATTGCAAGTTGCAATACACGACTAATATGCTAGTTTCCGTATAAAATCATAAAATATGGCAGCATATATGTGTACAAGTCGCAAAAGAAATAACTATTATCAATATCAAAGATATATGCTTGTGTCAAAATAACAAGAATCAAAAATCATTTGGCTTCGTCAGAATCACCTGTTGCCCAATATACTTCAGGAATAGTATTCAGTGGAGGATTATTTCGATGCTCTAGATTACTGAAAGTTGACTGCTTACAAACAAGCTCAACATATGTGACATCTTGTACTAAACAGCCTCATGTACCCTAGTATTATGATCTAACTCATTTTCTCTTCCACTACAAAATTTTCCTTGGCAACATCCTCTTGGTAGAATGTAGAGCTTTGCATTTTCTTCAACATCGCTATCAGCATGTACTCGTCATTTTCCATTTCCTTTCTCTCCATTTTCAATAACGATAACCCTGTTCTCATATTTCCCCCCTTTTTGTCATTTTATGTTTCCTTTCTCTTCTCCATTTTTAATAGGGAAAATTGCAAGGTTGTCATTATAAATTTGTCAAATTGAAGATATGTCATCCTGACCCACATGTCATTCACACATGTGTCCCACATGTTATTGAGATATCAATGGTATATCTCCAGCTTTACAAAAATATAATGACACGGTTATAAATTTCTATTTTTAATAATGATAATTCTGTTATCATATTTACCTTTTTTTTCCTTTCTTTTCTCCATTTTCAATAATGATAACCCTAACTTTAGCCCCAAAACTCTAGGATCCAGCTTGCCCGTTGGGAACATATTGCATGTGTGCTAATAGTTATGGATGCGTGACGAGGTTTATGTTTCCGATGGGATGACAAATCCCGGTCTCTGACGGTACCACCAGTTTTCACGAAAATAGGCAAAAATAGCTAAAAATCAGATAAATTGGAAAACAAAAATTTGAATTCAAAAGCTCCAGGTAAGAACTTTAAAACATGTTTCATTGATCTTCCGAACAAAAGATCGAAATTCCGAGTAGAAACGCATATATTTGCAAACATAGTGAAATTCTGATTGGCTTGACCGAGAAATCAATCAACGTATTTTTTTTTCAAAAAACTTGTGATACTTGCTTATTTGCTAAAAATGGAAAGTGGACAAAAGATATTGGAAAGTCGAGGTAAAACATTGACAGGTGAGAAATGGGCAATGGAAAATTGGGAATATATATATATACAATGTGAAGAACCTGTAAACATTAACATCACATTTCTTGTATTTTAGTCTCACGTTGAGATAGACGTAATATGTAATATATATTCATCAACATATTAGGCTGGAGGAAATAAACATCAATCACCAAACATATGCCAGATATAGCATCCATCAATATTCGGACACAGTCGACCTTTTAAAGCCCATCACCATAATAAGGGCACGTACAAATGACTCTAATTGCCGTCTTTATCGCTATATGCTCGCTGACATAAGAGAGACGATAGGAAAGAGAAAATTAGTTGTTTTACATGGAGTCAGCAAAACATCGACTCTTGGCGCATAAAACGAGGAGACAAACATAAAATATGCTTTGTACGTGTGCTGACTTTAATTAGAGACGCTGACAAGATGAAATGCAAACGAGTAATTAATTAGTTTAGAGTCAGCTTGAGAGACTGTCCTTTGTACGAGAAGTTTTTTCTACTGACGTGGCTTAAGATAAAACCCATAATAAACTCTACCATTGAACATGCACTAATAGAAACTTACGAATCCTACGAATCCATAATAGTAGAAGTATTACAATAAGGAAGAATATTAACTGTGCTGTAGTTATGGAAAGATGAATATTAATTTTTTTCAAAATATTTTATTCCATTAGGCTCTATAAGTAGCACAGTGTTTAGAGGATTTTTTAAATGTTTTATTTCATTATTCCTTGATTCAAATTTGAGTTTGGCGAATTGCTTCGAATTTCAAGTCAAAAATAAATGATGTTCCACGCCAGCAAAATTCGCCCGGTTTTTACCAGGATTGTAGACCCTATGCGTGACTCCAACTAGCAAGGTTCAAATCGGGCTGTCCATAACAAAAATGATATGTACATTCTAAGTTAGTGCAGACACGGTATGTCATGATTTTGTTTGACTTTTTCCTATGAAAAGTCAAACAATATATTTAAAAAATAATTTATGAATAAAACATTTATATACATATTCTTAGTGATCTAAAAGAAAAGGCTGGAAAATAAACTTCAGCGAAAAAAATCCAAAACAATTCAAAATTGAAAAAACAAATTTTAACTTATAAATATAAGCAAAAGCAAAAAGATGAGATGGTTAAATAGTCCCACATTTATAGTTGGCCAAATGGGCCAGACACGTTGGGCCGGCACTAGCCCGACACGAAAAAGCCCGGCACTAAAACGGCCCGGCACGAAGCCCATAGTGCCAGTGCCGTGCCCCGTGCCTGGCCAGTGCCATGCCTAGGCCACATTCTCGGCCCGCGGCACTAGCATGGGCACGGCACGCTTAGTGGGCCGGCCCGTCATCGGTTCGATAGCGACCCGATGTCGGCACGACTTCCGGCCGTTGGATGGCCTCCCCGCGGCTTAGGACCGTTGGATCTGACCGTTGGGGGACAGCCTTATAGGCGCGCAGCACGGCCGGCCACCCCCAACCCTAACCCTAAATCTCAGTCCCTCCGCCCTCGCCTTTCTCGCTCGACCTGACGCGCCGCGCCGCCGCCCCTCGTCTTCTCTCTCGCAGCTTCTCGTGGCGCGGATCGCCGGATCTCGTCGAGTCGCGGTCGCCTCTCCTCTTCTCTCGCAGAGTCCCACCGCTTCTCTCCTCCTCTTGCTGCTCTCTCGCTTGCCGGTGGCCTTGAGCCGCCGGGAGCCGGCACTAGCACACGGCATGGCCATCTAGACCCATCATCTCGATCTCGCACCGACGATGTAGCCTCCTCCTCTCCTTGTCATCCACCTCGTCATCTCCATCGTTGTCGACGTCGCTGGACTTTGGCAACTCTGGTGCTCCGGATCTTGCGTAAGACCTCTTCGTATCTCTCTCTCTCTTTCTGCTCTGTCTCTCTCTCACTCTTGCTATGTCTTTCTGCAGATGTAGACGAGATCCATTGAGGAACCGAGGGCTAGATCTGTGCTTCGTCGACATTGCCGGCGACCCTGGTGCTCCGGCTGCAAAGGTACAAGTACTACCCTAACCCTAGATCTAGGATTATTTTTTCTCTCTGATATTTCTAGGTTCTCACTTCTCAGCGACCCGATGTTGTTTGTTTTGCAGCTGTTGAGGAACCAGGTCACTGGCGAGTGACGATGGCAAGCTCTGACGACGAGACGGTGGGTATGAACGAGGAGCGGCGGATGTGCGGGTTAGCTGGAGATGATGATGACGAGGACATGGGTGAGGATCATGCCGAGTTGTTCGGTCGTAGTGTTGATGATCCCATCAACGTGGACGCTGTTGATGATCCACTTGCACCTACAGAAGGGAACAGCGGGTAGCGCTCACGTTCGAGTACCTCTGCTATTTGGGATAACTTCGAGAAGCTGTTCAAGACCGTCAATGGTAAGAAGGTCAGGTATGGAGCTAAGTGCCTGCATTGCAAAAAGGGTACTCTGGTCTCTCTAGTGGTGGCACTGGTTTCCCGACATATTCCTAAGTGCCCTAAGAGGCTTGAGAAGACTCGCATGTCTCAGTCTCAAATCTCTTTTAATCCTGATGGTAGTATGCGTAATTGGGAGTATTGTCCTTCTGTTGCTCATACTGCACTAGTTCGATTGATTGCTAGAATTGATGTTCCTATCTCTATGGGTGAATCTGATGCTTTTGAAGAGTATATTAAAACTGCTCATAACCCTAAATATGCTAAACTGTCTAGGCAAAGCACCACTAGAGACATAATGAAATACTTTACTGATTGCAAGGCTAAACTTGTTGATACTTTCAGCACTTCTGTTAATTGTGTGTGTCTAACCTCTGACATTTGGTCTGGTAATGCCAAAGAGGATTACATTTCTGTTGTTGCCCACTATATAAACTCTGACTGGCAAATTGAGAAAAGGGTGCTTGGCCTAGTTCTTATTGATGTGTCCCACAATGGACAGAACATTGCTGACTGTGTTGCATCTGTGCTTGCTGATTATGGTTTGACTGAAAAGGTATTCGCTGTTACTTTAGACAATGCATCATCTAATGCTGCAGCGATGCAGAAGTTGAGACCTGTCTTGTCTAAATACCTTGGTTTTGAGGTTATTGATGAACCAGATATGGTAGAGAATGAATCATCTACTGCAGTTCATTCTATGTTCTTGCATCAGCATTGTGTATGTCATATTATCAATCTCATTATTAAGGAGGCCCTAACTACTCTTAAGCCTTTGATAGAAACATTTAGAACTGCAATATCTTTCATGAATTCATCTAATCAAAGAATTGCTGCATATAAGGGTTACTGCATTGCAACTAGTATTAGGCCTAGAAAGTTTCAGCTTGACATGGATGTTAGGTGGAATTCTACCTTTCTAATGCTTAAGCATATGTTTCCTCATAAGGTCCCTTTCACTACTTGGATCCAGGCTCAGTATCCTAGGGGTGTAGGTGAGCCATTGTCGTTAACTGATGAACATTGGGCTGTGGCACAAAATGTACTATCATTTCTTGAGCTTTTTTATGATGCAACAGTTACATTATCTGGTGTGTACTATCCTACATCTCCACTTATGATTCATTATCTTGTTAAGATTGCTATACACCTAAAGAATTATGCTAATGATGTGCACATCAGATCTGTGGTTCAACCTATGATTGACAAGTATAATAAGTACTGGAGGCACATACCTTTGCTTTATTCTTTTGCATTTATCTTGGACCCTAGAGCTAAAATGAAAGGTTTTACTAGGGTGCTTAGAAGGTTAGGTAGTCTCACCAGTACAGATTATTCTGCCTATTTGCTTGACACTAGAGCTAGACTCACTGATGTGTACAATAAGTATGATGAGAAATATGGTGCTGTTAGGTTGAGGAGGCCTGACCCTCCTGACTTGTCTGGTAAGTCAAGATCTGCTTGGGATGAAATTTATGATGATGATGGTGGTTCTGGTGTTGGTTTTGATGCTGGTACCTTGCCTGGTAATCTTAACATGTCTAGAGGTGCATCTGCAACTTCTTTGCTGCATGCGGTAAGGTCATCAGCTTCTAGTGCTTCTGAACTTATGTCCTACTTGGACTGTGACACTGTCAATCATCTAACTGATGACTTTAACATCTTGAACTGGTGGCATGAGCACAAACTTACATATCCAGTAATCTCAATCATGGCTAAAGATATCTTAATTGTTCCTGTATCTACTATATCTTCAGAATCTACTTTTAGTATGACTGGTAAAATCATCGAGGAGCGCCGAAGGAAGCTGAAGCCTGAAATGGTAGAGATGCTTACCTGCATAAAGGATTGGGAGGCTGCTGAAGCAAGGCTGCAACAGGATGTGGAGGACAAGGAGCTTGAAAAAGCATTTGAAGAACTTTATTTTGACTCATGAACATTTATGTAATGGGACTGCAATATTATGTGTCTGCTGGCCTGCTGGAGCTGGACTAGTGGACTTGGACTAGTTCTTGATGTAAGAGTAAGACAATGAACTCTAAAACCCTTAAATGGAGCTTGGCTGTACTCTTTTCCTGTCTAGGGTTTCTCACAAGGGTGAGTTTTACCTTGATAGGTTTTTAATAAGGCAGCCATTGCATTGAGCTCCTAATGAATTGGTATTTTGAAATCTTGCGTGTCTCTTGTTTAGCTTTTTTTCCTATGAAAATAGATGTTGTGCATGAAATTCTGATAAGTTTGAGTACCATTTTCTGTTAGCCATTTTGTGCTAGTGCCGGCACTGGCACTATCGTGCCTTGTGGCACGGCACGGCCCTGTTTTTGGTACTTTGTGTCGTGCTAGTGTCTAGGTGCTGGCACGGCTGCACTAATGGGCACGGCACGGATGATCTGCCGTGCTTAATAGTGTTGTGCCAGATAGTGCCGTGCCTAATAGTGTCGTGCTAGTGCCGTGCCGGGCGGCCCGTTTGGCCACCTATATCCACATTGTTTATGGAAGGGTAAATGACCTAGGATATAAGTGAGAAAGTCCCTCACCTTATTAGCTAGCTTTTAAGGTGAGAAAAACCCTTTAGAATCCAACGGCGGCTTTCGTTTGTCCAACAGAATAAAGAAGGCCAGTTCATCTGATCGAGCTCTTCGGGCAGTATTAATTATGTTTTCTTTCACACATGAGTTAGTTTGTTTTACTAATAGCAACTTCTATCCATGTAAATAATAAGTACTGCACACTTGTTCCTTAACTATTACCTCGGTTCACTTTTCTAGGGCATATTTTGATTATCATTGGTAAAACTTTAAATATTTTGACCAACCAACTAGTAAAAACATATCAGGTATAAAAGTTACATCGATTAATTCATACTTAGATGTGGTTTCACACAATTTTGATTTCATAGATATTTCATGAGAAATTAATGGCCAAAATTAACAGCGTTATTATAACACACACGGGTATATTTTTAAATTTTATCACAAAAGGTTCGGGAAATATATACAAAGTACTTCCAACTGAGCCTTGTATCTACAAACAAGAAATGATAAGAAACACGGATATAGTGAATCTGCTCGTTTTAAAATAATAATAACAATAATGTGAAGGGTATAGTAACACTTATACTCCAGTACAACGCAGCTCTGAATAGTACTACTTCGTATAAAACTATATACTAGAGGTAAGCAAATCATATTACATCTAACTTTTCTTGCAAAGGTAAACTGTGTACACTTCTCATATTGTTCCAGATGATCCACTGGGTAATTAGTATCTCAATGGATGTCATTAGCATGTGGAGATCCTTTTATGGTTCATCGACTAAACTTTCTGTTTGATTTCTACCATAATTCCATAGATCATGAAGCTCACCTCTTAGCCAACCAAGTATAACAATAAGCCCTGTAAATAAGGAAAAAAATTTAAGTCATCACTTGTAATTACTACATTCATATGGAAAGAAAAAACGAGACAAGATTGAGTGCTAAAGGAACAATGGATATACTTACCTAATGTACATGGAACTAGGTACAACAACGCAGGTTGACCATGCCCGTCCATCAGGAAAAGCGCAAGATAGGTGAGGAAAAGGCCTACATGAAAGAAATGTAATTCAATGACAATACATCCAAGTTCTCCAAAACACATGTTTATTCCATACCACGATGGCACGTATGCATAATCCATTTTCCACTGTTTTTTCAAACCATTCAAAATACACAATTTAGCCGTTTACTCAAAAAAACAGCTAAAATCCTTTTATTTTGTCTGGTTTTAATTGGAAACCGACGATGATTTTAATATTTTTCATCCTTAAAAGAAAAAATGGAAGAAAACAAAGATATTTCCTTATGATTGAACGGTAAGAATTTCCCATGTGGCTTCAATAGGGATGGCAATGGGTAAATACCTATCGGGTATTGCTACCCCAGACCCACACCCACCAGTAAAATTTCGTACCATCAAAATACTCATACCCGTCGTGGGTAGGAAAATTTCCCCAGATCCATACCTGCTTGGGTAAACTTTACTCATCGAGTTACCCATATACTATATTATAGTAGACACTAATACTTAAGACATCACATATTCATATAGTGTGGTAGAAAAGATAGAGATGGCTTAAATACCTAGGATTTTGGTTAATGATTTTGGTTAATGGGCTAGGCTAATTTGATATTAGACCATGACGTATATTTAAACTTATGGGTATTTATTACTAATGAGTAAACGGGTATGGGGATTATAAGAATATTTCCATACCCACGTACCCATCGGGTAAAGGTATTTGCCCGATTACATACCGACGGGTGATATATTTAGTTCATACCTATACCCTAATAGAGTAAATACCCATCGGGTCTTGGGTCCCCGTTACCATCTCTCAGCTTCAACTAGTCCTAAGGGGGTGTGTTTCTTTTTTTTTGCAAAAAAATCTATAGGAAAGGTGCTTTATAAAATAATATGAATCGATTTTTTGAGATTTTTAGCTAATACTTAATTAATCATGCGTTAATCCACCACTCCATTTTGTGTGCTAGGAAAGAAGTTCCCAACCCCCTTAGGGCTCCTTTGAAACAGAGTACAAGAAAATATAGGAACAGGAAAAACATAAGAATCCTATGGGAATGCAACTGCAAAACATAGGGGAGTTATGGAAGTAGTTGTTTGAAAGGGTATAGGAATATCACAGAAAAAGGAATGTTAGGAAGTGTATAATAGTTACCATATCATTTACCTCTTGTCACTTTGTCAGTCTATGGATTTTGATTTTGCATGTCATTTACCTCCATCCTACGCACGCATGATGGAAAAAAGAGGTTGGAGTGGATGTTTTCTTTCCTATGATTCTCAATAAGCTCCCCAGGAAAACTTCATCCAATTTCCTATGCTACAATCATGTGAATCAAAGGACTCTGCAGTGCCGAATCCTGTAGAAACTAGAGTCCCACGTTTTTCCTATGAAATTCTCGTGAATCAAAGGGGGCTGAGATGGTTTGGGAACCATGACCATTGATTACTATTTATATTTTTATTCAGGCTTGTGTAGTTCATTATAACTATTAGAGCATATGGCACAAAGGAATAGATTCAATGCCACAGAAGGTACAGCATAGAGCATAGAACATAGGTCAAATATAGAAGTGGATAAAAAGAATCAACAACTTACCAACAGCATATCCCACTGTCAACCATAGAAAATACCCATTGAAGAGACCCTTTTTGCATGCTCTATCAAATCTACATGGTATCCAAATGATATATGGCATAAAAATGATGAAATATGTGGAAATTGAAATAATTATAAGTAAACACTACAGATGGAAAGGGTTAACTAAATAATGAAACCATCAGACCAAATGCTGGCATATATACAAGATCGTACCTTGTATGTTCAAACAAGAGTCAAATCCATCATACAGGGATAAAATAAGAACAGGTAAATTCAGTCCAAGACCACTGTATTTCTATCTTTAGAATCCTAAAATGTTAATTATATTCTGCTTGATAAGTCAAATTACGACGTGAATCAGCTACAACAGAACATACTTTATTTTGAACAAGCCAAATAGAGGATAATTAGCCAACAGCAGAAAAATATTGGAAGAGTTTGTTTGATGCCTTAAGTTTTGAAAAAAAAATGGCTATAAAAGGTGTGTTTGTTTTATTACCAACAAGAGTACCAATGTGCTGCCGAAATCAAATTTTTGGTAAGGTTGCGCTATAGACAATGCTAAGCTTTAGTGATATCCAAATAGACATCTAATTCCATGAACAAGACAAGTGGCACTGTTGGCATTATCAATATATTCGTAAGGCAAATTTCGGAATCAAACTAAACTTGCTAATTGACTTTATGTTCCTTGGTACATAACTGCGCCAAAAGGTCACTAATTGAAACAGAAAGATGGAGTTAGGTTTTCTTTTCCACCATGTAAAATATTGGTCCCATGGTACACTAACTTCAGTAGCAATCAAACAAATCATGAAACTTGATAGCAACTTTCAGAATTGAGGAGCCAATTAGCATATTGCTTTCATATGGCGAGTTCTATTTTCTGCTTACATTCATAATGTCATTTGCTTTTAAATAAGTTACACCCTATGCTAGGCACTCCTAAAGCTTTTGATAGTTCATAACCTATACTAAGGCATCAAAAAGAGAAGTTATAACTTATATTGCAGCATTATATAAAGTACAATACCTATAGCTGAATGCAACTAGTAATCCGGGGAAGATAATGTCACCAAAGCCTATCATGTCATAGCCACCCCATGGATCAAAGAAACGAGGTATTCTCAAGAGCATTGGAATTGATTCCCCAGAGTTATCACCACGAGCAACCTGCACAGTTTCAACGGAATCATATCTAACTAGCATGCAATAACAGATATAAGACATATCTTACAGGACAGGTCTCACTGAAGATACACATATCAAACTTATACTCCAAATTTTCTAACTTCGAGTGAATGCTTTCGAATTAGATTGAAACACAAAACAAGCTACCTCTAGCTTTTCTTGAAGAGATTAAGTATGAAGATAAAAGACTAAGATGCCTTTCATTGGTGGTTTAATTAGGAGGGAGGTGTGATCAGTGGGGGTAGTATAAGTAGTTATATCTTACGACAAATTTTGAACATTACAAGTGGGATGGAGGGAGTAGGCTATTACTATAAGTAAGCATGTGCCACCATCTGATTTTTAGACTCATCGTTTCGCTTATAATATGCATAAGTGAAATTGCATATTTGCAATTAAAAATAGTTTGTCAGTAAAACTTTTGCATATGTATTCTCATCGTTCTAAAAGCAAATGATGTCAAATAAACTATGATAGAAAAAACCAAAATCTACTTTGAAGTTAAGTTTTCAAATTCAAATTTTGTCTTACAAGCATAAGCGAAACAATGAGGGCAGAATAATAAATTCATGAGCCATGTATGCGGTATACAATGATACTATTACCACCATTCTGTAAATCTGAAGTACTAAACAGTAACTAATAAAAAGTTTGTTGCCAAAAAATCATGCACTTACTGCAATCATGACACTTTCGTGGAATATAAGAGGAGAAATGAACACCCAGAAGACATCATACACAAATGCAGCACTAAGAAGAGCTGATGCAACCTGCAAAGTTATAGGTCTTGAATACTTCTGATGGGCATATGAAACATATAGGTTTAGTAGGAGGACATCAAAGATATGACAATACCCTGATATTTGGTAAGCGAGCCATCTGAAGCACAGTTATCATCAAGCAGATGCCCTGAACACAACAAATAAACCCATGGTCAAATCATATGTACTTGATTTTGCAAAGGTTCTGCTAGCACATTGTGAAGATACAGAAGGCAAGAATTTAACATCTGATGTACAAATAATTAAAAATGCCCAACTAAAACATATATTCTTCTTAAGAAAACTACACACATCAAAATAGGAACATCTCAAAAATAAAATGGAACACCCAAACAACATGAATTTTGACATATGCAGAAATATTGATTCAACATCCAGCTTAGGAAGTCAAAACTATGGTATCTTATCTTAAACCAAACAATCAAAATAGTGTGAAATGAGCATGCTATTATCAGCATTTTGCTCTAAACCTCTATTCTGCAGAAAATAACTACATGTGAAGCCTAATAACCAGTAAGGGTGTGTGATCTATCAACAGGTTCATTCCGTACTAATTCCTGCTAGTCGTGATCTCATGGATGCGGCTTAACCCAAAGAGATTCTTTGAATTATGACCCCATATGTCTTTTGTAAAAATATGTCAATTATAGCATATGTATGCAAAAGTTCTTCAAACCAAATATGTTGAAAGGAAACAACCATTTTACAGTGTGCAAATTCTACAAGGGAGTCATATTAGCTATTTAGCTGGCCAACTGGAAACATACAGCCTGGATGCAGATCGACTTCAGAATATTATAGCCTATGCAGTCTGGTGTTAAATAAAAGCAATTGTTCTATATCATCCTATCATGTAAATCCAAACTTTAACTATATGGACATATATATGAATCCAGAATTGCATACAATTTGGATGGTATTGAAGCAAAATATAGAAAAAAAACTTTTACCATTGAGAAGCACATCATACAAGCTCATGTATAAAATATTGAAAGAGAACACAAGAACAAACAGAAATTTATCTTACAAGGGTATCTTGGCCTATCCAAGCAAAGGAAGTATGCCGATAGACAGCCCAAAGAATTGCAAATACAGTGCAAAATGGTACAATCACAACAGAAAGGGTCAACACTTCCCCAAAAAAGGGGAGTTGTACGGTCTTCTGTCCACAATTCTTGAAAATCCTGCTAGATGAAGTACATCAAATAAGAAAAAGAAAAGTAAATAAAGGGAAGAACATTGATCAAATTTCTTTATCTAATTTACTTCATTTATTACCTAGTGAGAAGTGTGACCAAGCAAACATGCATGCCCTATAAAAATCACTGTCAAACTCATAACTGAATCTCAACAAAGGACAATAGGGAAAATGTATACTTCAACATTCAATAAGAAAAGGGAAAGAAGTAAGATGGTCCAAATCAGAAATAGCACAATGCACAGAACAAATATTTGAGAAAATACCTCAATACCACCAATGCAGAATAACACAATTAGCAGCCAGATGAACCAAGATGACATGAAGTAGAAGAGGAGGAGGAGGAAAACTGAAGCTACTATGATAAAAACAATAGCCCCCTTGGCACTGATCTCAAAGATATCTTTATCTTCTCTGTTGCTTGTTCCGGAATTAGGCCCATCCTGTTCAGCATGAAAGGAACAAAGTTGTCAGTAAAACATAATCCAGTGATACACTACAAAAATATGATATAAAAGAACCTTCAGCAAAAACATGTGCCTGGCAACAACATATGTTGTATTTTCAAATGGCATTGTTTAGTGCCACTGCAATCTGCATCACATACAGCCTATTTATGCAAAGTATTTGATCCATTTCACTTAACGTGGCAAAATTTATTCAGATTGTAAGCAACTAAGCATACAAATTGCAGAGTGGTGCCAAGAGAAAATGTGCATGAATTTGTTCCCATATGTGTGTGAAAATATGAAACTAAACTGACATATAGTTTTGCATAGACAGATAAGGCACAAAATTCAAAACCTTCCGTGTCAACTGATTATAACGCTCATCAACTTGCTCGCATGCAACAAATTCAGTCCACAGTGAAGCACAGACTATGGTTCCTATAGCCATTATCCACAAGAAGCAGGCTGAGAGGTCCACAACTGGTCGATTTGGTGAATATAGCTGAACCTCCACTGTAGCAAAAGAAAACTCTTGTTAGCATGCATACTTTGTAGTACTATAAACTAACTCAAAAGTACAATGTTACTTAGACCAGTCACCACTTAAGCAGTCACAGCACAGCACTCAACACAAAGAGTTGTAACAATTGAAACACTCAATTATGACAGTACCTTAAATTACTACTGATGCAGGGAGTCAAGTGACCTTGCTTTTGTGTGTGAGAGAGTGCATATATGTGTGTGTGCATGTCACTAAGCGCAGCTCCAGTTGGGCAGCTGGCCCATTTGGTTCTCTTAAAAGGTAGGTGTGCAGGATTTCTGGAGAGGGACCTGCGTCATCAGGCACCAGGAATTCTAGAGAGGGAGCTGTACCGTCACCAGCTTTGGACATGCAGCATAGACATGACTTTCTCCTCCACCATCAGTTCTGCCATTTCGCCACATCATTGGAATGCTAATTAATCTGCTTCCAGCGGATCACTCTTCCAAGCCAGATGCTGCTTCGCACCAAGCTACCTCCACCTTGTTCCTTCCCTGTTTTATACTCAACCAACCTAGGCCAGGCACCAACCTACCACCTGACAAGCCCTTTTCCCTTAAACTTAAAAAATATTGTCAACAGACTGCAGAAACTGTTGTGGATCATTTTAAAACCCAGAACCAAACGCAAAGCAGGATGCACCAAACTTTAGTAATTGGCTTCTGGCTATCGGCAGTTTCTCTTTCTTTTTCATCTAATCTTTTTTTAGAAAATGTTTGGTTTTCACATATTTGAAGTTTGGGATATAAGTCATATGCAATTAAAACTTTAATACGTTTTTAAAGAAGTACAACTTCAAAGAAGAAATTCAGGGTAAGGAGACTGATAAGTGAATATCTATGCCAAATTCTTCCAATTATAATCTGTAAAATGATCCCAGCAAACTCTAATTAAAGTCAAGTACTCAATTTCTCCCCTGATCCGGTTTTTTGAAATCACCTTGACATCAGCCCATCCGCAGGCTCTAATTTTCGAGAGAGCATGGGAGAGCATGCTGAAGCGATTAAAACTTCAACACTCAACACAGATAATTTGCCTTTTACAGTTTAAAACTTAGTACAATATTGGAATGTTAAGCATTCAGTGCAAGTTGCCATATTGTCAAGAGGATTTCTTATAATACGGTCTATTGCATCATGTTTCCTTGAAGTATAAGCTAGAAAGAATTCAAACCAAGTTATATTCTGTTTTTGTCAGTTGACAACATATACCTGATGAAAAATACAATTCACCATTACAATAGATGGAACCATGGAAGTAGGCGACATGAGATATTTAAGTAAAGAAACCCAACTGGCAATATAAAGAGCAAAATGGAATATGGATAAAGCTTAGCATTAGAAAGGAAATTTAAGAATGTGTAACTAAGCGACTTACACCATGCTCCATGATCCAAGAGCCCCTTCATATTCTTTCCTGCTGCCTGTGGTATCATTACAACAGGTATTGTAATATTAATGGAAGTATCATTGTCACTGCAAACCATCTTGTAAAGTTCTGGAAAAATGAAATTAGATAGATGAATTGTTGAGTGAAAAAGAGTCCCACACATGTATCTAAATTATGAGTACAAACAGAACAGATATAATATATTTCATATATTCATACCTTCATTGTCATTTATAACTAACAAACCAGCTGCACCACCAGCCTGCGCAATCTTTGCTTTAGCAGTGAAAGCACATTCTCCACGTTGTGCTATAGCAATGTAATTTGTTAGCTGCAAAAGCAAGGATTACTTCAGAAAATATTTACAACAGTCCTTCACAAAAAGAACCCAATTGTTAATATGTTTGATATAGTTGGTGTTTAAATCAAACCTTTGATGTCGAATTGGAACAGCAATCAAGTGGATTTGCAAGGACTGCAAATGTTTTCTGAGCTTTGTGAATATCCCTAGGGATGGAAGCTCCAAATCTTGCACTCAACCCAACAACAGTGGTGCCTTCAGTTCCATTCACCCAATTCTTCACCTTAACCTGGAGAAAATCTTGAGGATTAGAAACCTATATTGCAAAACTTAAAGTATAGGTAAGTGTTTTTGTAACTTTTATTGGGCACCAACAGGTTACATGCACAGTATGTGAGGGTCTCATGCAAAATAACTACCACAGACACATCACTAGAAGAAAAATACAGTTTGACTCCCTGAACATTGAGTATCCGTTTACTTAATCACCAAAACTATGAACTAGCCTAAGTAGCCCCTTTGAACTATCCAAAACTGTCTAGACAAGATTACTACAAAGAGGCTGGCATGTGTACGTGGTAGCCCAATCCAACAGAATGGCAGCAACAATAAATAAGGAACTACTTAGGTCTTTGTTTGCAAATAGCAGGAATAGACCTGAGAGCTTGATCTGTGGTGAAGTTTAACATGTACAGCTGTGGAACATTAAAATGAAAAGGTCTAAAGGTTAAAGATTTTGGTGGCAATCCATTGGGACAAGAGAAGTTATTTGGTGGCAAAAATTTAATTTCTTGCTATGCCACCAGAAAACACGAGCTCCTAACATTTCCAAACATCACATAAAATATAAATATGTTGGTGATAAGCAGTGTTCATCTAGATGCTAATCGCTAGTAGGACGGGTATGCACTGACTAGAGACTAGGCAACAAACGCTGGTGACGAGGATCAACACAGTGGGATATGGTGGTGGTTGAGGAATAAATCTGTTAAGATCAACTGCCAATGTAGCAAGAAATCTAGCAGTTACCATTTCAAATGGACACATGCATCATGTTATATGCAGCTCATTAGGGCCCAAAGCAGCATCCAGCCTCCTCTAGGGCTGGCAATACTGCACATGAACAGTTCCCGTGTGGTTGGAGATAGAAATAGATTGTTAGTGAGTTTTCCTCGATGTTAGGTATGCTTCTTAAGGATCAAGTAATCCCATCTATGCAAGGTGTGATTATATCTCTCTTCAGAAAGAAAGAAAGAATAGTCTTATTTCTCTCCCTCTTCTCCCCTACCCTTGTGGAGTTGTGGACTTGTGGTGGCAGTGGCACAGCTGCCTCCATGGCGCCACCACGTCAGTTGGGTTCAGGGACACCTTGAGTCCTCGACTAGGCCAAAGGGTCCTTTCTCAACCATCCTCATTACACCTCTTTACTTCAGACCGATGTAACAACAGCACACACGCATTAACTTTTCAGGCTGATGTAACCATATCACACAAGCATTAACTTTTCACACTGATGAGACCACATAGGCAGAGCATAAGGTATCCGAAGAGCATGCTGACATGCATTTGTTGTTCAAAATGTGCCATACACGCAATGCATAGTAGTAAACATAGAGCACAATGCTACCACATCCCTGAACTAAATCCATGCATCGTACAGGTATACCTCATTCAACACAGGGGGAGGGGAAACACATAGAGAACAAACCACCCCAATACTTGCACCTTTGCATCCAGTATGAAAGAGCCATGGCTTCCTCCAAAGTAACTACTGCTCCAAAGGAAGAAGGTATGTACTACTCTGTCTAAAGGGGTAAACATCACATAATACTCTGTCATGGGACTGATAGGTACGCAAAGTGTGAGAGGGCGCATTGCACTAAGTTGGGCCAGAAGCTAAATCGAATAGATCTGTATGGTGCACGGACTTAGTTTAGGGATCTGGTAGCAATGTGCCATGTTGTGGCCATTTCAGATAGAAAAGAGTGGCAGTATGCTCCACAAATAGTAGTGCACCTTACAAGTGTTGTTACATCAACATGGAAAGCTGATGCATGCATCATGTGGTCATATCTGCTTGAAAAGCCAATGCATGCACTATGCAGCCATATCGGCCTAAAAGGTCAATGGAAGCATCGCGCTGTCACATTGGCCTGAAGAGTTGATGTGTGCATCCATATGAATTTGCAGTAAGGGTTTTGTCACCGTTTAAGATGGCAATAGGAGTTGATCGATATTTCAAATGGTAGCCTTTATTTTCATAAGACAATTTCCCACAATGGCCGATAGAAGGCGAATAATGGTGTAAAAGACAATGGGAAGATACCTCCACCTATTTCAAATTATTGTTCTGTTACAATCTTAAATGCATTCCAGGTATCAAACTTAACTCGTGTCATAATGGTCACTCGACCATAATCAATTGAGAATGATTTAGAGGCTGAAGCAAAAGAAGTCATAGCAGAACATTTATGGCTGGAATTTGTGCAAATGACCAAACCAAATAAAAAGAAGTGGGCATGAACTAACTAACCACCATGATCCTAACGCCCCTTGCAGGTTAAGCAGCAGGTCAAATCATTCACTGTTCTAAACTCTTTCAGTAAAGTGGAATCATAATCGAATAGTGAGAACTGCCCATTCAAATGAAACATATATTTTAGTCGGGATAATTGATCATATGCCACGGCTCAGGTATGAACTCTAGGATTTCCCATTCTGTGAGAACTAATTGGTTTCTTACCACTTCTTAGTTGGTCTAACTCTACCCTTGCCACTTTGTACCAAAATGTATTTTTTTCCCACTAACTTCTTTTTGCTAAGAACCAGGTGGTGTACCCATTTTCCTCTTGCTAGACACAACACACCATATGCTTGTTCAGCTCAAGCCATTGAACAGTTGAGACCATCTCCCCTCTCTCATCTACCAGGCGATTCAGTGGAGGCGATTCAGTGGCAGCACCATGTCACCAAAGCAGCATCATCTGGAGGACCCAAGTAAAGAAAACATCACGACAGCACAGACCGAAACTTGTTATCTCTGTACTGACTCCTCATATCCTTCGCCACCATCACCACTGTTGTCCGGTAACCTGTTCTGTTACTCTCTTCCTTGTTCTTGCTGTTCAATCTCTTCATAGTCTCTCATCATTTGAGAAAGCTTTTCAATGGTTCCTCAGGGAGGGGAATTGGTTCAGCTGTTTGATGGTTCGAGCCGGACCTTACGGTATATTGTGATATGTTGCTGGCAGCAGGCGCAAGACAGGCGCATAACTGGGTGCTTTCCCAAAAAGAAATGAAAATTGCAAATAGAAAGGTCCAGTTCAGTCTAAATATAGAGCTAAACCAACCAAAAATTGGCACAAAACTAATTGGCTTCCACCGTGTGCCGAAACTTGGAGCGCCCATCTCAACAGAAGCACATGATCAATTATCCCTGTTTAGTTCAACTGTTCAGGCCATCAGAAATGGACTATCCCAACAGGAGCAACAATGAACGAAAACGCATTTCCAACTATAGCCATGACTCCAGGTACACAGCTAAAGCATGAAGCTCGGAAACTCCTCGTTTGCTACCCACTACCCAGAAGCACAATCCACCTAGAAACAACTCAACCAAATTCTCAAGATCATTTCCCATGCCATTACTGACAAGCACTCACGGAGGCAGATCCACAAATGCCCCCCTTCCACGCCCAAAACAAAGAGATCCCCATTCCAAACCAACTAGCAGGCTAACCACGAACCACCCCACCCCGACCTCGACCTAGCCAGGAAGGGAAAACCGGAACGGATTTGGGGGGCGGGGGAGGGGAGGGGCCGCGTTACCAGCTGGAACTTGTTGGAGCAGCCGGGCGACGGCGGGACGCCCGGGTCGTCGTCGCTGGAGGCGTCATCGGCCGCGGCGCCGCCTGCGAGGAGGACGAGAAGGAGGACGGCGGCGGCGGGGAGGCGACGGGCAAGGCGGGGGTTTGCCATGGTGGGCGTCGGTGGGCGCGATTGGGGCGGCCTTTCCGTGGTTCGGACGGCAGGCACAGGCAGAGAGAGACTGAGGGAGAGGAAGAACAAACAGACCACGCGGTGGGGTCGGACGGGCAGTGGGACGGACGGGGAGAGCGATGTTTCGTCAACCCAACGTGTCCACTCTGCATTGTACCCTACTAGAGGGAGAAGCAGGAATGTGTGAGTGTGGTGTTTTAGTAGATTCTGTTATATGTCGGTGTATGTGTAAATATCTCTCTACTGGTATTGTAGCATTTATTTTGAGCTTTTTTATCCACCGGCAACGAATGGTTTAAGAGACGGCTTTCAATGGAGGGGATGCAGTGAGGAGCAGGATATCGAGTGAACAGTGGGGTGAATTAGGCTAAAAAAACCACTGACGAAAGCGGCGGCAAGAGATCAAAGATCTGCTTGGTTGGGCGGAAGGCGACGGCGATTGAGATCAGGTTTGTATCGAGAGATCCTGCATATCCACTGCAACTGCAGTCTATCTTGCTATTTTCTGCTGATCGTTTTAGGAGAGAGGATAAACAGTGGCGATCTAGAGAAGGGGATTAACCGGGTTCTTTGGTGTGTTATATTCGATTAGTGAGTTTGCTAGATGTGTCGATGCATGGCCGTTCCTTTTGCTGATCGTTACTTGACCAACGTCGACGCGTGGCGGGCAACCGTCACAGCGTGTTGGCATGATGTTGTTCTTCGGAATCAGTTTTCTAATCAACCTTTTTTGAGGGATCTTTATATGTATCTGCTACATATGCTTTCGATGGCAGGATGCAGGGCACAGCAATTGCGAGTGCTGAGACAAAATGGTGCAGCGAAAACGGTAGGCCCTATCAGGAATGCTCAACAAAAGTGGAAATTAAACTTACAGATGTGCCTGAAGATGGAGATTGCAAGAAGAAGATAGAGGCTCTGTTGGCTCCTTTGTGTGATGTTCAAGCTTATAGATACGATGCATCAAGAAAGGAACATTGGGTGCTTGGATTTGCTAGAAGCGTGGAATCAATTCCAACAAATCGTGATCGTGCTAAAGCATGAGCCATCGGATGGTGTGGTGCTGAAATCTTTTTCAGTGAAGCTTGCAGGGCACTTATACGATGGTGGACGGGACAACGATAGTCGTCCAGGTAAAATACCTGCACTGAATATAAATAGGTCATTCTGTGAAATAGCATTAGGGGGCTGGTTCCTCAGCCGGTCGTTATCAGTAGAGGCAAGATGATTATATTACTTATAAGGCCTGGTACTATACAAACTGAAACCCTATATTATTGGGTGAAAAAACCGGGGCCGCACGGCATAGCACACCTAGGCAATATTGCCATGCCATCGTCACGTGTGGCACGTAGATGGGGGAGCAGTGTGGTCGACCGTATGTCGTGCGCTGATAGAACCGTGCTTTGTTGATCGCACGTGGTTAGCGGAATTCACAAGCAGGGGTGCAGAAAGCGATGCTACCACCCAGCACAGAGGCAAAATGGGATAATAAGAAAGGTAAAGTCAGATCTTCCTATGCTCGCCGGGCCTAACACGACTTTGGTTTCACGGTATGGGGAGGTGTCGAACAGCGATGAAAACAACACCGCATGTGGTAATCTTTGTAACGATGGTTGGTACATGCTAGCTGTAGGTGGAGATGATGAGGAGATCGATGATCCAAATGTTGTTAAAGAGGCATTTGAAATACAACATATGCTAAACTATATTGGATGTAAGTCTATAGTTCAACGAAATGTTGTACAGTTATCTGTGAATAAACGTAGACGGAAGTAGGACGGTACACCAGCGGTTACAATCATGTAGCGAATCTATGTACGGATAATAACGGCGGCATAATTAAAACCAGCATCGTTTATACGCAATAACCTTCTAATGCACGATGCATATTTATGTAATGTAGATGGTGTCTTCAGAGGAGATCAGGACCTGGAAGATTTGATAAGAACCTATGAGAGACAGTGTAGAGCTGAGCATGGCGATGATTAGCTAGAACCCTTCTTATTTTTAGCTAACATGTGGTCTGTAACAAAATGTAAACCTATGTGTGCTATGGTGTAACAGGTATAGTAGATGAGGAGAAAAGCGAGAGCTCTACATATGGATCGATCGGCACTGACATTGACTCTGACTGGAACTGAACGGGTGCGACTGCATAACACAGGTGTCGATCAACCGCGTCTAGTGAGGCATATGGGAAGACGGAACCCTAGTTTAGTATGATTGGTTAGTTGGTCAAACTGGTAGCTGGTGCCAATCGTTAATACGGAGGCCGGCAAGAGAACGGTAACTGTAAAAACCCTAGCATAGTCTAAGATGCTGCATCATACATCAGCGGCCTGGTAAGGCACATTGCATAGCGTAGGTGGTGCTTAGTATTAGCTATTAGGGTATGACCTACAAGCGCTATGATGGGTGCGTGTTTGCCGACCCATTGCTAGTCGTTAGATATATGTGTAAGGATGATAATCTAGATCTAGCATCGTAGCACACCTGGTGATGTATCATACAGATCACAGCGCACCGAGCGGAACACACACAACCGAATGAAAAGAGAAGCAACATAGAACCGTGAACAATTTTACAGAGTTGGTAACAACGGATGACTGCAAACCCGGAAAGGTAGACCGTAATGGAGCGCTCTCCGCATAAGAGAGGTCTTACAAGGGACGTAACAGGAAGACAGCGGCAAAACATAGCGACGAAACATATAGAGTAGCCCATAGGCACGCTGTGCACATGGCTGCGACACCATACATAATATTAACCAGGACGAGCGGTAGGTGACGGGCTGGCTGAAATTCCCTCGGTACGAAGAACTTGTTTGTTGAACGCAGCAAAACCAATACGCAGGCTGTGTGGCTTAGCCGAATGAGCTGCTTAAGATGAATGTATGAGTGTCTAAAAATACTCTCCCAAGAACGAGCCTGCTTGAGTTGATCGGCTGTCTTTTGCAGCTCAAGGAAATTATGGTCTTTTATGATAAGGTTATTCTGCTCCTTTAAACCCTTGACGGCAGCTTCGTATGCAAATTCTTTGGCAGCGAAATGGCTGGCCATAATATCTCCATAGAAAAGTTGCGTCTGGGCGCAATTGGTGAGCTGTTGGTTAGCTCGTTGTACTGTGACGACACCGTAGAATGAACCATCACCGATTTGAACAACCTTTACATCCTGACTCTGATAGTTCAGATGCTGCAAAATATGATCAAGTATAACCCTGCTACTGATCCTAATGACCATAGGGTGCTAATAAAGATGTAAGAATAATAAAATTTGCAATGTCAGTATGGGTACATGCATCCACACGGAACAAATGAATGAAGGCAAAGAGAATGCCGGAGCAAACTGCGAGTGGAGAGGGGACAAACCTTTTGTAGAAAGGGAGCATCAATAACTAGAGAATCATCCATTGCCGGGCAACACGCGATGCGAAGAAGAAGACCTATGAAAGCATAGCACATAAATAAAAGATGGAAATGCAGCATGCACAACATATCTAGGGTAGGAGGCGGAAATGAGGGAAAAGAAGCAAATAGGGCAGGACAGCAAGGATGAATGGAAGACCTCACGTATAGGACGAATAGAAACACAAGCGATGAATACCCGATATGACTTTCTAAAAAGCAGCAGGACAAACCATGCTCATAGGAGAAGCACCGGATAAGTTACCCACCAGTGAATAGAAAGAACATGTAACAACCCTAGGTTTGTAACCAGGTATTTAGAAGTGCATTTGTTGTCCTTTAGATTGCATATTTACTATATTGAAATTTGATCATATGCAATAACAAAATTAACTCTAATCTGTAAAATTGAAACCACAGCTATTTGAGCAATAACCTGAACAAAAGTATATATATTTAATATTTTATTCAAATATTAGTTTATTTATCATCACTAAATATAAATTTTGTTGAATTTTAACTCTCTGTTTAGGCCTCCTAAAAATTCAAACCAAGTTTCAGCCTAACCCATTTCATCTTTTCACCAGATTTAAAATACTTGGAATTTATGTGTGAAACTTTTAAAAATGGAAACTAGGAAACTCAACCTATCTCAACACCAAAACACACATTTTTCACACTCTTGTAGCTTAATCAAATTGAATTTACCAAGAGAGGGAAATAAAATAAATCCTGAAAACTGCAAGAGTGAATCTATACTCAATTTTTCACCCACCTCTCTCACCCTACTAAACAGCCACGACTTGGGCCCACTTGTCACTGACCTTGGGTGCCTCTTTAGCACCAAACCACACCCATGGACGTTGTCATACCCAGAGTTTTGTCCTAAGCCTAAAATCGTAAAAAGAAATCCGTAAATAACAATTGGCTTAATTAACTCAGGAAGAATCCCTCTAAAAGAAATTAATTCAATTAAATCGAGGCTCGCAAATCGACTAACTGGATTTAAATTTAAATTGCAGAAGTATAAAATTTGGCCAAACAAATTAATTTAAAACTCGGCAAAAGTGGGGTTTCCTTTTTTCCCTCCTTTTTCCTTTCTTTTTCCCTTCCTTCTCAAATTGGGCCGAAGTCCAATTTTCCTCCCTCCTTTTTCTTTTTCTTTTTCCTTTTCTTTTTCTTCCTTCCCGGGCCGGCCCAGCCGAGCCGGCCCACCACTCCCCCTCGGCCGGCCCAGCCGACCGGCCGCTCCCCCGCCCCGCGCGTGCCCCCGCCTGGGCCGCCGCTCGGCCCAGCTCGCCGCGTCGCCCACGCCCGCGAGTCCGTGCCGCCTCCCTCCTCCCTCGCGCCACTGACAGGTGGGGCCCACCTATCAGTGACCGTTCCCCCGCGCCCGCGCCCGCGCCGCGCCGGCCGAGTCCGACTCCGCGCCGCCGCCGCAACCGCCGCCGCCACAACAGCCGTCGCCGAGACCGCGTCGTGCCCGACTCGGTCTCCAACCTCCACCCGCCCTAGCCGGCGCCGCCACCCTATAAATCCCGAGCCGCCGCGCGCCGTCGCCCACTTTCCGCCTCCGCCCGAGTCGCCGCCACGCTGTCGCCGTTCGCCACCGCCGGTTGATCTCGTCGCCAGCCGCCGGTCGTCGTCGTCCAGCTGCGTCACCACCTCCGCCTCGCTGTCGCCGACTTGCTGCCGCCCTCGTCGTCGCCAGGGAGCCTCCCCAGTGCCGCGCATTCCTTCGCCGCCCGGTCGCCGCCGCGTCCAGCCTCCTCGCCGTCGCCAATCGATCTCCGCCGCCGTTGCCGATCCCCCGCTCCTACCCGCGTCGCCACCTTCGCCTTGATCTTGCCGACCCGTCCGCGCTCTCGCCGCCGCCGGTGAGCCTCTCCATCCTCCTCGCCTCCCTCTCCCCCTTCCCGGCCGACCGCCGCCGTGCCGCACGCCGTCGCCGGACGAGTACGGAGCTCGTCCTCCCCGCCGCCCACTGCGGTCGTCGTCGCCTTCGCGACGCCGTCGTCAAGCCGCCGCCGCCCGTGCTCGTGCGTGCCCGCGCTCGCTGCTCGCTCGCCGTCGCCGCGCCAGCCCGTTGCCGCCGCCTTGCTCGGTTGCGCCGAGTGCGCCGCCGTCTCGGCTGTCCGCCGCGCGTCATCGCCGGTCACCGGTCGTCGCCGTCGCGCCGCCATCGCCGTGCCGTGCGCCGCCGCCGCGCCGCCCGCAGCTCCTGTCTCCGGCCACGCTCGCTCCCCTCTCTGCTCCCCTCTCGCTGACCGACGGGGCCCACCCGTTAGTCGCCCCACGCCTCTCTCCTCTCTCTCCTCCCGTGGGACCCAGCTGTCAGTCTCTCCCTCCCCCTCTCTCTCACCGACAGGTGGTCCCCACCTGTCAGCCGTCAGCCTCCTCTCCCCTCGCTGACGTCAGCAGCCCCATTAATTGCGCAATAATTGATTTAGGACTTTTCTGTTCAGCTAAAAAAACCCAGAAAACTTCTAAAATTCATAAGTAATTCATCTAGTCTCTGTTTAGGTCCATTCAAATTTCATTAAATTCATAAAATTGTAAGAATCCATTAAAAATAGTTTCTTTTGCTGTTTCAGTAGAGTTTGTGCCTGTTTTATTTATCTTTATGCTTTGTCGCTTAGATTCGGACCCCGCCGAAGAGCCGGTTTAATTCGAGATCGTCGCCGAAGTTCCCCAGGGACCAGAGCAAGGCAAGTGACACTCATCCTTGAACATATTGAACCCATTATTGCAAATTCCCCGCTTTATTATTTCAAATGTGCATTGTTTTAACTAAAGTAATTACTGTATGTTATTTTCGGGTAAACCTTATTATTATGCCGTTGTTTATCCAACATTATTCATTGCTGGACCAGGGGTAACTTGATTAGAGCTAGGCCTAGGTTAATGCTTAGCCATGCTTATAACAAGTAGCTCATGGGATCACATTTAATCATGTTTAGTTCTGAATAGCTGAGATACTGATTCATTACCCGGTTAGGGCTAATGTCAACTAAAATATTGATAAAGGTGGGCTGTAGGTGTATGGTTTTGAGAGTCGCACCCATGGCAATTAAGGACCGTTTCACGGGAAACCTTGGAAGTAATTAAGTGCTAACCACATGCCGAAATGGGTAAGGTGGGATTTGAAGCATGACTACGAACTATTTGACGTACCCAGGCAAGGGTAGGCGTGATGGAGTATGGACAGGCAATCGTGGTGTAACGAAAGCCTCTGCTGCTTTCGGATCTACCAAGGCACAAGAGGGGACTGCCCGACTTGGTGTAAAGGAGGGGGTGAAACCTGAAGTGTGGTACGATTAAATAGGGAGGGTTGTGTAACGGGTCCTATCACGGTCTCCTTTCCGGTATACCATGGTGGTATGTCGGCGCACGTTTAAGTGTAGTGGAGTTGTGTCTTGTGCGTACAGTAGTGCACCTCTGATCAGAGTATGAACTATTCGAATAGCCGTGCCCACGGTTACGGGCAAGCTCGCAGCTTCACTGTGATTAGTGAACCTCTAATAACTTGAGTAAATTGGTTTTTCACTTGGGACTACTGCAACGTGGTGTAGCGTTGAGTAGTGGTTGGGCCTGTTGCAACGTGGTGTAACGTTGGACAGTGTTGTGGTATTTTACAACTGTTTATTTACTTATGCTTTACAGTATTTAATTACCTTTATTCTTTTAATCTCTGTTATTTGTTTAACTGCTGCTTTATTGCAACTAACCCTAGCCTGTCCTTGTTAATCCCTATGCATCATTTATTTTTTCCCCCTTGTCCGTGTTACTTGTTGAGTACGGTGGTTTGTACTCAGCCTTGCTTAACTTTCTCACCCCAGAGCTAGAAGTCGAGTCCGAGGAGGTGCCTCTCAGGAGTGAGCTGTTCCGCCGTCGAAGCGATGCCTGTGGACTGGAGCCGTACCCGCTGGAGCTAGTCTACCTTTTTCTTTCCGCTACATTTCCGCTAGAATAAGTGTAATTTTCAGTTGTTTCTAAGAACGATGGTTATGTAATCAACATTGTCTTTTTGTGTACCCTGGCTGGTCCTGGACAGGGATTTAATACACAATTAAGTTTAGAAATTCGTGTGAGGAATTTTTGGGCGTGACAGACGTCCTCCCCACCTCAGGACTTAAGGGGGGCAGAGGAAACCTCTTCTTCTTCCTCCTCTTTCATTTTCACTGCTTGCTCTTTCTCTTCTTCCTCAAGCTGAGCACTAAATCTCACCTCTCCTCCCCAAATCCCATCCAATAGCCCAAGATCAATCCCTGCATGTTAGACCACAACAATCTCCATCATTCAAGCTTCCATCCATCCAAATATCTTGCATATGCATGGGTTCATGAGGGAGATCGGAGAGAAAATAGGTGGAGTTTGCTGCTGGTTGCAGTAGCAAAACAACCCTGTTTTTGCTCCATTTGGTGAGTTTCCTTCCCATCCATGGTGTTCCTCTTGTGTGTGCCATTATATTGTGCCTCCCTAGCTCTCTCTACAGGTCTCCGATGCAATATTTTGGATCAAGGAACAGCTGCAACCTGTTTCTCTCCATTCCAGCGATTTCAACCCCTCTCTCTCTACTCAGGTTGCTATCACCATTTGTTTTCTTAATCGATTTGTTCTTGTTCTATGGCTGATTTGTGCTCCAACTTTCACAACCTTAGCACCCCACCACCTGCATTTCACAGTGTATGCATTCATGGACTGCTTAAGCAAACTTTGTGAGTTGCCATTGGAAAGTAAGTTGCTGTCTTTGAGCTTCTTAGTCTTTAGGCTAACTAGAAATTTTAGGTTGTGACTTAATCCCTTGGTGATCTATCCCACACGTTGTCTTCACAAACCAATAGCTGAGATATATTGCCATCCTCATGTTCCTCAATCCCTAAACATTCAATTAAATCATTTGCTCAAGGGCTGCAAGCAGCAGTTTTCCTGTTTTCACTCTATAGGTTTGATATATATATATATATATACCTACTATCTTGTTCAAACTCCAAATTAAACAATCCAAATAGTTTTCATATAATCATTAAACTGCACTCTTTTGTGTGAAACAAATTACAATCATGTCGATTTGCTGAACCTTGTGGGAATCAACAAATGAGCTATTTTTATATGCAGTTTTGGCGTAGGACCATTTTCAGTGTTTGATGCTCGTCATTTTCATATATCCTAAATTGTTAGTGTTAATCTAGTGATTCTTTCTCCTAAATCCAAGTTAACTTGTGCTCTACCCACTGTATTTATTTCATAATTTATTGATCATTTTGCATGTACATGTTTATTTGGCTCTTATATGCATATTGTTTCTTTTCGGTAGATTTGGAGAATTCGGAGAGTAACGAGCCATATCCAGAGGAGGATAGTGACTACCCTCAGCAGGAAGGCAAGCACCTAAGCATATAGAACCTATGCTTTCTCTATAAATATCTTTAGTTGCAAAACTACACACACACACACACACACACACACACATATATATATATATATATATATATATATATATATATATATGCATGTGTTGCCTAGATGTTAAAACGTCGATTATGCATTTATTCCCTGGTATATTGCTGACCTTATACCTTGTCACCACTACATAGGATTGTTAGGGTCGTTTTATTCATTAATGCTTAGCCATGCTTACTGCTAATCGAACTATATGGTTGGACAAAGCTAGTCACTGTGGTATGTGGACAACTTGTAGTGTTGGGCATAAAATTTGAGCACTTACACTAAATAATGTTTGATGAAATATGTTGGACTTGGACGGGTGATAGGGCGATGAAAGCAGGTTGGTTTCCCCTAATGCAAGTAGCCCTGTCTGGGTTGTTAAGGACCGAACATTTTGACATCTATTCCAGCACCCTTCATACTTACCACATGCCTTATTTGGGACCAGCTTGTTCTTTACTAGCTATACTATGATTATTTATACCAAGTTAGAGAGACGTGAGGGCAGGTAGCCCTTTGGAGGGCCTCGGGTGCCTATGTTGGCCGGGGGTGCCTCCTGCGTGGTGCGCCTGCCTTGGTCACACCACACACGCACGTGACTGAGTCGTCGGGAACCCCGGCGTGGTATAGGTGGTTGGGGTGGGATTAGGAAAGACATGTAATGAGCTTGTATCACTCGCGTACCACACTCGACGAGGTGTGTAGCTTTTGATCCTTGTTCATTTCATGTGGGTACAGTTGTACACCTCTGATCAGAGTATAATCTATTTGAATAGCCGCGTCCTCGGTTATGGACATTGCTTGATGTGTTAGTCAGTTATGTTAGCATCAAATGTGGATCAATATGGGTGGGTTAATGTTTGATGGTGATGTTGGCATGTTGTGCCCTGCTGGTGTGGATTTTGGTAGTGCCTTGTTGTTGGTGAGAGTGCTGTTTGGGCTCTTTTGCTTGTGCATTTCAGAATTATATACTTGCTGTCCATAAGTTAAAATAATGTTAGATGTATTATTACTTAACCGCTTCACCTGATATTTGCTTAATAAAATTGGCTTTATGCAAATATTGAACCTAGATGGCTTAAGTTAAGGTAAACCTTGCATACTCCTCTCTCCCTTTTATATATAATTTTGGGTAAGACTTGCGAGTACACTCTTGTACTTAATCCGGTGTCTGCTTTTTCAGGTGAGGATTCCGGGTATGAGTTGTGCTTCTTGTGTGGTCACTGCTCTGCCGGGGGTGGCGAGGGCAGTGAGTGATCCCTTCTCTTGCAGCTTGGCTCTTGCCCGGTTGGTTTGCCCTTGTGGGGTTGTGGCACCACCGGCTTTTGTTTTATGCTTATGAGCTTTATTTGAGTCTTTCGCTGCTACTCATTTTGTGTATGTTGGGACCTTGGACCGTATGTTGTCTCATGTACCTTGCCACTTATTATCCATGATATGGTACTGTTATGACTATTAATTGCTTACGATGAAAATGTGAGGCTAGTCGTATTCCTGGGGACTAGCTAAGCATGAGTAACGGGTTTTGATCGCTTGAGATAATCGGGGATAGCGCTTTGGATCGAGTCACTGGGGTATGCTTTTGGTCGCCACCTTCGAGTGGTTGATGGGCATATGACGGAGTAGACTGGCAAGCTATCTTACGGTTATGTCTTGCGCTCACTACTCGGCATTCCGGTTATTATAACAGAAGGTTGTCAACCGCGATCATGGACACATTGTGGACGAGTGGCTATTTATGCGTGTATGGATCCCACTCCTCCAATAGTATGTGGTGGTCACGTTGGATATTGGATATTATAATACTCGGAGTGTCCATAGAACAATTACTATCTTGTCAGCGAAAAACGCAGGAATGCACGAACGATGGACCAAGGAAGCAGAAGAAGAATAGTGACCAAACCCGGTCGGTCGCACTCTGCTGGAAGAAATCCAAAACAAAAATGGCCTGTGTAGGACAGAGTGTGTTGAATGCGTTAGGTAAGGCAAGCAATAATAAATATCCGGTCAGCTAGAAGCCTTGTCATTGCAGATGCGAGGCCGGCAGCAGAACAATAGGCCAAATGTTACGCCCTGAGTTTTAACCAAGCCTAAAAATAATTAAATAATGTATTAAAAATAAATTATTTAATTAAAGTTTAAGAGAAAACCCTGTGTAATTTAATTTAATCTAATTGGAAGCTTTTCAGATGTTCTAAAATGTCCCGAAAGCATTTTAAATGATTAACATGATTTATATTTGAATTGCAGTAAATAAAATTTGCTCAAATCAATTTAATAAAAGTCGGCAAAATTAGAGTCAATTTCTTTTCTTTTCCCTCCTTCCTTTTTCTTTTCTTTTTTCCTCCTTTCTTTCTCCCTTTTCTTTTTTCTCTTTTCCTTTTTTCTTTCCCTGGCCGAACTCTCCCTCCCCTCCCCCTGTTTGTGCGATCTCCTCCACCTCTCCCCCTATTCCGTACTCCACCCCACGTCTTCCCTGCCGCACGTCCCCTCCCCCTCCAAGCCGTGCAGCCCTACCTCCTCCTCACAACAAAACTAATTCCTGACTCTAATTCTTATCCCTTTGAAACTTAATCTATCCCTTTTTAGTAGGAGATGGAACCTAAGTTTTATCTCTAGCTCTCTCCTATAAATAGACCCCCAAGCCTCCACTTTTCCTCGTTATTTTTCAGCCACACTGCGCCCACGCTGTCTCTCTGCCGAGCCGCCGCCGATTCTGCCGAACAACAAGCAGACGCCAGCCGTCTCCCCTGCGTCCCTGTTGCTCCCTGTTCGCAGCACGTCACCGGCTAGTTTCTCTCCACCGAATCTCAGGTTCGCATATGTTTTGCTCTTGCGAATCAATCTAAATTAATCTACCGTGTAATTGCTTAGATTTTCTAATCTATTAGCTAGCGTGAGATCGATCTACGGTGCAAAGTTCAATTTCGTACACGTAGATTGGTTTTACGTTAACGTCATCAGATCCCTATTTAGTGAGTCGTTAAATCACGATTTAATGGGTCATCAAATCTCGTCGTCTGCCCGCTAACAGTGTGCATAGGTTCGCGTTTCGGATCTGATTCGTCGTGCGAATCTCTGATTCGTGCACGTTTTAGTTCCGTTTTGCGAGCGCGTGTTCTGTTCGAGCTTTTCCCGAGTCGCGGCCAAACCCGCACTCGAAGTTCCCATCGCTTCCCACGGCCCAATTCCTCCTCCTCTCCCGGCCGGCCTATTTCTCCTCTCCTCCTTTTCCCGCTCCTCTTGGCCAGTAAACCGCCGACCCACTCCCTCCGCCCTTTCGCTCCCTTTCCCACCTGGGCCAAACAGGTTGCGGCCCAACCCGCGCCGAGGCCCAAGATCACTCCCTCTCTTCCTTTGGGCCACTAACGAGCGGTCCCCACCCGTCAGCCCCGTCCTCTTCCTCCGGTCGCCCCCCGTTGCTGTCGCCGCGTGGCGTTCCTGGGCGAACCACGCCCGAGCCGCGCGCCCATCCCACCGTGCTACGCTCGCGCGTCGCCGCTACGTCGACGCGCCTCTGCGCCGGCCGCGCCTTGCCGTCGCGCTGCCGTGTGCCGCTAGCCGACATGTGCCAGTCATCCGCTGCCGCACCCGTGCGCCACACCCGCCACCCGCGCTCATGCTTGCCCATGTACCGCGTCGCCGCCGCAATCACGCGCCCGTGTCGTCGCTCTGCCTTGCCACCGGTCACTGAACCGCAACCTCGCGCCACACCGGTCGCCGTCCACCGCGCGCTGTCGCTCTCCGCCGAGCCGCGTCCACCGCGACTGCCTGCGTCGTTGCCTCGTGGCGTGTTCCGCCCGTGTCCTGCGCAGGCCGCCGGTCGCAATCTGCGCCCGCGACCAATTACCTCCCCGCCTCCTTCACCTCCGAGCGCTACCGTTGCCAACCGCTGCCCGGTCTTCCCGGCACCACGCCCTCAATGGCTGCGCCACCGCTAACCGCCTGTCTGCCCTAAGCGCGTCACCGCCACACTCGCCTCCCCCTTTAAAATCCCGAGCGCACCGCCGCTGCTCTCCCTTTGCGCCGCCCCACCGATCTGCCGCCGCGTCAACTCTCATGCCGATGCGTCGCCTCTTCCACCGCCGCCTAGACCTCGTTGTCGTCGCTGTCGTGCTCCCGTTTCCTTTCTTTGCCGTGTAGGCACTCGGTGCATCGTCGCCGCCCACCTTGCCTAGCGTCGCCGGGGGCCGTCTTCGCCGCTGATTGTCGCCGTTGGGTGTAGTCCCCTCTGTCGTCCCGTGTCGCATCGGCCGTCGTCACCGCGCCACCCTGGTGAGCCTGTTCTCCTCCCTTCTCTCTCCCTTCCTCTGTTTTCTCGTGCAACCACAAGCACGTCCCACTGCTCGTCGTCAGTCGTCTTCCTCCGCCCTATCCCCTCTCCTTCTTCTTCCTTGCAGGTCTCTGCCGCACCGTCATCACCACTCCTTGGCCGTCGCTGCCTCGGTGCCGCCTCGTCCTCGCCGTGCCACCTTCGCGCCGGCAGCTGTCTGTGCCGTCGCCGCTTGCCGCTGCCTTTGCACGTGCAAGCCATGCTGCCACGCCGCCGCCACATCCTCTCCCCTTGCTCGCATCACCACAGCCACTTCCCGGCCACTGCCGTCTTCCCCTCCCCTTTCCCTTCTCGCCGCACGCGCCGCTAGCGTCCCGCCACCTCCCCAACCGGCTGCCGCTTTCCCCATCACCGGTGATCATCTCTCTCCTCCCTCCCATCGGCCACCGCAATCGGCCCGTGTGCCACTGCCGCGCATGCGCCATTGGCCATCGTCGACGCGCCGTTTCGACGCCGTCTCCTCTGCGTCGCCGTCGCCGACGTGACGCCGTCGACGCCCGTGCTTCCCTGGCCCTCGCGCCCCACTCGCTCGCTAGCCGCCGCGCCGCATGCTCCCTCGGCCTTGCGCTGTCTTGCGCTGCTAGCCTTCGGCCACGCACCGCTCGCCGCCTCCCTGTCCCCGCTCGGGTCACCGTCTAGCGTTGCTGGTCACTGCTGTCTACCGCCGTCGCCTTGCACTGCCGGCCACCACCATTGCCGCCTCCCGCTCGTGCCGCTCGGCCAAGCCATCTCCTCCCCCTCCTCTGTTCTCTCTCACTGCCTCGCTGGGCCCACCCGTCACTCTCTCCCTCTCTCACCCGAGCTGTGGGCCCACTCTGTCAGCCTCTCTCGTTCTCTCTCGTGGGTCCCGCACATCTGTCTCCCCTCTCACTCCCTTTCTCTCTCCCCGCGGGCCCCACGTGTCAGCCGCTTTCCCTTCTCTCGGCTATGCCACTGCCGAGTGGGTCCCAACCGTCAACACTCCCTTCTCTGTCCCCACTGACGTCATCGCCTCTGATTAATTGCATAATAATTCATTAAGGTTTTCTGTTTAGTTTAAAAACATAATTAAACTTTTAAAATTCATAATTAATTCATCTAGTCTCCGTTTTAGTCCATTCAAGTTTCATTAAATCCAGAAAAATGCCAATAATACATTAAAAATAGGTTCTTTCTCTGTTTCAGTAGTTTTATAGTATGTTTTTGCTGGTTTTGCCTTGTTTGTCGTAGGTTTTGGCCCCGTCACAGTGCCGTTCGTTCTCGAAGTCGTCGCCGAAGTTTCTCGTGGGTCTAAACAAGGCAAGTGGCACCCTTCTTTGATCATATTGACTCGATGATTATAAAATTCCCCCGCTTTACATTCAAACATGCATCGTTTTATGCAAATCTATTTATTGTATATACCTATTAGGCATTTAGCTTTATACCCACTGATCCCCACTTATTATTATTGTTATCCTAGGGTTAATTTGACTAGAATTAGGATTAAGCAATGCTTAGCCATGCTTAGTTCAACTAGCTCACCAATTATTATTTAATTATTGTTAGACTTTGATAGACTCTTAATGGTTGCGATCATGATTAATTTCCCGATGTAGATTAAATACAACTAAAATATTGCTTATGGTGGGCTGCGGGTACATGGTTTGAGAGTCGTGCCAATTAAGGACCGGTTCTCAGGAAACCCTGAAAGTCTTACACGTACTAACCACAAGCCAGAATGGGCAACGGTGATACTTGTAGTCTAGCTTGTCTCTATTCGACGTACCCAGGCAAGGGTGGGCCTGATGGAGTATGGATGAGAGTCGTGGTGTAACGATGGTCCTATGTTGCTTCCAGATTCACCTAGGCACAAGAGGGGGCTGCCCGACTTGGTGTAAAGGAGAGGACGAAACCTGAAGTGTGGTGCGATTGTCTAAGGAGGGTTAGGTGAAAGGTCTTATCATGGTTTCTGTACTGAGGTATCGTGGTGATACGTTGGGGCATGGTAACATACTTGGGAGCCATGTCTTGTGGGTAAAGTTGTACACCTTTGATCAGAGTAAAACTATTCGAATAGCCGTGCCCGCGGTTATTAGGCTAATTGACAGATTCGCTGGGATTAACCGAACCTTTAATAACTTGATTAATTTGGAACTAGTTTGACCCTGCATAATGTGGTGTAACGTTGACAGTGGTTTGGGTCTGTCGCAACGTGGTTTAACGTTGGACAGAGGGTTGACCCTGTTGCAGTGTGGTGTAACACTAGACAGTGGTTTGTGTCTGTTGCAACGTGGTGTATCATTGGACAGTGGATAATTATTTTAAATGTTTACTTTACTTTTATTTCAACCTTTACCTACTATTTTGCTAAATTACTACCGCTTTGTGCAAGTTAATCTTAGCCTATCCTTGTTATCCTATTGCATTTATTATCCTTACTCTCTTCGGTGTTACTTGTTGAGTATAATGGTTTATACTCAACCTTGCTTTATACTCAGATTCTAAGTCAGAGTCCGAAGAAGGTTGTTCTCAAGGTTGAAGTGAGGTTCAGTCCGCCGTCGAGAATGCCTGTGGTGTGGAGCTGTCATCGCCAGCAGAAGTTGAAGATTAGATGGTTTTAGTCTTGTTCTCTTTTCCGCTGCATTTCGATAGGTAATTGTTTTTATTTGTTTTTTAAGTCGTGAAACTGTGTATTGGTTTGTCATAGTGTGTACTCGGGTTGATTTCTGACCAAGATTAATGCATGCTATTGTTCAGAAATGAAATTGGTGTAAATTTTTGGGCTTGACAAAGCAAGTACGTAACGCAACAAGGCATGTTATAAGCGTTGCAACACTTACGGCACGTCAAAGCAGATGCTTGGTGGTACGTATGCAAGAGCATGGTCGACGCGAGGCGGGCTGGCCAGCAGGGGACCACATTCGTTACACAACGACGACCAATTAGCACCACACCACGGAGCACGCATAGACAGCACGGCGAACATGGGTCACCGTCGTGCGCTGTTGCGGCCGTGCCGTTCGCCTCGCTGCCGTCGGCCATGCGCTTCCTCCCTTCCTCGGCCGTCGCCTAACCGCGTCGCTCCTTAGCGCCGCCCCTCGCCGCGTCGTCGGTCGCCGCCGCCGTCCGCTGCCGCTGCGCCACCGTCGCTGGCCACCGCTCGCGCCGCTGTCCCATCGCCTGCCGCGTCGTTTGGCCGAGCGCCTGCGCTCTCCCCTCCCTCCTCTGCTCTCTCCCTCTGTCAAGTGGGCCCGGCCCGTTGGTCACTCTCTCCGACCATAGGACCCACCTGTCTGTCCCTTGCCTTCAATGACATGTGGGCCCACTCAAAACTCTCTCCCACCTGACCAGTGGGGCCCATCCGTCAACAACCTCTCTCCCCCTTTCTCTCTCTGACCCGTGGGGCCAGCCTGTCAGCCTCCCATCCTCTCTCTCACCCGAGCAGTGGACCCCACTGTCAGCCCCTTTTCCCTCTTTGTCTCACTGCCTGTGGGCCCTGGATGTCAGCCTCTCTCTCTTGTGGTGATGTCATCCCTCCAATTAATTGCGTAATAATGCATTAAGGTTTGTTGTTTAGTTTAAAAACACCGTTAAACTTCTAAAATTTATATCTAATTCATCTTGTCTCCATTTACGTCCATTCTAGTTTCATTAAATCCAAAAAAATGCCATGAATTGATTAAAAATATTTTCTTTCTCTCTTTCAGTAGTTTTATAGTCTGTTTTTACTTGTTTTTCCTTGTTTGTCGTAGGTTTTGACCCCGTCGCAGCGCCGTTCGTTCCTGAAGTCGTCGCCGAAGTTCCTCGTGGGTATAAGCAAGGCAAGTGGCACCCTTCTTTGATCATATTGATCCCATGTTTATAAAATTCCCCGTTTTACATTCAAACATGCATTGTTTTATGCAAATCTATTTATTTTATTTATCTATTGGGCAATTACCCTTATTTATACCCATTGATTCTCACTCATTATTATTGTCATCCCAAGGTTAATTTGACTAGAATTAGGATTAGTCAATGCTTAACCATGCTTAGTTCAACTAGCTTACCAATTATCATTTAATTAATTGTTAGACTTAATAGACCTTTAATGGTTGTGATCATGATGAATTTTCCCGATGTGGATTAAATACAACTAAAATATTGCTTATGGTGGGCTATGGGTGCATGGTTTAGAGAGTCGTGCCCATGGCAATTAAGGACCGGTTCTCGAGAAACCCTGGAAGTCTTACACATACTAACCACAAGCCAAAATAGGCAACGGTGAGACTTGTAGTCTAGCTTGTCCCTATTCGATGTACCGAGGCAAGGGTGGGCGTGATGGAGTATGGACGGGACATCGTGGTGTAACGATGGCCTCCGCTGCTTCTGGATTCACCTAGGCACAAGAGGGGCTGCCCGACTTGGTGTAAAGGAGGGGGCGAAACCTGAAGTGTGGTGCTATTGTCTAGGGAGGGTTAGGTGAAAGGTCTTATCATGGTTTCTGTACTGAGGTATCGTGGTGATACGTTGGGACATGGTAACATGCTTGGGAGCCATGTCTTGTGGGTAAAGTTGTACACCTCTGCAGAGTAAAACTATTCAAATAGCCGTGCCCGCGGTTATTGGGTGAACTGACAGATTCACTGTGATTAGTTGAACCATTAATAACTTGATTAATTTTGGAACTGGTTTGACCCTATCAACTGGTGTAACGTTGGCAGTGGTTTGGGAATATCGCAACGTGGTGTAACGTCGGGCAGAGGGTTGACCCTGTCGCTACGTAGTGTAACATTCGACAGCGGTCTGGGCCTGTTGCAACGTGGTGTAACGTTGAACAGTGGATGGTTATTTTAATTCTTTACTTTACTCTTTTATTCAGTCTATTTTATCTACTGTTTTGCTAAATTACTGCCGCTTTATGCAAGTTAACCTTAGCCTATCCTTGTACCCAATTGCATTCATTATTCCCCCTCTCTTGGGTGTTACTTGTTGGGTACGGTGGTTTGTACTCAGCCTTGCTTAATTTTTTTCCCACCAGAGCAAGTGCCAGAGCCTGAGTCAGAAGATTGTTCCGAAGGTTGAAGTGAGGTTCAGTCTGCCGTCGAGAATGCCTATGGTGTGGAGCCATCATCGCTAGCCGAAGCTGAAAATTAGTTGGTTCTAGCCTTGTTTTTCTTTTCCGCTGCATTTCGATAGGTAATTGTTTTTATTTGTTTTTAAGTCGTAGAAACTGTGTATTAATTTGTCATAGTGTGTACTCGGGCTGATTCCTGGACTGAGATTAATGCATGCTATTGTTCAGAAATTGGTGTAAATTTCTAGGCGTGACAACTACAGTGTTAGCCTGACCAACAGCATGAACACTATCTGAATCAAACTCCATGGCACGCTGACCCCAGATGACAAGTTTCATCTTGCATTTACTACAACCAGGACAGGAGAGTATACAAAGACAGCCATGAGAATGAAGAACACCACAACACAAGTAACAATGGTCAAGCAAAATGAAAGAAAGGAGAGCATATGCGAGGTCCTTTAAAACAACGACATTCTTAGGTGTGTCTGATGTATTTGATGCCATCCTAACATACGCCAGCTTTGACACGCCGATGATCATACCAATGATATCTACGCAGGAACATATAAGATACACCATAAGAAGATAAGAAGCATAGCAAACGAAACCGGTGTACACGCCTGCAGACAGGAATGAACCAGTGAAGAAATCCTGAGCGCTGATGAGTTGACTGAGCTCCGAAAACGACACCAAAGTGAACACATGGAGCAGGAAATCAGCAGGCATATCGGCAGGTTCTTGCACACAGGTCCATGGAGTGAACTTGATCATATACTTATTGGGGAAGGGCTTGAAGGGAGGTTTACTGGGAATGATAAGGAACTTGCTAAACTCATACACCTTCCCTTCCTACACAGCTGGCTTGATGTCACGCCCAGAAATTTACACCAAATTTCTGAACAATGGCATGTATTAAATCTCGGTTCAGACATCAGCCCGAGTACACACTATGACAAATCAGTACACAGTTCCACGACTTAAAAACAAATAAAAACAATTATCTATCGAAATGCAGCGGAAAGAAAAAAACAAGACTAGACCATCTAATCTTCAGCTTCAGCTGGTGATGACGGCTCCACACCACAGGCATTCTCGACGGCGGACTGAACCTCCCTTCAACCTTTGGAACAACCTTCTTCTGACACAGGCTCTAGCACTTGCTCTGGTGGGGGAAAAATTTAGCAAGGTGAGTACAAACCACCGTACTCAACAAGTAACACCCAAGAGAAGGAGAATAATGAATGCAATAGGGTATCAAGGAATAGCTAAGGTTAAATTGCATAAAGCGGCAGTAATTTAGCAAAAGGCCCAGACCGCTGTCGAACGTTACACCACGTAGCGACAGGGTCAACCCTCTATCCAACGTTAAACCACGTTGCGACAGACCCAAACCACTGCCAACGTTACACCACGTTGCACAGGGTCAAACCAGTTCCAAGATTAATCCAATTATAAAAGGTTCAACTAATCCCAGTGAATCTGTCAGCTCGCCCAATAACCGCGGGTACGGCTATTCGAATAGTTTTACTCTGCAGAGGTGTACAACTTTACCCACAAGACATGGCTCCCAAGCATGTTACCATGCCCCAACGTATCACCACGATACCTCAGTACGGACACCATGATAAGACCTTTCACCTAACCCTCCCTAGACAATCGCACTGCACTTCAGGTTTCACCCCCTCCTTTACACCAAGTCGGGCAGTCCCCTCTTGTGCCTTGGTGAATCCGGAAGCAGCAGAGGCTTTCGTTACACCACGATTGCCCATCCATACTCCATCACGCTCACCCTTGCCTTGGTACGTCGAATAGGGACAAGCTAGATTACGAGTCTCACCGTTGCCCATTCTGGCTTGTGGTTAGTACGTGTAAGACTTTCAGGGTTTCCTGAGAACCGGTCCTTAATTGCCATGGGCACGACTCTCAAAACCATGCACCCACAGCCCACCATAAGCAATATTTTAGTTGTATTAATCCTCAACGGGATATTAATAATGATTACAACCATTAAAGGTCTATCAAAGTGTAACAGTAATTAAGTAATAATTGGTGAGCTAGTTGAACTAAGCATGGCTAAGCATTGACTAACCCTAATTCTAGTCAAATTAACCCTGGGATGACAATAATAATGAATGGGAATCAACGGATATATTGGTAAATGCCCAATAGATAAATAAAGTAAATAGATTTGCATAAAACAATGCATGTTTGAATCTAAAGCGAGGAATTTTATAAACACAGGTTCAATATGATCAAAGAAGGGTGCCACTTGCCTTGCTTAGACCCACGAGGAACTTCAACAACGACTTCGGGAACGAACGGCACTGCGACGGGGGAAAAACCTACAACAAACAAGGCAAAACAAACAAGACAGGCTATAAGACTACTGAAACAGAAAAAAAAACTATTTTTAATAGATTCTTGGCATTTTTCTGGATTTAGTGAAACTTGAATGGACCTAAACGGAGACTAGATGAATTAAATGTGAATTTTAGAAGATTAACTGTGTTTTCAACTAAACAGTAAACCTTATTGATTTATTGTGCAATTAATCGGAGGCATGACGTCAGCACAGGAGTGAGAGGAGGCTGACGGCTGGGGCCCATTTGTCAGTGGGAGAGAGGAGAGATTGAGGGGATGACACGTGGGCCCAGGGAGGAGAGGAGAGAGAAGGGAGGGGGTGGCTGACGGGTGGACCCCGTTGGGAAGGGAGAGAGAGGGCAGGGTGTCCGGCTGGCATGTGGGCCCCACTAGCTGGCCACACAGAACAGTGAGGAGGGGGAGGACGGCTTCGGCCAGGCGGAGGAGGGCGGCGGCATCCGGCGAGGAGGACGGCGGAGGACGGCGGTTCCGCGGCGGCGACGGCGAGGCGATGGAGACGGCCCCGAGAGGGTGCGTCGGCGGCAGCAAACGGCACGCGCGCGCGACGACGACACACTGGTCGACGACGGCGGCCGAAGTGAAAAAGAGGGAGGAAGAGAGAAAGGGAGAGGCTCACCGGTGATGAGAACGGCGGCAGCAGGTTGGCGTGGACAAGGCGGAGGTGGCGTGCGGCTCAGAGCGGTAGCGTGCGACGGAATCAGGTGGCGGCGGCATCGGCCGAGCGTCACGACGTCGAGCAACCAAGGCGAGCCGTGGCAGCGAGGACGACCATCAACGCGAACGCCCCCAGGCGCGGCCGGCAGCGGCTCGGGGCAGCGTCGCGGAGGCGACGTCGATGGCGGGGAGTGGCGACAGTGCGGCGACGGTGCGACGTCGTGCGGCGCGGCGGCAACGACCGAGGGGGCCCGCTGTGGTGACGGCAAGGCGAGGGAGATGGCCAGAGCGTGCGAGGTAGATCTGCGGCATCGGCAGAGATCGCTTGGCGGCGCTAGCACGGCGGTGCGAGCGCGAGCCGAAGGGGAGCGAGCGGTGGCCGAGGGGAGGATTTTAAAGGTGGGGGCCGACGCGAGCGGCACGCGCGGCCAGCAGAGGCAAGGTGAGGCAGCAAGGGGTGCGGCCGACGGTGTGACGTGGAGAGGCCGATGGCGTGGCGTGGCGGGGGAAGCTGCGCGCGTAAGGGCGTGGCGCGACCGGTGGCAACCGGCGACGGCGACGGCCCTTGGTGGCGCATGGGGAAGGCGGTGTTCGGCCACGGCGATCAGCGGCGTGGTCCCGACGGCGGTGAAGCGCAGCGGTGAGAGGCGAGCGCGAGAGGGAGCGAAGGGGACGGCAGCGCGGCCAGGGGAGGGATTTAAAGGTGGAGGCCGGCGCGTAGGGTGGGGAGGTAGTTAGTGGCGGCCGGCGCGGGCGCGGAGGAGGCGAGGAGGTTGTTAGGGTGGCGGCCGGCGGTTGCACGCGGCGGTTAGCGGCGCGGGAAAAGCGGCGGCCAGTGCGCGCGATGGTTCTATGGCGCGAACATGACGCGGTGAGGCTAGGTGGCGCGGCACAACGCGGCGAGCCAAGGGCGGCCGGCGCGACGGTGGAGCACCATGACCGCAAGGCGAGGGCACGATGGTGCTAGCGCAGGCGAGGCGCTGCCGTGCGTGGCGAGGCCGTGCGTGGCGAGCGGCTCGGCGGCGGTGCACATGAGGCATGCCTTAGCGAGGAGGTGCGCGGCGGCGGCGCGAGCGCGACCGGAGGAGGACAACGGGCAGGCAGCGGCGCACGCACGGCCACGAGGACGAAGAGGCGGTGGGGCGCGGCGATAGCAATGAAGGGAGGCCGGCGGCGCGGCGGAGGGTGGCGACCGGCGGACGGCGGCGCGGACAAGCGGGCGGCGACGGGTGTGGGAGAGGTGGCGTGGCTGGGACGCGACGGCGCGGCGGCGAGGGCGCGATAGGCTTGGCGAGAGCGGCGGCTTGGCGCAAACCGGCAGAGCGACGGCGCGGGCGCGCGATCGTCGTCCAGCGGCAAGGGCACGCAGCAGGCGGATGCGGAGGCAAGGATGCGGGCACGGAACGTGCCGAAGGCGGCGGCGACGAAAGGGAGCACGAGGGAAGAGTGAGGTGGTGGCGTCGGCCAAGCAGCGACGCAGCATGGCGGTCGAGCGGCGGACGCGACCGGAGCGGCGACACACAACGACGGCGCAACCGGAGCAGTGGCGCATGACGATGGCGCAACCGAAGCGACGGCGACACAGGCGCGGCGAGGGAGAGCAGCAGCGCGATGGCGCCGACGCGGTGGCGAAGCGGTTCGGCGCACGTGAGTGGCACATAGCTCGGTGGCCAAGTGTCACGCCCGGAGTTTTGTCCTAAGCCTAAAATCGTAAAAAGAAATTCGTAAATAACCATTGGTTTAATTAACTCAGGAAAAATCCCTCTAAAAGGAATTTATTTAATTAAATCGAGGCTCGCAAATCGATTAACTGGATTTAAATTCAAATTGCAAAACAATAAAATTTGATCAAACAAATTAATTTAAAACTCGGCAAAAGTGGGGTTTTCCTTTTTCCCTCCTTTTTCCTTTCTTTTTCCCTTCCTTCCCAAATTGGGCCGAAGTCCAATTTTCCTCCCTTCCTTTTCTTTTTCCTTTTTCTTTTTCCTCTCCTCCTTCCCGGGCCGGCCCAGCCGAGCCGGCCTTCCGCTCCGTCCCCGCGCACGCGCGCGCCTCCTCCCGGTCAGGCCGCCTCGGCCTAGCTCGCCCGCTCCCGCGCCCACGCCGCCTCCCTCTTCTCTCGCGCCACTGAAAGGTGGGGCCCACCTGTCAGTGACCGAAACCCCGCCTCCGCGCCAGCCCGCGCCCGCGCCGCGTCGCGCCAGCCGAGTCCGCCGCCGCCCCGAGTCCTCCGCCGCACCGCCACCGCAACCGCCGCCACCGAGTTCGCCGCGTCGTCGACTCGGTCTCCACCGGCCGCTCCGCCCTAGCCGGTGCCGCCACCCTATAAAATCCCCGTGCCGCTGCCCCGCCGCCACTTTCCCCCTCCACCCGAAGCTTCCCTCCGTCGCCGTCAGCCGCCGATCTTCTTGTCGGCCGTCGGACGTCGCAGCCCACCCGCGTCACCACCGCCGCCTCGTCTTCGCCGACCTTCCGCCGGCCTTCGTCGCCACCGGTGGTCGCCGAGCTTCGTCGCCGCCCCTTCGTCCCTCCCGCCGCCGTGCCCCGTCGTCTCGACGCCGTTGGCCGGTCTCGCCACCGAACGTCGCAAGCCGTCGCTCGTCCGCGTCTCCACCTCCGCCTCATCCTCGCCGACTTGCTGCCGTCCTCCGTCGCCGTCAGTGAGCCCTCCCCTCCTCTCTTCCTCTCTTTCTTCCACCGTCGCTGGGTCCCCTCGCTGCCGCGCCGTTGCCAAGTGTCGTGCGCTACCGCCGCGTCACTGCCGCATCTCCGCCCGGCGACGCCGTCACCCCGCGGTCACCAATCCATCGCTACCGGTTCTCAGGAAACCCTGAAGGTCTTACACGTACTAACCACGAGCCAGAATGGGCAACGGTGAGACTCGTAATCTAACTTGTCCCTATTTGACGTACCCAGGCAAGGGTAGGCGTGATGGAGTATGGACGGGCAATCGTGGTGTAACGAAAGCTTCTCCTGCTTCCGGATCTACCAAGGCACAAGAGGGGACTGCCCGACTTGGTGTAAAGGAGGGGGTGAAACCTGAAGTGTGGTGCGATTGTCTAGGGAGGGTTAGGTGAAAGGTCTTATCATGGTTTCCGTACTGAGGTATCGTGGTGATATGTTGGGACATGGTAACATGCTTGGGAGTCATGTCTTGTGGGTAAAGTTGTACACCTCTGCAGAGTAAAACTATTCGAATAGCCGTGCCCGCGGTTATTGGGCGAACTGACAGACTCACTGGGATTAGTTGAACCCCTTTTTTATTTAATCTTGGAATTGGTTTGACCCTGCGCAATGTGGTGTAACGTTGGCAGTGGTTTGGGTCTGTTGCAACGTGGTTTAACGTTGGGCAGAGGGTTGACCCTGTCGCTACGTGGTGTAACGTTCGACAGTGGTTTGGGCCTGTTGTAACGTGGTGTAACGTTGGACAGTGGATGATTATTTTAATTGTTACTTTACTTTTATTTCAGTCTATTTTATCTACTGTTCTGCTAAATTACTGCAGCTTTGTGCAATTTAACCTTAGCCTATCCTTGTTACCCTATTGCATTCATTATTCTCCTCTCTTGGGTGTTACTTGTTGAGTACGGTGGTTTGTACTCAGCCTTGCTTAATTTTTCCCCCACCAGAGCAAGTGCCAGAGCCTGAGTCAGAAGGTTGTTCCAAAGGTTGAAGTAAGGTTCAGTCCGCCGTCGAGAGTGCTTGTGGTGTGGAGCCGTCATCGCCAGCTGAAGCTGAAGATTAGATGGTCTAGTCTTGTTTTTCTTTTTCCGCTGCATTTCGTTAGATAATTGTTTTTATTTGTTTTTAAGACGTGGAACTGTGTATTAATTTGTCATAGTATGTACTCGGGCTGATGCCTGGACCGAGATTTAATACATGGTATTGTTCAGAAATTTGGTGTAAATTTCTGGGCGTGACACCAAGTCACGGCGCGACAACTGCGACGAGCGGACGCGGCGTGACAGCGACGAGCGCGTGCGGCGGCGAAGCGCGGGTGCGAGGACGTGGCGCGCGACGCGGCGGCAACGGCCACGGTGACGGCGAGGTGGCAAGGCGCGGCGTAGGCACGAGCACGGCGAGGCGGCGGGGACACGACACGACTGCGCGGATGCGGCGCACGGTGGATGGTGGTGCGGGCAACCGAGGCGAGGCGACGACGCAGCGCGGCGGCTGGAGGAGGAAGACGGGACTGACAGGTGGTCCCCACCTGTCAGTGGCCCGGAGGAGGAGAGGGAGGTGGCCTAGACTTGGTGCGAGTGAGGTGGCATCTCGGCCGTGGCCTTCGGCCGGCCCAGTGTGGGAAGGGAGGGGAGGAGAGCAGGCCGAGCGGAGGGAGCGGGCTGGACGGCTTGGCCGGCGGCCTGCTAGCCTGGAGGAGAGCAGGCAGATGCGGACTTTGAGCGCCGGTTGGGACACGACTTGGGAAATTGCAGTCAGTACACGCATTCACACGACATAACCAAATCATGCACGAATTAGAGATTCGTACGACAAATTAGATCCGATACGTGAAACCGTGAACTGTTAGCGGCACAACGGCAGGAATTAACGACCCGTTAAATTGAGATTTAACGACTCGCTAAACTAGAATTAGACGACTTTAACGTTAAACCAATCTACTTGTACGAAATAGAATTTCATACTGTAGATCAATCTCGCGTTAGCTAATAGATTGGAAAACCTAAGCAATTGCACAGTAGATTAATGATAGATTGATTTGCATGAATAAAACGTATGCAAACCTGAGGTTTGGTGGAGAGATTAGCGACGGATTGCGGTTGTTCCCCGCTGTTAGGCTAGAAAACCTGAACAATTAAACGGTAGATTAATTTAGATTGATTCGCAAGAATAAAATATATGCGAACCTGAAATTTGGTAGAGAGAGACCAGCCGGCGACGTGCTGCGAACAAGGATGCCGCAGGGCTGCTAGCGGCTTGCTGCGCAGCTGCTGGGATAGGGGCGGCACAGCTGTAGCGGAGGCGGAAGAGGCGACTGGAGATGCACGGGAGAGGGAGACGGGGAAAAGAGGCAAGGCTGTAGGGGGGTATTTATAGGGGAGCTAGAGATAGATCTTGTTACGCATCCCCTATTAACAAGGAATAGGTAAGGTTTCAAGGGGATAAGAAATAGAATTCTAATTAATTGGAATTGATTTTTTTGGTGGAGACGGAGATGAGCCTGCATGGCTTGGAGAGGAGGAGGAGAGGATCGTACAGGGAGGAGGGGAGGTGTTCGGCCACGGGAGAGAAAAAAGGAAAAGAGAAAAAGAAAAAGGAAAAAGGAAAAAGGGAGAACGGAAAAAGAAAAGAAAAAGGAAGGAGGGAAAAAAGAAATTGCCTCCAATTTTGCCGATTTTTGTTATGTTTATTTAAGCAAATTTTATTGACTGCAATTCAAATTTAAATCATGTTAATAATTTAAAATGCTTTCGGGATATTTTAGAATATCCGAAAAGCTTCCAATTAATTAAATTAATTTATACACTGGGTTTTTTCCTGAACTTTAATTAACAAATTATTTTTAATGCATTATTTAATTAATTCTTGGCTTGTGTAAAACTTAGGGCGTGACACTTGAGCTTCCCAACATCGCAGCTTGCAATTTCTGTACACATAGCATTACCCTACAAAACCAACAAACGGCGTGTAAGCAGAGAGAACAAACAAATACCATAAAAAGAACAGAGGCGAAAAGCGAACCTCCTGATCAACAAGAACAAAATCAACGTGCAAGGGTGGTTGATCATCGCGACCACCACAATAGGCCCACATTCTAGCAACGCGAACACGAACCTTCCACTGTTTGCTAGCGGGAGAGACGGCGGACAAAAGATGAAGGGTCATCTGTAAGGTAGATAAGGAGAGCGTCTTATAGAACAGGCAAGGATGGCTAAATCATATAAGGAAACAACGCATAACATAACCACGTGATGAGCAAGAGGAGTAAACATAGCTCGTAAAATCAAGCAACTAGAAACGCACCACATAAAGACAAAAGGCTGGGGAACACAAAATTATGTAGATCAAAAACCGAACAAACAAGCGGTAACAAGGCCATGAGCAGCAAAGCGGAAAGGTAACTAATATTAGGCAGACGGCACAAGGAGACTACAACAAACAGTAACACAACAATGAAAGGAGCAAACAGAACACCTTGTAGGGGGAAATAGGAGGAGCATGCACACATTGATCAGTAGAAAAATAAACACACACGCAACAGAACAATGAATATATAGTAGGCACGATATAAAGGACAAATGCGAACGATCAGTTAGGCGAAGGGAAGACCTCGCGAAACACAATATTCCTAGTGTACGAGCAACAGTTGCCATTGTCATCCTCAATCAGAATTTTCAATCTAGAATGAGAAGCGGCATGGGATAAAACGACATAAAGGTGGCCATGTGAGAAAACATGATTCCTAAGATAAATTCCAATGCAAGACAGACTTTGCCCTTGGCTTTTATTAATCGACATAGCATAGCAAACACGCAGAGGGAATTGACGACGCTCCAGTGTAAAAGGCCATTTCTTATTGGATGCGGTGAGAGTTATCCTTAGTATATAAACCACCTGACCTACATTAGAACCAGCTATGATACGAGCCTGAATCATCCTATCGCCTAAATTTGTTACTATCATCCGTGTACCATTGCAAAGACCGGCACTTTGATCTAAATTCCTCAGCAACATTACAGGGACGGCTTTCTTTAAACAGAGAGTATGGTCAAGGAAATTATTGACTGTCACGCCTAGAAATTCCTCACACGAATTTCTGAACTTAATTGTGTATTAAAATCCCTATCTAGGACCAACCAGGGTACACAAAAAGACAATGTTGATTACATAACCATTCGTTCTTAGAAACAACTGAAAATAACATTTAATCTAACGAAAATGCAGCGGAAAGGATAACGTAGACTAGCTCCAGCGGGCACGGCTCTAGTCCACAGGCAACACTTCGACGGCGGAGCAGCTCACTCCTAGGAGTCACCTCCATCAGACACAACTTCTTGCTCTGGGGGGACTTACGCAAGGCTGAGTACAAACCACCGTACTCAACAAGTAGCAAGGAATAAGAGTAATAAATGATGCAACAGATCACAAGGAATAGGGTATGGTTAGTTGCAATAAAGAGGCATTTAAATAAATAACATAAGTTAAATCAGAAAGGTAATAATTAAGTAAATAAATCAGTAAATAAGTGAATAACATTTGTAAAAGCACCAACATCACTGTCCAACGTTACACCATGTTGCAACAGGCCCAACCACTACTCAACGTTACGCCACATTGCAGTAGCCTCAAGTGAAAGCCAGTTTACTCAAGTCATTAAAGGTTCGACTAATCACAGTGAAGCTGGCCACGGCTATTCGAATAGGTTTTACTCTGATCAGAGGTGTACTCCTATACCCACAAGACATAGTCCCACTACACTTGAATGTGCACTGACATACCACCATGGCATACTAGAAAAGAAACTATGATAGACCCATCGCATAATGTAACACTCCTAAAATTTGCTAAGTTTTAAAACCGTTTTTATTTTCTTATGAGCTTTAAAAATTCATGCGTCGAGTTTTTCATTTCGTTCAATTTTGAAAAAGTTGCTTGTTGTTTTGGTTTGTCTTTCTTTCGTCATTTTCGTTTCCTTTCGAAAGTGCAAAGTTCCTTCCCAAATTCTTTAGTTCACGGATGAATCCGTCCCGTCTTCATCCGCCCCGTCGCCGGATTTCGTTCCATCTATTTTCTCCCCTCGTTACCGACCCGTTTGTTTGGGATCGGCCCAAACCGGTATATCTCATTTTCCTTCGGTCCAACGCCCACAGCCTCCAACGAACCGACATATCCAGCGTTGTCTTGCTCTCTACCACCTACATCGTTAGAAGCTGCAACCGACATCGTCACCATCGTCATCTTTTCTTGCCACGCACCTGCTTGCTGCGCCCACGCGTCGCCTCAAACCAAACCGACTCAAAATGAACCGACCTTCATCGTTGCATCTGTACAAATACCAAGCCAGTTCACCACCGTCAGCATGGTTTTTTTTCTCCATCTTCCTCCTCCGTTTGTCCCTCTAGTTGCTGCCAATAGAGAACAAAGTCGTTGTGACCTTCCTCTCATCCCACCCGAAGCAGCGCCGCCCCCACGACCGGAGTCGCCGCAGCTTGTTTAAAGTTCACCGGAGTTCGAGTTTTGGTCACCGGCGTTCCACCGCGAAATCCATTGCTCTCACTGCTCCACCTCTAAAATTAGTGGTAAAAATGGAACATAGACCTTCCATTTCACCATTCCCCTCTCTTTCCCGGCGAAATCGTCGCTGGAATCACACCGGAGTCACCACCGGCGGACTGCCCCTGCTATCCTCTGTTCACCGCTGCCGGCTGCACGGCGCCATGTCGCCTCGCGCCGTTCTGCACCCAGCTACTAGCCCTTCTAGTACCACCACCCATCCTGGAACCTCCCCACCACCGCACCCTCGCCGGAACTTCGCCGGAGCACCGCCGGAGCGGCTGTCTCCGCCGCCTGTTCATGGCCGCCGCTGCCACCCTTGCCTGCTGCCTCCCAGCCGCCGCTACCGAGGGGAACCGGTCCCCCTCGGCCTCCTGCCACCCGATCTCGCCTCTCCCCGGCCGGAGCTGGCCTCCCATCACCGGCGCTCCTCCATGGCTGCTCCCTGTGCACGAGAGAGAGAAAAGAACGAAGCAGAGAGAAAGAAAGGAACGAAGAAGAAAGGGAGGAGAGAGAAAATAGAGATTTTCCTATTCGAAAATAATTCGAAAATTCCTATTTTCACGTTAAACCCATTTACCCATCCATTTGACTTCCGATTCCAAATCTGAGACCTATTCTAGACTTCTTGAATTATTCTGAGTCCAATGAAACCACTTTCATCGCCATCCGAGCATCCGTAGATGCGACCCTAATTTTGGCTTCTGGGGTTTGCGACTGTTAAAAATTCCAAAAATTCCAAAATTCATTCCTAGCATTCTTTCCACCTTTTTATGCACTTTCTAAAGTTCTGGTGTTTATTTGGAGTTAATCGCTTATCTATTTTATTTTATTTGTGTATCGATAGACTGCGACGCCGTTGATCCAGAAGGAGTCGGATCGGAGTTCGTCGCCGACATCTACGACACCACAGTTGCAGGAGTGAGGCCTGGGACGAGTATGTCGACCCTGAAGGCAAGTCAAGCATCCTTTGATCATATTTGAACCTAATCTAGAGCTAGGTCATATTTTGGGTAGTTGTACTTACCTTGAAGTACATATTTAGCTTGCATGTGTTAATTTATTAAATTATCACCTTAATTAGCAGTTACCCATTTATTATATTGCTTTAAATATTGCCATACGTTGATATTGTGCTTGTTATGCCTTGATAGCCCTGGTTTAGAATAGATGATTATTATATGGCTATCATTATTTTATGTGAAAGCATAGATATTATCTAGTTTATTTGAAAAGCTATAAGGACTTAACCACCTTATGCCAGTATATGTGACATAGTTTACACCCATCCACACGATCGAGATATTCGGCCATAGCATATACTGCTCTAGTGAATTGATGATCTACAGCCTATCTGTGTATATGGCAATATCAGCCTTAGGTGTGTACTGGCCATTGATTGTTGTGAGAATTGTATGAGTGAGGGTGCTGCGTGTACCCAAGGCGTTGTGTATGCCCAAAAGAGGTCAGGAGGAGCTGGTGTGCCTCTGAGACGCTCAATAGCGGGTGGAAGTTGTGGCGGGGTTGGAACACACCCCCTCCGCGTTCGAGACGGGGCCAATAGCCACAAAATCCTATAACCCGCTAGGTGGATCTTAGATGAACTTGGGGCAGTATTGTGTTATGTTATTCATAGCCTGGCTAGCTATGGGTATCGTGTGGGTAAAGCTGGGTAGACGCTGCAGAGTCGTTTGGTATTCGAATACGTCGTGCTCCCGGTTAATGGAGATATGTCTATGGGTGAATCCAGTGTGTTGGCAAAAAGGTAGATTTGGAGTTATTGTATAACATGGTAGATGAATAACATAAAATGATGGTTATACTCAATTATTATACTGGGTTATTTTTGGGTATATTTGTAAACTACTGTTAAGGTTAGAGAGTTGAACCAGTTTTCTTCCTTTGTTAACTATGCATTACTATTTTACTACCTTCCCTGCTTGGCTTGTGGAGTACTTGTGTACTCAGTCTTGCATACTTTTGGCTTCAGTTGGTCGGGGTGAAGTTGCAGGTGGAGTTGAAGAGTTACAGAACCCACAGGAGTGGGACGAAGATGAAGGCTTCGATTTTTAGGTCGACTCTACGCTCAGGCTGTTCCTGTGGTGCAGAGTTGCGTCTTTTGTTTGTAGTGTAAGGCTGTAGGGCCGTTGCGTGTGTTTTAGTTTAGCTGGAGTTGTATTAAAACCTCGTCGATTTGTATAATTAGTCGAACTAATGTTTCCATATCATTCTGTGCGTAACTGAACTTCCTGGGCGGTTACGTGAATCGAGGGACGCTTGGATTCAGTCCAGGATCGAGCCCTCACACATAACCCTCCCTATTCAATCACACCACACTTCAGGTTTCACCCCCTACTTTACAGCAAGTTGGGCAGCCCCCTCTTTGTCTAGGCGAATCCGGAAGCACCATAGGTCATCGTTACACCACGACTCCCATCCATACTCCATCACACTCACCCTTGCCTGGGTACGTCGAATAGTTCGCAATTACACTTCAAATCCCACCGTTGCCCATTCTGGCTTGTGGTTAGCACGGAAATAACTTTCAGGGTTTCCTACGAACTGGTCCTTAATTGTCATGGGTGCGACTCTCAAAATCTTGCACCCACGACCCACCATTATAAATATTTTAGTTGGCATTAACCCTCACCGGGTATTAAATGATCATCATCAACTATCTAGAACTAGCAATGGTTAATGTGTGATCCCATGAGCTACTTGTTCTAAGCACGGCTAAGCATTAACCTAGGCTTAATATCTATTCAAATTACCACAGGTATAACATGAGTAAAGAAGTATAAACAACGGCATAATAATAGGTAACTCATAAAATAAATACAATAAATACTTTAATCGAAACAATGCATGTTTGAATAAATAAAGCAGAGATTTTGCAATAATGGGTTCAATATGATCAAAGATGAATGCAACTTGCCTTGCTCTGGTCCTTGGGGTACCTCAGCAACGATTTCGAAGTAAATCGGCGCGTCGACGGGCTCCGAATCTAAGCAACAAAGCACAAAAATAAATAAAACAAACACAAACTCTATTGAAACAACACAAGAAAGTATTTTAGTGGATTCTTGGCATTTTTTTGGATTTACTGGAACTTGAATGGACTAAAACGGAGACTATATAAATTAGTTATGAATTTTAGAAGTTTTCTAGGTTTTTAGACTAAACAAATATTCCTACATAAATCTATTGCGCACTAAAGAAGGCTGCTGACGTCAGCGAGGAGAGAGGAGGAGCGGCTGACAGGTGGAGGTCACCTATCGGTGAGGGAAGGGGAGGATGAGGAAATGACACGTGGGCCACGGGAGGAGAGAGAGGGGGAGATGATGGCTGATGGGTGGCGTCCACCCGGCAGTGAGACATAACAGAGAGGGCGATGGCTCTGGCCAAACCAAGGGGAGGGCAGCGTCGGCCGGCAGCGAGCGGGCGGCGAGGGCGGAGATGGCGCGGGCCCGACAGCAGTGGCGCACCGCGGTGACCGGCGGCGAGGCAAGAGCGGCGGCGGTTGTCGAACAGAGGAGGGGAGGCAGCGGCTCGGGAAAAGGCGTCGGCCGGCGCGACAAAGGGAGGTGGGGACATACGCCGGTGGCGACGGCTCGACGACCGCGTGGCGATGGCGGAGACGTGCAAAGGCGTGGCGGTGGCGGGAGGCAGCGCTTGGTGTCCGGCGACGACGTGCGTGGCCCGGCGGCGGCGACGGTAGGAAGGGAGAGGAGGAGGAGGAGTTGGGGGCGCTCACCATGACAGCGAAGGCGTGGACGCGCCGGCATGATAGTGGGACGCGAGATGACGGCCAGCGGCGAGGAAGGGCAGCGGTGACGGTGGGGATCGATCGGCGGCGGCGAGGGGGTCGGGCGCGCCGGCGGCTCGGATGATGGGGAAAGAGGCGGCGGCGCACGGGGGTGCGGCATTTAAAGGGAGGGGTGCATCGGCTAGGGCAGACGGCGGTTAGTGGCCGAAATGGCCACGACGAGGGAGGCGGTGGTAGTTGCGCGACGGTAGGAGAGTTCGGCTCGGCGGCAGCTCGGACTCAGTCGGCGCAGGGAGGGGAGGTGGACTTCGGCGGGGACGCGCAAGGGTCGAGCAGGCCAGCTGGCGGGGGCCAAGCGGGCTGCCGGTCCAGGCGGGGAGAGAGGAGGGTGCTAGGGAGGAAGGAAGGGGGATGGGCCGAGCGGCTGCGGGCGGCCCGATTGAGGAGGAGGAGGGAAAAAGGAGAGGGGACAATTGGGCTGTGGCCCAATTCGGAAAAAGGAAAAAAATAGAAAAAGGGAGAGGGAGAGGGAAAAAGAAAAGCCTCACTTTTTGCCGGGTTTTAAATTACTTTTTGGAGCAAAATTTTGTACTCTATAATTTGAGTTTAAGTCCAATTAATGATTTGCTAACTTCAATTTAATTAAATTGATTCATTTTTAGAGGGGTTTTTCCTGAGTTAATTAAGTCGATTATTATTTAACAATTTCTTTTAGGATTTTAGGCTTAGGGTAAAACTCGGCGTGTGACATTGACTCTAATGGAATTTAAAAACTCAATCGGATAGAGGGTATCTAGGTCAGCACACGAGCCCTGTACTTTCGCTATAGAATCAAAACTTGTATAGTCTCTAGCATCACCATGGACATGCTGCAACATATATGAGTTAACAAGATCACACACATCATTAGTCGGTGAAATAATAGAGCACTCCTGCAGATAGGAAGGATCATCATAGCGCTCAGCAAAATGAACATAGACAACTTGGACAATGGCCGCAATCTTGTCATCATTGCTCATCACCAACAGATCATGAGGAATGTCGATCCATGTTGGCTCAGACTCATCCCCACAAACATACGAAGGCGCTGTACCATCACCGATAGAAAGGACCCATGCATTAAACCTATCGATCTCACCAGAAGGATCGGATCTAGTCGCACTGGATTGCAGCTGCATATTAATCGATAAATTTAGCATTCGGGCATGGGACCAAAGGGGAGAATTTGATATGGCTGCATCGACAGTCCTCGATCTAACAACACTATCAACAACAGGCAAGATCTGTCGGAAATCACCACCAAGGACAACAACAATCCCACCAAAAGGAACCGCTGCTAACGAAGGATCATTCTCAGCTAGGATATCACGCAAGGTCCTATCCAACGCCTCAAAATAACGCGTATGGGTCATTAAAGCCTTATCCCATGTAATCAGAGAAGTTGATTTCACTAAGTCAGCCAACATCGTACCACATTTTATGTTGCAAATTGTTAGGTCATCAAGATCAATAGGTATCTTAAAGCGTGAGTGAGCAGTGCGACCACCAGGCAATAAGTGCGAGGCAACACCCGATTACGCAACAGCGAGAACAATTTTTTTATTAGCTCTAAGATGGGTAACAATGCAATTCCACAGAAAGATTTTTCCCAGTCCCACCATAACCAGAGACAAAGAAGAAACTAGGTCTCTTCATCATAACAGCCTCAACAATAGAATTGTAAGCTTTTTGCTGATCAATATTTAGCCTCGCATGCAACAAAGGCGCACCTGAAGCTAAACTATCAACATCGTAGGCTAACTCATCGTCAATTAATCTATTAAACAAGGAACATGCATCACGTGAAGAAGCAAAAGGCAAACTATAGGTCGAAATGCGAGTGCCGTTCCGAACAAACAATGTGCTCAACTCCTCTAGCACCATTTCTTTAAGGATGGTATCAGTTAGCCTGCATGACTGATCCTGCAAGGTGTGCGGCAACCTATATGAAAGATCATCAGCCATAGGACGCCAACAGCGCTCAAAAAACCCAGCCTCATCACGGACACCACAATGGATAAGCATAAGTACAAACAAGGACCGAAGATGGCTAGCGGTGGCCCACCCTGAAGCCTCATCAAACGCAGTTGACCACTCCTTGTCATCACCGAGCAGACCTCTAGCAGCACACGCATCCTTGAATGTATTATACTCAACACCCTCATAGGTTCTGACGTCATGATAGCTCGTTGCACCCTTGGCATACCGAAGAAGCAAATGCAAATAATAAACCTCACCAGCAGAAGGATGCACACAATACATACGGCCAAGCTTGTAACCGTGTGAGCGCTTTTTCCAATACCTACCACTGTCGTCCCATGTGAACTGTGTTGGATAATCACAATACGTAAGATCCCGACCTTCTGGGAACCACCTATTTGCAGCAAACCACTCGGTCAACGCTGTTTTTTGGAAAAAAGAAGTTGACACAACAGAAGCTAAATTCCTATCTGCTGAGAAACAAACTGTATTCATATTTGGAAGATGGCAGGCCAGCCGCTCTACAACAGGGATTCTAAAATGTATATCAAATCCAAATATTCACGAAATAGATTCCTTATCACATAAATAACGGCACTCAATAAAATCAGCAATCTCATCCTGCAGCGGTCCCTCAGCAGAAACAGAACACCGACGTTTTTCCTAGGAACAGAAGAAAGTGTGTTTACATGAACAGATGCAGACTGCTTTCGTTTCTGTATCATAGCAAACTTAACATTTGCATGATCAGGCCCTTTTGTGACATACTTGAAGAGATACTTTATAATCTTAGACTTATTGCACTATTCAACATTTATATGAGCCTCAAATTTTCGCAGCAAATATTGTCAAGTCTAACCCTATTCTTCCAGACACACCGGCCATCATCACGATAGTTGTCTCTGAGCAAAAAGGCCTAGGGTATTTTTTGAACAAAGGTCATCCTTCATGCAAGGGCACCGCTTGTTCGCATTGCCACATGGGCCATGCATCATGAACTCCTCGACCAGCACATAGCCAAGCTCATCAACAGAAGGATCAGGAATCTCTGCACTAACGAATGAGTCGACAACAAAAGCGGAAGAATCGGCGCTTGGCCCATCATGCCAAACCAATATATGCACATGCGGAAGGCCCCTTTTCTGAAACTCGACACTATACAGCACTGCGAACACAATGCAAGCAACTAAGATGGAGACGCAAATAGAAGGAACCATAAGAAGAAAGGACAATAGAGACAGTGCAACACTAACCAGCACGGACACGGCCAAAAGGAACACCAGCCATGATATCAGATATCTCTTCATCAAGCTTCATCTTGAAAACTCTACAAACAACATCAGATCGATCGGCCGGGCGCTAGCCCGGCTCAAACACAAGAGCCTCTCTAATCTCACTCCATTTCGGGTTACACGTGAAAGTAACAAAAAATCAGGAGCACCATAGACACGGCAAACAGCAACCGCATCCTGATAGTTCTGATGAATGTATCTTCGACAACCCGTAAAACTTGCGGGAAGAATTCGTTTTGTCCCAATACTATTTCCATCTAAGCACCCCTTCCCAACCGCACATGCAATCCCCTGTAAACTCTCACACCTAAAATCATCCTTATGCTCAGCTATAAATGTAAGCCTGCACTTCTCAGTATAGGAAAAAGCATCGACCTGACCTTGAGAGGAAAGCAAGGCACAACATAGAAAAGGATTGAACTGATCAGGTCGATAATGACAACAAAAACAATAATGTTCCAACATAGACACTTTTGTGCAGACACCTGCATGGTACATATCACTTTCCTCATAGGATATGCCAAGCTAAAAACCGCGCTCAGCATAAGGAAACAAAAGCGGGTACTGCAATGCCATATAAGCAGGGTGCAAGCAAGAAACATGGTGGAGCGTGCCAGGCGTGCTCTGAACGATTATATCACGCTTATGATTCTCAAGAGAAAAATCACCAACAATGAGGCCAGTCAATTCATCGGTCGATGGTAATTCATACTGAACATGATCATTTCCATCAGCACCAACAATTCTAATCGCAAGTTGCTCATCCCCATGCTCAGCTAACCGATCCCTAGCAACCATGGATTTCTTCACAAGAGGATTGCACTCATCCAACATACGCACAAGGCTATCAACCACAGTAGGATCTAAACCACCATCACTGTCTCCTTCAGGAATGATAGCACGAATCCTATTGTGCACCTCGTTGCGTGTATCATAAATGTAGAGTTGGGCAAACTTGGGGTGACTGTTTTCATTTGGAAGAAGCGAGCCTATCCGATGATGAACCTGACCATTTATTTTAAAAATGCAGGGACCACCGCCCTGGTTAATGGAAGTATCAATATTAGCCCCCATAGACGTAAATGCGAACAGCGAATTGTACTGATGTATATGCCGCAAGAAATGCATGCTCTGAGGACCACCATCAAACCTAAGCAATGTTTTCAATGGCGCGAGGCTCTAAACACAGGAACAAACACTCTACCGCCCTTGCAGCAAAGCGTGTACACCATACGACGTTGAGTGACAACGGACTCTCTCTTGGACCGTTCCTGGTACCAGAACAGGGCACCGCAAAAGCGACAACAGTACTCAGGGCCATCGTAACAAGACCTTTCTTTAGAAGTCTCTATCAAGAGAAATAGAACAGGACGTGAATGAAGCAAATAGAAGCCAGGAGATGAACCAAGCTAAAAAAAGAAAAGAGGAAATAACCTTTTAGAAAGGCAACGTACGCAGAAGAGAATCTAGTCCGCGACGTGGAAGGCACGGATATAGGACGACGCCCTGCACGGGGACAAAAACCCTAAAACAGACCATATAGAGAGCACGGAAAGAACGAACAAGAAAGAAGAGAGGGAACCTGCCAAGGCCATACGCCTTATATCCATCTTCTGTGATCGAATTCTACGCCGTCTAGCACAATACAACGCAGGATACAGAGGGAAAAACCCATCATCTACACAAATGAACGGAGGGGAAAAACACGTGAACAGATGGCAAACAAACCAAGAAACACGAAGAACGTAACATTGTACGCACCCCGCCGTCTGAAAGCAGAGGCGTCCCGTACTACACCAACAGGAGATGAGACGGAAGAAAACGCTGCGCAGCAGGGGAGGGACAAACTTAGCATGCAAAAGAAGGGTCACAGAAGAACCCAGAGAGTAAAGACACAATGGAAACAAAACATACATGCAACAGGTGCGACCGAATCGTCAACCATAGGTCCCGCGCGCCGTTCACCAGCAGGAACAAAAGAACTGTCCTCCATAAGGAAGCGAAAATGACTACGTGCGCAGCAAAGCTAACCAATCAGCACGCATGAACATGCACAAAAGAAGCGGGAACAATAACCACAAACGGCAAAGAAAAGCACATGAACCGAACAGTAACAAGACCGAAAAAGGACAAACCTTTCCCGCGGCTGCGGCAACGACAAGAGCACTAGGGCAAGACCTGCATGAAAAACATGGGAAAACCCACAATGAGGCAGACATAGACAAAAACACAAACAGGATCAAGGAGAATAGAAAAAAGGGAAGGAGCACCCACCCAACCAGCACGCTGAAAGCAGACGATAGCAGCACCAGCAAGACATCGAATGGGTCGGCAGGGTACCTGAACGTGGTAGCAAAAGCGCGAAAGCAAAACGAATGCATAAAAAGAATGCAGGGTGAAAGAAAGGAGTCAGAGCAGAGAATGTAAGCGGGCACCGACCGAGCAGAGCAAGGCAAACAACCGCGCGAGACAAAAGGGATGCACCAGGCACAGACCACCGTGTACCAGCGAGACGATCGGCAGCAGCAGCCAATCAACCCATCATGCAAAGGAAAAAGACCGATGAACATCAAGAAAACAGAAAAAGGATGTATGATCAAAAAAGTTTCAAAACTCAAAAGCAAGAACGATGAAGCAGACGGATGAGGAACGTACCGAACGAATGGAAAAAACAACGAAGCGATGCAAAATCAAAAGGCTACGAGCAAACACTAGCACCCGTAGCGAAAGGCAACGTGAAGCGTACAGAACAAATAACCGAGAGAGAGAGGCGTGCGATTGATCCGCAATTTGTAGCTGAAAGAAGAAGCGTAGGAAAGGAGACGAGAGGAGCACACCCGTGCCACCGTCGGCAGGGCCTAACTGAGACGAAGGCCCACCACCCAGCGACTGCACCCAAGCCGTACCGGCGCACCACGACGTACAGACCATCGAGTATATCGCGTGAGTGCGCCACTACAAAGCGTAGCAGATGACACCACCGTCACATCAACGACAGTGCCAGTCACGGACCGCATGGATAGCAAAGAGGCTGCACAGGGGCCCCCTACCACAGCGTCCCACACGCAAGCCAAAGAAGCAACAAAAGCACATGAAGCAAAAAAACCCAGCCAATGAGCGGCATGGCAAGACCGCAACGAGCCGACGTTGCTTGGAACACGGACCCAAAAGCACCAACGGCTTACAAACGGGACCCATGTATACCGACTCCACACAGCAGCGACACAGCGAGACATAAAAGTTGTGCGCGACGAGATTTCCTTTGTACATAAACCATTTCTTTATGCCGGTGTACTTGGCTGTTTGTTTTCCAGTATACCTACAACTGCCCAGAAGCTTCTCAATTTCCTGTGGTTCGATGGGTCTATGAGTGGCAATAGCCAGATTTGTATGCCTAGTTGTACGAGCAGTGGCAAACTACAACATCATGGACCGGCCAGAGTTGGCAAGATTTCAAGGCAAGTTTGCTCGCCTCGCAGGGCATTATGTTTATGTCTACAGAAGAGTACAACATAGCATATAATCAATGGAGCACTTAGACTCTTTACTAAACATTTGTATCACAGACTATATGTTGTGTATGTGATGCACACTATGTTTCTATTATGGTTATGGACTTGATTATGTTTGTATGACGAACTTTATGTTATGGTTGTGGAGTTGAGCCTTTGGCGCTGTGGACTGTACTAGATTATTATGTGAATGTGTGATTGTTATGTTTGTTCTTAATTGCTAAATTCTTGTACTATTAGCAAAGGTCAGTCCAAATTTTTATGTTTTTACTCTACGACTCCTTAGGTTTAATTTCTTTTTTTTACCATAAGCCTCGCCTTCTTTTTCCCTAATTTCCCCCTCTTTACATTTTAGCTAAAATCGTGTGATTATCGCTCATGTTGTCATGGTTTTCAGTTGAAACCGTGCGATTATTGTCCCAAACCGCAATTTGCAAGCCCTCGCGATAATGTGATAAACAACGCGATATGGTGGCCGAAACCGTCACGATTTTGTTTGAATTTTCAAATTTGAATTCGTGTGGTTTTCCAGCGATTATCGTGATAATCGTCGATTATCATGCCTCCGCCCAGGAGCGGTTTGGAGTGCCTCCACGATAAATGAAACCATGATACCCACTAAAGATAATTAGCTCCGTTTGTTTTTCTGAGTATTGATGTAATCTGAATTATAAAAATAATTTGTAATAAATTATTAGATTATTGTATTGTGATGAGTTATTCTAATAATCTAGAGCTCATCTAATAAACTATTTTCTCTGTTCTTCTGGTCTTTCTTAGATTCATATGTGGGATAATGAATCTAGACATATATACAAAACATATACATTTGATACATAGATGAATATAGATAAAACTAAAAAAGTTTTATAATATGGAGTGGAGGAGTATATTACAATAATATAGAGCTTAGACTATTGCACAATAGAGTTAATTTAATAATCTAGATTTCAATAATCTAGAGCTCATATTATAGAAATAATAGCTTATTATAATCTAGAGTTAGATTATTATAATGTGATGAGGTCTTCCGAGGGCACTCTTTTTTCTATTATTAGGTAGCTAAAGAACCTACTATCCTTAGTTATTTTAAAATAATTACCCACATTGTCATCTATTACGTACTTCATCTAGAGTGATCTGACGCAATATATAGTACTCTATATGAAAATGTCTTCATCTTAATTGGTATAACTCACCGATCTTCATGTGACCCAAGGTTCCTTCTGAAGATGGGAGTGACGATGAATTAGATAAAGTTGATAGATTAATGGTAAAAATCTATTCCAAATTTGGTACTCACACCGTTTCATATTATAAGATTTTCTATGCATAGTTATCTATATATATAAATGAATTTAGGCAATACTAGATAGTCTTATAATGTGGAACGAGGGACTAGTAAAATGAGAAGAGTGAAATGGGGACCTTGTGATTTGCAAGGTTACACAAAAACAAAAAAAAATCAAAAGAAAACAAAAAAAAAGACAAATGATAAAAGGGATTATATGGAATATTAGAGGAATGGGTAATCCAGAAGATAACTAAAGCAACTTAAAGATGTTATATGAGAAGATAGATTTTGCGGGTATTTGAGAGCTAATAAAACAAGATTTCACTATGAAGCAGCTAGAAAGTTAAGGGAATGATAACAATGCACTTGGACTCCCTGAAAGGAAAATCAGGATGAATATTAGTGGGTTGGGACAAAAAAATTTCAATATAGTTGAAATTGGAAACATCAATTTCTATATTATAATTGTTGCACAAAACAAGGAGGGAAAGATGGTTTGGGATATGGTAATTGTTTATGGGGCAGCACAACAAGAATACAAAAGTGTTTTTCTAACCGAAATTGCTCAAATATGTAGGATAAAAAAACTCTAATGATTATTGGAGATTTCAATATTATAAGAAAATAAAAAGGATAAGAATAAAGTTGAAGTTACAATAAATGAAGCTTTATCTTTAATACTATAATTGAGCAAACAAATCTAAAAGAAATTGAAATGGGAGGAAGAAAAAAGACTTGGTGCAATAATCATGAAAACCCAACATATGAAACATCTATTTCAGCTTGATGTTGTAGACGAGCTCCTTGGCTTTCGCTTTGATTTTTCCGATTCATGTCATCGGAGTCGTCGTGCCAATCGGGGCGATGCAGCCGTCCGATGGATGAACGGTCAAGATCACCTTCGCACCAATGAAGTCGCCGCCGGTGGAGGGTAAACCCTAACCCTAGCCGTTCTCCCCTATCCCCTTTCTCTTCTACTCTCTCTTTCTCCTCCGGCGTGCCGGCGGCGGTAGGGAGCGGAGGCGAGCGGCGCGCTCGCGTGGACGGCGCGGACCGAGCGGAAGTGGATGCAGCGGCGGCCAGCGCCGCCAGCGTCGAGAGGAAGCGGCGGCGAGGGAGGCCTGCCGGCGGCAGTGGCGGAGAGGAGACGTCGACGCGGTGGCCCCTAGCCCGCGGCGGCGGTGGCCGGCGGCGACGGCGAGGGCGGTGCGCCGATTGCGCCGATGCGGAAGCGGCTGCCCGGTGAGTTCGCACAGCGACGATGAGGCTGTGCGGCATACACCGGCCACTACTTCAAATCTGTAAGAACTAATCCGATCTGTAAGAACAAATCTGTAAGAACTAATCCCCGATTGGGGATTTTTTTCTCGAAATTAGGGTTTCCAATTCTTATGGGATTTCGGGGAATTTCTTCGATCTAAGGTTTGTCAGCTTAGGGGTTGGTGATTGATTCAACAAACTTGGGCCCAATTTTTTTTTTTGCAAAACTCCACTGATAATAGTACTGATTGAAAAAACAAATTTGCCGAATAGAAACCGAATGTAACAGTGCGTGAACAGTAAAGAACAGTAAAGATGAACCCTAAAAATAAAATACGATCTGAAATAAATTTCTTTGCACCAAAAGTGGATCAATTCGAAGATTAGATAGCTTCTCCCAGGCATGATGGGATCCAATAAGGCTAAGTTTGCTCTGATACCACAATGTTGGGTTATTTCATCCAACGTTAATTTAATCTTAGCCTAATATTGATCACCTCTGCTAAGGCGGAATTAAATCGATTTTACTGGCCTTGTTGAGAAGCCATTGCGATTGAATCGATCTTTTTGCTCTCGTATTTAGTATTGAGTCTGATTCTATCGATCACCGAAACAAACTCCTATTATATCTCTTCTTTTCTTGTTAGAGTAGGACACAGTTAAAACAGTTATGTTATGGTGGATTTCGAATTTCTTATATCTGTCTCTATCTCTAATTCTTTTATCTGGTTCTAACCGAAAAATTAACCAACAGACGGCATCAACACCAATGCCAAGGTCTATACAGCAATTGCCACCGCCACCACCGGGGCCAACAATTTGCAGGATCCCAACTGCTGCATCGCGGAGCTGGCTGCCGCCGGGCGCATTTTGGATGCACGCAGGCTGTTCGATGGAACACCCGACCGGGACGTGGTGTCCTGGACGGCGATGGTCGCGGCGTACGTGCGCCAGGGCATGCTCAGGGAGGCGCGAGCGCTATTCGACCGCCCCGATGCACGCCGGAACGTCGTCACCTGGACTGCTCTGATGTCTGGCTATGCACGTGCGCACTGTGTTGATGAGGCTGAGGCACTCTTCGAGCGCATGCCAGAGAGGAACATCGTCTCTTGGAACACGATGCTTGAGGCGTATACCACAGTTGGCCGCGTGCAGGATGCGTATGCACTTTTCAATAGCATGCCAGTGAGGGATTGTGGCTCCTGGAACATTCTTTTGGCTGCACTTGTGCGATCAGGGAACCTGGAGAAGGCATGTCAGGTGTTTGAGAGAATGCCAGCAAGGGATGTCATGTCATGGACAACAATGGTTTCTGGTCTTGCACGGAATGGAAGCGTTGATGAGGCTCGGGTGTTGTTTGATGCCATGCCTAAGAGGAATGTTGTTTCTTGGAATGCCATGATCTCTGGGTATGCTCGGAACCACAGGATTGAGGAAGCGCTTGACTTGTTCACGAAGATGCCTGTTAGGGATGTTGCTTCTTGGAACATTATGATCACTGGCTTTATCCAGAACAAAGATTTGAAGAGTGCACGGGAACTTTTTGATGAGATGCCTAAAAGGAATGTGATCACTTGGACAACCATGATGAATGGTTACTTGCAATGCATGCAGAGTGAAATGGCACTAAAACTATTTAACTGTATGCTTGTTGAAGGAATCCGACCAAATCAAGTGACATTTCTAGGTTCTCTTGATGCATGCAGCAACCTTGCTGCACTCTGTGAAGGGCAGCAAATCCATCAGATGATATACAAGACATCATTTCAGTTTGATACTTTTGTGGAATCCACTCTAATGAACTTATATGCCAAGTGTGGTGAAATTACGCTTGCAAGAAATGTGTTTGATTTCGCAACGGAAAAGGACTTAATCTCATGGAATGGGATAATCGCAGCATATGCACATCATGGCTTTGGCATAGAAGCTATGCATTTGTACAAAAAGATGCAAGAAAATGGTTATAAACCCAATGATGTTACCTATGTGGGATTGCTTTCAGCGTGTAGCCACTCTGGTTTAGTTGATAAAGGGCTTAAGATCTTTGAATCGATGGTAAAGGATAGCTCCATTGTAGTGCGTGATGAACATTACACTTGCTTGATTGATCTTTGTAGCCGAGGTGGACGGCTTGATGATGCTAGAAGACTAATTAGCTGGTTTAAGATCAAACCTACATCAAGTAGTGTTTGGCGTGCCCTTCTAGGTGGATGTAATGCACATGGAAATGAGAGTATGGGTAATTTAGCAGCTAAAAATCTCTTAGAAGCAGAACCGGATAATGCTGGAACTTATGCTCTCTTGTTTAACATTTATGCTTCTGCTGGTAAATGGAAAGAAGCAGCAGAAATTAGGTCAGAGATGAATGTTCGAGGACTAAAGAAACAGCCAGGGTGTAGTTGGATCGAGGTGACAAATAAGATTCATGTATTTGTTTCCCGTGATAAATCCCACGGTGAATATGTCTTGATAAATGACTTGCTGCAAGATATTCATCACATTATGAGAGTGTCTGGTACTGTTCCCAGAGAACATATGCTTATTGATGAGGAGCTAGTAGGGATTTAAATAATGAGGCATGTCTAATTGATATTCCAGTACAAGAATTAGCGTAGACTGTAGAGGAGTTTGGACAGATGGGGACAGTGGTACCTTGACACCTTTACTAGCACAGCCCAATCCTTTATTTGCATTCCTTGTTGGATATGGACATGGGCTATTCTATTCATCGAGTGACATTCAAGATCTTTGCAGAAGACAATCTTTACTCACCAATTCTTGGATTCTACTTCGCTAATTCACATATAGTTGCTTTGTGCTGTCTGATGGCACCTGCTTTCTCAAGTATGTTATTTACCAGAATACCAATTCAAAGTTTACTCCTGTTATCTCGTCTATTCTGTTTCCCTTTTTAGAATTCTTTCCTAGTTCTAAGTTTCATCTATCCTGTTTCTTTCTGGTTACAGGTTACTACTAGTACTAACTAGTGGTTCAATCTCAAAAATATAAATTTGTTTGTATGTAAGCATATTTGTGAACTCATATATATTATTACCCGTTTCATAATTATAAAATGTTATATTTCTCTTTAGATTTATATGGATCATAATGAATCTAGGTATATATGTATATATATCATATTCTTGATTTATAAACAAATTAAGGTAGAACCAAGGCATTTTACGGGAGGAGTGCGCTTTAAGTGCATTTCAAAATGGAGAAATTTTAATTTCTAGATAACCAAATGCATGAATAGCAGTTCAATTTCTTAGCAACCATATAATTAATTTTTGAGACAATTGAAATAGCTTCAGACAAACGTAAAAAAAGTTAAGATGTTACGCTACTAATAGAATATGGAAAGTTAATACAGATAGAAACAGAGAGAGCACTGCTAAATGAAAATGGTATATATAGCTTGTATTTCAAAATGACACACTTAATTCATTTCTTCTATCCACAGACCTATCCCAACTATTTGTCCTATTTCTGGGCTAACAGCAACATCACACGAGAAACCCTTCGTACCAAGAAGGTAATTAAACTAGTAATTTTTCAAATTCTTTTGCAGTTTAATTATGGCATCACACCGTTCTAATTAATTTCTCCCGATGTTGATAACATAGGGAACTGTGGATGAGTGGGTGAGGTGCAATGACGATGGACTACTACCTTATTCTTCGGACCTTGGGAGCATTATTAAGTACCATCATAATCTTACATCTAGAGGCTATCGAGTCTTGGTATACAGGTAACTAAGGTCCTTAATTAATTTGTACGTTTTGAAGTCACGAAACGGCTGATGTGTAGGCACGGTGTGTAACTACATGCGTGTGCACTTATAAAATAAGCTATGTTAATTAGCTGATACCAAGGTTAATAAAAAAAATATAAAAAATGATTTTATTTAATAAATGATGAATGAATGAATGAATGAATGAATGAAGGTGTAAGGGTAGATGGGGGTAAACGAATCTTGAATGAGAAGTGATTGATGAGACAAACAGGTGTGTGAATTATACTTGAAATAATTATATTTTGGTACAACATTTATATTCTAAAAATGCTTATATTTTAGACGGAGACATTTCTGTAGCTATTTATTGATTATAATATTTGTGACATCTATTTATTTAGCTCTCGATGAAATGCATGCGTCATTTACAAAGGGAAATTTGTTTTTTCTAGCGTTCTCGTCTTGCACCGTTAGATATGTGCACATTACCATTGGTGGTTCATGGGATATGCCAAATCTCATATGATTATGGTTAATTCAGTGATATTTCAATGGTTTTGATAGTTGGAGGTGTAAAACTTCAGTCTCATATTTTCGTTTCTGTCTGTGCTCATAAGATAAAATTTGAATTTCAATCTTAATCTTAAATTTAGAGTTGATTTTGGGGTTTTTCGTTATAGTTTATTTTTCAGCTTTTGCTTATAGATTATTAAGAACATGTATATGAAAGTTCTATTCACACAATATTTTTTATTTGCAAATATATTGTTTTGCCTTTTCTCTTAAAAAGCCAAACAATGACCATTAGAGATTAGTTGATCTCACATGGTTGATGTTTATCATTGTTTGAGAATAGGGGTTGGACTTTATGTAGTATGGCGACTTTTACAAGTTAGAACCACAAAGATGGTAGTTTCTTTTGGTTTTTCAACTTTTTTTCCTAGACAATAGGCTTTTCATTCAACCTCTTAATTATTATTTTTCTTTCATGTACAGTGGCGACCACGATTCCATCGTTCCTTTTCCCGGCACACAGGCCTGGGTGAGATCACTCAACTATCCAATTGTGGATGACTGGAGAGCCTGGCATATGGATGGTCAGTCCGCAGGGTGAGAATTTGTAACTTGATTTACAGAAGGCATAGGCAGAAATTATATATGCAATCCTTTTGTTACCTAATTACATTTTCATTTTGTAACTTGATTTACAGATTCACTGCAACATATGCAAATGGCTTGACCTTCGCTACTATAAAGGTAACAGCGTACTGCAAGCTACTCTCTCTCTCTCTCTCTATCAAAAATAAGAAAGAAAACAATGTGATTGTTGAAAGAAAACCAATCAGTTCAACTCAAAAACTTAAACTAAGTTTTTTCACCATCTTTGAAAAAGTATCTCAAGATACCACACTTTTTAGTGTAAAAGTTTAGTACCTGAGATACATTGTACCTTGAGGTACTAATAATTTGTACTGAATTTTTTGGTATCTTGAGGTGGCAGGGAAAACCAGTCAATTTGCAGATATCTCAGATCTCCTTGTGAAAAACTGAATTGCCACACTGAATTATGCCATTGTTACTGGACAACCCAAATGCAAGAATACATGATTGTGCATTATGCAATTGCAAATTAACATGTATGTATAATATGTTGCTCAACTGAACCCATCCAGGGTGGTGGACACACTGCACCAGAGTACCAGCCAGAGAGATGTCTTGCTATGTTTGGGCATTGGATTTCAGAGAAACCACTTTGATATATGATTGTGTATCTAATGAAGGGTACAATCCTCTGTCATGTTCATCGGGCAATGAGTTAGCAGGGCACAATATGTACATGCCAGAGAGGACCAGAACAAGTTCTGTATGGTACTAGAGTGAATATGAGAGGGTTCATAGCCAGAGAGATGTCTTGCAATGTTTGGGCATTGGATTTCAGAGAAACCACTTTGATATATGATTGTGTATCTAATGAAGGGTGTAATCCTCTGTCATGTTCATCGGGCACTGAGTTAGCAGGGCACATGTACATGCCAGAGGGGACCAGAACAAGTTCTGTATGGTACTAGAGTGAATATGAGGGTTCAAAATGAACCTTAGATCATCTCTCTCTGTGGTATAAATTTGAATCAGATCATGACACTGGTATAAATTTGAACTATGTCTCTCTGTGGTATAAATTTGAATCATATCATATGACACTGGTATAAATTTGAACTATGTCCTCTTGATATTTTTTAAACCACCTAGCAAAATAACCATACTTTGATATGGAAATACATTACAAAATATCACAGAAATTTATTATCAACTATGCAAATATCATTTGTTTGAATCAAATATGAATTATTTCATAATATCTAAGAAATATCAAGGCTAAAAGTTGTAGAAAGCAGTGGGGTGGAGATTCAGCATGACCACCACTAGACACGTTTCAAGTTTATAAAGTAGTACACATATGTCGTCAATTCTTGAAATATATTGTCATCACAAACTTAATTCTAGCAGGAAACGCTGCACCTTGCCATTTATTTATCTTGCAGATCTTTTTTGGTCTAGTCTGCCCTGGAGATTTCAGCCATGAGCCCTCCGATGGTCTAAGCAGCGATGGTCATGTGGGCGACGCGGAGGGATGTAGCAACGAAAACGGAGCGGATATGGACAAATAATGCTTATATATCCATTTTCATTCCTTCAGTAAATACGGAAACAGCTATGGATAACTCAGATGCAAAAATAGATATGAATTATTCCAAATGATAATAAGGATTGGAGAAAATTGAACACTGATATGAAAACAAATATTTATTGGAACATCAAAACCACGCAAAATGCATATAGATAAAAATATCCATACATAATTAGCTAAGTACAAATAAATATTTTGAACGTGGACTTAATAATGTTGATTGAGTTCAACATATACGAGACAACCAGTGTAATACACGGCTAGTTGACAGATTGACATACATACACGTCTAACATAAATAGCCATTTCATGTTTAAATAATACTAACATCATCCACTAATGTTGCACCCTAAAATACCATCAAAGAACTAATAAAATTGGTAGACGATTTTTATAAGCACAAGTTAAACACCTTATTAATGATTAAAAATAATTTATGGTCAAAACTTTATATGTGTCTTCTTGGTGATATAAAAGCAAACGATGGAAAACAAAGTACGATGAAAAAAAAACCCCATAATCAACCCACATATAAGCTTTAAAATTTAAATTTAGATATAAGCATAAGTGTAAAAAAGATACTGTGCTTATTATGTGCTTGATGGATATACTTATAGCAGCAGCATCCAGATATCTGCATCCTATACCATATTCATATTGACAAAAAAAAACTATCCTTATTCATATTCATATCCAAAGATTACACGCATTGAATTATATTTGTATTCATTTTTCTGCGGAACAGTTTCCACTCCATTTCATAGATAGAAATCCGACCTCCACCCAAAAGTTATAGATCCACCCACTATAGAGCCCTCCCCCCCAAAAAAACTGAGGAACACACCCAAGGAGGTAAAGTACCGAGGGACCGTTTTTAGTTTCCCAATTTTTTCCCTAAATGAAGCATTAAATATAGATAAATTGCACTGTTATGGGGAATTGTGAGACGAATCTTTTGAGCCTAATTAGTCCATGATTAGCCATAAGTACTATAATAACCCACATGTGCTAACGACCGATAATTAGGTTCAAAAAATTCGTCTCGCGGTTTCTAGGCGAGTTATAAAATTAGTTTTTTTCATAGAGATCAAAAAATTTTCTTTTCGCGAACTAGATAGGGCCCAAGCTTCAACATTTTCTATGTTCTTCAAACATACCTTTTCCTTGTAGAGCAACAACCTATATCGCCCATCTGCTTTAAGACTTTCGATGTCACAATCGTACAACCAACAAATGATGCATCTACTTCGTGTCGACCCTTATACCATAAAAACAACACGGAGTCATTCGAAAAACCATGACTAGCCTTAAAGCAATATCTCGACGCATCGTACTAAACAAGTTCAAATCACTTCATACTACTACATAAATGCACTTAGGTACTAGTTGAGAAAACCTTATAGACAGCGGCTTTCCAATAGGCACATGCAAGCAGCACTCATGTGAAGAAAACATAGGGAATCAACACCTATATGACTACCCGAATAAAAAAATGAGCTCGATGCATTGTAGGGGCGGAGAGTAGTGTGGACCCACTAAGCGGTAGCCATTTAGTACACCCAACTGGTAGAGACATTTCCTTAGATCCACTTGCTATTAGAACCGCCTCGAACTGCACTATGCCACACTCCTAGGGAGCATGGTGGCAACCGATGGACAAGGGGATGGTAGTGGTTAACGCCTCCCTAGCCTCAAGTGTCATCCCGCCGATGGTGACCGGAGACAAGGGGAGAAGGTTTAGACGACTAGAGAGGAGGACAGTGAGGTTGCATACAGTATCTATCGACAGTAACCTTTGTGTGTAAGGGAGGTCGTGCAATGGTGATAACAAGTTAGGTTACGACCATAGGGGTTGGGGGTCGATCGATGGCCATGGGGCGGGTTAGGGTTAGACGATTAGAGAGAAGGACAGTGACGTCACACAATATCTATCGACAGTGACCTTTCTGTGTAAGGGAGGTTGTGCGATGGTGACAAGTTAGGTTACGCCCATAGGGGTTGGGGGGTCGATGGCCATGAGGTCGGGTTGAGGTTGACCAATTGGAGATGAAAAGATTATTGCATGAGCATGTTTGCGAACGTGCCTTCTTCGTTTTGGCCATGAGCTTTTTCCTTTGAGAAATACTATACAAGGGTATATCGTAGACAACGGGATACGCGGCGACTAGTAGCATTCAACCACGGAGAAACCGGGGAGAAAGGCGAACAGATGGAGAGCGAACCGAAAGGCATGCGGGACCCACATAAGGGCCCACGGCGTAGTGAACAGACCAACCACCAATTAATTCGGCAGACCGATCTGCAGCCCAGATAGGTATTTGGCAGAGGAGCAGACCTCGCCTCGTCCACCGCCCAGCACGACCCAAACCAAGCAAGTGAGGGTACTGTTCTAGGAACATGAAAATCCCACATGGACACGCCCAGTGTCGCCGATGCTCACCATGCCGACCAAGGCGTACTTAGAGACGTTGTACGCCGCTACGGCAGGGCACCATGACGCTCGCGGCATGCTTGACCCATGCGAGGACGCCGCGCGTGTTGATCGCCATGATGATGTCGAAGTCGGTGAGGTCGAGCAAGCCTAGCGTGCGCTGCGCCAGGGAGCCCACGACGTCAATGTTGTTGACGATGACGTCGAGGTGGCCGTGCCGCGCCACCGTGAGTTCAACGACCGTGGCGACCTTAATTACAAGCTCACGACGGAGGCGACAACGACTACGGCGACATCGGCGGCCGACGGTAACAGCTGGTGGGAGTCGATGACAGCCGCGACGTCGGCGACGACTATGATGGCTGTGACAGCGATGACCACAGTGGCGACAACGATGAGGATTCGCTATTGGTGATATGACACTGTTCATGCTACCACTGGTACTAGATATGATATTGTTAAGGTATTATACATATTACATGTGAGGTACCATGTTACTTAAGCATGTTACCTTGTAATATTATACATGATACATGTGAGGTACCATGTTACCTAGACATGGTACCATGCTTGATATATTTGAGGTACCATGTTACCTAAAAAGTATCATGTTACTTAGACAAGGTAACATCTCTCGTTGTCTTAACGGTACACCGTACCGTAGTAGCCTCCTGGGAAATGCTATCAAACGGTAGCCCGTCCGAAGCGAGAGCGACGGGATGCATCCGTGGAGTGTGCTACGTCGATGTGAACGGAATCACGCGCTCCGTGCAAGCGACACCACCTGTTCCGACGAACCTCCCGACCCCGTACCACCGCGCCTCCCGCGCCCCTGCGCCCATGCCACCACCCCTCCCCTCTTCTTTCCGACCTTCCCGCCGATGACGGCTCAATGGTGAGCGACGGGGCGACCGAATCAGGAGTGACCGGATCTGGCCGTTGGTTGCGGAGACGGCGACGGGCCAGTGACAACGACGCGGCGAGCTCGGCGGGAACGACGGGGCGACAGGCAGCTGGATCCAAGGTGGTCGGATATAAGGTGGTTGGACGAGCTCGACGACGGTGATAGCGGCACGATGTGCTTGGCGACAGCGGCCGGACGCGGACGTAGTAGAGGTACCCCTAGGTACCCAAACTAGTTTTGGTTTTGATTTTTGGGTGGTACTAACCGAGTATCAGATATTACCGCACTGGTATCACCTGGTACTGGTGTGGTATCAAATCTGATACGTGAGATATCATGTTTGATACCTACTCGGAATCACTCCGTTATAGTATCAAATCTGGTACCATGAGTTACCATGTTTGATACCTCATCGAAATCACTTTGTTTCTAGTACCGGATCTGATACCGACGAGGTATCGTGTTTGATACCTCATTGGTATCTTGTTTAGTATCGTGTTTGATACCTCATCAGTATCATCCCATTTTCAAAACAGGATCCTATGGGTAGCAGCCCCCTTTTCCTTTCCTAGTCAAGTTTCGTTTCATACGCTTATATGTTAGTTGTCAGTCAGCCGTCATAGCCCACGTGATCATCACCAATCTTAGGCCTCGTTTAGTTTGCAATTTTTTTTCAAAAACATCACATCGGATATACGGATACATATTTGAAGCATTAAATGTAGTCTAATTACAAAATAAATTATAGATTCTGTTAAGAAACTGCGAGACGAATATTTTGAGCCTAATTAATCCGTGATTAGTACGCATAGGTTATTATAACACTTATGGCTAATCACGTACTAAAAGTCACGATTTCCCCCATAACTGTGTAATTAGTTTTAATGTTCATGTATATTTAATGCTACATTTATGTGTCAAAAAATTCGATGTGATGTTTTTCAGAAAACAGGGCCTTAGCCAAAATTAGTTCATCTTACATGTCCAGCTCTATTTCACGTGATTTAGTACCCAATGTATTAACAATGTGAGATTATAATTATTTTATTTTGTCAAATGAAACATGTTATTATGAAATACCTTACCTTTTGATATATATATATATATATATAAAGTCTACGTGCCTAAGTTATGTATAAACTTACATGTACAAGGTTTTTCCATTAAATCGGGCTAAAGAACGCAATCCTTTTGCTCATGCTTATGTTTATAAGATAAAATTTTAATTTTAAAGCTTAAATTTAGAGTTGATTTGTTTTTATAATAGTTTATGTTTTAGATTTTGTTTTTAGATCGCTAAAAACACATATATAAAAGTTTGTCCATAAATTATTTTATACTTGTTAACAAGTGGTTTTGCTTACGCTTCTGAACACCAAAAGACAGAGCTGTGTAATGTCAATTGTGTATAGAGTTTTTACGTATAAAATTATGCTTAAATTAAAATCATATGTATTGAGACAAAATGTAATACCCCATCTTTTTCGCTTATGCTTATAAGTTAAAATTTAAATTTTTAATATTAAATTTAGAGTAAATTTTAAGGTTTTCTCATAGTAGTTTATTTTTTAGCCGTGACTTTTAGATCGCTAAAACACATATGGTGACAGAGGGTGCACATGGTCCAGAGGGTGTAGGAGCACGTGACTCCCTCCTAGAGTAGAATATTCGATGATATATTTAGGGCATTTAATTTTTTTATTACTGCTATAGTACTACGTTTATATATTTGCCACCCAGTGTCAATGACATGTCATACATATATTGATTAAATGTCAAATCTAAGAGTGACAAATAGTTAAATATCCCGATATATTCACTGTATTATTAATGTCATCAGTAGCATATATCGTTCATGTCCTATTGGGCAAGTGCAAGACCGTGATAGTAGACGACGTAGGAGCACACATCTGCATTAGAAGTAGAGCAGAATATTTGACATGATATGTCATCATGTTATTAATGTTAAGAGAAAGATTAATAGAAGAGATAACTAGTAGCTCTAAAATCTTTTTATATTATTAAGAAATAACGTAGAATTAGCTTGTATAATAGTTACACACAAATATATAATATATAATATATGTTCCACCTCTTATATACACTCGGAGGCTTGGAGTTTATGTTCTAGCTGCTGTAAATCCGTAGCCCGTTTTTCTTCTCTCTCATTTCCTCACTCCACGTAAACATAAATATAACATAGTAATTTTTAGAGTCCGCTTATAACACCTATTGTACTCGCTTTAAGTGGTTTAGGCCGCGTTCAGTTCCCAAAAATTTTGAAAGAGAGGTCACATCGACGTGTACGGTCATACATTTAAAGTATTAAACGTAATCTAATTACAAAGCAAATGTGAGATTCCACCTGGAAACCGCGAGACAAATCTTTTGAGTCTAATTAATCCACCATTAGCATATGTCGGTTATAGTAGCACTTATGATTAATCATGTACTACTAATTAGGCTCAAAAGATTCGTCTTATGATTTCTCTTATAATTGTGTAATTAATTTTAATATTAATGTATATTTAATGCTTCATTTAAGTGTCTAAGGATTTGATGCGATGTTTGTGAAAAAAGTTTTTAAAAACTAAGGTGGTGTTTGGGACAAGGGACTAATTTTTAGTCCCTGGTCCCATCGAATATTTGGACGCTTATTATAAATATTAAACATAGACTATTAATAAAACACATCTATAATCTTGGACTAATTCACGAGACGAATCTATTGAGCCTAATTAATATGATTAGCCTATGTGATGCTACAGTGAACATGCTCTAATTATGGATTAATTAGGCTTAAAAAATTCGTCTCGCGGATTACTACTCATTTATGAAATTAGTTTTTTTATTAGTCTATGTTTAATACTTTAAATTAGTATCCAAATATCCGATATAATATGGAACTAAAAAGTTTAGCCTCTTCTAAACAACCCCTGATCCTTATATTCGTTCATCCAATGATAGCAAGTGCTTGACCAGTACACATTGTACTCCGTTGTGACCTGCAGACTGCATCAGCTCCTCTAAACAATACGGCCCACAGCATCTGGCTACCATCGCAAAAAGGCTAAAAAAAAAAAAATTACAGAAGAAGAACACTCGCTGCTCTGCTGTTCCAGTTCCAGTTCCAGTTCGATCCCGTCGTCCTCTTCCTCACCTCGCCTCGCCGTCGCGTCATCCGATCCGCTCCTCGCCGCAGCCAGCCACCGGCGGCTCGGCTGGTACGTCCTCTGCTTCTTCCCCCCTCCCTTCCCTTCCCCATTCTCTAGAGCTCAGATCTGATAGCGAAGCTTCCATGGCTGCCGAGGGCTCAGATCTCACCGCACAGTCTCCATGGCTGCAGGGTGTTAAGAGAGAGTAGAAGGGCGACGGGCGGAGCCACGACGGCGGGCTGGTACATTCATTCCCTTCTCCCTTCTCCCTTCCCCCCCCTGCATTTCTCCGCTCAGATCTGAGGGCAGATTCCATGCTGCAGGGTGCCAGAACAGAAGGGCGGCGGGCGTGGGAAGGCTCGGTGCCGGCAAAGGAATCCTCCACTTCTGCCATCCTGGTATGACACACAGACCTTGATGTTAACCTTTTCCCCTTTTATGCCTTGTTATGCGTTTCAGATAGCAGTGGTAGGATCACTGGGTATTTTTGTGGCTGAAAAAACACATTCACGTTGTCCCTTGTCTACAGTCTTTGTGATTATTATTTTTTTTTGTGTAAACTTCAGTAATACAAGAAGTGGTAAATTACATATCATGCTTCCTTTTATATGCATGTCAGTTCAGGATGTTTGTCCATGATATCGGACCTTATCACTTCCCAGGTAGTTCGTTAGCAATGCCCGCGTCGATGCTATTTATTTTTGTTTTATGCCCAAAGTGGTTAGTTCCTAATCATGCACATCAGATCTTGATACCATCATGCATAACATGTTCAGTTTATTGATTTGTATGCTCAAAAAAATGTTTTGAGTGCTACATTTGCTATACATTTTATGTTGGAAAAATTGGCTAAGGGTTGAATTTTGTTATGACTCGCAATATATTTTGTCATCCAAAGCACAACACAGTTTTTATTTGATTGTTGGAATGCCATTATATATGATAGTATGATACAGTCGTACATAACCTTAACATAGTCTAACTGTAATATCTGTATCTTTGCTAATCACCCTTATATTTTTGCATACTAAACATAGAAGGTTATATCACATATTTTTGCACCTAACTATATTTGGGAATTGGGCTATCCAAACTGTAGCAAAATCATAACAAACAATTTGCTATACCTAAATCATAGTAAAATCTATTGTCACTATCTTCAGGTTGCTTGTAATGCTGTTTCTTTTTGTGATCTTGGCTAGTTTGGTTAGTTATCTGTTCATCTCAAATCATGAAGGAACTGGATTTCTAGTTGGCTTTCTTGGCATGGAGATACCCTGTTCACTATTTTTTTTTTGTTGAAAAGAAGTAATTCTGTATTTGGTTTTGCTCCATCATTTTTATTGCTCAGTTATGGAAAGATATACATGAATTCTTTTCCCAAATTCAATGTGTAAGGAGAGAGGGAGATGGGAGGGAGAGGGAAAGGGAGGGAGAGAGTGCCATGGACATGTTCTTTCTAGATAAGAAGATTCTATCCTTTAGCTCACAATCTATACAAGTTCTGTACATAGATGGACAACTGGACAAGAAGAAGCCTAAGAGGAAGAGGAAAGGGATGCCACTATTTTGTTCTGCTGCTTATGTCGCAGGCTCGCAGCTGCTATGCTGGTTTGGTATGTGTGGCATAAACTGATTGGATATACCCTATTGCCTATGGCCCAATTGAGGATAGGGAAAGGACTAGGATTGATTACTTGAATGAAAAAAATGGGAAGAGTGATAAAACATGCTATGGCTTAAGAGCTTTGTCTTTTTAGTTGTGTGTGGTTTTGAGAGGAGATGCTTTTCTCTGCTACACTGTACATGTCTCTATTGAGGAGCAAGTTTCCATGTCCTTATATACAATTTGACACAATGTAAGGAATAGGATTATTGGTATTGACTTCATTAGATCAGGTGAAACTATTGGAAAATTTCTTTTCTTGTCCTCCATGCTATAGTTGAGCAATAAATTGCTTTATTTGCTTTGGATTATGGCTATTAATGCCAGTTTAGTTACTGTGATGCACAACAGTGGAAGGGCTCCAGAGTTATATACCTAGTGTAATTTAGATTAATATAAGTAAAGCTTAGCGAAGCCCAAAATGTGGTGGTTGGGTTGTTTAGAGCAACTCCAATAGAATGACCAAATAGCTGGCCAAGCTAAATTTTAGCAAATATGGGAGAAAACTGGTCTCCAACAGCCTCTCCATTCAGTTGGCCAAGCTATTTGGATGGCAAAATCACATCCCTCACTTGCCAAACTTGGAGAGTCTCTTTTGGCTGGCTATTCGTGGGCCCCACCACTCCCCCTCCCAACCCATCTCTCCCCTTCGTGCCTTTCTCCCCCAAACCCGTCTCCGCCGCCGGGATCCCCACCAGAGCCGCCGCGGAATCCGTCCCTCCCCCTCGCCGGCTTCCGCCGCATCCACCCGATCCGGACGGATGCCGGCCCCACTGTCGCCCCCGTGGGTTTAGGGGTGGGTGGGTAAACCTGGGGTCGATGGGCGCTGGCCGTGCCTGCCGCGGCGACGCTCACCCTCCTTCCCCGCAGCCGCCGCGGGGCGGCCCTTCCCGCCGATCGTCGTGTCGTGCCTCTTCTCGGCCGCGGCGTCCGTGGAGACGTCGTCAACATCGGTGACCAAGACCGTCAACGGGTCGCACCAATGGCCGATATACTTCTACCCTGACGGGAAGAGCCCCGAGGATGACAACCTCTACGCGTCGCTCTACATTGCGCTCGCCAGCGAGGAGCCGCCTGCCTCTGCCGACGATGCTGACCTCCACGCGACGCCGCTGTCGCCCCAGCCGACGATGGCCGGTCTGCTCCGCGTGACGCAGCCGCCGGCGAGGGCTCCTCCACGCGCCGCCGCCGCCCTGGCCGACGGTGTGTTCCGTGTGCTGCTGCCGCCGCCCCGGTCTGCTAGATGGACAGAGAGAAAGAGGAAGAAGAATTGTATAGAGGCTGACACGAGGGTCCCGCCGTCATAGACTCAAATTAGAGAAAATGAATGGAGAGGCTGTTGGAGTAAAAACAAATTTTACTTGACAAATAAAATGGAGAGTTAGCCAAATAGACATTTTGAGAGTCAAATTTGGAGGACGTATTTGAGTTTCAGTTTTTGTTGCTCATGATATCTACATTGCTGTTGTTATCTTGTTCATTATAGAGTGCTAGGCTACAGCTGAACCATATTTTAATAGAAGATGCTTCACTATCTGTGCATGAAATTTTAGGATAGGCCCATGTATATGTTCTTATTTTCCTTTTTGCAATCCTCTGGGCAGGTGCGAATATGTCAGATAGTGCATTGAAAGATCTAAATCTAGCTCAATCAGCAGAGCTGGGGAAAACCAATGATAATTCTGCGAAGTCTTGCATCACTAAACCTGCCTTGAACGGCAACAAATGTGCGAGTACGGAGGAAAATGCCCCACCTATATGCCCCGATGCTTTGACAAATGGGTGTGAACCTGCCATTGCAGATGTTGAGTATATTGACTCTGAGAATCTGACAGATCTCCCAGATGCTGGTGCAAGTCTTAGTGTATGCCTGTTGATGTTTACGTTCATGATTTTTTTGTGCATTTCTCATTTCTTAGATTTTACCGTACCTAACATTTGTCATTTTTATTATTCAATAGACTTTGGTTGGAAGGTTGGATTCAAAAGACTGGGTTATGACATGTGAAGCTCTTAATAATGTACGTCAGTTGGCAATATATCACAAGGATAGATTGCAGGAACTTTTGTAAGTTCCTTACCTTGTTAAATCCAGATGGTCCTTTGTATTTGGACATATGTTTATAGCATTAGTTACTACTTATAAATGCCTGAGCTATAATTGTTGGATTTGAATTACAGGGAAACACTAGTTCCACTTATTGTGAAATCAGTCAAGAATCCAAGGAGTGCTGTCTGTAAGACCGCACTGATGACCTGTGCTGATATTTTCAAGGCATATGGTGACATAATGGTTGACTTGATTGATCCACTGGTTTGTTTTCAGTTCTCAAACTTCCAAGCACAATTGCACTAGGCTTTCTTGTATTAATGGATGCCTGAAAACATCTTCTTTGTCAAATTTGTTCAGTTGGTGCAGCTATTTCTAAAATCTTCACAAGATAAGCGTTTTGTCTGTGAAGCTGCCGAGGCAGCTCTTGTATCGATGACAAGCTGGATTGCCCCTTCTGTTCTGTTACCAAAAATGCAGCCCTACCTTAAGAACAGGAATCCACGAATTCGAGCGAAAGCATCAATGTGTTTCAGCAAGAGTGTGCCACGCTTTGTAAGTGAACGTCCCAACTGATAATTTATTTTCAGATAACAGCTTCTTTTTTCCCTTAATTTTTATATGATTATCCACTAATGAACCATAAGAGAGGCCAAACACAACTCAATATAGGTTTTAGCCCTCTTTTCTGATATTACAACCTACACGTACTCATATTTTAGAGTTTGCATTCATTTTCTTCTCAACTTTTGGCTTCATTGGGTTAGATATCTTTTCCACTTTTTTGGAGCCATTTAGACTATTTAGATATGCTCATATGCAGATTCATATTTAGAGCTTTCTGTATTATAAGATCGATATTCATTGTTCATGCCCTAACATTGCTTGGCCATTTTTAATAGCTCATACATATCTGCTTTTTTTTTGTTGATTTTTATGTAGTGTGGAACTGTGGATATCCATGGTTGCATGCTCAAGACTTTTAGTTGTTTTGCTTAAGTTGGCCTATATTCTTTCCAGGGTGTAGTGGAAATTAACGAATTTGGAATGGACAAGCTTGTTGAGATCGCAGCAACTCAGCTTAGTGACCAGCTTCCTGAATCAAGGGAGGCTGCTCGCAAACTGGCACTGGAGCTACAAGCATTCTATGAGAAGTCTCAAACCTTGAGTTCTGGTGAAGTTGACACGACACCTGCTACCTCTCCTGATTCTGAATCATGGGAATCTTTCTGCCAATCAAAGCTTTCCTCGTTAAGTGCACAAGCAATCCTTCGTGTCACCAGTAGGGTGTAGCTGTGGGTGTCACTTGTTCTACTCCAAAAGAAGGCGTGGCCATTGGTTGCTAGCATCAGGAGGTAGTAGATGCAATGAGGTTGTGGTTTTCCATCCAATTCACCTTTTGCTGTACTGCCTGTACATGGTTATGGTTGCTCTTTCTCTACATCCAAGGTTCGATAGTTCAGGTATGACCTGTGGTGTTAATATTGGTGCGAGATATATCTGTTATAGTTGATTGTATGATCTTTTTTTTATTCCCAATTGCTTGGTATTGATTGGTCAGGCGAATGTAGAATTTCTTGCACTATTCATTATTATACTGCACAGTAAATTTTCCATCTCGTGGTCTTATGTTTCTCCGCATGTGTTGCAGTTCTTGGTTCCATTTCTTTACCTTGCTATTGCATATAGCTGAATCTTGAGGTAGCTTACAGTTGGGCCGCTGAATGCCAAATGGGAGTGTATGATTTTTTTTAATCTCTTGCACCTTTTTAATATTTACTTTTAAAAAGGAAAAAGTATAGTTTCTGACTAATGACATGGTATATTTTCCATCTCTACTCCAATACTGGGTATCATATGTCCCCCATCACTCAAACCGGACACTTTCCTTATGTTAGTTGAGACTGATTTTGCCTAAGTGAAAAATATTGATATGTTGGCTTTGCTAAGTCAGAACTGGAAACTCAGTTATTTATTTAATCCTTAACCACAACCACTTTCTCTTACCCTACTGTTCCCAACTGCCCATCTCTTCCTCCCCAACATTCTCTCTCCAAATACCCAGTAATTTTATTGGGTTAAATTATCTGTTATGTATGCATCTAGGTCTTGATCTATGTAATATGTGCACTGCTGTCTTATTATACATCTCCTGTTCAACACGGCAAACTAGTGTATTTACTTTGTATGCCGAACTTTGGCTTCCAGATTGTGCAAAGTAATGTGCTAGACTATATTAAGTGGTAATCCAGAGAAGGATAACTGCATAGCATTTCAGAATTGGTTATATACATATGGTTACCGTAATTTTCATAGCTGGCTGCACTGCATCAAACCATAATTTTCAAAGATATATACAAACACTGCATCAGACCATAATTTACATCAGTAAAGTGCAATATGACATACACCTTCCATCCTGCTAATATACAAATTAGCAAGAAACAACATAACAGATACACCAAGAATCTTTCTTTGTTTCTCTGATTTCCCCACCCTACTAATTAGTGCATCATTTCAGACATCTTTTTTTCAGAAATGCAACCAGAGCAGAAATTTCTTCTCTTGTTTTAGGGGCATTCATTTCAGATCTTGGTTTCATGTTCTTCTGCCTCAGATCTACCACAACATTGAGCAAATCCAGGAACATCTATCTAACAAATGGGCTCATCTCTGGATTGTACCATCTCCAAAATTTGCAATCTCCAGACTCATTCGAGGAGCAAAAAATAGGGGGACAAAATTAATCCAAGAACACCAAACTGAAAAATAACCACACCACTTGCCGCAAGAAATGTATCTCTGTACAGGATTCAACGCACTCCATGAAGTCCATAGAGGTTTCTTGCCGCCCTTGTAAAAAAATCGCCAGCTAGTAGTCTATTGACCCATATATGGAATCGGCTATGACCCAAATTCCTGCATGTGAGATAGCCGTTGACCGAGGGGACCTTGAGCTCGACGAGCTTGCACTGGATGAGAACGGAGGATTGAAGTTTATTTTTTAATATTGACTTTTAGATTGCTAAAAATACATATATAAAATTTTTATTAATAATTTTTTTATAAATATGCATTTTGACTTTTTTATGAAAACCCTAACAATAACCACACCATCGATCCAAAATCCTGCTCCACCCCCATCGATACCAATGACAATCATGGATACTAAAAACGATTGCGTACCTTCATCACATCAAAAACAAGGACAACAGCCATCAGGAACACCACCGGCTAAAAGCCTGAAACAGAGGGATGCATATCTCCATAGTACTGTATCTGTACTGCTTACTAACAAGTAGGCCTCATAGGTTGTAGAGCCCACATATCAATCTGCAGTCGATCTTAATTCGAAACAGAGCATCCAATCCAAGGCTAGTATTGCCGGCGCTGCCACCTGGGCAGCCATCTCCACGCTTCCACTCCACATGCCGCTGAACACCCTCTTGGAGCTATGATCTGCGGCCACGGTCTCCTGCCAATGTACAGGAAAACCAACAAATAATTTATATATATAATTTTTATATACATGTTCTTAGCGATCTAAAAGCAAAAAATAAATCATAATAAAAAACTATAAAATCAACTTAAATTTAAGGTTAAAATTTTAAATTTTGGCTTATAAACACCTCATCCACCTTTCTAGTCCTTTGTGTATGTGAAGTTGTGAAGCAAAAAGTCGGCTGAGAATATTGGTAGGATATTGGTGATATCTACGTGTATGGTGAGGATGCGATAGATTGAGTGAGTTTTACAATTGGCCCATAACGTAGCACATGTATTCCCTCCTGTTTGATTTTTTTTATCATTTTGGACAGTGACACAACCTTCTTAATCTATCTTTGATTATAATTTTTATTAAACCATACATAAAATAAATAAATATTTATTTTTATTAAAATATTTTTATGACTCACCAATGCATAAGTTTTAAAAGCTTGACCATACACTTGTCCAAAACAATAAAAATTATGATACGGGAAGGAGTACTATGAGATTGTGTAATATAAGACCACCATCAATCTAATCAAATTTTCTGATTAATGTGGGAATTCAATAGTATAGGTATATAGATATATAGATTCCATATATTCACTAAAAATATTTGTAACATAGGTCTGTCCGGAACATACACAAATATACCGAGCAATCTAAATACTTTCTAAAACAGTACAATTTCCCACAAACCTCACGAACGAACAAACCTACAAGTGCTTGTTTGGAGCTTTGGATAGTACATCTGTTTAACTGAGCTCATCGCTCGCTCTCCCCAACCCCAAGCAGAGCCTTCTTCCTCTCGTTTCTCTTGCTGATCCCAACCCGGAGACGCCACAGATTGAGAGCGGAGTCTGGCAGCATAGACAGGAGGAACCACTGGACCGAGTGGCGCCAATAGGGCACGCATCTTGGCTCGTAGCCGACGCACCGGACTGCAGCCTCGGCGTACTCCTCCGGCGACGGTATGAACGGCGAGTAGCCCTTCACCGGGGACATCTTTGTGGCTACATACAGTGGTATCTGCATCGCACAAATTTTGTTAGGACGCCACCAACTCTTTGAGATGCTCTTTTTTTTTTCTTATGCTTATGCTTATTGGTCAGAATTTAAATTTTAAAAGTTAAATTTTAAGTTGACTTTGGAGTTTTTTTTTCTTCGAAGTTTATTTTTTAGCACTTGGTTTTAGAATGGTAAGAACATTTATATAAAAGTTTTACACATAGGTTGTTTTTTAAATATTAATAAGCAGTTTCGCTTAGGCTTAATATAAGGAAAATATTGGGCTGATTAATGGTCCTTGATGAGGTTATGAGAGGTAAGTGGTTTTGATGTGTTAATTTGTGGTGCAACTCGATACATTTTGAAAAACCGTAGAACGTCTTCATGTATATACAACATATTTTTTTTTAAAAAAAAACATGACATGTCTTTTTAGGAGTTGAAAGAAAATAAGAACATTGGCAGATTAATGTTGCAGTTTTTTTTAAAACAATATTGTAGCAATGTTAGTAATTTTAAAATATATCAACAAATGAGGTATATAATCTTTTCATGTCTGAATAACGTACTCATAACTAGTAGTTGTTATTTTCAGGCAAACTATGAACCTGAATAAATGCCAAACCATTGATCTTAACGGAAAAGGTTGTCAAATGGTAACAAATGTTACCTGGCACTGCACATCCACTCCACGACGTTTGTATTCAACATGTAGACTTCGAGACAACTGGTCAACATACCTGAAAGGATGACATTATAAGAAATTTAAGTTAGAATAGTCGCATTACCTAGAGAGATTACCCTAAAATATAAGTGCATCCAAATTTATCTTCTCTACCCCGGTATATATTTTTTACTAGCATCCAATTTGTCTAATCTTCCTCGACAAAAACGAAAAAGTTCTAATCCCAAATATTTTACTTGCGTTGTACAATTGCTTATTTAAGGATAGTTAACTTCCTTCTAATATTTGTTTTCTGATAAGAATGATTCTTGTGAGATTAATGCACATGCTTTTCAATGAATGGATTAATAGATTAATGCAAGCGGTTTTTAAATTCTTGAACAGTGCGATTTTGGCTACAACTTTCCATATACAACTTTTTAAATGCTTAAAATTCAAATTTCAACTGTATATAGTTATTTTATTTGTGTATACACTAATAGTTATCACAAAAATATTCTTCTATTCAGTTGTTCATAACAAACTCTAAAGAGCAATGTGATGCCTGGCACCACTCTCGACTAAAGGGCAATGTGATGCCCAAAGGAGGATCTAAGAGCACAAGAGATCTAAAAGCATTTTCTCCTATGTGGTGAGTGGTTTTTAACACCCCACTAGGAAGCATTCTGATGTAGACAAGAAAAAGGGTGGGGTTGTGTGACTTAAGGAGGATTTTTGCGTCGTCTACAAGGTGTGGTCTTCTTGTCAGAGAAACCACATAGACATAGCTCAAGCTATGCATTGGACGATCCACGTGGCTCAGTTGGTCCCTCGAAGCGGCGACAACAGTGGAGAGGGGCATGAAGGGGAAATCATCGGGGAGAGGTGAGAGCTCCCCACCATGGTCACCCCTATTGAACTTCTCCACGCACCCTATGAAAGCTCCATGTCCCCCCATCCGTGCGAGGTGGGGAGTGGAGATGTCAATGATGGCCAAAGAGTGTCATCACCATCATGTGTGCTTAGGGAGATGTTATTTGTGGGTGGGTTTGCTGCCTTCATAGCGTGTGCTCGAGGATGTTGTCATTGCTTGGTCTACCTCAAGGGCTGCTTGATCCATACCATCTTCTTGATCCACTCTATCTAAGGGAGGAGAGGATGGGGGTAGGCAGGGGAGGATGGTGGTGTGTCTGTTGGTGGTGGACTTGAGAGTAGTGGTGTGTAGTCAGTGGAGGGAGAGGAGTCGACTCACTATAGTGGCCCATGTAGTCGGGATTGATGGAGAGGGGAAGATAGAGACTAAGTGCTTGTTTGGGGAGCTCAAGATTTTAAGAAGTAGCTGGTGAGAAACTACCTTTTCATAATCTAGGAAAGATTGGTTTTCAGCTTTTGGCTTTCAGTTTATTTTCTAGATTATACGATTCTAGATTCTCAGATGATGTCTATTGTTTGGGAGGGCTTATGACTTTTGGAGATTTTGTGAGAAGCTGTTGTCAGAAGCTCCCTTAAACAGGTCGTAAGGGAGGGTTTTTCAGCTTTTGGCTTTTAGTTTATTTTTTAATTATACAATTCTAGATTCTCAGATGATGTCTATTGTTTGGGAGAGTTTATGATTTTTGGAGATTCTGTCTAGATTCTTAGATGATGTCTATTGTTTGGGAGAGTTTATGACTTTTGAAGATTCTGTGAGAAGCTGCAGCCGTCAGAAGCTCCCTTAAATAGGTCGGAAGTGAGGGTTTGGGGGAGTTGGCTTTTATTATTTTCTGGATTGGAGGATGTCCATTGTAATATTTTGTACTTTTATATAAATCATAAGAAAAAAAATACGAGGACTAAACTAAATATAATATTAGGGGCTGACTTGCAAAAAATAAGCCAATTGTACGGTGAGAGAGTATTTCTTTTGATGCAGGTCCTATGTGGCATGTTGAGAACAATTGTATGAGTATCCCCTACACCGTGAATGCCCTAAGCTCTTCACCACTTGTAGATCTTCCACGGTACAAGAAGAGGGGTTAAGCCAAAAATATTTAGATCCGAAGATCCCATGAGCATCGATTGCTTCTATCTCGTTAGTTGTCATTAGAATTGTTTACTATAATGTCATTCACTTGTACATAAATGATAACTTAAAAGGGATAATTGTGGAATAATTTCAGAGAAAGACAAAAGGCAATGTAATTATTTGTTTCCAACTTCAGAAAAATTAAATATTAAAATTAATTTAGTCCAATTTGTGGAAATTTTAAAGGGTATTTTACCTCTCTACCCTAAGAAATTTCATCAAATTTTACTGTATCATTTAACAAATACAAATTTTGGTTTTCGAGAAGAGGAAAAATAATTGGTCAAATTTGGTATCTGAAATTCAAATTTTGGGTAATTTGCTAGAGGACATCGAAAAAAAGTGTGCCATGGTTGGAGAACACATCCAAATTTTTTTAATTTGTTACAGGACACCACTTCTATTATTTAATTAATTATGATCCAATTGGTGAGAAAAACCACATTAAAATGATGAATTTTCCCCATATGTCACCGGATGTTACTTGGTTTGGTTTGGTTGAACTAGGTCACATATCTCTCGACCTTGTTCAGAACCCTATAGTGGTAGCCAAGAGTATCTTTTGCAGCTTCACCAAAATTTCATTTTTTGATTTTTTTTCCAAAAATTCCAAAATTTGAAAATAAATCCAATATTTTGAATTAGACATTATGTAATTCCCAATCAATCATGACAAGTAGGCTACTGTCATATATCATATTTCATCCTAACTTTAGCATTAGGTTAGAAGCTTGTAACCTAAGGGGCATTCTTATCTTTTTGAAGAATTTCTCTCTCCACTCGAGCCTAAAGTAATAAAATAATGTTTGTGGCGCCCTCTGGCAAATTAACAATTTTTGAGTTGTCCTTCAGACTTCAGCCATGGGATCTTTTTACTATGTGTGCCCACAAATTATACAAACTTTGAGTTTCCCTCTAGCAAAAGCTATAAGTAAAAAATGTTGATTTGTGAACTTTAAAAACTTATCCAAACAAATTGCTTCATTAGAAACTTTGAGAATTTTCTTTTCACATTTTTTGTGAAACTAATTTTCAACAGAAAATTTCACAGAACTGCAGTTTGAAAGTGATCGAAAGCTATGATCTTGTTGCAGAGCATTAATGAGATATTTTACCTTGCTATACATTAACAGATGAAATTATCATACAACTACAGATCCAACCATCAATTACTTCGTAAAAATGCAACGATGTACTTAGATTTTTCTAGAAATATACTATCATAATATCATAAACTTATTTGATTCTATAGATTTATTCTAACAAAAAATTGGTTGTTGAATTTATAAGTTTAGCTAAATCTTGTTATAAACGGCAATATTTTTAACGGGATGGAGCACTATTATGTGAATGGTAAAAAAATATTTATATTATATAGAAGAGATGGAGGAATTATTTATATTGTCTGGCACTAATTATTAGCAGGTCCTCCATGTTCTTCGGAGAGGGAACAAAGCAAGAACATTTCCGTCGCATATATACGTACGGTCATTAATGGGCATTCGTGTGCCATGTGCATTTGGACATGCTAAAGACTAGGGGAGCAACAGCCTGTAATGATGCATCGCCGTGCATGTGTTTGTTGGTTGATGCTGAAAAAATATTCCACAAGTTTTCACAATGTAGCCCTTTCTCAGAATTTATCCAACGTTGAGATTCATGAGAAAGTTTAAGGCTGTACAAGTTAGCAATATCGTATTGGCGTTAACTTCTATTAATTGGAAGGATATACGGGGCCCAACTAATACAAAATCAATACCTGTACGGTTGTAGTTGTAGAGAGTTTTGGTGTAGATCTAGCATGCGCATTTTGATGATTAGGGAGTACTATATACTTTTGGTTTTTCCTGTTAGAATCATTAGAGGATATACGCAGATGTTTATTAATTAACTCCCTTTATCGTCACCCAAGTATATTTATTGATACGGAGGAAAGAGAGAGGATGAGAGAAAATTAGTTGTTACGTATGATAATACCTCAGAGTCGATTATAACATTTAAGTAAATTTTATCATATGAGGATGGATAAAAAGAAAGTGAGATCATAAAAATTATTTTGTTATATTAATTCAGAAATTATATTTGACTTTTATGTATCTAAAAGTATCCTTCTAAAATAGGTTATGGTTGTTGACATACATCAGATAAGAGTCGACCTTGAGCTCTTTCTTTCAACATGATCTTACACATTTATTTTCTACCGATGTGCTTTTTTATCAAATATTTTTTCATACTTCTACTTTTCTTCAATCTTTGTTTTTTTCCTTGTTATTTATTCAGGTTGTTCTAAGTTTATCTTTATGTTTTTCTTATTACAGTTCTAAGAAATTGAAGCAAAAACACTACTTGCACGTGAATAATGGAATATGGGAAATTCCATACTATTACTATGCTGAGTACGGGAAATAGATACCGCATGGCTCGCACCTATAAGGTTCTATGCCAAACAATGCTACACCATCTTGCAAGACCATGGTTATGGCAATAATTTCGTCACAAGCTGTGGTAAAAGAAAAAGGAAAGTGTCGAATCTCACTCCAAGAACAAATAGATTGCTTCGGAATCCTTGACAACCAATATCTTGCTAACTAAGCTAGAGCGACTAGTAGATAGTTGGCCATAGCTTTTGTGTCATCCCAACCGTCCTTGTGGCAAGTGAATAAACTTTAAGTAATGATTGGGGCTCAGAGGTGGCGTTGTATTTTTGGATTCTAGTTGGCCTGACATCACTTGGCCAATTGATCTGACATAGGTTCCTGGCAGTGGTTGAAATGCCATCATTGAAGTCAGTATCTGAGTCGAAAGATGATAGGTGACTTAGGGAACAGTATCTGCTTGGCTAACACCCCTTGCAGTTGTGCTTACTGTAATCTTGATAGTCCTGCGGTGTTGCTCCTCTCGCTCCACCATTCGATTTTGCCACAAAGGTCATAGCCTTCGTTGTGTTCTGGTAACTCTTGTTCGGCCTCAAGTTGTTGACGCTGCTACTGTAGTTAGTGTTGTTCATCGTCTAAGTGTTGTTTCTCCTCGAGCTTTCGCTTGAGATCCGAGTGGAGAGATGGTTGTGCTACGCGGTTTGGATTTGGGGTCTTGTTGCCGACTCGCCTCCCCGATCTAGGTAATCTTGAGGAGTAGGCCTTCAACTGGATGGAGTAACCAAGATGAATTCAACACGATGCTGGGATTCTTAGATTGCAACCGTAGTGACCATCGCCTTGGGCATGTGGACTGTACCCGCTATCGGGTGATTAGGGCATTGCTCCAAAATGCAGTAGTGCGACTGATGTATCCATGTTCTGCTAACGGGTCTCGAAGATGTCATGACCCTCAACTTGTGTTTGTAGTATGTCATGGTAGGGTTTGTGCGACTGACCCTCAACTTGGGTCCTACTATATCTTCGCTCTCCGTCTTCTTGGTGAGCTTGCTCTTCGTCCTGATGCTTATCGTCAACCAGTCATGTCGCCTCTTCTTTGGGTCATTTTCTCTCAATCTTCGCATCCGGGGTTAATTGAGAAGTTACAAAGATTTCTCGTGGAGGGATGAAGCTTCCCGCATCACTACTGCTAATGTCTGACGCATCAAGTTGGATTGTCCATTGAGCGTCATCTTCAGATCCAAGTGATTCAAATCGTATCTTGGATGGAAGCTTTTCCGTGGACTGCGACCAAGATCGTGGATTTTGCCCTCGGGTGGTGATGAGGTGTTAGGCTCAAACTGGCTCACCCTCTCTACCGTCTGGTTAGATTCCTACACCATACTCATCGGCTTGAATTCGAATGCCACCTAACCTGAAAGTTGGTATAGGGAGAAATCAAGTCTTTATGATCTTCGAGTTTGGGTACATCGAACTTGATGGAATTCTCACTGTACCACTAGCAGCTCGCCAATGATCTAGATCGGCGGTAAATACAGGTGTGGCAAATGAGAAGCAAAGATCGACATGGTATGTGTATTATTTATGTAACAGAGTTCAATCAAGATGTTGCACAATCTGTTATGCCGTGATCCCGCAAGGACCCTTGTCTCGTCTTATATATGAAGAGGCAGAGTTACAACTGATAGAGATCTAACCAAATATGACTAAGCCTAACCGACTTGTACCTGACTGATTATTGAAACCCGGACATAGAATACCAATCCTCGCCATATCCCTATACAGTTACAGCCTGGTAACTGTCCTTTTAATTTGGAATTCCTTTCCTATATGAATATGGTACACGGGTACCCCTTATCTGAGTATCGCACATAGCTTATGATGAGACACTGTAGTTCGCATCTAAAAAAGATTGGCATGACATAACTGTTTTAAAAGACTGGTAAATTGTGACACTCAACTAAACACCATTTCCGTACATTTACTTCAGACTTTTATTTTTCAGTGAGAAGAAAAATATAAACTTTGACAAAAATCAATGAGTCTGATATATATGTGCTGTTAAATTCTCTTTTTTTTTTAACTGTTGACAACGAAATCACTAATTGATTGCTCACATGCATGCTTTATATCACGCATTTTTTTCTTAGCAGAAAAATTGGAAGTCAAACATATCACTATCAAAATATTGGCACAATTGAAGTGACTTCTCTAGTATCCAAAGGAAGCTTTAACTTGGAATAATTGAAGATATATAGTTCTGTCCTTGGTAACTTAGCATGTTTTAGTAAATCTTAGATTTTAACACTTTTGTTTAGGAGGCACGCTAAACTTCTTGGGAACGACTGATACCGAACAAATTAACGAAGGAAGATATATTTTGGGACGAAGAAGTACTTCTCCATACTTGAAGAACAGTAATGGCACTGCAATGTGCCCTTTGCAGCTTTGCAGTGCTACCTCTGGATGACGGGGGGTGTTTAGTTGGTGAAATGAAAATTTTTGCATGTCATATCAGATATTTGACCGGATGTTGGAAGGAGTTTTCGAACACAAATAAAAAAACAAATTTTACGGCTGGCGTGAAAACCGTGAGACGAATCTTTTGAGCCTAATTAGTCCGGCATTAGCGCATGTGGGTTACTGTAGCACTTATGACTAATCACGTACTAATTAAGCTCAAAAGATTTATCTTATGATTTCTCACATAATTGTACAATTAATTTTTTATTTTATCTATATTTAATACTCTATTTAGGTATCCAAAATTTGGATGTGATATTTTTGGGTGAAAATTTTTAGGAACTAAACAGCCCCACAGTTGTGCTGGGCAAAAGACGATGGTGCGATGCCATCATGCTACATGGCCGAGGACCCACGTCCTCTGTGGTCTTGTCCCCAATCACACTGTAGATGGGTCTAGTCCTACGTATCAGGAGCTGCTGCAGTGCAGGGAAATTCACTAGAGAATCTTCGCCACTTGACGGAATATTGATGTACGTAGTATTACTCAACAATACGAAACATGTTTCTATGATTAGATTATACTCACACTTCTAAATATAAAAATATCTGATATTTTAGACATTTGTCTCCTCGCACGCTTATACTTATGATTATAAGCTAAAATATAAATTTTCAACGAAGTTCGTTTTGAGGGTTTTTAAATTGTAGTTTATTTTTTAGTTTTAGCTTTAGATCGCTAAAAACAAATATATATATAAATTCTATTCACAAATTATTTTTTTTACAAATATATCATTTTACTTTTTCTCTACAAAAGTCAAGCAACCACCCGTTAATCTTCTACGAAAATATAAATATTTCTAACGAATATTTATAATTCTGATTGTCCAATGATCACTTTCTATTTAAAATTATTTATATTTTATATCCAACCACCCTACTACGCATTCATTCTTTATTTACTAATCAGGATCGTAGTTTTTCCATCTCAAATCTAATCTTTAATAAATAACCTATAAATATTTATATTTTAGAATGAAGATATTGGTTATCAAGAAGTTAAGTTTGACACTTTTCTAAGGGGGTGTTTATTTCCAGGGACTTATTTTTAGTCCATAGTCACATCGGATGTTTAGACAGTTATTACAAATAGTAAACGCCCACTATTAATAAAAACCATCCATAATCTTGGACTAATTCATGAGACGAATCTAATGAGTCTAATTAATCCTTGATTAGCCTATGTGATGTTACAGTAAATATTTGCTAATTATGGATTAATTAGGCTTAAAAATTCGTCTTGTGGATTAGCTCTTATTTATGAAATTAATTTTTTTATTAGTCTATGTCTAACACTTTAAATTAGTATCTAAACATCCGATGTGGCATGGGGCTAAAAAGTTTAGCCCCATCTAAACAATCTCTAGCCCGTAAGATGATAGACATGTACAGTCAACTTGTACATGTATCAAAGAGTTTAATTGAATTTTTGATGGAGTAACTTTTAAGTTAATTTGCGACCGTTTGAGCAATAAATTTGTCTTATCAATTAATTTAAGATTAGCAAATTGCCACCGCCCACAGGTAGGAGTATGCATGCATGGACGGATGGATGTACTTACGCTTTGGTTGCAGCGTAGACGGCGTAGAGCGGGAACGCCGGCAACACGACCGACGAGCCGGAGCCCACGTTGACGACGGCACCCCTCCCCTTCGCCGCCATGGCCGGCACGACGGCGCGCGATATCCTCGTCGCCGCGTCCACGTTCACCCGCAGCACCGCCTCCCAGACCGCGTCGGGCACCTCGTGGAAGTACGCCGCGCAGGGGTACGTCGCGCCGGCGTTGTTCACGAGCAGCCCGACGTCGAGCCCCTCCACGGCCGCCTCCACCCTCGCCACGCCGCGGGACATCTCTGCGTCGTCCCCGGCGGCGAGGTCGAACACCACCGTCCTCACCTTGCATGCCGGCGCGGCGGCGCGGACCTCCTTGGAGACGGCGGACAGCTTCCCGGGGTTCCGCCCCACCAGGACGACGTGGAGCCCCCTGCGCGCCAGCTCCAGCGCCATCCCACGGCCGATGCCGTCGGTGGCGCCCGTGACCATCGCCCACTCGCCGTACCTCCGGCCCAGGTCTTTTCCCGGCCGGAAGAAGGCGCGCCGGAGCCACGCGAGGAACGTACCCGCCCACATGACAGCCGCGTGTAGGCCGACGGCCACAAGCACCATAAACCACAGCGGCGCCTGGTCACCCGCCGCCACGGACGCCATTACCTTCGTCACCAGCTCCAGCGACCGATCAGCTTGCTATATCCAGGCCATTTGCAACGTTAGCAACCGGTTCTTTTAAGCGCATCAGCGGAGCCAAGTGCGACGACAGTGTTCCACTCAAACAGAAAAAATAAACAGAGAGAGATTAAGTGGATCCCGAGACTTTTTTTAAGTCCCTCATGACATCGGATATTTGGACGTTAATTAAGAGTATTAAATATAAACTGATAAAAAAACTAATTGCATAAATAAAAACTATTTCATTAATCCACGATTAGCTAATGTTTACTGTAGCATCACATTCGCTAATTATGAACTATTAGGTTCAATAAATTCGTCTTGTGAAATAGTTCAGAGCATAAGATAAGTTTTACTTAATAGTCTATATTTAATACTTTTAATTAGGTCTGTAAATATTTCATGTGACATAAACTTAGAAAAAAAAAAAAGGTTTGCAGGCAACAGGCTCTAAAATAGCTGTGCAAAAGGGCAGTGTAGGTTTGGCGAGTTAATGGGGAGTCGTAAATGGTGCTGTGCGGCAGTGAATGCAAAGGTGGTGGGTGGTGGATGCATGAGGCTACTGTGGCAGTGGGGAGCGAGACGTTAGGAGTCTGGCACTTTGGCAGCACACTGGCAGCATGGGACGACGATGATGGCTACTGATCGATCTGGTACTCTGGTCCATGGGTAATGAACACGTACTACCAGACTACCACTGTTGCATTAGAAGCTACCACGCTATACCCAAGTATTAACACCAATACCAACTACTTTCTCCCTCCCAAATTAAGGGAACTATTTTCAGTCATCATACTTATACCACTGTAATAAAAGAATTAGAATACCATCCACTTTATTAAATGTCAGTGCTCATATTTGTAAAGTAAATATTAGTTTTATAATAGTTGATAATATGCAATATTATAAAGGTAATCAACGATTTAATGCTGGCAAATGTTTTGCTAAATGCTAGGAACACATATATAAAAGATTTATTCATAAATTATTTTTATTTGTAAATATATAGTTTAGCGTTTTTCCCCTGAAAATGCAAAACAATCTCCCGTATACTTATCTGGACATATTTGAATTTGATTTAATATGTATCTCTTGCTTGATTGATAAAACCCTCTCAAATTATTTTATGATTGACCCTTAGTTTCGTTCAGCCATGGAAGGTAGGTACTTCGCCAAAGATTGTGTCATTGCACAGTATCCAGATTGACCTGCAAACGATGATGATGACATCCGTAATTAAAGGTGGATTCAACTTCCCTTTTATCTCCATTGCCAATAGTACTTCTACACCATGAAACTTCGCAAAAGTATCCTATCTATTTTTTCGACGCCATTGACTTTTTAATATACATTTGATCATTCATTTTCAAAAAAACTCTGCAAAATTATAAGTCACGCTTAAAGCGTATTCTATACAACTTCGCAGAAGTACCCTTTTTGCTTTTTTATTTGATGTCATTCACTTTTGTAGTTTGATTGTTCGTCTTATTTAAAATTTTTGTGCAAACGTGTAAAGTTATAAGTCATGCTTAAAGTGTATTTTGTAATAAATCAAATTATAACAAAATATTTATTAGTTATATAATTTCTGCTAATAGGACAAATAGTTAACGTAGTCCAAAAGTTAATGGTATTAAATAAAAAAAGTTGAAGGGGCACAATTTCACAAGTTTACTGTATTATATAGGGATTTTAATTTGAATTGATTTGGCAAAAGTTTAATTTAGATACTAGCCAACTTATATAAATGAACAGAAGGCATGCATGTGCCCAGAACATAGCACAATGACGGCATATATTCCTCTCGTGTGCCTAGTGAATATCCTATATGCCGCATCCTAAAGCACCATAAAATTATCTACCCTTTTTAATCGATTACAGAGAAATCGTAAAAGCCTACGTAGCTCTTGAGAATTAAAAAGCGTTGGGATTCAATTCAAATAGGTCGATGGGAATTTTTGTTGAATCCCTCTTGTCGCCAAATGCGCAACTAATTTTTACTTAAACTTTCAGAGCACCTTAAATATATATAAGGTCACAATAACCCTTGTAAAAGTTATTTAAAAAGAAGAATAAAATTAAAAAGCTTCCTTCCTTCTTGGGCCATTTTCGGCCCACTCTATTCTTCCTTTCCCCCTTGGCCCAGCCGCCCCCTCCTTTCCTCTTCCCACAGGCGCCGGCCTCCTGCCTCCCGTAGTCCCTCCGCCTACTCCGCCCTCTCACCTCCCCACCGAAAGAGGGAAAAAGCCCCACTCCTCCACATGCCCTTTACCCTTCCCATCCCCCTCCTTCACTCCCCTTGAGTGCCCATTAAAGGGTATTAACCCCACCAGTGCCATCGATGGTGAGCTCGCCGGTGCCCCTTCACCTTCCCGGCCACCTATAAAAGGAGCCCTAGTCCTCATCCTTGTTGTTCCCCGCCTACCCGCCATCCTCACCGTCCCTTCGTCGCCCGATGTTGAGCTCCATCGCCTTCGGCCGCCCCTAGACGCCAGCCCCGTCGTCCTTGCTGCCACCGAGGCCGTCGTTCGCCTCACCGCCTCCTTCCGTGACCCGGTGCCGACCATCCTCTCTACTCTCCCTCTGCCGCTCATCACCGTGCACCCGCACGCTTTCCAAAATGCAGAGCCGAGGAAAAGAAGGAAAAGAAAGAAAGGAAGAAGGAAACGAAAAGACAAAATAAAAATAAAATAAAACAATAAAAATTATAAATCGCCACTCAAACATCATTTGAACTTCAAATGATCATGAATTATTATTTGAATTCAAAATTGACCCATTCGAAATCCTAATTTCCCCTTAAGCAGCGTAGAACCTATCTTTTTGTTTTGTTATTGCTTGTTATTTGGAGTATTTACGGTGGCCCGTTTGTTTGCATTGTCCCATAGACGCTGACAATCATGTCGAGCTGTTCCTCAGTTCGAGAAGAAGGAAATGAGCAGGGCAAACCATGTCACCTTTAATCATATTGTTATCCTAGTTTGCAAAATTATTTTCATTTTAAATTATTGGATTTCACTTTATTTAAAATTTCCACGTTAATCATGTTTAATTTAGTCATGCCTTTAAATATCCTTGTTATAGCCTTTATACTTGAACTACTGTTATTTAATTCTTGTCAAACCTAGGCAAAGAAACTAGTAAGGACCATATACATTTGATACTTTCTAGGAAGGAAAACTAGGATTATGCTTAACCCTGCTTAAACCAGAAACTTTAGAGGTTTTGATAATACTAGTCTTTATTAAAGCTTTTGGTAACTTAAAACTTGCTAGTTAGCGGTTGGTTAGCCGCAAAGAATAGTTCCCCTTCAAAAAACATCGAAAACTAAGTTTTTGGCTAGGCACGAGGTGCATGGTTTCACTAGTCGCACCTTGGCCATCATAAGGACCGGCCTTTCAGGGCTCGATTGCAAAGCATTTTCCATCCAATCACCGGTCTAATGGTGTCACACCCAGAAATTTCTCACACGAATTTCTGAACTTAATTGTGTATTAAAATCACTGTCCAGGACTAGCCAGGGTACACAAAAAGACAATAGTGATTACATAACCATTCGTTCTTGGGAACAACTGAAAATAACATTTAATATAACAAAAATGCAGTGGAAAAGATAACGTAGACTAGCTCCAGCGGGCGTGGCTCTAGTCCACAGGCAATCCTTCGACGGCGGAACAGCTCACTAGTGAGAGTCACCTCCATCGGAATCAACCTCTAGCTCTGAAGGGGAAAATTATGCAGGGCTGAGTACAAACCACCGTACTTAACAATTAGCATGGAAAAGAGGGTAGTAAATGATGCAAAGGATCACCAAGGGTAAGCTAAGGTTAGTTGCAACAAAGAAACATTAAATAAATAATATAGATTAAAATGAGTAAGGGTAATTGAATAATTAAAAGAATAAATAACAGTTGTAAAGTACCACATCACTGTCCAACGTTACACCATGCTGTGACAGGCCCAACCACTACTCAATGCTACACCACGTTGCAGTAGCCCCAAGTGAAAGCCAGTTTGGTCAAGTCATTAAGGGTTCAACTAATCACAGTGAATTTGGGAGTCCACCCTTAACCGTGGGCACGGCTATTCGAATAGATTATACTCTGATCAGAAGTGTACTACTGTACCCACAAGACAGTCTCACTACACTTCAATGTGTGCCGGTGTATGACCACGATACCATGGAAAGAAAACTGTGGTAGGACCCATCACATAACCCTCCCTACTTAATCGCACCACACTTCAGGTTTCACCCCCTTCTTTACACCAAGTCGGGCAGTCCCCTCTTGTGCCTTGGTAGATCCAGAAGAAGCATATGCCATAATTACACCACCATGTCTCGTCCATACTCCATCACGCCCTCCCTTGCCTTGGTACGTCAAATAGTTCGAAGTCATGCTTCAAATCCCACCTTACCCATTTCAGCATGTGGTTAGCACTAAATTACTTCTAGGGTTTCCCGTGAACCGGTCCTTAATTGTCATGGGTGCGACTCTCAAAACCATGCACCCACATCCCACCATTATCAATATTTTAGTTGGCATTAAACCGAACCGGGTAATGAATCATAATTAACAGCTATTCAGAACTAGTAATGATTAATGTGTGAACCCATGAGCTACTTATTCTAAGCACGGCTAAGCATTAAACTAGCATAACTCTACTCAATTTACCCCTGGTATGACATGAATAAAGAGGGATAACGATGGCATAATAATAGGTTACCCATAAAATTAATACGATAAATACTTTAATTAAAACAATGCAAGTTCGAATTAATAAAGTAGATAATTTGTAAAAATGGGTTCAATATGATCATGATGAGTGTCACTTTCCTTGCTCAGGTCATTGGGGTTCTTCGGCGATGATTTCGAAGTAAACCGGCGCTTCGGCGGGTCCGAATCTAAGCGACAAGGCACAAAAATAAACAAACATGCACAAACTCTAATGAAAAAGAAAAAGAAAGTATTTTTAATGGATTCTTGACAATTTTATGAATTTAATGAAATTTGAATGGACTTAAACAGAGACCGGATGAATTAGTTATGAATTTTAGAATTTTCTGGGTTTTTTAAATTAAACAGAAAATCGTAAATAGCATTTATTGCGCAGTAAAGGAGCCTCGCTTACGTCAGCGGAGAGATGAGGCGGCTGACAGGTAGGGGCCACCTGTCGGTGGGTTAGGGAGGGAGGAAGGGGTTGACTGGCGGGCCCGAGGGGAGGAGCGGCAGCTGGCTGACGGGTGGGGCCCGCTTGTCAGCGACCCGGAACAGAGGAGAGGAGGGGAGTCTCGGCCGAGCAGAGGGGAAGGGCGATGCCGGCCGGCGACGTGCGGCGTGGCGAGGGCGATGACGGCACGGACTCGTCGGTGTCGACGCCCGACGGGGACGACAACGGCAAGGGTGCACGACGGCGATCGGTGGCGAGGTGGGAGTGGCGGCGGAGAGGCGATGGCGCGCGGTGATGCACGGTTCGGGGTGGCAGCGACCGGCGATGCGGCGAGCTCGGCGCGCGCAGGCGTCGGCGGTGATGAGGATAGATCAGCGAGGTGATGGCGACGGAGGCTGAAGGGGCAACGCCGGCGGCGTACGGCGCACGGTGGCGGCGTGGGGGAGTCGACGGCGATGACCGAAGAGAAAAGAGGGAGGGAGAGAGAGGGGAAATGCTCACCAGCGGCACGGAGGACGGTGGCGGGTCGGTGAGGGTGAGGTGGTGGTGGTGACACGGGTAGGCGGCGACGTGCGGCATCCGGCGGTGGCGCGGCGGTGTATGGAAAGAGGCGGTGGCGCCGCGCGGGTGTGCGGTATTTAAAGGGGAGGGGCAGTGACTAGGGTGCACAACAGTTAGAGGCCGAAATGACCACATCGAGGGAGGCGGCGGTGTCTCTGGCTCGACCGACGTGAGGAGGCGACGTGGACTTCGGCGCGTGCGGGCGGGGCGAGCTGGGCCGGGTTGCTTGCGGGCCAGGCGAGTGGCCGGCCCAGGCGGGGAGGAAGGAGGGTGCGGGGAGGAGAGGGGGAGGCTAGGCCGAGCAGCTTTCGGGCCGGCTCGAGAAGAGGAGGAGAGGAGGGAAAGAGAGGAGATGAATGGAGGAGGGGAAGGAGATTTGGGCCGTGGCCCAAATCCGAAAAAAGAAAAAGGAGGGAAAAAGAGAGGAAAAGGAGAAAAAGAAGAGACCTCACATTTTGCCGAATTTTAGATTAACTTTTTGAGTGAAATTTTGTACTCTGCAATTTGAGTTTAAATCCAGTTAATAATTTGTGAACTTCGATTTAGTTAAATTAATTCCTTTTTAGAGAGGTTTTTCCTGAGTTAATTAGGCCATTTGTTATTTAACAATTTCTTTTGCAACTTAGGCTTAGGATAAACTTTGGGTGTGACAAATGGGTAAGGCTTAACTTGTTGTTAGTGTAGTCTTGAACAAGGTGGACACGGATAGGGGTGGATGAGACCCAAGTGTCGGGTGGACATTCTTTGGCAGGTAGCCTAGGGGTATAGACTATTCACATGTCCCAGAGGTTACTGGCGGTGAAAGTCTCTGCCGATCCTATTTGTTTAGGGCTATACTAGTCGATGGGTTTTGGCACGAATTCTGTTCGGGTGCCATGGTGGCATATAAGGCACGTGGTGACACATGAGGAATGAGTGTCCGGTGGATAAACTAGTACAACTTTCGCCAAAGAGTATGATCTATTTGAATGGCCGCACCCTCGATTATGGGCAAGCAGAGCAACAACCCAAAGTTAGAGAATTTCCATCTATAGGTTGGAACTTCAGTTGAAAACTTATAAAACAACAGTAGGACAAGTTCACATTGATGCACGACTTGGTGTGGCAAGATCACGTTAGTGCATGACTTATTGAAGCAAGATCGCGTTGGTGCTTGACTTGATGAAGCAAGAATCACATCGTTGCACGAGTGGAGTTTAAAATAGAACGTGGTTTACTAAAATTGCTTTAAAAACTTTTTTAAAATTTAACTGCTCGTTTACTACAAACTAGCCCTATGTATGCTTGCTTTGTACTTCCTTGCATTACTTTTGCATTGTCCCGACGTGGTTTGCAGAGTACGAAAAATACTTGCCCTCACTTTTCCCCCCTATCAAAGGAGTTCTTGGAAGATGGTGGCTTCGGTCTCTAGCTCGCGCTTGCCATCAAGTGCCTGTGGTTGCCTATGTGTTGATCCTTTGCTTCGTCTTTTCATTTGTCTTTGTGTACAGGGCCTTTGGTCACCCTTGTAATTATGTCACACCCTGAGTTTCTATTCTAAGCCAAAATCACTAAAGAAATTGTTAAATAATAGTTGGCTTAATTAACTCAGGAAAAATCTCTGAAAAGAATTAATTTAACTAAATTTAAGTTCACCGAAATATTTTAAAATATCTCGGTGACATGATAAATCATTAAATGGATTTAAATTTGAATTGCAGAGTATAAAATTTAGCTCCAAAATTAATCTAAAATTCGGCAAAATTGAAGTTTTCCTCTTTTTCCTCTCTTTTTCCCTCCTTTTTTTCTTTGTTTTCTTCTTTTTCCCTCCCCTTCCTTTCCTCTCCCTAGGCCAGCCCAATCGCCATGCCCATCCCCTCCTCCTCCCCCCACGCCCACGCCTGTGCCGATGCACCTCCCCTCCTCCTTGCCGGGCCGCCTCAGCCCAGCTCGCTCTGCGCCCGCGCCGTAAGTCCGCCACCCCTCCCCTACCGCTGACGGGTGGGTCCTAACCGTGATGTGGACTAGGGTTCCCGATCTTCCGAAAGGTTTTGATAAATAGTCGATTTGGCAGAGTCGCGGCACATGTCGATCCGGTGTCTTGAGGCCCACAATCGCAACACCACATCTCCACTGGTTACCACCGTGCCGGAACACATATGGCCTCGCCGAGAAGACTAATCCTTATTTGCGAATCGAAGAACACAAACAAGAACATGAAAGAAAGCAACCAAAATTGCAGATGAATGATTAAACTCACGAGTTGGGGTCTTACAAACCAATCTAGCGGTGAAACTGTTTGTGACACAAATAATCTAAGCAAAACCCGACTCTAAACAAAGACGGCTACTGAATAAATAGGATTAGGGACATCCTAGGGTTGCCCTAGGGCGCACACCCCCTTGGGCTAAGCCCACAACACAATTACAAGGTCCAAAACCCAAATCAGATTCAGACTAGATGAGATACATGGCTTATTTTGCAGATTCGCAGCAGCTCGGTAGGAATTTTGACGTGGGACCAAAACCATCTGAAGTAGACTCCATAACCTTTCAACAAGTACTTATGGGCCTGAAAATTCTTTCTAGATCAGCGGCTAGGTCCGTTTAAAGTTGATGCTGTCAGGAGGCCCTAATCCGAATCCAACACATGTAGAACTTTATCTCTTATCTTCTATGGACCAAAAGTGACGTGGTGAGATAGAAGTGGACTCGGAGAAGGTGTTAGTTTGGCCTTGAATCAACTTCTTCAAACATTCATGCATTCCTTATGCTCGGTCTCTTTTCTTTCGCCCAAGCAAGTGCCTCTTCGAACGAAAACACACAAAACTCAATGTGTAGCAACGTTTGTTCAAATATATAACAAGTAAATCTAATATAAAACATATGCACCTTTGGTTGATTAATACATAACATATTCATGGTTATATCCGAGCTACTTGTGTCCTGATCAACCCGTCAGTCCTCCTTTACTCCGGCCCGACCGAGCCTGGCGCACCACCATGACTGACCCGGTCTTCCCCACCACAACCGCCACCACCTGCCATGCGTGCATTTGCGCCGCGGAGTCCTAACCACTATCGCTGCCCTAACCGGCCGCCCCTCCCCCATAAATACCCTGTGCCCCGCTGCCGCCACCGCCCACTTTCTCCCTCGTCACCCGACCGCCGCCTCCATCATTATCGTAGATCTCGCAGCTCGCTGTCGATCTCCCCCGCCGGACACCAGCACCACGTGTGCCACCCTCTCGCCGTCGGGTTGCCACCTTCACCGTTGAGCACCCCATAGCCCTCCTTCCTCCCTTCCTCCTGTTCGGTCACCACCGCCAGGCCGCGCGCGCTGTTGCCCCGCGCGAGCATCATTCGCCGTCGCCGCCACTCCTCATCGGTGCCGTCACTGCCGCTCCGCCGTCATTGTCCCATCGCCACCGATGCCCGCCTCCTCCGGCCGTCGCCGCGTGCCGGCCTCGACTTCCCGAACCCCAGTGCCACCACACCCCTCCTTTGCCGCGCCGCTGCACTCCGCACCGTCGTCACCGGCGTCATCGTCTTTTTCATCGCTCGCCGATCATGCCGCCTCCGCTGCCACATCGTCTCACCGTCCCGTCGCCGCCGCCGTGCGCCTCCACCCTAGGCCGAGCACCGTCTGCCGCTCCCCTCTCCCTTTCTCTGCTCTCCCTCGCCGACACGCGGGCCCTGCATGTCGGCCTCCCTCCGCGCTCTTTCTCTCCTCCCCTCCTGGTGGGCCCCGCTCCCACCGTCCCCTCTCTCTTCCCCCTCCCCGGGCCCACGGTCAGCCCAACCGACCGGCTTCCTCTCTTCCTCCCATGCGCAGATGGGCTTTGCCTGTCATCCTCTCATTCCTTCCCCCTCCCACCGACAAGTGGACCCCACCTGTCAGTGCCACCTCCGTCTCCACAGACGTCAGCGCCTCACTTAGTTGCGCAATTAATTCATTTAAGGTTTTCTGTTTAGTTTAAAAACACAGTTAAACTTCTCAAATTTATAACTAATTCATCCAATCTCTTTTTTAATCCATTCAAATTTCATTAAATTCATAAAAATGCAAACAATCCATTAAAAATATTCTTGTGTAGTTTTAGTAGAGTTTGTGCCTATTTTATTTATTCTTGTGCCGTGTCACTTAGAACCGGAGCCCGTCGACACGCCGATTTACTTCAAAATCATCGCCAAAGAACACCAAGGAGCAGAACAAGGCATCTGGCATTCACCTTTGATCATATTGACCCTATTATTGTAAAATCCCCACTTTATTTATTCAAACCTACATTGTTTTAATGAAAATATTTATTGGATTTATTTTATGGGTAACCTATTATTATGCCGTTGTTTATCCATCTTTATTCATGGTATACCTGGGGTAATTTGAGTAGAGTTAGGCCTTGGTAATGCTTATCTTTGCTTAGAACAAGTAGCTCATGGGATCAGACATTAATCATTACTAGTTATGAATAGCTGTTGATGATGATTTAATACCCGGTGTAGGTTAATGCCAACTAAAATATTGATAATGGTGGGCTGTGGTTGCATGATTTAGAGAGTTGTGCCTATGAAAATTAAGGACTGGTTCGGAGAAAACCCTATAAGTTATTTTAATGCTAACCACAAGCCAGTATGGGCAACGGTGGGATTTAAAGTGTAATTGCGAAATATTCGACGTACCTAGGCTAGGGTGAGCGTGATGGAGTATGGATGGACCCTACGACGGTCTATGCTACTTCCGGATTCGCATAGGCACAAGAGGGAGCTGCGAGGCTTGGTTTAAAGGAGGGATCAAATCCTGCAGTGTCGTGCGATTGAATGGGGAGGGTTTTGCGATGGGTCCTATCATAGGTTCCTTTCCGGTATGCCATGGTGGTATGTCGGTGCACATTCAAGTGTAATGGAACTATGTCTTGTGGGTACAATTGTATACCTCTGATTAGAGTAAACCTATTCGACTAGCCATGCCCACGGTTAAGGGCGAACTGCCTGATTCACAGTGATTACTCGAACCATTAATAACTTGATTAATCTGGTACTGGTTTGGGACTACTGCAACATGGTGTAACGTTGAGTAGTGGTTGGGCCTGTTGCAAAGTGGTGTAATGTTGGACAGTGATGTTGGTACTTTATAAATGTTTATTTACTCCTATTCCATGCTACTTGTTGAGTATGGTGGTTTGTACTCAGCGCTGCTTAATTTTCCCCTCATCAGAGCAAGTTGCAGAGCCTGACTCAGAAGGTTGTTTGCAAGGGTGAAGTGAGGTTCAGTCCTATCGTTGAGAATGCCTATGGAGTGGAGTCGTCTTCGCCAACTGAAGATTAGTTGAAGTTTTAGTTTGTTTCTTTTCCACTGCATTTCGATAGACAATTGTCTTTATTTGTTTTTAGTCGTGGAACTGTGTATTCGATTTGTCATAGCATGTACTCGGGTTGATTCTTGGACCGAGATTAACGCATGCTATTGTTCGGAAATTAGTGTAATTTTCTGGGTGTGACAAATTAAAAGTCTGTTTATATTTCTGTTTGTAAACATTGTTAAGTATCAACACTGTTATTTGGAACAAGGAATAATGCACTCACAAACAAAATATAGTGGTCTATTTTTCGGGCATGACACTGTACCTCTACCTCGCCGCTGTTTTGGTCCCTTGCTCCTCCGGTATCCATGCGAGCAACAAGGAGGAGTGGTACCAGGGATAGCATCCTCTAAAACTTTTTGTTGTGTGCAAGTCAAAATCTTAATCCATGATATGGATAAAGATTGTCAGATACTACGTAATAACTATAGTTTTCCCTACATCAGCTACATGGGACATGGCTATTAGGAATAAGGGAAGGATATAAAGATTAGAATGACTAGGACAGCATTAAACTTGTTTATCAATTGAATAATGATACGATCTTAACACTATTTCGTACATAGGTAGGCAGCATGGGCGACAATGATTGCTACTGATCTGGTACTCTGGTCCATAGGCAATGAACACGTACCACACTACTACTGTTGCATTAGGGCAGATGCAATAAGGCCAGATGTGCTTGCTATTAGCCCGTCCATATCACCTAAAATCTACGTGGATGGGGAGAAGCTAAGAGAGAGGATGAAGCCGATACTTATTTAAGCGTAAGCTGTACACATAGGCTCCCAAGTGCATGCAAATGTTTTGGCCAATGCATATTCACTTGTTTGAATTAAAAATTGTTGTTTTGTGCTACGCAGAGATGACTTGTATTGTATTGTTGTATCCCATGTCTCCAAAGTTGGCTATTAAATGATGTGGTCTTGCTAATAGTAATCGAACGACTCTATTAGTAAACTTGTCCTTATTAGAAGCTACCACAACCCAAGTAAGCACCCCATTACCAATTACTTTCTGTCTCAAAATGACAACCAAAAAATTAGAATACTATCCACTTAATAAATCTCAATACTTATATATATATATATATATTGATTTTATAATAGTTGATATAACTACAAGAATCTCTTTAATCTATGACGAAAACAATTCGTCATGGATCATTCAAAATTCGTGAAAATTCGTCACAGAAATTTGTCTCTGACGATTCTACTTATCGTCATCTATTGAGCGTCATAGATTAAATCTGCCGATGTTTTCTCCAAAATTGTCACGAATCAGCAGAAACTATGACGTTTTTTAACCGTCATAAAATGTTTTTTACCTTTGTGACGAAACTAAGTGTCACATATGGTTGCTACGTGGCAACCAACATGGCAGGTGACGTGGTCATTGACACGCGTGTGCTGACGTGTGTTAACACCAAAATTTGGTAAAATTTCTTATTAGATTCGGTTAAGGATAGACGTAATCAGTAGATGAAAATCTTATATGGAAGAGTTCAAATTCAAGAAGGAATCATAAAGACCAAGGCATGGTGGCATAATTTTATCTGTTAGTTAGAGTTAGTTTAGGATTTCTCCTTTATCACTAAGTGAGTTAGAGTCCGACCGGGACTCTTTATTTCTTTTTATGTATTAGGAAACTTGTGTCGTATTAGAGATAGAGTTTGTTATTACCTTTATCTATTAGGAGTCGTGTGATGTGTCCGATATGGACACGTATCCATCCGTGGGTATAAATATGTGTACCAGAGGTCATTGTAAATCATCTGCATCTCAATACAGATCAATTACTTTCGGTGCATCGCCACCCTCCTCACCGAGGTTTCAACACCGGTGGAACTTGGCACCCGACGTGGGGTTGCATCGATTCGATCTTCGGCGAAGGGGTAAGTCCTACGTTCTGCTGACCAAGGTAATCGTATCGGTTAGATTAGAACTATCATGGTTTGGTCCAATCTTTTGATTTGGTTGTGCGATTGCTAGTTATCGCATCAGTTTCAGCTTTAGTTACTCCTGTATCTTGGGTTGATCTGCTCGACCACTTTGGGTGATTTACGTTGATTTGATATTTGCTATTGGACATCTTTAATCACGTACTATCTCGGTTTGGTCCGATCTATTAGAGTGCATCTATCAAATAGTTTATATCATGTCGACATATCTTGCTCATTGAGAGTACTAGCCGATAAGTTATCAATCATCGGTTCATCGGCTTGATAGTAATCTAGATCTATTTATTATCTTTCCTGACATTGCTAGGCGTAATCGTAAACTGTCTTGGTTTGGTCCGATCTTCAACAATTGTTCTTAGTAATATAGGCTAGATAATTATAGATCTTGGTTGTTTGTCAGTTATTTATAGCCGATGACATTTGTCGATCTATATGCTCATTATATTTACATCAATAGAGTAGCCGATTGCCTTACTACATTATTTTTACACCAATCGAATAGATTTACTTACATCGGTAATTATTTTGTGTTACATCGGCTTATGAAATTTACATGTTAATTAATATTGGCCGATGATAGCTAATGATTTATTATTTATTCAACTTTTTGAGTCTATTTCTATCAAATTTCTGTCACGTCCAGAAATTTATACCAATTTCTGAACAATAGCATGCATTAAACTCAGTCCAGGAATCAGCCCAAGTATACACTATGACAAATTAATGCACAGTTCCACGACTTAAAAATAAATAAAAACAATTATCTATCGAAATGCAGCGAAAAAGAAAAACAAGACTAGAACCATGTAATCTTTAGCTTGACATGCGTTCTTGACGGCGATGACGGCTCCACTCCAGATGCATTCTTGACGGCGGACTGAACCTCACTTCAACCTTACGGACGACCTTCTGACTAGAACCCACACTTGCTCTGATGGGGAAAAATTACGCAAGGCTGAGTACAAACCATGGTAGTAAGCAAGAAACAGCCAAGAGAGGAAGAATACTGGATGCAATAGGGTATTAATAATAGGCTAATGTTAAATTGCACAAAGCAGGCTTTAAAAGCAAAGCAGTAGATAAAAATAGACTGAATAAAAAGTAATGTAAAGCATTTAAAATAACCATCCACTGTTCAACGTTACACCACGATGCAATAGGCCCCGACCACTGTCGAACGTTACACCACGTAGCGACAGGGTCAACCCTCTGCCCAACGTTACACCACGTTGCGACAGATCCAAACCTCTGCCAACGTTACACCACGTTGTTAGGGTCAAACCCGTTCCTAATTAATCAGGTTATTAAAGGTTCGACTAATCCCAGTGAATCTGTCAATTCGCCCCATAACCGTGGGCACAGCTATTCGAATAGTTTTACTCTGCAGAGGTGTACGAATCTGTCAGTTCGCCATATAACCACGGGCACAGCTATTTGAATAGTTTTACTCTGAAGAGGTGTACAACTTTATCGACAAGACACAGTTTCACTACACTTGAACGTGGGCCGATGTATCACCGCGATACCATGGAAAGGAAACTATGATAGAACCCGTCGCATAACCCTCTCTATTCAATCGCAATGCACTTCAGGTTTCACCCCCTCCTTTACACCAAGTCGAGCAGTCTCCTCTTGTGCCTTGGTGAATCCGGAAGCAGTATAGGCCATCGTTACACCACGACTCCCATCCATACTCCATCACGCCCACCCTAGCCTGGGTACGTCGAATAGTTCGAAGCTACACTTCAAATCCCACCTTGCCCATACTCTACTTGTGGTTAGTACGTGTAAGACTTCCAGTGTTTCCTGAGAACCGCTTCTTAATTACAATGGGCGCGACTCTAGAAACCATGCACCCAAATCCCACCATAAACAATATTTTAGTTGTATTAATCCACATCAGGAGATTAATCATTATCACAATCATTAAAGGTCTATCAAGACTAATAGTAATTAAATGATAACATGTGAGCTAGTTGAACTAAGCATGACTAAGCATTACCTAAGCGTACTTCTAGTAAAGTTAACCCTAGGAAAACAATAATAATAAATGGGAATCAACGGGTATAAAGGTAATAGTCTAATAGATTAATAAAGTAAATACATTTATATACAATGCATATTTGAATGTAAAACGGGGATTTTATAATCATGGGATCAATATGTTAAAGGATAGGGTGCCACTTGCCTTTCTTAGATCCACGAGGAACTTTGGCGATGACTTCGGGGATGATCGGCGGTGCGACAGGGTCAAAACCTATGACAAACAAAACAAAACAAGCAAAAGCAGACTATAAAACTACTGAAACAGAGAAAGAAACTATTTTTAATGGATTCTTGGCATTTTTCTGGATTTAATGAAATTTGAATGGAACAAAACGGAGACTAGATGAATTAGTTATAAATAGAAGTTTAACTGTGTTTTTAAACTAAACAGAAAACCTTAATTGATTTATTGCACAATTAATTGGAGGCAATGGCATCAGCGAGGAGAGAGGCAATCGCTGACAGGATGGGCCCACTCGGCAGTGACTCCGGGTCAACGGTTCACCGTGGACCAAGTCCACGGGCTGGCTCAAAGAGGAACGGGGTCACTGACATGCGGGCTCCGCATGTCCGGTGAGAGAGGGGGGTATGATAGACGAGCCCCACATGACAGAGGGGAGAGGGTGACTAACACGGGGGCCCCATGGGACAGAGAGAGGAGGGGAGGGGCTGATGGGCTGGGCCCGCTGCCCAGGGAGACAAAACAGAGAGGGGAGGGGCATCTCAGTTTCAGCCGAAACAGAGCGGAGGTGGGCAGCGATGGTGCTTGGCCGGGTGGCGGCACGGTGGCGTTGGCCGGCGACCGGCGTGACGGTGGAGCGGTGGTCGGTGGTCGGTGGCGGACGGTGGAGGTGACCGGCCGAGGGGCGACGCGTGGTGGCCGATGGGGAGGCGGTCGGAGGCCGGCTCGGGGAAGCGACGACGATGGCGCGGCGGGCACGAGCGTTCAACGGTGGTGGCATTACCTTGTCGGCGGTGACGAGGCGAAGGAGGTGGCGGGCAGAGGGGCGGCGACGACGACCAGAGCATGCACACGCGTGGCAGCGTTGTCGGCTTGGCAGTGGCGCCTGGAGGGGAAGAAAGAGGGGGAGAAAGGACTGCAGCGGCTCACCGGCGACGAGAACGGCGGCGACGAGTCGGCGTGGGGGAGGCGGAGGTGGCGACGGGGTTGCGCGGCTCGGAGCAGCGGCGAGCTGCTGGATCGGGTGGCGGCGATAGTCAAGGGAGAGATAGGCAGCGGCACGGGGACGGAGGGAGCAGAGGCACGGGCGTGATGGCGACGAGGCCGACGACACTCGCGTGCGCAGCGCATGGACCGGTGCTACGTGGCGGTACCGCGCGAGGGAGAAGGGAGGAAGGAAGGAGGAGCGGGCGCTCACCGACGTGAAGATGACGGCGGTGATCTTCGAGGACGTGGAGGGGCGATGAGGAAGGGCGATACCTCACGGCGGCGGTGACGGAGCGCGGTCACGGGAGGAGGAAGGGGCGCGGCGGCGAGATCGTTGATGTTCCGGGACGGCGGCGTCGATGCTCTAGTGGCAGCGGCTCTAGGGACTGAAAGGGGAGCAGCGGCTGCTAGGGAGAGGGATTTAAAGGGGTGGCAACACGACGGTGGCGTGTGGATTGCGGCCGGGAATCGTGGCGGCACAATTAGCGGACGCGGGGAAGACGTGTGGTGGTTGCGGGCGCGGCATGGACACAACGACGAGCGCAACAACGAGGCGAGGGGACGACGTGGCGGCCCGGCATCACGGCGCGGCGGCGAGGCAGAACAGTGCGTGGCGGCCACGACGAGGTGGAAGGCGGTCGACGCGGCGCGACGTTGGCATGGGTGAGCGACAGAGTGGCGGCGTGACCGGGAACGCGGGGCGGTGAGGTGGCGCTGAGCTTAAGGCGGCCGGAGCGTGGCGTGGTATAACGGCGGTGGCGGGGCGGACGCTCAGCGTGGCGGTGTGCACGCGAGCGGTCGGACGGAGGAGGGAGACAACTCTGATAGGTGGGCCACACCTATCGGCGGCTGGGAGAAAGGGAGGAGAATTGGACTCAGGCGCGAGAGAGAAGGGGGGTGGGGTGTGAGCGGGCCGGAAGGGAAAGAGGAGGGGGTAGGCCTGCGGGTGAGAGGGAGAGGTTGGCCGGCTAGGGGGAGGAAGGAGGAGGAGTGGGCCGGGGCTGTTGGGCCGGCGGGAGAGGAGAGGAGAGGAGAGGAGAGGAGAGGAGAGGAGAGGAGGGGAGATGGGCTGCTACCCCAACCGGCTGGAAAGGAGAAGAAGAGAGAAAGGAAAAAGAGAAAAAGGGAGAAAGAAGAAAGGGAAAAGGAAAGGAAAAAGGGAAAAAGGAAGGGAAAGGAGAAAAGGTAAGGGAAAAGTAAAGAGGAAGGGAAAAAAAGAGGAAAGGGAAAAAAAGATTTACACCTAATTTTGCCGATTTTTATTAGTTTTATTTAAGAAAATTTTATTGATTGCAATTCAAATTTAAATCATGTTAATAATTTAAAATGCTTTTAGGACATTTTAGAACATAAGAAAACCTTCCAATTAATTTAATTAATTTATACTGAGTTTTCTCTTAAACTTGAATTAATAATTTTTTTAATGTATTATTTTATTGAGTTTTAGCTAGAGTAAAACTCAGGGCGTGACAATTTCTAACCGATCCAAGCTTTCCACAGCTGATTATTCAGCCCATGGGCTAAACACTGCTACATCAACATCCTATCGGTTGGTTTCTTAGTTACCTATCGGCTTGAGTGCCAATCGACTTATTTTACTCTTTATCTTGTCAGATGCAGGATCAAACTGACTAGCACGTCTACGTAATCTAAGAATTTAGGTCTTGCACTAGAGCGTTCTAAGAAGCAACTCCTAGGGCTTTGTGTGTGACACATCATTGGGTCAACTTTTGACGTCAACAACGTGTCACTGATAACGTGGCAACTAACGTCAGCAATTATTTTTAAACAACCCATTATTTTTTAACGGACCATTATTTTTTGACGACCCATTAATTATTAAACAGTGGCCCATTATTTTTTTTAAATTGAACCATTTTAAAATAGGCCCATTTCAAAACTGTCCCATTTTATCGACGAACTATCATATTCAACTAATAATAGATACAATCAGAATACAATAGAATTCAAACAATAGTTCATCTCTTCCGGTCACTGGTTCTAAGAGTAGCACCCCGAAACTGTAGACGTCACTCTTCTTGTTTTACTTTCTTCTCTTGCGCCTGTAAATAAAGCAGAACGTCATATAACCAAACATGTAGCCAAGGTCAATACAGGAAATAGTTGGGTTGTGATATTATGTGAGACCAAGCCACGTTTTAAGAAAACAAAAGGCATAGCTCATGTAAGATCACCAATAGACAAATACAACTTGTCAGTGCTTCCAAAAGTTAAGGACAAAGACATGCTCCTCCCTTGACTCGTCGTACCCTAGCCTGGCGCAGTTGCGGCTGTCGTCGACCTCCGGTATCTTAGGAGGATAGGGGCGACGCGACTGAAAGGAGAAATTGGTACTAATGCCCATGACAGGGTTGTGCACGGTGTTCGTCACACCATCAACGTCGGCGACAAGGATGAGGCCATGCCGCCATGGCATGCCTTGCGGCACAGTATTCTGCTCCTCATCAACGTCGGCTTGTGTTGATGTTGAAATAGTAACAACGGTCACACACGTAGGACTGTGAGTTAATCTTGGGCCACTTCAGTGCAGGACCTAATTCTTAGAATTACTAGGGTGCCAGTCAGTTTTATCCTGTAACTGACAATATATAACATGGAAAACAGTAAACCCTGAAATCGCTGGCCGGACAGCCGATAACATCCCAGGACCCTAGCCGATGAACTAGACAATCGACTTTCTAGGAATTTCGGGATGATAAGTGTAAATATGCTCAATCGGTCGAATCAGAAGTAGGATAAACGCCAAACAGACTAACCAATCAATCAATCTTAAAAGATCGGACTCAACCGAGACAGTTCTAAGATTAATAAGCCGATCTAGATGATCGGACTCAACTGAGACAGTACAAACCTAGGCATAATCATGTGTGAAATCGACCAAGCATTGCGGCATGCAAGTAATAGGATAGCTAACCAGCGTAATATATCAACTTATTCATTAAACCCAGCCCATCGGACAGATTTCTACCAGCAGATCGCACTAAACACACATAGGTCGGACCTAACCAAGATAGTATGCGATCTAGTATGATATAATCATAGAAACATGAAGATCGATGGATCTACTTATTGAATTGGCACATTACTTAGGATTATGTTGGCTAGAACGCCAGCGATAAACCCTCACGAGCATTTGATGTAATCAGTATGCAATCGAGTTGATTGGAATCATGCTCATAGATCAAAAAGAAGAACTCGTGAGGATTTGATCGAGAACCACTACTACTTCAAGCCATAACAGATTAAAGCAATCATATAACTCAGCCCGTCGATCAACCAGGCAGGATGCCGGACTTCACCGAGACAGTCCTGTTCTATTTGATCGACGGGTTTTGACAAACATGAACTTACATTGCAAAGATGACAAACCACGCGTAGAAAGCCCAAGCAAGTCGAAGGTTTTGGCGATGCGTTGAACTTGAGTTGATTGATCTGAAGATGATTTTACAATGACCCCAGACACATATATTTATACCCTCGGGTGTTAACTAACCTAACCGGATAAGAATTCGTTACTAACTAACTTGTAGTATCCGGACTTTAATTAAATCTAAAAATCCTAAACAAATTCTAAGATAAAGCTTAATTAAATTACACAAACTCACAACTACCAACGAATATATCTCTAAACTCCAGTCCCAATCGGACTCCACTTCCTATCCGATTCGGACTCTATCGAGTTCATTCATGCCGCTCTCAATCTCTTGCCTCCAGCCGATTCGCCCTTTCTTGCCAGATTCGGTCTCTAGTTGTGTTTCAATTCATAACGGTAATTTGCCAAAATCTAGCGTTAACACATGCTGCGCAATTTCGGAATAATTCATTGTTCCAAAATTTCTTCTTTTGTAACCGATTTTCGCTGTCAGCTCCCCCTGTTGCAATGGTACAGTCTAACGGTCACCCTGTTTCAGCACACTGTGCTAACGGTCATGTTCCCCATCACTTGCGCTATAAGCTTCCGTCCTTTCCAGACTTAGCCATTTGTCGCTATTGCCTTCTTCCTCCCACTTGAGCTTTTGCGACCCGCATTCCTGCATCTGCCACATTTACTCCACAATCTGGGCTCGAATTTCCCACACAAGATCACCGGGTACATTGCCACCGCCCACCGGACAAATCTGTCGTTTCAAGACACTGCCAACCCCGTCGCTACATCAAGCCTTCGCTGGTAGCAATGGCTTCATGAGTTCATCACCAGACACCCCATACAAGATCCCCGAGGTAAGTCCTTTGCCCCGGCTACATTTCCATTTCTTGCCGTCGAATGTACTGCTTTTTTCAACCTAGGGTTTACTGTTGTACCTTTCCACTCGATTTCTATTATGCTCTATATTGGCCCGATATGTCACGTTATTTCATTGGCCTAGTAATTGACTTGTTGTCCCTGGTATGTCCTCCCTTTTCCAGCAACTCAAAAACCAGATCGTGATTCCAAGCCCAAACCCTAGGTTTTACTTTCTGGGCCCCATGGGACATTATTTGCTCTGAAGCCAATAGAATTCCTTTCAAAAATGCCAGATTGAACACCTCCGATTGGACCCAATCCTTCAGATCTTTCCACGCCTGTTTTACTGGTTGGAGAGACTGGTACAATCGGATGTATAAGACTTATGGCACCCAATGGGAAGCGCTAGACATCGACCACTGCAGTCTATCTGAGATGGAAAAGGATGAACCGCTCCTCGCAGCTGCTTCATAGTTCTGGTCCGATGCTCTGAATGCTTTTGTGTTCGGCCAAGGGATATTTACCCCAACACTGATGGATGTCTTGATGCTAACTGGCCTGAACATTATGTCTCCCGTAAATCCCTTAAATTTGCGAGGAAATTTCCAGCATCGGCTTGAAACCAAGAACATTGGAGGCTGGTCGAAATACATCGAAGCCCACCGCAAGGATTCTGGAATAGCCGATCACAAGGAGCATAGTGCCTTCCTCAACCTTTGGTTAGAACGATTCCTTTGGTTAGCCGATGGAAAGGCCATACCCCTCGGGCAATACCTCCTTGGGGCAGTCTACCACATGCTGCACCAGGTGTCTTGCAAGAGCCAGTCGGCCATATCGCTGGATCGTGGTGGTTCCTTCAACTGCGGCTTCGGTTATACTTCGCTAGGGTTTTAGAATTATCGGCATTCAACCAACACAGCAACCCTTCCTTATCCTTCTTGGAATCTGAGCCGACTGAGACCCGGAGATGCATGTCATATGGTGAAGTGGTCTCCTCTTTCCCCGGTCACCAGATGTCAGCAGTCCGCCTAGCTCACATCTTCAACCTCTGCTACCTCGGACCAGAACCCAACGCTTGCATCTGGTTCGCATACCCGGATTCCAGAGATTATGAGGTCCCTAGTATCTTCAGAATGGAAGAGGTGCTGGCCAATAAATGCCCACTTGAAAATTTTGCTTTTGCCCTCACCCCCTGCCTGCTACCGGTTGGTTTCCACGCTGGACGATCGGCTCGACCATCCTCTGAGTTCTATCATCCGGCCATCGCAGCTCGTCAGTTTGGGTGCGGCCAGCTTCCTGCCAATATGTTCTTCTTTGGCAAGATCGAGGTGAGGGGCCAGCTGACTTTGGCCATAGAACTTAACAGAATTAGCAAAATGGCCGAAGTAATCCCATTTGGATCGATGACTTCCTTTGACTTTGGGATCACTGTCCTAGACGCTTACACTGATTGGTGGGATTAGCTACACCAACACATGTTCTCAGCCGCATCAGGCTTTTTTTGCAATCGGATTGACTCTGACTACGAGTACTCCGATTCTGAGGTAACATCTGAATTCACCACTCTATTCTTTGAGTGCTTTTACTTTCATTCATTTACTAACTTTTTGCTTTGCAGCCTACCCTTGTCGTCCCTGCCACCAGCAGAAGTGTCAAGCCAATTGAATACTCGACATCGGCTCTCCCATCGTTGGGTCGTGGAGCGCCTTCCCCGAGCGAGTATATCAAGAATTTTTCGGGGCCACCAAGCCCGGTGAGAAGGCCTAAGCGAAGCAAGAAAAATCCGAGAGGGCCCCAAAGAAAAAACTAAAGATAACTGCAGAAGCCACCCCTATGGAAGCTACATCGGCTGATATGGATGTCACAATCGATGCTGCAGCCGACGAGGATTCTGATAGGGAAGTCAGGCGTTAGGTGATCACCCTTCTCTTTCCTTCCTAGCAACTAATCATTTTCTTCAACCGATTCATCACTTCGTCTTACCAGTTGCCTTATCGACTTTCCTTTCTAAACAGCCACTTGCCAAACCATCGACCGATGATGCCCCCGTGCTGACTGATGTTGCCTACCCAGCTACTACCGCTGAGGTGGTGCCAACTCTAGCAAGCCCGTAGTCGGCCCATCGCTAAGAGCTGGTACGAAAAGGAAGATGGTAGTCTGTCGGTCTTCCCAACGAACGACATCTTCGGCGCAGGTAATCTTCTGATGACTTCTCTGGTATTTGGATCTGTGTCTGTTGTTAACACTCGTCCCTTGCATCGTGTCAGCTTCCTACGCACACCAATATACCTACGCACACCAATATACCTACGCCACCAACCGATCCAACCCCGGATGTTGCGCCAACGACCGCACTTGCCTAGCCAGCCGACCCGAGTCCCGCAGCGCAGGTAAACTCCTTATCCACCACATGCTATCCCGTATTTTCCATGTTTCTCCTCACTTGTTGTCTTTACCCTAGGACCTAGGCGACTTCTTCTCCTTCGACGCCAGCCAATACATTGGTCCACTTGAAGCCGACATCAACACTCCTGCCGCCCTGACTGCCGACCTCTGGGAACATCTCACTAAGATCCTAGCCAGATTGGACAACCCGATCAACATGCTGATCAACGATGCTGGTCTGATCAGGTCAAGGATTGAAGAAATCCAAGACAAGCTGCCTAACGACCTGATAGATGTGATCGCCCCGGCGGGCTACATTGAGTCCCATAGGCTTCCTGTGCTCCGAGCCGGCCAACGGATCACTGATCGTGCCTCCCAAGTGTCAGCTCACGTGAAGGTACAAGCCGATCAGGACAAGGCTGTCGCTGAGAAAGTCAAGCTAGATGAACTTCAATCGGTTGTGCCTGGAATGTCGGTCGTTATTGCTAACTTGAAAACGTAGAAAGCTGACTTGGAGGCGCAGCTAGCCAAAGTCATGGCGAGTCTCGCCACCGAGGAAGAAAGGTTAGCCAACCTGCCATTAGCGATTGCTACCCAAGAGCAAGCCTTGAAGTCAGTTGTCCAAACTGCCATCTATAGACGTTGATCCCTGAAGGCAATACCCGGTACTGATGCCAACGACTTAAAGATCATTCAAGACGTCGATGATGTTCGCCTGTGCGCAATTAATGCCCTGAAGAAACATTTGGGCTTGTAATCGCTTGACTTTATCTCTGCTCTCAACTTGTGAAGCCACTTAGTACTTTTGTCGACCTTGGCCAGCAGTAATATAACCCTTGCTTTTAGCCATGATTGATCCACTGTTGAGTGATATGATCTTGTTGTGTGATGAGATTTTTGTCTAAGGGCGATGTTTCAACATTGGCCATCCTAAGGTGATACTTAGCTGTATCGGCTTTTGCGTCAATCAGCTTAGCCGATTACGAGTTTATCCTTACGCTCGGATAGTACCTCTTTAGATATTTTCCGTTTAGTGCTCTTCCGAATACCTCCCCATCCAAACCTTCCAGCATATAGGCATTCCCGGGACCACACTTGTGAATCCGATAAGGTCCTTCCCAATTAGGTGACCACTTACCAAAAACATTACCTCTGGACCCTATCGGCAAAAGTACCTTCTATACCAATTCACCTTCCTCAAACGTCTTGGGCTTGACTTTCTTGTTATAGTGTCTTGATACTCTAGCTTTGTTCTCCTTTATCTTCTCAAGCGCTATCAATCGGGATCGTCCTTAACCTTTCTGTTAGCCGATGACGAGGGATCCCTTAGATAATAAATGATCTCCTAGTGCCAGTAATCGGCTTCTATGCAAGCTATGATGGTATTTGTTTTTTCTGTTTCTGAGTTCATCGGCCTATTGCTGGATGCTCTTTGGGCGAGGAATTTCACGTCAACATTTTGCTCCCTAGGGATGTGGGTGTCACACCCGGAGTTTAATCCTAAGCCTAAATTCGTAAAAAAAATTGTAATTAATAATTGGCTTAATTAACTCAGGAAAATTCCTCTGAAAGGAATTAATTTAATTAAATCAAGGTTCGCAAATTGATTAACTGGATTTAAACTTAAATTACTGAAGTACAAAATTTTGCCTAAAAATTAAAATAAAATTCGGCAAAAGTGGGGCTATCCTTTTTTCCCTCCTTTTTCTTTCTTTTTTCCTTCCTTCTCAAATTGGGTCGAAATCCAATTTTCCTCCTTTCCTTTTCCCTTCTTCTTTTTCCTTTTTTCTCTCTCCTCCTTCCCGGGCCGGTCCAGCCGAGCCAGCCCAGCTCTTCTCCTCCAGGCCGACCCAGCCGAGCTAGCCACCCCTCCCGCGCGCGTCCTTTCCTCCCGCCTGGGCCGCTGGCCGGTCGGCCCAGCTAGCCGGCCCAGCGCGCCTGCCCGACACAAGTCCACGCCGCCTCCCCGCTGTGTCCGAGCTGGACACCACCGCCGCCGCAACCACCGCGCCGGCAACGGTAGCCGCCGGATCAGCCTGCGGGGCCGACTCGGTCCCGAACTACCTTCCCGCCCTAACCACGCCATCCCCACACTATAATGCCCCCACCGCCGCGCGTCGCCACGCCCGTTTTCCCTCCGCTGCCACCGACCATATCTCGTCGTCCGCGCCTCGCCATCCTCGCCACCGGCCGTCACCGTACGTCCCTTCCCGTCGCCGGCACGCTCCCGCCCTCGACGTCGCCGGTGAGCGCCCACATCTCTCACCCCTCCTCTTTTTCCCCTCCCGCCGCGCCTCCGCCCATCGCCGCTATCACCACGCCTCCGCCCATCGCCGCTATCGCCACGCGGGCGCCGTGCCGCCGCTGCCTCCGCACCGGTCGCAGCCTCCACCGCTGTGCATGCGTCGTCGTCGCGCCACGCCGCCGTCTCCCCGAGCCGGAGCCGCCTCGGACCCCGCTCCTCGCCACCCATCTCTTGCCCCGCTCTCGCCGCCGTCTGCGTCACCCGCCGGCCTGCGCCGCCTCCCCGCCGTCCTTCGCGCCGGACGCCGCCACCCTCCCCTACTCGGCCGACGCCATCTTCCCCCTCCCCACTCTGCCCCGGGTCATCGACCGGTGGTCCCCACCGGCCGGGTCTCCTCTCTCTCCCCTCTCTCACCGCCGGGTGGGCCCGTCCTGTCAGGCGCCCGACGGCCACCTCCCCCCTCCTCTCTCTCCGGGCCCATCTGTCAGCCGCCGCCTCCCCTCTCACCCATCAACAGGTGGTGCCACCTCACCCCTGCACTGATGTCAGCAAGCCCTATTAATTGTGCAATAATTGATTTAGGACTTTTCTGTTTAGTTAAAAACCCAGAAAACTTCTAAATTCATAACTAATTCATCTAGTCTCTGTTTTAGTCCATTTAAATTTCATTAAATTCATAAAATTTTCAAGAATCAATTAAAAATAGTTTCTTTCACTTTTTCAGTAGAGTTTGTGCCTGTTTTATTTATTTTTGTGCTTTGTCGCTTAGATTCGGACCTCACCAAAGCGCCGGTTTATTTCGAGATCGTCGCTGAAGTTCCCCAAGAACCAGAGCAAGGCTAGTGGCACTCATCTTTGGTCATATTGAACCTATTATTGCAAATTCCCCGTTTTATTTATTCAAATACGCAAGTTTTCATTAAAGTATTTATTGTATTTGTTTTAGGGGTGACCTATTATTATTATGCCGTTGTTTATCCAACTTTATTCATGCTAGACCAGGGGTAACTTGGTTAGAGTTAGGCCTGGGTTAATGCTTAGCCGTGCTTAGATCAAGTAGCTCATGGGATCACTCATTAAATCATGATTAGTTCTGAATATTTGTTAATAATGATTCATTACCCGGTTCGGGTTAATGCCAACTAAAATATTGCTTATGGTGGGTTATGGGTGCTTGGTTTTGAGATTCGCACCCATGGCAATTAAGGACCGGTTTGCAGGAAACCTTGGAAGTTATTTCCGTACTAACCACAAGCCAGAGTGGGCAACGGTGGGATTTGGAGTGTAATTGTGAACTATTCGACGTACCCAGGCAAGGGTGAGCATGATGGAGTATGGATGGGAGTCATGGTGTAACGATGGCCTATGCTGCTTCCGGATACACCTAGGCACAAGAGGGGGCTGCCCGACTTGGTTTAAAGGAGGGGGCGAAACCTGAAGTGTGGTGCGATTGAATAGGGAGGGTTATGCGATAGGTCCTATCATAGTTCCCTTTTCGATATGCCGTGGTGGTATGTTGGCGCATGTTCAAGTGTAGTGGGGCAATGTCTTGTGGGTACAGTAGTACACCTCTGATCAGAGTATAATCTATTTGAATTACCGTGCCCACGGTTACGGGCGGACTCCAAGCTTCACCGTGATTAGTGAACCTTTAATGACTTGGGTAAACTGGCTTTCACTTGTGACTACTGCAACATGGTGTTACGTTGAGTAGTGGTTGGGTCTGTCACAACGTGGTGTAACGTTGGACAGTGTTGTGGTATTTTACAAGTGTTATTTATTCAATCTTTTATTTGTTTAATTACTTTTATTTAATTTAATCTCTTTTATTAATTTAAATACTGCTTTATTGCAACTAACCCTAGCCTGTCCTTGGTAATCCTTATGCATCATTTATTACCCTCTTTTCTGTGCTGCTTGTCGAGTACGGTGGTTTATATTCAGCCTTGCTCAATTCCCCCTCCAGAGTTAGTAGTTGAGTCCGATGGAGATGACTCTCAGGAGTGAGCTGGTCTGCCGTCGAAGCATTGCCTGTGGACTGGAGCCGTATCCGCTGGAGCTAGTCTACGTTATCTTTCGCTGCTTTTTCGTTAGAATATATGTTATTTTCAGTTGTTTCTAAGAACGATGGTTATGTAATCAACATTGTCTTTTTTATGTACCCTGGCTGGTCGTGGACAGGGATTTTAATACACAATTAAGTTTAGAAATTCGTGTGAGAAATTTCTGGGCGTGATAGTGGGTCAGTGTGACCTGCTTGAAATCTTCTGTTAACTCCTTGGCTGCTTCGTAGTAGGTCCCGAGGACATCATCTCTGCACTAGTACTCTCCAGAGAGTTGCTTGATTACAAACTGGGAGTCCCCCATGTCTTCGATTAACTCGGCACCTATTTCTCTTAGCAGCTCTAGCCCCTTGATCAGTGCTTCGTACTCGGCCTGGTTTTTGGTCCGATACGGCTTGATTGTGTATGCGAACTGAAAACATGTCCCCCGAGGCGAGATTATCATTAGGCCGATGCCGCACCTGTGCCTGTAGATGGTTTCGTCAAAGAAGACAGTCCATGCCACGATCTTGACGTAATCGGCCTCTTTGTGGTGTTCAACTATGAAATTGGCCATAACTTGTCCTTTTACTACTTTGGTCGATTCAGATTTCAGGTCATATTCCGTGAGCGCCAGAATCCATTTACCCATTCTTTCCTTCAGAACTGGCGCTGATAGCATGTACTTGATTACATCGGCTTTGCACACTACTTTGCATTCGGCCGCCAGCAGGTAATGCCTCAACTTAGTGCATGAGAAGTATAGGCATAGGCATATCCTTTCGACTTCTGGGTACCTGGTTTTGGTGTCAAGTAATTTTCTGCTCAAGTAGAATACAACTATTTCTTTGCCGTCTACCTCTAGGAGCCGATTGTCACCTCATCGGCTGACAAATAAAGTTTGAAGGGTACCCTTTTTTGGGTAGCAATATGACTAGGGGTTTCTTGAGGTACACTTTGATCTTGTCGAAAGCCTTCTGGTGACTCTCCCCACAAGAATTCTTGATCGTATTTAATTTTAACAGAGGAGAAAAAGGCTCGATCCTTCCTGACAGATTCGATATAAATCTCCTAATGAAATTAATTTTGCCGATCAAGGATTGTAATTTCGTCTTGCCCTCCGGAGGTTTAGTGTCGTTTATCCCTTGAAGACATCCTTGGGTTATCTCGATCCCCTTTTCGTGCACCATGAACCCCAAGAACGCCCAGCCGACACGGCGAAGACACATTTGGTTGGATTCATCTTTAATCCGTACTGCCTTGTCCTTTCGAGCACACGCCAAAGATTGCTGAGATGATCTTCGACTGTGTCAGACTTGACCACCACGTCGTCTATGTAGATCTCCACCAGAGATCCGATTAGGTCATGAAAGATATAATTCATGGCCCTTTGGTAACTGGTGCCTGCACTTTTGAGTTCGAATGTCCTAACAACCCATTTGAACAGACCGATTGCCCCTGGACATTTGAACACCGTCTTATGTATGTCCTCTTCAGCCATGCATATCTGATTGTATCCCACGTTGCCATCCATGAAACTGATCATCTTGTGTCCCGAGGCTGCATCTACCAGCTGATCAGCCACTGGCATTGGGTATTCAACTTTTGGTGTAGGTTTGTTCAGATCTCTGAAGTCTATGCATACCCAAAGCTTGTCGTTTTTCTTGAGTATAGGGACGATGTTGGAGACCCATTCTGCAAAATGACAAGGCCGGATGAATTTGGCATCATACAGCTTGGTGATTTCTACCTTAATCGGTTCGTACATATCTGGCTTGAACCTTCGTGGTGGTTGGTTGAATGGTCGATAGACTGGCTTAATCGGCAGCCGATGTTCAAAAATTGATCGGCTTAGTCCTGGCATATCATGATATTCCCATACAAAGCAGTCGACGTACTCTTTGAACAGCTTTATTAATTCCTCCCGAAATTCAGGAGGTAGGTTTGCACTGATGTATGTTGGCCTCGGCCTATCTCTAGGTCCAATATCTATTTCTTCTAACTTATCGGCCGACAAAAACCCTTGATCTAGTTTCCTATCTAGATCATCGACTGCTCCGGTCAGGTTGTTTACTAGGACTCCTGATCACGTATCGGCTGGATCCCAGTGTCAGATATGCCCAAGAATTCCCCAGACCAGGGCTTTCTTGAGATGCATTCGTAGCCTTCTGACTCCCACGTTGAGAGATCTGTCGTGGCCATGTTGACTGACATGTCGGCTGTGACTACCTCTACTTGGTCTCCATGCCACTGTATCAGATTTTGGTGGACGGTATGCAGCAGTTGGCGTGTATCTAGTCCCTCCCAGGGAGCAGGCTATAAGACCCCTTGCCATTAATGACGAAGAAACTGGAGCGTTTTTCTTCCGACTGTGAGTTCAATGTTGAGGCAGCCCTTGGCTTCTGATGTGTTGCCCCCGAAGTCTTTGAGCATCGTGTTCATCTTGATCAAATTTTTGGTAGTCTTGCTCAGCTTTCTGTAGGTGGAGTATGGCATTAGGTTGACCGCCGGGCCACCATCGACCAGCATCTTGGCCATCGGCTTTCCATCAATGTGCCCCTGGATATTCAGTGGTCGAAGGTGCCGATGGTCTTTCTCTTTCGGCTTCTCAAAGACAGCTTGTTGTGGCAGCAGCACCAGTTGGGCAGTAGCCTCCTGTGTCTGATAATCGGACCAATCGGCCTTGTATTCCGCCGGCAACAGTTGACATTGGCTGATGGTTTGTGGACCTCAGACTTGACACGCCACTTCTTACGTGTCCTCTTGGGAGCTGACGGTTGTTCCTCGACTTGCTGTTGTTGCAGCTCTCAGGGGTGAAGTTGCTGCAGCTGCCTCTTTTATTTCTTTGTGAACAAACCACTAGGGCACCACTGCTCGGGCTTCATCAGCTGGTGTTGCTCTTCGTAATGCTACTCGAATTCTTCGTCATCCTTTTCCTGCTCCCGAGGGCTCAGCCTGTCAAGCACTGAGATGCGGCGTCTGGTCTCTCTTGGTGGCGTCCTTGGCCTCTTGGTACGCTCGTGTCGGCTAGTCTCCTACCACTCCTCGGGATTGCATTCGGGGCATTCCTCCTTGGACGGCAGCCTGATTCTCTCCTCCCAGCAGTACTGGAAGAAGGGACAATCCCAATGATCGTTGTAGCCAGCCTGCTCATCGCGCTCTTGGCTTCTCTCGTGGCGCCGATGGTACCTGTTCATCATTGATGTAGATGTGATACGCGTTGTACCTTCGCGCCTTCTCGAGAATTGGCTTGGCCCGTAGCCGATGTCGGCGTGCACCATGTTAACTAGGAAAGGGTGCCCATCTATTTTCATCGGCTTCTTGGCCTCCTCGAACTTGATGCGGCCTTGCTCTATGGCCGACTAGATCAGCCGCCGGAAAATCTGGTAGTCATTGGTGCGATGGGAGATGGAGTTGTGCCATTTGCAATATTTTTTCTTCTTCAATTCCTCGACCGATGGGATGATATGTCCTGCGGGCAATTGTATATGTTTTTCTTGTAGCAGGAGGATGAATACCTTGTTGGCCTTATTGACATCGAAGTCGAACTTCTCTGCCTCCTTCGCTCCCTTCACCCAGGGGCAGCTGACCGGCTTCTTGTTCCTAGTCCATTCTGCCAGGCCAATGTCCGACTCATCAAGTTCAGAGTCTAATGATTCCTCAGGGAGGTATGCCACTCGACGTTGGAATTTGTCCTTTCAGGCTTCCTGGTATCAAATCTCATCGGCTGATACCTTCTGTACCAGGTGTGCTAAACTCTCGAACTCCTGAGCTGAGAACTTCTCTCTGATTTGGCCAAGTAGTCCTTGGAATGCCAACTCGGCTAGCTGCTGGTCACTTAGGCTCAGATGGTAACAATGGCTCCTTACGTTTCTGAACCGCTATACGTAGTCGTGGACCGATTCATCCACCCTTTGTCGCATGATGGTGAGATCAGTCAGGGTCATCTCTTGTACTCCCGCAAAGAAGTACTTGTGGAATAGTTTCTCGAGATTAGCCCAGTTCCTCACGGTGGTGACAATGGAAAGAAACAGACCTTGATTGCGTCTTTGGCCGATGCTTCGCCACACTGGGCCAAGAATTGACTAACATGCTAATTGGTCGATATTCCATCTTGTCCGGAGAACATGGAAAAATCCGGCACCCTGTACCGGCGTGGTAATGGCACCCTCTCGAACCATTCCGGTTATGGTCTGTCCAGTCTTCCCACATAACTTCGGCGATGCGGTCCGTCCAGTCTTCATCCCTAAATCCCCCCGAGCACTGGGTCTGGTTGCCGATGTGGCCACACCGGAGGCGGCTAGTACTGCTTGCTCTCCCTGTTGTATGTTTTAGCGTACCGAGCATACCTTGGCGGAGTTCTTTCTTGGTAAGGTTGTCTAGGACTTTCTGGAGACCTCTCGGGTTCAATCCGGGGAGGCGGTACCATCGGCTCTTCATCTCTCGGAGGATTTCTCATGTCCCTGTGAAGCCGATACTTGGGCTTCTCCCTGTTCGAGATGTAGGTTAGCCCTCTGTAGTGAGATTTTCCATCGGGAGCACCATCGGCTACTTGCCGAATCAGTCCTGACAACATGTTCACCAGTCCCCCTAACTGGTAGATGAGTGCATGGTGGACCGCCGAATCTACCATGTCTTGCAGATTCGATAGGTTCTCCGTGGGTAGGTTGTTGCCTTTTCCTGGCACCAAGTTTGGCGTTGGGAGCCGTGACTTCTGCACCGGGCCGCCTCTGGTCATGCTGAACGACTTGAGGCATAACTTCTGGAAGCTGTCCATGTGCCGCTGTCACGCCCAGAAATTCCTCACACGAATTTCTGAACTTAATTGTGTATTAAATCCCTGTCCAGGACCAGCCAGGGTACACAAAAAGACAATGTTGATTACATAACCATCATTCTTAGAAACAACTGAAAATTACACTTATTCTAGCGGAAATGCAGCGGAAAGAAAAACAAAGGGGTAGACTAGCTCTAGCGGGTACGGCTCCAGTCCACAGGCAACACTTCGACGGCGGAACAGCTCACTCCTGAGAGGCACCTCCATCGGACTCTGCTTCTAGCTCTGGGTTGGGAAAGTTAAGCAAGGCTGAGTAGAAACCACCGTACTCAACAAGTAACACGGACAAGGGGAAAATAAATGATGCAACGGGATTTACAAGGACAGGCTAGGGTTAGTTGCAATAAAGCAGCAGTTTAAATAAATAACAGAGCTTAAAGAATAAAGGTAATTAAGTACAGTAAAGCATAAATAAAATAAGCAGTTGTAAAGTACCACAACACTGTCCAACGTTACACCACGTTGCAACAGGCCCAACCACTACTCAGCGTTACACCACGTTGCAGTAGTCCCGAGTGATAACCAATTTACCCAAGTTATTAAGGTTCACTAATCACAGTGAAGCTGGGAGTTCGCCCTTAACCGTGGGCACGGCTATTCGAATAGTTTATACTCTGATCAGAGGTGTACTACTGTACCCACAAGACACGACTCCACTACACTTGAACGTGCGCCGACATACCACCACGGCATACCGGAAAGGAGACCGTGATAGGACCCGTTACACAACCCTCCCTATTTAATCGCACCACACTTCAGGTTTCACCCCCTCCTTTACACCAAGTCGGGCAGTCCCCTCTTGTGCCTTGGTAGATCCGGAAGCAGGAGAAGCTTTCGTTACACCACGATTGCCCGTCCATACTCCATCACGCCTACCCTTGCCTGGGTACGTCAAATAGTTCGAAGTCATGCTCCAAATCCCACCTTACCCATTTCGGCATGTGGTTAGCACTTATTTACTTCCAGGGTTTCCCGTGAACCGGTCCTTAATCGCCATGGGTGCGACTCTCAAAACCATGCACCCACAGCCCACCATTATCAATATTTTAGTTGACATTAACCCGAACCGGGTAGTGAATCACTATCTCAGCTATTCCGAACTAAGCATAATTACATGTGATCCCATGAGCTATTTGTTCTAAGCATGGCTAAGCATTAACCTAGGCCTGACTCTAATCAAGTTACCCCTGGTCCAGCAATGAATAAAGTTGGATAAACAACGGCATAATAATAAGGTTTACCCGAAAATAGCATAAGGTAAGTACTTTAATTAAAACAATGCATATTTGAAATAAATAAGCGAGGAATTTGCAAAAATGGGTTCAATATGTTCAAGGATGAGTGTCACTTGCCTTGCTCTGGCCCTTGGGGAACTTCGGCGACGATCTCGAAGTAAACCGGCTCTTCGGCGGGGTCCGAATCTAAGCGACAATGCACAAAAAATAAATAAAACAAGCACAAACTCTACTGAAACAGCAAAAGAAACTATTTTTAATGGATTCTTGATAAATTTATGAATTTAATGAAATTTGAATGGACCTAAATGGAGACTAGATGAATTACTTATGAATTTTAGAAGTTTTCTGGGTTTTTTAGCTAAACAGAAAAGTCCTAAATCAATTATTGCGCAATTAATGGGGCTGCTGACGTCAGGGATGAGAGAGGAAACTGACGGCTGACAGGTGGGGACCACCTGTCGGTGAGAGAAGGGGAGAGGGAGAGACCGACACGCGGGCCCGGGGAGGAGAGAGAGAGGAGGCGGGCGCGGGGACGACTGACGGGTGGGACCCACTCGTCAGCGGGAGGGGAACAGAGAGGAGCAGAGCGCACGGGCTCGGGCGGACGGCGGTGACCGGCGGGAGCGGCGGGCGACGCGGCGGTGGCGGCGCACGGTGACGGCGGCGCGACGGCGACGGCGCGACGGCGACGACCGGCGACCGGCGACGACGCGACGGCGACGACGGCCGAGGCGGCGACGCACGGCGACGACGGAAGAACAGCGGTGACGGCGACTGGCGAGCGGCGACGGCGCGGCACGCGCGGGCGCAAGCGACGGCGGCCAGACGTCGGCGACGCGGAGGTGACGACGACCACGGCGGCTGGCGGGAGCGGCGAGCTTCGGTCTCATCCGGCGACGACGCGCGACTCGGCGGCGGTCGGCTGGAAAGGGGGAGAGAGAGGGGAGGAGGGTGCGGGTGCTCACCGGCGGCGGCGAGAGCGCGGACGGGTCGGCGAGACCGAGGTGGAGGTGACGACGTGGGCGGGAGCGGGAGATCGGCGGTGGCGGCGGAGATCGATTGGCGGCGGCGAGGCGACCAGGCGCAACGGCGACGACGCGACGGAGGAATGCGCGGCGCGGGGGACGCTCACCGGCGACGACGAGGATGGCGACCGGTCGGCGACAGCGGCACGGAGGTGATGACGCGGCTGGACAGCGGCGAAGGCGTCCGACGGCGAAGTTGCGCGGCGGCGGCGAGAGGCAGCAGCGCGGCGGCGACACGAGCGACGGCGGAAAGTGGGCGATGGCGCGGCGGCGGTGGGGATTTATAGGGTGGCGGCACACGCTAGGGCGGGCGGAGGTTGGAGACCGAGTCAGCGACGACGCGGTCTCGGCGGCAGCCGTTGCGGCGGCGGTAGTTGCGGCGCGGCGGCGGACTCGGACTCGGCTGGCGCGGGCGCGGGCGCGGGCGGGCCAAACGGTCACTGACAGGTGGGCCCCACCTGTCAGTGGCGCGAGGGGAGGAGGGAGGCTGCGCGGACTCGCGGGCGCGGGCGACGCGCCGAACTGGGCCGAGCGGCGGCCCAGGCGGGGCGCGCGCGGGCGGAGGGGAACGGCCAACGCGGCTGGGCTGGCTGAGGAGGAGTGGGCCGGCTCGGCTGGGCCGGCCCGGGAAGAAAAAAGTAAAAGAAAAAGAAAAGGAAAAAGAGAGAGGGAGGAAAATTGGACTTCGGCCCAATTTGAGAAGGAAGGGAAAAAGAAAGGAAAAACTAGGGAGAAAGGAAAACCCACTTTTGCCGAGTTTTAAATTAATTTGTTTGGCCAAATTTTATACTTCTGCAATTTGAATTTAAATCCTGTTAGTCGATTTGCGAGCCTCGATTTAAATGAATTAATTCCTTTTAGAGAGATTTTTCCTGAGTTAATTAAGCCAATTGTTGCTTACGAATTTCTTTTTACAATTTAGGCTTAGGACGAAACTCCGGGTGTGACAGCCGCTACACCAGGGCCCGCTGTTCCTAAGTGAGGTTGTCCAGGGTGACGAGAAGGATGTTGTCGGCGCTGACTTCCTTTGTGGCCATCACTCCTATCTCGAGTTCGTGAGACCTCAACTGGCACAGGTCCCACTGGGCGTGCCAAAAACGTGTTGACACTGAAAATAGTAACAACGGTCACACATGTAGGCCTCGGAGTTAATATTAGAACACTCCAGTGTAGGGCGTAATTCTTAGAATTACTGGGCGTGCCAGTCAGTTTGATCCTATAACTGACAAGATATAACATGGAAAACTGTTAACCTTAAAATCGCTATCGGCCGGACAACCGATACCGTCCCAGGACCCTAGCCGATGAACTAGACAATTGACTTTACAGGAATTTCGGGATGACAAGTGTAAATATGCTCAATCGGCCAAATAAGAAGTAGGATAAACGCCAAACAGACTAACCAACCAATCAATCTTAAAAGATCTGACTCAACCGAGACAGTTCTAAGATTAATCAGCCGATCGGATTGATTTAGAACTTATCGCACGTAAAATCGACAACCGATAGAAGACTAAATATGGAATTTAACATAAACTGGAATGCTATATCAATTACTAGCACAAAACAATAATAATTAACTGCACACATGTTCATACCAGATCTAGAAGATCGGACTCAATCGAGACAGTACAAACCTAGGCATAATCATGTGTGAAATAGACCAAGCATTGTGACATGTGAGTAATAGGATAGCAAACCAGCGTAATATATCAACTTATTCATTAAACCCCGTTGATCGGACAGATTTCTACAAGCAGATCGCACTAAACACACATAGATCGGACCTAACCAAGACAGTATGCGATCTAGTATGATATAATCGACACATTACTTAGGATAATGCTGGCTAGAACTTTAGCGATAAACCCTCATGTGCATTCGATCTAATCTGATAACATGAACCTGGCCAACCAGATTGATCGGACCGAACTGAGACAGAATCGAGTTTTCTGATCATACACTATTGAGTGCATTCATGTTGCTCTCAATCTCCTGCCTCCAGTGCCCTGTCGAGTTTGCGCCGGTGATGTGGTAGACGTCACAGCCTTCGGGCTCGCCGTGGTGGTAAAGCAGGCGCACCGCCTTGTGCATGCAAGTGCACACGTCATAGCTGAGGCCGATAGTGGCGTAGTCATACCATAGCTGCGGGTAGCCGGCCATGCAGCCGTCGCAGAGCGCTGTGACCTGGCCAAAGGTAGGGTTGCAGACGAAGTAGAGGTGCGCGGCGATGGAGCTGAGGAGGACGAGGCCGTGGCACGGGCGGTCGGTGGGGGTGACGCGGCCATTGCATGTAGTGTGGGATGTCCATGAGCGGCGCGTCGTCCGGGATGAGGCAGACCCTAGGGCTTCCGTGGTTGGCAAGGGAAAGGTAGCGGTTGACACGACACAGTTGGCAGCCCAAGCGACAGGGACGACGCGGCGGCCGCCAGCTGCTGGCATGTGCACGCTGCCCACTCGTGCTCGGTGCCGAGACAGGAAGAGAAAGAGAGGGAGAGGAGAAAAGAGAGACATGAAGAGAAAAAGTGAAGAGAAGGGGAAAATATTAGGGGAAGGAGAGAGAGCAGGAGGAAAGATAAAAATTTTGAACTGGTTAGGAGGGAATATTTTCATTGGAAATTTTGAATTGATTCTTATGGCACTAAATCAACTCGTATGAAAAAGTTATAAAAACAAAGTTGTAGAACTCATTAGACCTATAATTTTTCTTTTGGTCATTTCTCCATACGAGTTTGATTGAACTATATAAAATTTGAATTTCAAATTATGCAACTTCAAACAATATTTTCAAATACTAAATGACTTCAACTGAAAAAGTAATCAACATCAAGATTTGAAATACAAAATTGATATCTCTTATATGTTTATACAACTTTTTTGTTCATTACTTTTTCAGTTGACAACATTTAGTATTTAAAAATCTCATTTGAAGTTGTCATAATTTGAAATTCAAATTCAAATTATTGAAATAGAGTCATATGCCAAAATGGCCAAAACAAAAGTTGTAGATATTGATGAGTTATACAACTTTGCTGTTGATGACTTTTTCAGCTGAAATCATCGTTTAGTATTTAAAAATATTATTTAAAGTTATCATAATTTCAAATTCAAATTTTATATAGGTCAATCAAACTCAGATGGAGAAATAACCAAAATAAAATACGTAGATCTCAATATGTTATACAACTTTGTTTTTGACGGTTGGTACACAAAAGTTCATTTAATATGATAAAATTCGATTCGAAGGTTTAATATTTTGAAATTAATTGAAGCAGGGAGGAAAATGGACTTCTCAGCGAGGGAGGAGCAAAAGTCCTGTTATGGGCTAGCCCTTCTGCTCATCCCTCTCCGAGATGTCCATTATGCCTTCCTCTTTTGAATTAATTTCAAAGTATTAAACCTTTGAATCGAATTTTATCTTACTAAATGAACTTATGTGATAAAGTTGTCAAAAATAAAGTTGTATACCTTATTGATATCTACCAGTTTTATTTCGTATTTCTCCATCTGAGTTTAATTGACCTATATAAAATTTGAATTTCAACTTACGACAACTTCAAATAATATTTTCGAATACTAAACAATTTAAACTGAAAAAGTCATCAATAACAAAATTGTATAAATCATCAATATCTACAATTTTTGTTTTGGTCATTTTTCTATTTGACTCTGTTTCCATAATTTGAATTTGAATTTTAAATTATGACAAGTTCAAAAACATTTTCAAATACTAAATTTTAACTGTAAAGTCATCACCAACAAAGTTGTATAAATAATCAATATCTATAACTTTTGTTTTGGTCATTTTGCTATATGACTATGTTTCAATAATTTGAATTTGAATTTCAAATTATAACAACTTAAAACAACATTTTGAAATACTAAATAATTTCAACTGAAAAAGTCATCAACAACAATGTTATATAAATCATCAATATCTATGAATTTTGTTCCAATAATTTGAATTCGAATGTTCAATTATGAAAATTTCAAATAACATTTTCAAATACTAAATGATTTCAACTAAAAAAGTTACCAACATGAATTTTGTTTTGGTCATTTTGGTATATGACTCTGTTTCAATAATTTGAATTTGAATTCAAATTATGACAATCGATAAACAATATTTTCAAAGAATAAATGATTTCGATTGAAAAAACCATAAATATCAAAGTGGTATAACTCATCAATATCTATAACATTTATTTTAGTCAATTTTTTCATCTAATAAAGTGATAGTAATATTGTTCACAAAATTTACATATCTCTTATAAGGTTTTGAAGCATTTATCTATAACTTCACATGTTTTGGGCCGGAATATGACCAAATCGATAAACTGTCAAGGTATTATAGAGCTTGTATCCATAGTTGCATATCCGTGACGATCTCTGAAAACATCACGTAAATTTCGTCATATTTCATGACAGATTAAATAGATTCTTGCAGTGATAATATGTAGTACTATAGGGGCAATTGCATAACTGACCCTATTTTGAGAGCCAACTACGTATTTGACCCTCTTTTATCCACTTTGCAGATTTGACCCCGTTTTTCCAAATAAAGGCGTCGTTTGACCATTGTCATGCCCGGAGTTTTATCCCAAGCCTAAATATGTAAAAGAAATTCGTAAATAACAATTGGCTTAATTAACTCAGGAAAAATCCCTCTAAAAGAACCTAATCTAATTAAATCGAGGTTTGCAAATCAATTAACTGGATTTAAACTCAAATTGCAGAAGTATAAAATTTGCCCAAACAAATTAATTTAAAACTCGGCAAAAGTGGGGCTTTCCTTTTTCCCTCCTTTTTCCTTTCTTTTTCCCTCCCTTCTCAAATTGGGCCGAAGTCCAATTTTCCTCCACTTGCTTTTCTTTTTCCTTTTTCTTTTTCCTCTCCTCCTTCCCGGGCCGGCCCAACTCCCCGCTCGGCCGGCCCAGCCGACCGGCCTCCTCTTCCCGCGCGCGCCCCCCTCCGCCTAGGCCGTCGGCCCAGCTCGCCCCCTCGCGCGGTCGCGCTCGCCGCGAAGTCCGCGCCGCCTCCCTCCGCCTTTGCGCCGCTGACAGGCGGGGCCCACCTGTCAGTAACTGCGCCCGTGCCGCGCCGGCCGAATCCGAGCCTGCGTCGCGCCGCCGCCGCGTCGCAACCGCCGCCGCCGCAACGGCCGCCGCCGAGTCTGCCGCGTCACCGACTCGGTCTCCACTGGCCATTCCACCCTAGCCGGCGCCGCCACCCTATAAAGCCCCCACCTCTCCGCCCCACCGCCACTTTTAGCCTCCTCCGTGCACTGCCGCCTCCTCGCCGCTGTCGGTCGATTCCGCTCGCCGGACGCCGTTCGTTGCCGCGGGACCGCGTTGCCACCGGTGGTCGCCGAGCTTTCTCGCCGCCTCCTCGCCCTTTTCGCTGTCGTGCCCGACCTCGTCGTCCGCGCGTCGCTGTCCACGCTCGCGACGTCGCCGCCCCGCTCCGTTCGCCATCGCCCGCTCCTCCTTCTCGCCGACGTGATGCCGCCTTCCATCGCCGCTGGTGAGCTCTCCTCTCCTCTCTCTCCCTCTTTCTTTCCTCTTTGCCGCCACTGCAGACCTCCCCGCGCCGTCGGCAAGCGGCAGGAGCCACGCACCGCCGCCGTCGGGTCGCCGCCCGACGTCGTCGCCGTCACGCCGTCATTTTGCCGCCCCGCTTTCCTGCACCGCCGCCCCGCTGCATTCCCCTCCCCCTCTTTTTCCTCTCCGTGAGCCGTCGCCAGGGACGCCATCGCCGCCGCGCGTCTGCTCGCCTTGGACGTCGCCGCCACCCCTCCGCTTGTCGCCGCCACAAGCGCTCGCCACCATCGTCTTGCCTACTCGCACCGCCATGCGGCGGCTTGCACTGCCACCTTCCGCGCATGCCGTGCCGCGTCGCCGCCGCTCCGCGTCATCGTCGCCGTGCGCCGCGTTCGGTCTCTGCCACCGCCGCCGATCGATCTCGTATTCCACCGCCGCTCTCACTCACCGCCGGCCGTCACCGCGTGTGCACAAGCCTCGGAGACTTGCCGCCGCCGTCCCCACCGCCGGTAAGCCGTCGCCGTCCTCCCCTTTCCTCTCTTTTCCTCTCCGCCCGTGGACGCCGAGCCAGTGCCGCCGCCATGCCCTCGGCGCGCTCTGGCCGTCGCCATCGTTTGTCCCGGTGCCGTCTCCCTAGCCTCACCATCACCGACGCGACCCTGCCGTTGCCAGGGTGCACCCGTGTTCGCCGAGTCGTCGCCGTCTCCACCCTGCGTCGTCGGCCGGCCAATAGATAAATAAAATAAATAGATTTGCATAGAACAATGCATGTTTGAATGTAAAAGCGGGGGATTTTATAATCATAGGTTCAATATGATCAAAGAAGGGTGCCACTTGCCTTGCTTAGACCCACGAGGAACTTCGGCGACGACTTCGAGAATGAACGGCGCTGCGACGGGGGAAAAACCTACGACAAACAAAGCAAAGCAAACAAAACAGGCTATAAAACTACTGAAACAGAAAAAGAAACTATTTTTAATGGATTCTTGGCATTTTTCTGGATTTAATGAAACTTGAATGGACCTAAACGGAGACTAGATGAATTACTTATGAATTTTAGAAGTTTTTTGGGTTTTTTTAGCTAAACAGAAAAGTCCTAAATCAATTATTGCGCAATTAATGGGGCTGCCGACGTCAGCGAGGAGAGAGGAGGCTGACGGCTGACAGGTGGGGACCACCTGTCGGTGAGAGAAAGGGGGAGGGAGAGACTGACAGCTGGGTCCCACGGGAGGAGAGAGAGGAGAGAGGCGCGCGGCGACTGACGGGTGGGCCCCGTCGGTCGGCCAGAGGGGAGCAGAGAGGGGAGCGAGCGCGGCCGGCGGCGGGAGCTAGCGGCGGCGAGAGCGGCGACGCCCGGCGACGGCGCAAGGCACGGCGACAACGGCGCGACGGCGACGACCGGTGACCGGCGACGGCGGCGGCGGACAACCGGGACGGCGGCGCACTCGGCGCAACCGAGCGAGGCGGCGTCAGCGGGCTGGCGCGACGACGGCAAGCGAGCGGCGGGTGGCGGCGGCTTGACGACGGCGTCGCGAAGACGACGACGACCGTAGCGAGCGGCGGCGGCGACGAGCTTCGCACTCGTCCGGCGACGGCGTGCGGCTCGGCGGCGGTCGGCCGGGAAGGGGGAGAGAGAGGGGAGGAGGATGGAGACACTCACCGACGGCGGCGAACGCGCGGGCGGGTCGGCGAGATCGAGGCGAAGGTGGCGACGCGGGTAGGAGCGGGAGATCGGCAACGGCGGCGGAGATCGGCTGGCGACGGCGAGGAGGCCGGACGCGGCGGCGACTGGGCGGCGAAGGAGTGCGCGGCACTGGGGAGGCTCCCTGGTGACGACGTGGGCGGCAGCAAGTGGGCGACAGCGAGACGGAGGAGGTGACGCAGCTGGACGACGACGACCGGCGGCTGGCGGCGAGGTCAACCGGCGGCGGCGAACGACAACAGCGCGGCGGCGACCCGGGCGGAGGCGGAAAGTGGGCGACGGCGTGCGGCGGCTCGGGATTTAAAGGGCGGCGGCACCGGCTAGGGCGGGCGGAGATTGGAGACCGAGTCGAGCACGACGCGGTCTCGGCGGTGGCCGTTGCGGCGGCGGCGGTTGCAGAGGCGGCGCGGAGTCGGACTCGGCCGGCGCGGCGCGGGTGCGGGCGGGGGAACGGTCACTGACAGGTGGGCCCCACCTGTCAGTGGCGCGAGGGAGGAGGGAGGCGGCTCGGACTCGCGGGCGCGGGCGACGCGGCGAGCTGGGCCGAGCGGTGGCCCAGGCGGGGCGCGCGCGGGGCGGGGGAGAGCGGCCGGTCGGCTGGGCCGGCCGAGGGGGAGTGGTGGGCCGGCTCGGCTGGGCCGGCCCGGGAAGGAAGAAAAAGAAAAAGAAAAAGAAAAAAGAAAAAAGAAAGAGGGAGGAAACTTGGACTTCGGCCCAATTTGAGAAGGAAGGGAAAAAGAAAGGAAAAAGGAGGGAAAAAGGAAAACCCCACTTTTGCCGAATTTTAAATTAATTTGTTTGGCCAAATTTTATACTTCTGCAATTTGAATTTAAATCCAGTTAGTCGATTTGCGAACCTCGATTTAATTAAATTAATTCTTTTTAGAGGGATTTTTCCTGAGTTAATTAAGCCAATTGCTATTTACGAATTTCTTTTACATTTTTAGGCTTGGGATAAAACTCCGGGCGTGACATTGAGTACGGTGGTTTGTACTCAGCCTTGCTTACTTTTTCCCCCACCAGAGCAAGTTCCAGACTTCCAGTCAGAAGGTTGTTCCCAAGGTTAAAGTGAGGTTCAGTCCGCCGCCGAGAATGCCTGTGGTGTGGAGCCGTCATCGCCAGCTGAAGCTGAAGATTAGATGGTCTAGTCTTGTTTTTCTTTTTCCGCTGCATTTCGATAGATAATTGTTTTTACTTGTTTTTATGTCGAGGAACTGTGTACTGATTTGTCATAGTGTGTACTCGGGCTGATTCCTGGACCGAGATTTAATACATGCTATTGTTCAGAAATTTGGTGTAAATTTCTGGGCGTGACAACCATGAAGTTAGGCTAGGGTGAGTTGGAAGTGAAAAAAAGAAAAAGAAAAGACACACAAAAAGACCAAAATACCCCCGCTCTCAAACCCTATCTGCTATCTCTCTCACTCTCGACAGCCGAAGGCAGCAAGAGGGGAAGCGCACGCTTGTGGAGGCGGCGGCGGCCGGCAGGGCAAGGCGCGTGCACACGACGGGGCGGGCCAGCCAGCGGGTGGCCAGCGGGTCGGTGGCGGCTGGCAGGGCATCGTCTGGACGTCGTCTGGTGGCGCGGCCAGTGAGGAGGTGGCGGCCAGTGGCAGCGCTTCGGTCGTGGGGGGGCATCTCGGAAGCCAGAGACAGCCATGGGAGGCAGTGGGTGGCTGTGGCGGCGGCGACCATCGGGATCTATGAATGTGTATTTTGGAGATGGTTATGTACTATTTTTAAGTGAACATTCTTATGTACTTACCTCACTGTGTGCAGTTTGGCAATTTTGAGCAATATGCTGTCAAAATTTTGTTAAAAAGTAGTCAAAACCATGTCAAAATTTTATTTAAATTAATTTAGATTTGAGCTGAATTTAGTTCAAATTTTAGTACATTTCTCAATTTAATTAAACTTAACTGAAATATCAATCAAATTTGTCTCAAATAGTAAACATAAATTAATCAAACATTCCAAGCACATTAATTTTTACTAAGTATGGATGTACAAAATTGGGCCATATGTGCAATACATATTTACAAGTAGCGTCAAATATGCAAGGGTAAAAACATCCATTGTTGTCTCATTTAACATCGTTAAGCTCACTTAACGAGTCGGCACTTTCATTTTTAAAAAACAGGATCAAATCTGTAAAATGGAAAAATAGGGTGGCTGTCAATAATATGAGGTTAGTTATGCGATAGCCTCATACTATAAAGGTGATCAACGATTTAATGTCGGGGACCTCCCAAAAACTGAAAGGCCTGTAAACCTTATATTTTGGGTTTTGGGATGGTCAGAGGGATAGTGTTTCTATTGTTTCATCATCACTTCACTGTATATGATCAGGCTGGACTAGGATGATTTAATATTTAATAAGAAACAATATGTTATTTACAATAGTCTATCATAAACAACACTTCGCTGGCCATATTTGAATTTCATGTAAAATGTATCTCTTTCTGGATTAATAAAAAATCTCAAATTCTTTTATGATTGACACTTAATTTGGTTCATCCATGGATGGTAGGTATTCCTGTTTCCGAAGATTATGTCATTGCACATTATCCGGATTGAACAGCAAACGATGATGATGACATCGGTACAGAAAGGTAGATTCAACTTACCTTTCATCTCCAGTGTCAACCGTACTTTTCTACTCCGTACCCTTCCACCGAACTTCACAGAAGAACCTTCTCGGTTTTTAATTTGATGCTATTGACTTTTGGATCAACGTTTGATCGTTTGTAATATTTAAATTTTTGGCATAAATATATAAAATTATAAGTCATGATTAAAGTATATTTAAGTAATAAACCAAATCATAACAAATTATTAATAATTATGCAAAATTTCTAATAGAACAAATAGTCAAACATAGTTCAAAACATAACGGCATCAAATAAAAAACAGCAGTGCACGGCATGCCATCCGACGGGATAGTTAAAAATAACACGGAAAAGCAAACCACGTCATACGGTAGAGTTTCTGTTTAGAGGATTGCCTCCGCACATCCGCACGTACTAGCGCGCCTCTACGCGTCCGTCCGTTTCCACCGTCGCCGTCCGCCTGCCTCCGCCATCGCCGCGTGCCCCCACCATCGTCCGCCCGCCTCCGTCGATGACGCGCTATGCGCCACCATGCCACGCTCTCGCCACCGCGTGTCGCACACCTCTACCGCCTTCGCGCTCAGATGTGCCTCACGTACCAGCGCGTAGCTGGTACCAGATGATACCACTAGTATGATACCAGTTGGTATCATCTGGTATCAGCGCTACATGACAAGGGAAGCTCAAAAAGATACAAGTATCACACGGTACCATATGGTTCTAACTGGTATCATATGATGTCAGCATGTATCAACAGGTATCAATAAGTATTGCTTGATTCCCATATAGAAATCTGGATGATACCGATTATTATCAACATGTGTCAGATGATACCAAAAAGATGCTAAAAGGTATCAACAGATATCAAATACACTAGGTTCTAAGAGGTATCATATGGTATCATAAGGTATCAACATGTATCACATGATATCCAAAGGTATCAACATGTATCAGAAGGTACAATACTAGATGATACCGGATAATACCAACTGATATCATAGAGCTGCACAAGGTGGGCAACTTAAAGAATGCAGATGAAAGTTGGTGCCTGGTGTGCAGGCAGTACGAAGGAGCAGCGTTGACGTGCCAGGCAGCGTGGAGTGTTGTTGGGCATGGAGGAGACGATGCCAACGAGCAACGCGGAGGGACACGAAAGAAACGACGCCGACGAGCGGGGCAACATGGAGTGGCATGAGTGTGAACAAGAAGCGGTGGCGTGCCAGTGCGGGGCAGACGACCCTGCGAGCGAGCATCGCGGAGAGGAGGCGCCCACGCGCGAGGCACATAGACGACGACGTTGACCAACAAAAAAATAACAGACGGACAAAGTGACTCCCATTCGTACAGGATCCCATTGTCTAGATTAGAATGCTAGAGCACGACATCCCGCTATAGTACGGGATAGTTTAATGATTCAAATTCGGCATGCAAACCCGCATCCGCCCTGCCTCCCACACGTCCCCGCATGTCGCCTGCCTGCGTCTACCATCGCCCCGTCCGCCCGCCAATGCCATCGCCTACGTCTGCCCGCCTCCGCAATTGCCGCGTGTCGCCGCCTCTATCAGCATCCTCCCGCCTCCACCGACGTTGTGCCATGCCCTGCCATGCCGTGCTCTCGCCGTCGCATGTGTCGCACGCCTCCACCATCTTCGCGCTCAGATGCACCTCACGTACTAGCGCATAGCTAGTACCAGATGATACCACTGATATGATACCAGTGGGTATCATCTGGTATCATAGTGTCGCATAACAAGGGAAGATCAAAAAGATGCAGGTATCACATTGTACCAGGTGGTACCAAGCAGTACCCTATGGTTCTAGGTAGTATCAAATGATGTCAGCATGTATAAACAGATTCAATAAGTATCGATAGGTATCGCTTGATTCTCATATGAAAACCTGGATGATACCGATTAGTATTAACATGTGTCAGATGATACCAAAAGATGCTAGAAGGTATCAATAGGTATCAATCCATTAGGTTCTAAGTGGTATCACATGGTATCAGAATGTATCAACATGTATCCCATGATATCAGAAGATACTATATGTATCAGACGGACTCCTCCTTCCTCCTCAGACAAACCCACCACAGTCCGGCAGCCGCACACGCGAGAAGGGGAAAGCGAAGAGGAGATCAGATGGCTACTAACTAAGCTAGCTACTGGCTGCGACATCGGAAGGGAGGTGCATGTGTAGGGGTCCGGCCGGCACCCATGCAGCAGCTAGCTTAGCTATTATGCATGAATACAATGTTGGAATTATTAATTAGGCCAAGGCCGATGTGTAGAATAATTCTTAGGAAAATCACAAAAACCCACCTCATGAAAACATGCATGAGAACATTTAGTACCACCTTGCTAGTTCTATGAAAGTGAGACCTGCTTAAATAGGAGAGTGCTCTCTAGGCTCTTGAGCAAGAAGGACATAGAGCAACACACGCGCGCACGCGCTCGCCTGGCCTGGCCGGGCCGGGTGGCGTGCACGCACGACATGCGCGTGAATGGTCCGCCAAAATTGGCTCCTCGTGCTTGCGTAGATGTGCCTTCTTTTTGCAGTTTTGTTTTGCTGCATGAAACGGAAATTCCGGTGATCAGTTTTTGGAAACTTATCGTATCGGATTCTTTCTTGCGCGAGATAGCATAGAGTCTGGATAGGTTATGCACGGCCTATCTGGTTTGGTTTCGACGTGCTAGGCGTGCTGATCACACGTCCTATAAATACCGGACCGCTACCTCGTTGCAACGTACGTGAAAAACAATCTAGGGCTTGCCTCTCCTCTGTGCTGCACCGCCACTGTCATGTACTCCGTCCTCTTCGCCGGCGTGCACCAGCAATCGGGAAAGCAGGTCTCCGGAACCATCGTCCTCGTGAAGTCCTGCACCGGGAGAGGACGAAGAAGGTTTTTGGGAAGCGCTCTGCGCGACTGCTTGCTGTTCGTCAACGACGGCTCGTCTTCCGTGTCGGTCGGTCGCTGCTCGCCGTCATCAACATCCTACGCCGTGAGTCATTCGTGCTGCTTCCAATCCTCTTCAAGACAACCTTCGGTACAGGTCAATTATGTTTAATCTAGTTCTGCGACTATTTAATCTATTCGTGTGTAGCTATTTCACATGCATGTTTAGATTAGATCTGTACATGTTGGTTGATCTATGTGCTGTCATGCTTTCGCTTTACAATGTCATGATTTTTTACGTGATAGATTAAATCATTATGTGCTTATACTTTCAACAATCCAAAAACCTTATTATAGGCACTCTGATTTTTCGATGGCTGGTTTTGCCGATGCACTGAGGCGGGATAAATTCACCGGTGTGCACTTTAAGAGATGGCAGATCAAGGTCACTATGTGGCTTATCGTATCGGATTCTTTCTTGCGCGAGATAGCATAGAGTCCGGATAGGTTACGCACGGCCTATCCGGTTTGGTTACGACATGCTAGGCGTGGTGATCACACGTCCTATAAATACCGGACCGCTACCTCGTTGCAACGTACGTGAAAAACAATCTAGGGTTTGCCTCTCCTCTGTGCTGCACCGCCACTGTCATCTACTCCGTCCCCTTCGCCGGCGTGCACCAGCAATCGGGAAAGCAGGTCTCCGGAACCATCGTCCTCGTGAAGTCCTGCACCGGGAGAGGGCGAAGAAGATTTTTGGGAAGCGCTCTGCGCGACTGCTTGCTGTTCGTCAACGACGGCTCGTCTTCCGTGTCGGTCGATCGCTGCTCGCCGTCATCAACATCCTATGCCGTGAGTCGTTCGTGCTGCTTCCAATCCTCTTCAAGACAACCTTCGGTACAGGTCAATTATGTTTAATCTAGTTTTGCGACTATTTAATCTATTCGTGTGTAGCTATTTCACATGCATGTTTAGATTAGATCTGTACATGTTCGTTGATCTATGTGCTGTCATGCTTTCGCTTTACAATGTCATGATTTTTTACGTGATAGATTAAATCATTATGTGCTTATACTTTCAACAATCCAAAAACCTTATTATAGGCACTCTGATTTTTCGATGGCTGGTTTTGCCGATGCACCGAGGCGGGATAAATTCACCGGTGTGCACTTTAAGAGATGGCAGATCAAGGTCACTCTGTGGCTGACGGCTATGAAGTGCTTCTGGGTTAGTACTGGTAAACCTGAAGGGGTTCTGACTGCTGAACAGCAGAAAGAATTCGAGGAAGCCACTACTATGTTTGTAGGAGGCATTCTTAGCGTTCTTGTTGATCGTCTTGTAGAGTCATATATGCATATGACTGATGCTAAGGAGTTGTGGGATGCGCTGAATACCAAATTCGGTGCCATTGATGCTAGCAATGAGTTGTATATCATGGAGCAATTTCATGATATTAGGATGGTTGAAAACCGTTCTATGGTCGAACAGGCTCATGATATACAAACCATCGCTAAGGAACTCGAACTCCTAAAGTGTGCCTTAGCTGACAAGTTTGTGGCCGCGTGCATTATTGCGAAGCTTCCTCCTACTTGGAGAAATTTTGGCACTGCACTAAAACACAAGAGACAGGAATATTCTGTTGAGGGTTTGATTTCGTCTCTTGATGTTGAAGAGAAGGCTCGGGCTAAGGATGCTGCGTCTAAAGGCGATGGGGGACAGTCAAGTGCTAATTTGGTGCACAAGCCCTCTCACAAGAACAACGGGAAATTTAAAGCCAAGCAAAACACTAACTTCAAGAAGAAGGGTAACAATGACAACAAAGAAGAGAGAACTTGCTTCATGTGTAGTATGCCTGGCCATCTGGCTAGGAGGTGCCCATGACGCAAGGGCATGAAGGCACCTGCTGGACAGACTTCTAACTCTGTCAATGTGACCATTGGCAAGACTGAAGATGGGACAGAGTATGGTAATTTTCCTACTGTTCTTTCAGTCAGTCAATCTACGAATTGGTGGGTTGATACAGGAGCCAATGTACATGTTTGTGCTGATATTTCATTGTTTACCTCTTATCAGCCCATCCGAGATTCCTCCGTCCTAATGGGGAATGGGTCGCATGCTTCTGTTCATGGTGTTGGCACGGTGGATCTGAAGTTTACTTCGGGAAAGATCGTGTAGCTGAAGAACGTGCAGCATGTCCCTACTATCGACAAGAATCTCGTTAGTGGTTCCCGTCTATGTAGAGACAGATTTAAGTTAGTGTTTGAGTCTAATAAAGTAGTCGTGTCTAAATATGGATATTTTATTGGTAAAGGCTATGAGTGCGGAGGCCTGTTCCGCTTTTCCCTTTATGATTTTTCAATAAGTCTGTGAACCATATTTGTGGCAGTGTGGATGATGAGGCTAATGTTTGGCACTCACGTTTATGTCATATTAATTTTGGTTTGATGTCTCGGTTTTCCAGTATGAGTCTGATTCCTAAATTTTCCATTGTCAAAGGTTCTAAGTGTCATAGTTGTGTGCAATCAAAGCAACCTCGTAAGCCCCACAAGGCTGCCGAGGAGAGAAACTTGGCGCCATTAGAACTCCTTCATTCTGATCTGTGCGAGATGAATGGGGTGTTGACTAAGGGTGGAAAACGATACTTCATGACATTAATTGACGATGCTACTAGATTTTGCTATGTGTATTTGCTAAAAACAAAAGATGAGTCTCGAGACTATTTTAAAATCTATAAGGCAGAAGTTGAGAACCAACTTGACAGAAAGATAAAAAGACTTAGGTCAGATCATGGTGGAGAGTTTTTCTCAAACGAATTTGACTGATTCTATGAGGAACATGGCATAACACATGAGAGGACGCCTCCCTATTCTCCCGAATCCAACAGGGTTGCCGAAAGGAAGAACCGCACGCTCACTGACTTGGTGAATGCCATGTTAGATACCACGGGGCTACTTCAAGCATGTTGGGGGGAGGCATTATTGACCTTGAATCATGTACTTAACAGAATTCCTAACAGAAATGAGGACAAAACACCATACGAGGTATGGATTGGGAGAAAACCATCACTTTCTTACTTGTGTACGTGGGGGTGCTTGGCAAAAGTCAATGTACCAATTCGTAAGAAAGGTAAGTTGGGACCCAAGACTGTGGACTGTGTCTTTCTGGGATATGCTCATCATAGCATTGCTTATAGGTTTTTAATAGTTAAATCTGTGGTACCAGACATGCATGTTGGTACAATTATGGAGTCTCGAGATGCCACTTTCCTTGAGAACCTTTTCCCAATGAAAGATGGACATAACACTTCTAGCCAATCTTCTGAGATGGTGCCGAGTTCAGTCACTCCAACTTAACATTCAGAACCTACACATGAAATTGTTATTGAGAAGGATGCCAGTGAAGCTCTTAGGAGGAGCAAGAGACAAAGGACGGCTAAGTCCTTTGGAGATGACTTCACTGTGTATCTCGTGGATGATACTCCCAAGTCAATTCCAGAAGCTTATGCATCCCCAGATGCACACTACTGGAAGGAGGCTGTCCGTAGTGAAATGGACTCTATTATCGCTAACGGGACTTGGGAGGTGACAGAGCGACCCTATGGATGCAAACCCGTAGGATGCAAGTGGGTATTCAAGAAGAAGCTTAGGCCTGATGGTACTATTGAAAAGTATAAGGCTCGGCTTGTGGCTAAGGGCTATACTCAGAAAGAAGGCAAAGATTTCTTTGACACTTACTCACCTGTTGCACGATTGACCACAATTCGAGCACTACTATCTCTGGCTGCCTCACATGGTCTTCTCGTTCATCAAATGGACGTTAACACAGCTTTCCTCAATGGAGAGTAGGATGAGGAAATTTACATGGATCAGCCTGATGGATTTGTAGTAAAAGGTCAAGAAGGCAAAGTGTGCAAGTTGCTAAAATCTTTATATGGTCTAAAACAAGCTCCTAAGCAGTGGCATGAGAAATTTGATATAACACTAACATCTGTAGGCTTCGCAGTCAATGAGGCAGATAAGTGTGTATACTATCGCCATGGTGGGGGCGATGGAGTTATTTTATGTCTGTATGTTGATGACATACTGATCTTTGGGACAAACATTGAGGTGATTAAAGAGGTTAAATCATTTTTGTCTCAAAACTTTAACATGAAGGATTTGGGAGTAGCTGATGTTATTCTAAACATTAAGCTAATTAAGGGCGACGATGGGATTACACTGTCACAGTCTCATTATGTGGAGAAGATCTTGAATCCCTTTGGCTATATTGATAGCAAACCTTCTCCAACGCCTTATGACCCTAGTCTGTTGCTTCGCAAGAACAAGAAACAAACTAGGAATCAACTTGAGTATTCTCAAATCATTGGCTCACTCATGTACCTAGCTACTGCAGCTAGGCCTGACATCTCTTTTGTTGTGAGCAAGTTGAGCTGGTTTATCTCTACCTCTAATCCGGGAGATGATCATTGGCAAGCGCTCAAGCGAGTTATGCGCTATCTAAAAGGTACTATGGACTTGGGACTTTGCTATTCTGGTTATCTCACGGTGCTAGAGGGATATAGTGATTCAAATTGGATCTCAGACGCTGATGAGATCAAAGCCACTAGTGGATATGTCTTCACACTAGGTGGTGGTGCTGTTTCATGGAGGTCTTGCAAACAGACCATCTTGACGACGTCAACCATGGAAGCAGAGCTTACGGCACTAGATACTGCTACTGTTGAGGCAGAATGGTTGAGAGATCTACTAATGGATCTACCAATTGTTGAAAAACCTATGCCAGCTATCCTAATGAACTGTGACAATCAAACTGTGACTGTTAAGGTGAACAGTTCTAAGGATAATATGAAATCGTCCAGGCATGTGAAGAGACGATCGAAGTCTGTTAGGAAATTGAGAAACTCCAGAGTTATAACATTGGATTACATCCAAACAGCTAGAAACCTGGCAGATCCCTTTACTAAGGGGCTATCATGGAGTGTGATAGACACTACATCGAAGGAGATGGGTATGAGACCCATATGAGTTATCTATGATAACAACCCAACCTATGTGATCGGAGATCCCGTGAATTAGGACCTGGGAAGAACAAGCCATTAGTTAACTGCAGGAGAGTATTCTTAATTAATAAACCCTCTCTAAGTGGAGATGCATGTACTCTCTTGCTACAAGGCAGGTTGGCAATGCCTTAATGTGTTCTGTTGGCTTTAATTAGCGAAGATACTATCCTGTAGAGAAATCTTTAAAGAACACACCTATATGAGCTTGACTAGTAGTCGTAGTCTATGGAGATTTTGGGTGAATCTTCTAGGAAGCTCATGAATAGACCATGGAGTATGACTTATAGGCTCCACCCGCGGGGTAGGCTACTGGCAGCCCAGTATCAGTCAAGGCTCTGAGTGAAACTTCCTTGCACCAAACTTGCAATTCAAGGTATAGTCCATTGTTCAAGTTGTGAGTAAGTGTAGCTTAGGGTTCTAGGTGGATGTTCAACCTTAATCGGTCTCCATCGTAATACTGGTATATAAACAGTACATTGGGATAGGCAAATCTCTAAGTCTTTTGAGATTTGGTGGGGGATTGTTGGAATTATTAATTGGGCTAAGGCCCATGTGTAGAATAATTCCTAGGAAAATCACAAAAGCCCATCTCATGGAAGCATGCATGAGAACATTTAGTACCACCTTGCTAGTTCTATGAGAGTGAGACCTCCTTAAATAGGAGGGTGCTCTCTAGGAGGAAATAGAGCAACACACGCGCGCTCGCTCGCCTCGCCTCCCCTGGCCTGGCCTGGCTCAGGCTCGGGCTCGGGCACGGGCCAGGCCGGGTGGGCGCGCGCACGACATGCTTGTGAATGGTCTGCCAAAATTGGCTCCTCGTGCTTGTGCAGATGCGGCTTCCGTTTGAAGTTTTGTTTTGCTGCATGAAACGGAAATTCCGGTTATCAGTTTTTGGAAACTTATCGTATCGGATTCTTTCTTGCGCGAGATAGCATAGAGTCCAGATAGGTTACGCGTGGCCTATCCGGTTCGGTTACGACGTGGTAGGCGTGCTAATCACACGTCCTATAAATACCGGACCGCTACCTCGTTGCAACGTACGTGAAAAACAATCTAGGGTTTGCCTGTCTTCTATGCTATGCCGCCACTGTCATCTACTCCATCCCCTTCGCCGGCGTGCACCCGCGATTGGGAAAGCAGGTCTCCAGAACCATCGTCCTCGTGAAGTCCTGCACCTGGAGAGGACGAATAAGGTTTTTAGGAAGTGCTCTGCGCGACTGCTTGTTGTTCGTCAATGACGGCTCGTCTTCCCCGTCGATCGGTCGCGGCTCGCCGTCGTCAACATCCTACGCCGCGAGTCGTTCGTGCTACTTCCAATCCTCTTCAAAACAACCTTCGGTACAGGTTAATTATGTTTAATCTAGTTCTGCGTCTATTTAATCTATTCGTGTGTAGCTATTTCACATACATGTTTAGATTAGATCTGTACATGTTGGTTGATCTATGTGCTTTCATGCTTTTGCTTTACAATGTCATAATTTATTTACGCGATAGATTAAATCATTATGTGCTTATACTTTCAACATACAACACATGCATTCAGCCATGGCTGCGAGGAAGGTTTCTCTTGCTCTGCTCCTCCTGCTCTGCACCGGCGCATCGTAGCCCTAGCTCGGCCTAGTGAGTTCTTCATTGTCAGGTACAAGAAGGTCACCAGCTACTAGCTCGGCCTCAACGAATTTGTCGACCTCACCCATGACGAGTTCAAGGTGGCCTACCTCGGCCTCGCGTCGGCGAGGTCGTCGAGGAACGACGACGACGACCGAAGCAGCGTGTTCAGGTACAAGGACGTAGACATGGCCAGGCTGACCAGGGAGGTGGATGGACTGGAGGAAGAAGGGCGCGGTGACGGACATCATCTTAATTCATCCTGTACCGATGGGATACCGTCACGTAGAGTTTCCGAATAAAAAAAGGTAGAGGGGCCAAGAGTTCTTCACAAGTTTAATGTATTATGGAGGGATTTTAATTCGAATTGATTTGGGTAAATTTGGATTTAGGAATGAAGAGAAGGCATGCATCTGCCCCGAACATAGCACAACTGCTGCTTATTCTTCTTGTGTCTGCCCCGAACATAGCACAACTCTACCTGGCAGCTGCTTTCGTCCCCTTCCTCCTTCTCCAGTCTCCATGCCGGCAACAAGGAGGGACTAGTATCAGGGAATAACTTGCTCCAAAACTTTTGGTTATGTGTAAGTCAAATCTTAATCCATGATATGCTTAAATATCGTCAGATAATAACATTTTACAAATCCTTCGATGGATCACGTGAAAGTCAAATACTTTATCCGTACCTAAATATTTGATATTATTAACATTTTTATATACATTTGACTATTTGTCTTATTCAAAAAATTTCGATAATTATTAATTATGTTGATATCATTTTATTTATTGTTAAATATATTTTTATGCATATATATAGGTCTACATATTTTTTATAAAAAAAACGAATAAAACGAACGGTCAAACGTATGTCAAAAATTCAACGGTGTCAAATATTTACGGACGGAAGGAGTACATATACATGATGAGTATACCATTGTAGAGTATGCGTTTGGCTTTCCCTATAGTGGCTTGCTTAAAAAGCTTTCGTCGTTCGTTTGTTTTTTGAGACCCCAACTTGTGAGTTGAATCATTTATCTACAATTTGGTTGCGTTTTTTCTTGTTTTTGTTTGTGTTCTTCAATTCGCAAGCAGGGATTAGCCCTCTCGGCGAGGTCAACCAGATTTTGACATGGTCGATAACTAGAGTGATTGCGGGGCTCAAGGGCGTGTTCGTTAAGAAGTCGGATCGAGTTGTGTCGTGACTCCAACAAATTGAGAAATTACCAGAACCTATCAGAAGATCGGGAACCTGAGTTCAATCAATGTGGGCTGCTCTGGGAAAACAAGGTGGACTCGAACTCGTGTTGTAGTGGGCCTCCAACTCCACTTGGACTTTAACTTGACTTGGACGCCCTTGCTAGCCCCTCCATGCCTCCAAGCCATCTCCAATGTCGTCCTCACCATCTCCATGGTTCCTAACAATAACTAATTCAGTTGGTAGCAATCTATTCTTAAAATAACTAAAAACAATACATAGGAATGAGCTCACATTATCGTTGCAACGAATGATTGCATGCAAGAATTGCATGTTCTCATCATCCTTCCCTTCTTTGATGAAATTCCTTCCTTGGCGTCGATGGTGTTTCAATAGTCATATCTAAGCATGTCGTGTCCTCAATTTATACCTCTAAACCAACTCAAAATAGATACAGACTCGTATCTGTTAACTAACTTAACAGAAACGGATTCTATCCTTCCTAATAAGATAAATACCGAAAATAAAAACTACAATTTACATCTATTCATCACCGTGTGGCTTCTATCTCCTTCCTGAATCACTTTCATCTTATTTGTATCCCAATCGGACTCTTCTCTAGCTTGATTCCCTTGTTATTCGGACTCAGTTTCTAGTGCGATTTGCGTATGAATCGACAGTCCGATTGTCTCGCTTACTCCAATTCGGTTTGATCTTCATGATTTTATCTTTAACTGCTAAAATCCAAATTTTGTTGTTAATAAATATATAGTGTAATCTATGCACATACAGATGCTTCATAAACCTGTAGCGCCTTCTCAGCAAGAACATCTAGTAAGAACCTCTATCTGGTGTGTTTCTTTTTCCACTTATGTTTCACACAATTATTGAGAACCTCTATATTCAACAATGACATGTTATAGGATGGAAAGGAAGTTATGTTGTACTCATTTATTAGATCCCATGATACTCCTGTGGCAAAGGGTATTGTCTTGTCTACAAATAGGATGGCTGTAGTTGGTGATACTCCATTAGGTTTTGATTGATATGAAGTTGGGGTTAACCATGTGCTGAAAAGAACTTGTTTACTCCTTCGTCCATATGGAGACATGAAATTTGTTACTGATGCCGTTGGGAGGACTATCGCGTGGCCACGACAACATGTAATCTATCTAAACTTTTGTTTGTAATTCACTTGGATTTTTCTTGCCATAATTAGTGTACTTTCATATGATATAATTTGTAGTGAAAGAACAAAGGAAGTCTCCATCACAACATTTTAGTGAACACATACCTCATATCAGTAAGTGTCTATGGGAATATTTTAATTCAGACCATAAACTTTATTCTGCATTAGATATATTGAAACTTATGAAAATGACATGTCCAATTGAGAGCTGAATATCAATGACGAAAAGAATTAGTGATGAGAACTAGTACCTATGAAGGTGTGACTATATCAATAAAGTTTGCACTTCACCGTTATTGTTGATAATCTTACATGATAAAAGGAATATGTTGAACTTGATTTGTGAAGATGCTTTGAATGAGTAAGAATCACAGGACTAAATTAGCTAGTATTAGAGAAATTTTCACTCTTATTGTTGTGAGCTGGGAACTTCCCATATGTCGTTCTTTGTTTTAGTAAATAGCTTCAGAGTTTGTTTGATCAGATTCTATTTTTGCCACGATATATATGAGATGATAGAAAAATTCTATATATTCTTCATGCAAGATTAATTTTAGAGTTTACATTTTTTCCAAACCTTGTCTTAGGTCATAAGCAGAAGAGACGTTGATGTTCTGCTGGATCTGAAGTGCATCAATCTGAAGTTATTCCAGAATTTTATTGCTATGGTAGATCTCAGTAAGTCAAATATTTGTTGAAGTTATTTTTGTCTGCTAATGCACCATAGTTGTGTATAGGAGAAATGGGTAGTTGTCAAAAACAAAGTTGTATAACTTATTGAGATCTACCAGTTTTATTTTGCTTATTTCTCCATCTGAGTTTAATTGACCTATATAAAATTTGAATTTAAAATTATGACAACTTCAAACAATATTTTCAAATACTAAACAATTTCAACTAAAAAAGTCATCAACAATAAAATTATATAAATCATCAATATCTATGTTTTTTGTTTTGGTCAATTTTTCTATATGACTCTGTTACAATAATTTGAATTTGAATATCAAATTATGACAAGTTGAAAAAATATTTTCAAATACTAAATGACTTTAAATGACAAAGTCATCAACAACAAAGTTGTAACACACCCAAGCCCGTAAACCCGAGAACTAAATTTAACTTAAATGCATCATGTGGTTGGGAGTGATTTTAATTGTTTTCGGATCTTAATCATCTCATCATCACATGCAATAATAGACCTAGAGTCACAAAAATAATTAATTTGGTATTTATGTGCATCCAAAAATTCTACAAAAATTCTGAAAAAACCTTGGTATGTCAGAAATCAACCCTCAAAGTTTCAAAATTTTTCATTAAGGTTTGCTATCTCTTTGATCTATTTTAATCTCTCGAAAATCCTGAAAAACTGCTTAGTAGATTCAAACTTGCTCTCTTGGTAAAATTTATTTCAAAACCTCTTTTTGAAGTTTGGTTTCATCCAAAGTCTTCTACTAACTTTTCTCTAACACTACGAGGAGTGGCACACCATAGATCACTCTTTAACCCTTTCTTCTCTCCCTCCAAAAATCGAATCAGCTACTAACTGCACTGTCAACGGCTGCTAATCATACTGTCAACCCATGTTCATCCCTTTATTAAGCCTAAACCAAAGACTTCTAACCAAAACCACTTCAGCCCTTTCACTCTCCACATCACCCCCGACCAAGAGGACCACTAGTACACGCTTGTTGCGGCACAAAATCTTCCTTCAATCCCCTCCAAAATCCTTGGCAGACAACCTTCCATGACTTAGCCTCCAAGCCAGATTTCAAATTTCATTCACTTGCCAGTGGGCTCCACACTCCTAGGACCCACATGGCAGCCTCCCAATCTCTCCTCACAGCCTCCACCGCCCTCCATGCCCGATGGAAGCCCAAGAAACCCCATGATTTCACTAGCCACCCCTCTCTCTCACTCCCCCCACTTCATTTTTGCTTATTTCTCAAGCCAGCGCGCCAGTAGCAAGGGCATCCTCCCCCCATCACGTTCCAAGCCCGAGCAAAAGCATCCCATGCCCAGGTTACTCGGAGCTTCGCCGTCTTTCCCGGCACCGGCAACTTAGGCGTCGTCGTTCTCCATCCCTGGTGAGTCCCTCTCACTTTCTTTCTATGGAACGTGATCTACGTATCACGTCGAGCTCATCCGTGCCTCTTTTGCCCAAGAAGCAATCTATCGAACACGTGGTGGGCGTCACCGACCTCGCCGCCGGCCAACGTCTTCACCGCTCCCGTGGACATCGTTTCATCCGTTTCTTCGCTTGGTGAGCACCCTAGTACCTTGAGACATCTCTGGCACTAACTATTTTGCACTAACCGAGCCCTTGCATGCACTAACCAAGCCATTACAAGCACATGCATGGCCATACCAAGACATACCACTATTGTTGCTCGTGTCCCATGGCTACGGACCACCATTTCCCTCAACACCACCACTCACGGATGCGCAAGGACCCCCTCTACATTTTCTCTTTTTTGCGCTCGAATCGATTCTGGCCACCGATCGTCACCGGCGAGCTGAAAATCCAACTCACCCATGGCTGCCCCTTGCTTGAGCCGATGAGGGACCTCCTTCAGAGAATTCGACTAAAGCTAGGGTCCTATCCGAAAACTGCCTAGACACATATTACTGTAGCAAGGGAGTGCGGGTTGATTTCATATCTTCCGAGGGCCTTTCTGCAAAACGCCCCTCACTTCAGAAAACGCCATTCACTGACATGTGGGCCCAGCTGAAATTAAATTATGAAAACTGATTTCTATTTTTTTTAGCTGAGAATGAGCAGAACTTCAAAATTTTGTAGAAAATTCATTTTAACTCCGAAAATTGTGAAATCATTTTTGTTAGATCCGTAGAACTGTGAACTATTTTAGAAAAATATAAAACTTGGTACTTTTTGTACAAACTTTTCCTTTATTTTTGTCTTTCCCTAAATGTCTCCTAGAGCTTGTTAAATCCATAACAAATTTAAAATAGCTCTAAAAATTGTGAAACCACTTCTGTTAATTTTCTAAAATCATGCTCTGTAACTTTGTAAAAGTAATTTTCTTCACTTCTGTACAAAAATGTTGCTTAATAAAACTTAGCCCTTTTTTAAACCTTTTTAATTATTAAATGCATTTCTCTGTAAAACAAAGTGATAAAATAAAAATTTCTTCACTAGAGGCCACCTGAGACCAGCACACACTCACTGCATAAGTCTCATGCATTTTCATGCATTTTTGGTTTTTACATTTTTGTATTTATCGTATACGTGTATTTTGAATAGAGGAAGAATACGTCGAAGAAGAAGAGGGTGAGTTTGTTGAAGACCAGGTTCAGGTGTTTGCGGACGAAGGCAAGTCAGCCCCTCCTTTGACCACTTTGATCCTATGTTTTATTGGGCTAAATGATTCTATTGCAAACATGCATACGTTAGCTAGTATTAATTTTAGTAAAAGAAATTATATAAATGTGGGAATGGTAGATATGACCAAATTACGGCATAACCTACCTTGAAACATTGAATCCTTGCCGGTTGTAACCATAGGGTGCTCTTGGATACAATTATTGTGTTATTTGGGATTATGCTATACTTATATTGCCGCTATATGCTTATATATTCGGTTACCGCCTTACAAATTACTCATTTTGATAAATGTTATATGTGAAAAAGGTTATTTTGATGCTGCTGGACAGAATTTTAAATGTGTGAGTATTGTGAATAGAAAATGGAGGAAACTTGTTTTTAGACTTGGGCGGCGAGTGGTGTACATATGGTAGTAGATGTGCACCGATAGGGGGAGCGTTCGCCCGGGTCGATTAAGGACCTCACTCTATATCACCAACTAATGGAAACAGTACAAACCACATGTGCTAAGTATGGGCTGGCCTTAACCTATTAAGTTGTTTAGAGTTTAGCCTTGCATCTTGGTGGGCCGAAAAGTATGAGTTACCGGGTTTTGGTACCTTATCGGAACTTCCTATGGATTGTGATTTGTTGAAATTGATTAATGACATGTGGTATGTGATGATTTGAGCGGGCAGTCTGTCCAATACAACGGTGTCGTGCCTCGTGAGGTATTCTGGGTAGGATTCCTTACGGCGCTAGGTTAAAGCGTGGGCCCGCTACCTAGTGGCGCTACTTTGCTAGTAGCGTGGGTAAAACACACATCAGGCTGGTGCAAGGCTAGACAATAAACAATGTAACGGTTTTGTTATGACCTCTAGATCACACTCAATGTGTAGAATGTGGTGATACCGACGGGTATCGGATGAACTAGAGCGAACCATATCATGTGGGCTTAAAAGTTATACAAACTCTGCAGAGTCTAAACTAATCGATTAGCCGTGCTCACGGTCATGAGCGGCATGGTGAAGTGTCATGAGTATAGTTTGTGATTTTGATAAACTCTTGTGAACTTGGAAAATGGTTGGAATGTTTTGTTGGTGAACTTGGGTAAAGTTCGGTGAATGGTGATGATATGACGGTAAGTGGTGATGATCTACCTTGAGGGGTAGATGTGTGTTATTTATTCATTACATTACAAGCTTTACTTACGCTATACTATTGTTATAAAATTTCCGTTGTGAAACATGTTGTGAACTAAAATTGGCATTTATGCAAAAATTTACCTATACACAGCTTATCCTTGAGAATGGCCAACATGTAGCATGCTAGGGTTGTCACCGACTTGCCAGTACATTAATTTGATTAATGTACTGATTTCTTGCTTTCTTTTACTTGTTTTTGGCTCAGACCCTGCTGCAGGTAATGACTGTTTAGATGAGGAGTTTGATGCAGCTTGTGATTTCCAGGATGGTTCTAACTAGGGATTTACCCTAGCCGGTTTGCCTATGGGCTTTTGGGTAGCACGCTTACCGCATGAACCAATATGTATGGCTTGTCGCCATGTACTACTTAGAACTTATTAAGACTATTTATGCGTTATGCTTACAACCACTTATGATTTGGATATCATGCTTGAGATGATTTATGTGAGGCTATGTTGCATTCCTGGGCGACTAGTCCCACATGAGGATGGGTTTGAAATGGTTGAGATAATCGGGGAATATGTCTTTGTTGAGATCGAGTCTCTGGGGTACGCTTTTGGTTGCTACCATCGAGTGGTTGACGGGCGTATGACGTACATGACTGGCGTGGCTATTCCAATGGTTATGTCTTCTATTTCATATCCGATGGCTTAGAGCCTTTGTAGTGCCCTCTTCAAGACATGTCGGGGTCTGCGATGAGGTTGGATGGTTATCGTAATTATTTGGGTTTAATTTGAGGCCCCATCTATCCAGATATTTCGCGCTGACATGTCTCGGAGCATTGCACCACCTAGGCTTTGGGACGTCCTCACAGCTTTCTGGTACCAGAGCCATGACCGACTGTAGGGAATCCCTGGAAAGAATAGTCGTAGAATGGTATTCTCAAAACTATCTTGGAAAAAAAATATTTGTGAAAACCTTATTTCTAGAATTCCTACTCCTTCTAGGTAATACCTTATTTTGAAAAACGGTTTCCTCTCCTCGTGATGCTATAGGTTATGAGAATCTCATATATATGTTGCCATCTGCAAATGTAGATCTCATTTAATATAATCAACTTAAAACGAGTGCCAACTAAATTAGAAACTGAAATTAAAAGCTTATGCAAAGCCCTCCGATGAGAGACGTTTGTTTTTACCAAAAATGCTTAGGTTGATTAATTTAGCCTAGGTTTTTGAGTGACATGAGCAAATAAAATTTTGCTAGAACTTCTAGGATGAGACGCTGGGTTGGTCGTCTCATGTTCAGCAATGAACCCTCACAAAAAAAAAACCATCTTGGCCTAGCATGGGTAGAATGGGGCAGGACGGCTATCTAGGATTTTGTTTGCTTTCTGTAGCTTTCAACAGTACTCACCCCTGAACCAGATTAGCTTAGTATCAACTTAGCTTCATGTAGAAAAATTTTCTTAATTTTTGGGCAACTAAAACATGACTTAGTGAATTATTTAGCAACTAACGATTATCTGTCAGGAGTTGGAGTTAGCAGTCTTAATCTTTTTGTACAGGATAGACCGTAGGTGGGAAAATTTTGAATCTTGGCCTGTTGTTAGGAGACCCTTGTAGGATGTTGCTTGAATTTTTGTGTGATTTTATTTTCAGTTCTGCATGGTCTAAAAATTCGAGCCACCCATTGAACCCGAGGAAAAACAGAACTGCACCCTTTAGCTTAAATTTCTTGTAGGTCTTAAAACTTGTTCAAAAATTCCTAAAATTTTGAGGGGGTAGATAACCTGTACAGAAACTTAGTTGTGCCAAAAAAAAATCCCTTTTATCAGCCACCTAAATAGGCTTTTTCCCCTGTTGTTGCTATGGTTTGCTCCAGTCCAGAACCTGAAAACTAAGTTTTCCTGATCCTTCCTTTCACTTATGGTTTCTAATCTAGATAATCATATCCTAACCTTGTAGATGGCCTACTTGGAACCCTCTTACTATTCCGGAGGCTTCATGGCAGGCACCATGCAGCAAACACTCTGGGAAATGATGCAGCACGCCGGCTATTCTCGGCGACCCCAGTACACTGTCTTCACGCGAAACTATAGCGCCTCTCAAAGGAGCTATCAGGTTGAGCTAGTCCTTCCATCGAGGGACAATGACAGACACCACACTATGGTGTACGGCACTAGGTCGACTGCTGTGGGAGCCATGAATGATGCTGCCTACACTACTACCGGCTTTCTCTGTGACACGAGCCCGGAATGCGCCGTGGATTACCGCTTTGTTCCCTCTAGGCCGGGTGCTGGTCGCTTTGTCACCTACCCTGGTCTAGAATCTCTTCAAGGTGAACGGCCCTCCCCTCACCTCCGTTTGGGCTACTTCGTTAAGTCCCAGGAGAGGATGATCGAGGATTTGATGCATGAGCTCCATCAGGCGAGGCGGCGCATCGCTATTCTCGACCGTGAGATGGAACCCCGAGCTGGAATTTGGGGCATCCCACCCGAGGTCGTGTACGGCGAAGACGCCATGCTACCAGCTGAGGAGGAGTTGCCCCCTCCATCAGGATACTACCAGTTGATTACACCGTCCCCTATGGTCAAAGGGCATGGTGGTAGTCACCGGGTTGTTGCTGATCTTCCACCCCCTTCCGGCCTCCTTGTTGAGGGGCCAAACCACATCCGATATCACTGCGGGAGCTGTTACCGTTTGGTGATGCAGACACCTCCACCACTTGATGATGGTGTGGAGATGACTTCTAGCTCTTCAGGTTCTCTCGGACCTTCTGACAGCACCTAGGCTTGTTCTAGCTAGGTGACTTAGATAGTTTCATTAGCATGAGATGTATGATGACCTCTGATGTACTCCCCTTAGCCACATTTTGGATGTGCACGCGATTTGTAAACGTGTTTTGGTGGCTATTTATGTAAGCTCTTTTGTATGAAACCTTTAATGGAATGAATGGCGCATAATAAGTGCATTTATGAACCATTTTCTAGTATCCATGCTTGCTGTCCAGAAATTCTAACTAATGATTTGTTGTTATCAAAGTTAAATTAGTGCTTAAATACTTGCTTTTAAGTGCCTATACCTTTCCGTACTTTTGGATTGAGTTAACTTATTGCAATTCCTTTAAGCACTACTTTTATATTTTTGCCCTTCCTTTCAGCTTAAATATGCCAATTCTATCAATCTCAACAATTTTTTTTCCACTTCCGTGTTTTGTGTGCAGAATGCCCGTTACCCACTCTAGGCGCAATATAACGGCAGACTCTGAAGAAAACCAAAACAACGACCACGACAACTCGCAACCTCCACCATCTCCCCCTCGGAATTCAGGAGCGAGCGGTAGCCATCCAACCGACAAGATGGATCCTACTTTGACTCAGATTCTCGCGGCGCAGAATCAACTCTTCGACCGCTTGGTCGCGACTCAAGAGGCATTGGGCAATGCTCTCCTCCAGAACAACCGTCAGCCACAGTCTAAGTTGGCCGAAGTGCAGCGGACACAGCCACCTGTGTTCCTGCTGCTGCTGATCCTCTCGACGCAGATGACTGGCTCCGCGATATCGAGAACAAGCTTAACCTCGTCCGTTGTGATGATGAGGAGAAGGTGACCTATGCTACCTACTACCTTCAGGGTGCTACAGCTGCCTGGTGGGAGACTTACAAGTCTACACTTCCCCAGGACACCGCCATCACCTGGAACGTGTTCAAGCAGGGCTTCCACGCTGCTCACGTCCCAGAAGGGCTTATGAAGGCCAAGAGAAAGGAGTTCCTCAATCTCACCCAAGGGGACTTGCCTTTCCTGGAGTTTCTCAGTCGCTTCAACTACCTTGCACGGTATGCGACTGATGAGCTAGGCACTACTGAGGCGAGGAAGGTGCAACTCTGCCTTGATCGCCTTAACCCGGAGCTGAAGCACGGTCTCTCTACCCATGAGATCGACAGTATGAAGACCCTTGTTGACAAGTCCCTCCGTTGGGAGGCAAGTGAGAAGGAAGTAGCTGTGGACCGCAAGCGCAAGTTCATGGCGCGCAGGGCTACTGTCAGCCGTCCGAGTCGCCCACGCACTTGGCAGCCTGCTCCAGCTGCACGTCCTACTTCTGTTCCATCGCAGCGTCCCCAGTACGCAGCTCCACGTCCACCTGCCGTTGTGCCACCACAGGCTAACCGTGGTGCACCGCAGCCCGGAGGCTACAATCGTGCTGCAAATGTTAATTGCTTCAATTGCGGGAAGTTGGGACACTACTCCAACAACTGTCCTTACCCGCGTCGCACCAGTGCTCCTCCTCCACACCCCACAGCACCGCAGCCCCATGGTGTCCCTGCTGCTGCTCCACGTGGGGGTCGAGCTGCTCCCAAGCTGGCTCAGAACTTTGGGCGCGGTCGTCTCAACCACGCGACCGCAGAGGAGGCTGTTGACGCACCCGATGTGGTGCTAGGTACCTTTCTTGTTCACTCAGTTCCTGCTTTGGTGTTATTTGATTCTAGTGCATCTCATTCCTTTATATCCACCAAACAACATACCCAACACACTTTTAGACACCCCCATGATAATCCAATCCCCTGGGTCAACCTTCAAAACCAAAACAATATGCAAGGATGTGACTATTCTCATTGATGAGGTAGACTTCACAGCCGACCTATTCCAGGTGAGTTCCTTAGGATTAGATGTCATCCTAGGCATGGATTGGCTTTCCAAACACAAGGGGAATATCAACTGTGCTTCCAAAACCATCTCTTTTATCAACAGCGATGGGAAAACAGCCACCTTCACTTCCAATAAAGCCGCCACCTCATACCAGTCATGTATCAACTCTCTCATCAAACCTGAGCTTGAATCAATACCTGTGGTGTGTGAATATCCTGATGTCTTCCCTGATGAGCTACCAGGAATGCCACCCGATCGTGACATTGAGTTCGTGATTGATCTTGTTCCTGGTGCGGCACCTGTCGCTAAGCAACCCTACCGTATGACCAATGAAGAATTGGTTGAGCTCAAGAAGCAAATTGATGAGCAACTAGAGAATACTTGGACAAATTTGTGGAAGTGTTCATTGACGACATTCTCATTTTCTCGAAGAATGAGGAAGAACACGCACAACATCTAAGGCTAGTGCTTGACAAACTTCGTGAGCATCAACTCTATGCAAAATTCAGCAAATGTGAGTTTTGGATGAACGAAGTGGCCTTTCTCGGTCATGTGATATCCGGGGGTGGTGTCGCAGTTGATCCAAGCAAAGTGGAAAGTGTGCTTAACTAGGTACAGCCTAAGACCGTAACAGAGGTTCGAGCTTTTCTTGGCTTAGCCAGTTATTACCGCCGGTTCATTGAGAATTTCTCTAAGATTGCTAGACCACTGACCCAACTTCTCAAGAAGGAGAACAAGTTTGTATGGTTAGAGGCATGCGAGGCAAGTTTCTAAGAGTTAAAGAAAAGGCTCACAACGGCCCCAGTGCTTATAATGCCCGATATCCACAAAAATTTCGATGTCTATTGTGACGCATCTCACAATGGCCTTGGGTGTGTATTGATGCAAGAAGGAAAGGTTGTGGCCTATGCTTGTCACGCCCGGAGTTTTATCCCAAGCCTAAATCGTAAAAAGAAATCCGTAAATAACAATTGGCTTAATTAACTCAGGAAAAATCCCTCTAAAAGGAATTAATTCAATTAAATCGAGGCTCGCAAATCGACTAACAGGATTTGAATTTAAATTGCAGAAGTATAAAATTTGGCCAAACAAATTAATTTAAAACTCGGCAAAAGTGGGGTTTTCCTTTTTCCCTCCTTTTTCCTTTCTTTTTCCCTTCCTTCTCAAATTGGGCCGAAGTCCAATTTTCCTCCCTTCCTTTTCTTTTTCCTTTTTCTTTTTCCTCTCCTCTTTCCCGGGCCGGCCCAGCCGAGCTGGCCCACCTCTCCCCGCCCGGCCGGCCCAGCCGAGCCGGCCTCCCGCTCCAGCCTCCTCCGCCCGCGCGCGCCTCCGCCTGGGCCGCCGCCCGGCCCAGCTCGCTCGCGCGTCCGCGCCCGCGCTCGCCGCGAGTCCGTCTCGCCTCCCTCCTCCCCTCGCGCCACTGACAGGTGGGGCCCACCTGTCAGCGACCAGGTTTCGCCAGCGCCCCCGCCTCCGCGCCGCGCCGCGCCGGCCGAGTCCGCCGCCGCCCCGAGTCCTCCGCTCGCGCCGCCAACGCAACTCCCGCCGCCGAGTTCGCCGCGTCGTCGACTCGGTCTCCACCGGCCGCTCCGCCCTAGCCAGCGCCACCATCTATAAAATCCTCGCGCCGCCGCCCCGCCGCCACTTTCCCCCTCTCCGCCGAAGCTTCCCTCCGTCGCCGTCAGCCGCCGTTTTCCCCGTCGGCCGTTGGACGTCGCCGCCCACCCGCGTCACCACCTCCGCCTCGTCCTCGCCGACCTTCCGCCGGCCCTCGTCGCCACCGGTGGTCGCCGAGCTTCGTCGCCGCCCCTTTGTCCCGTCCGCCGCGTCACCCGCTTGTCGCCTTCTCGTCGTCGCCGTCACGCCGTTGTTGCCGTGCCGTTCGCCATCGTCACCGTGCGCCACTGCTCCGGTTGCGCCGCCGCTCCGGTCGCGTCCGCCGCTCAGCCGCCAAGCTGCGTCGCTGCCTGGCCGACTCCACCCCACTCCTCCCTCGTGCTCCCGCCTAGCTCCTCTGGCCGCATCCGGTTGCGCCGCCGCTCCGCAGCGCCGTCGCGCCACCGTCGCCCGGCACCGACCGATCTCATCGCATCGGCCGTCGTCGCCGCGCCACCCCGGTGAGCCCGCTCTCCTCCCTTCCTCTGTTTCTTCGTGCGACCGCAAGTGCGCCCCGCCGCTCGCCGTCGGCCGACGTCCTCCGCCGCCACCCGATCCCGCGAGCCGTCGTTTGGTGTCGGGCGCTGCCGGTGCTCGCCGTTGCATCTCCGCCCTTCGTCACCATCGTCGCACGGCCACCAAGCCTTCGCTGCCTGCGCCCGCCGTCGCCCTCCACCTGCCGTCTTCGTCCGCGCCGACCCGTCGTCGCCGTTCTCGTCACCACCTTCGCCTCCGCTGACCACCAACCGCCGCTCTGCTGTCGAGCCGTCGCCGGCCGTCGCTGTCCCCGCGCCGCCGTCGAGGCCGTCTCTCCTCTCCTCTATCGCTGCCACTTGGCCGCTCCGCTCCGCCGCCGCTCAGCCACCCTCTCCCTCCGCTCTGCTCCGCCGCCGCTCCGAGCCGCGCCACCCCGCCGCGGTCTCTGCCTCCTCCTCGCCGACGCCGTCGTCGCGCTTCGGTCGCCGGTCGGTGTCGCCGACGTCGATGCCCTCGTGCCGCCGGTCATCGCCATCGCCACCTCCCCTTTCCTCCTCGGCCCTCGCCGTCGCCGCCGCTCCCGCCGCCGCTGCTCGCACGCCGATGTTCCCGCTTCCCGGCTGCCGTCGCCGTTCGCCGCCGCCCGCCGGTTCGCGCCGCTCGTCGCCGGGCGCCGTCCTCTGCCGGTCGCCGTCCATCGCCGTCGGACGTCGCCGCCCCTCTCCCTCTCCCGGCCAGACCCGGCTCCCCTCCTCTCTGTTTCACGGTCGCCGACCGACGGGTCCCACCCGTCAGCCGCCACCCCGCCAGCCCCTTCCTCTCTCTCCTCCCCGGGCCCGCGTGTCAGCCGCCCACCTCCCCCTCTCTCTCACCGACAGGTGGTCCCCACCTGTCAGCCGTCAGCTCCTCTCTCCTCGCTGACGTCAGCAGCCCCATTAATTGCGCAATAATTGATTTAGGACTTTTCTGTTTAGCTAAAAAACCCAGAAAACTTCTAAAATTCATAAGTAATTCATCTAGTCTCCGTTTAGGTCCATTCAAGTTTCATTAAATCCAGAAAAATGCCAAGAATCCATTAAAAATAGTTTCTTTCTCTGTTTCAGTAGTTTTATAGCCTGTTTTGTTTGTTTTGCCTTGTTTGTCGTAGGTTTTGACCCCGTCGCAGCGCCGTTCGTTCTCGAAGTCGTCGCCGAAGTTCCTCGTGGGTCTAAGCAAGGCAAGTGGCACCCTTCTTTGATCATATTGAACCTATGATTATAAAATTCCCCGCTTTTACATTCAAACATGCATTGTATTCAAATGTATTTACTTTATTTATCTATTGGGCAATTACCTCTATACCCGTTGATCCCCATTCACCATTATTGTCATCCCAGGGTTAATTTGACTAGAATTAGGGTTAGTCAATGCTTAGCCATGCTTAGTTCAACTAGCTCACCAATTATTATTTAATTATTGTTGCACTTTGGTACACCTTCAATGGTTGTTATCATTATTCATTTCCCGAGGTGGATTAATACAACTAAAATATTGCTTATGGTGGGCTGTGGGTGCATGGTTTTGAGAGTCGTGCCCATGGCAGTTAAGGACCGGTTCTCAGGAAACCCTGAAGGTCTTACACGTACTAACCACAAGCCAGAATGGGCAACGGTGAGACTCGTAATCTAGCTTGTCCCTATTCGACGTACCCAGGCAAGGGTAGGCGTGATGGAGTATGGACGGGCAATCGTGGTGTAACGAAAGCTTCTCCTGCTTCCGGATCTACCAAGGCACAAGAGGGGACTGCCCGACTTGGTGTAAAGGAGGGGGTGAAACCTGAAGTGTGGTGCGATTGTCTAGGGAGGGTTAGGTGAAAGGTCTTATCATGGTTTCCGTACTGAGGTATCGTGGTGATACGTTGGGGCATGGTAACATGCTTGGCAGCCATGTCTTGTGGGTAAAGTTGTACACCTCTGCAGAGTAAAACTATTCGAATAGCCGTGCCCGCGGTTATTGGGCGAACTGACAGACTCACTGGGATTAGTTGAACCTCTTTAATAATTTTATTAATCTTGGAACTGGTTTGACCCTGCGCAATGTGGTGTAACGTTGGCAGTGGTTTGGGTCTGTCGCAACGTGGTTTAACGTTGGACAGAGGGTTGACCCTGTCGCTACGTGGTGTAACGTTCGACAGCGGTCTGGGCCTGTTGCAACGTGGTGTAACGTTGGACAGTGGTTGATTTTTTTTTTAAAAGTTACTTTACTTTTATTTCAGTCTTTTAGTTTATCTACTGTTTTGCTAAATTACCGCAGCTTTTGTGCAATTTAACCTTAGCCTATTCCTTGTACCCTATTGCATTCATTATTCTTCCTCTCTTGGGTGTTACTTGTTGAGTACGGTGGTTTGTACTCAGCCTTGCTTAATTTTTCCCCCACCAGAGCAAGTGCCAGAGCCTGAGTCAGAAGGTTGTTCCGAAGGTTGAAGTAAGGTTCAGTCCGCCGTCGAGAGTGCCTGTGGTGTGGAGCCGTCTTCGCCAGCTGAAGCTGAAGATTAGATGGTTTAGTTTGTTTTCCTTTTCCGCTGCATTTCGATAGATAATTGTTTTTATTTGTTTTTAAGCCGTGGAACTGTGTATTAATTTGTCATAGTGTGTACTCGGGCTGATGCCTGGACCGAGATTTAATACATGCTATTGTTCAGAAATTTGGTGTAAATTTCTGGGCGTGACAAGTTGGTATCAGAGCCAATCTTGACCGTAGGATGAGCCAAATGGAAACCCCAGGAGCTCTTCTGTCATATGCATTAGGTTTTGCAAAATTTGAGTTGTTTTGAAAAAAAAAAGAGTCGAGTTTTTTTTGGTTTTGAAAATTTAGTGAGCATACTTGCTTCTCAAACCTTGACCTCTCTCTATAGATGTGTGTCATCCCATCGACGAGCCCGTCCCTTCGTCGCAGCAGTCGACAACGACTTCAGCTGATCAAGTGTCAAGACCGAAGAGTCAAGTTCTTCCAGAGGTGAAGAGTCAGGTCTTCGCTACTCCAAGCGTCGCTCTCAAGTTGAAGATGGAGTCGTTCAAGAGTCAAGCGTTGCTTCTTCAGTCGTCGCAGCCGTTTCGAGCCGTAGACGTTACCCTAGCATCGTCTTTTAGTCGTTGCTTGGTAGTTTTTGTGTGTGTAGGTTTGTTTTGGGGTTAGCGGTTCACCATAACAAGTGGAGGCGTTATGGTCGTACCACCAGGAGTTGAGTGCTCTTTTAAGTGTTTTAATCCAGATCAGAAAATTTCACTCGAGTAATTCAAGAAAAGCCCCTTTGATTTTCTCCTCTGCCTTTGTTCTCTCCTTCTGCTCTGAAGATGGTGAACACAAGGAACAGTAACCGCAACAACAATGGAGCAACTGGAAGTCAAGAAAACCATGAAGGTTCGCGCAATGGATCGCCACCGCCGCAACAAGAGGACCCGACGATTGCCCAAGTTCTAGCCAACCAGGCTCAGATGATGACCATGATGATGCAACAGATGCAACAACAACACCAACAGGTGATGCAGCTTTGGATGAATCAGCAGCAAAATCAACACCAAGGACCACTGCCAGCACAATCAAGGTTATCAGAGTTTCTTCGAGTTCGACCACCGACGTTTGCGAGCACAACCAACCCGATGGAAGCAAATGACTGGCTACATGCAATCGAAAAGAAGCTGAATCTTTTGGAGTGCAGTGATCAAGAGAAGGTCGCTTTCGCGACTCACCAACTGATGGGACCCGCCTCCGTTTGGTGGGATAACCTTCTGGCTACTCGGACTGCCACTACAGATATCACTTGGGACGAGTTCTGCAATAGTTTTCGGAAAGCTCATGTGCCGGATGGAATAGTGGCACAGAAGAAGCGAGAGTTTCGTGATCTACAACAAGGGGATATGACAGTTACAGAGTATCTCCATGAGTTCAACCGCCTAGCACGTTATGCCCCGGAAGATGTGCGCACCGATGCTGAAAGACAAGAGAAGTTTCTTGAAGGATTGGATGATGACCTGACCAAACAGTTGATCTCAAAGGATTTTGCAGACTTTGAGAAGTTAGTAGACAAAGCAATCTGTCAGGAGGACCAGTGCAACCAGATGGATCGCAAGAGAAAAACGGAACAAGTCAACACAGGAAAGAACCAGAAGCCACGTTTGCACTTTGGACAACAACAGGGGTCTTCGACACTGATTGTTCGTCAACACCGACCTTTTAACCCAAGCAACCACAACCCCCATGACAACGACAACAATGGAGGACAACTGCAGCCCTTATCAGCACTGCCACCGCCAAGCCAGACAACACTAGCTCAGAAGCCAGGGGTTTGTTTCAACTGCAACAGACCGGGTCACATCGCCAAGGAGTGTCCACAGCCAAGACGCAACAAACCAGGATTCGTGCAAGCCCAAGTCAATCAAGTCTCAGCCAAGGAAGCTCAAGCCGCACCCGAGTTTGCTCCAGGTAAGTTCTGCCAACTCTAGGCTGCTTGTCTGCACCTCTTTAACAGCTCCTCCGAATCTCGGGGACGAGATTCTGTTAAGGGGGGTGGATTTGTCACGCCCGGAGTTTTATCCCAAGCCTAAATCGTAAAAAGAAATCCGTAAATAACAATTGGCTTAATTAACTCAGGAAAAATCCCTCTAAAAGGAATTAATTCAATTAAATCGAGGCTCGCAAATCGACTAACAGGATTTGAATTTAAATTGCAGAAGTATAAAATTTGGCCAAACAAATTAATTTAAAACTCGGCAAAAGTGGGGTTTTCCTTTTTCCCTCCTTTTTCCTTTCTTTTTCCCTTCCTTCTCAAATTGGGCCGAAGTCCAATTTTCCTCCCTTCCTTTTCTTTTTCCTTTTTCTTTTTCCTCTCCTCTTTCCCGGGCCGGCCCAGCCGAGCTGGCCCACCTCTCCCCGCCCGGCCGGCCCAGCCGAGCCGGCCTCCCGCTCCAGCCTCCTCCGCCCGCGCGCGCCTCCGCCTGGGCCGCCGCCCGGCCCAGCTCGCTCGCGCGTCCGCGCCCGCGCTCGCCGCGAGTCCGTCTCGCCTCCCTCCTCCCCTCGCGCCACTGACAGGTGGGGCCCACCTGTCAGCGACCAGGTTTCGCCAGCGCCCCCGCCTCCGCGCCGCGCCGCGCCGGCCGAGTCCGCCGCCGCCCCGAGTCCTCCGCTCGCGCCGCCAACGCAACTCCCGCCGCCGAGTTCGCCGCGTCGTCGACTCGGTCTCCACCGGCCGCTCCGCCCTAGCCGGCGCCACCATCTATAAAATCCTCGCGCCGCCGCCCCGCCGCCACTTTCCCCCTCTCCGCCGAAGCTTCCCTCCGTCGCCGTCAGCCGCCGTTTTCCCCGTCGGCCGTTGGACGTCGCCGCCCACCCGCGTCACCACCTCCGCCTCGTCCTCGCCGACCTTCCGCCGGCCCTCGTCGCCACCGGTGGTCGCCGAGCTTCGTCGCCGCCCCTTTGTCCCGTCCGCCGCGTCACCCGCTTGTCGCCTTCTCGTCGTCGCCGTCACGCCGTTGTTGCCGTGCCGTTCGCCATCGTCACCGTGCGCCACTGCTCCGGTTGCGCCGCCGCTCCGGTCGCGTCCGCCGCTCAGCCGCCAAGCTGCGTCGCTGCCTGGCCGACTCCACCCCACTCCTCCCTCGTGCTCCCGCCTAGCTCCTCTGGCCGCATCCGGTTGCGCCGCCGCTCCGCAGCGCCGTCGCGCCACCGTCGCCCGGCACCGACCGATCTCATCGCATCGGCCGTCGTCGCCGCGCCACCCCGGTGAGCCCGCTCTCCTCCCTTCCTCTGTTTCTTCGTGCGACCGCAAGTGCGCCCCGCCGCTCGCCGTCGGCCGACGTCCTCCGCCGCCACCCGATCCCGCGAGCCGTCGTTTGGTGTCGGGCGCTGCCGGTGCTCGCCGTTGCATCTCCGCCCTTCGTCACCATCGTCGCACGGCCACCAAGCCTTCGCTGCCTGCGCCCGCCGTCGCCCTCCACCTGCCGTCTTCGTCCGCGCCGACCCGTCGTCGCCGTTCTCGTCACCACCTTCGCCTCCGCTGACCACCAACCGCCGCTCTGCTGTCGAGCCGTCGCCGGCCGTCGCTGTCCCCGCGCCGCCGTCGAGGCCGTCTCTCCTCTCCTCTATCGCTGCCACTTGGCCGCTCCGCTCCGCCGCCGCTCAGCCACCCTCTCCCTCCGCTCTGCTCCGCCGCCGCTCCGAGCCGCGCCACCCCGCCGCGGTCTCTGCCTCCTCCTCGCCGACGCCGTCGTCGCGCTTCGGTCGCCGGTCGGTGTCGCCGACGTCGATGCCCTCGTGCCGCCGGTCATCGCCATCGCCACCTCCCCTTTCCTCCTCGGCCCTCGCCGTCGCCGCCGCTCCCGCCGCCGCTGCTCGCACGCCGATGTTCCCGCTTCCCGGCTGCCGTCGCCGTTCGCCGCCGCCCGCCGGTTCGCGCCGCTCGTCGCCGGGCGCCGTCCTCTGCCGGTCGCCGTCCATCGCCGTCGGACGTCGCCGCCCCTCTCCCTCTCCCGGCCAGACCCGGCTCCCCTCCTCTCTGTTTCACGGTCGCCGACCGACGGGTCCCACCCGTCAGCCGCCACCCCGCCAGCCCCTTCCTCTCTCTCCTCCCCGGGCCCGCGTGTCAGCCGCCCACCTCCCCCTCTCTCTCACCGACAGGTGGTCCCCACCTGTCAGCCGTCAGCTCCTCTCTCCTCGCTGACGTCAGCAGCCCCATTAATTGCGCAATAATTGATTTAGGACTTTTCTGTTTAGCTAAAAAACCCAGAAAACTTCTAAAATTCATAAGTAATTCATCTAGTCTCCGTTTAGGTCCATTCAAGTTTCATTAAATCCAGAAAAATGCCAAGAATCCATTAAAAATAGTTTCTTTCTCTGTTTCAGTAGTTTTATAGCCTGTTTTGTTTGTTTTGCCTTGTTTGTCGTAGGTTTTGACCCCGTCGCAGCGCCGTTCGTTCTCGAAGTCGTCGCCGAAGTTCCTCGTGGGTCTAAGCAAGGCAAGTGGCACCCTTCTTTGATCATATTGAACCTATGATTATAAAATTCCCCGCTTTTACATTCAAACATGCATTGTATTCAAATGTATTTACTTTATTTATCTATTGGGCAATTACCTCTATACCCGTTGATCCCCATTCACCATTATTGTCATCCCAGGGTTAATTTGACTAGAATTAGGGTTAGTCAATGCTTAGCCATGCTTAGTTCAACTAGCTCACCAATTATTATTTAATTATTGTTGCACTTTGGTACACCTTCAATGGTTGTTATCATTATTCATTTCCCGAGGTGGATTAATACAACTAAAATATTGCTTATGGTGGGCTGTGGGTGCATGGTTTTGAGAGTCGTGCCCATGGCAGTTAAGGACCGGTTCTCAGGAAACCCTGAAGGTCTTACACGTACTAACCACAAGCCAGAATGGGCAACGGTGAGACTCGTAATCTAGCTTGTCCCTATTCGACGTACCCAGGCAAGGGTAGGCGTGATGGAGTATGGACGGGCAATCGTGGTGTAACGAAAGCTTCTCCTGCTTCCGGATCTACCAAGGCACAAGAGGGGACTGCCCGACTTGGTGTAAAGGAGGGGGTGAAACCTGAAGTGTGGTGCGATTGTCTAGGGAGGGTTAGGTGAAAGGTCTTATCATGGTTTCCGTACTGAGGTATCGTGGTGATACGTTGGGGCATGGTAACATGCTTGGCAGCCATGTCTTGTGGGTAAAGTTGTACACCTCTGCAGAGTAAAACTATTCGAATAGCCGTGCCCGCGGTTATTGGGCGAACTGACAGACTCACTGGGATTAGTTGAACCTCTTTAATAATTTTATTAATCTTGGAACTGGTTTGACCCTGCGCAATGTGGTGTAACGTTGGCAGTGGTTTGGGTCTGTCGCAACGTGGTTTAACGTTGGACAGAGGGTTGACCCTGTCGCTACGTGGTGTAACGTTCGACAGCGGTCTGGGCCTGTTGCAACGTGGTGTAACGTTGGACAGTGGTTGATTTTTTTTTTAAAAGTTACTTTACTTTTATTTCAGTCTTTTAGTTTATCTACTGTTTTGCTAAATTACCGCAGCTTTTGTGCAATTTAACCTTAGCCTATTCCTTGTACCCTATTGCATTCATTATTCTTCCTCTCTTGGGTGTTACTTGTTGAGTACGGTGGTTTGTACTCAGCCTTGCTTAATTTTTCCCCCACCAGAGCAAGTGCCAGAGCCTGAGTCAGAAGGTTGTTCCGAAGGTTGAAGTAAGGTTCAGTCCGCCGTCGAGAGTGCCTGTGGTGTGGAGCCGTCTTCGCCAGCTGAAGCTGAAGATTAGATGGTTTAGTTTGTTTTCCTTTTCCGCTGCATTTCGATAGATAATTGTTTTTATTTGTTTTTAAGCCGTGGAACTGTGTATTAATTTGTCATAGTGTGTACTCGGGCTGATGCCTGGACCGAGATTTAATACATGCTATTGTTCAGAAATTTGGTGTAAATTTCTGGGCGTGACAATGCTTCACGTCAGTTGCGCCCTCATGAACTCAATTATCCAACCCATGACTTGGAATTGGCAGCCGTAGTTCATGCCTTGAAAATCCGGCACCACTACCTTATCGGTAAAAGATGCGAAATCTATACTGACCATAAAAGTTTGAAGTATTTCTTCACCCAACCAGATTTGAACCTAAGGCAAAGAAGATGGTTGAAACTCATCAAGGACTACGATCTTGGCATCCATTACCATCCCGGTAAAGCCAATGTTGTAGCCGATGCACTCAGCCGAAAACTTAACCACATTTCTGCTTCTGAACTTGTTCCACAACCGGAGTTGTTATGGGAATTTCAGAAGCTCAATCTTGGTGTGGTTGAAGAAGGTTTTGTTGCTGCCCTAGCACTTCAACCGACCCTCCTTTCTCAGATAAAAGAGGCTCAACTCACTGACCAGGAGGTAGTTGAAATTAAGAAGGAAATGGCAAGTGACAAGCCAACTATCATTTCCTTAGATGATGATGGTGTTGTTGTTCATGGGAAGCAATTGTTTGTCCCCGACACTCAACATCTTCGGGAGCTTATTCTTACAGAGGCACACGAGTCTCCCATGTCCATCCATCCAGGTTGCACCAAGATGTACCAGGATATCCGCTCTCTTTATTGGTGGCCTACCATGCTGCATATGTTGCTATTTGTGATGTGTGTCAGCGTGTCAAGGCTGAGCACCAACGCCCTGCAGGTTTACTTCAACCCTTGCAAATCCCTGAGTGGAAGTTCGATGAAGTTGTCACACCCGGAGTTTCGTCCTAAGCCTAAATCGTAAGAAGAAATCCGTAAATAACAATTGGCTTAATTAACTCAGGAAGAATCCCTCTAAAAGAACCTAATTCAATTAAATCGAGGCTCGCAAATCGACTAACAGGACTTAAATTCAAATTGCAGAAGTATAAAAATTAGCCAATCAATTAATTTAAAATTCGGCAAAAGTGGGGTTTTCTCTTTTTCCCTCCTTTTTCCTTTCTTTTTCCCCTCCCTCTCAAATTGGGCCGAAGTCCAATTTTCCTCCCTCTTTCTTTTTCCTTTTCTTTTTCTTTTTTTTCATTCCCGGGCCGGCCTAGCCGAGCCGGCCCACCGCCTCCCCCTCGGTCGGCCCAGCCGACCGGCCGCTCCCCTCTGCCCGCGCGCGCCCCCGCCTGGGCCGCGGCTCTGGCCCAGCTCCCGCGCCGCTCCCACGCCGCGAGTCTGCGCCGCCTCCCTCTCCTCTCGTGCCACTGACAGGTGGGGCCCACCTGTCAGTGACCGTTTTCCCCGCGCTCGCGCCCGCACTGCGCCGGCCGAGTCCGCCTCCGCGCCGCCGCCGCAACCACCGCCGCCGCAACGGACGCCGCCGAGACCGCGTCGTCCCCGACTCGGTCTCCAACCTCCGCCCGCCCTAGCCGGTGCCGCCACCCTATAAATCCCGAGCCGCCGCGCGCCGTCGCCCACTTTCCGCCGTCGCTCGTGTCGCCGCTGCGCTGCCACCTCTCGCCGCCGCCGCGCAATCTTGCCACCAGTCGTCGGTCGTCGCCGCCTAGCCGCGTCATCGTCTCTGCCTCGGTGTCGCCGACCTTTCCCGGGCCCTCGTTGTCGCCGGTGGACGCCTCACGCCCGCCGCAGCTCCTCCAACCTCTCCGCCGCCGCGTCTCGCCCGTCGCCGTCACCCGTTGATCTCCGCCGCCGTTGCCGATCTCCCGCTCCCACCCGCGTCGCCACCTCCGCCTCGACCTCGCCGACCCACCCGCGCTCTCGCCGCCACCGGTGAGCACCCGCACCCTCCTCCCCTCTCTCTCCCCCTTTCCGGCCGACCGCCGCCGAGTCACGCGCCGTCGCCAGACGACTGCGAAGCTCGCCCCTCCCGCCGGCCGCCGCGGTCGTCGTCGCCTTCGCGTCACCGTCGTCCAGCCGCCGTCGCTTGCGCCCGCGCGTGTCTGCGCTCGCCGCTCGCCGGCCGTCGCCGTGCCAGCCGTCGCCGCTGCTCTGCCGGGTTGCGCCACGTGCGTCGCCGCTGCTCTGCCGGGTTGCGCCACGTGCGTCGCCGCCTCGGCCGTCGGCGCCGTCGCGCCGTCGCCGCTCGCCGGTCGTCGCCGTCGCACCGTCGCCGTCGTGCCGCCGTCGCCGTGCGCCGCCGCGTCGCCTGCCGCTCCCGCCGGTCGCCGCCATCCGCCCGAGCCGCGCGCTCTGCTCCCCTCCTCTCTGTTCCCCTCTCGCTGACGAGTGGGCCCCACCCGTCAGTCACGCCGCGCCACACCTCCCTCTCTCCTCCCGTGGGACCCGCGTGTCAGTCTCTCCCTCTCCCTCTCTCTCACCGACAGGTGGTCCCCACCTGTCAGCCGTCAGCTTCCTCTCTCCTCGCTGACGTCAGCACCCCCATTAATTGCGCAATAATTGATTTAGGACTTTTCTGTTTAGCTAAAAAACCCAGAAACCTTCTAAAATTCATAAGTAATTCATCTAGTCTCCGTTTAGGTCCATTCAAATTTCATTATATTCATAAAATTGTCAAGAATCCATTAAAAATACTTTCTTTTGTTGTTTCAGTAGAGTTTGTGCCTGTTTTATTTATTTTTGTGCTTTGTCGTTTAGATTCGGACCCCGCCGAAGAGCCGGTTTACTTCGAGATCGCCGCCGAAGTTCCCCAAGGGCCAGAGCTAGGCAAGTGACACTCATCCTTGAACATATTGAACCCATTATTGCAAATTCCCCGCTAATTTATTTCAAATATGCATTGTTTTAATCAAAGTATTTACTTTATGTTAGTTTTCGGGTAAACCTTATTGTTATGCCGTTGTTTATCCAACTTTATTCATTGCTGGACCAGGGGTAACTTGATTAGAGTTAGGCCTAGGTTAATGCTTAGCCATGCTTAGAACAAATAGCTCATGGGATCACATTTAATCATGCTTAGTTCTGAATAGCTGAGACATTGATTCACTACCCGGTTCGGGTTAATGTCAACTAAAATATTGATAATGGTGGGCTGTGGGTGCATGGTTTTGAGAGTCGCACCCATGGTAATTAAGGACCGGTTCACAGGAAACCCTGGAAGTAATTAAGTGCTAACCACATGCCGAAATGGGTAAGGTGGGATTTGAAGCATGACTTCGAACTATTTGACGTACCCAGGCAAGGGTAGGCGTGATGGAGTATGGATGGGCAATCGTGGTGTAACGAAAGCTTCTCCTGCTTTCGGATCTACCAAGGCACAAGAGGGGACTGCCCGACTTGGTGTAAAGGAGGGGGTGAAACCTGAAGTGTGGTACGATTAAATAGGGAGGGTTGTGTAACGGGTCCTATCACGGTCTCCTTTCCGGTATACCATGGTGGTATGTCGGCGCACGTTCAAGTGTAGTGGAGTCGTGTCTTGTGGGTACAGTAGTACACCTCTGATCAGAGTATAAACTATTCGAATAGCCGTGCCCACGGTTACGGGCGAGCTCCCAGCTTCACTGTGATTAGTGAACCTTAATAATTTGAGTAAATGGTTGTCACTCGGGACTACTGCAACGTGGTGTAACGTTGAGTAGTGGTTGGGCCTGTTGCAACGTGGTGTAACGTTGGACAATATGGTGGTATTTTACAATTGTTATTTATTTATGCTTTACTGTATTTAATTACCTTTATTCTTGACGGCCGACTGAACCTTACTTCAACCTTCGGAACAACCTTCTGACTGAAACTCTGGCACTTGCTCTGGTGGGGGAAAAAGTAAGCAAGGCTGAGTACAAACCACCGTACTCAACAAGTAACACCCAAGAGAGGAGAATAATGAATGCAATAGGGTAACAAGGATAGGCTAAGGTTAAATTGCACAAAAGCTGCAGTAATTTAGCAAAACAGTAAATAAAATAGATTGAAATAAAAGTAAAGTAAACAATTAAAACTATCATCCACTGTCCAACGTTACACCACGTTGCAACAGGCCCAAACCATTGTCGAACGTTACACCACGTAGCGACAGGGTCAACCCTCTGCCCAACGTTAAACCACGTTGCGACAGACCCAAACCACTGCCAACGTTACACCACGTTGCGCAGGGTCAAACCAGTTCCAAGATTAATCAAGTTATTAATGGTTCAACTAATCCCAGTGAGTCTGTCATTCGCCCAATAACCGTGGGCACGGCTATTCGAATAGTTTTACACTGCAGAGGTGTACAACTTTACCCACAAGACATGGCTGCCAAGCATGTTACCATGCCCCAACGTATCACCACGATACCTCAGTACGGAAACCATGAAAAGACCTTTCACCTAGCCCTCCCTAGACAATCGCACCACACTTCAGGTTTCACCCCCTCCTTTACACCAAGTCGGGCAGTCCCCTCTTGTGCCTTGGTAGATCTGGAAGCAGGAGAAGCTTTCGTTACACCACGATTGCCCGTCCATACTCCATCACGCCTACCCTTGCCTGGGTACGTCGAATAGGGACAAGCTAGATTACGAGTCTCACCGTTGCCCATTCTGGCTTGTGGTTAGTACGTGTAAGACCTTCAGGGTTTCCTGAGAACCGGTCCTTAATTGCCATGGGCACGACTCTCAAAACCATGCACCCACAGCCCACCATAAGCAATATTTTAGTTGTATTAATCCACATCGGGAGATTAATAATGATCAAAACCATTAAAGGTCTATCGGTGACCTTGTGGATCGATTGGGAGCACACTCCACCAACCACGTACTAGTCTATGCATATATATGTATTGGTAGTAGACAAATGTTAAACTTACTTCATCTTGTAAACCACGGTTTAACTTCCATTGTTCTGTTGGTGAAGCAATATTTTCAGTAGGTTGACGTCAGGTCAGATCTTTTGTATTATAGTTAGAACATGATTAACAAGAGTTTTCTAAAAAAAACAAAGAATAATCCATGATATCCTCCTGAATTAAGAAGATTACCACCAAGCACAACATCCAGATTTGGGAGATGAGGGTTAGAAAATTAAGTCTATGTATCAGAAAAAAAAAACTGGAGCAAACACTCCAATTAAATTGAAAACAGTAAAATCAACAGAGCTATGCTTAATACTGATCAACAATCAAAGAACGTACTTCGCTACAAGGAAAAAAAGTAGTGAAGCCAAAATTTGATATTTCTATTTAGAGCTTATTATTGTCACGTTTCTTATAGGAAGCATGTAAACTCTTTACAACATACAATGCTTGTTTAACATTGGGCACATACTATGTTTTCTAACTAGTCAATATAGGGCATCAAAGACATCCGCAAATACTGTCAGCATGACAGCAGCAAACTTGCAACCTTGCATCAATTATAACTATCATTTTTAGAGAAGTTTAGTGCTGCTTCCACTAGAATATTTATAACAAAAAACAAAACCACATTGAAAGTGTAAAATACAACGATGGAATATTTCCGGTAGATGTGCCTGTTAGAATGTTGCTGTTGTCTGATCATGCGAATACCTACAAGGAACTTCAAAGTGCTTATAAATGACCCTGGCATTGACAAGGTGCTCAGTATTGTTATCAAGACATATATCCCGTAGTAGACCATGTGGGACATTGCAATCCTTATGCTCTTCTTCTTGCTCATCACTGCAGTTATAGCTGCGAAGAAACCTACCACCATGCTGTTTAATGATAACCATAGAAAGTGTATTGCGATCACGAAGCATAACCATGAGTGTTTTGACCTTGTGGCTCTCTCATAGATCAACAGTATTGTTGCCACAACTGACGTGACCATAGAAAAGGTGTCCAAAATCAAGAAAGCAATATACATGGGATCTCCGGCCAGATTTGCTTTCCCGTCCTCTCTGTATGATCCAGGAACATTGAATGCTGCAGAAAAGGCAACAGTCGCTATGAGTGTCGAGACAACGGCGAGATTCTTCGATGTAGTGTTTCGCCAATTCATGATGCCCTCGACATTCCATTTCTCAATGAGGTCTTGGCGTTGTGGCTTGAATTCTGCTCCAAAGCTATATAACTTCACCACTAAGCGTACCTGCATAATGATAAATGTTTAAGTCAATGGACTCATTTATTAAAATACGGAGGGAGTATATCACAATTACCATTGAGTAGAAACGGTTACAGTTTTTGACAAGGTCAGAAGGAGTGTGGCCTGCATTGTTCATGATGTTAACTTTCACAATTCCAATTGATAATAGCTTAGAAACAACCTTGTACTCCCCTGCAATCACAGCTAAATGGAGCGGTGTGTTCCCATCCTTGTCTTGCGCGTTCAAAAGATGCTCAAGCATGCCGTGCTTTAATGCAGATGAGATGACAGAAGAATGGCCTTTCATAGCTGCTGCATGAATAAAGGTTTGGCCTTGGTTGTCACGAATGTCTGCAGAAGCAGGGGAGAACTGCAGCAGAAGACGCACTATTGCTGCATGGCCCATTAGTGCCGCAACGTGCAAAGGTGATAGGCCCTTGTTGTCTTGCATGTGTGGAGTGCTGGTCTTCGAATGAGTTAAGATTGTTTGGATGATGGAAGAATCTCCATCTGATGAAGCAAAATGCAGTGGGCTGCTCTTGTTGCTGTCCACATCGGTGGCAAGTGTTGGTCTCCACTCCAGTAGCAATGTAACCATTTCTATAAATGGCAGGAGTCTTTCATAATTAATTGTTTGTTAGACGTTAAATATATACACCCTTCAACAAAATTGAAAAAAATAGAAATGAGAAAAGTGAATGGCTGCATATAAATATATTTTTTTGGTGATCTCTATGCTTATCCTTGCGTATTCCATATTTTTCTAGACAGAGTGTATATTACAACTCCAGTGTTAGAAGAAATTGTCTGGGGTATATCAATGTCTAATAAAAGAGAGTACAATAGACTTGATTTATTTAATTTGATTAGTTATCAGTCATGTTGCATAAAATATAATGAATGTCGGTCTCTTTAGTTATCGTGGATAGAGGAGGCGCACAATCCTGACAACTTTTTTATATCGTGTGAGTTGGTTTCTTTGAAAACATCGGTTAATTGCTGTTAACCTTTGGAATGCCGTATGTCACAATAAAAACTGTCAACTTCTCACCGTGAGTAATTTAATTTTGTTGTTCTACTGCATGTCTACAGGTCGCTTCTAGTTTTCTTCCTCCACTGTTTGTTTAGTCAACTCTCTTTTGCTGTCAATTAAAAAACGCAAAAACTAGAGCTTGCTAAATATAATGACTACGGCCATTGGTTTTGACAAAATCTTATATATATTTGGAAACGAAATACTTAATTACGTGGAATTATTCAGATTTCATTTCATGGTCACCAAAGTGCACTGAAACATATAACTAATTCATGTATTTTTTTCGAACATTATTAATCCCAAAATATATATTTCTATGAAAGTAGCATCATTGAAGCATATATCATGCATTATTGTCAAATTATGCCACTATTTGTGGATTATCCTGATCTTGCAAAGCCTGGTTTTTAACTGTAGTTACTGCTAGTTTCTTCCTGTAACAATAAACTTGCGGAAAGTTATATCATTTACTATTGACAAGAACTCAATTATATAGTTTACCGATGGCGAGCGTAAATTCTATATTATGCTATAATGAACCCGTTCCTACATTGATTTTTAATATTTGATGTTGACCATTAGTTCTATTTTTCTTCTGACACTGACATGTTTTATTCTCTGCAATTGACACATAGTACCAGTAGATATTCAGCCCCCTATTTTTCGCTTGTGTTTATTCTTATTACCAAAATTTAAATTTTTAACTATAATTTTGAAATTAATTGTGGGTTTTCACTAAAGTTTATTTTCCAGTATTGAATTTTACATCGGTAACAATAGGTATATAAAAGTTTTATTGACAAATTATTTTTGGTTTGCACATATATTATTGGCCCCAATTCAAAATGTCTGGAAGGATGTTTGAGGATTATGAAAAAATGAATCGAATTAATATGTAATGGAGGTTTTTCGTAAAAAATTAACTAATGGATTGAGGTAATTAAACTGGTGATGGTGGCAGAAAGGAAAGAAAAACGATTGCATGATGGCATCTTACGGAGTTTGCGGTCGTTGGTGGCAAACTGTATAATTTTATTCTAACATCATTGCGTTCCCTTTCCAAATAAAAAAAAAGTACTGCAGCCAAATTTTCAAACAAAGATCTACAGGGTGTACAAAACTTGTTATTTAAGTCACTGATCTCTGCTTTTGCAATATTACATTCAAATCACTGTCCCTCCGTTTTTTTTATTAAGCATCGCTGAGTCTTAACTCTAAATTTGACCTTCATCTTATACAGAAAAATTACGATTGATTTGATTTATTACTAAATAAACTTTGAGCATGACTTATATATAATTTTCCATATTTGTGAAAGTCGATGGCGTTAGATAAAAAATCCGAGAGAGTATCATTTTTCTTTTAAAAAAATCCATCCAAATTACCTGAACACTGAAGAACGGCAGCGTGCAGCGCATTCTGAGAGTCAGGGCCAGCGGCAGACACACCCCTACACGACAGAATCGCCCTCACGGTACGCCGAGACCCACTCAGTACTGCCAAGTAGAGCGGCGACACGCCGGCGCTGTTCACCTCCGTCGCGGTCTCCGGCGCCACCTTCATCAGCTCCTCCACCGCCTGGCCATGGCCATGCCTCGCGGCGAGATGTAGCGCGGTGTCCCCGGCGACGTTCCCGCTGCGCAGCATCTCCCTCAGCCTGTCCTCCTCCACGTTGTCCCGGGCCAGCCTCGCGATGGTGCCTACCGCGCCGGCGTGCCCCTCCCCAGCCGCGCAGTGCAGCGGCGTGTCCCCCGACGAGGTAACCATAGAGATGAGGCTGCTGTCCCGGCGGCACAGGTGGGAGATCAGCTCGTGGTGCCCTCGCCTGGCGGCGATGTGGAGAAGTGTGCTGCGATCCGCGGTCACCTCGTGAATGTTGCACGCTGCATGGTGATTAGCTGAAAAAATTCATAAAATTGAAATCAGCGACCACGATTTGCTCAAAACATCCCCTTTTTTAAGAAAATTTGATGACTTGCATAGCAAATGATTTCTTCAAAATATCTTGTTTCTAAGATTTGGTGCTGAAGATGCTCGAAGTACCAGCTGTTTGCGCTGCCGGGGATGGGCGGCTGCTCGCTGCATCAACGGCAGCGCCGCCACTGCCTCCTTCCAAGAGATTGATCACCTCATCGGTGTGCCCATGAAATGCTGCGATGTAAAGTTCAGAGCACATGAAGAGGTGTTCAGGAATCGCATGGTCACCGTCGCAGCCAGCAGGTGTGATCTCCATTGTTTTGTTTTAGTTCATATGTGTGCACCTCTCTCTGTTTGGATATATATAGACGACTTGCTCAGATGGCACCTCCCCTGCAGAAGAATAGACACAAGTGTCACATCTCAGTCCGAGGTGATCATTCATTGGACAACCGAGCTGTATTGTAACTTATCTTTTGTTGTATACCGACAAAGTTCGTTAACTCTTGCTGTTAACAAACCACAGCACTAGCATTAATACTAGTTTTACTACATCAAGGAGAGGTATAAACTACCAGCATAAAACGATCGAACGGAAAGGTGTAGATTGATTTAACTATCCACTTATAATACATTACACTACAACATTAGAAAACGGTAAATTAGTCTTTCTACCAAAATGATAGATTGGGCCCCTATTAATTCACGGCTGGCGGTTCTTCTTGCCCACGCTGGCCTCACCACCTTCACGAAGCCGCGTCCCGCTTCCGCTGTGCCTCACGGTCTTCCTCACCCTACTCTGCTATCCACGCCGGCCAAGCCCTGCTCTGCCTGTGACTCACTGGCCTCATCGGCTCACTAGTCATGCCGCAGCACCAGGGTTTGCACTTTCGGTTAGCATTTTTCTACCGGGGGGGTGGAAAAATTTCTGGAGAATTTTTTTCAGATTATTTGAATGAAAATTTTCAATCAAATTTGAAAATTCTGCCAAAATTTCTAAAAAATTCTAAAAATTCCGCACATGTTCAAATAATTTCATCAGTTCAAATACCATAATACGCTTTGTATTTCACATATAAAAGTCAAAATCATACTTTCCATCACATAGTACCTTTAATTTACATATTATCCATCACATATCCAAAATAGTATAACTCTCATATAAATATATAATAATATAACATCACATATCGAAAATAGCACAACTCCCATGTAACAATATAACATCAGATACCCCAAATAGCATAACTCCCATCACATAGTCCAAAATAGCATAACTCACATATAACAATATAACATCACATATCCAAAATAACATAGCTTCCATCACACAGTTCAAAATAACGGTCTAGCACCTATAACAATGTCGGACCATCACATAGTCCATCACGGTCCACATAAAACAATATCATAGTCCAAATAACATCAAAGTCCATCATAGTCCAAATAACATGACAATCCAGTCCATCACACACAATCCATTAAGCCATCACAAGTCTGTTTTATATAACCTAACACCCCAAAGTAACACAATTGAATAGATAGACACCCTTCCATCTTTCTAAAATTATATGTTCCACATTATTCACCTTCATAAGTAGTCCATCTTTCTATTACCAACCAATTTCTTGTGAATTAATTACTTGTGCTTCTTCGGATATAGCAATATAGTACACAACAACACTTCAAATATGAAATGGGTTCAAACTTTATAAACCAAGGAATGTGATATGAGTACTTATGGTTATAAACCAACGTATTGATATTCTTGACTCTCTTTGCTGAGCACCGAGTTGGCAATCGTCAGGACCTGCAAGCAAATAAACATATTAGCATGCACATATATACAAATCATCAAATAGTTTACAACTAAATATATAGAAGCACTTGTAGGTTCCCTTGTTTGCTGAGTCACATCATCACTAGGATAATCGTCATCCCCTAAATGTGTATATTCCAGGCTACCATAAATTTCATCATTTGTGTCATCATCGCTTGCAACCTCTTCCTCTCCCACTTCGAATGCTATCCCTTCCCCTTGTCCATCGCCTTCCTCTTCCTATCCTTAAACCCAGACCCACATGCAATCTTCTTTGCTTTTAATACCCTAGTAATGATGGGCTCATCAAGTAATCTCCCGCCCGATGTTAATGCGAATATCATGAAGCACCACATTGGTGGGCGAAAGATGCTCTAACTCAAATCTATCAATCTCTCGAGCAATCTCTGAAGGATCAAGTTCTAGTGCAGCTTGACTTTCAGAATTTCTTAGCCATTCCATGATTGGATTTTCTTCATCATAGAGGGCGACACTCTAATAGGGTCGGTCTAATTCTCTCTTAGCCCCATTACAGCCTCAAACTTTTGGAGGTGCAACTTCAGAATGTAATGGACAAATACTAGCTTGTCAACCAAAGCAAATGTGCTCCAGTTATGTTGACAACCACCAAATTAAAGGACATACATTGCGATATAATTCGCTTCATGAGCATTTGCAGTTCTAGGCAATCTATCCCAAAAGCTTCCTACCAATGTCCTACATAACGTTATTTTGGGTCAACACTTAAACTTTGGTTTAGAATGAAGTATAAAATATTTCCTTTCGTACTTACTCTAGCACAGTAACAAACTAACACTACATATTAACATACCTACTGTAAAAGTACGTGACGCCATCCTAGCTTCTTCGGAGTCAAACGTACTTGCTCAATGTTAATGTAAAGTGAAGTCCCGTCGAGTATTTTGAAGTTTAATCTAATGTATTTTGATGTTTTTTTACTGGATTGAAATGTGTCGTTGGCACTTTGATGTTGTTTCATAGTTACCAAAAAGAAGGAAGAGCCAAATCTGAAATGGTACATTTTTTAAAAAAGTTTTTGATGTTCTAGTCACCATTTTAATGGTCCCTTGTGTTAAAAAAATGTGGCAGTGGTACTTTTGGTGATGTTTCTTATTTTGACTTTTAATGAACAAGACATGTTGTTTCAATAGATAAAAACTAATGTTTCGTAATATATAGAAAAAATGTTTGAAAGTGTGTTTTAATATTATGTTCCACCATTTCAACAGCTGAAACATTTTTTGAGTCAACAATAAAATATTTTCTTCATATGTGTCGATTTGTAGGTGATCCGTTGTAACGCCCCAAGTTTTCCCTAAGCCAATAAATCAAATTTCTAAATCCAAAATAAAAGAAACCATGTTGTTTAGTGAAGGGTTAATTAAATAAAAAAATAATTTAATTAATTTGACCAAAATGACGCAAATGCGTGTTTTGCGTGTTTCTCATGTCAAAATCATTTAATTGGTCATATGGCTGAAATCTCAGAAAAACAGCCTAAAGTTTTAACGAATAAAAGTCATTTAAGTTTAATCTAAAATCGAAACCCTGTTCTTTTTTGTTTCCCTGTTTAGCCGTAGGTTTTCGTTTCTTGGGCTGAAAGGCCAAGTTCGCAGGCTTGGGCTTCGACCAGGCCGGACAGCTAGCTACTCCCCTCTCACTCCAAGCCGTGCCCCCTCCTCCTCCTCCTCCTTCTCATGTACGAATCCTAATTTTTACAGAACTCTATCCTATCTATTCATTTTTACTTGATCACTTTTTTATAGGGATTGGATTCCTGGATTGGTTAGGAATCTATTTCCTAATCTTTCCCTATAAATAGAGGCCCATCCCCTCTATTTTTACCCCACAACCGCCACTCCTCCTCAGCCTCGCGTGCCCGCTCCTGCCCATGCCATTCACTGTCGTCGCTAGGTCGCTGGCCGATAGTCATTTGCCTGCAACGCCGCTAGGTCGCCGTCGCCCTGCCATAGCCACCAGCCGAACGTTGCTGTCGCTCCCGGCCGAGCCACCCTAGGTGTTGCGGCTGCTAGTTGCAGTTGTGCGAACCTAGCATTTTCACTAGATCGTCATTGCTGCTTAGGTCACACGAGTCGTTAATGAATTATTGATCTATGCTATGAATTGATCGTTTGGTACAGGCAAGTTGATGTTCATTAAAACCATTTTAGCGATTCATTAATTTACCTTTTTAGCAGGTCGATAAATTCTGTTAAATAGGTCATTAAATTATATTTTAATGTCGTTAATCCTATAGCTAACCCTGTCGTTATTTCTGCCATGCATTTCGTGACACGTATTTTAGTGAAGTATCACTGTTTGTGATCCCTGCATGTTTTTGTTCTGTCGTGCGAAGTTGGGTTTTGTTCGGTATTTTCCAATCCAGCCGTTAACAAATCTGCTGTATGAATTCAGGGTTCATACATAATTCATTAATGAGTCATTAGCTCAGGGTAAGTTTCTGTTTTCCCGTTCGTTTGCCTGTTTTGTTTACGTTAGGAAAAAAATAATAGAACTTCTAAAATTCGTAACTAATTAATCCGAAGTCAGGTTAAGCCCATTCACTTATAGTGGATCAATAATTTTGTCAATAGTCCGTTAAAAATAGTTTCTTTTCCTGTTCTAGTACCCCCTTAGTACTGTTATGAGTAATCTTAATTGTTTATTCTGAATTTCAGTGAACCCCATGGTACATACAAGTCACTTTCTTACCAATTCGATAGTTGCTAAATCTTTAGCAAGTCGGTGTTAGTTTTTAAAATTATTTTCGTATTGTCACTTTATAAACATGTATGTTTTCAAAATTAAATGCTCATGAGTTCTACCTATGCTTATGTTGTATCTACCTTGCTACCTTTGTTTTTTATTTTGTTTAAGCTGATTCGCTTAGCCCTACTTAGTGTTAACATCACTTAATTTGGGTTAGGACACTATATTCATTCTCATTTAATAAGTTGGGTCTTTGTATCGCAGTGGTAATAGTTATGGTTAGGTATTTTTCCTAAACAACTAAAACATGACTATTGGAGGACCGTAAGTGGAATGGTTTTGCAAGTGGTGCTCATGGTAATTAAAATTATTTTCATATTGTCACTTTATAAACATGTATGTTTTCAAAATTAAATGCTCATGAGTTCTACCTATGCTTATGTTGTATCTACCTTGCTACCTTTGTTTTTTATTTTGTTTAAGCTGATTCGCTTAGCCCTACTTAGTGTTAACATCACTTAATTTGGGTTAGGACACTATATTCATTCTCATTTAATAAGTTGGGTCTTTGTATCGCAGTGGTAATAGTTGTGGTTAGGTATTTTTCCTAAACAACTAAAACATGACTATTGGAGGACCGTAAGTGGAATGGTTTTGCAAGTGGTGCTCATGGTAATTAGGGACTGGTTCACAGGAAACCCTCATGAGACATATCCGTACTTTCCGCAAGCTAGCCTGGACAATGGTTGGACTTTACATATAGCTCATTCCTCTCCTAGGTAGACAAGGGTGGAAGTAAAGGAGTTAGGCCAGTCCGAATATGGATCGATCAGTTGCCAAATCTTTCTTGGCACAAGGGGTAGACTTGCCAACCCAAGTTCGGGTGTGGGAGATGCAACCTCAAAGTGGTGTGGATGGTTAGGAGTGTGTTATTTGAATGGTTCTATCACAACCTCTTCGCAAGATGTCATGGTGACATACCGACTTGCGGGACGTACATCTTGATGTGTCTTGTGGGTAATATTGTATGCCTCTTATTAGAGTAAAACTGTTTACCTTGGCCGATCGGAGAGGTTTGTTGTGATTAGTTTCAATGTTTTCATAACTAAATGAATATGGTCAAATTTGTGGAGATATTTGAACCAAATAATGTGGTTTAGCATGGTATTAATGGGAGCTATTATCCTATGGTTTTGCGTGGTATTAGTGAGATCACTGGTATCATGTCGCTTAGAGTGTTAGTGGTGAGAGCACTGGTGTGGTTTAGCACTGACTAGTGTTGGTTTAATACTATTCTTTAATTACTATTTATCAAACTATCTATTTATTCTTTATTGCTTTTGTTTAACTATTGTTTATGCAAAAGTGAACCTTTGTTGTATTTTCTTTGTACACACTTATGCATTTTTCTTGCATTTGTTGGTGGCTTGTTTAGTATAGTGGTTGTACTCAGCCTTGCTTTTTTCCCCTTTCCCAGAAGCCGAAGTTGCATTAGACGATCGAGTAGTCATTGAAAGATTAGTCCAGTTGCTACGCTCAGTTCTGCCTGTGGGGTTATGCCATTGTCGTCGCTTCTTAGAAAAGAGCATTAGTTTTGTTTTTCTGCTGCGTTATTAAGAATCTCTATGTTTTATTTGTTTTTAAGATGATGGATCTATACTAAATCACTACTAGTTTACTGAGAAAATTTTGAATTTTGACAAAGCTTGAGAAACAAAAATGTACATGGTCCTTTAATGTTTACCTGATACTAACCCCAAGTCCTTACCATTTCCCACTCCCTCACATGGCCATCATTTAGTGTTTTTTCTCCCTTAATCTCCTATATTCAAACAAGGAAAATATTTTAATAGCCCACCTGAACTATTCCGGCCAGCCGAACCCTGGTAAACTAGAAAACCACACGTTAGCACTCCAACTACTCACAGATGAATCATCCCCCAAGCGTAATTTGAGGCTACGGTAGCTGGCGTGCCATTCCAGTGTGGCAAAAAGAGTAGGACCACTCGTTAGTTCGCCTATTTCTCTCTTCTTCTCTTTCACCCGACACAACTATGGTTGATAATTTGCCCGCGTGGGCAGGGGGCGGGTGACATTTTGGCCCTATGTCAGAAGAGGACCAGTGCCGAGGACATAACCGTCTCGGATATAACCATACCTATATTATACATATAGTGCATTCTTTCTATATTATATTTACTTTTTACACATTTGAACAAAGGACTTCACACCATGACTCTCATGGCCCAAATAAATGAGAGAAAATCCATGTAATGCTTGGCTGATCAATGATGTTGATTGGAAAACAATCTATTACCTTCTCCAAGTGTTATTCTAAGCTGCGCCACGTTATTTTTGGGCCAGAAAATGCAAGAGACAACTACTAGAAGTTTTTTATTCGGATTCAACACTTCTAATAGCGTCAACTTCAAATTGACATGACCACTAATCCAGAAGGTTTCTTGTGGCCTATGAGTACTTCTAGGAATGGTCTCAGATTGTACTTGGTTTTGGTTCCACGTGAAAATTCCTCCTAAGCTATCGATAATCATCAAAACAAGCCACATAACTTATACATTCCAATTTTGGGTCTTGAACCTTGTAATTGTGTTGTGGGTTAGACCAATGTAGAATGGATGCCCATAGGGCTAACCCTAGCATGTTGCTAGTCATATATACTTAGTAGCTATCATCGGTAAGACACTACAAGAAATCTCATGATAGATGACGTTCAATTTACATCATAAAAACTGAAAAATACGTCATGTTTCAGAATTTGTAACGTTCATGTGACGAAAATACGTTTGTCACCTAACATGCGTCTCTAATCATGTTCTATGACGAAGATTTATTTTTTCGTCACAAATCTAGTGACGATCCTTCCTTCGTCATTAGTTCATGATGCTTGTTTTCGTCATTATTGAGCCTAGAAAACGTCATGAATTATATTGCGGCCTGCTAAAGGCTTGGTAATAAGCAACCTATTTATGGGCCAAGCCCAGTTAGAAGCCTAGCTAGATTTATGCCTAGCCCATTTAGCAATTCAAATATTTGTATCAATTAGCAACCCAATAGCTTTTGGCCTAGCTCATGTGAGGCAAAACAATTGACCTTGATTTTCATCTCAGTTATATTGTATCTATTTGTATTAGTAACATTATAATAAATGGATCACTTAAACTTTGAATGCCCAAATAGATACAGGATGTAGAGTATACATAAGACCAAATATACAGAGTACACATACACTCAAAGGTATATAACACAGTTAAATCCAAAATACAACTAAATATACATCCCCTGTCTTTGAATCTACTCCGTCTTGCACATGCCAACTCATCTTATAACTTCTCACACAAGTGCAGAAACATTTCAGAGAACTATTAAGATGATGATGTTGTCCTGCACATATAACTGTATTAGAAGATTGATTAGGTTGTAGCGATATCAAGTAAAGATTTTCATTTGGTACCTGTCTATATAATGTAGGATCCCCATGGGATTTCTTCAATTCTACAACATACAAGGATGGCCCGAGCTTGACAACCTGAAGATCAAAATTGTTGCTATAAGTACTAGGCGATATGCAATCCTTCCTAAATGGCTAAATCTACATTGGCGTGCTTTGGCATTTTACCTCAGTACAGACCAAAAAAGATGATGGATTCCTTGGGTTTTTTGAACCTCTGCCATTATTCATGACTACTAATTAAGATGCTAACTATTGGGAGATATTAATTTGAAGTTCTTATGAATGGATTGGATTGGGTTTCTTTTTTTGAAAAAAAATGCCATGGTTTCGGTTGTTACTACTGAAATGGTTTTTTTAACCCTGATATCTCTGTCCTAATTTCTGAACCATCAAAAACTACAGCAACTGACTGCATTTGCAATAGCTCTTGTCCAGTAATTTTGTCTCTTGATCCAACAATTAAACGCCACAGATACTGCACTTGTTTGATCTCCATATGCAAATAAAGTTTCTTGACTAGAACCTTTTCTTGGAAAAAAATTCAGAGTATAACTACAGAATTAAGAACCAGCCTATCCATTTCGAGTTTTGGACAGCTGCAAGGTGTAGAAACGCATAAATAGACAAACTTATTCTTAGTTCATAATTGGCCAGGCTTCTCGGTTAACTGACACAACTAGAAAATCAATATGACCAATCAAAAGGCCCATGGTTAATGGCAGCATGAATCAATCAAAGAGAGGAGGAGGAGACCAAGACTGGATTAGCTTATGACGACCGAGCAGGGAGGAGGCTGTGATGGAGTCTCGGTCCCAGTAGGAGTCGATGGTGATGAACAGGGATGCCTCTAGCTAGCTTTCTTGGCCACTGCACACCGCTCCGCTCGTCGAGTCACCACGGGGGGGGGGAGTTATGTCCGAGGGAGAAAGTTTAGAGAGGGTGGCGAATAGGTGACCTAAAAATTCTTTTGAATTGTAGCGGTTAGTAGGGCCAGACCGTCCAGGATCAGGGGCCGGACCGTCTTTTCGGGGCCCTCGGGTTGAACTGAGAGCTCTGACCGGATTGTCCGGCTATGAACACCGGACTGTCCGGTCAGTGAAAGGGGGGACTTTTCAGTCCTCCTTTCTTGGTGGAGTTCCTGCGAACGTGTAGTGTATGTGTGTTGAAAATGAACTTAGGAAGAATACAGGAACAACGAAAAACCAAGGAAGGCACAAATATGGACACGATAGTTTTTTACCCGAAGTTCGGATCCTTAGATCCTACTTTCTGTTGAGGCGCTCCACTGAGCGGGATCTGTCTCGATCATTTTCCTCTCTTGGCTTCTTCACACAAGATCGACACATGTCTCCGAATTCCCTCCTAGGCACTAGCAAGTCCTTGATCGACCACTAAGGTCAAGATCAACCTCTTGCCTATCTCTAAGATGCAATTCGCTCTACCCTGCAACCTTCTAAGAAGAAGCACAAGAATCCATTAGAGAACTTGCCTTTTTCCTTGCGGAGGTTAGGCGCCAACCTTCACAAACTTGATCCCGGGTGATCCACAAAGCTTGGAGGCTCGCGGGCGACGTCTATCCGTCTATGAGCTCAAATTCAAAGAGTAATAGGCCTCCACGTCTCCACATGCATCCATTTGGTCGCTCAAGATCACTTGATCACTCTCCTGAAGGCTCAAGAACACTCAATGTCACTCACTAATCCTTCTCAACACAACCTAGGCTAGATTCTCTCTTTAAGGACTCTAGGAGGTGTTGGGATTGGTGGGGGAGATTGGAGAGGGCTAGAACCAGCCTAGGAACCCTATAGTTTGAACTAGAAGCCTCTCCAACGGCTAGAATCCTGAGGTTTAATTATAGTGCTATCAAACGTCAGCTAGCCGTTGAATAAAGTTACATGGGCCGAACTATCCGGGCCCAGGGGCCGGACCGTCCATCCCACACTTGGGTTCTGGAAGCTACCTGGAGCTGGATTGTCCGGTCCTAACCGGACTGTCTGGTCCAGGCTCTCTGGAAATTTATTTCATGGCCTCTAACACTCACTAAATCACTCACGGATGAATGTGTTGACTAGGTGACCCCTCTTAATAGTACAGATTATCCTATGACTCAAAGCGAAAAAGAAAAACGCCTTTCTAAAGCTTCAAATCCATTCGCTTTTCGTCTTACGGGTCACTTCTAGTTTAACTTGAACCTTTCGCATTAGAGCGCAAGTTAAGCTTTGCTTTACTTCTCTACAATCACAAATGGTTAGAGCATACATGCTTTTGACTAGGAATGTCATTAATCATCCAAAACCCGCTTTAGGGACTAGATACACTTTCAATCTCCCCCTTTTTGGTGATTGATGACAATACTCGTCAAATCATATCAAATCAACAATAATAGTAGAGAATAATAAGTCCTAGCCCCCCTAGACAAATGCCATCAACACAAACAAGCATGTAGATAAAGATTTAGACTAAACCACAAAGTAAGCACTTAAGGTTCAACAATCATTCATGCATACATGCAAGAAAATTAAAGGCGAGCTAAAAACTTAAACAATCATTATAACCCAGCGACACTTAAACTGAATTAAACAAGTCTGATAATAGGAGGTTGTTCTGGAGAGAGGGGGGAGGTCGGACTGTCTGGCTTCAGGGTGGATAGTCTAGCCGACACTGTCTGTCAGCAGGGAAAGATGGCGACCCCTCTCAATTCCCTACAACTTCTCCCCCTTTGGCATCAAGGCACCAAAAAGGAAGCATTGTAGGGTGGAATGAGGGGATCACTCCTCCTCCTCCTCATCATCATCGTTGTCTTCTTCTTCCTCGGCATCCTCATTCTCCTCCTCCTTGGTTTCTTCATCACTGTCTTGAGGAGCGCGAGAGGAGGAAGCACCGGCTGCTCTAGCGGCCACCTCTGCCTCATAGGCCACGAAGGGATCAATGTAATCTTTATCCTCAGACTTCGGTGGAATCTCATGCCCGCTGTCTCTTAGAATTTGATTTATGTTGCGCTCATTGGACTTGATCTTCACGACATTTTTCTTGCAAATGCCGAAGATAGCTGAGAGTGCCTTCTTAATGGGCGAGGATGGAGAAGAGGCGCGAGGCGGCTAGGAGGAGGAAACAACTGGGCATCCCTTTGAACCAGTAACCTTGGGAGCTTGAGGGATCTTTGGACGATAGGCATAATGCTCACACTCCCCCTTGAAGTAAAACCCTGTCGCCCTCCGAATCATCAAGTGAAGGAAGGGAGCATAGGACATTCCCTTGGAGGGATCAAGAACGATGACCTGTATCTCCTTTCAAATATACTTCATTATGATGAAGGGTTGAGCTGACGATCGGATGCGAAGGAGCAAAGCTGCATGCCTAGTGGTGAGCGCTGATTTGTCGCCGCTCTTGGGAGCCAGAGTGGTTTTAAGCAGCTTCAATAGGAGATCAAAGTGGGGAAGGAGGCCTTTGGTGGTGCCAAGATGCACTTGACTAGCCTCATCCACATATAGCCTCTTAATCATGTGCTGGAAGGGAGAGACTCGTCACGAAGACTTTATCTGTTAAGGTCATGCTCATCAAGCTCTAGGACTTGAGCAAACTCAGACATGCTCACTGTGTATTAAAAACCCTCTGTCAACCACCGAATCTACTGCTCAGATTCATCCTTAGTATCCTCAAAGTATGCAGTTGCATAGAACTGCCCAATGAGCTCTGCACTACAAGCATGCTCCATACTCATCAATGTATCCAAACGCTTCTCATGTCACATGCGGACTACAGTCTTCGCTACTACACTATTCTTCTTTTTGAGAAACTCCTAATCTATCCATTTCATCTCTGTAATAGCCGGCTTTTTGCGGCCCATGATGATAGAGTTGTACCAATCAACTTGAACATCGGTGTAAAACCGATAGTCCAAGTTGCACTCCAACTGAGCTTCTAGGGCCTTCCCTCTGTCGGTCTTAGCCTTGGTCATGTTTCGTAGATACTCCACTCTTCGCCTTGGAGTTTCATAAGCAGGAGTGAAGATCTGTACCTTCCTTGGGACAAGAGAGATTGCCCCCTCTGCTGCCTCATGATTGGGGTGTTGAGCATCACAAGGACAATAGGCTGGCCTTGTGGGAGGAGACGAAGAAGGTTCCTCAATGCGACCGCTACTTGGACGGCCGCGGTTTGCGGTTCCCTTTCCTCTTCTCCTTGAAGGTGACACCTCATCAACCTTCTTCTTTCCAATTCTCCTTGAAGGTGGATACTGCACGGGGGAGGGGGGAGTTGTCACTGTCTGACTCAGTAGAAGTTGACATGGGATCTTGACGCTTCTTACGTCTCTTCTCCAGCACATTGCTGCTGCTGCCATGAGTCATGATGATCTTGAGTCGAAAGGCGTCGATCCTTGTCGCAAGGGTGGAATCCTCATTTCCAAGGGAAGGAGAAACATGGAGCCCGATGAAGATTCGATGGTGCAATTGTGAGATCATCTCAGTGGGTTGAGAGGAAGCTAGGGTTTGAGAGAGAGAGATTGAGGGGAGGAACCGACTTTGAGTCGGCCTCTCAGGGTATTTATACCCTAGGAGCCGGACCGTCCGGCCGCCTGAGAACAGGTAGGCCGAGGGCTTTTGTCGGACTATTCGGCTGAGGGGTGGATAGTCTGGCCTAAGCAGACTTGGCAGAGTTCGAGGAGCTGAAGCGAGACTTGAAGAGAGGTGTTAACTTTGTTTGAGGATCAATACAATCAACATTACATAGCAATGATCCTCAACCAAAAATGAACCTTTTTGCAATCTAAAAAATGAGTTTTCGTAAATCACACAAGATTTTCACAAAATTTTTCACAAGACAAGAATTTTGAAGTTTAGTATTTGGGAAATGTTTGAGCCTTTCTCGTGGTATTTGAGACCAATTCTAAAGAAGAAATTGACCTCTAAAATACGAAGACTCATGTTGTTTTAGCATATGCAAGAAATTGACTTTAGATATTTAGAAGCTTAGTCGATTTTCACGCAATGTTGCGAGAATCCAAGATATTTAGTTCATTTCTCAACTCACAAAACCTTTTCTCATCTAAGGGCTTGGTGAAAATGTTGGCTGGTTGGTGTTCGGTTCTCACAGGGGTTAGGAAAATGTCTCCTTTGGTTTCATGGTCCCTCAAGAAATGGTGTCAGATATTGAAATGTTTAGTTCTTGAGTGTTGGACCGGGTTGTCGGCTATTTTGATAGCACTCTCATTATCACAAAGGAGGGGAATCCTAGTCATGGTATATCCAAAGTCTTGAAGGGTTTGCTTCATCCATAGGAGTTGGGCACAACATGCACCGATGGCTATGTATTCGGCTTCGGCAGTGGATAAGGCTATGGAATTTCATTTCTTGGATGACCATGAGACTAGAGACCGCCCAAGGAATTGACAAGTCCTTGTGGTACTTTTTCTATCAACCTTACACCCAGCATAATCAGAATCGGAATAGCCCCCTAGCTTAAAACTACACCCTTTAGGATACCAAAGTCCTAGGTTTGGAGTATGAACTAGATATCTTAGAATTCTCTTAACGGCCATCAAATGACACTCCTTAGGAGCGGCTTGAAAGCAAGCACACATGCATACACTACGCATGATGTCAGGCTTAGATGCACAAAGGTAAAGGAGGGAGACGATGATTGAGCGATATACCTTGACATCTACGTCCTTACCATTAATGTTGAGGTTGAGGTGTCCATTTATTGGCATTGGTGTCTTGATGGGTTTGGCGCCGTCCATATCGAACTTCTTAAGGACATCCTTGAAGTACTTCGTTTGTGATATGAACGTGTTGTCCTTGAGTTGTTTCACTTGCAAGCCGAGCAAGAACTTCAACTCCCCCATCATAGACATCTCGAACCTCTTTGTCATGATCCTATTATACTCTTCACTAAAAGAAATGTTAGTTGAGCCAAATATTATGCCATCGACATAAATTTGGCATACAAACAAACCATTCTTAACTTTCTTGATGAAGATAGTAGTGTCGGCCTTCCCGATTTTGAAACCGTTCTCGGCTAGAAAATCGCGAAGACACTCATACCATGCCCTTGAAGCTTGCTTGACCCTGTATAGAGCCTTGTGTAGCTTGTAGATGTGGTAGGAGTGCTTTGGATCCTTGAAACCCGGTGGTTGCTCCACATATACCAATTCGGAGATTGGTCCATTTAGGAAGGCGCTCTTGACGTCCATTTGGTATAACGTAAAATCATGGTTAGCGACATATGCTAATAAAATGCGAATGGACTCAAGGTGGGCAACCAGCGCAAAGGTTTCACCAAAGTCAAGTCCTTCGACTTGAGTGAAACCTTGGGCCACTAACCGGGCTTTATTTCTTGTGATGACTCCATGCTCATCTTGCTTGTTCCGGAAAACTCACTTGGTCCCGATGATATTTTGCTTGGGCCTTTCCATAAATGACCATACCTCATTCCTCTTGAAGTTATTGAGCTCTTCTTGCATAGCCATTTCACAATCCGGGTCTTCAAGCACGTCTTCCACTTTCACTGGTTCCAAAGATGAAACAAACGAGTAATTTTCACAAAAACTTGCAATTCGGGATTGAGTTGTTACCCCTTTCACATACAGGGCCGGTCTTGACAATTTTTAGGGCCGGTACGAAAATAAATTTGAGGGCCCTTAATACACTAACTAAAATTATAATAAACACACACACAAACACACACTCACACACACACACACACATATATATATATATATATTCAATTTGCAGTACTGTTAAACACTTAACTTAAATTAAGTCTAAAAGTAATACGTGTATGAGTAAATTTAAACATATTACCTTAAAAATTTCTCTGAACGGTGACGCCTGCTGCGATGCTGCATGCCCTGCTCGGCTGTTCATGGTGAGTGTGACTGCCTGATTGGTCAAGTACTCGCCGCCTCGTTGGAGAGGTTCAAGACTTCAAGAAGTAAAGAACGCCGGCGTCGGATGGTGCCTGCTCGGCTGCTCTTGGTGAGTGTGATTGCCTGACTGGATGAGTACTCGCCGCCTCGCCGGAGAGGTTCAACACTTCAAGAACTAAAAGAATGCCGGTGTCGGACGGCGAATCGATGGCCTCAACTTATTTTTTTTATGGAAGCTGTTGAGCTCCTGGTTTTTTTTGGAAGTCTGTGTACTTATCTTCTATCAATCCGTCTGAGAGTACGATACGCATCAGCGCATGCATGCAGCCATGCGAGCCTCCGGCCTCCTCAGTTCCTCTTTTCCTTTATGCATGCCGCATGCCGCAAAAAATACGACCTTCCTTTTTAATATCCATGCACGCATTGCAATTTCTCACCTCCATGGCACCATGCAGATTGCAGATGTGCCACGAGCGGGGGTTGGGAGTGGGGCCCCTCCGAGTTGGGGGCCCAGATCGGCAGCACCACTCGCCCCCGTCAGGGCTGGCCCTATTCGCATATCACCAAGGATATTGTCCACCAGATGATCCCTTTATACTATTTGATGAATTCGAGGATATTGCACCGTGGGGGTCGAAGCCGATTCTTGCTCACATGCGCCCACGGCATCGATCCTATCCCCAAGGTCTTTATTCGCACCATCATCATCAACTTGTATGGGATCATCTTGGGTTGAGGGTTTTTGTTGAACGTCTTGTTCTTACTCTTGCTCTCTCTCAACCTCCCGGGGTCTTACATCTCCAACGGCCGTGTTGTCTATATTCTCCCATGAAATTCCAATTCTTGCATCATTTACTTCAACTTGCTCTACTTGAGAGCCATTAGTTTCATCAAATGTCACATCCCTTGAGACTTCAACAATACCAGTAGTTTTGTTGAAGACCCGATAGGCACGTGAGTTTGCCTCGTAGCCTAGTAAGAAACCTTCATCTACCTTGGATGCAAACTTAGAAGATCTAGGCATTTTGCTAAGAATGAACCATTTGCAACCAAAGACACGAAAGTAGAGTACATTGGGCTTTTTACCAATTAGAAGTTCATATGTAGTTTTCTTGAGAAGCTTGTGGAGGTATAGACGGTTGAGGGAGTGGCACGCGGTGTTGACGGCTTCGGCCCAAAAGACATCCTGTGTCTTGTACTCATCAAGCATTGTCCGAGCCATCTCAATGAGTGTCCGGTTTTTCCTCTCTACAATCCCATTTTGAGGGGGATCATATGGAGCGGAGAACTCGTGCTTGATTCTCTCTTCTTCAAGGAACTCTTCACTTGGTTATTCTTGAACTCTCCTCCATTATCACTTCGAACTCATTTTATCTTCACTTCAAACTCATTTTGCGCCCTCTAGGCGAATTTCTTGAAGATTTCTTGAGTTTCGCTCTTGTCATAGAGAAAGAAAACCCAAGTGAAGTGAGAAAAGTTATCAAAAATTACTAGACTGTGTTTGTTACCTCCCAAGCTTAGATAAGCTATTGGCCCGAAGAGATCCATGTGCAATAGCTCCAATGGTCTTGTAGTTTTCATGATGTTGTTTGAAAGATGGAACGCCTCTGAAACTTTTTCCCTGCTTGGCAAGCACTACAAACTCAGTCTTTCTCAAAAGAAACATTAGGTATGCCAAGAATGTGCTCCCCCTTTAGAAGAGTGACCGAGGCGACGAAGCCAAAGCCATCCAAGAGTCGATTTGGTGATTAAGCAAGATTCAGGGTTAACTCTATCGTTGTCGAAGTTGACAAGATATAGATCCTTTAATCTACCCTTAAACACTTGCGATTTGTCATCTCTACTAAAGACAGTAACATCTATATCTGGGAAAAGGCAATTGAATCCAAGCTTACACAATTGAGAAACCGAAAGTAGATTGTAGCTAAGCGACTCGACAAGAAGAACATTGGAGATGGATTGGTCTTTGGAGATGGCAATTTTACCTAAGCCTGTTACCTTTCCTTTGCTGTCATCTCACAAGATTATGTCATCGCAATCTCTACTGTCCTTGTCGAGTGAAGTAAATATACTCCTCTCTCCGGTCATATGATTAGTGCATCCGCTATCGATCACCCAACTTGAGCCACCGGAGGAGCATGCCTACAAGAGTCAGGTCAAGCATGGAATTTAGGTACCCAAACCTTTTTAAGTTTGGGTCCCTTCACAATGGCAATCAATTTTTTTGGAATCCACAAGTTGGCCCTTTGCTTCTCATGTCTTGATCCAATGAAGAGAGCAACCACATGTCCACGGTTGTTCTCCATGATCTCATATGAGCCACAAAGGAGTCTAAGCTTAGCCAGATCCTCATGGGTTGAGGTCGGCTTTTGCTTGTCTTTGCTGCCCTGTTGTGGTCGGACAGTCTGGCCTTGGGGGCCGGACCTCTCTGCCAGACAGAAGGATCTGATCGGACTGGCCAGCCCTGACTGGACTGTCTGGCCAGGCCTTTCTAGAGGGCAGAGGGCTTGGGCCAGACCGTCCGGTCCTTGGGACCGGACCGACAGGCCTGGCCTTTCTGCTGGACAGAGGGCCTAGGCAGGACTGTCCGACCCTGTCCGGGCTGCCTGACCTCAGTGCTCCTTTTACACTCTTGGACTCCCCTTCCTTCACAAATACTAGGTATGATTTGCCATTGATCATGATCTTTTTTGAGCTAGTATTTGCGTCGGGGGAATATCCGAGACCACGCCTATCCTTGTTGTGATGCGTGGTGATAGTCTTGAAGAGGGCTTCTTTGGATTGATAAGTTCGAATGCATCCGAACTTTACCAATGTCTCCAACCTCTCATTTTCCTTCTTCAACTCCTTGAGAGCTGCATTGTTAGTCTCAACAACACTTAAGTCAATAGTTTTGCATTTCTCACATTCAAGTATGGTATTGACTATTGTGTTGTCCTTAGAGTTGGAGAGGTTGCATTTAAGATTGTCAATTTCATTCTCAGGACAGTTGTGCCTCAAATTCACGGACACAATAGTTTCCTCAGGAAGTCCATTGACATCCTTAAGATTGGTTATGGCTTGATTTGCTAGCATGAGTTCTTTAGACAAATCATTCATTTCCTCATCATTTTTGGCAAGGATTCCTTCAAGAGATTCACTTTTGATTCTCTCTTGAACTAGAAGATCCTCTTGCCTCTCAAGCGAATTCTCTTTTTCTTCTAGCACTTTCATAAGTTTGGCAATATGAATAAGCGCGGGTTTGCTAAAATTTCTAAGCATAGCATTGTCATCATCATGGTCTACATCATCATCATCACTAGTATCAACACTCTACCTAGGAGCAAGGAATACCTTGCGCCCTTGTGCCATGAGGCACAACGGCATATGGTCGTTATCATCGTCGCTCAAGTTGGGGAAGAGCTGCTCCGTGCTTGATGATGAGATGGCCACGGTAGCGACGCCTCCACCCTTGGAACCACTTTCCTTGGACTCATCTTCCTTTTTGTCGTCATCATCGCTTAAGAACCATTCTTCCCCGATGTGCGCCATTCCGGGCCTTCTCTTGAAATACTTCGGCATAGTCTCCTTGTTCTTGGCGAGCTTGGGGCAATCCGCTATGAAGTGCCCAAATTCCTTGCACTCATAGCAAGCCTTCTTGGATTGCCGCTTGGATTTGTCTTCCTCTCTTCTTCCATAGCTCGTTTTGCGGAGAAAACTCTTGAACTTGTGGACCAAGAGAGCAAGTTCTTCATCTTCGCTCTCTGAGTCACTTGAGCTTTCTTCTCTTGCCTTAAAAGTATCCTTCTTTGCCTTGAAAGTAACTTCCTTGTTCTTGGCTTGAGCGGTGGACGAGGCGAGCTTTTTCACTTCTTTTGCTTCTTCCTGAAGTAGCTCATGAGAGATAATTCTTGAGAGCACATCACTTGGGGACATTCAATTGAACCCACTTGACTCATGAATCAATGTCACCAAGGTGGGGTTTCTTAGTGCAATTGCTCGGAGCAAGCAGTTCACCACCATGTGATCTGTCAAGTCTTTACTCCCAAGGCCACAAATCTTGTTTACTATGACCATCATCCGGTCATACATCTCTTGTGGCGTCTCATCGTCCTCCATGATGAATCTTCCAAGCTTCCTTCAAGGAGTTTAATTTTGGATTCTCGAACCCCTTGTGATCCTTCATGAGCCACTTGGAGAGTATCCCATACCTCCTTTGCTTCATCAAGCTGACCAACCTTGTTGAACTCCTCCAGGTTCAATGAGTTGAGGATCATACTCGTCACTTGAGCATTGCTGTGGATGAGAAGTTCTTGTGCTGGTGTGAGCTCTTCTCCTTCATCCGGTACGTCGTTCACCCATGTACACACAACCTTCCAAACACTTGGATGCAAACAGATCAAGTAAAGCTTCATTTTGTGCTTCCACGCCCCATAGTAAGTACCATCAAAGTAAGGGGCGTGACCGGAAGGTAAAGACATATTAGTAGGAGAGGGGTTGAGTTTGGAGTAATCAAACTCAAAGGTAGCTTGCTTCTTGGAGGTATGTGACTTTTGTGGCGAATTATCTCCTCTCTTCAGAAGAACAGGCTCTGGTACCAATTGATGTCATAGGGAGATAGCATAGAGAGGGGGTGAATAGGCGACCTGAATATTCTTTCGAATTGCAACGGTTCGTAGGGACGGACAGTCCGGGCTCAGGGGCCGGACCGTCTGGTCGGGGCCCTCGGGTTGAACCGAGAGCTTTGACCGGACTGTCCGGTCAGTGAAAGGGGGGACTTTTCAGTCCTCCTTTCTTAGTGGAGTTCCTACGAACGTGTAGTGTATGTGTGTTGAAATGAACTCAAGAAGAACATAGGAATAGCGAAAAGCCAAGGAAGGCACAAATATGGACACAAGAGATTTTTACCCGAAGTTCGGATCCTTCGATCCTACTCTCCGTTGAGGCGCTCCACTGAGCGGGATCTCTCTCGATCCTTTTTCTCTTTTGGCTTCTTCACACAAGATCGACACGGGTCTCCGAATTCACTCCTAGGCACTAGCATGTCCTTGATCGACCACCAAGGTCAAGATCAACCTCTTGCCTAGCCCTAAAATGCAATTCGCTCTACCCGACAACCTTCTAAGAAGAAGCACAAGAATCCACTAGAGAACTTGCCTTTTTCCTTGCGGAGGTTAGGCACCAACCTTCACAAACTAGGATTGTCATTAATCATCGAAAGCCCGCTTTAGGGGCTAGATGCACATTCAAGGGGGTCTCCGGCCAGGGTCATAGTCACTACCGCATGACAAGCCGTCGCGACAAAGCCATTGCCATCAGCTTCCTGAGCCCCAACCGTCGTCATCGCCCGGGCCCATCGACAGTAGGTCCGAACACCCCGGGGCCGTCGCCATCACACGGCGGGGCTCCTGAACCCGGATCCGGTCATCCCATGGCCGTTGGATCCATGCGCTGCCTGTGGCATTGAGCTTCATGGTGAGGGGATGAAGAGGAGAGGAGAGTGGTGGCTTAGGGGAGAGGAAATGGCGGTGGGGGAACGTCGGTGTGGTGGGCGGCGGCGTGAGGGTGGAGAAAGAGAAGGTGAAGGAGATGGTGATGAGCGGCAGCGGGTTGGAGAAGGAGGAGAAAGGGGGCGGTGGCGGTGGTGGAGTGATGCTGGCGGCGGCGATGCAGCGGATGGAGGGGATGGAGTTTAGGCTAGGGTTTGGAGAACAAGCTATATGGATAAGAAGCGATCCTATGCGAATTTACCAAACTGTCCTTGGAGTGTGTTCACAATATTTATAAAATTGTATGGACAAAATGGACATTTCACCTTAATTTTTTTGCATGGCCACCAAGATTGGTGCCAAAATTTTGGTTCCAGCCACACCGAAAATTTGTGGCACCCCTCTGCGGCCTTTCTTTGTTTTTGGCAATACAAAACAAATAATATGGTGTACTTTTTAATTTCATTTTATCAAAACAATAAATTCAATTTTTCATTTTACAAATAAGTTCAGTTGAACAATTCAAATTTTGAATTTTCAAAATTTGACAATTCGAACAAAAATGAGGTTAATAAATGATTTCAAATGGAAAAGTCACCAGAATCAAAGTTGTAGAACTCATTGAGATACAAAATTTTTATTTTGGTCATTTCTCCATCTGACTCTATTTGAACAATTTGAAATTTGAAATTCAATGTTTGAGTTCAAATATAATTTTTATTAGCGAACCACTTCAACTAAAAAAGTCATCAACAACAAAGTTGTATAATCCATCTAGATCTACCATTTTTATTGTGGTCATTTGTTCATCCCACAAAGTGATTTTAACATTGTTCACAAAATTTACATATATCCTACATGATTTATTAAATTATTAGAGAGATGTGTAAATTTTGTAAACAATGCTACTATTACTTTATTGGATAAAGAAATGACCAAAATAAAAGTTATAGATATTGATGAGTTATGCAATTTTGTTGCTGATGACTTTTTCAGTTGAAATCATTTAGTATTTGAAAATGTTGTTTGAAGTTGTAAGAATTTGAATTCAAATTCAAATTATTGAAACAAAGTCATATAGTAAAATAGCCAAAACAAAAGTAGTAGATCTTAATAGGTTATACAACTTTGTTGTTGATAATTTTTTCATTGAAATAACTTTCTACCTAAAAAATTATTTGAATTAACACAAGGCAGGATAAATTGACTTCTCAGCGAGGGAGGAGCAAAAGTGTTGGGCTGGCGGCCCGAAGAGGGAGAAGGAGGGAGAGAGAGGCTGCGGGCCGAGAGGGAGAGAGTAATACTGGCCCTGGCCCAAGGACAGAGAGAGGAATTCTTATTTATTTTTCATTTATTCTAATTGGTTAAATGAACTTTATGATATTAAAACTAGTTACTGAGCTCCGAAAATTCATAAAAAATTTTAAAGAATAATTTAGTCCACGTAGAATATTAAAAAAGATTTCCGGTCATGATTTTTAAAGGAAAATTTTAGTCTCCTCACTAATTCACTTGGTTAAATTGCTTTAATATTTAATATATTTTTCTAAAAATGCATTATATAAATCTATGAGGTTTGCTTTGTGCCCCTAATGACAAATAAATATTCGTCACGATGCTCCATTGAAATACTTTATGACGATTTCTAGTTGCTATTAACGACGAACACATTTTTTTCGTTACTAAGCCATCTCAGCTCATACTAATCGTCATAAAATGGATTGTGCTAATGACGAATAGCTTCGATGTCCGAGCAATTTGTCATAGAAGGTCATATTTCTTGTAGTGAGAGTTACGTTTTGTTTAGATTATTCTGCTACTTTGCAGTTTCAACACTAGATCGTTTTGTTGAAGCCCAAACCCATGAGATTTATCATCGATCTAGAATTCATATTGTGTTTTTGTTGTTCTTGTCAATTTCTAGAATTGTTTTACAGGAGTAAAACCTTCCCGGTGAGGTTGATTACATGAGAGCGTACTCGACAAGGACTAGACATATGGGCATGCTGGGCAACAACTTTACTATGGTTCCTCTCCCTTTTCAATTATAATTTAATTGAGAACCTGTGAAAATTGACCTATCTATAAAATTAACAAATATAAATATTACAAAATTAATACTAAAAAATACATATGTATCCATACAGTACAATGTATAAATAGAAATAAGAAAATAAAATCTGGTTATTCAAAAAAACTCGTCTAAACATAACATTGATATGCTAAAAAGTGTTTCTACAGGCGTGTCCTTGTTATTTTAGTTATGGCACAAATGCTTTTATTAAAATGATTAGATGTGGCAGTGATGCTATACTATGATAGTTGTATGCCATTTCACTTTTGTATTGGTTGCCATAAACTACACTCAACCAACCTAAATTCTGGGTGCCCATGTACATCACCCATCAAGGAAGGTTCTAGTGACATCAACCGAAGTAATAGCTACACAACTTAGTACTATGAACATAACCACATTAAACGTATAACTGATGGCGAACGGATACTGCCGACTGATGCGTCTCTTAATGCGTCGCTGCCGTTCCCTGCAACTTCCTATCAAGAACTTCAAGTTGCCTGTAAGCGACCCTGGTGTTGCAAGGCTTATAAGCAGCATTACCAAATAGTACATCCCGTAGTAGATCACCTGCGACATCACCGTCCTCATGCCCTTCTTCTGGTTAGTCACGGCGGCCATAGCAGCAAAGAACCCTAGCACCATGCTGTTAAGTGACATCCACAGGAAGTGCAGTGCGATCATGAACCCTACCCATGAGCGATTAGATCGTGAGGCTCTTCCATAGATCAGCAGTATTGTTGCCATCACTGAACTGACAACGGCAAATGTATCCAGAACTAGGAAGGCATCATACATGCGATCCCCACTCAGGACTGCCTTCCCATCGTTTCCGAATGATCCAGGAACATTGAACGCTGCTGAGAAGGCGACTGTTGCCACGAGTGTGGAGACAACCGCGAGATTTTTTGATGTTGTCTCCCGCCATTTCATGATGTCCTGGCCATTCCATTTCTCTATCTGGTCTTGCCTCTGTGGCTGGAACTGAGCTCCTGAACCGTACAACTTCACCACTAATCTGACCTGCATTCCGGTATTTAAGCCTATTATTTAACTCATTCAACAATGCTAGTAATTAAGTTACAATTTTTGCCCAAGCATGTACCACAGAGAGAAATTACCATGGAGTAGAAACCTCTGCAATCTTTCACAAGGTCAGATGGTGTGCAACCTGCATTGTTCATGATATGAGTCTGCACCTTTCCACTTGACAACAACTTACAAACAACATTGCATTCTCCTGCGACCACCGCCAAATGGAGAGGCGTGTTCCCCTCCCTATCTTGAGCATTCAGATGATGCTCGAGCATCCTGGTTTTTAGGGCATGCGAGACGATCACACAATGACCTTTCACAGCTGCCACATGTAGAAAGCTTCTGCCATGCTTGTCTCGAACATCTGCCGAAGCCAGTGAGAATTGGATTAGCAGCCGGACTGCAGCTGCATGCCCCATCAGCGCTGCAGCATGCAGCGGTGAGAGTCCTTGGCTGTCCTGCATGTGTGCAGCTCTGGGAGGTGCATGAGCTAGGATCGATTTGATGATGGTGCAGTCGCCGTCAGATGAAGCAAAATGCAATGGGCTGCTCTTGTTGTTGTCAAGATCGGTGACCAGCCCTGGTTTCCATTGCAGTAGCAAAGAGACCATTTCTACAAATAGCAGACTAGTAGTTTTTGATGATGTTAATTGTCCTAGTAATATATGTAGAGTTGAACAAGTGTGCAACGAAAATGAATTCATGTTAGCACATAGGAAGTATAGATCGTCTGTGTTCACCACCCATTCAACGTATCCCAGATTCCTCACATTAATTAAATTTGAGGACATGTAAATTTCACAATAATTTGAACTGCTGGTTGATCCTATAAATTTAAAATATCCAATCATTATTTTCTCTATCAAGTAGATTAGTATATTCTGCATAAAGGACGCGCTTTGCCGTGACTTTGTTTATTTTTTACTGTGATACTTATCTCCATATTAACATGCTTTGACCTTCCGATGCCTCATGTCGCATCCCTATTGGTCAACTTCATACAGAAGCATATGAAAACAATTGTTGCTCTTTCATCAATGTGTACATGGCGTCACATTGTTAGCAGCTTCCATTCCTCCAATTTGACCAAACATGCATTATAGGATGGTTTACTAAGCAAGAGGACAACTATTACATGTATGGACCCCAACTTAATTAACAATAGTATATGATGGTTTCTCTGTTTATACTTAACAGTTAGACAGTTGACACCATATCCTTGAAATTTTCTGTCCCTTTGAATTCAATAAATGATGAATTTTCATTTCATTTTCTATAGAGAATACTTCTTGCATTCGTTATTGTAATCGTCAGAAAAATAATTAACATCTATAGTACCAAATACATACACTATCCCCACTTATTTCATGGTGTTGTATATATGTTAGTATATTTTCTATGGACTTACTTGAACATATATAGGAAGTTTAAGTTGGATAAAACTCAAACACCAGTCAATATGGAACCGGCAAAGTAATTAATTAAATTAACTGAATCTCGCGTAAAAACGAAAAGGAAAGCAACTAACCCGAACTCTGGAGAACGGCAGCGTGCAACGCGTTCTGCGATTTCGGGCCGGCAGCCGACGCGTCGCTGCACCACAGGATCGCTCGGACGGCGCGCACTGACCCGCTCATCACCGCCAGGTAGAGCGGCGACGCGCCGGCACCGTTCAACTCGGCCGCCGTCTCCGGCGCCACCCGCACCAGCGCCTCGGCCGCCTCGCCATGGCCGTGCCTCGCGGCGAGGTGCAGCGCAGTGTCGCCGGCCTCGTTCTTGCCGCGCAGGGCGTCCCGCAGCCTGTCCTCCTCCACGTTGGCGCGCGCGAGCCTGCCGATGGCTCCGACCGCCCCGGCGTGCCCCGCCCTCGCCGCGCAGTGCAGCGGCGTGTCGCCCGACGAGCTCTTCGTGGAGAGTAGGCCGCTGTCCCGGCGACAGAGCTCGGTGATCAGTCCGTCGTGCCCTTGCGCCGCGGCGAGGTGGAGCAGCGTGCTCCGCTCTGCGGTCACCTCGTGGATGTCACAGGCTCCATCGTGTTGAGCTAAAGCAAAAACTGAGTTCGAAATCAAACCTGATTTTATTATTCAATGATTTTACTCCTCAAATTAATCCATTTTCACGACAGAACTTCTGATTTTCACCCAATCACATTTCATCCAAAACAAAGAGCAAAATATCAGCGAGAAGAACTGACCAATGGCCTTGAAAATTACCAGTTGGCTGCGCCGCCGGTGACGACCAGCCGTTTCGGGCGGCGCCGCTTCCGTCTAAAAGTCCGGTGACCTGATCGGCGTTCCCTTCAAATGCTGCAATGTAGAGTTCAGAGCACATGAACAGGTGTTCAGGAATGTCATGCTCACAGACAGCACTTGTGAGATCCATTAGCTAGTCTTTTTTGTGAGTACAAGTGCGTATTAGGATTTATAAACCATATGATATTAGATGGATCCTTCCCCAGGATTAGAACACACATGTCAGTGTCTGCTCAGTCAACGGTTCTTGTTCAATCTTCATGAGACCATCCGTATTATAGGATATCTCATGTTGAATAGGGTGCAAGGTGGCAGATGATCAGAATCAAATAGCGACAGAGTTGGGAATTTCTTTTGTTCTACGTTTTTAACAAGACAAATAACGAGATACGATAATTGTGCTAGAGATCGGTCGCGATAAATACGGTTGAGTCAATTGACATGAAATTGGGGAGAGTGGGTTCGATACAATGCTCCAGGAGGAACTTAACTATCTGAGGTGAAAGACAAACGGCGAATTCTGTTGGTGCTAAAGAATAAACAGTTATTTTTCCTGAGACCGCATTTCTGTTGCAACATATATGCATGGAGAAATTTTACAGTACTAGTAAGGTGATAAAATTTTATATTAAATATAATTATTGATATATATAGTTACCTAGTACAGTGGAGAAGATGCTTGAAAATATAGTACCCCTTAGTATATTAAATTATATATTTTTGTACATTGACAAATTTTGCTATATGATACTATGTAGTTTGCTGGCCTAAACATTGAAAAACAATCATACCTTGGCCAGTGCGATACCACAAAAAGTTGGTAATTTACCAAAGGATGTAATCATCATTAATTTCTTATTTCATCCACTTACAGGATTCTCTCACTTCTTGGACATAGGGCCGCCATATCCACTGAAAATAGATCCCTAAAAAACTAATGATGGGAATATATCTTTTTTGGCTCCGGCCTTCTTGATGTTGAGGTCCAATAGCTTGGCCGCAAAGAAGCTAGCGCCGACCTACCTGTCACCAAGGCACGTTGACACCCGCCATGGCCGGTGTACCATGATAGCAAGTACGTCACTGCTAGCCTCTTTGGTACCGTCCTGTAGAACTGTGACGTCAGAGAGACTAGCACCAAAAAATGTCCATTTTCAGAATTAATTTTACTAGGATCTATTTATAAAATAAAGTTTTAAAAAGTTGCTATAATGTAAAAACAAATTAGATATCCACTGCTCCTTCCAGATAGGTCACCAATAGGGAGCGGAGGGCTAGAGAGCAGAGGTGTTTTTGATGCCTATGAGGGTCCTTAATGACAATAACCCAATTCCTAGGGAGTGGTGCATCATTCTGAGAGGAGGTCACGTCGGAGTTTTTCATAAGACAACAAATCAATTCTTTAAATTGAAATACACAAAGTGTTGGTTGAGTCGAGAGATAATTAATTAAAAGAAAATATTTAATTAATTGGACCAAAAGGCCAAAAATATACCTTCAAGACCCCATCAATACAGATTGGTTTGTTGTTGATCAGTTTAGACAACGAGGCCTGTATAATATGTGTGAGCCAGAAAATGAAAATTTAGATAATGACAATGATATACATGTCTCAGTCCCTAATCTCCATTCTAATATTACTGTAAATATTCCTTCTGGAGGCATTGCTTGTGTTAGAAAAGACATTGATGGAATAATTGTTGCTGAAAAAAGAACAAAACAGTAAGAAGTATTTACATGTTCTTGTGTTTTCCATGAAAACCTTTGTTAACAGTTACTATGTTTTTCCATAATTTTGATAAAAACAAATTAATATGTATTTATCTTCTGTTTTAGGCGAAAAAATGGCAAGTTCACAAGTGACGGGTAAATCTGCTAGGCTCACCCAATATGAAGTCGAGAGGGATGAACAGGTGGCAAGAAATAAAGAAATAATGAGAGCTCTAAATATTGGGCGTATAGTGAAAGAGCTAAATGGTCTACAGGGAGCTAGCTCATCAAATCCTTCCAAGAAAAGAACAAAGGTTACGCATTTATTAGTTTCCATATTGTGTGCATTGCAAATAATTTGTATCAAGTAGTTTTCACACATGCTATGTGCTTATCTGCAGACAACTCATACAACAAGTGAGGCGGTACTTGCAGGTCCTGTTTTGCGTCCTAGGCCTAGAAGGGATGACATAGACAATGAACAAGAAATGATGTTCAGGATCCTAGTTATGATCCCTTCCATGACACTGAAGGTATTTTATTCCATACTGCATACAGTATGCCACTTGCATATGATGAGCTAAACAAATAGTTATTTGGAATGCTTCCTAATTTCTCAGTTCTTTTGTGACAGAAAATGTTCTAGTTCTTAATGCTGGACAACTTGTCAACAAGAAAAGGAATGGAAGGAAAATCACAAGAAAGAGAGACATACATGAAAGAGGAGACCAACCTAAAATTAAAATTGATGTAAATGAATATGGTCAGCCAGTTGGTCAGTATGCTGCAGGCTTTAAAAACTATATTGGAACATTGGTAAAAAGTATATTGGAACATTGGTAAAAAGTACAGAGTTCCCATATAAACATGATGACTGGAGGTTTGTTGATCCCTCTAAAAAGTTTAAACTGTGGACTGACTTGAAGGTACTACAATTTTAATTTCAATACTAATTTTGTCTGATGGTTGTCTTTTTCTGACTTTTGAATTTTTTTCCTTAAACTAGTCAAAGTATGAGGTTGATCAAGGTGTTCTTAATTTCGTGATGGCAACAGCAGCAAAGAAATGGAGGGATTTTAAGGGAGACTTGAAAAAAAATTTATTCGATCCAACCTTGAGTGATGAGGAACTCATTGCAAGGCGTGACGAGAGAGTTAATGATGATGATTGGGAGTGGCTTATTAGTTTCTGGCGATCTGAAAAATCCAAGGTAAGACATCAACCTTGTGTTGTTAATATTATAAATGGAGCTAAGATTTTTGGTTTGAATTCTGTTGTAGACTCGATCAAAAATAGGGCAACAAAATCATGCTCAACAGTCCCAGCCTCATACATTTGGAAGCATGAGTTTTGCATGTGTGGCTCATGAGAAAGTAAAGCAATAATTTCTTGCAATAAGAACTTAGTACTCAATTCTAGATAACACCAAATATGCTAATAAAAAATATTTCTCATAGGAAAAGGAACTTGGCTACAAACTCCGCAGAGATGAACTTTTCGTCTTTACACATACACAAAAAAATGGGCTTCCTACAAAAGATGTAGAATCAACTTTGTAAGTGTGTGTACATTCTTTTTGCATTCGTGAACTGTCAGTTTCTCCATGGGTAATGTGACACAACCTTATTACAGAATAAACTACAAGAAGCAGCTGTTAGATTTGCAGAGCTAAAAGATAGGACAATTCAACAAGGTGATCTATATTCAAGTGTACTTGGAGAAAAGGAACCAAGAGGATGTGTTCATGGCCTAGGTCTAGGGCCAACTCCTTCAGATATTGGCACACCAGGAGCTCGGAGTTACGTACCGACTAGGTTTCAGATGGCAATTGCAGCTCAACAACAATCTGCACAAGAAGTTGTGGCTCTAACAGGTCGCATGGACCAAATGCAAGGAGAAATTGAATTTTAAAAGCAGCTGTTGCTTGCATCGCAAGGCACACACAATGGGGAAACCAATTCAAACCGTGGATCAAATTCTCAACATAAGTACTTTACAGAGTTTGGTTTGCATATTTTATTAAAAATTTCCTTGTGGTTTATTCTTACACTATGGTTGTGTGTAGAGCTCAAGCACTCAGCCATGCCTTGGCGAGGAAGAACATGATCACTATATTGAGGTAGACAATAATATCTCTGCAGCAAATATTCCAATTAATAATAATGAGCGCATGGTTCTACGTAAGCAAGCTACAGTCCCAACAACATCGACAAGGACGGATGCTTCTTCACCAAATAAACATGCAGCCCCTCGTCCTGATTTTTCAAGTCAGATAATATTTTCTGTATGTCATATATATTTCCTCCTTTTGCATGTTTATGTTATCTCCTTGTACTTCTTAGTTATGTGGACTAAACTGGATTCTCTAGGTTGGAAGAGAAGTGATACTTTATAGCACAATTGCACCTGCTGCTCCAGTTGCTAAGGCAACGATTATATCAACCGATCCAACCACCATTGTGGGAGGTGAATCTCTTGGACAACAGTATTATGAGGTTGCTGTCAATGTAGTGATCAAAAGGGATGTTGTTTTGCCTCATCCATATGATGGTGTAGAGATTATGGCTGATGCTCTTTACTTGTCCATAGCGTGGCCATTCACAAAAGTAATAACCCACACTAAACCGTATTTCTATGTTTCGATCTATGACTATGAGTTGCTAAATATTAATTATAGTTTTTGTACATGAAGGATCAAAAGTAGGGAAGTAGGAACAACCAACATGCAGGTATTTATATTTATCAATAAAACATGCCTAGGCATCCACAATAATTATTAATACATTTTTTCTTTACTTTTCTAGGTATCCCAGGACATAGGCAACACAGCTAAAGTGTTGTTGAAGCTTTCAGCTACAGATTTATGGAAGACAACTATATTTGGCCAATCTTTTGTGAACTTACCAATGTTCTGCTACATATGCCCTTTTGTGGAGGAACTTATTAGCTACTCATATATATAGTTTAGTGATGACTGAACTCAATGTAACTTGATGGGTGCAAGGGTTATAAATGGAACTTTGAGCTTTTGGATAGATGATATGTATTAGAAGTGAATGTGCAACTTCTTAACTTGTCTGATATGACGTTGTTGAAGTCCTGTGATAACAATTGAATTTTATTCTAATGTGTGTCTCATATTTTTGTGTGATGAAATTGTTGCTAACTATGGATTTAGCTTACTGATCATATAATGTGGATTTAATCTCTGAATTTAAATAAGTGTGGTGATTTATTTAGCATATTCATGATGATCTGCCGGTAATTACTAATATTTTGACTGTTAAAGATGTCTGCCTGGAAAATCTATCTGCTGAGAAAATTAATTAATTCACTAGCAAACTATCTACCAGTAAAAAAATATCCGCCGGAAATAACTTTTGCCGTCAGGACTTACACTGGCGGACCTCATCTGCCGGGAACAGCTAATGTCATATTTGCTGGCAGTTAGTTAGCCAACAATAATGTGGCATGGTGTAGTGTCCTCACTTATTCACTCACCAGCCGGCCTCCTGCCCGTGTGCACCCATGGGAAGCCCACGTTCACGCGGCCGAGTCCCGTGCTGCGTTCTTGCTGGCTAGCGCCGAGCCGCCAATGCCGCTGCCGCGCGAAACCCTGGTTTGCGCTTAGTTTTGCTACTGCCGCTCGAGCCAAAAGCCGGCCGTGCACGTGCGAACGTCCTGTTCGTGCGTACTTCGCTGCTGCTTTGCTGCTATTCGTTCATAGATCCCATGTGCGTAGTGCTGTTTTGCACTCATCGCAGGCATGCAAACCAATATAATCTATTAGATCGTGTTGCTGTATAGGTTTTAGCGAGTGACTTATTGGTTCAAATCTACCGTGCGAATTCTCCGTTTTGTATCCGTAAGTTGATCTTTTGTTAAAGCTATTTAGTGAGCCATTAATATTCCATATTTTTAGCGAGGTGTTAAATTATGTTTAACAAGTCATTAAATACTACCATTAACGAGTCATTAATCCTATCATTTTTCTTATTGCTAACACTATCGTTGTTTGGGTCGTGCATTTTATGACCCGCATTTCAATACTAATTCGCCGCGTGAATATGCGATTCACGCACATTAATGAGTCCTGTCGTGTGAAGTCTTATTTCCTTTGGTGTTTTTCACTCCCGTCTTACGAATTTGTGATTCGTGCGTGAGTTGTTAACAAGTCGTTAGTTTAGGTACTTTGTGTTTTCCCTGCCGTTCTCCTGTTTCAGTAAATTTACCATTTAAAAAGTTGTTAACTTGTTTTTAGGTTTAGCGAGACAATAACATAACTATTTAATCCGAAGTCCGTTTAAGCCCTTTTAAATTGTAGCGGATCTATAATTTTGTCAATAATTCGTTACAAATAGTTTCTTTTACTATTTCAATGCCCGTTGTTGACGCCAAAATTGACCCGATGGCTTGTTACGCACGAAGTCCTGGGAGTGTCTTCTTATATCGCTCTAGTGCAGGAACTAAATTATTAGAATGTGCGGGCGTACCAGTCGTTTTAATCCTGTAACTGACAAGATAAGAATAAAACAAGCCGATCATTTATCAAGTCATCAGGTAACAAAAATCCTATAACTGAACGATGGACTGTTGAAAGCTTGGATCGGCTGGAAATCTGATACATATAAATTCAAATAGTTAAAATTAACAAGAGAAAAAACAAAAAGTTCTACACTAGACCATTTAAAAAGTTCAAATTTCTTTCAATTGCACCAATAAAAACTGATAAAAATGGAAGCAAATGAAGGAGGACCACGAGTATTACACATTTTATATGGATCAAAATAAAAGATTTGAGGTCGAAAACCTTCCGCCCTTAATTTTTGTTAGATTAGGGCAGAGAAAACATCATAATAGTTGGGATAATATGTTATCGCATGTGGTCGGCTTAAGAGTACTGCACAAGATAATGTGATTATCCCATGCAGTTGTTTTAACAGGACCACACGGGATAATGCGTTATCCCGTGCTGTCGACAGCCCGGCACCAGTCCTCCAGTTTTTCTAGGCGGCGCCACATACGGCCCTCCTAGAAACAAATGGGGCCGGCGTCCATAAAAATCATTCCTGCGGTAGTGGGAATAAAATCGTACAATGACTTTATCATTCCCAATCAAAATGAAACAAAATACACGGCACCGGTTTCCAACCCGAGCAGCAGCACTATTTTAGCATTTCTCGTGAACCGTTTATCAGAATCGAATCAAACGAACAGTGTTAGAAAGATAACAAATTAAGGTGACACAATCTTTATTTAGGTCACCTAACCTGATTCTTGATCAATAAGTCCCAAATTTAGAAAAACGGCTGCAGTCCTAGATCAAAATTGCAAACTTGCACCACCGATAAACCAATTGGTTTCTATTTTACAAAATTAAACTTATATAAACTAGAAAGAAATTGCGTTGAAAGAATTTGAGAAATTACCCAAAAAATCACCCCAAGTTCGCTCATTCGTACTCTCCTGACAGCAAGGCAAAACAATAGCAGAGATTGCGACGGCGCCGCGACGGCCCAACAGCACGGGCGACGGTAGCAACGCATGCCTAGGGCTACCCTGCAGGACGATGCTGGGTCGATCTAACTCTGTCTCTCTTTTCTTTTATGCGGTCTGATCGATCTATCTCCATGTCCTTTAAACGTGGCTGAATTTACATCAATCTATCGATCTCTTATTTTCAATTAACATGGACGGATGAGCCTCCATCTTAGTCAATGTAGCAGGATGAACCTCTTTTTTTTTCTTTTTTTCTATTAGATAAATAGAGGATATTTAATGAAAATCTGATAGTCAAAATTAATTTGATGAAAATTAATTTAACTGGGTCTTGATCGGTACAAACTTATACTCTATTTTGCACTACTCGACGATCGCTATACATCCACGGTCTCTGATTGTATATTTAAGAAATAGTTGAAAAGTTAAATTTTCACACCTCAAATTAAGTGTTACAAAAAATCCCTATTTGATATGCAGGGTATTACAAGTCCCAACTTCTAAATTTTGTATGTACGAGTGGAGTTGTGCATCTGCTCGAATTTGTTTTCATACCTCTAGTTTAGTTTATAGATCACTTTGCTTGACTCTTATTTTGAGGCGAGTTGAAGTTGTTTACTTGGGCTCTATCAGTTGTACCAAACGCGCACTGAGGTTCATGGATAGTCAACATACTTGTATATTAATATTAATGTAACATGATATTTGTCTAAGATATAGAATAATTCTAGGTTCAAAAGTTCATTTACACAAAAGTGACACAGTTATTCTTGTGTCTACACTATATATTTTACACACATGGCCTACTAGTTCGCTAGGCCTAGTACCGAAGGTTTCCAGTGACATCAATGGCAGTAAGTGCCATAATAGTGACAACAGCGAACACAATTATGTTGAATATGTAGAAAACAATTAAAGGATACTGTCGACTGATCCGTCTCTTCACACGCCGTTGCTGGTCCAGGAATCCACCTATCAAAAACATCAGGATGCCTTTAATCGATCCAGGCATTGTCGCCCTTATTAGCAAAATCATCAAGACATACAATCCTTGATACAACTCACGAGTCAGTGCCATCCTTATAGAATTATTCTTGTCCATCACTGCCATTACACTGGTCAAGAAGGCTAGCATCATAGTGATCAATGACAACCAAAGTGAGTACATTGCGATCACGAAGCTTGGCCATGAGCGATGGGACTGTGCAATCCTTCCATAGACCAAAAGTATTGTTGCTATAACAGAAGTGGTCATTGCAACGGAGTCTAGCACCATGAATGCATGGTACAAACGATCATCATTTAAATTTGCCTTTCCATCTGATCCATATGAGCCAGGCATGTTAAATGTAGCCGAGAAGGCAATTGTCGCCACAAGAGTAGAAACAATTGCAAGATATTTTGATGACGTTGATTGCCATTTCATGATGTCATGGCCTTTCCATTTCACTATATGGTCTTGTCTTTGTGGTCGGAATTGTCCTCCGAATACATACAATTTCAAAATTAGCCTTACCTGTGTTAGATGAATATATAAAAAACACATGTTATATCCACCTACATGAAAACCTGTTAAGAATAATCAGTGAGATGAGCATAGACGATTCAGAACTAACTACGTACCATTGTGTAGAAACCTGTAGACTTTTCAGTCAGATCAGATGGAGTGTTCCCTGCATTGTTCATGATGTGGTTTTGTACTTTCCCACTATATAATAGCTTAGATACTGTCTTATATTTCCCGGCAATTACAGCTAAGTGAAGTGGTGTATTCCCCTCATTGTCTTGTTCATCCAAAATATGTACGAGCATCCTATTTTTTACAGCATATGAGATAACAGAAACCTGGCCTCGCATAGCTGCAGCATGCAGAAATGTTCTACCCTGGTTGTCACGAACACCTGCAGAAGCTGGGGATATCTTTAGCAGCAAGCGAACTGTACCTGCATGACCCATCAACGCCGCCACATGCAATGGTGAGAGACCTTCACTGTCACGTACGTGTACCGCACTGGGAGGTATGTGTTTGAGGATTTCTTGGACGATAGAACGATCTCCATCAGACGAGGCATAATGTAGCGGGGTGCTCTGGTTGCTGTCAACTTGGGTTGCAAGCTCTTGTCGCCACTCCAATAGCAAAGAAACCATTTCTGCAGATAATAGAGCGTTTATGAACTATATGCTGGTGTTTCCTTTAATTAAAACAGGGCGGTGCAGTATAAAATGAGTAAGGAATAAGTTACCTCATTTGTACATATGTATTTTGAGGGTACGTACTCCCTCTGTTTCACAATGTAAGTCTTTATAACATTATCTAGATTCATATAGATGGTAATAAATCTAGACACATATATAAATTATAATACATTCATTGATGAATGAATTTAAACAAAGCTATAAAGACTTACCATATAAAACGGAGGTAGTAATTAAGCTTCTCAGAACACAAATGTTCCTTTAGGGCCATTTTGGATTGCAACCAAAAAGTGCACTACCAATGTTTTGGTTGTTGGAATAGTATTTGTGATAAGTTTGGATTGATCGTCCGGAGTTATCAATGTTGCCCATAATATATTTGATATCAATCTAGAAGGTTTTTCACTTAAATGTCACAATTTACCCCTATGTTGATAGAAAAAAAACATGAACAAAAAAACTTACCACACAAAACGATTGGTAGGGTAGTAATAATGCAAAATGGCCCATAATGTATATCGATAGTAAAATGGAAGTAATATAAAAAAACATAGCTGAGGAATGAACTTGTAACATACCCAAGCCTGTAAACCTGAGAGCTAAATTTAATTTAAATGCATCATGTGGTTGTGGAGTGATTTTAATTGTTTTTGGATCTTAAACATCTCATCATCACATGCAACAATAGGCCTAGAGTCACAAAAACAATTAATTTGGTATTTATATGCATTCAAAATTTCTACAACAAATCTAGACACATATATACATTTCAACTTACAAATTTTCATATTTTTTCATTAAGGTTTGCTAACTCGTTGATCTATTTTAATCTTTCCAAAATCCTGAAAAACTGCTTGGTAGATTCAAACTTGCTCTCTCTAAAATTTATTTCAAAACCTCTTTCTGAAATTTTGTTTCAGCCAAAGTATTATACTAAAATTCTTCTAACACCACGAGGAGTGGCACACCGTGTATCATTCTCTAACCCTTTTTTCTCTCACTCCAAAAATCGAATCAGCTGCTAACTTCACTGTCGACTGCTGCTAACCATGTTGTCAACCCATGTTTAGCACTTCATTCAGCCTAAACCAGAGACTTGTAACCCAAACCACTTCAGCCCTTTTACTCTCTACGTCACCCCCGATCAAGAGGATCACTTGCCCAGGTTTCTTGCTACACAAAATCTCCCTTAAATCCTCTCCAAATATCCTTGGCAGACAACCTTCCTTGAATTAGGCTCCAAGCCAGTTTTCAAATTTCTTTCAATGACAAGTGGGTTCCACACCCCCTAGGACCCACATGGCAGCCTCCCACTTTCTCCTCACAACCTCCACCACCCTCCATGTCCAATGGGTGCCCAAGAAACCCCATCATAGCACCAGCCACCTCTCTCCCTCTCATTACCCCAGTCCACTCTTGCTTATTTGCCAAGCCAACGCGTCAGGAGCAAGGGCATACTTTCCACATCATGTTCCAAGCCCAAGCAAACACAACTCACGTATAGGATGCCCGAAGCTCGCCCATCTTTCCTAGCACTGGCGACTTAGCCGTCCTGGTTCTCCATCCCCGGTGAGTCCCTCTCTCTTCCGTACCACTCTTGCCCTAGAAGCAAACTGTCGAACACGTGGTCAGCGTCACCAACCTCACTACCGGCCACCGTCTCCACCGCTCTCGTGGACCTCACTTCCTCTGTTTCTTCGCTTGGTGAGCACCCTAGTACCTTGAGACAGCTCATGCACTAACTTTTTTGTACTAACCGAGCCCTTGCATGCACTAACCAAGTCATTGCAAGCACATGCATGGGCATACCTAGACACATCGTCGCTGTTGCTCATGTTCCACGGGCTACGGACCACCATTTATTTCACCACCACCACTCACGGATGCGCAAGAACTCCCTCTACATTTTCTCTTTGGCGCTCGAACCGATTCGGTGCACCGATCGTCGCCGGCGAGTACTAGACCGAGCTCAAGCATGGCTGCCACACTTGTGAGCTAGCCAGAGACTTGATTTCTTCAATTTAATGAACTCTAAGGTCCAATCTAAAAACTACCTAGGCAAATATTACTGTAGCAAGGGAATGCGGGTTGATTTCCTCATCTTTTGAGGGTCTCTGTGCAAAAACGCCTCTCACTGAGAAAACCTTTCACTGACATGTGGGCCCGGTTGCGACTTAATTTCGAATTTGATTTCTTTTTTTTAAAGCTGAGAATGAGCAGAACTTTAAAATTCATTTTAACTCCAAAAATTGTGAAACGAGTTTTGTTAGATCCATAAAATTGTGAACTATTTTACAAAAATATAAAACTGGCTACTTTCTATACAAACTTTTCCTTTATATTTTTGTTTTACCCTAAATGTTGCCTAGAAATTGTTAAATTCATAAAAAAATTTAAAATAGCTCTAAAAATTGTGAAACCACTCTGTTAATTTTCTAGAATCATGCTCTGTAACTTTGTAAATGGAATTTTCTCCACTTTTGTACAAAAATATTTCTTAATAAGACTTAGCCCTTTTTAAACATTTTTAATTATTAAATGCATATCTCTGTAAAACAAAGTGATAAAATACAAATTGCTTCACTAGAGACCACCTGAGACCAGCACACACTCACTCCATAAGTCTCATGTATTTTCATGCATTTTTGGTTTTTATGCATTTTTGTATTTATCGTATACGCGTATTTTGCTTAGAGGAAGAATACGTCGAAGAAGAAGAGGGTGAGTTTGTTGACGACTAGGTTCAGGTGTTTGCAGACGAAGGCAAGTCAGCCCTCCTTTGACCACTTTGATCCTATGTTTTATTGGGCTAAATAATTCTATTGCAAACATGCATACATTAGCTAGTATTAATTTTAGTAAAAGAAATTATATAAATGTGGGAATGGTAGATATGACTCAATTTATGCATAATTCACCTTGAAAATATTGAATCCTTGCTGATTGTAACCATAGGATGCTTTTGAATACAATTATTGTGTTTCTTGGGATTATATTATGCATGCTTATATTGCCGCTATATGTTTATATTCGGTTACCACCTTGCAAATTACTCTCTTTAAAAATGTTATTTGTGGAAATGGTTATTTTGATGTTGCTGGACAGAAATTTAAATGTGTGAGTATTTTGAACTGAAAATGGAGATAACTTGTTTTTAGACTTGGGCAGCGAGTGGTGTACATATGGTGGTAGTTGTACACTGATAGGGGGAGCATTCACCCGGGTCGATTAAGGACCTCAATCTATGTCACCAACTAATGAAAATAGTACAAACCACATGTGTTAAGTATGGGCTAGCCTTAACCTATTAAGTTGTTTAGAGTTTAGGCTTGCATCTTGGTAGGCCGGAGAGTATGGGTTACGGGGTTTTGGTAACTTATCGGAACTTCCTATGGTTTGTGATATGATGAAATTGATTAATGACTTGTGATATGTGATGATCTGTGCGGGCAGTCTGTCCAATACAGCGGTGTTCGTGCCTCGTGAGGGATTCCGGGTTAGGTTCCTTACAGCGCTAGGTTAAAGCGTGGGCCCGCTACCTAGTGGCGCTACTTTGCTAGTAGCGTGGATAGAACACACATCGTGCTGGTACAAGGCTAGACAATAAACAATGTAACAGTTTCGTTATGACATCTGGATCATACTCAATGTGTAGAGTGTGGTGATATCGACGGGTATCGGACAAACTAGAGCGATCCATATCATATGGTCTTAAAAGTTGTACAAACTCTGCAGAGTCTAAAACTAATCGATTAGCTGTGCTCACGGTCATGTGCGGCATGGTGAAGTGTCATGAGTATAGTTTGTCATTTTGATAAGCTCTTATGATTTTGGAAAATGGTTGGAATGTTTTGTTGGTGAATCTGGGTAAAGTTCAGTAAATGGTGTGATGAAATGATGGTAAGTGGTGATAATCTACCTTGAGGGGTAAATGAGCGTTATTTATTCATTTTACATTACAAGTTTTACTTACTCTATACCATTGTTATGAAATTTCGTTGCGAAACATGTTGTGAACTAAAATTAGCGTTTATGCAAAATTAACCTATACACAGCTTATCCTTGAATATGGCCAACATATAGCATGCTAGGGTTGTCACTGACTTGCCAGTACATTAATTTAATTAATGTACTGATTTCTTGCTTTCTTTTACTTGTTTTGGCTCAGACCTTATTGCAGGTAATGACTGTTTGGATGAGGAGTTTGATACAACTTGTGATGTTGCAGATTTCTAGGATGGTTCTAACTAGGGATTTACCCTAGCCGGTTTGCCTATGGGTTTTGGGTAGCACGCTTACCATATGAACCAATATGTATGGCTTGTTGCCAAGTACTACTTTGAACCTCATTAAGACTATTTATACTTTATGCTTAGAACCACTTATTATTTAGATATCATGCTTGAGATGATTTATATGAGACTATGTTGCATTCCTGGACAACTAGTACCACATGAGGATGGGTTTGAAATGGTTGAAATAACCGGAGGATATGCCTTTGTTAAGATCGAGTCTCTTGGGTACGCTTTTGGTTGTCACCATCGAGTGGCTGACGGGCGTATGACGTAGATGACTGGTATGGCTATTCCAACGATTGTGTCTTCTATTTCATATCCGATGACTTAGAGCCTTTGTAGTGCCCTCTTCAAGACATGTCGGGGTCTGCGATGAGGTTGGATGATTACCGTAATTATTTGGGTTTATTTGGAGACCCCATCCATCCAGATATTTCACGCTAACATGCCTCGTAGTGTTACATCACCTTGGCTCTGGGGCGTCATCATATAACTAGTTGAATTTTATGTGCCTAAAATGCATATTGTATTTTACTAGTCATCTATATACAATTGTTTGTCATAAAATTACAAGCAAGGGCCTCATCATTTCGCTTATGCTTATTTTTGTAAGCAAAAAAATTGAATTTTCAACTGTAAATTTGGAGTTAATTTTTGGATTTTTTTATGATGGTTTATTTTTCAGCCTTTATTTTTAGATTACTAAGAACACATTTATAAAAGTCTTATTCATAGACTATTTTTGTTTGCATATATGCAGTTATGCTTTTTCCACGTAAAAGACAATCGATGACCCTGAAGGTTTTTGGCATGTATGCAGTTTATGGGATTTAAGAATAGCTAGGTCTCTTTCACTCCTCTACGGGTCACTCGTGATGGAACTATTTCCATAACACTGAAAGTTTGTTAGATAATTGATTAAAACCATGTTAGCACGAGGTCTCCTGATGTGAGTTGCGCGTATATTCAATTTGAGCATGAGTTACCAGCCATGGCAGCTACATTGAGTTTGTCTGAGTTCTCTAATATCTATTTCCTTGGTTCCACAGTATAAGACTTTGTGAACCTTGCTAGATTCATATGTGTGCTAATAAATCAAGACACATATACATTAATATAAGGATGAATCTAGACAAATTTATGAAGTTTTATAATATTAAATATAGGGAGTACATGGATATCTTGTGGTAAGATATGGACAAATGTGGACAGATGGTTGAGCTGGTCGAGAAGGTGGTTTTGATGGAGCATGCTTTCTCCTAAGATGAAAAACAAACATGCTCCGTGAACACGATGCAATAATATACTCACTGTGTTTTACAATGGAAGACTTTGTAGCCTTATCTAGATTCATATATATGCTAATGAATCTAAAAATATATATACAGTATATATATTTATCAATCGATAAATTTAAATAAAGGTAGAAAGACTTAAAATATGAGACGGAGATAGTAGAAGGTAATACATGCTCCATGAGCACGATGCAATTATTTGGTTGGTAATTTAGTTCTTTGCTAGAAGCTTTGTAATGAAGTTTATTTAGATAGACTTATTATTCTTTCTACTATGGTTTTTGAGATTGATATACTCCTGAATTATGATCTTGCTTGAACAAGGTTTTCAAATCATGAAACATATATCGAACCATTTTAATTTGTTGTTTCACACTACCGAAGAGTGTCTAAGAATAAGGCTGAGCAAGTTATTGATGGAAGATTGAAAGCTGTCTTACCTGTCCACAATACCTTAAAATACCATAGGGTCTGAAACATCCATCGTCTCTAAATGAAGGTTGATAGATATGTACGTATAAACAAAATTATTACACCATTATCAATCAATTCTGTGTTTTGTAAATTTAACTACAATTGTCTTAACTGGTTGTCAACTACAGACTAAAACTGTTAGTGCTAGAGCAAACGGGTTAGCTTATCCAGTGTGCAGAAGGCACAGTTTTTTTCTGCATTGATAGATCTTACATGCTTTAATTAATTACTGAATGTTAATTTTGTTCACCGTTGACATATCTCGAGATCTTTTCGTAACAATTTACTTTGACGCTTTCCAGCTTGTGTCAGATCTCAAGTATATGCATGGACAGATTCTTACTACGAGTATATATAATAGTCCAGCAATTTTACCATCGTTAACAAAACATCCGGAGGTTTCTATTTTCCAGTGTAAAATTTAGTATCCATAGTTATATTTACCTCAAGATATCAATATTGTGTAGATAAATTTTGGTATCTACAGATACCTTTGATAACCATGTAAAAATTGCCATAATAATAATCAGGCTTGTCGTTACATAACAATTTTTTCCTCCCATTTAACCATGAAATTAATGCGCGTCCTACCTATTTGTTTAGTAGTTTAGCGAACTATTTTGATGGTTTAGTTTGAAATATGAACTTTGTAGTTGGTACATAAGGGAATAAGACCATATTGCACTATAGATATTACTACTCTCTACATAAAGTTGCAGTGAAGTTGATAACCCAACTGACTCATCATCATAAATAGAGAAAAGTCCACATTACTCCCTCTAACTATTTTATGGGGGTAATTAACCCCCTGGACTATTAAAAACGGTTCACAATATTATTTTTATCATTTTTCTCTCAGTGTAATCTGTATTTTAGATTGGTATTATGTAGAATGACAGATGTATTTTAAGTTTATATCTCAATACTCTCCAAAATTCTTTGTTAGTGTTTACAAGGTCGAAACATCACATGATTGATTGCATAGATGATGGTGTAATACATAGATTTAAAAAATCAGCCTAAGATTAACAGAGAAGAGAAATGCCACTAAGCGCTAACTCATTTTAGAGAATAAAACGAGCCAAAAGATATTTTAGATGTGATGTGAGGACCTAGTGAAAAAAATCGTCCGACGGAGTAAAATGATATTTTTTTCATAAATATTACAATCTATTTTTTTTGCTGTCATAAAATGCGCAGGCAATATAGAACCAGTTTTACCAGTTACCACAGTTACAAAAATAAACACTGCAAATATTTTATCCACCACGTCCTTACTGGCGTAGCATAGCAACACGAGTCCCGCTATACGTATGATCCATTGTACTAGGTAAACATTATAATCATTGATTACGCAAAGGGGGTTAACTAAGTGGCACTTCAGCGGTTGATCCACAGGGTCGTATGTAAGTCGGATAGATAAATCGTATGCATAGTAGTTTTGTAGCAACACGTAGAGAGCCATGGAGGCCTAAGCGGAAAGGTTGGATTCAGACTAAAAAATATATTTGTTATGTTCGTAGCTCGCAACGTGAGAAATAACTTTGAGTCTTAATGTAGAGTTAGTATTTTAATTATTAGATTTTCGATCCTGTACATTATTTTACATTTGTTAACAACTCTGATCAGGTAAGTATTACTCCCTTGACTTTGTTTTATTTCACACCATTGACTTTTTTGACTCTAGATCATTCGTCTTATTCAAAAATTAAACTTTATACATGATTTATAATGTTACATATTTGCATAACAATTTTAAAGAAGACAAACAGTTAAACATAAATATAAAAGTTAACGATATTAAATAATTAAATGGAGTGATTATTTGTTTTGTTTCCAACATGCAATATGATTACATATTTTTTTAATATAAATTTTGCCATCCCTTGTTGGCTCCCTGCATCCCTGTATTGCCCCCATATTAAGGGATTCAAATAACTAATCATACCACCATTATTTGTGAAATGTTGTACCTTCAAGCTAATACTCAAGAACGGTAAATATCCACCTCATCTTTTCATTTATGTTTATACTAATAAGCCAAAATTTAAATCTTTAAACTAAAATTTGTAATTGATTCCAATTCTTTTCATCGGATTTGTATATAAAATTTTATTCATAAATTATTATTTATTGCCAAAATACCTCGTTTCACTTTTTAGATGAAAAGGCTAAATAACCCATCCATATTTCATAAAGTTGCGAGTAGCGAGTGAATCGTGAAAGAAATAGAACCAATCGCAGGTAAATCCTAACCTGGACTCTGAAGCACGGCGGCGTGCAACGCGTTCTGGCAGTCCGGGCCAGCCGCCGACGCATCCCTACACGAGAGAACCGCTGTGACGGCGGCCACCGACCTGCTCATCACGGCCAGGTAGAGCGGCGACACCCCAGAGCCGTTCACATCCGACGCCGCCTCGGGGGCTGCCGCCATCAGCGCCGACACTGCCGCGCCATGGCCGTGCCTCGCGGCGAGGTGGAGCGCCGTGTCCCCCGCCGCGTTCTTGCCCCGAAGGATCTCTCCCAGCCTGTCCTCCTCCACGCTCTCCCGCGCGGCCAGCTGCGCGATGATGGCCCTGACCGCTGCGGCATGTCCAGCCTTCGCCGCGCAGTGCAGCGGCGTGTCCCCCGACGAGGTCACGGAGGAGAGCAGGTCGCGATCATGGCGGCACAGTTCAGTGATCAGGTCGCAGTGGCCTTGCGCCGCCGCGACGTGTAGAAGCGTGCCTTGTTCTGCAGTAACCTCGTGAATGTTGCAGGCTGCATGGCAGAATAAACATGACCATAAAACTTACTTTCGCGTGCAGAATTTGAAGAAACAGTATTAACTGAAATTTTTAATGACTGCCAAGAAGTTGAAGCACGTGTGCAATACAGTATACCAGTTGCTTGCGCTGCCGGGGATGGCCGGCTAGTCCCGGCTTCCAGACCATCGCCGCTGCTTCCTCCTAAGAGCCTGAGGATCTCCTGTCTTTGCCCATCAAATGCAGCAACGTAAAGCTCAGAGCACATGAACACATGGTGAGGAATGTTGTTCTTACAACCAGCAGATATGAGCTCCATTAGCTAATTTTATTAAGGAAAAACATATGTATCCTAGATGAAATTCCTAGTCCCTCTTATGATTTATATATGAGTCCAACCAAAGCACCCCCACCCGCACCACCACCACTCCTCTCCCCATTAGAATACATATATTATGACTAAACATCCGCAGACTTTCCTTAAATTTTGCATGCATATGTTGCAACCCACAGTACAAGAAAGAATAATACTAAAAATATTAAACTTCCACAGCTAGTTTTGTTTAAACCAACGGTGATACTGTCACGCCCAGAAATTTCTCACACGAATTTCTGAACTTAATTATATATTAAAATTCCCTATCCAGGACCAGCCGGGTACACAAAAAGACAATGACCGCGTTCGGCAGTAAGTTATCTTATCTCCCTCGTTTTCCGCGCGCACGCTTCCCAAACTGTTAAACGGTGTATTTTTTGCAAATATTTTCTATAGGAAAGTTGCTTTAAAAAATTATATTAGTCTATTTCATATTTTTTTAATAATTAATAGCTAATTAATCATATATTAATCTATTGCTACGTTTTCCGTACCGGATAAGTTAACTTATCCACCAACCTAACAAACGGGGCCAATGTTGATTACATAACCACCGTTCTTAGAAAGAACTGAAAATAACAACAATTAATCTAATGAAAAATGCAGTGGAAAGATGCAGACTAGCTCCAGCGTAGCACGGCTCGAGTCCACAGGCAACAACTTCGACGGCAGACAGCTTACTCCATTGGATTCAGCCTCTAGCTCTAAAGGGGGAAATTACACAAGGCTGAGTACAAACCACCGTACACAACAAGTAGCAAGGAATAGGAATAATAAATGATGCAATGGGTCACAAGGGATAGGGTACGGTTAGTTGCAATAAAGCAGCATTTAATAAATAACAGAGATTTAGAGAGAATAATAGTAAATAAGTAAATAAATAACATTTGTAAAGAACCAACATCACTGTGCAACGTTACACCACGTTGCAACAGGCCCAATCACTACTCAACATTACACCACGTTGCAGTAGTCCCAAGTAAAAGCCAGTTTACTCAAGACATTAAAGGTTCATCCCACAACCACGAATCTGGCAGTGAATCTAGCAGTTCGCCCCATAACCGCGGGCACGGGTATTCGAATATGTTTACTCTGATTAGAGGTGTACTACTATACCCACAAGACACAGTCCCACTACACTTGAACGTGCACTGACATACCACCATCGCATACCGAATAGAAAATTGTGATAGGACCCATCGCATAACCCTCCATATTCAATTGCACCACACTGCAGGATTTGCTCCACCTTTAAACCAAGGCGGGCAACCCCCTCTTGTGCCTAGGCAAATCCGCAAGTAGCCTAGGCCATCGTTACACCATGATTCCCATCCATGGTCCATCACGCTCACGCTAGCCTAGGTATGTCGAATAGTTTAAAATTACACTTCAAATCCTACCGTTGCCAATTCTGTCTTATGGTTAGCACTAAAATAACTTTCAGGGTTTCCTACGAACCGGTCCTTAATTGTAATGGGTGCGACTCTTAAAACCAAGCACCCACAACCTGGTATTAAATCATCATTATCAGATATTTAGAACTAGTAATGATTAATTCGTGATCCCATGGGCTACTTGTTCTAAGCAAAGCTAAGTATTAGCACATGCTTAACTCTATTAAATTTACCCCTGGTATAACATGAATAAAGATGAATAAACAACGACACAATAATAGGTTACCCCAAAAATAAATACAATAAATACTTTAATTGAAACAATGCATGTTTGAATAAACAAAGTAGGGATTTTGCAATAATAGGTTCAATAAGATCAAAGATGAATGCCACTTGGCTTGTTCAATTCCCTGGGGTACATCGGCGACGATTTCAAAGTAAATCAGCGCGTCAACAGGCTCTGAATCTAAGCGACAAAAAACAGAAATAAATAAAACATGCATAAACTTTACTAAAACATCACAATAGAGTATTTTTAATGGATTCTTGGAAAATTATGAATTTAATGAAATTTGAATGGACTTAAACGGAGACCAGATTAATTAGTTATGAATTTTAGAAGTTTTGTGGGTTTTAAAACTAAATAGAAAGTCCTAAAATAGCATTTCTTATGCAATAAAGGAGGCTACTGATATCAGCGAGGAGAGAGAGGAGGCTAACAGGTGGGGACCATGGGCAGTGACACAAAGGAGGGGAAGAGAGAGGGCTGACGGATGGGGACCACCCGTCGGGGAGCGAGAAATAGAGGAGGGGAGAAGAGGGCTCGGTCGGTGGCTCCCAGCGACGGGTGGCAACGACGAGGCGAGAGCGGCGGCAGCGGAGATGGGTGGCGGCCGATCACGGCGCATGGCGGCGATGGGTGGCGCACACATGGAGGAGAGAAGACGCGGGGCGACGACATCGGCGCAGCGATGCAGGACAGAGTAGAGGCGGCGAACCGGCGGGCAGCGGCCGGCGAGGAGGCATGACGGCGTAGTGGGGAGGCCATCGGCTGGCTAGCTCAGGGAAAGATGACGACAGCAAGGTGGGGGGGACGGCGGCGACCGACGGGGCACGCACGTGGTGGCGGCACAATGGAGGCTGGCGGCAGCGGCCGAAGGGGAAAAGAGGGCGGGAGAAAAGAGGGGCAATGCTCACCGGTGGTTCAGGGGACGGCGGTGAGTCGGCGTGGACGGGGAACGGGTGATGGCGGCCAGCGGCAATCGAGAACGGCGGTAGTGCCGGAGATCTATCGGCAGCAGCGGAGAGGATGGGAGCGGCGGTGGTGGAAAACGATCACGGCGGCGAGCAGGGTTGGGGGTTTTATAGAGGAAGAGGTGGCCCGCTGGGGTGCAGACAGCGGTTGGAGGCCGGTTTGGCCACGGCGGTGGCATGCGCTGGCTCGGGCCGGGAGGGGATGGAGGGAGGGGAGGCGAACTTCGTTGCAACCGCGAGGGAGGCGCTGTGTCGAGGCAGCCTGGCCGGGGAGATGAGGTGCAAGCGCGGGGAGGAGGATGGAGTTGGGCAGGTGTGGCCGGGGCGGCCCGGGAGGAAAGAAGGGAGAGGAAGGAGGAGAAAAAAGGAGAAAGAAGGGGATTTAGGCTGCGACCCAAATCCAAAAGAAAGAAAAAGGAGGGAAAAAGAAAGGAAAAAGGAGAAAAAAGAGATGCCTTACTTTTGCCGGATTTTAAATTAATTTTTGGAGCGAAATTTTATACTCTGTAATTTGAATTTACATCCAATTAATGATTTGCGGAATTCGATTTAATCAGATTTGTTCTTTTAGAGGGGTTTTTCCTGAGTTAATTAAGCCAATTGTTAATTAACAATTTCTTTTACGGATTTAGGCTTATGACAGAAACTCCGGTGTGACAAACCTACCCCCTTAAATGGAATGTCGACCTCGAGATTCAGAGGTGATGGTGAAGAGGTGCGGATGGGCAGCCTTGAGCTCATCTTCTCTTTCCAACCTCACTTCTTCTTTGGAATGATGACTCCACTGAACTCTGTAGAATCTGATCACATGGTTTCTGGTCTTCCTTTCACTAGTCTCCAAAATTCGAGCTAGTTTCTCCATAAGTTAGATCCTCGTGGATTACAAGATGCTCTGGATTGGCTTTCTCCTCGGGTACACGCAAGCACGTCTTCAGCTGCGACACGTGAAACACATCATGGATTGCAGCCATGTTCATAGGGAACTCCAACTGATATGCAACTTCTCCTTTGCGTTCTTTCACACAGTATCGTCCCACATAGCGTGGTGCTAACTTCCCTTTGGTTTGAAACCGATGCACTCCTCGTAGAGGTGTGATACGAAGGTATACATAGTCTCCTGATTCAAAAACGAGATCCCTTCGGCGATTGTCTGCGTAACTCTTCTGTTTGGTCTGAGCAGTTCTAAACCTTTCTCGGATGATTTTGACTTTCTTTTCTGCTGGACTCAATACTTCAATTCTTAAAACTTGATGGTCCCCCGTCTGATCTCAGAAAAGAGGTCTTCGGCACTTCTTACCATACAAAGCTTCAAACAGTGTCATCTGCAGACTGGCTTGGTAACTGTTGTTCTATGAGAACTCTGCATACAACAAATTCTTATCCCATGCTCCACCAAAGTCAAGAGCACACGCTCTAAGCATGTCTTCAAGAATTTGATTCACCCTTTCCGTCTAATCATCTATCTGTGGATGTTAGGCTATACTGACGTTCAGACGAGTTCTCAGTTCTTCCTGTAACTTCTGCCAAAACTTCAAGGTGAACTGACACCCTCAATCAGAAACAATCTTTTTAGGTACTCCATGGAGACACATGATCCTGGCCAAGTAAATATCAGGTAGTCTCTTCCCTGAATAGCTGTCACGCCCAGAAATTTCTCACACGAATTTCTAAACTTAATTGTGTATTAAATCCCTGTCCAGGACCAGCCAGGGTACACAAAAAGACAATGTTGATTACATAACCATCGTTCTTAGAAACAACTAAAAATAACAATTAATCTAACGGAAATGCAGCGGAAAGAAAAGGTAGACTAGCTCCAGCGGGTACAGCTCCAGTCCACAGGCAAAGCTCCGACGGTAGACCAGCTCACTCCTGAGAGACACCTCCATCGGACTCAACTTCTAGCTCTGGAGGGGGAAAAAGTTGGGCAAGGCTGAGTACAAACCACCGTACTCAAGAAGTAACACAGAAAAGAGGGTAATAAATGATGCATAGGGATCATCAAGGGCAGGCTAGGCTTAGTTGCAATAAAGCAGCAGTTAAACAAATAACAGAGATTAAAATGAATAAAGGTAATTAAATACAGTAAAGGACAATTAAATAATAGTTGTAAAATACCAGAACACTGTCCAACGTTACACCACGTTGCAACAGGCCCAACCACTACTCAATGTTACACCACGTTGCAGTAGTCCCGAGTGAAAACCAGTTTACTCAAGTTATTAAAGGTTCACTAATCACAGTGAAGATGGGAGTTCGCCCGTGACCGTGGGCACGGCTATTCGAATAGATTATACTCTGATTAGAGGTGTACTACTGTACCCACAAGACACGACTCCACTACACTTGAACGTGCGCCGACATACCACCATGGTATACCGGAAAAGGAGACCGTGATAGGAACCATCACATAACCCTCCCTATTTAATCGCACCGCACTTCAGGTTTCACCCCCTCCTTTACACCAAGTCGGGCAGTCCCCTCTTGTGCCTTGGTAGATCCGGAAGCAACAGAGGCTTTCATTACACCACGATTGCCCGTCCATACTCCATCACGCCTACCCTTGCCTTGGTACGTCAAATAGTTCGAAGCCATGCTTCAAATCCCACCTTACCCATTTCGGCATGTGGTTAGCACTTAATTACTTCCAGGGTTTCCCGTGAACCGGTCCTTAATTGCCATGGGTGCGACTCTCAAAACCATGCACCCACAGCCCACCATTATCAATATTTTAGTTGACATTAACCCGAACCGGGTAATGAATCAATATTACAGCTATTCAGAACTAAGCATGATTAAATGTGATCCCATGAGCTACTTGTTCTAAGCACGGCTAAGCATTAACCTAGGCTTAACTCTAATCAAGTTACCCCTGGTCTAGCAATGAATAAAGTTGGATAAACAACGGCATAATAATAAGGTTTACCCGAAAAATAAATACAGTAAATACTTTAATTAAAACAATGCATGTTTGAATAAATAAAGCGGGGAATTTGCAATAATGGGTTCAATATGGTCAAAGATGAGTGCCACTTGCCTTGCTCTGGCCCCTAGGGAACTTCGGCGACGATCTCGAAGTAAACCGGCTCTTCGGCGGGGTCCGAATCTAAGCAACAAAGCACAAAAATAAATAAAACAGGCACAAACTCTAATGAAACAGCAAAAGAAAGTATTTTTAATGGATTCTTGACAATTTCATGAATTTAATGAAATTTGAATGGACCTAAACGGAGACTAGATGAATTACTTATGAATTTTAGAAGTTTTCTAGGTTTTTTAACTAAACAGAAAAGTCCTAAATCAATTATTGCGCAATTAATGAGGTTTGCTGATGTCAGCGAGGAGAGAGGAAGCGCTGACGGGTGGGGTCCAGCTGTCGGTGGGAGAGAGGGGAGGATGAGGGGCTGACAGGTGGGTCCCGGGGAGGAGAGAGGGAGGAGAAGGTGTGGCCGGCGGCTGACGGGTGGGACCCGTCGGTTAGAGGGAGAGAGAGCAGGGGAGTGGGGAGAGCAGCTCGGCCGACGGCGGCGCACGGCGACGGCGCGCGGCACGGCGGCGACGGCGCGACGGCGACGACCGGTGACCGGCGACGGCGCGCGGCGCACGACAAAGGCGGCGGCGCACACGGCGCGGCCGGGCAAAGCGGCGGCGGCGGCGGAGGAGGGAGGCGGCGGCGGACTTCGCGGGCGAGCGCGGGCGCGCGAGCTGGGCCGGCGGCGGCGGCCCAGGCGGAGGGAAGGGCACGCGCAGGAGTGGAAAAGGCCGGCTCGGCTGGGCCGGCCTGGAGGGAGAGGTGGGCCGGCTCGGCTGGGCCGGCCTGGGAAGGAGGAGAGGAAAAAGAAAAAGGAAAAAGAAAAGGAAGGGGAGGAAAATTGGACTTCGGCCCAATTTGAGAAGGAAGGGAAAAAAGAAAGGAAAAAAGGAGAGAAAAAGGAAAGCCCCACTTTTGTCGAGTTTTAAATTAATTTGTCTGGCCAAATTTTATACTTCTGCAATTTGAGTTTAAATCCAGTTAGTCGATTTGCGAACCTCGATTTAATTAAATTATGTTCTTTTAGAGGGATTTTTCCTGAGTTAATTAAGCCAATTATTATTTACGGATTTTTTTTACGAACTTAGGCTTAGGACAAAACTCCGGGTGTGACAATAGCTGGTATAAAATAAGCCACCTTTCTCAAGCAATCCATAATCACCCAAATTGAGTCGTGACCGACAGAGATCTTCCGCAAACCAGTGATGAAATCCATCCCGATTTCTCCCCAATTCCATTCTGGAATCTGAAGAGTCTGCAATGGTCTTGCCAGCCTTTGGTGTTCTACTTTAATCGCTGACAAACATCGCACAGAGTGACATATTCTGCAATTTCTCTTTTCATGCTGACCCACACCAGAACTTTTCCTTTAAGTCTTGATACATCTTTGTTCTCCCAGGGTGAACGGAATACTGAGTCTGATGAGCTTGTTTAAGTATCAACTCCTTTAGCTCCTTGTTATCTGGCACACACAGTCTGTCCCCCAGCCATATTGTTCCATGCTCGTCTTCTGAGAAGTCTCGTGCTTTACCAACTTGCATATTTTTTCTTCAGTTCTGCTATTTCCGGATCATTTGCGTGGGCTTGGCGAACTTGATCCACCAATGTAGGTTGCACTTCTAGAGTTGCCACAAAACCTTCTTCAACTAAAACCGAAATTTAGTCGTTCAAACTCCTGTTTAAACTGTTCACCGACAAAAGTTGACACAAAGGCACTGCAGTAGTTCTTCCGGCTTAGAGCATCTGCAACTACATTTGCTTTGCCCGGATGGTAATGAATACTTAAATCATAGTCGTCGATTAATTCCAACCATCTTCTATAGCAGAGAATCAAATCCAGCTGTGTAAAGATATAACTTTAAGCTCTTATGATCCGCGTACACTTCACACTTGTTACCAATTAGGTAGTGTCGCTAGATTTCAAAGCACGCACTACCGCTGCTAGTTCCAAATCATGAGTTGGGTAGTTACCCTCATGCGGTTTCAACTAGCGAGAGGCATAAGCAACTACTCTTCCTTCTTGTATTAGCACACATCCTAGCCCTGATATGGATGCATCACACTAAACTTGAAAATCTTTCGCCTGATCTCGCAAAATCAACACTGGTGCTCACACCAATCTCTGCTTGAGCTCTTCAAAACTCTTGGTGCACTCGGTAGACCACTTGAACTTCTGTTCTTTCTTCAACAGCTGTGTCATGGGCTTAGCAATGTTTGAGAAATTCTCAATGAACCGACGGTTCTATCCCGCGAGTCCTAAGGAACTTCTGATTTGAGAGACTGTCTTAGGCGGTGTTCACTTTGTCACTGACTCCACATTGCTGGGATCCACTGCTACTCCCTGAGCATTGATCACATGACCTAAGAACTTCACTTCACAAAGCACAAAATCACACTTACTGAACTTAGCATATAGCCAATCCCCTCTTAGCTTCTCTAGCACTATGCGCAGATGATGCTCACACTCTTCTTCTGACTTAGAGTAGATAAAAATGTCATCAATAAAGGCAACTACAAACTTATCTAGTTATTCCATGAACACCTTATTCATGAGATTCATGCTGAAAGCCAGGGCATTGATAAGTCCAAGCAACATTACTATACATTCATACAAGCCATAACGAGTAGTAAATGCAGTCTTGGGGATATCTTCTCCCAAATTCTCAACTGGTGATAACCTGATCTCAAATCAATCTTGAAGAGAACTTTAGCACCCTTCAACTGATCAAACAGATCATCGATCCTTGCCAGAGGGTACTTATTCTTGATGGTGTCATCATTTAAAGCACGATAGTCCACACACATCCTTTTGGTTTTATCTTTCTTCTCAACAAAGATAAGTGGAGCACCCCAAGGCAAAGTACTCGGTCAAATATAACCCTTCTGTAGTTGTTCGTCTACTTGCTTCTTCACTTCTACCATCTCATTGGCTGCCATTCTGTAGGGTCTTTTGTAGATCGGTGCTGTTCCAGGTACCAAATCAATCCAGAACACAATCTTTATGGTGACATTGTCGTGAGATCATCTGATTCTAACTTTTTCTCCCGCCTAACTCGGTACTTCAGTGCCAAAAACCTGGCATTCTCCGATCTGATCCCAGATAGGGGGTGTACGACACTTCCCGCCATACAATGCCTCAAACAGTGCCATCTGTAAACTGGCTTGATAGCTGTTGTTATAGGAGAACTCGGCATACGATAGATTTTTATCCCATGCTCCACCGAAGTCAAGGGCACAAGCACGGAGCGTATTTTCAAGGATTGGACTCACTCGTTCTGTCTGTCCTTCAGTCTGCGGATGGTAAGCTGTACTGAAGTTTAAACATGTTCCCAACTCTTGCAATTTCTGCCAAAACATGGATGTGAACTGGCTTCCGCGATCAGAGACGATCTTCTTGGGAACTCCGTCAAGACACATGATTCTTGCTAAGTAGATATCGGCAAGTCTCTCTCTGAAATGGTGGTATGGACTAGAATAAAATGTGCCACCTTGGCCAAATGATCAACGATCACCCAAATTGAGTCATGTCTAGCAGTAGTCCATAGTAAACTGGTGATGCAATCCATACTGATTTCTTCCCACTTCCCTTCTGGAATCTGGAGGGGCTGCAACAGTCCTGCTGGTCTTTTATGTTCAGCTTTGACTCGCTGGCAAACGTCACACAAGGCAACATATTCTGCGATTTCCATTTTCATGCTAACCCACCAAAACTTCTCTTTAAGGTCTCGGTACATCTTTGTGCTTCCCAGGTGAATGGAATACTGGGTCCCATGGGCTTCTTGTAGTATCAACTCTTTCAACTCCTCGTTGTCAGGCACACACAACCTTTCACCTAACCAGATTGTCCCATGCTCACCTTCTATAAAGTCCTGAGCTTTACCAACTCACATGTTCTTCTTAAGTTCTGCTATGTCTGGGTCATCGGCCTGAGATTGACGGACTTGATCCACGAGTCTAGGTGCATCGGCCACAAAACCTTCTTCTACCAAACTCAAGTTTAAACGCTCGAACTCCGGTTGTAACGGTCCACCAACTTTTGCTACCCAAGAGACATTGATGTAACTATTTCGACTAACGGCATCTGCAACTTTGATGAGCTTGCCCGGGTGACAGTGGATCCCCAAATCATCAACTTTGATCAGTTCCAACCATCTTCGCTGGCGGAGGTTCAGCTCTGGCTAAGTAAAGTTGTATTTCAAACTCTTATGATCCATGTACCTCACATTGGTTACCGATGAGGTAGTGTCGCCAAATTTTTAAGTCATTTAGTACTAACTCCAAGTCATGTGTTGGGTAGTTATTCTCATGCGGTCTCAGCTGTCGAGAGGCATATGCAACCACTTTTTGTCCTACATCAACACACAGCGTAAACTAGATCTGGACACATCACAGTATACTTAAAAGTCTTTTGTCCGGTCTTGCGGAATCAACACTGGTGCTGACACTAGTTTCTGTTTTAGCTCTTCGAAACTCTTGGCACACTCGGCTAACCATCTGAACTTTTCTTCTTTCTTTAGTAACTGAGTGATTGGTTTAGTGATCTTTGAGAAGTTCTCAATGAACCGACGGTAATAACCATTTTTGGCGGGGTCCACTTTGTGACAGACTCCACATTGCTTGGGTCGACTACAACACCTTGAGCGTTGATCACATATCCCAAAAACTTCACTTCTTGTAGCCAGAAACTACATGTGCTGAACTTGGGCATAGAGTTGATGTTCTTTCGGTGTTTCAAGCACGATTGGCAGATGCTTCTCATGTTCTTCTTTACACTTGGAATAGATGAGGATATTATCAATGAAGATGAGCACAAATGTATCCAAGTACTCCATGAATACCTTGTTGATGAGTACTTCATGAAGAATGATCCGGCATTGGTGAGTACGAAAGACATGGCCGTACATTCATACAAGCCATAGTGATTAGTGAATGCGGTCTTGGGGATATCTTCTTCTTGGATTCTCAACGGGTGATAACCCAATCTCAGATCAATTTTGGAGAAAACTTGGGCACCCTTCGAATGATCGAACAAATCATCAATTCTTGGCAGAGGATACTTCATTCAAGGCACAATAATCAACACACATCCTCTTGGTCTTCTCCTTGTTCTCAACAAAGATAACTGGAACACCCCAAGGCAAAGTACTCAATTGGATGTAACCCTTCTACAACTGCTCATTAACTTGCTTCTTTACTTTTGCCATCTCATTGGCTGTCATCCGATATGGTCTCTTGTAAATTGGTGTTTTTCCGAGTACCGGATCAATACGAAACTCGATCTCCCTCTCAGGCGGCATGGTAGTGAGGTCATCCGGAAAGACTTCAGGATATTCAACAACTACGGGTATGTCTTGCAATTTCGGGACATCTTCATCTGCTTTTTGCGGCTGCTCTTCTGCTGATTCAGACGGATCCCCATTCTCACAAGCTCAGTGGATCGATATGTCTTGTTAACCACCTTCGCTGGTCAAGGTGATGGTGCTGTTAGCACAATCAATCACTCCTTGATGTTTGGTTAGCCAGTCCATCCCCAAAATGATATCTAGGTATATGGATTCAAGAAGGATGAGATTGGCTAGGAATTGTGCTCCTTAGACTTCCATGGGCACTTCTGGGCTGTAGCTGACCAAAGTCACACTATGTCCGGGGGTACTAACCTGCATTGGGTTAGTTAGTTTTTCTTTTCTTAACCCATGCATTCCCACAAACTTGCTTGAAATAAACGAATGCGTAGCACCAGAATCAAAAAGTAAGGTAGCGGGTACTGAGTTGATAAAGAGCGTACCCAGTATCACTTCTGGTTGGGCCTGAGCTTCTTCGGTGGAGGCATGATCGATACGAGCTTGTACAAACTTTTGCCCGCTGCGCTTTGGCTTCGGGCACTTATCAGCAAAATGACCTGGCTGGCCAGAGTTGTAGCACACTCCAGGCTTGGCAATGGGATCTTTCCTTTCTTGCGAAGGCTGAGTTAACTGGGGAAGAGCATTCTGCTGACACTGGCCTAGCGCTGGGAGGAGACATTAAGCAGGGCATGCTAGGATTGGCCCCCATCGTTGCTGAAGTTATTGGGGTTGAAGGGGTGATTTTGGTGGACAATGAAGGTGGATTGTCCGTGCTACTGACTTGGAGGGTGCGGGCTAGTGCGGAATCGAGGCTTTTGCAGGTGCTGCTGGCTGGGCCTAAACTTGGAGGTCTTCCTTTTCCTGTCCATTTGGAGGTGCTAGTCCTCCTGTCGAATGGCCTTGTCTGACATCTTCTTGAAGTCAGTATAGCCGCCGAAAGCAACTGCTTCTTTAGCTCATTGTCCAGGCCTCCAAGGAACTTTTCTTGCCTTTCGGCATTAGTGCGGACGTCCTTGGGGGTGTATCGCGCTAGCCGATTGAACTCGTGCAGGTACTCAGTCACGGACTTAGTACCTTGCTGCAGGGCATGAACTTCCCTCTTCTTCTGGGTAATAACTCCATCCGGGATGTGAGCCTTGCGGAAATTGCGACAGAACTCCGCCCAGGTAACCTCTGTTGTATAGTGCGAGACACTAGGAAATTGTCCCACCTAGCAGAGGCAGGACCCATCAACTGATGAGCGGTGAAAGTGACCTTCTCCTGTTTGGTGCACTATAGCAGGTTCAGCTTCTTCTCTATTGCATGGAGCCAATCTTTTGCCTCCATGGGGTTGGTGGTACTGGTGAAGGTTGGGGGTCAGACACGGAGGAACTCGAGTAACTTGGACTGCGCTGGGGGCTGCCCATGCTGCTGGTTATGGTTCTGGTTCATGAGATATTGCATCATCTGTTGATGCTGCTGCTACTGTTGCTACATCTGTTGCATCATCCGTGTGAACATCTGTGTCTGGCTTGCAATGACTTGAGCGAGCAATGGGTTCTGTGGTGGAGGAGGCGGGGGAAGTCTGCTCTTGTCGGTCCTATCATTGTCACGGTGGCCGTTGCGAGTGTTCACCATCTGCATTGGCGCGGGAGGAGAAAGACAAAGGAAAAAAGAAACAACTAAGCGTAAAGGGGCTTTGATTATTTAATGAACTGTAATTGTCTAACTTAGAAACACACTTAAAGTCCACACAACTCCTGACGGTACAACCACAACCCCGCTACTTCTATGGTGCACCACTAGCCCCAAGAGAATCAAGACTAACACACGAAAAGCTAGCACACAACGACTAAGGAAAACGTACACTAGGGATAAAGTCTAGTGCTCGGAAGGAGTGCGACGGCCGGCGGCAGAAGTAGGTTCTTCATCTTCGGAGCGGCTCCTGGAGTTATCTGGAGGGCCAGGCTCATTCTCACCAGACACAGACCCGCTGCTGCTTGCAACCGTCTTAGTACCGCTGGGGTCTCCAATAGCGTCGCTAGGAGAGACGCTGTACTTTGGAACTGGGGTCGGCGAAATTGGCACCAACTACATCAGGGGTTACGGGTGGGATGAACCGTCAAAGGTGGGTTGGACTCTTGGGGGCACACGTGTCCGCTTCCTTGTTGTGATGCGAACCTTTGCACCTCCGTGCTCTAGGCGTCCCTGCAACCTGGCATTCTCCTTCTTTAGGTGGCCAACCTCGTTCTTCAAGCGGATGATCTTCATTAGCTTGCGACCGTTCATGCCCTTGGTCGCCTCATGAAGGTCACGGTGCATCCCGTCGAGACCTTGCAGCGCTCCACACATCCTACCGATGGTAGGGTCTTGGTCGCACCTGGTAGACCGGAACACGCTGACCATGGAGTTGGGTCCACATCTAGGGTGGTACTGATAAGCCGAGTGACAAAACCTCAGCTCATGCCTGGCCTTGAGCGTCACCATCATGCTTTAAGCAGCCTATTGACAAGTGTGGTCATGTGATCCTCCAGCACGACTCCCATCCATACTCCATCGCGCCCACCCTTGCCTTGGTACGTCAAATAGTTTGAAGCTACGCTTCAAATCCCAGCTTGCTCATACTCGGCATGTGGTTAGCACTAACTTACTTCTAGGATTTCCTGTGAACTGGTCCTTAATTGACCCACGACCCACAATTATCACCATTTTAGTTGGAATTAACCCTGACCAGGTAATGAATCATTTCGGTAAAATTGGTCTAACAGTGATTACAGGTTCCCATGTGCTACTTCTTCTAACCAGGGCTAAGCATGGCCTAGGCCTAACACTACTTCAAGTACCCTAGGTATAACAAGGATAAGCAATGGGTAAACAACGGCGTAATAATACTTGGTTAAACCCGAGAAATACCAAAAAGTAAAATAGAGAAAATACCTTAAGTAAATAATGCATGTTCGAATGAATAAAGTGGGAAGTTTACAATAATTGAGATCAATATGGTCAAAAGTGAGTGCCACTTGCCTTGCTCAGCTTCAGGAGGGATCTCCACGACGATCTCGAAGTAATCCGGCGCTTGGCGGGGTTCGAATCTAAGCAACAAAGCACAAAAATAAATAAACAGGCACAAACTCTTATTTCTATTGCATTTTTGGCTTTTTTTATGGATTTAATGAAATTTGAATGGACTAAAACGGAGACTAGATGAATTAGTTATGAATTTTAGAAGTTTTCTGGGTTTTTAAACTAAACAGAAAAAAACCTTAAATGAATTATTATGCAATTATGAGGTTTGCAACCGTTAGCCCGGGTGGAGAGAGGATACGGGCTGATAGGTGGGTCCGGGGAGTCGGTGAGAGGGGGAGGGAAAAGGGGGCTGACCGGCGAGATAGAGAACAGGGGAAAGGGAGGGGAGGTGACCGGCGACGGCCGGTGGACGGGGGTGACACGGCGCCAGCACACGGCGGCGACGACAAGGAAGAGATGGAGGGAGTCGGCGTGGGGTTTACCGACGGTGGCAAGGGCTGTGACAAGTTACCAAGGAGGCGACAGACGCGATGACGGGGGCCGGCAGTGAAGGATGGTGGTGGCACTCGAGATCAACGAAGGCGGCGTGGGCGGCGGTGGTTTGGGTGCAAGGAAAATGGCGTCGGTAGCTTGGGGGAAGCGATTAAATAGGGTAGGGGGGTTGCCGGCATGGAAAGGAGGGGGAGGGATGTAAGGTGGAGCAAAATATGAAATCGGCGGCACAAATCGTAGCGGACGGCGGAATCAGTGGCGGCGGCCGAGCCGGACTCGGGAAGGGAGGGTGGCCTTACAGGCGGGCCCAGCCTGCCAGCGGCACGCGGGTGGAGGGGGAGGCCGGGTGGACCTCGGCGCCGCGCGGGTGGACGCACTGGACCGGTGGTCCAGTGGGGAGAGAGGGCGCGCGCGGGAGGGGAAGGGGAGGAGCTGGCCCGCGGCTGTGGCTTGGCTGGCCCGAGGAGGGGGGAGGTGCAGGAGAAACGAAGAAAGGAAGAGAGAGATTTGGGCTGTGGCCCAAATCTGAAAAGAAAAAGGAGGAAAAAGAGAAAAACAGAGGGAGCTTCAATTTGCCATTTTGGGGCAAATTTTATAATTTGAATTTCAACTTTAAATGCAGTTAATGATTTTGCAGACTTCGATTTATTTAGATTAATTCTTTAGAGTATACTTCTCCTAAGCTTTAATTAGGCCAATTATTATTTAACAATTTCTTTATTGATTTTGGCTTGGAATAGAAACTTGGGGTGTGACATCCAACCATGTCACATGGCATTCTGACTATTCATACCTCGTTTCCTCCCTGAACGTAGTCACAGTCCTCGCCATTGATCAAAGTTGACCCCAAGTCACCTTCACAAATACATACAAACCAACTGTTTCCGAGCACATATATCACAACCTGACTCACATTAGTTGCAAATCAAATTCTGTCAATTTACGAGCCAATTGTTCATCACAAAATATTAATCATGACTATGATCTTACAATTTCATCTTTGTAGCAATGCTTGTCCAATTTAAACACCTTTTCTCAAAGTGCTTTAAGCAATCCCTAGGTTTGTTACTCCGTGGATACTACGCCTTTGAGAAGCTTAGAGTAAACAGGAGATACAACTTACATATCCTAGGCACTACGAAACAATGTAGCGCGTCACATAGCGATCAACCAACCAACTTACACATCAGCCCACCCACCTCCCACCACCACCACCCCCAACAAAGCTAGTGGAGTTCAAAAATAACTTGTATATGCGTTAGGTTGCTTACTACGATACGCTATGGAGTTAAAATTTAACTGATGACAACGTGAAAGCAATGTGTGTGTGTCCTAGTTGAGGAGTTAAAAATTAACTGATGACCCTCACAGCGTTTAGTTCCCATGAAGGATTCCGAAGTTAAAAATTAACTAATGACAATGTGAAAAGAACGTGTTTGTTTACTGGTGGATTTGTAGCCGTTTGATTTGTAGTTAAATTTTAACTGTCACTCAGAATATCTACGTGAGATTGCTACCTTGCAAATTGACCTAGTTATTGCGATGTTGTACATGTTGAGTTAAAAAATAACTTGTCGATGGTAATGACAAAAATACTTTTATCAACACTTAACATATGTTTGAGTTAAAAAATAACTAGCATACACACCCCTCGACACTAAATCAACAATTACATGGCTCAGTAGGTGATAAGTTAAAAATTTGATGTTGTGTAAGATAGTTATCTGTTAACTGTAGTCAGTGATGACCAGAATCTTATCAGCGTGTTTGAGTTAAAAAAACCATACTGGGCTCGTATCGTGTTCGATTATAAACATACCTAGAAAACATCAAGTAAGAAGAAAACTTCATAATATGATAGACCATCAACTTATCATGTTGCATAATATAAAGTTTGTCACCCCCATCAGTAACATCGGAAAGTAAAGTCTGAACCCAACAGCATATTGCGCGTGCGTGCAGTAACAATTAGGTTTATGTGTCTTTTGTTATGCAAGATGAATGTATATAATAGAGATGGCGCGCTTCGTCGTCTGGCCACGGTTTGCGGTAACATGACCTCACACTCATTTTGTGAGTCCGCAAACCGAACCCTCTTCACCCTCACCAATATTTGTTCAGTGACCACCATGGGCGGTACACTGGAATAGCAAAAATATGGTTACTGATTAACCCTAGTTCGTACAGAAGCAGTGCGATGGTGAAAGGAATGAGTGGGGGTGATACTGTTACTAACCTACTAGGAACGAAAAAGATCACCATGCAAACAAATGTGGCGGCGTCAGCGATCCCCCGAGAATCAGATGCAGGGAAGGGGAATGGTAGTGTTTGCCATGAACTACAATGGAAACAAACTGACCATAAAGTTGTGCATGGCGATAATTATGCTGGTTTTGATGTGACTAAATCCAGAAGATTTGTTTTTGTGAAACGACTATATTGTAATGGCCCACCCCTGAAACAAAGTTAAAAAAAAATTCATCACGCATTCAACCCCCTACTAGTGTGTTAGTTTAAACTTAACTCAAATGTCTAGCATGCGTTGTGTTGTTCGATAAGTTAAACTTTAACTGAATTGTTAACCACATGACGTGCGTTCACTAGCTTGTATTCGTGGTTCAGTAAGTTAAAATTTGACTAAAAAGAGTTAAAACTTAAACACACTTTATTCAGGGCACCCCACAGGTAATTCAAATATCTTGAATAAGCAGGGTGATTGCTCTATTGGTGGTTGGTGTGGGATCTGGTTTGGTTGTGGTGTGTCATGCACTATGTATTACGTCATGCTCAGAGCGTTGTATAGTTGTTAACGCCAGATTTTGTCAAATTGTCGTAATGGATTGAAACACAATTAAAGACCGAATCAGACAAGAAGGGGTGAATCGGATGGGGGCAGGAGGTCGAGAGCGACACAAATGCAGCCGATAGAGTCAGAATTAGACAGGAAGTAGAGTCTGATTGGGCCAACGTTTAGAGATAGATTCGATGTTAGTTGTGAATACGTGTAGATTAATTAAAGCTTTGTCTTAATGTCCAGACAATACAAGTTAGTTCGTAACGGATTCGTATCCGGTTAGGTTAGTTAGCACCCGAAGGTATAAATATGTGTGCCCAAGGTCATTATAAAATCATCTTCAGATTAATCAACTTCGGCGCATCGCCAAAAACCTTCGACTTGTTTGGGATTTCGGCATGGGGTTTGTCAGCTTCGCAATGTAAATTCATGTTTGTGAAAACCCGCCTATCAACTACAACAGGATTGACTCGGTTAAGTCTGATCTCGTGCCTGGTTGATTGATGGGGTGAGTTCTACTATCGCTTTCATCTGTTTGGGCGTGAAGTAGTAGTAGTTCTCGATCAAATCCTCGTGAGTTCTTCTGTTTGATCTGCTAGCATGATTCCAGTCAACTTGATTCTATATCGGTTTGGTCCGATCAGTCTAGTTGATCAGGTTCATGTTATCAGATTAGATTGAATGTTCGTGAGGGTTTATCGCTGGAGTCTTAGCCAACACTATGCCAGGTAATATGTTGAGTTTTCTGTTAAATCCGTCGATCTTTATATTTCTATGATTATATCGTACTAGATTGCATACTGTCTTGGTTAGGTCTAATCTATGTAGGTTTAGTGTGATATGCTTGTAGAGATCTATCCGATCAGCTGGGTTTAATGAATAAGTTGATACATTATGCTGATTTGCTATCCTGTTATTTGTATGTTGCAATGCTTTCCTGATTTCATACATGGTCATATTTGCATCTGTACTGTCTCGATTAGGTTTTATTTTCTAGGTCTGGTGTGAGGATTATGCGGTTGCTTATCATTGTTTGATACTAGTAATGGGTATAGCGCTCTAGTTTACGTTGAATTCCACATTTAGTCTCCTATCGGTTGTCCTTCTATTTGCGATAAGTGTTGAATCGGTCCGATCGGCTAATTAATCTTAAGACTGTCCCGGTTGAGTCCGATCTTTTGAGATTCATTGGTTGGTTCGTCTATTTTGGCGTTTATCCTGCTCCTGACTCAGCCGATTGAGCATATTTAAATCTACTATCATGAAATTCCTATAAAGTCGATCGTCTAGTTCATTGGCTAGGGTCCTGGGACGATATCGGCTATCGGGCCGATATCGGTTTCGGGGTCAACTGTTTTCCATGTTATATCTTGTTAGTTACAGAATCAAACTGATTGGCATCCCAACGATTCTAAGAATTAGGTCCTGCACTGGAGTGGTCTAAGATTAACTCTCAGGCTTACGTGTGTGGCCATTGTTACTATTTTTAGCGTCAATAGTTGTCAGGTCTAATTCGGCAGGTAGCCGATGGCACTCCCGATGGGGAGTCTCACCGGAGAGGGCCGATTTATTTCCCGAAAGGGGAGAGGCCCAGGTATCGGCTACACAAAGACATTAGGAATCCTCCAAGAGATGAAGAGCCGATGGCACCACCTCCCCGCATTGAACCCGAAAGGTCTCCAGAAAGGCCTAGGTAATACTAACAGGAAAGGACTCCCCCAAGATACAATCGGCATGCTGAACCATAGCACTAGGAGAACCAACAGTACCAGCCACTTCCAGCGTGGCCACATCGGCAGGAGCCGATATACGAGAACCAGCTTCGCCAGCCAGACGTAGTGCCCGGGGGCAATTCAGGCCGAAAGAGCAAACAATAATTTATCGGCGCCCATACCCAAAGTGGTTTGGGAGGGTGTCATTACCACACCGGTACAGGGTGCCGGATTTTTCTAAAATCTCTGGGCAGGATGGGATATCGACCATCGAACACGTCAGCCGATTTCAGGCCCAGTGTGGTGAAGCATCGGTTGAGGACGTGGTCAAAATGCGTTTCTTCCATCTATCACTAGATCAGCTTCACCTAGTTCTCATTGCTACCGCCAAATTCAGTGAGAAACTAGGACGATCTCAAAAAACAGTTCCATAAGTACTTCTTCGCGGGAGTATATGAGATGACTCTGACCGATCTCACCACCGTGCGGTAAAAGGTGGATGAATTGGTCCACGACTACGTGCAGCGGTTCAGAAACGTGAGGAGTCGTTGTTACCATCTGAGTCTGAGCGACCGGCAGCTAGCCGAGTTGGTGTTCCAAGGCCAACTCGGCCAGATCAGAGAGAAGTTCTCAGCCCAAGAGTTCGAGAGCTTGGCACACCTTGTGCAGAAGGTATCGGCCCACGAGGTCCGATACCAACAGGCCAGGAAATAGAAATTCCAACGCTGAGTGGCGTACCTCGCCGAGGATTCATCGGACTCCGAGCTCGATGAATCGGACATCGGCCTAGCAGAATGGACTAGGAACAAGAAACCAATCAACTTTCCCTGGGTGAAGGCAACGAAGGAAATAGAGAGGTTTGACTTCGATGTCAACAAGGCCGATAAAATTTCCGACCTCCAGCTGCAAGAAAAGCACATACATCGGCTGAAGAGTTGAAAAAGAAGAAATAATGTAAATGGCACAACTTTGTCTCCCATAACACCAATGACTGCCAAATCTTCCGGTGTCAGATCTAGTCGGTTGTGGAACAAGGCCGCATCAAGTTCGAGGAGGCCAAGAAGCCGATGAATATAGACGAGCACCCATTCCCAGTTAACATGGAGCACGCCGACATCAGCTGCGGGCCAAGCCGATACTCGGGGAAGCGCGAATGTACAATGCATATTATATACTACATCAATGATGAACAGGTACCATCGGTGCCACGAGAGAAGTCGAGAGCACGACGAGCGAGCTGGCTACGACAATCATTGGGATTGTCCCTTCTTCCAGTACAACTGGGAGGAGAGAATCCGACTACCGTCCAGAGAGGATTGCCCCGAGTGCAACCCCGAAGACTGGTAGCTGTCACGCCCAGAAATTCCTCACACGAATTTCTTAACTTAATTGTGTATTAAAATCCCTGTCCAGGACCAGCCAGGGTACACAAAGAGACAATGTTGATTACACAACCATTTTTCTTAGAAATAGCTAAAAATAACACTTATTCTAATGAAAATACAGCGGAAAGTTAACATAGACTAGCTCCAGCAGGTATGGCTCCAGTCCACAGGCAACGCTTCGACGGCGAATCAGCTCACTCCTGAGAATCACCTCCATCTGATTCAACTTCTAACTCTGAAGGGGGAAATTGAGCAAGGCTGAGTACAAACCACCATACTCAACAAGCAGCACGGAAGAGAGGCTAATAAATGATGCATAAGGATTATCAAGGACAGGCTAGGGTTAGTTGCAATAAAGCAGCATTTACTAAATAACAGAGATTAAACTGGATAAAAGTGATTAAACTAATAAAAGATTGAGTAAATAACAGTTATAAAATACCACAAAACGTTACACCACGTTGCGACAGGCCCAACCACTACTCAACGTTACACCACGTTGCAGTAGTCCCAAGTGAAAACCAGTTTACCCAAGTCATTAACGGTTCGACTAATCACAGTGAAGCTGGGAGTCCGACCATAACCGTGGGCACGGCTATTCGAATAGATTGTACTCTGATCAGAGGTGTACTACTGTACCCACAAGACATAGCCCCACTACAATTGAATGTGCGCCGACATACCACCACGTGCGCCGACACTTCAGGTTTCGCCCCCTCCTTTACACCAAGTCGGGCAGCCCCCTCTTGTGCCTAGGTGAATGCGGAAGCAGCATAGGCCATCATTACACCACGACTCCCATCCATACTCCATCACGCTCACCCTTGCCTGGCTATGTCGAATAGTTCGCAATTACACTCCAAATCCCACCGTTGCCCATTCTGGCTTGTGGTTAGCACGGAAATAACTTCCAGGGTTTCCTGCGAACTGGTCCTTAATTGTCATGGGTGCGACTCTCAAAACCAAGCACCCACAATCCACTATAAGCAATATTTTAGTTGGCATTAACCCGAACTGGGTAATGAATCATTAATACAGCTATTCAGAACTAATCATGATTAATGAGTGATCCCATGAACTACTTGATCTAAGCACGGCTAAGCATTAACCTAGGCCTAGTTCTAGTCAAGTTACCCCTGGTCTAGCATAAATAAAGTTGGACAAACAACGGCATAACAATGGTAGGTCACCCGCAAAATAAATACAATAAATACTTTAATTAAAACAGTGCATATTTAAATAAATAAAGTGGGGAATTTTCAATAATAGGTTCAATAAGATCAAAGATGAGTGCCCCTTGCCTTACTCTGTTCCTTGGGGAACTTCGGCGATGATCTCGAAATAAACCGACGCTTCGACAGGATCCGAATCTAAGCGACAAAGCACAAAAATAAATAAAACAGCCAAAAACTCTACTGAAACAGTAAAGAAAGTATTTTTAATGCATTCTTGACAATTTTATGGATTTAATGAAATTTGAATGGACTTAAACGGAGACCGGACGAATTAGTTATGAATTTTAGAAGTTTTTTTGGGGGTGAGGAGCGGACCCGAGGTGGCTTCGGCCCGGAGAGACGGCGGCGTGGCGCGGTGGGCATCAGCACGCGTCGGCAATGGCGGCATCACTCCCGCTGTGGCGAGGCGAAGATGGTGATGGGTGGAGGGGCGGCGACGGCCGGGAGACAGCGCGCTCGCCCGGCAACGGTGCGGGTGGCCCGACAACGATGTCAGAGGGGAGAAAGAGGAGGGGAGGGGGATGCAGGCGCTCACCGGCGGCATGGAGGATGGCGGCAAGTCGGTGTGGGCCGGGGACAGGTGGTGACGGCCGGCGGTGAGGCTGATCAGCGGCGGCGGTGGAGATCGCTCGGCAGCGGTGGTTCGGGTGCGGCGGTGACCGGGTGGTGAGAGGAAGCGGGGGCGCTGGGGACGACGAGGGCGGCAGTAGGTCGGCGACGTCGGGCGGTGGTGGTGAAGGCACTCCGCGGTGGCGACCGGCGGCGAGGCGCGAGATTGGATGCGGCGGCGACGGAGCTTGGGCGCGGCGGTGGCTCGGGAACGAGTGCAGTGGCGCGCGACAACTCGGCTTTATAGGGGGCGCGGCGCAGCTAGGGCGGGGCGGCGGTTGCGAAGTCTGCGGCGCACTGGGCCGAGCGGCGGCCTAGGAGGGGAGCGGAGGGGGAGGAGGCGCGCGGTGCGGAGGGGAGGCCGGCTCGATTGGGCCGACCTAGGGGAGGGGAGCTGGGCCGGCCCGAAAAGGAGGAGAGGAAAAAGAGAAAAGGGAAAAGAAAAAGAGAAAGGAGGAAAATTGGACTCCGGCCCAATTTGAGAAGGAAGGGAAAAAGGAAAGCCCCACTTTGCTGAATTTTAAATTAAATTTTTGCGCAAAATTTTATACTTTGCAATTTGAGTTTAAATCCAGTTAATAATTTTGCGGACTTTGGTTTACTTAAATTAATTCTTTTAGACCGATTTTTCCTGAGTTAATTAAGCCAATTATTATTTATGAATTTCTTTCTACGAATTAGGCTTGGGATTAAACTCTGGGTGTGACAGTATCAAACCAGCCAGCACGCGCGTAACAGGGGGCCAAGGACGCCACCTAGACAGACCAGGCGTCGCGTGTCAGCGCATGACAGGCTGGGCCCTTAGGAGCAGGAAGGAGGTGACGAAGACCTCGGGAAATAATATGAAGATTAGGAGCAGCAGCAGCTGATGAAGCCTAATCAGTGGTGCCCTAGTGGTCTGTTTACGAAGAACCAAAAGAGACGGCTACAACGAATCCGTCACCGAGAGCTACAACAACAGCATGCTGATGAACAACCACCGGCTCCCAAGAGGACATGTAAGGAGTGGCGTGTCAATTCTGAGGTTCACAAGCCGTCGGCCGACGTCAATATGGTCATACTGTTGCTGGCAGAATACAGGATCGATTGGTCTAACGATGACACACAGGAAGCGACGGCCCAACTGGTGCTACCACCACAGCCAGCCATCTTTTAAAAGCCAGCAGAGAAAGACCATATGCACCTCCGACCTCTGTACATCCAAGGGCACGTGGATGGAAAGCCGATGGCCGAAATGCTGGTCGCTGGAGGTGCAGCGGTCAACCTAATGTCGTACTCCATCTACAGGAAGCTGGGCAAGACCCCCGAAGATCTGATCAAGAAAAACATGATGCTCAAAGACTTTGGGGGCAACTCATCAGAAGCCAAGGGATGCCTCAAGATGCTGCCAACTACTTTCTTCGTCATCGATAGCAAAGGGTCCTACAGCCTGCTCCATGGGAGAGATTGGATACACGCCAATTGCTGCATACCGTCCACCATGCACCAAAGTCTTATATAGTGGCATGGACACCAGGTGGAGGTAGTCGCAGCTGACAGGTCAGTCAACGTAGCAACAACAGATCTCCCAACGTGGGAATTGAAAGGCTATGAGTGCATCTCAGGAAAACCCTGGTCGAGAGAATTCTTGAGCGTATCGGACACTGGGATCCAGCCGATACGCAACGAGTCCTAGTAAACACCCTGACCGAGACAGTCGATGATCTAGATGGGAAGCTAGGTCAAGGGTTTATGTCACCAGATAAACTAGAAGAAATAGATATAGGACCTAGAGATAGGCCAAGGCCGACTTATATCAGTGCAAACTTATCTCCTGAATTTTGGGAGGAATTAATAAAGCTGTTAAAAGAATACGTCATCTGCTTTGCATGGGAATATCATGAGATGCCAGGACTAAGCCGATCACTTGTTGAACATCGGCTACCGACTAAGGTAGGCTATCGGCCATTCAAGCAACCACCACGGAGATTCAATCCAGATTTGTACGAACCGATGAAGGCAGAAATAACCAGGCTGTATGACGCCAAGTTCATCCGGCCTTGTCGGTATGCAGAGTGGGTCTCCAACATCGTTCCGGTACTCAAGAAAAAAGGCAAGCTTCGGGTATGCGTAGACTTCAGAGATCTGAACAAAGCAACACCAAAGGACGAGTACCCGATGCCGGTAGCAGATGAGCTGGTAGATGCAGCCTCAGGACACAACATGATCAATTTCATGGATGGCAATGTCGGATACAACCAGATATTCATGGCAAAAGAAGATATCCATAAAACCGCGTTTAGGTGCCCGGGAGCAATCTGCTTGTTCAAATGGGTAGTTATGACATTTGGACTCAAAAGTGTAGTAGCCACTTACCAGAGGGCCATGAATTATATCTTTCATGACCTGATCAGTTCTCTGGTAAAGATCTACATTGATGATGTGGTGGTCAAGTACCGGCATAGTTGAGGATCACCTTGGCAATCTTCGGCGCATGCTCGAAAGAACCAGGTAGTACGGGTTGAAGATGAATCCAACCAAATGTGTCTTCGCCGTGTCAGTCGGGGAGTTCTTGGGGTTCATGGTGCATGAAAAGGGGATCGAAATAACCCAAGGATGTCTTTAAGGGATAAACGACACCAAACCCCTGGAGGACAAGACGAAATTACAATCCTTGATCGGCAAAACTAATTTCATCCGGAGGTTTATATCGAATCTATCCGGAAGGATTGAGGCCTTTTCTCCTCTGCTGAAATTAAAAGCCCATCAAGAATTCTCATGAGGGGAGAGTCACCAGAACGCCTTCGATAGAATCAAAGAGTACCTCAAGAACCCCCGGTCATAATGCCACCCAAAAAAGGGGTACCCTTCAAGCTTTATCTGTCGGCCGATGAGAAGACAATCGGCTCCATACTGATACAAGAGGGGGCGACAAAGAGAGGGTTGTATTCTATTTGAGCAGAAAACTACTCGACGCCGAGACCAGGTACCCAGAAGTCGAGTGGTTATGCCTATGCTTGTATTTCCCATGCACCAAACTGAGGCATTACCTGCTAGTGGCCGAATGCACGGTGGTGTGCAAAGCCAATGTAATCAAATACATGCTATCGACGCCAGTTCTAAAAGGAAGGATGGGTAAATGGATTCTGGCACTAATAGAATATGACCTAAAGTATGAGTCGGCACAGGCAGTAAAATGACAAGTGATGGCCGACTTCATAGCTAAACACCACAAGGAGGCCGGTTACATCGAGGACATTCCATGGACTGTCTTCTTTGACGGATCCGTCTGTAAGCACCGGTGCGGCATCAACTTGATGATAATCTCGCCTCAGAGGGCATGTTTTGAGTTTGTATACACAATCAAACCGTATCGGACGAACAATCATGCCGAGTACGAAGCGCTGATCAAGGGGCTGGAACTACTGAGAGAAATAGGTGCCAGGGTAGTTGAAGTCATGGGGGACTCCTAGTTGGTAATCAAGCAACTCTCTAGGGAGTACGAGTGCAGAGATGACATCCTCAGGACCTACTACAAAGCGGCCAACGAGTGAAAAGAAGGCTTCAAGCAGGTTACGCTGACCCACATCCCTATGGAGCAAAATGCCGAAGCAAACAGAAGAAGCAAAATGCCCAAGGGTTACAGGCTGATGAACCCAGGAACTGAGGCAGAGATAGCGTATTTGGAGCAAACAGAAGAAGCAAGTAGTAGCATAGCTTGCACAGAAGCTGACGACTGGCACCAGAAGATCATTGACTACCTGAAAGATCCATCGTCGGCGGTTAACAGAAAGGTTAAGTACAAAGCGCTTAAATACGTGCTACTCGAAGACTTGCTGTACTACAAGATGATTGATGGTGCGCTGCTAAGATGCCTTGACAAAGAAGAAGGCATATGCGATACTCATCAATCGGCCTACAAGATGAAGTGGTTGCTGCCGAGAGTAGGATATTATTGGCCGATCATGCTGGAGGACTGCTTTACATATTACAAGAGCTGTCAAGATTGCCAAAGGTTTGCGAACGTACAGAGATAACTAGCATTGGCTATGAATCTGATCATCAAGCCATGGCCGTTCAGAGGGTGGGGCATTTACATGATCGGACAAATCTATCCTCCATAAAGCAAATGGCATAAGTTCATACTGTCGGCTACATATTACTTCACTAAGTGGGTCAAACCACACCGCTGAAAAAGGTGACTTTGGCCGACATGATTAATTTTATCAAGGAGCATATCATCTATAGATTTGGAATCCCACAGACAATAACCACCGATCAGGGATCGGTCTTCATCTCGAAAGAATTCCAACAATTCATCGCCGGTGTGGGAATCAAGCTTCTCAATTCATCTCCTTATTATGCTCAGGCTAATGGACAGGCAGAAGCATCAAACAAGAGTTTGATCAAGCTGATATAAAGAAATATAGCCGAGCAACCCAGGAGATGGCATACATCGCTAGCCGATTTGCTCTAGGCTTATCGGATGGCATGCCACGGATCGATACAAGTCCCTCCTTATCTACTATTATATGGGCATGAAGCAGTACTGCCATGGGAGAATAACATCGGCTCCAAGAGATTGACTTTACAAGATCAGTTGACAGCCGATGAATACTACAGTCTCATGGTAGATGAGTTGGAAGACGTTGCACAGTCCTGGCTGCGAGCGCTTGAGAAGATAAAAGAGAACAAAGCTAGAGCATCAAGACACTACAACAAGAAGGTTAAGTCCAAGACGTTTGAAGAGGGTGAATTGGTATGGAAGCTAGTTTTGCCGATAGGGTCTAGAGATAACGTTTTCGACAAATGGTCGCCGAATTGGGAAGGGCTGTTTTGGATCGGAAAGTGTGTGCCCGGGAACGCCTACATGCTAGAAGGTTTGGATAGGGAAGTATTCGAGAGAGCATTAAACGGAAAGTACTTGAAGAAGTATTACTCGAGCGTATGGATAAACTTGTAATCGGCCAAGCCAATTAACGTAAAAGCCGATACATCTAAGTGTCACCTCAAGATGGCCGATGTCCATGCATCGCCCTTAGACCAAAAATCTTATCACACAGCAAGACCATATCACTCAACAGCGGATCAGTCATGCCTAAAATCAGGGGTAATATTACTGCTGGCCAGGGCCGACAAAAGTACCAAGTAGCATTACAAGCAGACGACAGAAACAAGGTTAAATAGTTACAACCCAGGTGTTTCTTCAGGGCAACTATCGCAGCCAAGCGAACATCGTCGGCTTCCCGAATGATCCTTAAGTCTTCAGCATCGGTACCAGCAATTGCCCTCAAAGTTCGACGACTATGGATAGCAGTATGGACGGCCGACTTCAGAAGTCGCTCTTGAGCGTTGATGGCTCATGGTAGATCTACTAGTTTTTGCTCTCCGGCGGCAAGTTCTTCTATGACTTTGGCTAGCTGGGCCTCTAAGTCGGCTGGCCTTTTTCGCTTTCAGCACCTCCGTGGCCGCTGACACACCTGGCACAGCCGATCTGAGGGTATCCAGCTTAACCTTTTCGGCTATAGCTCTTTCCTTGTCAACTTGCACCTTCGCCTGAGCTGAGACTTCAGAAGCCCGATCAACAATTCTTTGGCGAGCCTAAAGCAGTGGAGCCTATGGGATTCGATGTAGCCAGCCGGACAATGGCGTCGATTAAATCGTCAGGCAATTTGTCTTGCACTTTCAATTCTCGAACTGATCGAACCGACGTTGTTGATCAGTCTATCGATTGGGTAATTGAGTCTCGCTAGAATGTCTGTGAGCTGTCTTTTGAGGATATCTGACAAGACGACAAGAGTATCGGTATCAGCCTTGGATGGATCCAAATATTGGCCGACATCAAAAGAGAACAAATCATCCCAATCCCGGAGAGAAAATAGTGGGTAAGGTTAAACATGAGAAGTGCAAGGTGACAAACTGAGGTGAAGTTACCTAGCTCATATGAGCAGCATCGGCTGGCTGGGCAGATGTGGTCACGGGCACGGTTGTTTTCCCACCGGCACTGAATCGGTGTCGGTCGGTGGAGTAATCAGAAAATGTTAGCCACAGTCACAGATTCAAATTCCAGAGAAGTAATCAGAAAATTACCTGTGTCGAGGATGTCGTTCGTCGAGAAGGCCGATGAGCCACCATCTTTCTCTTCATGCTAGCTTTAGAGGTGGAGCCAATCAAAGGTGAAGGAGTTGGGCTCGTTGGAGTCGGCACCACATCAGTAGCAGGGGTTGGGTCAGCAACATCGATCAGCACGGGGGCAGCATTAGCCGATGGTTTGGCAGGTGATTGTTTGGAGAAGAAAGTCGATAAGGCAATCGGTAAGATAGGATGATGAATCGGTTGATGAAAATAATTACCTGCCGGGAAGGAAAGAGAAGGGTGATCACTTGTTGCTTGACTTCAGTGTTAGAATCCTCATCGGCTGCAGCATCGATGGTGGCGTCCATATCGGCCGATGTGGGCCTCATTGGAGTGGCCTCCGCGGTTATCTTCAACTTCTTCTTTGGAGCCTGTTGATCTTTTTTGCTCCGCTTGGGCCTTCTCAATGGACTTGGTGGCCTTGAGAACTTCTTGACATAGTGGCTTGGAGAGGGGGCACCATAGCCTAGTGCTGTGAGCATGGACGTCGAATACTCAATTGGCTTGCCACTCTTGCTAGTAGCAGGAACCACAAGAGAGTTAATGTTACACAAAAATTGAAAATGCTCAAAGAATAGAGTGGTGAGTTCAGGAGTTACCTCAGAATCAGAATACTCATAGTCGGAGTCAATCCGATTGCAGAAAAAGCCTACTACAGCCGAGAACAGGTGTTGGTGTAGTTCGTCCCACCAATTGGTGTAAATATCCACAATGGTTATCCCAAAGTTGAAAAGGTTCATTGACCCAAAAGGAATTATTTCAGCCATTTTGCTGATCCTATTGAACTCAAAGGCTGAAGTCACCAGACCCCTCATCTCAATTTTAGCAAGGAAGAACAGATCGGCTGGCAATTGGCCACATCCAAACTGTCGGGCGACAAGCGCTGGGTGGTAAAATTCATATGACGGTCAAGCCAATCGTCTCAAGTGAAAGCTGACGGGTAATAGACCAAGGGTTAGGGCGAAAACGAGATTTTCTGATGAGCACTTGTCGGATAACACTTCCTCCAGTCTCAATATGCTTGGCACCTCATAATCCCTTGAGTCAGGGTATGCAAACCAGGTGCAGGCATTGGGTTTCGGTCCAACGTAACACAACTTGAAGATGTGGGCCAATCATATCGGACCGCTGACATCCGATGACAATCTCTCCATATGACATGCATCTTCAGGTCTCGGCTGGCTCAGACTCCAGGTATGACAGAGAAGGGAAACTACGTTGGTTGAAAGCCAGTAGCTCTAGGACCTTGGAGAGATACAGTCGGAGCCATAATTGGAGGAACCATCATGGTCGGCTATATGGCCAGCTGGCTGACTGATGGAGAGCTTTAAGGATACTTGCTGCAGCATGTGGTATACGGCTCCAAGCAAATATTGGCCAAGGGGTATGTGGTCTCCATCGACCAAGTGTTCTGCTATGTTCTCAAAGTTGGTGGTGGGGCCCAATGTCTGTTTGCAAAATACGAATCGTTCCAGCCAGAGGTTGAGGAAGGCGCTGTGCTCTCTACGATGGGCTTCAATGTATCCCGACCAGCCTCCGATGCCCTTAGTCTGCAGCCTGTGCTAGAAACTCCCTCTCAGATTAAAGGGGTTGACCGGGGCCACGATGTTCAATCCAGTCAGCATCACCACGTCCATAAGTGTGGGGGTGAATACTATGTAGCCAAACATGAAGGCATTCAAGGCGTCCGACCAAAAATAGGATGCAGCTGCAAGAAGGGGTTCATCCTTTTCCTTCTCTGACAAGCTTAGCCCTATGTAATGGCCTATATCAAGTTCTTACCATTGAGTGCCATACGTTTTGTATACCCGATTGTACTAGTTTCTCCAACCGGCTAAAGAAGTGGGAAAGGAGCGGAATAACTGGGTCCAATCGAAGGTATTCAGACAGGCATTTTTAAAAGGTATCATGTTTGCTTCTGAGCATATAATGGTCGGGTCAGGATTACCCATAGGGCCAAGGAAATAGAATCTAGGGTTTGGGCTTGGAATCATGATCTGGTCTTTTAGTTGCTAAAAAGGAAGGCGATGCGAAAAAGAAAATCAGCTAGCGAGTCCATAAAATAACGAGACATATGGGCCAATACATACCAGAATAAAAATCGGGTGGAAAGTTACAATAGTGAACCCTAGGTTGAAAAAACAGAGCATTCGACGGCGGGAAACGAAATGTAGCCAGGGTAAAGGACCTACCTCGGGGATGTCGCACAGGGTGTCAGGCGACGAGCTCGTTCAAGCCATTTCTACCAGCAGAGACTTGATGCAGCGGGATTGGCAGTATCTTGAGACGGCGGACTTGTCCGGTGCGTGGTGCCGGTGTGCCCGACGATCTTGTGCGGGGAATTTTCACCCAGAAGATGGAATGGATATGGCGGATGCAGGAGTGCAGGTTGCAAGAGCTCGAGGGTGGAGAAGAGAAGCAGTTGCGAGAATGCCTAAGTCTTGAGAGAAGGAAGGTAATAACGTAAGCCAGCGGGAAGTAGTCGTTAGCACAGTGCGCCGAAATAGAGGAATCGTTAGACTGTACCATTCCAGCAGGGATGAGCTGATAGCGGAAATCGGTTACAAGAGAAAAATTTTTGGAACAATTAATTATTTCGAAATTGGGGGGCATGTGTTAACGCCAGATTTTGACAAATTGCTGTTATGGATTGAAACACAATTAAAGACTGAATCGGACAAGAAGGGGTGAATCGGTTGGGGGCAGGAGGTTGAGAGCGGCACAAATGTAACCGATAGAGTCCGAATCGGACGGGAAGTAGAGTTGGATTGGGCGCAAGGTTTAGAGATAGATTCGGTGTTAGTTGTGAATCCATGTAGATTAATTTGTCTTAGAGTTTGTTTAGGATTTTTATATTTAATTAAAGTCTGGACAATACAAGTTAGTTAGTAACGAATTCGTATCCGGTTAGATTAGTTAGCACCCGAGGGTACAAATATGTGTGGCTAAGGTCATTGTAAAATCATCTTCAGATCAATCAACTTCGGCACATCGCCAAAAACATTAGACTTTCTTGGGCTTTCGGCGCGGGGTATGTCAGGTTCACAATGTAAGTTAATCTTTGTCAAAACCCGTTGGTCAACTAGAACAGGACTGTCTCAGTTAAGTCTGATCTCCTGCCTGGTTGATCGATGGGGTGAGTTCTACTATCGCCTTAATCTGTTTTGGCTTGAAGTAGTACTAGTTCTCGATCAAATCCTCGCGAGTGATTCTATTTGATCTACTAGCATGATTCTAGTCAACTTGATTTTGTCTTGGTTCAGTCTGATCAATCTGGTTGGTCAAGTTCATGTTATCAGATTAGATTGAATGTTCGTGAGGGTTTATCGCTGGAGTCTTAGCCAGCATTAAGTAATATGTTGAGTTATCTGTTAAATCCATCGATCTTCATATTTCTATGATTATATCGTACTAGATTGCATACTGTCTTCGTTAGGTCCAATCTATGTGGGTTTAGTGCGATCTACTGGTAGAGATTTGTCCTATCGGCTGCATTACGCTGGTTTGCTATCCTGTTATTTGTATGTTGCAAAGCTTTCCTGATTTCATTCGTGGTCATATCTAGATCTGTACTGTCTCGATTAGGTTCGATCTTCTAGGTTGCTTATCATTGTTTGATACTATTATTTGGTACATCGCTCTCGTTTACATTGAATTCCATATTTAGTATCCTTTCGGTTGTGGATTCTATTTGCGATAAGTGTTGAATCGGTCCAATCGGCTAATTAATCTTAAGACTGTCTCAGTTGAGTCCGATCTTTTAAGATTAATTGGTCGGTTCGTCTCTTTTGGCATTTATCCCGCTCCTAACTCAGCCAATTGAGCATTTTATATCTACTGTCACGAAATTCCTGTAAAGCCGATCGTCTAGTTTGTCGGCTAGGGTCCTAGGACAATATCGGCTATTGGGCCGATAACGGTTTCGGGGTTAATCGTTTTTTATGTTATATCTTGTCAGTTACAATTTCAAACTAACTGACATACCGCGATTTTAAGAATCAGGTCTGCACTGGAATGGACTAAAATTAACTCCCAGGCCTACGTCTGTGACAATTGTTACTATTTTCAGCATCAACAATAGTAGTTATATATATATATATATATATGTATATATATATATATGTATATAGTGTGTAATTTATTTTGAAAATGTAATAGGTACGCTGCACAGCTCACACAGTTTCATCTATTTATGTTTCTAAGGCCGCGTTCGGATAGTGGTGTGAGGTAGGTTAGTTATCCGGTACGAAAAACGTAGTAATAGATTAGTATATAATTAATTAATTATTAATTATGAAAATATAAAATATGTTAATATGAATTTTTAAAACAAGTTTCCTATAGAAAATTTTTCTAAAAAATATACCGTTTAGCAGTTCGTTAACCGTACGTGTGGAAAACGAGCGAGCTTAGATAAGTTACATGGTCTTGCGAACGTGGCCTAAGTTTAATTATATATTGGAATTTATTTATATGGTATATCCATACATATGTTCATATATATCAGACAAACCATCAAAACGGAGGAATAATTATTTTTTAAACGGAGAATAGTCGTGGGCGTCTGAAAGTCGCCTGCAAATAGTGATTATAGTAGAAGGGCGTCTTATTATGGTTGCCTGCGAAGAGTGAATACTGTAGCTGGTCATTTAAGCAGCCATCTGCGATAAGCACTCTTCGCAGGCCATTGGTTTTGCTCACCTGCGACTAAACCTATTATCACAAGTGAAAAGAGCTAGGCAGGCTGGCGCACCATATATCGGTTTTGGCTATTTCTATATGGCCATTCTGCCGTAACGTGAGGATTACAATAAAATGAATATTAGGCAATTACAGTGGACTGTATTTTCTCTAATTTATAATTTGATACCGTGGACTTTTGGATTTATGTTTGACCATTCGTCTTTTTTAAAAATTTTAGATAATAATTCATTATTTTGATATGATTTCATTTATTTTCAAATACTTTTTAACTTTGCTTATTATTTCGCATATTTAAAAATAGTTAAATAGGATTGACAGTTAAATGTATATACAAAGTTAAACGACCTTAACTTGAAAAAAAAACCGAAGGAGTATATTGGTCCTGACAGAATAATATGCGGCAATTGAACAGCAGAGTCGACATATCGTTGCGTTCCTTGTGTTTAGCTTGTTACAACGTTGTTTGCAGGCTTGCTCTCTAACGTGCTAGCTTGCAAAGACGTCTGCCCACGATATACAAAAATTACATTAGCAGATCTCTGTAATATATAATTAGTTCATACTAATAGAGTAATTCAGCATAAAACGGGGCCTGTTTTCTTGAAGGAAATAAAGCATTATGCATTTGAAATTTGAAAACAGTCGTTTTTACCGTGAATGGCACCAGAACTGGATACAGAGGATCACCAAGATAAGAGGGTGATTAAGTTATGTATTTCGTACTGGCACCCCCGTTGACCCATTCAACGCCACGAAAATTCCATCGCGTGGCTCGCTATCGATCCAACATAGCAGACATGATTGTACTTATTATATATTTTTAATAATCATCTCTCACTGTAATTGTACAGCATGGTGGGTCAAGCAATTACATGAACCCAAGCAAATATTGTTGGTATGTTTCTACATTCTCAAATGCACCATGTACTCGTTCCGTCCAAAAATAAACTAATTTTTAAAATTTTAAATTTATCCCCAAACAAATTAAATTCTATAATCTTATGTACCCTTGGTTCGCATATAAAAAAAATTATCCCTTCAATACCCTACTTACCCAACCACCAATATTATTTTTTTATTAACAGTGGATATTTTGGTCATTAGCTAACTCCTTAGCTCTTTCTTAGGAAGCTAGGAATTGTTTCTTTAGGGATAGAGAGAGTATACATCAAACGTTTTTCCTCGATATGACAAGTGTGTGCGCGCCATGTAGGGTTCGTTCCTATTAAAATCAGGAGCCCGATGTTATGGTTTATGTCCGGGTTTATAAACCAAAATTTGAATATAAAGTTAATTTATGTTTTGAGTATTTATTTTTTTCATAAGAACATGCGTACAAAAGTTTTACCCGTAAATTATTTTTTAATAAATAACAAAGACACCTCGCTTGAACACGTGTTTAATTTAACAAACACAAGTCTTTTGTGTGTACCCGAGAATAACTTTCCGGTCGGTCACCTACTCTTGAGATAAGCTTCCGAACAAAAAATTTTAACTTGTTGTATAAATATTCTATCAAATTTTATTAAGCCTTAGGCTGGATGTTAGGTAGTGGCTTGTCATTTTGTTTGAAAGTTATGTTATATCGAGAATATGTAGGATATACGTGTGTATTCTTTTCATTAGAAAAATGTGATAAATCCTAGAGAATACATCCCGGTAGAATGGTAGATAGAAAAGGTTCATTGTAACCTTGTCTGGAGGAACATCACGGTCAAGCCTAAATTAAAGTCGTCAACGCATAGCTTACCTCTAGAGGCGAAGCTCGGATTGAGACTTAAGGCGACCAGCTTAAGGTAACTGCTACAAGACATGTCGATTGTAAAAAAGTTGCATCACGATCGATTCACGAAAAATTTATATGTCTTGACCATACCAAATAATGTTTTTGTGTATGTTATTTATCATTGGCTACAAAAATAAAAGATTTTTGTATTTTAAAACAAAGTGGAGTGGTAAATCAAGCATTAAGGATTACAAAGAAATGTATATTAGTAGTATATTAAAACAAAGTTGAGTGCTTACAATGTTGTTTGCACGTTTGATCTGTAACGTACTAGCCTGAGAAATATCGTCTGCTCGGGATGCAGAAAAGGATAATATAGCTGCTAACTTGTTTGGGCCTACAGACCTACCCATCCGTTCAAAAAAGAAAACGTATTTTTTTTTGGTTTTATGTTCATCAGTATTATTTAAAAAATTTATAAAATATGCTAAAAAAATTAATCACACATAAAGAACTGAACATGTTTTATCATCTAATAAGAATAAAAATATTATTTTCTAAAAAATTAAATTGGACGAAAAGTCAAACATTATATCTTAAAAGTGAAAAAAAATGTTTATTTCGGTTTATTTCGAGACCGAGGGAGTATGTAGCTATTGTTGCTAGCTTGAGTGGAATCCACTATATCAAAGTGCCTGACATAATCAAGTAAACAAAGGATTAATTACCAGTTATCCATGGTGCCTCTCCCTGTCTCTGCCTCTGCTCACCCGTAATTACAAATCTCATTACAGCGATAAGATAAATAAAACAACGTGTTGTTTGGAATTGCATAAAATTAATTTTGGACTTTTCCAGATTTTATACAGCATTCCGATATATTTAATTCTGCACACCATTTCTGATAGATAGCATGCCAAAATACAATTTTGAGAAAAAAATGTATTTTGATCTTAAACTTAAACCTTTTAACCAACTGAGAAACACTTGAATTGTTATAATGCCATTTCTGAAAGTTATCATTGGTTGCCCAGATGAATTCTCATTAGTCTCCAGAATGTGTCCTTTCGTTTGTAATAATATTCGCTGGTGTCCAGGTTGTGGAAAGTTCAAAGTTCCCATTTTGGTAGCAGCGGTATATATCTCAGCATATCCTACGTTGATCCCCTTCCACTTCGATTGGTCGCAAGGTCGAATCATATGCATGAACCAAACAAAAACAATGCCCAGACTTGTGGTTTATCTTGTACTCCATTTAATTATCAAAATATCGTAAAACAAATGACCAACTTGCTCGAGAATTAACACACAAATACTTTTATTTGACGGCTAGCATGCATGCATGTATACTAGTACCATGGTTACGGCAGCACTACATATTATTCTGGTACAAATGGAAAACGACCTTACTAATGACTATTTATTTTACATAATTATATTAGAGCAATTTTACAGTATACTAAGATGTACTAAAATTTTAGTATAATACTTTTTTATACCTTAGTACTGGGAGTACCAAATTTTATACTAAAATTTCGGTATCTTTTGGTATTTACTCAAGAACCGTAAAATTGCTCATTATACTAAGCAATTTTACGATACTTCAGAAGGTACCTCTTCGTAACTTAGTAACTTAGGTACTAAAAGGTATCGAATTTTATACTAAAATTTTAGTATCTTTTGGTACCTACTCAAGGACCGTAAAATTGCTCATTATATTAAGAAATTTTACGGTACTTGGGTGCCTCTTCGTAATTTAGGTACTAAAAGGTATCAAATTTTATACTAAAATTTTGGTACCAACCGCAAAATTGCTTAATTATATTACTTTACTTATTATTGCTGTCATATACCATTTCAATTATGGATCATCCTGCTTACCTGCTACTCGCAAGCATATATATAGTTTCATCAACCCATTGATGACCATGCACAGATTCTGGCAGATTTTAATTTTTAAGTGGTTTCTTCTGTGATTAGCCTTTACATTTTTAGTAACAAACACTGCAAATCTCTCACCTACGATCAGATCTTGCGTGAATTATGAGTCGATTCAGTGGCCTCATTCACGATTTCCTTGATGCCGAATGCAGCAGCGTTAGCGTGGCCGTCTACGACGGCGACTGCGACGGCGATCCGGCGGACAGCAAGGCTGTGGATGCTCTAGCTATGGCAGAGAAGGTCAGGAAGGCAGCCCGGCAGCTTGGGGCTCTGCTGGATCGCGGCCGGACGGCCGACGACCCGTTTCTGATGATGCTGGCCGGGGACGTTGCGAGAGCGGCGGAGGAAATGGCGGCGCTCCGAGGTGCCGGCCGGCCGGCGTTCCGGCGGGCGGTGGCGCGCCGTCTCAGGGAGGTGGGCTACGACGCCGCGGTGTGCCAGACGAGGTGGCGCGCCACGCGCGACGTTACCGCGGGGAACTACGAGTTCATCGACGTTGTGACCGCGGTCCCCGCCTCCGCCTCCGGGGACACCGGGAAGTCCGCCGCGGAGCCCGCCGCCGGCGAGCAGCGGTACATCGTGGACGTCGGGTTCGCGGCGGAGTTCTTCGTGGCGCGGCCGACGGAGGAGTACCACCGCCTGACGCTGTCCGTCCTCCCGGCCGTCCTGGTCGCCCCTCCCACGGTAGTGCAGAAGGTGGCGGCGCTGGCGGCGAAGGCGGCGCGGCGGTCGCTGAAGAGCCAGGGCCTCACCGTGCCGCCGTGGCGGAAGAAGCGGTTCGTGGCGGCCAAGTGGCTCGGCCCACACCGCCGCGACCGCACAGCCTCGGCCGCCACCGCCCCCGCCGCCGCGGCGTGCCGCACAGTGGGGTTCATGCTAGGACCACCGGTGCAGCCATGGCTGGTAGGGACGTCGTCGTCGCTGCGGGTCTGAGCAGCCAATCCGCATCAAGGGGAATACATATGTATCGGGAACGGAATGTGCGCGCGGCGTGTCGATTGGAGGCCGTCGGCATCAAGGGGAAGGGGGTGGGGTACGTTTTGTCGATCGTCAGTTATCAGAGAAAAATATGGCCTAAAGGTGACAGCGATGATCTAGCTAAGCCAGCTGTATATATGTTCATCCGTGGTTTATACATATGTATGATGAATGTATGTATGTATGTAATTTATCACTGGATGTATGATACTAGTCTTGTGAATTAATTTGCATTTGATGTAGATGGTTTATAATTGTAGATTGGTCATATGTGTGTGTATTTGTTTGTGGTTTTATGGATTAATGACCTACCATGTAGATTCGATCGATGTTCAGCGATGTAATCAACATGGACTGACTAGATTTACGACACTATATTTTTTTATAAATAAATTAAAAATTTTGAATATAATGTATAGGTGATGCATCCGGACAGAGGTAATGTCTAGATGAACTGTATGCATTTTCTCTCTAGGAATTCTTTTTTGGCACAGAGGATGAAAATTTCATGTCCTATATTGTAAAATCTTCATTAATATAAGTGTATTTTTTCATATGACACTAATTTTGTCTACCACTCAATAGACTGGAGAACTAGGACAAAAACAGTTGTATTTACTATGTAGTTGTACAAATTAACACACAAGATAAAAAAAACACCGAACAAAAGTCCAAAAGGCAGAGATAAGAGGTATACAAATATATATATAATTAACTGAAACTATGCCGAAAGTGTGGCATAAAATTTTTGTAGAAAAATAATGTACGAATTGTTAAACAAAGAGGACAATAATGGAACAACTAGTACCGTAACGTTAACACGTAGACCAATCAGAATGTCCGCTGGTCATTTCATTGCAGGCCCATTCGTAATGCAGTTCGAGATATTTACATAAATCTTCAGGCCGCGAGGGGTGCGTTGGTGTCTTGGTGATGGCTCCGTCGGCGATATCATCCTTTGCAGCAGGACCGGCTCTGTGTTTCTAAGAGAGCTAGCCGAACTCGTCATTATAGGTTCTTCAGGCTATAAAATTCATGCATTGTACCAGATTAAGTTAATTTTAATTCTGTAATTAAAATATGTTTTGAAAATTTTCTAAAATTTTTTTCTTAGACCAAATTCTCTTTTAAAATATAAGTGAGCTTAAATTTTTTTTAACCTTCAAACTGAAATTATAAATATGAAAAATAATTTCCACCGGTAAAAATTTCTACATGAACAAAGTATTTCTATTCATAAACATGGTGAATAAATAATATATTTTTATTTATAAACTTTTTACATAAATATGCATAAACTTTACATATTGATAGAATATTTCTTATCATAAACTTTGAGAATAGGTATTCAGAAACTTTAAACACAAATAAAATATTTTTGTTCATAAAATTTATATATAAATGAAATATTTAAATGTAGAATTTTTGTTCGTCAGCTTTGTGCAACATTCAAAATAAATTAGCCTAAAAACACAGTAGTAATATTTAATTTGAGAATTAATTTAGGTGACAAAACTTTAGTGTTAAATTTGTAATCTATTGGCAAACATATTTGATAATGGAAATATAACAAACGACACTTCAAATTTGTGACTAAAATCTAAATTTTAATAATTAATTAGTTGCATGCTAACACAGTGGCTAATCACGCTCGTCGAAAATGCTAGCACTGCCAGAAAGAATTTAAACATTCCTACCATGGGGTCAAACATGGAACCTCCGGTCCCAGGAAGAGCGGCGTATCTAATGCACCACAAAGCGAACCTGCGTTGAAGTTGATCGCAAATTAGATGAGTTCAATTGTGAGACGATTCAGTTTGACGGATGACGGAAACGTTATTCATATTATAATTTATAATAGTAGTAGATATATATTTATATAAGGCATATGATATAAGCAGCCAAATAAACATTAGTAATGTAGTATAGAACCATAAAATTAAAATACTAGAATAGCGTGAACAGCTTAAATTGTTGATTAGAAATACCCGCGTCCATGCTGCACACGGCAGTCGGCCGGCAGACCATGAAATTTAGGGCATCTCCAATGCTAAATGCTTGAGAAGATGCTTAATAATATAATTAACCTAAGCACTGTGCTTAGGAGCCTGCTTAGAGCGTAATCGTTCAATGGTAGAGCGCTGAACAGATGCTTAAAATTATGAAATTGGTTTGCAGCACCAGTCCAAGCACCGATACGCTATAACGCAGGTGCTGCCCCTCTCCATTGTCTATCACCAACCAACAGAAAACACTGCCCGGTCGAGCTCAGCTAGTGCTCATCTTCCTCTCAAATGCTTCTCTGAGCTAGCTCTGTTAGATTAATTGATTTCATCTATAAAAATACATTACGAATTTAAACCCTAATCAATACATGATCACCGATTAATTCAAATGCGGAAAACTAAATAAACCTGCAGATGAAGCCATCTGTTTCCCTTCTTTTCTTTCCTTCAATGTTGTCTTCTTCCTTCGTCTCCGGCGAGATTAGATCGCCGGTGATCTGTTTTGAATGTCCGACCTTCGGGTCTCCAACGGCACTGCCCTGGAATCACCGCAGGAAACCCTTCCAGCGCGTCTCTGATCGGGAGAGATTGATTTCGAATTTTTGGTTGCGAGAATAAGCGACACGAGCGTCCCCGTGGGCTCCTCTTCTTTTATATAGCACTGGTGGGCTTCGAGGGCTTTTCCTAATCCGATTCTGACCCGTAACCACCGATCGCAGTTACGGCCCATGAGGGTTACGAATTTTAGAGTTAGAGATAGATTACGGATAGGACTACGGTGGTTATATCCTTTCCTAAATATCGGCTAACCGATAAATCAACCAACATTCTTCTCTTGATTTAGAGGTTAATTACGAGTCCATCATATAATACAGCTCCCTAAATCAATGTGTCACAACAACATTTCGCATCATTGAGACGACAAGACTTATAGTTCACAATATCATACAAATAAACTCTTGATTAATTAAGCGGGTGTTGATTGAACTTAATTGCCCCGGTTTCTAGGATGTTTATTCAAGGTCATTACACAATCCTATGTTGGCCACATGTTCTTTGAACAAGTTAGGAGGTAACCCTTTAGTTAACGGATCCGCAAGCATTGATTTAGTGTTTATGTATTCAATTTTGATTGTTTGATCCTGTACTCTATCTTTCACAACATGGTATTTAATGTCAATGTGTTTAGCAGCTTCACTTGACTTGTTGTTACTCGTATAGAAAACTGCGGTCTCATTGTCGCAGTATATTGTCAGTGGTCTTTCAATGCTGTCAACCACTTGTAATCCCGAAATAAAATTTTTAAGCCATACAGCCTGCCCCGTTGCGTGATAACATGCCACAAATTCTGTCTGCATTGTCGACGATGCAGTCAGTGTTTGTTTAGTACTTTTTCATGAAATGGCTCCCCCGCACAAGTGAATATATATCCAGAAGTAGATTTCTTGGTATCTAAACATCCTGCGAAGTCAGCATCTGAATAGCCTGTAACTTCAAGCTTATCAGATTTTCTGTATGTGAGCATGTAATATTTAGTTCCTTGCAAATAACGCAATACTTTCTTTACTGCCTTCCAGTGGTCCATACCTGGTTTAGACAGATATCTGCCAAGCATCCCGGTTACAAACGCCAAGTCTGGTCGCATACAAACTTGAGCATGCATTAAGCTTCCGACAGCTGAAGCATATGGTACCTTAGTCATTTCTTTTTCTTCTAATTCATTTATCGGACTTTGGAATGAACCAAATTTGTCCCCTTTCATTATTAGAGCAGGTGATGTTGAGCATTTGCTCATATTATATCTTTCCAATACTCTGGAAATATATGATTTCTGTGATAATCCTAGCACCCCTTTGGACCTGTCTCGGTGAATCTCAATACCCAAAACGTATGATGCATCACCGAGATCTTTCATATCAAATTTCGATGACAAAAATTCCTTGGTTTCTCGCAGCAGATTCTTGTCACTGCTTGCTAATAAAATGTCATCTACATAGAGTACTAGTATAATGAATTTCCCACCTTTAATTTTGGTATAAATGTAGTTGTCCACCTTATTTTCCTTAAATCCGAATTTCTTGATAATTTCATCGAACTTAAGGTTGCATTGCCTTGACGCATGTTTAAGTCCATAGATGGATTTCATAAGTTTGCATCCCATATGGCTCTTTTCTTCTACAACAAAACCTTCCGGTTGAGCCATTTAAACATTTTCATTTAAGTTGCCATTTAGAAATGTCGTTTTCACATTCATTTGATGGAGTTCTAAATCATAATGTGCTACTAGAGCTATGATAATTCTGAATGTGTCTTTCCTAGAGATAGGAGAAAACGTTTCATTGTAATCAATTCCTTTTCTCTGCGAAAAACCCTTCGCCACAAGTTTTGCTTTGAATCGTTCGATATTTCCTTTGGAGTCCAATTTAGTTTTGTAGACCCATTTGTAGCCTACTGTTTTTACTTCTTTAGGAATTTCCACTAGATCCTACACTTTATTTTGACTCATTGATTTGGGTTCATCTTCCATGGCTTGAATCCATTTGGATGAATTTTGACTGCTTATGGCTTCTTTGAATGAGGTGGGATCGTCTACCTTCCCAATATCTTCACCCATATAAATTTCATAATAACCAGGGATGGCAGATCTTCTGTTCCGTTGTGATCGTCTTAATTCTTGATTTTCATTATTGACCATAGATGGTTCAGGATCAGGTTGCGAAATTTCTTCTTCATTATGTATCACAGGACTCTGTTGAGGCTCATTATTTTCATGGGTTTCAATATTTTCCTCAGCAGTAGCCGTAGCGCCAACAGTGGGAACTATAGTTTGTGGTACATTATGAAAAATAGGGACATTATTCTCTTAGATTTTCGGAGGAGAAGAAACACTCACCCGAATTTCCTCAAGATTAATTTCCCTTTCCTGTGAACTCCCCGTTTCATAATTTTCCAAGAAGACAACGTGTCTGGTTTCTACAAATCTAGTGACACGGTCTGGACAGTAAAATCGATATCCCGTAGAATCCATAGATAACCGATAAAATGATAGCTCACAGTCTTGGGGTCTAATTTCTTTAATTGGGGGTTGAATAATTTCGCTTTTGCACGGCAGCCCCACACTTTCAAATAATTTAATGTCGGTTTTCTTCCGGTCCACAGTTCATATGGAGTTTTTGGCACGGACTTGCTTGGAACTCTGTTTAGTATGTGTGCAGCCGTTTTTAATGCCTCAATCCATAATTTATTTGCTAAGTTGGAGTGACTAAGCATGCTCCGCACCATCTCCATGAGTATGCGACTGCGTCTTTCTGCCACTCCATTTTGTTGAGGCTCCCCAGACATGGAATATTGTGCAATAATCCCATGAATCTGAAGATATTGAGCAAATGGACCAGGACTTTGCCCAAATGGAGCATGTTTCCCATAGTATTCACCACCACGGTCTGATCTCACTATTTTAATTTTCGTGTTGTGCTGGTTTTCAACTTCTGCTTTGAATATTTTGAATTTTTCGAGAGATTCAGAACGATCGCTTATGGGCTAAATATATCTATAACAGGAGTAATCATCCGTAAATGTAATGAATGAATCAAAACCATCTACAGATGTCACTGGGAACGGTCCACAAATATCAGTGTGAATTATTTCTAGTGGACTCGTGCTCCTAGTGGCTCCTTTCTTAATTGATTTAGCAAATTTTCCTTTAACGCAATCTATGCAATGATCAGCGTCAGAAAAATCTAAGGGGAGTAATAATTCTTCTTTAATGAGACGTTCGATTCTCCCCCTAGAAATGTGGCCTAAGCGACCGTGCCACAATTTCGATGAAGTCTCATTTTTATCATTGCAGGCATTTATGACATTCATCACAGTATGATCCAAAGAGAGCAATTAGAGTTTGTCTCGCACGAAGGCAACACCAATTACTTTATTTAGATGCTTAATGTAACAAGTTCTCTTGGAAAAATAGCAGTCATATCCTGACTCTGCTAGGACTCTAACTGAAATAAGATTTCTTTTAACGGAAGGAGCAACTAAGACATTATTAAGTATTAAATTGTAGCCACTGGGAAGCTTGAGTGTGAGGTCTCCAACAGCCTAAACTTCAATCTCCGCTCCATCAGCTACTCTTAGGATGTGCTCAACCTTTCTTAGCATCTGGACGCCATTCAATCCCTGTAATGAATTAGTGACGTGCACAGTGGCACCTAAGTCAACCTACCAAGAGTTATGGGAAGACTCAATAAATTAGGATTCTTAACATTAGATATTTTATTAATCTCATTTATAATTTTTCCCGGTCAATTAGTCCTTAAAGCGAGGACAGTTCCTGTGCCAATAGCACATAAGGTGATGTGAGGATTATTAAATTTTAGCCCAGCTGAAGCTTGAGGGCTTGGTTGAGCAGCCTTATTCCCTCCTTGTTTCTGAGGGTGGTGTGACTTGCCCTTTTTTTTTATCAAAATAATATATGTATAAAATGAATGGTTCCCCAAATCTAGTCACCGTTGGGCAGAAAAGATTTAGAAAATATTAAAATAAACCCTTAATTACATCACCGTTGGGCAGAAATAATCAAGGAAAAATTAATCATATTTAAAATGATGTGAAACCATAAATAACGTTGGTCAATAAATAATTTCACATCATGAATTCTTTCCAGCAAACTTCCCGTTGGTTCCATTTGACTAGAAATGATTTTTTTTTGAATGATCAAATATATTTTTATCAATTTTTCACTAATTTTAAATGGCCCAGGAAACAATATAAAATAATGAATTCTTTCTAGCCAACTTCCTGTTGGTTCCATTTGACTAGAAATAATTTTCTACATAATTAAATATATGTTATTATTTTTTTAAAAAGTAATTTTAAATGACACAAAAGGAATAAAAGAGTAATTTATGTAATTTTAAAGGAAAGTTAATGATAAATAAATTTAAAATTGGCCCAGGAAGGATAAAAGAATTTATGCAAAAAAAAGCAATTAAATATATATTCTAATTTAAAGTTAAAGTTGGCCCATATTATTACCGAGTCAGGCCACATGGTCGGCCGGCCCGTAAGGCGATGCGCGCATGACGTCGGCCCAGTTAACCGTGACGGCCCATTAGCGGCAGCGGTCTAGGAATTTATTTATTTATTTATTTTTATTAGCATTCTTGTAACCGTCCGATCTGATCGGACGGCTCAGATCCGGCGCGGCATGGATCAAAACTCCCATTGTGCGCGCCCGGAGGCGGCGGCTACGCCCAAGCCGGCAGCTTCATTCCCATCAGCGCGATGGACCGGCTGACAGTGGCGGCGCGCGCGGTGAAGCCAGCGCGGCCGAAGAGAGCCGAGACGACTGCGACCGCACGTGCACGCGCACGGGCAAAGCTCGCACGGCGCAGCGGCGGTGTTGGCGGCCGCGCGCGCTCGCGTACGTGCGCACAGGCAAAACCCGCACGGCACAGCGGCGGCGACGACGACCAAGCTCACACACTCGTGGACGCACGTGGGGGCAGAGCCCTCACGGTGCGACGGCAGCGGCGGCTAATTTCCTGGTACGACAATAGCAGCAATCATGGCGGCGACACGCAGTGGCCGAAGCCCACGCGACGGCGACGACGACGACGACTACCACCCAAGTAAATTCTTCAATCTGGAAGAAAATCTCGTTTTTGTTTTTTGCTTGATTGAATTTTGAGAATTTCGCCTATTAGATTGAATTGGGTCTCAAATAATTTTTATGGTTTCCAGTGACATGCGTAATAAAAATTATTCTTGCACAATGCACAGTAAGTAAAGGACGAACCCTAATACAATCTAACAGAAGAACATGCATAAAAATTGTTTATTGAATTCACAGTAATCAGAGACTAAAACTTAGATTAATTAATGGGACCATATATGATTAGGATCAGCTCTGATACCACATGTTAGATTAATTGATTTCATCTATAAAAATAGATTACGAATTTAAACCCTAATCAATAAATGATCACCGATTAATTCAAATGCGGAAAACTAAATAAACCTGCAGATGAAACCATTTGTTTCCCTTCTTTTCTTTTCTTCAATTGTGTCTTCTTTCCTTCGTCTCCGGTGAGATTAGATCGCCGGTGATCTGTTTTGAATCTCCGACCTTCGGGTCTCCAACGGCACTGTCCTGGAATCACCGCACGAAACCCTTCTAGCGCGTCTCTGATCGGGAGAGATTGATTTCGAATTTTTGGTTGCGAGAATAAGCGACACGAGCGTCCCCGTGGGCTCCTCTTCTTTTATATAGCACTGCTGGGTCTCGGGGGCTTTTCCTAATCCACTTCTGACCCGTAACCATCGATCGCAGTTACGGCTCATGAGGGTTACGAATTTTAGAGTTAGAGATAGATTACGGATAGGATTACGGTGGTTATATCCTTTCCTAAATATCGGCTAATCGATAAATCAACCAACAAGCTCTCCCCTGGTGCTCCCCGCAGCAGGTCATCCTCCTCGACGGTGCCCCATCCCCAGCTCTCCTCCTGATGCTCCCCTCATTCCTCCGCTGGAGATGGCTGGATCTAGGAGGTGGATGAAAGAGGTTCGGTGGCAAGAGGCGGTCCGCGGCAGGCCCACGCTGGAGTCCGGGATGGTCGTCGTCATCGTCGATGGCAGCGGCAGAAGAGAGGTTCAGTGGGACCCGAAATCACCGGCGAGGGCGAGCAGAGAGGGGCCCGCCAGACGGCGAGGGATCAGGTCTAGTTCCCCTTTCCCCTTCCTCTTCATTTTTGAAAGTGCATCTAGCCTTCTAATTTGTTTTGGTGATTAATGACAATCAAATGATAAGGACTAATGATGTGTGTGAGAATGTGAAGGTATAAATAGTCCTCATGAAAAAGTTGTTGTTGCGCCGCCCACGTGAAAAGAGAAGTAAAATCGGTATATTCGTGTTGGCGAGTGTATTTACTTTCAATTTGAGTCAATTAGGAATGCCGTACTATAAAGAGGGGTGCGCAAATGAAATCTAGGAATGAATCCGGTGCTTGGAAATATTTTTGAAGTACATCTTTTGCTATCTTTTTAAAGTTGTGCTGGAATCTACAGAAGTCCAAAAGGCAGAGGTAAGGGATAAACAAATATAATTAACTGAAACTATGCCGAAAGTGTGGCATAATATTTTTATAGAAAAAATAATGTACGAATTGTTAAACAAAGAGGACAATAATGGAATAACTAGTACCGCAACGTTAACACGTAGACCAATCAGAATGTCCGATGGTCATTTCATTGCAGGCCCGTTCGTAATGCAGTTCGAGATATTTAGGCCTTGTTTACTTTTAAAAAAACTTTTCAAAACCATCACATCGAACACATCGAATTTTTAGACACCTAAATAAAGCATTAAACATAGATGAATCAAAAAACTAATTTTACAGTTATGAAAGAAATCCTAAGATGAATCTTTTGAGCCTAATTAGCCTATGATTAGCCATAAGTGCTACAGTAACCAACATGTGCTAATGATGGATTAATTAGGCTCAAAAGATTCGTCTCGCGGTTTCTAAGCTAGCCGTGAAATTCGTTTTTTCATTCATTTCCGAAAACCCCTTCCGATATCCGATCAAACATTGACGTAACACTTCTCTCAAAAGTTTTCTCAATCTAAACACCACCTTACATAAAAGTGTTCTCAATCTCAACACCACTTACATAAGGTGGTGTTTAGTTGCCAACATTTTTTGGCAAAAACATCACATCAAACGTTTGACCAGATGTCGGAAGGGGTTTTTGGACACGAATGAAAAAACGAATTTCACTAGCCTAGAAACAGCGAGACGAATCTTTTGAGCCTAATTAATCCGTCATTAGCACAGGTTGCTTACTGTAACACTTATGGCTAATCATGGACTAATTAGGCTCAAAAGATTCGTCTCAAGATTTTTTCCATAGCTGTGCAATTAGTTTTTGGTTCATCTATGTTGAATGCTTTATTTAGGTGTCTAAAAATTCGATGTGATGTTTTTGGAAAAAATTTTTGGAACTAAACAATGCCTAAATCTTCAGGCCGCGAGGGGTGCGTTGGTGATGGCTCCGTCGGCGACATCATCCTTTGCAGCAGAACCGGCTCTGTGTTTCTAAGGGAGTTAGCCGAACTCGTAATCATAGGTTCTCCAGGCTATATTTTATATACTAGAAAAAATATCCATGCATTGAACCAGACTAAGATATTTTAATTCTGTAATTAAAATAAGTTTTGAAAACCTTCTCAACATTTTTTCGTAGACTAAATTCTCTTTTAAAATAAATGTGAGCTTAAATTTTTTTAACCTTCAAACTGCGATTATAAATATGAAAAACAATTTCCATTGGTAAAATTTATACATGAACAAAGTATTTCCATAAATAAAATATTTTAACTCATAAAATTTTACATAAATATGCATAAACTTTACATATATATAAAATATTTCTTATCATAAACTTTGTCCATAGGTATTCAGAAACTTTAAACATAAATATAATATTTTTTATAAAATTTATACATAAATAAAATATTTAAATATAGAATTTTTGTTCGTCAACCTTGTGCAACAATCAAAATAAATTACCCTAAAACCATAATAGTAATATTTAATTTGAGAATTTATTTAGGTGATAAAAATTTGGTGTTAAAATTACAATCTATTGTCAAACATATTTGATAATAAATAAAAAATATAACAAACGGCACTATAAATCTGAGACTAAAATCTAATTTTTTAATTAATTAGTTGCATGCTAACACAGTGGCTAATCACGCTCGTGGAAAATGCTAGCGCTGCCAAAAAAGAATTTAAACATGCCTACCTTGGGGTCAAACATGGAACCTGCCGTCCCAGTAAGAGCGGCTTATCTACTGCCCCATAAAGCGGACTTGCATTGAAGTTGATCGCAAATTTGATGAGTGTTGACATAAAAAAGATAATGTGTCACACACGTAGACCTGTAATTCTTTCTTATATCGCTCCAATACAGCACCTAAATTTTTAGAATGCACGGGTGTGGCAGTCAGTTTGATCGTGCACCTAACAAGATTAAGAATAAAATAAGCAGATCGGCTCGGCTATCGAGCCAATAGGTAACTGAGAACTCCACCTTTCGGATGTTGATGTCGTAATGTTTAGTCGATAAGCTAATCGATCGGCTAGAGATCTGATACAGATACACTTGAATAATTAAATAAACAATGAATCATGTGTTACGATCGGCCAAAAGCATCTAACATATAATTCTCTTAAGCTGATGTAATACAAAATAATTAATGATCTAAATAAGCAAAGCCAATTGGTTTAGAAATAATAGAGTAATGCAATCGACTACTATATTAATGTAAATATAATAAGCATGTATGTTGGCAAAGATCATTGGCTATAACCAACTGATGGTTGAATAAGATCTATAAAATATCTAGCCTAATTTACCAGGAGTAATCTTAGAAGATCGGACCAAACCGAGACAATTCGAGATTATGCATAGATATGTCAGGCTAGATGCTAAACAGATCTAGATCGCTATTAAGCCGATGAGCTGATGACTGATAACTTATCGGCTGGTACTCCGATAAAACAATGAGCAAAATACATTGACCTGGTATAAACTATTTAACAAACGCAATCTAATAGATTAGACCGAACCGAGGCAGTATTAGATTGAATATATCAAATAGCAATGAAACCAAAGTATATCACCCGAAGTGGTTAACCAGATCAACTCAAGTTATGCAAGTAACCTAAGCTAAAACTAATGCGATAACTGACAACCGTGCTAGTAGATCAAGAGATTGACCGAACTGATATAGTTTTGATCTAGCCGATACGATTACCATGGCAGGCGAAATGTAGGACATACCTCTCCGCCGAAGATTGAAGCGACACGGTACCGTGTCAGGTGCCAAGTTCCGCCGGTCATAAACCTTGGTGAGGAGGATGACGATGCGCCGAGAGTAATTGATCTATATTATATAGATGTTGATACTTTTACAATGACCTAGACAAACATATTTATATCCATGGGTGGATAGTAGTCCATGTCGAATACGACACATTATTCCTAATAGATAAAGAAAATAACAAATCCTACTTGGACTCTAATTACGGTCGTATTGCATACGAAAAGGAAATAATAAGTCTCAATCGGACTCTAACCCTAGGTACAAAGGAAAAATACTAAACTAACTCTAATTAATCGATAAAATTACACCTTCATGCCTTGGACTTAATGATTCCCTTTTCAATTTGGACTTTTCTGGATAAAATTATCATCTGCTGACGCATCATTTCCTTATCTGAATTCATTAAGGAATTTTTACCAAATTTTGGTGTTAACAATGAGTCAATTGTTAGGCGATTTAGTTTGACAGATGAAGGAAACTTTATTCATTTTTATAATAGTAGTAGATATATATATTTATATAAGACATGACATAAGCACATAAATAAATATTACTAATGTAGTATGAAACCGTGAAATTAAAGTAGTAAAACTTCATTTTGTTGATGAGAAATACTCGCGCCCACGCTGCACACGGCAGTGATCAGCAGACCGTAGCTACAATTCGGAGACTTTGTGGGCAAACAAGCAGAGACAAGAGGTAGGGGACAGGGGGCCGGAAGCGTAGGCTACGACCGACGTAGCGGCAGTTCCGGCCGAAGCGCGATGCAGTTGCAGTTGACAGTGGTGCCGAGTAGGGCAGGCACGCACGTTGGTAGCGACGTGTTCTCGTGGGCGCCTGAACTGAAGCTACTCATGAGCCGATCAGAAGCCCTATGCATTGTATGAGTAGGATACGGTGAATCCCATGTACAACGCATATGTCGACGTATTGCAGGCGCGCTACCCGGTCGTGTGAGGGTAGGAGGGTAATGGGCCACCACCTCTGGTGGGCCAAAGCCGGCCATGCCTCGCAGCTAGCACCACATATTGCCTTCCCCTTAAGTTCATCCCTATATATGCCGCCCTCGTGGTTCTCTTCTCCTACGACTCCACGTTCGGTTCCCACTTCAACCGTCGATACAGTCGCATCCAACCTCTTTCCTCGCTCCCCTCTGCCTCTGCCAACTACAAGTGTCTATATATACTCTTTGGATCCAAGAGGACTAGCTATGCCCCCCTGCTGCAGGATAAGATCTAGCATTTTCGTCTGCTAGCATTCTTATCACTAGTCGCCGTCCTATGAATTGCACAAATTAAATATTCTCTTTTTTTTGTTTGAGTAGGTCATTTTTTATCAGATATTTCATTGTATCTTTTTGAATATTTAAATTCCAAGTATTGTCCATCGATATTGTAATCTTATGTGTAGATTATATTAAAGTAATAACCATATGTATGAATAGATTATTTTGGTGACAGGCCAAAATGTATGCCAGTCACGTATTACTTATTAGCGGTAACGGGCCAAACCATACGCAGTTGCCTGTGACGGGATCCGTCACTGTTGGGCATCATATTTGTAGGGATCTGTAGCTGTGGTCGGTAATAATTACTAAAAGAATGTTGGTAACGTGATCGGTGAAAAATTAATTGATTAATATATTATTACTAGTGTACTAATCCAACCAATGTAATACGAAATAAAAAAAATGTAGCAACAGTTTATATGTTTGTATTAACGTAGGAATAAACTTGTATCTGGTTCTCACTTTTCATCCGTTGGTCTATCCCATGACAATATAACTTCTGCTATTGTACCGTCATTAGCATTTATAGTTCACAGAATTCCCCGGTTCCTCCCATATCCTCAAAATCACCCTTCCCATACGCAGGAGAATATCAGAGGAGGTTCATCGGCGACGCCGTGTTCACTGAGATATCTGATCCAGTTATAGCAAAGATGATGGAGATGCACAACAGGAAGGTACCGGGGTTATCTTTAGGGTTAAAAGAGAAGTGAAACGACGTATTTACAAACATAAAATAATTTACGAATAAAACTTTTATATACGTGTTCATGGTGATCTAAAAGCTAAAGTTATAAATTAAAATTCGGCGAAAAACACTCAAAATCAACTCAAAAGTTAAGGTTAAAAAATCAAATTTTTGGCTCTAAGTGTAACGTACCTAGTGCCAAGCATAACGTACCCAAAGCAAAAAGCATAACGTACCCAAAGCCAAAAGATTAGGGTATAATGTCTCGGTAGGTGGCTCGTTTCTATAGCGTTGCTGCTGCAACAGACCACATTGTCCAACCCAGAAATCAGGAGTAATCAGCTAGCAAATCTGATACTCCATTCTTATTTGCTTGCCTTGTTTCTTGGATTATATGCTTCTGATACAATCTTCTGAACTCCACTATATTTCTATTCTTGAATACACCACCAATTTCAGTAATTTTCTCACTATAGATACTTTGTTGAATCTAGCTTTGCATTGGTACTGACCTTTTCTGAATACTTCATAATGGTAGTCTGTAGCGTATGCTAGGTTTTAGTGAAAACATCTTGCATCTTATTATGTACGAATGGTGAGTTTTGTTGACTGCTTCAGTCAGCATTCCTGTTTGTATTTATAGGTTAAGTTAATACACACTAGCACGGGATTGCTCATCTCTAATGGGCTAAAAGTATCATCTCTATCGAGTACAGCCCCCCGTCAGTCAACAAAGGTCACTGATAGGTGATAACATCTCAATCGGGCACGAGGCCATCATTGATAGATCTTATCTCAATCGGGCCAAACGAAAAGTCCGTCGGTGATAAGATTGACCAAACGGTCCGAGTCATACCTAGCCCGTCACAGATAGCCTATCTCAATCGGGTGAACTAACCAGCTTGTCATAGATAAGAACTTATCTCTATCGGGCAAAGAAAATAGCGTGTCACAGATAGATTTGACCCATGTGAGAGTCAAAATTGACCTGACTCGTATGACCTTATCTCTATCGGGCTCAAACTTTTTGCCCATCACACATGACGATATCTCTACCGGTCTATTATTGAGCCCGTCACATATGACACTATCTGTAACGGGCATGACTAATACGCCCGTCAGTGATGAGTAGTTAAGGAAAAAAAATTGTATTTTTGGCTAGCCTTAGGCATTTGCTAGCCACACCCGCTGCGAAAATGGCATTTATACAGATTTAATCCTACCAACCCAGATTTCAGACCATTCCCGTAACATATATACAGATTCCCATCACAGATATACACATTTGAGTCCATTCACATATTCCATCATGGCAAAAGCAATTCACAAAATATTATATATATACATTCACATCCTTTTTGGCCATCCAAAGCAAGTTATAAACTGAAACAAGTTTAGATGTAATCAATTAGTAACTAAGACATTATATAATCCAACATAACAAATAGTACATATTGGATCGACTTAAGTGCAGTAATTGTTGAAGCTTTGGAATTTTTGTCGCAAGTATTAGACTTAATTACAACTCTTGTTCAATACAATTCAACGAATATATAATTACACAATTAGATGTTTGTGGCAAGCATTGGAAATGTTGAAGCATTCAGAGACGAATTAGCTAGCTCTTGACTCTAAACATTCCCTTGCTTGACAACATATCATCAAGTATGAATCATGCTATCTCCTCTCTAATGATATCGAAGTTGTTTTCCAGTATCTTTGAAAGTTTATCCTGCATGCGAGATGCCAAGGTAGTGTACATACGTTGCGAGTTGTCGTACTACGTACATAATAAACAACCGAAGCACACACCTCAAGGTCGAGCAATGCCACCTTGTCTGCGAAGCTTCTCATGTTATGGCAGACGTGGAACCCACATTAGTCACCAGTTTGTTGACGTATTGGGAAGTCTTTCCTTGTGACCAAGTGTGGGATGCCCGTCCTTATGCCTTCTGCCTTTTGCCATGTATAGGTCCCATAGATCTCTAATGACTATGGCGATGAAGCGTGGAGGCCTGAGGAATGGTTGTATATCGAGTTGCCCCATCATAGAGGTGCCTCTATTCTTCCTCCTTGCATTAGATCTCTCCATGTAGTTCCCGTGCAACTCCTTCCATGCGTCGCCCATCTTCGCACACACGTCGTCCCCGACCAACGACATGTAGTTGGCTCCTTGCCGAGATCTAGCTTCTTAGGAGCTAGGAGCGTCCCTTGCACCTTGACTCTTCCCTTCCCCATTGAAGTACCTTTTTTTCAGGGTATCAACCATGGGTGGGGAAGATTTCGCCATCTTCAGCTTCTTGGCAGGCCGGGAGAGGTGTGCAAGACTGTCTACCTCTGTACCATCTCCACCAAAATCAGTATCATACTATAATTGGGGATCTTCAATGGCAGTAGGGGCAGATACAAGAGTTGGAGGGGGTGGCGGCGGCGGCGGACGAGTACTTGGAGTTGGCCTAGGTGTTACATTGATCTGAATGTTGTCCTTTGGCCATTGAATGAACGTCCCACTTGCAGATCCAAGTGTCAGAATCTCGTCATTCGGTGGGTGCGGGAGAGTGAAGACAACCCAATCGGGCTTCACTAAGTCCACCTGGACTTTGGCTTTCTAGCTAGCAGTTGGGCCCCATGTACTCGGGTCTCTGGCGTAGGCTTGAACCAGTGTTAGCCTAAACGGTAAACGCTAGTTGGACGGTTACCCACTGTCTAGCGTTTAAACGAATTAAACGCCGTTTAAACGGATTAAACGTTTTAAACGGTATTTCTACTTTTTGCACAAAAATACACGATCTAAAATAATATCTAATGTATCACATATTTTGTTCATGATTCTAAAAGCAACAAATGTGAGAATGAGACGAGGCATACCTTATTTTGCTATGAAAATGTGAAACATCCAAGGAGTGGAGTTGTGGAGGCCATTACCTAAATTGAGTGGAGTTGTGCCGACCATGAGGAGGAACAGAGGGGCGACGCCGCGCCGACCGTGAGGAGAGGAGCAGAGGGGCGACGCCACGCCGTTCGTGGGGAGAGGAGAAGCAAAGGGGAGGCACCGTTGGTCCGCTGCTCCGACCGTGAGAGGAGGCGGTGCAGAGGGGGCGCTGCCGCCACCTGTTGGGAGAGAAGCAGATTGAGGCGTCAGCTCGTCGCCATGCCAGCCGTGGGGAGAGGAGGAGGCGGAGCAGAGGACACGCCGCCGCCCTAGTCATGAGGAGAGGTCGGGAGGAGTAGCAGTGCGGAGGCACCGCCGCGGCCATGCCGGCATGAGGATGAGATGAGAAAAACGCAGAAAAGTGAATCTGTGTGAGGGAAGGAGGAAAAACGTCCGTGCGCCGGCTAAAAAATTATAATCGCACTTTTTTTTTGGCGACGCGGTTCTGGCTATAAAATTTTTGTTTGCCGAAACACCGTTTAACTCCTCTCTCCCACCGTTTAGACGGGCCGAATAGCGTTTGGTTTAGCCTGTTTAAATGGTTTCGGCCCGTTTAACGGCCGGCCCGTTTAAATCACTGTTTAGGCCCTAAACGAGATAGTTTGCCTCCGTCTACCGTTTAGACGCCGTTTAAACGGCCTAAACGGCCGTTTAGGCGAACACTAGCTTGAACGCACGACCCTCCGCGGCAGGAATTGCCACTCCTTGTGCCACCTTAACGACTAGGGTGCACGGGGTGGGTTCCTACAATAGATTCGCTCGTGCTATTACAATATGTCATAGTGCATTGTAGTGCTAAGATACAAAAAGAAATCTGTGTTGGTTGTACCGTTATGTGGTCCACTGCCATGGGGACCGCTGGTTGTTCAGCCGCCACCTCAGTTGATGCGCAGCTGCTACGCCTCTTTGTCGGGCTCGTCCTTAGTAAGAGAGTGGGAGCAGGCTCGCTTTCCCTTAAGCGTGCCTTGACCTGAGCCTCAACTTGTAGGAGCTTCGAGTTGAACTCTTCTCTGAGCTCATTTCTAATCTCCTATCGAATCTGTTCCTTATGACTTCCTTTTTTTGCGCCTTCGAGGTCTTGTGCCTCCTGTATTGCGACCAGCATTCGGGAAACCCGAACTTCCATGGAATGGTGGCACCAATACCCCATGTCCTTCCACGATGTTCTTCCGTTGCCAACGCATTACTAAGTATGTCATCCTCGAGTCTTTGTGAGCACGTCGATTGGGAGGATTGCCGATCAGCAGACAGATCCACCTAGAGTAACGTTGCTTGTAGTGAAATGAAGAGGACGATACAATGAAATTAAACTATATATATGTCTTAAACTTACGATCTTCTGGTAAACCGCCTGATCTTTGGCATTTGGGAATGCATGTGTTCCATCCCTATTCTTCTTCACCCTAGCCCTTTCCCAGTTCCTTGTTCGGGTGCTCGGGATATCACCAAAAATAGGAGGGGTGTTAGCTTCTGCAGCAGCTTCATCCTCCTTGATCCATTCCACCATTTTCCCGGCATACCCTGTAGTCCCTAGTCGATGCGGGTGAATGTTTCTTGCTTCTAGGTTCCTATAGGCGTCCCTTTTTGCCCGAGACTCAGGCGTTGACTTGGGGGCATGAAACTGTTCCCACACTTCCTTGGTGATGAACGGGTAATTCCCGTACAGTTCGACCTGGGCGGGGTTGAGGATGAACTCGGTCACTAGCATGGTATTGAAGTTTTTCCACAAGTTGCTCATCTTGCGGATAGCCCGCTTCTTGAGTCTCAGCTCGGCCTCTCCGGGGAACTCGAAACTTTCCTTGAACTGCTTTCAGGCCTCCTCTTTTTTTGACTGTGGGACCTGATCAATGTGGTCCTTCGTAATCGTGAAGTTTCGCCTACCTAGGACTCCGCATATAGTTGAAAACTTCTTCACCGCTTTTGCAGGAGGGTAGGAAGTCCGATATCATCCACCTCCGTTATGGTGTAGACTTCCTTAGGAATCCTATTCTGGCTTCTACGAGCCAGGCTCGCTGTTGTCCCACTAGTAGTCGACTATTCTTGTTGCGTCATTTTCTGTATAACTGCTGTACAACAAGATTGTTAAAACCGAGTAGACCGTTGTATGAAAGGACCTAGATATAACTTAATAGCTGGTACTATTGCGTGTCCAATAGCTTGTACGAACTCATAGTATTATACTAAGTCACTACATACAATAATCTATCACTACATTTAAGTTTATATAACTAATAGTTAAATTCCCCCATAATCTAAAATGATTCATATACATTGTGTACGACAGTTATTACAGGGTAACTAATGATGTCTCCGTGATGTAAATTCAGACCGTTCGCTACTAGGACGTAAATATTGCGTTGAGCTCACGTGACATGTGTGCACATGTCTTCAGATTTCTTTGAATTGTTCGATATGTTTCTCCCTCAAGACGTGTGCACGCCTGCCATGATGAAGCTCAACAAGATGTTTATGTACTACCAGCGAAAGGTCATAGTTTCCACCACGGAGTGTACATTAACTAGCCTATAATAACTGCAGTTACAATGCTATCTACTTGACATCTCCACATAAACCTTGGAGTGAGCAGATGCAATATTTTTCTTTCGCCTTAGCATGCTAGTCAACTTCAGCCTAAGATGTGCCCGTTGAACCACACGAAGGCAGCAACCAAATGTGTGAAACATCTTAGGAGACTAGACCAAATGAGCTAAAGGTTGAAATATATCAATTATATATATATATATATATATATATATATATATCATTTTGAGACAGTCATACATATATGTAGCAATTCGAGAACAATTCATATATAGCGATTGGAGAATAAACATTCATAATTATAAATCAATTCAAGAACAAGTGCTCCGATCGAAATATGTCAATTGGAGAACAGGCATTCATATCCACATTCAATTTGAGATGCATTCATCTATATAGCATTCGGTGAGCGAGCATCGGGAAGGGTTCACCTGAGATAGGGAGGGAAGGCGGTGTCTGGGGAGTCGGTCGCCGGTGCCGGGGAGGGCAGCAGTCGCGGCGTCGGGGCCGGGGGGGGGGGTGCGACGGTGTCGGGGAGGGGAGGTGGTCCTCGACTATAGGCAAGCGGCGTCGTCGGGGAGTGCGGCGGCGGTGGTGTCAGGGAGTCGGTCACCGGTTCGTGGGGCGGGCCGATGGCGGCGTCGGTCTCGGGTAGCGGGGAGGGAAGGTGGTCGCTGGGTTGAGGAGGGGCGGCGCTTTCGTCGAGGAGGGCATCGACAGTAGACAGGGGTAGATCCATGTGTCAGTGGCGACGGCAGGGTAGATCTGCATCGGGCAACTAAGACTGAGCATGAGAGTGCGAGGGATTCTGCCTTGGTAAGGGATAATGGGCCCATCAGAGATAATTTCATCTCTATCGGACTCCCTATTTTGGATAATTTAGAGATAGCCTTGGTAAGGGTTTACTATGTTCTCTATTTGGATAATTTAAAATTGCAGTTACGTTTACAAAAAATAATTTCAATTACATTTACAACTGCTATTAATTTAACAAAAACACCTGAAATTATTTTTTAAATTTCGAGTAACAAAACATTTTTCTGTTATATTTGCTATTGAAGTTTCAAAATCATATCCGTACCATATGAAGTACAAAAACTACAAAATGCTAAAATTGCATATGTGGTACATATTTAAAAGCTTTTGTTAACAAAATCATATCATTAAGGCATAGATGCAGCATACATCGTTAGTTATATCGATTTGCAAGGTACATTACACGTAGAGTTCATTTACAAAGATATGCCTTCTGAATGGTTCGTACGAGCGTATGCCATATCATCTTCTGGATCATCTTCAAGGTTGATCTGAGATCTGACATGAAGGTTCTTGTTGTATTCTTCTTCATCAACGACGTTGTCAACCCCAACGATTCTTCGCTTGCCATCCCTAACAACGTGAAGCTTCTTGTTTGCAGGGTCTTGTATGTAGAAAATATGTTCGACCTGCTTGGCTAGCACGGATGGTTCATCGGCGTATCCAAGTTTGGCCACATCAACTAACGTGAATCCTTCCTTGTCGACTTTGACACCTGTGCGAATATTAACCCAAATACAGCGAAACAACGAAACATTAAAGTTAACGTAGTTCAGTTCCAAAATCTACTCAATGCGGCCATAAATGTGTTTGATCCAGCATGATCTTGATATGCATCTATACAGACTCCGTTGTTTTGCACAATGCTTTTCTCATCTTGTGTGGTAGTGCAGAATGTGTAACCATTGATATCGTACCGTTGCCATGTATCAACATCCCAACATGGACCCCTTTGCCAACCTTTGCAGTAGCTCACTTGGGCCATCGGTCGACCGTTCGATATGATTCTTGAACCATTCATTGAAGTGAATACTATGTTCTCAGTTGATTCCACATATCTTAGCGACCCATATTCTCCCGTCGGACCTTCTCTAGATGCTCCTCAAAGTATGGGGTCACTTCAGCCATGTGTTGAAGCACGGTGAAATGAACCTGTGCATAAGAATTTTGATCGGGAATGACGACGATTGATGTCGGCAATAAACTTATAGGGTGGCTATTAGGCTCAGAATTCAATGGTTAAGATGAAGAGGGGAGAAGATTTACCCGGGTTCAGGCTCTTGACGTGGCAAGATAATACCTTACTCCTGCTTATCGATTGAATTGCGTAGATGATTCTCCGTGCCCTCAAGGGGGCGCCCTGTACCTCCTTATATAGTGGGAGTAGGGCTACAGATATGATAGAGTCCTAATCTACCAAGACTAATTTCTATCCTAATTCGGTTACAGCTCAGGTTTGAAGTACATAACATGCAATCCGGTACGTACCAAACTCCTACGATACCTTACAGATATATTTTCCTTCTTATTCGGTACCCTATTGACCGTACGTATTTGTGTAGTCTATAGATACCCCAGGTATAGGTATCCCACAGGGAACAATCGTTTTTCTACCTATTGTGCCAACACCTAACAACCTTCCCTCATGACGAGATGCTAGAACTCCAATAGGATCAGCTTCGGACCTATAATCGACACATAACTTGATAGCCTCCTCGGTCGTGTAACCTTCAATGATGCTTCCCTCCGGTTTTGCTATGTTTCTCACATATGACTTCAGAACTCCCTTGTATCTCTCAAACGACCACATTTCTCTTAGAAAAAACAGAGCCACATAGTTTTGTTTGCTTCACCAGATGAACAGGCAGATGGATCATGATATCAAAGAAAGATAGTGGAAGATACATCTCCATGTGACAGAGGGTATTGACAATTTCAGACTGCAACCCATCTAGGTCTTCGGGACCTATAATCTTCTGGCCGATTGCATTGAAGAAGGCGCACAACCGTTGGATCGTGTGGTGGAGTTTTGGTGGCAGAATCCCTCTAATAACAACTGGCGAGAGCTGTGTGATTAGCACATGGCAATCATGAGACTTCGTTCCTACTAGTTTTAGATCGTTCAATTTGACGTACTTGCTGATTCACGCAGAATAGCCGGATGAAACTTTAATATTTGCAAAACATGATAGCATGGTGATCTTCTCATCCTTCGATAGAGTGTGGCAAGCAGGTGGGAGATACACTCTACCCATCACTTCATCCGTAACAGGCTAAAGTTCACTGCGAATGTTCATCTCCTAAAGGTCTAGACGTGCATTCAGCCCGTCCTTCGTCTTTCTAGGCATATTGAGTAGCAGGCCAACCAAACTCTTGCACACATTCTTTTCTACATGCATGAGATCAATGAAATGACGGCCATAAAGGTCTTTCCAGTAAGGTAGCCGCCAAAATATTGTTTTTTTCTTCCACATACCCTTGTCCTTCATCTGACCACGCTTTTTTTTCTTTCCAAACTCATTATGTCCTTCACCATGTTGTGGACCTCTTCTCCAGACAAATCCCTTAGAGCAGACTGGAGTTCCCTCTTGCCGTTGAATATTTTCCTCTTTCTTCTAAATGTGTGACTTAGAGGGAGACACCTCATATGACCCGTGTAGACCATCTTTCGTGATTTCTTTAGCCACCGGTTCCGTGTATGATCCATGCAATCCGAGCAAGCCTTCTTTCCTTTCACAGTTTGTCCGAAAAGATTACCGAGTGTGGGGTAGTCATTAATAGTGCCGAACAAAAGAACTCTTAGGTTGAAGTTCTCCTGACTATATGCATCCCATGTTTCCATGCCTTCTTTCCAAAGAATCTCAAGATCATCGACAACAGGCTCCAAGAACACATCGATATCATTGCCGGGTTACTTCGGACCTTGGATTAACAAGCACAACATAATATATTTTCTATTGAAGCGTAACCACGGCGGGAGGATATAGTTCGCAATAAGAACTGGCCAAGTGCTATGAGAACTGCTCATGTCTCCGAAAGGATTCATGCCATCCATACACAAAACTATCCCCATATGTTTCTAGGGTCGGCAGCGAAGTCTTTGTGCTTTCGATCAACATTCCTCTGTTGCATCAAATCAGCTAGGTGTCTTAGTAACCCGTCATTCGTTCTCTTTGTGGCATGCCAATGTACTATCTCCGCTTCCTTTGGATTGGCAAATGTTCTCTTGAAACAATCGTTGATTGGTAGATACCACACTACCTTCGCAGGCCCACCCTATTTTGACTTCTTTCCCTCCCCCACATTTTTCTTTCTCTTGTACCGAGATGCCTTGCAGACAGGACAAGAATCCAAGTCCGCATATTGCTTGTAGTACAATACGCAGTCGTTTGGACAAGCGTGAATTCTACGAACCTCTAACCCCAAGGGACATAGAACCTGCTTTGCTTCATATGTCATCTCCGGCAATGTGTTCACTTCAGGAAGTATCGCCTTCATTATTCCCAATAGTTCTGTAAAACTCTTGTCGGTCCATCCACTACTAGCCTTCAGCTTCATTAGGTCCAAGGTGGCTAATAATTTGGTGTGTTTTGGTTTGCATCCGGCGTACAGAGGTGTCGCCGAGTCACTAACCAATTTGCTGAACTTCATAAAATCTCTCTCGTTGTAAGTTGGGTCCTCAACGTCACGTAACATGTCTTGTAGCAGATCCGGTTCCACATCAACCATTTCACCACCGAATGGAGACGGTATAAACATATCATGCTCATCTTCATCTTCATCTCTTTCTTGAGACGGTGAATGCAATGCTCAGGAACGATTGTGGTGAACATGGCGCAGCTGACATGGAAAACCGAGTATTCGTTTCATACTTAGGTTCAGTACTATGATTCAGCTTTTGTTTGGTGAACATAGAGAATTTTGCTGGCTGCCAAGTGCCAATTTGAGTGATGTCTATTCTTTTGCAGAGATTTTTTTGGCTGAAAAATTAAAAGTTCATATTGTTTTTAGATGTTCTGTTTGGTCTTGATCTTATGAAGTTTAGTTGTTTTTAAGAAGGTCGACATTTTAATTTTATCACTTTCAACTAGACGATATTTCACCATTAATTCATGAAACCTTAACATTTGTTAATGGCGTGAACTTGTCAACCTGATAGTATTTCTTTAGAACAACATGCATCATGGTGTTTTGTACCAAATCATTTAAATTAAGACATTTATAAATATCAAAAATTATTTCAGGAGGAAATTATACTATCCTCTTGGTCAATAACTATGGTGTCAATGCTAATAAGTTCGTTGTTGTTGCAATTTATGGCATCCTAAAGTCTAGTTACTCTGAGCTTTATTTTCCATGTTTCCTTCTTAACGTCCACAGCATCACATACATTGCAATAAATTGATGGTCATATTACTTTGTTCGACAACTGGTTTAGGTGGTAGCAAGTAATATATGATTTGATTCGTATGACCATTTTGCATGTGTTGTACCCACTTTAGAACTGAAAGTCAAAGGCAAATAGGTCAATTGAGAACACATTGACGTTCTATTCAATAATGTGCCATGAACTTGATGTCAAGAACTGCAGAAGGGGTGTCATGAACAACTCCGGGTGCAAGGACAATATGCATTGGTACTATTGTTCCACCAAACTACTTCATCACAAGCATTAGTTCTAGGGTCGACCCAGCTCAGACAACTCAGAGCTCAGTGGGGTTTTTGTAACAAGTTATGTGCAGGCTCGGGCCTAGGGATAGATCCCAATGGCATTATTGTAGCCCCCGATGAGTGGTGGGGTGCTAACACGAAGGTAGAAGTTCTCATGACAATTGCATCTTACATCTTACCACCTATTTGATGTTTGAAAATGCATTGAGTGACATGTGTCAGGGAGTCGCAGTCGATGGGTTCACTTCTTATGCTGCAAGTGCAACTGAGCCTATCGACTGCGAAAGCTCTGGCAAAGACGACAATTTTGAATAGAAAGACGAAGAGCAAACTCTAAGCAGCCACGACCATAAGAGGGCGAACAGCACATGTACAGCTACTTCAAGCCCAACCAAAAGGTCAAAGAGTTCAGCTCTTTGTCTGATGCACAATAGCTAGAATGAGTACAAGGAAATGGCTCAGCCAATTTGATGCCCTGCAGACAATCCTGTAGGTGGGACGTCACATTGGACAAGTGACTCTCTGGCTATGTGGAGAAGGTGAACCTTGGTAACAAGCTGGCCCAGGAGTGTGGAGTTAATCCAACTCTCACCCCTACCTTATTTCCTGGGGTTGTTGAGATCATCAAGAATGACAGTATCATGGAGTTGTTCATTGACACTATCCCCAAAGGACGACTTATCATGATCAAGCCACATGTCGGGGTCAACAACTAGATCTCCTATTATTATTTATGTGTTTGTGTAGTGCTGATGGCCATATCTATGAACTATGTGTGCTATGGCAATAACATATGCGTAGTTTGTTTGGAAATTTGAGAAGTTGGTGGTGATTTATAATAGTGCATGGTTGCCCATATAATCATCTGTGTCGTTCTATCCATTTACTGATTCGACGTATTTTCCAATGCAGCAGGTTTCGCAGTAAAGCAGTGCAAGAGGATGATGACCTGGATATCTTTGATGACGACTTCGAAGAGGAAGTTTCTACATTCCTCGGTCACGGTCACGCGGCATGGCTGACCGATATGTGCCAATTTGTTGTACAAATTGACAAAGCACCTTACTAGAGCCAAATATAGCACACCTAAAATATCTGGTTTGGAATGGGTCAATGACAAAATATCTGGCAGAGGTGCTACACCATGTTTAGAATGAGTCCACAGATGACATCATCTACATGATCTGTTGGTCCAGTCTTATGGCTTCAAATCTACTACTAAGTGTTGCATCTATAGAAGCACTTGGTTTGTTCCATTGGATGGTAGGGGCACCACAGTCTGTTAGGCAAGCCGAAGATAGATTTGAGAAGTCTCTGGGTACGGTTAGCAGCATGTTTAACAAAGTTTTATAGTGCGTGATCAAGCTTGTTGTTGATGTCATTAAGCCACAGGACCCGTAATTCATGGAGATGCCTCCTAGATTAAGGAGTCGTAGGCTCTATCTATATTTCAAGGATTGCATTGGAGCCATAGATGGGAGCCATGTACTGTGTTTTGGTCCCAGGTAATAAGTGGGTGCAACACATGAGTCGTGATGGCATGACAACACAAAATGTCATGACCTTTTGTGATTTTGACATGATATTCACTTTTGTACTTGCTATTTGGCCTGGATCTGTACATGACATGAGAGTGTTCGAGGATACAATGTCAATGTATAGGCAGGTACTTCACTTGTTTGTTGCTACTTTCATACATCTTGATTGTTGAACATACAAACTGCATCTGACATGATGTTCTATTTTGCAGGGAAGTACTACCTAGTTGATTCTGGGTATGCTAACAGGCCGGGATACCTTGCTCCATATAAGGTAACGAAGCATCAACGAAAGGAGTATATCGATGCACGGACACTAGAAGGTGAAGAAGATACCTTTAACTATGCTCACTCTTCTGTAAGAAATGTGATAGAAAGTTCGTTTGGCGTGCTGAAAATGAAGTGATGGATGTTGGACAAGATCCCAACATATGCACCTCACAAGCAAAGCCAAATCATAGTTGCTTGTTGTGCATTGCATAATTTCATGAAGGACTTCGCTCGATGTGATCGGGACCCAAATTTTGTGCCCGACGAGGAGGATGTTCCAAACAAATGTGCAACTATGGTTCACTTTCGTGATTCAACTGCATTTGCTATGATCAACAGTTGATGGTACATGCCTTTTGGGATTTGTACTTGTAATTTCCCGTGCTATACATTTTCATTGTGAACTTGTCACGTTGGGTGTAAGCAAATATGTGTACCATTTTCTGTGTAATTATAATCTTCAAATGACTGTGATGCCATATGTGAATATGAAGATGAATGTTTGATTTTTGAAAATGCTAAGAATTAATGGGTGCTAGGAAGGGAAAAGTATATATCTGCTTCTGTCGTTGTTGCAGCAGGCATGGCTAGCAAAGGTCTTAGATTAGCCAAAAAAACATATTTTATTTTTTGTTATTGTACTCATCGTCGACGGGCATGTAATCATGCACGGTTGAGATATCATCATCCGTGACAGGCGTGTACTCTCACCCGATAGAGATAGACTCATCAGTGACGGGTCTAGATCTTTGGCCGATTCAGATAAATTTCATCCGGAACGGCCATATGCCCGATTGAGATAACTTCTCACATATGTGACCTCTACGTACTGACGGAGGCCGTTCCCTATACTAATGAGGCTATTCGCCCGTTTGAGATGTGAGATCCCATGCTAGTGCCCATTGCATCCAGTTTTTCAGTAATTTATGTCATGTATTCAAATATTTAGACATAATTTGGATTTTGGCCCATTAGAGGAACTAAGGTCCGAGGGAATAATATGGTTGTTTAGTTTTCTTGATAAGTGAAAATAAAATCCTAGGCAGACATACAAGTTTACCTTGATCTTTAACCACTATACATCAATTATCAATATATGGTTATGTATTGTTAGTAGAGACTGTATTGGGTGAAGGGGGGGTCTGTCTATTTGCTCGGAAAATGTTTGATTCTTTTTATATAGTAAAATTGTCCGCGCGTTGCTACGGGTAAAAATAATTCTTTTTATATAGAAAATATTTCATGAGAAACGTGGTCTTTTGTTGCATCATATAAGAACCTATGCAAAAATAGAATTAGGATAGGATCTATGTCAATTGGTTAGATTTATTACGGTGGAATCTGTCGACGGGGTTTAAATCCTAGATTTGATATATATAGTTGTATTTACAACTAATTTTTCTTTTGAAAGTAAATGATATACCTATCAACAGTGAGATACCCATAGTTATTTCTTCAATATTGAGTTATATACATCTATTCAAAAGTTCTCATAGAGTTAAGTGTGTGGGTGTGCATTCACAGAGGATGAGTGTGCATGCATAATAAAGAATGATATTGTACAGGTGAATGTAGTTGCAACATTACCATTTCCTTGTGAAATAATGTGGAGCAGACGAGCAGTTGTAGGTGTGCCTGAATGTAGAATGTGGAATTATGGATGCATCCCTAGAGAGTATTTATGAACTTTGTGAGGTTGAAAATGGAATGTGAAAATGGCATGAGATTGCTAGCCTACATGCCCTTCTACTTTGTTCTTGATGCATTCATATATGCAATTTATTAGTTACAAAGTTTGGGATTTTAGGCGCTTTCATAGCTTGTTCTTATCTTTGCATGCAGATCAGATAAAACATGGGACTAAAATGTTATTGCTGGATTCTGTGTCGACGACGGATGGCCTAGCATGACGAATGGCCCACTCGGCAACTCAGACAGCATGGCGCGGGATACTGGGCTTCGGTCAAACGAATGGCCCACATGGGTGCGGACGACAGCGCGCGCTGTGGCCCACGTGCCAAAATGTTAATAGAGTTTGTCTTATAATAGTATAGATTTGCTACATAAAGTTGTCAATTTTGGCAAAAATTTTGGCAGAATCGTTACTGCTTTTTTATAATAGTATAGGTTTGCTACATAAAAATGTCAATAGAGTTCTGTCTTAGCTATTATGAATGTTAGTTGATCGGTTCTTGAATATGACCACCAGCAAATACAATACAATGAACAATAGGTAAGTATTTTTATTAGGTCAAATCATTGATGTCGGAGTGCAAGATTCTTAGGCGGGAGTTCGTTTAACCCTCTTTTGTGGTTCGGCCCAGGGGTGCTAGGTCAAGGCTCTTGAGAAGAAACACATAAGAGATTATACAGGTTCGGGCCGTCGGAAGGCATAATACCCTACTCGTGTTGCTTGGTCACTATATGGCAAGTGAGTAGAAGCCTTCTTTTGGAAGTTTTTTCTCAGATTGAGTGAGAATTGACCGATCCCTTTCTAAGTTGGGCAGAGCCACCTTTTATAGTATTAATGGGTCACCACAGGAGCTTCAGTCCTACCTCCTACTGGCAAGTAGGTCATCACAAGCTACGGTAGTTGGCTTGCCGCCTTGCCAGGTCGCCATCACGATGACACTACCCCAGAACCATACATCTGTGATGGGACAACAGTGACGGGCCTAAGGATTGGTCAGAGATGCCCGTCACCTTTGATGGGACATTCGGTTTAACGTCATCGATGAGCCATCCAGCCGCAACCCGTCATAGGTATGCCCTCACCTATGATGGGCCTAAAGAAATAACCAACGGATGTCACGCACTGACGGATTTCCCTACCAACCCGTCACTGGTACCCTCTCACCTATGACGGGACCAGGCATTATTAGCCGTCACAGGTGACGGGCCGTCACCTATGACGGATTTTGTTTCCGACCCCTCACAGATGAGGTCATAAGCAGTGTCGGCCTTGTCAGTTGAAGCTCGTTTGAGTTTATGAACAATAGCTTTGACGGGCTTTATATACCTAACCCGTTTGACGTGTGTTGGGTCTATAAATACCCCCCAAACCGCCAACTGCTTTCCATCCCAGCCATTTCATTGTTCACAATTTGGTTAGGAGGCGAAGAGGGCGAATATTTGCTAAAGTTAAAGGTAAAAAACACATTAGTCTTCCTTCATTCTCAATTGATCATCATATATTTTTCTTCCTATTTTGTTGATTTTGATCGGATGGATCATGTATTTTTCTTCCTACTAGTTACATGCCCGTGCTTCGCTACGGAATATATTTAATAAGAAAATAGTTAGGTCAAAGCACCATTGTGGAGATTATAACAGAAAGCAGTATAAATATTCATAATGATTGATTACAGAATGCCGGTTAGTGACGGTTGAACATCTATGTATGGGAAGGAAACAAAATTTACATTCTGTGGAGTAATCCTGCCTTTTTGAAATGTGCATGTGTCATAAGGTCAAGGATATATAAATAAAGATCATAAAAATACAATTCATGGATAGAACATAATTACACATGATAATATACAGGATATTTCAATTTTGCAATTAGTAAGGATATATAACAATCTCCTTCTCATAGGTGTATTTGAAAGGCTTGCATCTTGGGATTGGCCCATCTTCGTCGTTTGTTATAAAGGTGCATCTACTTAACCTATATATAGAAAAGCAGCATTAAAATCGAACAAAGAAAATAAAAAACAAAGAAAAGTAATGATCAGCAATTCAGCACTAACCGTGCAATATCACCACGTAAGATATTCAATAGCACAGTCTCTGCAATGTCATCTGTGTTATGCCCAGTTACAATCTTGTCAACTTTCAAGAGAGTAGCACCTCAGTCCAGTGCCTACAAAACAACTGTCAGTAAAGCTTAACCTATAGTTAGTGAAAAAGTTGCACTATAGAAGCAAGTTAGAATTACCTGACTTCGAAAAACACCACAGAAAGTGCAATTATTTTTTAAAGCAATTGCTTTCACAATATCATCCATTGTCCAGCCATAGAGGTCCTTGTAGGAAACTATTTTCAATGGCAGGTCATACTGTGAAAAGTCAATTGTATCAGCAACCGAGAAATATGCATTAAATTGGTATAACTAAGTGAATTAAATGCCTGTAAAAGATAACAAAAACAAAATAAGCTATAGTTAGCATTTCCTAAGAACAGAAAAGGAAATAAACACATGAAACAATTTTCAGATAAGAAATAAAGTTAATTTCATTTGATCTTTGAACCGTGCTATACTGCTAGACACATGCAAATATATATCAGGTGAAAGAACTCAAAGATCAAATTCAAGACCTGCTAGATTACAAGTTATCAACTAATCATGAACAACTACACCAGTTTGCAAAAGAATATAGTACTTGGAAGTTTTTGCTTGTGTTTGAAATCAAATTCTACAATTTGCAAAATCGGGTAAATGCAAATGCCATAAATATATAGAACTTGAGTAACAGCCCAGGACAATGCATCACAGCTTCCAATCAAGTAAACCTTTTAATAAATGATACTACTAACCATAATAAGTACAGAACCAGAAGTACAAAATACCTGTATCAAAGGCATTAAAGTAGGAAGAATGTCATCACCAAAAACATTAGAAAGGACATCTAATCTAGCAGAACTGCATTTCCTAAAAAATTCCAAACATTTACAGCATCATGACCATCATGTTGATACAAGGAAAAGATTGATAATTTTATATCGGCAGTATAAGTTGGGAAAGTCATCAGGCTTCTTAAAACAAGTAACATTTTTAGACTCGCATAATCTTCTCCAGTTTCAGATCCAGGTAGTCGAGGGCATGGAACCAGCGCTTCAAGTCCTGTTATGCAAAGTATATCTTGCTTAAAGCAATAAAATCAGAGAACATATACCTGTAAAACATACAGCCACATTCCATTTCTTTTAAGTTTTAGGCTTGTCCAACCTTATAAAAGGGCAATAGACAAGTAAGCTGGTAGTAAATAGCTTCAAAAACAAAAACGAAAAGTAGCAAATACTCTGATGCAACAGGTACATATCAGAACTACAAGACTATATGGTTAATCTAGGCCATTCACTGGGAATATGTAATTACAGAAGATTTAACTAACCTGGTCTCTGTCTGGAAAGGATTCACACTCCTGAACATATATAATATATATCAGATCAAGCCACTGTCACCAATTAAAAAGACAGTACAAGAAGTCTACCAAATTTTATAAGGATATCTAGCAAGGAAGGGGATTGTGCAATCAGGCCAATGTGAAGGAGGGGAATCAAATTAATCTTAGTTCTTAAAATCCCCAAATTAATTGAAACCCTAATTTCGGGTTTTTCCCAAAATCAAGAACCCTATGTATGAAGTCTGTTGAAACCCACCAAAGGAAATCCGAAATCATGTTTAAATGGGTTAAGAAAATTACCTTTTTGATGTGCGTTGCTCGATGGAGGTCGCTGGCATCAGCTCTGGCGCTGGTTGTTTGTCAGATGAGCAACGGCGAGGGGCAGCGGCAAGGGGCGAGCAGGACTTGCAGGCGGGGCCAGGGGTGGGTGCGAGATAGCGGAGAGCGCGGCGGCGAGAGACATTGCGTTGATGGCGAGGGCAACCGGCGGCGGCAGTGGGGACGAGCGGCGGCCGGCGAGGCGAACGACGGGTGGGACTGCGAGACGTGGGTGTTTTCTTTTCTTTTTTTCTGTTTTTTTTCATGAGGAAGTTTTTTTTAAAGAGCCATGCGATTTTTTTTCTATTTTTTCGCGTGGGATGTTGACCTACCTGGGGAGGGTGAACGGACAGAGGAAGAAGATGTGTTTTTAAAGTAGTAAAGATATTGTTGAATTAAGATGAATTATAGTTGGATGTACCATATTCATTGTTCGTCTACCGAGTATAGAGATGGGGTCACTGAATTTGTCACATTTGCGGACAGAAAAAATAGGATGAGCATGTACATATTGTGTCCATGTATGGACTGTAAGAATGAAAAGATGATTGTTGATAGCTCAGAAGTGCATTCTCATTTGATAATGAATGGGTTCATGAAAAAATATACATGCTGGATCAAGAAAGGAGAGCAAGAGGTGCCTGATGTCTTAGCGGAAGAAGTGTTGGATCATGATGTAGAGAACACCGCCGCAGCTCGAGAAGGCATGTTCGTACCTTCTCCATTAGGTGGAGAGACCACAGATTTGGACACTCAATGTCGATCTACAATGTTGCATGACATTGAAGACGCGGAGGACAACGACAGAGATTTTCACAAGGTTTGTAAGTTGGTGGAAAATTGTCAGATACCCTTGTATGATGGATGTAAGTCGAAGCACAACAAGTTGTCATGCGTTTTGGAACTAGTGAAGCTTAAGGCAAATAATGCAGGGTCTGATAAGAGTTTTATAGAACTTCTTGAGTTGTTAAAGGACCTGTTACAAGAGAGGAACAAATTACCGCAGACGACATACGAAGCTAAGCAAGTATTATGTCTGTTGGACCTGGAAGTCAGAAGAATTCTTGCTTATCCAAACGACTGCATTTTGTATTACAAGCAATACGCTGACTTGGATGTCTGCCCCGTATGTGGGGCTTGTAGATACAAACGAGAAAAGAGTGAAGGTGAAGAAAGTAAGTCAAAGAGGGGAGGACCCGCAAAGGTGGTCTGGTATCTCTCAATTGAAGAGTGCATGAAGAGAATATTTGCGAATAAGAAACAAACTAAGCTAGTGCGCTGGCATGCCGAAGAACGGAAAGTCGATGGCAAGCTGAGGCACCCAGCAGATTCAGTCCAGTGGTAGAGAATTGATAGGATTTACCACGAATTCTCAGAGGACCCAACAAACATGCATTTTGCCATGTGTACAGATGGCATTAATCCATTTGGTGATTTGAGCAGCCGTCATAGTACATGGCCAGTTCTTCTTGTAAACTATAACCTTCCTCCCTGGTTTTGCTTCAAAAGAAAGTATATTATGCTTGTCATGCTCATTCATGGACTGAGACAACCTGGCAACGATATCAATGTGTTCCTTGAACCAATAATCAATCACTTTGCCACACTTTGGAATGAGGGCACATGTACATGAGACGTATATACAGGAGTATTTCAACCTCAATGGGATGGTGTTTAATACCATCAACGATTATCTAGCCCTTGGCAACCTTTCTGGCCAAACTGTCAAAGGGAAATGGGCATGTTCGAGGTGTATGGAGGAAACAAGAAGCAAATGGTTGAAGCATTCACACAACATGGTCTACATGGGTCATAGGAGATTTCTCCCACGGTATCACCCTTATAGAAATATGAAAAAAAATTTCAATGGCCACACAGATACAGCCATACCCCACAAGAGCTAAAAGGGACAGATGTGCACAACTTAGTGATGAGAATAACCAACAAGTTTGAAAAAAAAGAAAAGCTATAAAGGGAAAAGATAAGAGCATGTGGAAGAAGAAGTCAATATTTTGGAGACTACCATGCTGGAAGGATCTTGAGGTTCGCCACTGCATAGATCTGATGCATGTCGAGAAGAATGTATGTAAGAGTTTGATGGGGCTACACCTTAACCCTGCTAGTAGGGGTGAAAACGGGACGAATATTACCCGTCCGCCCACCCGACCGAATTAATTCGGGATAAATTCGGGTCACCAAATCGGATATCCGGAAGATAATACGGATTTTTGGCCGGGTTCGGGTATTTTTTCTTGGATACAAATACGTGTTTGGGAATATGGTATCCGACGGATACGGGTTACCCGGCAAGAAAAACGGATACTACCCGATTAAATAACCGGATGTGACCCAGATAGTTATTGTCCATCAAAAGCCCATGTTGCATTCACATACTATTAAAGCCCAGTAACAAGAAAACATTATTCTAAGTGTTCCATATACATGTACATTAAATTTATTTATACTTCTTGTTCATATATACTAACATACTAATGATATCATTTAATTAATCAATTATATTTCCTTATAAGCTTTGCTAATGCTAGCTGTTAGTTATATTTAACATTTATGGATTACGGAATAGTTGAATAGCTATTATATATGTGCTATATAGTTATTGTTTTGATTTGATAGCCGAATAAGTATTCGTAACCGAGATCATTCGTATCCGTCTTAGCATGTATCCGTTCCGTATTTGTGCCCGGCATTATCCGTCTTCGCATTCGTATTCGACAATATCTGTATTCGACCCGATCCCGGAAAGAAAATATGGGTTAGGATACGGGAAGGATGCTATCCGACCATACCCGACCCGGTTTCACCCCTACCCGGTAGTACAAAGGATGGTCTAAACGCTCGACGAGATCTGCAAGACATGGGTGTTCGTCCAGAGCTATATCTCGTTTCCACAGAGTCCGACAGGGTGTACCTTCCTCCAGCCTGCTACACTCTTTCGAAAGATGAGAAGATGGATTTGTTGACATGTTCTTAGTGGTATAATGGTTCCATCTGGTTACTCGTCACGAATTAGTAGGTTCGTTTCACTATAAGACCTAAAGTGGTAGGAATGAAGTCGCATGTTTGTCACGTTCTTATTACACAGTTGTTGCCCGTTGCAATAAGGAATATTTTGCCTCCTAAGGTGCGACACACGATATTGCGGTTATGCTCCTTCTTCCATGCTATCGGCCAGAAGATCATTTGGAGATGTACTTTCCTCCTACTTTCTTTGATATAATGGTACATCTTCCAATGCATCTTGTTAGACAAACAAAGTGTTGTGGGCCTGCTTTCATGACGCAGATGTATCCTTGCGAAAGGTATATGGGGATCCTAAAGGGTTTTGTATGGAACCGATCCCACCGCGAGGGAAGCATCATTGAGAGTTACACCAGTGAAGAGGTCATCGATTTTTGCGTGGACTACCTGTCGGAAACCTTTTCAATTGGTTTACCACGATCTCATCACGAGGGGAGACTTGATGGTGTGGGTTCCGTTGGATGGAAAATTGTTAGGATGGATCGAAAGGTGTATGATAAGGCTCATTTCACGTTACTCACGCATATGACTGAGGTAGTGCCATATGTTGATGAACACTTGGGATGTCTCTAACATGACAACCCAAATCGATTAGATAGTTGGGTTAGCAACAAACACATGTCTTCTTTCAACGAGTGGTTCAAGAACTAAATTGCGAACGTGCAAAACCTGTCTAGTGAAACACTAAAGTGGTTATCACAGGGTCCTGAATGGAATGTCACAACCTGTTAAGGATACGACATAAACGGATACACCTTTCACACGATCAAGCAAGATAGTAAATGCACAGTGCAGAGCAGTGGGCTACGCATTGAGGATGGTAGCGACGGTGGTGGTCGACGTGATCAGTACTATGGCAGAGTAGAGCAAATACTGGAGCTATACTACTTGAAGTTCAAAGCCCCGTTGTTTCGTTATCGATGGGTCGATCTTCGTAATGTAACAATGCGTACAAGGATGAACCGTTCGTTCTGGCCAAACAAGTTATTCAAGTCTTCTACATACTTGACCTGTGCAACAAGAAACTACATGTTGTCCGTGAAGGAAAAAGGAGAATTGTTGGATGGGACAATATCGCAGATGAAGATGATTACAACCAGCACGCGCACGGCATAGGTCAAGAAATACCTCTAGAAGAGGAGGATGAAGAAGATGGTGTTCAACATGCCCGCGTCAACCATGAGGAAGGATTATTTTTGTAATTTACGTACATCATTTATGTCTAAATGTATGTTATTTGTATGACTCTAATGTGTTCGCAATGATCAATAGTATATTGCTTATGAAATAGTCAAATAAAATAATTAAGTGAAGTACCCACTAGAAGTGAAATAAAATAATTAAGCAAAATAACCAATGGAAATGAAATAAAAAATTTAGTAAAATAATGAAGTACAATAACTACTGGTAGTGAAAAAAATATCTAGTGTATGTGAAAATATGTTAAGGAAAATAAAGAACTAAGTGAAATAAATAAAATTAAAAAACTCACCTATGATGGGTGCTAACTGTGGGGCCATCATAGGTGTGTCACCTCTCCGCCCTCTCCGCCACCCTCTATGCCCTCCTCTCCACCACCGCCGCTCGCCCTCGCCACCCTCTCCACCGCCGCCCTCTCCGCCGTCCTCTCCACCGTTGCTGACCCTGACCTCCCCGACCTTCGCCGACCTTCCGGACCTCCATCGACCCCGACCTCCCCGACACAGGGATCCACGACGTCGGCCTGCACCGACCTTCCGCGTGGCTCCACGACCCCAGACGTTGGCCTGCAGCGGTGACCAGCGCCGCCGTCGCCTCTTGGACCTCTTCTCCTTGGCCTCGTCTCCTGGACCAGGTAGGCCACCAGCCCTCCTCCCGTTCTCCTTGGCCTATTCTCGCGGACCAGCTGCACATTACTGGTTAGTTACTCATTTTTTTCATATTGAACATGTATCACTTTTGTTTATGGATTTCATTCTTCATGAACATATGCAGTTAATTTCTTGTGTAGTTCTTCAGTGATATGCAGATATTTGTATTTGAGATTTTGTCCCTTGCCTAGATGCATATGCAGTACATAGTCTAGTGCATATTTTCCATGTTTAATTAAGCCGAATTAATTATCTTCACCTGACACTTTCCCTTTTACATGATCTGATGTTTATAACAAAACATTCGAGAAAGTGTGCTTAATTAGTAGCATGCTTACTTTTAGAGAACTTTTAGGCATGCTCTATAGATGATACACACAAAGAGATCGATGATTTTTGCCTACAAAAGGAAAAGATTTTTCCTTTTGAAAAGCTTGTTGAAGGTCCTTTTTTTAAGATATATGAAGGAGTGAGATTGAAGTGTTTTGCCCTCAATCAAAGGAATCTGTAAGACTAAGATTATGGCTTTTTCAGGGGGCTGGCAGCTCAGCGATTTTTTTATTACTGAACCTATTTAATAAATAATTTTCTTTTGAGGTTTAGTAAAAAACAACAGTATTCAACCTGATGTTTTCTGAGTTCTTGCACTATTAACACCGAAAACACCTAGCACATATTATTTCTAATGCACTGTTGCAAATATGAACAAAACATTCAATGAACAAATATGGATGTTGAATACTGTGTGTAACAGGATGCAATAGGTACCTATCTTTATTGGAATGTTATGTTTTTTCGCTGTCACATAATTTGTTAAATGCTCATATTCACCATTCATTAGGCATGTATACCAAAATGCTGTTTTCTAGATAACCTTTAGTAATTGACCTGTTAGGATTTGTGGATAGTATTGTACTGTTAATTGGCTAAAGCAGCACATTATATTTTTTTGTTCGATGGATGAATGGCTAGTGATGAATGCTCAAGAACAGATTACATACACTTGGTCATTTCTAGGTTTTAAAGCCGACTGTTTTATGCTGCCGAACAGAATATGTCAACTTGGTCTTTTATAGATCTGATAACGGCTTTCTGCTTTGCTCGAGAACAGATTAACCACACTTGATTATTTTTTGGTTTTAAAGTTGCTGGTTTTTGGCTCAAGAACAGATTACCTACACTTGGTCATTTCAAGGTTTTAAAGCCTACTGTTTGTCACGCCGAGAAATTTCTCACACGAATTTCCGAACTTAAATATGTATTAAAATCCCTGTCCAGGACCAGCCAGGTTACGCAAAAAGACAATGTTGATTACATAACCATCGTTCTTAGGAACAACTGAAAATAACACTTATTCTAACGAGTAATGCAGCAGAAAAGTTAACGTAGACTAGCTCCAGCGGGTACGGCTCCAGTCCACAGGCAACGCTTCGAAGGCGGAACAGCTCACTCCTGAGAGTCACCTCCAACGGATTCCACATCTAATTCTGAAGGGGGAAATTGAGCGAGTACAAACCACCGTACTCAACAAGCAGCACGGAAAAAGAGAGAGATAAATGATGCATAAGGATTATCAAGGACAAACTAGGGTTAGTTGCAATAAAGCGTCATTGAAATAAATAACAGAGATTAAACTGAATAAAGGTAATTAAGTAAATCAAAGAGCAAATAAAGAACAGTTGTAAAATACAACAACTCTGTCCAACGCTACGCCACGTTGCGACAGGCCCAACCACTACTTAACGTTACACCACGTTGCAGTAGTCCCAAGTGAAAACCAGTTTACTCAGGTCATTAATGGTTCACTAATCACAGTGAAGCTGGGAGTCCGCCCGTAACCGTGGGCATGGCTATTCGAATAGATTATACTCTGATCAGAGGTGTACTACTGTACCCACAAGACACGACTCCACTGCACTTGAACGTTCGCCGACATACCACCATGGTATACCGGAAAGGAGACCGTGATAGGACCCATCACACAACCCTCCCTATTTAATCACACCGCACTTCAGGTTTCACCCCGTCCTTTGCACCAAGTCAGGAAGTCCCCTCTTGTGCCTTGGTAGATTCGGAAGCAGCAAAGGCTTTCATTACACCACAGTTGCCCGTCCATACCCCATCACGCCTACCATTGTCTTGCTACGTCAAATAGTTCGAAGTCATGTGGTTAGCACTATATTACTTCTAGGGTTTCCTGTGAACCGGTCCTTAATTGTCATGGGTGCGACTCTCAAAATCATGCACCCACAGTCCACCATTATCAATATTTTAGTTCGCATTGACCCGAACCGGGTAATGAATCATAATTAACAGCTATTTAGAGCTAGTAATGACTAAAGTGTGATCCCATGAGCTACTTGTTCTAAGCATGACTAAGCATTAGCCTAGGCCTAATTCTACATAGACTACGCCTGGTACAACATGAATAAAGTTGGATAAACAACGGCATAATAATAGGTTACCCAAAAAAGTAAATACAGTAAATACTTTAGTTAAAACAATGCATGTTTGAATGAATAAAGCGGGGAATTTGCAATAATAGGATCAATATGATCAAAGATGAGTGTCACTTGCCTTGCTCTGGTCCCTAGGGTACTTCGGCGACGATCTCAAAATAAACCGGCGCTTCGGCAGGATTTGAATCTAAGCAACAAAGCACAAAAATAAATAAAACAGGCACAAACTCTACTGAAACAGTAAAAGAAAGTATTTTTAATGGATTCTTGACAATTTTATGAATTTAATGAGATTTTAATGCACTTAAACGGAGACCGGTTTTTTAACTAAACAGAAAAGTCCTAAATCAATTATTGCGCAATTAATGAGGCTCGCTGACATCAGCAGAGGGAGGGTAGCGCGGACAGGTGGGGTCCACCTGTCGGTGAGAGAGAGGGATAGGGGAATTGACCGGTGGGCCATGGAGGGGAGGGAGAGGAGAGAGAAGCCGACAGGTGGGGTCCACCTATCGAGGGGGGCGGAACAGGGGAGGAGGGGAAAGACGGCGACGGCCAAGCAGGGGAGCGCGGCAGCGCTCAACCGGGTGGCGTCGGCGGACCGGCCGCGGCGGCGAGCGGCGGGGCGGCGGCTCGGCGACGCGACCGGTGGTCAACGACGAACCAGCAGGCGATGGAGGCGGCGACCACGCCGAGAGGAGGGTGGCAGAGGGCATAGCCGGCTCAGGGGAGGCGACGTCGACGGCGCGCAACAAGCATGGCGACGCTCCTGCGGCAGAGACGTTGTGTCGGCATCGGTGAGACGGGGGTGACGCCAGGCGGATGGATGATGGCGACGGCCGGAACGCGCAGAGACGTGGTGACGGCGACAGCTCCGGTGGCCACGGGCAAAACAGGAAAGAAAGGGAGAGGGGAAGATGGAGGCGCTCACCGACGGCGGCGTAGGCGAGGTCGCGTCGGTGAGGTGGCGGGACGCACGGTGACGGCCGACAGCGAGGACGGCGAGGCGTGGACGGCAAGATCGATCCGCGGGAGGAGGAGGCGGCGCTCGGGTGTGGGAGGGGGAAAACCGGCGGTAGGGCCCGGCAGGGCGAACATTATAGGGGTGGCGCGGCCGGCTAGGGTGGGCGACGGGTGGAGACCGAGTCGGGTCACGGCGTGGGCTTGGTGGCGGCAGTTGCGGGCGTGGCGGCGGAGTCCGGCTCGGCCACGGCGGCGACACGGGCTTGGTTCGGCCGGGAGGGAGGCGGAGCAGACTTGGCACCGTGCGGTGGGGAGGCGAGCTAGGCCGGTCGGCCATGGCCCAGGCGGGAGGGGGATGTGCGTGCGGGAGAGGGAGGAGGGGAGGCCGTGGAGCTAGGCCGATGCGGAGGGAGGTGGGCCGGTCGGCTGGGCCGGCCCGGGAGGAGTAGGAGGGAAAAGAAGGAAAGAAAAAGAAAAAGAAAAAGGGAGGGGAATTGGACTTCGACCCAGTTTGAGAAGGAAAGGAAAAAGAAAGAAAAAGGAAAGCCCCACTTTGCCAAATTTTGAAATTAAACTTTTGGGCAAAATTTTATACTCTGCAATTTGAGTTTAAATCCTGTTAATAATTTGCGAACTTCGATTTAATTTAATTAATTTCTTTAGGGGGATTTTTCCTGAGTTAATTAAGCCAATTATTGGTTACCAATTTCTTTTACGAGTTAGGCTTAGGTTTAAACTCTGGGTGTGACAAACCTACCCCCCTTAAACGGAATCTCGAGTGATGTCACTTTCCCATGTCGCTTCTTCTTCTGAGTGATGACTCCACTGAACTCTGCAGAATTTGATCACATGGTTTCTAGTTTTCCTTTCACTGGTTTCCAGAATCCGTGCTAGCTTCTCCACAAAGGTTAGATCTTCCTATAGGTTGATGTGCTCGAAGTTGGTCTGCTCTTCTGGCACACGTAGACACTTCTTGAGCTGTGACACATGGAACACGTCATGGATTCCGGCCATGTTAGTAGGGAGTTATAACTGATGAGTAACTTCTCCCCTGCGTTCCATAATTCGGTATGGTCCCACGAACCATGGTGCCAACTTTCCTTTGGTCTGAAACCGGTGCACTCCTCATACAGGGGTGACACGAAGATACACAAAGTCCCCTGCTTCGAAGGCTAGATCCATTCGTCAGTGTGGAATACCTATACTAGGGGAATCCGTAGACTACATGTATATATACAGTCGTAGGGGTACCGAATAGGAAGGAGATTATATCTATATGGTATCAACCGGAGTTTGGTTACGGCTGGATTGCATGCCACCTATACCGGATCCGAGTTGTAACCGAATTAGGATAGATCTTAGTCTCATTAGATTAGTACTCTATTTGTAGGCCCTATCCCCCACTATATAAGGGGGATAGGGGCACCCGTCATGGGGAGGGGCTAGACAGACGGCATATTCAGATCGGCTATCTTCTAGTTGATCTGCCCACAATCCAATACAATCGTCAAGCAGGAGTAGGGTATTATCTCGCTAGTCGAGAGCCTGAACCTGGGTAACCCTGTGTCTTCATCCTAACCATTGATCTTTACGCCTCGCTAGCCACCCCATATATATTGTCGATATCCAAATCATCGACAGTTGGCGCGCTAGGTAGGGGAAGCTACTCCGAGGTCTTCGACGAGATCAATGGACCCAAATTCGAAGATCATGAAGACAAAGTTTGTCCCGGGGCAAACCTTCAAGTTTGGCGGCATTAGATTCCTCGTCGATCAGGGTGGTGCCCTCTCCTACACGTGTTCAGATTCATTTGGGCATGAGGAGGAAGTGTACCGCTTCGGACCAGACAACTCGGCGCTGCTTCAAGATGAGATCCAATCTAGATCTCACCACACCGAGCTGCAGCCTCCTGAGTCGGCACTTCCGCCGCTCGGGATCAAGGTCATTGCAAAGCCGACTACTCAAGTCGCCGCATCAAACACCTGCAGCAGCTCGGGAAGCTTCGTTCCGCCCAGAGGGGTCTTCACCATCACTCGGGGAACAATGAACGAGGCTGAGAAGAAGCGCCAAGAGGAGCAAACAGCCAAGCTGGCCAAAGAACGGCGGCAGGAAGACGAACGCCATCAACTTGAAGACGAAGGCAGACGCCAACGTGAGAATCAACCTCATGAACATCTAAGGAGCCAGTCGCATGAAGTGCGGCGCGATCTATTCCACACTCGGGTTGAGGGGCATGCAGTCTTTAAGACTCCTCTGCAAAACGTCCAAGCGGTGGCGGATCTACTCGGCGACATCGTTCAGCAGCTACCTCAACAAGATCTACCGATGGTTGAAACCATCAACAAGATCAGGGCAACGGTAACAACAGTTGCGATCCAATACTCGTTGCAACGCAACTCGGGAACACCACCGATACGGTCGGAGGCTCAGTCATCTAGATCACCCCGATCTAGATCGAACGTTTCCAAACGACCATTCGGATCTCGGCCGTCGACTGATAACAGATCGCACCGAGCATCTCCCGACCTTGAGCAGAGGAAAGACACAGCCAGTAAGCAACGCCGCCTCAATGACAAAATTCGCCGACTGGATAAACAATGCCAGGAGCTTGAGGCCGATAAGAAACGTCTCTATCAGGAAGATAGCTTCGACCTCCACCGAAAGATTCAACGCCAATGTCAAGCCCGCCAGGAAGGTCATCGTCGGGACCACGAACATCAGAGCCATAGCTGGGGGTCTAGGCATCGGTCACCCGAGAGCTCAGACACCGACATGGTCGACGGTGTAGTGGCCTTCACCAAAAACTTGAGCCAGCCTACTTGGCCGACTGGTTTTAGGCCGACTAGTATCAAGAAGTATGACGGCTCTACTGACCCTAAGGCTTGGCTAACGGTGTACACCATGGCTATCCGAGACGCCGGTGGCGACACTAAAGCAATGGCCAACTTTCTACCAGTCGCTTTGGATGACTCGGCTAGACATTGGTTGTTAGGGCTCCCTAAATAGTCTATTGACTCCTTGGCAGAACTCCGCAATCGGTTCATAGCCAACTTTCAGGGCACTTACGATAGGCCACGACCCAAATATGACCTATACTAGGTCCAACAGAAGAAGAACGAATCTCTCCGGGCCTATGTCAAACGGTTCTCTGAGGTTCACAATTCCATCCTCGACGTTAAGGATGATATGGTCATCGCCGCCTTTCGCAAAGGCGTGAAAGATGAGTCATTCATTACGAAATTCACTCGCAAAGAGCCAACTACGGTCAAGAATCTCTTTGACATGGCTAACTCCTATGCCGCATCGGCAGATGCAGTATCTGCATCTCGTTCCGACTGGCACGATGACTCGGATGACAAGAATCAGGAAAGTTAAAATCTACTGCTCATGAGCTCTTCATCTGTTTACTAGATCGACGTCTGGATGTGGTTATACGACTTCGTGGCTACGGCTTACTTACTGTACTGAACCAGGTAAACGATGCTACGCTCCGCGCTGGCTAAGTCCGCCCAGGGGCTGTCTGGATGGGCACACGCTACGAAGCCAACTCATCTCACAACTAAGAAACATACAACAGTAAAAGACTACTAGCAAACAGATTAACACCAAGCAAGATTGAAGTCCGCCGAGTGGTCAAGATGAAACGAGTGGTCACCGATGACCCTAGTTTCCAACAGAAGGCCGTAGGTTCTTCGTCAACTTCATCACCGCCGAGATCATCGTTGTTGAACGGAGATCTCTTCACCAAGTCGGCCACACCCGACTTCATCCTCGCCGAGTGGTGATCTCATCAACACATCGAATGCATGCACCGCCACCATGTTGGACGCATCAACTTCATCGCCGCTAAGTGGTAATCTATTTACCATGTCAGCCATGTCTCCTTTCGACATCAGAATCAGCACTACCAAATCGTGATCGCATCCGTATGTCGGTCGTCATCATCGCCATCGACGAGAGAACTCGTGGAATATCGAACAGCTAAGTCCCTTTCATACTTAGTATTTTTTTCTGTAAAAGTTCTTTTTTCTCCATCCTTCGACTACCCACGCCAAGTGGTTTTCACCCTCAGCAAGCCAGTCGGGGCCTACACTGTATTATGTCATACGGTTCTTTTAAAAGTCTGTTGTTTTAAAGCTCTTTTTTGATCATGAGACCAATATTTGAATAAAGCTAAACAAACTTCGCAGCTACGCCCTACTTACCGTACCAAACCGAGTAATACGCTACGCTCCGTGCTGGCTAAATCTACTCGGAGGCTGTCGGGATGGGTACACAGCACAAGTTTACACAGCTCATTTCAGATTGCGAGATCTAATCAGAATAAAGACTTAAAGCAATAGCAAAATAATTAATTTACATTACAGACAAACAAATGTCTTGCAAAAGACAGGTTACTGCTAATGGTCATATTTCCTATTTGTAGGTGAAAGGTCCGAACTATGGAGTCGACACCGGCTTCAGCCTTCTCCACTAGTGCTAACACCTTCTCCGAGTCGCAATCGGCTATAAAATCTTCGACAGTGGCTAAAAAAGACTACCCAGGGGCAAAGGGACTTCATTATGATGAAAGGCTTGACGAACTACAATCATCGCCATGTCCCTCACCTCCTCGGCCACGTGCCTGGGTACCTCTTTACGACCTCTCAAGGATTTTATTGGGTGGCATGGAGTTGAAGCTGGTCGCCATAGTCTCGAACAACCCGAAGATCGACAAGGCTGCAAAAGCAAACCGGTCCCGAGTAGCTTTGACTACATTAAGTCGGGCCTCGAGATCGACTACTGTGGTACGGGTGCTCTATCACACCAAATCTCCAAAATAGTCGAACTAAAACGGTTCAATGGCTCCAAATCTCCAAAATCGACTAAGTGTTACTATGTCCCTTCATGGGCCTAGCCGACCGATGCAAAAACTCGGTGCTAGGATAGTTGACACCATGTCGACGAGAACGTTGCGAGTTTGTGTTTTGCCCAAACGGTGACATAAAATTTGTGTTTTCTCACAAATCGGGAATCAACGGTACGCCTGTGTTATGGGCCCATGGCCGCACTCGGGCAGGCGTCGGTTGATATCGCCCATGGCACTTAATTGCGCTTTTTAGCTTGTGCCAAAACTTTGAGTAAACCCGAATAAACTCGATACTAACTACTCGGCTATAACGGTTAAGGCAGTTGGGGTAACCTACCCCACGGGCAGAACATAGCTGAAGGCTATATGTCTGGAAAACACGGCACAAAAACCATCTCCAAACCACTCGAGTTCAAATCGCTTGAAGAGAGCAACCAGAGCTGGGTACCACTCGGGTCCAGAAGCACTCAGAACAGTGTTGCTCAAGTCAGAAAACTCGAAACTTCAAGAAACATCTCTTGGGTAACAGTCCATAGACTCTACCTTCGATGCACCTATTCCTTACTTCCATTCGGAGCCATCAACAACCTCTACAATCATCACGGAGTACTCGGGATCACTCGGGAAGCACTCGGGGAGCGTCTCTACATGGATGATTTGCGCGGCTATGTATGACTCCGGGGGCTACTGTGGAATACCTGTACTAGGGGTATCCGTAGACTACATGTATACATACAGTCGTAGGGGTACCGAATAGGAAGGAGATTATATGTGTATGGTATCAACCGGAGTTTGGTTACAGCTGGATTGCATGCCGCCTATACCGAATCTGAGTTGTAACCGAATTACGAATTAGGATAGATCTTAGTCTCATTAGATTAGGACTCTATCTGTAAGCCCTATGCCCCACTGTAGAAGGGTGATAGGGGCACCTCTCATGGGGAGGGGCTAGACAGACGGCATATTCAGATCGACTATCTTCTAGTTGATCTGCCCACAATCCAATACAATCGACAAGTAGGAGTAGGGTATTATCTCGCTAGTCGAGAGCCTGAACCTAGGTAACCCTGTGTCTTCATCCTAACCATTGATCTTTACGCCTCGCTAGCCACCCCATATATATTCCCGACATTCAAATCGTCGACAGTTCAGATGAAAAATGCTTATATAATTTTTTTTGTAAATACAGAATTTTGATATGCACGTAAGGAACTTTGATTGTGAAAATAAATGAACTTTATACTTACAAAATTTACGTATTGAAAATATTACACAAATAAATTAAGAAGTTTCTTTGCATAAAATTTGTGCGCTAGAACTCTCTTCCGAATTCAAATGTCAATTGGACATGTAAACTTTTTGTGTATAAAGTTTTTATAGAGGACAGTGCTAAAAAACAAAAGATGGGATATTGTTGGTGCACATAGGGTTTGCTCGATAGCTCTTTACATAGATATCTCTAGCATATATATATGATGAAACATCCACCGATAAAATCTCATATCTCCGAGAGATCTAAAAAAATTCATAGGATCAAAGATCTCATACCCATTGGCACATGAAATACAAAGGGTAAGAGCTTGCAAAAGAAAAAAAAAAGTAGAGTGCATGGCTGATACAAACTTGTCTGACCGTATCATCTAAGTCCCTTATCACTCAAAATGTATTTTAAGATAGTAGAACTTCTTAAAGTATGCTATTCTGGTCCCAAAATACCATTCTCCATCTCATGCTGGGAAAGGCTGGACAGTGGGAACCTAGAAGAGTTTGATGGTTGGAACTCAATAGGCTATGGAAAACTTAGCGGTGGCAATGACCCCACGAGCAAGGGCTAGCTTAGGCAAGGGAGTGGGTGGAGCCAGTAGACCCGAAGATAGTTATCTAGGTAAGGGGACTCAAGGAAGGGGATAGTCTCAGCCACCCCGACCCGGATAGAGCTAGCCGACATGGCGGTGGAGGAGGTGGAGTCGATGGTTAACGTGAAACTAAAGGCCAACGGTTATCATATAAATAAACAGAGAGAACACTTTAAAATATCATAAAGTAGCACAATATCCAACGGTGAAAGCCCATGGGCTTTTTTTTTACTGTGTAGCATTTCTGTATCATGTACTTTATTCTGCTTTTATTTTGCAACAATGTAGATAAAGTGACTACTAAGATTCAATGTCAGGTATCCGATGCTACATGTACAAGGCTATCATTGCACTTATGGAAGTTAGAATCAGATCAAATATTCGATTGGTGCACTTAAATACCTCAACAACAATAATGAGAGGGGAATGATGGAAAGAGTTACATGTCTTTGTTGCAGAAGAGATGAACAGATAGAAGAAGCACAGTAACTTTTGTTGTGATGAGGTGAGGTGAAGCACAGTAGTAGTCAATCGCCCAACCCTTCCTTGGCAGCATGGATGAACAACAATAACAATTGAAATGTCAGCAACTTTGAATTTTTAAAGCGAGCAGAATGAAATATAGCGATCCAATCGATAGGTAACTGGCCTTCTCAGAATAGAACAACAGTTCAGGCAAAATTATGTTATCCAATGTTTTCACAAGTGAAGCAATAGAAGCAATCTGAAATTCAATAGGATGGAACACCATGAATATAAACATTACAATTGAGAAACTCAACCAACACCTAGCAAATTATTGAAACGCATGACACCTAGTGATTGTTAAGTATAATTGCCGTTATCGTCTTCCTAGATCGTCCCTAGCCAATGGAATTTGTCGCTCACACCTCTACGCAGCAATTTCTCTTACCAGATCCCTCCAACAGCTTCGTCCTAAGGCTTGCACATACAACACACACTAAAAAACTGTTTTTGCAGAGGTAGAAACACAAAAAATGGGGAAAAAATCTAAAACAAACCGAAGCATCAATACAAAATAAAGAGGTATGTGGATGTATGAGCATTTCTTTCCTCAAGAGTGCATTTTGATGTCCGAACTCAGAGTAAAACCTGCTATACAGCATGTCACACACGCATAAACCCTAGAAAACAGGGATCATAGGAACTTCACGGAGCATCGTCTCATCTGGACTAGAGCTGTCACTGATGGCCTCCCTGCCGGCGGTCATGGCCGTAGGGACCATGGCCTACGTTGCGTGCTCTCATTGCGGCGGCGAGCTGTGCCCATCGGCCGTAGCATCTCCGGCGCCCTAGTGGTATTCGACGGTGGGATAGGCACCTGTGTGAGCGTGGTAATCGACCAAGGTAGTTAGGTTGTTGTTTCATCACCCTAATTAATTCGTAAAAATCTTTAGCTCAAAATTTTATAAAATTTTAGTTTCAATTTATTTTGAACTCAACCCTACCTTAAATTTTATAAAAAAAAAGTTAGAACTAATACCATCCGTACTATGAGCTGGAGGGGAGAGCTGAGGTGCGGCATTGTCACACCCGGAGTTTCGTCCTAAGCCTAAATCGTAAAAAAAAATCCGTAAATAACAATTGGCTTAATTGACTCAGGAAAAATCCCTCTAAAAGGAATTAACTCAATTAAATCGTGGCTCGCAAATCGACTAACAGGATTTAAATTCAAATTGCAGAAGTATAAAATTCGGCCAAACAAATTAATTTAAAACTCGGCAAAAGTGGGGTTTTCCTTTTTCTCTCCTTTTTCCTTTCTTTTTCCCTTCCTTCTCAAATTGGGCCGAAGTCCAATTTTCCTCCCTCTCTTTTTCCTTTTTCTTTTTCTTTTTCTTTTCCTTCCCGGGCCGGCCCAGCCGAGCCGGCCCGTCTTCCCGCTCGGCCGGCCCAGCCGAGCCGGCCTCCTTCCGCCCGCCGCGCGCGCCCCCGCCTGGGCCGCGGCTTCGGCCCAGCTCGCCGCGTCGCCCGCGCCGCGAGTCCGCGCCGCCTCCCTCCTCTCTCCCGCGCCACTGACAGGTGGGGCCCACCTGTCAGTGACTGCTGCGCCGCGAGTCCGCGCCGCGTCCGAGCCGAACTCCGCGCCGCCGCCGCAACCGCCGCCGCCGCATCCGCCGCCGCCGAGACCGCGTCGTCGCCGACTCGGTCTCCAACCTCCGCCCGCCCTAGCCGGTCGCCGCCACCCTATAAATCCCCTCCGCCGCCGCGCCGTCGCTCGCTTTCCATCGTCGCTCGAGTCGCCGCCGCGCTGCCGCCGTTCGCCGCCACCGCGCAATCTCGTCGCCCGTCGCCGGTCGTCGCCGCTCTGTTGCGTCACCACCTCCGTCCCTCTGTCGCCGACTTGTTGCCGCCCTCGCCGTCACCAGGGAGCCTCCTCGGCGCCGCGCGTTCCCTCGTCGCCCGGCCGCCGCCGCGTCTCGCCCGTCGCTGCCGCCGATCGATCTCCACCACCACCACCGATCTCCCGCACCCGCCCGCGTCGCCACCTTCGCCTCGGTCTCGCCGACCCGTCCGCACCCTCGCCGCCGCCGGTGAGCCTCCGCACCCACCTCCCCTCTTTCTCCCCCTTTCCGGCCGACCGCCGCCGAGTCGCGTGCCGTCGCCGGACGAGGCCGAAGCCCGCCGCTCCCGTCGGTCACAGTGGTCGTCGTCGCCTCCGCGTCGCCGACGTCTGGCCGCCGTCTCTTGCGCCCACGTGTGCCGCGCTGCCGCCGCTCGCTAGTCGCCGTCGCCGCTGTTCTGCCGGGTTGCGCCCGTGCGTCGCCGCCCCGGTCGTCGTCGCCGTCGCGCCGTCGCCGCTCGCCGGTCGTCGCCGTCGCGCCGTCGCCGTCGCGTCGCCGTCGCCGTGCGCCGCCGTCGCCGTGTCGCCCGCCGCTCCCGCCGGTCGCCGCCGTCCGCCGAGCCGCGCGTTCGGTCCCCAGCTCTCTGTTCCCTCTCGCTGACGAGTGGGTCCCACCCGTCAGTCGCTCCTCGCGCCCGCCTCCTCTCTCCTCCCGTGGGTCCCGCGTGTCAGTCTCTGTTTCCCTCTCTCTCTCCGACAGGTGGTCCCCACCTGTCAGCCGTCAGTACCCTCTCTCCTCGCTGACGTCAGCAGCCCCATTAATTGCGCAATAATTGATTTAGGACTTTTCTGTTTAGTTAAAAAACCCAGAAAACTTCTAAAATTCATAAGTAATTCATCTAGTCTCCGTTTAGGTCCATTCAAATTTCATTAAATTCATAAAAATATCAAGAATCCATTAAAAATAGTTTCTTTTGCTGTTTCAGTAGAGTTTGTGCCTGTTTTATTTATTTTTGTGCTTTGTCGCTTAGATTCGGACCCCGCCGAAGAGCCGGTTTACTTCGAGATCGTCGCCGAAGTTCCCCAAGGGCCAGAGCAAGGCAAGTGACACTCATCCTTGAACATATGGAACCCATTATTGCAAATTCCCCGCTTTATTATTTCAAATATGCATTGTTTTAATTAAAGTACTTACTTTATGCTATTTTCGGGTAAACCTTATTATTATGCCGTTGTTTATCCAACTTTGTTCATTGCTGGACCAGGGGTAACTTGATTAGAGTCAGGCCTAGGTTAATGCTTAGCCATGCTTAGAACAAATAGCTCATGGGATCACATATAATTATGCTTAATTCTGGATAGCCGAGATAATGATTCACTACCCGGTTCGGGTTAATGTCAACTAAAATATTGATAATGGTGGGCTGTGGGTGCATGGTTTTGAGAGTCGCACCCATGGCGATTAAGGACCGGTTCACGGGAAACCCTGGAAGTAAATAAGTGCTAACCACATGCCGAAATGGGTAAGGTGGGATTTGAAGCATGACTTCGAACTATTTGACGTACCCAGGCAAGGGTAGGCGTGATGGAGTATGGACGGGCAATCGTGGTGTAACGAAAGCTTCTCCTGCTTCCGGATCTACTGAGGCACAAGAGGGGACTGCCCGACTTGGTGTAAAGGAGGGGGTGAAACCTGAAGTGTGGTACGATTAAATAGGGAGGGTTGTGTAACGGGTCCTATCACGGTCTCCTTTCCGGTATGCCGTGGTGGTATGTCGGCGCACGTTCAAGTGTAGTGGAGTCGTGTTTTGTGGGTACAGTAGTACACCTCTGATCAGAGTATAAACTATTCGAATAGCCGTGCCCACGGTTACGGGCGAACTCCCAGCTTCACTGTGATTAGTGAACCCTAATAACTTGAGTAAAATCTGGTATCACTTGGGACTACTGCAACGTGGTGTAACGTTGGGTAGTGGTTGGGCCTGTCGCAACGTGGTGTAACGTTGGACAGTGTGGTGGTATTTTACAACTGTTTACCTATTTATGCTTCACTGTATTTAATTACCTTTATTCTTTAAGCTCTGTTATTTATTTAAATTGCTGCTTTATCGCAACTAACCCGAGCCTGTCCTTGTTAATCCCTATGCATCATTTGTTTTCCCCTTGTCCGTGTTACTTGTTGAGTACGGTGGTTTGTACTCAGCCTTGCTTAACTTTCCCAACCCAGAGCTAGAAGCAGAGTCCGATGGAGGTGCCTCTCAGGAGTGAGCTGTTCCGCCGTCAAAGTGTTGCCTATGGACTGGAGCCGTACCCGCTGGAGCTGGTCTACCCCTTTGTTTTTCTTTCCGCTGCATTTCCGCTAGAATAAGTGTAATTTTCAGTTGTTTCTAAGAACGATGGTTATGTAATCAACATTGTCTTTTTGTGTACCCTGGCTGGTCCTGGACAGGGATTTAATACACAATTAAGTTCAGAAATTCGTGTGAGGAATTTCTGGGCGTGACAAGTTGGTATCAGAGCCTCCTTTGACCGTAGGATCAGCCCAATGGAAACCCTAAGAGCCCTCTGCTTTTCATGTTTGTGCATAGTTTGCGAAAGTGGGAGTGTTTTGAAAATGGGTTAGTGCTTTTCAAAAGCGTGAGTGATTTAAAAAGACAAAACCCCTTTTGTTGAAAAGCGTGAGTAAATCGATTTACGGGTAAAACTTTATTTACTTTCTTTCTTTTATGATTTATTTATCTTGAAATAAAATTTTGCATCTATTGATTCCAAATCCTTGTGTTCTTTAGATGGCTGACCACCCTTTGTACCATCGTGGAAACGGGATGACTGGATTCGTGGCAGAGTTGGCAAGAGTCTCGTTCACCGCAGGATACCCCTATGAGCCGGAGTACACCACGATCCATCCTCTTGAAGGCGAGTTTCCCCACCGAGTAAGATTGGAGCTACATGGAATCCCCGGTTTTCTCCCTAACTTGGAAGCAGAAGGAGCTGGAGGATCACATGAGCATGCCTGCCAGGAAGCTGCCTACAGTCTGATGACAACGCTCAGGGCCAGGCATGACCTGACGTTTCGGCATTCGGCTTACCGGTATCACCCTGGTCGTGGACCCAATTCCATGGTCAGTAGGTTTCGGTCTGCCCGAAGTGAGCAAGACCCTACCTTCGGTAGGATGTGTACGGTGCTGCAGGGCCTCGACCAGATGCATCACGACCTCCACGAAGCGTCCAAGGCTCTGAACGACGCCAAGCTCACCCAGATCGTTCGTCTGCAAGATGAGGTCGACCACTTGAAGAAGGAGAACGCCAGGCTCAAAGGACTCCCAGAGCCCGGAGGTGCAAGGTGTCGCACGACGGCAAGGAAGCGAACCCGTGGACCGCCGAGAGTTCAGTCCTACCCCAGTGCCCCGGATGGATCAGGACCCCTGATGCAGATAGTGCCAACCTCTCCGACCCCAGTGCCCGAGGAAGGTGTCTTCCCGTTCAACGCAGCAAGGAACCGCAACAGGGTCGTCGCGGTCTCTAGCAGCAGTGAGTCCGCTTCTGGTGAAGACGAAGATGGTCTCCCTAGCAACTCAAGAAGCCGCTCTGAAGACGAGGAAGAAGATCCGTCCCCTGTCGTCGATCGTCGCTCTCCTTCCGTGCCCTAGACGCCGCCCTTAGCTTCGTTTTAGTCGTTGTGTGCTAGTTTTGGTGTGTTAGTTTTGCTTCGCTTGGGGCTAGTGGTGAACCATAGCAGTAGTGGGGTTATGGTTGTACCGCCAGGAGTTGTGTGGTTTTTAAGTGTGTTTCTTAAGCAAGACAATTACAGTTCACTAATTAAATAAAGCCCCTGTTTGCTTAGTCGTTCCTTTTTCTTCTTTCTCTCTCTGTTCCTCCCGCCCCGCAGATGGTGAACACCCGCCACGGCAACCGCGACACCGACCAGTCCAGCACCGGAGGACCGCCCCCGCCGCCCCCACCAGAGAACCCGTCGCTTGCCCAGGTTCTTGCTAACCAGACGCAGATGCTCTCTTGGATGATGCAGCAGATGCAACAGCAACAGCAGCAGCACCAACAACTGCTACAGCAGCTTCTAAATCAAAGTCAGAATAACCAGCAACAGCAGGGACCACCCCCAGTGCAGTCCAAGTTACCGGAGTTCCTCCGTGTTCGTCCCCCAACTTTCTCAAGCACCACCAACCCCATGGAGGCAAGTGATTGGCTCCATGCTATCGAGAAGAAGCTCAACTTATTGCAGTGCACTGACCAAGAGAAGGTTTCCTTCGCCGCACATCAACTGATGGGTCCCGCCTCTGCTTGGTGGGATAATTTCCTGGCTACCCGCACTGCTACAACAGAAGTGACTTGGGCGGAGTTCTGTCTTAACTTCCGCAAGGCCCATATTCCCGACGGGATAGTCACCCAGAGGAAGCGTGAGTTCCGCGCTTTGCAGCAAGGTACCAAGACGGTGACTGAGTACCTTCATGAGATCAATCGCCTAGCGCGATACGCTCCTGAGGATGTCCGCACCGACGCCGAAACGCAAGAAAAGTTCCTCGGAGGCTTGGATGATGAACTGAAGAAGCAGTTGCTTTCGGGCGACTATGCTGATTTTGAGAAACTAGTGGACAAGGCCATCCGCCAAGAGGACCAGCACCTCCAGATGGACAAGAAGAGGAAGGCTTCGCAGTTCAGGTCTAACCAGCCGCCTCCTCAGAAGCCCCGATTCCACACCGGCCCCTATCCTCAGAATCAACAACACGGGCAATCAACCTTCATTGTCCGCCAACATCGTCCTTATAATCCCAACAACTTCTCCAGTGGTTCGTCCCAGCGTGCTCCTACTCAGCGTACTCTTCCTGCACCAGCTCCCCGGCAACAAAATGCTCCTCCACCGACAGCTCAACCTCCTCCAGCCAGGAAGGATGCAGGTGCAAAGCCTGGGGTGTGCTACAACTGTGGCGACCCAGGTCACTTTGCTGACAAGTGCCCGAAGCCGAAGCGCGGTGGGCAAAGGTTTGTGCAAGCTCGCGTGAATCACGTCACCGCCGAAGAAGCACAGGCTGCGCCAGAAGTAATACTGGGTACGTTTCCTGTCAACTCCGTACCTGCTACAGTACTTTTTGATTCTGGTGCTACACACTCTTTTATTTCAAGGAAGTTTGTGGGAATGCTTGGGTTAAAAAGGGAAAAGTTAAGAGACCCGATGCGGGTTAATACTCCAGGGCATAGTATGTTTTCGGACCTTTATAGCCCTGTTGTGCCCATAGAAATCCAAGGGACACCCTTTCTAGCCAATCTCATCCTTCTCGAATCTAAAGACCTAGATGTCATTTTGGGAATGGACTGGCTTACCAAGCATCAAGGAGTGATTGATTGTGCCAAGCGTACAATCACCTTGACCAGTGAAGAGGGTAAAGTGGTGACTTATCAGTCGCTGGAGTCAGTGTCAACCAGGACTTGTTTAAATCAGATGGAAGCCGAAGAACAACCCTCGGAAAAAGACAAAGACCCAAAGAAGTTGGAAGACATACCAGTGGTTTGTGAGTATCCAGAGGTGTTTCCAGATGATCTCACAACGATGCCGCCAGAAAGAGAGATCGAGTTCCGTATCGACTTGGTACCCGGAACCGCTCCGATCTATAAGAGACCCTATAGGATGGCCGCCAATGAGATGGCAGAAGTGAAGAAGCAAGTGGATGAACAGCTTCAGAAAGGTTACATCCGACCGAGTACCTCGCCTTGGGGTGCCCCGGTTATTTTTGTTGAGAAGAAGGACAAAACTAAGAGAATGTGTGTGGACTATCGTGCTTTGAACGATGTCACTATCAAGAATAAGTATCCTCTGCCAAGGATTGATGACCTATTTGATCAGTTGAAGGGAGCCAGAGTTTTCTCCAAGATCGATTTGAGATCAGGGTATCACCAGTTGAGAATTCGGGAAGAAGATATCCCTAAGACGGCATTCACTACTCGCTATGGCTTGTATGAGTGTACGGTAATGTCGTTTGGACTTACTAATGCCCCGGCATTCTTCATGAATCTCATGAATAAGGTGTTCATGGAATACCTGGATAAGTTTGTGGTTGTCTTCATCGACGACATTCTTATCTACTCCAAGTCAGAAGAAGAGCACGAGCAACATTTGCGGATTGTGCTAGAAAAGCTAAGGGAACACCAGTTGTATGCCAAGTTCAGCAAGTGTGATTTTTGGCTGCATGAAGTGAAGTTCCTTGGCCATGTGATCAATGCCCAAGGTGTAGCCGTAGACCCCAGTAATGTGGAGTCAGTGATCAAGTGGACCCCGCCTAAAACGGTTTCCCAAATCAGGAGTTTCTTAGGACTTGCGGGCTATTACCGCCGGTTCATTGAGAATTTCTCAAAGATAGCCAAGCCAATGACACAGTTGTTGAAAAAGGAAGAGAAGTTCAAGTGGTCAAGTGAGTGCGATAGGAGTTTTGAAGAGCTCAAGCAAAGGTTGGTTTCGGCTCCCGTGTTGGTTTTGCCGGATCAAACGAAGGACTTCCAGGTTTACTGTGACGCATCCAGATCAGGACTGGGATGTGTGCTAATGCAAGAAGGAAAGGTGGTTGCTTACGCCTCTCGTCAGTTGAGACCACATGAGGGTAACTACCCGACTCACGACTTGGAATTAGCAGCTGTAGTGCATGCCCTAAAGATTTGGCGACACTACTTGATCGGTAACAAGTGTGAAGTGTATACGGATCATAAGAGTTTGAAGTATATCTTTACACAACCGGATTTGAATCTCCGTCAGCGAAGATGGTTGGAATTGATCAAGGATTATGATCTAAGTATCCACTACCATCCAGGCAAAGCGAATGTGGTTGCAGATGCCTTGAGCCGGAAGAATTACTGCAACGCTGCGATGTCAACAGAAGTTTGTGAGCAGTTGCAACAGGAGTTTGAACGACTAAATTTGGGTTTAGTCGAAGAAGGTTTTGTGGCAGCCCTAGAAGTGCAGCCCACTTTGGTGGATCAAGTACGCCAATCCCAAGCAAATGACCCGGAGATAGCCGAACTAAAGAAAAATATGCGAGTTGGTAAGGCTCGAGATTTTTCAGAAGATGAACATGGAACAATCTGGATGGGAAACAGGTTGTGCGTACCAGATAACAAGGAGTTGAAGGAGTTGATACTCCAAGAAGCTCATCAAACCCAGTACTCTATTCACCCTGGGAGTACTAAGATGTATCAGGACCTCAAAGAAAAGTTTTGGTGGGTTAGTATGAAGAGAGAGATTGCAGAATACGTCGCCTTGTGCGATGTTTGTCAATGAGTCAAAGCAGAACACCAAAGGCCAGCAGGACTATTGCAACCTCTCCAGATTCCAGAATGGAAATGGGAAGAAATCGGGATGGATTTCATCACTGGTTTACCAAGAACTGCCGCTGGTCATGACTCGATTTGGGTAATTGTTGATCGATTGACAAAGGTCGCTCATTTCATACCAGTTCACACTACCTACTCAGGGAAAAGGTTAGCCGAGATTTACTTGGCTAGGATCATGTGTTTACATGGAGTACCGAAGAAGATCGTTTCTGACCGTGGGAGTCAGTTTACTTCAAAGTTTTGGCAGAAGCTACAGGAAGAATTGGGAACCCGACTGAACTTCAGTACAGCTTATCATCCCCAGACAGATGGTCAGACAGAGAGGGTAAACCAGATTCTTGAAGATATGCTCAGAGCTTGCGCTCTCGACTTTGGTGGAACGTGGGATAAGAATCTACCGTATGCAGAGTTCTCATATAACAACAGTTATCAAGCCAGTCTGCAGATGGCACCTTTTGAAGCATTGTATGGGCGAAAGTGTCGTACACCCCTCTTCTGGGATCAAACAGGAGAACGTCAAGTTTTTGGGACTGAAGTTTTAAGCCAAGCGGAAGAAAAGGTCAGAATAATCCGTGAAAGGTTGAAAACGGCCCAAACCAGACAGAAGAGTTATGCGGATAATCGTCGAAGGGACTTAGCCTTCGAAGCAGGAGACTATGTGTACCTCCGCGTCACACCTTTGCGAGGAGTGCACCGGTTTCAGACCAAAGGAAAATTGGCACCACGTTTCGTGGGACCATACCGGATAGTGGAACGCAGGGGAGAGGTTGCGTATCAGTTGGAACTCCCCGCTAACAAGGCCGGAATCCATGACGTGTTCCATGTGTCGCAGCTCAAGAAGTGTCTCCGTGTGCCTGAGGAACAGGCCAACTCCGAGCACATCGATCTGCAGGAAGATCTAACTTATGTGGAGAAGCCAGCACGGATTCTAGAAACTAGTGAAAGGAAGACTCGGAACCGTGTGATCAGATTCTGCAGAGTTCAGTGGAGTCACCACCCAGAAGAAGAAGCAACATGGGAAAGAGAAGATGAGCTCAAGGCCGCCCATCCGCACCTCTTCGCCAGTGCCTCCGAATCTCGGGGTCGAGATTCCGTTTAAGGGGGGTAGGTTTGTCACACCCGGAGTTTCGTCCTAAGCCTAAATCGTAAAAAAAAATCCGTAAATAACAATTGGCTTAATTGACTCAGGAAAAATCCCTCTAAAAGGAATTAACTCAATTAAATCGTGGCTCGCAAATCGACTAACAGGATTTAAATTCAAATTGCAGAAGTATAAAATTCGGCCAAACAAATTAATTTAAAACTCGGCAAAAGTGGGGTTTTCCTTTTTCTCTCCTTTTTCCTTTCTTTTTCCCTTCCTTCTCAAATTGGGCCGAAGTCCAATTTTCCTCCCTCTCTTTTTCCTTTTTCTTTTTCTTTTTCTTTTCCTTCCCGGGCCGGCCCAGCCGAGCCGGCCCGTCTTCCCGCTCGGCCGGCCCAGCCGAGCCGGCCTCCTTCCGCCCGCCGCGCGCGCCCCCGCCTGGGCCGCGGCTTCGGCCCAGCTCGCCGCGTCGCCCGCGCCGCGAGTCCGCGCCGCCTCCCTCCTCTCTCCCGCGCCACTGACAGGTGGGGCCCACCTGTCAGTGACTGCTGCGCCGCGAGTCCGCGCCGCGTCCGAGCCGAACTCCGCCGCCGCCGCATCCGCCGCCGCCGAGACCGCGTCGTCGCTGACTCGGTCTCCAACCTCCGCCCGCCCTAGCCGGTCGCCGCCACCCTATAAATCCCCTCCGCCGCCGCGCCGTCGCTCGCTTTCCATCGTCGCTCGAGTCGCCGCCGCGCTGCCGCCGTTCGCCGCCACCGCGCAATCTCGTCGCCCGTCGCCGGTCGTCGCCGCTCTGTTGCGTCACCACCTCCGTCCCTCTGTCGCCGACTTGTTGCCGCCCTCGCCGTCACCAGGGAGCCTCCTCGGCGCCGCGCGTTCCCTCGTCGCCCGGCCGCCGCAGCGTCTCGCCCGTCGCTGCCGCCGATCGATCTCCACCACCACCACCGATCTCCCGCACCCGCCCGCGTCGCCACCTTCGCCTCGGTCTCGCCGACCCGTCCGCACCCTCGCCGCCGCCGGTGAGCCTCCGCACCCACCTCCCCTCTTTCTCCCCCTTTCCGGCCGACCGCCGCCGAGTCGCGTGCCGTCGCCGGACGAGGCCGAAGCCCGCCGCTCCCGTCGGTCACCGTGGTCGTCGTCGCCTCCGCGTCGCCGACGTCTGGCCGCCGTCTCTTGCGCCCACGTGTGCCGCGCTGCCGCCGCTCGCCAGTCGCCGTCGCCGCTGTTCTGCCGGGTTGCGCCCGTGCGTCGCCGCCCCGGTCGTCGTCGCCGTCGCGCCGTCGCCGCTCGCCGGTCGTCGCCGTCGCGCCGTCGCCGTCGCGTCGCCGTCGCCGTGCGCCGCCGTCGCCGTGTCGCCCGCCGCTCCCGCCGGTCGCCGCCGTCCGCCGAGCCGCGCGTTCGGTCCCCAGCTCTCTGTTCCCTCTCGCTGACGAGTGGGTCCCACCCGTCAGTCGCTCCTCGCGCCCGCCTCCTCTCTCCTCCCGTGGGTCCCGCGTGTCAGTCTCTGTTTCCCTCTCTCTCACCGACAGGTGGTCCCCACCTGTCAGCCGTCAGTACCCTCTCTCCTCGCTGACGTCAGCAGCCCCATTAATTGCGCAATAATTGATTTAGGACTTTTCTGTTTAGTTAAAAAACCCAGAAAACTTCTAAAATTCATAAGTAATTCATCTAGTCTCCGTTTAGGTCCATTCAAATTTCATTAAATTCATAAAAATATCAAGAATCCATTAAAAATAGTTTCTTTTGCTGTTTCAGTAGAGTTTGTGCCTGTTTTATTTATTTTTGTGCTTTGTCGCTTAGATTCGGACCCCGCCGAAGAGCCGGTTTACTTCGAGATCGTCGCCGAAGTTCCCCAAGGGCCAGAGCAAGGCAAGTGACACTCATCCTTGAACATATGGAACCCATTATTGCAAATTCCCCGCTTTATTATTTCAAATATGCATTGTTTTAATTAAAGTACTTACTTTATGCTATTTTCGGGTAAACCTTATTATTATGCCGTTGTTTATCCAACTTTGTTCATTGCTGGACCAGGGGTAACTTGATTAGAGTCAGGCCAAGGTTAATGCTTAGCCATGCTTAGAACAAATAGCTCATGGGATCACATATAATTATGCTTAATTCTGGATAGCCGAGATAATGATTCACTACCCGGTTCGGGTTAATGTCAACTAAAATATTGATAATGGTGGGCTGTGGGTGCATGGTTTTGAGAGTCGCACCCATGGCGATTAAGGACCGGTTCACGGGAAACCCTGGAAGTAAATAAGTGCTAACCACATGCCGAAATGGGTAAGGTGGGATTTGAAGCATGACTTCGAACTATTTGACGTACCCAGGCAAGGGTAGGCGTGATGGAGTATGGACGGGCAATCGTGGTGTAACGAAAGCTTCTCCTGCTTCCGGATCTACTGAGGCACAAGAGGGGACTGCCCGACTTGGTGTAAAGGAGGGGGTGAAACCTGAAGTGTGGTACGATTAAATAGGGAGGGTTGTGTAACGGGTCCTATCACGGTCTCCTTTCCGGTATGCCGTGGTGGTATGTCGGCGCACGTTCAAGTGTAGTGGAGTCGTGTTTTGTGGGTACAGTAGTACACCTCTGATCAGAGTATAAACTATTCGAATAGCCGTGCCCACGGTTACGGGCGAACTCCCAGCTTCACTGTGATTAGTGAACCCTAATAACTTGAGTAAAATCTGGTATCACTTGGGACTACTGCAACGTGGTGTAACGTTGGGTAGTGGTTGGGCCTGTCGCAACGTGGTGTAACGTTGGACAGTGTGGTGGTATTTTACAACTGTTTACCTATTTATGCTTCACTGTATTTAATTACCTTTATTCTTTAAGCTCTGTTATTTATTTAAATTGCTGCTTTATCGCAACTAACCCGAGCCTGTCCTTGTTAATCCCTATGCATCATTTGTTTTCCCCTTGTCCGTGTTACTTGTTGAGTACGGTGGTTTGTACTCAGCCTTGCTTAACTTTCCCAACCCAGAGCTAGAAGCAGAGTCCGATGGAGGTGCCTCTCAGGAGTGAGCTGTTCCGCCGTCAAAGTGTTGCCTGTGGACTGGAGCCGTACCCGCTGGAGCTGGTCTACCCCTTTGTTTTTCTTTCCGCTGCATTTCCGCTAGAATAAGTGTAATTTTCAGTTGTTTCTAAGAACGATGGTTATGTAATCAACATTGTCTTTTTGTGTACTCTGGCTGGTCCTGGACAGGGATTTAATACACAATTAAGTTCAGAAATTCGTGTGAGGAATTTCTGGGCGTGACAGGCATCATCCCGACGATGGCAAGCGAAGGCGTTGGCTGTCACCAGCGGCGACAGGTGGTCATGTGTGCGAGCTGTAGGGCAGCTACGCGTGCGAAGGCTCGTGGCACCGTGGTCGCAAGGAAGGCGGTCATCTGTGCGAGCTGGAGGATAGTTATGCGCGGGATTTATTTCTTTTTTCGAGTGACACGTGTCGTGCTGCGCGCGGTATAAGGGATGGGGAGGAAAGAGGACGATTGCTCTCCTGTCAAGATGAACTGACAAATACACGGATGTGTTGCAATAGACTTTTTAATTATGAGATTTGTTCCAATCCATTAAAAAGTATCTCGAGATACCAAATCATTTTTCACCATTGTATCTGGTTGAGTAGGATGTACATTGTTAGATCCAACGATCAGAAACAATTTGGTATCGCGAGGTACCGGTACCTCGAGATACTTTTTGATACTTTTTATTGAACTGTAAAAATTACTCTTTAATTATATAGACTGTCTAACCTAAGCTTGATCGATAATCCATCAAATTTGTTTTGAGTAGGTCATATGAATCGATCATTTTGTTATTGTAATTATCCAACAAAACATCCATGTGCTACGAACTGACTGGTGAGACAATCAAATTCGTTCTTCCAATTATTGACATAACCTATACACAAAAAGGTGACAATGAACTTTAGGGATTTTGTTCAATTACAACACCATCGTTGCAGTAGAAAAAGTGATTGCAGATATCTCTGCAATGGGATTTTCTTAAACATACCCTTCCGTAACTGTGAGCCGTCCATTAGATCCAACAGATCTGATTTTTTTATACTGAGCTTGTAGTAAAAAATTTATAAGAGTACAATTAGAACTAAAATATATAGCATCACAATAAATTTGTGCATAATATTTCATATGAAAATAAATAAATTGCTAAGTATGTCTTATCAAAGGTTCAAATAAAAATATTTAATATACTTATGAAAATATATAGTTAGATTTTAATTTTACTACACTACTGCGCTTCCTACTTAATGTACCGTAACATTGCCCGTGCAACGAGGGATAAGCTCTACTGAGCTACCCGGTTTCACTCAACCCACTGTGTAAGATAGCACGTCTGCAATAACACGTAAATAAAGATTTCTAATGAACAAAGAGAGCTCTCAACAACTAAGGAAATCACAAGCTAAAAACTCCATTTAAACGACGTTGGGTTCCTACACCAATTCTATTCAAATCATGATCTTGCATCGCACTTTCAAAAACCTTCTACCCGAGTTACCATCCGTCATCCAGAGAAGGATCGAACCCTGGAACACCCTGTAGGCCACGTTAGTTGTAGGCAATTTTGGGATAAGTTATTCAGCATGGAAAACATAGTAATAGATTGGTATAGGATTAGCCAATTATCAAATATAAAAAATAAAATAGATTAATTTGGTATTTTAAAGCAACTTTCCTATAGATTTTTTTGCAAAAAAATACACCGTTTAGTAGTTTGGAAAACATGTGCATGAAAAGCGAAGGAAATCTGGGCTATTAGTCATACCGCCAAACGCAGCCGTAGTCACATACAATGATGACGTTAACACAACTATTCCTTTCAATTTCTTATTAACCAATTCATGAAACCCTATTCTAGAACTTCACTAGTTAGAAACCTTACTAAGGCTGCGTTCGACAGGAGGGGAGGGGGCTTAGTTATCCGACATGAAAAACGTCGTAATAGATTAGTACATGATTAATTAATTATAAAAAATATATATTGGGTTAATATGATTTTTAAAACAACGTCCTTATAGAAAATTTTTGCAAAAAATACACCGTTTAGCAGCCAGGAGGTGTGCGCGCGGGAAATGAGGGAATTGTGTTATTTAGCTGGATTGCCGAACACGGCCTAAGATAGACATTGTCCTTTCACTAGATGATAGAACCTATCATAGACTAACCACTTAGTGCAATGCTTGCCATTGTAACTAAATCCTAACCCATCCGAAATATGCATACAAGGTCCAATCATAACTCTAATTACAGACAAACTAAAGCTCTATCGTTTGACACACTATATTTGAACTGCCGCTCCCCAGGGTTGCGAGACCTATCCCACTAGCCCTAAAGTTGAAGGAGATAACTAATCAACCACCGTTTTCCAACAGAAAGACTATTTAATAATTCTCTAATAATATATTATACAACTCAAACTTAAGCTAAATCAAATCCTAATCGGTGAAATTAGATCCGTTCATAAAAGTATAACAAACTTCATGGAAGTATACTGGGAAAGCAATGTATTCAAATACTAGACCAATTGTCATGAATTAATATATTTTTTTTGAAAATTTATCCCACTAGTTTTGACAACATAAAGAATCAATAAAACCTCATTCATGACCTATAAACTTTTTCTACCATATTTAAAATACTTAGAATCTTTACTTATAATTTTAACATACCTTTAACAATAATTTTCCGGAAACTCTACCACACGGAGTCCCGTCCGGACGAAATCCATCTTCTTCTTCTCTGGCGCTTCCTCTCCCATGCCGGCGCCGCGTGCTCCTTCCTCGCTGTCGTGGCCTTCCCCATGCCCACATCGCTGGTGCTTCCTTCCCGGCGCATCCGTGCTCCGTTCTGTGCCGCTCCCACTAACCCCTCGATGGAGTTCGTCACTAGTGCCGATATCCGTTGGCCCTGTCGCCCGGTCGGCTTGCGTGCTCTAGCACGCCCTCCGTGTTGTCTCGCCACACAAGCCGATGATAACAAAGAGAGTAATTTTACTATTAACCAGGTATTATGAGATACTACTGTTTTCTACGTAAAATTTGGTACCAAACAGAGTAATTTTATTATTCTTGAGGAGGTATCATAGTTACCATTGTTTTTAATGTAATTTAAATAAAAAACAGTGGTACCTCATGATAACTCCTAAAGAATATGAAAAGTGCTGTACCAAAGAACTATTACTGTAGAATTATTACCGGAGTTCATAATTTATTCCGTTGGAATGGATTCTGTTACGTAATTGGCGTGACAATTTTCTGACTCAAACGGAAAGGAGAAAGAAAATACCAGAAAATTACTAGAGGACTATTTCCTACTCACTAGACTACCCAGCCTCTCATTCACACCTCTCTATCTTCGCCCTGGACCCACCTGCCAGTGTAACTGGGTAGCTACCACTAGGTGCAGCACCTGGAACACAGCAGACGGACACAGCCAAGGTTCCATGACACGTCATCGACGCGTGTCGCCCATGGACCATCGTCGGTCGCCATCTCCACCTCTCCACCGCCGCCCCACACCAATCGACTCATCTCGACCTCCGCCCTCTCTCGCGTTGACGTTGCTGCCCAATCCAAACCCTCCCAGCCACGCCAGAGCGCAGGAAGCCAGGGAGGAGGAGCTCTACAATCTCCCTGTTCCACTTCCACCAATGTTGCCGCCGGCCAAGGAGACGAAGTCGCCGCCGCTGCTCTCATAGTCGTCGTCCAGGCCACATCTTTGGTCCATGTCCAGCTTTCAATGCCGTCCACTTTCTCCGTTCTCATCATCTGATTCATCTCCTTTCGTGTAGCCATCCGCTTGTAACGCTGCTGAGCCGAGCCGTCCTCCCTGGAGCGCCACCACACCGACGCCGTGACTGTTCGACCATTGATCCGGCTGTCACGGAGTGCCTCAGACTAGACCGCCACGCCGCACAAGTCGCCTCATCGTCGTCTCCAAGAACCCATCGAGAGCCACGGCCGAAGGTGCATTGAGGAGGGAGAACACTGCCGCCGTCTTCATCGACTCCGACCACCCGCCGCCGGGGAGCTTTGCTCCAAAATCCGCTAGAACCAGTGAGTTCCCTACTTCCCTGTCGATTCCTTGTGTGGGAATCTCCCCTAAGCCTACACTCCGGCGATCGTCGTTCATGATACGACCACCGAAGTCTTCGCCAGAGCCTTCTCTTCATTCCATATATAGGTCACGACCCCACCCACGCTGCCTAGCATCGCCGGCGACGGCGAGAATCGCAGGCCGGCCATGGTTGCCCTGTTTCCTCCCCTCACTTGTGCCACTGCTGGGGCCCACACGTAAGTAACACCGGAAAAGGAAAATAAAAGAGTAACCTTAGATCTGATCTGATTTTTATTTCATGCGACTGCCAGCAGAGAAGGTTGTTTTCGGGATAACCTCTGATCTGATTTTTATTTGATGGTAACCTAACCTTAGATCAATTTTGGAGAACAAATGAGTGCCGGTGAGTTGGTCAAAGAGATCGTCAATTCGGGGCAATGGGTACTTGTTCTTGACAATGACTTCATTCAACGGACGCAATCAACACACATCTGCTAGCTAATGTCCTTCTTCTTTACAAAGAGAGCCAGACATCACCAACGTGAGGAGCTCGGCCTAATGAAACCTTTTGCTTTCAGTTCCGTGAGTTGCTTTTTCAATTCTTCTGGGTAGAAAGTCTGTTATGAATTCAACTTCCCGATCTAGCAGCATTCCCGGTAGTTCCTCTGGGAAGACATACGGGTACTCATACACCACTGGTTCAGCAGCTATATCATTGCTTTTGGCACCCGAAAGAGCATGGAGTTATGGGGAATAATCATCAAGTGCAAGAAAGATTGGTTCACTGGTATTTTTTTTAAGTGTAATGAGATGACGGCCACAATCTATAACCCCATGATTTTTGTGCAGCCAATCCATGCCTAGGATGACATCTAAACCCTTTGTGTGGAGGATTATAAGGTCGGCGGTGAATTTTGACCGTTATCTTTCTGTCTCGACTAATAAATTCAGCTCTCATCTCTGAACTGGTGATGCAACAAGTAATGATGGGTGCAACCTACTAATTGAGAGTTCATGGTCTGATGCAAATCTTTTGGAGACAAAACAATGTGTAGCTCTGGAATCAAACAATACACTAGCTAGGTATGAAATGGACAAGTAGCGTACCGACAAAAAGATCTAGCATCGTTCGCCTCCTCGGTGGTGATGTGATTTACAGCCCCTCTGCTTAGTTTGCTGACCCCGAGGTGCTGCCTTGGGAGGTGGATTGGGACATGGTGTTGCTGCTCTTGGCCCTTGGACTTGTGCACGGTGAGTGTACCGGCATTGGTTTAGGTAGTGGCTCGCTTGCCCTCTATTGCAGGACCAAATGAGCGGGTGCTGATTTCCGCCCACGGGAGGTGCGATACGCTGCTGAGGAGGGCATGGCATGAATCCTTGCGCATCAGGAGGTGGCGGTGGCTGGAAATGCATTGGCGTGGCCGCCAAACCACGGGGCTTTTGCGGACTACCCATGGCTGAAATGCGCAGCCCTCTTGCGTTTGTGCTCGTTCTCAAGGTTCTTCATCTTGCTTTCCACAACCACTGATGAGGTGCTGGAAGTCCATGAAGGTCAGTGCAGCAAGCTCGAGTTGCATCTTAGGCGAGAACCCATCCATAAACCGATTTTGCTTGCGAGCATCGGTATTGACATCGTCCGGAGCATAACATGCTAAGTGGTTAAACTCGTGGAGGTACTCCATAACGGTCTTGTCATCTAGAGTGAGAGCTAGGAACTCCCATCTCTTGAGGTGCATGATACCCTTCGGAACAAGAGCGGCGTGAACGGCATCGCGAAACTCGTTCCAAGAGATGATGTGACCGGTAGGTTGCATGGCGAGGAAGTTATCCCACCATTTACCAGCTGCGCTCTAGGGTTGCTCAGTTGCCAAGTTGACCTTGTCGGCGTCAGGGCAGCAGATAAGAGCAAGCATCCGCTCAATGGTGCGAAGCCAATTATCGCTGTCAAGCGGATCGTCTGAGCAAGAGAACACCAGAGATTGAGCACGCTGAAATTTAGCAAGTCGCCCGGCAGCATGGTTCCCACCACCACCGTCCACACCTTGGGCAATTTGGGCGACAGTAGCAGCCGCACTAGCAACTATTTGCTAGAGGACCGCATTCTTAGCCTCATGGTTGCGCTCCGGGGCAATGAGAACTTCGGCCATGTTGGGAGTAGGAGGTGGGTCCTCGGGAAGGTCGGAGTCACTCGTACGAGTGATATGACGAGCCATCCTATGGACATGAGATAGACAAGAGCCATGGACATGAGATAGACAACAGCCGGAAAGTTATAGCACACCCATCTCACAATCCCACTCATAATTTGTAATTAGCGGTTATAGTCTTTGCTCTTAAAATATAGAGACATTACCTATATGGTACAAAGTGTGTAGTATACAGGCATCACAAAAGCCTTAAGTACATATTTACTCAAAAGGAGTTAAATATGAAGCAAAGGAGATGGTTAGAGCTTATATAAGACTACGACCTCAATATCAATTATCACCCTGGAAAAGCAAGTGTTGTAGTCGATGCTGTAAGTCGAAACGTACATTGTGATCAAATTTCCATAACCAGTTTTGCTAAGGAAACCATTCAGTAATTAACAAAGATGGAATTTTTATTATGGATAATAAATGAACCCTATGGTATCATAAGTGAATATGTGTACCAGATGATAAACACACAAAACATTTTATTTTTAGATAAGCTCATGAGACACCTTATACTATCCATCCCGGAAGTACTAAAATGTACCATCATCTTAAGGAATCTACTGGTGGAATGGAATGAAAAGAGAGCCCAATGTATTGCAAAATGTGATACCTATCGACGGGGTAAAAGCAGAGGATCTGAAAATGGGAAGAAGTTGCTATGGAGTTTAATAAAGGACTTCCCAAAATACTTATTAAGAAAGATGCTATTTGGGCTGTAGTAGATAGACTTACTAAATCAGCACATTTTATACCAATTCGACAAAACTATTCTTGTGATCATATTCTTATGATCAGTTGGCAGAACATTACATACGGATTATATCTAGACGTGGAGTACATAAGGTAATTATTTTAGACACAGGTTTAATTTTTACATCCAAATTCTGGAATGGATTACAAAAAGCCTTGGGGACTAAATTAGGATTTAGCACAACCTATCATCCCCAAACTAATAAACAAACTAACTGAGTTAACCATATTTTGTATTTTGGATGACAAGAGCTAAGTATATAGCTTGTGCTAAATATGTAAAATAAGTTAGTAATTAGTTGCATGGGTTTACAGATAAATAATGCTCAAGTCCCCGAGAAAGAATAAAGGTTTAGTTATGTATGTATCATAATTACTTTCTGCTGTAACACTCTGATAGGATGATTATGTGGAAAAATCTTATTTCTCGAATGCTAATCCATTACATCGCACCGTTAATACTGAATTGACAGAGTAGGTCGCTACAGTTATCTTCATAACGATTTACGTATGTTTATTAAGGTTATCTTCTTCATTTCTCTGTGTAGTTAATCTCTACAGGAATCTCCATGTTATTATACACAAATTGCTCGTTGTAGAGAGACGAAAGCTCAATTGTGCTATACTCTCATTATCCAATGCTCATAGTAGCGATGACAGTTTGCTGGTTTTAGAGAGATGGAAGTCCAAATTATGCAAAATATATGTCAAAGGGTGTTAACACTAAAATTTGGTAAGATTCCTTAGTGCATTCGGTCATGGAGAGGATGCAATCAACCGATAAAAGTTTATCAAGAAGAGTCCGAGTTTAAAAAGGAATTGTATATACCAAGGCATGATAGATTAATTTTTATCTATTAATTAGGACTAGTTTAGGTGTTTTTCTTTAACTCTAGGAATGTTTGTGTCCGATTAGGACTAGGTTTTCTTTTATCTGTAGAAAACATGTGTCGCATCCAATACGAACTAGAATTAGAGTCTAGATAGGACTTATTATTTCCTTTTAACTATGAGGAAATGTGTGTCGTGTTCAATATGGACTAGTATTCACTTATGGGTATAAATATGTATATCAGGGGTCATTGTAAAACATATGTATACACAAATAAATTATAAATTTTGGCACATCGCCACCCTCCTGACCGAGGTCTCTTCACCGATGGAACTTGGCACCTGATGCGGGGCTGCATCGCTTCGATCTCTGGTGAAGGCGTAAGTCCTATGTTCCGCCGTCCCGACAATCATATCGGCTAGATCAGAACTGTCTCGATTTAGTCCGATCTTCTGATCTTGTTGTATGATTGCTAGTTACCGTATCAGTTTCAGCGTAGGTTAACACTACAAGAATCTTATTAATCCATGATGAAAAATTTCTATCACTGATCACTAAGAAATCACCAAACAACATCTGTGATGGCTTTAGAAATCATCATGGATTGACATGCGTGACGGTTTGTTGAAAACCATCACTTGATATTGTAATGGAAAGGTAACAAGAATTGTGACAAGCACTAACGATAGCAAGATATTACTGTGAATCATGGCGCAGAATTGAACCAGGCCTCATTCTTGTATTGCTGATCAAATTTTCATAGGCAAGAGAAATAAGATGAACCTATGATAAGAGGAGTCATTAGCAGACAAGTTAAGACATAGTGTTTTATCTCAGAATGCAAGCAACTAAAAAGATAAGTATGTCTACTACAAGAGGCCTGATTGGGCCCAAACCTTGTGCTGCACCAATGACTACTTCCACTAGTACAGATCCTCTCATCTGTGATGGCCCAAAACATGCCTGGATTACTTGGGCCGTCAGAATATAGGCATCTCAATCGGGCCTAACATAAGCCCGTTGTAGATGTAAGCCAGGTGTGCACGGTTAGAGCCCGTCAGAGATGGTACTTATCTCTGACGGGCACAAATGTACGTCCGATTGAGATTGTGCAAGTCATGTCAATCGGGCCTAGTTACCAGGCCTGTCATAGATGGCCATCATCTCTAACGGGCCCAAGAGAATGCCCGATTGAGATTGCATTCGTCCCTAATGGTTTCTATCAGTGACGGTCTCCTTTGCAGCTTCCGATTGAGATAATTGGTGGCCCGTAAGAGATCTCGGAATTTGGTCCGATTGAGATAATTATTTGCACTCTATAAATACTCGACCCGGCTGCTATCGGAAGCTATCCCACTGTTCACAATTTTGGTGGGAGGTGTAATGGGGCGAATTTTTATAATTGTTTTCTAAAGAGAATCTGGCAATCATAAAGTATAAAGGATATCTAATACATTGTTTAATTATAAGAACTCTAAAATTTCAAGCATGCAAATAAATATTAACTAATAATTTACTTTTTTAGCGATGGTTCAAAGTTGGATGTATGCGACTAATTTGAAGCGGCATTGCAAGGAGTACAGAGATGGCGTATTAAGGTTTTTGAACGCCGCGGAGGAGGATAGGAAAAGAAGAAACAATAAATACATGTGGTGTCCATGTAGCAATTGCAAGAATGAGTCTAAGTTTGAAAGCAGAGTGGACATACACTCTCACTTGATACATCGGGGATTCATGAGGGGATACATATGTTGGGTGAAGCGTGGAGAGGAAGAATCAGGAAGTGGTGCTGTTCCTGACAGTAGTGGTGCAGACAATCATGAAGAAGGAGATGAAGATGAAGATGAGCATGATATGTTTATACTGTCTCCATTGGGTGGTGAAATTGGGTGGTGAAAGACATGTTACGTCACGTTGAGTTCCCGGTATACAACGAGAGAGATTATATGAAGTTCAACAAGTTGGTCAGTGACTCGGCGACACCTTTGTACGCCGGATGCAAACCAAAACATACCAAATTATCAGCAACCTTGGAGCTAATGAAGATAAAAGCTAGTAGTGGATGGACTGACAATTGTTTTACAGAACTACTGGGAATAATGAAGGTGATGCTTCCCGAAAAGAACACATTGCCTGAGACGACATATGTAGCAAAAAATGTTCTATGTTCGTTGGGGTTAGAGGTTCATAGAATTCACGCTTGTCCAAACGATTGCGTATTATACTACAAGCAATACGCAGACTTAGATGCTTGTCCAGTCTGCAAGGCATCTCGGTACAAGAGAAAGAAATGTGCAGTGGAGGGAAAGAAGTCAAAGCGGGGTGGGCCAGTGAAGGTTGTGTCGTATCTACCAATCGCTAATCGTTTCAAGCGAATGTTTGCCAACCCCAAGGAAGCGGAGATAATATGTTGGCATGCCACAGAGAGAAGATCCCACAGAGAGAAGGAATGACGGATTACTAATACACCCAGCTGATTCGATGCAATGGAGGAATGTCGATCGAAAGCACAGAGACTTTGCTGCCGACCCTAGAAACATGAGGATAGTTTTGTGTACGGATGGCATGAATCTTTTGGAGACATGAGCAGTTCGCACATCACTTGGCTAGTTCTTATTGCGAACTATAACCTCCCTCCATGGTTATGATTCAAAAGAAAATATATTATGTTGAGCTTATTAAACCAAGGTTCGTAGCAACCCGGAAATGATATCGACGTGTTCTCTTGGAGCCTGCTGTCAATGATCTTGAGATTCTTTGGAAAGAAGGCGTGGAAACATGGGATGCATATAGTCAGGAGAACTTCAATCTAAGAGTTGTTTTGTTCGGCACCATTAATGACTACCATGCACTCGGTAATCTTTTCGGACAAACTGTGAAAGGAAAGAAGGCTTTCTCGGATTGCATGGAACATACACGGAGTCAGTGGCTAAAGAAATAACGAAAGATGGTCTACATGGGTCATCGGAGGTGGCTCACTCTAAGTCACGTATTTAGAAGAAAGAAGAAAAATTTCAACGGGAAGAGGGAACTTCAATCTGCTCCAAGGGATTTGTTAGGAGAAAAGATCCACAATATGGTGAAGGACATAACTAATGAGTTTGGGAAGAAAAGAAAGCATGGTCAGACAAAGGACAAGGGTATGTGGAAGAAAAAAATCAATATTTTGGCGGCTACTGTACTGGAAAGATCTTGAGGTCCGTCATTTCATTGATCTTATGGATGTAGAAAAGAATGTGTGCGAAAGTTTGGTTGGATTGCTGCTCAATATGCTTGGGAAGACGACAGACGGCCTTAACGCATGACTATACCTTCAGGAGATGAACATTCGTAGTGAACTTCAGCCTTTACGAATGAAGCGACGGGTAGAGTGTACCTCCCGCCTGCTTGACACACTCTGTCGAAGGATGAGAAGATCGCCATGCTATCATGTTTGGCAAATATTAAAGTTCCATCCAAGTATTCAGCGCGGATCAGCGAGTACGTAAAATTGGATGATCTAAAACCGCTAGGCATGAAGTCTCATGATTGCCATATGCTAATCACACAGCTCTTGTCAGTTGCTATCAGAGGGATTCTGCCACCAAAACTCCACCACACGATCCAACGGCTGTGCGCCTTCTTCAATGCAATCGGTCAAAAGATTATAGATCCCGAAGACCTAGATGGGTTGCAGTCTGAAATTGCCAATACCCTCTATCACATGGAGATGTACCTTCCACTCTATTTTCTTGATATCATGATCCATCTGCCTGTTCATCGGTGAAGCAAACAAAACTATGTGGTCCTGTATTTCTAAGAGAAATGTGGTCGTTCGAGAGGTACATGGGAGTTCTAAAGTCATATGTCAGAAACAGAGCAAAACCGGAGAGAAGCATCATTGAAGGTTACACGACCAAGGAGACTATCGAGTTTTGTGTCGATTACAGGTCTGAGGCTGATCCTATCGGAGTTCTAGCGTCTCGTCATGAGGGACGGTTGTTAGATGGTTGCACAATAAGCAGGAAAAGGATTGTTCCCGATGAACATTCCTATGCACAGGGTCATTTTGCCGTGCTTCGATCTGGCCAAAGTTGGATACGCCGATGAACCATTCATGCTAGCCAAGCAAGTCCAACAGATTTTCTACATACAGGACTCTGCAAACAAGAAGCTTCACGTTCTTAGGGATAGCAAGCGAAGAATTGTTGGTGTTGACAATGTCGTGGATGTGGAAGAATACAACAAGAACCTTCAAGTCAGACTTCAAATTAACCTCAAAGATGGTCCTGAAGATGTTGTGGCGTACGTTCGTTCGGACCATTCAGAAGGCATATCTTTGTAAATGAACTCTATGTGTAATGTACCTTGCATCTGTGTGTTAATGATATGACTTCGGTAAAGTAATAGCAACTTCAAACTATATACGACATATGCAATTTTATCGTTCTATGATTTTCAAAATTTTAATAGCAAATTTAGTCTAGGTATGATTTTTTTAAATTAATACAAATTGTTTTTGTTAGCAAAATTTAATACAAATTTAATAGCACATTTATTAGAAATGGTTTTGTTACCTGATTTTTAAAATTTAATACATATTGTTTTTCATGTAATAGAAATTTTAACAATTCGTATGAAATGAATCGTAATAGTTACCCTATCTCTGACGGGCGTTGATATGAAGCCAGTTTGAGGTTTGGTCATCTTTGATGGGCCATATAATTAAGCCCAACAGAAATGGCTTAGGTTGTACGCCCGTCAGAGATAAGCTAGACTCTAATGGGCTTAGGCTAGACGCCCGTCAGAGATAGGCTGATTTAGGGTTTAGGTGCCAGCCCACCCTGCTCGCATGCTCACTCTCACTTATCCAGATCCAGCCACCTCACGCCGTCACCCCCAAGCCCTCTCCATGCCGCCGCCGTCCCCGACGCCGGCGACCACCTACCCAAGGCCGCCGACGCCCTTCCCGACACCAGCACCGCCGTCCCCCAGCCCTCCCCACACCGCTGCCATCCCCCACACCGGCAACCACCTTCCCGAGGCCGCCGACGCCAGGGCCACCGTCCCTGAGCCCTCCCCACGCCGCCGTTGTCCCCGAGCCCTCCCCACGCCGCCACCGCCGTCCCCGAGCCCTCCACATGCCAGCGCCGTCCCCGAGCCCTCCCCACGCTGCCACCATCCCCGACGCCGGCATCAATGCAGGTGAGTCGCCTCCCTCCTCCTCCCGCTCGTTCATCCCGTGTCGATGAAGGATGATCCTTTGGCCATGGTGCTAAGCTCGCAAGTAGATTTATTTGTTTCTTTTGTTAGTATGTTAGCGACCCTGTTTGTTAGATTTGAAGTTGTTAACAATTTAATTATGCCAATAAGATCGATACGGTCATGGACGTGGAGCTCGTTTTATGTACTTGATAGTTGCCGCACATCTATTTACCACTTATGATGTTGTCTTTAAATAAAAAATATATAAAAAAATTGATGGAAGTATGCATATGAACGCGGGTTCTCGGATTGAAATATATGAAAATACAAATAGTGGTTGTGTCCAATTGATGATGTCGTGAGCAAACGAAAATTTTTTGTCAGCCTTAAGCTTATCTCGTTTAGTCTCCTAAGATGTGTAACACATTTGGTCGTCGCCTTCGTGCGGTTTGACGGGCACGTCTTGGGCTGTAGTTGACTGGCATGCTAAGGCCAAAAAAAAATCTGTCGTTTGCTTACTTCGTTGTTCACATGTCAAGATGTCAGGTAGAGAGCATTGTAATGGTAGTTACTATAGGCTAGTTAATGTACACTCCGTGGTGCAAAATATGACCTTTCGCTGGTAGTACATAATTATCACGTCCACCTCATCGCGGTGGGGATGCACACATCTTGATGGACATACAAATAAAACAAATCAAACAAGTCTCAGGACATGTGCACGCCCGTCTCGTGAGGTGGACATGATATTTACGTCCTAGTAGCGCACGGTCTGAATTTCCATCATAGAGACATCATTAGTTACCCCGTAATAACTACCGTACACAATGTATATGAATCATTTTAGATTTTAGGTGTGTATGTCGCGAGATAGTACTCACGACATTTTTACATTGCCTAGTAATGTAGATCTAGGTCTTATCGCACAACGATCCAATAGTTTTTAACATTCCTATCGTACAACAGTTATACAATAATGGCACAGCAAGAATCATCCAGTACAACATCGAGCCAGGCTCGTAGTAGCCAGAATAGGATTCCTAAGGAAGCCTACACCCTAACGGATGTGGACGATCTCGAATTTCCTACATCTCCTCCAAAAGTGGTCAAGAGGTTCTCAACTATATGCGGAGTCCTAGGTAGGCGAAACTTCACAATTACGAAGGACCACATTGACCAGGTCCCATAGTCAAAAAAAGAGGAATCCTGGAGGCAATTCAAGGAAAGCTTTAAGTACCCCGGTAAGGCCGAGGCTAGACTCAAGAAGCAGGCTATCCGCAAGATGGGCAACTTGTGGAAAAACTTCAAGACCACGCTGGTGACCGAGTACGTCATGAACCCCGCTAAGGTCGAATCGTACGTGAAGTACCCGTTCATCACTAAGGAAGCGTGGGAATAGTTCCATGCCGCGAAGTCAACGCCTGAGTCTCTAGCGAAAGGCGTGGCCTATAGGAATCTACAAGCAAGAAACATTCACCCGCATCGGCTCGGGACTGCAGGGTACGCTAGGAAAACCGCGGAATGGATCAAGGAGGATGAAGCTGCTGCGGAAGCTAACAACTTTCATGTTTTGGGTGATATCCCAAGTACCCGAGCCAGGAACTAGGCAAGGGCTAGGGTGAAGAAGAATAGGGATGGAACACATACATTCCCAAATGCCGAAGATTAGGCAGTCTACCAAAAGATCGTAAGTTTAAGACATAACTATAGTTAAATTTCATTGTATTGTCCTCTTGATTTAATTAGAACCAACATTACTACAGGTGGACTTGTCTACTGAACGACAATCCTCCTAATCGACGTGCTCACAATGACAAAAGGATGTCATCCTCAGTAAAGTGTTGGGAACGGAAGTATAGCATGGAAGGACACGGGGCATTGGCGTCACCATTCCATGGAAGTTCGGGTTTCCCGAATATAGGTGGCAATACAGGAAGCTCAAGACCTCAAAGGCGTAGAAAGTAGCACGTCTGAAGGAATAGCTTCCGGAAGAGATTAGAAACAAGCTCAGAGAAGAGTTCAACTCGAAGCTCCCACAAGTGGAGGCTCGGGTCGATGCACGCTTAAGGGAAAGCGAGCCCGCTCCCGCCCCCTTCCTAGGGACGAGCCCCACGCAGAGGCGTAGCAGCTACGCTTCAACTGAAGCAGCGATAGAACCACCACCGCCCCCCACAGCAGTGGACAACATAACGGTATAACCAACATACATACATACATTTCTTTTGATGTCTTAGTAGTATAATACACTATGTCATATTCTAATCGCATACGAAATGTATTGTAGGAACCCACCAGATGCACCCTAGTCGTTAAGGTGGCACAAGCAGTGGCAATTCCTGCCGTGGAGGGTCGTGCGTTCAAACCTACGCCAGAGACCCAAGTGCACGGGGCTCAGCTGCTAGCTGAGCATGGCAAAGTTCAGGTGGACTTAGTGAAGCCTGATTGGGTTATCTTCACTCTCCCGCACCCACCGAATGACGAGATTATAACACTTGGATCTGCACGTCGGACGTTCATTCAATGGCCAAAGGACAACATTCAGATTAATGTAACTCCTAGGCTAGCTCCAAGTACTCGTCCGCCGCCGCCGCCTCCCCACCCAACTCTTTTATCTGCACCTACTACCGTTGAAGATCCGCAGTTGCAGTACGATACTGATTTTGGTGGAGAGGGTTCGGAGGTAGAAAGTGTTGCACAACAACTCCCCTGCCTGCCAAGAAATCTTCCCCATCGTTGGTTGATACCTGCAAAAAAGGGACATCAAGGAGGAAGGGAAGAGACAAGGTGGAATGGACGCTCCTAGCTCCTAAGAAGCTAGATCTCGGCAAGGTGCCAGCTCGTCATAACCTTGCAACTGAAATCACATTAGGCATGCCGTTGGTCGGGGACGATGTGTTATCGAAGATGGGCGACACATGCAAGGAGTTGCACGGGTACTACATGGAGAGATCTAATGCAAGGAGGAAGAATAGAGACGCCTCGATCATAGGGCAACACGATATACAACCATCCCTCGGGCCTTCGGCCTTCATCGCCGTAGACTTCAGAGATCTATAGGACCTCTACAAGTTGTGGTCGATCGACACCAACCTCCTTAAGTGTTACTCCTTGTAAGTATTGTTGAGTATGAAATATGGTAATAACAAACTATATATTACGCTTACTCGGATCCCTTTTTCGCATATAGGTTGACTTGGAAGCATGTCCATCGTCATGTACCCCATGTTGCCTTGCTCGATCCGTCTGTCCTCAACGAGACCATTTTTTAAAGACCGATCGAGCTAGGATGGTAGATTATTTGTACGATTGCTTATGGTCCCGTCAAGACAAGGACTTCCTAATGTGTGCCCAACCGTAAGCGTGAAACCTACTTACCATGAAAGGCGACGACGTGCATATCTCTAAGTACTTAATAATCAATTTATTTACGTCGTAGGGTTCACTGGATTCTTCTGGTCATAGTGCCGAAGCGGAGTATGGTTTACTACCTTAACTCCAACATCAAAAAAAACATATACGATTGGACGGCGATCGAAGCTGCCTTGAATGACGCCTGGGTCAAGTACATGGCAAAACGCGGAAGGCATAAGGACGGACATCCCACACTCGGTCACAAGAAAGTCTTCCCAATATGTCAACAAGTCAGTGACCAGTGTGGGTTCCACGTCTGCCATAACATGAGAAGCTTCACAGACAAGATGGCCTTGCTCGATCTTGAGGTGTGTGCTTTGGTTGTTTAATTATGTACGTAGGACGACAACTCGTAATGTTTTGTAGACTAACTTCGCGCCTCGCATGCAGGATAAACTTTCAAAGATGCTAGAAAACAACTTTGATATCATTTGAGAGGAGATAGCACGATTCATACTTGATGATATCTTGTCAAGCAAGGGAATGTTTAGTCAAGTGCTAGCTAGCGCGTCTATGAATGTTTCCACATTTCCAATGCTTGCAACAAATATCTATTTGTGTAATTATAAAATCATTGAATTCTGTTGAACAAGAGTTGTAACTAAGTCTATACTTGCGATATAAATTTACAATGCTTTGACAATTGCTGCACTTAAGTTGATCTAATATGTATTATTTGTTTTTCTCGATTGCATAATGTCTCAGTTACTAATTGATTACATCTTAACTTGTTTCAGCTTTGGTGGGCCATAAAGGATGTGAATGTATATGTATAATATTTTGTGAGTTGCTTTTGCCGTGATGGAATATGTGAATGGACTGAAATGTGTATATGTATGTGATGGGAATGGACTGAAATCTAGGTTGCTAGGATAAATCTGTATATAAATCTGTATTTTCACAGCAGGCATGGCTAGCAAAGGCCTGAGGCTTAGCCAAAAAAACAAATTTTATTTTTTTACTAACCTACTCTTCACTGTAACCTACTCATCACTAACGGGCATGCTACTCGAGCCCGTTAGAGATAAGATCATTTGTGACGGGCTCTAGAATAGGCCGGTAGAGATATAATCATTTGTTACGGGCTTAAGGCTCGAGCCCGATAGACATAAGGTCATACGAGCCAGGTCAATCTTGACTCCTCACGTACGTCAAATCTATCTATGACAGGCTCCTGTTTTGGCCCGATAGAGGTATGTACTTATAGGTGACGGGCTTGTGTTCTAGCCCGATTGAGTTAGGATATCCGTCTATGTCTGACTCGCACTATTTGGTCAAGCTTATCCCTGATGGGCATGTCAGTCAGCCCGATTAAGATAAGATCCATCCGTGACGGGCTTGTGCCCGATTGAGATGTTAGCACACATCAGTGACCTTTGCTGACTGACAAGGGCGCTACCCGATACAGATGAGGCTTTTAGCCCGTTAGAGATAAGGGATCCCGTGCTAGTGTTCAAAGCCACCCATGTTTTTCTTCGTTAGCTGAATTTCACAGATTGCTCTAGCCTTAACGTTGCAGCCCCATGCACGAAAAATGATGAGCACATATACAACCAAAGTATAATCGGAGGAGGAGGTTTGGAGGGGGCTTTGGAGGAAGGCGCTGGACCAGATGCGGTGAGCCTGGATTGGAGGCTCCGCCGGCAGAGAAGACGGCAGTGCTGGAGGCTAAGGCCATAGGAATAGACGCTTCGCTCAGGGTTCTCTTCAGTCTGGACTTTGGAGGCGCGTGGTGGCGCCCCTCTCTGGCATCCTCCTGTGTTGTGCCGAGCACCGCCACCCACTGGCCACATGCTCTGCCACGCACCGTCGTCCCTGACCGTCCCCACACACGACGTGCCCCTCTCCGGCCTCCTCCTCGCCGCCGTCGCCGCTAGGGATGGGGACTTGGTGGCGGCTAGCGATGGGGATTGCTTTGTTTGATTTTGGATCGGCTAGGGCTGGGGAACATGGGTATGAAGCAATAACGGATCCGATTTTACGAGAATAGCCTTGGTGCATGTACAAGCTTCTGATACTGTTTGGACAAGATGGACATTTCACGTCAATTTTGGCTGACCGCGCGCAATGGTCCGACCGTGATGCAAACCTGGCTGAAAAAATTTGGTGCTTGCAGTATGTTTATTTTTGGCAAAAAGAACAATGATCTTATGGTACTTTTTAATTTTAATTTGTGATAACATTAAATTTACTTTTAGGATGATTTTTGTGTTTCAAATGCAAATATTATAAATAACAAAGTTGTAGAAATAATTGAGATCTACAACTATTGTATTGGTCCTTTTTACAAATAAGTTCATTTGAATAACTCAAATTTTGAATTTTTAAAATTTGACAATTTTGAAAAAAGCTTGGGGTTGATAAATGATTTTAAATGGAAAAGTCACCGAGACCAAAGTTGTAGAAATCATCGAGATGCAAAATTTTTATTTTGGTCATTTCTCCATCTGACTCTATTTGAACAATTTGAAATTCGAAATTTAAAGTTTTAGAACTTCAAATAGAATTTTTTTTATTAGTGAACGATTTCAATCGAGAAACTCATCAACAATAAAGTTGTATAATCGATCTAGATAAATAGTTTATATTTCGGTCATTTGTTCATACGACAAAGTAATTTTAACATTGTTCAAAAATTTTACATACTCCCGTATGATTTCATAAATTATAAGGTAGATGTGTAAATTTTGTAAACAGTGTTAGTAGTACTTTGTCGGATGAAGAAATTAACAAAATAAAAGTTACAGATATTAATGAGTTATACAATTTGTTGTTGATAACTTTTTAGTTGAAATCATTTAGTTATTTAAAAATATTGTTTGAAGTTGTCATAATTTGAAATTGAAATTCAAATTACTGAAACAAAGTCATATAGAAAAATGACCAAAACAAAAGTTGTAGGTCTTGATATATTATACAACTTTGTCGTTGACAATTTTTTCATTTGAAATCATTTACTACCCAAAAAATTATTTGAATTGATAGGAGGGAGGCAATATGAACTTCTTGGCGAGGGAGAAGCAAAAGGGCTGGGCCGGCAGCCCAAAGAGGGAAGAGGAGGGAGAGAGAGGCTGCGGGCTGAGGGAGGGAGAGAGAGTAATACCTTGGCCGAAAAAGACCCAAGTACACAGTGAGAAATTTTAATTTATTTTACATTTATTTTCATAGATTAAATGAACTTTGTGGTATTAAAATTAGTTATTTAGGTCCGAAAATTCACCGAAAGTTTCAGAGAATAATTTAGACCACGTAGAATATTACAAAAATCTTACAGTTATGATTTGGAAAGGAAATTTGTAGTTTCCTCATTAATTCACTTTATTAAATTGCTTTAACTTTTAATATATTTTTTCTAGAAATGCAATATATAAATATATGACGCTTCAACTATACTAGAGAATATAGAATCCTAAGAATCCTTCCGTAACACACCAGACAAACTAGCACAATGGTGCACAATGGTGGGGTTGGTTATCTTCAACCAGCAGGTTCGATTCTCGTCGGGCGCACTTTTTTTCTTCTATTTTATCAACTCGAGTTCTTTTTTCCTTTTTAATTTTGAATACCCAACTCTGAATTGTTGGGCCATGATATGGGCAGCATCGTAGGCCAACGCGAGTAAAACATTGGGACAAATAGAAATATTTAAGTGCACATTGGGACATTTAGAACAAGTTGTTCAAATGCTATTTTAACAAGTCTGGGTTCAAATCCCATATGATGCAGATTTTAACCCATGCGCACCATATTTTTTTTAGTTTGCCATGTTATGAATCATATACATGTAACATATTAACAAAATTATTTTGTTCAAATTTAACGAATCGTCTTTTGGGTTTGATTCTTCTGGCAATCACATCTTTTATTTTTATTTGCATTAAATATGCTTTTTTTTTTGTTTTGGACTAACTAGAGTATGACGATGCATTGTGACAGTCCTGATAAACTGTCACGAGTTAGCGTGTCGTGAATATCCACTGTGCTCATCCACGATGAAAAACAAAAAATCGTCATGGATTACGTTTGTCAGTGACGATCTATAAATCCGTCACCGAGAATCTGTCATTGATTAACATGATTCTTGTAGTAATTACTCTTGTATCTTGAGCTGATCAGATCGACCATCTTGGGTGATCTATATTGATTTGATATTTGTTGTTTGACATTCAATCTGATGCTGTCTCGGTTCGATCTGATCTATTAGCTTGTGTTTATCAGATATTTTATATCAGATCAATGTATCTTGCTCATTGTTTTATCGGGGTTTCAGTCAATGTGTTATCAGTCATCGACTTGAGAGCAATCTTGAGCTGTTTAGTGTCTTGATATTGCTAGGTGTAATCTTGAATTGTCTTGGTTTGGTCCGATCTTCTAAGATTATTCCCAATAAGCTAGGCAGATATTTTATAGATCTTGGTTGATCACTACTTGGTTATAGCCGATGATCCTTACCATTCTACATGCTTATTTGTATTTATATCAATAGAATAGTCGATTGCCTCACTTTTTTTGCTTATATACCAATTGGCTTTATTTCTTTAGATCAGCAATTATTTCGTGTTGCATCGACTTCTGAGAATTACAAGCTATTTGGTTTGGCCGATCGTAGCAAATGATTCATTGTTTATTTAACTAATCGAGTCTATCTCTATCAGATTTCTAGCCGATCCAAAGCTTTGAACAGCCGATTGTTCAGCCTATCAACTAAACGCTGCTACATCAACATCTGATCGACTAAGTCAGGTCCTATTTAGTTCTCAAAAACTTTTCCTAATAGCATCACACCGAATCTTTGGACACCTAAGTAAAACATTAAATATACGTGAACATTAAAATTAATTACAGTTATGGGGGAAATCGTGAGACGAATCTTTTGAGCCTAATTAGTACATGATTAGTCATAAGTGGTACAGTAACCAAAATGTGGTAATGATGGATCAATTAGACTCGAAAGATTCATCTCGTGGTTTTTAGGCAAAATCTGAAATTTGTTTTGTAATTACACGACGTTTAATACTTCAAATAAGTGACTGCACGCGTCAATGTGACCTCTCTTCTAGAAATTTTCCTAACTAAATGAGGCCTTATTAGTTACCTATCATCTGGATAGTCGATCTGCTTGTTTTATTTTTCATCTTGTCAGTTACATAATGAAACTAACCGGCACATCCGTACTTCTAACAATTAGGTCCTGCACTAGAGCGACGCACATACTCCCAGGACTTCGCGTGTATTCAACATGCCAGAGCGGACAACACAGTGCCACTGATTGACAATTTCCAGTTGAAAGCATATCTGAAATGTCTTTCTAAATTTTTGCAATTTTGGGTGAGACTTCATAGACCAATTGCTGTGCATGGAAAGGAATACTGTGATTATTTCTCCTTTTTTGGGTGGGGGCGGGATTGGTGCATGTTTACAATTGAAGTAGAAGATCCAAGCTCATAGCTGAAATGGTTGCCACTGAACAAGGGTAAGGATGGTATAAATAACTTCATGCGTACTCACCGCTGTATTTACACGTGAATGTTGTCATCTCTAACAATTGTACAAGAACCATTGCTTGACTATATGTTGATTTTAAGTATTTATCCATCAGAATGCAGCTGAACCAGAAGGCAGGAAAATGGACCTCCTTTGGGAGACACGGAGGGATACCAAATGGTAATAACAATTGTGTTTGCTTCTTTTTTTCTTCCATTGGGTTGGGTTCAATTATAGTTGTTACTAGATGATACCCCGCACTTTGCTGTGGGATATATGGATGAATTTATGTGAAATATATTAAAAATATATGAATATGCTTAATTCGTGATACATGGATGACTACAAATAAAATAAGTTGAAATAATAGCTGAATATATGTTGAAATATTATGAACATAGTAAAGGGGAGAATGATTTGATTTTTTTGCATACTAATCTTTAGAATCTAATAAATTATATATGATGTATTATGATTATATTAACTTTAAATATAACCGTTGCTAACAAGTTATGACATATCATGTTTGCATGTGGAGCTTGCACGGACTTTAAATACAATAGTTGCTAGTAGATGATGACATAACTTGTGTGCATGTTAAGAATTGCGCTGGGCTTCATGCATTACCGAGCGTCCAGGTTAAATCCAACGGCTAAGATTTATAGGTGACGTGGCTCATCTATAATTCAGCTTTGGGTCTTAACTATATAAAAACAAGGGATGTCATTAGAGGTACCCAAATTTTTTAGGTTGACCACGTGTCCACATTTTCATCTGCGGTGTCAGAGGATACCAATCATTACAATGTATTGCCTCCGGTTAAAAATATTTATCATTTAGGATATGATTTTGTGAAACCTGTAAAATTGTGTCAAGCAATTTTGTGTTATGATAATTTTTTAAAATCTAATAACTTTATGATATTATGATCGTACTTTCGTATCATTTGTTCTGTATTTGGATGAGTCCAAAGATGAGGCATAATGGACGACGAGCACTGGTTTTGGTCTTCAGGGTTGACTCATGTAAGGCTTGTAAAAACTAATATGTAATCAGTGTCACGTCCGGAGTTTTATCCCAAGCCTAAATTTATAAAAGAAATTCATAAATAACAATCGGCTTAATTAACACAGGAAAAATCCCTCTAAAGGAATTAATTTAATTAAATCGAGGTTCGCAAATCGACTAACTGGATTTAAACTCAAATTGCAGAAGTATAAAATTTGGCCAAACAAATTAATTTAAAACTCGGCAAAAGTGGGGCTTTCCTTTTTCTTTCCTTTTTCTTTTCTTTTTCCCTTCCTTCTCAAATGGGGCCAAAGTCCAATTTGCCTCCCCTTCCTTTTCTTTTTCCTTTTTCTTTTTCCTCTCCCCCTTCCCGGGCCGGCCCAGCCGAGCCAGCCCATCTCCCCGCTCGGCCAGCCCAGCCCAGCCGGCCTCCCGCACCTCGCCCGCGCGCGCCTCCCCTCCTCCTGGGCCGTCGGCCCAGCTCGCCCGCTCGCCCAGCCCGCGCCGCGCGAAGTCTACCACCTCCTCCCTCGCGCCACTGACAGGTAGGGCCCGCCTGTTCGCGACCGGTCCGGGCGTCGGCCAAGTCCACCTCCCTGCCGCGTCCGAGCCGGACGCCGCGCCGCCGCCGCAACCGCCACGCCCGCAACGGCCTCGCCACCACGCCCGCGTGTGCGACTCGGTCTCCACCGGCCATCCCGCCCTAGCCGGCGCCGCCACCCTATAAAACACACAGCTCTCCGCCCCGCCGCCACTTTTTGCCTCACCGTGCACCGCCGCTTCCTCGCCGCCGGTGACCGATCTCGCCGTCGACCGTCGGACATCGCCGCCTACCTGCGTCCCCACCTCCGCCTCGGCTTCGCCAACTTTCCGCCATCTTTCGTCGCCACCGGTGGGCACTCGAGCGCCCTCGTGCCTCTTCCTCCCCTCCGCCACTGCGCCCGACCTCCTTACTGCCGCCGAGCAATCTCCGCCGCCACAGCTGATCAACCACGCCACCGGCCGTCATCACCTGTCCCGGGTCCTCGCCGACTTGCTGCCGCACTCCGCCGCCGCAGGTGAGCTCTCCCCTCCTCCCTCTCCCTCCTTTTCCTCTTCGCGAGCCGTCGCCGGGGAAGCTACTGCCACCGTGCGTCTGCGTGCCTCGGTCCTCGCCGTCGTCCCTCCACCCGCCGTCTACTTCGCCTCGGCGTCGCCGTGGTGGCCTCGCCGCCACCGAAGCACCGCCGGGCCCGGCACGTCACCGCCGCCTTCTTCCCAAGCCGGCGCCATCCTTTGTTGTCCTCTTCTTGGTCCGGCCGCCGCCTTCGCCGTCGCCGCGCACGCACGCAGTAGGTCGCCGCCTCCGTGCCAGCCAGGCGCCGTCTCCACTGCCACGCGGCCGCCGTGCCGTCATCGCCGGCACCCGTCGCTGCCTGTCGACTTCGTGCGTCGCCGCCCTGTCACGCGCCGTGCGCCGTCGCCACCGCGCCGCGTGGTCGCTGTCGTCGTCGCGCCCGTCGTCGCCGTGTTGTCGCGCCGTCGCCGTCGCGCCGTGCGCCGCTGCTGTCGCCGCCCACCGGTCAACGCCGCCCGCCGAGCATCTCCCCTCCCCGCTCCCCTGCTCTCTCTCTCTGACCGACGGGTCCCACCCGTCGGCCACACCTTCTCTTCCCTCCCTCTCTCCCGACTGACGGGTCCCACCCGTCAGCCGCCGGTCGCCCCTTGCTCTCTCCTCCCCGGGACCCACCTGTCATCCACCCGCCATAGGTGGACCCCACCCGTCGGTGGGCCACCTCCCCTCCGCTGACGTCAGCAGCCCCATTAATTGCGTAATAATTCAATTAAGGTTTTCTGTTTAGTTTGAAAACACAGATAATCTTCTAAAATTCATAAGTAATTCATCTAGTCTCCGTTTAGGTCCATTCAAATTTCATTAAATTCATAAAATTGTCGAGAATCCATTAAAAATAGTTTCTTTCTCTGTTTCAGTAGTTTTATAGCCTGTTTTGCTTGTTTTGCCTTGTTTGTCGTAGGTTTTGACCCCATTGAAGCGCCGTTCGTTCTCGAAGTCGTCGCCGAAGTTCCTCGTGGGTCTAAGCAAGGCAAGTGGCACTCTTCTTTGAACATATTGATCCCATGGTTATAAAATCCCCGCTTTATATTCAAACATGCATTGTTTTATACAAATGTATTTATTTTATTTATCTATTGGGCAATTACCAATATACCCGTTGATTCCCACTCATTATTATTGTCATCCCAGGGTTAATTTGACTAGAAATAGGCTTAGGCAATGCTTAGCCATGCTTAGTACAACTAGCTCACCAATTATTATTTAATTATTGATTAGACTTTGATAGACCTTTAATGGTTGTGATCATTACCCATTTCCCCGATTTGGATTAATGACAACTAAAATATTGCTTATGGTGGACTATGGGTGCATGGTTTTGAGAGTCGCATCCATGGCAGTTAAGGACCGGTTCTCAGGAAACCCTAGAAGTCTTACACGTACTAACCACAAGCCAGAATGAGCAACAGTGAGACTCGTAATCTAGCTTGTCCCTATTCGACGTACCAAGGAAACCTGAAGTGCGGTGCGATTGTCTAGAGAGGGTTAGGTGAAAGGTCTTATCATGGTTTCCGTACTGAGGTATCGTGGTGATACGTTGGGGCATGGTAACATGCTTGGCAGCCATGTCTTGTGGGTAAAGTTGTACACCTCAGCAGAGTAAAACTATTCGAATAGCCGTGCCCGCGGTTATTGGGCGAACTGACAGATTAACTGGGATTAGTTGAACCATTAATAACCTGATTAATCTTGGAACTGGTTTGACCCTGCGCAATGTGGTGTAACGTTGGCAGTGGTTTGGGTCTGTCGCAACGTGGTTTAACGTTGGGCAGAGGGTTGACCCTGTCGCTACGTGGTGTAACGTTCAACAGCGGTCTGGGCCTGTTGCAACGTGGTGTAACGTTGAACAGTGGATGATTATTTTAAATGTTTATTTTACTTTTATTTAAGTCTATTTTATCTACTGTTTTGCTAAATTACGGCAGCTTTGTGCAATTTAACCTTAGCCTATCCCTTGATACCCTATTGCATTCATTATTCTCCTCTCTTGGGTGTTACTTGTTGAGTACGGTGGTTTGTACTCAGCCTTGCTTAATTTTTCCCCCACCAGAGAAAGTGCCAGAGTTCTAGTCAGAAGGTTGTTCCCAAGGTTGAAGTGAGGTTCAGTCCGCCGTCGAGAATGCCTGTGGTGTGGAGCCGTCATCGCCAGCTGAAGCTGAAGATTAGATGGTTTAGTTTGTTTTCTTTTTCCACTGCATTTCGATAGATAATTTCTTTTATTTGTTTTTAAGTCGTGCAACTGTGTATTAATTTGTCATAGTGTGTACTCGGGCTGATTCCTGGACCGAGATTTAATACATGCTATTGTTCAGAAATTGGTGTAAATTTCTGGGCGTGACAATCAGTAACGGGCTATATCTATTTTAACTATCAAGTACCGGTTTTATTTTGGCATGTCACGGATGACTGGGTCTATAATAGACTACCGGGATAGGTCACCGGTGACCCGTCTCTTTGTCTAGGTTCTATAGTAATGGCACTGTGGATTGCACGGTGCACCGGCGCACTGCAAGACCGTAGGCTGGAATGTGTGAGTCGGTGTGAGTAGCACCCCTGCGTGTGCATCCACTTTTTCCTTCTACCACTAACTTATTTTCGTGTTGGATGTTCATGATTATTTTGATCATTTTTTCATATTCTCCCAGATCACCATCTTTCAAGTCTTGGTGCTATCAGTTCTCTAGTTGCATGAGAGTGATATTAATAGGGGTGAACTGACCTTATCTACGTAGGGTCTACATAAAATATGAAGCTCACCAAATATGTAAAAATATACTGGCACACAGTGTTGAAAGTATAAACACATAATGATTTAATCTATCGCGTAAATAAATCATGACATTGTAAAGAGAAAGCATGGCAACACATAGATCATCTAACATATACAGATCTAATCTAAACATGTATAAGAAATAGCTACACAAGAATAGATTAAATAGATGCAGAACTAGATTAAACATAATTGACCTGTACCGAAGGTTATTTTGAAGAGGATTGGAAGCAGCACGAACGACTCGCGGCGTAGGATATTGACGACGTCGAGCCGTGACCATTCGACGGGGAAGACGAGCCGTCGTTGACGAACAGCAAACAGTCGCATAGAGCGCTTCCCAAAAACCTTATTCGCCCTCTCTCGTTGCAGGACTTCACGAGGATGACGGTTTCGGAGACATGCTTTCCTGATTGCTAGTGCACGCCGGCGAAGGGGACGGAGTAGACGACAGTGGCGGCGCAGCCCAGAGGAGAGGCAAACCCTAGATTGTTTTTCACATACGTTGCAACGAAATAGCGGTCCGGTATTTATAGGACGTGTGATCAGCACGCCTACCACGTCGTAACCGAACCGGATAGGCCGCGCATAACCTATCCGGACTTTACGCTATCTCGCGCAAGAAAGAATCTGATACGATAAGTTTCCGAAACTGATCACCGGAATTTCCGTTTCACGCAGCAAAACAAAACTGCAAAAGGAAGCTGCATCTGCGCATGTCGTGCGCGCGCGCCACCTGGCCCGGCCCAGCCCGAGCCAGGCCAGGCGAGCGAGCGCGCGCGTGTGTTGCTCTATTTCCTTCTTGCTCAAGAGCCTAGAGAGCAATCTCCTATTTAAGGAGGTCCCACTCTCATAGAACTAGCAAGGTGGTACTAAATGTTCTCATGCATGCTTCCATGAGGTGGGCTTTCGTGATTTTGCTAGTAATTATTATACACATGAGCCTTAGCCCAATTAATAATTCAAACAATCCCCCACCAAATCTCAAAAGAGTTAGAGATTTGTCTGTCCCAATGTACTGTTTATATACCGGTATTAATTAAGGTTGAACATCCACCTAGAACCCTAAGCTACACTTACTCACAACTTGAACAATGGACAATGCCTTGAATTGCAAGTTTGGTGCAAGTAAGTTTCACTCAGAGCCTTGACTGATACTAGGCTGCCAGTAGCCTACCCCACGGGTGGAGCCTATAAGTCATACTCCATGGTCTATTCGTGAGCTTCCTAGAAAATTCACCCAAAATCTCCATAGACTACGACTACTAGTCAAGCTCATATAGGTGTGTTCTTTCAAGATTTCTCTACAGATTAGTATCTTCGCTAATTAAAGCCAATAGAACACATTAAGGCATTGCCAACCTACCTTGTAGCAAGAGAGTATATGCATCTTCACTTAGAGAGGGTTTATTAATTAAGAATACTCTCCTCCAGTTAACTAATGGCTTGTTCTTCCCAGGTCCTAATTCACGGGATCTCTGATCATATAGGTTGGGTTGCTACCATAGATAACTCATATGGGTCTGATACCCATCTCCTTCGATGCAGTGTCTATCACATTCCGTGATAGCCCCTTAGTAAAGGGATCAGCCAGGTTTATAGTTGTTTGGATGTAATCCAACGTTATAACTCTGGAGTTTCTCAATTTCTTGACAGACTTCAATCGTCTCTTCACATGCCTGGACGATTTCATATTATCCTTAGAACTGTTCACCTTAACAATCATAGTTTGATTGTCACAGTTCATTACGATAGCTGGCACAGGTTTTTAAACAATTAGTAGATCCGTTTGTAGATCTCTCAACCATTCTGCCTCAACAATAGTAGTATCTAGTGCCGTAAGCTCTGCTTCCATGGTTGACCTCGTCAAGATGGTCTTTTTGCAAGACCTCCATGAAACAGCACCACCACCTAGTGCGAAGACATATCCACTAGTGGCTTTGATGTCATCAGCAACTGAGATCTAATTTGAATCACTAGAATAGCAAAGTCCCATGTCCACAGTACCTTTTAGATAGCGCATAACTCACTCGAGCTCTTGCCAATGATCATCTCCCGGATTAGAGGTAAACCGGCTCAACTTGCTCATAGCAAAAGAGATGTCAGGCCTCGTTGCACTAGCTAGGTACATGAGTGAGCCAATGATTTGAGAATACTCAAGTTGATTCCTAGTTTATTTCTTGTTCTTGCGAAGCAATAGACTAGGATCATAAGGTGTTGGAGAAGGTTTGCTATCAATATAGCCAAAGTGATTCAAGATCTTCTCCATATAATGAGACTGCGACAGTGTAATCCCATCGTCGCCCTTAATTAGCTTAATTTTTAGAATAACATCAGCTACTCCCAAATCCTTCATGTCCAAGTTTTGAGACAAAAATGATTTAACCTCTTTAATCACCTCAATGTTTGTCCCAAAGATCAGTATGTCATCAACATACAGACATAAAATAACTCCATCGCCCCCACCATAGCGATAGTATACACACTTATCTGCCTCATTGACTGCGAAGCTTGCAGATGTTAGTGTTATATCAAATTTCTCATGTCACTGCTTAGGAGCTTGTTTCAGACCATACAAAGATTTTAGCAACTTGCACACTTTGCCTTCTTGACCTTTTACTATAAATCCATTAGGCTAATCCACATAAATTTCCTCATCCAACTCTCCATTGAGGAAAATTGTCTTAACGTCCATTTGATGAATAAGAAGACCATGTGAGGCAGTCAGAGATAATACTACTCGAATTGTAGTCAATCATGCAACAGGTGAGTAAGTGTCAAAGAAATCTTCACCTTCTTTCTGAGTATAGCCCTTAGCCACAAGTCGAGCCTTATACTTTTCAATAGTACCATCAGGCCTAAGCTTTTTCTTGAATACCCACTTGCATCCTACAGGTTTGCATCCATAGGGTCGCTCTATCATCTCCCAAGTCCCGTTAGCGATAATAGAGTCCATTTCACTACGGACAGCCTCCTTCCAGTAGTTTGCATCTTGGGATGCATAAGCTTCTGAAATTGACTTGGGAGAATCATCCACGAGATACACAGTGAAGTCATCTCCAAAGGACTTAGCCGTCCTTTGTCTCTTGCTCCTCCTAGGAGCTTCACTGGCATCCTCCTCAATAACAATTTCATGTGTAGGTTCCGAACGTTCAGTTGGAGTGATTGAACCCCGCACCATCTCGGAAGATTGGCTAGAAGTGTTATGTCCATTTTTCGTTGGGAAAATGTTCTCAAAGAAAGTGGCATCTCGAGACTCCATAATTGTACCAACATGCATGTCCGGTACCTTAAATTTAACTATTAAAAACCTATAAGCAATGCTATGATGAGAATATCCTAGAAAGACACAGTCCACAGTCTTGGGTCCCAACTTACGTTTATGAGGAATTGGTACATTGACTTTTGCCAAGCACCCCCACGTACGCAAGTAAGAAAGTGATGGTTTTCTCCCAATCCATACCTCGTATGGTGTTTTGTCCTTATATCTGTAGGAATTCTGTTAAGTACATGATTCGAGGTCAACAATGCCTCCCCCCACCATGCCTGAGGTAGCCCCGTGGTATCTAACATGGCATTCACTAAGTCAGTGAGCGTGCGGTTCTTCCTTTCGGCAACCCCGTTGGATTCGGGAGAATAGGGAGGCGTTCTCTCATGTATTATGCCATATTCCTCACAGAATAAGTCAAATTCATTTGAGAAAATCTCTCCACCACGATCTGACCTAAGTCTTTTTATCTTTCTGTCAAGTTGGTTCTCAACTTCTGCCTTATAGATTTTAGAATAGTCTAGAGCCTCATCTTTCGTTTTTAGCAAATACACAGAGCAAAATCTAGTAGCATCATCAATCAATGTCATCAAGTATCGTTTTCCACCCTTAGTCAACACCCCATTCATCTCGCACAGATCAGAATGAAGGAGTTCTAATGACGCCAAGTTTCTCTCCTCGGCAGCCTTGTGGGGCTTACGAGGTTGGTTTGATGCACACAACTATGGCACTTAGAACCTTTGACGATGCAAAATTTAGGAATCAGACTCATACTGGAAAGCCGAGACATCAAACCAAAATTAATATGACATAAACGTGAGTGCCAAACATTAGCCTCATCATCCACACTGCCACAAATATGGTTCACAGACTTATTGCAAAAATCAGAAAGGGAAAAGCGGAACAGGCCTCCGCACTCATAGCCTTTACCAGTAAAATATCCATGTTTAGACACGACTACTTTATTAGACTCAAACACTAACTTAAATCCGTCTCTACATAGACGGAAACCACTAACGAGATTCTTGTCGATAGTAGGGACATGCTGCACGTTCTTCAGCTGCACGATCTTTCCCGAAGTAAACTTCAGATCCACCGTGCCAACACCATGAACAGAGTCATGCGACCCATTCCCCATTAGGACGGAGGAATCTCGGATGACCTGATAAGAGGTAAACAATGAGATATCAGCATAAACATGTACATTGGCTCCTGTATCAACCCACGAATTAGTAGATTGATTGACTGAAAGAATAGTAGGAAAATTACCATGCCCTGTCCCATCTTCAGTCTTGCCAATGGTCACATTGACAGAGTTAGAAGTCTATCCAGCAGGTGCCTTCATGCCCTTGCGTCTTGGGCACTTCCTAGCCAGATGGCTAGGCATGCCAGACACGAAGCAAGTCTTCTCTTCTTTGTTGTCGTTGTTACCCTTCTTCTTGAAGTTAGTGTTCTACTTGGCTTTGAATTTCCCGTTGTTGTTGTGAGAGGGCTTGTGCACCACATTAGCACTTGACTGTCCTCATCGCCTTTTACGCAGCATCCTTAGCCCGAGCCTTCTCTGCAACATCAAGAGACGAAATCAAACCCTCAACGGAATATTCCTGTCTCTTGTGTTTTAGTGCAGTGCCGAAATTTCTCCAAGTAGGAGGAAGCTTCGCAATAATGCACGCGGCCACAAACTTGTCGGGAAAGGAGCACTTTTGGAGTTCGAGTTCCTTAGCGATGGTTTGTATATAATGAGCATGTTCGACCATAGAACGGTTTTGAACCATCCTAATATGATGAAATTGCTCCATGATATACAATTCATTGCAAGCATCAGTGGCACCGAATTTGGTATTCAGCGCATCCCACAACTCCTTAGCATCAGTCACATGCATATATGACTCTACAAGACGATCACCAAGAACGCTAAGAGTGCCTCCTACAAACATAGTAGTGGCTTCCTCGAATTCTTTCTGCTGTTCAGCAGTCAGAACCCCTTCAGGTTTACCAGTACTAACCCAGAAGCACTTCATAGCCGTCAGCCACAGAGTGACCCTGATCTGCCATCTCTTAAAGTGCACACCGGTGAATTTATCTGGTCTCAGTGCATCGGCAAAACCAGCCATCGAAAAATAAGAGTGCCGATAATAAGGTTTTGGATTGTTGAAAGTATAATCACATAATGATTTAATCTATCGTGTAAATAAATCATGACATTGTAAAGCGAAAGCATGACAATACATAGATCATCCAACATGTACAGATCTAATCTAAACATGTATGCGAAATAGCTACACACGAATAGATTAAATAGATGCAGAACTAGATTAAACATAATTGACCTATACCGAAGGTTGTTTTGAAGAGGATTGGAAGTAGCACGAACGACTCGCGGCGTAGTATGCTGACGACGGTGAGCCATGACCGATCAACAGGGAAGACGAGCCATCGTTGACAAATAGCAAGCAGTCGCGCAGAGCGTTTCCCAAAAAACTTATTCGCCCTCCCACGGTGCAGGACTTCACGAGGACGACGGTTCCGGAGACCTGCTTTCCCGATCGCTGGTGCACGCCGGCGAAGGGGATGGAGTAGACAACAATGGTGGCACAACACAGTGGAGAGGCAAACCCTGATTGTTTTTCACGTACGTTGCAACGAGGTAGCGGTCCGATATTTATAGGACGTGTGGTCAGCACACCTACCACGTCGTAACCGAACCGGATAGGCCGCGCGTAATGTATCCGGACTCTACGTTATCTCGCACAAGAAAGAATCCGATAGGATAAGTTTCCAAAACTGATCACCGGAATTTCCGTTTCACGCAGCAAAACAAAACTGCAAAAGGAAGCCGCATCTGCGCAAGGAGCCAATTTTAGCGGACCATTCACGCGCATGTCGTGCGCGCGCGCCACCCAGCTCGGCCAGGCCGGAGCCAGGCAAGGCGAGCGAGCGCGCGTGTGTTGCTCTATTTCCTTCTTGCTCAAGAGCCTAGAGAGTACTCTTCTATTTAAGGAGGTCTCACTCTCATAGAACTAGTAAGGGTACTAAATGTTCTCATGCATGCTTCCATGAGGTGGTCTTTTGTGATTTTCATAGAAATTATTCTATACATGGGCCTTAGCGCAATTAATAATTCCAACACACAGGGTGGAAGAATTAACAATCTGACAAAATAATAACTTGACTATTATCCAAGAGTACTATCGTTAGCTGGAACTTGTACTGAATTGCTGGTCCCCAGACATCTTGTTAGCATATTCCCGCGAGTTTGCGTAATGGGCATGATTCTTCCTCATCCCAGGTAGTATACCATTTCTATCTGATTAGCCAAAGGACAATCTCTCTCTGTCCAAATTGCGCATGCATTTCACAAGATGATTATTGTGGAGTACTTAACATTGGAATCACAACGGGTAACTTGCACTCCCTAGCTGTTCTTCGGTGCGTAATGTTGTACATTTCGCCTCGCTCAGTCATAATGTTCTACATTTTGACTCACCGAGTCGTTTAGGCTGAATAGGGGACGAGGTAGAGGACAAAAATATAAGCCAGCACCATCGAGATGTTAAAAATAAAAAAGTCAAAAATCGTTTCTGGTTGTATCCCAAAGAGCAACAATACCATGATTAATTTATAACCATTTCTAGAACATTTATATCTTTAATTAATTAGCTAAATCATCAGCAAATATTTTCGTACGTGTTTCCGAATATCCTTTTATCCCGAGTGTAGTTTTGAAGATGTTTAAGATATAAACTTACATCTATCTTACATTTTGCATTTGAACTCCCATTGTTAGGAAACTATAAGAGAATCATATACAAACACCAACGAAACAAATATAACTGATAGAAATGTGCAAATAATACCATTGTCCTTCTATCTCACGCACAGGTGCGACTACATCTGAAAAAAAAATCAATAAGAAGAGAAAAGGGATGAATTACTATTCCCAAAAAACAACAGCTGGCTAATTACTCTCCTATGACATATTTACGAGTCAGACCTGATTATTAATTACTCCCCAATAATCCATCTAATTACTAGAAATACCCACTACTGAGAATTACTATGTATACATGGATATATATATCAATATATAAACCACAGAGCTCGGACCACGCCTTTGCCCGAGGTGGCGCTTCGAATCCATGGACTGTCCGGCAGACGCCTGACGCGCCACCACCGCCGGGCATCGCCGTGCCGGCCGACGTCGGCACGGCGTTCACCGTCCGCCTGTACGGCCCTAGCCATTTGGCCAGCATGAACTTCCGCTTCCTCCACGGTGGCACGCTCAGGCGGCGTCGCTTCAGCGATCGCCGCAGGGAAGACGACGCCGCCCTGACGATCTGACGCACGTCGTCGGGCCTCGCGACGAGCACCTCCGGCAGCGCCGAGCGCACGGCCACGTAGCTTTCCGTCGGCCGCGCCACGTCGAACTCATCGGCGAAGCCCACGTCGACGATGTATCTCGTCGCTGCCTCTGCTCCTGCAGCGGCGGCGACGACGACGACGTCGATGTTACTCGTAGCTCCCGGCGACCATGCTGGTCGTCTTGCCCCACCGCGCCTTGCAGAGTCCAGCGTCGTGGCCGCGCTCCCGCAGGAAGGACATCACCGCGCGCCGGAACACGGACCGTTCACCACGAACATTCTCCAGTTCTCGCATGGCATCCACCACGTCGGCGAAGATGCGGCGGCGTCGGTCGTCACCGCTACCAGCCGCCCCAAGCACGCTTCTGATCTCCTCGACCTCCTCCGCCGTAGCGGCGGAGTCATCGCCGACGTGGCCACCGTCTAGGTCGTGCTCGTCATCCTCAACGTCGAAGCTGCCTCCCGCGGCGAGCACGGCGGCTGAGGGGACAGTGGCGTCGTCCGCCTCGAGGAGATACTCGTTGACGAGGCTGGACAGAGCCGCCACCGCTCCGTCCCCCTCGTGCTCGCTGCCGCTGCTGTCCGCGCTGCCCGGGACGACGACGATGGCGAGGCGGGCCCTCGCTGCGTCGTCGAGCGGCGCGGTGGCTCGCTTCGCCCTGGAGGTAGGGCACGGCGTCGTCATCTGCATAGATCAGAAGTGGCCACACTTAGAGGAAGTGATAACAAGACGCGGCTGCTCGAGCACGCACGCTTATATATTATGCGCGCAATAGTGGCAGATTCGCGTTGCACTACTGAAATGTCAGTGGAGTGTCGACACGGTGCGGAGATAGTTAGCTCATGGTGTGTAATAGGAAAAGAAACATTACAGTAACTGACAGCTATTAGCCTGCTACCTCCATTTCATGATCGTCGGATTTATCACTAGATTCATGTGTATACTAACAACTAAGGAATCTAGACATACCTATAAAATATATACATTGAGCCATTATTGAGAAAAGAACAGTTAATTAACAATCCAAGGGATCTAGCTTTCTGTTCTGAACATGTATTACAATGCAGTGTGACAGGGTTAAGTTGGAATGAAATATGTAGTGTCATGTCTAATTCAATTAATGCATGGGATCGCTCATCTCTAACGGGCTAAAAGCCTCATCTCTATTTGGTACAGCCACAGTCAGTCAGCAAATGTCACTGATATGTGGAAACATCTCAATTAGGCAATAGACCATCACTGATAGATGTTATCTCAATCGGGCCAAACGAAAAGCCTGCCAGTGACAAGCTTGACCAAACGGTCCAAGTCATACCTAGCCCGTCACGGATAGCATATCTCAATCGGGCGTACCAACCGGCCCGTCATAGATAAGTAGTTATCTCTATTGGGCAAAGGAACTAGCCCGTCACATATAGATTTGACCCACGTGAGAGTCAAAATTAACCTGACTCCTATGACCTTATCTCTATCGGGCTTAAACTTTTAGCTCGTCACAGATGAAGATATCTCTACCAGCCTATTATAGAGCCCGTCATAGATGACAATATCTACAATGGGCATAAGTACTACGCACGTCAGTGATGAGTAGGTTAGGAAAAAAATAAAATTTGTATTTTTTGCTAGCCTCGGACGTTTGCTAGCCATGCCCGCTACGAAAATATATACAGATTTATCAATCCCAACAGTCCAGATTTCAGTCCATTCCCTTGACATATATACAGATTCCCATCACATATATACCCATTTGAGTCCATTCATATATTCCATCACGACATAAGCCATTCACAAAATATTATACATACATTCACATCCTTTTTGGCCCTCCAAAGTAGAGTTATAAACAGAAACAAGTTTAGATGTAATCAATTAGTAACTAAGACATTATATAATTCAGAATAACAAATAGTACATATTAGATCGACTTAAGTGCAGTAATTGTTGAAGCATTGGAAAATTCTGTCGCAAGTATTAGACTTAATTACAACTCTTGTTCAATACAATTCAACGAATATATAATTACACAATTAAATGTTTATCGCAAGCATTGGAAATGTTGAAGCATTCAGAGACGAGCTAGCTAGCTCTTGACTCTAAACATTCTCTTGCTTGACAAGATATCATCAAGTATAAATCGTGCTATATCCTCTCTAATGATATCGAAGTTGTTTTTCGGCATCTTTGAAATTTTAACCTGCATGCACGGCGTCAAGTTAGTGTACATACGTTGTGAGTTGTCATGCTACGTACATAACAAATAACCAAAGCACACACCTCATGGTCGAGCAATGCCACCTTGTCTACGAAGCTTCTCATGTTATGGCAGATGTGGAACCCACACTGGTCACCAACTTGTTGACGTATTGAAAAGTCTTTCTTGTGACCGAGTGTGGGATGCCCGTCCTTATGCCTTCCGCCTTTTGCCATATACTTGCCCCAAGCGTCATTCAAGGCAGCTTCGATCGCCGTCCAATCGTATATGAATTTTTTGATGTTGAAGTTAAGATAGTAAACCATACTCCACTTCGGCACTATGACCAGAAGAATCCAATCCACTACGATGTAAATAAATTGTGAAGTACTTAAATATATGTGTGTCGTCCCTTTTGATTGTTAGTAGGGTTCACGCTTACTGTTGATTTTAGGCGCACGTAGGGAAGTCCTTGTCTTGACGGGACCATAAGCAATCATAGATATAATCCACCATGCTAGCTCGATCGGTCCTCATAGTGGTCTCGTTGATGACAGCTGGATCGAGCAAGGCAACATGGGGTGCATGACAATGGGCATGCTTCCAAGTCAACCTATAAGCAAGAAAAGGATCCGAGTAAGCGTAATAGATAGATTGTTATTACCAAATTTCATACGCAAGAATACTTACAAGGAGTAGCACTTAAGGAGGTTGGTGTCGATCAACCGCAACCTGTAGAGGTCCCATAGATATCTAAAGTCCACGGCGATGAAGCCTCGAGGCCCAACGAATGGCTGTATATCGTGTTGCCCCGTCATCGAGGTGTCTCTATTCTTCCTCCTTGCATTAGATCTCTCCATGTAGTACCCGTGCAACTCCTTGCATGCGACGCCCATCTTCGCTAACATGTTGTCCCCAACCAACACCATGCCCAACATGAATTCGGTGGTTATGATGAGTTGACACCTTATCGAGATCAAGCTTCTTAGGAGCTAGGAGCGTCCCTTGCACCTTGCCTCTTTCCTCCCCCCTTGAAGTACCTTTTTGCTCGGTATCAACCATGGGTGGGGAAGACTTCGCCCTCTTGAGCTTCTTGGCAGGCCGGGGGAGGTATGCACGATTCTCTACCTCCCGTACCGTCTCCACCAAAATCAGTATCATACTGCAATTGGGGATCTTCAACGGCAGCGGACGAGTACTTGGATGGGGTAGCAGCGGCGGTGGACGAGTACTTGGAGCTGGCCGTGGAGTTACATTGATCTGAATGTTGTCCTTTGGCCATTGAATGAACGTCCCACAAGTAGATCCAAGTGTCAGAATCTCATCATTCGGTGGGTGCGGGAGAGTGAAGACAACCCAATTAGGCTTCACTAAGTCTACCTGGACTTTGGCATGCCCAGCTAGCAGCTGGGACCCATGAACTGGGGTCTCAGGCGTAGGCTTGAACGCATAACCCTCCGTGGCAGGAATTGCCACTCCTTGTGCCACCTTAACGACTAGCGTGCACGGGGTGGGTTCCTACAATAGATTTGTATGCGTTGTTACAATATGTCACAGTGCATTGTGGTGCTAAGATACCAAACGAAATCTATGTTCGTTGTACCGTTATGTGGTCCACTGCCGCGGACCCGGTGGTTGTTCTATCGCCGCCTTAGTTGATGCACATCTGCTACGCCTCTGCATGGGGCTCGTCCCTAGTAATGGAGCGGGAGTAGGCTCACTTTCCCTTAAGCATGCCTCGACCTGAGCCTCCACTTGTAGAAGCTTGGAGTTGAACTCTTCGCTGAGCTTATTTCTAATCTCCTTCCAAATCTATTCCTTAGGACGTGCGTCTTTCTGTGCCTTCGAGGTCTTGTGGCTACTGTTTTGCGAGTAGTATTCGGGAAACCCGAACTTCCATGGAATGGTGGCGCCAATGTTCGTGTCCTTCCATGGTGTTCTTCCGTTCCCAACACTTTACTGACGATGTCATCCTCGCGTCTTTGTTAGCACATCGATTGGGAGTATTGCCGATCAGCAGATAGATCCACCTGTAGTAATGTTACTTCTAATTAAATCAAGAGGACAATACAATAAAATTAAACTATATTTATGTCATAAACTTATGATCTTCTGGTAAACCGCCTGATCTTCGGCATTTGGGAACATATGTGTTCCAGCCCTATTCTTCTTCGCCCTAGCCCTTGCCTAGTTCCTTGCTCGGGTGCTCGGGATAGCACCAAAAATAGGATGGGTGTTAGCTGCCGCAGCAGCTTAATCCTCCTTGATCCATTCCGTCGTTTTCCCCACGTACCTTGCGGTCCCTAGCCGATGCAGGTGATTTGTTTCTTGCTTGTAGGTTCCTATAGGCGTCTCTTTTTGCCCGAGACTCAGGCTTTGACTTGGCGGCATGGAACTGTTCCCACACTTCCTTGTAATGAACGGGTACTTCCCGTACGGTTCGACCTGGGCGAGGTTGAGGACATACTCGCTCACCAGCGTGGTCTTGATGTTTTTCCACAAGTTGCCCATCTTGCGGATAGCCTGCTTCTTGAGTCTTGCCTCGGCTGCTCTGGGGAACTCGAAGCTTTCTTTGAACTACTTCCAGACCTCTTTTTTTCCGACTGTGGGACCTGACCAATATGGTCCTTTGTAATCGTGAAGTTTTGCCTACCTAGGACTCCGCATATAGTTCAGAACTTCTTGACTGCTTTTGCAGGAGCCATAGGAAATCCGACATCGTCCACCTTTGTTATGGTGTAGACTTCCTTAGGAATCCTATCCTCACTCCTACAAGCCTGGCTCGATGTTGTCCTACTAGTAGTCGACGATTCTTGCTGCATCATTTTCTGTATAAGTGTTGCACGATGCGAATAAAAACCAGTAGACCGTTGTGTGAAAGGACCTAGATCTAACTTAATAGCCGGTACTATAGCATATCCAATAGCTTATACTAACTCGTGGCATTAGCCTATCCAATAGCCTATACTAACTCACGACATACATACACCCATAATCTAAAATGATTCATATACATTGTGTACGACAGTTATTACATGGTAACTAATGATGTCTCCGTGTTGGAAACTGTTCACTACTAGGACGTAAATATCGCGTCGAGCTCACGTGACAGGTGTGTACATGTCTTGATATTTGTTTGATTTGTTTGATATGTTTCTCCCTCAAGACGTGTGCACAACCCCTGTGACGAAGCTCGATGAGATCTTTACGTACTACCAGCGACAGGTCATATTTTCCACCACGGAGTGTACATTAACATGCCAGTCAACTTCAGCCTAAGACGTGCTCGTTGAACCACACGAAGGCGGCGACCAAATGTGTTACACATCTTAGGAGACTAGAAGAAATGAGGTAAAGGCTGAAAAAAAAATCCCGATTGCTCACGACATCATCAATTTGACAAAACCACCATTCGTGTATATATATATATATATATGTATATATATATATGTATGTATATATATATATATATATGAGTCAGTCATATCTATTTATAGCAATTCGAGAACAATTCATATATAGCGATTCGAGAACATGCATTCATATTTATAAATCAATTCAAGAACAATCATTCAGATTTAAATATATCAATTGTAGAATAGGCAGTCATATCCACATTCAATTTGAGAACATGCATTCATCTATATAGCGATTGTAGAATGAGCATCGGGAAGGGTTTCACCTGCGACAGGGAGGGGAGGCAGCATCTTGGGAAGGGGAGCCAGTTGCTGGCTCGGGTAGGTAGGCGGCGGTGTCAGAGAGGGAGGCGGCCTCAGGCGGTGATGGCGGTGGCGTCGGAGAGGGCAGCGGCAGCGGCCTCGTGGAGGGTGGCGACGTCAGGCTTTGGCGGCGGCGTCGGGTTGGGGAGGTGGTCGCCGGCTTAGGGAGGCAGGCGCCAGTGTAGGAAAGGGCGGCGGCGGTGCCCTCGGGGAGGGGCGGCCTCAAGCGGTGGTGTTGAGGAGGAGAGGTGGTCGCCGGCTTAGGGAGTGGCGGTGTAGGGGAGGTCAGGTCGGGGTCGAGTGCGGCGCTGGCATCGAGGAGGGCGTCGGCGGCCGGGGCATGCGTCAGCAGCTACGGCGTGGTACATCTGGATCGGGCTACTAAGACTAAGCGTGAGAGTGTGAGGAAGGAGGGCTGGTACCCTAAACCCTAACCAAGGCTATCTGTGACACGCAAATTTTTGAAGCCCATTACGGATCAGGCTAACTCTGACGGGCCCATTTAAAAGGCAAGTCACTGATATGCACATCAGTGACTAGCCTTTTAAATGGGCTCGTCAGACTTGGCCTCATCCGTAACGGGCTTCACAAATTTTCTCGTCAGAGATAGCCTTGGTTAGGGATTACTATGTTCTCTATTCGAATAATTTAAAATTATAGTTACATTTAAAAAAACAATTTCAATTATTGATATATAGTTTACAACTGGTATTAATTAATCAAAAACACCTGAAATTATTTTTTTAATTTCGAGTAACAAAACATTTTTCTGTTATATTTGCTGTTGAAGTTTCAAAAGCATATATGTACCATATAAAATATAAAAACCACAAAACGCTAAAATTGCATATGTCATACGTATTTAAAAACTTCGTTTAACAAAATCATATCATTAAGGCACAAATGCAGCATACATCGTTAGTTATATCAATTTACGGGGTACATCGCACATAGAGTTCATTTACAATGATATGTCTTCTGAATGAACGAGAGTACACCACATCGTCTTCAGGATCATCTTCAAGGCTCATCTAAGGTCTGACATGAAGATTCTTGTTGTATTCTTCTTCATCCACGACGTTGTCAACCTGAACAATTCATTGCTTGCCATCCCTAACAATGTGAAGCTTCTTGTTTGCAGGGTCTTGTACGTAGAAAATCTGTTCGACCTGCTTGGCTAGCATGAATGGTTCGTTGGCGTATCCAACTTTGGCAGATCGACTAACGTGAATCCTTCCTTGTTGACTTTGATGCGGATATTGACCCAACTACAACAAAACAAAGGACTTTGAAGTTAACGTGGTTCAGTTCCCAAATCTGCTCAATGCGGCCATAGTATGTGTTTGATCCAGCTTGATCTTGATATGGATCTATACGGACTTTGCTATTTTGCACAGTGCTTTTCTCATCTTGTATGGTGTTGTAGAATGTGTAACCATTGATATCGTAGCATTATCATGTATCAACAATTCAACATCCCAAGATGGGCCCCTTGCCAACCTTTGCAGTAGCTTACTTGGGCCATCGGTCGACCATGCGATATGATTCTTGAACCATTCGTTGAAGCGAGTACTTTGTTCTTTGTTGATCCACATATCTGACCGACCCATATTCTCCCGTCGGACCTTCACTAGATGCTCCTCGAAGCATGGGGTCACTTCAGCCATGTGTTCAAGCATGACGAAATGATCCTGCGCATAAGAATTTTGATCGAGAACAATCCTTTTTCTGCATATTGTGCCAACACCTAACAACCTTCAGTCATGATGAGACGTTGGAACTCCGATAGGATCAGCCTTGGACATGTAATCAGCACAGAACTCGATAGCCTCCTCGTTCGTGTAACCTTCAATGATGCTTCCCTCCGGTTTTCCTCTGTTTCTCACATATGACTTCAGAATTGCCATGTACCTCCCAAACGACCACATTTCTCTTAGAAAACCAGGGCCACATAGTTTTGTTTGCTTCACTAGATGAACGGGCAGATGGATCATGATATCAAAGAAAGATAGTGGAAGATACGTCTCCATGTGACAGAGGGTATTGACAATTTCAGACTGAAACTGTTAACACCGAAATTTGGTAAATTTCCGTATTGGATTTGGATAAGGAAAGGTGCAGTCGCTAATAGATATTTTATCCAGAAGAGACCGAATTCAAGAAGGTATCGTGAGGACCAAGGCGCGATGGCATAAATTTTTGAATTAAAGTTAGTTAGGATTTTTATTTTATCTCTAAGGGAGTTAGAGTCTGATCGGGACTTGTTTGTTTTCTTTTAACTATTAGAAATCGTGTCGTGTTAGAGATAAAGTTTGTTATTTCTTTTTATCTATTAGGAGTCGTGTCCGACATGGATTAACATCCACCCGAGGGTATAAATATGTATGCCCGAGGTCATTGTAAATCATGTACACATCAATTAGATAAACTTCTTTGGGCACATCGCCACCCTCTTGTTCGAGGTTTTCAACGCTGGCAGAACATGGCACCTGACGCGGGCCTGCATCGCTTCGACCTCCGACGAAGAGGTAAGTCCTACGTTTCGCCGGGCCATGGTAATCGCATCGTCTAGATTAGGACTATCTCGGTTTCGTCCGATCTTCTAATCTGGTTGTGCGATTGACAGTTATCGTATCTGTTTTAACTCGAGTTACTTCGACATCTTGAGTTGATCTGGTCGGCCACTTTGGGCGATTTACATTGGTTTGATATTTGCTATTTGATATATTCAATCTAGTACTGTCTTGGTTAGGTCCGATCTAGTAGATTGCGTTTGTCAGATGGTTCTTATCAAATTGATGTATCTTGCTGATAGTTTTATCGAAGTACCAGCCGATAAGTTATCAGTACTCGACTCATTGGCTTGATAGTAATCTAGGTATGTTTAGTATCTAGTCCGACATTGCTAAGCGTAATCTTAAACTTTCTCGGTTGGGTCCGATCTTCTATGATTATTCTTAGTAAGTCAGGCTAGATATTTTGTAGATCTTGCTTGTTTGTCTGCCCTCTATAGCCGATGGTCTTTCGCGATCTACATGTTTATCGTATTTACATCAAAAGAATAGTCGATTGCTTTACTGTGTTATTTTTATACCAATCGACTTGATTTAGTTAGATCAGCAGTTATTTATGTTGCATCGGCTTGTGAGAATCATACGCAAATTGGGTTTAGCTGATCGTAACACATGATTCATTGTTTATTCCAAGTAATTCGTCTGTATATTTATTAGCCTTATTGATCTTCATGTTTCCTCTAATCATATCGTGCTTGACTACATACTGTCTTGGTTAAGTCCAATCTCTACACGTCTAGTTGGATCTGGTTATAGGGGCTCGTCCGATCGACTAAAATTAATAAGTAATTTAGCGGATTACGATGGTCTAATATTTAATTTAACTCTATTTCTATCAAGTTTCTAGCCGATCCAAGTTTTTTACAGCCGATCGTTCATCCTATCGGCTAACCATTGTAGCATACACCCGATCGGCTGGATTATTAGTTACCTATCGGCTCGATGGCCAACCGACTTATTTTACTGTTCATCTTGTCAGTTGCAGGATCAAACTGATTGGCACGCCCGTGCATTCTAAGAATTTTGGTCCTACACTGAAGTTGTCTAAGATTGACTCCCAGGCCTACGTGTGTGACTGTTGATTGTCATTTTCACCGTCAACAACAACCCATCTAGGTCTTCAAGATCTATAATCTTCTCATCGATTGCATTGAAGAAGGCGCATAGCCATTGGATCGTGTGGTGGAGTTTTGGTGGCACAATCCCTCTGATAGCAACTGGCAAGAGCTATGTGATTAGGACATGACAATCATAAGACTTCATTTCTATTAGTTTTAGATCTTCCAATTTAACATACTTGTTGATCCGCACTGAATACCTGGATGAAACTTTAATATTTGCCAAATATGATAGCATGGAGATCTTCTCATCCTTCGATAAAATGTGGCAAGCAGGTGGGAGGTACACTCTACCTGTCACTTCATTCGTAACAGACTGAAGTTCACTATGAATGTTCATCTCCTTAAGGTCTAGGCGCGCATTCAGCCCGTCCTTAATCTTCCCATGCATATTGAGTAGTAGACCAACCAAACTCTTGTGCACATTCTTTTCTACATGCATGAGGTCAATGAAATGACGGACCTCAAGGTCTTTCCAGTAAGGTAGCTTCCAAAATATTGAATTTTTCTTCCACATACCCTTGTCCTTCGTATGACCATTCATTCTTTTCTTTCCAAACTCATTACTTATGTCCTTCACCATGTTGTGGACCTCTTCTCCAGACAAATCCCTTGGAGCAGACTGAAATTCCCTTTTGCCGTTGAATATTTTCTTCTTTCTTATAAATGTGTGACTTAGAGGGAGCCACCTCCTATGACAAATGTAAACCATCTTTCGTGATTTCTTTAGCCACCAGCTACGTGTATGTTCCATGCAATCCGAGAAAGTCTTCCATTTCACAGTTTGTCCTGAAAGATTACCGAGTGTGGGGTAGTCATTAATTGTGCCAAACAAAAGAACTATTAGATTGAACTTCTCCTAACTATACACATCCCATGTTTCCACACCTTCTTTCCAAAAAATATCAAGATCATCGATAACAGGCTCTAAGAACACATCGATATCATAACCGGGTGCTTCGGACCTTGGATTAGCAAGCAGAACATAATATATTTTCTTTTGAAGCATAACCAAGTGTTGTGATAACTGCTCATGTCTCCAAAAGGATTCATGCCATTCGTACAAAAAACTATACTCATGTTTCTAGGGTCAGCAGCAAAGTCTTTGTGCTTTTGATCAACATTCCTCCACTGCATCGAATCAGCTGGGTGTCTTAGCAATCTGTCATTCCTTCGCTCTATGGCATGCCAACGTACTATCTTCGCTTCCTTGGGGTTGGCAAATATTCTCTTGAAACGATCATTGATGGGTAGATACCACACAATATTCGCGGGCCCAACCCGTTTTGACTTCTTTCCCTCCCCCGTACTTTTCTTTCTCTTCTACCGAGAAGCCTTGCAGACAGGACAAGAATACCGCATATTGCCTGTAGTACAATACGTAGTTGTTTGGACAAGCTAAAATTTTATGAACCTCTAACCCCAAGGGACAGAGAACCTGCTTTGCTTAATATGTCGTCTCGGGCAATGAGTTCTCTTCAGGAAACATCGCCTTCATTATTTCTAATAGTTCTGTAAAACTCTTGTCGGTCCATCCACTACTAGCCTTCAGCTTCATTAGGTTCAAGGTAGTTGATAATTTGGTGTGTCTTGGTTTGCATCCGGCATACAGAGGTGTCACCGAGTCACTAATCAACTTGCTGAACTTCATAGAATCTCTCTCGTTGTATGCCGGGTCCTCAACATCACGTAACATGTCTTTCAGCAGATCTGGTTCCACATCAACCATTTCACCACCCAATGGAGATGGTATAAACATATCATGCTCATCTTCATCTTCATCTTTGTCTGCACCGCTATTGTCAGCAACTTCACCACTTCCTGATTCTTGCTCTCCATGCATCACCCAACGTGTGTATCCGTTCATGAACCCTAACGTATCAAGTGAGAGTGTACATCCACTCTGCTTTCAAACTTATACTCATTCTCGCAATCGCTACATGGACAACACATGTATTTGATGTTTCTTCTTTTCCTATCCTCCTCCGTGGCGTTCAAAAAACTTAATACGCCATCTTCGTACTACATGCAATGACAATTCAAATTAGTCACATACATCCAACTTCGATCCATTGCTAAAAAAACAAAATATTAGTTAACATTTATTTGCATGGAATGTTTGAATTTATAGAGTGCTAATAACTAAACAAAATATCAGTTAACCTTTTTACTTACTTTAGGATTTTCAAATTCTCTTTAGAAAAAAATTTCAAAAATTCGCCCCCTTACACCTCCCACCAAAATTATGAATGGTGGGATAGTTTCAGACAACATACAAGGTGAGTATTTATAGAGGCATCAAATAATCTCTATCAGGCTAAAGTACGATATCTTTAATGGGCCACCAAAAATCTTAATCGGGCGAAAGACTAGCGGCCATCACAAATGAGAGGCATCTGTGACGGGCTCCTAACTCATCTCAATCGGGCTTTCCTTTTGGCTCGTCAGAGATAACTGTCATCTCTGACGGGCTTGATACTTTGGCTCGTTTGAGATGACTGAGATAATCTCAATCGGGCATACATTTATGCCCGTCAGAGATAAGTATCATCTTTAATGGGCTCTAACAATACGCACCTAGATTACGGCTGTGCGACTACATCTACAACGGGCTTATTTTAAACACGGTTGAGATGACTACGTTCTAACGGCCCAGGTAGTCCAGGCATGTGATGGGCCATCACAAATGCGAGGATCAGTATAGATGATAGGCCCTGATAAGAATCATATACAAACACCAATGAAATAAATATAACTGGATACAAATGTGCAAATAATACAATTACCCTTCTATCTCCCGCACTTGTATGACGAGATCTGAAAAAAAAAGTTCAAGAAGAAGAGAAAAGGGATGAATTATTATTCCCCCAAAATAATCGCTGGCTAATTACTCTCCTATGACATATTTACATCAGACCTGATTATTAATTACTCCCCAATAATCCATCTAATCACTAGAAATACCCACTACTGAGAATTACTATACATACATGGATATATCAACCCCAGAGCTCCGACCGCGCCTTCGCCCGAGGTGGCGCTTCGAACCCATGGACTGTCCGGCAGACGGCCGACGGGCCGCCACCATGGGGCATCGCCGTTCCGGCCGAGGTCGGCACGGCGTTCACCGTCCGCCTGTACGGCCCTAGCCATTTGGCCAGCATGAACTTCCGCTTCCTCCACGGTGGCACGCTGAGGCGGCGGTGCTTCAGCGATCGCCGCAGGGAAGACGACGCCGCCCTGACGATCTGACGCACGTCGTCGGGCCTCGCGACGAGCACCTCCGGCAGCGCCGAGCGCACGGCCACGTAGCCTTCCGTCGGCCGCGCCACGTCGAACTCCTCGGCGAAGCCGACGTCGACGATGTATCTCGTCGCCGCCTCTGCTCCTGCGCCTGCGGCGGTGACGACGACGTCGATGTACTCGTAGCTCCCGGCGACCATGCTGGTCGTCTTGTCCCACCGCGCCTTGCAGAGTCCGGCGTCGTGGCCGCGCTCCCGGAGGAGGGACATCACCGCGCGCCGGAACGCTGACCGTTCACCGCGGACATTCTCCAGTTCTCGCATGGCGTCCGCCACGTCGGCGAAGATGCGGCGGCGTCGGTCGTCACCGGTACCGGCCGCCTCAAGCACTCTTCTGATCTCCCCGACCTCCTCCGCCGCAGCGGCGGAGTCATCGTCGAGGTCGTCCTCGTCATCCTCGACTTCGGAGCTACCTCCCGCAGCGAGCACGGCGGCTGAAGGGACAGTGGCGTCGTCCGCCTCTAGGAGGTACTCGTTGACGAGGCTGGACAGAGCCGCCGCCGCTCCGTCCCCCTCGTGCTCGCTGCCGCTGCTTTCCGCGCTGCCCGGGACGACGACGACGGCGAGGCGGGCCCTCGCTGCGGCGTCGAGCGGCGCGGTGGCGCGCTTTGTCCTGGAGCTAGGGCACGGCGTCGTCATCTGCATAGATGAGAAGTGGCCACACTTAGAGGAAGTGATCACGAGACGCGGCTGCTCGAGCACGCACGCATATATATTGTGCAAGAGTGGCAGATTCGCGTTGGGCTACTGAAATGTCAGTGGAGTGTCGACACGGTGCGGAGATAGTTAGCTCATGGTGTGTAATAGGAAAAGAAACATTACAGTAACTGACAGCTATTAGCCTAGTACCTCCATTTCATGATCGTCAAATTTATAACTAGATTCACGTGTATACTAATGAATCTGGACATTCATATAAAATATATACATTGAGCCACAATGAATCTAAGTAGGATGATACGGCCGAAATATCTTATAATATAAAACACAGTAAGTAATTAATAACCCGATTATTGAGAGAAGAAAAGTTAATTAACAATCCAATGGATCTAGCTTTTCTGTTCTGAACATGTATTACAATGCAGTGTGAGAGGTTAAGTTGGAATGAAATATGTAGTGTCATGTCTAATTCAATTAATGAAACATATCAAACATACTTAATTAGCGTAACATCTGAAAATAAATTTCAGTCCTCCAAATACTAGATCGGAGGTGGTTTGTTAAGCGCAAGACGATCTAGCGGGTACGCTTTGGACTGCGCATATCTGCCTTCAATCTGATATCTGCCCGATTTGATTTAGATTACTGAATGAACTATTTTTACGGATTATCGATTTGTTTATGTATATATAAAGTAAATATTTTACAACTAAACTTAATAAACAGCATACAATTGAGGGATCCAAGCTTGGACGTAAGCTATTTCTGTAATCCGATCTTAAAAACCTACTACGTCAGTTTCATAAAATAAGATATTTGATTTTTTTTGGTTGTAACGTTTGACCAATCGTTTTATTCAAAAATTTAGGATAAATATAAAGAATGACAAGTCATACTTAAAATTATTTTGATCATAAAGTAAGTCACCAGTAAAATAGATGATATTTCCATATTTTTTTATTTAAATAAGACAAATGATCAAACAGAGCAAGCAAAAAAGTAAAACATCTTATATTATGAAACGGAGAGAGTAAAATGAATGGACAAGGACATTGCGTGGATTTTCGTACTGTGTGTCTATCTAAAATTATTTTGAAAAGAATACCTCAATTCAAAGCATAAATATAATGTGCTGAATACAGAACACTGCGGATGACATGGGTAGATATTTGTGGTAGAAAACAATGTTCCAACCAATGTGATGAACATAACATGATCATCTCATACAACCATTTCAATCTGGTCATATTTTGTGAACTCGTTCGGAAGAAATACGAGATTTGTGGTCGAACTCATTTCCAAAAACTCGTATAAAAAAAAGAAAGTGGAATGCATGCTCTTACGATTAAAGGAAATAAACAAGCCTTGCATTGTTTGGCCAACTGCTCCTCTATAAGCCAAAACAAAATCTGCAGTCGCTTCTAAACTACAAAAAAAAATCATAAATTATGCTCGACCATAGAACATAGTAGGAAACGAAAATTCAGTTAATTCGTTAGCCCGGACGAACTGCTGCAAATAGAGGATAACGACCAAATAAATCGCAAGATCAAATAACAGAAGGGAAGACTAGACAAACCTAGCTTATGCCTTTGAGATCCCCTGATAACACCTGATAAAGATTCAAGCTTTCTGAATCTGAACGATCGACTCTTCATTGGTGACTAACCAATAATATTGAGCACTACTGCACTTCCCTTTCCAGGGATCTATATATGTTTGTATGTTTAACCATGGCCTTTGCCGTTGCTGGCTATTGTCAATACTCCACACTGATGATTCTCTGTCTAGGTTCGTGGCCCATAATGGAGTCTGTCTAGGTTCAATGAACCAAGGCACTACTAGTGCAGAGTCCAGACTCTATACTAATCTAGGAGTACTATAGATGTTAGGTACGTAAGCAAGTCCATGTAGGGTCGGTGCAGTGTTTGTTTCTTTGCGAGCGTCATCAAATCACATACTAGTAAAATTTCGACTGTATTGTAAATATTTTTTTACATCATTATTACAATCATTATTACAGAAAAGTTTATTCCACACAACTCCCTTAATATATCACGTGGACCATATCTAATACCGTCTTACATGGGCTAGGATAGGGGAAATATAGGCCCGCCTGTGAAAAATGCTTATCACAAGCGGACCACATAACAACACCTAGGGTTGGCAATTTCCCTCGTATGGCCACGGCATGGTGGAGCAGGGACAGGGCCCCTGTAATTACCAGCGGCAGTGGCAAAAAAAAGATTCACTATCACATGGGTGTATATATATATATATATATATATATTATATATATATATATATTATATATATATTACAAACCCTACTCAACCCTCACTTCCCAGCCGCCGGCAAACTACCACCCTATAGCGCCGTCAACGCATCCTGGACGCTCTCATCACCGCGTCGCCCGGCCGACATCGTCATCGATGCTGCCTGGGCTCGTCATCAACTCCGCTCGGCCGCCACGCCGACCACCCGCCGCCATCGCTGTGATCGTCCTCACCACAGGCTGCCGCCATCTTCTTGTGGGGCCTCGGTTGGGGTCAGGGACAGGGATAATTCAGCCCCGATTCTGGCTTCGGGGCCGAGGCTGGGGGAGGAAGTCGGGGGCGAGGACGGAGCATTTCTTGGCCAATAATAACAGGACCGCCAACAGTGAAGCAATACTCATCACAAGCAATCGTTTCATGAGATTCCCTATGAAAACTATTTTGTTACAAGCTGTCATTATACGTAATCCTTGGAGGTCAACATCAGTCAACAGCGGGATCGTGACTAGGCTCAAACATGAGCTGAGGTTCAGACGATCAAGGAGACCTAGTGACGATGTTGAATATAGGGTGCTATATGATGGAGGAACAACATGTCAGGATAGATGTGTAACGGGTTTCATATTAGTGTGCAAGCGTCTGAAAAACACACGAGGAAAATTGGATGAAATCGAAGATTGGTTGACCAAGAAATAAAAAAGGGGGAAATGAAAAATATTCTACCATGCACGTGCTACAGTATATACGTACGTACGTACATGGTCAGGCATAGACTCTGCACGTTGCATCTGTTTGTACGTACGTACGTGGTCAGGCTGTAGGACGGTTAATTGCGGCAAGGCTGCATGGCAGTTTGGATAAATTGTACTACCTCCGTTTCATAATGTAAGATTTTTTAGCGTATTCTAAATTCATATAAATATCAATGAATCTAGACATATATATAAACAATATATATTAATATTGGTTAATAGATGAATCTAAGCATAGCTAAAACTTCTTACATTACGAAACGGAGGGAGTACTAGATTAGAAAATTGAGAGACGAGTCTTACTAGGCCAAGGACTTCTATCCCTTACTGGGGATGGACTCTCCGATATAAGTAGATAACGAGTGGTATGTCTCTGAAATATTTTTGTAAGATTGAGATTTAGATGATAGAAAATAATAGATATCTATTTTAGATATAAAATTTTGAGAAGGTGTTGTTGGTGCTCTTTGTAAATATCAGTTGATGCAATAAAGTCAAAATCATATCGTGCCATCTACATCTTCTGCTTTAATCTATTGGTGTTTTCTGGGTTTTGACGATCTGATCGGTGGTGGCATAGGAGCGGTGTGACCAGAAGTAGCAAGCTAGGTTCCATTAAGTGAAAGATTTTTGGGTTTTGGTTCTCCCTATAATTTACCCCCCTCTGGTAGGTTTGTTTGATCTTGTTCTATTCTACAAAAATCAATAGTCTATGAATGCAGCGGAAAAAGAAAATAAAAGCGTAGCTAATCTCGAGCTCGCAAAACTACGACACCACGCCACAGGTAGTCTTGACGATACAACGAACCTTACTCCTGCGAATTTCCTCGATTGGACTCAAACTCTAGTTCTGATGGAAAAGTAGCCAAAGCTGACTACAATTCACGGTACTCGACAAGTAGTACTCAAGAGAAAAATAAATGAATGCAATTGATAACAAGGAAAATGTAAAGTTACTTTGCATAAAACAACAGTTATTTAGTAAAACAGTAATTTAAATAGATTGAATAAAACATAATGTAAATAGTTGTGTCATCCATATCCAATGTTACACCACGTTACAACAAGCCTAAACCACCAAATAAACTACACCAGTTCCAAATTAATAAAGTTATTAAATAGGAGACTCATCACACTAAATCTAGTAGTTCGCCCCATAATCGTGGACCTAGCTATTTGAATATTTTAACTCGAATCAGAGGTGTACAACTTTACCCACATGACAGGGCCCACAACACGTGTTGTGCGCTGACGTACCACCATGACAGAACCTATCGCATAACCCACCCTATCTAATCATACCACACTTCATGTTTCACCCTCACATTTAACCAAGGCAGACAATCCACTCTTAGACCGTTGTGGGACCCATACATACATTATTATGCTCACCTATCCCTGGATACATCGGACAGAGTAAAGCTATACCATAGTTGCGCACTCTTGCTTGTGGTCAGTAGTAGACTACTTCTAGGGTTTCCCGATAACGTGTCTTTAATTGCCAAGGCCATGACTCTCAAAACCATGCATTCATAGGCCACCATTAAGCAATATTTTAGTCTCATTAACCCATACAGGGTATTTAATCAAAATCATCAACTATCATATAACTAGTATTATTTAATTGAAAGCCCACGAGTTACTTGAACTAAGCATGGCTAAGCATTTTCTAGGCCTAATTCTACTCAAATTACCCATATTGTACGAGAATAGTAATTGGGAACCAACGGTTAAACAATAGGTATTTGCCCAGTAAATAAACTAAAGTAAAATGTTCGAATATAAAAAGGGCTTTCAAAATCTGAGGATCAATACGTTCAAGTTTGGATGCCACTTGCCTTGCTCTACACCTTGAGGAAGGTCTGCAACGACTTCAAAGTAAACCGGCATGTCAGCAGAATCGGAATCTACATGAAAAACAAGGCAAACAAGCACAAATAGTCTATAAGACTACTGAAGCAGAACAATAAACTATTTTTAATGGATTCTTGAGAAAATTATTGATCCACTTCAATTTTTTTACATGGTTCCACTACAATTTGAATGGCCTTAAACGGACTTTGGATTAATTAGCTATGATTTTAGAAGTCATGCTATTTTCTTCCTTCATCTGCAGAAAAGTGGGTTAATGACTTCTTAACGACAACCTGAACAAAACAGGAAAACGGCCAGGAAAAACGGAAGGCTAGAAAACATGCGCACATTCATATGACAAACTCGTTAACAGGAAGGCTAGAAAATACTGGACGAAGTATGAATCCGCATGACAGGATGAAAATGTGCATGAATCAGGAATTCGCACGAGGAGTCAGTACCGAAACACAGGTCACGAACCTACGGCCGAAACAACGACAGGTTTAGCGATAGGGTTAACGACAGGATTTAACGACTCATTAAACTGAAATTTGATGAATTGCTAAAGGGAAAGTTAATGACTCGACAATGGCTTTTACGAAAAATTAATTTACGCGTACGAAACATAGGATTCACATTGTAGATCGATAATTTGTTAAATGACTAGTAAAATAGATTGGTTTTCCTAGCAAAATGGCAGAGGCGAACAACACAGTGGCTGTGGCAGTGCAGTGCGGCGGCCACTGGCGCATGCACAGGTCATAGTGCACAGGGAGGTTTGGGGCTAGGGTCCCCATATTTATAATGGCTTAGAGATAGAACTGGCATAGAAATTCATCCTCCATAAAAAGGAAAGGATAATGGTTGAAACGATTGAGGAGAGAGTCCTACGGAAATAGGAACTTGTACGAGGGTGGAGAGGTGGGGAGGGGTGCGACAGGAGGGAGGGGAGGGAGTGCGGCCGCATGTGGGAGGGTGTGGAGGCAAGGTGCGCCCAGGGAGGAAGAGGGGAGGCCGTGGCTGGGCCTCGGGCCTTGGACCGAACTCGCGCGAAACTGACTTTTGGTCGACGAAGTGAAACCTACAGCTAAACAGATAAAAACGAAGTGAATGGGTTGTCTACTTTCATTAAAAATTGAATGACTTTTTTTATTCGGTGAATTATTAATCTGATTTTTCTAAAATTTCAACTGTACATCCAGTTAATCGAAAAACAAAAACACGTATTCACGGCCTTTTGGGTCAATTAATTAAATAAATTCTGTTGGTTAATAAACTCCTGGCTAAATCAACATGATTTCTTGTAATTCAATTTAGAAAAGCGATTTATTGGCCTAGGGCAAAAGTGGGGTGTGATAGATTCTTTCTAAAAAAATTAAAGATAAACTGCATCCAACTTTTACTTTGATAAGATTTCTATTGGATAAAAATACAAAAAAGAGATAAATTAATATATAAAAGAGAAAAAAAAAATAGAATGCTAGGCAGGTACACGGCAAAATTAAGGCCGACCTGCGGTGTTAGATCTGAAGATGATATATTCATTGTTCAGGTAATGAAGTTGACAATTGTCCAAGACCAACAAGATAGTGTGGGAGCATTGACAAACTCAACTTGACACAGCATACGCATTTCATGATGCAACAGGAACATTGGCCATTCTTAAAGAAAAATAGGCAATACAGCCAGAAACAACAGAGGAATTTGCATAATCAATAACGTATTATTCATTTAACACACAGAGTTACTCAAGGAGTCACAGTGCAATACAAATAAACCAAGAGAGACCTTTCCTGACCATTTTTGAATAATTATGTCACAACAACAGAATAGAATAAGCTCTTCCACAGTGAAAGTTGCCTATCTTTAGTAGACATACATATATTGCAAAGACAAGCTGGAATGTTTAACCTTTACTCACAGACAGCTTCGAACCCACGAGATCGACTGAGTTTGAGGAGACGCTCTGCTACCTCTGTCATTGTTGGTCTTTGATCAACATCAAGGCTGAGGCATTCCACAGCAATCTCTGCCAGACGATCAAGAAGATCTAAATCTCTTGTTTCTGTAATTTCCTTGTCAAAATACTCAGTAGCTTTTGTCCCTTTCTTGTCAGCTTGAAGAAAATTCTTTACCAGGCTATTATTGTCAGAATATGTGGCCTTCTTCCTACTAATAAGCTCCAAGATCACTACTCCGAAACTGTAGACATCACTTTTTTCAGTTAATAGGCCTGTTTGTAGATATATTGGATCCATATAACTTCTGTCACCAATTACAGAATGGGTGTGTTCTTTATCTCTCTGAATCAACCTGGATATGCCAAAGTCTGAGATCTTCGGTGTAAATTTGTCATCCAAGAGTATATTCGCTGGTTTAACATCGCCATGAAGGATTTTAGTGGTCGTTTTTGAATGCATATAGGATAGACCATCTGCCGACTCTGCAGCAATTCTCAAACGTAGATCCAAGCTGATAGGGACCTTGTTGTCACCGTGAAGAATGTCTTCCAGACTACCTTTAGAGAGAAACTCATAGACTAGCATTGGGATATCAACTTCTAGGCAGCAACCTATGAGCCTAACAATATTCTTGTGGATAACTTGAGACTGGATGATGACTTCATTTGCAAATTGTTCAATCTCTAGAACACTACCACTGATCGGTTTCTTTACTGCAACTAGCTCATTGGTAAGATGGCCCTTGTAAACTTCACCGAAGCCACCTTTTCCGATAAAATTGCTACTCTTTAAGATCGGCTTGAGCTCTTCCTTTTTGAAAAGTTTTATAATTTTTGCCTTCTCCAGTATGGGTCCACCGTTCTTTCTGTAAAATTCTCTCGTCTTCCTTTTTTCTTTGCGAAGAACGATAACAAATGATATAACCATCAAAACAATAAAACCTAGTGCACCTGCATGGAGACGACACAAGCTTATCTTACGGCAATAAAATTTACTATACATTACCTAATTTAGAAACCAAAGCTATTATGTGGTAAATTAACAGCATAGGAAGAAATAAATTAAAATACACATCAAGATTGCTGAGGGACTAGAACAACCAATTAGGTCATATTCACAGGTGTGTGTGAGCATGATGGTGTGTATATAGTGGTTTGTGTGTGTGTGCGCGCGCGCCGTGTAAGAATGAATTAAGTTATATGAGTTACAATCGATTGACTAATCGAGCAAATTCCTTTTATTTAAAAGGTGACTAGTGATGTATCAATATCTGTAGTTGTCAAGAGATCAGCATTCTCCCTTCATCCAAACATGTAAGAGGTTTTGTCCGCTTGCTCTACGAACCAGAGACAGTAATTTTTTCTCTATCCATCAAACTCATCTATTAGTTTATTTTTTGACAAACACCTTTTATACTAGGTTATTCTTCTAACCATCCCGCTTAGTACTTATGTTTTTACCCAAATCATCACCTTTTATACTATGATTTGTTCTTCTCCCACTTTGTTAATTAATTGTTGTAAGAAAATGGCATTGATCCCATACACATTTGGATAAGGGAGGACCGTTTTCTACATCACATATTGGATGACCTTACCCTCGTTGTGCATGAATACTGGCAACGACAAGATGAATGATTTTGGTGAGAGTATCAATTAATATTTCTTTAGAGTTCAGACGCCGGTTATTAAATTTCATGTCTTTTTTGACAATTATTAGTTTTCCTAATTGCATAATTTCAGTATACTCAGATTGTTTGTCACGCCCGGAGTTTTATCCCAAGCCTAAATCGTAAAAAGAAATTCGTAAGCAACAATTGGCTTAATTAACTCAGGAAAAATCCCTCTAAAAAGAACCTAATTCAATTAAATCGAGGCTCGCAAATCGATTAACTGGATTTAAATTCAAATTGCAGAAGTATAAAATTTGGCCAAACAAAATAATTTAAAATTCGGCAAAAGTGGGGTTTTCCTTTTTCCCTCCTTTTTCCTTTCTTTTTCCCTTCCTTCTCAAATTGGGCCGAAGTCCAATTTTCCTCCCTTCCTTTTCTTTTTCCTTTTTCTTTTTCCTCTCCTCCTTCCCGGGCCGGCCCAGCCGAGCCGGCCCACCTCTCCCCGCCCGGCCGGCCCAGCCGAGCCGGCCTCCCGCTCCAGCCTCCTCCGCCCGCGCGCGCCTCCGCCTGGGCCGCCGCTCGGCCCAGCTCGCTCGCGCGTCCGCGCCCGCGCTCGCCGCGAGTCCGTCTCGCCTCCCTCCTCCCCTCGCGCCACTGACAGGTGGGGCCCACCTGTCAGCGACCAGGTTTCGCCAGCGCCCCCGCCTCCGCGTCGCGCCAGCCGAGTCCGCCGCCGCCCCGAGTCCTCCGCCGCGCCGCCGCTGCAACCACCGCCGCAACCGCCGCCGCCGAGTTCGCCGCGTCGTCGACTCGGTCTCCACCGGCCGCTCCGCCCTAGCCGGCGCCACCACCTATAAAATCCTCGCGCCGCCGCCCCGCCGCCACTTTCCCCCTCTCCGCCGAAGCTTCCCTCCGTCGCCGTCAGCCGCCGTTTTCCTCGTCGGCCGTTGGACGTCGCCGCCCACCCGCGTCACCACCTCCGCCTCGTCCTCGCCGACCTTCCGCCGGCCCTCGTCGCCACCGGTGGTCGCCGAGCTTCGTCGCCGCCCCTTCGTCCCTTCCGCCGCCGTGCCCCGTCGTCTCGACGCCGTCGGCCGATCTCGCCCCCGAACGTCGCAGGCCGTCGCTCGTCTGCGTCATCACCTCTGCCTCATCCTCGCCGACCTGCTGCCGCTCCTCGTCGCCACTGGTGAGCGCTCCGCTCCTCTCTCCCTCTTTCTCCCCTCTTCGCCGCCGCTGCCGACCTCCCCGTGCAAACGGTAAGTGCCGGTCGCCGTCCGCCGCGTCACCCGCTTGTCGCCTTCTCGTCGTCGCCGTCACGCCGTTGTTGCCGTGCCGTTCGCCATCGTCACCGTGCGCCACTGCTCCGGTTGCGCCGCCCCTCCGGTCGCGTCCGCCGCTCAGCCGCCAAGCTGCGTCGCTGCCTGGCCGACTCCACCCCACTCCTCCCTCGTGCTCCCGCCTAGCTCCTCTGGCCGCATCCGGTTGCGCCGCCGCTCCGCCGCGCCGTCGCGCCACCGTCGCCCGGCACCGACCGATCTCATCGCATCGGCCGTCGTCGCCGCGCCACCCCGGTGAGCCCGCTCTCCTCCCTTCCTCTGTTTCTTCGTGCGACCGCAAGTGCGCCCCGCCACTCGCCGTCGGCCGACGTCCTCCGCCGCCACCCGATCCCGCGAGCCGTCGTTTGGTGTCGGGCGCTGCCGGTGCTCACCGTTGCATCTCCGCCCTTCGCCACCATCGTCGCGCGGCCACCAAGCCTTCGCTGCCTGCGCCCGCCGTCGCCTCCACCTTCCGGCGCCATCGCCATCGCCCCTCCACCTGCCGTCTTCGTCCGCGCCGACTCGTCGTCGCCGTTCTCGTCACCACCTTCGCCTCCGCTGACCACCAACCGCCGCTCTGCTGTCGAGCCGTCGCCGGCCGTCGAGGCCGTCTCTCCTCTCCTCTATCGCTGGCACTTGGCCGCTCTGCTCCGCCGCCGCTCAGCCGCCCTCTCCCTCCGCTCTGCTCCGCCGCCGCTCCGAGCCGCGCCACCCCGCCGCGGTCTCTGCCTCCTCCTCGCCGACGCCGTCGTCGCCCTTCGGTCGCCGGTCGGTGTCGCCGACGTCGACGCCCTCGTGCCGCCGGTCATCGCCATCGCCACCTCCCCTTTCCTCCTCAGCCGTCGCCGTGCCGCCGTGCCGTCGTCGTCGTGCGCCGCGCTCGGGCGCCGCTGCTCGCGCCGCCGACGTCCTCGCTTCCCGGCCGCCGTCGCCAATCGCCGCCGTCCGCCGCATACCCGCCGGTCCGCGCCGCCGTCCGCCGGTCGCCGCCCGCCGCGCCGTCGCGCCGCGAGCCGCGAGCCGCGCGCTCTGCTCGCTCCTCTCTGTCCTCTCTCGCTGACGAGTGGGACCCACCCGTCAGCCGCCACCCCGCCAGCCCCTTCCTCTCTCTCCTCCCCGGGCCCGCGTGTCAGCCGCCCACCTCCCCCTCTCTCTCACCGACAGGTGGTCCCCACCTGTCAGCCGTCAGTTCCTCTCTCCTCGCTGACGTCAGCAGCCCCATTAATTGCGCAATAATTGATTTAGGACTTTTCTGTTTAGCTAAAAACCCAGAAAACTTCTAAAATTCATAAGTAATCCATCTAGTCTCCGTTTAGGTCCATTCAAGTTTCATTAAATCCAGAAAAATGCCAAGAATCCATTAAAAATAGTTTCTTCCTCTGTTTCAGTAGTTTTTTAGCCTGTTTTGTTTGTTTTGCCTTGTTTGTCGTAGGTTTTGACCCCGTCGCAGCGCCGTTCGTTCCCGAAGTCGTCGCCGAAGTTCCTCGTGGGTCTAAGCAAGGCAAGTGGCACCCTTCTTTGATCATATTGAACCCATGATTATAAAATCCCCCGCTTTTACATTCAAACATGCATTGTTTTATGCAAATCTATTTATTGTATTTATCTATTGGGCATTTACCTTTATATCCGTTGATTCCCATTTATTATTGTCATCCCAGGGTTAATTTGACTAGAATTAGGGTTAGTCAATGCTTAGCCATGCTTAGTTCAACTAGCTCACCAATTATTATTTAATTATTGTTGCACTTTGGTACACCTTCAATGGTTGTTATCATTATTCATTTCCCGATGTGGTTTAATACAACTAAAATATTGCTTATGGTGGGCTGTGGGTGCATGGTTTTGAGAGTCGTGCCCATGGCAATTAAGGACCGGTTCTCGGGAAACCCTGAAGGTCTTACACGTACTAACCACAAGCCAGAATGGGCAACGGTGAGACTCGTAATCTAGCTTGTCCCTATTCGACGTACCCAGGCAAGGGTAGGCGTGATGGAGTATGGACGGGCAATCGTGGTGTAACGAAAGCTTCTCCTGCTTCCGGATCTACCAAGGCACAAGAGGGGACTGCCCGACTTGGTGTAAAGGAGGGGGTGAAACCTGAAGTGTGGTGCGATTGTCTAGGGAGGGCTGGGTGAAAGGTCTTATCATGGTTTCCGTACTGAGGTATCGTGGTGATACGTTGGGGCATGGTAACATGCTTGGCAGCCATGTCTTGTGGGTAAAGTTGTACACCTCTGCAGAGTAAAACTATTCGAATAGCCGTGCCCGCGGTTATTGGGCGAACCGACAGACTCACTGGGATTAGTTGAACCCCTTTAATAATTTTATTAATCTTGGAACTGGTTTGACCCTGCGCAATGTGGTGTAACGTTGGCAGTGGTTTGGGTCTGTCGCAACGTGGTTTAACGTTGGACAGAGGGTTGACCCTGTCGCTACGTGGTGTAACGTTCGACAGCGGTCTGGGCCTGTTGCAACGTGGTGTAACGTTGGACAGTGGATGATTATTTTAAATGTTTACTTCACTTTTATTTCAGTCTATTTTATTTACTGTTTTGCTAAATTACTGCAGCTTTTGTGCAATTTAACCTTAGCCTATCCTTGTTACCCTATTGCATTCATTATTCTCCCTCTCTTGGGTGTTACTTGTTGAGTACGGTGGTTTGTACTCAGCCTTGCTTACTTTTTCCCCCACCAGAGCAAGTGCCAGAGCCTGTGTCAGAGGAAGGTTGTTCCGAAGGTTGAAGTAAGGTTCAGTCCGCCGTCGAGAGTGCCTGTGGTGTGGAGCCGTCTTCGCCAGCTGAAGCTGAAGATTAGATGGTCTAGTTTTGTCTTCCTCTTTCCGCTGCATTTCGATAGATACTTGTTTTTATTTGTTTTTAAGACGTGGAACCGTGTATTAATTTGTCATAGTGTGTACTCGGGCTGATGCCTGGACCGAGATTTAATACATGCTATTGTTCAGAAATTTGGTGTAAATTTCTGGGCGTGACAAGTTGGTATCAGAGCCAATCTTGACCGTAGGATGAGCCAAATGGAAACCCTAGGAGCCTTCTGTCATATGCATTAGGCTTTGCAAAATTTGAGTCGTTTAAAAAAAAAGAGTCGAGTCTTTTGGTTTTGAAAATTTAGCTGAGCATACTTGCTTCTCAAACCTTGATCTCTATAGATGTGTGTCATCCCACCAACGAGCCCGTGCCTTCGTCGCAGCAGTCATCAGCAACTTCAGCCGATCAAGTGTCAAGACCGAAGATTCAAGTTCTTCCCGAAGTGAAGAGTCAGGTCTGCGCTACTCCAAGCGTCGCTCTCAAGTTGAAGACAAGTCGTTCAAGAGTCAAGCGTTGCTTCTTCAGTCGTCGCAGCCGTTTCGAGCCGTAGACGTTACCCTAGCATCGTCTTTTAGTCGTTGCTTGGTAGTTTTTGTGTGTGTAGGTTTGTTTTGGGGTTAGCGGTTCACCATAGCAAGTAGTGGCGTTATGGTTGTACCACCAGGAGTTGAGTGCTCTTTTAAGTGTTTTAATCCAGATCAGAAAATTTCACTCGAGTAATTCAAGAAAAGCCCCTTTGATTTTCTCCTCTGCCTTTGTTCTCTCCTTCTGCTCTGAAGATGGTGAACACAAGGAACAGTAACCGCAACAACAATGGAGCAACTGGAAGTCAAGAAAACCATGAAGGTTCGCGCAATGGACCGCCACCGCCGCAACAAGAGGACCCGACGATTGCCCAAGTTCTAGCCAACCAGGCTCAGATGATGACCATGATGATGCAACAGATGCAACAACAACACCAACAGGTGATGCAGCTTTGGATGAATCAGCAGCAGAATCAACACCAAGGACCACCACCAGCACAGTCAAGGTTATCAGAGTTTCTTCGAGTTCGACCACCGACGTTTGCGAGCACAACCAACCCGATGGAAGCAAATGACTGGCTACATGCAATCGAAAAGAAGCTGAATCTTTTGGAGTGCAGTGATCAAGAGAAGGTCGCTTTCGCGACTCACCAACTGATGGGACCCGCCTCCGTTTGGTGGGATAACCTTCTGGCTACTCGGACTGCCACTACAGATATCACTTGGGACGAGTTCTGCAATAGTTTTCGGAAAGCTCATGTGCCGGATGGAATAGTGGCACAGAAGAAGCGAGAGTTTCGTGATCTACAACAAGGGGATATGACAGTTACAGAGTATCTGCATGAGTTCAACCGCCTAGCACGTTATGCCCCGGAAGATGTGCGCACCGATGCTGAAAGACAAGAGAAGTTTCTTGAAGGATTGAATGATGACCTGACCAAACAGCTGATCTCAAAGGATTTTGCGGACTTTGAGAAGTTAGTGGACAAAGCAATCTGCCAGGAGGACCAGTGCAACCAGATGGATCGCAAGAGAAAAGCGGAACAAGTCAACACAGGAAAGAACCAGAAGCCACGTTTGCACTTTGGACAACAGCAGGGGTCTTCGACACCGATTGTTCGTCAACACCGACCTTTCAACCCAAGCAACTACAACCCCCATGACAACGACAGCAATGGAGGACCACTGCAGCCCTTATCAGCACTGCCACCGCCAAGCCGGGCAACACCAGCTCAGAAGCCAGGGGTTTGTTTCAACTGCAACAGACCGGGTCACTTCGCCAAGGAGTGTCCACAGCCAAGACGCAACAAACCAGGATTCGTGCAAGCCCAAGTCAATCAAGTCTCAGCCAAGGAAGCTCAAGCCGCACCCGAGTTTGTTCCAGGTAAGTTCTGCCAACTCTAGGCTGCTTGTCTGCACCTCTTTAACAGCTCCTCCGAATCTCGGGGACGAGATTCTGTTAAGGGGGGTGGATTTGTCACGCCCGGAGTTTTATCCCAAGCCTAAATCGTAAAAAGAAATTCGTAAGCAACAATTGGCTTAATTAACTCAGGAAAAATCCCTCTAAAAAGAACCTAATTCAATTAAATCGAGGCTCGCAAATCGATTAACTGGATTTAAATTCAAATTGCAGAAGTATAAAATTTGGCCAAACAAAATAATTTAAAATTCGGCAAAAGTGGGGTTTTCCTTTTTCCCTCCTTTTTCCTTTCTTTTTCCCTTCCTTCTCAAATTGGGCCGAAGTCCAATTTTCCTCCCTTCCTTTTCTTTTTCCTTTTTCTTTTTCCTCTCCTCCTTCCCGGGCCGGCCCAGCCGAGCCGGCCCACCTCTCCCCGCCCGGCCGGCCCAGCCGAGCCGGCCTCCCGCTCCAGCCTCCTCCGCCCGCGCGCGCCTCCGCCTGGGCCGCCGCCCGGCCCAGCTCGCTCGCGCGTCCGCGCCCGCGCTCGCCGCGAGTCCGTCTCGCCTCCCTCCTCCCCTCGCGCCACTGACAGGTGGGGCCCACCTGTCAGCGACCAGGTTTCGCCAGCGCCCCCGCCTCCGCGTCGCGCCAGCCGAGTCCGCCGCCGCCCCGAGTCCTCCGCCGCGCCGCCGCTGCAACCACCGCCGCAACCGCCGCCGCCGAGTTCGCCGCGTCGTCGACTCGGTCTCCACCGGCCGCTCCGCCCTAGCCGGCGCCACCACCTATAAAATCCTCGCGCCGCCGCCCCGCCGCCACTTTCCCCCTCTCCGCCGAAGCTTCCCTCCGTCGCCGTCAGCCGCCGTTTTCCCCGTCGGCCGTTGGACGTCGCCGCCCACCCGCGTCACCACCTCCGCCTCGTCCTCGCCGACCTTCCGCCGGCCCTCGTCGCCACCGGTGGTCGCCGAGCTTCGTCGCCGCCCCTTCGTCCCTTCCGCCGCCGTGCCCCGTCGTCTCGACGCCGTCGGCCGATCTCGCCCCCGAACGTCGCAGGCCGTCGCTCATCTGCGTCATCACCTCTGCCTCATCCTCGCCGACCTGCTGCCGCTCCTCGTCGCCACTGGTGAGCGCTCCGCTCCTCTCTCCCTCTTTCTCCCCTCTTCGCCGCCGCTGCCGACCTCCCCGTGCAAACGGTAAGTGCCGGTCGCCGTCCGCCGCGTCACCCGCTTGTCGCCTTCTCGTCGTCGCCGTCACGCCGTTGTTGCCGTGCCGTTCGCCATCGTCACCGTGCGCCACTGCTCCGGTTGCGCCGCCGCTCCGGTCGCGTCCGCCGCTCCGCCGCCAAGCTGCGTCGCTGCCTGGCCGACTCCACCCCACTCCTCCCTCGTGCTCCCGCCTAGCTCCTCTGGCCGCATCCGGTTGCGCCGCCGCTCCGCCGCGCCGTCGCGCCACCGTCGCCCGGCACCGACCGATCTCATCGCATCGGCCGTCGTCGCCGCGCCACCCCGGTGAGCCCGCTCTCCTCCCTTCCTCTGTTTCTTCGTGCGACCGCAAGTGCGCCCCGCCACTCGCCGTCGGCCGACGTCCTCCGCCGCCACCCGATCCCGCGAGCCGTCGTTTGGTGTCGGGCGCTGCCGGTGCTCACCGTTGCATCTCCGCCCTTCGCCACCATCGTCGCGCGGCCACCAAGCCTTCGCTGCCTGCGCCCGCCGTCGCCTCCACCTTCCGGCGCCATCGCCATCGCCCCTCCACCTGCCGTCTTCGTCCGCGCCGACTCGTCGTCGCCGTTCTCGTCACCACCTTCGCCTCCGCTGACCACCAACCGCCGCTCTGCTGTCGAGCCGTCGCCGGCCGTCGCTGTCCCCGCGCCGCCGTCGAGGCCGTCTCTCCTCTCCTCTATCGCTGCCACTTGGCCGCTCCGCTCCGCCGCCGCTCAGCCGCCCTCTCCCTCCGCTCTGCTCCGCCGCCGCTCCGAGCCGCGCCACCCCGCCGCGGTCTCTGCCTCCTCCTCGCCGACGCCGTCGTCGCCCTTCGGTCGCCGGTCGGTGTCGCCGACGTCGACGCCCTCGTGCCGCCGGTCATCGCCATCGCCACCTCCCCTTTCCTCCTCAGCCGTCGCCGTGCCGCCGTGCCGTCGTCGTCGTGCGCCGCGCTCGGGCGCCGCTGCTCGCGCCGCCGACGTCCTCGCTTCCCGGCCGCCGTCGCCAATCGCCGCCGTCCGCCGCATACCCGCCGGTCCGCGCCGCCGTCCGCCGGTCGCCGCCCGCCGCGCCGTCGCGCCGCGAGCCGCGAGCCGCGCGCTCTGCTCGCTCCTCTCTGTCCTCTCTCGCTGACGAGTGGGACCCACCCGTCAGCCGCCACCCCGCCAGCCCCTTCCTCTCTCTCCTCCCCGGGCCCGCGTGTCAGCCGCCCACCTCCCCCTCTCTCTCACCGACAGGTGGTCCCCACCTGTCAGCCGTCAGTTCCTCTCTCCTCGCTGACGTCAGCAGCCCCATTAATTGCGCAATAATTGATTTAGGACTTTTCTGTTTAGCTAAAAACCCAGAAAACTTCTAAAATTCATAAGTAATCCATCTAGTCTCCGTTTAGGTCCATTCAAGTTTCATTAAATCCAGAAAAATGCCAAGAATCCATTAAAAATAGTTTCTTCCTCTGTTTCAGTAGTTTTTTAGCCTGTTTTGTTTGTTTTGCCTTGTTTGTCGTAGGTTTTGACCCCGTCGCAGCGCCGTTCGTTCCCGAAGTCGTCGCCGAAGTTCCTCGTGGGTCTAAGCAAGGCAAGTGGCACCCTTCTTTGATCATATTGAACCCATGATTATAAAATCCCCCGCTTTTACATTCAAACATGCATTGTTTTATGCAAATCTATTTATTGTATTTATCTATTGGGCATTTACCTTTATATCCGTTGATTCCCATTTATTATTGTCATCCCAGGGTTAATTTGACTAGAATTAGGGTTAGTCAATGCTTAGCCATGCTTAGTTCAACTAGCTCACCAATTATTATTTAATTATTGTTGCACTTTGGTACACCTTCAATGGTTGTTATCATTATTCATTTCCCGATGTGGTTTAATACAACTAAAATATTGCTTATGGTGGGCTGTGGGTGCATGGTTTTGAGAGTCGTGCCCATGGCAATTAAGGACCGGTTCTCGGGAAACCCTGAAGGTCTTACACGTACTAACCACAAGCCAGAATGGGCAACGGTGAGACTCGTAATCTAGCTTGTCCCTATTCGACGTACCCAGGCAAGGGTAGGCGTGATGGAGTATGGACGGGCAATCGTGGTGTAACGAAAGCTTCTCCTGCTTCCGGATCTACCAAGGCACAAGAGGGGACTGCCCGACTTGGTGTAAAGGAGGGGGTGAAACCTGAAGTGTGGTGCGATTGTCTAGGGAGGGCTGGGTGAAAGGTCTTATCATGGTTTCCGTACTGAGGTATCGTGGTGATACGTTGGGGCATGGTAACATGCTTGGCAGCCATGTCTTGTGGGTAAAGTTGTACACCTCTGCAGAGTAAAACTATTCGAATAGCCGTGCCCGCGGTTATTGGGCGAACCGACAGACTCACTGGGATTAGTTGAACCCCTTTAATAATTTTATTAATCTTGGAACTGGTTTGACCCTGCGCAATGTGGTGTAACGTTGGCAGTGGTTTGGGTCTGTCGCAACGTGGTTTAACGTTGGACAGAGGGTTGACCCTGTCGCTACGTGGTGTAACGTTCGACAGCGGTCTGGGCCTGTTGCAACGTGGTGTAACGTTGGACAGTGGATGATTATTTTAAATGTTTACTTCACTTTTATTTCAGTCTATTTTATTTACTGTTTTGCTAAATTACTGCAGCTTTTGTGCAATTTAACCTTAGCCTATCCTTGTTACCCTATTGCATTCATTATTCTCCCTCTCTTGGGTGTTACTTGTTGAGTACGGTGGTTTGTACTCAGCCTTGGTTACTTTTTCCCCCACCAGAGCAAGTGCCAGAGCCTGTGTCAGAGGAAGGTTGTTCCGAAGGTTGAAGTAAGGTTCAATCCGCCGTCGAGAGTGCCTGTGGTGTGGAGCCGTCTTCGCCAGCTGAAGCTGAAGATTAGATGGTCTAGTTTTGTCTTCCTCTTTCCGCTGCATTTCGATAGATACTTGTTTTTATTTGTTTTTAAGACGTGGAACCGTGTATTAATTTGTCATAGTGTGTACTCGGGCTGATGCCTGGACCGAGATTTAATACATGCTATTGTTCAGAAATTTGGTGTAAATTTCTGGGCGTGACATTGTTTTAGATAGTTAATTACTCGTCATCAGTTAACATAAATAATAACATGGTTAATTAACACCTACTAAACAATAGTTCGGTCAATCACTAAAATAGTCGAATTCTAAAATTTCTTAGAAAAATTCTATTTTCTAAAAATAAGGCCTAATCACCTACATTAGAACGGAATCGGTTATCTCTAACGGGCTTAAAGTATCATCTCTATCCGGCAGGGCCCCGTTAGTAAGCAAAAGGCAGTGATGTGAGAAAATATCTCAATCGGGCATCCGACCGTCATGGATGACACTCGTGAAAGTGTGATGAGACGTAAGATGTGGGAGAAATTTGAATTAGTGGTGGTTTAAAGAGAAAAAAGACAATAATTTATAATTGAACACTTTTATGTAACTTTTTAACATTGGCCTACCTGTCTACCTTAGAGTATCTACAAGAGAATGTTAATATTTTGCTATCTAAGAACTTGTATTGGTTTATCTCAAAAAATATTGGGCATAAAAGTTACACACTACTCCAACAGAAATCTAAAAAGGAATAACTTGTATTTGAAACCTATATTTTTGCCCTAGATTTAGGATATAATTGAGGTAATTTTAGGCATGAGTAAATATTAGGGATGTATTTCGGGAGATACATTTTCTAGTTTAATTCCTAAAATTTAGTTTTAGAGATCAATTTTAGACATATCTTGGAGATGCTCTCGCAGTCCGTTCTTGCATGTGGTAAATCAGTGGTAATCTACATGTACCTGTTTCTTCGCTAATGTTTTCAAAAATATGTGTACGTCTCTCAATGATCTGTACCAGAATACAAGGGATCCATAAAAAGAACATCTAAATGCAAGAAGCTAACAGAGAAGGACATGGATTTAATTAATTGTAATCATATCATACTTACCCACAATCACTCTTGCAATTAGGGGGAATATCTCTTTGCAGGTGTCTGCTTTACCGTCGCCCTTCATTCCACGCTTGCATGGGCAATCATAGCCTTCAGGCCGGTTTTTGCAATCCCCATGAATGGAGCAAGGATACAAATCAGGTCTGTCGCATTCATTGATGTCTGCAGAAGGGAAGATGTGTTAAATAGTATAATAGTAGTATGTATAGTACATGGGTACCCAGGTTTGCCAGTGTTCTTTTGATTGATGAAACAGGAATGATGAAAGATTATTTTTTAATAAATAAAATATACTATTATAAAATTAAAAATTTACTTTACAAAGATGAGATGATAATCTTTCATAAATAACATTTCAGAAAGTTCATGTTCAGAAGAGGAATAATCTGCTACAAAGAACACAGCCTTCCTATACTACCTAACTACAGTAAAAAATACTACCTCAGTTTTACAATGTAAACTGTTTGACTCTTTTGGTTGCAACGTTTGATCATTCGTCTTATTCAGAAATTTAGTACAAATATAAAAAATAACAAGTCGTGCGTAAAGTTTTTTGATAATAAAGTAAGTCACAAGCAAAATATAAATGATATTTTCATAATTTTTGAATAAGGCAAATGATCAAAAATTAAAAGTAAAAAAGTCAAACATCTTATATTATGAAACGTAGGTAGTATTAGTCTTGATCATTTTATTTCGAAATATGTCTTGAACCATAAAAGTCATTTGTTGCTGCAGCTTTCTCTTAACACAAATAATTTCATACTTCCATTAGGTATTACTGGCCGTCAAACGAATTGTATTTCTGCACAGAATCTTTCACTTGATATTATTTTAAGAAATATTTAATATGTCTAATTTTTATTTCAATCAACTAATTTTCTTTATATTAAATAGTTTTAATCCAAATGTTAGATGTTGCTAAATTGCATTTCTATGTGCACTATTCTCGATAGATTCGTTAATTTAATTTTTTTTCAATCCAAATTGCTGATATTTTTGTAAATTGCAGTTCTTCGTGTACACTTATATCAATTGTATTTTGACATGAACTATTATATCGGTCCGTACTATATTTTTTAGCATAGTAATTCTACGTGTATTCCTCCTAAATTTTATTTTTTTTAATATCGAGTTTCAGTTATTTTATATGGTATCTGTACATTGATTCTCTTTTTAATTAATAATGAAAATTCTAGATTGTTTGATTTTTTTCAAAATTTCTAATTAAATAGAACTTCCAGTATTAATTATTTTTAAATTTTAGTCCGAATTTCAGTTTTTTAAATATTTCTACATGATATATTATATCAATATTGCTTATTTTTTAATATTGGATCCGAAATTCTGATATTTCTAAACTCTAATTCTATTCGTACACTTCCTTAATTTTATGTACTTTAAAATTCCGAAATTCATATATTGTGTGTGATATTTATAGTTCGCATTTTTCAATTTTTTAGTTTTCTAGATTTTGAATTTTTTTAGAGCTTCTAATTATATAATAGTTATCACTGTATACATAGTTGACGGCAGTACACATGCATGAAGAACAATGATTTGTATTTGGAAACAGTACCAGTGAAAACCTAGATAAAACACAGTTTGTTCTTTGCTGTATATATGTGCAATGAAAGTCCATGGACGACAGGTTCCTTCTTGACTCAAATTCTTCTTTTAGTTATCTACGTGCACGGAGCTGGTATTGAAGCTTGAATAATTTTGAATTTAATAATTAACAACTACAACCCCTCCCCCCGGCGGCATTTATTATAATAGGATATATTTGTTTCGCTAGGACAACTGTTTTACTAAATATTGCTCTATTCATATATCACTTATGTGACAGAAAAGTATAATCACATGAAAGTATATTTTTGAATAATAATTTGATGATATCAATTTTATATCATAAAAAGTATATCATAATAGAATAATTTCTAGTCAAACCTTGATCTAACAAAAAACAAATTATGTCATATATCTTACAATGGTTCGGTATTCTTTTAAAGACTATCAACAAGGAACCGGTCAACAACTACAGTAGAAATAACAGTGAGTGTAAAACGTAGGAGCCCATGAATAGTTTTGAGCAGAGGGAGTATGCCTGCGTACCATGGCATCCATTGGCGACGTAGGGGTTGCCTCGTAGTACTGCTTGCACTGGCAGACATATCTATCCCCACTAGTGCTTGTGTTGGTACAGATGCTGTGGTCGCTGGCGCACGCGTAGCCCGGAGGTGGCTGCTGGCCCTCCGCCGGACACGAGCCATTCTGCCCTGCCATGACGGCGAAATCAACGACGAAGGGGACTCCCCTCTGGAGCTTCGTCGACAGCGCCTCGTAGCCGTACAGGTCAGGCGTCGAGAAGTTGTACCATGAACTCTCCACCACCATGCCGTAGGAGCACGGGTTCGTGCCTCCCCAGCTGCCGTTGCTGGGCTTGAACGACACCGCGAACCTGGGCACGGCGTCGGGGTCGTCTGCACTTCCGGCGAAGGGGACCTGGCAGCAGCCGAACCCGGAGCACGACCCGTTCATCGGCGAGTAGAAACGGCCGCCGATCGACTCCTGCGAGGCGCAGGACGTCGAGAGCCACGAGTCCGAGTTCGGCGAGTCCATGTACATGTGGCTCGCCAGCCGGGCCTCGACGTTCACGCCGACGCCGACGAGGGCGTTGCGCTTCATCGACAGGGTGAGAGGCCACAGGGTCTTGGACGGCTCCACGGTGGTGAGCTGGAGCCTGAGCACCTGCTCGGCGGCGGACTTGCTGCAGTAGGACGACACCGCACCGTACGCGCGGAGCTCGTTGCTGGCGACGGTCACGTCGACGAGCTCGATCGGCGACGGCGGTATCGCCGACTCGTTGAGCACGAGGGGCGCGGTGGCGTTGAACACGCTGGCCTCCGCCGTCTTCTGGGACGTGTCGGTCGTGGAGGCGAGGAAGGCGCGGGGTGGGGTGGCGGAGTCGTTGCAGTACACCTCGAACTGCTGCGCGAGGAAGCAGCCGGGCCCGATCCCGAAAGGGAAGGGGACGCTGATGTCGCCGCACTTGTCGGGGCAGTTCTGCCGCGCGATGGGCGGCTTCTGTTCGGCGGCGGCGACGACGACGGAGCGATCAGCCACGAGGGCAAGCAGGACTAGTGCCATTGTTGGCAGCAGCATGGTTGCTGTTCTATGGACCATGGAGATAGGGATGTGCCGAAGACTGTATTTAGTTGGGAATTGCACTTGCACTCCATCGATCCGTCCGTGCCCTAAATATATAAACGTACAGTACTTATATGTTGAGTGAGAAGTATATGTGCACGACATTGCATTTCACCAGGTGGAGATGGGGCACGCACCAAGCCACCAACTGGCTATAGCAATTAGCACCATGTTGAAACTAGTTCACACTGCATTCGTCATTATTTCTGACAATTGTTTAGCGCCGGTTTCGCCGTCCCCCATCCGGCTTGCACCTTCTTTGGACGATAACCTATATATCTCCTGTATTAACGTGGATTTGGGATATATTTTGTGAAGAAAAAATAATAAAAAATAAACTTCATTCTTACTTTGTTGGTAAAACAAAATCTCTGTTGACTCCGGATCTGGCTGCCGGTGCTAGAGGGCCACTGCACTGAATCTTAGCCCGGCCGTTCTCTGCCTCTTCCACCGTGATAGGAAGGCGAAGTGAACCGCCGCCGTGGTCTGTGTTTAGTGTCTGCGTGTTTTGATCGACAGGGTTTGCTGCTTGAAAATTTTATTCTTTAATTTTTTGCCCGGGAGGTCACTGCCACCGGACCCCACCGGAAAAACCAAATTTTTGGAAATCTCAATCCGAAATTGCGAACCATTCTGGCGTTGGATGACATGAGGAGGCCAGCCACCGCATAACGAGGGAGAAGTAGTTCGATGGAGGTTGACAACCATGGCGATGACAGTGGATGCTGCAGTTGTATTGGATGCTTTTCAATGTATGATGCTGATTTTAATTTAATTTGGCACTAGTTGTTCTGGGTATATATCTCGATTCACCGAAACTTTTTTAAGCAGTCGGCCAGAAAACAGAAATCTATGTCATAAAATATCTCGCCTATGACACGCCTCTAAATAACGTATGATACAATTGTCCTCTTAGAGTCTAATGCAGTTTTATAGAGTATCTAATCTACTAAATTGAGTTTTTGGTCTGTAGATCACCCTAATACAGAAGCAGTAAGTATACTGGCCAGTATTAGAACCCTTGTCGACATAGACGAACTTCTTTTTCTGATGAGTATAGAAGTTGATGGAGGTGAAGTAGACGTAGTGGTGACGTAGATGTACTCGTCGGTTTGATCTCAAAGCGATCGCCGGCATTCAGGGTGGCGACGACGGTATGTTTTTGCGAACTGACTTATTATGAACTCTGTTGAGTACGTGAGCAACTGTATTAAATGCCTCCATCCATAAGTTCATAGGCAAACTAGAATGTCTAAGGATACTCCGTACCATATCCATTAGTGTATGTACGGTCGCGTGCTCTCGCACTCCACGCGGACTTCCTACACCTGCACAGAAAGACCTTATGAAGTTTTAGGGTTCCCAAGGATTCTATTATGTTTCTCCAGGCATAGAATATTAAGTGTTACATTGAGATATTAGTGCAAATTTGTCATCCAAAGAGAAAAGAGTATACACTCTCTGGTTCAAAATACTTCTAAAAAATTGACTTTGAATAATTTTTAGAATATTTACATTAAAACTATAGATACTAAGTATAAATTAATCTAAAAATATTCATTTATAAAATAATATGTTTGTTTTACATGAATATTTTATATAAAAAAACTATGTACAAATTTGGTTTTAAAGACCATGTTCTTATCCAAAATGACATTATATGGAACTGGAGGTAGTATCTCAACAAATCTTTGATTTGTTATGAAGATGTGCTATAGTTGTATTAGTTGCTCTTGTTCCTCAAGGAAATGGAGATGGCATGTTATTGTTGTACTATTATTATTTTTCTGGTCTAAGTCGAGAAGGAGATGGCACGGTCACCGGTATGCGAATCCTCTTATATACTACCATAGACAGTTCATACCCCAGTAATCTATATCCGTCGGAACCTGTATGCCTAATTGCTAGCTATATTAGATAAACAATTCAGCAGTCTCTCCAAGAGCATGTTACCGGTGCTAAGGCTCTGTAACCACCGTCCCAAAATAAATTAATTTTTTAGTTGTTTGACTATTCATCTTATTTTAAAAGAAATTATGCTTAATATTTTTATTGTTATTATATAATAAAACATGAATATTTTATGTACGACTATTTTTTTATTTTAATATAATTTTTTAATAAGACGGATAGTCAAACGCTCGACATACCAACTAAAAAAAGCTCTTTGTTTTGGGACCGAGTAGTACTTGCTTAGTCACAATAATTAAGCTGAGGCACTGACTTTCAGGCTCTATCGAGACTGCTGATGCATGAAATGATAGGAGCAGCTAGGTTCCAGCTGCTTGCTTACGCATGTTTTTGCAATTAGTTTAGGACTCGTGCTTGAACAAAATAAGCCAGTCAAGTGCACCAAGGTAAACAAATGCAAATATGCTTTTAATTTGAGACATTGACGCGCAAGTCCATAAAACAAACAGCTTATTCCAAACTAGTTGGCAAGTCGCTATAGCCAGCAATCATACATTAGAAAGAACAGGGGGCTTCAATTATTCCGGGAGACCACAACCCAATTCCTGACGCACAAGATTAACACATGCGTACATGTGAGAAGGAGGCTGTGGAGCCATCTGCCCATACCCATGTGGGAATAGGTCAATGATCCACAGTTAGTCTATGTTTAATTAAACTTTAGTTTTAACAGTGACATTAATTAAATTGATCTATATCGGATCCTAATGGCATGTTCGATACCAGAGCCTATTGTGGGCTCTATCTCAAGCCAAATCAGTAACAAGAGTCTATTTTTAATGACACGTACAAAGGTAGAGTCAGGTGTGATTTCTTCTTTAATCCAATAAAATATTTTATTACGCTAGTTTTCTTTTGATACACCCTCATGCAAGAAAGTTTCCTTTAATAAAAGCTAAGAGTCGACTCTAAGCCGTTGTCATGCATCACAACAGCTTCTCTCTCCCCTTCCCTCTCTTTCTTCCACGTTACCAAATTTGCTTATGTGGCGTTTGAGAGAGTCAGCTAATAAGCAGCTTTGTACATGTCCCAATGGCATGGTTGGTAGGGATTCTCATCCTCGATACCTAGGAGAATCTGTAAAATCCAATCCAAACACCAAAAAATAATACAGGTTCTCAGATAAATCCGAATAAACGATCCTACCCTTTATACAGGAAACATGAATCATAAAAAACCAACTTGACTCCAACCAACCAAATAGAAAAATACCCATGTCTTGTATCAAAATTAACTAACCTATGCCACTGATATACCCCTTTTTCATAGGCCCCCTACTCCCCAGTAGAACAGATAGTCCTGTGGGTTAGGGTTTGGGAGGAGGGCGCTGCCAACTAACCCTGGTGCACCGTTGCCCCCTTCAACCCCTAGCACTGTTGCCACCGCCGTTGTCCGCGGCTTCCCTTGAGAGCCATTGTCGATGCCCTCGAAAACTCATATTAGAATCCAAGAATATTGTTTCTAACCACAACGGGACTGGGGCCAAACGCGCCACGCAGGGATTCAGGGTCGCAGCTCTGGATTTTTGGGACATGGACGGGGGACAAAATTTACCTGCGAAGATCCTTACGAGGCCGTGAAATATAAAACATATACAAATTGTTGGGCCATTGCCCATTAAATGACTGATACAAACATTGTTGGTCCATTGCCCTGAAATATAAAAATTGTTGGGCCTTTGGCCCATTTAAATAGTAACACATTGTTTTCACCATAGGCCCACATGGCTATGCGTGCTGTGTCATGCCCCTACCACCCACCAGGCGTGGGCTAGAGCAAGATGAGAGGGGTGTCTAACTTTCTTTGTGCATAGCCACATTTATAATTATATAGCCAAGATATACAAAATAAATGTGTATCCATTGACTATAAATATAACTTCTCTAAATGATGACAGTATAGTGCATAAAAGAGTTAGAAATTGCGTACCACACAAGAGAAACCAGTTAATAAAATTTATGTGTCAAACATAAACGCCATACCTCCAAATATCCTTTCGGTAAAGGTATCAAATTAATCATGAAAAACATGATGTCGTTGTCTGTATTCCTTAGTGAGACATTGGGCTAAAAGAGAGACAGACAAGCATAGTTAAATTCCCAACAATAAATAAGCAATTCAATTGTCGGAGATATGGGCCCGGGGATATCCCTGTGAGTGCGGCGCGTGGCAGTTGTGGGCCCAAGAATCCCCGGGAAGGGGCGTCGGGCCCCAAGTGACACGTGCCCCCATGACGGACCCTAGAGTTAGCTGGCCAGATCAAGGGGTTGGGGTCGGGCCGCCCCGACCCCCGACGTGTCTCTGGTCTACTGCGAAGCCCACGTGTCATGGAGGGAGGCGCGTCCCTGGGATTCAACCTTCGCATTTAATACGATGGGAGAGGACTTGGAGTACGTGTCACCCGCGTGCCAGAGGAAGATGTGCACCCGCCCCGCATTTAATGCGGTGCACGCACGCATGCGCCCCTGGTGGCTCCTTCCACAGAAAAAGAGACAAAGAGAGGGCAAGTACCTCTGGCAGGGCAGACACACCTCAGCCGTGTCAGGGTACCAACCCATGCTCCATCACTGTCGCTTTTAATGCAGCTGGCAAACAGCAAAAGGAAGGAGGGTGTCTACACTATTGCTTGGAAGGGTCGCCCACCCCACGGATGGGACACTAACCCGTGGGACAAGGCAAGGGAAGCGTGGCCGCCCCCTCCACCAACTCACTAACTGATGGGACCAAGCAAGAGCAGCCCGGCTGACACACCCACCTACCCTCAGGCGGATCAAGGCTGACGGGACCGCACCAAGTCACCGCGACGGTGACCTAGTAAGGCGGCAACCCAGCTGCCATAGCATCGTAATGACCTATTCACCAGTAGGAGGTAGGACTGAGGCTACTATGGTGACCCCTTACTACTATAAAAGGAGGGCCTGCCCCACTTAGAAGGGGATCGGTCAATTCTCACTCAATCTGAGAAAAACCTTCCCAAAGAAGGCTTGTACTCACTTGCAATATAGTGACCAAGCAACAGTAGGGTATTACGCCTTCGGGTGGCACGAACCTGTATAATATCTTCTGTGTTCCTTCCTTCTCAAGAGCCTTGACCTAGCACCCCTGGACCGAACCACAAAAGGTGGTTCAACGAACTCCCCGTTGAGGAGCTTGCACTCCGACAGCTGGCGCGCCAGGTAGGGTGCGTGTAGTCGAGGTTTTTGGAGAAAATTTCCTTACTTCACACTCCGGCTGTCGGCCTGTGATGGCAAAATGGCAAGAGGACCGTGTTCTGCCCCCGCTCCACGACGGGGGAGTAATAGTGGAGGAGGTGGTGGAGACTAGCGATGTGTCTTTCGAAGGCGACCATAGCACTCACTATCGGCACTGTAGGAACCCTCGTGGCTCTGCTCCGCCCCCACCTCTACTCGGCACCCCGGCGCAGGGTGGAGATCTTGCCGTGGCAGCGCCCACCGCCGCCGGTGCAGACGACCGAGCGCCCATCATCAACGAGCAGGTGCGCGGACATCCTCGGGTTAACGAGCGGCACCGGCTGTTGTTTGGCACCCCAGAGGGCGCCCTCCAGGCCGCCGAGGCCATCCCGCGCCACCCGCCGGTCACTCCAGACCCTGGGACCAATGCCCAACAATGGTTGGATGACGTGGCCAAGCTGGTCACAGCGGCAGCTAGTGGCCGCCGACTGGACGTCGACGGTTGCCTCCCGGCGCACGACACCGACCACAGCCGTCGCGTGTTGATGGGCCCGAAGGAAGGCCACTGCGGCTAGAGCCTTCCGAGCCCCGACTCCCCCTCCTGTGAATGGGACGCCAATGAGCAAGATCTATGTTGAGAGCGACGCCCGCCTAAAGATCGAGAGACTGCACGGTGAGCGCCATGAGGCGCGGGCCACGACGGGTAGCCGCCCCACGTCAGGGGCACATGCCCGCAGGTCTGCTCCCCGGGCACCGCCGTCTCCAAGAATGTGACCCACAGGCAGCGTTTCTCCGTCGAGGGGGACGCCACCCTAGCGCAGAGACGTGCGTCCTCTGCCATCGCCTCGTCCGCTAGTGGATGCTGGGCCTTCGTCGCGAGCTTGTGGAGTGTCCGCTGGTCCTGGAAGTTTTGGCCCCATCTAACGGAAAAGTATGATGGGAACATCAACCCCACTGAGTTCCTCCAGATCTATACGATGATCATCGAGGTGGCAGGGGGTGATGATCGCGTCATGGTGAACTTCTTCCCCATGGCACTGAAGGGCCAGGTGCGGGCCTAGCTGATGAACCTCTCGGTGGTATCCGTGCACTCCTGGGAGGACTTGTGCCAGCAGTACATCATGAACTTCTAGGGCACATATTCCCGACCAGGGGAAGTGGTGGATCTCTATGTAGTGTAGCGGCGGGACGGCGAGTCCCTCCGCCAGTAATACAGCGGTTCTGCCGGGTACGCAACACCATCCCACACATCCCTGCTCATGAAGTTATACATGCATTCAAGAATGGGGTCCGACGCAACCGCATGTTGGAGAAGATCGCCTACAAAAAGCCTGAAACTACATGTGAACTTTAATTTCAAGCTTGCTGACCATGTGGCTCGAGGAGGCTTGGGCCTAGAACCCTTCAAGTCCAGCCAATTCCACCCCCACTGCAGCGACGGCCGAGCCCCAGGAGGGCCGGAGCAAGCGATGCAAGAAGAAGTCATCGATGGACGGTGAGGAGGGGCACGTTCTCGCTGCCGACGCCGCCGCGCACCCCCAGCGTAAGGGGAAAGCCACAAACGGCCGCGATGAGTCAGCCGACCAGCAACGGTCAGCCGACAAATGCATATGCAAGGCTACAACAAAGGACGTTATAGGGTTCTTTTGCATAAAAGCGGCATTCTAAAAATAGTTTTTTTCACCAGAACTATTTTCTAGCAGTAATTTCTATGCTACGAGTGTAATTAAATAGCCATGAAGGTGCTGTCAGCCATCCATTGATGGTACCCCTTCATGGCCCCATGCCATCTTCTAGATAATTCAACCCCTTGCATTCCAAGGAGTGAATCACCTAGGCACGCCTACAACGCCTTCGTTTTCACCAACCATATTCACCTTTTGGGTTTTAAGATTCTAGCCAAGTGTATGCCATATCCTGATGCTCATAATCGAGAGCGCGACTATTCGAATAGATTGAAACTCACTGCAGTGGTTGTACACTTTTCCCGTGCTCCATTGCACTCTACACATACGGTTACTAGCAGTGAGGGGAATTCTGGCGTTTCCAAGGGAGGAGTAAACCAACAACCACATACACCACACACACCACAATTCACTAGGACTGACCTACCCTGTAAATTCCCCATGCAATTGGCTCCCTGCCTAACAGCACACACATGAGAACCACCACGGCTTGGGCACCGCCTCTACTCGGCTATTTGCTAAGCTCGGTCTATATCCATTCAAGAAACACGGTTGTGCGGTGGTCGTTTCATGTATAGCTGCATGGCTCGGTCCTTAACTGATCAGGACGGACTAACCTTTCCCTAGAACCACCCATATCCTGTCACACCCGGAGTTTCGTCCTAAGCCTAAATCGTAAAAAGGAATCCGTAAATAACAATTGGCTTAATCAACTCAGGAAAAATCCCTCTAAAAGGAATTAATTCAATTAAATCGAGGCTCGCAAATCGACTAACTGGATTTAAATTCAAATTGCAGAAGTATAAAATTTGGCCAAACAAATTAATTTAAAACTCGGCAAAAGTGGGGTTTTCCTTTTTCCCTCATTTTTCCTTTCTTTTTTCCCTTCCTTCTCAAATTGGGCCGAAGTCCAATTTTCCTCCCTCTCTCTTTTTCCTTTTCTTTTTCTTTTTCTTTTTCTTCCTGGGCCGGCCCAGCCGAGCAGGCCCACTCCTCCTCGGCCAGCCCAGCCGCGTCGGCCCCTTCCCTCCGCCCGCGCGCGCTCCCGCCTGGGCCGCCGCTCGGCCCAGCTCGCCGCGTCGCCCGCGCCGCGAGTCCGCGCCGCCTCCCTCCTCTCTCGCGTGCCACTGACAGGTGGGGCCCACCTGTCAGTGACCGTTTCGGCCCCCCACGCCCGCGCCGCGCCGGCCGAGTCCGAGTCCGCCGCCGCGCCGCAACCGCCGCCGCCGAGACCGTGTCGTCGCCGACTCGGTCTCCAACCTCCGCCCGCCCTAGCCGGTGCCGCCACCCTATAAATTCAGAGCCGCCGCGCGCCGTCGCCCACTTTCCGCCTCCGCCCGAGCCGCCGCCGCGCTGTCGTCGTTCGCCGCCGCCGGTTGATCTCGTCGCCAGCCGTCGGACGCCGTCGTCCAGCCGCGTCATCGTCTCCGCCTCAGTGTCGCCAATCTTTCCCCGGCTCTGTCGCCGCCGGTGGACGCCTCGCGCCCGTCGCCGCCCCTCCGACCCCTCCACCGCACCGCCTCGCCGCCTCGCCGCCGTTCGCCGATCTCGTCACCACGCCTCGCCAGCCACCGCGCGTCTGCGTCATCACCTCCGCCTCACCCTCGCCGACGCGCCGTCGTCCCTGTCGCCGCCGGTGAGCGTTTCCCCTCTCCCTCTCCCGTTCCCTCCATCATCGTCGCCGAAGTTCCCCAAGGGCCAGAGCAAGGCAAGTGACACTCATCCTTGAACATATTGAACCCATTATTGCAAATTCCCCGCTTGTTTATTTCAAATATGCATTGTTTTAATTAAAGTACTCACCTTATGCTATTTTCGGGTAAACCTTATTATTATGCCGTTGTTTATCCAACTTTATTCGTTGCTGGACCAGGGGTAACTTGATTAGAGTCAAGCCTAGGTTAATGCTTAGCCATGCTTAGAACAAATAGCTCATGGGATCACATATAATTATGCTTAGTTCTGTTTAGCTGAGATAATGATTCACTACCCGGTTCGGGTTAATGTCAACTAAAATATTGATAATGGTGGGCTATGGGTGCATGGTTTTGAGAGTCGCACCCATGGCGATTAAGGACCGGTTCACGGGAAACCCTGGAAGTCATCAAGTGCTAACCACATGCCGAAATGGGTAAGGTGGGATTTGAAGCATGACTTCGAACTATTTGACGTACCCAGGCAAGGGTAGGCGTGATGGAGTATGGACGGGCAATCGTGGTATAACGAAAGCTTCTCCTGCTTCCGGATCTACCAAGGCACAAGAGGGGACTGCCCGACTTGGTGTAAAGGAGGGGGTGAAACCTGAAGTGTGGTGCGATTAAATAGGGAGGGTTGTGTAACGGGTCCTATCACGGTCTCCTTTCCGGTATACCATGGTGGTATGTCGGCGCACGTTCAAGTGTAGTGGAGTCGTGTCTTGTTGGTACAGTAGTACACCTCTGATCAGAGTATAAACTATTCGAATAGCCGTGCCCACGGTTACGGGCGAACTCCCAGCTTCACTGTGATTAGTGAATCTTTAATAACTTGAGTAATTGGTTTTCACTCGGGACTACTGCAACGTGGTGTAACGTTGAGTAGTGGTTGGGCCTGTTGCAACGTGGTGTAACGTTGGACAGTGTTGTGGTACTTTACAACTGCTTATTTTATTTATGCTTTACTGTATTTAAATTACCTTTATTCTTTAAACTCTGTTATTTATTTAAACTGCTGCTTTATTGCAACTGACCCTAGCCTGTCCTTGTAAATCCCGTTGCATCATTTGTTTTCCCCCTTTGTCCGTGTTACTTGTTGAGTACGGTGGTTTGTACTCAGCGTTGCTTAACTTTCCCAACCCAGAGCTAGAAGTCGAGTCAGATGGAGGTGCTTCTCAGGAGTGAGCCGTTCCGCCGTCGAAGTGTTGCCTGTGGACTGGAGCCGTACCCGCTGGAGCTAGTCTACCCCTTTGTTTTTCTTTCCGCTGCATTTCCGCTAGAATAAGTGTAATTATCAGTTGTTTCTAAGAACGATGGTTATGTAATCAACATTGTCTTTTTGTGTACCCTGGCTGGTCCTGGACAGGGATTTAATACACAATTAAGTTCAGAAATTCGTGTAAGGAATTACTGGGTGTGACAAGATGGTATCAGAGCCTTCTTTGACCGTAGGATCAGCCCAATGGAAACCCTAAGAGCCCTCTGCTTTTCATGTTTGTGCATAGTTTGCGAAAGTTAGAGTGTTTTGAAAATGGGTTGGTGTTCTTCAAAAGCGTGAGTGTTTTAAAAAGATAAAACCCCTTTGATTGAAAAGCGTGAGTAAATCGATTTACGGGTAAAACTTTATTTACTTTCTTTCTTTTATGGTTTATTTATCTTGAAATAAAATTTTGCATCTATTGATTCCAAATCCTTGTGCTCTTTAGATGGCTGACCACCCTTTGTACCATCGTGGAAACGGAATGGCTGGATTCGTGGCAGAGTTGGCAAGAGTCTCGTTCACCGCAGGATACCCCTATGAGCCGGAGTACACCACGATCCATCCTCTTGAAGGCGAGTTTCCCCACCGAGTAAGATTGGAGCTGCATGGAATCCCCGGTTTCCTCCCTAACTTGGAAGCGGAAGGAGCTGGAGGTTCGCATGAGCATGCCTACCAGGAAGCTGCCTACAGTCTGATGACAACGCTCAGGGCCAGGCATGACCTGACGTTTCGGCATTCGGCTTACCGGTATCACCCTGGTCGTGGACCCAATTCCATGGTCAGTAGGTTTCGGTCTGCCCGAAGTGAGCAAGACCCTACCTTCGGTAGGATGTGCACGGTGCTGCAGGGCCTCGACCAGATGCATCATGACCTCCACGAAGCGTCCAAGGCTCTGAACGACGCCAAGCTCACCCAGATCGTTCGTCTGCAAGATGAGGTCGATCGCTTGAAGAAGGAGAACGCCAGGCTCAAAGGACTCCTAGAGCCCGGAGGTGCAAGGTGTCGCACTACGGCAAGGAAGCGAACCCGTGGGCCGCCAAGAGTTCAGTCTTACCCTGGTGCCCCGGATGAACCAAGACCCCTGATGCAGATGGTGCCAACCTCTCCGACCCCAGTGCCCGAGGAAGGTGTCTCCCCGTTCAACGCTGCAAGGAACCGCAACAGGGTCGTCACGGTCTCTAGCAGCAACGAGTCCGCTTCTGGTGAAGATGAAGATGGTCTCCCCAGCAACTCCAGGAGCTGCTCTGAAGAAGAGGAAGAAGACCCGTCCCCTGTCGTCGATCGTCGCTCTCCTTCCGTGCCCTAGACGCCGCCCTTAGCTTCGTTTTAGTCGTTGTGTGCTAGTTTTGGTGTGTTAGGTTTGCTTTGCTTGGGGCTAGTGGTGAACCATAGCAGTAGTGGGGTTATGGTTGTGCCGCCAGGAGTTGTGTGGTTTTTAAGTGTGTTTCTTAAGCAAGACAATTACAGTTCACTAATTAAATAAAGCCCCTGTTTGCTTAGTCGTTTCTTTTTCTTCTTTCTCTTTCTGTTCCTCCCGCCCCACAGATGGTGAACACCCGCCACGGCAACCGCGACACCGACCAGTCTAGCACCGGAGGACCGCCCCCGCCGCCTCCACCAGAGAACCCGTCGCTCGCCCAGGTTCTTGCTAACCAGACGTAGATGCTATCTTGGATGATGCAGCAGATGCAACAGCAACAGCAGCAACATCAACAAGTGCTACAGCAGCTTCTAAATCAAAGACAGAATAACCAGCAACAGCAGGGACCACCCCCAGTGCAGTCCAAGTTGCCGGAGTTTCTCCGTGTTCGTCCCCCAACTTTCTCAAGCACCACCAACCCCATGGAGGCAAGTGATTGGCTCCATACCATTGAGAAGAAGCTCAACCTACTGTAGTGCACTGACCAAGAAAAGGTTTCCTTCGCCGCACATCAACTGATGGGTCCCGCCTCTGCTTGGTGGGATAATTTCCTGGCTACCCGCACCGCTACCACGGAAGTGACTTGGGCGGAATTCTGTCTTAATTTCCGCAAGACCCATATCCCTGACGGGATAGTCACACAGAAGAAGCGTGAGTTCCACGCTTTGCAGCAAGGTACCAAGACGGTGACTGAGTACCTTCATGAGTTCAATCGCCTAGCGCGATACGCTCCCGAGGACGTCCGTACCGATGCTGAAAGACAGGAAAAGTTCCTCGGAGGCTTGGATGATGAGCTGAAGAAGCAGTTGCTTTCGGGCGACTATGCTGATTTTGAGAAACTAGTAGACAAGGCCATCCGCCAAGAGGACCAGCACCTCCAGATGGACAAGAAGAGGAAGGCTTCGCAGTTCAGGTCTAACCAGCCGCCTCCTCAGAAGCCCCGATTCCACACCAGCCCCTATCCTTCGAATCAGCAGCACGGGCAATCAACCTTCATTGTCCGCCAACATCGTCCTTACAATCCCAGCAACTTCTCCAGTGGTTCATCCCAGCGTGCTCCTACTCAGCGTGCTCTTCCCGCACCAGCTCCCCGGCAACAGAATGCTCCTCCACCGACAGCTCAACCTCCTCCAGCCAGGAAGGATGCAGGTGCAAAGCCTGGGGTGTGCTACAACTGTGGCGACCCAGGTCACTTTGCCGACAAGTGCCCGAAGCCGAAGCGCAGTGGGCAAAGGTTCGTGCAAGCTCGCGTGAATCACGTCACCGCCGAGGAAGCACAGGCTGCGCCAGAAGTAATACTGGTTTGTGGGATTGCTTGGGTTAAAAAGGGAAAAGTTAAGAGACCCGATGCGGGTTAATACTCCAGGGCATAGTATGTTTTCGGACCTTTATAGCCCTGATGTGCCCATAGAAATCCAAGGGATACCCTTTCTAGCCAATCTCATCCTTCTCGAATCTAAAGACCTAGATGTCATTTCGGGAATGGACTGGCTTACAAAGCATCAAGGAGTGATTGATTGTGCCAAGCGTACAATCACCTTGACCAGTGAAGAAGGTAAAGTGGTGACTTATCAGTCGCCGGAGTCAGTGGCAACCAGGACTTGTTTGAATCAGATGGAAGCCGAAGAACAACCCTTGGAAAAAGTTAAAGACCCAAAGAAGTTGGAAGACATACCAGTAGTTTGTGAGTATCCGGAGGTGTTTCCAGATGATCTCACAACGATGCCGCCAGAAAGAGAGATCGAGTTCCGTATCGACTTGGTACCCGGAACCGCACCGATCTATAAGAGACCCTACAGGATGGCCGCCAATGAGATGGCAGAAGTGAAGAAGCAAGTGGATGAACATCTTCAGAAAGGTTATATCCGACCGAGTACCTCGCCTTGGGGTGCCCCGGTTATTTTTGTTGAGAAGAAGGACAAAACTAAGAGAATGTGTGTGGACTATCGTGCTTTGAACGATGTCACCATCAAGAATAAGTATTCTCTGCCAAGGATTGATGACCTATTTAATCAGTTGAAGGGAGCCAAAGTTTTCTCCAAGATCGATTTGAGATCAGGGTATCACCAGTTGAGAATTCGGGAAGAAGATATCCCTAAGACGGCATTCACTACTCGCTATGGCTTGTATGAGTGTACGGTAATGTCGTTTGGACTTACTAATGCCCCGGCATTCTTCATGAATCTCATGAATAAGGTGTTCATGGAATACCTGGATAAGTTTGTGGTTGTCTTCATCGATGACATTCTTATCTACTCCAAGTCAGAAGAAGAGCACGAGCAACATTTGCGGATTGTGCTAGAGAAGCTAAGAGAACACCAGTTGTATGCCAAGTTCAGCAAGTGTGATTTTTGGCTGCATGAAGTGAAGTTCCTTGGCCATGTGATCAATGCCCAAGGTGTAGCAGTAGACCCCAGTAATGTGGAGTCAGTGATCAAGTGGATCCCGCTTAAGACGGTTTCCCAAATTAGGAGTTTCTCAGGACTTGCGGGCTATTACCGCCGGTTCATTGAGAATTTCTCAAAGATAGCCAAGCCAATGACACAGTTGTTGAAAAAGGAAGAGAAGTTCAAGTGGTCAAGTGAGTGCGATAGGAGTTTTGAAGAGCTCAAGCAAAGGTTGGTTTCGGCACCCATGTTGGTTTTGCCGGATCAAACGAAGGACTTCCAGGTTTACTGTGACGCATCTAGATCAGGACTGGGATGTGTGCTAATGCAAGAAGGAAAGGTGGTTGCTTACGCCTCTCGTCAATTGAGACCACATGAGGGTAACTACCCGACTCATGATTTGGAACTAGCAGCTGTGGTGCATGCCCTAAAGATTTGGCGACACTACTTGATCGGTAACAAGTGTGAAGTGTATACGGATCATAAGAGTTTAAAGTATATCTTTACACAACCGGATTTGAATCTCCGCCAGCGAAGATGGTTGGAATTGATCAAGGATTATGATCTAAGTATCCATTACCATCCAGGCAAAGCAAATGTGGTGGCAGATGCCTTGAGTCGAAATAATTGCTGCAACGCTGCGATGTCAACAGAAGTTTGTGAGCAGTTGCAACAGGAGTTTGAACGACTAAATTTGGGTTTAGTCGAAGAAGGCTTTGTGGCAGCTCTAGAAGCGCAGCCTACTTTGGTGGATCAAGTTTGCCAATCCCAAGCAAATGATCCGGAGATAGCCGAGCTAAACAAAAACATGCGAGTCGGTAAGGCCCGAGATTTTTCAGAAGATGAACATGGAACAATCTGGATGGAAAACAGGTTGTGTGTACCAGATAACAAGGAGTTGAAGGAGTTGATACTTCAAGAAGCTCATCAAACCCAGTACTCTATTCACCCCGGGAGTACTAAGATGTATCAGGACCTCAAAGAAAAGTTTTGGTGGGTTAGTATGAAGAGAGAAATTGCAGAATACGTCGCCTTGTGCGATGTTTGTCAACGAGTCAAAGCAGAACACCAAAGGCCAGCAGGACTATTGCAACCTCTCCAGATTCCAGAATGGAAGTGGGAAGAAATCGGGATGGATTTCATCAATGGTTTACCAAGGACCGCTGCCGGTCATGACTCGATTTGGGTAATTGTTGATCGATTGACAAAGGTCGCTCATTTCATACCAGTTCACACTACCTACTCGGGGAAAAGATTAGCTGAGATTTACTTGGCTAGGATCATGTGTTTACATGGAGTACCGAAGAAGATCGTTTTCGACCGTGGAAGTCAGTTTACTTCAAAGTTTTGGCAGAAGCTACAGGAAGAATTGGGAACCCGACTGAACTTCAGTACGGCTTATCATCCCCAGACAGATGGCCAGACGGAAAGGGTAAATCAGATTCTTGAAGATATGCTCAGAGTTTGCGCTCTCGACTTTGGTGGAACGTGGGATAAGAATCTACCATACGCAGAGTTCTCATACAACAATAGTTATCAAGCCAGTCTGCAGATGGCACCTTTTGAAGCATTGTATGGGCGGAAGTGTCGTACACCCCTCTTCTGGGATCAAACAGGAGAACGTCAAGTTTTTGGGACTGAAGTTCTAAGCCAGGCCGAAGAGAAAGTCAGAATAATCCGTGAAAGGTTGAAAACAGCTCAAACCCGACAGAAGAGTTATGCAGATAATCGTCGAAGGGACTTAGCCTTCGAAGCAGGAGACTATGTGTACCTCCGTGTCACACCTTTGCGAGGAGTGCACCGGTTTCAGACCAAAGGAAAATTGGCACCACGTTTCGTGGGACCATACCAGATAGTGGAACGCAGGGGAGAAGTTGCGTATCAGTTGGAACTCCCCGATAACATGGCCGGAATCCATGACGTGTTCCATGTGTCGCAGCTCAAGAAGTGTCTCCGTGTGCTTGAGGAACAGACCAACTCCAAGCACATCGACCTGCAGGAAGATCTAACTTATGTGGAGAAGCCAGCACGGATTCTAGAAACCAGTGAAAGGAAGACTCGGAACCGTGTGATCAGATTCTGCAGAGTTCAGTGGAGTCACCACTCAAAAGAAGAAGCAACATGGGAAAGAGAAGATGAGCTCAAGGCCGCCCATCCGCACCTCTTCGCCAGTGCCTCCGAATCTCGGGGTCGAGATTCCGTTTAAGGGGGGTAGGTTTGTCACACCCGGAGTTTCCTCCTAAGCCTAAATCGTAAAAAGGAATCCGTAAATAACAATTGGCTTAATCAACTCAGGAAAAATCCCTCTAAAAGGAATTAATTCAATTAAATCGAGGCTCGCAAATCGACTAACTGGATTTAAATTCAAATTGCAGAAGTATAAAATTTGGCCAAACAAATTAATTTAAAACTCGGCAAAAGTGGGGTTTTCCTTTTTCCCTCCTTTTTCCTTTCTTTTTTCCCTTCCTTCTCAAATTGGGCCGAAGTCCAATTTTCCTCCCTCTCTCTTTTTCCTTTTCTTTTTCTTTTTCTTTTTCTTCCTGGGCCGGCCCAGCCGAGCCGGCCCACTCCTCCTCGGCCAGCCCAGCCGCGCCGGCCCCTTCCCTCCGCCCGCGCGCGCTCCCGCCTGGGCCGCCGCTCGGCCCAGCTCGCCGCGTCGCCCGCGCCGCGAGTCCGCGCCGCCTCCCTCCTCTCTCGCGCGCCACTGACAGGTGGGGCCCACCTGTCAGTGACCGTTTCGGCCGCCCGCGCCCGCGCCGCGCCGGCCGAGTCCGAGTCCGCCGCCGCGCCGCAACCGCCGCCGCCGTAACCGCCGCCGCCGAGACCGTGTCGTCGCCGACTCGGTCTCCAACCTCCGCCCGCCCTAGCCGGTGCCGCCACCCTATAAATTCCGAGCCGCCGCGCGCCGTCGCCCACTTTCCGCCTCCGCCCGAGCCGCCGCCGCGCTGTCGTTGTTCGCCGCCGCCGGTTGATCTCGCCGCCAGCCGCCGGACGCCGTCGTCCAGCCGCGTCATCGTCTCCGCCTTGGTGTCGCCAATCTTTCCCCGGCTCTGTCGCCGCCGGTGGACGCCTCGCGCCCGTCGCCGCCCCTCCGACCCCTCCACCGCACCGCCTCGCCGCCTCGCCGCCGTTCGCCGATCTCGTCACCACGCGTCGCCAGCCACCGCGCGTCTGCGTCATCACCTCCGCCTCGCCCTCGCCGACGCGCCGTCGTCCCTGTCGCCGCCGGTGAGCGTTTCCCCTCTCCCTCTCCTGTTCCCTCCATCATCGTCGCCGAAGTTCCTCAAGGGCCAGAGCAAGGCAAGTGACACTCATCCTTGAACATATTGAACCCATTATTGCAAATTCCCCGCTTGTTTATTTCAAATATGCATTGTTTTAATTAAAGTACTCACCTTATGCTATTTTCGGGTAAACCTTATTATTATGCCGTTGTTTATCCAACTTTATTCGTTGCTGGACCAGGGGTAACTTGATTAGAGTCAAGCCTAGGTTAATGCTTAGCCATGCTTAGAACAAATAGCTCATGGGATCACATATAATTATGCTTAGTTCTGTTTAGCTGAGATAATGATTCACTACCCGGTTCGGGTTAATGTCAACTAAAATATTGATAATGGTGGGCTATGGGTGAATGGTTTTGAGAGTCGCACCCATGGCGATTAAGGACCGGTTCACGGGAAACCCTGGAAGTCATTAAGTGCTAACCACATGCCGAAATGGGTAAGGTGGGATTTGAAGCATGACTTCGAACTATTTGACGTACCCAGGCAAGGGTAGGCGTGATGGAGTATGGACGGGCAATCGTGGTGTAACGAAAGCTTCTCCTGCTTCCAGATCTACCAAGGCACAAGAGGGGACTGCCCGACTTGGTGTAAAGGAGGGGGTGAAACCTGAAGTGTGGTGCGATTAAATAGGGAGGGTTGTGTAACGGGTCCTATCACGGTCTCCTTTCCGGTATACCATGGTGGTATGTTGGCGCACGTTCAAGTGTAGTGGAGTCGTGTCTTGTGGGTACAATAGTACACCTCTGATCAGAGTATAAACTATTTGAATAGTCGTGCCCACGGTTACGGGCGAACTCCCAGCTTCACTGTGATTAGTGAATCTTTAATAACTTGAGTAATTGGTTTTCACTCGGGACTACTGCAACGTGGTGTAACGTTGAGTAGTGGTTGGGCCTGTTGTAACGTGGTGTAACGTTGGACAGTGTTGTGGTACTTTACAACTGCTTATTTTATTTATGCTTTACTGTATTTAAATTACCTTTATTCTTTAAACTCTGTTATTTATTTAAACTGCTGCTTTATCGCAACTGACCCTAGCCTGTCCTTGTAAATCCCGTTGCATCATTTGTTTTCCCCCTTTGTCCGTGTTACTTGTTGAGTACGGTGGTTTGTACTCAGCCTTGCTTAACTTTCCCAACCCAGAGCTAGAAGTCGAGTCAGATGGAGGTGCTTCTCAGGAGTGAGCTGTTCCGCCGTCGAAGTGTTGCCTGTGGACTGGAGCCGTACCCGCTGGAGCTAGTCTACCCCTTTGTTTTTCTTTCCGCTGCATTTTTGCTAGAATAAGTGTAATTTTCAGTTGTTTCTAAGAACGATGGTTATGTAATCAACATTGTCTTTTTGTGTACCCTGGCTGGTCCTGGACAGGGATTTAATACACAATTAAGTTCAGAAATTCGTGTGAGGAATTTCTGGGCGTGACATATCCCCACCATTCTGCCCCGATCAAAAATAGTTTTCAATCTAAACAATTCATTCTACACATGGCCGAGTGGTGCTCATGTCTCCTCCCGCCGTCATGCAATTACTCCCACTGAGTAATGCCTCAAACATCATCATAATCATTCAGAAGTATAATATTGAATAAAATGCAGCTAATATTTGCTAGATGGGGTGACAAAGGTTTCGTGATAATCAACATGTGAATGTTATATCTAGCAAAAGTGGGTCTCTACTTGTTCTGCATGCAATTTTAAGTACAATAAATGTTTTCGCAATGTAGCTACAACATGGTTGATGGGGTGATGACTTGCCTTGTTCGAAATCCTGCCCGACTTGTTTGTGACTCCGGAATCTGGTAAAGGCGAAAGGTTGACAAGCTGCGACTTAAATATCGGAACGGAGTAATATAGGTCTCGGAGTGGTCGAAAGAATAACGAGGACTCGTCAACTTGCCGAAGTAGCTCGCATGCCGGAACTAATGTGGCCAAGGGAACACAGATGATGGTTTTGGTTTGGGGAGGCAAAAGATTTAATCTAATTGAGTTCTAAGCTCTTTAGACTGTGAGATTAAATCATACTAAAGCATGGGATCAAGTGGAAGGAAATTCCTAAACCAATTAAAGAAGTAGTTAACTAGGTTCTTCTATACTTAGGACAGTACCTAACATACTACTGCATTTCGGATTACAGGGAGGTAAAGTAGACTAATTAACCGAATGGGGAAACAAGCAGAGGCAGCCCACTTGGCCCAATACTAGTCGGCCTAGCCAGGCCACGAGGGAGATAGGCAGAGAGGAAGGAAAGAAAGGGGGGGGGGGCGAGCTGGAGAACAGGGGGGAAGAAACGTTGACCGGCGGCGGCGGTTGGCGTGCGGCCGGCCCGGCAGTTGCCGAGCAGCGCCCAGCGATTGGCATCGGCACGGCGGAGTGGATCGAGGGAGAGGCAGCGGCGGGGTGAGGGCGCGGCGACGGGAGGGTGATGCCCTCCCCTTTAATAGGCGCGCCCGGTGGCAGGGGCACCGCCCAGGTCCACGGTGGTATGGCGAGGGCGGCGGCTTGGGGGCGGAAGGTTTTGCGATGGCGTGGCATCGGCGTGATTCGCGGCGACGTTATTGCGGCAGCGGAGACGTCTGTGCGTGGCGGCACTAATGCGACGTGCGCGCGCTAGTGACTCATCGGCGGCGGGGACGATCTTGGCAGGGCCGATAGCATGGCACAATGACGGTGGAGGCATTACTATGGCGGCAGGGCATGGGCACGGCCACGCGACGGTGGCACTGGCAGCGCCCCACCCCCCTCGTCGGCCGAGGAGAGGCAGAGAGAGCGGAAGGAAGAAAAAGGAAAGAAGAGAAAAGAAAAGAGAAAAGGTGTGAAAGGTAGGATTTGAGTTTGGATTTGGATTGTGAAATGGGTCTCAGAAACTGAAATCTAGAAATTTGAAGATTGGATTAGGGAATTTGATTTGGTTTATGGTTGGCTAACATTGGGAATGTTACACAGAGGCGTCGGCCTCACAGGCCCCCAAGAAGCAGATTACCTTGACGGATGCGGTACCCGTCAAGCTCATCCAGCTTGGCGATGACCCGTCTAAGACCGCCAAGATAGGCGGTGTGGGATACCTATTCTAGGGGTATCCAACGACCAGATGAGTATGTACGGTCAAAGAGGTACTAAATAGGAATGAGTTTGTATCTATATGGTGTCGGCTAAGAGTTTGGTACGTACCGGATTGCATGTCATGTACTCCGGACCCAAGCCGTAACCGAATTGGGATAGATCTTAGCCTTGTTAGATTAGGACTATATCATATATGTAACCCTATCCCCACTATATAAGGGTTTACGGGGCGATCCCTTGGGGGCACGGAGATTCATTCACGCAATACAATTGCCAAGCAGGAGTAAGGTATTATCTCGCCTAGCTGAGAGCCTAAACCTGGGTAAATCGTCTCCTTCCTCTTCGTCATAACCATCAAGTTCCGAGCATAGTAGCCACCCTACAAGTTTATTGCCGACATCAGTCGTCGATAGTTGGCGCGCCAAGTAGGGGGTGCGCTATTTTCTTTTTCAATCTAAGGCTCTTTTCAGCAAAGCTCAATGAACTTCAACTCCAACATCATGAAAAGGAAGTTCAACCGGGTTCAACTTTCATGTTCGGCAGCATCTGGCTTCAAACCAACCAGTTTAGAGCTCTCTCATACACCGACTCGAGCTCCTGCCACTCCAACAAGGAGGTTTGCCAATTCTAGCTCGATAGGAAGGCACCGGATCAGATCCAGATCCAATTTGGCTTGCACGATACCGAGATGCCTTCCCCTAAGTCGGCCGACCGGCAGGCTGCTTAGGACATCGTCCAGATAGAGGTGGAGACCAACCTCGCGGTAGCGCTGGCTCCTTTAATCGGTACTTCTGAGGCTCGTAGCAGCACCGGAAGCTTCGTGCCACCAAGAGAGGTCTTCGCCACCGCCAAGCTGACTTCGAACACCTCCGAGGGCAGGCGTCAGGAGGAGGAGGCGGCCCGACTCGCTGAGGAGGGCCGACTCCAAGATGAGAAAGAATGCCAAGAACGGTAGGAGAGGGATCACCGTGTGACACGATCACACCCCGAGCTGCAGATCCAATCTTCAAAAATGCAGCGTAACCTACTCCAAACGGAACGTCCAAGCGGCTGCCGATCTACTCGGCGACGTGATCTTGCAGCTTCTGCAGCAAGATCTGCCCCTGGTGGAAACCATAAACAAGATCCAAGCTATGGTAACTACTGCCACGATCCAACATTCCCTCCAGCGCATGTCAGGTACGCCAGCGGCTCGTTTAGAGGCTCAGCCGTCTAGATCGCCTAGATGTAAGACGAACGTTTCTAGGCGGCCGACTAGCTCTCGGTAGCCCACCGAAAATAGGTCACGCCGGCATTCTCCCGGCTCGGCGGCGAGAAGGGATACCGTTGAAAGGCAACGCCGCATCCACGACGGGATCCACTGACTGGAATAGCAGCGCCAAGACCATAGGGTCGAGAAGCGGTGCCTCAACCAAGAGGATTTCACCGACCTCTGCCACAAGATCGAACACCGGCGCCACGCTGGTCAGACAGTCGTCACCGCGACCGGGACCACTGTAGTCGCAGCCAAGCATCTAGGCATCGGTCACCCTTGAGCTCTGACACTGATGTGACAGACGGCGTTCCAGTGTTCAACTGGCATAAAGAAATACGATGGTTGCACCGAGGCCATGGACAACTACCTACCGGCTGCCCTAGACGATTTGGCTCGACATTGGTTGTCGGGGATTCCCAAACGATCTATTGACTCATGGGCGGAGCTTCACGATCTACTCATCGCCATTTTCCAGGGCACATACGAAAGACCAAGGACAATGTACGATCTGTACCAAGTCCAACAAAGTAAGAGAGAGTCTCTGTGGGCCTACATTAAACGGTTCTTAGAGGTCTACAACTCCATCCCCGATATCAAAGACGACGTGGTCATTGCCGCCTTCTGAAAAGGAGTACGCGACGAGCCATTCATCGCTAAGTTCACTAGGATGGAGCCGACTACTGTCAAAGACCTCTTTGACATGGCAAACTCCTACGCAGCGGCCACCGATGCGGTGTCTGCCTCACGGGGAGACAAGCACGAAGAGAAGGGACAACCGTCTGGCAAAGGAATGGAAAAGGAGCACAAGAAGAACTCAGACTCGCGGAAAGACAAACCGATGGAGCTGGTCGCCGTCAGTGAGCAGTAGCCGATCCAACGTCCAAAGATGTCTGACTATGCTAAGGTCATGAACAGCAAGTTCCCCTACTACCTGAAGTCCTCCCACCTAGCCAAAGACTGCTTTGTCATGCGCCACTACGCAGACCAACTAGCCAAAGGCCAGTTGGCAGCCGCCTTGCGGAGCAAGAAGAACCTCGCTGACAGGAAGGATGATGACTTCTAGGACCCACAAGCCAAGTTGAACCACATCTTTGGTGGCCCGCTCGCATACGAGTTGAAGCGCAAGCAGAAGCTCACATGAAGGGAGATAAACACCACAGTGGTGGACGTCTCCCAGAACCTACGTTGGTCGGAAGTTCCGATCACGTTCGACTGCTCGGATCACCCTAACTAAGTGGCTCACCCGGTGCAGTACCCACTGGTGCTAGCCCCAGTCGTCATGAGCGTCAAGTTGAAACGGGTACTCGACGATGGTGGAAGCACCCTCAACATATTTGTTGAGCACCTTATGGAGCCGGTAGTCAAAAGCAACGCCGAGCCCGAGCCAACCTCGAGTGATAACACCGACGAGGGAAACAAAGGCGAGCCTCCTACCTTGAACGACCGCACGGTCGTGACCATTACAGAAGACTGGAGAACCCCAATCGTGAAGTTCTTAATAGAGGAAGAGCTCTCGGTCGAAAAGGCAGAAGCCGAGCGCATCAGGCGACGAAGCTACTGCTACATCGTGTCAAATAGAGAACTCCTTTGTCAAAGCATGTCGGGCATCCTCAAGCGCTGTGTGCTTCCCAACGAAGGCAAGAAAATCCTCCAGTCGGTAAACTCGGCACTTTGCGGCAACCACGCCATCGCCGAGACACTAGTCGGAAAGGTATAGGGGCAAGTGTTTTTCTAGCCGATTGCCGTCACGGACACGCAAGAACTGGTCAGAAAGTGCGAAGAGTGCCAATTCTTCGCATTGCAAGGCATTTCCACATGCCGGCGCAGGAGTTGCAGTCTATCCCAATCTCTTGGTCGTTCGCTGTTTGTGGACTCGACATTGTCGGGCCCTTCAAGCGGGCCCCTGGGGGTTTGACCCACCTGTTCGTCACCACCGACAAATTCACCAAGTGGATAGAAGCCAAACCAGTCACCACAATCGACTCGGTGCATGCGAGGGACTTCATACAGAACATCATCTACTGCTTCGGCATCCCGAACCGCATCATCATGGACAACGATAGACAGTTCATCTCCGGAGTTTTTCAGGATTTTTGAGAAGAGCGAGGGATCAAGATTTGCTATGCATCCGTAGTGCATTCGAAGAGCAATGGGCAGGTCGAGAGGGCTAATGGGATGGTCCTTCAGGGAATCAAAACTAGAGTCTTCGACCGACTACATCCCTACGCCGGACGATGGGTACAGGAGCTGCCTCGAGTACTCTGGGCACTCTGCACATCTATCAGTCGGGCCACAGACAATCGCCCTTCTTCTTGGTCTATGGAGCAGAAGCAGTCTTACCTACCGAAATTGACCACCATTCCTTTCGCATATGCAACTACAACGAGTCCACGATAGAACTGGCTAGGGAAGACGGCCTCAACATGCTGGAACAAGCTAGGGATATCGCAACCATCCAGTCAGCACACTACCTACAAGGACTATGACAATACCACAACAGGAAAGTTCATGGTCGGGCATTCCTAGTCAGCGACCTGGTCTTACGCAAACTAAAGAACACGAAAGATCGACACAAGCTCTCCCCAATCTAGGAGGGGCCTTACATCGTTGCTGAAGTCACTCAGCCCGGCTCATACCTGCTAAGGATGGAAGACGGGAAACTGCTATAAAATTCATGGAACATCGAACAACTACGTCCCTTCTACATATAGTCGTCTCTCTATAATTTTTCCTTTTTTCTTTTTACATCCTTCGGTTGCCCTCACCGAATGATCTTTTCATTCGAAAGGCTAGTCGGGTGGCTACAATGTAGTTTACCTTCGGGTTCCTTCTTTAATAAAGTCTACTGGCAATGCACTCCCTAACTGTCAGTTGGATTGATGTCTAGATGCTAACCTCCTAGCTACACCCGACTCACCACCGAACTGAGCAAAACTATGCTAAGCTCTGTGCTGGCTAAGTTCACTCGGGGGCTGCTGAACGGGCACACTGTCACGCCCAGAAATTTACACCAAATTTCTGAACAATAGCATGTATTAAATCTCGGTCCAGGCATCAGCCCGAGTACACACTATGACAAATTAATACACAGTTCCACGGCTTAAAAACAAATAAAAACAATTATCTATCGAAATGCAGCGGAAAAGGAAAACAAACTAAACCATCTAATCTTCAGCTTCAGCTGGCGAAGACGGCTCCACACCACAGGCACTCTCGACGGCGGACTGAACCTTACTTCAACCTTCGGAACAACCTTCTGACTCAGGCTCTGGCACTTGCTCTGGTGGGGGAAAAATTAAGCAAGGCTGAGTACAAACCACCGTACTCAACAAGTAACACCCAAGAGAGGAAGAATAATGAATGCAATAGGGTACAAGGAATAGGCTAAGGTTAAATTGCACAAAAGCTGCGGTAATTTAGCAAAACAGTAGATAAACTAAAAGACTGAAATAAAAGTAAAGTAACTTTTAAAAAAAAAATCAACCACTGTCCAACGTTACACCACGTTGCAACAGGCCCAGACCGCTGTCGAACGTTACACCACGTAGCGACAGGGTCAACCCTCTGTCCAACGTTAAACCACGTTGCGACAGACCCAAACCACTGCCAACGTTACACCACATTGCGCAGGGTCAAACCAGTTCCAAGATTAATAAAATTATTAAAGAGGTTCAACTAATCCCAGTGAGTCTGTCAGTTCGCCCAATAACCGCGGGCACGGCTATTCGAATAGTTTTACTCTGCAGAGGTGTACAACTTTACCCACAAGACATGGCTGCCAAGCATGTTACCATGCCCCAACGTATCACCACGATACCTCAGTACGGAAACCATGATAAGACCTTTCACCTAACCCTCCCTAGACAATCGCACCACACTTCAGGTTTCACCCCCTCCTTTACACCAAGTCGGGCAGTCCCCTCTTGTGCCTTGGTAGATCCGGAAGCAGGAGAAGCTTTCGTTACACCACGATTGCCCGTCCATACTCCATCACGCCTACCCTTGCCTGGGTACGTCGAATAGGGACAAGCTAGATTACGAGTCTCACCGTTGCCCATTCTGGCTTGTGGTTAGTACGTGTAAGACCTTCAGGGTTTCCTGAGAACCGGTCCTTAACTGCCATGGGCACGACTCTCAAAACCATGCACCCACAGCCCACCATAAGCAATATTTTAGTTGTATTAATCCACCTCGGGAAATGAATAATGATAACAACCATTGAAGGTGTACCAAAGTGCAACAATAATTAAATAATAATTGGTGAGCTAGTTGAACTAAGCATGGCTAAGCATTGACTAACCCTAATTCTAGTCAAATTAACCCTGGGATGACAATAATGGTGAATGGGGATCAACGGGTATAGAGGTAATTGCCCAATAGATAAATAAAGTAAATACATTTGAATACAATGCATGTTTGAATGTAAAAGCGGGGAATTTTATAATCATAGGTTCAATATGATCAAAGAAGGGTGCCACTTGCCTTGCTTAGACCCACGAGGAACTTCGGCGACGACTTCGAGAACGAACGGCGCTGCGACGGGGTCAAAACCTACGACAAACAAGGCAAAACAAACAAAACAGGCTATAAAACTACTGAAACAGAGAAAGAAACTATTTTTAATGGATTCTTGGCATTTTTCTGGATTTAATGAAACTTGAATGGACCTAAACGGAGACTAGATGAATTACTTATGAATTTTAGAAGTTTTCTGGGTTTTTTAGCTAAACAGAAAAGTCCTAAATCAATTATTGCGCAATTAATGGGGCTGCTGACGTCAGCGAGGAGAGAGGAGCTGACGGCTGACAGGTGGGGACCACCTGTCGGTGAGAGAGAGGGGGAGGTGGGCGGCTGACACGCGGGCCCGGGGAGGAGAGAGAGGAAGGGGCTGGCGGGGTGGCGGCTGACGGGTGGGACCCGTCGGTCGGCGACCGTGAAACAGAGAGGAGGGGAGCCGGGTCTGGCCGGGAGAGGGAGAGGGGCGGCGACGTCCGACGGCGATGGACGGCGACCGGCAGAGGACGGCGCCCGGCGACGAGCGGCGCGAACCGGCGGGCGGCGGCGAACGGCGACGGCAGCCGGGAAGCGGGAACATCGGCGTGCGAGCAGCGGCGGCGGGAGCGGCGGCGACGGCGAGGGCCGAGGAGGAAAGGGGAGGTGGCGATGGCGATGACCGGCGGCACGAGGGCATCGACGTCGGCGACACCGACCGGCGACCGAAGCGCGACGACGGCGTCGGCGAGGAGGAGGCAGAGACCGCGGCGGGGTGGCGCGGCTCGGAGCGGCGGCGGAGCAGAGCGGAGGGAGAGGGTGGCTGAGCGGCGGCGGAGCGGAGCGGCCAAGTGGCAGCGATAGAGGAGAGGAGAGACGGCCTCGACGGCGGCGCGGGGACAGCGACGGCCGGCGACGGCTCGACAGCAGAGCGGCGGTTGGTGGTCAGCGGAGGCGAAGGTGGTGACGAGAACGGCGACGACGGGTCGGCGCGGACGAAGACGGCAGGTGGAGGGCGACGGCGGGCGCAGGCAGCGAAGGCTTGGTGGCCGTGCGACGATGGTGACGAAGGGCGGAGATGCAACGGCGAGCACCGGCAGCGCCCGACACCAAACGACGGCTCGCGGGATCGGGTGGCGGCGGAGGACGTCGGCCGACGGCGAGCGGCGGGGCGCACTTGCGGTCGCACGAAGAAACAGAGGAAGGGAGGAGAGCGGGCTCACCGGGGTGGCGCGGCGACGACGGCCGATGCGATGAGATCGGTCGGTGCCGGGCGACGGTGGCGCGACGGCGCTGCGGAGCGGCGGCGCAACCGGATGCGGCCAGAGGAGCTAGGCGGGAGCACGAGGGAGGAGTGGGGTGGAGTCGGCCAGGCAGCGACGCAGCTTGGCGGCTGAGCGGCGGACGCGACCGGAGCGGCGGCGCAACCGGAGCAGTGGCGCACGGTGACGATGGCGAACGGCACGGCAACAACGGCGTGACGGCGACGACGAGAAGGCGACAAGCGGGTGACGCGGCGGACGGGACAAAGGGGCGGCGACGAAGCTCGGCGACCACCGGTGGCGACGAGGGCCGGCGGAAGGTCGGCGAGGACGAGGCGGAGGTGGTGACGCGGGTGGGCGGCGACGTCCAACGGCCGACGGGGAAAACGGCGGCTGACGGCGACGGAGGGAAGCTTCGGCGGAGAGGGGGAAAGTGGCGGCGGGGCGGCGGCGCGAGGATTTTATAGATGGTGGCGCCGGCTAGGGCGGAGCGGCCGGTGGAGACCGAGTCGACGACGCGGCGAACTCGGCGGCGGGAGTTGCGTTGGCGGCGCGAGCGGAGGACTCGGGGCGGCGGCGGACTCGGCCGGCGCGGCGCGGCGCGGAGGCGGGGGCGCTGGCGAAACCTGGTCGCTGACAGGTGGGCCCCACCTGTCAGTGGCGCGAGGGGAGGAGGGAGGCGAGACGGACTCGCGGCGAGCGCGGGCGCGGACGCGCGAGCGAGCTGGGCCGGGCGGCGGCCCAGGCGGAGGCGCGCGCGGGCGGAGGAGGCTGGAGCGGGAGGCCGGCTCGGCTGGGCCGGCCGGGCGGGGAGAGGTGGGCCAGCTCGGCTGGGCCGGCCCGGGAAAGAGGAGAGGAAAAAGAAAAAGGAAAAAGAAAAGGAAGGGAGGAAAATTGGACTTCGGCCCAATTTGAGAAGGAAGGGAAAAAGAAAGGAAAAAGGAGGGAAAAAGGAAAACCCCACTTTTGCCGAGTTTTAAATTAATTTGTTTGGCCAAATTTTATACTTCTGCAATTTAAATTCAAATCCTGTTAGTCGATTTGCGAGCCTCGATTTAATTGAATTAATTCCTTTTAGAGGGATTTTTCCTGAGTTAATTAAGCCAATTGTTATTTACGGATTTCTTTTTACGATTTAGGCTTGGGATAAAACTCCGGGCGTGACAAATCCACCCCCCTTAACAGAATCTCGTCCCCGAGATTCGGAGGAGCTGTTAAAGAGGTGCAGACAAGCAGCCTAGAGTTGGCAGAACTTACCTGGAGCAAACTCGGGTGCGGCTTGAGCTTCCTTGGCTGAGACTTGATTGACTTGGGCTTGCACGAATCCTGGTTTGTTGCGTCTTGGCTGTGGACACTCCTTGGCGATGTGACCCGGTCTGTTGCAGTTGAAACAAACCCCTGGCTTCTGAGCTAGTGTTGTCTGGCTTGGCGGTGGCAGTGCTGATAAGGGCTGCAGTTGTCCTCCATTGTTGTCGTTGTCATGGGGGTTGTGGTTGCTTGGGTTAAAAGGTCGGTGTTGACGAACAATCAGTGTCGAAGACCCCTGTTGTTGTCCAAAGTGCAAACGTGGCTTCTGGTTCTTTCCTGTGTTGACTTGTTCCGTTTTTCTCTTGCGATCCATCTGGTTGCACTGGTCCTCCTGACAGATTGCTTTGTCTACTAACTTCTCAAAGTCTGCAAAATCCTTTGAGATCAACTGTTTGGTCAGGTCATCATCCAATCCTTCAAGAAACTTCTCTTGTCTTTCAGCATCGGTGCGCACATCTTCCGGGGCATAACGTGCTAGGCGGTTGAACTCATGGAGATACTCTGTAACTGTCATATCCCCTTGTTGTAGATCACGAAACTCTCGCTTCTTCTGTGCCACTATTCCATCCGGCACATGAGCTTTCCGAAAACTATTGCAGAACTCGTCCCAAGTGATATCTGTAGTGGCAGTCCGAGTAGCCAGAAGGTTATCCCACCAAACGGAGGCGGGTCCCATCAGTTGGTGAGTCGCGAAAGCGACCTTCTCTTGATCACTGCACTCCAAAAGATTCAGCTTCTTTTCGATTGCATGTAGCCAGTCATTTGCTTCCATCGGGTTGGTTGTGCTCGCAAACGTCGGTGGTCGAACTCGAAGAAACTCTGATAACCTTGATTGTGCTGGCAGTGGTCCTTGGTGTTGATTTTGCTGCTGATTCATCCAAAGCTGCATCACCTGTTGGTGTTGTTGTTGCATCTGTTGCATCATCATGGTCATCATCTGAGCCTGGTTGGCTAGAACTTGGGCAATCGTCGGGTCCTCTTGTTGCGGCGGTGGCGATCCATTGCGCGAACCTTCATGGTTTTCTTGACTTCCAGTTGCTCCATTGTTGTTGCGGTTACTGTTCCTTGTGTTCACCATCTTCAGAGCAGAAGGAGAGAACAAAGGCAGAGGAGAAAATCAAAGGGGCTTTTCTTGAATTACTCGAGTGAAATTTTCTGATCTGGATTAAAACACTTAAAAGAGCACTCAACTCCTGGTGGTACGACCATAACGCCTCCACTTGTTATGGTGAACCGCTAACCCCAAAACAAACCTACACACACAAAAACTACCAAGCAACGACTAAAAGACGATGCTAGGGTAACGTCTACGGCTCGAAACGGCTGCGACGACTGAAGAAGCAACGCTTGACTCTTGAACGACTCCATCTTCAACTTGAGAGCGACGCTTGGAGTAGCGAAGACCTGACTCTTCACCTCTGGAAGAACTTGACTCTTCGGTCTTGACACTTGATCAGCTGAAGTCGTTGTCGACTGCTGCGACGAAGGGACGGGCTCGTCGATGGGATGACACACATCTATAGAGAGAGGTCAAGGTTTGAGAAGCAAGTATGCTCACTAAATTTTCAAAACCAAAAAAAACTCGACTCTTTTTTTTTTTCAAAACAACTCAAATTTTGCAAAACCTAATGCATATGACAGAAGAGCTCCTGGGGTTTCCATTTGGCTCATCCTACGGTCAAGATTGGCTCTGATACCAACTTGTCACGCCCAGAAATTTACACCAAATTTCTGAACAATAGCATGTATTAAATCTCGGTCCAGGCATCAGCCCGAGTACACACTATGACAAATTAATACACAGTTCCACGGCTTAAAAACAAATAAAAACAATTATCTATCGAAATGCAGCGGAAAAGGAAAACAAACTAAACCATCTAATCTTCAGCTTCAGCTGGCGAAGACGGCTCCACACCACAGGCACTCTCGACGGCGGACTGAACCTTACTTCAACCTTCGGAACAACCTTCTGACTCAGGCTCTGGCACTTGCTCTGGTGGGGGAAAAATTAAGCAAGGCTGAGTACAAACCACCGTACTCAACAAGTAACACCCAAGAGAGGAAGAATAATGAATGCAATAGGGTACAAGGAATAGGCTAAGGTTAAATTGCACAAAAGCTGCGGTAATTTAGCAAAACAGTAGATAAACTAAAAGACTGAAATAAAAGTAAAGTAACTTTTAAAAAAAAAATCAACCACTGTCCAACGTTACACCACGTTGCAACAGGCCCAGACCACTGTCGAACGTTACACCACGTAGCGACAGGGTCAACCCTCTGTCCAACGTTAAACCACGTTGCGACAGACCCAAACCACTGCCAACGTTACACCACATTGCGCAGGGTCAAACCAGTTCCAAGATTAATAAAATTATTAAAGAGGTTCAACTAATCCCAGTGAGTCTGTCAGTTCGCCCAATAACCGCGGGCACGGCTATTCGAATAGTTTTACTCTGCAGAGGTGTACAACTTTACCCACAAGACATGGCTGCCAAGCATGTTACCATGCCCCAACGTATCACCACGATACCTCAGTACGGAAACCATGATAAGACCTTTCACCTAACCCTCCCTAGACAATCGCACCACACTTCAGGTTTCACCCCCTCCTTTACACCAAGTCGGGCAGTCCCCTCTTGTGCCTTGGTAGATCCGGAAGCAGGAGAAGCTTTCGTTACACCACGATTGCCCGTCCATACTCCATCACGCCTACCCTTGCCTGGGTACGTCGAATAGGGACAAGCTAGATTACGAGTCTCACCGTTGCCCATTCTGGCTTGTGGTTAGTACGTGTAAGACCTTCAGGGTTTCCTGAGAACCGGTCCTTAACTGCCATGGGCACGACTCTCAAAACCATGCACCCACAGCCCACCATAAGCAATATTTTAGTTGTATTAATCCACCTCGGGAAATGAATAATGATAACAACCATTGAAGGTGTACCAAAGTGCAACAATAATTAAATAATAATTGGTGAGCTAGTTGAACTAAGCATGGCTAAGCATTGACTAACCCTAATTCTAGTCAAATTAACCCTGGGATGACAATAATGGTGAATGGGGATCAACGGGTATAGAGGTAATTGCCCAATAGATAAATAAAGTAAATACATTTGAATACAATGCATGTTTGAATGTAAAAGCGGGGAATTTTATAATCATAGGTTCAATATGATCAAAGAAGGGTGCCACTTGCCTTGCTTAGACCCACGAGGAACTTCGGCGACGACTTCGAGAACGAACGGCGCTGCGACGGGGTCAAAACCTACGACAAACAAGGCAAAACAAACAAAACAGGCTATAAAACTACTGAAACAGAGAAAGAAACTATTTTTAATGGATTCTTGGCATTTTTCTGGATTTAATGAAACTTGAATGGACCTAAACGGAGACTAGATGAATTACTTATGAATTTTAGAAGTTTTCTGGGTTTTTTAGCTAAACAGAAAAGTCCTAAATCAATTATTGCGCAATTAATGGGGCTGCTGACGTCAGCGAGGAGAGAGGAGCTGACGGCTGACAGGTGGGGACCACCTGTCGGTGAGAGAGAGGGGGAGGTGGGCGGCTGACACGCGGGCCCGGGGAGGAGAGAGAGGAAGGGGCTGGCGGGGTGGCGGCTGACGGGTGGGACCCGTCGGTCGGCGACCGTGAAACAGAGAGGAGGGGAGCCGGGTCTGGCCGGGAGAGGGAGAGGGGCGGCGACGTCCGACGGCGATGGACGGCGACCGGCAGAGGACGGCGCCCGGCGACGAGCGGCGCGAACCGGCGGGCGGCGGCGAACGGCGACGGCAGCCGGGAAGCGGGAACATCGGCGTGCGAGCAGCGGCGGCGGGAGCGGCGGCGACGGCGAGGGCCGAGGAGGAAAGGGGAGGTGGCGATGGCGATGACCGGCGGCACGAGGGCATCGACGTCGGCGACACCGACCGGCGACCGAAGCGCGACGACGGCGTCGGCGAGGAGGAGGCAGAGACCGCGGCGGGGTGGCGCGGCTCGGAGCGGCGGCGGAGCAGAGCGGAGGGAGAGGGTGGCTGAGCGGCGGCGGAGCGGAGCGGCCAAGTGGCAGCGATAGAGGAGAGGAGAGACGGCCTCGACGGCGGCGCGGGGACAGCGACGGCCGGCGACGGCTCGACAGCAGAGCGGCGGTTGGTGGTCAGCGGAGGCGAAGGTGGTGACGAGAACGGCGACGACGGGTCGGCGCGGACGAAGACGGCAGGTGGAGGGCGACGGCGGGCGCAGGCAGCGAAGGCTTGGTGGCCGTGCGACGATGGTGACGAAGGGCGGAGATGCAACGGCGAGCACCGGCAGCGCCCGACACCAAACGACGGCTCGCGGGATCGGGTGGCGGCGGAGGACGTCGGCCGACGGCGAGCGGCGGGGCGCACTTGCGGTCGCACGAAGAAACAGAGGAAGGGAGGAGAGCGGGCTCACCGGGGTGGCGCGGCGACGACGGCCGATGCGATGAGATCGGTCGGTGCCGGGCGACGGTGGCGCGACGGCGCTGCGGAGCGGCGGCGCAACCGGATGCGGCCAGAGGAGCTAGGCGGGAGCACGAGGGAGGAGTGGGGTGGAGTCGGCCAGGCAGCGACGCAGCTTGGCGGCTGAGCGGCGGACGCGACCGGAGCGGCGGCGCAACCGGAGCAGTGGCGCACGGTGACGATGGCGAACGGCACGGCAACAACGGCGTGACGGCGACGACGAGAAGGCGACAAGCGGGTGACGCGGCGGACGGGACAAAGGGGCGGCGACGAAGCTCGGCGACCACCGGTGGCGACGAGGGCCGGCGGAAGGTCGGCGAGGACGAGGCGGAGGTGGTGACGCGGGTGGGCGGCGACGTCCAACGGCCGACGGGGAAAACGGCGGCTGACGGCGACGGAGGGAAGCTTCGGCGGAGAGGGGGAAAGTGGCGGCGGGGCGGCGGCGCGAGGATTTTATAGATGGTGGCGCCGGCTAGGGCGGAGCGGCCGGTGGAGACCGAGTCGACGACGCGGCGAACTCGGCGGCGGGAGTTGCGTTGGCGGCGCGAGCGGAGGACTCGGGGCGGCGGCGGACTCGGCCGGCGCGGCGCGGCGCGGAGGCGGGGGCGCTGGCGAAACCTGGTCGCTGACAGGTGGGCCCCACCTGTCAGTGGCGCGAGGGGAGGAGGGAGGCGAGACGGACTCGCGGCGAGCGCGGGCGCGGACGCGCGAGCGAGCTGGGCCGGGCGGCGGCCCAGGCGGAGGCGCGCGCGGGCGGAGGAGGCTGGAGCGGGAGGCCGGCTCGGCTGGGCCGGCCGGGCGGGGAGAGGTGGGCCAGCTCGGCTGGGCCGGCCCGGGAAAGAGGAGAGGAAAAAGAAAAAGGAAAAAGAAAAGGAAGGGAGGAAAATTGGACTTCGGCCCAATTTGAGAAGGAAGGGAAAAAGAAAGGAAAAAGGAGGGAAAAAGGAAAACCCCACTTTTGCCGAGTTTTAAATTAATTTGTTTGGCCAAATTTTATACTTCTGCAATTTAAATTCAAATCCTGTTAGTCGATTTGCGAGCCTCGATTTAATTGAATTAATTCCTTTTAGAGGGATTTTTCCTGAGTTAATTAAGCCAATTGTTATTTACGGATTTCTTTTTACGATTTAGGCTTGGGATAAAACTCCGGGCGTGACACACACGCCGAGATGGTAACTCATCACACGACAAACGAGAAACACCACAGGAAAAGATTCAGAAGCAAACAGATTAACACCAAACGTGTTGTTATGTCACGAGTCACAGGTTTAAACAAACAAACTACCACAAGTTTCCTATCTTTTTACAGGCCCATCGAATCAGCAATTGACTCGGCAGCCCCTTAGGCCTCGTTCTTTAGCCTAGGCCTCGTTTGTCAGCCTCATCGCCGTCTCTTCGTCGTAGTTGCAAGCGAATCTGTCGCAAATGGCATCCACCACCACACGAGAGTACAAGGACTTGATGATAGCACAGACATGGCTAGACGCCAGCTTCATCGTCTCTTGTAGCTCCACACCATGCGCCGTGGGTACCTCCTTGAGCTTGCGGATGACGTCATCCACGCTGATTGCTTAAGGGCCCTGAGGTAGCGATTCCTTGGTGTCACACCCGGAGTTTCGTCCTAAGCCTAAATCGTAAAAAGAAATCCGTAAATAACAATTGGCTTAATTAACTCAGGAAGAATCCCTCTAAAAGGAATTAATTCAATTAAATCGAGGCTCGCAAATCGACTAACAGGATTTAAATTTAAATTGCAGAAGTATAAAATTTGGCCAAACAAATTAATTTAAAACTCGGCAAAAGTGGGGTTTTCCTTTTTCCCTCCTTTTTCCTTTCTTTTTCCCTTCCTTCTCAAATTGGGCCGAAGTCCAATTTTCCTCCCTCTCTCTTTTCCTTTTCTTTTTCTTTTTCTTTTTCTTCCTGGGCCGGCCCAGCCGAGCCGGCCCACTCCTCCTCGGCCAGCCCAGCCGAGCCGGCCTCCCTCCGCTCGCCGCGCGCGCCCCCGCCTGGGCCGCGGCTTCGGCACAGCTCGCCGCGACGCCCGCGCCGCGAGTCCGCGCCGCCTCTCTCCTCTCTCTCGCGCCACTGACAGGTGGGGCCCACCTGTCAGTGACTGCTTCGCCCGCCGCGCACACGCTGCGCCGCGTCCGAGCCAGACTCCGCGCCGTCGCCGCAACCGCCGCCGCCGCTGACAGGTGGGGCCCACCTGTCAGTGACCGTTTCGGCCGCCCGCGCCCGCGCCGCGCCGGCCGAGTCCGAGTCCGCCGCCGCGCCGCAACCGCCGCCGCCGAGACCGTGTCGTCGCCGACTCGGTCTCCAACCTCCGCCCGCCCTAGCCGGTGCCGCCACCCTATAAATTTCGAGCCGCCGCGCGCCATCGCCCACTTTCCGCCTCCGCCCGAGCCGCCGCCGCGCTGTCGTCGTTCGCCGCCACCGGTTGATCTCGCCGCCAGCCGCCGGACGTCGTCGTCCAGCCGCGTCATCGTCTCCGCCTCGGTGTCGCCAATCTTTCCCCGGCTCTGTCGCCGCCGGTGGACGCCTCGCGCCCGTCGCCGCCCCTCCGACCCCTCCACCGCACCGCCTCGCCGCCACGCCGCCGCCGGTCGATCTCCGCCGCCACCGCCGATCTCCCGCACCCGCCCGCGTCGCCACCTCCGCCTCGGTCTCGCCGACCCGCCCGCGCCCTCGCCACCGCCGGTGAGCCCCCGCACCCTCCTCCCCTCTTTCTCCCCCTCTCCGGCCGACCGCCGCCGAATCGCGCGCCGTCGCCGGACGAGACCGAAGCTCGCCCCTCCCGCCGGCCGCCGTGGTCGTCGTCGCCTCTGCGTCGCCGACGTCTGGCCGCCGTCGCTTGCGCCCGCGCGTGCCGCGCCGTCACCGCTCGTCAGTCGCCGTCGCCGCTGTCCTTCCACCATCGCCGTGCGTCGCCGCCTCGGCCGTCATCGCTGTCGCGCCGTCGCCGCTCGCTGGTCGTCGCTGTCGCGCCGTCGCCGTCGCGCCGCCGTCGCCGTGCGCCGCCGCCGCGTCGCCCGCCGCTACCGCCGGTCGCCGCCGTCTGCCCGAGCCGCGCTCTGCTCTGTTCCTCTCTCGCTGACGAGTGGGCCCCACCCGTCAGTCTCCCCCCGCGCCCCTCCTTCCTCTCTCCTCCCGTGGGTCCCGCGTGTCAGTCTCTCCCTCTCCCTCTCTCTCACCGACAGGTGGTCCCCACCTGTCAGCCGTCAGCTTCCTCTCTCCTCGCTGACGTCAGCAGCCCCATTAATTGCGCAATAATTGATTTAGGACTTTTCTGTTTAGCTAAAAAATCCAGAAAACTTCTAAAATTCATAAGTAATTCATCTAGTCTCCGTTTAGGTCCATTCAAATTTCATTAAATTCATAAAATTGTCAAGAATCCATTAAAAATAGTTTCTTTTGCTGTTTCAGTAGAGTTTGTGCCCGTTTTATTTATTTTTGTGCTTTGTCGCTTAGATTCGGATCCCGCCGAAGAGCCGGTTTACTTCGAGATCGTCGCCGAAGTTCCCCAAGGGCCAGAGCAAGGCAAGTGACACTCATCCTTGAACATATTGAACCCATTATTGCAAATTCCCCGCTTTATTATTTCAAATATGCATTGTTTTAATTAAAGTACTTACTTTATGCTATTTTCGGGTAAACCGTATTATTATGCCGTTGTTTATCCAACTTTATTCATTGCTGGACCAGGGGTAAATTGACTAGAGTTAGGCCTAGGTTAATGCTTAGCCATGCTTAGAACAAATAGCTCATGGGATCACATTTAATCATGCTTAGTTCTGAATAGCTCAGATATTGATTCACTACCCGGTTCGGGTTAATGTCAACTAAAATATTGATAATGGTGGGCTGTGGGCGCATGGTTTTGAGAGTCGCACCCATGGTAATTAAGGACCGGTTCACGGGAAACCCTGGAAGTAATTAAGTGCTAACCACATGCCAAAATGTGTAAGGTGGGATTTGGAGCATGACTTCGAACTATTTGACGTACCCAGGCAAGGGTAGGCGTGATGGAGTATGGACGGGCAATCGTGGTGTAACGAAAGCTTCTCCTGCTTCCGGATCTACCAAGGCACAAGAGGGGACTGCCCGACTTGGTGTAAAGGAGGGGGTGAAACCTGAAGTGTGGTGCGATTAAATAGGGAGGGTTGTGTAACGGGTCCTATCACGGTCTCCTTTCCGGTATGCCGTGGTGGTATGTCGGCGCACGTTCAAGTGTGGTGGAGTCGTGTCTTGTGGGTACAGTAGTACGCCTCTTATCAGAGTATAAACTATTCGAATAGTCGTGCCCACGGTTACGGGCGAACTCCCAGATTCACTGTGATTAGTGAACCCTAACAACTTGAGTAAACTGGTTATCACTCGGGACTACTGCAACGTGGTGTAACGTTGAGTAGTGGTTGGGCCTGTTGCAACGTGGTGTAACGTTGAACAGTGTTGTGGTACTTTACAACTGCTTATTTTATTTATGTTTTACTGTACTTAATTACCTTTATTCTTTAAGCTCTGTTTTTTATTTAAACTGCTGCTTTGTCGCAACTAACCCTAGCCTGTCCTTGTAAATCCCGTTGCATCATTTATTTTCCCCCTTGTCCGTGTTACTTGTTGAGTACGGTGGTTTGTACTCAGCCTTGCTTAACTTTCCCAACCCAGAGCTAGAAGTCGAGTCAGATGGAGGTGCCTCTCAGGAGTGAGCTGTTCCGCCGTCGAAGTGTTGCCTGTGGACTGGAGCCGAACCCGCTGGAGCTAGTCTACCCTTTGTTTTTCTTTCCGCTGCATTTCCGCTAGAATAAGTGTAATTTTTAGTTGTTTCTAAGAACGATGGTTATGTAATCAACATTGTCTTTTTGTGTACCCTGGCTGGTCCTGGACAGGGATTTAATACACAATTAAGTTCAGAAATTCGTGTGAGGAATTTCTGGGCGTGACACTTGGCTCCAAAGACGGTCAAGGCAGCTGTGACCAGCCGGTCCAGGGCTAGCTCGCCCGCCTTGGTCCTTGCCTTGGCCGTCCTATCATGGACTACGCCCGGGTTTGCGCCTCTACTAACACGGGGCCATATTAGTCAGAAAATAGGCAGAGGCAAATAGAAATCAGGCGACGGCGGCGTACACATGAGCTCGACAGTAGCACCATCCTTCCCCTTCTTGAGCTGAGCGCATTCATCTTCCAGAGCGACCTTCGTCGTTGACAGTTGTGAGCGCTCGGCCTCGAGTTTGGCCTTCATGCCCAGGAGCCTGGCACATTCAGCCTGCAGCTGGGTGTTCGCCTTCTTAAGCTTCCCCAGGGCGGCGGCTTGATCTAGCGACAAGAAGTAAGTTCAGCTCCCAAGGCTAAATCACAGCTAAAGCCAGAATGCAACAGCTTTGATCAGGGCAAGATTCGACACTTCGTCCACACGGAGATCAGTTATCTCACCTTGCAGGCGGATTTCCATGACCTTCGTGCGCTCCAGTATCTCATCCCGATCCTTTCAGATCGAGGCGAAGGCCTCGAAACATGGGCCCAGCGAGCGCAGGGCTTCCGACTTGGCAGCGGAGCGGGCCTCGATGGACTGCGAACGAAGGGCAAGTTTTTAAACCTATATGAAGTTAGAGTTGGGCAGCAGAACGAATACCTTCATGAGTTTGACCGAGTGCTCGATATGGCTCTCAATTTGCGTGATGTCTCGAGCGTCATCCAATGGATTGAGTGTGATCCCGCCGGTTCGACCCTCCGTCACCCAAGTGATCTGCAGGGGTGCTTCGGGAGGGCATGGCAGGGTTGATCGACTGAATCAAAAAGTGGTATTAGTCAGGCTACAGATAGAGCTATAGAGAGAGTAAGGAATACTTACCCAAGTTCAGTCAGGACCGCTAGGCAGGGCTCCTTGGGGAGAGCGGCTTATAGAGTAGTGCTAGCCATCACCGACTCCGGGTTAGTTGCTCCCAAGGTTCCAATAGGAGAACCTCCTATGCTCGGGGCCTGGGCGGCACTGGCGCTGGTTGGCGGCTCATGAACTGCCACCTCGGTCGGTACGGCAGCGGGCGAAGGCCCAGGAGAGGTCCAACACCATGTTTCCGAAGGAGAAGGAGGTTATTGTTCCAAAAGGGATCACTTTAGCTATCTTGCTAATTCTGTCGAATTCTAAAGCCGAAGTCACGTGGTAGTTGGCCACATCCAAGCTGGCGCGCTGCGAGAGCAGGATGGTAGAATTCATACGAAGGTCGGGCTGATCTCCAGCATGGAAACTGACTGGTATCAAACAAGGGGTGAGGGCAAAAGCAAGGTTTTCTGAAGGGCACTTATCATTTGATACTTCTTCCAATCTGAACGTGCTAGGAACTTCTTAGCTGAAAATGTGGGCCAACCGAACTACGGACATGCGGTGGCCAGGGAAGGGGGAGACCACTTCGCCATATGACATGCATCTTCGGGTCTCCGTCGGCTCTGATTCCAAGTAGGATAAGGAAGGAAAGCTGCATTGGTTGAATGCTGATAGCTGTAGGACCCTGGAGAGGTACAACCGAAGCCACAGTTGAAGGAACCACCAAGGTCCAACAATATGGCTGACTGGCTAGCCAATGGATAATTTGCTAGATACTTGGTGTAGCAGATGATAGACTGCCCCAAGAAGGTATTGACCAAGGGGTATGGCCTTTCCATCGGCCAGGCATTCAGCTAAGTTGTCCATATTGGTGGTCACGCCTAAGGTTTGCCCACAGAACACAAATCGCTCTAGGCAGAGATTAAGGAAGGCGTTGTGCTCTCTGTGATCGCCTGTTCCAGAATTTTTGCGATGGGCCTTGATATACTTTGACTTGCCTCCGATGTTCTTGATTTGCAGCCGATGTTGGAATTTCCCTCTCAGATTCAAAGGGTTGACAGGAGCCATGATATTTAGGCCAGTTAGCATTAATACATCCATAAGGGTGGGGGTAAGTACCCCATGGCCGAATATGAAGGCATTCAAAGCATCGGACTAGAAATATGAGGCTGCTGCAAGGAGATGTTCATTCTTTTCCATCTCGGATATGCTGAGTCCTATGCAATGGCCAATGTCTAATTCTTCCCACTGAGTACCTTGACTATTGTACATCTGGTTGTACCAGTCTCTCCAGCTGATCAAGGGAGTGGGGAAGGATCTAAAAGATTCGGTCCAATTGGATGTGTTTAATTGGGCATTCTTAAAAGGAATCAGATAGGCTTCAGAACAGATGATTTTAGTTGCGTTAGGATTTCCCATTGGACTGAGGAAGTGAAACCTAGGGTTTGGGCTAGGAATCATAATTCGGCTTTTAAGATGCTAGAAAGGAAACGGTATAAAAATGGTCATCAGTCAGCAATCAGGAAAGCAAGTATTGTGGTGTAACAAGTCGATGCAGAATGGAATCGAGCGGGAAAAGTGCTAACAGTAAACACTAGGTGGATAAAACAGAGTACCGTAGAGCGGAAAGTACTTACCTCAGGGATAAGGACTTACCTCAGGGATCTCATACGGAGTGTCCGGCGAGGAGCTTGACGAAGCCATTGTCACCGGCGAAAACTTGATGACGTAGGAAGGGATGTACCTCGAAGCGGAAGGATTGCCCAGAGCACGGCGACGGTGTTCCTGGCAACCTCGTGCGTTAGATGCAAGCATGGGAGGTGGATGAGCGTGTTGGACATGGGGATGCAGGTCGCGAGAACTCAAGGAGAAGGAAGCGATGAATGGTGAGAGAGGACTAAGCCTGGGGAAAGAAAGCTTATAACGCAAGCGACCGAGAAATGACCGTTAGCACAGTGCGCCAAAACAGGGATCCATTGAGATTGTGCCGTTGCTTCGGTAAGAGCCGATAGTGGAAATCGGTTACAAAAGAGAAGATTTCGGAACAATGAATTATTTCGAAATTGGGGGCATGTGTTAATGCCAGATTTTGGCAAATTGATGTTACGAATAGAAACATAGCTAAAGACCTGATCGGATAAGAAAGTGCGGATCGGCTGGAAGCAGGAGATTGGATGCGGAGTGGTTGTGGCTGATAGAGTCCGAGTCGGACAAGGAGTGGAGTCCGATTGGGCCTAGAGCATAGAAATAGATTCGGTGTTAGCTGTGAGTCCGTGTAGGTTAATTAGGTTTTATCCTATATTTTGGTTGGGATTCTGTTATCTAATTAGAGTCTGAACCTCGTAAGACAGTTAGTAACGGATTATTATCCAATTAGGTTAGTTAGTACCCGAGGCTATAAATATAAGTGCCCGGGGCCCTTGTAAAATATCTACAGATCAATCTAACTTGGCGCATCGCCTCAAATCTTTGACTTGGTTGAGCTTTTGGCGCGAGGTTTCTCAGCTTCTCAATGTAAGTGCTAGTTCGTCAACACCCATCGATCAACTAGAACATGACTGTCTCGGATAAGTTTGATCTCCTGCCTGGTTGATCAACGGGCTGAGTTCTATTATTGCTTTGATCTATTTGGACTTGAAGTAGTAGTAGTTCACGATCAAGGCCTCGCAAGTTCTTCTGTCCGATTTGTTAGCATGATTCTAGTTAACCTAATTCTGTCTTAATTCAGTCCGATCAATCTGGTTCAACGGGGTTTTGTCATCAGATTAGATCAGGGGCTTGCGAGGGCTTATTGCTGGAGTTCTAGCCACCGTTATCTTAAGTAATCCATTGATTGGTTTGTTAGTCTCATCGATCTTTGTGTTTCTATGGTTATATCGTGCTAGATTACATACTGTCTCGGTTAAGCCTGATCTATGTATGTTTGGTATGATCTGCCCATAAAGCATGTCTGATCGGCCGGGTTTGATGAATCAATTGGCGAATTACACTGGTTTGCCATCTTGTTATCCACATATTATAATGTTTAGCTGATGTTATGTATGATTATGCCTAGATCTGTACTGTCTTGATTAGGTTAGATCTTCTAGATCTGGTATGAGTATGCATGTTGTTAGTCGTTATTGTTTTATGCTGATAATTAGTATAGCATCCCGGCTTATATTCCATTCCATATCTAGCCTTATGTGCGATAAGTCCTGTGGTGGTCCGATCGGCTGATTAATCTTAAGACTGTCTCGAGTCGGTCTGATCTTTTAAGACTAATTGGTTGGTTGATCCGTTTAGTATTTATCCTGCTTCTAACTCAGTCGACTGGGCATATTTATATTTCTTATCATGAAATTCCTGTAAAATGGATTGTCTAGTCTATCTGCTAGGGTCCTGGGACGATATCGGCTATCTGGCCAATAGCGATTTCAGGGTTAACTGTTTTCCATGCTATATCTTGTCAGTTATAGGATCAAACTGACTGGCATGCCCAGTATTTCTAAGAATTTGGTCCTACACTGGAGTGGTCTAAGATTAATTCCTAAGCCTACGTGTGTGACCACTGATTGTTATTTTCAGCGTCAACAGTACTAAAGATCCCTTTTCCTTGCCACGCATAGATTAGATAGTCGACTCCACTGCGGGGTGCGACCTCCTGTGTTTCATAAATGCATATTTAGGATACCACCTGTGGGATTCCTATACCGGGGGTATCTGGAGACTATACAAATATGTACGGTCAATGGGGTACCGAATAGGATGGAGATTATATCTGTATGGTATCCGCTAGGAGAGTGCGTACCGAATTGCATGCCGTGTACTTCGGACCCAAGCCGTAACCAAATTAGGATAGATCTTAGTCTTATTAGATTAGGACTCTATCATATCTTTAACCTTTCCCCCACTATGTAAGGGGTATGGGGTGCCCCCTTGAGGGCAAGGGAAATCCATATGAGGAATAAAATCGCCAAGCAGGAGTAAGGTATTATCTCACCAAGCCGAGAGCTTGAACCTAGGTAAATCGTCTCCCTCTTGGTTGCCACGCTATAAGTTTATTGCCGACACCGATCGTCAACAGTTGGCGCGCCAGGTGGGGCTGCTCTATCTTTTCTCTTTTTTCGATCTAAAGCTCTTTTCAGCGAAGTTCGATGGACTTCAACTCGAACATCATGAAGAGGAAGTTCCCGCCGGGCTCGACTTCAAGTTCGGCAGCATCAGGCTTCAGACCGACCAGTTCGGTGCATTGTCGTACACCGACTCGAGCTCCTCGACTCTAACGAGGAGGTTTGCTTCTTTGAGCCCAATAAGGAGGCATCAGGTCAGACTCAGATTCAATCTGGGTCACATGACACCGAGATGCACTCCCCTAGCTCGGACCGACAGGGCAGCCAAGGCGCGATACCGATGGAGGTCAAAACCAATCTCGAGGCGGCGCCGACTCCTCTAGGCAACGCTTCTGAGACTCGGTGTAGCACTTGAAGTTTCGTGCCACCTTGAGAGGTCTTTGCCGCCAGCAAGCCGGCGTCGCCTTCTTCTGCAGCCAGACGGCAAGAGGAGGAGGCGGGCCGACTAGCAGAAGAGCGTGGACTCGAGGAAGAGAAGGAACACCAAGAGCGGGAAGAAAAGAAACGACAAGCAACGCACTCTCACGCCACGCTACGAATCCAATCTCGCAAGATGCGGCGTGATCTCCTCTGGACCCAGGTCGACGGAGACGACGTCTTCAAGACACCCTAGAAGAACGTCCGCGCAGCCGCCGATCTACTCGGCGACATCATCAAGCAGCTCCCACGGCCAGACCTTCCTGTGGTGGAAACCATAAACAAGGTCAAGGCCATGGTGACAACTCCTGCGATCTAGCACTCCCTCCAGCGCATGACAGGTACCCAGTAGCTCGTTCGGAGGCTCAGTCGTCCAGATCTCCTAGGTCTCGGGCGAACGTCCCCCGGCAACCGACTAGTTCCAGGCCGCATAGCGAAAGCAGAACGCGCCAACACTCTCCTGACTCGGCGCGCAGGAGAGACTCCATTGAAAGGCAACGCCGCATCGGCGACGAGATTCACCGACTAGATTGACAACACCAGGAGCTCAGGGCTGAGAAGCGGCGCCTCAATCATAAAAACTCTGCGGACCTCCGCCAAAAGCTCGAACACCGACGTTGGGAGGACCGTCACCACGACCGGGATCACCAAAGTCATAGCCAGGCGTCTAGGCATTGGTCACCCAAGAGCTCTGACATTGACATCATAGATGGCGTTCCGGCCTTCACTAAGAACTTAAGTCAGTTGACTTGGCCGACTGGTTTAAAGCCCACTGGCATTAAGAAATATGATGGCTCTACCAACCCAAAAGCATGGCTCACAGTATACTCCATGGCCATCCGGGCAGCACGAGGCGACACGAATGCCATGGCCAGCTACCTACCGGTAGCCTTGGATGATTCGGCTGGACATTGGTTGTCGGGGCTCCCCAAACAGTCAATTGACTCATGGGTGGAGCTTCGCGACCGATTCATCGCCAATTCCCAGGGCACGTATTAAAGGCCAAGGACGAAGTACGACTTGTACCAAGTCCAACAGAGGAAAGGCGACTCCCTGCGGGCCTACATCAAACGGTTCTCAGAGGTCCGCAATTCCATCCCCGACATAAAAGATGACGTGGTCATCGCCGCATTCCGAAAGAGGGTGCGCGATGCACCATTCATCGCAAAATTTACCAGGAAAGAGCCGACCACCGTCAAAGATCTTTTCAATATGGCTAACTCCTACACAGCGGCCGCCGATGCGGTGTCCGCATCACTAGGAGATAAGCACGAAGAGAAAGGACAGCCGTCGAGCAAAGGAAAGGAGAAGGAGCACAAGGACTCGGACTCACGGAAACGTAAGCCCGAGGAGCTGGTCGTCGTCGCAGACTGACAACCGATCTAGCGCCCCAAGATGTCTGACTATGACAAGGTCATGAACAGCAAGTGCCCCTACGCACAACAGTTAGCCAAAAGATTGCTTTGTGATGCGTCACTACACAGAACAGTTAGCACTGGGGCCGCCGGGCAGAGCAAGACGAAGCCCACCGACAAGAAAGACGATGCCGACTTCTAGGACCCGCAAGCCGAGCTAAACCATATCTTTGGTAGCCCACTCGCATACGAGTCCAAGCGGAAGTAGAAGCTCGCATCAAGGGAGATCAACACCACAGCGGTGGACGTCCCCCAGTACCTACGGTGGTCGTAGGTTCCGATCACTTTCGACCGCTCGGATTATCCTGAACGAGTGGCTCACATGGGGCGGTACCCCACTGGTGCTAGCCCCGGTCGTCAAAAGCGTCAAGCTGAAGCGCGTCCTCACCGATGGAGGAGCACCCTCAACATCCTCTTCACCAAGACGCTCGACGACATGAAGATCCCAAGGACGAAGCTACGCCAAGCAATGCGCCCTTTCGCGGGGTCATTCCCGGGCTATCAGCAACACCACTCGGGCAGATTACTCTTCCGATTACCTTTGGAACAAAGGATAACTACCGGACGGAGAACATCTGCTTTGAAGTGGCTGACTTCGAGACGGTGTACCATGCCATCATCGGCAGGCCTGCGCTGGCGAAGTTCATGGCGGTCCCGCACTACACCTACCTCATGGTCAAGATGCCGGACCACATGGCGTCATCACCTGCGCAGCGATATCAAGCAGGCCTGCAGCTGCGACGCGGAAAGCTGTGAGATTGCACAACAGGCTGCAGAACAAGTCAGCCGGGAGCAGATACACGAAGCCTCGACTCGCAAGACAGAGGATGACGATCTACCATCTAAAAAGGCGGCAAAGATCACCTGCAACGAGAAGAAGCAGATCACCCTCGACCCCACCGACTCGTCTAAATTTATGTTTATAGGAACTCAATTAGATTCTAAATAGGAACACGTGCTCGTTACTTCCCTTCGAAATAATAGATATTTTTGCTTAGAAACCGTCTGATATGCCGGGAGTCCCTAGGGAAGTGATTGAGCACTCCTTGAATGTAAAAGACGACACTAGGCCAGTTAAGCAAAGCCTTTGCCGCTTCGCACGAGATAGGAAAGACGCGATTAAGGTGGTTAACCAAACTGCTCGCGGCTGGCTTCATCAAAGAAGTCAAGTACCCTGACTGGTTGGCTAACCTCATCTTAGTCAAAAAGAAGAATAACAAATGGCGAATGTGTATGGATTACACGGACCTTAACAAGGCATGCCCCTAAGAATCCATTTGGTCTACCACGCATCGACCAAGTCGTAGACTCGACGGCTGGCTGTGCATTACTCAGCTCCCTCGATTGCTACTCGGGCTACCATCAGATCAGCCTAAGACAGACCGATCAGATGAAGACCTCCTTCATCACACCATTCAGCGCATACTGCTATATCACGATGCCGTTCGATCTAAAAAGATCGGGCGAAACGTGGAAGCATATGTCGACGACGTGGTCGTAAAGTCGAGGAAAAAGGATGACCTACTAGACGACCTAGAGGAAACCTTCAACAACCTCTGACGCTACAGGATGAAACTAAACCCGGAGAAATGTGTGTTTGGCGTTCCCTCCGGCATGCTCCTTGGCTTCGTCGTATACCGATGAGGCATCGAGGCAAACCCAGAGAAAGTCCAAGCCATACTAAACATGAAGCCTCCCAGCGAGCTCCGACACGTCCAAAAGTTGGCCAGATGCATGGCGGCCCTCAGCTGATTCGTTTCACGACTCAGACTCTGAGGGATACCCTTCTTCAAGCTACTCAAGAAGAACGACCACTTCACATGGACCTCGGAAACCCAAGAAGCCTTTGAAGACTTCAAGAAGTACTTGACCTCTCCCCCCGTGCTGGCTTCGCCTAGCCCAAACGAGCCACTTCTACTCTACGTCTCGGCCACAGAACAAGTCGTCAGCATGGTCCTTGTGGTCGAACGGGAAGAAGACGGACACGCTCAGTTGGTGCAGCGACCGGTCTACATCGTCCGCGAAGTACTTGGAGAGTCGAAGCTAAAGTATCCCCAGGTCCAGAAACTTCTCTACGGCGTCCTGATAAAAGTAAGGAAGCTCGTCCATTACTTCCAAGCCCACCAGGTTTCAGTCGTCACATCCTATCCGCTTCGCGACATCATACACAACAAGGAAGTGCAAGGCCGCATCGCGAAGTGGGCACTGGAGATGATGCCATACGACATCACCTTCAAGCCCCGCACCATGATAAAGGCCCTGTTTCTTTCAGCATGGGATTATTATAATCCAGATTATTAGTAGTAAGCTGAAAGAAACAGACAACTGATTGAAGTAGCTTATTATAATCTGGAGCCTAGCTTATTATAATCTGATAAGTTCATTTAGGTGAGTTTTTTCTAGCTTATTGGCTGAAAAAGTACCCACCATGCCACCCCACTCCCTCTTTAGACTTGTAAACCCAATAATCTATGCTCTAGTAATTAGAAAAGAAACAACTCACAAATTATTCTGCTACAGATTATAACAATCTAGCTTATAATAATCTGACTCAATAATCTAGATTATAATAATCTTAAGCTGAAAGAAACAGCGCCAAAGTCATAGGCACTCGCCAACTTTGTAGCTGATTGGATCGACGTGCAACTGGAAATCACGCCAGAAGAGCTGCCCCACTGGACAATGTACTTCGACGGCTCTTTACGCGTGTCGGGGGCGGGGGCTAGAGTAGTGCTTATATCGCCCAACGGCGAAAACTTTAACTACGTGTTCCAGATCCACTTCTCGGCATCGCACAACGTCACCAAGTATGAAGCACTCCTCCACGGGCTACGGTTGGCTATATCCCTCGGGATTAGGCGGCTGCTCGTTCGTGGGGATACCTAGTTAGTCATTATCCAGGTCATGAACGAGTAGACCTGAGCGAACGAAAACATGCAAGCCTACCGACACGAGGTGCGCAATCTCGAAAACAAGTTCGAGGAACTCGAGCTGGTTCACATCTTGCGGCACAACAACGAAGCCACCGACGAATTAGCCAACCTCGTTTCAAAACGGTTGTAGGTACCAATCGACATATTCGTCGAACACCTCATGAAGCATATAGTCGAGAAGAAAAATGAACCCGAACCAAACCCGGGAGAAGTAGAAGATGCAGGAGACCACGGCCAGCTGCCAAACTCCGACGAACGTACGGTCGCTGTTATCACTGACGACTGGAGAACTCCATTCGTCAAGTTCCTCACGGAGGAAATCCTCCCGACCGATAAAGCCGAAGCCGAGCGCGTCAGCTGACGAAGCTATTGCTATATCATGTCAGACGGAGAGCTCCTCCGACGAAGTGCGTCGGGCATTCTTATGCGTTGCGTGCTCCCTGACGAGGGCAAGCAAATACTTCAGTCGATTAGCTCGAGCCTCTATGGCAACCACGCCTTGGCCAAGACGCTAGTCGGAAAGGCCTGTAGGCAAGGGTTCTTCTGGCCAACCGCCGTCACAGACACGCAAGAGTTGGTTAGAAAGTGCGAAGGGTGTCAATTCTTCGCAAGGCAAACACACGTGCCAGCACAGGAACTGCAAACTATCCCGATCTCCTGACCGTTCGACGTCTGGGGACTCGACATTGTTGGGCCCTTCAAGCAGGCACCAGGAGGGTTCACCCACCTATTCGTCTCCAACGACAAATTCACTAAGTGGATAGAAGCAAAACCGGTCGCCACAATCGACTCGGCGCATGCGAGAGACTCCATATAGAACAATATCTACCGCTTCGGCATTCCGAACCGTATCATCACGGACAATGGTAGGCAGTTCATCTCTGGAGTCTTCTAGGATTTTTGCGAGGAGCACAGGATCAAGATCTGCTACGCCTCCGTAGCACACCCTAAGAGCAACGGGCAGGTCGAAAGAGCTAACGACATGATCCTTCGAGGAATCAAAACCAGGGTTTTCGACCGAGTACACCCCTACATCGGATGATGGGTGCAAGCGCTACCGCCAGTACTCTGGACACTCCACACCTCCGTCAGTCGGGCTACGGGACAATCGCCCTTCTTCCTCATGTACGAAATAGAGGCATTCCTACCCACCGAAATAAACCACGAATCGATTCGCATACGCAACTACAACGAGTCCATGGTAGACACGGCTAGGGAAGACGACCTCAACAGGCTAGAAGAAGCCAGGGGTATCGCGACCATCCAGTCAGCACGCTACCTGCAGGGACTCCGCCGATACCACAACAGGAACGTTCGTGGGCGAGCATTCCTAGTCAGCGACCTAGTCTTACGCAAAGTACAGACCACAAAAGATCGACACAAGCGCTCCCCAATCTGGGAAGGGCCTTATGTCATAGCCAAGGTCACTCGGCCCTGCTCATACCGACTAAGGATGGAAGACGGAAGGCTGCTAGAGAACATATGGAACATCGAACAGCTACGTCCCTTTCACACATAGTCGTTTTCTTGTAATTTTTCTCTTTTTACCCTTGACTACCCTCGCCGAGTGATTCCACTCGGGAGACCAGTCGGGGGCTACAATGTACTCTACCTTCGGGTTCTCTTTAACATAATCTACTGCCGACGAGCTCTCTAACTGTCGGTAAATCGAAGTCTGGATGCAGTGGCACATCCGCCCGGCCACACCTCGCTTCCCACCAAACCGAGTAACGCTACGCTAAGCTCCGCGCTAGCTAAGTCTGCTCAGGGGCTGCTGGGACAGGCACACACTAAGAGGATAACTCGACACGTGACAAAGAAACACACCACAGCAGAAGACTCTAAAGCAAATGGCATCAACCTCCACCCGAGGATACATCGACTTTACGTTGGCTAGAGCATGGCTAGATGCTAGCTTCGCTGTCTCTCACAACTTGGCGCTGTGGGCCGCAGGCATCTTCTCCAGCTACTGGACTACCCCGTCTATGCTAACAGAAGAGGAGCCCTGCGCCAATAGTGGCGTCGCCCCGAGCACGTTGAGGGTGACTGTGACGAGTCGGTCCCGAGCCAACTCAACTTCATGGGTCTTGGCCTCGGCAGCCTCCAGCACAGACTTCACCCGGGTCTGTGCCTCTGCTAGCAGCACACAAGTCAGGAGTCACCCGGAAGGGAGGAACGAAGGACGAGGTAAAGAAAAACTTACCCACAAGCTTGACTATGGCGGTTTCCTTGGCTTTCTTGAGCGGAGCACATTCGGCTTCCAACACGGCCTTTGAGGCCAATAGCTGGGAGCGTTCGGCCTCAACCACAACCTTCATAGCCAGCAGCTTGGCGCACTCGGCTTGTAGTCTCGTGTTCGCCTTCTTCAATTCCTTCAAGGCCCCATCTTGATCTGGCAAGAAGGGTAAACTTCAGTCACGTCATAAAAACAACAACTAGAGTCAGATCAGTGCACCTACGATCCGGGCGTGACTTGATACTTGCTCCACGTGGAGATCGGCTATCTCTCCTTAAAGGCGGTCCTCCAAGGCCTTCACGTGTTCTAGGATCTCGTCACGATCCTAACGCAGAGCGTCCATATTCCCCAGCTGTGGATCAAGCGAACGAAGGGCCTCCGACTTTGCCTTCAAGCGTGCCTCGATTCCCTAAACAGCATGACATGAGGTAACGGGATCGCACACTTAGGGTAACGGCCGAAGAACATACCTTCATCAGCTTGACCGATTTCTCGATATACCGCTCGATCTTGGCAATATCCTCCGAGTCGTCTGACAGGTCGATCTTGACCTGCTCGGCGTGGCCCTCTCGGGCCCTCAGAGGGAGCACTACCGGGCCTGTTGCCGTGACCAGATATGAATGGCTAGGGAAGATGAGGAAAAAACAACATTCATCACACCCATTGGCACCTACTATTATGTATCCATGCCTTTCGGTTTAAAGAATGCATGCCCTACTTTTCAGCGTTCTACCCGCATCACGTTAAGTACCAAGGTAGGACGCAATGTTGAGGCATATGTCGATGACCTTGTCGTCAAAACGCGCAACCAAGAGATCTTGCTCTTCGATTTGTCTGAGACTTTTGATAGTCTCCGAACCACGCGCCTAAAGATGAACCGCAAAAAATGCATTTTTGGGGCGCGACTGGCAAGCTCTTAGGGTTCTTGGATTCTACACGTTGCATCAAAGCCAACCCTGAGAAAATCAAGGTGATACAGGAAATGCGACCCCTAGAAATCTTAGAGACGTGCAGTGTGTCACGGGATGCATGGCCGCCCTAAGCTGTTTCATATGGAGACTGGGAGAGCGAGCATTGCCCTGGACTAAATAAGTGGAGCAGGCCTTGGGCAATCTCAAGCAATACCTTTCTTACCCACCCACCCTTGTGGCCCCCAAAGAAGGAGAACCACTTCTCGTATACATAGCGGCGACACCACACGTAATTAGTGCAGCCCTAGTCATGGAACACGAAGGCGTAGTGACTACCCTCGTGACCCCGATGAACCTTACCCTCGAGGTGGAGCAACCCAAGTTAGAGTTGGCACCTTGGAGACCAATGGATCCTTCGGGGCCCGAGAGGTACCTTGCCCTCTTGCCCAGCGGCCTTGGATGACCTGAACCTTTAGGGAGGCCACGCAGGCCCTGAAGGGACAGGAGGCCCGACGGCTCTGGACCCTGTAGAAACCTGCCCTAGGAGCATGGCGGCCAGCAATGGCCCTAGAACCAGCCTCGCAGAAGATAAGCCTAGGACGGAGAAGGTAGAGGATGCCCTCGGGCCAGGCAGAGGCCAATGGCCCCTTGGGGACCCAAGAGGCCTCGGATGCCCCAAACCCTTCGGGAGGCCATAAGGCCCCCGAAGGGACAGGAGGCCCGATGTCTCCGGACCCTGCAAAAAATCACCCGAGGAACAACATAGAGCCCGACCCACTCGGACCTGATGCCCCACATGGTGTAGCACATGCCCTCTCTAAGGGGCAGCGGCCTGTCTACTTCATTTGTGAGGTATTAAGGGATGCCAAAGTTCGTTACCCATAGGCACAAAAGTTGTTGTACACAGTACTTGTGGCCTCACAAAAGCTGCGCCACTACTTCCAGGCGCATCAGGTAACAGTGGTAACATACTACCCCCTCGGAGAAATACTCCATAACTGAGAGGTAATCGGATGGGTGGTAAAGTGGGCCATCGAACTTCGTAGCTCGCCATGCAATCAAAAGCCAATCGCTCTCAGATTTTGTGGTAGAGTGGACACCATCCACTGACCCCGCGCTACCTTTGGAGGCTACGACTGCAGGCTTCGGGGATAGCACAAGTGGAGACTTACAAGCCACACATTGGATAATGCATTTCGATGGCTCCCTCACACTACAGGGGGCTGATGCAGGTGTTGTCCTTACGTCACCAGCTGGTGACGTACTTTGCTATGTGGTACGCCTCGAGTTTCATGCAACCAACAACATGCCAGAATCTGAAGGGCTCCTTGCCGGACTACGAGCGGTGGCGGTAATGGGGGTCTGTCGCCTCCTAATTTTAGCCGAGTCGCATCTAGTTGTCAACCAAGTCTGCCAGGTGTACCAATGCTCCGATCCTCAAATGGCAGCTTACGTCAAGGAAGTATGACATATGCAGTGCCGTTTTGATGGGGTCAACTTCAGCACGTGCCTAGAAAGGATAACAAATCGGCTGATGAGCTCGCCCTCTAAGCACCTTTGAAGAAAGGCTCGCCCAGCCATCGACGAGCCCCAAAAGACCCCAAGAACCACGGACGCCCAAGGTCCTTCGGGACCGATCGGGACCGGAATATCTAGGCAAGTAGCCTATATAGAAGAAATTCAAAGCTACTTACAGTACAAGACAGTGCCAGAAGACCATGAAGAGAACGAGCGGCTCGCTCGGATCTCCAAAAGGTACGCGCTGGTAGAAGGAACCCTCTACCGCCGCGGTACCAATGGGGTCCTCATGAAGTGCATCTCTTAGGCCAAAGGTCTAGAACTCCTGGCCGAGATACATGAAGGCGAGTGTGGCACACACTCAGCTTCCAGAACCTTGGTTGGAAAGGCCTGTCGGCAAGGCTTTTAGTGGACAACCATGCTCCAAGATGTGGCCGATCTTGTGTGGCATTGCTGCGCTTGCCAGTTCCACGCCAAGCAAATTCATCAGCCGACCTACACACTCTAGATGATCCCGATCTCGTGGCCTTTCATAGTCTAGGGGCTGGATATCCTAGGTCCGTGCAGGCTAGCACAAAGGAGGGTTTATATAACTTTATGTCGCCATCAACAAATTCACCAAGTGGCCCGAAGCTTACATGGTCAGGGAAATCGACAACCATTTGGCCGTCCGCTTCACCAAGGGGATCACAGCTCGGTTTTGTGTGCCCAACCGTATCATTACAGACAATTGGACACAATTTACCACTGAGTTGAACAACCCCTAGCCGGGCGATGGGAGAAACTCACTTTCATGGTGTATAGGGCGAAAGCTGTCCTCGCATCAGAGCTAACTTTAGGTCACTTGGGGCTACAATGTACGGAAGTGCTACAATGTATGCGCAAGTTGATCAAGATCAACTAAGGCGTGACAACCTCGACCATCTTGAGGAAAGAAGGTGGCACGTTACTATGTGCGGCCTGATACGAGCAAAGCCTGCGTCGCTACCACCAGTGCAACGTCCGGCCTCGATCGCTCTAGGTCAATTTCCTCGTCCAACGACGTGTCCAGACATGCATAGGACTGAGCATGTTATCCCCCATGTGGGAAGGACCCTTCAGAGTAATCGAGATACCACGGCCAGGCGTGGTTAGGCTGGTCACGGAAGAAGGCACATCGTTGCCAAACCAATGGAACATAACACACCTACGCAAGTTTTACCCGTAAGCCGCAATGGTGTAATACATAAAGAGCTTAGACCAATACGTGGTCCCCCTCGAGCACCACAAATTCGCCGTGGCCTCCCATCTATTTTGCATCTAAAAAATTAAGCATTTTCTCAATCACTGTTTTTTCAATATTTCGGTGTGTTTGACTCTGTTTACTATTACATCTCCCTGACCATTTTGTTGCATTCCCCCAAGTAAAAAGGCTAAGTGGCTCATATCGCACCCCCCGATCCCGCTCACACCTATGGCCGAGTAAAGAGCCCGACACGCAAGCTGTGCCTCGAGGCGCACCGACGCCTGGATGCTCGGAAGGGCATCAATGTCATCCTGACCGCCCTCAGGCCACTCCCGACAACTAGCCTTGGTAAATCGCTGTCCCTCGAAAGGACCCAGAAAGCCAAGCATCGGGCCGTGGGCAGCGATCGAGCCTAAGTCCGTCCAGGGATGAACGCATGAAAAGGACGGGGAATGCAATAAGATGAACATAACTTGTCTAACGAGCATAAGATTTGTCGATGCAGTTGTCACACCCGGAGTTTTGTCCGAAGCCTAAATTCGTAAAGAAAATTCGTAAATAATAATTGGCTTAATCAACTCAGGAAAAATTGAGGTTCGCAAATCGGTAAACTGGATTTAAACTCAAATTGAAGAAGTATAAAATTTGGCCAAACAAACTAATTTAAAATTCGGCACGGGTCGGCCCAGCCGAGTCCTTCACGGGCCGGCCCAGCCGAGTCGGCCCACCTCTCCCTCCAGGCCGGCCCAGCCGAGCCAGCCTTTCCCACCGCATGCGCCTCCCTCCACCTGGGCCGGGTCGCCTCGGCCCAGCCTCCGTGCCCGCTCGCCCGCGCCGCCGAAGTCCGGCCTCCCTCCCCGCGCCGGTAGAACCGAGTCCGCCTCCGCCCCACCTTCGCCGTGCTGCCACAGTGGCCGCCGCAACCGCCGCCGCTGACTCCGCCTCGTCACTGACTCAGTCTCCAACTACCTCACCGCCCTAGCGGGCACCACCTTCCCCTATAAATCCCCCTCTCCCGAGCGCCGCCGCCGCTTTTCCCTGTCCGACCCGAGCCGCCGCCGTGCCGCATCACTTTGCCGCTGCAGTTGATCTCGCCGCTTGCGCCTTGCCACCCTCACTGCCGGCTATCACCCCGTGTCCCGCTGTCTCGCCGACCTTCCGCCGCCCCTGTCGCCACCGGAGGACACCCGAACGCCCTCGCGCCTCTTCCTCCCCTCCGCCACTGCGCCCGACCTCCTCACCGCCGCTGAGCCATCTCCGCCGCCACCGCCGATCGACCGCGCCACCGGCCGTCATCACCTGTCTCGGGTCCTCAACGACTTGCTACCTCCTCCCGTCGCCGCCGGTGAGCCATCCTCTCCTCTCTCCCTCTCTTTTTCCGTCACCGCCGGGTCTCCTCGCACCGCGCCGTCGCCGGGTGCGGTGCGCTGCCGGCGCTCGCCGCCACATCTCAGCCCGACGTCGCCGTCGCCGTGCGGTCGCCAAGCCGCCGCTACCGGTGTCCACCATCGTCTCCACGTCCCGTGCGCCGTCGCCATCGCCCCGACACCGTGCGCCGCCGCCCGTTGCCTTGCGCCAGCCGTCGCCGTCATCGCCCTCCCGACGCTGACCGTCACCGTCGGTTGCCACCGTCGGCTGAGCACCCACTCCCCACTTCCCTGCTCTCCTCTCTGACCGACGGGCCCCACCCGTCGGCCTCACCCTCTCTCCCTCGCCCAGTGGCCCACCTGGCAGCCGCCCGCCCCTCTCCCTCTCTCTCCTCCCCCGAGCCCGCTTGCCAGCCTCTCTCCCTCCCTCTCACCCACCGACAGGTGGCCCCCACCTGTCAGCCGTCAGCACCTCTTCTCTCCTCCGCTGACGTCAGCAGCACTATTAATTGCACAATAATTGATTTAGGACTTTTCTGTTTAGTTTAAAAACCCAGAAAACTTCTAAAATTCATAAGTAGTTCATCTAGTGTCCGTTTAGGTCCATTCAAATTTCATTAAATGCATAAAATTGTCAAGAATCCATTAAAAATACTTTCTTTTACTGTTTCAGTAGAGTTTGTGCGTGTTTTATTTATTTTTGTGCTTTGTCGCTTAGATTCAGACCCCACTGAAGAGCCGATTTACTTCGAGATCGTCGCCGAAGTACCCCAGGGGCCAGAGCAAGGCAAGTGGCACTCATCTTTGATCATATTGAACCCATTGTTGCAAATTTCCTACTTTATTTATTCAAATATGCATTGTTTTAATTAAAGTATTTACTCTATTTATTTTTCGGGTAATCCTTATTATTATGCCGTTGTTCATCCAACTTTATCCATGCTAGACCAAGGGTAACTTTCTTAGAGTTAGGCCTAGGTTAATGCTTAGCCGTGCTTAGAACAAGTAGCTCATGGGATCACATTTAATCATGCTTAGTTCTGAATAGCTGTAATAATGATCCATTACCCGATTCGGGTTAATGTCAACTAAAATATTGATAATGGTGAGCTGTGGGTGCATGGTTTTGAGAGTCGCACCCATGGCAATTAAGGACCGGTTCACGGAAAACCCTGGAAGTAATTCAGTGCTAACCACATGCCGAAATGGGTAAGGTGGGATTTGAAGCATGGCTTCGAACTATTTGACGTACCAACGCAAGGGTAGGTGTGATGGAGTATGGACGGGTAATCGTGGTGTAACGAAAGCCTCTGCTGCTTCCGGATCTACCAAGGCACAAGAGAGGACTGCCCGACTTGGTGTAAAGGAGAGGGTGAAACCTGAAGTGCGGTGCGATTAAATAGGGAGGGTTATGTGACGGGTCCTATCACGGTCTCCTTTCCGTTATACCATGGTGGTATGTCGGCGCATGTTCAAGTGTAGTGGAGTCGTGTCTTGTGGGTACAGTAGTACACCTCTGATCAGAGTATAACCTATTCGAATAACCGTGCCCACGGTTACGGGAGAACTCCCAGCTTCACTGTTATTAGTGAACCTTTAAAGACCTGAGTAAACTGGTTTTCACTTGGGACTACTGCAACGTGGTGTAACGTTGAGTAGTGGTTGGGCCTGTTGCAACGTGGTGTAACGTTGGACAGTGTTGTGGTATTTTACAACTGTAATTTACTTATCCTTTAATGTATTTAATTACCTTTATTTGGTTTATTCTTTGTTATTTATTTAAGTGCTGCTTTATTGCAACAAACCCTAAGCCTGTCTTTGATGATCTTTATGCATCATTTATTACCCTCTTTTCCGTGTTACTTGTTGAGTACGGTGGTTTGTACTCAGCCTTGCTCAATTTCCCCCTCTAGAGCTAGAAGTTGAGTCCGATGGAGGTGACTCTCAGGAGTGAGCTGGTCTGCCGTCGAAGCTTTGCCTGTGGACTGGAGCCGTACCCGCTGGAGCTAGTCTACCTTTCTTTCCGCTGCATTTTCGTTAGAATAAGTGTTATTTTCAGTTGTTTCTAAGAACGATGGTTATGTAATCAACATTGTCTTTTTGTGTACCCTGGCTGGTCCTGGACAGGGATTTTAATACACAATTAAGTTTAGAAATTTGTGTGAGGAATTTCTTGGCATGACAGCAGGGAAAACCAAACTGGGAATTAAGCAAATGTGGTTGTGAACGGCCACATCGAATTCTGAGTTCACAGATATCATAACAAATAAGCAAATTAACTGTAAAGGTAAATGCAGCCAGGAGCAGTGGAGGCGCTAAGTGTTAGGGGCGTCAAGGTCGCAGTCCATCCATCGGTACTAATCGTGGTCGATATCACCGCTGCTACCGGTGGACTCTGGCTCGGACCCTTCGTTCGGAGACCCCAAGGAAAACATCAGTGCCGTCCCTCCAAAGCCAATGACGATCTCGCTTGCGGCATCCTCCACGGTGTTGCAAGCTGCCACAACATCAGCACAGACAGAGAAGTTGTCCAGAGGGATGAAGGGGTCGAAGTCCGGGATGCGGACCGAGAGGCTCATCAAGATCAACTCGGCCACCTATCGCGTCAGGTCCTTCGACGACCATTGTGCCATCACGGAGACAGCGGCCGGAATGGCTCCTAGCCCCTCGGCCAGCTGGTCTAGGTGACAGGAGTACCATCCCAGGTACAGCTTGTCGAGGACATCTGGGGTGATGGTTCTCGCCCCTGACGCCCGCGTGGCCTCCACCACACGATCGACGGATGCGGCGATCATCGGCAGACTGCTCTCTAGCTTCAGCCATAGCGAGCCGATGGTAGCCTTCTGCTCCAGGAGAACGGCATCCTGATCGCGCCATGGGTCGGTGATGACGAGTCACCAGACCGCCATGTAGCAGAGCCAGCAGCCTCTTGGAGGGCGCGCCCCCGCGCGTCCAGCTCCAGCTATCGGTGCTCGAGGTAGCCCACCTCCTGCACCCACCCTCAAGGTCATGCCGACGGCGGTCCTCCTCGACATGCAGCTCCCACACGGCCTCTAGCTACCGCTGCTCCCGCTCAACAATGGCCTTCTCGTGGCTAGCGAGTCGTCCAAGGAACGGCGATCTCCCGGTGGGGCGCCTCTTGCTGCCCTTCGGCAAGGGCCTCCTCGTGGCCGCGAGTGGCCCTCTCGGCCGCAGTGAGGGCCTGATCCCTCTCGGCTAGGGCTGCCTCGTGCGGCGCCAAGGAGGACTCCCACCGGGCCATCTCCTCCCACTCCTCTGCCAGGGCCAGCTCCTGCTGTTGCAGCTAGCCCTCAAAGTCAGTGGCGGCGGCTTTAGCACGGCTTAGCGCGTCATCACGCAGACAGAGCTCGTGCTCCCGCTGATCCACTGCCCCAAGCCGGGCCTTGATCATCGCCAGCGCCCGCTCCCGCGCCTCAACAGTGGCCTCGGCTCGTCATGCAGCCTCCTCTGACGAGCGGTGAGAGGAGAGCAGCTGCTGCTTCCCCGGCTCTAGCAGGATGACAGCCACCCCGGAGGCTTGTGTAGGTCCTCGATTTCACTAATCGGTAACCTTCTTTGTTTATCGGTACCAATCCCTGGATCAGTAGTTGGTACACACATACAAAGTTGGATCATCACATATCATGACAAAAAGATAAGGTTGAAAGGGTTTAATTACGAACCTTTGGGAACAGCAATAGCGAAAGCGAAAGGGAACAGGAGGGCACGGCTAACACGACACAGGCAGCGATTGGGAGACAAGAACCGCTAGACGACCGCGGACGCGTGGATAGGGCAGAAACGCGGCACACGGGCGAGCACGAGCGCGGGTGGTAAGGTGTGGCGCATGGGCATGGCGGCGGATCACCGGCCCGTGTCGGCCTAGCGGCGACGCGCTGGCGCAGTATGCCAGGGACGGCAAGTGCGCAAGCGAGGTGGCGGGGTGCGCCGCTGCGGCAGCAAGGCCGAGCGGCAGGCAAAGGTGGAGGCAGGGACGCGGGCGCTAGCGCCACAGCGCGAGGTGGCGTGGAGCACCTCGAGCGCGGCCGCGACAACAGCGGGGCGGCTGGTGGCTCAGTCCGGCATTGAGACGCGAGGGAGAGGCGGGCGCGGGAGGATGGAGACGCCTCCGACAGGTGGGCCCCACCTGTCGGCGGCCGAGGGGGAGGGGGAGGTGAGCCGGACCTCGGGCACGGGTGTTGGGCTGCTGCCTGGCTCGTCCTCCTAGGCGGGAAAGGGAGAGAAGAAGAGGAGAGTGGGGCGAGCTGGGCCAGCCTAGGAGAAAGGAGGAGGAAAGGAGGGAGTGGACTGGGTGGCTAGGCCGGTGGCCCGCTGGCTAGAGGAGAGGAAGGTAAAGGGGACTTCAAGCACGGTTGGGCCACGGCTCGGGAGAATCGTGAACAAATAACGTATTCGCATAATAGGAGCAAACGTGCACGAATCAGAGATTCGCACAACGAATCAGATTCGAAACGTGAAACCGTGAACTGTTAGCAGAACAACGGCAGGAAATAACGATCCGTTAAATCAAGATTTAACGACTCGCTAAACCGGAAACTAAACGACTTTAACGTAAAACCAATCTACGTACGAAGTTAAAGTCCGCACTGTACATCAATCTCCCGTTAGCTAATAGATTAGAAAATCTAAGCAATTACACGATAGATCAATAATAGATTGATTCACATGAGTAAAACGTACGCGAACTTGAGATTTGTTGGAGAGATCAGCGACGGATTGCTGCTGTTCGTCGCTGTTTGGCTAGGAAACCTAAACAATTAAACGGTATATTAATTTAGATTGATTCGACAGAATAAAATATATGCGAACCTGAGATTCAGTGGCGAAAAACCGATCGGGGCTGCTGCGAATAGGGATGTAGCAGGGCGCCGGCAGCTTGCTACTAGGACAGGGGTGGCAGGAGGCGGCTCGAGGAGTACGGGAAAGGGAGACGGGGAAAAGAGGCAAGGCTCTAGGGGGTATTTATAGGGGAGAGCTAGAGATAAATCTAGTTATCCATCTCCTATTAAAAAGGAATAGATAAGGTTTCAAAGAGATAAAAATAGAGTCCAAATAGATTGAGATTGATTTTATCGTGAGAGAGGAGGAGATGGGGGAGGAGGATGTGCGGCACTAGGGGGAAGGTGGGGGATCGCACCATCCTGGGAGGGATGAGGAGATCACATAGGAAGGGAGAGGCAGACGAGTTCGGCCAGGGAGGAAAAAGAAAGGAAAAGAGAAAAGGAAAAGGGAAAAAGAAAAGAAAAAGGAAGAAGAAAAAAAAAGAAATTGCCTCCAATTTTGGCGATTTTTATTAAGTTGATTTAAGCAAATTTTATTGGCTGCAATTCAAATATAAATCCCCTTAATAATTTAAAATGCTTTCGGGACATTTTAGAACATTTCGAAAAGCTTCCAATTAATTCAATTAATTTGCATAGGGTTTTCTCTTAAACTTTAATTAACAAATTATTTTCAATTCATTATTTAATTGAGTTTTAGCTAGGTTAAACTCAGGGCGTGACATAAAGTGAATGTGGTTGCAGATGCTTTAAGCCCGAAGAACTATTGTAGTGCCTCTGTGTCAATGGAGGTGTGTGAACAGTTGCAAGAGGAGTTTGAATGAATAAATTTGGGATTAGTCGAAGAAGGTTTTGTGGTAGCCCTAGAGGCACAGCCAACATTGGTGGATTAAGTTCGTCAGTCCCAAGCAAACGATCCAAAAATAGCAGAACTAAAGAAGAAGATGCGAGTTGGTAAGGCTCGAGACTTTTCAGAAGACGAACATGGAACAATCTGGATGGCAAATAGGTTGTGTGTGCCTGATAATAAGGAGATAAAGGAATTGATAGTTCAAGAAGCTCATCAAACTCAGTATTCTATTCATCCCGGGAGTACAAAAATGTATCGAGATCTGAAAGAAAAGTTCTGGTGGGTCAGTATGAAGAGAGAAATTGCAGAATGGGTCGCCTTGTGCGATGTTTGTTAATGAGTCAAAGCAGAACACCAAAGACCAGCAGGACTGTTACAGCCTCTCCAGATTTCGGAATGGAAATGGGAAGAAATCGGGATGGATTTCATCACCAGTTTGCCAAGGACCTCTGCCGGTCACGACTCGATTTGGGTAATCATGGATCCATTGACGAAAGTCGCTCATTTCATACCATTTTGAGGAAAGCGCGCCACGTAGGGGAAGCTACTCCGAGGTCTTCGACGAGATCAATGGACCCAAATTCGAAGATCATGAAGACAAAGTTTGTCTCGGGGCAAACCTTCAAGTTTGGCGGCATTAGATTCCTCATTGATCAGGGTGGCGCGTCTCCTAGATGTGTTCAGATACATCTGGGCCTGAGGAGGAAGTGTACCGCTTCGGACCGGACAACTCGGCGCTGCTTCAAGATGAGATCCAATCTAGATCTCACCACACCGAGCTGCAGCCTCCTGAGTCGGCACTTCCACCGCTCGGGATCAAGGTCATTGCAAAGCCAACTACTCAAGTCGCCGCATCAAACACATGCAGCAGCTCGGGAAGCTTCGTTCCGCCCAGAGGGGTCTTCACCATCACTCGGGCAATGTCACGCCTAGAAATTCCTCACACGAATTTCTGAACTTAATTGTGTATTAAGTCCCTGTCCAGGACCAGCCAGGGTACACAAAAAGACAATGTTGATTACATAACCATCGTTCTTAGAAACAACTGAAAATAACACTTATTCTAACGAAAATGCAGCGGAAAGAAAAAGGTAGACTAGCTCCAGCCGGTACGGCTCTAGTCCACAGGCAAAGCTTCGACGGCGAACAGCTCACTCCTGAGAGGCACCTCCATCGGACTCTACTTCCAGCTCTGGGGTGGGAAAGTTAAGCAAGGCTCAGTACAAACCACTAATCACAGTGAAGCTGGGAGCTCGCCCGTAACCGTGGGCATGGCTATTCGAATAGTTTATACTCTGATCAGAGGTGCACTACTGTACCCACAAGACACGACTCCACTACACTTGAACGTGCGCCGACATACCACCATGGTATACCGGAAAGGAGACCATGATAGGACCCGTCACATAACCCTCCCTATTTAATCGCACCACACTTTAGGTTTCACCCCCTCCTTTACACCAAGTCGGGCAGTCCCCTCTTGTGCCTTGGTAGATCCGGAAGCAGCAGAGGCTTTCATTACACCATGATTGCCCATCCATACTCCATCACGCCTACCCTTGCCTCGGTACGTCAAATAGTTCGAAGTCATGCTCCAAATCCCACCTTACCCATTTCAGCATGTGGTTAGCACTTAATTACTTCCAGGGTTTCCCGTGAACCGGTCCTTAATTGCCATGGGTGCGACTCTCAAAACCATGCACCCATAGCCCACCATTATCAATATTTTAGTCGACATTAGCCCGAACCGGGTAATGAAGCATTATCTCAGCTATTCAGAACTAAGCATGATTATATGTGATCCCATGAGCTATTTGTTCTAAGCACGGCTAAGCATTTACCTAAGCCTAACTCTAATCAAGTTACCCCTGGTCCAGCATGGATAAAGTTGGATAATCAACGGCATAATAATAAGGTTTACCCAAAAATAACATATAGTAAATACTTTAATTAAAACAACGCATATTTGAAAAAATAAAGCGGGGAATTCGCAATAATGGGTTCAATATGATCAAATATGAGTGTCACTTGCCTTGCTCTGGCCCTTGGGGAACTTCGGCGACAATCTCGAAGTAAACCGGCTCTTCAGCGGGGTCCGAATCTAGGCGACAAAGCACAAAAATAAATAAAACAGGCACAAACTCTACTGAAAGAGCAAAAGAAACTATTTTTAATGGATTCTTGACAATTTTATAAATTTAATGAAATTTGAATGGACCTAAACGGAGACTAGATGAATTACTCATGAATTTTAGAAGTTCTCTGGGTTTTTTAGCTAAACAGAAAAGTCCTAAATCAATTATTGCGCAATTAATGGGGCTGCTGACGTCAGCGAGGAGAGAGGAGGCGCTGACGAGTGGGGACCACTTGTCGGTGGGAGAGAGGGGTGAGGAGAGACTGACTAGTGGGTCCCATGGGAGGAGAGAGGGAGGAGGGCGCGGGGTGACGGCTGACGGGTGGGCCCCGTCGGTCGGCGAGAGGGGAAACAGAGAGGGGAAACAGAGAGGGGAGCAGCGGCTCGGGCGGACAGCGGCGGCGACGGCGGCGACGGCGCGACGGCGACGGCACGGGACGAGGCGGCGGCGCACGCGGCGCAACCGGGCAAAGCAGCGGCGACGGGCTGGCGTGGTGACGACGAGGGAGCGACGAGCACGGGCACGGATGGGCGCGGGTGGCGGCGGCTTGACGACGGCGTCGCGAAGGCAACGACGACGGCAGCGGGCGCCGGCGATGACGAGCTCCGCACACGTCTAGCGACGGCATGCGGCTCGGCGGAGGTCGGCCGGGAAGGGAGAGAGAGGGGAGGAGGACGGAGACGCTCACTGGCGGCGGCGACCATGCGGACGAATCGGCGAGATCAAATGGCGACGTGGGTAGGAGCGGAAGATCAGCGACGGCGGCGGAGATCGGGTGGCGGCGGTGAGTAGGCCGGGCGCGACGGCGACCGGGTGGCGAAGGAATGCGCGGCGCTGGGGATGTTCACCGGTGACGACGGGGGCGGCAACCAGTCGGCGACGGCGGCGCGGAGTCGGTGACGCGGCTGGACGACGGTGATGGCGTCCGGTAGCGAGATCGAACTGCGGCGGCGAACGGCGACGCGCGACGGCGACTTGGGCTGAGAGGGAAAGTGGGCGACGGCGCGCGACGGCTCAGGATTTATAGGGTGGCGGCGCCGGCTAGGGCGGGGCGGAGGTTGGAGACCGAGACGGGCGCGGCGAGGTCTCGGCGGCGGCGGTTGCGGCGACGGCGCGGACTCGGACTCGGCGCGGCGCGGCGCGGCGCGGGCGCGCGAGTTGGCGAAGCTTGGTCGCTGACAGGTGGGCCCCACCTGTCAGTGACACGGGGGAGGAGGGAGGCGGCGCGGACTACGCGGCGCGGGCGAGCGAGCGAGCTGGGCCGAGGCAGCGGCCCAGGCAGAGGCGCGCGCGGGGAGGTGGCCGGAGGCCGGTCGGCTAGGCCGGCCGAGGGGAAATGGGCCGGCTCGGCTGGGCCGGCCCGGGAAGGAGGAGACGAAAAAGAAAAAGGAAAAAGAAAAGGAAGGGAGGAAAATTGGACTTCGGCCCAATTTGAGAAGGAAGGGAAAAAAGAAAGGAAAAAGGAGGGAAAAAGGACGTGTGCGGAGCTCGTCATCGCCGCCGCCCGCTGCCGTCGTCGTCACCTTCGCGACGCCGTCGTCAAGCCGCCGCCGCCCGCGCCCATCCGTGCCCGCGCTCGTTGCTCGCTCATCGTCGCCGCGCCAGCCCGTCGCCGCTGCTTTGCCCGGTTCCGCCGCGGGCGCCGCTTCCTCGGTCGTGCGCCACGTGCCTCGCCGGACGCCGGTCGTCGCCGTCGCGCCGTCGTCACCGTGCACCGCCGTTCGCCCGAGCCGCTCCCCGCTCCCCTCTCTGTTTCCCCTCTCGCCGACCGACGGGGCCCACCCGTCAGCCGTCACCCCACGCCCTCCTCCCTCTCTCCTCCCGTGGGACCCACTCGTCAGCCTCTCGTCCTTCCCTCTCTCCTCTCTCCTCAGCTCTCGACAAGTGGACCCCACCCGTCAGCGCCTCCTCTCTCCTCGCTGACGTCAGCAGGCCCATTAATTGCGCAATAATTGATTTAGGACTTTTCTGTTTAGCTTAAAAACCCAGAAAACTTCTAAAATTCATAAGTAATTCATCTAGTCTCCGTTTAAGTCCATTCAAATTTCATTAAATTCATAAAATTGTCAAGAATCCATTAAAAAATATTTTCTTTTGCTGTTTCAGTAGAGTTTGTGCCTGTTTTATTTATTTTTGCGCTTTGTCGCTTAGATTCAGACCCCGCCGAAGAGCCGGTTTACTTCGAGATCGTCGCCGAAGTTCCCCAGGGACCAGAGCAAGGCAAGTGACACTCATCTTTGATCATATTGAACCCAGTATTGCAAATTCCGCGCTTTATTTATTCAAATATGCATTGTTTTAATTAAAGTGTTTATTGTATTTATTTTCTTCGGGTAAACCTTAGTATTATGCCGTTGATTATCCAACTTTATCCATGCTGGACTAGGGGTAATTTGATTAGAGTTAGGCTCAGGTTAATGCTTAGCCCTGCTTAGAACAAATAGCTCATGGGATCACATTTAATCATGCTTAGTTCTGAATAGCTGAGATAATGATCCATTACCCGGTTCGGGTTAATGTCAACTAAAATATTGATAATGGTGGGCTGTGGGTGTATGGTTTTGAGAGTCGCACCCATGGCAATTAAGGACCGGTTCACGGGAAACCCTGGAAGTAATAAAGTGCTAACCACATGCCGAAATTGGTAAGGTGGGATTTGAAGCATGGCTTCGAACTATTTAAGGTACCAACGCAAGGGTAGGTGTGATGGAGTATGGACGGGCTATCGTGGTGTAACGAAAGCCTCTGCTGCTTCCGGATCTACCAAGGCACAAGAGGGGACTGCCCGACTTGGTGTAAAGGAGGGGGTGAAACCTAAAGTGTGGTGCGATTAAATAGGGAGGGTTATGTGACGGGTCCTATCACGGTCTCCTTTCCGGTATACCATGGTGGTATGTCGGTGCACGTTCAAGTGTAGTGGAGTCGTGTCTTGTGGGTACAGTAGTACACCTCTGATCAGAGTATAAACTATTCGAATAGCCGTGCTCACGGTTACGAGCGAGCTCCCAACTTCACTGTGATTAGTGAACCTTTAACAACTTGAGCAAATTGGTTCTCACTCGGGACTACTGCAACGTGGTGTAACGTTGAGTAGCGGTTGGGCCTATTGCAACGTGGTGTAACGTTGGACAGTGTTGTGGTATTTTACAACTGTTATGTACTTATGCTTTACCGTATTCAATTATCTTTATTCTTTTTAATCTTTGTTATTTGTTTAACTGCTGCTTTATTGCAACTAACCCTAGTCCGTCCTTGATAATTCCTATGCATCATTTATTGCTCTCTTGTCCGTGTCACTTGTTGAGTACGGTGGTTTGTACTCAGCCTTGCTTAACTTTCCCCTCCCCTAGAGCTAGAAGTTGAGTCCGATGGAGGTGCCTCTCAGGAGTGAGCTGTTCTGTCGTCGAAGCTTTGCCTGTGGACTGGAGCCGTACCCGCTGGAGCTAGTCTACCTTTTTCTTTCCGCTGCATTTCTGCTAGAATAAGTGTAATTTTTAGTTGCTTCTAAGAACGATGGTTATGTAATCAACGTTGTCTTTTTGTGTACCCTGGCTGGTCCTGGACAGGGATTTAATACACAATTAAGTTCAGAAATTCGTATGAGGAATTTCTGGGCGTGACAACTATCTACCAGTCGCTTTGGATGACTCGGCTAGACATTAGTTGTTGGGGATCCCCAAACATTCTATTGACTCGTCCTAGGCAGAACTCCGCAATTGGTTCATAGCCAACTTTCAGGGCACTTACGATAGGCCACGACCCAAATACGACCTATACCAGGTCTAACAGAAGAAGAACGAATCTTTTTGGGCTATGTCAAACGATTCTCTGAGGTTCGCAATTCCATCCCCGACGTCAAGGATGATATGGTCATCGCCACCTTTCGCAAAGGCGTGAAAGATGAGTCATTCATTGCGAAATTCACTCATAAAGAGCCAACTACGGTCAAGGATCTCTTTGACATGGCTAACTCCTATGTCGCATCGGCAGAGGCAGTCTCTGCATCTTGTTCCGACCGGCACAACGACTCGGATGACAAGAATCAGGAAAGTTAAATCTACTGCTCATGAGCTCTTCATCTGTTTACTAGATCGACGTCTGGATGCGGTTATACGACTTCATGGCTACACCCTACTTACTGTACCGAACCAGGTAAACGACGCTACGCTCCGCGCTGGCTAAGTCTGCCCGGGTGCTGTCGGGATGGCACACGCTGCGAAGCCAACTCATCTCACGACTAAGAAACATACAACAGTAAAAGACTACTAGCAAACAGATTAACACCAAGCATGATTGAAGTTCGCCGAGTGATCAAGATGAAACGAGTGGTCACCGATGACCCTAGTTTCCACTAGAAGGCCGTAGGTTCTTCATCAACTTCATCACCACCGAGATCATCGTCGTCAAATGGAGATCTCTTCACCAAGTCGGCCACAACCGACTTTATCCTCACCGAGTGGTGATCCCATCACCACATCGAGTGCATGCACCGCCACCATGTTGGACACATCAACTTCGTCGCCGCTAAGTGGTTGTCACGCCCAGAAATTTACACCAAATTTCTGAACAATAGCATGTATTAAATCTCGGTCCAGGCATCAGCCCGAGTACACACTATGACAAATTAATACACAGTTCCACGGCTTAAAAACAAATAAAAACAATTATCTATCGAAATGCAGCGGAAAAGGAAAACAAACTAAACCATCTAATCTTCAGCTTCAGCTGGCGAAGACGGCTCCACACCACAGGCACTCTCGACGGCGGACTGAACCTTACTTCAACCTTCGGAACAACCTTCTGACTCAGGCTCTGGCACTTGCTCTGGTGGGGGAAAAATTAAGCAAGGCTGAGTACAAACCACCGTACTCAACAAGTAACACCCAAGAGAGGAAGAATAATGAATGCAATAGGGTACAAGGAATAGGCTAAGGTTAAATTGCACAAAAGCTGCGGTAATTTAGCAAAACAGTAGATAAACTAAAAGACTGAAATAAAAGTAAAGTAACTTTTAAAAAAAAAATCAACCACTGTCCAACGTTACACCACGTTGCAACAGGCCCAGACCGCTGTCGAACGTTACACCACGTAGCGACAGGGTCAACCCTCTGTCCAACGTTAAACCACGTTGCGACAGACCCAAACCACTGCCAACGTTACACCACATTGCGCAGGGTCAAACCAGTTCCAAGATTAATAAAATTATTAAAGAGGTTCAACTAATCCCAGTGAGTCTGTCAGTTCGCCCAATAACCGCGGGCACGGCTATTCGAATAGTTTTACTCTGCAGAGGTGTACAACTTTACCCACAAGACATGGCTGCCAAGCATGTTACCATGCCCCAACGTATCACCACGATACCTCAGTACGGAAACCATGATAAGACCTTTCACCTAACCCTCCCTAGACAATCGCACCACACTTCAGGTTTCACCCCCTCCTTTACACCAAGTCGGGCAGTCCCCTCTTGTGCCTTGGTAGATCCGGAAGCAGGAGAAGCTTTCGTTACACCACGATTGCCCGTCCATACTCCATCACGCCTACCCTTGCCTGGGTACGTCGAATAGGGACAAGCTAGATTACGAGTCTCACCGTTGCCCATTCTGGCTTGTGGTTAGTACGTGTAAGACCTTCAGGGTTTCCTGAGAACCGGTCCTTAACTGCCATGGGCACGACTCTCAAAACCATGCACCCACAGCCCACCATAAGCAATATTTTAGTTGTATTAATCCACCTCGGGAAATGAATAATGATAACAACCATTGAAGGTGTACCAAAGTGCAACAATAATTAAATAATAATTGGTGAGCTAGTTGAACTAAGCATGGCTAAGCATTGACTAACCCTAATTCTAGTCAAATTAACCCTGGGATGACAATAATGGTGAATGGGGATCAACGGGTATAGAGGTAATTGCCCAATAGATAAATAAAGTAAATACATTTGAATACAATGCATGTTTGAATGTAAAAGCGGGGAATTTTATAATCATAGGTTCAATATGATCAAAGAAGGGTGCCACTTGCCTTGCTTAGACCCACGAGGAACTTCGGCGACGACTTCGAGAACGAACGGCGCTGCGACGGGGTCAAAACCTACGACAAACAAGGCAAAACAAACAAAACAGGCTATAAAACTACTGAAACAGAGAAAGAAACTATTTTTAATGGATTCTTGGCATTTTTCTGGATTTAATGAAACTTGAATGGACCTAAACGGAGACTAGATGAATTACTTATGAATTTTAGAAGTTTTCTGGGTTTTTTAGCTAAACAGAAAAGTCCTAAATCAATTATTGCGCAATTAATGGGGCTGCTGACGTCAGCGAGGAGAGAGGAGCTGACGGCTGACAGGTGGGGACCACCTGTCGGTGAGAGAGAGGGGGAGGTGGGCGGCTGACACGCGGGCCCGGGGAGGAGAGAGAGGAAGGGGCTGGCGGGGTGGCGGCTGACGGGTGGGACCCGTCGGTCGGCGACCGTGAAACAGAGAGGAGGGGAGCCGGGTCTGGCCGGGAGAGGGAGAGGGGCGGCGACGTCCGACGGCGATGGACGGCGACCGGCAGAGGACGGCGCCCGGCGACGAGCGGCGCGAACCGGCGGGCGGCGGCGAACGGCGACGGCAGCCGGGAAGCGGGAACATCGGCGTGCGAGCAGCGGCGGCGGGAGCGGCGGCGACGGCGAGGGCCGAGGAGGAAAGGGGAGGTGGCGATGGCGATGACCGGCGGCACGAGGGCATCGACGTCGGCGACACCGACCGGCGACCGAAGCGCGACGACGGCGTCGGCGAGGAGGAGGCAGAGACCGCGGCGGGGTGGCGCGGCTCGGAGCGGCGGCGGAGCAGAGCGGAGGGAGAGGGTGGCTGAGCGGCGGCGGAGCGGAGCGGCCAAGTGGCAGCGATAGAGGAGAGGAGAGACGGCCTCGACGGCGGCGCGGGGACAGCGACGGCCGGCGACGGCTCGACAGCAGAGCGGCGGTTGGTGGTCAGCGGAGGCGAAGGTGGTGACGAGAACGGCGACGACGGGTCGGCGCGGACGAAGACGGCAGGTGGAGGGCGACGGCGGGCGCAGGCAGCGAAGGCTTGGTGGCCGTGCGACGATGGTGACGAAGGGCGGAGATGCAACGGCGAGCACCGGCAGCGCCCGACACCAAACGACGGCTCGCGGGATCGGGTGGCGGCGGAGGACGTCGGCCGACGGCGAGCGGCGGGGCGCACTTGCGGTCGCACGAAGAAACAGAGGAAGGGAGGAGAGCGGGCTCACCGGGGTGGCGCGGCGACGACGGCCGATGCGATGAGATCGGTCGGTGCCGGGCGACGGTGGCGCGACGGCGCTGCGGAGCGGCGGCGCAACCGGATGCGGCCAGAGGAGCTAGGCGGGAGCACGAGGGAGGAGTGGGGTGGAGTCGGCCAGGCAGCGACGCAGCTTGGCGGCTGAGCGGCGGACGCGACCGGAGCGGCGGCGCAACCGGAGCAGTGGCGCACGGTGACGATGGCGAACGGCACGGCAACAACGGCGTGACGGCGACGACGAGAAGGCGACAAGCGGGTGACGCGGCGGACGGGACAAAGGGGCGGCGACGAAGCTCGGCGACCACCGGTGGCGACGAGGGCCGGCGGAAGGTCGGCGAGGACGAGGCGGAGGTGGTGACGCGGGTGGGCGGCGACGTCCAACGGCCGACGGGGAAAACGGCGGCTGACGGCGACGGAGGGAAGCTTCGGCGGAGAGGGGGAAAGTGGCGGCGGGGCGGCGGCGCGAGGATTTTATAGATGGTGGCGCCGGCTAGGGCGGAGCGGCCGGTGGAGACCGAGTCGACGACGCGGCGAACTCGGCGGCGGGAGTTGCGTTGGCGGCGCGAGCGGAGGACTCGGGGCGGCGGCGGACTCGGCCGGCGCGGCGCGGCGCGGAGGCGGGGGCGCTGGCGAAACCTGGTCGCTGACAGGTGGGCCCCACCTGTCAGTGGCGCGAGGGGAGGAGGGAGGCGAGACGGACTCGCGGCGAGCGCGGGCGCGGACGCGCGAGCGAGCTGGGCCGGGCGGCGGCCCAGGCGGAGGCGCGCGCGGGCGGAGGAGGCTGGAGCGGGAGGCCGGCTCGGCTGGGCCGGCCGGGCGGGGAGAGGTGGGCCAGCTCGGCTGGGCCGGCCCGGGAAAGAGGAGAGGAAAAAGAAAAAGGAAAAAGAAAAGGAAGGGAGGAAAATTGGACTTCGGCCCAATTTGAGAAGGAAGGGAAAAAGAAAGGAAAAAGGAGGGAAAAAGGAAAACCCCACTTTTGCCGAGTTTTAAATTAATTTGTTTGGCCAAATTTTATACTTCTGCAATTTAAATTCAAATCCTGTTAGTCGATTTGCGAGCCTCGATTTAATTGAATTAATTCCTTTTAGAGGGATTTTTCCTGAGTTAATTAAGCCAATTGTTATTTACGGATTTCTTTTTACGATTTAGGCTTGGGATAAAACTCCGGGCGTGACAAATCCACCCCCCTTAACAGAATCTCGTCCCCGAGATTCGGAGGAGCTGTTAAAGAGGTGCAGACAAGCAGCCTAGAGTTGGCAGAACTTACCTGGAGCAAACTCGGGTGCGGCTTGAGCTTCCTTGGCTGAGACTTGATTGACTTGGGCTTGCACGAATCCTGGTTTGTTGCGTCTTGGCTGTGGACACTCCTTGGCGATGTGACCCGGTCTGTTGCAGTTGAAACAAACCCCTGGCTTCTGAGCTAGTGTTGTCTGGCTTGGCGGTGGCAGTGCTGATAAGGGCTGCAGTTGTCCTCCATTGTTGTCGTTGTCATGGGGGTTGTGGTTGCTTGGGTTAAAAGGTCGGTGTTGACGAACAATCAGTGTCGAAGACCCCTGTTGTTGTCCAAAGTGCAAACGTGGCTTCTGGTTCTTTCCTGTGTTGACTTGTTCCGTTTTTCTCTTGCGATCCATCTGGTTGCACTGGTCCTCCTGACAGATTGCTTTGTCTACTAACTTCTCAAAGTCTGCAAAATCCTTTGAGATCAACTGTTTGGTCAGGTCATCATCCAATCCTTCAAGAAACTTCTCTTGTCTTTCAGCATCGGTGCGCACATCTTCCGGGGCATAACGTGCTAGGCGGTTGAACTCATGGAGATACTCTGTAACTGTCATATCCCCTTGTTGTAGATCACGAAACTCTCGCTTCTTCTGTGCCACTATTCCATCCGGCACATGAGCTTTCCGAAAACTATTGCAGAACTCGTCCCAAGTGATATCTGTAGTGGCAGTCCGAGTAGCCAGAAGGTTATCCCACCAAACGGAGGCGGGTCCCATCAGTTGGTGAGTCGCGAAAGCGACCTTCTCTTGATCACTGCACTCCAAAAGATTCAGCTTCTTTTCGATTGCATGTAGCCAGTCATTTGCTTCCATCGGGTTGGTTGTGCTCGCAAACGTCGGTGGTCGAACTCGAAGAAACTCTGATAACCTTGATTGTGCTGGCAGTGGTCCTTGGTGTTGATTTTGCTGCTGATTCATCCAAAGCTGCATCACCTGTTGGTGTTGTTGTTGCATCTGTTGCATCATCATGGTCATCATCTGAGCCTGGTTGGCTAGAACTTGGGCAATCGTCGGGTCCTCTTGTTGCGGCGGTGGCGATCCATTGCGCGAACCTTCATGGTTTTCTTGACTTCCAGTTGCTCCATTGTTGTTGCGGTTACTGTTCCTTGTGTTCACCATCTTCAGAGCAGAAGGAGAGAACAAAGGCAGAGGAGAAAATCAAAGGGGCTTTTCTTGAATTACTCGAGTGAAATTTTCTGATCTGGATTAAAACACTTAAAAGAGCACTCAACTCCTGGTGGTACGACCATAACGCCTCCACTTGTTATGGTGAACCGCTAACCCCAAAACAAACCTACACACACAAAAACTACCAAGCAACGACTAAAAGACGATGCTAGGGTAACGTCTACGGCTCGAAACGGCTGCGACGACTGAAGAAGCAACGCTTGACTCTTGAACGACTCCATCTTCAACTTGAGAGCGACGCTTGGAGTAGCGAAGACCTGACTCTTCACCTCTGGAAGAACTTGACTCTTCGGTCTTGACACTTGATCAGCTGAAGTCGTTGTCGACTGCTGCGACGAAGGGACGGGCTCGTCGATGGGATGACACACATCTATAGAGAGAGGTCAAGGTTTGAGAAGCAAGTATGCTCACTAAATTTTCAAAACCAAAAAAAACTCGACTCTTTTTTTTTTCAAAACAACTCAAATTTTGCAAAACCTAATGCATATGACAGAAGAGCTCCTGGGGTTTCCATTTGGCTCATCCTACGGTCAACCTGGCTCTGATACCAACTTGTCACGCCCAGAAATTTACACCAAATTTCTGAACAATAGCATGTATTAAATCTCGGTCCAGGCATCAGCCCGAGTACACACTATGACAAATTAATACACAGTTCCACGGCTTAAAAACAAATAAAAACAATTATCTATCGAAATGCAGCGGAAAAGGAAAACAAACTAAACCATCTAATCTTCAGCTTCAGCTGGCGAAGACGGCTCCACACCACAGGCACTCTCGACGGCGGACTGAACCTTACTTCAACCTTCGGAACAACCTTCTGACTCAGGCTCTGGCACTTGCTCTGGTGGGGGAAAAATTAAGCAAGGCTGAGTACAAACCACCGTACTCAACAAGTAACACCCAAGAGAGGAAGAATAATGAATGCAATAGGGTACAAGGAATAGGCTAAGGTTAAATTGCACAAAAGCTGCGGTAATTTAGCAAAACAGTAGATAAACTAAAAGACTGAAATAAAAGTAAAGTAACTTTTAAAAAAAAAATCAACCACTGTCCAACGTTACACCACGTTGCAACAGGCCCAGACCGCTGTCGAACGTTACACCACGTAGCGACAGGGTCAACCCTCTGTCCAACGTTAAACCACGTTGCGACAGACCCAAACCACTGCCAACGTTACACCACATTGCGCAGGGTCAAACCAGTTCCAAGATTAATAAAATTATTAAAGAGGTTCAACTAATCCCAGTGAGTCTGTCAGTTCGCCCAATAACCGCGGGCACGGCTATTCGAATAGTTTTACTCTGCAGAGGTGTACAACTTTACCCACAAGACATGGCTGCCAAGCATGTTACCATGCCCCAACGTATCACCACGATACCTCAGTACGGAAACCATGATAAGACCTTTCACCTAACCCTCCCTAGACAATCGCACCACACTTCAGGTTTCACCCCCTCCTTTACACCAAGTCGGGCAGTCCCCTCTTGTGCCTTGGTAGATCCGGAAGCAGGAGAAGCTTTCGTTACACCACGATTGCCCGTCCATACTCCATCACGCCTACCCTTGCCTGGGTACGTCGAATAGGGACAAGCTAGATTACGAGTCTCACCGTTGCCCATTCTGGCTTGTGGTTAGTACGTGTAAGACCTTCAGGGTTTCCTGAGAACCGGTCCTTAACTGCCATGGGCACGACTCTCAAAACCATGCACCCACAGCCCACCATAAGCAATATTTTAGTTGTATTAATCCACCTCGGGAAATGAATAATGATAACAACCATTGAAGGTGTACCAAAGTGCAACAATAATTAAATAATAATTGGTGAGCTAGTTGAACTAAGCATGGCTAAGCATTGACTAACCCTAATTCTAGTCAAATTAACCCTGGGATGACAATAATGGTGAATGGGGATCAACGGGTATAGAGGTAATTGCCCAATAGATAAATAAAGTAAATACATTTGAATACAATGCATGTTTGAATGTAAAAGCGGGGAATTTTATAATCATAGGTTCAATATGATCAAAGAAGGGTGCCACTTGCCTTGCTTAGACCCACGAGGAACTTCGGCGACGACTTCGAGAACGAACGGCGCTGCGACGGGGTCAAAACCTACGACAAACAAGGCAAAACAAACAAAACAGGCTATAAAACTACTGAAACAGAGAAAGAAACTATTTTTAATGGATTCTTGGCATTTTTCTGGATTTAATGAAACTTGAATGGACCTAAACGGAGACTAGATGAATTACTTATGAATTTTAGAAGTTTTCTGGGTTTTTTAGCTAAACAGAAAAGTCCTAAATCAATTATTGCGCAATTAATGGGGCTGCTGACGTCAGCGAGGAGAGAGGAGCTGACGGCTGACAGGTGGGGACCACCTGTCGGTGAGAGAGAGGGGGAGGTGGGCGGCTGACACGCGGGCCCGGGGAGGAGAGAGAGGAAGGGGCTGGCGGGGTGGCGGCTGACGGGTGGGACCCGTCGGTCGGCGACCGTGAAACAGAGAGGAGGGGAGCCGGGTCTGGCCGGGAGAGGGAGAGGGGCGGCGACGTCCGACGGCGATGGACGGCGACCGGCAGAGGACGGCGCCCGGCGACGAGCGGCGCGAACCGGCGGGCGGCGGCGAACGGCGACGGCAGCCGGGAAGCGGGAACATCGGCGTGCGAGCAGCGGCGGCGGGAGCGGCGGCGACGGCGAGGGCCGAGGAGGAAAGGGGAGGTGGCGATGGCGATGACCGGCGGCACGAGGGCATCGACGTCGGCGACACCGACCGGCGACCGAAGCGCGACGACGGCGTCGGCGAGGAGGAGGCAGAGACCGCGGCGGGGTGGCGCGGCTCGGAGCGGCGGCGGAGCAGAGCGGAGGGAGAGGGTGGCTGAGCGGCGGCGGAGCGGAGCGGCCAAGTGGCAGCGATAGAGGAGAGGAGAGACGGCCTCGACGGCGGCGCGGGGACAGCGACGGCCGGCGACGGCTCGACAGCAGAGCGGCGGTTGGTGGTCAGCGGAGGCGAAGGTGGTGACGAGAACGGCGACGACGGGTCGGCGCGGACGAAGACGGCAGGTGGAGGGCGACGGCGGGCGCAGGCAGCGAAGGCTTGGTGGCCGTGCGACGATGGTGACGAAGGGCGGAGATGCAACGGCGAGCACCGGCAGCGCCCGACACCAAACGACGGCTCGCGGGATCGGGTGGCGGCGGAGGACGTCGGCCGACGGCGAGCGGCGGGGCGCACTTGCGGTCGCACGAAGAAACAGAGGAAGGGAGGAGAGCGGGCTCACCGGGGTGGCGCGGCGACGACGGCCGATGCGATGAGATCGGTCGGTGCCGGGCGACGGTGGCGCGACGGCGCTGCGGAGCGGCGGCGCAACCGGATGCGGCCAGAGGAGCTAGGCGGGAGCACGAGGGAGGAGTGGGGTGGAGTCGGCCAGGCAGCGACGCAGCTTGGCGGCTGAGCGGCGGACGCGACCGGAGCGGCGGCGCAACCGGAGCAGTGGCGCACGGTGACGATGGCGAACGGCACGGCAACAACGGCGTGACGGCGACGACGAGAAGGCGACAAGCGGGTGACGCGGCGGACGGGACAAAGGGGCGGCGACGAAGCTCGGCGACCACCGGTGGCGACGAGGGCCGGCGGAAGGTCGGCGAGGACGAGGCGGAGGTGGTGACGCGGGTGGGCGGCGACGTCCAACGGCCGACGGGGAAAACGGCGGCTGACGGCGACGGAGGGAAGCTTCGGCGGAGAGGGGGAAAGTGGCGGCGGGGCGGCGGCGCGAGGATTTTATAGATGGTGGCGCCGGCTAGGGCGGAGCGGCCGGTGGAGACCGAGTCGACGACGCGGCGAACTCGGCGGCGGGAGTTGCGTTGGCGGCGCGAGCGGAGGACTCGGGGCGGCGGCGGACTCGGCCGGCGCGGCGCGGCGCGGAGGCGGGGGCGCTGGCGAAACCTGGTCGCTGACAGGTGGGCCCCACCTGTCAGTGGCGCGAGGGGAGGAGGGAGGCGAGACGGACTCGCGGCGAGCGCGGGCGCGGACGCGCGAGCGAGCTGGGCCGGGCGGCGGCCCAGGCGGAGGCGCGCGCGGGCGGAGGAGGCTGGAGCGGGAGGCCGGCTCGGCTGGGCCGGCCGGGCGGGGAGAGGTGGGCCAGCTCGGCTGGGCCGGCCCGGGAAAGAGGAGAGGAAAAAGAAAAAGGAAAAAGAAAAGGAAGGGAGGAAAATTGGACTTCGGCCCAATTTGAGAAGGAAGGGAAAAAGAAAGGAAAAAGGAGGGAAAAAGGAAAACCCCACTTTTGCCGAGTTTTAAATTAATTTGTTTGGCCAAATTTTATACTTCTGCAATTTAAATTCAAATCCTGTTAGTCGATTTGCGAGCCTCGATTTAATTGAATTAATTCCTTTTAGAGGGATTTTTCCTGAGTTAATTAAGCCAATTGTTATTTACGGATTTCTTTTTACGATTTAGGCTTGGGATAAAACTCCGGGCGTGACAGTGGTAATCTATTTACCATGTTGGCCACATCTCCTTTCGACATCAGAATCATCACCACCAAATTGTGATCGCATCCGTATGTCAGTCGTCATCATCGCCATCAACGAGAGAACTCGTAGAATATCAAACAGCTAAGCCCCTTTCATACTTAGTACTTTTTTTTGTGAAAGTTCCTTTTTCTCCATCCTTTGACTGCCGACGCCGAGTGGTTTTCACCCTCAGCAATCCAATCGGGGGGCTACACTGTATTATGTCATACGGTTCTTTTAAAAGTCTGTTGTTTTAAAGCTCTTTTTTGACCACGAGACCAATATTTGAATAAATCTAAACAAACTTCGCGGCTACGCCCTACTTACCGTACCAAACCGAGTAATACGCTACGCTCCGCGCTGGCTAAATCTACTCGGGGGCTGTCGGGATAGGTACATAGCACAAGTTTACACAGCTCATTTCAGATTGCAAGATCTAATCAGAATAAAGACTTAAAACAATAGCAAAATAATTTACATTACAGACAAACAAATGTCTTACAAAAGACAGGTTACTGCTAATGGCCATATTTCCTATTTGCAGGTCAAAGGTCCGAACTATGGAGTCAGCACCAGCTTCAGCCTCCTCCACTAGCGCTAACACCTTCTCTGAGTCGCAATCGACTATAAAATCTTCGACGGTGGCTAAAAAAGACTACCCAGGGGCAAAGGGACTTCATTATGATGAAAGGCTTGACGAGCTACAATCATCGCCATGTCCCTCACCTCCTCTGCCACGTGCCCGGGTACCTCTTTAAAGCCTCTCAAGGATTTTATTGGGTGACCTGGAGCTGAAGCTGGTTGCCATAGTCTCAAATGACCCGAAGATCGACAAGGCTGCTGAAGCAAACCGGTCCAGAGTAGCTTTGACTACATTAAGTTGAGCTTCGAGATCGGCTACTGTGGTACGGGTGCTCTATCGCACCAAATCTCCAAAATAAAGTGCTAACCACATGCCGAAATGGGTAAGGTGGGATTTGGAGCATGACTTCGAACTATTTGACGTACCCAGGCAAGGGTAGGCGTGATGGAGTATGGACGGGCAATCGTGGTGTAACGAAAGCTTCTCCTGCTTCCGGATCTACCAAGGCACAAGAGGGGACTGCCCGACTTGGTGTAAAGGAGGGGGTGAAACCTGAAGTGTGGTACGATTAAATAGGGAGGGTTGTGTAACAGGTCCTATCACGGTCTCCTTTCCGGTATGCCGTGGTGGTATGTCGGCGCACGTTCAAGTGTAGTGGAGTCGTGTCTTGTGGGTACAGTAGTACACCTCTGATCAGAGTATAAACTATTCGAATAGCCGTGCCCACGGTTACGGGCGAGCTCCCAGCTTCACTGTGATTAGTGAACCTTTAATAACTTGAGTAATTGGTTCTCACTCGGGACTACTGCAACGTGGTGTAACGTTGAGTAGCGGTTGGGCCTGTTGCAACGTGGTGTAACGTTGGACAGTGTTGTGGTATTTTACAACTGCTTATTTTATTTATGTTTTACTGTACTTAATCACCTTTGTTCTTTAAGCTCTGTTATTTATTTAAACTGCCGCTTTATTGCAACTAACCCTAGCCTGTCCTTGTTAATCCTTATGCATCATTTATTTCCCCCTTGTCCGTGTTACTTGTTGAGTACGGTGGTTTGTACTCAGCCTTGCTTAACTTTCCCAACCCAGAGCTAGAAGCAGAGTCCGATGGAGGTGCCTCTCAGGAGTGAGCTGTTCCGCCGTCGAAGTGTTGCCTGTGGACTGGGGCCGTACCCGCTGGAGCTAGTCCCCCCCTTTGTTTTTCTTTCCGCTGCATTTCCGCTAGAATAAGTGTAATTTTCAGTTGTTTCTAAGAACGATTGTGAGGACGTCCCAAAGCCTAGGTGGTGCAATGCTCCGAGACATGTCAGCGCGAAATATCTGGATGGATGGGGCCTCAAATTAAACCCAAATAATTACGGTAACCATCCAACCTCATCGCAGACCCCGACATGTCTTGAAGAGGGCACTACAAAGGCTCTAAGCCATCGGATATGAAATAGAAGACATAACCATTGGAATAGCCACGCCAGTCATCTACGTCATACGCCCGTCAACCACTCGATGGTAGCAACCAAAAGCGTACCCCAGAGACTCGATCTCAACAAAGGCATATTCCCTGGTTATCTCAACCATTTCAAACCCATCCTCATGTGGGACTAGTTGCCCAGGAATGCAACATAGTCTCACATAACTCATCTCAAGCACGATATCCGAATTATAAGTGGTTCTAAGCATAACGCATAAATAGTCTTAATAAGTTCTAAGTAGTACTTGGCGACAAGCCATACATATTGGTTCATGCGGTAAGCGTGCTACCCAAAAGCCCATAGGCAAACCGGCTAGGGTAAATCCCTAGTTAGAACCATCCTGGAAATCACAAGCTGCATCAAACTCCTCATCCAAACAGTCAATACCTGCAGCAGGGTCTGAACCAAAAACAAGTAAAAGAAAGCAAGAAATCAGTACATTAATCAAATTAATGTACTGGCAAGTCGGTGACAACCCTAGCATGCTACATGTTGGCCATACTCAAGGATAAGCTGTGTATAGGTTAATTTGCATAAATGCCAATTTTAGTTCACAACATTTTCTCAACGGAATTTTTTTTACAATAGTATAGAGTGAGTAAAACTTGTAATGTAAATAAATAAATAACACGCGTCTACCTCTCAAGGTAGATCATCACCACTTACCATCATATCATCACCATTCACCGAACTTTACTTAAGTTCACCAATAAAACATTCCAACAATTTTCCAAGTTCACAAGAGTTTATCAAAATCACAAACTATACTCATGACACTTCACCATGCCGCTCATGACCGTGAGCACGGCTAATCGATTAGTTTTAGACTCTGCAGAGTTTGTACAACTTTTAAGCCCACATGATATGGATCGCTCTAGTTTGTCCGATACCCGTCGGTATCACCACACTCTACACATTGAGTGTGATCTAGAGGTCATAACAAAACCGTTACATTGTTTATTGTCTAGGCAGTTTTCGGATAGGACCCTAGCTTTAGTCGAATTCTCTGAAGGAGGTCCCTGGTCGGCTCAAACAAGGGGCAGCCATGGGTGAGTTGGATTTTCAGCTCGCCGGCGACGATCGGTGGCCCGAATCAATTCGAGCGCAAAAGAGAAAATGTAGAGGGGGTCCTTGTGCATCCGTGAGTGGTGGTGGTGAGGGAAATGGTGGTCCATAGCCCATGGAACACGAGCAACAGCGACGACATGTCTAGGTATGGCCATGCATGTGCTTGTAGTGGCTTGGTTAGTGCATGCAAGGGCTCGGTTAGTGCAAAATAGTTAGTGCCAGAGATGTCTCAAGGTACTAGGGTGCTCACCAAGCGAAGAAACGGACGAAACGATGTCCACGGGAGCGGTGAAGACGTTGGCCGGCGGCGAGGTCGGTGACGCCCACCACGTGTTCGATAGATTGCTTCTTGGGCAAAAGAGGCACGGGTGAGCTCGGCGTGATGTTTCGTCTGAGCACAAGGGTAAAATGGGTTCACTGAGGGATGCTAAGAAGGATGACGCGGACGGTTTCTCGTGAGACTCACCTAGGAGAGATTAATGGCGACGTGGGCTCGCCGGCGCCAACATGGGCGCTCGCGTTCCGGCCATCCCAAGGGGTTTCCTTCCCGGAGTTCGCTTGGAACGTGAAGAGGCGAGGTAGGAGAGCCTGCTGGCGCGAGGGCTGGTTTAAAGGTGGAGTTTGGACGCGGTGCCCGTGAGCTCGGTCCATGGCCTAAGCTCTGTCCCTGCGTTCTCGAGCCGTGCGACGATGGAACAGGGCGGCTGGGCGCGTCAGGACGTGTGCAGCGTGCCGTGGAAGAGTAGTGGAGGAGGAGATTTGGTCTAGGCGCGGTGATTTGGTCGGAACGGCCTCGTCTACCTTCAATGGAGTCGTACCCGGGTGGTGATTGGGGAGAATGGCGCGAGGTGGACGATGGGTATGGAGACACGGTGTCTAGACCCATCAGCAGCGTCGGCTAACATCTTAGCTTCGTGGAGAAGGCCCGACATGGCATGGTGGGAAGCTAGGGGTGCTGTTTTCTCCACTCCAAGGAAGACGCCCGCCAGGTGTTCGACGAAATGCTTACAAAGACTGAGAGAGGGAGAGAAGGTGGCTGGTGCTGTGATGGGATTTCTTGGGCTTCCATTGGCCATGGGGGGCGGTGGAGGCTGTGAGGAGAGAGTGGGAGGCTGCCATGTGGGTCCTAGGGGTGTGGAGCCCACTTGTCATTGAAAGAAATTTGAAATCTGGCATGGAGGCTAAGTCAAGTAGAGTTGGCTGCAAAGGATTTTTGGAGGATGAGAAGAAATGGTTAGATAGCGATCCAGCGTGTGCCACTCCTCTTGGTGTTAGAAGAAAGTTTGTAGAAGACTTTGGCTGAAACAAAACTTTTAAAAGAGGTTTTTAAATAAATTTTTCGAAGAGAGCAAGTTTGAATCTACTAACAGTTTTTTTCAGGTTTTTGGAGAGATTAAAATAAATCAAAGAGTTATCAAACCTTAATTAAAAATTATGAAAATTTGTGGGTTGGTTTCTGACATATCATGGTATTTTTCAGAATTTTTGTAGAATTTTTGGATGCACATAAATACCAAATTAATTATTTTTGTGAAACTAGGTCTATTATTGCATGTGATGATGAGATGATTAAGATCCAAAAACAATTAAAATCACTCCCAACCACATGATGCATTTAAGTTAAATTTAGTTCTCGGGTTTACGGGCTTGGGTATGTTACAACGATGGTTATGTAATCAACATTGTCTTTTTGTGTACCCTGGCTGGTCCTGGACAGGGATTTAATACACAATTAAGTTCAGAAATTCGTGTGAGGAATTTCTGGGCGTGACAAGTTGGTATCAGAGCCTCCTTTGACCGTAGGATCAGCCCAATGGAAGCCCTAAGAGCCCTCTGCTTTTCATGTTTGTGCATAGTTTGCGAGAGTGGGAGTGTTTTGAAAATGGGTTAGTGCTTTTCAAAAGCTTGAGTGTTTTAAAAAGATAAAACCCCTTTGGTTGAAAAGCGCGAGTAAATCGATTTACGGGTAAAACAAAACTTTATTTACTTTCTTTCTTTTATGATTTATTTATCTTGAAATAAAATTTTGCATCTATTGATTCCAAATCTTTGTGTTCTTTAGATGGCCGACCACCCCTTGTATCATCGTGGAAACGGAATGGCTGGGTTCGTGGCAGAGTTGGCAAGAGTCTCATTCACAGCAGGGTACCCCTATGAGCCGGAGTACACCACGATCCACCCTCTCGAAGGCGAGTTTCCCCACCGAGTCAGATTGGAGCTACATGGAATCCCCGGTTTCCTCCCTAATTTGGAAACATAAGGAGCTGGAGGTTCGCATGAGCATGCCTGCCAGGAAGCTGCCTACAGTCTGATGACAACGCTCAGGGCCAGGCATGACCTGACGTTTCGGCATTCGGCTTATCGGTATCACCCTGGTCGTGGACCCAATTCCATGGTCAGTAGGTTTCGGTCTGCCCGAAGTGAGCAAGACCCTACCTTCGGTAGGATGTGCACGGTGCTGCAGGGCCTCGACCAGATGCATCACGACCTCCACGAAGCGTCCAAGGCTCTGAACGACGCCAAGCTCACCCAGATCGTTCGTCTGCAAGATGAGGTCGATTGGTTGAAGAAGGAGAACGCCAGGCTCAAAGGACTCCCAGAGCCCGGAGGTGCAAAGTGTCACACTACGGCAAGAAAGCGAACCCGTGGGCCGCCAAGAGTTCAGTCTTACCCTGGTGCCCCGGATGAACCAAGACCCTTGATGCAGATGGTGCCAACCTCTCCGACCCCAGTGCCTGAGGAAGGTGTCTCCCCGTTCAACGCTGCAAGGAACCGCAACAGGGTCGTCACGGTCTCGAGCAGCAGTGAGTCCGCAACAGGTTTTTCTTTCCGCTGCATTTCCGCTAGAATAAGTGTAATTTTCAGTTGTTTCTAAGAACGATGGTTATGTAATCAACATTGTCTTTTTGTGTACCCTGGCTGGTCCTGGACAGGGATTTAATACACAATTAAGTTCAGAAATTCGTGTGAGGAATTTCTGGGCATGACAGAAGATACGCCTGATGATCAACAATCTACATGGATGATTTGCGCGGCTATGTACGACTAGGGGTATCCGTAGACTACATGTATACATACAGTCATAGAGGTACCGAATAGGAAGGAGATTATATGTGTATGGTATCAACCGGAGTTTGGTTACGGCTGGATTGCATGCTACCTATACCGGATGCGAGTTATAACCGAATTAGGATAGATCTTAGTATCATTAGATTAGAACTCTATCTGTAAGCCCTATCCCCCACTATGTAAGGGGGATAGGGGCACCCCTCATGGGGAGCGGCCAGACAGACGGCATATTCAGATCGGCTATCTTCTAATTGATCTGCCCACAATCCAATACAATCACCAAGCAGGAGTTGGGTATTATCTCGCTAGTCGAGAGCTTGAACCTAGGTAACTCTGTGTCTTCATCCTAACCATTGATCTTTACGCCTTGCTAGCCACCCCATATATATTGCCGACACCCAAATAGTCGACATAAACTTTTTTAAGACCGTACGTTGGCTCTATTAGAGCAATTATTCTTTGTGTTATTTAAACGTTTGATTGATAAACTGTGGTTTCAAATTGTGTATCCTACATCACATAAGAAGATAAAATACCCGATGAATTGTTACTTCATAATTTTTATGTTTAATTTTTTATTACAGTTAAAAAATGGCCGGTGTATATTTTCACTTATTTCAAGCTTTATTTATATTTCTAAAAACTGTTTTTATTTCAGTAATTAAATATCTTAATAATTTTTTTATCGGTCGTCTAATTCCTTTGCCACTTTTTTCCTTTATTTGTCATTTGGTTCATGGGTTCAAGGTTTTGCCTTTTTTCTTACTTTATTTCGGCTTTTTTTTGCTTAGTTTTCCAAATACCCTTCGTTCAGAAATCATTGTGACGATCAACTTCGCAAACATTTTTTCTCTTGTGTTCACGACGATGGGCCGGACCACCTGCAGTCAATGGGCTTGGCCAGAAACGGCCCGCGGACTGAGGTCTGTGGACTGCTGGGCTTTAAGCAAGCTGGCCATTCTTCAGTTGCTGCGTACGTTTCCTTTCTCCTCAAGTTGATTTGCCTGTAGATATACCAAAACATGCATGTCGATCGTCTGGAGTAATAATAACAAAATCCTCTAAAAATTAATCGTTGGCAAAGCCTCGATAGTTTCTTTTATTGTTCTTTGTTTTAGTATGTATTGCCTTCTTCTGTATAAGTTACAGCCCACTTACACGCTAAAACTTGACATGCAAACATGCATACTATGCTATCATCCTCTTGCATTATATTAAAGCTCCGTATACGACCATGATCTTTTATAATTTATTAAATACTGTGCATTAACTTACAAGTATGCTAAATCATGATTCACATCATTCCAATATATTTCAGCATATATCCATCTATTATTTTATAATATAAATCATGCATTCATATATCTATTACGAAGAAAAGAGTGGGTTATGTGGAACATCATCAATACCCATGTCCTTTTGTGGCGATCATGGACAATAAGTGTAATTTTAGGAAAACACGAGTATATATATTTAAAAATGGTCGGAGTATTACCTTTTTTTCATCCCATAATATAAAGGATTTTGGCTTTCAAATTTGCCCCAAAATATAAATAATATTAGAATCCCAAAGCGGTAGTTTATTATCCATTTATCCACTTTTGTACAACTTTATTCCCTACCAATCAACTTTTCTATTATTTTATTCTCCACATACTAAGCCTTGTACAATTTTATTTCCCAAACTAATATTTCTTGACTTGACTTATAATTTACTGCATAATTAAATTTTGTATATACGGCAGAATTCCTCGTATCATGAGAACGCGGAAATAGTTGTCAGGTAGTCCTATCAAATACAGCTTGCTAGCCTTTTTCTTCAGGAATAAATTTCGTTAATGATCGCCATTCAATTGTTTATTTTGTGAACAAAAGATAAGAAATACGCCAATTGACTAGGTTGTGTGCTTATGTGTTGGAAAAGATGAGGTTTATTTGGACCTTGCATGTTGCTCTTTGTTTACTTGAGGTCACGACTCATGAGTATTCATGCTTTGGTACGTGCATTCAACATATTGACAAGTCCGTTCATGAAATGTATAAAATTATACCTGATTGAGTTGACTACAAGGCATTGACAATTATAATATGAGAGAAGGAACAACCTTATCTACGGAGTACCTTTTGTTTTATATGTCTCATTTTATTTATAAACTAGTTACACTCTGTTTCACTAGAGGTACTATTGTTTTTTATTTGATGTTACTGAATTTCGAATTTACATTTGGCTATTTATCTTACTCAAACATATATAAAAAAATTAACATCGTTAAATAATTGTTTTGTTAAAATTAAAATTAGCTCCACCGTAAGTTAATTCTGAATTTTTGGCCAGGCTGGTCGTCCGTTGCGGTAATAACGTTATAAGTCGTGAGTTGGCAATGATTTGACCATTACTCGCAGTGCCAAGGCAAGTTGGCATGAATATTGTTTGAAACTACTCGTAGGTTGCAATGATATTTTAATTAAAGATAATTATCATTAATTTATTATTATAATATTTTCATATATTATCTCTTAATTAGTCCTCATATTTATTATTGATGCATTCGCCCAACAATTGGAAACAAAGTTTTTGTTTTCTTCGTATAAGAAAACAGAGAGTTAACATGAGGGCTTGGCATACAAGCCCTGGGGTGCTCTACTGTTTTTTTTGGGGTCAATTAAATAGGGTGTTGATGGTGATGTGAAATTTACTATCCATTACCGCTGTTTCTTTTTAAAGAAGTGTCATAAGTAATTAGGCAAAATAATTTTACTTAAGATATTCATGCCCAGCACGAACAAAAATCAAAGGAGACCATGTGACTGCCAAACTTGGGAGGAGGGCTGTCGACTCAAATATGTTTTCCCGTCAGAAGAATCTATACTTCCTATATATCGTATATAGTTCTTACCCATTAGCTATAAAGCTCAATATGCAAACATGTCATGTCATCATCTACTAGCAACTATAATATTTAAAGCTTATGTATAAGCTCAACATATAAACATGACATGTCATAATTCAATAGCGACTATTATAAGTTTAGTTATTCATGGTACATCATATATAATTTATTAGATTTAAAAAATTAATATGCAATAATATCAAATTACCATGCTCTTACTATTTCTATAATATTTCAATACATATTTTAACATATTTAACATACATTCATACATATATCCCATAACAAAGCGCACGATATCATCTAATTCTTTATATAGATGCACCCGTACAAATACACGACAGAAAAATGACCATAAAAAAAGTTCAATCGTGGTCTGTAAGTTTCCCTACCATCGAATAAATTCATTATTATATCGGTGGGCTCCGGAACCTATAGAAAATATACTGGCCCGCAACCTTGTTCTTGAGGTTTAGTGTAGGTGTAATTTAATTTAATTTAATTTTAATTGTTATTTCATTGTTATATATGGTTTTACTTTACTTTACCTATGTTTGATTTTTTTCATGTAATATTGTTGATTTTATGGGCTGTAAGTTTATTTGATTTAATTTTATATTTTTAAGATTAGAGTAATGGAATATATATATTGTCAATATTTTATCTAAAGAAAGGATTTTTTCTAACAAATAATAATGCAGTGTAAAATCTGTTCCAGCTACCTGAAATGTTGACACCCTTGTAACAAAATTATATATTAAACTGCATTTCATTAAAAAAAAGAGTTTGCAATAAACGAGCCGACCAGGCCCGGGTTAACCGGCGTGGACCGGAAATTGTTGCAATGATTGTCCCAAGCACCAAAGTATATCCTTTAACCTTGCTTTGTTCCCCATCCAAGCTTAAAATAGTCTAATCCAGGGCCCTAATAATAAAAAGGTTGAATCTCATCACAAAGCATTCCTTAGTCACATAACTCCTAGCTGGCTTCTACCTCACCATTAGTTCACTTTTACATCCATATGTAAAGGCAACTAACCTAAAATTAATACCCATGTTACTGAGCACTAACTAAAGCTTTATGTGTGCATCTCAACTTCTCAACAACAGAAAAAATAAAAATAAAAAACTTCTTGTGTGAAGGACAGACCTATAAGGTAATAAATCTAGGGCACTAATCAGATCCTTACCAAGGGCAAAGTTTGTTAATTTGTTTGACACTAATGATTGCTAGATAAAAGTCTACCGGAAACACCGCCCTCTGGTTGATATAAATTTATCTGGGAATCACCGATTCAAAGTAGTGTTCCTATGATTAAAAAGATGTAGGCAGTCACTAGTGGACAGTAATGTGAAGACCCCAGGATTCAATAGATGTCTTAGTGGAAGTTATAGATTAGGTGTTGGTTTGAAGGTTGAACCCCACCTTCCTACAACAAGCACTTTCGCTTCGTGCCAGCTTAGTTAAAACTAAATTATTAATAATTAAGTGAGTCTCACATTGCCTTGCTTTTACCTCAGGCAAAATGTGCCATCGGCAAAGTTAGTATAGCTTTAAGCCGATAAGTGTTTTACAAAAGAATTAGAATTAATTTAAGCAATTTATTGTTTTAATAGATTCGATATATTTATGTTATGACATCAGCTACTATTGTTTTTGAATTTTTTTTTCTCGTAGCAGTATAACCATAAAATTATGGTCGAGATTTTTATACCGGCGATAGGAGTGTAGCCAAGCTTCAAAATGACCATAGTGTACTGTATTGTTTGAACGGAATAACTGATGTTCCAAGGTACCAGTTTCATTATTCTTATTATCAAGTTGAAAACTGACAATAGCAACATGTTGTGACTAAACTTAAAAAGCTCTAGCCCACGAAGCAAAAGAGAAACACAACACCCATGGTCACATAATTTCAATTCTACCACCAAATTAATAATTAAGGCCCTGTCTCTCACCTGCCATAGGTTGGCTGGTCATGGACACCGTTTCCCTCTCCATTTTTGCCCCCAAGCAAGGACATCATGGACACCGAATTAACCATTCAACTTCTCGCAAATAATGGCAGGCAGCGGCATTACGTCGACGCCACGAACTAACTGGTCCTTAACCGGCGCCGACCTCCTCGACCATGTGGCTGTCAACTGCAAAAGCCAAAGGTGACAGGGCGATGATTAACTAAGATAATCACCTCTGGACACACAGAAAGATAGAGAGAACCACGCACACTAAGGCCGCTTTCGCAAGAATGGGAAGAAGGGTTAGTTATTTAGAGCGAAAAATATAATAATAAATTAGTATATAATTAATTAATAATTAATTATAAAAATTGTAAAATAGATTAATATGATTTTTTAATATAATTTTTCTATAAAATAAAATCTTAAAAAATACACCATTTAGCAGTTTTCGAAGCGCGTGTGTGATAAACGAGGGAATCTGGGATAAGGAAAGGATGAGCCGAATGCGGCCTAATATCGTTTAATTAACACGGACTGGTGTAGAGTTAGGTGACTATGCACGTACGTACCTTGTTAGTGAGTAGAAGTAGTAGTAGTACTTTATAATCATAAAGGTTTGGGGCTAGGCTCGAAGTTGATACTCTCCATCATGTCTGCAACCACAGCTTTGAGAGCTTACTTTCGCTTCATCTTTTTGGGATTTAGAAGTGTGATTACTTTAGAGGAGGACGTACAGTGTACGTACCTGTGTTAATCATATGGGCTGCTGGTTACATATATAGAGTACTTACTTACCCTCAATGCTCCCGGCCGGTAGTATTCTAAAAACCACTCGGAGACGTACCTGGTTTATTATTATCAGGATAATGGATGGCTAGTGGTATGGAATCGATTAATCGGCGCTGCTCTTTCAATTTACTTTCGCATATATATATGTGGTACTCTTAATTGCCATTCTTCAAATCGCCGAAAATGTTCCATTATAAGACAATTAATGGGTAAGCCTTTTGAAATTGAGTTTTTCTTTTTTACCATCATGCAAAAGTAATAAAAATTTATGGTACCTCAAGATAAGTGTACTATCTTGAGATATTTTCTCAAGTATTGTAACAAACCTATTTCAAATTTGCTACTCGATTCTCACACCTGCAAAAATTTTCTACTCAAGAAAGACATCTTTCACAAGAAAAATTATCAAGCTTATGAATTCTTTAAAAACATATATATGTTGAAATCGTCTGTATGCTGCTCCGTATCATCTACCGCGTCGCCACTACTATAGCCACTACAGTCGCGTACAACATCGTCGGCTCTAAGCGGCCCTACCACCGCTGTAACAACATATCTCCAAAATTTTATTATAGTACAATGTACAATATAAACGGACTATGTTTGTATAATATTCAATTACTTTTTGTTGTATTATGTAAAAGGCTAATCTAGTATTCATAATCACTGCCATGATATCTTACTAGTTACATGTCAGAGGGTCCAAACATCCTTCAGTGTAGACCATGTTCCAATGAAGGAGCTTCATATCCTAATCCAATTATAATACCAAGTCTCCAATACGCTCTTTAGTCCACTCTACAGGCTGAGCGGGCTCACGTACACATAGGACTTCAAATAAAAAGGTTAAACCCGAATATCATGGTTAGAGCACCAAAGCATACAAGTAAGCGCTCATGCATTTATATTTCCATGCAAATACTAAACCAGCATTGAGAGAGGCGACGCTATGTTTTTCTCCCATCGCATGTATCTGCAGAAGAGATTGGGACGGCGCTCAGCGGAGAGCTTAGTGTTTAGGGAGAGTCGTAGATCAACTTTCACCACAGCAGGTCAGCGGTAGATAGACGGCGGAATCGCTCGCATACAACGAACGAATTCAAAATCCTTGGTGCAAATAGTGAAAGACATGTAAATTAATTAGGTGGTAAATTTCAGAAGGCGTTATAATTGACTGGAGTGTATTGCAGTTTTTCTCGGCAATGAACTCATCCTGGACAGGACTCGCTTTGTCCTCTCAACCTTTTATTTTACTGTGTCCAAAATTTTATTTTTTGTCTGTTCAAGTAATCTGCAACCTGAGTTAAACAGTAGAATTTCACATGTTTGCGTGAATTGGAATTAGTCCTTTAGTTTTGTCGTCGTATTTTGTCTTCTGATCGAAATGGCTAATTTGACGCTAAAAAGTTTCAAGATTACCGACTTTTCAGAATTTACGAATAAAAATCGTGTAATTATTGGAACGATCCTCCTAAGGGAAAATTGAATTGTTTTATCAATAAAAAAGGGGACGCATTTATTTTGATCAAAATAAGCTCATCTACTGTTCAATTTCTTGTTGACAAATGCAGATTCACTAGTTTCTTTTCTCAAGACAATAGAGAAATCATCTAGTTTGTTTTGAACAAAATAAGCTCACGTATGGTTCAATTTCTTGGTGACAAATGCAGATGCACTCGTTGCTTTTGTGAAGAAAATAGAGCAATCATCTAGTTTGTTTTGAACAACATAAGCTCATGTATGGTTCAAGCCTTATTAAATTTAAGCAACTTTATATAAAAATATAGTAACATCTGCAACACAAAACGAATATACGGTGAATTTAGTAAAACTAATCTGATATTGTAGATGTTACTATGCTATTTTTGATTTTTTTTGTCAAACTTAAATCTGTTTGACTTAGAACAAACCAAAACTAAAGATGACTTGAAACGGATCGGAGCCAGTAATATATAACTTGTCAGACCAGGAACAACCGTGGCAGAAGCAATAATGCCAGGGGATGTTATCCAGTACTGATGAGTGGACAATTTCGACAGACAAACAAAAATTCTGACGGTCCAGATCGGCCGCTGCTGACAGGTACACGAGTATTATCTGTTCAAGCAAAATCTTGCTCAGCCGAACAGCATATCACATCGATCAGTGGCTACTGACATATCGCCATCTAGTCAACCAAATCTTTTTTAAAAGTATAAACACAAATCAGGCAAAAATCTGCCATGGATGATAACACACAAACAACATCTTCCAGAGCCTGCAGCATCATTGGACCATTTGGACCAGCAGACCTGGATGGATCAATCGATGGTTGGCGCCTCGCAATACTGCAATATTAGTTAGTGTAGGAGCAAGGGTTTGTGTTGTGTTGTGTGCATGCATCCATGCATATGAATGGTTGTTCAGATCCGAGTCACCTAATGGAGATTGCTTTTGCTGTTTGTTGCCTTCGGTTGGGCTTGGCTCAGCTTAATGGGGAGCCCGGAGCTACCATTTGGAATGGACAATTTAGCTGCTCTGGCCTTTGCAGTTTCTTGCTTTGCGTTCATGGCAAAGGACCGGCCAACTAGTAAGCTTTAGGGGATTAAGTTAAGACTATTAATTGGCTGTATCAAGTTTATTTGATTATAGCTTACAATTTCTTTCAAAGAAAATGTTAGTTCCCCCTCCAAAATAAGAGTAGTTTAACTAATTTCAGATAGATTAGTACTCGAATAAAATGACCTTGATGCTCAACCTATTTACTCTTTTATTGATAGAAAGATGTGTAGTAATTGTGCATGTCCCTATTTAATCTGGTTTTCTTCATTTTAAGTCTCAAAGTAATCACTCAGTTTGGGACAAACATTTTAACCAAGATGGTCACTTATTTTGGGAGTTGGGACGTGGGGAGTAGCTTTCACTTTGAAAAACATGGTTGTAATTCTCCTGAAAAAATAATTGTTCTAGTATAAAGCAATGTACTTCAAAAGGCAACGGCCATTCCATTTCAGAAGGTTGTTTACCCCTCCCCGTGTAGGAAAATTCACTTTGAACCCAACCAAAACTGCCTTTGATTAAAGGGAAGAAAAAAAAATCAGTTTTCAATTTATGGATTGATTGAAACCAAAACCACATCAACATATGGGCAAATTAATGTCACGAATAAAACTTTATAGTCAATTTCAATTGATGCAAATGGCACCTGCTTGTAAATTGAAATCGATCACTTTCAATCCAGCATAAGTTGCACTATCAATTTGACAAATATCACATTCACCTAACAACAAATGCATGTTCAAATTCAACATTATCACTTTCCTAATGTCTCTTGCCATATCAATCGCATTTAATTCAAAATGAAACACTTCAAACTGAGAGACGGTCGATCGTAATCACCTCTTAATTAATTGTGTCTCCGCACATGTAATCGCATTAATGTAATAGGGTTAACAGATGGGCATGCAAAGAAGAATGGAGTGGATGTAAGTTATTGAAATATATACAATTATCTCGGAATAAAGCACTTGTACGCAAATGAAATTTAAGCATGCACATTTAATGGATGTTTGCATGAACAAAAACAAACTGAGTTAAATACATTTCTAATATTACATACTGTCTATAATTTGCCAAACGACTCAAATGGGTTTGATTGTAACATGAAATTTTCATTCACACGTTCAATCAAAACAGAACTTTTGTTGCACAAATGGCGCATTAGATTACTTGAGACAATAAATCAAACTGAACCAGAATTTGATGAAAGGTTACTAAAAATCATGTCCACATGAAACAAGACAATAGAACTTTCTATAATTTCTGTGTGGATTAAATAAAAAAAATAAAATAAAAAAAGGGTAAATAATCTGGGCATCAGGTTAGATTATGATGATCTCAATTCTCCAGACAGCTTCAAGAAATCCTTTCTTTTTTGGCAAGGCTATATTTTCCAATCCATGTAACGTGCAATAATACTTTTGTAGTACAAGGTTGATAGATTACATATTTGTTGAACATCAACTTAATCTAGAAATTGAAATCATATTAATTTCATCTCACATAACGGCATTGAATGAGCCGTATTTTCAAAATCTCTAAAGTTTAAATTCGAGCTTTTATAAAAACGTTATTGCAAATGCACATACCATACATTCATCAGGATATTGAAGTTCATGGTTTCTCGTATGCAAGTTGGCAAATTAAGTAAGGTTTAGGAAATTTTGACTAAAAATCAATTGAAAACCAATGGAATTCGAGTGATTCGACGCGATCCCATTACAATCTATTACAATTTGTAAACCCATGCATTTTTCAGCATAAAAGAGAATAACATTTCCGTTGGTTCGGACCCACGCGGTTATACTAAATGGGACTCACGCATGAAAAAAAGACGGAATTGGTTTCGTATCCCGGTGGTGAAGAGGAGGCAGTATCAGCTTGATGTTACCTGTTCGATCCCCAGTCTTGCTTGATTGCATGGGTAGCTGCGACTCAGCGTCAATATGTTTGTAAATTTTGTCACCTAAATAAATTATTATTAGTGTGATTTTAGGGTCGAGAGGGTTTACCCATGTATGGTTTTGTACTGTTATATAAAGTTGACGAGCAAAAATATTTTCACATATAAATATTTTATTTATGTAGGTTCATGAGTACCTGTGCATAAAGTTTATGACTATAATATTTTATCTATATGTAAAGTTTATGGATATTATCTGAAAATTTGATGAATGAAATATTATGTTTATGAATAGAAATATTTTATTTATGTAGAAAGTTTACCAATGATTTTTTCCATATATACAATTGCGTGTAGATGGTTGAAAAATTTATAATCACTTTTATTTGAAAAGAGAACTTAATAAAACTAAAATACACCCGTGCTAACGCTACGCCCAATTTAAGAATGTAAATAAGATATTATAATTTTTCTGACGCAATCATATATAAACCAAACACTGAAAAAATAGCACTTGTTATAGTTTTGCATAATTAATTATAGGTTGGACCACGTTGTAAAGAATTAAGAGTTTTCTAGTTTGAACAGTAACTACAAAACTTGTAAAACCATGTTCATATGTTAACTTTAGAAAAATTACGACCACAAATTAATACACTAATTTGTTTCAAGTTGACATATTGCAAGGATATATTTAATTTAATAATTTATTCACATTATCTGATGTTAACATAAGATTTAAACTCTACAAAGTCCCAGAGCGACAGCCTAGAGGGAGGGTGAATAGATGTCCTCAAAAATCTTTCAAATCGTAGCGGTTAGTAAGGGCTAGACCATCCGGTTGGCACTGTCGGGTTGGGCCGAGAACACTCGGGTTAGAACACCGGACCGTCCGGTCAGTGAAAAATGCAAACTTGATAGTCTACTTTTTCGGTGATGTTCCTGAGAACGTGATGTGATTGTGTGTGGAATATAAAAGCAGAAACATCGCAGGAACAAACAGAACACAGAAATCACACAAACGAAGGCACGAGAGATTTATCCTAAAGTTCGGATCTTCCGATCCTACTCTCCGTTGAGGCGCTCCTACGAGTAGGATCTCTCTCGATCCTTTCCCTCTCCTCGCTTCCTCCCACAAGGCCAACACGGGTCTCCGAATTCACACCTAAGGACTAGCAACCCCTTTGATCGACCACTAAGGTCAAGATCAAGACAGCTTGCCTAGCCCTAGATTGCAATCCGCTCTACCCTGCAGCCTTCTATAAGAAAGCACAAGAATCCACTATCAATCATACCTATTTCCTTGTGGAGGTTAGGCAACAACCTTCACAACTTGCTCCCGGGCGATCCACAAGAATAAAAGGCTTATGGGCGATGCCTATCCGTTTAGGAGATCAATCTCCAAGAGTAATAGACCACCTTGACTCCGCATGCATCCATCAACGCCCAAGAGCGAATACTCTATCACTCATTAACCTAAACACTCTCCCTAAGACATGATCCGGCGATTAATCTCTCTGTGGAGTGTTTTGGGTTAGTGGGGAGGCTTGAGAGGTGCTAAACTTGCTCTATCAACCAGAGAATTCGAACAGAAAGCCTTACCAACGGCTAGATCTCAGGGGGCCTTATATAGGCTGGCAGACATCACTTACCCGTTGGAAAAGAAACCTAACCGGACCGTCCGGCCAACACTTAACTCACTCACTTTGAGAGGGGGATGGACCAAGGTCTGGACCGTCCTTCCACCGGACTGTTCGGCTAGGATCCCGGATCGTCTGGTCCCTGCTGATTGTGAAAAATTGCAACGAGCCTCGACTTAGACTCAAACCTAACTACTCTTGGATGCATGCCGAGCTTCTGATGACCCCTCTTAATAGTATGGAGTTCCTATGACTCAAAACAAAAAATAAAAGCTTCTTCGAGCCCCTTCGTCGTCATGGAACCATTGCTCTGGGTCACATATGCATCAAATTAGTCGCGTATTTCTTCAATCGAATTGATCCCTTAAACTTCTCTGCAATCACAACTCATTAGCGCACACATGCTTGGCTAACATTGTCATTAATCATCTAAAACTTTGTTCAGGGGCTACATGCACTTTCAATCTCCCCTTTTTGGTGATTGATGACAATACTAGTCAACGCATGACAAAATAAACAGTATATATACAGAGATATAATAATTCTAACTCCCCCTAGATGTATACCAACATCGATACACAAATATGCATGAAGATTCAACTAGAACTACATAAACACACAGAGTTCATGCAATCATCACACATCAGGGTGCCGGAAATTAAAGGTGCAGACTAGCCTAACGGTCATTACAACCCAGCAACACAAAAGTTTAGCAGATAGAATAGAGAGGCCAGACTGTCCGGCTTCAGGGCGGACGGTCCGGCCGACACAGACTCAGAAACGGAGAATTTTGACCCCTCTCAATTCTGCAACTTCTCCCACTTTGGCATCAATACACCAGAAAAGGGAGCAAGCAGGGGAATGAGATGGTCAATCCTGATCTGATGGTATGGTCTCAGTGGCGCCAAAGTTGACGCTCGCAGTCTTGTCCTCTGTCTGGATCCCATCACTCTCAGTGGCCTCTGCCTCTGCAGCAACCTCTGGCTGAGCTGGTTCTTCCATCTGAGGCGCACCAAACACAAACTCCTGCTGAGTAGTATGACCACCTGAAAGCTGAGGCTCTGGGGCCTCCTGCTCTATCGGCTGCTCCGCTTGCTGCTCTGGCTCCCCCTCAGCCTGTGCCTCTGCCTCATCCTCTGTTGCCTCGGCCTCATCAGAAGCGGCCTCCTCAGATGACTCTACAACAGGCACCTCAAACTCCTCATCACTCTCCTCGGTGTCTTCATCACTGTCAGCCGGAGCAAGGCGAGAGGAGGATGCGCTAGTCTTGGGCAACATCAAGGTGTGGTCTTCATGTTTAGGCCCTAACTCACCTTGTTGCATTTTCCCTCATGCGCAACAGCAAGGTGTGGTGTCGGGAGGTAAGTGTTGTCTTGTCGCTGCTCTTGGGCGAAATTGTGGTCTTCAGAAGCTTGAGTAGCGGATCGTAATGTGGGAGGAGCCCCTTAGTCGAGCCAAGTGCCCCAACCAGCATCCGATCCACATACAAGGTGCGGACCACCTCTGAAGACACTGGAGACTCTGCATGAATGCTGGGCTTGTTCAGATCAAGCGCATCGAGTCCCAAAATAGCAGCAAATTGAGACATGGTCATAGTATATTCCTCTCCTTCAGTCAACCACCTTATCTACTGCTCAGTGCCATCCTCTATTTCCTCAAAGAACACAGTGGCAAAGAACTGTCCAATCAATTCCTCATTCCAATCCTTCTCTAAGCACATGATGCCACCGACATCCTTATCGACGCACATCTTGATCACTTGCTTAGTCTCTGGATTGCTAGAGGACTGTAGATAGTCCCAGTCTATCCACTTCTTCTCTGTCAAGGAATTGGTACTGCCAAGAAACACTGAATTGTACCAACCCACTTTGACTTGAGTCTTGAAGCGATAATCCGCTTCACACAGGTATTGTTGCTCTGGAGCCTTCAAGCGATCAACCCTTGTTTTACCCATGCACCTCAGATAATCCACACTTTTTCTAGGGGTCTCGAACTGATCATAGTGCATTATAACTTTTCTCATTCTTAGCTCAAGGGGGTGGCCGCTCGACTCTCGACGGGAAGGTGAAGAGGAACTACTACCAGCTGCATCCTTCTCTTTCTGCTTCTTTGACTTCTTCGATTTCTTTGTTTGCTTGCCTTTCTTGCTATTATTGCGGGCAAGTGGGGGAGAGACAGGGGAAGCGGTCTCTCGCCCAGCCTGACTGCGAGTGCGGGGAGGTGATGGAGATGCAATCACAATCCCCGTGGTGCGCTCGCGGATGGCAGCCCGCTTGCCTCCCCCCTTGGTTGCCACTTTCTTTCCTTTTGTTATTTTCCCAATTGGCAACTCAACCGGAGGGGATTCCTCACTGTTTGTCTCTGTAGAGAGCTCCTGACGAGTCTTTTGTCTCTTCTCTGAAGCCATGACTGAGGACATAAAGTGCAAGAATAAAAAATCATGAAAGAATTGAATTTATGGTGGAAGATGGAGCCAAGGGATACATTGACAGTCTGTGGGTCAGACAGTCTGGTCATATACAGGAAGTCCGGTCGAAGCTCACTGTCTGTTTAGAGAAGCTTACCCGGACCGTCCGACCAGGGGGCTGGACCGTCCGGTCCAAGTTCTTTGCCAGACTAAGAGGTCCGGCCGGACCATCCGGCTTAGAACAGTGGACTGTCCGGGTTTGAACAGGTTGTTGTGCATGTGTTTTTAGTCAGTAGATTGGTAAACTAGACATCTAATTAAGTGGTTTTCTATGGTCGAAAGATGCTACAACCTAACAGATTTAGAGATCGGGCTAAAACAAGGTGAAAACCCTAGGAAGAGATTGAAACCAATACCTAGAGTTGGGGAGCGTCGAATCCGCGTTTAGGGGCGAGTTCCTCACCACCAATCTAGTGAAAAACGTGGAATCCGAAGCCTTTTCGACGGTGCAAACTCAAAATCGCCTCTATGGGGTGAGAGGGAGTTAGGATTTGAGGGAGAGAGGAAATGAAAGAGATTTCCTCTCTCTGTTCGGCTTGGGAGCAGTTAAGGAAGTCACCGGCCGGACTGTACGGCTAGGAACGGACTGTCCGGTCCAAATTGGACTCTAGTGGAAGTAAATGAGGCTGAAGCAAAACTGACTCTAAGAAATTTTGGCTATTCAACCTGAGAATCAGATCAAGCAATCAGTACAAAACTATGATTCTCAAGTCAAAAACCATATTCGCAATCTAGAAATCAAGTTTTCGCAAAGCAAACAACAATTTTCGCAACCAAGTTAGAAAACAAGGATTTTGAAATTTTGTTTGGGAATGTTTGAGCCTTACTCCTGGTATTTAAGACCAATTCTATTTAAGAATTGACCTCTAAAAATACGAAGACTCATGTTGTTCTAACATGTGTATGAAATTGACTTAACTATTGAAAAGTTAAGCCGATTTTCATGCAATGTTGCGAGAATCCAAGATATTTAGTTCATTTCTCAACTCACAAAACATTTTCTCATCTAAGGGCTTGGTGAAGATTGCGGCTAGTTGATGTTCGGTTCTCACATGGGTTAGGGAAATGTCTCGTTTGGTTTCATAGTCCCTCAAGAAATGGTGTCGGATATCGATATGTTTGGTTCTTGAGTGTTGGACTGGGTTGTTGGCTATTTTGATAGCACTCTCATTGTCACAAAGGAGGGTGATCCTAGTCATGGTGTATCCAAAATCTTGGAGGGTTTGTTTCATCCATAGGAGTAGGACACAACACGCACCGGCAGCTATGTATTCGGCTTCGGCGGTGGATAAGGCTATGGAATTTTGATTCTTGGATCACCATGAGACTAGATACCGCCCAAGGAATTGACAAGTCCCTGTGGTACTTTTTCTATCAACCTTACACCCGGCGTAATCCGAGTCGGAGTAGCCTACCAACTTAAAATTGCACCCTTTCGGATACCAAAGCCCTAGGTTTGGAGTGTGCACTAAATACCTTAGGATTCTCTTAATGGCCACCAAATGACACTCTTTTGGAGCAGCTTGAAAGTGAGCACACATGCATACACTAAGTATTATGTCAGGCCTAGATGCGCAAAGGTAAAGGAGAGAGCCGATGATTGAGCGATATACCTTGGTGTCTACCTCCTTACCATTAACATTGAGGTCGGGGTGTCTATTTATAGGCATTGGCATCTTGATGGGTTTGGCGCCGTCCATGTCAAACTTCTTGAGGACATCTTTCAGATACTTTGTTTGCGAAATGAACGTGTCATCCTTGAGTTGCCTTACTTGCAAGGCGAGGAAGAACTTCAATTCTCCCATCATGGACATCTCGAACCTTTTGGTCATGATCCTACTAAACTCTTCACTAAATGAAACATTAGTTGAGCCAAATATTATGTCGTCGACATAAATTTGGCATACAAACAAATCATTCTTAAGTTTCTTGGTGAAGAGAGTAATATCAGTCTTCCCGATTTCGAAACCGTTCTTGGTTAGGAAATCGTGAAGACATTCATACCATGCCCTTGGTGCTTGCTTGAGCCCATATAGAGCCTTGTGGAGCTTGTAGACGTGGTAGGGGTGCTTTGGATCCTCGAAGCCCAACGGTTGCTCCACGTATACCAATTCGGAGATTGGTCCATTGAGAAAGGCGTTCTTGATATCCATTTGGTATAACTTAAAATCATTGTTAGCGGCATAAGCTAATAGAATGTGAATGGACTCAAGGCGGGCAACCGATGCAAAGGTTTTACCGAAGTCAAGTCCTTCGACTTGAATGAAACCTTGGGCCACAAACCGTGCTTTATTTCTTGTGACGACCCCATGCTCATCTTGCTTGTTCCGGAAGACCCACTTGGTCCCGATGACATTTTTCTTGGGCCTTTCCACGAGAGACCACACTTCATTTCTCTTGAAGTTGTTGAGCTCTTCTTGCATGGCCATTACCCAATCCGGGTCTCCAAGTGCGTCTTCCACTTTCACTGGCTCCAAAGATGAGACAAACAAGTAATTTTCACAAAAACTTGCAATTCGGGATCGAATCGTTACCCCTTTTCTCATATCACCAAGGATGTTGTTCACCGGGTGATCCCTTTGTACTGTTTGATGAATTTAAGGATAGTGCACCGTGGGGGCCGTAGCCGATTCTTGCTCACATGCACCCACGACATCAATCCCATCCCCAAAGTCTTTATTGCCACCATCATCATCAACTTGTACGGGGTCATCTTGGGTTGTGGATTCTTGTTGAACGTCTTGTTCTTGCTCTTGCTCCCCCTCAACCTCCCAGGGTCTTACATCTCCAACGGCCTTGTTGTCTATATCCTCCCGTGAGATTCCAATTTCTGCATCATTCACTTCAACTTGCTCTACTTGAGAGCCATTAGTCTCATCAAACATAACATCCCTTAAGACTTCAACAATATCGGTGGTTTTGTTGAAGACTCGATAGGCACGTGCGTTTGCTTCATATCCTAACAAGAAACCTTCATCTACTTTGGATGCAAACTTAGAAGATCTAGGCCTTTTGCTAAGAATGAAACATTTGCAACCAAAGACACGAAAGTAGGACACGTTTGGCTTTTTACCGATTAGAAGTTCATATGTAGTTTTCTTGAGGAGCTTGTGGAGGTATAGACAGTTGAGGGAGTGGCACGCGATGTTGACGGCATCGGCCCAAAAGACATCCGGAGTCTTGTACTCATCAAGCATTGTCCGAGCCATCTCAATAAGAGTCCAGTTCTTTCTCTCCACAATCCCATTTTGAGGGGGATCATATGGAACAGAGAACTCGTGCTTGATTTTCTCTTCATCAAGAAACTTTTCAACTTGGGTATTCTTGAATTCTCCTCCGTTATCACTCCGAACTCTTTTTATCTTCACTTCAAACTCATTTTGCGCTCTCTTGGCAAATTTCTTGAAGATTTCTTGAGTTACGCTCTTGTCATAGAGAAAGAAAATCCAAGTGAAACGAGAAAAGTCATCAACAATTACTAGACCGTGTTTGTTACCTCCCAAGCTTAGATAAGTTATTGGTCCAAAGAGGTCCACGTGCAATAACTCCAACGGTCTTGTAGTCGTCATGATGTTCTTTGTGGGGTGGAAGGTTCCAACTTGCTTTCCCGCTTGACAAGCACTACAAACTCGGTCTTTCTCAAAAGTGACATTAGATAAGCCAAGAATGTGCTCCTCATTTAGAAGATTTGACAAATTTCTATTCCTGAAGTGGCCAAGTCGATGATGCCAAAGCCATCCAAGAGTCGATTTGGCGATTAAGCAAGATTCAGAGTTAACTCTATCATTGTCGAAGTCGACAAGATAGAGATCCCCCTTTAATCTTCCCTTAAACACCTCCTATTTATCATCTCTCCTAAAGACGGTAACATCTATATCGGTGAAGAGTCAATTAAATCCAAGCTTATACAATTGAGAAACCAAAAGTAGATTGTAACTAAGGGACTCAATGAGAAAGACATTTGAGAGTGAGTTGTCTTTGGAGATTGCAATTTTACCTAGGCCCATTACCTTTCGTTTATTGTCATCTCCAAAGATCATGTCGTCGCAATTTCCTCCATTCTCGTCGAGTGAGGTAAACATACTCCTTTCTCCGGTCATATAGTTTGTGCATCCGCTATCAATCACCCAACTTGAGCCACCGGAGGAGTATGCCTACAAGAGACAGGTCAAGCATGCAATTTAGGTATCCAAACTTGTATAAGTTTGGGTCACTTAACAATAGTGATCAACTCCTTTGGGATCCATATGTTTGGCCCTCGCTTCTCTTGATTTGATCTAATGAAGATAGCAACCACATGTCCATGGTTGTTCTTCAAGATCACATGAGAGAAAGAGATAAGCCTGGTTCGAGCTGGATCCTCATGAATTGAGGAAAGCTCACAGTCAGCCTTTCTGCCCTGCTGAGCTCGGACTGTCCGGGCCCTAGGGCCAGACTGTCTGGCTGGTACTCTCTGCCAGGCAGACAGCTCAGGTCGGACCGTTCAGTCCTCCGGACCGTCCGACCGGACCTTTCTATTAGACCGAGAAGTCTGACCGGACTGACCGACCCAGACTGGACTGTCTGGTCTGCCCTCTCTGTTGAACAGAGGGACCGGACCGGCCGGACCGGATCATCCGTCTTTGGAGATTGCAATTTTAGCTAGGCCCATTACCTTTCGTTTATTGTCATCTCCAAAGATCATGTTGTCGCAATTTCCTCCATTCTCGTCGAGTGAGGTAAACATACTCCTTTCTCCGGTCATATGGTTTGTGCATCCGCTATCGATCACCCAACTTGAGCCACCGGAGGAGTATGCCTACAAGAGACAGGTCAAGCATGCAATTTAGGTACCCAAACTTGTATAAGTTTGGGTCCCTTAACAATAGTGATCGACTCCTTTGGGATCCATATGTTTGGCCTTCGCTTCTCTTGATTTGATCCAATGAAGATAGCAACCACATGTCCATGGTTGTTCTTCATAATCACATGAGAGCCATAGATAAGCCTGGTTCGAGCTGGATCCTCATGAATTGAGGAGAGCTCACAGTCAGCCTTTCTGCCCTGCTGGGGTCGGACTGTCTAGCCCCTAGGGCCAAACTGTCTGGCTGGTACTCTTTGCCAGGCAGACAGCTCAGGTCGGACCGTCCGGTCCTCAGGACCGGACCGTCCGGCCGGACCTTTCTACTAGACTGAGAAGTCTGACCGGACTGACCGACCCAGACCAGACTGTCTGGTCTGCCCTCTCTATTGAACAGAGGGACCGAACCGAACCGTCCGGGCCGGACCAGATCATCCGTCCTAGCTTCTTTGTTGAACAGAGGGCTCAGGGAGGACTATCCGGCCCTGATCGGACTGTCTGTTCTCAGGGCTAATTTTTGCGTCCTCTTCAGCAGTTGACTCCCCTTCCTTCACAAATGCCACACATGGTTTACCATTAACCATTACTCTTTTTGGGATTGCATTTGAGTCGGGGGAATAGCCAAGATCCCTATTATCCTTGTTGTTATAAGAGGTGATTGTCTTGAAGAGGGCATCCTTGGATTGGTAAGTTCGCATGCATCCAAACTTTACCAAGGTCTCCAACCTCTCATTCTCCTTATTCAACTCCTTGAGAGCTGCATTGTTAGTCTCAACAACACTCAAGTCAATAGTTTTGCATTTCTCACAATCAAGAATGGTATTGACTATTATGTTGTCCTTCGAATTGGAGAGGTTGTGCTTAAGATTGTCAATTTCATTCTCAAGACCATTGTGCCTCACATTCATGGAAACAATAGTTTTTTCAAGAATTTCATTGACATCCTTAAGATTGGTTATGGTTTGATTTGCTAGCATGAGTTCCTTAGACAAATCAACCAACTTCTCATCTTTTTCGGCCAGGACCTTTTCAAGAGAGTCATTTTTCATCCTCTCTTGAATAAGGAGATCCTGTTGCCTCTCAAGAGAGCCTTCCTTCTCCTCTAGCACTTTCATCAGTTTAGCAATATGAATGAGAGCGGGCTTGCTAAAATTTCTAAGCATAGCATCATCATCATCATGGTCTATATCATCATCATCACTAGAATCAACACGATGCTTAGGAGCAAGATATACCTTGCGCCCTTGCGCCATGAGGCACAACGGCGTATGGTCGTTGTCATCGTCGCTCAAGTTGGTGAAGAGTCGCTCCGTGCTTGATGAAGATATAGCCACGGTAGCGACGCCTTTGCTCTTGGAGTTGCTTGACTTGGGCTCCTCTTCTTTGTCGCTCCCATTGTCTCTTGAGAACCACTCTTCACCAATGTGAGCTCTCCCGGGCCTTCTCTTGAAGTACTTGGTCTTGTTCTTGCCCTCGTTGTTCTTAGCGAGCTTAGGACAATCCGCCATAAACTGCCCAAACTCCTTGCACTCATAGCATGCTTTCTTTGATTGCCTCTTGTATCGATCCTCATCCTTTCTCCCATAGCTCTTCTAGCGGAGGAATTTCTTTAATATTTGGACCAAGAGAGCGAGTTCTTCATCCTCACTCTCCGAGTCACTTAAGCTCTTTCCTTGAAGCTTGGAGCTACTCTTCTTTGCCTTGAATACAACCTCCTTGTTCTTGGCTTGGGCGACATTGGTGACATACTTCTTGACTTCCTTGGCTTCTTCCTCCAAGAGTTCATGCGAGATGATCCTTGAGAGCACGTCACTTGGAGTCATTCTCTTGAAACCGCTTGACTCACGGATCAAAGTCACCAAGGTAGGGTTCCTTGGTGAGATGGCCCGGAGCAAGCGCTTCACCACCACATGATCCATCACGTCTTCACTTCCAAGGCCACAGATCTTGTTCACAATGACCATCATTCAGTCATACATCTCTTGAGGTGTTTCATCATCCTCCATCACGAACCTCCCAAGCTTTCCTTCAAGAAGTTCGATCTTGGATTCTCGAACCCCTCTTGATCCTTCATGAGCAATGCAGAGTGTGTCCCAAATCTCCTTGGCCTCATCTAGTTGATCAACCTTGTTGAATTCCTCCGGGCTCAAAGAGTTGAGAATCACGCTCGCCGCTCGAGCATTGCGGTGGATGAGAAGCTCTTGTGCCGGAGTGAGATCTTCTTCATCTTCCGGCATATCCTTCACTCCTGTGCACATAACTTTCCAAACACTTGGATGCAAAGAGATTAAATGAAGTCTCATTTTGTGTTTCCATGCCCCCATACTGAGTACCATCAAAGTAAGGTACACGGCCGAAAGAGATACAAATGTTAGAACACGAAGTATTGAGTTCAAAGTAGTCAAACTCAATAGAAGCTCCCTTTTTAGTAGATCCTTCTCCACCATCTTCATCTTTATGGTTGTTAGAAACGTCGCTAGTCTTGTCTACTATCTCGGATCACTTCAAGCTTTTAGGCCTTTTTAGAAGAATAGGCTCTCATACCAATTGAAGTCCCAGAGAGACAGCCTAGAGGGGGTGAATAGGTGTCCTAAAAAATCTTTCAAATCGTAGAGGTTAGTAAGGGCCGGGCCGTCCGGTCGGCACTCTCGGGTTAGGTCGAGAGCTCTAGCCGGCCCGTCCTGGTTAGAACACTGGACCATCCGGTCAGTGAAAAATGCAAACGTGACAGTCTGCTTTTTCGGTGATGTTCCTGAGAATGTGATGTGATTGTGTGTGGAATATAAAAGCAGAAACATCGCAGGAACAAACAGAACATAGAAATCACAAAAACAAAGGCACGAGAGATTTATCCCAAAGTTTGGATCATTTGATCCAACTCTCCGTTGAGGCGCTCGTATGAGCGGGATCTCTCTCGATCCTTTCCCTCTGTTGGCTTCCTCCCACAAGGCCAACACATGTCTCCGAATTCACACCTAAGGACTAGCAACCCCTTCGGTTGACCACCAAGGTCAAGATCAAGGGGGTTTGCCCAGCCCTAGGTTGCAATCCGCTCTACCCTGTAGCCTTCTATGAGAAAGCACAAGAATCCACTATCAATCTTACCTATTTCCTTGCAGAGGTTAGACAACAACCTTCACAAGTTGCTCCTGGGCGATCCACAAGAATCGGAGGCTCGTGGGCGACGCCTATCCGTCTAGGAGATCAATCTCCGAGAGTAATAGACCACCTTGACTCCGCATACATCCATCAACGCCCAAGAACGAACACTCTATCACTCACTAACCTAAACACTCTCCCTAAAACATGATCCAACGATTAATCTCTCTAGGAAGTGTTTTGGGTCAGTGGGAGGCTTGAGAGGTGCTAAACTTGCCATAGCAACCAGAGAATTCGAACAGAAAGCCTAACCAACGGCTAGATCTCAAGGGGGCCTTATATAGGCTGGCAGACGTCACTTAGCCGTTGGAAAAGAAAAATCTAACCGGACTGTCCGGCTAGGTGGCCGGACCGTCCGACCAACACTTAACTCACTCACTTTGACTAGGGGCCGGACCATCCTGCCACCGGACTGTCCGGCTTGGATCCCAAACCGTCCGGTCCTTGCTGCTTGTGAAAAATAGCAGCGAGCCACCACTTGACTTAGACTCAAACCTAACTACTCTTGGATGCATGCTGAGCTTCTGGTGACCCCTCTAATAGGACGGAGTTCCTATGACTCAAAACAAAAAATAAAAACTTCTTCGAGCCCCTTCGTCGTCATGGAACCGTCACTCCAAGTCACACATGCATGAAATTAGTCCGCATTTCTTCAATCGAATTGATCCCTTAGACTTCTCTATAATCACAACTCATTAGCGCACACATGCTTGGCTAACATTGTCATTAATCATCCAAAACTTCGTTTTGGGGTCAGATGTACTTTATTATCTAAAACTTTGTTTAGGGGCTAGATGCACTTTCATGTATAATTATAGGAGATAGGGGGTGGAGGGCGTGTATCACACGCTGATCTGGGCCGCTCATTTCAACGAAGATGTATTTAGGCCGTTGGACGTGTCACACGTTGATGACGAGGAGTAAATCATGTTTGTGCACTATAGGGTAGATAAAAAAATTGAGATGGTTTTGATATCACATAGTAAATATTTCATTTTTCGTTTCCATATTTTTTTTACAATAAGGGGAAATATTTTTTTAAGTATCACACACGAGTGAAAAAAGAAATGTTGTGTAGAAAAGGTTCGGTTTATGGAGAGTGCATGCGTATATATACACACACTATTATAAAAGTTTATGTGAAGGAGACTCCAAGAAAGCAAGTCACTTGCATTTAACCTATCATCTGTTTGGCTGCACGAAAGCTTCCGATGGAATAAATTTTCTGAATTTAAAGTTTAGTTTTCAGTAGTATCTAATTTTTTTTATTTTTCTACATAATCTAAAATTTAGTTTTTAATGTTTTTACACAAACTGAAATTTCTTTATGTTTTTCTCTACATACAATATTTTAATTTGGTTGCATCAAATAAAAATACGGAGCAGGAGTTATATAACTTGATTGAAAATATCATAACAGGGTTTAGTGTTTGTTTGTCAAACCAATTACACATTAACTATATTTACATTCCCGACTTGGCGTATAATTTATTTTTAAAACTTATTTTAATATAGACCATCAAAATTAACTTTATCTAGTGCAACGCACGGATATTTTTTCTAGTAACTAACAAAACCCTCTCTCTCTCTAGTTTCCTCACTGAGAAACATCTCTCTCCCACCTTCACAGGAAAAAAAAGTTCAAAACGAACCAAGCAATGCATATGTCCATCACAAACCCATATTGAGCATCTGCCCTGCCCTTTTCTTTGCACTGTCCTTCCCTCCCTCCCCTCCCTCTTATATTTCATCTCTCTAACAGACAGACATACCGCACCCAGCGCAACCCCCCCACTTCGTGTCCGCGCCGCGACGCGCACTTCCCGCCTTTCTTTTTCTTGCCGTCCTCGCGCCGCCACCACGAACGCACGCACGCGCCATCTCGAGGCAGGTCTCACTCTCTCCTCTCCGCGCGCGCGGATCGATGGCGCACGACGGCTTCCTCGGAGGAGGCTTCCACGCGCTGCAGGCGCCGTGGCCGCTGCCGCTGCCGTTCGACGCCGCCGCGCTGCAGGCCCAGCTCATGTCAGGAGGGTGGGAGGACGAGTCGGCGCTGAGCTCGCTCGTGTCGTCGCCCGCCACCACCGGGCGCGGCGGCGACGTGCACGAGGGCGCGCTCATGGAGGAGCTGGCGAGCCGGCTCGGCAGCGTGTGCGGCGGCGGGCTCGGCGGGGGCGGGGTGCCGTCGCCGCCGTCGTCGCGGTACGCGTCGTGCTACGGCTCGCCGGTGAGCTCCCCGGCGAGCAGGCCCGCGCCGTCTCTGCTCGCCGCGGCGGACTCCATGGTCGCGGAGCGCGCCGCGCGGATGTCGTGCCTGGCGGCGGCCGGTGTCGGGCCTAGCGGCGGGAAGCTCTCGCGCGTGGCGAGCAGCCATTCCCTCCTCGCGGAGCCTGCGCCGGCGGACGGCGGCGGCGTCCAGCAAGTGCCGGCGAGCGATGGGTCGAGCAGCGACGCTCCCTGCCGGAAGCGGAAGGCGCCCGGCGCCAAGGGCAAAGGGAAGGACGGAGCGACGGCGACGGCCTTGACAAAGGTACTCCTCTGCTCTTGCTCTGTTTCGCCACCGGAACCGCAACGCCCAACCAGCCCGTAACAACGGTCAATTTTCCTCAGTTGCCGGAGCCGGAGAAGAAGGCCAAGAAATGCAAGCTCTCCGCTGACGCCACGGCAAACCAGGACACGAAACCACTCGCCGGCGAGGCCGGACACGCCGGCAATGGCAAGGGGAAGGACGTCGCCGTCGAGCCGCCCAAGGACTACATCCACGTGCGCGCCCGCCGCGGCCAGGCCACCGACAGCCACAGCCTCGCCGAGCGGGTAAGCGCCGCCGGCGCCGATTGCACTTTCCTCCTCCCATTCCCGCGGTTGCTGACGCCATTGCCGCCGTTGTTCACCTCCAGGTGAGGAGAGAAAAGATCAGCGAGCGCATGAAGCTGCTTCAAGACCTCGTGCCTGGCTGCAACAAGGTTTGCAAAATTCACCCAACAAAATTTGAAAATTCACACAGGTAAATCCATCTTTTTACACCATCACAACTAATTTTTTTCGAATTTATTTACTTAAACACAGGTGACAGGCAAGGCGGTGATGCTTGACGAGATCATAAACTACGTCCAGTCGTTGCAACGGCAGGTGGAGGTGGGTAGCCACGATCTCTGAATTTTCACCGTAATTTCATTCGATTCCCCTCCCAATTTTTCCTAATTTGAGCAAATATTATCTACTGTCCCAACAGTTCTTGTCAATGAAGCTTTCCACTGTCAACCCACAGCTGGATTTCGACGTCGACAATTTCCTCCCAAAAGATGTAATTCATCTCGAATTTCGTTGTGACATTTCGTTAGGTGACCACCAAATATTCTTGTTCTGCCACTTATACCATACATCTCTGAATTTTTCTCTTCAGCAGCCCAGCGAGCCCAGCTTGCCGGCGCCGTTGTCGCTGCCACCACCGCAGCCACCGCTGTCCTACTCACCGGAATGCGCAACCCCGGCGGCGATCGGCTACTCGCCCTCGCAAGGGACGGCAATGCAGAGCGTGGTGGCAAGCACCAAAGGCTTCGAAATGGCGCCGACGTTTGCAAGCCATGGAATCCCAGCTCCATCATCACTGGATGCGTTTCACAGTGCTAATTCACAGGTAAAAAAAAAAAAAACTCAAACTGTACTCATCATGCAAAAGATTTTCGTCATGATTCCAGGAATTCGTCATGATCGATCGTAGAACGCAGGAACTGTTGCTGAATTCTCCTTGGTGTTTCAGGCAGGGAGCTGCATGCAGATGTGGGAGGACGACCTGCAGAGCGTGGTTCAGATGGGGTTCAGAGGCAATGCTGCATGATAGGGGATGAGCCGAGTCGAGAGCCCCCCAATCATGGCGTTGGTCTCTGGAGTTGATTCGGAAACAAATCAGTTTCACCAATCAAGGCAGGAGACGATCATCCGGGGGAGGCATGTCGGGTGCATGGAGCCACTTAACACGAAGCCGGGGGTTGGGTTTTTGAGCTACCTCTCCAATCATTGGATCATCCCTCCATGATTGTACATAGAATCCTTCCCTTCCCCCAACCTTCAATGTAGGGGAAGGAATGGGATAAGGAGAAGGCTGGGGAAATGACCTCATTGCCTTACTTGGCCATGTCCATTGTCTCGGCCGAAGGACATGTAGCACGGCGAAGGTGAAGGTAAAGGCGAAGGCAAAGGCAGAAAAAAGAAAAAAAAAGATCAATCTTTTGTTTTTCTTGATTTGCTCTAAGAAATTTTCATCGATCTCACGAAAGACAATGTAATGTTGTAGTGGAATGTAACTGTTCCTAGACCTCAACTTGAGATTATATATATAATTTGAGAGAAGTTTCTTGCATTAGGGCCACGTTTGGTACTGCCCGTAAGATGTCTAAGTCCGGTCGTTTTCCGAACTACTAAACGGTATATTTTTTACGAAATTTTTTATAGGAAACTTGTTTTAAAAAATCATATTAATCTATTTTCATATTTTTTAATAGTTATTAATTAATCATGCACTAATCTATTATTACGTTTTTTGTGCATGACAACTAACCCCTCTCCATTCTTACCGAACACAGCCTAGGTTGGTTGCTGCTACTGCTTGTGCTGTTACGTGCCTTGTGCTTGTGCCGGTAGGTGGAATTGTTTTTGTTCTCTGCGCTATCATCGCCATCATCATCATCATCACAAGAGTCTTTTAAGCTGTGTGAGCTGGAGTCAACAACTCTAGCCGGAATCTTAACCTCTTTTAGTGTCTTGCTCGCTTGTATGATTGCGTTTTTAATCCCTCATCTAGTGAGCCCTAGGCAACTAATCTTTAGGATAAATTTGTTGCTGTGTGTGCTCTTTATTCTGCAAAGCACCAAAACTGCTGGCACGGCAGAAAGGTCCTTTGGCGCATGATGAGCCGAACTGACATGATTTCCGGGAATTTCATACTTGACAAAATGTCTTGGGCTCCGGTCTTTTCAGAAAAATTCTTTCTTAGGTTTGGTCTACCTAAAAGACTTATATGCAGAACAATAAAACAAAATTCTACATTTTGTGATCGGTAGATTTTATGTACATGTGTGGTGCCTTTTGATGAACCAATCAGACTCTATCAGAAATGTAATTTACAATTGTTTTTACCTTTTATAACATTGTTTAATGCTCTTTTATTCCACGGAGGATTTTCTATTGCTCCAATATTGGTCAGGTGCAGTTAACCAAAAGAACTGACAAAAACAAAAACAAGTACAGTAAAGCCCATATAAAATGTGGTTATTTGCTGTCCTGAGCGGACACTCTTTCAACGCATAGAAGCACATCTCTAAGAACAAATGTAGTTAGCATGTCCACGAAAAATAAGATATAGTTTACTTACCCTTTATTCCATTGACATTATTTTCCAATTTTCTGTTGCTCTAAGATTGATCAGGTTCAGTTAAACAAATGTGCTGAGCAAAAAAAAAAAAGTAACCCCATATAAAATGTGGTTTGCTGTCCTGTAGACACCTCTTTAACCAGACAGGGAAGAGAAGAGAAGAGAACCCCAAAAAAAAACAAAAGAGAAGGTAGGTATTGGGTTACAGAGTGGACAAGATTCCATCCAGCATAGAAGCATCTGTAACAGAGTGCTACTTTCTCTTCTTCTACCTTTCATTTAGTCATATACAAAACCTGTGATGAACTTTTGGCATCTACTATGGCCTCAGGAAAAAAATAAAATCAACTTCTGGTGGTACTTACTTTGCAGTTTGCACAGCCAGGTATATACAAAAACGAACATTATCAGATTCTCTCACTTTGTTGTCTCAAAGTGGCCACTGTGCCGCTAGATGGCATTGCTGGTATCTAGTCAGTGTCAATACTGTTCCATTGGGACGACAACTTACAGGATTGCACCCTCCCTAGTGATGGAGACACAAGTGCACTTAATTATAATCACGCCTGTAATGGACACTTTTTAATTTAAGGAGAAAAAAATGGAAGGAACTTATGTAAAATGCAACTATGAAGGGTAGTCACATTTATATCTCTTAACCAGGTTTCTGCTTTGGAAATTCATCTGGTGTGGTGACAGAGTTATATGTATTGGTGACTCTAGCATGCATTTATGCATATAGTAGTTTACTTTAATATTTATTTTGTGAGGTCCACAAACAAATCATTGGCTTTTCAGTTTGTTGATTGTGTACTTAGGAAGTGGGTGTGTGCTTATATGATATTCTGTGCACTTGTGAAAAATCGAGGGGCCACATTTGGAAGGGTTTGATAAATCTAATTATAACTGTTTTTTTGTATTCCACATATCGACATGATTACACCCAAAAATTATCATGCTTTTGTATTATTTGTCTGAAACAAAATATATTAGATATTATTATAGCCAGAAATCTCCCGCTTTAATAATATCTCAAATAAGTAATATATATTGGTTATGAATATTGACATGTGCATATATATATATATATATATATATATGAGATTTCAAATCCATTTTTAAAAAACAAAAAAATATCCTCTTTTCGTTGACTGAATTTTTACACACTTCGTTTAGACGACACACAAAAGTTTACATGGTGATGTCATTTCAATCAAATAGATGGATCCCAATCCCTCTATTGGGGCATCACTGTCACATTCATGCAGTGGGCACACACTTTTGGGACCGAGACATGCGCAACAAACTCTAATAGAGGCAGAATTGGAGCTTTCGTGATGTAAGTTGGATCTTATGATGGTAGCTCAGACGAGACGTTTGAGTCATCTGAAATGGCCTTGACCCCCCGTGGAGACAAATATCACCATCCATTTACCAGATTTTTATATCTCAAATCATCTCATGCAACAATGGAGAAGGCTTTACTATTCGTGAACAAATATTTTATTATTTTTTCATAACTGCCATGCCATTGTCAGTAGGCAAATTTATCGATTCAGAGTGCCCCAACCCATTTGTGCTGGTAAAAAAATTATATTTGTGTTCTTGATGACTTAGACATCAGTTGTAAAAAGACTATAATAAAAAAAAACTCAAACGCAATTCGAAATAAAGTTTTAAACATCAAAATTTGACACATGTATATGCATTTCAGAACAAAAGATAAGCCATCCAATCGCTCACACAAAAGATATAAACAAATCTAGCTGCTTCAGACCTGGCTTCTTCGTGGTAGAAGCAAAACATATTTCCTGAACCTGAAGTTTCAACTGAATCACTGCGGCAAATTCTGGTCCCTCGGACACTGTGTCGGCGTATACGCTTGGTTCCAAACGATCCATTCAATGCCATGTTCATGACAGCATTGTGTACAGATACTGTTAGGTCGGCCATAGTACTCTACGCAGTACACACAATCATATACATATACTTGTCTTCTTCCTCCTCCCAAATACAACGATGAAACTGAACTTGTTTCTTCAGTATACTATTTTACTGAAACTCATCTGAATTCTGCAGGGATACAGATACTATACACAGCACCAGATTTTACGATGTGGGTGGGTGCAGATATGGACGCTAGATTCGCAGCCAAACGTCACCATCGAAATCCAGGAGCATGGTGCATTGTACTGCTGATGCTCGACGTCCAATTGGAGTCGTTTTCCTCCTCATCTCTCTTGTCAGCATTCTGTTCCTTTTTTTCTTTGCTTTCTGTTGCTTTTCTTAGCTTTTTGAATGCTGACTGGCCTGATGTGCCTGTCTGCTGCTGCATGGATTTTGCGTTATGTAGTATGCTTGTTATAAGGATAACGGAAAGCACTTATTAACGATTGACAAATAATTTATGCATAAAACATCTATATACATATTTTAGCAATATAAAAACAAAGGCTAGATAATAAACTATAATAAAGAAAAATCCTAAAATCAAATTCAAATTTATGTTTTAAAATACACTGATAATTGTAGGTTGTACCTTTGTTTTGCAGTGCACAGTATGTGTCACAAGCTAGCTATTCCATTCATAAAAGGGAAAATTCTTTGTGTGCTCCAGAAAACTGAGTCTATCCCTTCCATACCCCTCAAGTTTACCTACTCCTCTCTATGCCCTGCAGTTTTGGCTGACATCTCCTCCATACCCCTACCGTTAGTCCTCATTCAATTCACTGGTTAGTTTAGTTAAAATTGTCCATAATGCACTTGCTGCTGGAATGCTAAAACGTGTAGTTTGCCAGCCACGTCAAATAAGAAATGAATTGATAGAAAATTCATCTGAGTAAATCAAGTGGACTAATCAGACTAAATAATTACTTAAAAAATAATTAGGCTAAATAATAATTAGTTCAATAAAAACTAACATAAATTAGGGAAAAAATGTCAGGAGCATTGTAACCAGAATTCCACCTAAAAATATCAGGAGCATAACCAGCATGCATCGAAATATATCAAAAGCATCAGTACAACCTATTGACAACGATAGGACCTATACAAAACATTGAAATATATAATTATTAATTCAGTTCACACCATACACATACCAAAACATGATCGATAGCAAACAATCCTTAGACCATCGGTAGTCCAATTTTGTAGAGAAATATTGTGTACTGTGTACATCATAAGCATAATGACCACAAGTCCCATAATAGAATAGCACAATATCAAGCAATCCTTACAGCAGCAAAATATGGCATAGTTGCTACGATTGTAGCACTTTCCAGGACATCAACAAAGCAAAATACAACATCAACAATAGTCCATAAAGGTAATTTAATAGTTCGAAAAGAAAATTAAGTCAACTAGTTATAGCCATAGTCTAGTCCATAAGCTTTCTTTTGCTTCTAGTACCCATTGCAGGGCTCTTGTTTTTGCTCCTTGTGCCCATAGCTGAGCTATCAGGAGCAACAATAGCTGGCACCTTTCCCTTTGTCTTTGTCTTATCCTTTTTAGGTGTTTGCTCGTCAATTCTTCAATCCATGGCAATGCTACAACCATGTTAGAAGGGTCTGGCTGGTTGGAGTCGGTAAGAGATCTAGACCTAAAAAAGAGTTGTGAATGCACTGCATATGGCAATAAAATACAAAAAATTGACAAAATTACTTACCTAACTGATCTAGTTGAGCTGAGCTATTGTTCCTCACCCTACTACCCTTAGTGGAATGAGTGTGTTGGCTAATATGAAAGTGAATTGTTATGTCTAACAATGGACCTATATCTGCATTAGAGTAAATAAATAAAGAAGAATATTATGTTGGAGCAATTATGATGCTAGTCTGCGAGGTCGGTTCACTAGTATTATTTCTTCTTTTCCTAGGTGGCCCTCTGTCAACATGAAAAAAATATGTCAACATTTTTCAGAAATACAATGGAAATTTTTATACGTGTGCAGTTCTTACCTTGCAGCTAGCATTGCTGCTACTTCCTCTGGATCACCTTCTTTGTAATTGTGCCAATGATGACCATAGCTCTTGCAAATAGGGCATTTGTGTCTCCCACTCCTTTTGCTCCCTTTCTCAGTGCATCCTTTGTACCTTGTAGTTTTTGGCCTCTCAGCTGATTTTTTTAGGACGGATACTGCTGCCAAGAAGAGCCCATGAGTAGCTTTTGGCCATTGTAACTTGTCAGGCAACGAAGGGATCAATTTGTTGTACGTTGCCTGAATCGATGCACACTAAAGCAATCGTCCACATAATCTTCAAGCCCTCCTCTAATTGATGTGATAAATGCTATAGGATGGATACATGGCTTCCCTGACACATGGAATTCTCTACATGTGCAGGTTTTGTCCTCCAAATTCACAACATGTCTAAACCCACAACCTCCTTTGACTTCAACTTCTGCCTCAAAATCACCATTGCTTGTAACCACCATATCCAAATCTCTACTTCTTTCAATTAACTCCTTGACAATATGCGGTAGAATATGTCCTTCAAACTTTTTGCATATTCTTTGCCTCTTGTCCCATTTCACTGGCAACCACCACCGAATCTTCTCTAGAAAGTCATACAAATGGAGTGCTTTCCAATCTTTCACCAAACTATTAAAGCTTTCTGCAAGATTATTTGTGACAGTCAACCTTGTAAATTGTAGAGAACTTACTCCTACTCCATTGCCTTATGTGATACTTGTTAAGTTATGCTATTGCTTCTGGTTTAGCTTCTTCCATGGCTACCATATTCTTCTCAAAGAAGTAAGGGCTCCATGCATATGCTACAGGCCATAGGTTGTCAACAAAAATCTTGCCATGGAACTTCTTCCTAAAGTTGGTCACTAAGTGCTTCATGCACTCTCTACGTTCCATGGTAGGAAAGACCTACAAGGAAGGGAACAAATTAGTAATTCAGGTTAGTGATTATGAAAGGAAATAACAAAAAGTATTACCTCATGCACTACAATATCTATCCCTTTTCCTGCATCAGTACAAATAGCCAAGACTCTTGGAGTTCCATTTGCATCTCTTAGTTGTTGCATAAACCACATCAAATTTTCATTAGTCTTTGAGTCAAATATACCCCAAGCAACTTGGTACATCCAATTATGTCCATCTATAGCACAAGCAGTTGCTAGTTGTCCCTTAAATTGGCCCGTTAAGAACGTGCTATCTATAGCCAAATATGGTCTGCAACCATTAAGAAACCCATCAATATAGGGTTCTAAGGCGAAGAATAACCTTCTGAATTTTGTTTGTTCTAGCACCTTGTGATGATCAATGATCAACAAACTACCCGGGCTAGACAATTCAATTTGTGCCTTGTATCTATACAACATGTCAAAACTCTCTTTCCAACTCCCATAGAACTTTGTTAGAGCAAGCTCCCTTCCAGCAAAAACTCTTTTGTAGTTGATCTTAACCTTATGTGTCTCATGGATTCTTCTTTGTAATTCCTTTGCTCCAATACTAGCATCCTCCAATAACCTGTCTTTCACCTTCTCACAAATCCAAAACTTTCTTGACGCCTTGATAGTTTCACTTCTTCTAGTACTTGAGCATTCATGTGCAATAGGGTTAGTTTTCACCTGAAATGTTAAGAGAATGATAAAATATAGTCAATATCACAATAAAATACATATTCCAATACTTAAAGAATACATGATTATTTTAAATATAATCATACCACCATCATGGTGACACCATCAGCAACCACAGATGCATACAGCCTCCATTTACAGCCATCAGCAGCACGACGTGCAGTGAATTTCCCTGGTACACTCCAGATAATGTTATATTCAAATTCCCTTTTTATTGCATGATGTGCTATTGCCAATCTAAATTCATCAATGTTACGATATATGCTTCATTCTGTCATTGGTGGGTCATTTTTATCATAAGCTACCAAACGGAGATGTTCTGGCATCCCATCTAATGCCATCGTCTCATCATCATATTCATCCTTGGATGCATCCTCAAATTCATCCTCAGATGCAGCCCAAGATTCCTCCTTGAATTCTTCATAGACAGCCTCTACACCTCTAGTTTTCTCAGCATGAATAGCAACAGCCTCCTCATCACCATCATTTACATACATGCCTTCCTCATCGAACCAACATGCTCAGCCATAGGAAATGGATTTGGCAAGTATGTGTCAGATGGCAGAAAACATGGGAAGGTTGAGAGCTACTGCTAGGTTGGCTGAAACTCACTTGAGATGGGGTTGCCAAAGAAGGACTAATAGGCGCATCTATGTTTGTTCTAACAAGAGTGTGGTCTAACACATCAACATTTTCATTAATACCATGTCTGCGAATAACCATTGGAATCACCTTGGTATCAATGAACTTTTCAAACATTGCTATCATATCTTGGTCAGATTTGACATGATGTGAAACTTTATGAACCATATCCACAAAGCCAATGCTAACAGTTTCATTTAGCCCCCATGGATATGACTTCTCAATATCATCAACAAAGACTTTGTAGCAAATTGCTTTTGTGTCTACCACCTTACTGCATATAAACCAATCATATTCCAACCTAGCATTTTTTCGATCCTCTGCTAGTTTGATTTCCAACAGATATGTAAGTTCTAGGGTCCATCCTATGGATGAACAACAATAACTATCTATCAACCACTCACTCCCATGCATACAACCACAACAAATTGTTCTTATCAAAGTGAGACATAAATCACTCATCCTATAGGGAGCCATGAAGGAACTATGGTAAAACCTTGACAGTGAAGCAAGCTCGATGAAATACCAAATGGTACCAGCCAGAACCTGAGGTGAAGATGTTGAAATCGGTCAATCATAAATGCATTTCAATGGTTATGAACTACCACGCTTCATGTAATTGTAGCTTACCTTGTCCTAGCCTTTGCACTGGACCGAGCAAAAAGGAGCAGCAGACGCAACCCGCGGGGCCGATGGAAGCATTGTTGCTAGTGCTGCCCTCAGGGCTGATGGAAGCGCCACCCCTGTCACTGCCATCGAGTTTGACTCAAGTGTGGCCGCCTCTACAACAAGAGAGAGGAGGGGGATCACCGGCGAATGAAGGGATCGTCGGCGTCTCAGCCACCACCGCCACCGTCGTCCTCAGAGTCGACAGGAGCGCCACCCTCGCTGCTGCCCTCCCCGCTGCTTTCCATCCTAACAGCCACCACCGCTATCACGGCCAATGGGGGCGCTGACCTCGAGCTCGACTGGAGCGTGCTCATTGCAGCAACGGGAAAGAGGAGGGCGGCCACCGCCGCCACCGCCGCCTCAGGGCAGAAGGAAGGGCTGCCCTCGCCGTTGTTCTCGATCCGTCAATGCGTGAGGAGAGAGGAGGGGGACTGCCAGCCGCGGTCACCGGAGCCGCAACATCAGCCGCCGCCACCACCACCTCCGGGCAAAAGGAGTGTCTTTCGAGCCGCTGCTCTCAATTCGCCGCTGCGTGAGGAGAGAGGAGGGGAACCGCCAGCCACTGTCGCGAGGGACGTAGCATGGACTCGTGACCGTCACCGGAGCCGCACAACTCGCTGCCGTCGTTGGAGCCGCAGCACGTGCACACACACTCACCTGGGAGTAGATGGATTAGGCTTGATCTGTTCAGAGAGGAGAGATACGGTTTGGGTTATGTTTCCTTTCATGGGCATTTTTGTCATTTTTGAAAATACTTTCAGCGTATTATGCACTTTCACTAACAGATCTGACGGAGATGGAGCGGCAGGGGTAGAGAAGGGATCCATGTTAAAATTCGTATGCAGAGAGAGGTATGGAAGGGATAGAGTCAATTTTCAGGGGCACACAAGGAATTTTGCCATAAATATAAGGCATTATACCGTTTTTGGCAAACAGGAAGATAGCAAAATATATGTCTCACAACAGACACAATGTTTCTTGTAAGTTTTTCCTTCTGCAATTCTTAAATACCTTATATTTGTGGACTAATAAAAATGTTAAAGGCTCCTTTGGAACAAAGGAACTTGGAAGAATTAGATTTTTATAAAGAATTCCTCTATGACCCTATGGAACAAAGAAACATCTTCTGAATTCCTTTGAAATTTCTTAGGAGTGCCTCAAAACATATGAATTTTGGATGATTTTCAATGTGGTTCAACCTCTTAAAAAAACTTTCTTTGTGTCCATCTCTTCTATTTCCTACGATTTTCTTTTGCTTTATCCAAGTGGCTATTCTTGTAGTTTTCGTATGTTTCTGCGTTTCATGGGATTTGGGTTGACAGATTACTCCAATCCTACATTTTTTTCTATTCACGTGTGTTAAGAATACTGCATTCCGAAGGAGCCCTAAACACACTGATAGTTATGTGGACGGTAAGAGTATTCGTTTTGAGGTACTTCTTATAGTGGCAGTCATATTTGCCTGTCATGGCATGGCTTATCATTGAAGTTTTATGGACAGGCCTATTGATTTGGGTCTTGATCTGTGCCAAAAATCAGGCGATCAAAATGTTTTTATTAACCATCATTGAAATATTAAGTTCACCATCAATCAAAATGTTTAGTTCTTAAACCATAAAACAAGCAAATAAAACAATGTAAAATTCTAGTTCACTCTTTCGAACTAAATAAAATTTAACAAAACATATATATGTCTTTTATTAAATTACAATCATCTCATGAATTTTTTTGCATTACACCAAGATTGTTTACACCGCTGATTTCAAACCAATCATCAGTGGACATTACTGTTACCTCCTATGAGGTAATACATCTCAATGAAGGAAATAAAAGATAGTTTACACTTGCTATTTATTAGCAGGGTCACCCATAATGCAAGTGTAATTGTCTTTTATTTATATTTCAAAATTCAGTTTCAATAGAACTGCATTTAATTTATTTAAATTCATATTTATCTATGTAAATACGTCTTTCAAATTGTGGTTAAATTGATACTCATATGAAAACCAATGATTATACAACATCGATTAAAATATTAGATTGAACCAAGAAAATTTTGATCTCACCGATGCAATCACTATACGTTGATAACTTATCCACATGCCACATGCTATATCGTACTCTGCTGAGTTATATATACATACGTGCAGTATCTATAAAATCCCGTGTTTTCCCTTAGCCAAAAAATTGAAATAGGAGCTAAAGAAAACCATGTTGTTAAGTCAAGAGTTAATTAAGTAAAATAAATTATTTAATTAATTCAACCCAAATGCCGTTAATGTGTTTGTCATGTTTGTCGTGTTGAAAACGATTAACTAGACATACATTTCAAATTTTAGAAGAATCGAATTAAACTTTCAACGAATAAAAGTCGTTCAATGTTTAATTTAAGTTACGAACCCTTCTTTTCCATTTCCCTTTTAGATTTGGGGAATTTCCCTTTCCGTTGGCCAAAGTTGTGTTTTACGCGTATCTGCTGCCCCTACCCCTGTTCAGTCGCCCTCCCCTTATCTCTCAGCCGTGCCAACCCTCCCTCCTTGCCTTCCTAGTCGCGTATGATTCCTTGATCTGTATGGACAATCCATCCTTATCCCACTACCTCCATCCCTCATCCACCTCCTCCTAGTCGTCGCTAGTGATAGCACCGTCACTGCCGCTAGCAGATGCCATCGCGAGCCACTGCCACAGCAGTTGCCGCCAACCAACCACCGTCCCTACTGCCGAGCGGCTGCCACCGCCCCTAGCTACCAGACTAAGCCGCCAGGCCAAGCCGCTGCTCCATGCTGCTGCCAGGAGTCACTGTTTCACCATCACGTGAGTCCATGTTTCATGCTTTGTTGCCGCTAGGTTTAGCGCAAGTCGGTAATTTACCGTGGAAGTTGTAATTTGATATGGGTAAATTGGTCATTCATTGAGCAATTCAGTAGGTCATTAAATCATGTTTTTGGAAGTCGTTAAACCTGTCATAAATTCTGTTGTGTTTTTGCCATGCGTTTCGCGACTCCTGTTTTTAGTTTGGTTTCGCTGTGCGAATTTGTTATTTGTATATGTTTTTGTGCTATCATGTGAACTCGTGTTTCGTTCGGGTTTTGGTTCAGTCCTGTTTGAGCCGTTATCGGGTTGTCGTTTGAATTTAGGATTCATGCATGAGTTGTTAATGAGTCTAATCTTCGTTTGGATACGGTTCTATTTTCCCATCTGTTTTGAAAACCATGGGACTTAATTAATCAATGACTAGACGGACAAGAGATGATCGAGTGCCTTCTCACACCAGCCATGGAGGACAAGGGGGCCGAACGAATGTGGGGTGTGTAAGATCAAGGAGTGATCTATATGTTTTTGTGATGAACAAATTGGTGGTTTGCGAGTTAAGTGTTTTTGTGATAATTCACCAGGCGGTCAGACCATTGAGACACGTACGGTCAGACCATAGGTATATGGGCGGTCAGACCGGCAGGTCAGACCCGACAGTTTCAAATTTTGGTGTTCTTTTAGGTTTCGGATTTGTTCTTCGTGAATTCGACTTCTAGTTAGTTTCTATACGTATGGGTACTGTTGTTTTGCTAACAATGAGTCAAGTTGGAGAAGGCTTGGTCTCGGAATATGGTTTCTTTGTTTGATTCATGTGTAGGTGACTTAATGCCTCGGGAGAGAATACCGGTGATGGATCGGGAGTCAACTTGGAGATAAGGTGATGTCCGGCGATCAGATATCATGCGGGGTACTTAGGCTAAAGATCAATGCACGTGGTTGGTGAAGATTGCATGTGGCATACGATGGAGATATTGTGTGCATATGGGATATGGAGTTGAATTCGGATAGATTCCGGATTTAAAAAGATTTGTTGTATTAGAGATAGAGATATGTTTGTTACGGATAAGGATAGGTTTCCTATGAGATTGGGAGTCCTAATTCGTGCTAGATACATGTGCTTTGCAAAGCCAAGTCGAGGTTATAAATAGGTACCGAGGGGTATGCCCCCGGTGAGCTTTTTGGTGCCGTTTATGAGAGAAAATTAGGGTTTCGACTCTATTTTGATATTAGATAGAAAGTTTTTGTTGGGATTGCTTTGTATGCACTTTGTAAGCACTAGTTGATCAATAAATGTCGAGAGATTAAATCTACATCTTGAAGCGTTATCGATCTGTGTTTTTCTAGGATCCCGACGGTCCAATCGTAGATAGGCTGACGGTCTAACTGGCCACATAACGTTGGTCTGACCGAGGGTATGCGAGCGGTCTGACCGACCACATAACGTCGGTCTGACCGGTGGTATAAACGCAGTGTGACTGGAGGCTTTGGTAAAGCTTTTGTGAAGGTAATCTTTTATTTCCGCGAAAAGATTTTGGTTTTTATTATACCTACCATTCACCCCCCTCTGGTAGGTGTTTTACTCTGTTGCGATCCTACAAGTGGTATCAGAGTTTTGTTTTCTTCTTTGGATTTTAACCCATCTAGAGTTTTTAGCCATGGCTAACAAATTTACTACTAAGCCTCATGTTTTTGATGGATTGGATATTCCTTATTGGTGTGATAAGATGCAATCTTATATAATGGCTGAAGATTATGATGTTTGGCAAAAGGTTGCACGGTTATATGAGATTCCTAAACAGATTAACATCCTGCTTTGAAAACCGAGTTTAGTAACAATTGCAAAGCTCGTAATATTTTATTAAGTGGGATTTCTCGTTTGGATTTTGATCGCGTTTCTCATCTTAAAACTGCCAATGAGATTTAGAATGCTTTGAAAAACTTTAATCAAGGAACAACTAACATAAAGGAACTTCATCGAGATCTTTTCAAAAAGGACACCAAATTTGAGATGAAACCTGGAGAAGCTTTGGTTGATTATCTTACTAGGTTTAATAAAATTTTGAGTAATCTTAGATCTGTTGATTCTACTTATGATGTTAATTACTCTTAATCTAAGATTTCTCGCCACTTTTTGAATGGTCTTGACATGTCTGTTCGGGATATGAAAGTTACAACTATTCAAGAATCTGCTGATATCTCATCTTTGACTTTGGATTCTCTTTATACAAAACTCAAAACACAGGGTGCCTATTTTACTAGGGTTTTTTATCATTCTTGAAAAGTACCTTGAGGTACCAAAAATTTTAGTGTAAAATTTTGATACCTCAAGGTATTAGACTTTTGAGTTTTTTTACCATCTTTAAAAAATTATCTCAAGGTAACGTACCTTTTAGTGTAGAAAGTATAGCACCTTGAGGTATATGATACCTTAAGGTACCAAAAATTTATACTAAAATTCTTATGACCTTGAGATACTTTTCAAGGATACTTCAAGGATAGTAAAAAAAGCCCTAGACATTTACGCTATAAAATATAATACCTTGAGTTACTTTTTCGAGGATGGTAAAAAATATCATTTTGCTATCTTATTTCCACGATGAGGTGCTCGTGTTTTCCTAGGTGATATGTACGGTAGCTATTGATGGTCTCGTGAGTCTATTAGGAATGAATCCAATGAATCAGGTGTTGAGATCTCGAGTAGGAAACAATGATTTATCTTTTCTGATTTTCTTGTTAGGTGGCATGCTACGCGTGGGAGGGGTGTGTGGTTGTTTCATTTTTTTTTCTTGTTTTGCTGGGAGATGGCATGTTTCGTATGAGAGGCATGAGATGGAACAAACGAGCAAACATGCGTGGATAAGTGGTTAACGCAAGGCCGCCAACAACATTTATAAGAGGTTGATGAAGAAACGCAAGATCAAACCAGACTAATCGACGGTACCAAAGCTCAGGAAGAGATGGTGTACAGTACCAACTGCCAACCAGACGATAACACTCTGGAGCTACTGTGTACAACCCTATCAAGTAATCTACCTAGCGGATGTATGCACTAGGCCTGAAAGCATTTTTGCAGACGGTCTAAATAAAAGGTCGCAGACGGCTCACTATCCGACCGCAGGCAAAAATAATTTATCAATGTGCCATTCAAGAAAATCATTTTCGTGGACGACAAATACGTGTTAAATGGCTAACAGGCAAGGTGGTTTTAGCGTATGGTTCCCCCAACCATCTGCATCACTTTGCTGCAAGCCTCCTGCCCGAAAAATGTAGACCCGACCACGTTGGTCGCCGTTAGCCAAGCTCCATCACCATGCATCCCACTGTGCACAGAACATGCATGATACGCGCGCCGTCGCATCGACGAAAGCTCCTGGCACGTGGCGACATGGCATGGCGAAAGAGCAGGCAGTGATCTCGACTGCACATCCAGTCACCGACTAGCTGACCCATCCGCGAGACAGGAACGCGATCATCTAACTTGGAAAATTTTGGGGGCCCATTCGTTTCCAACGGAGGAATATGCATGGATTTTTCAAGAACATTTGTCAAATTTTTCTGTACTAGTTTCTCATCTATCTTTTTTAAAAAGATTTGTCAAAAAAAGAAACCTGTTTGAACGAGTAAATTTCACACTGAATCATGTGTTTTGATCAACTTCACATTCGATTAGGTCCAAACTGATATTTTCACTTCATACCATATATCTTCGCACAAGTTTGCAAGTTGGATTTGAAAATGTACGAAAGAGTTTTATACATCAAAGGGTGCATTTAGAAAACCAAAATATTGTATGATTTCTTTATTTTTTTGTTATCTAACCCTAACTAATCTGTATTTTCCTTTGACTCATTTTCCTAGTCATTTGATGCAGATGAACTTGTGCCTTTTAAGTAGCATATTGTCTATGAGTTGTAATGAGATTTTAAATATAGCATAATTCTCATGCAATGCAACAGGATTTTATCAAAGAAATTTTTCATTTCAAATGTTGTTACCATTATTTTCTAGATATATTTTGGTTAGTAATGTATGGGTCCATCGGACCCATAGTCCGTTTTTCCTTCTATGGGTTAGTTCACACGTGGATCTCATAGTAATTTTTCTTTGATAAAAATAGGAAATTTATAGTGAAGTGGGCGGCAGATTTATCGTGCAGAACGACTACTACTCCTTATAGAATTATAGATGTTCATATTATCTCTTAATTGTGTGATCTGCTACAAGAATTGTTCTGAGATTAACTTGAAACATGTTTCACGTGATTTTCAAAAGATATTTATACTAATTAAAAACACAGAAGGTGATTGTTGTAATTAGCTTTTCTTTCACATGTGCCATTGATTTCTCAATCTAATCCAAATTGTCAACAAGTGCAAACGCATGTGGTGTTAAGTTGTGTCGTACAAAATTTCGTTAAAACATATGGAACAATGAAAATGTACTCTTTCTACGCATTTATATCATTAAATAACTAAACAATAAGCCGTCATATTTTCACGCCTGCTTATACTTATCCATCGAAATGTAAACCTTCAACTTAAATTTGAAGTTGATTTTAGATTTTTTTTCGTCATAGTTCATTTGTTAGACTTTGTATTTAGATTGCTAACAAATACGCATATAAATGCTTTATTTACAATTTATTTTGTATTTCCAAACGTATACCATTTGTCTTACAATAAGGGTGAACATAATCTGTCGTTCTTTAAATGCCAGGTACGTCAAACACAGCCGTTACAGGATGAATGGATGATCGAATTGAACTGGTGATGTGATGCACCATCAGCTAGCCCAGGTGACCCAGGTGGAGTGGCGAGACATGCAAGGACGTACTCCCCCGTCCAAAAAAACCAACTTTTTCATGTTTATGTCGAGCATTTGACCATCCGTCTTATTTAAAAAAATTAAAAAAAATTAAAAAATTAGTCATAAATAGAGCAATATTCATGTTTTGTCATCTAATAAAAATAAAATTATTATTCGTAATTTTTTTGAATAAGACGAAAAGTTAAACATTATATATAAAAACTGGAAAGTTAATTTGTTTTGGAGCGAGTTTAATCTTCGACGTCGTGGACAGTGAAAGTTGGTGTTTGCCTCGATGGCTACGTACCGGCTGCCGTTGGCTGCTCGACACGTCGGTGCTCCCGCGAGAACTTTCTGCCCTTCTGCGTGGGCGCAGCGCACATCTCGTTCGATCGGTTGCGATCTTGCGCTTGGTGGTTTCTTGATGTGTGCCTCAGCCTTTCTGTTAAAGAAATCACGAAGCTTTTCAAAAGTGTTTGCGTGTTATGTTTTTTTCAATCGATTGTTTTGGTTTCCGAGCGAAATTTCTGCCATTTTGAACTTGCACATATAATGTCCAGCTAGAAAATTACTCGTTTGTCCAAAAATGAGACCGAGAAGACATTGGCTGCATGTAGGTTTTCATCCAATATTTCTATTTTACATTATACTAAACAAATAAAGTGGCAGTGGGTAAGATATATGTTATGTCTGATTCTCCTTAGATATGGGTACTTATTAATTTAACACATATATAAAACAATTCATGGATGCATCTCACCATGGTCAAAACATCTTATATTAGTAAATGGAAGGAGCACGTGGTAAGTGAATATGAAATGATCCTCAGTCAGTTATAAGTAGATGTACCATGTTGTAATATTTATGGTTTGCATGTGTTTGGTTACATGACTTTTACTTGCTACTCTATCTGTTTTAGTTTATAAGATATTTTAGCCTTATCTAGATTCATCCATTGACGTAAGTATATAGTTTGTTTGTGCCTAAGCAATAAGCAACGCAATAAAGTCTTATACTGAAACAGAAAAAAGTACTACCTCAAGTCCCTAAATATTTGACGCTGTTGATTTTTTTTATACATGCTATACCATTCGTCTTATTCAAATTTTTTTTATAAAATATGTAAATCTATATAAATACATAAAAGTATATTTAACAATAAATAAAATGATATAAAAATAATTAATAATTACGTAAATTTTTTGAATAAGACGGATAGTTAAACATGTATAAAAAAGTCAATGGCGTCAAACATTTAGGGATGGAGGGAGTATTAGCTAAATGCTCGTGCTTTCGTAAAATATATCGCATGTCTCGTTTATGGAAATATTATATTTGATTGATTTTATACGTGTCTTTTTATATTTGGTTGCTTTTTAATATTAAAAATTTCTGGAAGTTAGTTTAGCAAATTTTAACAGAAGTAGGAGGGTGATGGATAGAGAGATTATATTTATTTTTTAAGCCTTTTTAATAAATAATTTTAAGACTAAACCTTCTTGTTAAATATTTTCATCTAAATATTTTTTTGCCATGTCAGACAGGATGGCGTGACCAAAAGTTGAGATGGTGAAAATATTTAGCTCGAAGGTTTAGTAATAAAATTATTTATTAGAAATGTTTAAAAATAAAAAAAAATCGATAGATTATGCACACAGCTCAATTGGGCCATAGTACTTGCCCGTCACAGATGGGTTACAACGCTGAGGGGCTAAATGTATGTGCACTTCGATTACGTCTATTTGACTACATTTATAATGGCATTATTTCAGACCCTATTGAGATGATCTCATTCTAACGGCACATGAAGCCCAGTCATATGATTAGCCGTCACAGATTAGAATTTGTACTAGTGTCATTACATGAGCTTCACGCTTCAATTCCTATGAACGTCTTCTTTGGACAGTAATGTTTTGGAATGAATTTCAAGTGATAAAAACGTGTAAAATTCATATATTTCAGAATATGCCTTAATTAGCTAGTGATCCACGTGGAACAATGCCCCAAAAATAATCTCAAAGTCAAGTAAACTAACTCGTATACTCTCCCAAAATATGCTTTAAGAGTATGTGTTAACATTGAGCTTTCAGTTTTCAACTAAACTTGGTGAAGTTTTGAGATTATGCTTGGTGCTTTTAACATGATGACATGTCGTGTTGGAAAATGAAAAAACCAGACGGCAAGAGATTCAGAAGGTAATTAATTAACGTCATTGTCCGGCGTTGCAATGAGCTTGTAATAAAGTTTTAGGTTAAAGTCACACTTATTTTACAGAAAATAGGACTACTGTAGATAACTCCTCTATACTACATTAAAAGACGTTAGTGGTGGTGGCCATGAGTTTGCCACCACCACGACCACCACCACTGACGCCTGAAGACAAGGTCGTCGCCCGACCTTGCCATCGGCTGCCCGCGTTACACGCCACCGGAGGCTCGCGTTGTCCGTCCTGGCCACTGGAGGCTCTAGTGAATGGGGGCAGAGGGGACGGGGCGTCGCCGGCGGAGGGAGGGTGTATCGCCGGCGGAGGGAGGATGGGGCCGGCGGAGGGAGGCGATGCTGGCCGAGGGAGGATAGGGCCAACGGAGGGTGGACAGCGTCGATGGAGGGAGGTGCGCCGCCCCAAGCCTCATTGGCCACAACGTTGACCTGCCACCCCGAGCCTCACCGGCCACCACATCGATCCGCCCCGCCGCGCGCCACCTTGGACCTAGAGGAGCAGAACCCTCCGCGTTCCTGCCATCACCACCAACCTCCAGCGTCCCTGCCGTCACCGCCGGCCCCATCGTCGTGTACCATCGCCGTAGCCGCTCCGCACGCCCCTATCGTCCCAACCGCGCTGCCGATCCTGCTTCCTATCGCCACAATCGGCCGTCACCATGCTTCCCCTCCCGCCGTCATCACCTCCCTCGTTGTTGATGCTAAAAATATGATCAATGTGTCACACACGAAGACCTGATAATCACTTCTCAGAACGTTACGGTGTAGGACCTAAATTCTTAGAAAAAACAGGCATGCCAGTCAGTTTGATCCTGTAACTGACAAGATATAAACACAGAAAAACAGTTAAACCCAAACCGCAATCGGCCGGACAACTGATACGGCTTCAGAACCCTAGCCGATGCGCTAAAGAATCGACTTTACATGAATTTCATGATAATGTACGAAAATATGACCTATCAACTGATTTACGAGTAGGATAATCACCAAATAGTTAATCAACTAACTAATCTTAAAGATTAGACTTAACCGAGACAGTTTTAAGATTAATCAGTTCGATCGGACCTTTAGCTTATCCCATGCAGTCAGCAGCCGATAGGATACTAAGTTTGTAACTGTTAGACCCGGAGTTTTGTCCCAAGCCTAAGTTCGTAAAAGAAATCCGTAAATAACAATTGGCTTAGTTAACTCAGGAAAAATCCGTCTAAAAGAAATTAATTTAATTAAATCGAGGTTCGCAAATCGATTAACAGGATTTAAACTCAAATTGAAGAGGTATAAAATTTGGCCAAACAAATTAATTTAAAACTCGACAAAAATGGGGCTTTCCTTTTTCCCTCCCTTTTCCTTTCTTTTTCCCTTCTTTCTCAAATTGGGCCGAAGTCCAATTTTCCTCCTCTCTCTTTTTCTTTTTCCTTTTTTTCCCCTCTTCCTTCCCGGGCCAGCCCAGCCGAGCCGGCCCACCTCTCCCGCTCGGCCGGCCCAGCCGAGCCGGCCTCCCGCCTCTCTCCCATGTGCGCCTCCCCTTCCCACTCCGCCTGGGCCACCGGCCGAGTCCACCTCCGCCCCGACTCCGCCGCCGCGCCGCAACCGCCGCCGCCGAGTCCTCGTCGCGCCCGACTCGGTCTCCACCTGCCGCCCCGCCCTAGCCGGCCTCCCCGCGCTATAAATCCCCACCGCCGCCACGCCGTTGCCAACTTTTCCCTCTCTGCCCGAAGCTCCCACCGCCGCTGTCCGCCGCCGATCTCGCCGTCGGCCGTCAAACGTCGCCGCGTATCCGCGTCGCCACCGTCGTCTCAACCTCGTCGATCTTCCGCCGGCTTCCGTCGCCGCCGATCGGCACCCGAGCGCCCTCGCACCTCTCCCTCCTTCCCGTCACCGCGCCCGACCTCCTCACCGCCACCGCCGATCGACCGCGCCACCAGCCATCATCACCTGTCCCGAGTCCTCGCCGACTTGCTGCTGCCTTCCGTCGCCGCTGGTGAGCTCTCCCCTACTCCCTCTCCCTCTTTTCCCTCTCCGCGAGCTGTCGCCGGGGACGCCGTCGCCGCCGCGCGTCTGCGCGCCTTGGACGTCGCCGCCACCACTCCGCTCGCCGTCGCTCCTGCCTCGCTGTCACCGACGCAAACCCGTTGTCACCGAAGTGCCGCCGCCCTCCTGTCGCGCCGTCAATGTCGTCCTCCCCGAGCCGCCGCTTTCCTCCTGCTTCGACATCGCGCTCCTAGCGTCGCCGCCGACCCTCGTGTCGCCGCCCGTCAGGTGGTCGCCGTTCGCCACCGCCGGTCGGTTCGCGCTGCTCATCGCCGGACGCCGCCGGTCGCCGTCTGCCGCGCCCGGGCGCTGCCGCCCCTCTCTCACCGGCCGGGTCCCTTCTCTTCCTCCCCTCTCTCACCACCGGGTGGGCCCAGCTTGTCTGCCGCTAGCCGGTCCCCTCCCTCTCTCCTCCCGGGCCCAGCTGTCAGCCCCTTCTCTCCTCTCTCCCACACCGAAAGGTGGACCCCACCCGTCAGCGCTTCCTCTCTCCTCGCTGACGTCAGTGGCCCCATTAAGTGCGCAATAATTGATTTAGGACTTTTCAGTTTAGTCTAAAAACCCAGAAAACTTCTACAATTCATAAGTAATTCATCTAGTCTCCGTTTAGGTCCATTCAAATTTCATTAAATTCATAAAATTGTCAAGAATCCATTAAAAATATTTTCTTTTACTGTTTCAGTAGAGTTTGTGCCTATTTTATTTATTTTTGTGCTTTGTCGCTTAGATTCGGACCCCACGGAAGAGCCGGTTTACATCGAGATCGTCGCCGAAGTACCCCAGGGGCCAGAGCAAGGCAAGTGGCACTCATCTTTGATCATGTTGAACCCGTTATTGCAAATTCCCTGCTTTGTTTATTCAAATATGCATTGTTTTAATTAAAGTATTTGCTGTATTTATTTTCTTCGGATAATCCTTATTATTATGTCGTTGATTGTCCAACTTTATCCATGCTAGACCAGGGGTAACTTGATTAGAGTTAGGCCTAGGTTAATGCTTAGCCATGCTTAGAACAAGTAGCTCATGGGATCACATTTAATCAAGCTTAGTTCTGAATAGCGGTAATAATGATTCATCACCCGGTTCGGGTTAATGTCAACTAAAATATTGATAATGGTGGGCTGTGGGTGCATGGTTTTGAGAGTCGCACCCATGGCAATTAAGGACTGGTTCATGGGAAACCCTGGAAGTAATTAAGTGTTAACCACATGCCAAAATGGGTAAGGTGGGATTTGAAGCATGGCTTCGAACTATTTGACGTACCAAGGCAAGGGTAGGCGTGATGGAGTACGGACGGGCAATCGTGGTGTAACGAAAGCGTCTGCTGCTTCCGGATCTACCAAAGTACAAGAGGGGACTGCCCAATTGGTGTAAAGGAGGGGGTGAAACCTGAAGTGCGGTGCGATTAAATAGGGAGGGTTATGTGACGGGTCCTATCACGGTCTCCTTTCCAGTATGCCGTGGTGGTATGTCGGTGCACGTTCAAGTGTAGTGGAGTCATGTCTTGTGGGTACAGTAGTACACCTCTAATCAGAGTATAACTATTCGAATAGTTATGCCCACGGTTAAGGGCAAACTCCCAGCTTCACTGTGATTAGTGAACCTTTAATAACTTGAGTAAACTAGTTTTCACTCGGGACTACTGCAAAGTGGTGTAACGTTCTGTAGGGGTTGGGCCTGTCGCAACGTGGTGTAACGTTGGACAATGTTGTGGTATTTTACAATTATTATTGACTTATCCTTTAATGTATTCAATTACCTTTAATCATTTTATTCTCTGTTATTTGTTTAACTACTGCTTTATTGCAACTAACCCTAGCCTGCCCTTAATAATCCCTATGCATCATTTATTGTCCCCTTTTTCGTGTTACTTGTTGAGTACGGTGGTTTGTACTCAGCCTTGCTCAATTTCCCCCTTCAGAGTTAGAAGTTGAGTCTGGTGGAGAAGACTCTCAGGAGTGAGCTGGCCTACCGTCGAAGCTTTGCCTGTGTACTGGAGCCGTACCCGCTGGAGCTAGTCTACTTTTCTTTCCGCTGTATTTTCGTTAGATTAAGTGTTATTTTTAGTTGTTTCTAAGAACGATGGTTATGTAATCAACATTATCTTTTTGTGTACCCTGCCTTGTCCTGGACACGGATTTTAATACACAATTAAGTTCAGAAATTTATGTGAGGAATTTCTGGGCGTGACAAGTTGGTATCAGAGCCTCCTTTGACCATAGGACAGCCCAATGGAAACCCTAAGAGCCCTCTGCTTTTCATGTTTGTGCATTGTTTGCGAAAGTTAGAGTGCTTTGAAAATGGGTTAGTGCTTTTCAAAAGCGTGAGTCATTTAAAAAGACCAAAACCCCTTTGGTTGAAAAGCGTGAGTAAATCGATTTACGGGTAAATCTTTATTTACCTTGTTTCTTTTATGATTTATTTATCTTGAAACAAAATTTTGCATCTATTGATTCCAAATCCTTGTGTTCTTTAGATGGCCAACCACCTCTTGTATCATCGTGGACTTGGAATGGCTGGATTCGTGACAAAGTTGGCAAGAGTCTCATTCGCGGCAGCATACCCCTATGAGCCAGAGTACCACACAATCCAACCTCTTGAAGGCGAGTTTCTCCATCGAGTCAGATTGGAGCTACATGAAATCCCCGGCTTCCTCCCTAACTTGGAAGCAGGAGGAGCCGGAGGCTCCCATGAGCATGCCTGCCAGGAGGCCGCCTATAGTCTGATGACAACGCTAAGGGCCAGGCATGACCTGACGTTTCGGCATTCGGCTTACCAGTATCACCCTGGTCGTGGACCTAATTCCATGGTCAGTAGGTTTCGGTTAGCCCGGAGTGAGCAAGACCCTACCTTCGGTAGGATGTGCACGGTGCTGCAGGGCCTCGACCAGATGCATCACGACCTCCATGAAGCGTCCAAGGCCTTGAACGACGCCAAGCTCACTCAGATCGTCCGTCTGCAGGATGAGATCGACTGTTTGAAGAAAGAGAACGCCAGGCTCAAAGGACTCCCAGAGCCCGGTGGTGCAAGGCTTTGCACCACGGCAAGGAAGCAAACCCGTGGGCCGCCAAGAGTTTAGTCTTACCCCGGTGCCTCGGATGAACCAAGACCACTGATGCAGATGATACCAACCTCTCCGACCCTAGTGCCCGAGGAAGATGTCTCCCCTTTCAACGCTGCAAGAAACTGCAATGGCACCGTCACAGTCTCCAGCAGCAATGAGTCCGCCTCTGGTGAAGATGAAGATGGTCTCCCCAGCAACTCTAGAAGCCGTTCTGAAGACGAGAAAGAAGATCCGTCCCCTGTCGTCGATCGTCGCTCTCCTTCCGCGCCCTAGACGTTACCTTTAGCTTCGTTCTTAGTCGTTGTGTGCTAGTTTTGGTGTGTTAGGTTTGCTTCGCTTGGGGCTAGTGGTGAACCATAGCAGTAGTGGGGTTATGGTTGTACCGCCAGGAGTTGTGTGGTTTTTAAGTGTGTTTCTTAAGCAAGACAATTACAGTTCATTAATTAAATAAAGCTCCTGTTTGCTTAGCCGTTTCTTTTTCTTCTTTCTCTTTCTGTTCCCTCCCGCTCCTGCAGATGGTGAACACTCGCAACGGCAATCGTGACATCGACCAGTCTAGCACTAGAGGACCGCCCCCACCGCCTCCACCAGAGAAACCGTCACTCGCTCAGACTCTTGCTAGCCAGACCCAAATGCTCGCTTGGATGATGCAGCAAATGCAACAACAACAGCGACAACACCAGCAAGTGTTACAACAGCTCTTGAACCAGAATCAGAACAACCAACAGCATGGACCACCCCCAGTGCAGTTCAAGTTGCCAGAGATTCTCCGTGTTCGTCCCCCGACCTTCTCAAGCACCACTAACCCCATGGAGGCAAGTGATTGGCTCCATGCCATCGAGAAGAAGCTCAACTTACTGCAGTGCACTGACCAAGATAAAGTCTCATTCGCCGCACATCAACTGATGGGTCCCGCCTCTGCTTGGTGGGATAATTTCCTGGTTACCCGCACCACTACCACAGAAGTTACATGGGCGGAGTTCTGCCTTAACTTCCGTAAGGCCCATATCCCTAATGGGGTAGTCACACAGAAGAAGCGTGAGTTCCGTGTTTTGCAGCAAGGTGCCAAGACCGTGACGGAGTACCTTCATGAATTTAATCGCCTAGCGCGATATGCCCCCGAGGATGTTCGCACTAATGCCGAAAGACAAGAAAAATTCCTCGGAGCTTTGGATGATGAGTTGAAAAAGTAGTTGCTTTCGGGTGACTATGCTGATTTTGAGAGACTGGTGGACAAGGCCATCCGTCAAGAGGACCAGCACCTCCAGATGGATAAGAAGAGGAAGGCCTCCCAGTTCAGGTCTAACCAGCCACCTTCGCAGAAGCTCCGGTTCCACACCAGCCCCCATCCTCAGAATCAGCAGCACGGGCAATCGACCTTTATTGTCCGCCAACACTGTCCCTACAACCCCAACAACTTCTACAGTGGTGGCTCGTCCCAGCGTGCCCCACCTCAGCGCGCTCTTCCAGCACCAGCTCCCCGACAACAGATCGCTCCTCCACCAACAGCTCAACCTCCTCCAACCAGGAAGGATGCAGGTGCAAAGCCTGGAGTGTGCTACAACTGTGGCGACCCAGGTCATTTTGCCGACAAGTGCCCGAAGCCGAAGCGCAGCGGGCAGAGATTCGTGCAAGCTCGCGTGAACCATGTCACCGCCGAAGAAGCACTGGCGGCGCCAGAAGTGATACTGGGTACGTTTCCTGTCAACTCCATACCTGCTACAGTACTTTTTGATTCTGGTGCTACACACTCTTTTATTTCAAGAAAGTTTGTGGGGATGCTTGGGTTAAGAAGGGAAAAGTTAAGAAACCCGATGCGGGTTAGTACTCTAGGGCATAGTATGCTTTCGGACCTTTATAGCCCTAATGTGCCCATAGAAATCCAATGGACACCGTTTCTAGCCAATCTCACCCTTCTCGAATCCAACGACCTAGATGTCATTTTGGAAATGGACTGGCTTACCAAGTATCAAGGAATGATTAATTGTGCCAAGCGTAGCGTCACCATAACCAGTAAAGGAGGTGAAGTTGTGACATATCAGTCCTCGGAGTCAGTGACAACTAGGACTTGTTTGAATCAGATGGAAGCCGAAGAGCAACCCTCGGAAATAGTCAAAGATCCAAAGAAGTTGGAAGACATACCAGTGGTTTGTGAGTATCCGGAGGTGTTTCCAGATGATCTCACAACGATGCCGCCAGAAAGAGAGATCGAGTTCCATATCGACTTGGTACCAGGAACTGCACCGATCTATAAGAGACCCTACAGGATGGCAGCTAATGAGATGGCAGAAGTGAAGAAGCAAGTGGATGAACAGCTTCAGAAAGATTACATCCGACCGAGTACCTCGCCTTGGGGTGCCCCGGTTATTTTTGTCGAGAAGAAGGACAAAACTAAGAGAATTTGTGTGGACTATCGTGCTTTGAACGATGTCACCATCAAGAATAAGTATCCTCTGCCAAGGATTGATGATCTGTTTGATCAGTTGAAGGGAGCCAACGTTTTCTCCAAGATCGATTTGAGATCAGGGTATCATCAGTTGAGGATTCGGAAAGAAGATATTCCCAAGACGACATTCACTACTCGCTACGGCTTGTATGAATGTACTGTAATGTCGTTTGGACTTACTAATGCCCCGGCATTCTTCATGAATCTCATGAATAAGGTGTTCATGGAATACCTGGATAAGTTTGTGGTTGTATTCATTGATGACATTCTTATCTACTCCAAGTCAGAAGAAGAACATGAGCAACATTTGCGGATCGTGCTAGAGAAGCTAAGAGAACACCAGTTGTATGCCAAGTTCAGTAAGTGTGGTTTCTAGCGAAGTGAAGTGAAGTTTTTAGGTCATGTGATCAATGCTCGAGGAGTCGCTGTGGACCCCAGTAATGTGGAGTCAGTGATCAAGTGGACCCCACCTAAGACGGTTTCCCAGGTCAGATGTTTCTTAGGACTTGCGGGCTATTACCGCCGGTTCATTGAGAATTTCTCGAAGATAGCTAAGCCAATGACACAGTTGTTGAAAAAGGAAGAGAAGTTCAGATGGTCAATTGAGTGCGATAAGAGTTTTGAAGAGCTCAAGCAAAGGTTGGTGTCAGCACCCGTGTTGATTTTGCCAGATCAGAAGAAAGACTTCCAGGTTTACTGTGATGCATCCAGATCAGGGCTTGGATGTGTGCTAATGCAAGAAGGAAAGGTGGTTGCTTATGCCTCTCGTCAGTTGAGACCACATGAGGGTAACTACCCGACTCATGATTTGGAACTAGCAGCTGTAGTGCATGCCCTAAAAATCTAGCGTCACTACTTAATTGGTAACAAGTGTGAAGTGTATACGGATCATAAGAGTTTAAAGTATATCTTTACACAACCGGATTTGAACCTCCGTCAGCAAAGATGGTTGGAATTGATCAGGGACTATGATTTAAGTATCCATTACCATCCAGGCAAAGCAAATGTAGTTGCAGATGCTTTAAGCCGAAAGAATTTCTGCCATGCCATTGTATCAACGGAAGTTTGTGAGAAGGTACAGCAGGAGTTTGAACGACTAAATTTGGGTTTAGCCGAAGAAGGTTTTGTGGCAGCCCTAGAAGCGCAGCCCACATTGGTGGATCAAGTTCGCCAATTCCAAGCAAATGATCCGGAGATAGCCGAGCTAAAGAACAATATGCGAGTCATCCGCAGACAGATGGTCAGACGGAAAGGGTAAACCAGATCCTTGAAGACATGCTCAGAACTTGCGCTCTCGACTTTGGTGGAACTTGGGATAAGAATTTGCCGTATGCAGAGTTCTCATACAACAACAGTTATCAAGCCAGTTTGCAGATGGCACCTTTTGAAGCTCTGTATGGTCGGAAGTGTCGTACACCCCTCTTCTGGGATCAAATAGGAGAACGTCAAGTTTTTGGGACTGAAGTTTTAAGTCAGGCGGAAGAAAAAGTCAGAATAATCCGTGAAAGGATGAAAACAGCCCAAACCAGACAGAAAAGTTATGCAGATAATCGTTGAAGGGACTTAGCCTTCGAAGCAGGAGACTATGTGTACCTTCGCGTCACGCCTCTGCGAGGAGTACACCGGTTTCAAACCAAAGGAAAGTTGGCACCACATTTCCTGGGACCATACCGAATAGTGAAACGTAGGGGAGAAGTTGCGTATCAGTTGGAACTCCCTGCTAACATGGCCAGAATCCATGAAGTGTTCCATGCGTCGCAGCTCAAAAAGTGTCTCCGTGTACCTGAAGAACAGACCAACTCCGAGCACATCGATCTATAGGAAGATCTGACGTATGTGGAGAAACCAGCACGGGTTCTGGAAACCAGTGAAAGGAAGACCCGGAACCGTGTGATCAGATTCTGCAGAGTTCAGTGGAGTCACCACTCAGAAGAAGAAACGACATGGGAAAGAGAAGATGAGCTCAAGGCCGCCCATCCGCACCTCTTCTCCAGTACCTCCGAATCTCGGGGTCGAGATTCCGTTTAAGGGGGTAGGTTTGTCACACCCGGAGTTTTGTCCCAAGCCTAAGTTCGTAAAAGAAATCCGTAAATAACAATTGGCTTAATTAACTCAAGAAAAATCCCTCTAAAAGAAATTAATTTAATTAAATCGAGGTTCGCAAATCGATTAACAGGATTTAAACTCAAATTGAAGAAGTACAAAGTTTGGCCAAACAAAATTAATTTAAAACTCGACAAAAGTGGGGCTTTCCTTTTCCCTCCTTTTCCTTTCTTTTTCCCTTCTTTCTCAAATTGGGCCGAAGTCCAATTTTCCTCCTCTCTCTTTTTCTTTTTCCTTTTTTTTCCCGCTCTTCCTTCCCGGGCCGGCCCAGCCGAGCCGGCCCACCTCTACTGCTCGGCCGGCCCAGCCAAGCTGGCCTCCCACCTCTCTCCCACGCGCGCCTCCCTCTTCCCCCTCCGCCTAGGCCGCCGGCCGAGTCCGCCTCCGCCCCGACTCCGCCGCCGTGCCGCAACCATCGCTCCGCAACCGCCGCCGCAACCGCCGTCGCCAAGTCCTCGCCACGCTCGACTCAGTCTCCACCTGCCGGCCCGCCCTAGCCGGCGTCCCCGTGCTATAAATCCCCACCGCCGCCGCGCTGTCGCCCACTTTTCCCTCTCTGCCCGAAGCTCCCGCCGCTGCCGAGCCGCTGTCTACCGCCGATCTCGCTGTCGGCCGTCAAACGTCGCCGCGTATCCGCGTCGCCACCGTCATTTCGACCTCGTCGATCTTCTGCCGGCTTCCGTCACCGCCGGTGGGCACCCGAGCGCCCTTGCGCCCCTCCCTCCTTCCTGTCACCGCGCCCGACCTCCTCACCACCACCGAGCAAACTCGGCCGCCACCACCGATCAACCGCGCCGACTTGCTGCCGCCTTTCGTCACCGCCGGCGAGCTCTCCCCTACTCCCTCTCCCTCTTTTTCCTCTCCGCGAGCCGTCGCCGGGGACGCCGTCGCCGCCGCGTGTCTGCGCGCCTTGGACGTCGCCGCCACCCCTCCGCTCGAGGTCGCTCCTGCCTCGCTGTCACTGACGCAAACCCATCGTCGCCGGAGTGCCGCCGCCCTCCTGTCGCGCCGTCAATGTCGTCCTCCCCGAGCCGCCGCTTTCCTCCCTCTTCGACGTCGCGCTCCTAGCGTCGCCGCCGACCCCCGTGTCACAGCCCGTCAGGTGGTCGCCGTTCGCTGCCGTCCGCCGGCTCGCGCCGCTCGTCACCGGACGCCGCCCTCCGCCGGTCGCCGTCCACCGCGCCCGGGCGCTGCCGCCCCTCTCTCACCGGCCGGGTCCCTTCTCTCCCTCCCCTCTTTCACCGCCGGGTGGGCCCGGCTTGTCTGCCGCTAGCCGGTCCCCTCCCTCTCTCCTACCGGGCCCAGCTATCAGCCCCTTCTCCCCTCTCTCCCTCATCGACAGGTGGACCCCACCCGTCAGCGCTTCCTCTCTCCTCACTGACGTCAGCGGCCCCATTAATTGCGCAATAATTGATTTAGGACTTTTCTGTTTAGTCTAAAAACCCAGAAAACTTCTAAAATTCATAAGTAATTCATCTAGTCTCCGTTTAGGTCCATTCAAATTTCATTATATTCATAAAATTGTTAAGAATCCATTAAAAATACTTTCTTTTACTATTTCAGTAGAGTTTGTGCCTGTTTTATTAATTTTTGTGTTTTATCGCTTAGATTCGGACCCCGCCGAAGAGCCGGTTTACTTCGAGATCGTCGCCGAAGTACCCCAGGGGCCAGAGCAAGGCAAGTGGCACTCATCTTTGAACATTTTGAACCCGTTATTGCAAATTCCCTGCTTTGTTTATTCAAATATGCATTGTTTTAATTAAAGTATTTACTGTATTTATTTTCTTCGGGTAATCCTTATTATTATGCCGTTGATTGTCCAACTTTATCCATGCTAGACCAGGGGTAACTTGATTAGAGTTAGGCCTAAGTTAATGCTTAGCCATGCTTAGAATAAGTAGCTCATGGGATCACATTTAATCATGCTTAGTTCTGAATACTGGTAATAATGATTCATCACCCGGTTCGGGTTAATGTCAACTAAAATATTGATAATGGTGGGCTGTGGGTGCATGGTTTTAAGAGTCGCACCCATGGCAATTATGGACCGGTTCACGGGAAACCCTGGAAGTAATTAAGTGCTAACCACATGCCAAAATGGGTAAGGTGGAATTTGAAGCATGCCTTCGAACTATTTGATGTACCAAGGCAAGGGTAGGCGTGATGGAGTATGGACGGGCAATCGTGGTGTAACGAAAGCCTCTGCTGCTTCCGGATCTACCAACGCACAAGAGGGGACTGCCCGACTTGGTGTAAAGGAGGGGGTGAAACCTGAAGTGCAGTGCGATTAAATAGGGAGGGTTATGTGACGGGTCCTATCACGGTCTCCTTTCTAGTATGCCGTGGTGGTATGTCGGCGCACGTTCAAGTGTAGTGGAGTCGTGTCTTGTGGGTACAGTAGGACACCTCTGATCAGAGTATAACCTATTCGAATAGTCGTGCCCACGGTTAAGGGCGAACTCCCAGCTTCACTGTGATTAGTGAACCTTTAATAACTTGAGTAAACTGGTTTTCACTCGGGACTATTGCAACGTGGTGTAACGTTGAGTAGGGGTTGGGCCTGTCGCAACGTGGTGTAACGTTGGACAGTGTTGTGGTATTTTACAATTATTATTGACTTATCCTTTAATGTATTCAATTACCTTTAATCATTTTAATCTCTGTTATTTGTTTAACTGCTGCTTTATTGCAACTAACCCTAGCCTGCCCTTGATAATCCCTATTTATCATTTATTGCCCCCTTTTCCGTGTTACTTGTTGAGTACGGTGGTTTGTACTCAGCCTTGCTCAATTTCCCCCTTCAGAGTTAGAAGTTGAGCCTGGTGGAGAAGACTCTTAGGAGTGAGCTAGCCTACCGTCGAAGCTTTGCCTGTGGCTGGAGCCGTACCCGCTAGAGCTAGTCTACTTTTCTTTCCGCTGCATTTTCGTTAGATTAAGTGTTATTTTCAGTTGTTTCTAAGAACAATGGTTATGTAATCAACATTGTCTTTTTGTGTACCCTGGCTGGTCCTGGACAGGGATTTTAATACACAATTAAGTTCAGAAATTCGTGTGAGAAATTTTTGGGCGTGACAGTAACTCAAAGTAAAACTGGAATGCCACGCTAACTTCTACCACAAAACAATAATAACTAACCACATACATGCTCACGCTAGACCTAGCAAATCGGACCAAACCAAGATAGTTCAGATCTAAAGATAACTATCCATAAAATCAGTGTAATATTGCGATGTGTGAGTAATTAAATACCAAACCAACGTAATCCACCGACCAAACTTACAGATCATACAACCTTCTATAAGCAGATCAGACCAAACTTTCATAGATCGGACCAAACTGAGACAGTATGCAGTCAAGCTCGATATACCTATAGAAACATGCGGATCTATAAGGTTAATAAATAAACCGATGAATTACTTAGGATAATGTTGGCTACAACTCTAGCGATAAGCCGTCACGAGTACTCGATCCAATCTGGTAATACAAATCCAGCCAACTAGATTGATCAGACTAAACCAAGGCAGGAATCAAGTTAAATAGACTCATATCGATAGATCGAATAAAGAACTCACGAGGACTTGATCGAGAACACATTACCACTTCAAACAAAGAGCATATCAAAGTAATAACAAGTCTTAGATAGGCCGTCGACCAGCTAGGCAGGAGATCGCACTAAATCAAGACAGTCATATTCTAGCCGATCGACGGGTTGATGAACACAAACTACATTACAGAGCTGACAAACCTCATGCCGAGAGCTCGCTCTGTCAAAAAGGTTGGCGATCGCCAAAAGTTGTGTGATTGAACTGATTGTTGTTTTTACAAAGCTACGGGACACTCTATTTATATCCTAGAAATTAACTAACCTAACCAGATACGGATCCGTATTAGCAACTAATCTATTACACACGGACTCTATTTAGGTATAAAATCCTAAACAAACTCTAAGATATAGATAAACCTAAGTTACACAGACTGTGATTAGTTCCAAATCTATCTCTAACCATCTGGGACCAATCGAACTCCAATCCTTATCCGATTCAGACTCTATCGGGTGAACCCAAACTGCCTGCAATTTATTGTTCTGTCCGATTCCCTTTTTTCTATCCAATCCGGTCTCTAATCACACGTTAATCCTCAACGGCTATTTGCCAAAATCCAGAGTTAACACCCGTCTATGCCCTGAGAGAAAAGAGAAAGAGAGAGAGGAGTCTGACAGAAAAGAGAGAGAAAAGAAAGAGAGGAAGAGAAGGAGAGAGAGGTAATGAGGGAAGAGAGAAAGAGAAAAGAAAAGAGATGAGAGAAAGAGAGAAAAGGAAGGAGAAATAAAAAAAAGAAAACAGAGAGAAAAAAATAAGAGTGGATCTGGTACCACCACTATCAACTATCTATTTTTTTATATATGCTTTGTTTTTTACTTTTTACAAGAAGAAAAAGACCGTGAGACTAATATGCTTACGTGTCAATAAGAAATATTTATAGTAATTAAAAGATGATATATGCAAACAAAATAATGTTAATAATATATTATTGATATTTTTAAAATAAAATTCTGTTGCAATGCACGGCTAATTAGCTAGTAAAGCACAAGATTGTTCAAAATCATATAGGGTCATAGGATAGAGCCGGTAGGGGGACACTGCTGGCCCATTGGAAGTTGATGAAAAGCCCAGACGTTGTACAACGGACACACAGCCAGAGAGAGGCACAAAGTGGCTCACTGTCCCTGGAACATGGGCCTTTCTCTGAGTCCAACGTCCATGTTGATGGTGTCTTATTCATATATTGGGCCATCACTCGTAAAATTTGCATGTTACAATGGACTGTACTTTACATGTGCTTATCGTGCTGCTGTAAAGAGCTGAAGTTGCACGCCGTGCTTTAACAATGACATTATTTTTGAGTTTCCACGGTAAATACTTGTTAGACAAGGCGTTCCATACGTTATGTGCATGCTCATGCAAGCTAACTACGTTTGTCAAAGTAATATACTAGTAAATACTACCTTCATATTTAAATAGATGACACCATTAATTTTTGGACATACGTTTCAAATTTGACCATTCGTCTTATTTAAAATATTTACATAACTATTTCATCCTTAAAAGCTCGAACCTAGGTAATCTTTGTCTCTAGCACAACATCATTCTTTCGGTCTCATGCATCACCTTAAATATTATTACCGATACAAAATATTGATAGTTGGCGCACCATCATACTATCGGTCTCATGTGCCACCACAAAGTTTGAACCAGTAGATATACTCCACTGAAACTTTATGGATTTAAAATACGCCTACTAGTGTGGTCCACTCACTAGCACGGGATCGCTTATCTCTAACAGGCTTCGGGCCTCATCTCTTTTGGGTAGAGCCCACATCAGTCAGCAAATGTCACTGATGTGTGCAAACATCTCAATTGGGCACAAGACCGTCATAGATGGATGTTATCTCAATCGAGCCGAAACTACAGCCCGTCACAGATAAGATTGACCAAGCAATACGAGTCAAAGAAGGTAGGTATGACCCCATCATAGATTACTAATCTCAATCGGGCACACTACTAAGCCCGTCACGGATGAGAAAATCATCTTAATCGGGCGCCGTACTAAGCCCGTCACCGATAGGTTTGACCCACCTATTGATTCAAAATAGTCACGGTTCGGACGACGTCATCTCAATCAGGCCTGCACTAATAGCCCATCATAGATGAATGTATCCCTATCGGTCATTTATAAAGCCTGTCATAGATGACTGTATCGCTATCGGTCATTTATAATGCACATCACAGATGACGACATCTCTATCGGGCATGCTGACTACGGCCATCAGGTCTTTGATAGCCATGTCCGCTGCGAAAATAACAGAAGCATATATTTATAGTCCCATTCCCGTCGGCCGTCGTTGGCTGTCCCTCGCGCCACCGCCTGGTCAGCCGGCCGAGCACCGTCGACATCTCCCCCTCCCCTATTTTCTCTTGCTGGCTAGAGAGGCCCACCCGCTGGCCTGTGTCCCCTCTCCCTCCCAGTGGGACCACATGTCAGTGACCCCGCCGGCTTCCTTTCTCCCTTCCCCTTCGGGCTCACCGGTCAGGCTAACCGGCGTCCCTCTCTCTCTCCTCCCCCTCGGGCCCACCGGTCAGCCACTGGCCTTCCGCTCTCTCCTTTGGGCCAAGGACCACCTGGGCTGACAGGTGGCCCTCACCTATCAGCGCCAGCCCCCTCCCTCGATGCTGACGTCAGCAACCTCACTTATTGTGCAATTAATATATTTAGGGTTTTTCTGTTTATAAAAATAGTAGTTAAACTTCTAAAATTCATCACTAATTCATCTAGTCTCTATTTTAGACCATTCAAATTCCATTAAAACCAAAAAAATACCAAGAATCCATTAAAAATATAATCTTGTGTTGTCTTAGTAGAGTTTATGTCTGTTTTCTTTATTTTTGAGCTATGTCGCTTGAATTCGGAGTCCGTCAACGCGTCGATTTACTTTGAAATCGCCGCAGAGGTAGCTCAGGCGATAGAACAAAGAAAGTTCCACTCATCTTGGTCATATTGCTCCTATTATTATAAAATTCCCACGTTATTTATTCAAATTTGCATTGTTTATTCAAATTTTTTGCTATATTTATTTTCTAGGTTTAACCTATTACTATAAAGTTGTTTATCCAACTTTTCTATGCTACTTGTTGAGTGCAACGGTTTGTACTTAGCCTTGCATAATTTTTTCCTTTAGAGGTAGACCGCCGTCAAGACGTTGCCTGTGGACTGGAGCCGTGCTTCGCTAAAGCTTAACTAGTCTGTTTCTATCTTTTCCACTACATATCGTTAGACTATTTATTATATTTCAGTTGTTTCTAAGAACGAGGTTATTAATCAACATTGTTGATTTGTGTAGCCTGGCTGGTCCTGGACATGAGTTTTAATATACATTTTAGTTTTAAAATTCGTGTGTTGAATTTTTGGGCGTGACACCAACAGATCGTTGGGACACTTGTGGTCAGACCGTAGGTATGTGGGTGGTTAGACCGCCAGTGCTGATCAACAGTTTTGGTTTTAGATGATCATGTCAGTTTCGGATTCGCTCTTCGTGGATTCAACTTATAGATGGTTTCTATATGTATGGGTACTATTGTTATGCTAATGTGAGTCAAGCTAGGAGAACTTGTACTCGGAATATGATTTTTTCGTTGTTGCATGTATAGGTATTGCTTGAGGCATCGAGAGAGTGTTGCCATCGATAGTCGGCTAGGGAGTAGTCGACGTTCATAGATCATAAGATCATGCGTGATACTAAAGGCTAAAGGATAATGCACGTGGTGATAAAGTTTTCATACGGCATACAAGAGGGATTGCGTGCATATGGTATGTGAAGTAGATTTTGGAAAGGAGTCGGGATAAAAGAAGATGTGTTTGGATACACTTAAGGATAGGTTTGCCACGATATTGGAAGTCTTAATTCGTGTTGGATAAGTGTGCTTTGCATAGCCATATTGAGGAGATATGCCCCGGTATGCTTTTTGGTGAGTTAGATGAGAAAAATTAGGGTTTTAGCCTAGATTTAGACAGAGATCAAAAGTTTTGAGAGGAGTGCTGATGGTGCACTTTGTAAACACTAGTTGACGTTATAAAAGTCGATAGTTTCAATCTACATTTTTGACTTACATCAATCAGTGTTTCTACATGATCCCGATGGTCTAACCCCAAGCAACAAGGTGGCCGTCTGACCGGTGGGGTGGCAGCGGATTGACTAGAAGTATACGAGTAGTCTGACCGGTGGCTAGTGAGCGGTTAGACCGGCAGTATACTGAGACTTTGATGAGTCTTTAATATGAGGTAAATCTTTTAGTTCCTCAAAGAGATTTGGATTTGTGTTATACCTACAATTCACCCACCTCTGATAGATGTGTTAAACTTTATTTCGATCATACACAAATCTCGATAATTCGCTTACTCCTATACACCACCATACTTTTGGTACCACGTGGAGTGGCATGGAGAATTTCTGGCTATCCACGTCCATCAGTATACCCTGCTAAGTGTTACTACTGAGGGGGTGTTTAGTTGGTGAAATAAAAATTTTTGTATGTCACATCAGACGTTTGACCGGATATCGGAAGGGGTTTTTGGACACGAATGAAAAAACGAATCGGCTGGCGTGGAAACCGCGAGACGAATCTTTTAAGCTTAATTAGTCCATCATTAGCGCATGTGGGTTACTATAGCACTTATGGCTAATCACGTACTAATTAGGCTCAAAAGATTCGTCCCACGATTTCTCACATAATTGTACAATTAGTTTTTCGTTTTATCTATATTTAATACTCTAGTTAGGTATCCAAAGTTTCGATGCGATGTTTTTGGATGAAAATTTTTGAAACAAACAACCCCTTAAAAAATGGATGGCTCGTGGGCAGCAGTGGAGGACACTGCCAAATTGCAGCCGGGCTGACTCACCCGAGCCCACCCGTACAGGAGGATCCAAATATCAAAATACGCACGCACCGACGCACGCGTCCGGTGTCATATATGCCCGGACCCATGTGTCTCAACTCACCCCCGTCTCATCCAATGGCGCCTCCAAGCGACCGCAATGGCCGCCGCCGCCGCCGCGCGCTGCTCCTCCCGCTGCCGTACCACGGCCACGTCAACCCCATGCTCCGCCTCGCGGCCGCGCTGCACGCGCGGGGCCTCGCCGTCACCGTCGTCCACGCGGAGACGCGCGTGCCCGACCGCCGCAGCCTCCCCGCCGGGTGCGAGCTGGTCACCGTGCCGGACGGGATCCCGCCGGAGCTGGCCGCTTCCAACGACATCCCGTCGTTCGTCTTCGCGCTGAACAGGAACTGCGCGGCGCCGTTCCGAGACCTCCTCGCCGCCGCGCTCCGGGAGGACGACGACGGGCGGCGCGTGGCGTGCGTGGTCGTCGCCGACGTCGACTGGTTCGCGCCGCTCACGGCGGCGAGGGAGCTGGGTGTGCCGGCGCTGGCGCTGATGACGAGCAGCGCGGCGAGGTTCAGGGTGTACATGGCGTACCGGCGATTGAGTGAGATGGGCTATTTGCCAGTCCAAGGTAATTACGACTCCATTTTAATCTATCATTTGAGCTGCTTACTCCTTCTTTGGTTAGATCATTGCATCTCTTGCTCTTTGCATCTCCAAAATGGAGCCAGATCTCTACGTTACATTTTTTTTTTATTTTTCTGCACTGTCACTGTATATATATGCATTGAGATTTGCTCCGGTAAAAAAAAAAAGTACCTCGAGGTACCTGTATCTTGAGGTACCGAATCGTTTCTCATCATTGGATCTAGCCGAGTAGAATGTGCACTATTAGATCCAACGATTTGGTACCGCGAGTTGCCGGTACCTCGAAGTTCTTTTCGTTGACTGAAGCAAATGTCTGATGCGAAGCTATTAGTCCCTCCCCGATTATTTTTTCTATGTTTAACCATTAATCTTAATTTAAAAATTATATAATTATTAATTATTTTATTATAATTTGTTTTACTATTAAATATTATTTATGCATGATTTATATTTTTTATGTGCATAAAATATTTAAATCAAATGGTAAATATACATCCAAAGAATGTCAATAGCGCTAACTTGAGAAACGGGTGGGAGTATATTCGCGCGAACTATGCTTGTTTAATTTGTTTGGCACGATGAATATTAAATTCAGGGTAAGGTGAGATTGTCGGCCCACAAGGTTGGAACATGGCAGTGAAGAATACAGACTTGTTTTCTTCTTTGTCACATTTTCCGTCAGTGGTCCACAATATGATAGATTAGGTGACAGTGAGACAACCCACTAATTTACTCCTTGAAGACAACCGGTTCTATACTGGAACAGAAAAAATATATATGCATGTACCTATGTGGTTTTCGTCAATATAAAACTTTGTCAAAAAACTTGCATATTTTTCCGAGATTCTATATTTGATGGACAAATTTCAGAATTTGAAGTAATTGTGCCGGTCGAATTTGTACAATGTATATCGCGGAGCTAGTTTGTGCAGGCTGATTTGACAAGTTCAGAGAATTGTCGCAGCATCAAGTTCAGGAATTCAGCAGTAGTTCCAAATACTGACTTCTGGATCCACTCCTATATGTTTGATCATGTTCTGCAGAGTCAAATATGGACAAACCAGTGGACGAGCTGCCGCCATTGCTGGTGCGAGACCTGCACGCCCGGATGGACACGGCCCGGCACGTCGCCTACGCCGACCTGCTCGACCACATCGTCGCCGGCGTGCGCCAATCCTCCGGCCTCATACTCAATACCTTCGACGCCATCGAGCGCGCCGACGTCGAGCACATCCGGCGGGACACCTCCATCCCGGTGTTCCCCGTCGGCCCGCTCCACGCGATCTCGCCGGTGGCGGCGCCGCAGCAGAGCGGCGCGCTCCCGGAGGAGGACCGCAGCTGCCTGGCATGGCTGGACACGCAGCTCCCGGGATCCGTGCTGTTCGTCAGCTTCGGAACCCTAGTCTCCATCGACGCCGACGAGCTCATGGAGCTGGCCTGGGGCCTCGCCGGCAGCAACCGCCCTTTCCTGTGGGTGGTCCGGCCGAGGCTGGTGCGCGGGCGTGACTCCGTCGAGCTCCCCGGCGAGCTGCTCCAGGAGATACGTGGGAGAGGGGTGATCGTTAGGTGGGTTCCACAGGAGGAGGTCTTGAGCCATCCCGCGATTGGCGCGTTCGTGACACACTGTGGGTGGAACTCGACGCTAGAGAGTATTTCTAAAGGCGTGCCAATAATATGCAAGCCATGTGGTAGTGATCAGCTTGGAACCGCACGGTATGTGTGTGATATGTGGAAGGTGGGTGTTAGGGTTGAGATCAAGGATAAGGTAACGAGAGAGGGGATACAGGTGGCAATCGAGAGATTGATGGATGGAAAAGAAGGTGAAATGGTGAGAGATAGGATCATTGAGATGAGTGATGTGGTGTCGAAATGTACCATGAAAGGTGGTTCTTCTGAGTTAGCCATGAATGACTTGGTTGATTTTATCGAGTCATCATAGAAATTAGTGCTATAATTTCTACCTTTTAATTAACAATTGAGTGAATACTTTGTTATGAGAATTATGCTTATGAGTATATTGTATTTTCTGGTTCACATATTAAAATGCTTTAGTTTACTTTAAGTTAAATTTAGCCACTTGCATGTTGGAGTTAATTGAACCTCATCAAGACCCCTTGGCATCGAACAATTATCTTTCCGTGGAATTGGAGTTGTTTAATAGACATATGTATTATAGGATTTACTACGGTCGCGTTCAGCAGTAATAAAAAGGAGGAGGGCTTAGCTATTCGGCGCGAAAAATATAGTAATATACTAGTACATGATTAATTAATTATAAGAATTGATCATTAAACTAAATTTTAAAAATTGGGCTTTTAAAATGTATCTTCAAAGGGTTATTCCTAATATTTACATATGCCTAAAATTAGCTCACTTTATTTTAAACTTGGGGCAAAATTATGTGTTACCAATAAAAGTTATTTATTTTTGGATTTCTGTTGGAGGAGTGTGAAATTTTTATACCCATTATTTTTTAAATAAACCCGATATAAGTTTTTAGATAGTAAAATATTAGCATTTCCTTAGAACTGCTAACAACAAACAAACTAGTATAAGTCCTAAAAATTAAATATAGGCATTAGAAACTGAAAATGCTTCTCTAATAGTTATCCAATTCAGCTCCTAGTTTTTTTATAATCTCATGCACCAATCTGTTTTGAGGTAAATTTTGACCCTATGGTGGAATTCCTAATCGTAAGATTCACGCCAACCTTTTCTCCTGCGCCATTCTTTCGTTAATGCGCGCTATCTCCAGATCGGTTTCCATCCACGGCGCCGCCACCTCCATTCCCCGCCACCACCTCGCTCGCGCGTCCTCCCATTGGCCGCCGCCCTCTCTCCTCCTCCTAGCCAGCCGCTGCTATTGGTAGGTCCGTTCCTCCTCGGCACCGTCGTCATCGGGACTGCTCCCTGGCTCCGACATCATCGGGCCTCCTTCCCGGCGCCACAGCCCTCGGCCCTACTCACCTATGAGATAACTGACGTTTTGGCCTTGCTAGCAGTAATTTCCTAAGTGACCAATAACAAATTTTTAGGACTAGTTTTAGAGGAATTGTTGGAGTTGGGATATATTTTGGGGGCTAAATTCTTTTGGGATGATCCCATCCAACATCCAACAGATGTCTAAAATTTATTCTAAAACTGAATTTTAGGAATTAGGCTAAAAAATATATCTCTAACAGATTACCAAATACATTCCTAATATTTATATATGCCTAAAATTAGCTCACTTGTATACCAAATTTGGAATAAAAATATGTGTTTCTAATACAATTTATTTATTTATTGATTTCTGTTGGATTAGTGTGTAAATTTTATACCCAATATTTTTTAGATAAACCTGATACAAGCTTTTCAAAAATAAAATATTATTATTTTCTTAGAGATGCTCTTATGGGCCAGTTTGGTTTGCTTTTATGTCCTCACTCTGGATTGTATGTGATATCCAGGATAAGTTTAGGCTCGCTAGGGAAATACAATAAGATATGTTTGATTGTATATATAAGTTAAGCATATATCGTTTGAGACATCGTTCGGTTAATTAGTTATTTAGTTGGATGAGCCTTCAGTGGTTAGAAAAGAACGAAACATACAGAAACTTTGTACCTACTAGTAAGTTACCCAACGTAGTGTAACCGGAATTGAGTTGTAATATGTTTCATATGGTCCCAATCGAAATGGACTCATCCAATAGATAGACGGAGTAGAAATTTGTTTGCTTCTTTTGATTTTCTCATGAACATGGTGTGTTGATCGTGGGGAAGGGGTTGATTTATCTGATTTTAGGTGTGAGAGCAGCCGGGGAGAGGGAGAATGGACGACCTCGCTTTTTAAGCCGTATAGATATTTTTCTTTTCAAATTGAAAAGTAATTTAAAAGGACAAAGCAGAACGTGAATATGGGCTCTGAGGCCCATGTACCTTCTTTCTCACCAGTTGAATTCGCTCTGGCCCATGTACCAGCAGGCCGCCTAGCCTCCAGCCATCTCCGAGTATTCTTTTTTTTTTCTCAAACGCACGTCAATATCTTTACTATATTTAAAAGGAAAGTTTCGTCCATCCTCGGTCCATTCACCCCACCCAACCCAGTCCTCCGCCCACACGTCGCACATATAGAAAGAAAAAAAACACATCGGACGCACGCAAAAAGAAAAAAAAAAGAAGAAAAATGCACTCGTCGCTCGCCCCCGCCTGCCTCCGTCGAAACCGCCGCTTGGCCCCGCCGTCGACGCCTTCGCCGATGCCACATTGCCGCTCGTCCTCGCCACCGACGCCGCTCCTCCGATGCCGCACGTCCTGCTCATTGCCCGATCCGCGTCGCTCACCCCCGCCATCGGCCCAGATCCGGAAGCCGCAGTCCGATCCGCGGCTGCCGGCACGCCGCTCGTCCCCGCCGTCGCTCCAACTCGCGTCGTTGGAAAGGGAAGATCATGTGGGTTGCAGGAGCACTGCACATCGCGTGCCGCCGCCAGAGATCATTGCAGCGCCGGAGAGGATGGACCACGTGCGGGCTTCGTCTGCGCGCATCGCCTGCTGTCGCTGCAAATAATTATATTGAAACAAATTATAATTCTCTAAATCAGACTGGAAACGAGAAATTACTAGACTACAAAAGGGACAAACACAAAGATAGTAGTGGTTGGCTTGATATGTGCAGTCGACAGATGTTCATCAGTGCAGCGAAGAATGACACGGCACCGGCGAGATAGGTGATCACTGACGATGAGGTGACGATATCCAGATGCAACGTCCCATGGAAGTAGGACACCAAGCTAAAGTTTGTGTCGCTGGGGCAGCTGCATAGCGCCATCAAAACTGGAAACATGAGTAATGCCCGTGACTTCAGTTTCTGAAGATAAGCGTGTGTGCTTACCAGACTTGCTCAGACTTACTCCCTTTTTTTTTTCCTGAATTTGACTATTTAAGGCAATACAGTTTGAGTTTTGCTTCTGAATTCTGATCGAAATCTTCTAGACTCGATATTATGTGCATGATTTTTCGGGTTGGTCTCTTTTAGCTGGCTTTTGTGTGTCCAAGAGAGCGGCAGATTTTCGATGTACTAACGCTTCATGCTGCCAAGGACATGCAGTTTAATATATATTCTGGCTGTTGTCATTTGGGCTCTTTTAAAAATGTTAGCAAGTTTGATCGGTCGTAAGCCATGCCGGTTGCAATGGCGCCTCAAAACACTACATAACTAAGCACAATGACTAATTGTTAGACTATTTTTTTTTTACTTTTGTTGTTATGCAATCAGCTATTTAATTTAACAAACAATATTTTTCTCTGTTTAAACGTGAAAATTTGTTCATCTCAGCCTTAATATGTTACTTTGTGTTTGTATGTGTAATTATTTTGTTTTTGTTGGTTAGTTTTAGGATACTATGAATAAAATTTATGCTTTAAAATAACTAATATATCTATTTAAATGTAACTCCGTTGCAAAGCACGGGCATATAACTATTATTAGAAGAAAACGAGTTGCATTATCTTCGAGCGTTCCACCCTCATGTTTATAAGGTTATCGAAGATAAAAGTAAACGGCTTATTTAGAAATAAAAAGTAATTTGTGAATAAAAATTATATATATATATATGTTTGTATTGATCAAAACGTCAAAAGGTGAATAATAAGCTTTAATAAAAAAACTTAAATTTAAAGTTAAAAATTTAAATTTTAGGTTATAAGCCAATGCCAACTCAAAAAATTGCAATTTTAATGTTGCTCCTGGTTCGGCGGGCTGCCCGAAAAGCTCAGCACAGTACGCATGCATTTGGTGTCGATAAACCTGAACATCAATACTAATTTAGAGCCAGTAGAATAACAGACTATAAATATATTTTAAAGGGATAAAGAGTGAAGCAGCGAGCTATAGATTTATAGTCAGTAGTCAGTTACAACATAGACTTTAAGACACAGTATATATATGACGAGTGAAACCAGATATTAATTATGTAGTATATAATTTGAAGCTGTTAGTTGGCTATACTATCGAAGTTTCTGTTACAAATCTTGTTGTCTATTATATTGCCAGCTTTTCACCCTTAACATAATGGGAGGCAGCGTGGCTACAATTTCTTTAATTAAATCCTCGACAATAACTAGTAGATAAGCTGTAGCCTAGCTAAAACAAATATCGCTCTGATTTTTCTTAATTGATGTGATTGGCTTTTTATTTATGTTTGACCCTTCCTCTAATTAAAAATTTTATCCAAATATACAAAATTATAAAACATACTTAAATTTACTGATCTAGTAATAAATCAAATTATAACAAAATAATTAATAATTTTATAAATTTGTTGAATAAGGCAGAAGATCAAATGTAAATTAAAAAGTCAACAACGTCAATTAAAAAAAATTGGAAGGATTATAATTGAATATGTCTATACGCTTAAAATCTCCATCAATATTACGGAGCGGAATAATTTTCTTACATCTCCGGCTTAGTGTTGATTAAGTGGGATGTGGGTCCATTGTGATTGTGTGAAAGTAATTAGGCGACGTAATTAAGTAAGCCGTTACAGGACACAGCAGTACGAGCTTGTGTCGCTATCATGCACCCAAAGCATGCCTAGGGAATATTCACGGGCATTGTTGAGTGAAGACAAACCTTAACCTTCGGAAACAAATTTATCCGACTCGTAGGCATATATCTTCTATGGAAAACGGGAAAAGCACAAGGCTGAGTGCCTGAGTATCACCCACCATTCTCAACAACTCACAGTGACAAATGCAATTACAGATGCATAGAATGTACAATCAAATGACTTAGGCATAATTTTGCATAAAACAATATTTTTCATAATATTTTATTTAGCAAAGGAAAGACAGTGATAATTATTATAAAAACTAAGTCAATCACTGATTAGCGTTATACCACATTGCACCAGACCCAACCATCCATTAATACCGTGTTAAACCATTTAATACTAGCTTCACTAATACCGTGCTAAACAATAAAGTACTGGCTTCAAATTATTATTCAGATTCATTCATTAAGGAAAGTATGAGACCAATCACTGTAAAGCTAGGTCGATCACCAATAAGTGTGGATGTGGCTGTTTAAATAGCTTCACTCTGATTAGAGGTATACATCTTTACCCACAAGACAACCTATGTGCGAATATGCCACCCCGACATCCCAATAAGAGGTTGGAATAGAACCATCTGCCAAACACATTTTTAACCATTGACACCATGCCGAGCTTACACTTGCTACATATGTAAACCACCGCTAAGCACCCCTTCAGCAATGGTAGATCCGACGGTCAATCAACCCTTCCCCGAGCCAACCCAAGTTCATCCTGCCTAAGGGGACACTATTTATTATATTGTTTAACTCATTGTTGCAATCTATTCTCACCTTGTGAGCTCGCACCTAGGTTACCACTGTTCGTTGTGAACCTTCGTACTTTCACTCTCATGTGTTACCTCATATATTTTTACCAATACAAAACATCAGTAGTGCTGATAGCGGTTTTTGCTAACGTGGCATGTTGACTTGGTCCAATGTTCTGAGTTGTCAATCCACATGGCATTTGGCTACAAAACAAAAAAAAATCATGTGACCTACCTACCATGGATGATGGATTGGGGACATGATGCTCAAGCGATGGGCTGTTGTGGCATCTTAATTGGCTATCCTCCTCTATTACAGCAAAGGATAGGATGCATCATAGACCTTGGTGAACCTCCCTGATGCCACTGATGAGACTGGTTGACAACTTTGGAAGGCCTACCACATTCGACGAATGACGTCGGAGGAAAGGATAGACGGCCACATGTCCCCTCTCCTTCCCTTGTTCCCTCTATCCTCTCTTTCTACTCTCTCCTCGTTTTCTGTGGAGGGTGATAACGTTACTATATGTGGCATTGTGCATTCACTAGAGCCAATATAAACGCACCATGCATGTAGTTGGCTGGCGAAGGTAGTGAGGCGAAGGTCGAGGGAGAGGGGCATAAGCATGGGACGGGGCCAACGATGGCGTATGTTTGATTGAATAGAGTGGTGATGTGATGGACTGATGGATAGGACTTGTTGCTTCCTATGTCCCACCCCCTCCTTACTTCTACGAATTCTGATGAGCCCTAGCTCTATTACTACACATAAGAGGTAAGCCTAATCAACTGTGGGAGGGAGATAATGTCTAGTCTCTACAGTGGTCTCGTTTTGATTATGTTGGAGAGACATGAGATAGGGAGAAAGTTTGTTAGGTTCCTAGCTTGTGTCACCATCAAGCCTGCCAATTGTTATTGGCTTCAAATCTTGCATTGATTTCAGAGCTCAACAACTTCCATGTATTCTCCTCCCGGCATCACCCAACCATCTGCTTGGTCCTCACTATGACCAGCCATTCATTACCTCTTTTCCTCTGTAGCTTCATCGCCTAGAACTGGCACCACATCAGCGAGATAAGCCCATGTTGCCTTTGCTAGGCGATGACAGGGGAAGAATGAAGGAGTTACAATATAGATAAATGGGGGAGAGGAAGGGGGAAGATAGGCAAAAGGAGAGAGGATGATCCGTGACTCCCATGTTGTGACTGACTTATGGGCTCCACAAATTCTTTTGATTTTTAAAATTTACCAATAGCATGTGGGTTCCATTTAACTTTTTATATACTTGTCACTATCCTTCCACGTAATGTGCCATGTAGCCATCACATACTATGAGACTAGATACATGTGCCATGTAGGTAAATGTCAGCGAATACCACCATTAATACTGGAGGAATTTGCCATTTTAGCCGTGAAACAGGACGGCTTCGCTAAAATAGCCCTGAAACCATGGCTTCTCTCAAATGACCCTATATTCAGTGCCACTTCTTTCAACTGACCTTTTACATTATCTTTGTTCATTATAATTTTTTGTCAACCGGTCAACAAAAATGGTGACCAAATTGCCCCTGGCCCCTCTCTATCCACCGTGCGCCCATGGCTGGTGGTGACGGCGCGCCGGTTGCGGTCACCTCCCAGGTCGGGAGCTCCAGACGTCCGCCTCTAAAATGGCTAGGGGCAATTCGGTCTCTTCTTCTGTTGGCCGGTTGACAAAAAATTGTAAGAAATAAAGATATACAAAAGGTTATTTGAAAGAAGTGGCACTAGATACGAGGCCATTTTAGAGAAGCCGTCTGGTTTCACAGTTAAAATGGTAAATTCCTCTCAATACTGCTAAGGGAGTCATTAGGTTTCCATTATTGGAGGAATTTTAAACTCGTTCTTACGGTTGACTTATTCCTTGCAACCTAGGCCATGTGGCCCATATCCCATGTCTGTGGACAAAGCCCATGCCGCCAAGGCCTGTTCGTTCTCACTGGGATATCAAAGATGTGGTCTGATACAAACTCGAGCAGCCTAGTGCCTGGTCCAAAGCTTGATCGCCCTGCGCTAGCTCTCTAATCTAATTAACGGAGAATTAATCACGGGCAATATTTGATAACATATTTTTCAATATTTTCTCGAGCTCCATACTCCATCATACATATTGTCAGAAAATTAATTATGTCCTTCGTTTGGACAAGTTCTACCAGTGTTGACTAAGGGTGCGTTCGTTTAATTATTTCTTGGCTTTTGGGTACGTGTTTCTTGCACTTTTTAACTGTGTGTTTTTTAAAAATGTTTCTTTACATAAGTTTATCATTTCACATTTCTAAACTAGATTATCAATTTTATAATAGTAAATTTTATGGTTTATATCATTAAATAACTATAAAAAAATCAAATAATCTTTCATCTTCCATCTTTCATCCGTAAAAGGAACACAGTCTTAAGTAGCAAATGTTTAAAGAAATTGCATACCACCTGATTTTATCTGTATAATACTTGTAGCCTTTTTTAGAGCACAAGTTTGGATAACTTTGTCATGCTCCTTGGGGAATAGGGATACAACACAAACTCATTCTGTCCAACAATGTAGGTGCTTATATGTTTGAGAAAATCAATATCTATAACTTCTGACAAATGTAATTAACTCAGACCACATATATTATTTAGTGGTATGCATAAGATAGCTTCAAGCCGTATTGGATATAATACACTTATGAAAGAAGTTAGGACAAAAGTGAAATCATAATGCTGAAGACCAAAGGATGTAGGATCGGATGGTGTCAATCAAAATAAACCATTAACTCGTTTTCAGGCTTATAGTATAGAGAACAACCGATTTATTTTTTAAAAATTCATTTATAACTTATTAATCCATTTAAGCTCATTTAGATTGCAGTGGATCAATAATTTTGTCACTACAAATAGTTTATTTTCATGTTTTTTACGTCTAGTGTACTGTTTTGAGTATTTTTATTGATTGTTCTAAATTTCGGTGTTTCCGGCGTTCCCGTTTTCTACGAGGTCGCAGCCCAGGCTAGTTTAGAGTCTAAAACAGGTCACATTATCTCCTTTGATCAGGTTGATCCTGTGCTAAAATTATTTTCACATATTTAAATTATATATGTATTGTTTTGCAATTATATGCATTATGGATTTATCCTATGCTTACGCTATTAAGCCGTTAAGTTATATTTTAGTTTACCTTCTCACTTTGGGTTAGATTAGATGCTTCTTAATCTTGTTCTTAGCCGTATTTAGATAATTCAACTCATTTAATTGGGAACATACACTATTTAACTTATTCACATTTGGGCTTTGAGCTCGTGTTAACTGTAGTTGATGGATCGTGATTTATTAAACAAATAAAATATGGTTTAATGGTGGACCATGGGTGCATGATTTTACAAGTGATTGTAATTAAGGACCAAGTCACACGAAATCCTTGTGAGAATAACCATACTTGCTACAAGCCAGCATGGGCAACCAAGCCGAGGGTAGGATGGAATTATGTTGGCCCAAGTATCGATGGATTGGCTGTGGGATCTACCGTGGTGCAAGAGGGGTATCTTACTCAACTAGGGTGTGTAGGTGTGAGCGAAGTGCAACCTCGGCATGGGTGTGGATGGTTTGCGGAGGGTTATGTAGATCGTCCTGTCACAGCCTCTCAGTATGATGTCGTGGTGATATGCTGGTGTATAGATTTATACGTTGGGATTGTGTCATGTGGGCAAAGATTAGAGTAAATTGTTTAAACAATCGTGCCCGCAGATATGGGCGATCGACCAAGCTGCACTGTGATTAGTTTCATCTTTTTCATAATAAATGAGTCTAGATGATAATTTGTTAGAAGAGATGGGAGAAACTGGTAATGTATGGTTTAGCACGGTCTTAGAAGAGCTACTGTTGTGTTGTTTGGTATAATATTACGGGCAATGGTATTTTGAGTGATTTAGCACAATATTAGTGTTGGTTTCGGCTTGGTGCAGTGTGGTGTAATTATGGCTAGTGATTGGTTTAATTTTACTTAACAATTATAGATGTTTTACCATTGCCAAATAAAAGGTTTTGAAATATTTTTTTATGCAATAGTTATCCTAAGTTATTTCTTTCTACATCTCTGTGAACCTATTATTGTATTTGTTGGTGTGGTTTGTTTAATACGGTGATTGATAATTAACCTTGCACTTTTTTCCTTTTTAGGGGTCCTAATATTCTTTAGAATTATCCTATTGTCACTTTTAATGCTACATTAAATCAATAGAAGTTTCATTTTTGGAAAGATTTGCTATGTTTAAAACAATTGACACCCGGGATAGATATTGGTAATAAGGTGCTTACAAAGGTTAAGGTTTTTCTTTGCTCCAGGAAATGCCTGTGGTGGTGATGCCCAGTTAGTTTAGTTCAGTTCTTTTTAGCTGTATTTTTGTAAGACTATTATTTTAATTATTTTGTAAGACGATCGCCAATGCGATTTAAATATCATAATGTGTATATGGCTGGTACTAAACCAGGATTTAATGCATTCTGTTGGAAAATATGTTGAATTTCCACGTGCGACAACCTTGTACTGGGCACTACAATTATTTTCAAAAGATACATTATTTGTGTTGTCAATTGCGTATAACATAAGCATTAGAATTTTTTCCCAAAATATATTAACCCTGAGACATAATGTAAGATTGCAGTCTAGAATTTTAATATTTAAAATCAACTCAAGAAAAAAAGGCTTAATTGAAAAGCTATTAGACGCCATTGAAAAGACTCAAATCCGGTTAAGATAAACAAACCCTTGCTCTACTACCAATTGTTACGTCGGATAGCAGCAAGCGTGGTGAATAATCATCAATTTATTTTTTAAAAATAAAAAAACAAATACACAGTAGAAATAGTAATCAATAGTAAACAAATATTTCAATATTATTGTAACACCGAACTAATCACCCAGATATAAAAAATACACAAAATTTTAGCTAGCAAACGCACCATGAACAGTACAAACAACTTCGCTGCCTCGGATGAAAATCGTTATAACTTCACTAATTCAAATCCGTTTGATGTGAAACTTGAATAAGTCCCATGTTCAGTTTTTTGGCAAGAAACACGAAAAAACAGATGAATAACGGGATCTAAATCAACTTCAATCCGAATAAAATTTAATTAACGTCCACTAAGATATAGATTGATTAAAAGCTAACCGATAGAATTACACCGAATAAAATTTAATTATCGTCCACTAAGCTGCGTGTTAAACAGAAAGAAAACATATTCCAAAAAAAAAGTTATTTCCAAGATAATCCACTTTGATGCAAAAAATCACATATCTTTTATCAATTTTCATCGTACGTATCACACAGAGTATTGCAAATTAATGAGAAAGCTAATACTAATACACCTTACATTCTGAACGAACGGACTCCTACATGGCGGCATAGTTACCGATTCCACAGGGTTAAGAGCTGGCCATAACAACGTTGTGGTAGTTCACTGGTTGTCGACAGTCCATCCGGCTACAAACCGTACTCCACTTGCTAATAATTAACAAACTCGAAGGCCTGTTTCATGCCAAGTTTAACTCTCTCTCTTATCAGAATTTTAATTAAAAAAGCCAGTTGCCAACTTATATTAGTCACTCTCTTCTGTGACCAATAATATGTGCACCGTAGACACTAGAGGACACTCTCAGAGAGTAATCAATCCAGGCAAACATGTGGACCATGTAAGCCCACATCAATGGTTGGTCGGTCGTACGTGTTATTGCATCTGCATCTGTTTTCAGTCTGCATGCATATATCTGGGAGTTGTTTTAAAAGATCAAAAAATTCTATTTTTCAAAATTTTAATAAGTATTACATTTATTGTTTTCAGTGCGGCTAATCAGCTTCCACAACCTTTAGGTTCGAACGCAGCCATTGTCTGGATCTGGAGCAATGGCATACAGGACCAGGGACACGAGCTGCAGATCATGGTAATGTGCTAAATATTTACTGGCAGATCATTTGCCGATAAATTAACCAGTAATATTCAGGTCTTTTGGTTTGATCACCTTCTTCCTTTACACGAGTGTTGTTGGCTGATCAGTACTTTTGATGAATAACTTCAATGATAAATTTTTCAGAACTCGCACTTTCAACTTCAGTCGTGAAAATTTTTAACTAGAATCGCATCACTCTTCTGTTCAAGATCTGAGTTTCATATTGATAATTAAAAACTTTTATACTGAATTTTTTCAATAAGCACTCTCAGATTTCCGAAATTTAAACATTTGACATGTAACTTTAATCTTTGAACTCAAATATTTAAAGCTTTTACTCATGATGTCAGACATCTAGCTAAAATAATAAAACAAATTTCAAAATCAACAACATATCAATTTAATCTAAAAACTAGTGACCACATGAATCACACACCCTATGTTGTGAGACACGTAGATATGTACAGTGGAAAGTATACATGGTGCATACTGTCAAGTGCCAAGTGGAAAAACAAATAACCATGTAGATTAACAGGTAGCAATTATATTTGTCGTGCCCTGGCAAATGGTACGTCCTTGATATGATTATTTAGTTATGTGAGTAGATCACATTGCACAACCATACGTTATCACAATAATAATATGTATACTTTAGTTCCAAACTATAAACATTTCTATTATTAAAAACGGACATTAACTAAGTATGTATAATTAAATGGGAGAATGTGATGGTTAGTTTAGATGAGAATGTGTGTTTAGAAATTAAATGAGATAGGAGAAAAAAACAGTTATATTTTGCAATAAAATTTGAACACTATAAATATTTTATATTTTCGAGCGAAAGGTGCATGTGTATATAATGTAGATCAATTTGTCGTTTATATAAAGCTCGACGTACGCTGGCAGACAGCGCTCAGAATAAGGACGATTCTGGCTCTCGTTGTCTCCGCTCTGATCGATCGATATCAGCGAAAACAATAATGGAGCAGTCACCGGTAGGCATGGCAAATACAAATATAAAAAGGATCGATCGGAAGACGAAGTAGCACGTGTTTCACGTGAATAAAAGCACTTGGCAAGTTGGCATTGATTTCTCCTAGGTAATCAGTAGTAATAACAACAATTAATGAGGGTCTTCGTATCTTTAACTATAAAAATATATATAATTTAACAACTTAATTTTATCAAAGATGAGAAGAAAGTATTGGGAGGTAATATAATTTCAGCCGTCAAATTTAGTACTCTTCATGTCTATTATCTCGAGATATTAAAATTTTATGTATGAATTTTGATAACTAGGGCTATTTTTTAGAGTATGGTGAAAATTATCAAGTTAAGCATGTTAGACATATGATCCAAATTTAATATTCAATGTATTTTAGTTATGTTATTAGTTTTTCAATATGAGTCATAGTCTTTTTCCTTTAGGACTTATACAATTTCCTAATAAGACTTGTAGTATTATCCCATTAGGACTCTTATGTTCGCCTTTATATATTTGTTCTAAGTTTCACGGGAAGGGCATGATAGCTCGTTTATTCCCCTGCAATCATCTCACAAATTGTTATTGTTGGTTGGTGGTGAGGATTTTTCCCAGCGAACGGTTTCCACGTAAAAATCATGTCTCTATTGTGGCTCTATTTTTTTCGTAACAAGTGGTATCAGATCATAAGAGATTCAATCTACCTCTACGTCTTTTGTGTTTCATCATCACAAGGATCTGTTAGAGGCCGCCGCCGTTGTTCCTCGATTTCATCACTAGACATTAGGCCGTTTGCCTGCACGTTCGTTGACGAGGGGCCAGGGAAAAGGGAAAATATCATCATTATTTCTTTATTGAATCAATAGTATTTTTCATCTATATTTTTTCTTCAACACGGCTTCCGCGGAAAGTAGACATCAAGAAATTTGATGGAAAGATCAATTTTAGCATATGACAGGTCAGATGAAAGTTTTTCGTATACAGTCTGGTATTCTTAAGGTCATAAAAAACAATTCATTGAGAGTACATTTTGATTGTTTCTGTTTATCACTTTAACCGATTTGTTTTGGGTGAATTGGCATCCACTCAAACAAACGTACCAAGAGATCTGCATATTTCGTTTCATGTTTCTACTATGTTTCACCAATGTATACAAATAGACTCGTGATTTTGTTTCCATGGCGGGTTTGAAGTATGATCCATTGCTCCTATCCTGATCATGTCATTTTAGTGGGACCGCTATAAGAACATGATCAATTTATCATGAGGTTTATGAGAAGATTAAAATATTTCATTTTGGTTTACATATATGTTGGGTTGCACCAATTTATACCAACAGATTTATAATTTTATTCTCATGCCGTATTTGAAGTATGGTTCCCTGCTCTTATTCAAAACAATAGAAATTCTTGTTGTCTTCAAGTCCTTATTCAAAACAATAGAAATTCTTGTTGTCTTCAAGTTTGGTTTATGTCACTATAGTCCAAAAGACTAATGCCGCAAGGTGATCTTGTGTATATAAGGTTTCTGTGGTGATTGATGATTTTTATGCTACAAGCGAATTCGTTTCAAGACTGAGAATGTTAGAGATATGATCCGAATTATAGTATGCAATGGATTTGGATTATATCGTTAGTTTCCTAATATGGCTACTAGTCTTTTTCTTTTAGGTCTTAGGGAGTTTCCTAGTATTTTCCTATTAGTGCTCTTAGATTTCTCCTTTATATATCTCTTGTAAGCTCTATTGTAAGAGTGTGATGGCCCATTGTATTCCCCAGCGTTGTAATCATCTCCTCATAGTGGTTATTGCCAGTTAGCGTCCGTAGTTTTTATTTCTACAAGACATTTCATGTAAATATTGGTGTCTCCGTAACAAACCATATGTGAAACTATACTTTTTGCAAAGTGTTTTTCATGAAGAATAAAGAAAACATAAATTTATTTTATGATACAAATGGCTGACTTAATTAATACAAACTGAAGGATGCAAATCCTTGAACCTAGAACAAGCAGTACTGCAGAAGCCAAGCATGTGTATCGGTGGCAGGCTATGAAAGGGGAAAAAACAACTTCCTTACGTGCCTTTTGTTTGTTCTCGTTTGGTAGTTTATGGACATGCGCCAAGGGTGGAAAAAAGCACGTTTTCAAATTCTTCTCTGAAAATAAAATTTATTTAATTCTAAACAAAAGTAGTTTTCACGCTGTCTCAGCTTAGCTTGCTAATCTGCTCGTTAAAAAAAAAGAAATTCTCAAATAACAGAGAAAAGTTAGGAACAACAATTTCATAAATATTATATATCCATAAAATGCTGATCAAGCTTTTCTTCCCACGTGCCACGGAGAGACAGCGGTAGGAGAGGTCTGCAGCATCCAATGGTCTATATATTTTATAACTTCCGTAGCAAAAGACAACATCCAATGGGCTATACATTTTAGAGAGTGAGCATGTATTGTACGCTTGCATGCATAATGTGATGTGTTTCTAATGCCAATAACTTTGCAGATGTGGTACACAAGTTGCAGCGATTGGGACCATCCTATCTACCCTTTTAACATATGCTTCCTCCCTTTCGCAATATAAGTTTTTCTAGTATTGCGAATATTTACATGGATGCTAATGAATCTAGACACATATATAAATTATATACATTTATCTATAAATGAATTTAGAGAAAACTAGAAAAACTTAAAATATGATACGGAGGCATTAGTAGTATATCAAGATACATACTAGCTTGACCATCCTGGGCTTCTGCCTGTTATGGTTTTTGCTTTACAGTGCAAATACAACAGTAAGAAGCTCCTTTTTCATTCTTTAAATATAATAGTTGATGCGGCATTAAAATACAAATTAATAGGAGATGATCAATACAAAGAACCAAATAGAACACATATACATACTTATATTGCAGTCGCATAGAAACATATAGCAATCAATAAATCAAGACAAAAAAATCAAGATTATACCTATTATTTGAAAACAAAGCAATAATCTTTGCACTATATTCATCGTATATCTAAAGATAATAAGTAATCATGTCATTTTGTAAAAATGAGTCAATTAAGAAAACATGAATAATAGTTAACTAATCAATTTTTGTAGTTAGTTAATACTACATGCAGTTTCATAATTCGTGTCTTTTTGATAAAGTTGCAGTCAAACTTTTAAAATATTGATAATTAATAATTTAAGAATAGTTCGTTTGATCACGCTAGATAGATAAACTTTAAAAATACTGTAATAAAAATAAAAATTATTTACTTATTGTATATATATTATAACAGAAAATAATGGCCAAATATAGTTTCTACAGGCTGTATTGTTATCCAAAATCAAACTAGATAGGGCATATGATCATGAGAAAACAACGGAGGAAGCCTCGAACCATATTGCACGAGTATGAAGGCCGAGCGAGTGTGGTGGGCATACTGGCGAGATGATGGATATATGCTTCATGCTTGCCCCAGTTATACTTGATTGATCTGATGGGCTCCGTTGCCGATATGATGTGCTATGCTCAAGATATTCTTTTGATGATGAACAATGGAAGATAAAAAATAATTTAATTTGTTCTCACTATTAATTATATAAACGATAAAATTAATTATTAAAATTAAAAATACATTGTATAAGCGTAAAACATGAGAATGACCCAAAATAATGCAACCAAAGGCAATGGACAAGTAACTATGTGAGTCTCCTACCCAATGTGCTAGGGAGTCCTGCAAGATTAAATATAACATATCGAAAAATTCAAATTAATGTTTTGCAAAAACAGGATAATAAGTTTTATATGACGCTGCCATTAATTTAACTTAAATTGAATGACAGTTTCAACCAATTACTAAAATATTGTTATAAATATTAATTGAATATAGATTAAACTAAAAGTCTAGTAATATCATTATTTTGAATAAGTATGTTATTGGGATAAATATATAAGCAATCAATTAAATACAAATGGCAGACTGAATAATTTTTTCAGAAAAATGTTTCCATTCAAACTCCTTCCCTTCGGTCTTCTTATCGTTTCCCTGCACCCTGGGCGACTCAGCAATCGGTCTTTTCTTGGAGGTTTTCCTACAAAGCCTATATTGCTGACACATCATAAGAACTCTCAAGATTCTCCTTTCCGAATAAGACATACACACAAGCGCAGTAATTTTCATACATATATATATATATACAGACACATATATATATATACATATATATACATATATATATATATATTTATATGTGAGATATTTAATTACTCTTCGAATTAATTAATTTGCTGCAGGAAAATTTTGATAAACCCCTACTCAAATCGATCGCTCTGCTAAAAAATACAGTGTTCATCTTCATGGAATTCAATCCTGTCTCGATCTATAAAGCGTCCGCTTTGGTATCGTTACTTCAAGTATATGTGATCCACGCACCCGGAGAGAGAGGCCTTCAAAAGTCGCGAGCAAAGCTATCGATCGATCGATGTTTCACATGGCTGTTTTTCTTTAGTTGCCGGAGCTTGCCGGAGACGTACGTCGTCGTCTCCACGTAGAGAGAGAGAGAAAGAGGACAGGTATCATATGGATGGTTGGGGGGTAGACATCAAATTAAGAATTGGAAATGCTACTGAACGGTAGCCCGTCCAGAACAAGAGCGACGGGATGCGTCCGTGGAGTGTGCCGCGTCGATGTGAACGGAATCGCACGCTCCATGCAAGTGACACCGCTGACATCGGCTGTTCCGACGGATCTCCCGACCCGCGCCTCTCGCGCCCCTGTGCCCACGCCGCCGCCCATCCCCTCTTCCTCCCGACCTTCCCACCGATGACAGCTCGATGGCGAGGGACGGGGCGGCCGAATTAGGAGTGACCGGATCTGACCGTTGGCTGCGGAGACGGCGAGGTCAGCGGGGTGACAGGCTGTCACGCCCAGAAATTTAAACCAAATTTCTGAACAATAGCATGCATTGAATCTCGGTCCAGGAATCAGCCCGAGTACACATTATGACAAATTAATACACAGTTCCACGACTTAAAAACAAATAAAAACAATTATCTATCGAAATGCAGCGGAAAAGGAAAACAAACTAAACCATCTAATCTTCAGCTTCAGCTAGCGAAGACGGCTCCACACCACAGGCATTCTCGACGGCGGACTGAACCTCACTTCAACCTTGGGAACAACCTTCTTCTGACTTTTGACTCAAGCTCTGCCACTTGCTCTGGTGAAGGAAAAATTAAGCATGGCTGAGTACAAACCACCGTACTCAACAAGTAACACTCAAGAGGAGGAGGAATAATGAATGCAATAGGGTATCAAGGAATAGGCTAAGGTTAAATTGCACAAAAGCTGCATTTATTTAGCAAAGCAGTAGATAAACTAGACTGAAATAAAAGTAAAGTAAACATTTAAAATAATCATCCGCTGTTCAACGTTACACCACGTTGCAACAGGGTCAAAGTACTGTCCAGCGTTACACCACACTGCAACAGGGTCCCTCTGTCCAACGTTAAACCACGTTGCGACAGACCCAAACCACTGCCAACGTTACACCACGTTACGCAGGGTCAAACCAGTTCCAAGATTAATAAAATTATTAAAGGGGTTCAACTAATCCCAGTGAATCTGTCAGTTCGCCCAATAACCACGGGCACGACTATTCGAGTAGTTTTACTCTACAGAGGTGTACAACTTAAACCATAAGACATGGCTCCCAAGCATGTTACCATGTCCCAACGTATCACCACGATACCTCAGTACGGAAACCATGATAAGACCTTTCGCCTAACCCTCTCTAGACAATCGCACCGCACTTCAGGTTTCACCCCCTCTTTTACACCAAGTCGGGCAGTCTCCTCTTGTGCCTTGGTGAATCCGGAAGCAGCAGAGGCTTTCGTTACACCACGATTGCCCGTCCATACTCCATCACGCTCACCCTTGCCTTGGTACGTCGAATAGGGACAAGCTAGATTACGAGTCTCACCGTTGCCTATTCTGGCTTGTGGTTAGTACGTGTAAGACTTCCAGGGTTTCCTGAGAACCGGTCCTTAACTGCCATGGCCACGACTCTCAAAACCATGCACCCATAGCCTACCATAAGCAATATTTTAGTTATTATTAATCCACATCGGGAGATTAATAATGATTACAACCATTAAAGGTCTATTAAAGTGTAACAGTAATTAAATGATAATTAGTGAGCTAGTTGAACTAATCATGGCTAAGCATTGCCTAACCCTTAGTCTAGTCAAATTAACCCTGGGATGACAATAATAATAAATGGGAATCAACGGGTATATAAAGGTAAATGCCCAATAGGTAAATAATAAATAGATTTGCATAAAACAATGCATGTTTGAATGTAAAAGCGGGGAATTTTTTAATCATCGGTTCAATATGATCAAAGAAGGGTGCCACTTGACTTGCTTAGACCCACGAGAAACTTCGGCAACGACTTCGAGAACGAACGACGCTTCGACGGGTTCAAAACCTACAACAAACAAGACAAAAAAAGCAAAAACAGACTATAAAACTACTGAAACAGAGCAATAATTATGGCATTTTTCTGGATTTACTGAAACTTGAATGGACCTAAACGGAGACTAGATGAATTAGTTATGAATTTTAGAAGATTAACTATATTTTTAAACTAAACAGAAAACCTTAATGAATTATTGCGCAATTAATTGGAGGAGAAGAAAAGGAGGAGCAAGGGAAAGGAGAGCGGGAGCTCACCGGGGATGGCACGACGGTGACAACGACGCATAGCAGCGGCGACCCGAGGGCGGCGCGACGGGCACGACGACGACGATGCGAGATCGATGGGGGCGTCGCTCGAAGGAGACCGAGCGGCAGGCGATGTCCGGCCGGCGGGAGGCATGCCCAATGGAGGCAGCGGCGGTGCTTGCAGAAAGAGGTGGCGGCAGCACGCGGGGAGGTGAGATTTATAAGGGCGGCCGGCTAGGGCGGAGGCAGAGGTTAGAGACCACGTCGCGCACGCGGGCGCGGCGGGCGGCGGCCATTGCGGGCGGGGGAGTTGGAGTCAACGGCGGCTTCGGCACGGGAAATCCAGAGAGCGTGGCGGGGGAACCCGGTGTGCACACGGGCGCGGGCGAAGCGAGGCGCAACGGCTTGGCAAGGCGGCGCGAGGCGGCGGCTGGTGGCAGGGAGGCACGCGCGGCCACAGCGACGCGGCGGGGTCCGGCGACGGATTCGGCGGCGGGATCAGGATCGGGTGGCGGCGGCATTAGCCGAAGGGGAAGAAAAAGGAGGGAGAGGGGAAGGGGATGCTCACCGACGGCGCGAAGGGTGGCAGCTAGTCGGCGTCTAGCGGGAATGGGTGATGACGCGGCCCCACGACGGCGACCGGCGGTGAGGCGCAAGCTCGACCGGCGGCAACGAGGCAATGGGCGCATCCGACGTGAAGAGCAACGGGCATTGGCACGGCAGCGGCGCGAAGCAGCTATTGGCGACGGCGGCTCGTGCGGCAGTGAGGCTGCAGCCACGTCGCGGGCGCAATCCGCGCGGCGAGCACGGCGGTGCGGGTGTGGGGCGGCTACGCGTTTCGGACGCGGCGAGGCGCGCGGCGCGAGTGCGGCTCAACGACAAAGTGCAGACGAGCACGACGCGACGGCGCGGCAGAGACGCAGCGCACGCGCAGGTGCGGCTAGGCGATCGGGGCGTGGGAGCGAGGGCATGACGAGGCTAGCGGCGCGCGACGCGATGGCGACAGCCGCGGCGAGGCGGCACAGCGAGACGGATGCGGGGAGGACGCGAAGGGCGGTGGCCGAGCGGCACACGGCCATGGCGGCGGCGAGATCGACGCGTGGCGTGGCTAGCGCGCGCGCGAGCGGGCGGATAGAGGAGGGAGACGCCTCCGACAGGTGGGCCCTACCTGTCGGCGGCCGGGAGAGGGGGAGGTAAACCGGACTCCAGGGCGCCAGTGGGCTACGGCCTCTAGGCCGGCCCAGCGAGAGGGAAGGGCGGAGAGGAGGGAGAGGAGGCCCGAAGGAAGGAGAGGAGGGAGATGGGCCGAGAGGAGCCGGGCTGGCAGGTCGGCGGGGAGGGAAGGAAAGGAGGAGGAGATGGGCCGAGGGAGGTGATAGAGACTTCGAGCGCGGGTTGGGTCGCGGCTCGGGAAATCGCGAACAGAAAATGTACTCGCAAAATAGAACTAAAACATGCGCGAATACAGATTCGCACGATGAATTAGCTCCGAAACACGAAACCGTGCACTATTAGCGAAACAACGACGGGAATTAGACGACCCGTTAAATTTAGATTTAACGACGGGAATTAGACGACCCGTTGCATGAATAAAACGTATGGAGAGATCGACGCTGGATTGCTGTTGTTCCTCGTTGTTCGGCTAGAAAACCTAAACAAATAAATGGTAGATGAATTTAGATTGATTCGCAAGAATAAAATAGATGCTGTCACGCCCAGAAATTCCTCACATGAATTTCTGAACTTAATTGTGTATTAAATCCCTGTCTAGGACCAGCCAGGGTACACAAAAAGACAATGTTGATTACATAACCATCGTTCTTAGAAACAACTGAAAATTACACTTATTCTAGCGGAAATGCAGCGGAAAGAAAAACAAAGGGGTAGACTAGCTCCAGCGGGTACGGCTCCAGTCCACAGGCAACACTTCGACGGCGGAACAGCTCACTCCTGAGAGGCACCTCCATCGGACTCTGCTTCTAGCTCTGGGTTGGGAAAGTTAAGCAAGGCTGAGTACAAACCACCGTACTCAACAAGTAACACGGACAAGGGGAAAATAAATGATGCAACGGGATTTACAAGGACAGGCTAGGGTTAGTTGCGATAAAGCAGCAGTTTAAATAAATAACAGAGCTTAAAGAATAAAGGTAATTAAGTACAGTAAAGCATAAATAAAATAAGCAGTTGTAAAGTACCACAACACTGTCCAACGTTACACCACGTTGCAACAGGCCCAACCACTACTCAACGTTACACCACGTTGCAGTAGTCCCGAGTGATAACCAATTTACTCAAGTTATTAGAGGTTCACTAATCACAGTGAAGCTGGGAGTTCGCCCTTAACCGTGGGCACGGCTATTCGAATAGTTTATACTCTGATCAGAGGTGTACTACTGTACCCACAAGACACGACTCCACTACACTTGAACGTGCGCCAACATACCACCACGGCATACCGGAAAGGAGACCGTGATAGGACCCGTTACACAACCCTCCCTATTTAATCGCACCACACTTCAGGTTTCACCCCCTCCTTTACACCAAGTCGGGCAGTCCCCTCTTGTGCCTTGGTAGATCCGGAAGCAGGAGAAGCTTTCGTTACACCACGATTGCCCGTCCATACTCCATCACGCCTACCCTTGCCTAGGTACGTCAAATAGTTCGAAGTCATGCTCCAAATCCCACCTTACCCATTTCGGCATGTGGTTAGCACTTATTTACTTCCAGGGTTTCCCGTGAACCGGTCCTTAATCGCCATGGGTGCGACTCTCAAAACCATGCACCCACAGCCCACCATTATCAATATTTTAGTTGACATTAACCCGAACCGGGTAGTGAATCACTATCTCAGCTATTCAGAACTAAGCATAATTAAATGTGATCCCATGAGCTATTTGTTCTAAGCATGGCTAAGCATTAACCTAGGCCTGACTCTAATCAAGTTACCCCTGGTCCAGCAATGAATAAAGTTGGATAAATGACGGCATAATAATAAGGTTTACCCGAAAATAGCATAAAGTAAGTACTTTAATTAAAACAATGCATATTTGAAATAAATAAGCGAGGAATTTGCAATAATGGGTTCAATATGTTCAAGGATGAGTGTCACTTGCCTTCCTCTGGCCCTTGGGGAACTTCGGCGACGATCTCGAAGTAAACCGGCTCTTCGACGGGGTCCGAATCTAAGCGACAAACCACAAAAAATAAATAAAACAGGCACAAACTCTACTGAAACAGAAAAAGAAACTATTTTTAATGGATTCTTGATAATTTTATGAATTTAATGAAATTTGAATGGACCTAAACGGAGACTAGATGAATTACTTATGAATTTTAGAAGTTTTCTGGGTTTTTTAGCTAAACAGAAAAGTCCTAAATCAATTATTGCGCAATTAATGGGGCTGCTGACGTCAGCGAGGAGAGAGGAAACTGACGGCTGACAGGTGGGGACCACCTGTCGGTGAGAGAAGGGGAGAGGGAGAGACTGCCACGCGGGCCCGGGGAGGAGAGAGAGAGGAGGCGGGCGCGGGGATGACTGACGGGTGGGACCCACTCGTCAGCGAGAGAGGAACAGAGAGGAGGTGACAGAACGCGCGGTCGGGCGGACGGCGGCGACCGGCGAGAGCGGCGGGCGACGTGGCGGCGGCGGCGCACGGCGACGGCGGCGCGACGGCGCGACGACGACGACCGGCGAGCGGCGACGGCGCGAAGGCGACGACGGCCGGGCCGGCGACGCACGGGCGCAACCCGGCAGAACAGCGGCGACGGCGACTGGCGAGCGGCGACGGCACGGCACGCGCGGGCGCAAGCAACGGCGGCCAGACGTCGGCGACGCGGAGGCGACGACGACCACGGCGGCCGGCGGGAGCGGCGAGCTTCGGTCTCGTCCGGCGACGGCGCGCGACTCGGCGGCGGTCGGCCGGAAAGGGGGAGAAAGAGGGGAGGAGGGTGCGGGTGCTCACCGGCGGCGGTGAGGGCGCGGGCGGGTCGGCGAGACCGAGGCGGAGGAGGCGACGCGGGCGGGTGCGGGAGATCGGCGGTGGCGGCGGAGATCGATTGGCGGCGGTGAGGCGACCGGGCGCGACGGCGACGACGCGACAGAGGAATGCGCGGCGCGGGGGACGCTCACCGGCGATGACGAGGATGGCGACCGGTCGGCGACAGCGGCACGGAGGCGATGACGCGGCTGGACAGCAGCGAAGGCGTCCGACGGCGAAAATTGCACGGCGGCGGCGAAAGGCAGCAGCGCGGCGGCGACACGAGCGACGGCGGAAAGTGGGCGACGGCGCGGCGGCGGTGGGGATTTATAGGGTGGCGGCACCAGCTAGGGCGGGCGGAGGTTGGAGACCGAGTTGGCGACGACGCGGTCTCGGCGGCGACCGTTGCGGCGCCGGCGGTTGCGGCACGGCGGCGGACTCGGACTCGGCCGGCGCGGGCACGGCGCGGGCTGGCGGAGCTCGGTCGCTGACAGGTGGGCCCCACCTGTCAGTGGCGCGAGAGAGAGGAGGGAGGCGGCGCGGACTCGCGGCGCGGGCGAGCGGGCGACGCAGGAGCTGGGCCGAGCGGCGGCCCAGGCGGGGCGTGCGCTGGCGGGCGGAGGGAGGCCGGCTCGGCTGGGCCGGCCGAGGAGGAGGCTGCGGGCTGGCTCGGCTGGGCCGGCCCGGGAAGGAAAAGAAAAAGAAAAAGAAAAGGAAAAAGAAAGAGGGAGGAAACTTGGACTTCGGCCCAATTTGAGAAGGAAGGGAAAAAGAAAGGAAAAATGAGGGAAAAAGGAAAACCCTACTTTTGTCGAGTTTTAAATTTTTTTGTTTGGCCAAATTTTATACTTCGGCAATTTGAATTTAAATCCAGTTAGTCGATTTGCGAGCCTCGATTTAAATGAATTAGGTTCTTTTAGAGGGATTCTTCCTGAGTTAATTAAGCCAATTATTGCTTACGAATTTCTTTTTACGATTTAGGCTTAGGAGGAAACTCCGGGTGTGACAGATGCGAACCTGAGATTCGGGGGAAGAAAAACCGGCGGACGGCTGCACTGCTGCTCGCTGCTTGACAGGAGGTGGCATAAGGGGCACGGGAGAGAAACGGGGAAAAGAGGCAAGGCTGTAGGGGGATATTTATGGGGGCGAGAGCTAGAGATAAATCTAATTATCTATCTCCTATTAAGAAAGAATAGATAATGTTTTAAAGGGATAACAAAGAGAATCCTAATTGATAGGAATTAGTTTTTAAGTGAGAGAGGTGGCTGGTCACGGCTTGGGAGAGGGAGAGGGGATTGCACAACAGGGAGGGGAAGAGGAGGTGCGACCAGGAGGAAAAAAAAGAAAAGAGAAAAAGAAAAAGAAAAAGGGAAAAAGAAAGAAGGGAAAAAACAAAAGAAAAAGGAAGGAGGGAAAAAAAAGAAATTGCCTCTAATTTTGCCGATTTTTATTAAGTTTATTAGACCAAATTTTATTGACTGCAATTTAAATATAAATCCTGTTAATAATTTAAAATACTTTTGGGACATTTTACAATGTCCGAAAAGCTTCCAATTAAATTAAATTAATTTATACACTGGGTTTTCTCCTAAATTTTAATTAACAAATTATTTTTAATGTATTATTTTATTAAGTTTTAGCTAGGGTAAAACTAAGGGCGTGACACAGGCAGCTCGATCTAAGGCGGTCGGACGAGCTCGGCGACGGTGACGGTGGCACAGTGAGCTCGGCGACGGTGGCCGGACACGGACGCATAAGAGGTACGGCTAGGTACCAACAGTAGTTTTTGTTTTTGGTGGTACTAAGCGAGTATCAGATGTTACCATACTAATATCACCTAGTACTGATGAGGTATCGTATTTGATACCTCATCAAAATCATCTTGTTTTTAGTATCGGATTTGATACCGACGAAGTATCGATTTTGATACTCATCGGTGTCATCCTGTTTTTAAAACGGGATCCTGTGGATAGCAGCCCCATTAAGAATTGGATCAAGAACGTGCGGCCAATGACGAGCCCCTGTCCATTGCAGGGTACAACCTCGCAAGACATAAATGGACTCACCACCAGCTCACTCGATCTCCGCACTCACCACTGTGGGAGTAAAAGTAGTTCGAAGCGCTGAGCTCGATCCGGCGTCCTTTCGTCGACCGACCGGCGGCTAGAGCGAGCGAGCTAGCTAGCTGCGGCGGCGATGGCGCGCTCCGCCGTGTTGCGCGTCCTCCTCCTCGTCGCCCTCGCCGTGTCGTCGTGCGCCGACCCGGTGGTGCTCGGCCGGAAGGGCGGGCTGGTTAGTGGCGGTGCTGCTGACGATGCCAGCTCGGAGGACGAGGACCTGCAGCAGCTGGCGCCGGAGACAGCGGCGGCGAAGGACAAATACGCCGTCATCTTCGACGCCGGCAGCACCGGGAGCCGGGTGCACGTCTTCAGGTTCGACGAGCAGATGGACCTCGTCAAGATCGGCGACGAAATCGAGTTGTTCGCCAAGGTACGTACGAATGGATGAACCAAACGAGTGATTGTAAAGTCAGATGGCATATTTTTTTAAAAAATAATATATGAACAAAATTTGTATGTACGTATTTTTAAAGAATAAATATAAACGCTGAAAAATAAACTTCGATGCAGAACTCTAAAATCAGCTTACAAATTTAAGATTAAAAAATTTTAATTTTCATTACTATAAGCAGAACAAAAAGTGAGATGTAATAAATGCATATATATTTGCGTATTAACTGTAATCGATCTCTTCCTATAGCGATTGCAAAAAAGGATTTTATTTCTGCATGGAAACAAGATGATTAAAAATCTAGTAACTCACATAACTTCTTCTCGCCTTGTGATGGTGATACACGTAATATATAATATCAAAATTTTCACAGTTCTTGCAGGGTGTTGGATGTTAATTTCTGTGTGAAACTAACCAGATAAGACAATAATAAATAACTAGCAAGAAATCCTCAATGAACTATGTAAGTTGGTACTTCAAATGAAAAATTGTCTGAAGCGGGCTTGGGCGAAGCTTCTCGTGGTACAAAGCAGCACGTACGCCTGGAAGTGGTAAACGGCCAAACTATTTTGTGTATAAAATTTAAAGATCAGGCTTAAAAAGGGTTAAAATAAAATTATATAACGTTTTGAGCTAACTTTTTTTAAGAATTAAATAAGATTGTGAAAAAACCCATGTGCCTTGATCCATTTTCACCCCTGCATATGGCAGGCTGTGTTTAGCAAAAACAAAATAAATACCAATGGAACTGAAATGGTATTAGGAGTCTCGATACTGCATGATGATGATATGTGTATTTTCACGTGTCTCCAGCAGGAAAAGTGGAAAACATTATCTTTGGACCACACCCATCAATACCACATCAAATATAAAAGGATATGTAGTACTATTTTTTGGATGTTTTGGCAGTGCAAAAAAAAAAAAAACAAAATCTGGGACGGTGTCGGTGAGAGTTTCAGCGTTGCTGTATTCTACTTGCAATGATTTGTCCTTTTTACTCTTTTCAAAATATACGTTGTTTTATATTCTATTTAATTCCATTTTCAATTTTTTACTCCCCTATTTGTTATACACCCCGTAAGTCTGTATACGTATATTGTTTATCTTTTTTCCTAATATAATTTAAACGAGATACTAAAGATATACATAGTAACTGATTTTTAATCACCGAGTTTTAGAGCAAAAACGACTTATTATATATATTTGGAGTATATAAGGTGGCGTGCATGATTTCGGAGGTATCAAAAGTATGGAACAATATGCAAGAATTGTCCCCTGTTTCGATTGGTATATAGTTTGACATAGTAATTAATTAACAAAAAACGAACTTTAAGTGAAACATATTGGCCCAAGCAGATTGGATGGTGTGGTACAAACATATGAAGCTGACTTATAATACAATAAGGACAAAGATTTGGTCTGACGTCACAATTAAAGGGGTGAGAGGAGAAAGTAGTCCGTCCAAATACAAGCATCTATAGGTTATATAAGTGACAATAAGATTAGCACATAGCATCCCTAGGTCATAAAAATTTATATATATATTCTTGGCGACCTAAAAACAAAGACTGAAAAATAAACTACGCTAAGAAAATCTCCAAATCAATTTAATGGTTGAAAATTTAAAAGTTTATAAGTATAATTAGAAAAAAAAGATGGATGTCTACTGTTTCTCATTAAATCATAAGCGGTTAATACAAGAGGGCAGTTAAACGTAAGATGGAAAATAATTAAGGGTGATATGACAAAAATAGTACTCTAAAATTATATAAATCATGTATACGAGTTTTAAATCCTAAAAATATTTATCTATACTACTTAAAAAATTAGGTCATCATACTCTTTCTCACTCCACGTGACGTAAAAACCACTGCCTCCTCTGCACCCCACGTCACGTGGAAACTCCCGTTTCTTAAAGCAATCAACAAAAATCAGGGTTGTTCGTTAATAAAACTATTTATTTTCTCTATGCACATGTAAACTTATAGGTGTGTGGACTTGTAATGTATTGATATGTCAATAGTGTTTCGAAATAGATAAAGTATAAGAAAGATTCGGCGCGATACGAAAGGGCCAAATGTTATTTATTTCAAGTCGTACCTGGTGGAGATTTTTTATTACAAAAAGTTTGAATATGTTTGTGCCTTGGCTGAATGAATATATATTAGTTTTACAGTAGTTGGTACAAATCCTTTATAGAGTAGTACTGTCCCCCCTATACCTCAAATGGATGGCAAAAATATAATGGGAATCCAGTTGTTTAAATTTAAAGTATGGACAAAAATAGTTGGTGTTTGCTAGCTTCTACATGTGCAGGTTTCACTCTTTCGGAACCAAAAAGGTCCCGACCGGGGTGGACCAAAATTTCGATGAATCCACAAATTTGAAATCTGAAAAGGATTTTCCCTGATTTTTTTTTCCTGTCCGGAGGAGGTCCACCCGTACATCCAAAATCTTAGAAAATTGGGACCAAAATTCTGAAGCCTGTAATGCTGTCACCTGTGATACTGTTAGAAATATATACTGTCTTGTCATAAATATTTAATGATCAAGTTAAAATTTTTGGTACTTTATGTATGAATAACTTTTGAAATATTTATAAAAATTGTGTTAGAGTTCTTCAACTGTGTAAAGGAACTTTTGAAACTTATTAGTTAAGGACACAAAAACTGTATCATACATGTCCTAAACATATTATACATGTACAAATATATTTTAATGTTATATTCAAGTTAAAGTTATACAGGTAGAAAAAGGTCAAACATCAATTTTTTTTCTTCATATCAACGACAATGAGTTTTCATTCCAAATACTTGGAGTATGCTTCAAGGTTACTGCAGCTCCTTTTTAAAGGGTGAAGCGTATGTCATGCTTCAAGATCTCTGCAGCTTCCTTTTGAACTGTAAAGCTGAAACCATTATGAAAGTTGTTTGATGGATTCTGTAAAGAAAGTTACACAAGTCAGTAATTAAAACTGATTAATTGTTAGTTTAATTCACATTGGTTGACCCCTGTAAAAATACAGGTGAAGCCTGGCTTGAGCTCATATGCTGGTAAACCAGAGGAGGCAGCAAACTCCATTGCTCCTCTGCTAGAGAAGGCTGAAAGTGTCGTCCCCAAGCGGCTTCAGAAAAGAACTCCCCTTAAGCTTGGGGTACTTACTGAACTTGATTGCAACTTGTGTTCTTGAAATTAAGACCTCAAGAACAATCTTATGTTTGGTAATAATCAAACTGGTGTTTCAGGCCACAGCTGGTCTAAGACTGATTGGAGATGAAAAGGCAGAGGAGATTCTTCAAGCGGTAATCCCATCATAGTAAAGTTCTTGTTTGTTTAGATGATATGCTCTACTCTTTTGTGAACATCTTAACCGTCCCTTGATTATATATTGATCACAAGAATGAATGACAAGTTTTCAGTGATGCTATACCTACAGGTTCGGGATCTTGTCCACAGCAAGAGCAAATTCCACTACAAGCCAGAATGGATCAGTGTCCTTGGTGGCTCTCAAGAAGGATCCAACCTCTGGGTATGGAATTTTCAACATATACTAGTTGAATGCATGTGCTTTGCAAAGGATAAAATTATATTATATTATTTCTAAAATAAATAGAAAAATATTTTTCATGAAATATGTGGTCATATTTTTTATATAGAAAATATCCATATTAATTTGATTTTATGTGAACATCCATCTAAATTTGATTGATTTTTAATATTACGAAATTAAGGGGGTAAATTGTTAAAATGCAATGGGGGTAGGCGGTGACTATAGACTTTTATAGCAACTCTCTGGTGTATTTTAATTGTCGTATTATACTACCAGTAGAAAAAATGTATTTTTACCTAGTTAATTACTTGTTTTGTAATTTTGTTTTCTTTGCAATAAAGATCACAATAAAAGGACGATATTGCCATTTAAATTTCTAGTACATCTAATATTATTGGTAGTATAATTTAATCACAGTCCTGTCCGATAAAAATAGATCAATAGATGGATTAAATTGTACTACCAGTAAAATATACTGGAGTCAGCCCCAGACTTTTATAGTAGTAAAAATATATTGTCATTTGGTGCAAAAGTTTACTGAGAATTTACATCGATTCGTACTTATATCTCCTACTCCATTTCTGTGCATGTTGTGCAGGTTGCTTTGAACTATCTTTTGGGGAGGTTAGGCGGGGATTACTCGAAAACAGTAGGAGTGATCGACCTAGGAGGTGGTTCGGTTCAAATGGCCTACGCCATTTCTGCTGATGCTGCTGCAAACGCTCCTCCTGTTCCTGTGGGCAAGGATCCTTATGTTACAAAGGAGTACCTCAGGGGAAAGGATTACAATCTTTATGTTCACAGGTTGAATTAAGTGGCTACTCTTTCTACCCAAATAACATCCTACTTCTTCAGAGTAAACCTAGCTTAAAGTTTTTAAAGGGAGGAAAACCAAAGCCCCCAGGGCGGTCATAGTTGGTTATATTTACAAATAAAAAATATTTTGAGAATAAACTTTTATATAAGTATTTTTAGTGATATGAAGACAGTAAACTACGTTCAATCGTTCAAAACCCCAAAATCTAATAAAAAATTAAGGTTAAATATTTAAATTTTGTCTTATAAACATAAGCATAAGAGATTTTTTTTTTGCAAATCATTTATAATTTTTTCTACAAAGTAAGGCAACGACGATGATGATGACGATCTTCTTACATGCGCAGTTACTTGCTTTATGGGCTCCAAGCTTCTCGCGTGGAGATTCTCAAGATCAAGAATGGACCATTCAGCTATTGCATGCTTCGTGGATTCAATGGTACGTCTTGGAAAAATTAAAAAAAAATAGTTTCATGATTTAAATGCCATCGTCAGCTCGAACTCATATGGATTGAGAGGCTATATCGACTGTTTTCAGTTATAAAAAAGAAAGTTAAGCAACATTGCTGCAAAAATAACTTGCTGATATGCATACGCTGGTTTTGATATCGATCACCTCAACGAAGGCACATACAAATACAACGGCGAGGAGTACGCGGCGGCGGCGTCGCCGGAGGGGGCGGACTACGGCAAGTGCGGCGAGGAGGCGGCCGCCGCGCTGGGGCTGGACGCGCCGTGCGGGGCCGGCAGGGACTGCAGCTTCAACGGCGTGTGGAACGGCGGCGGCGGCGCCGGCCTGGCCGAGCTCTACGTGGCGTCCTACTTCTACGACCGGGCGGAGCACGTCGGGATCGTCGCCGAGGGCGCGCCGAGCGCCGTGGTCACCCCGGCGGCGTACGCCGAGGCGGCGGAGAAGGCCTGCTCGCTGAGCTCCGGCGAGGCCGCGGCCGCGTACCCGACGGCGTTCGACGTGCAGTTCCTCTGCATGGACCTGACGTACCAGTACACTTTGCTCGTCAAGGGCTTCGGTAAGTATTACCTAGTAGAGATAAAAACGTATGAAAATTTACCGTTACCCGTACCGTTTCTGAAAATAATAATATAAAAATAATATCTTACCAACCATTATCTTTTTAAAATTTAACATTTTCAGTCAGCTTTATTGCGCGCTAAGTACTGCAATTCATAAATTTTTATAAATATAAAAATTTTCCCACTATACCGATACCATTTCTAAAAATATTATTAAAATATGATATCATTTTCAACTGGTTGTGACCGTTTTCATCCTGCTGCCTAGTATCCCGGACACGATCACACGAAATTATTACTATATTTTTACTGTTGTTGACGAGTTAACTTGAGTTATGTTCATTTTGTTGTGCTCGCAATAACGGTAGTTTACTCTAATTACACATTGTTTTGGACATTGTTTTGGGTACCACCACCAGAACCATATAAAATACTCTGCATTTGATGGCATCCAAATTTTGTTAAACAAACGACATACTCCCTCCGATTTTTTTGGTTAACGCCGTTGATTTTTTTATATACGTTTGACCCTTCGTCTTATTGAAAAAATTTATATATAATTATTGACTATTTTATTACGATTTGATTTATTACTAAAGTAACGGATGCAGTTTTTTAGCATACGGGTGGATGTCCACCTGTTGCTTGCACGTTTAAATTCGACTTCTACATGTGGTAACAAAAATAACAAAAATAATTGTAAATGTGCGTACACTAGTTTTAGTTTTTTTTTTGCTACAACTTGTAGAAGTTGAATTTAAACTTGCATGATGGGGGAGTGATATAACTCATATTAATCTATGTTGTCAAATTTTTTTATATTTTTATGACTATTTAGATGACATGCAATCACACGGGTGAACATCCACCCGTCTGCTTAAAATAGTTTCCCCTAGAGTAACTTTAAATATGATTTATAAATTTATATATGTAGACAAAATTGTTGAATATGACGACGGGTCGAATATAAATCAAAAAGACAACGACATCAAAAAAAATAGAGGAAGTATTTGATAATCTGAACTTCAGAAGTCTTTAACTAATTTGGTCTATTTTCAATACCAACAACTTTGTTTCCAAACTCTCTGCTAAATTTCACTTCAAGAGATGGTGGTGCCAACACTAACCGATATATATGTTTGGAGCTTTTTTTTCCATCCTTTAGGAGGTACCCTGGCGTACCACATTTTTCTACGTAAAGTAGCAAGAGATACCAAATTTATATAGAAAACAATGATATCTCTTAGTAAATACTCAAGTATGGTAAAATTGCTGAAATGTTTGAAATTATGATTCGGCAGGTCTGCAGCCAACCAGGGAGATGACGCTTGTGAAGCAGGTGAAGTATGGGGATTACTATGTGGAGTCAGCGTGGCCGCTGGGAACTGCTATCGAAGCCTTGTCGTCGCAGACGAGTCATCAGTCCGCTTGAGTCCCCACGCCACCAGTGCGTGGACCGCTTGTGTGAGATATATTTTCCCTGATTTGTGTACCAGGCGCACACAGCTATGCAATAAATCAATAAAATGTTATTTCATGGCAAAAATATATACCGCATCAGTTTCATATCGTAAGATCATTAGTCATATCTAAATTTATCAATTAATAAATGTATATAAGTTACATATATGTCTAATACATTATTATCCACGTAAATCTAGATATAAAATCTTATATCGTGAAATGGAGGGAGTACCCACAATGGTGCAGGCATGAGATTAGTCGAACAAAATGAAAGTTATGTACCCTTGGCTTTAAGGCCCGCCTTTTCTGATTAGGGAGCACAATGGCGGTGTGCGGATTCAATCAGAGAGGTGGGACCCACTACATGTGCTGATTTTTTTATTCCGGTTCAACACTTTGAACTCCAAATTAAAAATTTTGGTCACAGATTAGAAATTTTCGACCTCAGATTCGAAACTTTCAACTCAAATTGACATGTCCGAAGTTTCAACTCAATTTTGAGAATACTCAAAATTATAATGTCAACTGCAATGGTATGAAACTTTTAACTTAACTTTTAATACATTTAACTGATTCTATAATTTATTATCTTGTAATAAACATTAAATAGTAATAATAGTTTTTTAGTGCTATCGATATCCGCATCGTGCACTTGAGTTGGCTTACTTGCATGTGCTTATTAGGGCATGTTCAAAGATGTTCAAAGATAGAGTCCATCATCGACTCTCACATAACCCAAGTCAGCAAAAAAAAATCTATTTTATAATGATACGTACAAAGAAAGAATCAGGTATGGTTTCTTTATTAATGCAATAAAATATTTTTTATTATACTAGTTTTCTTTTTATCCGACCTCATGTAACAAAGTTTTTTTTAATAAATGCTAAGAGTCGACTTTAAGCCGTTGTTAGCATGGCAACAGTTTTTCTCTCTCCTTCACTTCCTTTCCTCCACGTCACCAAAATTGCTTACATGACGATCGAAAGAGTCAGCTAGGTCTGTTAACTGAGAGATTTGCAAAAGTGGGCCTCCAAACATGTGGTGTTTTTTAAATTTGACACTCGGAGTGTATGACATGTGGATCCATATGTGTCTATAAAATATGGACCCAGTGGCAAATATGCGAAACACCACGATTAAAGGTCTATTACTTTATATAAAATATATGTTTCCAATTATAAACACTTTATATATATTACTTTATATAAAGAGAAATATGGAATTTTTTAATCATAAAGTTTATACAAATATGCAATGTATATCTTTAGAACTAAAGTTCAATCATAATTTTGTAAGTGCACCGTGATAACACTGATAATGATACCAAGAAAATAGAGTTTGTGTTCAACTCCATGCAACAATGCGCTAAATATAATATCGATAAAGACTCTAGACCACACTATAGTTGCACACCTAAATAGTTAAATCATTAAAAATAATATCAGAGTTAAATCTCTAGTAAAAAAGAGTATCTGGTGTGGAAGAAATATTTTGTTAGCGTCATGTTTTAATTTGAAATAAATAAATATCTTGATCTGTCAAATAATGCACCACTATAGAACATTTTTTTAAATCATTGAAAGATACGTGGACCTCCTGATAATAACAAATTAGAAACACAAGTAATGAAAAATAAAGTAGGTATCATACGATCTCTTAATGTTTGATTTAAATCTCTCTTTATGTAACATAAAAAGACATGATGAATTTTTTTAAAATCTCATAATAAATTTAGACTATGAATCGGGTTTTTTGAGAGTTGTATAGTTCTGTTGTTCGCATGATTTGTATAGACATCCACAAAGTTTCATTTATTATAAGGAGATGGAAAATGGCATGTGATATTTCCCATGTTTCTTTAAAACTGATTTTGTTAATTTTAGATTTATAGAGTTTAAATTTTATGTTAGTATTAGATAATATGAATAAATTATTTAGTTAAAACTGTCCTGGCAATGTATATGCTTGGTATTATACTGATTGTGAAATTAGCGTCAATTTGTTGTTGTAATGTTTTTTAAATCTGCAATTACAGTCCAAACATGAAAACTTGTAATCTATAATTAATTATTCAAAGTTAGTATAGTCATTATAAACGAGTGATTTGCTTCTATTTTGTCAGAGTTTGTTTAAATAATAATCAGATTAATATATGCTTTATAGATAAACAAATTCAAATGTTTGGTTTACATATTATTGCATTTAAATGAATTTATAATTTCTTAATTATATTATTAAATAGAGCCGTAGCGTTAGCATAGGTATAATACCAGTAATCACAATAACTACTATATAATTCAATGCAGGTAGCACTTACCTGTTTTATTTGTACGAGACTTACATGTCAGTTTTATGCTAGTTATATCTGTAACTACGTGACACTGAATTATACTTGCATTGTAGTGCAATTATACCACAGTTACGCTTGTGCAAATATAACGTTTTAGATATTGTAGGAAAAAATCACTTGAGTGGTGTACAGGCACTCCCAAAAACAAAAAGACCATATGTACGATAGGACCAGAACACAAACGGTTTTGATCTGTTGCTAATGCTCCCTAGCTGGATGAAATAATCAATTGAGACACCGAAGAGATGAAAATTGTGTCATTATCTCACTCAGTCTCTGTAATGAAGCAAACACAATTCCATGTGATCTCTGATGAAGCATACTGTTCCTAACGTCTCCACATGCCGAGAGTTTGATCACCCCCCTTGATCACCCAAACAAATTTGTTTGTTACAAATATGAGTATATGCAACTAGTAAAGCATTGCTAAGCAGTGTCGTAATTGACTAGGGATTCATACGTAATTATTGGTTACAAATAAACAGGATATTGAATGATCAAGGTAAGGCACAATAAGTAGGTACTGATTATTGCGTGCAATTTTGTTTGTCAATAAATCGTTTAACTTGCCTTGCTCAAGCTCCTGTGGAGTCAAATCTTCAGTCAACTCCCCTCCCTCGCAGTCAGTAAGTGCGAACAAAAATAAGCAAGAAGGAGAGACAACTGCAAATCACCCAAAAAAAAACATAATAAACTAGCCATAACACACAAGAGAAGATCCAAAGGGAGGCAAACACAAAGCAAATAAAGCCATACGGTTTTTTGTGAATGAAGTAGTCATTTACTTTGCTAAACATTGGTTTCACTAAATTAATTACCAAAGGTTTAGAATCTAACCTAGGGTATCAAAATAACCTTTAATAGAATAGGTTATAAGGCATTAAACAGGTCAAGGATATGACAGGAGATGGATAGGAACCAAAATAGTTGAGGGATAGCGAAAGAATGATCAAAAGGGTGTAAATTTAGGTTAGTTTACAATTTTTTTTTAAAAAAACATCACATCGGATATACGGACACATATTTAAAGTATTACATGTAGTATAATTGCAAAATAAATTACAGATTCCACCAAGATACTGCGAGACGAATCTTTTAAGCCTAATTAATCCGTCATTAATACATGTAGGGTACTATAGCACTTATGACTAATCACGTACTAATTAGGCTCAAAAGATTGGTTTGACGATTTACCCTATAACTGTGTAATTACTTTCAATATTCATTTATATAGAATGCTCTGTTTAGGTTTCAAAAAATTCAATATGATATTTTTAGGAAAACTTTTTGAAAACTAAACAGAGCCTTATCCTTGTTCTCCCTTACCAGATTGAGCAAATAGGCATAGACTGGTGTCAGGCTCATGGACGGCGTTGGGCTTGGGGCGGATCTTGGGCGTCGGATTGGCACTAATTGAGCCGAGATGGGGGTGCACAAAGAGAGGGCCAGGCTGGGAGAGGGGTCGAGCCCTAAATTTATTTGTTTCATTTCTCACAGATTATTCAAATGAACTCAAATACTCCGGTGTTTCGAAATCCTATGGTAATTCATAAGGCATGCATGATACTCAATATCTATTTTTTTTCTTAATTTTTTATGTAACTTGGGAATCACGCGTCAAGGAGCCCCAGCTGTTATACTTGCCCGGACGCCAAATTAATTTACCAGCTCTCTAGCTCATCAGTATCAAGCCAAGCCCGTGTGAAATGTATCTGCACTATATATATACTTTAGGATATCCAAACTGCATATCGTCTGAGCTCGAACGCATTGCCAAGAATATGGACGATCGATCGGTGGCTTGAGATTTAGTATTTAGCTTTCCATTCCACTAGGCATGCATCGATGTGCTGCGTACGTAATCATTTCACGCCTCAACGACCTTGACTATCAGTCAACCTTATGGAAATAAGAGGAAGGATCGATACACTAGGATCTCGTTGCTACCATAAGGCCTAGTAGGGTTGGCAGTACGTGGCCACCACCATTGCTGTCGCGTTTATGGAGGACGAGGGAAGCCATCACTATAGCACTAAGGAAGGATGAGGAAGGCCGCATTCGCCACCCCAAGTTAGTTAACTAAGCCTCCCTCATTTTTCATGCGCAGGCTTCCTAAACCGTTAAACGGTGTATTTTTTGCAAAAAATTTCTATAAGAAAGTTGTTTTAAAAAATCATATTAATCTGTTTATATTTTTTTGATAATTAATAATTAATTAATCATGTACTAATATATTACTACGTTTTCCGTACGAGTGCATAAGTTAACTTATGCATGCATACCAAACGTGGCCAAAGTGTCACTGTCGTAAGTGGCGTACGTAGGATAGAAAGTTATGTCATCTGACTTATATAGTTTTTAAAATACTATGAAATTAATTAAAATATTATGATCACATTTTATTAACGGAGAGTTTTTCTTTTTTTTCTCTTTATCACATCTCTTTACGTACATACGTGTCTTAGATTATGGTGGTACTGGCCCCTGGATATGCCAATGACCATCCTCACCACCAAGGGAGGATGGAGTGCACTGATGTCGTTGCTGCTGAGGATATATGGCTAAGGCTGCGTTCGGCACAACATCTTCTTAACCCCATATTTCCTCTCTTTTTCGCGCGCACGCTTCCGAATTGCTAAACGGTATATTTTTTTAAAAAAAATTTATAGGAAAGTTGCTTTAAAAATCATATTAATCTATTTTATATTTTTAAGTATTTAATAATTAATTAATCATGTACTAATCTATCACTACGTTTTTCGTGCCAGGCTGACTTACCCCTCCTTCACCTCTGCCGAACACGGCCTAAGTGTGTTGCAAGTTGGGGCGGGAGGGGGACAAGAAGAAAGCATTTGCGATGTTATTGTCGAGGGAGGAACTGACCGTCTCTTTTGAGGAGGATGTGCGAGAGCAATATAAGACTTCACTGATGCCCGACGGAGAATGCGATGGGGATTGGGCTGGCTCAATGAATATCTACACCAACTTACATCTTAGCCCTTCTACTTCATAAATATTACTATTTCAGTATTGGGCATAAACCGCATGGTACCGAAGAGTGTCGGCTAGTACCGACGGCTATCATCTTCTAGTCAACAAGTACACTATCTGCTGCCAACGGTATCGCATGATACCATGATATCATTATGTATCATATTTATACGAAAATTTAATACCTACTCAGTACCATCCGGTTTCAAGATGAGCCAGGATATTGTACAATAACAGCTTCTTTGCACAATATTTTCACGCACCCTCAAATAGCCCATAGTGCATGAGACACTAATGTCTGATATGCAATAATATGGAGAATATGCTACGCACGTTGGGTAGTGGTGAATTCATGCCCTTCGTCCCGCAGAATGAAAATTAATGGCGGTACGGTAGGCATGTATTTACTTGAAATAATTTTATATGTCAATTAGGTGGTGAGTGCCCAGGCCTGTCTAGTGTCTACCACTACCATTACGCACATACCTCGCGTCCATTTAACATATCTACTTCTCTAAGCGAACAGACTGACAAATAGGAAATGCGATTTTTTTTATCTTCAGCATATGACTTTGACAATAAATTTTTAGTACAGTGAAGAAATAAAGTTTAATTTTACCATCTTTGTGAAAGTATACTTAGGTAACAAAATTGTGCGTTAAAATTTTGGTATTTCGAGATATATTGTACAACTGGGTATCAAATTTTGGTAATTTTTACCATACTTGAGAAAGTATATCTGGAAGCTGAAATTTATGCTCAAAATTTTGGTACCTCGAGATGTAAAGTAACTGAATGCAGCAAATTTTACTCTAGAATGAAACCTTCCATTATTTTCTCAAGGATGATAAAATTGCTCCCAAATTTTATACTAAGAAATGTGGCAACTCACGGTAGTTTCTCAATTATAGTAAAATTGTCCATGAATAAAATTCAATAAATTCTTTCTATGGGAAATCATGAGGCCATAACAGTTTTATGATTTTAAGTTAAGCGTTTTTTGAGGATCAATATATTAAAGTTTTGAATAAAAAGGTCCAAATCTCTGGGTGCATATATATATAGAGATATATATCTGCGTGTATATATGGCCAAACAACGAAAACACACAGAGAAACACGAGCAAGTTAAGGAGTGCAAAGCTAGTGATGATAGGCGTGATGGGTCTTACTAGTTCAAAAACCAAACAACAAAATTACAAATAAAAAATAATTTATTAATAAACTTTTATATACATGTTCTCAGCAATTTAAAGCCAAGATTAAAAAATAAACTAGAATAAAAAAACTCAAAATCTACTTTACAAGGTATGCATGATTAAGCCGGTAATTATGTGCTTCAATAGTTTACTTAATTAGCGATGGCATATCAATAGAAAGAGTTGAATACATTTTATCGGAAAAAATAAAAATCAACAATCAGCAATTAGGATTACATAGAGGTGTGTTAGCTCAGAAGAGGTAAAGATTCAATAGCGAGTTTTACTCCCATCCTCCTTTTGTATCTCAAGATATCGGTACCTTGAGATACTAAATTGTTTCTCACTATTGGATCTAGCTAAGTAGGCTGTGCATCGTTTGATCCAACGATAAAAACAATTTAGTGTTGTGAGGTACCGATAACTCGAGGTACAAAAGAAAGGATGGGAGTAAAACCCTTCAATAGCACCAGCTATGGAAGTGCGCACTCCCTAGTCGTGACGGTCTTCTTCCTCGCTCGCTGGATTAGCTTGACTCGGAGTAGTTCGGACATCATGGAGAAGGTATTCAAAGTTTCTATGATGGCTGGTGGCTGCACTGAGCACACAGCAAATTTGATCCCAGGAGATAATGTTAGCAGCGCGCCGTACGTCCGCCTCCGCCTATACATGGCCAAAGATGCAAGAGCGCGCTCGCACACTTGAGGTGCTAGTGATCAATCGATCGATCATGGGTCTTCTACCTCCTCGGATTACCACCTTGCTAACAATGGCCATCACGTCGTGTACTTTGTTAGCAGCCATGGCGGCTGATCACCGGAGCAACGACACCGACCTCGCGGCGCTGCTCGCGTTCAGAGCACAGGTGGCTGACCCGGACGGCATCCTTGCTGAGGGATGGAGCGAGAACGCGTCCTTCTGCCAGTGGGTCGGCGTGTCGTGCAGCCGGCGCCGGCGGCAGCGCGTCAGCGCCCTCGTCCTGCCGGACACGCCGCTCCAGGGCTCCATCGCGCCCCACCTCGGTAACCTCTCGTTCCTCACCGTCCTCAACCTCACCAACGCTAGCCTGACGGGCTCCATCCCAGCCCAGCTGGGAAGGCTGGCTCGCCTGAGACATCTTGATCTCGGCCTCAACGCCTTGTCAGGCTCCATCCCATCCACCATTGGAAACCTCACGAGGCTCCAATCTCTCATCCTCGTTAGAAACGGCCTCTCGGGCCAGATGCCATCAGAGCTGCAGAAGCTGCAAGATCTCAGGCAGATCAACATACAGGCGAATTATATAAGTGGCACCGTACCAAACTATTTGTTCAGCAACTCGAGCACTGTCTTGAGACTCATAAACTTGGGCAACAACACCCTGTCAGGGCCCATACCCAGCGGCGTGATTGGCTCCATGCCCATGCTGCAGGCCTTTGTTCTTCAGTTCAACCAATTCTCCGGCTCACTGCCCCCAGCCATCTCCAACATGTCCAGGCTTGAAAAGCTGTACGCCACTGGAAACAACCTCACTGGGCCTATCCCATTCCCAGCCGGAAACCAGAGCTCTGGCCTCCCCATGATTCAAATAGTGTCCCTCTCCTTGAACAGATTCACTGGCAGAATTCCACCTGGACTTGCGGCGTGCAGGAATCTCCAGCGACTTGATCTGAGTGAAAATCTTCTAGCAGATCGTGTGCCGGAATGGTTGGCGGGCCTGTCGCAGCTCAGCCTTCTCTCTCTCGGTGGAAATAGTGGAAATGACATCGCCGGCTCTATCCCAGCCGCGCTGAGCAATCTCACCAAGCTCACCATACTTGACCTGTCATTCTGTAACCTAAATGGAACGATTCCAGTCGAGCTGGGAAAGATGACACAGCTCACGTATCTGAGCCTCTTGGCTAATCAGCTAACTGGTCCTTTTCCTACTTTTGTCGGTAACCTGACTCGATTAACTTTCCTGGGTTTAGAAAGGAACCTGCTCACCGGAGCTGTACCTGGAGGCGTTTTTGGGAACCTCAGATGTCTTAACTTCCTTGGCATTGGAGAAAATCTTCTGAATGGAAAACTTGACTTCTTTGCCGCTCTCTCCAACTGCAGCCAGCTCCGACGCCTGATCATAGAAATGAATTCTTTCTCAGGGACCATTCCTGAAGGTTTACTTGCAAACCTCTCTCCCAATTTAGAGTCTTTGTATGCAGGCAGTAACAACTTGACTGGCAGTATTCCGGCCACCATATCCAATCTAAGTAGCCTGAGTACACTAATCCTTCATGACAATCAAATAAGCGGCACAATTCCTGCTTCTATTGTGTCAATGGAAAATCTAGAGTTATTGGACCTCTCCATAAATAGTATGTTTGGATCAATCCCAACTCAAATTGGTACCTTTAAAAGTATTGAGGTATTATATATCAACCACAACCAATTTACTGGTTCCATTCCTATGGGTATCAGCAACCTTAGCACTTTGCAATACTTATCGTTGTCATATAATTGCTTATCATCAGGTATACCCGCAAGCCTAGCTAATCTTACTAATCTTCTCCAACTAAATTTATCTCATAATAACTTAACTGGTACATTGCCTTCTAATCTCAACCCAATGAAGGCAATCGATATGTTAGACATCTCTGCAAACAATTTGGTTGGTAGCCTCCCAACTTCGTTTGGCCAGCTCCAACTGATAAGCTACCTGAATCTATCTCAGAATATGTTGACCGATTCCATTCCAAACTCATTCAAAGGTCTAGTTAATTTAGAAACATTGGATCTGTCCTGTAACAATCTTTCTGGTGGAATACCAAAGTACTTTGCCAACTTAAGCTATCTTACATCTTTGAACCTCTCCTTTAATAATCTACAAGGTCAGATACCAAGTGGAGGTGTTTTTTCAAACATCACTCTGCAGTCCTTGATGGGAAATGCTGGACTGTGTGGTGCTCCACGTCTTGGATTTTCGCCATGTCCGGGAAGCTCTTATTCAGCTAACAGAAAACACTTTCTGAAGTTTGTGCTCCCTGCTATCATTGTTGCATTTGGTGCCACTGTTGTGCTCTTATACATAGCCATTGGAAAGAAGATGAAAAGGCCAGATCTTACTGCTGCTTTTGACATAGCTGATGTGATTAGTCATCGGTTAGTATCGTACCAAGAAATCGTCCGCGCAACCGAAAATTTCAACGAGGACAACCTACTTGGAGTTGGTAGTTTTGGCAAGGTTTTTAAGGGTCGACTGGATGAAGGTTTGGTGGTTGCAATCAAAGTCCTCAACACGAATGTTGAAAGAGCTATGAGGACATTCGACGCAGAGTGCCATGTCTTGCGGATGGCCAGGCATCGCAACTTGATAAAGATATTAAACACGTGTTCCAACCTGGATTTCAGAGCACTGCTACTTCAGTTCATGCCTAATGGTAGCTTGGAGTCATACTTGCACAGTGAGAGCAGGCCTTGTGTGGGATCATTCCTCGAACGGATGAATGTTATGCTAGATGTGTCAATGGCTATGGAATATCTGCACCATGAGCACTGCGAGGTTGTCCTCCACTGCGATTTGAAACCTAGCAATGTGCTATTTGATGAAGACATGACTGCACACGTAGCAGACTTTGGCATAGCAAAGATGCTGTTAGGGGAGGACAATTCAGCGGTTTCAGCAAGCATGCCAGGGACAATTGGGTACATGGCGCCAGGTACATGCACTCATTAGTCTGTTTTGTTTTCCATGAAACAGATGGTTTATTCTAATCTTGAACAAACACATTCTGTTGACTTACTAAATTTCTGTCACAGAGTACGCGTTCATGGGAAAGGCGTCACGGAAGAGCGACGTGTTCAGCTTCGGAATCATGTTGCTCGAGGTCTTTACTGGGAAGAGGCCTACAGATCCCGTGTTCATTGGTGGACTGACCCTATGGCTGTGGGTTTCTCGATCTTTTCCAGAGAATCTTGTTGATGTTGCAGATGATCACATGCTGCAAGATGAAGAAACGCGTCTTTGTTTCGATCATCAGAACACTTCCATGGGATCTTGCTCGACTAGCAGGAGCAACAGCTTCCTTGCGTCGATATTTGAGCTGGGCCTGCTGTGTTCGAGTGAGTCACCTGAGCAGAGGATGGCAATGAACGATGTCGTTGCAAAGCTGAAAGGGATCAAGAAGGATTACTCTGCATCTATGCTGGCAATGCAAAGGCATCGACAGTAATAGATCAACCAGTTTGTGATTTGTATGCCAGTTTAGTTTGGGTTTCCATAGTTCTTCAAAGCAAAACCTGGCATCATTTATTTACCCCATCATATCAGGCATGACCGCATGATACAGTCTATATATTGAAAATCGCAGAGTTGTAGCATGCACTCTGTTTTCAGATAATGTTTGTATTTTCATTGATGGACATTGAAACTTTGAAAGTAATCCGAGTTGGCGATCAACAGCATCTATCCATGCATGCATGGTTTCATCTGTTTGACAAGATTTCTCGGTGAATTTTTAGTACAAGTAGCGAGACCAACACACGATTCTGTTTCTTGGTTTGTACTAACTTCACTGGTCAACCAAACATATGCTGACATGCATGATGCTGGTCTAAGCAATGACTGGTTGAGATCACTCCTTGAAAATGTAGTTTGTGTTGATTAAATCTGTTACAACTTGATTTCTCCATGATTCAGTGCATTTCATCATTGTGAGCTTAATGAAAGATGAAAGATTTTCTAACTTTTGTTAAATCTATTCTAATAATAAGCTATGGAATTTTCCCCGTACAACATGTTGTACCTAGTGTTAGATTGATCTCCAGCCCTTTAGCCTAGGAGCCTTGATCGCGCCCTGATCGGGGGCGTCCAGCCCAATTGGCTGGTGGGCCCCTGTCACATGCGCTATATAAACACAGAGGGTGGAGGCCGGCTCGGCATGGAAAACCAAGTTCGTCGCCACCGCAACTCCACCCTAACCGATCTAGGGCGAGCGCAACCAGTGACGGCAATCGCCACCGCCGCGCCTCGACCTCGCCGGGACCACTATGACCGAGACCTCACTGGGGCTTCACTGACAACCGCCGTCGCTATCAGCACCAAGCCCAAATCGACGACAATGGCCGGTTCCTCCTCCTCGGCAAGTGGCTCCACTGGTCTGTGCCTAACCTTAATCCGTTTTACTACCCGTGTAAATGTTGTTCTACCATGCCAATAGAATACCCGATCAATGCTACAACCCTAGATGATCCAAATAGAAACCTAACAATGGTATGAGAGCCTTGCCTAGGGTTTAGATTGTTTTTGGGATTGAGAAATCATAGAGAAAACGAGAGGGGATTCGATCTACAAAAGAAAATTAAAAGCAAATAGAAAGAAAAGAGACAGATGGAAAGGGTAAACCCTAACCTCCGTCACTGCCACCGGGACGTCGTTGACGTCGGGCGGTTTTCCCTCCGCCTTCACCGCCGTGACCACGCTCGGGGTGGCCGACGTCGCCCGCCGCGGGGGCGTCGCCGCATCGGGTCGAGGAGGAACAGAAAAGGGGCCGGCCGCGCTGGGGTCCAGCGCCGCCGTGAGGCCGTTCAACTGCAGCACACACACCCGTAGGCCGACGCGCGCACCGACAAGAAGCCGCATGGGCGCACCGCCACCTTCATCGCCGCCTTCTCGCTCTCTCTCGCATACGGTGGGGGAAGATGAGAGATGGTGGGTGAAGGGGGAGAAGAGAAAAGAATGGCGCAAGCGGCCGGTGCGAGGTCGCCGGGGAATCACCGGCGATGGCGCCGCACGCGAGAGAGGTGTATGAACTAGTGTTAGGGTTGGTCGGGCGGCGGCGGCTGGGTTGGTGGTTTTGTTTCCCCGATCTGGCTGGCCGGGCGTTCGATGCTCCCACCCTAGATCCGACGGCCGGCCTCGGTCGAGCCAAAAGAGGCCCAAGAGGGCGCCGCGCGGCAGGCGACTTTCCCGTCCTAGGCCCAGGTTGCAGCCTGGGTAGGGGCAGGCGCACACGTGGAGGTGAAAAGGCCGCTGGGCCGACCCATTCCCCTCTGAAAAAGGTCCAATTTCGGTCCCATGGAACTGATTTAATTGAAATGAAGTCTGGTTTGTGTCCCTCGAGGCCGATTCAGAAAAGCAAAGATTACGTTACTGAATAATTTGTATATTTTGAATTTTTCTATGCAATTTGAACCAACGTGACAATTGTTTAGAGAATATATATGTTTTTTCCGCTGCAAATAGATTAAAATTGTTGAAATTTTATTGAAATTTAGTGTTTTTAAATTAAATTTCGAACCAACAGGAGAATTTAATTTTAGTCACATTAAACATGTGCTATGATATTGGTTTTTTGACCAACGTTTTTAATCGCAATATCATAGTTATGGCTCTATGTGTTATGTCTAATTTTACCCAACGGTAATTTAAGCCTAGTGCATAAGAAAGTTATGGTTAAATTTTATCGTTGATTTTTGTTTTTACTATACATGATTGTTTCAGGTGGCTACTCTTTAATGGGTTGCATAAAAGACATATCGACCCTGAAAGGAGCCAACTACAATAAATGGAAAAGGAAACTCGACCTTGCATTTACCTTGGGAGAGGTGGACTAGGTTTTAACTACCCCATGTCCTATAGAGCTTGCTGCATTTGTCAGAGGCACAGAAGAAACTGATGTTGATTGGCAAAAGAGAGAGAGGGACCATGCTCCCCTCGTCATGTCATATGACATAGAGCATAAAATGTGGGCCTTAGCCAACAAAAAATGTTTGGCTGTCATAAAGAACATGATTGAGCCTACCATATTGGGCTCAATCCTAGAGTATGCGACTGTCGTGAAGTACCTAGACAGAATAAAGGGTTAGTTTACTGGTTCCTCAAAAACCTATGCGACACAGCTGATTAGACAGCTCACTTCAGAGAAGTACTGTGGAGGTGGTATAAGAGACCACATGCTAAGGATGAGCGACATGGCTTCCAAGTTGAAGCCAATGAATTTGGGCTTAATAGAAGAAAGGCTAGTCCATCTAGTCATGGCATCTTGCCAAAGCTGTTTGACAACTTTGTTGTCAACTTTATCATAAGCCTAGAAACATGGAATTTTGAAAAGCTCATATGTAATAGTGTTCAAGAGAAGGAGAGGATCAAGGAGTCTGCTGGTGGCTTCATTAACTATCTTAATTTGATTAAGAAAAAGGATCAGTGTCCTCACCGCAGGAAGACAGGGCATCACAAGTCCTCTCCTTCCTCCAGGAAGACAAGGCATTACAAGAAGGATTGTTCTGACTTCCTAAAGATGATCATGGCCAAGAAAGGTGAGAACATTATTACACTTGTAAATGAATCTCATTATGTTGGTTATTCTAGATCCACATGGTGGGTTGATTCTGGAGCAACCATTCATGCTTGTAATTGTTTACAGGCATTCCATTCGACGAGGACTACGCTATGAAGCAAAAGTTCCATTAGAGTTGCCAATGAAGTAGAAGAAGAGGTTGAAGCTATTGGAGACATATCTCTAGTGCTCCCAAGTGTCTTTACCCTTCGACTTAGGAATGTTTTTTATGTTCCTTCATTGCAAGGAAACTTAATAAGTGTATCCAAACTTGATTTGGATGAATATCATTGTCGTTTTGGAGACGGCAAATGTGAGATATGGTGTAATAATGAACGTATTGGTCTTGTTGTGTTGCAAGACGAGCTTTATCTATTATCTCTATCAGAAAGTGTGAATGTTGTGTCCTCGTCGACAATATAAAATAAGAAAGGGAAGAGAACTCATAATGTCTCATCGAAATTATGGCACTGTCGTTTAGGCTATATTTCGAGGGGGAGAATTGAGAGACTAGTTAAGAATGAGATTCTTCCTCCATTGGAGTTCTCAGACATAGAACAATGCATAGATTGCATGGCAAATTTGTAAAGAGCATCAAAAAGGGTGCAAATCGATCCACGGGAAATTTAGAGATCATACACACAGATATTTGTGGTCTATTTCCTGTGAAAAGTGTGGATGGTGATGACTCGTTCATAACATTCACAAATGATTACTCCCGCTATGGTTACATTTATTCAATCAAAGAAAGATCAAAAGCATTGGATAAATTTAAGATATTCAAGGCTGAAGTTGAAAATCAGCATGATAAAAAGATTAAAGTAGTAAGGTCTGACCGTGGGGGGGAGTACTATGGTTGACATACGCTATATGGGCAAGTCCCTGGACCTTTTGCAAGTTTCTTATTAGAAAATGGAATTATAACCCAATATTCTACACCGGGCGAACCTCAACAGAATGGGGAAGCTGAAAGATGTAACCATACCCTCATGGATATGTTGCGCAGTATGATGAGTTACTCCACCCTGCCATTGGGTCTATGGATGAAGACGTTAAAAATCACGATTCATATTCTCAACAGAGTTCCAAGCAAATTGGTGCCCGAAACACCATATGAGCTATGGACAGGTAGAGGATCCTCGCTAGCTCACCTCTGTGTGTGGGGGAGTCCTGCAGAGGCTAAAGTATTTAACCCAACCATTTGGAAGTTGGACCCCAAGACAATGAGCTGCCATTTTATTGGCTATCCTGAAAGACCAAAGGGTTATCGTTTCTACTGTCCCGACAATTATAGAAAGTTTGTAGAAACGAGACACGCCATCTTCTTGGAAGACGAGATGATTAGGGGCAGCTCGGTAGTTCGAGAGATTGATCTTGAGGAGAGGCAGGTGTCTGAACCCGCTTCGTCGAATCAAGAACCTTTCTTCTCTCTACCTGCTGATGTCGGGCCAACTCCGTCAATTCCGTTTGAAGTTGTGGTAGCAACTCCTGTTATTACCCCTCCTGTGATAACAATGAATGAAAGTGAGGAACCTGTCATATAGGATTCAACAGAAACATGTGCCACACAAGAGGAGGAGCCTCAACAGCCTCAAACAAATAATGTGCCAGAACTGGAGGACCCTAGCAGGTCTGAAAGAGTCAGAAGATCGGCTATATGTGATGACTGTGAAGTTTATAATGGAAGAGTCTCATATGCAGGATGATCCCACCTCATATGAAGAGGCCATGAGAAGCGCTCGCTCATTTGAATGGTTGGAAGCCATGAAAGATGGAATAAAATCAATGAAATTAAATGATGTCTGGGATTTAGAACAAATTCCTAAAGGAGCCAAAACTGTAGGTTGTAAATGGGTCTACAAAACCAAATATGATTCTAGAGGGAATATAAAAAAGTTTCACGCAAAGGGCTAAAGGAGGTTGTAAATGCGCGACTTGTGGCAAAAGGTTTCACGCAAAGGGAAGGAATTAATTACAACGAGACTTTTTCTCCAGTCTCTTGCAAAGATTCCTTCAGAATTATAATGACACTGGTGGCACATTATGATTTGGAATTACATTAGATGGATGTAAAAACGACATTCGTAAATGGTGATTTGGGGGAAAAAGTATATATGGCGCAACCGAAAGGTTTTGTCATAAAAGGAAATGAAAATATGGAATGTCGATTGAAGAGATCGATTTATGGTCTAAAGCAAGCTTCGAGACAGCGGTACTTGAAGTTTGATAGGACAATAAAGAAATTTGGGTTACAAGAGAATGTTGAGGACAACTGTATTTACTCAATGTTTAAGAATGGGAGATTCATTTTCCTAATTCTGTATGTGGATGACATCTTACTTGCTAGTAATGATGTTAGTCTACTACAGGAAACAAAGAAATTCTTGCCATCAAATTTTGACATGAAAGACCTCGGTGAGGCTTCATATGTTTTGGGCATAGAGATTCATCGAGATAGAAGAAAGTATACATTGGGACTTTCCCAAAAGACATATATAGAAAAGGTGTTGAAGAAATTCAGCACTTCCAACTGCAACGCTACACCAGCTCCTACAGTGAAAGGCGAAAAGTATGGGACATCGCAGTGTCCCAGAAATCAATATGAGCTCAATGAAATGAAAACAAAGCCATATGCATCAGCTGTGGGAAGCCTATAGTACGTGCAAGTGTTCACACGACCTGACTTGGCATTTGTTACCGAGTTACTTGGCAGATTTCAGAGTAATCCAGGCCTAGAGCATTGAAAATTAGTAAAGAAAGTCTTGCACTATATGCAAGGAACAAAAAGCCTCATGTTGTCTTACAGAAGATCAGAATCACTCTAGGTAGTAGGGTACTCTTTTTCTGACTTTGTAAAAGATAATACAAATTCGACATCGGGATACGTGTTTACTCTTGCGGGAGGAGCTATTTCTAGAAAAGTTCCAAACTTGTTGTGAGCTATTGCGGGACGATCACCGTAGGGTCTACAATGTATGCTGAGTTTATAGCATGCTATGAGGCAACGGGGCAGGTGAACTGGCTTAAAAAGTTCATACCCATTTTAAAGGTGGTTGACAGTATTGAGAAACCACTAAAGTTATACTGCGATAATGAATCCTCAGTAATGTACGCTCACAACAATCAGTCAGGTGGTGCTGCCAAACACATTGACATAAAGTACTATGTTGTGAAAGACAAAGTCCGGGATCAAAGAATCAGTCTCGAGCACATTAGAACAGAAAGTATGCTCGTGAATCCGCTCACGGAAGGCCTACCACCCAACGTGTTCGAGGAACATGTAGCCAACATGGGTTTACGGGAAGCCTTATGAATCCTGGACTATAGGGCCCAAAAGTAAAGTATCTGTTTCTGAATAGAGATGCGTATAGTTGCTGTGGAATCCATCGGTGATTAACTGAGACAATGAAACATGCTCTATGTGCAAATCTATGATGGCTGTGGAATCCATCGGTGATTAACTGAGACAATGAAACATGCTCTATGTGCAAATCTATGATGGAATAGAAAAAGCCTAAAAGAAAATGTGAGATCAAGGGGGAGAATGTTAGATTGATCTCCAGTACTTTAGCCCAACGGCTAAAGGAGCCTTGATCGCGCCCTGATCGGGGGCGTCCAGCCCAACAGGCTGGTGGACCCCTGTCACACTGCGCTATATAAACATAGAGGGTGGAGGCTGGCTTGGCACAGAAAACCAAGTTCATCGCCGTCGCAACTCCACCCCACAAAGCCCTAACCATCTAGGGCAAGCGCAGCCAGTGACGGCAATCGCCACCGCCGTGCCTCGACCTTGCCAGGACCACTACGACCAGGACCTCGCCGGGGCTTCACCGACTACCGCCGCCGCCATCAGCACCAAGCCCAGATCGACGACGATGGCCGGTTCCTCCTTCTCGGCAACTGGCTCCACTGGTCTGTGCCTAACCCTAATCCCTTTTACTACCCATGCAAATGCTGTTCTACCATGCCAATAGAATACCTGATCAATGCTACATACAACCCTAGATGATCCAAATAGAAACCTAACACCCAGAGGTACTAGTACCGGATGACACTAAATTAAATCCATCCATCCATGGTACATGGGTATGATTGGGAAGCAAACTAATCCTCCTCCGCGAACCGCCATTCAGCCTCTCCGTCCGAGTGCAGCCCCGCCAGTGCGACGGGAGAGAATCTCCCGAGCCTAGGCCGCCCTCTGCCACACGCCCGGCTCGCATCCACGCCTCCGTCATCCATCCTCATTCGCGTTCCGTCACCAGCACCGACAGCCATGTGGCTGATATGTGTCTGTGTTGGTTAATTGATGGAAAACCTTGGACAAAGTACTGAAAGCCAACTTAATATTTTTTGACAAGCACCAACTCCTAATTAATATGATATCTCAAGGTTCAAAAGGAGGGGCTGACTCCGGTGCATTTTACTGGTGGTAGAATTTAATTCATACCATTGATCTATTTTATCGGACGACTGTGATTAAATTATACTACCAACAATATTTTTATCGTCCTTTTTATTGTGATTTTTACTGAAAAAAACAAAATTACAAAATACTACTAATCAAGTAGTCAACAAAGTAAAAAATACCATTTTTCTACTAGTAGTATAATACTACTAATAAAATACACCGGAGAGTTGCCCGTAACCTACTAACCTGTAAGCGTTCTTTGCCCAAGTAACTGAGTTGTGTACTTGTGTTTATATATAAGCAATTTTGAGAGTCCAAACCAGCTATGCAGACATACATAAGCAAATAGAAGTACAGTTTCATCATGTGAAACGTCTGCGACAATTTCCAATAACGAGACATATTATCCAGGTGGTATACATCAACCGAAATGAACAATGGACAGCTAAAAAGGGCTGAAAACCCCATTTCTGTTAGTACACACGAGATGATAAAATACAAAGCGATTTTCCATTACCACAACTAAAAGACTTGTAGGACATCAATAGTGGCTGTCATAGTACATATTATGTAAAGTTTTCACGAGAAGAAACACAGCTAGAACTACTGAGCTTTGAACCAATTTCTGATATTGTCATTCTTTTCTTTTCTGCTTGGACAACATCTTCTTGAATGAGATTTCCATGTCAGATAGATGGTCAGCCATTTCTAGCTCTAGCTTCATCCTATCTTCTTCCGACAAACATTAACCGCGGCCGGCACCACCTCGCAACTGACAGCACCTAGCTCGCCACCACCTCGTCATCGGGCCAGGACCAACTCGTCACACAGCCGCCTCCACCTCGTCACCGCAGCCGCGACCAGCCCATCACCGTGCACGGATCTGCCGCCATCGCCTCACTTCCGCTGCCAGGACCACCGCGCGACCACAAACAACTCCACGCCGGCACCACCGAGTAGCAGCCACCATAGCCACCACCACCTCGTCACCGTGGCCGCCACAACATCGCCGCCGTCTAGCCCTCCGCCGCTGCCACCTCGTGACCACCGCCTCGCACTGATCTACCGCCACCGTCTCGCTTCCACCGGCCGGGACCACCACGATTGCCACCACCTCCCCGCCAACCACCACGGATTAGATGAGAGGGGGTTGAATCACTAGTTAACCCTAGCCCGATACAAAACATATGCTATCTGCGTGCAAAAACAAAAATACCTTCCATGGGTAAATTTGTACCTAGAGGTACCGTCTAATTTTCCATCGTCCGATCGAATTGGACGAACAACTGAGATTTGGTATCGACCTAGGAGAGATACCTGCTGTAGGGAGAAATTCTTTAAAAATCTGCTCTATAAAAGTGAGACGATTTACTTTTATATAAAAAAACATACGTCGTTCAACAGTTTAAAAAGTGTGCGTGTAAAACTCGAGGAAAAATCTGAGAAAAGAACACAGCATAACCTCTGATCCATCCATAAGCCGAGGCAATATGCGTTTTTCGAGTTTGGAATATTTTGTTAGATTTTGAAGCACACAGCTTTTGTGCAGTTGGAAACAGGATTGAATTTGTAGTCTGTATTCACGGCAAGAGAAAAATAACAAAAAAAGATGCATTAATTTATTCAGTTTCATCCACGGTAGTGTATATATATGGATGAGAAGATTAACCAATAGAAAAATAGAAAAGGCAACACCAGCTGCGGGATGAGAGAGAAGTAGCCATGATCGTAATAAGCCACCAAGCTGTTGAATACCTACTTAAATTTTTTGATATAATTTAATCCAGAAATTAACATGAAAATAGTCGGTTTTTTTGAGAGAACATGGTAGACGCTCTCCTAAGACAACTCTTACCCCTGAATACTAAGGAGACCTTTGTAACCACTAGGCTACAGACCCTTTCGCGATATAGTGTTTGTAGTTGATCCCGTTGTGGCTTGCATTGTCGTTGACGTTCCCTCCATTGCTGCGGGACCACCAGAGACACATCTAACTAGCAGTGCAACCACAGAGGTAGGGAGGGGATGCATGGAGTTAACTCCATCGTAAATGTCCTGGTCTGGATAGAGCCTGAGTACATGTAATCAAGGTAACAAACTCTGGGTTGGTGTAAGCCACGGTGAGGTCGTTTCTCACCCTATATTAAAGTGTTTATAATTAGAAACATATATTTTAACATATGAAACTTTATAATTAGTAAGACAATTTCAGATTTAGAAAATGTCTTATATATGTAAAGTTTGCATAGAGGAGGAGTTTGTCCAAGACGTCCGATCTTACAAACATGATTTTAGCCGTTGGATTTAAAGAATCATGAATGAATGATCTAAAATGAGTAAAACATGTTTGTGTTCGTCGGATAGATATTGTAACTACATTTGTAAGACTTCAAAGGAAATTCACTGAGTTGAATCATAATTCGGGGCAGATATGGCAATAAGATTTTAGGTATTTTTGGGAAGCTTACAGACATAACACTTGCACGAGAGCCTACAAGGTATATTGTGCAGGATTGAATGGTAGGGAAAAGAAAATTCAAAAATCTTTCGCGGAATAAAAGATTACCACTACGGATGATCTTGGCAGAACGTTGCTAACTCTGGTCGCACCTACAAGTTAACATTATAAGAAGCATCAACACATCTAAGATCACTCAAAATTTTATTAAAATGAGCCAAGTAGTCATCCAAAGATTCTTCAAGTTTCATCTCAAATTTTATGTACTACTTTTTGAAAACATCTTTTTGCAACTCCATTATATTTGAAGTTCTAGTATGAAAAGTTTAAACCTTTCCAAATCTCATTAGCAGTTGCAAGATGCGAAACATGATCAAAATCAAAACGAGAAATTCCATTGAGAATAAAATTGTGTGCTTTGTAATTATTTTTAAAATCTAATTTTAATGTGGGAGTGTTAATGCGATCAGGAATCTCATAAGGTTGATCAAATTTTTGCCAAATATCTTAATCCTGAGATGTAATATAGGATTTCATCTTTTTCTTCCAATAATCAAAATCAGATCCATTAAAGATATGTGGTTTATTTGAAAACTTTTCAACCATGACAAATAGATATAAAGATCGACATTGATCGAATAGAAAAACGAGGCTCTAAAGATCGACAATAAGATTTTAGATATTTTTGGGAAGCTTACAAACATAATACTTGCACGAGAGCCGAAAAGGTATATTCTGTAGGATCGAACAAGATCAAACAAACCTAGCATAGGGAGAGTGAATGGTAGAGAAAATAAAATCCAAAAATCTTTCGCGCAATAAAAGATTACTTCGACGGATGATCTTGACGGAACCTTGCTACATCCGGTCGGACCACTCCCGCGCCGCCGATCAGATCGTCAAAACCAGAAAAACAACAGCAAATGAAAGCAACTTAGATTGGACGATCTCGACTTTATTGCATCAACCAGTATTTACAAAGTGCACCAACAACATTTCTCTCAAAATTATCAATCTAGAATAAAAAAATTCTAAACAAATTCTAAATCTCACATAACGCACATAAAGACATACCCCTTGGTACCTATTTATATCGACAAATCTACTCATATCCTAATAAGACTCATCTCTCGATCTTCTAAACTAATACAATTTATCTTAACCAGGAAATCTGATTTTATCCCAAAAAAAAACTACCCAAAACAGAGTATATCCTGTTTACGTACGCCGCTGCCTTGCAGCCTTGCCGCATAGGCCAACAAGCCCACTAAACGCGCACGCACAGTGTCCATGCGTGCTACAGTGCCGTCGACTGTATCACGTCTACTGTAGCTCTTTCTTTCGTTTTCCTTTTTTTATTTATTTCTTCTTCGATCGATCTCCAATTTTCAAACTCATAATTTTTTCAGGTGCTCGCACACCTAATATGTGAAGCCTGTTACATATCCATCCACATACGGTGTTCCTTTACCCTACGTAACCTTATATGCAATATCGTCACATACCCGACATCCTTGATTGTGTAGATCTCAGCTTCCCCCTAAGCCTAGTCATGATCCCGTCGCTGTTGACCAATATTGACCACCAAGTCACTTGCACACATAGAAATAAAACAACCGTTTCCGGGCACATATATCATAAGCTAACCCATATTAATCATGCACACTCACACCAACACCTTAATTATTTTCAAACCTAATTCAATTTATAAATCAATTTGCAAGCTAATTGTTTTTGAGAAAATATGAATTATGCATATGATATACATATTGTGTGTGTTTATCGGCCTGGTTTATCTGACTATTTCTGTTTGGCTTGACATGTTTGATCTAGCTAGCCTGATAGACGTTACAACTTTAGTCTGCCCAGCCTTTTGGGCCCTATATGCATTAGCTCCATTTTAAGCCCAGCTAGCACCGAAAGAAAAAAAAAAGTAGACATGAATTAAACTAGCTAGTTGGATGGTCCACGCATTTGCGTGACGTACCATGTCTATTTTAAAATTTATTGAATTGAAATCATGCATATGTATTTTAAATATATGTACTAAATCAGTTCTATCATGTCCTACTGACTCCCTCATATGATGTAAGCGATTTTGGCTATTTATTTGTATAGGCAAAATCTTCATGCAGTATTGCAGGCTTGCATTCGGCGTGCACAAACGACGCTATCGATCGAGTGTATCTCGCACTCTGATTATCACGAGATTTCTGCATCGCTTGTAGAGCATGCGTCCCAGCTCTCCTTCTCCCTAGCTTCTCTTATCCTTTTGAACTTTTTTGTGCAGCTGCATCTTTCTAGTCATTTCATGTACAGATGAGGTAGGTTGCAAGAGGCAGGGGAAAAAATCATGTATATATCCTCTGCACCAGATAGCATTGCACGTATTCAGCCAGGTCATCATCGGCAATTGGCGGTAAAATTGGACATGCTTGTATGTTATAGCCAGCAAAAAAAAAGTTAATACATACAGTAAGCGTATACCCTTTTGTCTATGCACGGTTATCCAGTTCTTTATCTTCAATCTATGCCTCTTGTGTGGACCCCACAATCATGTCGCCCATAGCAGCATGCAGCAGCTTGCTGCTTGTGTTGCTTTGGCTCGTATGTGTAGTCGGTGACAAAATAGTCGCCCCTAACACTCTCTCTCCTTTTTAGCTCATCCACAAATCCAACATAATGTCACTGGCTAGAGTAGTCTATTGTACTCGCTCTTATATACCATGGAGGGACGAAAACGGAGCCGATATGCTTAGTTTGCTCGAGAGAAAATTGAATATGGATACAGTTCATAGCGGATAATAATCTAGATCCATATATGAATACAGACATTTTTATTTTCCTAAATACAAATACGAATATAGTATGGTTGTTTTCGATGCATACATATAACAAGCACTGTCTCCTGACCTCTTGTACTCCAAAGCCCCTGTTCCACACTCCCACCATTAAATCTCTAGATTTATAGCTATCAATTCAGTGAACCTCCTATGGCAATCTGTCATTTTATTTGGATGGGATATCTGTTTTTAATTAAATTCCCATGCATGGAAGAATTTGATTAGATAAGAAACGTCGTTGGAAATTGGAGTAACACCATCCCTCCCCAGCAGTGACGGAGCGGCTAGACGAAAGAGAATTGCTTCTAGCACTTCCTTCCCTCTACTAATACTAGAAATTTTGTTGCGGGGGCTAAGGGGCTTTAATGACACAGATCGGCCCCCTAGCCCTAGTAATAGATCCGCCCCTGCTTCCAAAGGGCTATATATATCTCGCACGGTGTCATGCCCGGAGTTTTATCCCAAGCCTAAATATGTAAAAGAAATTCGTAAATAACAATTGGCTTAATTAACTCAGGAAAAATCCCTCTAGAAAGAATTAATTTAATTAAATCGAGGTTCACAACTCAATTAACTGGATTTAAACTCAAATTGCAGAAGTATAAAATTTGGCCAAACAAATTAATTTAAAACTCGGCAAAAGTGGGGTTTTCCTTTTTCCCTCTTTTTTTCCTTTCTTTTTCCCTTCCTTCTCAAATTGGGCCAAAGTCCAATTTTCCTCCCCTTCCTTTTCTTTTTCCTTTTTCTTTTTTCCTCTCCTCCTCCCCGGGCCGGCCCAGCCGACCGGCCTCCTCTCCCCGTGCGCATGCCTCCCCTCCGCCTGGGCCGCCGCCTCGGCCCAGCTCGCCGCGCTGCGCCCGCAAAGTCCGTTGCCGCCTCCCTCCGCCTTTGCACCACTGACAGGTGGGGCCCACCTGTCAGTGATCGCGCCCGCGCCAGCTCACGCGCCAGCGCCGGCCGAATCCGAGCCCGCGCCGCGCCGTCGCCGCGTCGCAACCGCAGCACCGCAACCACCGCCGCCGAGTCCTCGCCGCGCCCGACTCGGTCTCCAACCTCCGCCTCGCCCTAGCCGGCCTCCCCGCACTATAAATCCTCGTCGCCGCTGCACTGCCGCCCACTTTTCCCTCTCCGCCCGAAGCTCCCGCAGCCGCCGCTCGACCTCGCTGTCGGACGCCCTTCGTCGCCGTCCAGCCGCGTCATCACCTCCGCCTCGCCGTCGCCGACTTGCTGCCGCCCCTGTCGCCGCCGGTGAGCATCTCCAGCGCCCGCGCATTCTCTCGCCACCCGGTCACCGTCACGCCCGACCTCCTCACCGCCGCTGATCGATCTCCGCCGCCTTCGCCGATCGACCGCGCCTACCCGCGTCACCACCTCCGCCTCGATCTCGCCGACTCACCCGCACGGTCACCGACCGCCACCAAGCCGACCGCCGTCGCCGGACGTGTGCGGAGCTTGTCGTCGCCGCCGCCCGCTGCTGTCGTCGCCGCCTTCGTGACGCCGTCGTCAAGTCGCCGCACCCCGCGCCCGTCCGCGCCCGCGCTCGTCGCCCGGTCGTCGTCGCCGCGCCAGTCCGTCGCCGCCGCTTTGCCCGGCTGCGCCGCGCCGCCCGCCTCGGTCGTGCGCCGCGCGCCGTCGCCGCCGTGCCGCGCGCCGTCGCCGAGCGCCGCCGCCGGCTGCCGCCGTCAGCCGAGCCGCTCTCCCCGCTCCCCTCTCTGTTTCTCCCTCGCCGACCGACGGGTCCCACCCGTCCGCCACCGCCGCGCCCTTCCTCCCTCTCTCCTCCCCGGGTCCCACCTGTCAGCCTCTCCTCTCCCCCTCTCTCCCACCGATAGGTGGCCCCCAGCTGTCAGCGCTTCCTCTCTCCTCGCTGACGTCAGCAGCCCAATTAATTGCGCAATAATTAATTTAGGACTTTTCTGTTTAGTTAAAAACCTAGAAAACTTCTAAAATTCATAAGTAATTCATATAGTCTCCGTTAAGATCCATTCAAATTTCATTAAATCCAAAAAAATGCCAAGAATTCATTAAAAATAGTTTATTTCTCTGTTTCAGTAGTTTTTTAGCCTGTTTTGTTTGTTTTGCCTTGTTTGTCGTAGGTTTTTCCCCGTCGCAGCGCCGTTCGTTCTCGAAGTCGTCGCCGAAGTTCCTCGTGGGTCTAAGCAAGGCAAGTGGCACCCTTCTTTGATCATATTGAACCTATGGTTATAAAATCCCCGCTTTACATTCAAACATGCATTGTTTTATGCAAATCTATTTATTGTATTTATCTATTGGGCAATTACCTTTATATCCGTTGATTCCCACTCATTATTATTGTCATCCCAAGGTTAATTTGACTAGAATTAGGGTTAGTCAATGCTTAGCCATGCTTAGTTCAACTAGCTCACCAATTATTATTTAATTACTGTTACACTTTAATAGACCTTTAATGGTTGTAATCATTATTAATATCCCGTTGAGGATTAATACAACTAAAATATTGCTTATGGTGGGTTGTGGGTGCATGGTTTTGAGAGTCGCACCCATGACAGTTAAGGACCGGTTCTCAGGAAACCCTAAAAGTCTTACACGTACTAACCACAAGCCAGAATGGGCAACGGTGAGACTCGTAATCTAGCTTGTCCCTATTCAACGTACCAAGGCAAGGGTGAGCGTGATGGAGTATGGATGGGCAATCGTGGTGTAACGAAAGCCTCTGCTGCTTCCGGAGTCACCAAGGCACAAGAGGGGACTGCCCGACTTGGTGTAAAGGAGGGGGTGAAACCTGAAGTGCGGTGCGATTGTCTAGGGAGGGTTAGGGGAAAGGTCTTATCATGGTTTCCGTACTGAGGTATCGTGGTGATACGTTGGGGCATGGTAACATGCTTGGCAGCCATATCTTGTGGGTAAGTTGTACACCTCTGCAGAGTAAAACTATTCGAATAGTCGTGCCCGCGGTTATTGGGCGAACTGACAGATTCACTGGGATTAGTTGAACCATTAATAACCTGATTAATCTTGGAACTGGTTTGACCCTGCGCAATGTGGTGTAACGTTGGCAGTGGTTTGGGTCTGTCGCAACGTGGTTTAACGTTGGGCAGAGGGTTGACCCTGTCGCTACGTGGTGTAACGTTCGACAGTGGTTTGGGCCTGTTGCAACGTGGGATAACGTTGGACAGTGGATGATTATTTTAAATGTTACTTTACTTTTATTTCAGTCTATTTTATCTACTGTTTTGCTAAATTACTGCAGCTTTGAGCAATTTAACCTTACCCTATCCATTGATATCCTATTGCATTCATTATTTTCCTCTCTCGGGTGTTACTTGTTGAGTACGGTGGTTTGTACTCAGCCTTGCTTAATTTTTCCCCCACCAGAGCAAGTGCCAGAGTTTCAGTCGGAAGTCAGAAGAAGGTTGTTCCCAAGGTTGAAGTGAGGTTCAATCCGCCGTCGAGAATGCCTGTGGTGTGGAGCCATCTTCGCCAGCTGAAGCTGAAGATTAGATAGTTTAGTTTGTTTTCCTTTTCCGCTGCATTTCGATAGATAATTGTTTTTAATTGTTTCTAAGTCGTGGAACTGTGTATTAATTTGTCATAGTGTGTACTCGGGCTGATGCCTGGACCGAAATTTAATACATGCTATTGTTCAGAAATTTAGTGTAAATTTCTGGGCGTGACACACGGACATCAAAGAGAAAGCATTTACATGAATGGTCAATGGAAAGAAACATATGTAACCTCACGTTACGAGATGTTTTGATATTCACTTGAATCATATATATGCTAATAAATCTAGACAATATTATTTCCTTCATACTATCCTGCACAGCACCTTATCATTTTTAATGTTCGCTCCTTGTGCAAGGCACCTAAGCTAGTTTGCTAGTCTCCTTAATCCTCTTTTGTTTACAAGCTACCCTGCGGTGGCTCTCATACTACCCGTTATCTGGGTTGGATTTTTTATTCTGATGTCATTTTTAATTTATCTTTTTATTAGAATTAAGATATTTTAAGGTATGTTTTATATTTATTTCAAAGAATCATCAAGTAAAAGGAGTATTGTCGGTACGATCTTGGTATCGGATGGTATCCATGGATATCAGCTCGTACAGTCCTAGTATGAGCCAGTACTGATGCACTATCATCACCCTATTTTTCACTTATGCTTATGCTTATAAATAAAAATATAAACTTTTAATTTTAAATTTAGAGTTGATTTTGGGTTTTTGTCATCGTAGTTTATTTTTCAACCTTAGCTTTTAGATCACTAAGAACACGTATGTAAAACTTTGGTACCTCACTAAGAATTTGTATATTACACAAGTTATTTTTGTTCCAAATATATCATTTGTTTTTTTCTAAAAAAAGGCAACCGATCATTTGGCTTCGAAATTTAGTTAAGTCTAGACGTCATGGTATGAAAATATTTCACCCGGAGTTATCAAAATTATCTGAACTATGCAAATTTCTTTAAATATAACCAATGTTCGTTCAAGTTTGAAATAATTACGAACCGAAATGTCTGTCGTGTACACCGCCCATCCTGCTTAGCGCGCTCCAATCCAAACTACGAAAAGGCTAATTCGCACGCGCTCGCGCGGAGCCAGCGCGCGCTAACACTCCCAATGCCAGCCCACTCCAGCCCACTCTACGCTATTCCGGCCCGCGAAGCCACTCAGCCCACTCCCAAAGGCCACTCAGCCCACTCGAAAAACAAACATGACCACAAACATAACCCGTACAAAGTTTATATGTATAAATTTTTTTATATGTTTAAGTTTATATCTATTATTTTTGTGTATATGTAATTTTTATGTGTGTATGTGTATATATATAAAGTTTGTATGTACAAATACATGTGTGTATATAAAGTTTACATGTATAAAATTTATGTGTATAAAATATATATACCTGTATAAAGTTTATATGTATAAAATATATCAATATTTATACTATTATAAAAAGCGGTAATGATTCTGCCCGTGGGAGGGGTCGACCAGCGCAAAATACATTCCTAGTCATGGACAGCGAGAAAAAAGTGCATTGCCGCACACTTGCCCGAGTGGTAATGGCCATGTCCACAAGTCATCCAGTATAGGTTCGATCCTAGCGAGGAACACATTTGTTTTCCTTTTTTTTTACGGTACTATTGTTTTTCATGCTGTTCCTTTTCTTTTTTTTTCATCCTGTTTTTTTTACCAATGTTTTTGCTGTTCATTTTTTCATCCTGTTCTTTTACATTGCGTGTTTTTTTTTCATCCTGTTTTTTTTACGAATGTTTTTGCTGTTCTTTTTTTCATCCTGTTCTTTTACATTGCGTGTTTTTTCATGATGTTTTGTTTATTCATAGTTTTTTTATAGTACCATGCTATAGTTTTTCATACTGTTTTTTAGAGATAGTTTTTCACACTATTTTTTTACAGTACCATACTGTAGTATTTCACACTCATTGTTTTTGTTTTTTTGCATATGTTTATACGCGAAAATTCAAATCTTCAACCTTAAATTTAGAGTTGATTTTGAAATTTTTTATGATGGTTTTTTTTCAGCTTTGGTTTAGATCGCTATGAACATATATATATATATATATATATATATAAGTTTTGTTCATAAATTAATGTCATTGTTTATTTTAAGTTTTACAGTACCATAATATATAATTTTAAGTTTCACAGTACCGTACTGTAGCCACTATGTTCAAACTATTCTGAAAAATACTAAAAAAATGTTACATATTTTAAAGAAATGTCTCAATGCATATATGGTATAATTCGCATCGAGGTTTTTATATAGACAATAAAAATAATATATTAAAGTGGACTTAACTCACTCGGTTATGTTACTTTTCGTAGATGTAGCCCATCTGAGTTGATTGCCTTAGTCCGTGGAGCCACCTTTGTTTGTCACATGAAGGTGTGTGTGAAATACTCCACTTGGTGATGATCACTCCCTTTATTCTTTAAAATGATGTTGAAATTATGTATTAAGTTTAAATTTCTCCGGTTGCAACACACGAATATTTTTCATATATATATATATATATGCACCGAGAGATTTGAGCCTTTTTATTGAAAACTTTAATATGTTGATCCTAAAAAAACGCTTAACTTAAAATCATATAACTGTTATGTCCTCATGATTTCCATAGAAAGAATTTATTGAATTTTATTCATGGACAATTTTACTATAATTGAGAAACTACCGTGAGTTGCCACATTTCTTAGTATAAAATTTGGGAGCAATTTTATCATCCTTGAGAAAAAAATAGGAGGTATCATTCTACCGTAAAATTTGGTACATTTAGTTATTTTATATCTCGAGGTATCAAAATTTTGAGCGTAAATTTGAGCGCCTAGAGATACTTTTTCTCAAGTACGGTAAAAGTTACCAAATTTGATATCCAGTTGTACAATATACCTCGGAGTAACAAAATTTTACCTAAGTATACTTTAGCAAAATGGTAAAATTACACTTTATTTCTTCACTGTACTAAATTTTTTTTGTCAAAGTCATATGCTGAAGAGAAAAAAATCGCATTTCTTATTTGTCAGTCTGTTCCCTTAGGAAGTAGAGATGTTAACTGGACATAAGGTATGTGTGTAATGATAGTGGTAGACACTATACACTAGACAGGCCTGGGCACTCACCACCCAATTGACATAAAATTATTTCAAGTAACATGCCTACCGTACCGCCATTAATTTTCATTCTGCGGGACGAAGGGCATGAATTCATCACTACCCAATGTGCGTAGCATATTCTCTATAATATTGCATATCAGACGTTAGTGTCTCATGCCCTAAGGGCTATTTGAGTGTGCGTGAAAAACATGTGCAAAGAAGTTGTTATTGTACAATATCCTGGCCCATCTTGAAACCGGACGGTACTGAGTAGGTATCAAATTTTCATATAAATACGATACATAATGATATCATGGTATCATGTGATACCGTTGGTAGCAGATATTGTACTTGTTGATTAGAAGATGATAGCCATCGGTACCAGCCGACACTCTTCGGTACCATGCAGTTTATGTCCAATACTGAAATGGTAATATTTATGAAGTAGAAGGGCTAAGATGTAAATTGATGTAGATATTCATTGAGCCAGCCCAATCCCCATCCAATTCTCCATCGGGCAGTCTTACATTGCCCTCGCACATCCTCCTCAAAAGAGACGGTCAGTTCCTCGCTCGACAACAACGTCATAAATGCTTCCTTCTTGTCCCCCTCCCGCCCCAACTGGCAACACACTCAGGCCGTGTTTGGCAGAGGTGAAGGAGAGGTAAGTTAGTCCGGTACGGAAAACATAGTGATTAATTAGTATATGATTAATTAATTATTAAATATTAAAAAACATGAAATATATTAATATGAATTTTAAAACAACTTTTCTATAGAAATTTTTTTGTAAAAAATACACTGTTTAGCAGTTTGGAAAGCGTGCGCGTGAAAAAGAGAGAAAATATGGGGCTAAGAAGATGTAGTGCCCAACGCAGACTTAGTCATACATCTCAGTGGCAACGCTCCATCCTCCCTTGGTGGTGAGGATGGTCATTGGCATATCCAGGGGCCCGGTACCACCATAATCTAAGACACGTATGTACGTAAACAGACGTGATAAAGAGAAAAAGAAAAGAAGAACTCTCCGTTAATAATATGTGGTGATAATTTTTTAATTAATTTCACGGTATTTTAAAAATTATATAAGTCAGATGACATAACTTTCTATCCTAAGTACGCCGCTTACGACGGCGACACTTTGGCCACGTTTGGTATGCATGCATAAGTTAACTTATGCACTCGTACGGAAAATATAGTAATATATTAGTATATGATTAATTAACTATTAATTATCAAAAAAATATAAAACAGATTAATATGATTTTTTAAAACAACTTTCTTATAGAAATTTTTTGCAAAAGTACACCGTTTAATAGTTCAGTCAGCGTGCGCATGGAAAATGAGAAAGACTTAGTTAACTAACTTGGCGTGGCGAACGCGGCCTTCCTCATCCTTCCTTAGTGCTATAGTGATGGTTTCCCTCGTCCTCCATAAACGCGACAGCAATGGTGGTGGCCACGTACTGCCATCCCTAGTAGGCCTTGTGGTAGCAACCAGATCCTAGTGTATCCTTACTTGTTTCCATAAGGTTGACTGATATTCAAGGTCGTTGAGGCGTGAAATGATTACGGACGCAGCACATGGATAAGCTAAACACTAAATCTCAAGCCACCGATCGATCGTCCATATTCTTGGTAATGCGTTCGAGCTCAGACGACATGCCGTTTGGATATCCTAAAGTATATATATAGTGCAGATACATTTCCTACACGGGCTTGCCTTGATACTGATGAGCTAGAGAGCCGGTAAATTAATCTGGCGTCTGGCCAACTATAACAGCTGGGGCTCCTTGACACGTGATTTCCAAGTTACATAAAAAATTAAGAAAAAAACATGGATATTGAGTATCATGCCCTATGAATTCCCATAGGATTTCGAAACACAGGAGTATTTGAGTTCATTTGAATAATCCGTGAGAAATGAAACAAATAAATTTAGGGCTCGACCCCTCTCCCAGCCTGGCCCTCTATTTGTGCACCCCCATCTCGGCTCAATTAGTGCCAATCCGACGCCCAAGATCCGCCCCAAGCCCAACGCCGTCCGTGAGCCTGACACCAGTCTATGCCTATTTGCTCTCTCTGGTAAGGGAGAACAAGGATAAGGCTCCGTTTAGTTTTCAAAGAGTTTTCGTAAAAATATTACATCAAATTTTTTGACACCTAAACAGAGCATTCAATATACATAAATATTAAAAGTAATTACACAGTTACGGGGTAAACCGTGAAACCAATCTTTTGAGCCTAATTAGTACATGATTAGTCATAAGTGCTATAGTAACCTACATGTATTAATGACGGATTAATTAGCTCAAAAGATTCGTCTCGCAGTATCTTGGTGGAATCTGTAATTTATTTTGTAATTAGACTATATCTAATACTTTAAATATGGGTCCGTATATCCGACGTGATGTTTTTTTAAAAAAAGTTTTGTAAACTAACCTAAATGTACTCCCTTTTGATCCTTCTTTCCCTCTCCCTCAACTATTTTGGTTCCTATCCATCTCCTGTCATATCCTTGACCTGTTTAATGCCTTATAACCTATTCTATTAAAGGTTATTTTGATACCCTAGGTTAGATTCTAAACCTTTGGTAATTAATTTAGTGAAACCAATGTTTAGCAAAGTAAATGACTACTTCATTCACAAAAAACCATATGGCTTTAACGGGTTTACTGAAGATTTGACTCCGCCGGAGATTGAGCAAGGCAAGTTAAACGATTTGTTAACAAACATAATTGTACGCAATAATCAGTACCTACTTATTGTGCCTTATCTTGATCATTCAATATCCTGTTTATTTGTAACCAATAATTACGTATGAATCCCTAGTCAATTACGACACTGTTTAGCAATGCTTTACTAGTTGCATATACTCATATTTGTAACAAACAAGTTTGTTTGGGTGATCAACACAAGGAGGGTGATCAAACTCTCAGCATGTGGAGACGTGAGGAACAGTATGCTTCATGAGAGATCACTTGGAATTTTGTTTGCTTCATTACAGAGACTGAGTGAGATAATGACACACTTGTCATCTCTTCGGTGTCTCAATTGATTATTACATCCAGCTAGGGAGCATTAGCAACAGATCAAAACCGTTTGTGTTCTGGTCCTATCGTACGTATGGTCTTTTTGTTTTTGGGAGTGCCGGTACACCACTCAAGTGATATTTGCACAAGCGTAACTGTAGTATAATTGCATTACAATGCAAGTATTATTCAGTAGCACGTAGTTACAGACATAACTAGCATAAAACTAACATGTAAGTACGTCTCATACAAATAAAACAGGAAAGTGCTACCTGCATTGAATTATATAGTAATTATATTGTGATTACTAGTATTATACCGTGCTAACGATATGGCTCAATTTAATAATATAAACAAGAAATTATATATTCATTTAAATGCAATAATATGTAAACCAAACATTTGAATTTTTTTGTCTATGAAGCATATATTAATCTGATTATTTAAACAAACTCTCACAAAACGCAAGCAAATCAACTGTTAATAATGACTATAGTAACTTTGAATAATTAATTATGGATTACAAGTTTTCATATTTGGACTGTAATTGCAGATTTAAAAAGCATTACAACAACAAATTGAGCTAATTTCACAATCAGTATAATACCAAGCACACATATTGCCAGGACAGTTTTAACTAAATAATTTATTCACATTATCTAATACTAACATAAAATTTAATCTCTGTAAATCTAAAATTAATAAAATCAATTTTAAAGAAACATGGGAAATATCACATACCATTTTCCATCTCCTTATAATAAATGAAATTTTGTGGATGTCTGTACAAATCAAGGGAACAAAATTAACAACTATGCAACTCTCAAAAAACATGATTCAGAGTCTAAATCTATTATGCGATTTACAAAAATTCATCGTGTCTTTTTATGTTACATAAATAGAATTTAAATCAAAAATTAAGTGATCATATAATACCTACTTTATTTTTCATTACTTGTGCTTCAATTCGTTATTATCAGGAGGTCCACGTCTCTTTCAATGATTCTAAAAAATGTTCTATAGAGGTGCATTATTTGATAGATCAACAAATTTATTTATTTCAAATTAAAACATGGTGCTAACAAAATATTTCTACAACACCAGATACTCATTTTTACTAGAGATCTTTCTATGATATTATTTTTATGATTTAACTATTTAGGTGTCCAACAATAGTGTGGTCTAGAGCCTTTATCGATATTACATTTAGCGCACTGTGGTGTGGAGTTGAACACAAACTCTATTTCTTGGTATCATTATTAGTGTTATCACGGTGACTTAAAAAATTATGATTGAACTTTGATTCTAAAGATATACATTGCATATTTGTACAAACTTTATGATTAAAAAAATTACATATTTATCTTTATATAAAGTAATATATATAAAGTGTTTATAATTGGAAACATATATTTTAACATATGAAACTTTATAATTAGTAAGATAATTTCTAATTTAGAAAGTGTCTTATATATGTAAAGTTTGCATAGAGAGAGGAGGAGTTTGTCCAAGACGTTTGATCTTACAAACATGATTTTAGCTGTTCGATTTGAAGAATCATGAATGAATGATGTAAAATGAGTAAAAGATGTTTGTGCATTGTAGGATAGATATTGTAACTACATTTGTAAGACTTCAAAGTAAAATTCAATGAGTTGAATCATAATTCGGAGCAAAGATGGGAAGCTTTCAGAAATAATACTTGCACGAGAGCCTCCAAGGTATATGGTGTAGGATCGAACAAGATCAAACAAAGCTAGCTGAGGGGGGTTGAATGGTAGGGAAAACCAAAATCCAAAAATCTTCGCAGAATAAAAGATTACCTCTACGGATGATCTTGATGGAACCTTGCTAACTCCGATCGCACCTACAAGTTAACATTGTAAGAAGCATCAACACATCTAAGATCACTCAAAATTTTACTAAAACGAGCCTAGCAGTCATCCAAAGATTCACCAAGTTTCATCTCAAATTTTATGTACTACTTTTTGAAAACATCTTTTCGCAACTCCTTTATATTTGAAGTTCTAGTATGAAAATCATTTAAAACTTTCCAAATCGCATTAGCAGTTGCAATATGCGAAACACAATCAAAATAAGCACGATAAATTCCATCGAGAATAACATTGTGTGCTTTGTAATTATTTTCGAAATATAATTTTAAAGTGGAGTGTTAATGCGGTCAGGAATCTCATAAGTTTATGCCAAATATCATAACCCTGAGATGTAATATAGGATTTCATGTTTTTCTTCCAATAATCAAAAACAGATCCATTAAAGGTATGATGTTTGTTTGAAAACTTTTCAACCATGACAAATAGAGATCTAAAGAATGACATTGATCGAATAGAAAATGAGGCTCCAAAGATTGACAATAAGATTTTAGATACTTTTGGAAAGCTCAGACATAATACTTGCATGAGAGCCTAACACGTATATTGTGTAGGATCAAACAAACTTACCAGAGAGGGGGTGAATGGTAGAGAAAACCAAAACCCAAAAATATTTCGTGGAATAAAAGATTACCACTACGGATGATCTTCATGGAACCTTGCTACATCCGGTCACACCACTCCCACACCACCGATCAGATCGTCGAAACTCAGAAAAACAACAGTAGATGAAAGCAAACGACATAGATTGGACGATCTCGACAACTAGTATCTACAAAGTGCACAAACAACACTTCTCTCAAAATTGTTAATCTAGAATAAAAATATATATTCTAAACTTCTAATTTACTAATTCTAACTCTCAAAAAATGCACAGCAAGGCATACCTCTCGGTACCTATTTATATCAACAAATCTACTCTTATCCTAATAGGACTCATCTTCCAATCTTCTAATCTAATACGATTTATCTAAACCAGGAAATGTGATTTTATCCCAAAAAGAACTACCCAAAACAGAGTATATCCTGTGCACGTACGCGGCTGCCATGCAGCCTTGCCGCGTGGGTAGGGGTGTAAGTGGGCTAGCCCGCGAGCCCACTTATAGGCCAATTAAATGGGTAACCTGATGGGCTACCTGTTTAATTAGCCTGTAAACGGGTTGGCGGGCCAGCCCACTTACACCCCCCTTGCACGTAGGCCAACAAGCCCACTAAACGCGCACGTACAGTGTCCATGTGTGCTACAATACCGTTGTGTTACTGTAGCTCTTTCCTTTTGTTTTCCATTTTTCTATTTCTTCATCGATCGATCAAATTTCAAACAATTTTCAGGCGCTCGCACACCTAATATGTGAAATCTGTTAGATATCCATCCTCATGTTGTGTTCGTCTACCCTGTGTAACCTTGTATACAATACATTAGCCGACATCCTCGATCGTCTGAACCTCACCTTCTCCCAAAGCCTAGTCATGATTCCGTCACCGTTGGCCGATATTGACCTCCAAGTCACTTGCACACATGGAAATAAACTAATATTTTCTGCGCATAGATATCGTAACCTAGCCGATATTGACCCACATTAATCAACACCTTAATTATTTCCAAACCTAATTATATTTATAAATCAATTCACAAGCCAATTGTTCTTTAGAAAATATTAATTATGCATATGACCTTACATATTGTGTGTGTTTATGGGCGTGATGCATTTGACTATTTTTGTTTGGCTTGACATGTTTGACCCAGCTAGGCTGATAGGCGTTACAACTTTAGTCTGCCCATCCTTTTGGGCCCTATATGCATTAGTTCCATTTTGAGCCGAGCTACCACCCAAAGAAAAAGGTAGACACGAATTAAACTAGTTGCATGGTCCACCCATTTGCGTGACCATGTCTATTTACATTTTTTTTAATTGAAATCATGCATATGTATCTTAAATATATCTACTAAATCAGTATCTATCATATCCTACTGCCTCCCTCATTTGATGTAAGCTATTTTGGCAATTTATTTGTATAGGCAAAATCTTCATGCAGCATTGCAGGCTTGCACTTGACGTGCAGAAACGACGCTATCGTGGAGTGTATCTCGCACTCTGATTATCATGAGATTTCTGCATCGTTTGTAGAGCATGCGTCCCAGCTCTCCTTCTCCCTAGCTTCTCTTATCCTTTTGAACTTCTTTGTGCAACTGCATTTTTCTAATCATTTCATGTACAGATGAGGTAGGTTGCAAGAGGCGGGGAAAAAAATCAAGTATATAGCCTCTGCACCAGATAGCATTGCATGTATTCAGCCAGGCCGTCATCGGCAGTTGGCGGTAAACATGGACATGCTAGTATTTTATTGCCAGCAAAAAAAAGTTAATGCATACAGTAAGTGTATACCCTTTTGTCTATCCACGGCTCCCACTAATGATTATCTATTTCTTTATCTTTAGTCTATGCCTCTTGTGTGATCCCTACAATTATGTCCCCCATAGCAGCAGCCGCCTCCTACTTCTCTTGCTTTGGCTCGCGTGTGTAGTTGACGACAAAATAGTCGCCCCTAACACTCTCTCTCCTTCCCAGCTCATCCACAAATCCAACGTACTGTCGTCGGCTAGAGTAGTCTATTGTACTCGCTCTTATATACTTATATACCAAGTAGGGACGAACACAGAGCGGATATGCTCAGTTTGCTTAAGAGAAAAATGTGTATGGATACAGTTTGTAACAGATAATAATCTAGATCCATATATGAATACAGACAATTTTATTTTCCTAGATACAAATATGAATATAGTATGGTTGTTTTCGATGCATACATATAACAAGCACTCTTGTACTCCAAAGCCCCTCTTCCACACTCCCACCATTGCATCTCTATAGCAATCAATTCAGTGAACCTCCTCTGGCAACTCTGCCATTTTATTTGGATGGGATACCTGTTTTCAGTTGCATTCCCATGAACGGAAGAATTTGATTAGATAAGAGACGTCTTTGGAAATAGGAGTAATACCATCTTTTCCAAGGGGCTATGACTCACACGGACATCAAACGGAAATCATTTGCATGAATGGTCAATGGAAAGAAACATGTGTAACCTCACATTACAAGATATTTTGATATTCACTAGATTCATATATATATATATATATATATATATATATATATATATATATATATATATATATATGATGTAGACAACATTGTTTCCTCCATACTATCCTGCACAGTACCTTGATCGTTTTCAATGTTCGCTCCTTGCGCAAGGCACCTAAGCTAGTTTGCTAGTCTGCCTTAATCTTTTTTGTTCACAAGCTACCCCGCGGTGGCTCTCATAGTACTGGTTATCTGGGTTGGATTTTTTATTCTGTTGTCATTATTTAACTTATATTTTTATTATAATTAAGATATTTTAAGGGATCTTTTATATTAATTTTAGAGAATCATCCTAGTACAAAATAGTATTGTTGGTACGATCTTGGTATCAGTTGGTATCAATGGAGTATTAGCTCGTACAGTCCTAGTATCAGCTAGTAATGATGCAGTATCATCACCCCATTTTTCACTTCTACTTACGATTAGAAACCAAAATTTAAACTTTTAACCTTAAATTTAGAGTTGATTTTGGGTTTTTTTTCGTCGTAATTTATTTTCAACCTTGTCTTTTAGATCGCTAAGAACATGTTTAAAAGTTCGGTGAACATGTATATTTCACAAGTTATTTTTGTTCAAAATATATAATTTGGCTTTTTTTCTTAAGAAAAAGCAACCGATCATTTGGCTTCGAAATTTAGTTAATTCCATACCTCTTGGTAAGAAAATATTTCATACGGAGTTATCAAAATTATCTGAATTATGCAAATTTCTTTAAATTTAACCAAAGTTCGTTCAAGTTTCAAATAATTATGGACCGAAATGTCAGTCGTGTTCCCCCATCCTGCTTAGCGCGCTCCATGGTCCAAACTTGGCCTAGTGGCATATTACCTGTACTTACCATCCTGGAGCAAGGAATAAGTAGGAGACGTGGCTCAATGTAGTCCATAGAAAAATAGAAAAAGGTTAAGATCTGAAATTTACTCGGTGGAGCTGCGTCTGACAGCACGGGATCCAAACCTATATTCGGACGTACTACTGAACTTACTTTTGCGAAAATTTCACAAACGTAACTTTAAATTTAAGGGCATGCATCACAAAACTACAAATTTAATATTATTTTTATAAAACTGTAGATATATGTCATTCTAACCTAAAGCTACATATTTAACATAAAATATATCGTAAAAGTATACTTTTTTAACTTAAAAAGGACTATTGGAACTATACATGTTTTTCTTTTATAGCTTCGCTACTAAACCTATAAGAAATTTGGTGTGGAAACTGTAGGTTTGTGATACAGAACGTTAAATCTACAGTGTTGCTATAATTTGATTAAAGTATCAGTGGTTTGTAAGATTTACTTGAAAATTTTGGTACAAATCATATATCAAGATCATTACCGGTTCAGGTTTAAGGGATGAACTGGTGATTATACTTGCGCCATTTTCGTTCAGAAGTTCCATTTCGCGGTTTGCAGTAGCATCACGTTGTTTAAACATGTTTGGGCTAAATGAAACAAAGGTCTGCAATATATGGTCTTATTTTATTGTTTCGTATTCTCGCGATAGCATTTAATCATTAAATTCGGTTATTGAAATGATTTGATCACCATGGGACTTCATTTATGTTTTCAATGCATACAGTGTAACAATTCAGTCATGGTTGGGTTTCAATGTCTCTATATCCCTATCCCTCTTCAGCAGTACTAGCTGAATGCCTATGTTTTATAAAGTATAAAAACATATCATGTTATTTCTAAAATAAATAGGATAAATATTTTATAAAATATATGACATCTTTTTTAATATATAGAAAATATCCATATCAATTTTAATAAATTTTATTTTCTAGATTTGATTGAATTTTAATATTACGAAATTAAAGGGGTAAATTATAAAAATACAACGGGAGTAGATGGTGGCACACCACACTAAAGGATTTTATAGTAGTAAAGATAAGTCTGCATGTGAGGTTTCATGTACTTGCATAACACCCTATCACTGTCCCTCTTCGTAAATTTCTTGGCATTCATCAATTTGGTCCACGTGTGATCTCGTTTATCTTAAACGATGTCTTCTTTCCCGTGGTGGAGCTTTTCCAATAGCCTGCAGCTATCCAAATCAAATGTTGATTATCTTACCATGCGATGCTCAAAAGCTCAATAGAGGTAGAACAAAGCGAGAGAGAATAGAATGCAATACTCCAGGCCTCTATCTTTTTACTTATGTTTATACTCATAAGAAAAAAATAAATTTTAATATTTAAATGTGAAATTTAATTTTAGGATTTTTATCTTAGTTTATTGTTTCAGCTTTGCTTCTAGATTAGTATATACATACATATACATATATATATAGCAAAACTAATATGTGCATCCCCATAGAATAAGTTATTCTATACCCCTTTCTTTATAAGACCCAAACCTACCTCCCACCTCCTTCTAAGGATCTAAAACCTCTCTCATGGCCTGGTCAAACCTCTTCCACGTCGGTCAAATCTGTCCTTTAACATTTTTCCACACCTCACATTTGTCCAGTCCCGTCTGTCAGAAAAGTACAGTAACACGAAGCCAAAAATACAGTAACATACCTTCTAAAATACAGTAACAACATCACGACGGATCTAGTTTTTTAAATAATATTTTTTAACCATGGTAGTGAAAACGGTTTTAAAAAATAATATAAAACACATGAGGTATTGCTCTCTAAAGATTGGGAATACAACCTTTTAGTTCTCCCACATGTATTAATTGTATTGTAGCAATAGTATGCCGTCACACCTCATGTTACTGCCCTTCGATCATGATGTTATTATACTTATATCATGACATTATTATAATTGTGTAGTAACAGCGCACATGTTACTGCACTTATACCGCTATGTTACTGCATAATTACAGTAACAATACTCATATTTTATACTAATATGGTGTTATTGCTACATAGAATGTATAGCATTACTATAGCTATTATCATAACATTAGTGTATACTAATACAAATCCTATAGATATTTCTTAAGATTCTAAACTTTAAACAACTTTATCTCTCACCTCATATATTAGTTTTTAAAAATGTTTCTACCGAATTGTTAGAAAAAAGTGTTTTAAAAAAGTAGATCCCTTATGGGTATGTTTCGACGTTGTTATTGTGAATTAGTTGTCATGTTACTGTATTTTTTCCTTCGTGTTACTGCAGAATTCCTGGAAAACGAGAGGTGGGCTTAGATAGACGAGAGGGGAAGCCCATAAGGGGTTGAACCACGTCGGAAACTCTTTGACCAGCCTTTAATTGAGGTGGGGATGATTTTTGGGTCTAGGAAAGAGGGGTGGGAGATAGGATGGGCCTTGGGAGGCCTTAGAAGTAAGGGGGGTGTAGAATAGTTTATATTAAGTGGTGCACGTGTATATATATATATATATATATATATATATATATATATATATATAACTACTATACAGCACTTTGAGCGCTACGTCATAAACAGCACGTGACACACCACGACCAAACCCAAACCAGACACACACCACCCACTAACAAAGCAACCACCCCACATTTTCACGTTGCAGTTAAATTTTAACTTTTTAAATTACTTACACGATGCTCCAAATAAAGTGAGTTAAGCTTTGACTCCTTTCAGTCAAATTTTAACTTACTGAAGCACGAATACAAGCCAATGAACGTGAGTTAATTTTTAACTCAAGAACACATTGCACACATATTGAGTTATTTCTTAACTGACACGCCCACCAACAAGCACGTACATCACGCTGTTATACTATGTAGTTAAAGTTTAACTTATCAAACAACACAACATATTCTAGGCATATGAGTTAATTTTTAACTAACACACTGGTAGTGGGGCTGAGTGTGTGATGAAAATTAATTTTTAACTTTGTTTCAGGGGTGGGCCATTGCAAAATAACCGTTTCACGGAAATGAATCTTCTGGATTTAGTCACATCAAAACTGAAGCAATTATCGACATGTAGATCTTTATGGGCAGTTCGTTTCCATTGCAGTTCACGACGAATACTAACATTCCCCTTTCCCGTGTCTGATTCTCAGGAGATCGCCAGTGCCGCCGCATTTGTTTGCACGACAATCTTTTTCGTTCAATCAAGGTTGTCCGACAGGTTAATAACAGTATCACCCCAACTCATTCCTTTCACCATCACATTGCTTCTGTACAAAATAGGGTTAGTTGGTAACCACATTTTTGCTATTCTAGTGTACCGCCCATGGAGGTCACCGGAAAAATACTGGCAATGGTGAAGAAGATTCGGTTTGCGGACTCGCAAAACAAGTGTGAGGTCGTGTTGTCGCAAACCGTGGCCAACGGTGGGTAGTCTTCATCAATGGAGTCTGGCGATGATGCACAGAGGAAGCCCAAACAGATAGCACACTTCGTCATCCGGCGACGGCTAAGCAGACGATGACGTAAGCACCATTTCCCTCATCTCTCCTGTTTTTTTCGAATGATTGCATTTTTTTAATCAAACACGGCATGGGGCCAGTGTAAGTTTTTTAACTCAAACATGCTGCAAGGTTTTGGACATCACTATCTTACACAACAGCAAACTTTTAACTTATCACCTACTGAGCCATGTAATTGTTGATTTGGTGCCAAGTAGCGTGTGTATCATTTATTTTTTAAAACTTAAAACATACGTTAAGCGTCGACGAAAGTATTTTTGTTTTGACCATTGATAACTTATTTTTTAACTCAACAGGTACAACATCGAATTAGATAGGTCATTTTACAAGGTACCAATCTCACGCAGACATTTTGAATGATAGTTAAAATTTAACTACACATCTAACGGTTACAAATGAACCAGTAATTAAACGAACACTTCACGTTGTCATTAGTTAATTTTTAACTTTGCAAACCTTCGTGGGGACTAAAAGTTGTGGGGGTCATCAGTTAATTTTTTAACTCCTCAACCAGTAAACGCACACATTCCTTTAATGTTGTCATCAGTTAAATTTTAACTCTAGATTGTATCGTAGTAAGCACCCCACTTATATATAAGTTATTTTTTTTTAACTCCAATAGCTTTTGTTATGGTGGTTGTGGTGGGAGGGGGTGGGTTGATGTGGAGGTTGGTTGGTTGAATATATATATATATATATACACACACTAGCACAATCCCCGTGCTTCACCACAGGGATAAAAGAATAATTACATATAAAATTCTATTAAAATACTTGTCATATATATGTGTCAAGTGTATATAATTTAATGAACCAAACTGATCTAGAAACAATCCGTATTTAAATTACTACATTGTTTTTGAAGTCTGGGATTTGGGAGCTAATTTAAGAAAATGAAATTATGATTTTTTTCCAAATTGGGGATTTTTCCAAGGACAAAAATGTATGGGAGGACAAATGAAAGAAAATACATCTAAGAGATTATCATATTTATTAATTGATAGTAGCAATATTATGAGTTAGAGTGTTATACTATTTTCTTAATGTAGTACATTGGCTACATTTAACGATGATTTTTCTCAAATTTTTTCTCGGCTTCTGCGAGCACACTTCGTGAACTAAAAAAATGGTTTGTATATAGAATTTCAACTTCTTACCTTTTTAAAATAGCTTTTAATTATATCATTTACTATATTAAATAACTATAAAAAATTAGATATTCTTTCGTCTTTCATCTAAAACTCAAAAATATCGCAACATCGACGATGGGCTTCTTGTTTACCGTATCGGTATGTACTGTTATGGGAAGCTACCACATCCGTGGAGCAATCACAATTCTCCAGAGTGATAATGGTTGACAAAGCAACATTAACCAATGAAGATTATGTTCTGCCCAATGACGGACAATATCTTTTCATTACCGATAATGGGGTAATTGTTTAGTTTTTCTGGGATAAATCCAAATGACATATTTGTAAATATAAAATAATTTACAAATAAGACTAGGGTTCTTAACTATCTAAAAGTTACGGTTGTAAAATAAACTTGTGTGAAAATCCTAAATCAACTCTAAATTTAAGATTAAAAATTCAAATTAGACATGAAAATAGTGAGGGACAATTTTGCACTGCACCTAATTTGCATGATAAATAAATCATATTAAAAAAATTACGTGGGTTGTGTATTTTTTATTTTTGAAAAATCTGCACATGGATCGTCGTGGGATTAATGCTTAGAGACTTGAGAGGGCTCTGGCAGTGCGTGTCCTCTTCGGAACCTGCAGATCGCTACGACGCCCTGCAGCAACCAAACACAAGCGGGCCAACGCCGACCTGCCCAACGACCAAGCACCAGCGCCGACTTGCAGGCCCAGCTGTAACAACCAGGCACGAGCTGGCCAACGCCGATCGACCCAACATGGGGCATGGCCCAGCAGCATAGAACCTGATGCAGGCCAACGGCCCATACAGAGGCCCACGACGTACCAAGACACAAATATCCATATTTTTTAAATAATAGTATTTACAGAATAGTATTCACATCTAACTTATACCAACAGCATAACTATATATATTACTCTGTTCATTTGACATTTTATTATTATCTAAATTTATATAAATACTAATAAATCTATCAAAAATATGTATGAACAATATATCTTAATAGATAGACGAATATATCTAACTATAGATTATAAAACATATTACCTTATGAAACATTAATATATATATATATATAATTTTTTTAATACGATGAATAAAATCGTGTATGCACGAGTCTAACGCAAAATTAAGGCCGCTGGTTTTACCATAGTTCGGTACAGAGAAGTTGTGGTTAGCCCCATTGATAACTCATCAATTAGTATCAAAGTCCATGTAATTTCCGCGCGCCCCTCCCAAAGCGATCAAGAATCTCTCTTGCTGACCACTGCAATTTGTTTAAGAGTACGTGAGGTGAGGAGGCTGCGCGCGCCCCACTGCCACACCACGTGCTCACGTAGCACTCATGTCATAAGAGCATCCGAGCAAATTATCTAAATTTGGTCATCCATATCTTTCATTTAGATGATCATCTATAATAGTTTTATCTTTTATATCTCTTTATATTTCAGCAAATTATCTATATATGGTGTCCTTCGTATCTCTTTAGAGAATGGAGAGAGAATATGTAAATATAAATTTTGTCTCGTCTATAATGAATGACATCTAAAAATAGACGATACGATAGATGTTCTGCTACAGCTTAATTTTTACTCTTAATCTTATATTTCTAGAATAAAGAATGAGACGAAGTGCTGTTAGAGAGGCTCTGACGGCATCGATCACGTCCGCCGCAGAAACCACGTCTTAATCACCTTTTTACACGACAGATAGCTTTCATGATTACCTGCAGCCTGCACGCCAAGTCGAGTTCAGCGGTAAAATTAATGATCTGATTATAAGTTAACAGCCTACTACCACTGTCCCAATAACTGTACGATAGATTTGTATATCGATCTTTCGTTTTATTTAAAAAAATTATAAAAATATAAAAAAATCAGCACATAAAATATATTTTATATTTTATCATCTATAATAAGAATGTTAATTATATTTTTAAATAAGACGGATGATTAGACATTGAACATAAAAAGTGAAAAATACATTTATTATAGGACGGACGGAGTAGTAGCTAGCTTATAGAACAAAATCTAACTAGAGTGTGACTAATAGTATCTCCAAGATAATGATCAAATAACTCACTTTACGAATTCTAGTAATTATATTGCAAAGATAACCGAAGAGAGTATTTATATGAGTTGTCATATCATATAAATGACTAAACTTTCTCACTTAATGGCCAAGTCTTGCAAATCTTCCTTCCACCAATTTGGATTGTTAACTGATGGTCCACGCTTTCTAATGAATGAATATAGAGAGTGAGTGGATATAGAGAGCCTATTGGAGTTATTGGAGTTTCTAAAATTTAGATAGTGGCAACTGACTGTTTAAGATTCGAAGAGGAAGAATGTCGTAAAAGTGTACCTCAATTTAGACATGAAATATTTTCATAAGATTTTAGCCATTCTTGTAAATGTTATAAAAGTCTCAAGACAGATCTTGCTCTACGTGCAAGCATTCATGGTTATATGTACTGGGTGCAGTACAGTTGGAGCGAGATGTTTTTTTTTTCCAAACATCCATTTCACTGTTCCAATGTCTGCCTATATATATCCCTTTTACGGCGGGATCCATCTGTTAACAGAAGAATTAAACAAACTCTAACCTAAGAATGGCTGAGTCAAACCACGAATGATTCAGAATCGGCTATAGTTTAGCTTAAACAAATTAGATTTTGTTTTTATTATTGAGATGTCAACCTTATATAATACTCATTTAATTATTTAGTTAATCCTATCTAACACTAAAGTAATAGACACTACACATACTATCCTTTTTTCTAATATTGATACGATCAAACATGACAGTGCGGAGGACCGGAGAGACAAACATAAGGATATTCGTAGGCCCCAAAGTCTAATTAAAAGAGAATGTCTTATGTCTCATGGTATAAATATGGTACAAAAATCGTGGGGTGTATAGCAGTGCTTACTAATCACCTCCCCAACCCAATGCTGCAGCAGCACACATCTACGGTTGTCTTTGCCCTCTTTGGTGCGTGCAATCGATCGATCGAGCGTACGCACGACGGTCACACAGACCGACCGACCGTCGCATGCACGAGCGTCGGGTGATCTCTTCTCGATCTCGCCCAAAATGCTCCAACTTTTTGGCGATCTACAAAATATAAACATGCAAAGGCGTGCACGGCGCACGCACGCACGGGATGACGGGATGGGGGAACGCGAGTCCGTCTCGTCGTTCGTTTTGGACCACCAGGTTGCTTGCTTGCTAGCTGCTGCTACACCGTACGTGCACGCACGTCATGGGGTAAAAAGGAAGGGAAAAAGATTTATCGGGGCCGGCCGCTTTCAGAGCACGCAGGCGCAGCTCTCTGCCATGGCCTGGCCGGCAGCGGCTAGGGTTTGGTGGTTTCTAGACGCGCGCGGCACCGTGCCTCCAAATCCACGCCCTCACTGTCCTCTAGGCATTGCGTTGCATTGGCTTTAGCAGAGGAGAATATCTTGGGGCGCTATATATGCATAATGCATGCACCTCTTGCCTTTCTCTGCAGATCGGTGCGTATGCCGTGCCCTGTGGCTTCCAATGCTAGCTCCAACCCCTCTTGTCTCTTTTGAGTGATTTTCTCTGATGCAAAGCAATATGTACGGGGCTTTGTTTCGTTTGCTATAGAAATTAGGCCACGTCTATTTCCGCTTATAATTACTGTAATCTAAATTATTAACACAAATTACTACTTTACTGTATAAGCTAAAGAATATAATAGATAGTAATGTGAGTAATTAATTTAAAGTTTTCAACCATAGTGAGTTTTTAGACACCCAATAATCTAAAATAAGCATCCTTGGTAGAGCTTTTTAGATTATAGTAATATAAGCCGTAGATTATAATAAATTGTCACAATACTCTAATTGTTTAATTTAGATTATTTTAATAATCTAGATTACAATAATCTTAAGCTAAAATAAACACAATCTTAATCGTAGAGCTACTGTTAGTTGAAGGTCTAATCTTTTGTTTATTGTAGACTTGTCTACAATGCCTATGTATATATATGTAAGCTTTTCATTCCGATGCATCCATTTCTTTGCGCACTCCAACCTTGTAATCATTTAATGGAAGGAATGATCACATTCCATACCAATGTACCTAGCTAGGCTCCCCAACCCTTACAAGAAAACCACCAGAATATGAAACCACGTTTGACACAAAAGTAGGGCTAAATTTATACATATTTCTAATCTTGGGGTCTTCTTGTGACTCATGCTTCAGGGATCGTAGCTTCTCCAACTTTAGAGATTAGCTCTAGCAACAAGAGTTGAGTTAAGATTTAGATTTTTGAGGTCAGGCGAGAGGTGGGATGGGGATAGAGAAAGGGGGAGGGGAAAAGTGAGGGGGTTTCTTGGGCTTACAGACATGGTCGTGGGAGGCAACAACATAGTAGTAGGCGATTCGTCTAGCTAGGAGACGGGGCACGTCTCGAATTATGGGGGAGTCATTGAAGATAGAGAAGATAGTGTGAAGGTGGCACTCGCTGATTCTATTTTGGCAAGGAGGTTGTAGGATACCCACTTATAGGGTATACCATGTATTGTACTTATCTATATAGGAAAGAGGGTCGCAAGTTGTAAAGAAAGATGTAAAGATAGAATATTAGGCCAGATTGGTTGGGCAAATGGTAGATCTGAATTGTATCCCTAAGTTAACATATTTGATCATAATTGAGTCGGTTTAGGCTTACACATATCAGATTATGTTTCTATCTGTTCTAACCTTGTCCCCTGGTACATAAGGGGAGGCAAGGGTCCTTCAGGGGATAGGATCTAGCAGATCATTGTTAAGCCTTTTCTAGGGTTTTAGACAATCAATCTACATACAAGCAGTAGTAGGTTATTATCTCATCTTAAGAGCTGAACTAGGTAAACAATGTTTCTTGTGCAGCATTATATTTTCGGTCTTATGTGCCACCCCATATGTTATTGTCGATACAAAACATCAATAGTTGGCACGCCAGGTAGGGGTAGCGCTTAGATCAATCTTGATGAGTATTATTACCTAATCATCGGCATTCCTGACACCTCTTTCATCTCCTACAGAAGGTCGTAGGTTCGTCATGAACTTCATTTCCACCGAGATCATTGCCGCTAGGTGGTGATCTCGTCACCATGCTGGCCACATCCATCATTGCTACTAAGTGATGATCTCATCAGCACGCTTGCCGCATCCACCATCGTCGTCGAGATCATCACCACCAACTAGTGATATCCTCGCCATGTTAGCCACATCCATCATCGCCCATTCGGTGGTGATCTCATCACCACGTCGTCCACGTCCACTGTTGTCACCGAGTGATGATCTCCTCACCATGCTGAAAACATCCATCGTCGCATGTCAGGTGGTAATCTCACCACCAAGCTGACCGCATCCTCCATCGCAGTCAAGTTGTACTCCTGTCACTAGGCTGGCCACGTCCACCATCATCGTTGGGTGATGATCTCGTCACCATGCCGGCCATTAGGGCTAAAAACTGACGGATAGTTTCCATCCACTCCAGGAAAAAACTACGGATATAATTTGGAGCGGATATTTTCTAGATAATTCTAATACGGATTCAAATACGGATAATTTCCTCAGGATACAAATACGAATAATGGTATGGCAGTTTCTGATGGATACGGATACTCCAACAGATATCCAAAGATCGTAATGAGCGGATATCCGCGAACACAAAACCAGATCAGCCCAGTCTGGCCGATCAACATATCTAAATTTTCTTTAAGTCTTTGTCCAGTTTGGTTGAGTTTTTGAGCGGGAACAATACTAAGTTTTGAAGCTCTATTTACCTATATAACCCGAGTGCTATGCTTTGTTTAGTGCTAGTCTCTAGCACTCGGGGGTTGTCGAGATATGTCTATAACACGAGGTGTTAAGTACTAATCAAGGCTTAATAATTGAGCAATGGAAAAGGACATAAAATTACTTAACTAGCTTAATAAGTTATATTACTTGGATTTTTCTCAAGTAGCTAAATATATTTTACATCAAATGCTATTTATATATATGTTTATGCTGAAAGGTCTATATTGGGATGTGCGTAATAGGGATTCATGGCCGTGAGCTTATACTCTAGTTGTATACTCCACGGAAACTTCATGGGCTTAAAATGTGCCTACTGGTGCAGTCTACTTTGACTAAGTGTATATATGTCCTTTTTGGGCAGAGCGAGCCTTTGCTTTTGCATGGTGATGGTGTAGTTTCTGCCATGTCTAGGGGAACATTGTGATTTATATGGTTAGCCTGACGGTAACATAATGCACATGATTTTTTTTAATTAGGATACCAACGATATGCCCTTAAAATGGGCCGATAGTTGTTTTTCTTTTGAAAATGCAGGTGCCGGATGGGCATATCCTAGGCACTTAAAATACTATTAACTACATGCCTGAAGATTGAGTGAGCCCGGTTTACTCCAGATTTGAATCACTCATTCTTCTACTGATTGTGCTTTAAATGCATTATCTATTTTTGGGCCTAATAATTTTTATTATCTATTTGAGATGTCATAATGCATGCAACTCTCATCTTCTAAACCAGTCGAGTTATAAGCACTCGGGAGAGAGCAGCCTGGGCTAGAACCACTCGGATTTTTGAGAACTCGGGAGAGTTTCGCTCTGGTTAGGATTACTCGGTATTTTGAGGATGCCCTCTGTTAAAGTCCTTATTAGACTATGGAATATTGGGATATGTAGTATTTCCGTGTACTATACTTATATGTACAGAAAAGGGTATTGAATTATAAAGGAAGTTGTAAAGATAGATACAAAGTTGTAACTGACTAGGTATATGACAAGGATTAGGCTTCCATGTCCTGATTTTCATAACTAGTTAAGTATGAGTTGGTTTAGGATTTGTCTTATCAGATTTGGTATTTATCTCTTGTAACCCTGTCCCCCCAATATATAAGGGGGCAGGAGGTCTCTCATGGGGCACGGTCTACACGGTCTAACAGATCATTGCTAAGCATGTTATAGAGTTTTAGTCAATCAATCTGTATAAGAGCAGGAGTAGGGTATTATCTTATCTTGAGGATCTGACCTTGGGCAACACTTGATACCAACGCACCATCATCCTTTCGGTGTCATGTGCAACCCAATATATTATTGCCGATACAAAACATTGACAGCTGGTGCGCTAGGTAGGGGCAGCGGTGAGATCAATCTCGATGAGCACGATAGCCCCAAAGCTGACATTCTTGGCGCCACTTTCATCTCCTACGTAAGGTCATAGGTTCATCATCAACTTTCTCGCTGTTGAGATCTTCGCTGTTGTTAACGCCAGAATTTGGATAATTAACGTTGGAGACTAAACCGTGATTAAAAACTGAACCAGACATGAAACATGGCAATTGGACAAAGATTAGTTGGAATACGACTCGGATACAGTTGATGGAATTTGACTCGAACGGGAGATGGAGTCCGATTGGGCCTAGGATCTTGCAGATGGATTCGGAAGTAATTAGAGTCTATGCAAATTAGTTTTATCTGCATGTTAGTGTTTGTTTAGGATTTTATCTCTAATTAGAGTCCACGTGTGTGGGATACCTATACCTGGGGTATCCGTAGACTACACGAATACTATGGTCAATAGGGTATCAGATAGCAAGGAGAATATATCTGTATGGTATCGGCTATGAGTCTGGTACGTACTGGATTGCATACCATGTACTTCAGACCCGAGCTATAACCAAACTGGGATAGATCATAGTCTTGTTAGATTAGGACTCTATCATATCTGTAGCCCCTCCCCCACTATATAAGGGGGTACGGGGCGCCCCTTGAGGGCGACAGAGATCCATCTACACAATACGATCGTCAAGCAGGAGTAAGGTATTATCTCACCACGTCGAGAGCATGAACCTGGGTAAATCGTCTCCCTCTTCATTTTAACAATCAAATTCCGAGCCCGATAGCCACCCTATAAGTTTCTTGCCGACATCAATCGTCGACAACGTGTAACAAATTAGTTATTAGATACGGATCCATATCTGGTTAGGTTAGTTATTTCCTGGGATATAAATAGGGTATCCCGTAGCTTTGTAAAGACAATAAGCAATTCAATACACACATATTCGGCAAATTGTCAACCTTTTCGATAGGAGCAAACTCTCGGTGCGAGGTTTGTCAGCTTCGCAATGTAGTTCGTGAGAGTCATCTCGTCGATCGGCTAGATAGGATTGTCTCGATTTAGTTCGATCTCCTATCTAGTAGTTCGACGAGTTTGCCTGAGGCTTGTTATTGCTTTTGGTCTGTTCTTTGTTTGAAGTAGTAATAGGTTCTTGATCATGGCCTTGCGAGTTCTTTACTCAAGCTGTTAGTACGAGCTTGACCAACTAGATTTTGCCTCGGTTTGGACCGATCAATCTTGTTGGTTGAGTTGATATTAGCAGATTGGATCGAATGCTCGTGAGATCTTATTATTGGAGTTCTAGCCAGCATTATCTTGAGTAGTTCATCGGTTTACCTGCTAAGTTCATAGATCGTCATATTCTTTACAGTTATATCGAATCCGACTGTATACTGTCTTGGTTTGGTCTGATATATGTAAGTTTGGTCCGATCTGCCTATAGAAGCTTGTCTGATCTACTGGATTTAGCAGGCGACTCAATGGATTACGCTGGTTTTATAGTTAATTACTGGTACATTGCAATATTATGTTAGTTTCATGCATGGTTATGTTTAAAACTGAACTGTTTTGGTTTAGTCTGATCTTCTAGGTTTAACATGGGCATGTATGCGATTGTTTATTATTTCTTTATGACAGTAATTAGTCTAGCAATATAGTTTTACTTTAGTTTACACGCTTAATATCTTATCGGCTGCTGACTGCATGTGCGGTAAGTATAAATCGGTCCGATCAGCTGATTGATCTTAAAATTGTCTCGGTTAAGTCTGATTTTTAAGATAAGTTCGTTGGTTGAGCTATTTAGTGATTATCCTACTTAATAATTGTGCCGACGGGGCATATTTCCACATAATATCATGAAATTCCTATAAAGCCGATTGTCTACCATATCGGCTAGGGTCCTGAAGCGATATCGGCTATCCGGCTGGTAGCGGCTTTAGGTTTAACAATTTTTCTTGTCTTTTCCATATCTTGTAAGTTACAGGATCAAACTAACTAGCACGCTTGGTTTCTAAGATTTAGTCCTGCATTGGAGCATTCTGAGAAATGACTCTGAGGCTTTCGTGTGTGACACGTCGAATCATATTTTTGACGTCAACAGCTGCCAGGTGGTGATCTCATCACCACACCGGCCACATCAATCATTGTCGTCGAGTGGTAACTCGTCACCACAGTGGCCACATCCATCACTGTCGCTAGGTGGTGACCCCGCCTTCTCTACCAAGATCATTGTCACCGAGTGGTGATCTACTTACCACGTCGGTCACATTCATCGTTGCCTGTCAGGTGGTAAATACATCACCCTGTGGCCCTGTCCTACATCATCACCAAGATTGTCGTCGCTGTGTGGTGATCTCATCACCACGCCGTCTACATCATCGCCGCCAAGGGGTGATATCGTCGTCATGTCGGCTAGATCCTCCATCACCGTGGAGATCTTCGCCGTCAAGTGGTGATCTTATCACCACGCTGACCACATCGATCATTGTCGTTGAGTGCGGACCTCATCACCACGCTGGCCACATCCATCACCGTTGTCGAGTGATGATCCCACCTCCGCCACACCAAGGTCGTCGTCATCGCCGAGTGGTGATCTACTCACCGCACCAACCACATCATCGTCGTCAAGTGGTCATCTTATCACTATACTGACTGCCTCCCCAATCATAGTTTTTTTTGATATAGTCTTTAGCAGACTCAATGTTTAAATCGTTTCAAATTTAAGCAATGAGTCAGGGGCTACACCTAATAGGTGCATCTATTCGATGCACCTAGTTTTTTCTTTTCTTCGGAGCCCTACATAGCCTCTACAATCGTACTAGAGCATGAACTCGGGACATGTCTGTCATGCAGTGTGAAGATTTTCCTAATGAACTAGACTCTAAATGGGTGATTTGAGCAGCTATGTATGACTCCAGGGGCTGCCGTGCTATGCCCAGATATAGGATATATAGTGTACTGTACTTATCTATATTGGAAAGGGGGTCCCAAGTTGTAAAGAAAGATGGAAAGATAGAATATTAGGTTGGATCGGTTGGGCATATGGTAAGATCTGAATTCTATCCCTAAATTACCATATCTGATTGTATCTGAGTCGGTTTAGACTTAGTCATATCAAATTAGGTCTCTATCGCTTGTAATCCTGGTAAATGAGGGGACATGGTCTAACATGCCATTGCTATAAGCATGTTATAGGCTTTTAGACAATCAATCTACATACAAGCAGGAGCAGAGTATTATCTCATCATAAGAGTCCGAACTTGGGTCACCCCTTTTCCTTGCGCATCATTGTATTTTCAGTCTCATGTACCATCCAATATATTTATCACCTATACAAAACATTGATATATAGAGATAATATGAGAGGGGGGGGGGGGGGGAGAAGAGGCTAGCGGGGGCACATTGTTCGCACCATAGCATATTCTATCATTGGCGAGGAGAAGGGGAGGGGAGTTAAATTATAAGGTTAGTGTGTATGAATACAAAAGTAGATCCAATGGTCCATAATTCAAAAAATATGGGGTGAGATTTTTTTTCACATGTTGTATTGGCATTCCCAAAAACACAATCAACAACTCATACATCCGTAGCACAAAGGGTCCCAAAAAGCCTTTATTTTTAACCTATTCTCACCATGGAGTTATAGTTCGTGGTTTCTAACAGGGACACACTATCTAAAGTTGTTTCAATAGATGAATGAAACAAATACCTCCAATGCACACGTTCATTTGTGGTTTCACATGAAAGCCAACATTAAATTATTGAAGATGTGAAATGTTTATGTCGCAATGGGGTTTTATTTCCCATTTGAAGGGATGCAATGAAACAATTCACATATAGTTGGTTTTTATTCTGTTTCCAAGGCATAAGTATGTATACCAGTTTTCATCAGATGGAGCCCAATCCTCTCTCTTCATATATTTCTTGACATATTACAAATTTAGCGTATGTGAAATCATTTTTAATGGGCTTTAAACTCTAATATTACTTAAAGTATGATTGGACTTAGCTTATCTTATTCATACCAACAGAAAGCTAAAAAGACTAGAATAACCTTTAAGGAAAATTTTCAAGACTACAATTATAATTTTGTAAAATTAGAGATATATCATCCTGGCTCACGGCTCATTGACTCATGTGTGTCCCACCTGTTCGTGAGATACTAATGACTTATCCCCAACTTTGTAAAATTATAATAACACTGTTTAAATTTAACCTTTAGTATACGTCAACATGTTTGCCCCACATTTTAGCACACTATAACGCAATATTTTGTCCAGCACTATATTAAACTTCAAATTACATATTTCTTGCTTCAAATTAAAGATGAAAGCTTTATGATACAAATGAGTTGGCTCCAAGATGAAGTCTTTTTTGGGTAGACGGAGTAATGCATGTACTGATGTACCATGTTTACCGATATGTTTAAGGTGACAATTGCATGGTCCAACTGTCCAAATACTCCAGATTCTAAGAATATATAATCATAGAATCTCATAGATTAAAAAATAAACAAAAATCTTCAAGTTGTTAAACCCAGGTCGAACATAGACTCTCACTGGCTACTTTGCATAATCTTGAGCTCTTCAAATAGGGTCTAAGGCAAACAATAATGTCACAAAAAACTGAATCACTCCAATCCTCTAGCCCATGGGTGATGGATGTTACGTACCAGTAACCATGTCATGTTGTGTAGTCATAGGAGCCGCGTCTAGCTAGACCACTAGGCGGTCTAAACGGTATTTGAAATTTCTCGAACATTATCGTCTTGCTGATAACATTTCCAAAAACTAATATAAAAATAATACCTGTACTGATTATTTTTATTTCCAAAATTTAATTTTTGTAATTAGCATAAACGTAATATAGAAGTTACCACTAAATAGTTAAATTCATAAATATAGAAACTCTCAGGGTATTTCTATACAAACCAAAAAATAATACTACTTCTGACCATTTTGGATCGTTTTCAAACCTATATACACCCCCTCTCTCGTACACAAGTAGAAATCCTTGACTTATTTTCAATTAATCTGCAGTATGCAATATACCTTTTTTTGTTCAAGTTGGAGGACAAAAAGACACACGGGAGTTTGAATGAGATTGTCCTATAGGCTATAGCCGACGTTTGAATGAGACCGTCTTATGGCCGTATACATGTAACTTGTACGTAGGACAAGAATGAAATACGGGCACAACATGGAAAAAGTAGCCCGAGCAATAATTAGTAGTCAACCCCAGTGTTGTGACGACCAAGCAGCACACTTTTGGGAGCAAAAGAGCGCATTATTAGGTGTTGCATGTCGTTGTTCTTACCATCATTGCACCATATAACTTGCCAACCATCATGGAAGCAAACTCATGCCCATCTTTGCATGCATGCATGCTCGCATGTAGTACCAAGTTTCAAGTTCTTGCACCAGAGGAGAGAGAGAAAGAGAGCTACAACTAGGAGGATCATCGCCAGGAACAAAAAAGGATTACATGATCTAGTTTAATCAAACAGAAGCAAATTAACTCCAAACCAGACCGCTCAACAGCTTAAACATAGCTTGGGAGAAAAAAAAAGAGAGCTAATAGGTGAACTCTCAAGAGATCATGCATGTTCATTTCTTTGGTAGGATTTTTCTTGATGATGGAGATGATGCACGTACTTGAGTATTGGTCATGCATGCCGATTTCTTGGTAGGATATGGCTACTCCAAGAACGTCTCCATTAGGTCTGAGTAGACGCCGCCCTCGTGTGGGCCCCTGTACTCCATTCCTTGCTGCTGCGGCGGCGCCGGCGCCGTCGAGGCCGACACGGACGGCGAGGTCGACGTCGACGAGCTCATCCTAGCCGGCAACGTGAAGCTCCTCTTGAACTTGGAGCTCTGTGCGTTCTCCATCCTCCTCGCCTTGCTCGAGTGGCTCTCCAGGCTCAGGTACTCCTCCACGTTCTCGGCGCCACCGTGCGCGTCCTGCGCCGTCGTCGTCTTGTGCTGCCCGTCATCAGCGCCGCCGGCGCCGGCGCCGCCGCCGAACAGGAGCTTCGCGTCGTCCGTGCGGCCGGTGAGCGCGGTGAAGAACGACAGCCCGTTGGGCCATTTGAGGTCGCCTTCGGGGGCCTCACCGCCGCCGGGCGCCATCGGCTGCTGCTGGTGGTGCTCGTCCATGTGCGGCTGCTTGGCGGCGTGGTGACCCGCCGGCGGGAGGTGGAACATGTGGCTCTCGTCCTTGTTTCCGCCGCCCGGGAACGGCGGCATCGGCCTGGACGGGTGGAACGCGGCCGGTCCAGGCGGGAAGAGCGGCGACGCGGCGGCGGCGGCTGTGGGCGGGAGCTGCGGCTGCCCCGGCCAGTTGAACAGCTGCGGCGGCGCACGCGCGGCCTGCGGCGGCTGCTGCTTGAGCGGGAACGACGGCGACGGCGAGGTCCCCCGCGACGAGGAGAAGAGCTGGGAGAGGAAGAAGCCCGACTGGTAGCCGAGCGACTCGAACATGTGTCGCATCCGCAGCACGAAGTGCAGATCCTCGGGTATCTGCGCACAGTTTCAGTAATCCAGTGAATTAAGCTCAAAAAAAAAAAAGAAAGAAACGGGCCTAAATGCCCAAACGTCCACGTCGGCGTCTTGGACCAAAACGACAAAAACAGGTCAAGCAAGCAGCACAGCTGTACTCACAATCTTGCAAGAGCCCAGCTGAAGAAGGCCATGGCCAGCTTGGATCACAGCTATGGTCTACAAAACCAAAAATTAAGGTAAAAGTTTAGGATCATCACCAACTAATACCAATCAGAAGCTAACACAAGTAGTAAAAGAGAGGAACAGTGAATGCATGCCTGGATGCCAGAGGCGAACTGATCAGTCCATTCGGGAGGAAGCTGCAAAAGCGGAAAAGAGAGAGATGGAATTGGTGAAGAGAGCACATAGGAATAAAGGCTTAGCCGTGACAGTGATCTCAGCGTTAATTCTAGGTGATATCCTGTGAGGTACTGAGGTGCAGCAGGAGCAGCTCTCAGAGGAGGGCATCCAATTCCTCTCTTCTTTTTGTGGGGAGCAGAGCAGACTAGTAGCAGATTTGATGCAAAGGCTGAGAACTCCCCAGAGACATGTCGATCTCCTCCACCTCTTTCACTGTTTCTCTTGTTCTTTGCTTTTTTTTCTCATTCATACTTGCAGTAAAAAAACATGAAACCTACCACTGTTGTCGTGGCAGTGTGCTGAGCTTGTTTTTGCAAGTGATTAATGTGCCGTGTACCAGTGCAAGTAACCCCAAAAGCAGGGTGGCAGAGACTGAAGAAAGAGAAAGGAGGGGGAGGAAGCTTGGGGTGCAGTGCAGTAAGATGATGATGATGATGGTACATACGGCATCAAAAGAGCTCTGCCAGTAGTTGGCGATGTTGGGCTCGCATTCAGAAGGTTCCTTGAAGACCCATTTGTGACATTTATCGGACGCCACCTTTCCCATCAGCCTGCAGCACCCGTCCAAATCAAAATCATCGTCTTAGCACATCACGCTCCAAAGCTCAGTAGCAGTACAGTATACAGCAAAGTGAAAGAGACCGCGCAACGCAATTACCCAAACTAAATACTCTCTGTTCAAATAGAAGCATGGTTTAATTCTTATATTAAAAATTAAACATTTTTCTGCTCATAAACTTAATTTGAGCCAAACAATCTATAAATAACCAATACTATTATAATGTTAGGACGGACGAAGGCTGCACTACATCAGACCAAAAGCTAATTAGGAGCTGTTTTACTAGTACCACCGTGCTAACTAAAGTCATCAACACGGTCACAGAGACGTACAGATCGACGCAGAATCACAAGAAAGGCGCAGAGCAAAAAGAAAAAAAAAGAATATATCAGTAGTTTCCAGCTGCCCTGAGCCCAATTTTGACCACTCTTATTGTGCTAATGCGGCTGCTGCTGTGTAGCCATTTGGTTGTGCGCGTAGCAGAGAGTGTTGTTAATCCGCAGACAAACCCCGCAATTAACCCACTGACGCGCCGGGATTTGTTTACGCGCTACGAGGCACCGCCCCCCCACACCCCAACGAACGTGCGCACGTGACAGCCCAGCCCTCTCCCCCCTAAAGCCACGGCTTAAGTGGCTGTTAATTTTAGTTTACCCAGGCATAATGACTGCATCAACCACCACCACCACGCGTGATGCCGCCGCCGCCGCCATCGTCGTCAAAACCAGGCTCCATCTCCATCTCCATCTCCCATCCAAAGCTCAAACCCTAGCTGGTAGCTAGCTAGGTTAATTAGTTCCAAGAGAGTGTCACGATTAAACCCAAAAGCAAATTATAACATGCAAGAGAACGGTGGTAGATGAATACTACAGTAGTACAGAACAAATTTAAAGTGAAAAGATGGAAAAAAAAAAGGCAAACGCCCATCCCATCGACCTCCATCCCCTTTCATCCTCTCTCTCTGGTCGTACTACTGGTGTACTACTGGGTTAGACCAAAATGGAGTTGCACTTGCACACACACTAATTAATCAAGAGTCCAAGACGAGGCAGAAATCATGGGGGGAACGAACTATTAGCATTCAATCACGCAGGGAGCTCGCTCGCGTCCTAGTCGAAGAACAGCGAGCGAGAGAGAAAAAAATTCGCAGCTGCGATGCGAGGCAAGTCAGACGTCGTCGAAGGAAAACGTCGGAACTGCACACGATTACTGCACCTACCCAGCACCCACCCTTCTCCGTAGTTGTAGAGCTGGATGGACATCTTGCTGAACGCCTTCCGCACCGGGTCCTCGCCGTCGATGTCCTCCAGGCACTCCGCCACCCTCGGCCGGCAGAACCCGTCCTCCCACATCAGCATCCTGCGCCCGCCCCCGGCTCAGTTAATCACCGGCGAGCAATCATCCATCAAGAGAGAAGCTAGGCAGTAGTTGATGGAAACTCACAGGCTGCCGTTGTCGTCGCCGACCTTGCACCCGTTGCCGCCGCGGCACCGCCTGGGAGGAGGAGGAAGAAGAAGAAGAAGAAGAGGAGGAGGATTAATTAGTCGGTAGCGAGGGTGGGAGAGGAGGCGGAGATTCGATCGAGGACGTACGGGCGAGGACGGATGGTCCAGAAGACGGAGTAGGTCCAGTCGGAGTTGAGGCAGACGTTGCGGAGGGCCTCGTGGAGCGCCATCATCCCGGCGGCTTCTTTGCTCCGCGCGTGATCTCCTCCTCCTCCCCCGCCTGCCGCCCCGGAGCCCACCATTTCCACCGGCCTCTTCCTTTCCTTTCCTTTCCACCGCCTCCCCTCACTGCTCGCTCTCTCACACTCTTGCTAGCTTAACTACTTCCTAGCTAGCTACCTAGCTAGTAAAAACTGGCCGGCCGCTCGTCAGAGCTGAGGGGCTACGTCCAGCTAGCCGGCTGGCTGGTCGCTCGAGCTCTTTTTGATCGTTTCTTTGGAGGCTTTCTCTCTATCTCTCTCTCCTCTCGCTCTCTGGGGATCGTTTCTGAGAGTGAGGCTGAGCTGAGCTCGCTCTCACCTTCTCCCTCTCTCACTTTCTTCCTCTCCTGCTGCTCTAGTTGCTGTTTTTAACTTGGGCACGGGGGAGGGTAACCGAAAGGCGACGGGCCCTCGGTGCGTTAGCTGCGGAGGACGACTGGAAGCGTGTTGTTTGACTATATATATTTTTCCTTTTCCAGATTCAGATTTATAGTATATGATGCGGATGAGTTTGGGACTTTGTGTTCACTGGAGGGTATATATGTGTTGGAAAAGAAGTACGAGTACTTGTTTGTAAATAGCGGATGGACTTTGCCGTTGTACAAGCTGTGCACAGGCATTTGCCCTATGTGTATTAATGCAAAAGTTTTACTGGAATCTGCTAACTAAGTGAAGTGAAAAGCTTGGCGTTGACTATTGCTGGAACTAGAATTTGGTCCTGCATGCCTCGGACTGAGTTGGCCGCGTTCGGCTGGGGTATAAAATCTCACGTGGAGAATGTACTAATAAATTGTTACATAATTAATTAATTATAAAAATAAAAGGTAGATTAATACAATGTTTAAAACAACTTTTCTATAGAAAATTTTCGCAAAAAACACCGTTTAGTAGTTCGGGAGACGTGCGCGCAAAAAATGGGGAAATCTGTATGGATAAATAGAACGAGGTGCCGAAATGTAGCCTTAGTGTGTCCTTCGCCATGCCCGTAATTTTAACAATAAATTATTAAGAAATTTTCCAGGGTTTGCGAGAGACCTAGAGGTATAGAAAGATGGTGCGACATAAGCCCTTGAAGGTAACAAAAGAAAAAAAATAATCGACGATAAATATAATGATATTAGAATGATAAATATATTTTATGTATATATTATCTACATATGAAAGTATTTAGTTGTATTGTCCTTATTAGGTTGGTTGCGTGCGTTCATGCGTTCAATCTGTACTGAAGGTATTCATCGTATCGTCTTGTTTATGTGGTAGATATTGAAAGAAGGGGTGCCGGAGAAAGGTGCGCAGCACTGTCTTATGCGGTGCTAGGAGAAAGAGGCAGGGACATAGATTGGTTCAGTCGTGGAGTTTCTATTTTGGTTGATTACGCAAATCTCTCTCTTTGGTCTCGGTTGCTTGCCATTGGAATTTGTCTGGGTTGCTTGCCATTGGAATTTGTTGGGTATGTAAATCTTCCCATCTTATTTGTTCATTGGTTCTTTAATTGCACAACGACGTCTTGCACGACACAACCAACAACTACTTTCTTAAGTCGGATGAATTATTGTTTGTATGTTAACATTTGTTCAGTTTGAAATAATGTATATACATCTATTGGAGGATCTGATGTTTGTATGTGCACACACCACTAAAAAGGATTGCATTATTTATGAAGTATTATTTTATATTACAATGTTGTATTATTTGATCACACCTTGAGGTATTTGTTGAGTGAGTCGAGTTGTACAACTTTTTTGTGATAATGTGATGAGTGCAAATATAATAAGTTTAGTTAAATTCTTCTCGATTTATAAAAATTTCAGTGTTTGAGTAACGTGAATGTCCCTTTTTTTTGTAGTAATCATCTACCTTATGAGTAAAGTAAATCTATATTGTTAGCGTATAGTACAGGATAATTGTTTTATTAGCGTATAACGTTATGGTTTAATTGTTTGATGTCTGTTAATTGGACAAGGTGGTTTTATTTTCTTATACAAAACTTAATTTTGTGGAGTCAACAATGAAAGGCCAATTATTTTATAGATTGTTATTTGTAGGGAATAAGTTACGATATTCGTTTGAGTATCTGGTAGAGTATAGATAGAGAAGACATTCAATAGTGAGAACGAAGGATTTCACTTCTACAAAAAGAATGAATGGGATAAAGTGTTTAGCATAAGAAAATGTTATGCTGAAACAAGGAGTGTTAAAAAAGAGTTCACACAGAGAGTTGTAGTTTGCAGGCGACAGAGATTTCGGGAATAAAAGCATTTAAATAGAGAGAACATGAAAAGAAAGACAAGGAACATCACTCGTTTTGGTTGTATGGCTAAGATGGTAATAGAGGTTAACATAGACATGGGGTTATAGTTTACCAATGACTTTGCTCATGAACACAATCATTTGTCAACGGCTCTTGATCAGGCATACTTCCTCATACTAATAGGGTTATTAGCAATGCGCACAAGAAGAAAATACTTTATATGGAGATTGCAGGAGTAAGCAAGCACCATATCATGAATATTATGGAAAACCAATATGGTGGATATGAAATGTTGGTTTTAGAGACACCGATCTATACAACTATTGTCAATAATATTGATACAATACTAGATGGAGATGCCAAAACTATGTGGCGATGCCTAAGAGCATCTCCAACGGCATAGCCAAATGGCTAGCCAAGCTAAAATTTGGTAATTTTAGCCAAAATATCCACTCCAACAGACTTGCTAATCGGATGGCTTCGGCTCAGCAAACTGGCCTCCTCATTTGCCAAAATTGGCTAGCCAAACCAGAGTTGCTATTTATGGGCCCCATTCGTGGGGCCCACACCCCACCTCACCATACCTCCTCTCAGCAACCCCCAACCAGCTGCCGCTTGGCCAGGCCGACGCCACCGCTGCCGTCCAGCCAAGCTCCCCCGGGCACGCCAGGCGTAGCCGTCCAGGAAGAAGATGCAAACGCCGGAGACGAGGGCAGCAGCCGTCGCCACCGGAGGTCGTCGACGTCACCGCCGCTCCTGAGCAGCCGTGGCGGTCATCATCGTCTCCATCTCGAGCCGCTCCGGTGTCGTGCCGCCCGCGTCGGCGCCGCGCCGTGCGCGCCAGGCTGGCCCACTTGGTTTGGCTCCCGCGTTGCCCATGCCGGGCCACCTGCTCCGCTCTGATGCCATGCCTCCCGCGCCTGCACCGCGGCGGCGCGGCGTCGCCTCCCGCGCCGGCCTGCCCTGCCTGCTCCGGCTCTGGCAACGCGCCTCCTGTGCCGCGCCGCCCGCTCCGGTGGCATCTGCCTTAGCCACCACCTGCCGCTCGAACGAAGAAAAGCAAAGAGAAAGAGAAATAGAAAGAGAGATAAAGAGAAAAAGAAAGAGGGAGAGAGAGATTGAGGGAGAGGAAGAGAAAAAGAAAGAGAAGAGGATGACATGTGGGGCCCAGCTGTCATAGACTCTTAGTAGAGAGGGTGGATGGATAGATTGTTGGAATAAAAAACGAATTTGAGTGGCCAAATAAAATAGAAAGTGGCCAAATATGCATTTCGAGAGTCCAATTTGGGCTCTCTGTTGGAGATGCTCTAAGAGACAATGAGGATGAAAATATTGATTTCTCTTTTTAGATTTGAGGTGGATAAGGACCGACACCTAAAGCGATTATTTTGTGCAGATAGTCAGTCTTGTCTTGATTACGAAGCATTTAGAGATGTGGATGTATTTCACAGTATATATAGGATCAGCAAATATAAATTGCCATTTATTTTATTTGTTGGCTTGAATCACCATTGGACCACAGTTGTGTTTAGATGTGGGATAATTTACCCACTTCGATACATTACAAATTATAATGGTACCTGGAATGTATATGCTATTTTTAAATTAGCGTAGATAGAAGTCTTTCCTTCCATCAATTGAAGATAAAATGCTCATCTATTGCATTTTACTTCCGGATAATTATATGAATTACTTCCGGATGAAATTCACATCCAGTCTTTTCTATTAATACTTAGTTTAACTTATACTCATCTATTGCATATATGTAGTGACATCCAACTCAGCAATGTACATGCTAGATGTACTGACGCACAAATCACTGTAGTGTATACTCCAAGGAAAAAATGACTAAAAGGACAACAAAGAAGAAGGTTTCACGTCTACGTTGGAACACATTTTTGTTTTATGTACACCCTCATTAGAACTATTGTGCTTACGTATTGGTTGAATACTCATGTTATAATTATTGTGCTTATGTACTGGTTTGTAATATGAAAAGCTAACCGTCTTTTTGTTATACATATCCAATATGTGTTAATTTCAGTCACATTTGTGGAATGTATTCACCAAGCCAGGTAGGGTTTGGTTGAAGAGTCAAATGGCACAAAAGATAAAATGGGCACAAGAATATGATGAGGGTGGTGATAGGTATGGGATGATGACGACGAATGTTGTTGAGGTGATGAATAATGTCTTAGGTGGGATTTGAGCAATACCTGTGTCAGCTAAAGTCAGGGGCTGACCACTGAGCGATGAGGTCATCACTCCTTCCAGTACACACAATACACCTCCGTTGGATATTCAAGGTCCAATTACTAGATTTCGCACACGACAATTCAATTTAGAGATGAGCTCGTTCCTATGTTCTTCTTTGTATGATTTAGAGAATAAATTGCTACCTAATGATTGTATTATGATTAGGAACCATGGAAAGGATATGGAGACATTTAGAGAGATGCTTAGAGGTGTGGAGGATCATGAAGGACATTCAAGTCAAGGGGGAGACCCAAACCAGTTTGACTTCGACCACGGTTCGGAGTCCAGGACTAGTCTGCACTAAAAAAGACGCCCAGGTCGCATACATGCTCAGATTGGGGCGTTCTTTATATAGATGGAGAGCTAAGAAGATAACCTTTCCAATGGATCTGGTCCCACGTCCAAATTCATTCTGAGTCAACAAGAATCGATCGAACAAGTTGGAGTCCAGAATCTGTTTCGGTGCTACGTCACCATCTTTGAGCCTTTTGGGACATGTATCATGTCCGAGCCCATTAGGGACGCGTCCAGGGGGTCCTGCATGACTCTAACCTTTATATATCAGTAGTCGTTGCCTAGGTTAGGGTTGGGTTTTGCTTGTATTATTTCTTGTCAAGAACACTTCCGTCGGTAGATCGGTTTGTAAGACCCCAACTCGTGAGTTTAATCATTCATCTGCAATTATGGTTGCTTTCTTTCTTGTTCTTGTTTGTGTTCTTTAATTGGCAAACAGGGATTAGCCTTCTCAGTGAGGCCATCTGTGTTCCGGCATGGTGGTAACCAGAGGTGACATGGTGCTACGATTGCGGGGCTCAAGAAGCCGCATCAGAACCTTTCGAAAGATCGGGAAACCTAGTCCACATCAGTTGGTATCAGGGCTCAAGGTTCACCGTCAGGTTCACTCAGTATCTTTACCCTAGCATAAGTTTTTTTTTTTGCCTTTGTCCTAGAGTATACAGAAAAGCGAAAAAAAGTCAATAGTCTTTCCTTAACCTAGATCGTGTTTAGCCTTTGCATAATTCAATTTCAGAGCTTATAGAGTTGAGTTTGTGTCCTAGTCGAGTTTTTGATCGCTGGTTTAGTTTCACATTTTTTTGTTCTAGATCTATCTGTCGTGTTCCGCGAGAGCCTGCCTTGAAAGATCGAGTTCTACTCAGTTTCAGATTGCTAGCCGCCATGTGTTAATAACCCGCTTTCGCAAGCCTGATTAGATAGGTCACAAGCCGCCTTGTGTTAATCGCCCTGCTTCCGCTAACCCCCTTGTTAGCTGCTTGCTAAACCTACTTGCAAACTGTCCGTGAATCCAAGTTACCAAGCCGCAAAACCCTAATTTGCGCCCTTTCGGTAAAACAGCTCTAAGTTTTACATACGAACTCTGATTTGGACGTTTTTGCACTTTTCGGACATTTAGAGAAAATTTCGCATTCGTTTCTCCCCGTCTTTGCGAAATTCAGCTTGGAAGCTTGAGTTTTTGCCCTCGGAAGTGTCACGCCCTGAGTTTATCCCAAGCCTAAATATGTAAAAGAAATCCGTAAATAACAATTGGCTTAATTAACTCATGAAAAATCCCTCTAAAAGAACCTAATTTAATTAAATCGAGGCTCGCAAATCGACTAACTGGATTTAAATTCAAATTGCAGAAGTATAAAATTTGGCCAAACAAATTAATTTAAAATTCAGCAAAAGTGGGGCTTTCCTTTTTCCCTCCTTTTTCCTTTTTTTCTCTTCCTTCTCAAATTGGGCCCAAGTCCAATTTTCCTCCTCTCTCTTTTCTTTTTCCTTTTTCTTTTTCCCCTCCTCCTTCCCAGGCCGGCCCAGCCGAGCCAGCCCACCTCTCCCTCCAGGCTGGCCCAGCCGAGCCGGCCTCTCCCGCGCGAGCCGCCTCCCTCCCGAGCCGCCGCTCGGCCCAGCTGCCCCGAGCCGCCAGCCCAGCTTCGCCAGTCCACGCCCGCGCCGCGGCGAAGTCCGCCTCGCGTCCTTCCTCCCTTGCGCCACTGACAGGCGGGCCCCGCCTGTCAGCGACCGAACCCGGGCGCCGACCGAGTCCTCCTCCGCCCCGACTCTTCCGGACGCCGCGCCGCCGTCGCAACGGCCGCCACCGAGTCCGCCGTGTCGCTGACTCGGTCTCCAACTACCTCGCCGCCCTAGCCGGCCATCCTCCCCTATAAAATCCCCGCCGCCTCGCGCCGCCGCTCAATTTTTCCTCCACCCGCTCGAGCCGCCGCCGCGCTACCCTGTCGCCGCCGCCGTTCGATTTCGCTGTCGGACGCCGATTCCCGCCGTCCCGCCGGGTCGCCGCCTCCGCCTCGACCTCGCCGACCCTTCGCCGACCTTCACCGCCGCTGGTGGGCGTCCCAGCGCCCTCGCCGTCCCTTCATCCTCTCCACCGCCGCGCCCCATCGCTCCGCCGCCGTCGGCCGGTCTCGCCACCGAACGTCGCAAGCTGCCGCTCGTCCGCGTCTCCACCTCCGCCTCATCCTCTTCGACTTGCTGCCGCTCTTCGCCGCCGCTGCCGACCTCCCCGTGCCGTCGGCAAGCGCCAGGAGCCACGCACCGCCGCCGCCAGGTCGCCGCCCGACGTCGTCGCCGTCACACCGTCGTCTTGCCGCCCCCGCTTTCCCGCACCACCGCCCCGCTGCATCCCACTCCTCTTCCTCCGTGCGCACGCCGCCCGGCCGTCGCCGCCGTCGCCGCGATGCGCCGTCACCGCCTCCCCGCCCTACGCGCGGTAGCCGCCACCTATAGATCCCCCTCTCCCTCGCGCCGCCGACGCCGCTCCGCAGCGCCGCTGCGCCACCGTCGCCTGGCGCCGATCGATCTCGTCGCATCGGCCGTCGTCGCCGCGCCACCCCGGTGAGCCCGCTCTCCTCCCTTCCTCTGTTTCTTCGTGCCACCGCGAGCGCGCGCCGCCGCTCGCCGTCGGCCGACGTCCTCCGCCGCCACCCGATCCTGCCACTCGTCGCCGCTCCGAGCCGCACAACCCCGTCGCCGTCTCCGCCTCCTCCACGCCGACTCGTCGTCACCGTTCTTGTCGCCGTCCCTTCGCCCGTCACCACCTTCTCCTTCGCCGCCGGCCGTCACCACTTCTCCTCGGCCCTCGCCGGACCCCGCCGCCGTCGCTGGTTGCCGACCGCCGCCGCTCAGCCGCCCTCTCCCTCCTCCGCTCCTGCCGAAGCCGAGTACGCCGTCTCCGCCGCGCCCTCGCGCCGCTCGCCGCCAGCCGCGCTCTCCTCCCCCTCTCTATTTCCCTCTCACTGGCCAGCGGGTCCCACCCGCCAGCCCCTCCCTCTCGGTCGGGCCCGCGTGTCAGCCGCCCACTTCCCCTCTCTCCCACCGACAGGTGGCCCCCACCTGTCAGCCGTCAGCTCCTCTCTCCTCGCTGACGTCAGCAGCCCCATTAATTGCGCAATAATTCAATTAAGGTTTTCTGTTTAGTTTAAAAACACAGATAATCTTCTAAAGTTCATAAGTAATTCATCTAGTCTTCGTTTAGGTCCATTCAAGTTTCATTAAATCCAGAAAAATGCCAAGAATCCATTAAAAATAGTTTCTTTCCCTGTTTCAGTAGTTTTAAAGCCTGTTTTGTTGGTTTTGCCTTGTTTGTCGTAGGTTTTTCCTCCGTTGAAGCGCCGTTTGTTCTCGAAGTCGTCGCCGAAGTTTTTCATGGGTCTAAGCAAGGCAAGTGGCACCCTTCTTTGATCATATTGAACCTATGTTTATAAAATTCCTCACTTTACATTCAAACATGCATTGTTTTATGCAAATCAATTTATTGTACTTATCTATTGGGCATTTACCTTTATACCCGTTGATCCCCATTTATTATTATTGTCTTCCCAGGGTTAATTTGACTAGACTTAGGGTTAGACAATGCTTAGCCATGCTTAGTTCAACTAGCTCACTAATTATCATTTAATTACTGTTACACTTTGATAGACCTTTAATGGTTATAATCATTATTAATATCCCGTTGAGGATTAACCCAACTAAAATATTGCTTATGGTGGGCTGTGGGTGCATGGTTTTGAGAGTCATGCCCATGGCAATTAAGGACCGGTTCTCAGGAAACCCTGAAGGTCTTACACGTACTAACCACAAGCCAGAATGGGCAACAGTGAGACTCGTAATCTAGCTTGTCCCTATTCGACGTACCAAGGCAAGGGTGAGCGTGATGGAGTATGGACGGGCAATCGTGGTGTAACGAAAGACTCTGCTGCTTCCGGATTCACCAAGGCACAAGAGGGGACTGCCCGACTTGGTGTAAAGGAGAGGGTGAAACCTGAAGTGCGGTGCGATTGTCTAGGGAGGGTTAGGTGAAAGGTCTTATCATGGTTTCCGTACTGAGGTATCTTGGTGATACGTTGGGGCATGGTAACATGCTTGGCAGCCATGTCTTGTGGGTAAAGTTGTACACCTCTATAGAGTAAAACTATTCGAATAGCCGTGCCCGCGGTTATTGGGCGAACCGACAGATTCACTGGGATTAGTTGAACCATTAATAACCTGATTAATCTTGGAACCAGTTTGACCCTGCGCAACGTGGTGTAACGTTGGCAGTGGTTTGGGTCTGTCGCAATGTGGTTTAACGTTGAACAGAGGGTTGACCCTGTCGCTACGTGGTGTAACGTTCGACAGTGGTTTGGGCCTGTTGCAACGTGGTGTAACGTTGGACAGTGGATGATTATTTTAAATGTTACTTTACTTTTATTTTAGTCTATTTTATCTACTGTTTTGCTAAATTACTGCAGCTTTGTGCAATTTAACCTTAGCCTATCTTTGATACCCTATTGCATTCATTATTCTCCCTCTCTTGGGTGTTACTTGTTGAGTACGGTGGTTTGTACTCAGCCTTGTTTAATTTTCCCCCACCAGCGCAAGTGCTAGAGCCTGAGTCAGAAGGTTGTTCCGAAGGTTGAAGTGAGGTTCAATCCGCCGTCGAGAATGCCTGTGGTGTGGAGCCGTCATCACCAGCTGAAGCTGAAGATTAGATGGTCTAGTCTTGTTTTCCTCTTTCCGCTGCATTTTGATAGATAAGTGTTTTTATTTGTTTTTAAGTCGTGGAACTGTGTATTGATTTGTCATAGTGTGTACTCGGGCTGATGCCTGGACCGAGATTTAATACATGCTATTGTTCAGAAATTTGGTGTAAATTTCTGGGCGTGACAGGAAGTTTGTACCACAACTTTGCACCTACTTGAGAATTTTCCATAGGCGACATCTTACATCGGTTTAGGATATAACTTTAGGAGTTTGTTATTTGTGTACTCCTGGTTGAGAAAAAGTATACAAAAAATAAAAAAAGGTGAGAAAACAATTGAAAAAATTAAAAAGAGAGAGATCGAGAAGCTGTTTACTCTTGTGGTATGCTGAGTACAACTTTCAAAGGTGTTTCCTTGTTGAGAGACTTTTGAGAGAGAGCCTGTTTCCTTTGTATCCACTCTCGCTTAATAGACTAGTTCTAGGAACGTGTCTCTTCTAGCGACTTCTACTTGTACTTAGGCCATTTATTCAACATTACTAACTGTTACTGGATTGTATACCACTCACATATAGTTGGCCTTCCTAGCTCTACATAAAGACACAGGTTCTTGATCCTTGCAATCGCTGCCTACATTCTTCATGGTATTCTTTGTTTGTTGGTAAGAACCTTATAAGAGCTTGGTAAGGAGCTCCATATTGCTGAGAGTAATTGAGAGGCACCACTACACTTGTGTAGTAGATTATTAGAGACAACCTTCACTGTTTGTTCCTGTTTTGGTGTCTACAATGGCAGGTGACGAAGGAAGTACCACTCCCATGGACTTGAATGAGTGTGTTGGTCAGGAGCAATAGTTGCTCTGGACTAATTGCAGGCAAAGATGAAAGAGATGGTTGAAAGTGCATCTAGCCTCTAAACGAAGTTTTGGATGATTAATGACAATGCTAGTCAAGCATGTGTGTGCTAATAAGTTGTGATTGCAGAGAAGATAAGGAATACATTCAATTGAAGGAATAAGCGATTAAATTCGAAGCATATGTGACCCAAAGCGAACTAATCACAGTCCGTGTAAATTAGCTTTATCTATATCTTACGGTTTGGTTAAGATTTTATATCTAATTAGAGTCGATGTGTAATAGGTTAGTTGTTTATACAGATCTATATCCGGTTAGGTTAGTTAATTTCTGGGATATAAATAGGGTATCCCAAAGCTTTGTAAAAACAACAATCAGTTCACCCAATACAACTTCAGTGCATTGCTAGCCCTTTCGATAGAGCGAGCTCTCGGTGCGAGGTTTGTCAGCTTTGCTACGTAAATTCGTCTTCGTCAACCCGTCAATCGGCTAGAACAGGATTGTCTCGATTCAATTCGATCTGCTGCCTAGTTGATCGACGGTCTATCTGAGGCTTGTTATTGCTTTGATCTACTCGTAGTTTGTAGTAGTGATAGGTTCTCGATCAACTCGCGAGTTCTTTATTCGATCTGTTAACATGAATTTATTCAATTTGATTGTCTCGGTTTAGTCCGATCAATCTAGTTGGTTGGGTTTGTCTTGTCGGATTTGATCAAGTACTCGTGAAGGCTTATCGCTGGAGTTCTAGCCAACATTATGTCGAGTAGTTCATTGATTGATTTGTTAAGCTCATTGATCTTCATGTTTCCTATGATTATATCGTGCCTAACTGCATACTATCTCGGTTTGGTCCGATCTATGTAAGCTTGGTCCGATCTGGCTATAGGAGCTTGTCGATCGGCTAAGATTAGCAAACACATTGATGGGTTACGCTGGTTTGATATTTGATTACTCATACATTGCAATATTTTACTAATTTTGTGCATGGTTATGTTTAGACCTGATAGCGTCGACATGTTTGTGTTTAGTTATCATTGTTTTGTATTAGTAATCCCCATAGCAATCTAGTTTACATCGTATTCTATGCTTAGTTTCCTATTAGCTGCTGACTGTGTGTGCTATAAGCACCAGATCGGTCCAATCGGCTGATTGATCTCGAAACTGTCTTGGTTAAGTCCAATCTTTTTAGATCAGTTAGTTGATTGAGCTGTTTGGCAATTATCCTACTCATGATTCAGCCGATCTGACATATTTTCATCTATTATCATGAAATTCCTGTAAAGCTTATCGTCTAACTCATCGGCTAGGGTCCTGAAGCAGTATCGGTTGTCTGGCCGATAGCGGTTTGGGTTTAATTGCTTTCCATATTTCATATCTTATCAGTTACAGGATCAAACTAACTGGCATGCCTAGTTTCTAGGAATTTAGATCCTGCACTGGAACGTTCTAAGAAGTGATTCTCAGGCCTTTGTGTGTGACACGCTGTAAATTATTTTCAGCGTCAACAGACGCGTGGATTATCTACATATGAAAAAGGAATGTTTAGCTATTTTGTTGACTGTACAATAGTGGTGACCATATCTGTGGTACAAGGAGTTAATGAATTTCACTGCTCAACGGTTGCATACTCCTTGGTAGCAGCGAGCTTACACTAAATTGTTGGGACTGCAATTGAGAATTTGCTATAAAATGGGCATCACTAATGGGGCAGTTGATGCTTTATCTCGTTGTGACCATGGCACTACTGTTGAACTTCATACCTTGTCAGTCTGTACTCTAGAGTCGCTAGAGGAATGATCTGAGATCAGGTGACTGCACTGTAACGACTGAATGCAGTTTTAGCCATCCATTTTGAGGATCAATGGCCACAATTGTCGCTACACTAACTCTAACAACAGTAAAATGTGCTACAGTATATTGCTGTAGTGTTTTGAACAGTGTGTGCATAGATTTTGTTCATCGGATCTCCATCCATGGTTCATAGAACCAACAGCATAAGCTACAGCCACAGTAGTGACTGCAGCTGATCCGGATCCATCTCTGCTTGGCCTCCAATGAAGTGGTTCGTTAAATCACAAGCTTGCACCACTTGTCACGAAGCCAAACCAGATAGGGTCAATGTCACGCCCAAAAGTTCTATCCTAGCCTAAATCATTTAAATAAATCACCGGAAACAATTAAGTTAGAAGCAAAACCCTAGTTAAATAATTAAATTGAAGCTTGTCAGAATATTTTAAAATATCTCGGAAGCACTCCAAATTATTAACAGGATTTAGACTAACTTCAGAGTATAAAAAGGTATAAATAAAGTATTAAAATTCAGCAATTAAAGGAGGTAAATTCCCCTCTCTTTTTCCTTTTTCTTCCTTTCTTTGTCCTCCCCTCACATCTGCTCGGCCTACTCCCTCCCTCCTTCAGTTCCTCCCACGCTCAGCTGGCCCAAATCCACAACATGGTCTACCTAGCCGGCCCTCCTCTCCCTAGGTCATCGACTGGTGGGGCCCACCGATCGGTCGTGTCTCGCACCACCCGCTGCCGGCAACCACCACCTCTGCCTTCTCCAGTAGTGTCTCACCCGCGTCCATGCCTGCCACCCGCAATCGCCACCTGACTGCTCCGCAACCGTGCACCCATGCCGCCACCTAGCCACCACCTTCCCCTCCCCCCTATAAATACCTTGTCGCCCACTGCCATCCTCCCATTCGCTCGCTCTCGCTCTCACCGTCGGTCGTCGTTCCTGCTGCCATCACCAATGGGTGGGGCCCACCTATCGGCGCCCCCACTCAGATGATGTCATCCTCCCTCCTTTATTGGGCAATAAAGTATTTAGGGCTTTTCTGTTTAGCTAGAAAACATAGACAACTTCTAAAATTCATTGAATCTCCATTTTAGTCTATTCAAATTTCAATAAATCTAGAAAATGCTAAGAATCCAATAAAAATAGTTTCTTGCTCTATTTCAGTAGTCTTATAGTCTGTTTGTGCTTCTTTTCTTTGTTTGTCGTGTAGATTCTAATCCCGCGAACGTGCCAATTTATTTGATGTCGTTGCAGAGATCCCCTAAGGTTCATAGCAAGGAAAGTGGCATCCCAACCTTGAACATATTGATCCTATATTTTTAAATTCCATGTTTTATATTCAAATATGTATTGTTTACTGTGCAATTACCTTTTGTTTATCCATCGATTACCATTTATTATTATTATTATTATTAGTTCAACTAGCTCATGGGTCTTCACTATATTAATGCTTGCGTGGGTTAATGGAATTAAAATCTTGCTTAATAGTGGAATGTGGGTACATGGTTTTGAGAGTCATATCCACGGCAATTAAGGACCGGTTCGTGGGAAACCTACGAAGTATTTTAGTGCTAACCACGAGCAAGAATGAGCAACGGTGAGATTTGTGGTACAGCTCCAAACTGTCTGACATACCCAAGCAATGATGAGCGTGATTGGGTATGGATGGGTCCTGCGACAGTCGATGCTGCTTTCGGATTCGCCTAGGGACAAGAGGGAACTGTCTGCCTTGGTGTAAAGGTAGGGGCAAAACCTGAAGTATGATGCGATTGGATATAGAGGGTTATGCTATAGGTCCTTTTAGAGTTTCTTTTGCCATCTGTCTTGGTGACGCATCGGCGCAAGACAACAGGTTGTGGGGCTATGTCTTGTGGGTCATGTAGTACACCTCTGATCAGAGTAAAACTATTCAAATAGTCGTGCCCGCGGTTATGGGCGAACTGTCAAGTTTAGTCTGATTAGTCTCAAATTTAAAAACTTGATTAAGGTTGAACATGTGTAGTTCGGTTGGTGGTTGGGCCTGTTGTAACGTGGTGTAACCACTACAAGAAATGTGTGGTTTTTTGAAGTATTTAGTGTGACAACAAGATATAATGTCACTATATCATTCGTTTTATGACATTATGTAATAGGCATTTCAATTTAATGACAATAAAAAAGCATATGTCACAACAAATGTCATGTAGGCATTGAAATGTCACCCGGTGATGAGATTTGCTATGTCATAAAGCCTATTTTGTAATGTCATAAATATATGTCAAATGTTATGTGTCACAAAATACTTAATAAATTATTATTATTTTTTGTCCATGTTGGCATCACTATTGCCACGTCAGAAGTTATTTTTTATTTTTTGTTTTAGTTATTTTAGCCTAACTTTGTTAACAACTAGAATGTTCAACCTCATGAGAAGTCAATGGGCGACATCCGCCACAATGCGGATCAAAAAAATATTTAGAACAGAAAATATGATATTTTCTGCATCAAAAAATTAAATAATAATTTAAATCTATAATTTGTACTAAAGGTTAAAAGAATTAACAAGTGAAGCAAATATGAAAATTATATTTTTCGAAAGTCAATTATGGTTGGATTTATTTTTTTGTAAATAACCAGAAATGTATAAAATGATACTATAATATAATATAATATAATATAATATAATATAATATAATATAATATAATATAATATAACATAACATAACATAATATAATATAATATAGTATAGTATAGTATAATATAATATAGTATAGTATAATGTAATATAATATAGTATAATATAGTATAATAATATAATATAATACAATATAATATAATATTTATAAAATTAATATGTCATGACCCAGAAAAATCTTAATTAAAAGTTTATTTGTTTAATATTTTCTTTAGAATAAGTACAAAATGCAAAAGCAAAGATAGGCTAAAATTTATGGAAAATTTTCAACATGAAAATAGGCAAGATAAAATTTTATTAAATACTTTGTGTGCTCATGTATTTTCTGGATTTTTTTAGGAATTATTTGAGCATGTCAAGTATTCTTAATAAATAAAATATCATTCCAGTGTTTAAATTAAATCTAAAAATATTTAAAAACTCTCCCATTTCTTTGGGCCATTTTCAGCCCAGCAACTCTCCCCCTCTCCCCTCTTTCAGCCTGGTCATTGGAGCACAACTCCGCTCCCTTCTCCTTGGTTTCAGCCCAAAGGAAGTCCATTTGTGCTCCCTCTCTTGTTTTGTTTTTTTAGTTATTGCACTATTATACGAATAACACATAAAAATAATTATCTTATATATAACATTTTATTTTATATGTAATAGACTATGTTTAAGTTGTCTATTATAGGTTTGAAGAATTTTGGAGTTGATTTACTATTTTCTATATGTTAATTGAATTTCTACATGATTATGGAAATTAATTCAAAATTGGACTACACGTGCATCTAATAAAATACCAAAAATTATACAAAAATAATTTTAGTCTCATATGTTATATTATAGCTCATGTCCTTGATATAGATGACAAATTAATTTGTCTTGGAAGTACAATTCAATTTTTTATCCCTTGATAAACACGTAAGAATTACAACAATATGTATATTTGGTCAAAAAATTATGCAAAATGACATGACAACATATTTTTGGTTCTTAAGCTTACCATAAAAAATTTAAATCATTTTAATAAAGTGAGACCATACATTATTCACAAATAGATACATTTGTCTTCACTTATAAGAAATAACATGAGAGATCTATCGATTTGTGAACAATGTATGATCCGATTTCATTAAAACCATTTAAGTTTTTTATGGCAAGCTTGTGGACAAAAATATGGTGTCATGTCAGTTTGCGTAATTTTCTGACCAAATATAGATATTACTATAAATACTAAATGATTTCAATTGAAAACGTTATCAACAACAAAGTTGTATAAATCATCAATATCTACACTTTTGTTTTGGTCATTTTGCTATATGACTCTTTCAATAATTTGAATGTGACATGAAACTATATAGATGTCACAAAACAAATTTGTGATGGTCGTTTTTTGACATTTGGATTTTCGTCAAGTAGATGCCACAAAGTTTATATTATGACATAAATTCTATGTATTATGACACAAGTACAACGTCAAAAAACCACATATCTCTTGTAGTGAACGTTGGGAGTGGATGATACGATGGTTTACTTTATTACAATTTCTGTCTATTTAAATTGCCATTTTGCTAAATATTTGTTACTTTATGCATAGTTACTTTATCCTCTTCTTGTTGTCAATTGCATTCATTTATTCTCCTCTTGTGTGCTACTTGTTGAGTACTCTAGATTGCACTCAGCCTTGGCTAATGTCCAACCAGAGCCTGAGTTGAGTCAGAAGGAGGTAACTCATAGGAGTGAAATTCGTCCTATCGTCAAGGCTGCATGTGGTGTGGTCTTGTCCCTTCGCGAGCTTGAGATTAGCTGGTTTTTTATTTTCGTTTTTCACTGCATTCGTTAGACAGTTTTGTAACACCCCACTACTACACATACTAAAGGGTGCTACTAATCTCCTCAACACAAGCAAAATATAACTATGATAATCAACCCAGCGGCTTCTATGAGGAAGGCGACGCAAAGGAGGCTCGAGGGCTTGTTAAGGAAGGCGGCTAGGGCCGCTGAAGGGGGAAAACGAAAGGCGTTTTCTGGTCTCCCCTTCGCCTGGGGGTGCTTGTGGGGGGGGGGGTGTGCCACGACGAAACAAGGGAATGAAAGGTCGCTTTGCATTGGATGCTCTTTACCCTCCCCACTATGAGGGCTCTGTTGTCTTGGGGAGCGTTGAAGCCTGCTTCTTTTCCATACTTTTCCATAAACAAAGAATGGTTTTTTGGATAAATAGTAAATCAAACAAGTGGAAGCATACACTCAGATGCTGACAGTAAAGGAAGTCTTGACCATGGGGAAAACATCACATAGAACATGAACAACAGTAAATATTTTGACTATCCAATTAAAGTGTAAAGAAGTCAATAAAGGTGACAAAACATTCTATGGTTGTTTTCTTTCTCGTGTGGTGACTATAGGTCCCTCCCACATGCTCGCGAACACATCACAACACACCTGGGTAGAAAGAAAACGAGGGGGTGAGATTGGGTAATCTCAGCAAGTGAATTATTCAACAAGCTATTGGTATGCGTTAATATTGTCATTCAAATTAAAACAAGTATATCAACACTCCCATTGTTCTTTCTCACATACTAAAATAGTAGTGCATCACATGTTGCAAAAATTTTGTTATAAATGCAAATGAATGTACATGTTATGCCATGCTCTTCCTCACCAAACCCCTTCTCGGGAAGGTACAGTGTACAGTGTTGTACCGGTAGGGTCACAATGCTGCATGACATAACTTCCAGTGCATGATATGCAATCCATGCTCAATGTATGATAAATGCATGGCTCTCAACCAATATCCTTGTTCTCATGAATAAATACATCAATTCAGTAGTCATATCGAAAACAAAATATATAGCATATATATGAGAAAGATCTAACAAGTTATGTTATCATTCTGCAATTATAAATTAGGTGGAGGCAACCAATAACAAGTTATAAGAGTAGCAACACCACTACATCCACTTGCCTTTACCAACGAAGATTGTGGGCTCTAGTTACGACCCGAAGTAGAACCACCTGTACAAGATCAAGTTTAACCACCAATACAAGAGGCAAGGCTCACAACATAAACACATACACGCTTCCTATACTGGAAACCCACCCAAAACCAAACTATAAAATAAACCGAGAATCTGCCAACAAAAGCAGCATGGCTTAACAATTTTGCATCTTTAGTTCCACATCACATAATAAGGTAAATAATATTATTTCTGAAATCGGAAGAATGATATCTACAACTTTTATTCAGTCATCATAGTTAAATTCTATCATTTAAATGTCCCAAAGATTGACACAAAACATTCAACTGCACTGATCAGGAAAACTGCACACCACCTAGTTAAAAAGGCACTAACCACAAGCCACAACATGAAAGCTCACAACTTTTGTACAGTAGATAAAGAACAACAAGATCTACAACTTTCGTAATTGTCATGTGTTCTGATTCCAACATTAATGACTTCTAAATGCCCTCTGAACTTCGACAACAAACAAAACGTTAATGACTTCATAAACTGGCAGTCACCTTCTGAAAATCATAAAGCCGAAACCGTTTGAGATAAAATCACGTCCTTTTACAGATTATAGATCTCAACGTTTTCTACAATTTTTTATAGACCATATCCCTAGGAAAAATCGTTAAGATGTTGAAAACTACTACGCAAACAGAACTGTGCAGATTGCGATCAAACCAACGCTAGGCCGCCAGAAAACTCGGTTGATCTTCAACTTTTTCGCCCCCAACACTAGATCTAAACCCTAGAACACAAGCCAAACAGTGGATATAGATCATTGTTGGAATACCTTTGTCTCCACAAGTGGCGGCAATGGAAAACAATCTTCTTCTTTCTCCCTCCCTCCCCTTTCCCTTCCCTTCCTTCTTCCTCCTCCCTCCCTTAGAGTCTCCAACAGTGTGCTGCTACGGGGAGGACGTCCAAGTGCTTGGGGATGCTGTCCAATGGATGCTAGGGGGAGGTGGGGATGCCTCCTAGTCCTAGGGCTATGGGGGAAAAGGAGTGACTCTTATTATCATAAATACATACACGCATCCTACACTCTCCAAGAACCAACCTATGCACATGCACATGAAGTAGCAAGAGCATTGATTGGGTGCCGATGATGCGATGGCTTCTGTACATCCCATGAAGAAATCACAAGAGCAAGGCAGTAGAGAGACCACTCTCTGAACTTGTTAGCACACAACTAAACAAAAGGTGTTCAAATTTTAGATTATCAAAAAGTCTTCTAAGTGGTAACACAAATGGGGTATTTATATTAGGAACAACCCTTCTAGATTGGAAAGGATGGTCTTGGGAGTTTCTGAAGTGGAGCTAGGTGAAGAGTCATCTTGAGAGACCACTTTAATCCATTCCCATGCATCTTCTCAGCTTCTGGTAGTGCTCATTAAAATGGTTATTACTCCTAGCTCGGAAGTCAAAATAACGAACCATTTGATGCGTTGGAAACTAGACTTGATAAGATTTCTATTAATGTTTCATCCACAAGCCTTCTTGATTGGTATAGACTTGCACGTGAAGTTGAAGGACTTGAAGTGTAGCCCGGAGTCTCGTGTGTATAACCTTGTGCTCCTCGGGAGACATCCCGAGGTGCCTTGGTCTAACTTGTACAAGTCTTTATGTAACTCTCCTTCGCTTGAGTGTAACTCGTGTCTACATGCGTAAACTTTATGATAATAAGAGTAGAACATTTAGACAGTAAACTATTATGATTGTTGCTGTGGACACCCCGAGTATTACTCCATCTAGTGTCCAATATGACCACCACATACTAATGGAGAAGTGAGATCCATATACGCATAAATAGCCACTCGTCTTCAATGTCTCCATGATTGCAGTTGACACCTTCTACTATAGTAATCAGAAGGCTGAGTAGTGAGCGAGAGAGATAACTATAGGATAGCTTGCCTGTTCACTCCGTCATATGCCCGTCAACCACACCAAGGCGGTGACCAGGAAACAAAGCATACCCCAGTGATTCGAACCAAAGCGGTATCCCCTATTATCTCAAGCGATCAAAACCTGTTACTCATGCTTAATTAACTAGTCCCCAGGAATGCGACTAGCCTTACACTTTCATCACAAGTAATTGGAACATCATCACAAGTGCATAAATAGAAGTAAATTACAACAAGGTACAAGATACATAATAGGATCCGAGCTCCCTACCTACACAACACATAAGATAGCAGTAGAGGTTTCCAACAAGATACAAAGGCATAAAGCAAAAACCGGTGGCGCCATAACCCCACTAGGGCAAACGGACCAGGCAAGAGCCAAGCTGCAAGAGAGAGGGACACTCACTGCCCTCGCCACCCTCAGCAGAGTAGTTACCACGCAGAAAACAAACTCAATGCCAGAATCTTCTCCTAAAATGCAGGCATCGGGTTAAGTATAAGATTGTACTCGCAAGACTTATCCAAATATATATATACATAAGGGAGAGAGAAGTATGCAAGCATTTACCTTCACCTAAGCCATCTAGGTTCATGAATTGTGTAAAGTCAATTTTATTGAGCAAATACTAATTAAAATAATTAAAGACAAGTGAGACTAGCATCATTGTAATTTCCGGACAGCAAGCATAATAATCTGAAATGAACGTACAAATGAGCCCAAATGGTGCTCATAACACCAACAATGGAACACCAAAATCCATACTAACATGGCACAACATGCCAACATAATGACACATAAACCCATCCATATTAACCCAAGTTGGATGCTAACATAACTGAGATACACATCACGTGTCATCCGTAACCGTGGATACGACTATTCGAATAGATTTATACTCTGATCAGATGTGTACAACTGGACCCGCACATAATGAACAAGGATCATGTGCTACCCACCACATAGGTGCGGTCCGCCAAGTGATTCAAGCTCATCACATGTCCTTTCTTAGCCCAACTCCAACCACCTATACCACGCCGGGGTTCCTGACGAAACAGTCACGTGTGTGTGGTGTGACCAAGGCGGGCGCGTCAAGCGTAAGGTACCCCCGGCCAACATAGACACCCATGGCCCTCCAAAGGACCATGTGCCCTCACGACTCTCTAACGTGGTATAAATGACCACAGTAGAACTAGTTCTAGGACACGCCGGTTCCCATAAATGGCTTGTGCTAAGTACGTAGGGTGCTTTAATAGATGTCAAAATGACCGAGACGGTGCTACTTGCATCAGGGGAAACCAACCTCCCATCATCGCCCTATCACCAGTCCAAGTCCAACATATTTCATCACCCATTACATAGTGTTAGTACTCATGTTTTATGCCCATTAACACAAGTTGTCCACATACCACAGTTAATAGCTTTGTCCATCCATATAGTTCGATTAGCACTAAGCATGCCTAAGCATTGATGAATAAAACAACCCTAACACTCCTATACAGTGGTGACTAGGTATAAGGTCATCAATATAACAGCGAATAAAAGCATAAATAGGATTTACCCATTCACCCAAAACCGACGTTTTAACATGTAGACAATACATGCATATATATAGCTATAGTTTTACAACCAAATTATTTATAGAGAAAGAATAGGTTCTATATGCTTAGGTGCTTGCCTTGCTACTGCAATTGGTCACTTTAAACCTCTGGATACGGTTTGTTACTATGAGACCTAGAGAGTTAAAAAGAAAAAAGAAAACTGCAGCTTGCAGCCCTTGTGCAAATGATTTGATTTGAATACTCAATGATTGAGGAATATGAGGATGGCAATTTATCTTAGCTATTGGTTTGTGAAGGCAACTTCTACAAGATGTGGGATAGATCACCAAGGGATTAAGTCAAACCTTAAATTTATAACGGGCCTAAGGACTAAGAAAATCAAAGATAGCAACTTGTTTTCCAATGGCAACTCAGAAAGGTTGCTTAAACAGTCCATGCATGCATACACTGTAAAATGCAGGTGGTGAGATGCTAAGGTTGTGAAAGTTGGAACACAAATCAACCATAGAACAAGAACAAATCGATTAAGAGAAAAATGGTGATACCAACCTGAGTGAACCAAGAGAGACGAGTTGTAGCTGTTCCTTAATCCACAATCACGCATTTTTGATCTATAGAGAGAGCAAGGGAGGCTCAATATAATGGCACACACAAGAGGGGCACCTTGGATCGAAAAGAAACACATCAAGTGGAGCAAAAACATTGTTGTTTTGCTACTGCAACCAGCAACAAACTCCACCTATTTTCTTTTCGATCTCCCTCACAAACCCCAACACCCATCACATGAACACTCAAGACAATAATTTGACTTAGCCACTGGTGAGAGCCAATCCATTGCACCATTTCAAGGACCGATCACACATAGTCGTGCAAATAAACTGCAAGAAGAGGTGAACTCACTACTACCTGAAAGATATTTTAATATTGACAACAATTACATACTACCTAAATCAAGTACTTTGCTATTACTTAGGTTTACACATTGACAACACTTGATGGGCATGGACGATGAGCTAGAAGATCAAAGTGACGATGGGTTACGTGAAGACGGCAACCGTTTACGTCATGCTGATTTTGGAGTGCACCGTGTCCATACATTTGCTCCAACTTCTAAGGAATGTGCAACCCAGCCAGCCAACTTTCTCCATTCTTAATATATATGATTGGAAATATAATGAAGTCTAGTTTCACCTCCTACAAACGGCTGATCATTTTGACTTCCCAATAAGGAGTAATGGACAAATCATTGAGGACTGCTCAAAAGCCAAACAGATGCACGAGTCTTCTCAGGAATTCACTTCTTGTGACCTTTGAGCTAGCCTATGTCTAGTAAACTTCCAAGATCTTTCATTCCTATCTAGGAGAGTTGTTCCTACTATAAATATTCCCAATGTTTTATCATTTGAAAGACTTTTGACATTGAGATAATAGAAATCTTTGTTCAGCTGTGTGCTAACAAATTCTGGGAGATCTCTACCCCTTTGCTCTTATGATTTCCTTGTGAGATTACAGAAGCACTGTTTGACACCCCCAATTGGTGCTCCTGGTCCCTTTGAGGAGTTTTTCTCGATTGATTCCAAGTTGTATTGTTTGGTAACATAGAGTATGGTTAGGCGAACCCTCGATTCAGGTTGCCAGGATAGAGACGGTGGTTGGCTTCAAGTACGATCTTGGCTGCACTATTATCTTGGCTGCTTGCAGCTAGTTATCTTGGTCTCTTTGAGGCTAGCTATCGGTTCTTGATCACCCCTACATGGATCGTATCATCTGGTACCAGTGCTTTCGTTGTCACGGTAGGATTTTTTATCCCTAGCTACATATATTTGTTTTCTTCCTATCTAGAAAAAAAAGAGCACAAAAAAATTTCATAGCCTTTGTTTGCATATGTAATTCTAGTGAGTTCAGTTAAGTTTCTGTTAAGAAAATAGTAAACCATATCTATCCTTTGTGTATACCTTGATCCTATTGTATTTTAGTTGTTGGTTTTATATTTTTGGTTCAATCCATCTCTTGTGCCAGTATTATACATGTTATAGTGTTGTCATTGGTGAAGAAAAAATAGTCGCAGAAAGAAAGCTCTTGAGAAAAGATTAAAAAAGTTATAAAAAAGTGAACAAGAAGAGAAAAAATGTGAGAAGAGAAGTTGTGGAAAGAACGATCTTTTTGTGATATATGTGTTGAACCGTTTACGCCACATTGCAAAATAAGATATTATATACTTTCAGTGCAAATTTTGACTAGGTCTAAAACGAAATTCATCCATTCACTAGTCTAATCATTTGTTTTGCATCAAAATATCTTATCTTTCTTTGTGCATGAGTTGGTGTTCTATTCTAAACATTTTGGATCAGCACTTGGCCTTGAACTTCTAGTTTGGATTTTTATCTTTACAACAACTAAATTTCAGATTGCTTAGTGTAGGTTTACCCCACCAAGCTCCACAAAGAAACCATCGTTTACGTCATCTTGGTCTTGTGTTCTCTTAACCATCACACTTTTTACCACTACACATATACTTCTATAACTTGCAAGGAAAACATAAGAGCTTCAGTTGGTAGGAGAAGGTGAGGTTGTGAGAGTTTTTAAATATTTTCCCATTCCACATATATATTTTTTGCTACTTGCGTAACTAACCGTGCATGAAGATGTCTGAAATTAATCCAGAAGATTGTGTCACCATGGGTCAATTTAATGAGTTGAGGCGGAACATGGAGGAAAGACAAGATTGAATTGCACAAGATGTTGAAAATATTAATCCTTTTGATGGAGATGCAAGTGTACACAATGAAGAAGATGAGGAGGACGTGGAAGATGCTGCTGCACGGGCTGCTAAAGAAGCTCGAGAACGGAGAAACCGTGTTTGTGGTAACAAAGGGAGAGGTGGTGTTCATGGTAGAGGCAGAGACCGGGTTGCAAGAAACAATCACTATGCTGAATTTGATGAAGAGGATTATGGTAATGATGAGCACTATCGTTTTGGTCGCATACCACGGTGAAGAAATAATGATGAAGAAAGGCTTGGTAAGGTGAAATTGACCATGCCAAAGTTTGATGGTGGATTTGATCCAGATGCTTATCTTACATGGGAATTCAAGGTTGATAAAATACTCCGAAGAGAAGAAGTTGGCAATGGCATCACTTGAGTTTGAAGATTATGCTATAATTTGGTGGGAGCAATTGGTGAATGAACGACAAGAGGCTGGTCAAGATGAAATTGCAACCTGGGCTGAAATAAAGGCTGCAATGGGAGCAAGATTTATTTCAAGGCGTTACCGGCGTGATCTTTTTGATAGATTGCAGAATTTGAAGCAAGGTAATTGGTCTGTTGAGGAGTATTATAAGGAGATGGAGAAGGCCATGATCCAAGCTAATATTTTTGAAGATGAAGAGCAATGAATTGCAAGGTTCATGTCAAGGTTACACCGAGATATTCAGCGGATTGTGGAATTTCAGCCATACCGTAATATTGTCCAGTGTGTGCATCAAGCTAGCAAAGCTGAGTGTAAGTTGCAGCAAGATGCTAAGGCAAGAAAATCGAGTTCGTTCAGTGCACGGGTTACCCCAAGTGGTAATAAATTTATGCCACGAGCCAACGTGAATCGAGGTACGACCGTAAACTCGAGTGGTGGTATACGCTCAAATGTTTCTGGTTTTTCTAGTGGTAAAGATGCTGCAATTTCAAGTGTGAAGAGCAAACCAACGGTATCATCTAGTACCTCTATTGGCTCTACTTCTGGGAGTCGAGATATCCAATGCTTCAAGTGTGGAGGCTTTGTGCATGTTATTAGAGAATTTCCAAACAATGCTGCCATTGTTTTGATTGAACAAGGAGAGTATATTTCAGCTAGTGAGGTGGAAGAAGACTTTCTCGATGATGCAACTGAAGATGTTGTTGGAGAAGAGGATATCCAATATGAGTTTGAACAAGGTGTTGTACTTGTTGTGACTCAAGTTTTGAGTGTATAACTTAAGGATGTTGAAAGTGGATAGAGAAATAATCTTTTTCAAACCTGAGATAAAGTAGAAGAAAAGGTGTACAAGGTTATCATTGATGGATGTAGCTGTCATAATCTTGCAAGAAAGAAGATGTGTGACAAGCTTGGTCTGAAATTATTGCGACACCCAAACCCATATCATGTCCAATGGCCGAATGACAGTAGAAATATCAAAATTGGGCATTGGGTGAAAGTTTCTGCCAAGATTGGTGAATATGAAGATGCGGTTTTATGTGATGTTGTGCCTATGACCGTGTGTTACTTGCTGCTAGGAAGACCATGGCAATTTGATCGATCATCACAATATTGTGGTCGAACAAATCAATTCTCTATCAAGCGTGGAAGGAATTTTGTGCTTAAGCCAATGACACCTCAACAAATCATGGCTGAGCATATGCAAAAGTGTTCTGAAGTTAGGATAGAAAGTGAGAAAGAAAGAGAGCAAAATAAATTGAGTAAGATCCACAAATCGATGAGTAAGAGCCACAAGCCAAACGTGAGTGATAAACAAAAAAGAGAGGGTGAGAACTTAGTGATGTTAGCCACCAAATCAGAAATGAGAGATGTGAGAAATAACCCAGCTCAAGTACTCATTGTACTTGTGTACAAGGAAGTGATGCTTTGAGCTAATGACAAATCATCTCTTCCTAGTATAGTTTCTAATCTTTTGCAGTAGTATGAAGAAATTTTTCCAAACGAAACACCTGTTGGACTTCCTCCATTGCATGACATAGAACATCAAATTGATCTCGTTCCTAGGGCTGCACTACCCAACTGAGAACCATACCGCACCAATACCACCGTTCGATATCGCATCCCATTTCAAGGTTAGATGATATGCTTGATGAGTTGAGTGGCTCCATGATATTTTCTGAAATTGATTTGAGACGTGGGTATCATCAAATAAGAATGAAAAGTGGAGATGAATGGAAAACTGCTTTTAACACAAAATTTGGTTTATTTGAATAGTTAGTTAGGCCTTTTGGTTTGACTAATGCACCTAGTACTTTCAAGAGATTGATGAATCATGTTTTGAGATCCATCATTGCAAAATTTGATGTGGTTTACTTTGATGATATTCTAATTTGTTCCAAGTCTTTTTGTGAACATGCTAGTCACATTAAACAAGTTTTGGATGTACTTTATTTGCTAACATTGAGAAGTGCACATTTTGTACAGAGAAGGTTGTTTTTCTTGGTTTTGAAAGTTTAGGACAGGGAATTGAATTTGATGAATCCAAAGTGGAGGCAATCAAGGATTGGCCAACCCCTCTCAATGTAAGTCAGTTGAGAAGTTTTCATGGTCATGCTGGTTTCTATAGAAGATTTGTGAAAGATTTCAGTACCATAGTTGCACCCTTGAACGAATTGATAAAAAAAAAGGAGTTGAGTTTTATTGGGGTGTATCACAAAACAGTGCTTTCCAAAAATTAAATAGATGTTTGACTGAAGCTCCTTTGTTGGTTTTGCCTAATTTCAATAAAACTTTTGAAATTGAATATGATGCTAGTGGAATTGGTATCGGAGGAGTTTTAATGCAAGATAAAAAGCCCATCGCTTATTTTAGTAAGAAATTGGGAGGAGCTCAATTGAATTATTCTGTTTATGATAAAGAATTATATGCTTTGGTGAGAGTTATTGAAACTTGGCAACATTATTTATGGCCAAAAGAATCTGTTATTTACTCTGATCATGAAGCTTTGAAGTACTTGAAAGGACAAGCCAAGCTGAACCGTCGCCATGCTAAATGGGTGGAATTTATTAAAACATTTCCATGCGTGAAGTAGAAGAAAGGTAAGGAAAATATTGTTGCCAGTCCTTTGTCTCAAAAGAATGTTTTGTTGAATCAACTTGAGATAAATGTGCTGGGACTTGAGAGTATAAAAGAATTGTATAAAGATGATCTTCAATTTTCAGAACCATATGCAAAGTGTCACCATGGAAAAGGTTGGGAAAAATATTATGTGCATGATGGATTCTTTTTTCGAATTACTCTATTAGACTCTTATTGTTGCAGGAAGCACATGTCGGTGGATTAATGGGCCATTTTGGATATAAAAAGTCATATGAGTTGTTGTCGATCATTTTTATTGGCCAAAGATTAGAAGAGATGTTGAGAGATTTGTGCAAAGCTGCATCACATACCACAAAGCTGAGTCAAAACTGAACCCTCATGGTTTATATACTTCATTACCTACTCTTAGTGTTCCATGGGAAGATATTAGCATGAATTTTGTTTTAGGATTACCTAGGACTGAGAGGGGGAGTGTCACATCCGGAGTTTTATCCCAAGCCTAAATATCTAAACGAAATTCGTAAATAACAATTGGCTTAATTAACTCAGGAAAAATCCCTCTAAAAGGACCTAATTTAATTAAATCGAGGTTCCAAATCTATTAACAGGATTTAAATTCAAATTACATAAGTATAAAATTTGGCCAAACAAATTAATTTAAAACTCGGTAAAAATGGGGTTTTCCTTTTTCCCTCCTTTTTCCTTTCTTTTTCCCTTCCTTCTCAAATTGGGCTGAAGTCCAATTTTCCTCCCTTCCTTTTCTTTTTTCTTTTTTCTTTTTCCTCTCCTCCTTCCCGGGCCGGCCCAGCCGAGCCGGCCCGCCACCTTTCCCCGTTTGGCCGGCCCAGCCGAGCAGGCCGCCGGCCTCCCGCCCCTCCCGCGCGCGCTCCCCTCCGCCTAGGCCGTCGGCCCAGCTCACCCGCTCCCGCTCCCGCGCCGCGGCGAAGTCCGCCTCGCCTCCCTCCTCCCTTGCGCCACTGACAGGCGGGTCCCACCTGTCAGCGACCAAGCTTCGCCCGCGCCCGCGCTGCGCCGCGCCGGCCATGTCCACCTCCGCCCCGACTCCTCCGGACGCCGCGCCGCCGCCGCAACCGCCGCCGCCGAGTTCGCCGCGTTGCCGACTCGGTCTCCACCGGCCGTTCCGCCCTAGCCGGCGCCGCCACCCTATAAAATCCCCATGCCTCTGCTCCGCCGCCACTTTCCCCCTCTCCGCCCGAAGCTTCCCTCCATCGCCGTCAGCCGCCGATCTCGTCGTCGGCCGTCGGACGTCGCCGCCTACCCGCGTCACCACCTCCGCCTCGGCCTCACTGACCTCCCACCGGCCTCCGTCGCTGCCGGTGTGCACCCGAGCATCGTCGCTACCCCCTTCGTCCCTCCCGCCGCCGTGGCCCGTCGTCTCGACGCCGTCGGCCGATCTCGCCACCGAACATCGGACGTCGCCTCTCGTCCGCATCTCCACCTCTGCCTCATCCTCGCCGCCGTGCTGCCGCCTTCCATCACCGCTGGTGAGCTCTCGTCTCCTCTCTCCCTCTTTCTTCCCTCTTCGCCGCCGCTGCCGACCTCCCCGTGTCGTCGGCAAGCGCCAGGAGCCACGCACCGCCGCTGCCGGATCGCCGCCCGACGTCGTCGCCGTCACGCCGTTGTTGCCGTGCCGTTCGCCGTCACCGCCGTGCGCCACTGCTCCGGTTGTACCGTCGTCGTGCGCCGCCGCTCCGGTCGCGTCCGCCGCTCGGCCGCCGAGCTGCGTCGCTGCTTGGCCGGCGCCACTTCACTCCTCCCTCGTGCTCCCGTCTAGCTCCTCTGGCCGCACCCGCTCGCGCCGCTATCCCACCGCCCCGCTGCATCCCCCTCCTCTTCCTCCGTGCGCGCGCCGCCCGGCCGTCGCCGCCGTCGCCGCCTCCCCGGCCGAACGCCGCATCCCATCCCCCTCACCCGTGCGCCGTCGCTGGGTGTTGGCGCTGCCGGCGCTCGCCGTCGCATCTCCGCCCTTTGTCACCGTCGTCGCACGGTCACAAAGCCTCCGCTGCCGGCGTCCGTCATCGTCTCTCCCTGCCGCGCGCCGTCACCGTTGCCCTCGACAGCGTGCGCCGCCGCCCGTCGCCTCGCGCCGGTGGCCACCGACACCGTCGTCGCCCTCCGGTCGCCGATCGTCGCCGTCGCCACCCTCCGCCGCCGATGCCGTCTTCCCCCTTCCGGCCGGGACCACCTCCCCCTCCTTCTCTGCTCTGGGCCCCTGACGAGTGGGTCCCACTCGTCAGCCATCCGCCGCCCTCTTCCTCTCTCCCCTCCCCGGGCCCCACCTGTCGGCGCCTCCTCTCTCCTCGCTGACATCAGCAGCCCCATTAATTGCGCAATAATTGATTTAGGACTTTTCTGTTTAGTTAAAAAACCCAGAAAACTTCTAAAATTCATAAGTAATTCATCTAGTCTCTGTTTAGGTCCATTCAAGTTTCATTAAATCCAGGAAAATGCCAAGAATCCATTAAAAATAGTTTCTTTCTCTGTTTCAGTAGTTTTATAGCCTGTTTTTCTTGTTTTGCCTTGTTTGTCGTAGGTTTTGACCCCGTCGCAGCGCCGTTCGTTCTCGAAGTCGTCGCCGAAGTTCCTCGTGGGTCTAAGCAAGGCAAGTGGCACCCTTCTTTGATCATATTGAACCTATGTTTATAAAATCCCTCGCTTTTACATTCAAACATGCATTGTATTCAAATGTATTTACTTTATTTATCTGTTGGGCATTTACCTTTATACCCGTTGATCCCCATTTATTATTATTGTCATCCCAGGGTTAATTTGACTAGACTTAGGGTTAGGCAATGCTTAGCCATGCTTAGTTCAACTAGCTCACCAATTCTTATTTGATTATTGATTAAACTTTGATAGACCTTTAATGGTTGTAATCATTATTAATCTCCCGATGTGGATTAATACAACTAAAATATTTCTTATGGTGGGCTGTGGGTGCATGGTTTTGAGAATCGCACCCATGGCAATTAAGGACCGGTTCTCAGGAAACCCTGAAGGTCTTACACGTACTTACCACAAGCCAGAATGGGCAACGGTGAGACTCGTTATCTAACTTGTCCCTATTCGACGTACCGAGGCAAGGGTAGGCGTGATGGAGTATGGACGGGCAATCGTGGTGTAACGAAAGCCTCTGCTGCTTCCGGATCTACCAAGGCACAAGAGGGGACTGCCCGACTTGGTGTAAAGGAGGGGGTGAAACCTGAAGTGTGGTGCGATTGTCTAGGGAGGGTTAGGTGAAAGGTCTTATCATGGTTTCCGTACTGAGGTATCGTGGTGATACGTTGGGGCATGGTAACATGCTTGGCAGCCATGTCTTGTGGGTAAAGTTGTACACCTCTGCAGAGTAAAACTATTCGAATAGCCGTGCCTGCGGTTATTGGGCGAACTGATAGACTCACTGGGATTAGTTGAACCCCTTTAATAATTTTCTAAATCTTGGAACTGGTTTGACCCTGCGCAACGTGGTGTAACGTTGGCAGTGGTTTGGGTCTGTCGCAACGTGGTTAACGTTGTGCAGAGGGTTGACCCTGTCGCTACGTGGTGTAACGTTCGACAGTGGTTTGGGCCTGTTGCAACGTGGTGTAACGTTGGACAGTGGATGTTTATTTTAAATGTTACTTTACTTTTATTTCAGTTTATTTTATCTACTATTTTGCTAAATTACTGCAGCTTTGTGCAATTTAACCTTAGCCTATCCCTTGATACCCTATTGCATTCATTATTCTCCCTCTCTTGGGTGTTACTTGTTGAGTACGGTGGTTTGTACTCAGCCTTGCTTAATTTTTCCCCCACCAGAGCAAGTGCCAGAGCCTGAGTCAGAAGGTTGTTCCGAAGGTTGAAGTAAGGTCCAGTCCACCGTCAAGAATGCCTGTGGTGTGGAGCCGTCTTCGCCAGCTGAAGCTGAAGATTAGATGGTCTAGTCTTGTTTTCCTTTTCCGCTGCATTTCAATAGATAATTGTTTTTATTTGTTTTTAAGACACGGAACTGTGTATTAATTTGTCATAGTGTGTACTCGGGCTGATGCCTGGACCGAGATTTAATACATGCTATTGTTCAGAAATTTGGTGTAAATTTCTAGGCGTGACAGGGAGACTCAATTTTTGTTCTGGTTGATAGATTATCAAAAATGGCACATTTTATACCCTGTCATAAGAGTTTTTCAGGAAAATTGTGAGGCTGCATGGAATACCAAAGACCATTGTGTCAGATTGTGATGTGAAGTTCATCATCTACTTTTGGAAGACATGGTGGGAAAAACTAGGAACCAAGTAGTTGTTTTCTACAACTTGTCATCCTCAAACGGATGGTCAAACTGAAGCTGTGAACCATACACTATCGATGTTGTTGCATACAATGATCAAGAAACATTTAAAAGAGTGGTTGGACTGCTTGCCACATGTGGAGTTTGCTTACAACAGGGCAGTACATTGTACCACTAAAAATGTGTCCATTTGAAATTGTTTATGGGTTCAAACCTACTGCACCAATCAATTTGATACCTCTTCCATTGTAGGAAAGAAATAACATGGATGCTTCAAAGCGTGCTGCATATGTGAAGAAGATCCATGAAAGGACCAAGGAAGAAATTGAAAAGAAGACACATAGTAATGCTGCAAAGGTGTACAAGCATAGAAAGAAAGTGGTCTACGAACCTATACATCTTGTTTGGGTTCATCTACGTAAAGAACGATTTCCAGAACGATTTCCAGAAAGACGCAAATCAAAACTGATGCCACGAGGATATGGGCCATTCAAATTATTAGCCAAAATCAATGACAAATGCATATAAAATTGATCTTCCATGAGAATATGGTGTAAGTGTGTCATAAAATATTGCCGATCTTACCCCATTTTATGGTTTTGATGAAACAGGGTCGAGGACGATTCCTTTTCAAAACGGGGAAGATGATGTGCCCTAGCCCCCGTCACATGAACATTCAACACAATCATTTGACTTAGCCGCTGAAGAGAGTCAATCCATTCCTCCATTGCAAGGACAGATCACATGTAGCCATGCAAAGAAACTACAACAAGAGGTGAACTCGACTAGCTGAAACATATGTTAATATTGATGAGAATTATATACTACCTAAATCAAGTACTTTGCTATTACTTAGGTTTACAGATGCATAACACTTGATGGGCATCAACGATGAGCTAGAAGATCAAAATGACGATGGGTTACGTGAAGACGACGACCGTTTACGTCATGCTGATTTCGGAGTGCACTGTCTCCAAACATTTGCTCCAACTTCCAAGGAATGTGCGATCCACCCCGTCAACTTTTGCCATGCTTAATATATATGGATGGAAAGATAATCCAGTCTAGTTTTACCTCCAACAGACGAATCATCATTTGGACTTCCCAAAAAGGAGTAATGGACAAATCATTGAGGACTGCTTAGAAGCCAAACAGACATGCGAGTCTTCTCGGGAATTCACTTTTTGTGACCTTTGAGCTAGTCTATGTCTAGTAAACTTCCAAGACCATTCAATCCTGTTAGGAGGGTTGTTCCTAGTATCAATATTACATATGTTTTATCATTTGAAAGACTTTTGACATTGAGATTATAGAAATCTTTGTTCAGTTGTGTGCTAATAAATTCAGAGAGAGATCTCTACCCCTTTGCTCTTGTGGTTTCCTTGTGAGATTATGGTAGCAGCGTTCGATGCCCCCCAATTGGTGCTCTTGGTCCTTTTGATGATTTTTCTCGATTGATTCGAGGTTGTGTTGGTTGGTATCTAGAGTTTGGTTGGGCGAACCCTCAATTTAGGTTGCAGTGATAGAGACCGTGGTTGGCTTTGAGTGCGATTGTGGAGTTGCACTATTATCTTGGCTACTTATAGCTAGTTATCTTGGCCTCTTTGAGGCTTGCTACCGGTTCTTGATCCTACGACATGATGATCGGGACATCACCCCTACTTAGGTCGTATCAAACCCATACATGTACAAGATATTTGGATGGATGGGAGGCTTGGATACTTGAGATTGTTGTGGTGTGACATACAGGGATGGATCTCAAGTGTTTGGAGGAGATTTGATTGGAAGGAGTGAGCTAAGAGCTCAGCTAGCAGGAAAGAAAGGAACAGATAAGGGAGAAAGAAAAGAGAAGAAGATAAAAAGTTTCCTATAGTTGTTTGCCTTATGAACGTATAGTGGGTGCACGACATGGAGGTGGGGTGAGAATTGTTGCAGAGCCTAAGTCAGCGACAGGTGGGACCACATTGAGCTAGGTCCATTGGATAGATAAAGGAGGGTTAGACACATATGTACACACTGAAAAAGTGAATTTTTGGTAAATTGTCTCTCTCTCCTTGGGCAAATAGTTTGACCTGGCTAAAAGAGTAAAAAATGTTTGTTGTAGTGTTAAGATAGATTGAGTTACATAGTTTACATTTTTTAAAGTTTTACACATAAATTTCAAGTATTTTAAATCTGGTGAAAAGATGAAATCGGAGATACTCCATGATGGACTTGTTGCCTTGAGTGAGAGATAGGAACTCACGTTGTATGACGTTCATAATACCCTTCGGCACATGGGCAGCACGAAAAGCATCACGAAATTGAGCCCAAGTGACGACATGGCCTGCAGGTTGCATGGCGAGAAAGTTCTCCCACCAATCTCCGGCTGCGCCTTGGAGTTGCTCGGCTGCTAGGTTGGTCTTCTTAGCATCGGGGCAGCGAATGTGAGTGAGCTTCCGCTTGATAGTGCAAAGCCAATCATCAGCATCAAGTGGATCATCGGAGCGAGTGAACACCGGAGGTTGAGTATGCTGAAAGTCAGCGAGTCCTCCGGCGACTTGGTGTCCACCACCACCCACACCTTGGGCAATGTGGGTGGCTATAGCAGCTGCACTAGGAGCGATTTGCTGAAGGACAGAGTTCTGGGCCTCACGATTGTGCTCCACAGCGATGAGAACTTCGGCCATGGTGGGAGGAGGAGGTGGTGACCCCTCTTGGTTGCGGCGAGAACCCTCCGGACTGTCCCAATCATGGGAGCGAGTGTGGCGGCGAGAAATCTTATGGATCAAGGATATCAATGATTGTTAGAGACAAGAAAATGAAGGAATAACAATAGTCTAAAAGTTAGCATCGCACAAGGTAATCTAAATGCAAATTTACAGACTTAATATGAATGCACAATAGAAATGCACAATCCAATTGTACACCATTGCGACATGTTGTGTTAGCATGATATGATGCACCAAAGAAGAACCATTAACAATGAAACAAGATTATCCTATGCTAAAGCCCTAGAATGATGAAATAAACCAACATATTTTTCCAAACGCGATCAACATAGCAAGTCAAAAGCATATCAATTGCATGGAACGGGAAAGTCCAAATAAACCAACAATACAACTTGGCCAGTACAGCTATATGACACATTTCTACCGAGCGTCTCTCTACTGGGATACCCATTTGCATTTTATTTGGTCGATTTTTGAGTTGGCATATTTTAATTTTCCCGAAACAAGGTTCAAAAATTTCTCAGGCCGTCGAATCGTAGTCACTTGCAGAGTTTAGAGGGAGCTATAGAAGTGATAAAATTCTGAAAATATTTTTGTTGATTCCTGGAGTAGTTGCCTAACTCCAGAAAAATGTCATGGTAAAATAGTGAGTAAGTTTTCCTGTGTAAATTTTTAAAGGACTGTTCTAGAACCCCCAGAGTTTAATAATTGGTAGTTTGAACTTTCAAAACAAGTTTGTAAATTTCCAAAACATTGTGGGGTCGATAGGAATAGCATAAGGAACAACAAGGCATCATTTTAAAATATTTGTCACGTAATTTTCTTGAATTACAAACTGTAAGTGAATTTTATTTGCCTCAACATACCAGGTTACACTTCAGATCTAGCATTAGAATGTGATAAGTAATCAACTTGTTTTTCTAAATCAAATCAGATATTAGATGAGGGAAAAATCTGAGAACACAGTTAGAGAGAACACTAGAATGAGATAGGAGTAAAAAGGTATCACACATCCTATGGTTTTCACAAATGACTCAAGTTTGAGCTTTTCGCAAATAGTTTTCAAATAGCCAACTTAGCTCTAGCCTACTGTCAGCATTGCTCTGATACTAACCGCTGTGGACACCCTGAGTATTATACCATCTAGTATCCAAAGTGACCACCACATACTATTGGAGAAGTGGGATCCATACACGCATAAATAGCCACTCGTCCTTAATTAATGTGTCCATGACCACGGTTGATACATTTTGCTAAAATAACCGGAATGCTGAGTAGTGAGTGTGAGAGATAACTTTAAGATAGTTTGCTAGTCCACTCCATCATATGCCCGTCAACCACACGAAGGCGGCGACTAGGAAACAAGGCATACCCCGGTGACTCGTACCAAAGCGCTATCCCCAATTATCTCAAGCGATCAAAACCCATTACTCATGCTTAGCTAGTCCCCAGGAATGCGACTAGCCTTACACTTTCATCGCAAGCAATTGGAACATCTTCAAAAGTGCATAAATAGGGGTAATGTACAATAAGGTACATGATACATAATAGGGTCTGAGGTCCCTAAAAGTGCATCTAGGCCCCTAATTTGTTTTGGTGATTAATGATAATCAAATGATGAAGAATAATGGGTTGTGTGAGATGGTGAAGGTATGTCTAGTCCTTATGAGAAAGTTTGTTGTTATGCCGCCCACGTTGAAGAGATAAGAAAATCGGTATATTCATATTGACTTGTATTTATTTTTAAGTTTGAGTCAACTAGGATTGCCGTACTATAAAGAAGGGTGCGGAAATGAATTGTAGGAATAAATCTGGTGCTCGGAAAAATATTTGAAGTGCATCTTTTGCTATCTTTTTGAACTTGTGCTGGAATTTACGGAAGTTCCGAAGGGGTCTTCGAAACTTCTGAAGAAGTCAGATTCAGTTCTGTTGGCTGTACGAAAGTTCCAAAGAGAAGCTTCAAAAGTTCCATACAAGGTTGATTTCAGTACTGTATGTCTTACAGAAGTTCCGAAGAAAGCTTCGGAAGTTACGTACAAAGATGATTTTTGTGCTGTAACATTTATGAAAGTTCTGAAGGTTCTGACCGGAACTTCCGAAGAATTATTTTTTATGTTTGACCTTGAATTTTTCTAAGTGTTGGCGGCAGTTATTTTTGAACTCATTGAAAGTTCTGAAGGAGTCTTCGGATGTTCCGAAGAGACCATCTTTTGCCCCCAAAGGGCAGAAAATGAGTGGGGGGTACAAATACCCCCCCAACCCCTCAAGCTAGGGTTTCTGGTTCACTTGCTTATTCATTTACCCTTGGCTTGCTTTTCCATAGATTTATTTTGAACCTTGCTTCCTCATTTCCTCCTCTGCATGGATCTAAGCGATTTGGATCTTTGTGTGTGTGAGAGTGTGGGGATTTGAGTTGGTTTGAGTGGTTGGTATTGACTTCATGAAGAAATTTCTTGAGCACAAGCAAGGAATAGTTGGGACAACAAATATTCTAGTTTCCTACCAAGGCAATGTACTCAAATAGAAAGGGAGGATCGTACCATACTCAAATAGAAAGGGAGGATCCGCAGAAGCTAGTATCATCATACGCTGCTTGGTAGGCTGCCCTCCGTCAATTCAATCAAAGCAAGGATTGGGCCAAACCTAATAGTGGATTAACATCTCAAACTAACAAGAAAATTCATCCCTAAGAACTCGTTGCAAGCTTGTTACTCTTGGAGGTTGAGGACTCCTAGATAGCAAGGCATCGTTACTTGAGCCACCAAAGCTATTGTGGTATGCCAGGGAAAGTTTGTGAAGTTTGGGTCTCGCCTCCGCAAGGGAAGAGACACCTCAAGTGAGGGGGAGCGCATAAGTGCAACCTTGAGGAAAATGGTTGTGGAAACCTGGCTCAAGTTGACCTCCTCAACATAGAGTACAATCCTCTCAAGGATCGGAACTTCGTAAAAAAGACTCCGTGCCTACTTGTGGTGAAATCTCTCTAAGTTTTGCTGTGAGCTTTACTTTTGGTTGCCGCGCGTACTCTAGTTGTTGATTATGCAAAGCTTGGAGGTGGTTCGTTTGTTAGTGTTTTGGTTGGCTAGATCTACTCATTTCTTGTTCTAGATCTGGTGCTATCGGAAGTTCCAAAGATCACCGGAACTTTCAAAGGCTAGAAATTCTGAAGCCCTGACCGGAACTTCCGAAAGTTTTACCTTCCTCTTTTTAGGATTATTTTTAATCGCCTATTCACCCCTCCTCTAGGCCTTGATATACTCTTTCAATTGGTATCAGAGCTTAATCTCCTTATTAGTCTTAACCGCAGGGAGAGATCATGTCGGGTGAGAGGAAGAGTGATGATACCCTTGCTACTCATACCTGAAGCGGTGGTGATTACTCCGCCGTCGGGCATGATTACTCTACATCTACATCCTATTCCTCCTATAGCAGCAAGGCATCGTACTTCAACGGTACGGAGTATGGCACTTGGAAGCATTGAATGAAGATGCACTTAAAGTCTATTAACCCATCTATTTGGAGAATAGTCAAAAATGGCTATGTTTTGTAGAACCCAATGACGCCCACTGAAGAAGATGACAAGAATGAGCACAAGAATGCTCAAGCTACCAATGCAGTGCTTAGTGCATTGAGTTCAAGAGAGTTCAACTACCTCGATGGGATCGAGAGCGCCAAGGAAATTTGGGAGACCTCCACAATGTTCATGAAGGCACCGATGGGGTGCGTGAGTCCAAGGTGAAAATATTGAAGGGACAATTCAAGAGGTTCATGTTGAAGCCGAAGGAGACCCCAAGTGAGATGTACAACCGGTTGAGCAAGAGTGTCAACGAGATCAAGAGGCTTGAGTCCAAGGACATGACAGATAGTTATGTCGTGAAGAAGATGCTCTGGGCCATCACACCAAGGAAGTCAACCTTGTTAACCCACATTTGTAAGCATGCCTACTACAAGACCATGACACCTCATGACGTGCTTGGGCGAATCCTCGCTCATAACTTGATGGAGCAAGAATCCAAGGATGCTTGCAACTGCATCTCTCAAGGCTCAACATAGAAGAAACAAGATATAGCCTTGAAAGTCGTCAAGGAGGCCGAGGTTGATGAAGAGTGTGCTACTCAAGCCGAGGATGACATAGGATTGTTTGTCCAGCGTCTTGGGAAGTACATGAGAAGAAGCAACTTCTTCAAGGAAGGCCCCTTCCAGTCAAGCTTCAGCAAGTCAAGGGGAAGACACTCAACATGAAATTGTTTTGAGTGTTGTGAAACCGGGACTTCATCACCGAGTTCCCCAAGCTTGATGACGACAAGAAGAAGAAGAAGAATAAGGAGAGGCACTTCAAGAAGAACAAGGGCAAGCATGGGAAGGAGGGAAGGGGGCAAGCTCATATTGGTGATGAGTGGACCTCTGACTCCGAGAGCGACTCAAGCTCAAGTGATGAAGAAGGGGTGAAAAGCGTCGCCATCAACTCTTCACCACCACCGACACCAACACTCTTCAAGTATGATAGCGACAATGATGCCCCTCTTTGCCTTGTGGCAAAAGAGCGTAAGGTATCACCCCACCAAGTTATTTAGTCATGATTTGATTAATGAGGTTTGTGGGAGTGATGATAAAAAGGTGGAAGATGAGTTGCTTGATGAGCTAAACAAGGAGTTCTTGCCCACCATGTGCGAGTTGCTTGACACCATTGAGCATCAAGACTCCACCCATGAGAAGCAAGAGGCTATGCTTATTCGTGAGAAAGAACATAACCTTGAACTTGAGAGTGAAGTTACTAAGGAGAGACACCTCGAGTGAGGGGGAGTGCATAAGTGCAACCCTGAGGAAACGGGTTGTGGAAACCCGGCTCAACTCGAGCTACTCAACGGAGAGTACAATCCCCTCAAGGATTGGAACTTCGGTAAAATGTCTTTGTGCCTACTTGTGGTAAATCTCTCTAAGTTTTGTTGTGAGCTTTGCTTTTGGTTGCTGCGCGTACTCTAGTTGTTGATTGTGCAAACCTTGGAGGTGGTTTGCTTGTTAGTGTTTTGGTTGGCTAGATCTACTCATTTCTTGTTCTAGATCTGGTGCTATCGGAAGTTTCGAAGATCACCGGAAGTTCTAAAGGCCGGAAGTTCCAAAGCCCTGACTAGAACATCCGAAAGTTTCAGCTTCCTCTTTTTAGGTTTATTTTTTTAATCACCTATTCACCCCCTTCTAGGCCTTGATATACTCTTTCAGTCCCTATCTACACAACACATAAGAAGTTTCCAAGAAGATTCAAAGGCATAAAGCAAAAACCGGTGGCGCCATAAACCCACTTGGGCAAACCGATCAGGTAAGAGCCAAACAGCAAGAGAGAGGGATCACTCACTGCCCTTGTGACCCTCGACAGAGCAGTGAACAAAAAGAAAACAAAGCTCAACGTCGGAATCCTCTCTTGAAATGCAGACATCGAGTTAAGTACAAGATTGTACTTGCAAGACATACCCAAACATATATATACACAAGGGAGAGAGAAGTATGCAAGTTCTTACCTTCACCTAAACCATCTAGGTTCATGAATTGGATAAAACCAATTTTATGAAGCAAATACTAAGTAAAATAATTAAAGACAAGTGGGACTAGCATCATTTTAATTTCTGCATAGCAAGCATAATAATCTGAAATAAACGTACAAATGAGCCCAAACAGCGCTCATAACACCAACAATGGACCACCAAAATCCATATTAAAATGACACAACATGCCAACATGACCATCAAACATAAACCCATGCATATTAACCCATGTTGGATGCTAAGATAACTGAGATACACATCAAGCATCGTCCGTAACCGTGGACATGGCTATTCCAATAGATTTATAGTCTGATCTATGGTGTAAACTGGACCCACACATGACGAACAAGGATCAAGTGCTACCCTCCATACGGGTGCGGTCCACCAAGTGATTCAAGGTCATCACATGTCCTTCCTTAGCCCAACCCCAACCACCTATACCATGTCAGGGTTCCCCGCGACTCAGTCAGGTGCATGTGTTGTGACCAAGGTGGGCTTGCCAAGCGGGAGGCACCCCCGGCCAACATAGGCACCCAGGGCCCTCCAAAGGACCACCTGCCCGCACGACTCTCCAACGTGGTATAAATGATCACAGTACTAGGACACGCCAGTTTCCATATACGATATGTGGTAAATACGTAGTGTGCTTGAATAGATGGTCAAATGTTCAGTCCTTAATGACCTAGACGTGGCTACTTGCATCTGGGGAAACCAACCTCCCATCAACGCCCTATCACTCGTCCATGTCCGACATATTTCAACCATTATTTAGTGTAAGTGCTCATGTTTTATGCCCATTAACACAAGTTGTCCATATACCATAGTTCATAGCTTCGTCCATCCATATAGTTCGATTAGCCCTAAGCATGGCTAAGCATTGATGAATAAAACAACCCTAACACTCCTATGCAGTGGTGACAAGGTTCAGTAATATAACAAGGAATAAATGCATAAATAGGATCTACCCATTCACCCAAAACCGAGGTTTTAACATCTAGACAACTCATCCATATATATATATATAGGTATAATTTTGCAACCAAATTATTTATAGAGAAAGCATAGGTTCTATATTGGTTAGCTACTTGGCTTGCTGCTGCAATTGGTCACTTTCAACCTCTCGATACGGCTTGTTACTCGCTGGGTTCTCTGAATCTATCGAAAATAAGTAATATGCAAATACAAGCCAAATAAACATGCACATGCAAAATGATCAATAAATCATAACATAAATACGGTGAGTAAAGTACATGCTAACCTGAATTTAGGTGAAAGAATCACCAGATTATCACATTATAGTTTAGGAAATATCAAAATGACAAGCTACAAACACTGGAGATGGTTCTAAGCCAAAACTGCATATAAATTAGCTCATTTGGTGATTCCCACAAAGTTCAGCAAATCAACATGAGTGTAATTTGTTTCACACAAAAGAGTGCAGTTTACTGGTTATATTAAAACTAGTTGGATTATTTAATTTGGAATTTGAACAAGATAGTAGGTATATATATATATATATATGAGACCTAGAGAATGAAAAAAAAAAAGAAAACTACTGCTTGCAACCCTTGTGCAAATGATTTGATTCGAATGCTCTGTGATTGAGGAATATGAGGATGGGAATTTATCTCAGGTATTGGTTTGTGAAGACAACTACTACGTGGTGTGGGGTAGATCACCGAGGAATTAAGTCACAAGCTGAAATTTCTAGCTGGCCTAAGGACTAAGAAGCTCAAAGACAACAACTTGTTTTCCGATGGCATCTCATAAAGCTTGCTTAAACAGTCCGTGCATGCATACACTGTAAAATGCTGCAGGTACTAAGGTTGTGATAGTTGGAACAACAAATCAACCATAGAACACGAACAAATTGATTAAGAAAAAAAAATAGTGATAGAAACCTAAGTAAACCAACAAGTTATAGGGGTTGAAATCGCTGCAATGAAGAGAGACGAGTTGTAGCTGTTCCTTTATCCAAAATCTTGCATCGGTGACCTGTAGAGAGAGCTAGGGAGGTTCAATATAATGGGACACACAAGAGAGACGCCATGAATGGAAAGGAAACTCACCAAGTGGAGCAAAAACAGGGTTTTTTTTGCTACTGCAACCATCAGGAAACTCCACCTACTTTCTTTCTGATGTCCTTCACAAACCCATGCATGTGCTTGATATTTGGATGGATGGGAGGCTTGGATACTTGAGATTATTGTGGTGTGACATGCATGGATAGATCTCAAGTGTTTGGAGGAGATTTGATTGGAAGAAGTGAGCTGAGAGGTCAGCTAGCAAGTAAGAAAAGAACATACAAAGGAGAAAGAAAAGAGATGAAGATGAAGGTTTCCTATAGCTGTTGGCCTTATGAACCTAAGGTGGGTGCACGACCTCGGTGGGGTGAGAATTTTTGGTGAGCCTAAGTCAGTGACAGGTGTGGCCACATTAAGCTGAGCCTACTAGACAGATAAAGGAAGGTTAGACACATATGTACGCGCTGAAAAAGTGAATTTTTGGGAATTTTCTCTCCCTCCTTGGGTAAATAGTTTGACCTGGCTAAAAGAGTGTGAAAAATGTATGTTCTAAATGTATGTTCTAGTGTTAGGATAGATTGAGTTCCCTATTTTCCATTTTTCAAAGTTTTACACATAAATTCCAAGTATTTTAAATCTAGTGAAAAGATGAAATCGGTTAGGCTGAAATGTAGATTGAAATTTCAGAGGGTCAAGACAGAGGGCTAAAATTGCAAAAAAAAAAAAATTTATTGGTGACAAACAAACTAGTATTTGAATAAATTAGTAAACATGTACGCTTCTGTTCAAGTTATTGTTCAAATAGAAGTAGTTTCAATTATTAAACATCTACACTTCTGTTCAAGTTAATTTTGTTATCGCATATGATCAAATTGCAATATAGTAAATATATAATCTAAAGGACAACAAATGCACTTCTAAATACCTGGTTATTAGCCTATGGCTGTTACAGTTGTGTAACTGAAATTCAACAAGGATTGAGTTCACTCTCGTAAATTCTTTGCATAATTTCGTGTCAGTGATCCTTGATTTACGTGGGTTGGTGAAGCTTGTTCGTGGTTCATACTCGATATTGGAACATCGGTGGGGATGTCCACACCACACGTGCATTGGCTTTGGGTCAAGCAATTTTTCAACGGGGATTGTCAGCACAATTGAGCCAAGGCACCAGCCTGCAGATATAGCTGGGATCAGGGGAAGGACGAGGTTGGAGAAGATCACACGGATCCGGTTAGGACTCGTAGACTTAAACCTGAATACATTGGACCGCAATGGGCCATGTAATTAGAAGCTAGCCTGCTGTCCATTAGCTGGTTCCGTGGAGAGGAGAGAAGAACTTGTATTAAAGACCGGCGCTTGTATGTGCAGAACGGCAGCCGCAGCATGGAGTTCAATGACATGCATGATCGATCACTATGTGACTCTCCCTCTCCACCAAGAAAGAAGATTTATCCAATACCACGTATGTTGCCAAGATGAGGGTGGTCACTTCCAAAAATTACACCAATTTCAACAATAGCATGCATTCAATCTCGATCTAGGACCAGCCCAAGTACACACAATGACAATTTAGTACAGAAACATCAACGCAAATAAAGAAATAAAATAAACAAAGCCTTAACAAAGTGGTGGAAAAAGAAAGCTCTAAGTAGGTCTTAGATAAACACATCAGGAGCAACTCGCCTAATCTTCAAACGGCTCCTCATCGGACACATCTTTGGCTTCTAGGGTAGGAACAAAAAAATTTGGTATTTGTGTTGGGGTGTAACCGTTGGATTGGATAGCTTGAAACTGGTATAGTCGACACGAAAAGCAATCGGATAAGGTGGAAGGGAAGGATGCCGAGGGTCTCAATTGGACAAAGAGTATGTTGGAATCGAACAAAGGATGGAGTTTGAAGAGGAATCGACTAATATAAGAAGGGATCTGTTGCTGGAAACATATATTATAAAATTGGATAATTTCTATATGTTTATATATTAGGAAAGTTGAGTCCGACTTTCTAAAGATCAGTTAGGATACCTATCTTTAACTAATAGGGTTAGTTAAATCTTTGGAGCGTGACAATATGCTTCTATGCATCAGTGAGTTTGTCAAACTCCACCGGCATTAACATTCTTCTCTGTCTGAGACATCATTGGTGGAAGCTGAAAAGTCCCACCGGGTGTGACAAAAAGAGTGTGTTGGCACGCGAAATTGATCCACGCAACAACACAACAACTATCGTTCTTACGTGACAATGAACAGATGCTTTTCGAGTAAAGCAAGAAAGAAATCTTCGCTTTCATGGAAGAACCTGACTACTTTTCAATGCAAATCAGTAAAGACTGATCAAACTCTAGTTGACTAGAACCTGATCAAGAAGAATGAATAGGAAGAGAAAAATAGTAGATGGAAAATAAAATAGATCAAGTTGTATCGATTGGTTGTCTGTTAAAAAAATCCAATCGGCCATGCACCTGATATATATACAAATGTGTCATAAACTTTGGCAACCGTATCCGGCCAGGACTGTATGTACATACATGCATATTACAAAATAATATAATCTGCAATTTCTTTGCCAAGTAGGATCCAAATTTACCAAAAATAATCTTTATTTCCTAATTCAGAATATGTATTGCATAATTGTTGGCTCAAACCTTATTTCACAGAAGTACGCAATCAACCAGCAAATCTTTTACAAATGACTCCGACTCAATAAAGCAGCCTGCCGTGAAAACCAAAGCCTCGCAGGACTCTGTATGTCTTGCCTTGCCTCTGCAAAACTTGTCAAACCATTCTTTGATACTGCAGGCATGCTAAAAACAGCAGATAAGCACATTAAATAATTAATTCACCAATTAAATAATTTAGCCAACCAACTAAAGCACACATAACCAAATTACAATGTCAACACATGCCCTCTTTTTTGGTATGAGATAACTATTCTTACCAAAAATAATATAACTATTATGTTTATCTTAGGGTAATGTTCAAATAACACACCAGCCATTTTTACTTAGGATTATATTTAACAGTATATCGTCCGTAAATGTCATCAAGCCTCTTGCCACATACTTGGATAATACTTCTTTAAATACCTTCCATTTAGAGTTTTATGCAACCTCTCTCCCTATAAAGATTGTACAGAATATGAATTCTCAGGAACAATTTCTACAACTTGGTCATCACCTGTCGAACGTTCTATTCATAGTCTCGACGGGCAAAATCATTTTCCACACTAATTCACCTATTTGAAATGATTTTTCTCGCACATTTTATTATAAGCCTTAGCCACTCTCAATTTTCTTGTTCAATTGCTCTTAAGGCCTTCAATCTATCTTCAGACACCTCATCTATCCCGTCCAACATTAAATTCCTATAATCTACAGCCGACAAATCATTTTGCCTGGCTATTCTAAGTGCTTGCAAATTAATATCCGCAGGTAGCACAGCCTCCTGTCCATATACTAACTCGTACGGTGTCACTTGACTTGCGCCATGCTTAGATATTCGATGAGCCCATAAATTAAGCTTCCGAAAGCACCTCATGCCACCTTCTCGGTTGCTCCTCTAATTTCTTTTTTGTAAGCTTAATAAAATTTTATTGCTAGATTCGGCCTGTCTGTCAGCTTGAGCATCATAAGGCGATGAATTTAACAACTTAATTCTAAAAGATTTGACAAAGTCACGAAACTGTTGTGACATAAAAGAAGAACCCTGCTCTGTGGTTAAAGTCTGAGAAATGCCGAATATATGAATAATATGCTCTAATACAAAATTAATGACATCTTTATGAGTCATATTTTTCAAAGGAACCACTTCCGTCCATTTAGTAAATTAATATGTGGCAACAAGGACGAAGTGATGACGCTTAGAAGAAGAAGGGTGTATTTCTCCTATAAAATCTAAACCCCATCCTGTATATGGCCATGCTTTAACAATAGGATGTAACATAGCAGCAGGTGCTAGTTGAATATTTCTAAATTTCTAACACGATTCACACCCACTATAATAACGAAAACAATTATCTAGCATAGTTGGCCAATAAAAACCAGCCCATTTCAATAACCATTTCATCTTATGAGCAGACTGATATGTCCCACAAATTCCTTCATGTACTTCTCCAATAGCTACTCTAGACTGATCAGGACCTAAACACTTAAGTAACCCATCTATTGTTTGATGATATAACTCATCATCTAACAAAGTATACTTCAACACCTGCCGCTGAACTTTCCTATCTCTGGTACCCTCACTTGGATTTTGTTCAACAATTCACTAAAGGAATCCTCCAATCACCCAGTTCATCGTCTAATGCCCTGGTTAACCCTGCAGCCTTAACTGTACTACTCACACCATCATCTACAGTACATTGCGCCAAACCAACCCCATCCAGATCGGCTGCACTCCCAACAATAGTGAGTACCGGCTTTTCAATAATGCAAAATACTCCCCTATTAACCTGATACTCGGACACCTGTTGGGCCAAATAATTCGCTCTACTATTATCATCGCCAGATATGTGACGAATAGTAAACGTATCTAGCTATTTAATTATATCTAAGCAACGGTCCAAATAACTATCCAGTAGCCCATCAAAACACTAAAATTTACCATCAATTTGTTGAACCACCAAAAGTTAGTCCCCAAAAGCAACAATATCCCGCACACCCATATCTAACGGACTCTCTAAACCAACCAACAAAGCCTCATACTCAGCTTAATTATTAGTGCAAGGATACTCTAAACGGTCCGATGTTTCATAAAATATATTATTCGGCGATACTAACACAGTAACAATGCCATTCCCTTCGCTACAAACAGATCCATCAACATATAGCTACCACGGACAGATAATAAAAAAATTAGTATCGGCGTCATCACCAACTACCATATGATCAACAATAAAATCAGCAACTACCTGCCCCCTCATAGCACGCAAAGGCTCATATAACAAATCGAACTATATTAGTGAATAAGCCCATTTTCCAATTCTACCACTAAGGATCGGCTGCTGCGACAGACACTTAATTACATCAATTTGGGAAGCTACTATGCATGTATTAGAAATCAAATAATGGTGAAATTTAGTGCACACATAATATAAAGACAAGCATAGTTTTTCAATAAACACATCCTGATTTTTGGTGTCGAGCAGACAGTGACTCAAATAAGCAACCACATACTCTTTTCCATCACCTTCCTATGTCAAAATCGCACCGATCACCTTGTCTTGTGCAGCAACATATAATCTGAACGGCACACAGGACTTGGTCGCCATAAGAATAGGAGGACTCAACAAATGACATGTAATATTATTAAAAGCCTACCCCTGTTCTGCCCCCAAATAAATTTGGCTTCATGTTTTAACCGAACTAAAGTAAAAAATGATTCAATCCTTCCCGTGAGGTTAGAAATGAATCGTCTAAAGAAATTATTTTTTCCTAACAACTTGTGTATATCTCTTATGCTTGCCGGCTCTTCCAGATTTCTAAATAGCATCTACCTTTTTAGGATCAATTTCTATGCCATGCTCATGAATTACAAAACGTAAAAATTTAACAGCAGACATACGAAAAACATATTTGAGAGGGTTCATTTTTAAACCATATTGGTGCATCCGTTGAAAAGATAGTTGTAAATCGGCCAAATAATTATCAAACCCATCCAATTTGACAACCACATCATCAATATATACTTCTAAAATAATACGTAACAAATCATGGACAATTCAATTCATGGGACATTCATATATAGCGCCAGGAATTTTCAACCCAAAGGTCATAACCACCCACTCAAATAAGCTAACAAAACCCGAGCAACAAAAAGCAGTTTTAGATGTCCTTTTTAGCCATAAAAATCTGATTATAACCCGCATCAGCATCTAAAAAGCGAATCACTTTATGTCCTAAGGCATCATTTATTAGCATATCGGCTATAGGCATAGGATATTCATCTTTAGGTGTGGCCAAATTTAAATCTCTAAAATTTATGAACACTTTAATTTTGTTGGTATTTTTCTTTTCAACCGACACAATAATAGAGATCCATTCTCCATAACTAAAAGGGCGAATAAACCTAGCTTTCAATAACCGATCAACTTCTTCTTTGATGCGGTCGTACATATCGGAATTAAAATGCCTAATAGGTTGTTTATACGGCCTAAAACCAAATATAATTGGTAATCTATGCTCAACTAAATCTCTCCTTAAAATAGGCATCTCAGTATAACTCTAAGCAAAGCAATCAACAAATTCTTTAAGTAATTTACATACCTTGCTTTTATGATCGGCCGTCATATTGGCATTGACAACCGTAGGACGAGAAACGCCTCCATCTCCAATATCAGCCTCCTCAAGTGTGGATCTTTCGATGAAAACCCCTGACCAAGTTTCTCCATATCATCAAGACCTTCAATAGTTTCATGCAAATCGTTCTTTATTCATTGGTTACAGTGACAACTCATTAAGCTGAGCTATGCTAGCCGACTGTACATGTACAGGAACAAACCCATCTTTACTAATACTGACATAGTCATAACCCGATAAATCTCTACCAATCAATCGGCGTCTGTCAAAGCAATACAAGCTGAATTGTCCGCCTTGATTACATCCACATCATCGCCAACCCACTGTATCATGCACTAATGTGAAGTAGATGGGATACAACAATTTGCATGAATCCAATCACGACCTAATAAAACATTATATCTACCCTTAACATCAACTACAAAGAATGCAGTAGGTATAGACTTATTCCCAATAGTAAGTTCCATAGACAAAATACCCTTCGCTTCAGCTAACTCCCTAGAAAAGCCAGTAAGCCCCATGTTTGTTTTTGACAATTCACTTTTTTTAAGCCAAATTTAGAAAAAACCAAAAGTGGCAAAATATTTGTAACACCCCAGCCCGTTTGAAGCCTGTTAGTAGTGTGTGTTTGGCCCATGTGGCCTAGAAGTGAAAGTGTAGTGGTCGTTTAGTACCACCTTAGAAGTTTAGTTGGGTGAGGGTCTGCTTATAAGCCTTCGTGCTCCAACCATCATATCCCCGGGTTAACCCTTTTATACGAAGCGAGGACGAAAGTGTAAGTGGGATAACATGCGAACGTGGGTCCACTCAATGTGTAGAGCGGACTAATGCGGATTTTGGAGGCAGGGTATTACAGTTGGTATTAGAGCATAAACCTTCGTTGTATGGTGAATGTAACACCCCAGCCCGTTTGAAGCATGTTAGTGTATGGTGAATGTAACACCCCAGCCCGTTTGAAGCATGTTAGTAGTGTGTGTTTGGCCCATGTGGCCCAGAAGTGTAAGTGTAGTGTTGGTTTAGTATCACCTTAGAAATTTAGGTGGGTGAGGGTCTGCTCGTAAGCCTTACTGCTCCAACCATTGTATCCCCGGGTTAATCCTTTTACACGAAGCGAGGACGAAAGTGTAAGCGGGATACAATATGAACATGAGTCCGCTCAATGTGTAGAGCAGACTAATGCGGATTTTGGAGGCCATATGTTACAGGGGAACTCGATCTAGTACATCTCCTAGATCCTCTCTTTGCCCTCGTTCCATTTTTATCGTTTCGCTCTCCCTTCTCCTGTTGGACACAGCGGCAGCAGCAATGGCAGCACCACCTTTGTGAGGGGAGGACGTTGGGGAGGGAGGAAAATCGTCAAAGAGAAGGTGGCTATGGGGGAAACCGTCCCCTCCCTAGTCCCTTCCCCTTCGTTTGGTTTTGGTTACATGGGCCTAAGTTGGGCTATCTAGCTCAGCTTTAGTCTTTTTTTGCACGGGCCTGAAAATATACTTTCTTCCACTGATTATTGCCAAATAAATTTCTTATTATAGTAGAAATCAAATGGCAAGAATAAAATAAACCATTTAATTTTCAGGGAATTACATCCCCCCCCCCCAAATCTTCTTCTGTTTTCTTTGAAAGAACCCTTGGTGAGTCCATGTTTGTTTTCCCCTTTGTTCTTATGTGTTTACCGTCAAGATAGATCTGGGGAGTTGAAAGGGATGGGCATGTGGTGAGTCTCTACTTGCAGTTGGGTACAGATTTCGGTTTTCAACTACGACGGAGATTTTCCCCATGTTAGGTGCGTGATAAGGCTATAGTGTATTTTAGAAAGTTGTATATAATGATGTAATCTAGCTTTCAGCCAATTTTCATGTGTTTTTATTGGATGGTTTGGGAGAAATCTAAGTTTCAAGTCACGTGTATAATTTCTGATGAAATCTGGACAGTAGTACATTGAACTGTTTTCAGAGGGACTAAATAGCCGAATTACATAGTCTTCAGAAAAACAAAGTTGTAGGTTTTGTTTTTATCTTTCCAGATTGGTGAAGTACACACAGTGGGGATGAGTAGAACTTGAGATATCGAGTTTTTACTATCTGCTGTCTGGAGTTCTAGGCAGATTCCAAGCCTTGCTTTCAACTGAAAATTTTACTTACTTAATTGTCAGAATTTTGTTGACATGTCTTGAGAAAAGTTGTAGATCTTGTTCTTTAGAATTCTAGAATATTAACTTTTGTCATATTTTGAATAGTTTAATAAAAGTTACAAAATTAATAAGATATGCTGCTCGTGTGGGCAGATTCTCAGCTTTCACGTTGTAGTTTTCGAAAGGGGTTTCCAGTGTACAAAGCGATTGATATATTTTTGTACGAGTTTTCCATATTTTTTGTAGCTAAATTAATTATTGTACAGTTGTTTCAACTTCAGGTCACAACTATGGCCCGTTATCTCCATTGGTAAAGGCAAGTGGATGTAGCGGTGGTGATACCCATTATCTTGTTATTGGTTGTCTCTACCTTAATTACATCGTTGAACTTGATGATATCCTAATGAATCAATTTGATATTTATACTTGATGTTCCCACTGTGGATACTCAACTCTTTCATACATAAACGTGATACTATTGAATTGTGGGATGTATGTCGAATTATGGTAATTTATATCCTTGTATTGCGATGAAGAATGTGTATGGTCATGGTATGTGGATGTTGTGCCATAATTGTGCATAGAGCAAGTTTTGCATCTCATGTATTGGAAGTTATGTCACGCAGCGTCATGACTGTACCGGTACACCACCGTTCTTTCCTGAGAGGGGTGCGGTGTGGAAGAGCGTGGCATGGCATGTTGTGTAGTTTTGCATTTGTGTGGAAGTGATGTTGTGGCGAATGTTGAAGCCTTGTTTAGGTATTATATATGATGATTTTATTGTAATTGCTAACTCCGATAAATCTTGATGACAATTCTATTGCATTTCGATAGCTTGTTAAAGAATTCACTTGCTGAGATTTATTCTCACCCCCTTATAGTCTTTTCAGGTACATGTCCTGGCATGTTTGCATGGCATGTTTGCATGAAGGGATGGGAGTAGCCTTTGCAACTCTACACACAATGATCTCACATTTCTAATGACGTGATCATAAAACAACTAATATGTGCTCTTAATAATGCAATCAAACACTAGTGTTGTAGTTTGTAGCCTATCAAACGATCTTTTGTTAGTCAATTCATATTTGTTAGTTTATTGTTGTTGTTGGACATAAAGCCTTATATGTAATTGTCGTTGCTTCCGCGATGTTTCCTCTATTAAAGTACTTGCTGCCGAGTTTTTTATTACTTTGGCAACGTTGTTTTGTTTTAGTGACATCTCAGGCTTGTGTAGATTTTAATGGGGTGTTACAATAGTAAACTCAGCTTCCCCGTCAACTAACATCGACGAACAGGCTTACCATCAAGATGTCTCTTAATAAACAAATGCTTTTCGGGTTTACCAAACACCGTGCCATTTGGACCAGGAGCGAGCTGTGCAACCTCCACCTCAGGCACTCGAACTTCTGTGGATAGCTCGAACACCATGTTTACTTTCATGTTAGTAGTGGCATCATGTTTATCCTCAAGATCAACATCGACAGCTACCTCCTTCTCAATGCGCTTTTCTTTCCATGTGTCTTTTTCCAGGCACCATTGGCTTGAACTTGTCAAACCACTCATCAAGCTCTTTCTCCTCTTGCTCTTCTCTAAGTTCCAATGCCCGCAACCGCTGGACTCTTCTCTAAGTTCCAATGCCCGCAACCGATGGGCACCACTGTGGTTTTGGCTTAGTCCTGGCGGCAATACCTTGCTGGCTCTACGCCTAGAAGTCTTTGGCCACCTCTGATTTTTTGCCTTTAAAGCCTCAAACGGTCGTTGCACGCCTGCTGCATTTTGTACAGAACTACCACTCCCACTACTGGCATCAACCTGCTGCTTCTTCGCTCACCATATACGTGCTGAGTGCTGAATCTTGCCATGACGTGAGCTGCCGCTGCTGCTTGACACACTAGAACGGGATCATTTATCTCTAATGAACTTAAAGCATCATCTCTATCAGACAGGCCCCCGTCACTAAGCAAAAGTCAGTGATATGAGGAAATATCTCAATCGGACATCCAACCGTCACGGATGAAACTCATATTAATCGGGCCTAGATTATGTCGTGTCACGGATGACTCTAATCTCTGACAGGTCTAGATTATGGGCTGTCAGGGATGAGTATAATACAAAAAGATAAATTCTCACTACATCAGAACACGACATCTGTGACAGGTCTAAAGACCTTTTGGTGACAGATGCTGGCCTAGTCAATGTTGTGTGGTCACTGATAAGACCGATACATTACTGACAGGCAAAATCCCATCATTCGATCGTAGACATCTTTGATGGGCCTCAATGTAGACCCGTCACAGAAGGCGTTACAGCCCGTCACGGATACCATATTAGTGACGGGGTTAAAATAGAGCCCGTCAAAGATAGTAGTCATATGTGACGGGCATAATTTATAGCCCGTCACCAATAGGCATCCAGGCGATTTAGTAGGACGGGCACGAACTTATCTTTGACGGGCTGAAATTACAGCCTGGCATCGATAGGTTCCAAGCCCGTCATGGATAATGCAATCATGGCGAGCTTTTATTACGGCCCGTCACCGATAATAAAATACAAAAATAAAATAAAATTTGTTTTTTGGCTAGCCTCTGGATTGCTAGCCATGCCCTCTAGAATACACACATAAATATATAATTGCAGAACAGATAAATACAAATATTTGGTCATAACAGTTGTATTTGTTGAGCAATAGATATATACAAATATTTGTGCATTGCAAATATTGTACTTCGTTAGCAAACATCGTGTAAATATATACAAGAACACATGATGTACAACATGTTAATGGCAAATATTTGTGAACCACACAGTTAGCTGAAAGGTACGGAAAATTGTTTAGCTTTGCACCACAAGCTACAGGAAAAATTGTTGTACTTTATTGCACACACAGCTACTCAGAAAAATTATTTAGCTTTACACCACAAGCTTGAGGTAAATTGTTTAGGACGGCATTGAAGTGGCATGAAAAGATCCTTTTGGTGATACAACTTCCGAGAGCAAGAAGGAAGCTAATTCTTCTCTAATATTGCTGAAGTTGTGGGAGAAATATTATTTATATTTTATTGTAATAGAGATAGCGATGAAACATTAGAAAGTTACATAATGTGGTTAGAATGCTATAAGTAAACCCATAGTAATGAAACATTACACAAACCTCAAGATCTGAATTCTTCACCCGCATAATAAGATTTCGCATGTGGTGGCACACGTGAAAACCACACGTGCTACCAACCTATTGTTGGATAGGGAAGTCAAGGTGGTGGTGTAGGTTTGCTTTTCCTACTTGATGCTTGCCCCCTTTTAGGACATACTAGTCCAATGCAGAGATAAAGGCAGAAGTTAGAGGAGAGAAATTGTACTTGTCACTCTTTTGAGAGTTGAGGTAGTAAACCCTACTCTATTTGAGGACAATGCACACCCAAATCCAATGATATCTGCGTTCATAACATATTTTTTGGTTAGGTACTGAGGATATATGTTTTGAAATAGTTTCTAAGTATGGATGGATTACTTACTATTGGTTGTGTGCATACACGATGAAGTCTTTGTCTTGTTGTGCCCACAAGCAATTTTTAAGATATTCGACAACCACTTCCAAAGCATTGTTCAACTTTGTGTCAGTAATCTGCTGAGGGTCTAGAAAACCAACTTGGCTTCTTGTCCGTCAGGGCTCTTTCCAACATAACCTACAAGTAAAGAAGCTACAATTAGCATTGTACGGTGCATTGTACTTGTAGAATTAATCCGTACTAAGGGTATCAGTACTAACAAGGAGTGGCGCTTCAACAACCCTATCTCAATCGCCCGTTATCGAAACAGGTCGCATATATCGTCGAATCCCACTATGAAGTATGCGGGTAACGATAGGAATGGCTCAGGACCATGTTACCCGACTATGGATGCATCTTTGTTTGTCCTTGGCGCGTTAGTCCTCTCCATGTAGTACCCATGTAGTTAGCGGGAATAAGACCTTATTTAGCCAAGGACGTTGTCTACAACCAAAGGCATGCCTAACTTGAATTTTTATGGATTGGCCACTAGAATGTCAAGGTTAAGCTTCTTGGGAGCTAACGATCCTGGCGCCTTCCCCTTGCCTTTTCCCTTTACAACGCCCTTTCTTGAAGCAACCATTGGAGGCGACGACTAAGCTTGGGTTTCCTTATGATAGTCGGCCATGGATGTAGGGCCAAAATCACTGTTAGCTTCCACTCCTGCTTGCGTCTGCAGTTGTTGTATCGCGGTGGGAGCTGAAGGTGACGAGCGAGATGGAGCAGTAGGCTTGGCCGATGCCTTAGTAGATTTAGGAGCCAACTTAATGACAATTAGGTCCTTTGGCCATTGGATGAAACTCCCACGAGCCGCCCCTAGTGTCATGATCTCGTTGTTGGGAGGGATTTGTAATGGTGTTAACGCTGGATTTTGGTAAATAGTCATTATGGATTGAGATACGATTAGGGACCGAATTGGCTAAGAAGGGGCGAATCGGCTAGGGGCAGGAACTTGGAAGCGGCAAAGTTACAGCCGATAGAATCCGAATCGAACGAGAGTTGGAGTCCGATTAGGTTTAAAGCTTAGAGATAGATTCGGCTTTAATTATGTGTCCATGTAGATTAATTAGGTCTTATCTTATATTTCGGTTGGGATTCCTGTGCCATTGGAGTCCGAACAATGTAAGTTAGGTAGTAGCGGAGTCTTATCCGGATAGGTTAGTTAATACCTAGGGCTACAAATATGTATGCTGTCACGCCCAGAAATTTACACCAAATTTCTGAACAATAGCATGTATTAAATCTCGGTCCAGGCATCAGCCCGAGTACACACTATGACAAATTAGTACACAGTTCCACGACTTAAAAACAAATAAAAACAATTATCTATCGAAATGCAGCGGAAAAGGAAAACAAGACTAGACCATCTAATCTTCAGCTTCAGCTGGCGATGACGGCTCCACACCACAGGCATTCTTGACGGCAGACTGAACCTTACTTCAACCTTCGGAACAACCTTCTGACTCAGGCCCTGGCACTTGCTCTGGTGGGGGAAAAATTAAGCAAAGCTGAGTACAAACCACCGTACTCAACAAGTAACACCCAAAAGAGGGAGAATAATGAATGCAATAGGGTAACAAGGATAGGCTAAGGTTAAATTGCACAAAGCTGCAGTAATTTAGCAAAACAGTAGATAAAATAGACTGAAATAAAAGTAAAGTAACATTTAAAATAATCATCCACTGTCCAACGTTACACCACGTTGCAACAGGCCCAAACCACTGTCGAACGTTACACCACGTAGCGACAGGGTCAACCCTCTGCCCAACGTTAAACCACGTTGCGACAGACCCAAACCACTGCCAACGTTACACCACGTTGCGCAGGGTCAAACCAGTTCCAAGATTAATAAAATTATTAAAGGGGGTTCAACTAATCCCAGTGAGTCTGTCGGTTCGCCCAATAACCGCGGGCACGGCTATTCGAATAGTTTTACTCTGCAGAGGTGTACAACTTTACCCACAAGACATGGCTGCCAAGCATGTTACCATGCCCCAACGTATCACCACGATACCTCAGTACGGAAACCATGATAAGACCTTTCACCTAGCCCTCCCTAGTCAATCGTACCACACTTCAGGTTTCACCCCCTCCTTTACACCAAGTCGGGCAGTCCCCTCTTGTGCCTTGGTAGATCCGGAAGTAGCAGAGGCTTTCGTTACACCACGATTGCCCGTCCATACTCCATCACGCCTACCCTTGCCTGGGTACGTCGAATAGGGACAAGCTAGATTACGAGTCTCACCGTTGCCCATTCTGGCTTGTGGTTAGTACGTGTAAGACCTTCAGGGTTTCCTGAGAACCGGTCCTTAATTGCCATGGGCACGACTCTCAAAACCATGCACCCACAGCCCACCATAAGCAATATTTTAGTTGTATTAATCCACATCGGGAAATTCATCATGATCAAAACCATTAAAGGTCTGTCAAGTCTAGCAGAAATTAAATAAGAATTGGTGAGCTAGATGAACTAAGCATGGCTAAGCATTGCCTAAGCCTATTTCTAATCAAATTAACCCTGGGGTGACAATAATAATAAATGGGGATCAACGGATATAAAGGTAAATGCCCAATAGATAAATAAAGTAAATAGATTTGCATAAAACAATGCATGTTTGAATGTAAAAGCGGGGGATTTTATACTCATAGGTTCAATATGATCAAAGAAGGGTGCCACTTGCCTTGCTTAGACCCACGAGGAACTTCGGCGACGACTTCGAGAACGAACGGCGCTGCGACGGGGTCAAAACCTACGACAAACAAGGCAAAACAAGAAAAACAGGCTATAAAACTACTGAAACAGAGAAAGAAACTATTTTTAATGGATTCTTGGTATTTTTCTTGATTTAATGAAACTTGAATGGACCTAAACGGAGACTAGATGAATTACTTATGAATTTTAGAAGTTTTCTGGGTTTTTAGCTAAACAGAAAAGTCCTAAATCAATTATTGCGCAATTAATGGGGCTGCTGACATCAGCGGAGGAGAGAGGGGCTGACGGCTGACAGGTGGGGGCCACCTGTCATTGGGAGAGAGGGGAAGTGGGTGGCTGACACGCGGGCCCGGGGAGGAGAGAGAGGAAGGGAGGGCGCGGCGGCGGCTGATGGGTGGGACCCGCTCGTCAGCGAGGCTGGAACAGAGAGGAGGGGAGCGGAGAGCGCGGCCGGCGGCGAGAGCCAGCGGCGGCGGGAGTGGCGGAGACGGCGAGGGCCGAGGAGAAGGGGGAGGTGGCGACGGCGACGACGGCGCGACGACGACGACCGGCGTCCAGCGACAGCGCGTGGCGCGCGACCGAGCGCGGCGCACGGCGACGACGGCACGGCGGCATGGCGACGGCGGGCGGGCGCGGGAAGCGGCCAAGCGGGAAGGCGCGGGTGGCGCGAGGACAGCGTGACGACGGCGGAGCTGGGCGACGGTCTAGCAGGGGCTGCCGGCGACCGGCGGAGTCCGACGACCACGGCGCGGGGGAGAGCTCGGCGGCGATGATGGAGGGAACGGGAGAGGGAGAGGGGAAACGCTCATCGGCGGCGACAGAGAAGGCGGCGGAGTCGAGCGGAGCGGCCAAGCGTCAGCGACAAAGGAGAGGAGAGGCGGCCTCGACCGCGGCGCGGGGGCAGCGACGGCCGGCGATGGCTCGGCAACAGGGCGGTGGCGGCTCGGGGAGGACGACGGCAGTGACGCGACGAGCGCGGCGGTGCTTCGACGGTGGCCGGGTCGCGTCGGCGACAGCAAGGCGAGGGTGGCGGCCGGCGGACGGGCGACGGAGACGGCTGAAGCGCGCAAGAATGCGGCGGCGGCAGCTCTGGCGGCCACGGGCGGAGAGGAAAAGAGAGGGATACAGAGGACAGCAACGGCTTACCGGTGACGAGGACGACGGCGGCAAGTCGGCGAGGAGAGAGGACCGGTGGTGATGGCAAGGGAGACGACGCCAGGGTGGCACGTCGGCGGCGAACAGTGGCGCACGCGCCTGGCGGTGGCACACGGGCCGGCGACGGCTACCAAAGGGGAAGAAAAAGGAGGGAGGGGGGAAGAGGATAGCTCACCAGCGGCGACGGCAACACCTCGGCGAGGAGGAGGAACGGACGGTGGCGAACGGAGCGGGGCGGTGACGTCACGAGCGCGGACGGCGACGCTCGGACGACGAAGTCGGCACGACGGTGAAGAGGACGAGGAGGCGGCGAGGAAGCTCGGCGACCACCGGTGGCGACGAAGGCCGGCGGAAGGTCGGCGAAGCCAAGGCAGAGGTGGTGACGCGGGTGGGCGGCGACGTCCGACGGCCGACGGGGAGATCGGCGGCTGACGGCGACGGAGGGAAGCTTTGGCGGAGAGGGGGAAAGTGGCGGCGGGGCGGCGGCGCGAGGATTTTATACGTGGCGGCGCCGGCTAGGGCGGAGCGGCCGGTGGAGACCGAGTCAACGACGCGGCGGACTCCGCGGCGGTGGTTGCGGCGGCAGGGGTTGCGGCGATGGTTGCAGCGGCGGCGCGGCGTCCGGAGGAGTCGGGCGGAGGCGGACTCGGTCGGCGCGGTGCGGCGCGGGCGCGGGCGCTGGCGAAGCTTGGTCGCTGACAGGTGGGACCCACCTGTCAGTAGTGCAAGGGAGGAGGGAGGCGAGACGGACTTCGCCGCGAGCGCGGGCGAGCGAGTGGGCGAGCTCCCGGGCGGCGGCCCAGGCGGAGACGCGCGCGGGCGGAGGAGGCCGGAGCCGGTCGGCTGGGCCGGCCGAGAGGAAGTGGGCCGGCTCGGCTGGGCCGGCCCGGGAAGGGGAAAAAGAGAAAGAAAAAGGAAAAGAAAAAGGAGGGAGGAAAATTGGACTTCGGCCCAATTTGAGAAGGAAGGGAAAAAGAAAGGAAAAAGGATGGAAAAAGGAAAACCCCACTTTTACCGAGTTTTAAATTAATTTGTTTGGCCAAATTTTATACTTCTGCAATTTGAATTTAAATCCAGTTAATTGATTTGGAACCCTGATTTAGTTAAATTAATTCTTTTTAGAGGGATTTTTCCTGAGTTAATTAAGCCAATTGTTATTTACGGTTTTCTTTTACAATTTTAGGCTTGGGATGAAACTCTAGGCGTGACATATGCCCGGGGTCCTTGTAGGATATCTAGAGATCAATCTAATTTGGTACATCGCCTCAAAACCTTTGACTTGCTTGAGCTTTAGACGCGGGGTTTGTCAGCTTCGCAATGTAAGTCCCTGCTCGTCAAAACCCGTCGGTCAACTAGAAAAGGACTGTCTCGGTTGAGTCCGATCTCCTGCCTAGTTGATCGGCAGGCTGAGTTCTATTATTACTTTAATTTGTTTTGGCTTGATGTAGTATTAGTTCTCAATCAAGTCCTCACGAGTTCTTCGGTTCAATCTGATAAACGTGGTTCTGGTTAGCTTGATTCTCTCTCGGTTCGGTCTGATCAATCTGGGTTGCGGGGTTCATGTTACTAGATTGGATTGGGAGATTGTGAGGGGCTTATCGCTGGAGTTATAGCCAGCATTATCCTAAGTAATCTGTCGATTGGCTCGTTAAGCTCGTCGAGCTTCATATTTCTATGACTATATCTTACTAGATTGTATACTATCTCGGTTAGGTCTGATCTATGTATGTCCGGTGTGATCTGCTCATAGGAGTTTGTTCGATTGACAGTTTAATAAATTGGTTGACAGATTACGCTGGTTTGTTATCTTGTTATTCTCATGTTATAATAGTTAATTGATCTTATGTGTTATTATGCTTAGATCTGCACTTTCTCGATTAGGTTCGATCTTTTAGATCTAGTATGAGAATGCATGTCGTTAATTATTATTATTTCATGTTGTTAATTAGTATAGCATTCCAGTTTACATTTAATTCCAAAGTTAGTCTCGTATCGGATGTTAATAGTACGTGCGATAACTACTATAGTAGTCTGATCGGTTGATTGATCTTAAGACTATCTCGGTTGGGTCTGATCTTTTGAGATTAGTTAGCTGGTTGGTCTATTTAGTATTTATCCTGCTCCTGATTCAGTCGATTGGGCATATTTACGATTGATATCATAAAATTCATATAAAGCCGATCAATAGTCCATCGGTTAGGGTCTTGGGGCGGTTCGGCTATCCGACCGATAGTGATTTTAGGGTTAACTGTTTTCCATACTATATCTTGTCAGTTACAGGATCAAACTGACTGGCACGCCTAGTATTTCTAAGAATTAGGTCCTGCACTGGAATGGTCTAAGATTGATTCTCAGGCCTACACGTGTGACCCTTGACTATTATTTTCAGCGTCAACAAATGACCATGTAAGCCAGTCATCCTTAACCATGTCGACTTGGACCTTTGCGTGTCCAGCAACCAAGTCCACGCCGTGCACCTTCGTGGTATCAGTTGGCTTGTACCCTTGGCCCTCTGCAGCATCAGAGCACCAGGTGGGTGTCACCCTTACTCGTAAGATGCACATTGCGTATCGTGCGTGCATTGAAATCATGTATTTAATGTAAGGATGTATCTACATATTGATCAAGTTTTGAATAGGTCACTACTTACTTCAATGTGATCAACTGCGGCTGGCACCGCAGGAGCTACATCTCAACTTCTGTTGATGCGCAGCTGCTTCTCCGCTGTGAAGGGCATACTTCTTCTGCAATGGTAGGAGGTGGCTCATCAACTACTTCTCACACAGGCGAAAGGGCGTGTAGACTGGTGGTTACATAAGGTCTTAGTAGCACCTGAGATCTTTGTACTTTCAGTAGGAGATGACGTGTCCGTTAACAACGAGGCGTGACGACTTCAGGTTTTCTCTAGGATTTGCCGGCCAGTCTATACATACATAGGTGAGACGCAAGGTGGCACCCTCTCGTCCCTACCCTTCATTTTTCTCTAAGCCACTGAGCTCAGTCTTCATCCTCCTCACTCCACTCCAGCACAAGCAAACACAGTGAACACCTCCATTTTCACCCCCAATCTCCATCTTCTCCTCTGTTGGGCGAGAGAAGTTCATTGTCGCTGCCCAGTCGCCGATCATCGCGCCGCTGCTCCGGTCGACTCTGGCCATCTTCCGCCGAGCCGTCGCACCACCAGCTCAGCCTCGACCCCACGCATGCGCAGCCACCGACGCCGTCTCCAACCGTGCACCGGTGAAGTAGATCGACGTCACCACCCCCTTTCCACCATCCGCCACCGTCGTCGGTCAAATCCAGCCACTCCGGTGAGCCCCGCTTCAATCCATTGCGTATACACCACCCTGGGGACCTCCGCTCGTTATTTCACCACTTGGTTCTTGCATGCATGCCGTGAATCGCCCCGATGCCGTGCGGCCGCGGCCCCGCCGAAGCCATTCGTCGTCACCGGACTTCTTCGCCGCCTCCCCGCCTTGTATAACCCCTTGGTGAGCTCCACACCTCCCTATGGCCTTCCCGTGCCTCGTCCAGTCCAGATCGAGCTCGAAATGTGACATGCATCGCCGGCCAAAATCTCGCCGCCGCTCGTCACCGGCGCTAGCGCTACACAGGTCGTCGTCGTCATCATCATGACCACCATCGAGACTGCATCGTCGCCCTCTTCATTTATCCTTTTGGGCCCGACTCCATCCGAGCTTCGGTTCGCCACTGGCGAGATCTCGAGCCGGCCATGGCTGCCTCTGCGTGAGCTCCAGCCAGGAACCTCGTCCGTCAATTAGATAAAAGCAAGGGTTCTTTCTGAAAAGAGCCCATGACACTTATCACCGTAGCGAGGACCTTCTTATAAATTTTAGAATAGCCGAGGACTCTTAATAAAGTGCACTTTCAGTGCCTGCTGAATTGCCTGAAAAATATGTAACCTTTGAAAATTCATAACATTTTCATTTGAGCTCCAAAAACAGTGAACCAAATTTCTGTAGATTCATAAAAATATGATCTACAAATTTGTAAAATAAAAAGTGACAACTTCTGTGCTGGATTCTCTGGTATATTTATTATTAGCCTTTGTGTACCTAAATATTTTAAAATGCATAAGTAATTCATAGAAGATGATAAAAATATGAAACAACTTCTGCTAATCTTTTAAAATAATGATCTTTATTTTTGTAAAATAAAAACTACTAACTTTTGTACTGGATCTGACTCTATATGTATAAATGGACTTATGTACCCATTTAATAATCCAGATCTTGTATAATGCATAAGAAATTATTAGATTGCAATAAAATTGTCAAACTGTTAATGCCAAATTTTAGGAAATTACCGCTATGGATTAATCTGTGATTAAAGACCGAATCAGACAGCGAACAGGGCAATCGGATAGAAGACCATGCGGAATACGACTCGGAATCAGCCGATGGAGTATGGATTGGATAAGAAATAGAGTTCAATTGGGACTAGAATATTACAGATAGATTCGGAATAATCAGAGTCCGTGTAATTTAACTTTATCTGTTAATTAGAGTTAGTTTAGATTTTTTCTTTATCTCTAAGGTTATTAGAGTCCGATCGGGACTTGTGTTAGAGATAGAATCTATCTAGGAGTTTGTTATTTCTTTTTATCTATTAGGAGTTGTATGTCGTGCCCAACACAGCCTAGCCTCAACCCGAGCGTATAAATATTTATGCCTGGGGTCATTGTTTTTCATCTACACATCAATAGATCAATTACTCTCGGCGCATCACCACCCTCCTACCGAGGTTTCAACTCCGGCGAAACTTGGCACCTGACGTGGGGCTGCATCGTCTCGATCTTCGACGGATGGGTAAGTCCTACGTTTCGCCAGGCCCCGGTAATCGCATCAACTAGATTAGAACTGTCTCGGTTCGGCCTGATCTTCTAATCTAGTTGTGCGATTGCTAGTTATCGTATCAGTTTCAACTTAGATCACTTTCGTGTTTTGAATTGATCTGGTCAACCACTTTGGACGATCTGCGTTGGTTTGATATTCGCTATTTGACATATTCAATCTAGTACTGTCTCGGTTAGGTCCGATCTAGGAGATTGCGTTTGTCAGATGGTTTATATCAGATTGATGTATTTTACTCATTGTTTTATCGGAGTACCAGCCAATAAGATACCAGTCATCGGCTCATTGGCTTGATAGCAATCTAGAGTTGTTTAGTATCTATCCTAACATTGCTAGGTTTAATCTTGAACTGTCTCGGTTGGGTCTAATCTTCTATGATTATTCTTAGCAATCTGAGCTAGTTATTTTATAGATTTTGGTTTTTTGTCTGCCATCTATAGCCGATGATTTTTGCCGATCTACATGCTTATCATATTTACATCAATAGAGTAGCCGATTACTTTACTGCATTATTTCTATACCAATCGGTTTGATTTAGTTAGATCGGCAGTTATTTATGTTGCATCGGCTTATGAGAATTACGTGCAAATTGGTTTTAGCCAATCATAACACATGATTCATTGTTTATTCCAAGTAATTCGTCGGTTTATTTATTAGCTTTAACGATCTTCATGTCTCCTATAATCATATTGTGCTCGGCTGCATACTGTCTTGGTTAAGTCCAATCTCTGGATGTCTAGTTTGACCTGGTTATAGGGGCTTGTCCGACCGACTAAGATTAATAAGTAATTTGGCGGGTTATGTTGGTCTAATATTTATTTGAAATCTATTTCTATCAAGTTTCTAGCCGATCCAAGCTTTTTACAACCGATCGTTTATCCTATCGGCTAAGTGCTGCTACATCAATATTCGATCGGGTGGATTTTTTGTTACCTATCGGCTTGATAGCCGATTGGCTTCTTTTATTCCTTATCTTCTCAGTTGCAGGATCAAACTGACTGCCATACCCACGGACCTTCTAAGAATTTAGGTCCTGCACTGGAGTTGTCTAAGATTGACTCCCAGGCTTTCGTGTGTGACACGTCAAATCACATTTTTGACATCAACAGAAACTAATTTTGTTGATCTAGTACAATGGTACTCTTAATTTCTATGGAAAACTTTTAACAAATCTACCTCCTAAAAACATGTTTAAGAATTTACTTACTCTCTTTATTGCTCAAATTGTTAAATCCATAAATAAATAATTCCATCACCTCGGGTGGTGAAATAATTTTTATTAGGACCTGGGAGTGATCTACTCTCAGCTAAAAATAATCACTTGTGTAAACACTTGATTTAAATTGTAAGTTGCTTATAATGCCCTAAAAGAAACACAACTATTTACAGATCTACCACTATACGACCTGAGAGCTTGTCTTTTTCATATGTCCTATACTATAAATGATAATCAAGTGATTCTTTCACCTAAGTTCAAGTTAAGTTGTGATCTACCTACTGTATTTATTTCATGATTCATTGATCATTTTGCATGTGCATGTTTATTTGGCTTTTATTCGCATATTGCTTCTCTTAGGTAGACTCGGAGAATCCGGAGAGTAACGAGCCATATCCAGAGGAGGATAATGACTATCCTCAGCAGCAAGGCAAGAACCTAAGCATATAGAACCTATGTTTTCTCTATAAATATTTTGGTTGAAAAACTGTACCTATATATATGCATGCGTTGTGTAAATGTTAAAACGTCGGTTTTGGGTGAATGGGTTGATCCTAATTATGCATTTAGTCCCTGTTATATTGCTGACCTCATACCTTGTCACCACTGCATAGGAGTGTTAGGGTTGTTTTATTCATTAATGTTTAGCCATGCTTAGTGCTAATCAAATTACATGGTTGGACAAAGCTATTAACTGTGGTATGTGGACCACTTGTAATACTGAGCATAAAACTTGAGTAGTTAGACTAAATAATGGTTAATGAAATATGTTGGACTTGGATGGGTGATAGGACGATGAAGGGAGGTTGGTTTCACCTAATGCAAGTAGCCCCGTCTAGGTTGTTAAGGACCGAACATTTTGACATCTATTCAAGGACCCTTCGTACTTGCCACATGCCTTATTTGGGACCGGCTTGTTCTTTACTAGTTCAGTTGTGATCATTTACACCACGTTGGAGAGACGTGAGGGCAGGTAGCCCTTTGGAGGGCCTTGGGTGCCTATGTTGGCCGGAGATGCCTAGCGCGTGGCGTACCCGCCTTGGTCGCACCACACACGCACGTGACTGAGTCGTTAGGATCCCCGACGTGGTATAGGTGGTTGGGGTGGGACTATAAAAGACCTATAATGAGCTTGTATCACTCACGTATTGCACTCGACGGGGTGTGTAGCTTTTGATCCTTGTTTATTTCGTATGGGTACAGTTGTACACCTCTGATCAGAGTATAATCTATTTGAATAGCCGCGTCCTCAGTTATGGACATTGCTTGATGTGTTAATTAGTTATGCTAGCATGAAATGTGGATTAATATGGATGGGTTTATGTTTGATGGTGATGTTGGCATGTTGGGCCCTGATGGTGTGGACTTTGGTAGTCCCTTGTTGTTGGTGAGAGCGTCGTTTGGGCTCCTTTGCTTATGCATTTCAGAATTATATACTTGCTGTCCATAAGTTAAAATAATGTTGTATTTACTATTACTTAACCGTTTTAACTGTTATTTCCTCAATAAAATTGGCTTGATGCAAATATTGAATCTAGATGGCTTAAGTTAAGGTAAACATTGCATACTACTCTCTCCCTTATATATATAATTTTGGGTAAGACTTGCGAGTACAATCTTATACTTAATCCGGTGTCTGCATTTTTAGGTCAAGATTTCGGTTTTGAGTTGTGCTTCTTGTGTGGTTACTGCTCTGTCGAGGGTGGCGAGGGTAGCGAGTGATCCCTTCTCTTATAGCTTGGCACTTGTCCGGTTGGAGAGTTCGCTGCTACTTATTTTTGTATGTTAGGACCTCGGACCCTATGTTATGTCACGTGCATCGCTACTTATTATCCAGGTTATGGTACTTGTTATGACTATTAATCGCTTGCGATGAAATTGTGAGGCTAGTCGCATTCCTGGGAACTAGCTAAGCATGAGTAATGGGTTTTGATCGCTTGAGATAATCGGGGATAATACTTTGGATCGAGTCACTGTCTTATGCTTTTGGTCGCCACCTTCGAGTGGTTAATGGGCCTATGACGGAGTAGACTGGCAAGCTATCTTACGGTTATGTCTTGCGCTCACTACTCGGTATTTCGGTTATTATAACAGAAGGTTGTCAACCGTGATCATGGACACATTAAGGATGAGTGGCCATTTAATTTGTTGGTATAAGTATTCTATTAACCCCTAGGCCAGGATGTCACGCCCTAGCATCCCCAATTCATATACATTCATTCACATACACAACTAGCAATATATTTAACACAACCACATTCATATAACTTTTACTTTAGCCTTTAACATCTATAACATTTTTTGAACAATTTGAATTTGAATTTAAAAATATGACAACTTTAAACAATATCTTCAGATACTAAATGATTTCAACTAAAAAAGTCATCAACAAAAAGTTGTATAACTCATTAATATCTGTAACTTTTATTTTCTTCATTTTTCTACACAACATTTCTTTGAACCGTTTGAATTTGAATTTGACAATATTTCAACTTAAAATAATACTTTTCCAAATACTAAATGATTTGAACTAAAAAAAGTCATCAACAACGAAGTTGTATAACTCATCAATATCTACAACTTTTATTTTGTTCATTTTTCTATACAACATTTCTTTGAACAGTTTGAATTTGAATTTGAAAATATGATAACTTCAAACAACGTTTTCAAATACTAAATGATTTTAACCAAAAAAGTCATCAACAACAAAGATGTATAACTCATCAAGATATATAACTTTTATTTTGTTCATTTTTCTATACAACATTTCTTTGAATACTTTGAATTTGAATTTAAGAATATGACAAATTCAAACAATATGTTTCAAATACAAAATGATTTCAATTAGAGAAGTCATCAACAACAAAGTTGTATAACTCATCAATATCTATAATTTTTATTTTGTTCATTTTTCTATACAACAATTTGTTGAACAGTTTGAATTTGAATTTGAAGATATGACAACTTCAAACAATATGTTGAAATAGTAAATGATTTCAACTAAAAATGTCATCAACAACAAAGATGTATAGCTCATCAATATCTATAACTTTTATTTTGGTCATTTCTTCATCCGATAGTGATAGTAACATTGTTTACAAAATTCACATATCTCTCTTCTAGTTTTATAAACTATAACACAGATATGTCAATTTTATTAACAATGTTACTAAAAGTTATAGATCTTGATGAGTAATATAACTTTGTTGTTGATACTCTTTTATATAGAAAACTAAGGTGGTCGACCAGACCAACCCAAGGTACAATAGTAACCTAAGTTAAAACTGATATGATAACTAGCAATCGCACAAGCAAATTAGAACATCGGACCAAACACAGACAATTCTAATCGAGCTGACACAATTACCTTGGCTAGCGAAACGTAGGACTTAGCCCTTCGCTGAAGATCGAATCAACGCACCCCCGTGTTAGGTGCCAAGTTCTGCCGGTGTTGAAATCTCGGGAAACAGGGTGGCGATGAGGCGAGAGTAATTGATCTATATTATGTAGAAGTAGATGATTTACAATGACCCCGAGCATACATATTTACACCCACGGGTGGATAGTAGTCCATGCCAGACTTGACACATGACTCCTAACAAATAAAACAAAGAGCAAACAAGTGCTATTTGGACACTAACTCTAATCCCTATTGGATACAACACTGTTCCTTAATAGATAAAAGAAAGCAAACAAGTCTTGATCGGACTCTAGCTCTCTTAGAGATAATAAAAAAATCCTAAACTAACTGTAACTAACAGATAAAATTATACTGCCATGCCTTGGTCTTCACAATTCCCTATCGAATTTGAACTGTTCCGGATAAAATTTTCATCTGTGATTACGCCTTTCCTTATTCGAATCCAATAAGTAATTTTACATAATTTTGGTGTTAACACATGCCCCCCAGTTTTGGAGTATAAGAAGTCATGCTTCAAAATTATCTTCTCTCCTCTAGATTTGATGCCTCCAAAAATTTTCTTCTTCTACCTCTTGCAATCGGCTCTCATGAACCGATAGGGTCTGAATTAAATGAGCCAAACTTTTAAACTCATGGCAAAAGAATTTGATATGTTCTAACAGTCCTCCAAATGCTAGATCTATGAACTGTTTATCATTTAGGCTCAGGCTATAGCATCGGCTGCGAACATTGCGAAATCTTTGTATGTATTCCATAGCCGAATCTCCATCCTACTGCTTAACCATAATTATATTTGTAAGTCTCATCTCATCCATGTTAGCAAAGAAGTATTTGTGAAATTGTTTCTCTAGATTAGCCCAACTTCTGATAGAGTTTGGAGTTAATGATAGAAACCATGTGAACGCTGATCCAGAAGGTGACAGCAGGAACAACCTAACCTTCAGAGTATCTTGAGCCGATGCCTCTCCACATTGTGCTAAGAACCGGTTCGATTGTAGAAACATTATCTTGCCTTGAAAATAAGGAGAACACTATATCGGCGAGGCAATAGAACACTATCAAACCACTCAGGATATGGACGCCGATACATATTTATCTGTTTCTTTGGTTTGGTCCCAAATTGCTCCCTCATGATCTCAACAACTCTATCGGCCCACTCATTATCTCTTGCATTGTCTTCATTGTGCCAATACTAATGAGATTCTTCTGGCCGATACTGCCCTCCCGAGTCGAATTCCTTGAGCAATGTATTCATCAATCATTGTCTTGATCAAATTTGTAACGTGTTCATCAAAACTCTAGATTGATCGAAGAATGCACGATGAACTGATTTATTAATTGCATCTTAAAGTGCTTCATCCATAGGCTTGGGGAACTGAGTCTTCTAAATCGGTCCTTCTGGTGTCATGACGAAAGATCGAAGACAACACTTCTGAAAATCAGCCAAAGATTGCTCGCTAGATGCTTTTCTTCTTCCGTCAAATCTTCCATTGTGACTAGGTTCTTACCATCTAATTCTTTGCAAGACATCTATGGCTTCTGATTAGACGATTGCTTCTGAGTAAAATTAGCATAGGTCCCACCAGGTGTGCCAAAAAATATGTTAACATCAAAAGTTGACCCTATGACGTGTCATACACGAAGGCCTATGAGTCACTTCTGAGAACGCTCCAGTGCAAGACCTAAATTCTTAGAATGCATGGGCATGCCAGTCAGTTTGATCTTGCAATTGACAAGATAAATAGCAAAACAAGACGATCGGCTATCGAGCCGATAGGTCAACAAGAATCTAGCCGATGGGCAGAACAATCGGCTGTTGAAAGCTTGGATCAGCTGAGAATCCGATACATATATACTCAAATGGCTAAATAAACAATGAATCATTTGCTACGATCGGCTAAAACCAACTAGCATGTAAACCTCATAAGCCGATGCAGCACAAATAATTACCGATCTAAGTAAATCTAGCCGATTGATGTAAAAATAATGCAGTAAAACAATGAGCTACTTTATTGATGTAAATAAAATGAACATGTAGATCAGCAAAGATCATCGGCTATAAATGATTTACAAACAACCAAGATCTATAAAATATCTAGCCTAGATTACTAGGAATAATCGTAGATGATTGGATCAAACCGAGACAGTTCAAGATCACACCTAGCAATGTCGGGATAGATACTAAATAGATTTAGATTGCTATAAAGTCGATGAACCAATGATGTATAACTTATCGGCTAGTACTCCAATAAAACAATGAGCAAGATACGTCGACATGATATAAACTATTTGATAGAAGCAATCTAATAGATCGGACTGAACTGAGATAACACGAGATTGAAGATGTCAAATAGCAAATATCAAATCAACGTAAACTACTCAAAGTGGTCGACCAAATCAACCCGAGGTACACTAGTAAACTAAGTTGAAACCGACACGATAACTAGAAATCGCACAAGCAAATCAGATGATCGGACCAAACTGAGATAGTTCTAATCTAGCCGACACGATTACCTTGGTCAGCAGAACGTAGGACTTACCCCTTTACCAGAGATCAAATCGATGCAACTTCATGTCGAGTGCCAAGTTCCGCCGGTGTTGAAACCTCGGGAAAGAGGATGGCGATGCGGTGAGAGTAGTTGATCTATATTATATAGAAGTAGATGATTTACAATAACCCCGGATAAACATATTTATACCCACGGATGGATAGTAGTCCATGCCGGACATGACACTATTTGGACTCTCTCTAATCCCTATTTGATACGACACTGGTCCCTAATAGATAAAAAAAAATAAACAAGTCCTGATCGGACTCTAACTCTCTTAGAGATAAAGAAAAAAAATCCTAAACTAACTCTAACTAACAGATAAAATTATGCCGCCATGCCATAGTCTTCATTATTCCCTGTTGAATTCGAACTCTTCCAGATAAAATTTCCATCTGGGATTGCCCCTTTCCTTATCCAAATCTAATAAGTAATTTTACCATATTTTGGTGTTAATAGGACTATATGCCACCGTCTGATAATGTGGTTGTGACAGATTAGATTTAAATCCAGAATTACTACTACTACTACCGATTTTTCATGTGCTTACCGCTCGAACAATTGAATTAGTCGCATTACGTGTAGAATTAGATGCGGAACCAATAGCTGAAATATTAGTGAGATTCCAGCTACTTTGGCTAATAGTTGGGACGACAGGAGATGGCAAAACACCGGCGGTGCACTAGTATTGACTACCGTATTCGGCATTAGAACCGAATATTAGATTACACCGGTTGTTTTCCACTATGCGCATCATTAACTGGTAGCACTATTGATTGAATTTGACAAGGTAAATTATTCCGAAAATCTTCATGTTTATTACACACAGACTAAGCAATCGTTCGTGACATGTGATCCATCTACACGCCGAATTTGCTAGCTACCGATACATCTATTAGGAAGTTGATCATCGGAATAAATCGGCTTGATTACCTCGGGATTTACCTTTTTGAATGTGCCGCTCCTCATTTTCTGAAAACAAGCCAGCTTTTCCTTCACCCGCTGTAGGTTTTCGTCTGGTAGCTCCCGCTCCAACTCACGCCAATCTTCCTTGGACAGATCATCAACTGTAATGGCAATAAGATTGTCGGAGTTGACGTCGCTCCCTTTTGTGGGCTCCTCAGAACACATGGTGTTCTTCTTTTTCTTCCCCAGCGGAGTTGCTAATTGTGTTGGCATGCAAAATTGATCCATGCACCAACACAGTAACTATCGTTCTTACGTGACGACCAATGGATGCTTTTCAAGTAAAGCAACAAAGAAATCTTCGCTTTCGTGGAAGAACCCAGCTGATTTTCAATGCAAATCAATAAAGATTGATCAAACTCTAAGTGACTAGAACCTGATCGAGAAGAACGAACATAAAGAAGAAAATAGTAGATAGAAAATAAAATAGATTGAGTTGTATTGATTGGTTGTCTGTTAAAAAAAATCCAATCGGCCATGCACTATATATATATATATATATATAAGCTTAAAGTGATACCCAGCCATAATGACGTCCCTTTACCCCCGAGTAGTGTTCTTAGCCACCATCGAAGGATTTGCAGCCGATTGGGACTTGGAGAAGGTGTTGGTGCTGATGGAAGACTAAAGCCGGTACCGACTCTGGACCCTTGACCTGTAAATAGGAAATGTAACCACTAGCTATAACTTGTATTTTGAAAAACTTTTGTTTATCTATAATGTAAAATATTTTGCTATTGCCTTAAGTCTTTATCCTGATTTAGATTTTGCAATCTGAAATGACTTGAATAAACTCATGTTGTGTACCCATCTTGACAACCCTCGAGTACATTTAGCTAGCGCGGAGCATAGCATATTGCTGGTTCTGTTCGGTAAGTAGGATGTACCAACGAAGCTTGTTTAGCTTTATTCAAATATTGATCTCATGATGAAAAGAAGTCATTATAAACAACAAACTTTCTTATAAGAACCGTATGGCATGATACAGTGTAGCCCCCGATTGGTCTGTGGAGGGGCCCCACTCGGCACAAGCAGTCGAAGGTTGGAGAAAGAAAAAACCTTTGCAAAAATGTACTAAGTATGAAAGGGACTTAGCTATTTGATATTTCACAAGTTCTCCACTTGATGGCAAGGATGACAGCTGACCTGAGGATGAGATCACTACTTGGCCGTGACGATCTCGACGGTGCCAAAGGGATTCGACTAACATGGTGATGAGATCACCGCATGACGGGCGATGATGGGTGTAACCAACATAGTGAGTAGATCACCACTTCAGCGACGACGAAGTTGATGTGTCTGGCGTGGTGATGGTGGATGTATTTGGTGTGGTGATAGGATCACCACTTGGCAAAGATGAACTTGATGCGTCTGACGTGGTGACGGTGGATGCATTTGGTTCGGTGATGAGATCAACACTCTTCGAGGATGACGTTGATGCATCCGGAGCGACGACGGGCGACGAAGTCGGATGTAACCAGCATAGTGAGGAGATCTCCACCCAACCACAACGATCTTGGTGATGAAAAAGTTGATGAAGAACCTACGATCTTCTATTGAAGGTGAGAAGGATGCCCGCAATGCCGGCAAAGGGGCCATTGTACATGAGGAGAAGAGCGATCGAACCATTTGATATAGGCCTGGAGAGATTCGTGCTCCCTTTGTTGGACCTAGTACAAGTCGTATTTGAGTCGTGGCCTGTCATTGGTACCCTGGAAGTTGGCGATAAACTGATAACGAAGTTCTACCTAGGAATTGATAGATCACTTAGGGAGTCCTAACAACCAATGTCTTGCTAACTGCCCCAAAGCGACTGACAGGTAATTGGGCATGGCCTTGGACTCGCTGCCAGCCGCTCGGATGGCCGTCGTGCACACCGTCAACCAAGATTTTGGGTTAGAGGAGCCGTCGTATTTGTCGATGCTGGTCGGCTTAAAACCACTTGACCACGTTACCTGACTTAAGTCTTTGGTGAACGTTGGGACTCTGTCATCGAGGTCGGTATCAGAACTGTCATCAACGTCCTAAGGATTGGACCCAACTCCTACCATCCTGGCTATGCTGCTAGCGATCTTGGCGGTGTAGGTCTTCATGTTCCTTGCGCTAACGATCAATGTTGTCGCGAAAGTCAAATCGCTTGATGCGACGAAGCTGTTCTTGCTCAACTTTAAGTTGCTAGTGTTGTTCTTCCAGTTGGCATTGTTTGTCATCGAGGCGACATCATTTCTCGGTGAGTTCCATCCTAAGTGTCAAGTCAGCAGACACTTGGCCTATCCGGATTGAGTTTGATGGTCACTTGGAAGATGGTAGCATCGATCTAGGAGATCTTGAGGACTGGGCATCCGATCGGGAAGGTGGAGCTCCAATGTGGTGGTGAGATCATTGAATGGCAGTATTGATGACCATTACCTTCACCTTATAGATCATCTATGTGACCGGGTGATCTGGAAGTTGTTGTAGCATGTTGTCGAGTAGATATGCCGTCACTCGGATGTTTTGCTGAGGGGTCTTGAAGACTACCTGTCGTCAACCGGAGTGTGGAGTAGGTCACGTGTCACGTCCAGATTCAGAAATTTGGTGTAAATTTCTGGGCGTGACATCACGCTACATCTTGCACGATTGGTTCCTCAACTCATCGCGAGATTGATTCTCAATTTGCCGTTTGTTTTTGTCTCTAAGTTGCTAGCGTTTCTCTTCTTGCCTCCCTTCTTTGGCCAGTTTGGCAGCTTGTTCCTCCTGATGCTTCTTCTCGGCTGGGGTTGTGTCTTGTCAGTATATATATCTAATTAGAGTAGAACTATTTAAACAGTCACGCTCACGGTTATGCGCGATTGACCAAGTGATGTGGACTAGGGTTCTCGATCCTCCGAAAGTTTCTGATAAACAGTCGATTTAGGCAGAGACGAGCCACACGTCGATCCGGCTTCTTGAGCCCCGTAATCATAGCACCACGTCTCCTCTGGTTACCACCGTGCCGAAACAAAGATGGCCTCGCCGATAAGGCTAATCCCCGTTTGCGAATCGAAGAACACAAACAAGAACAAAAAAGAAAGCAACCAAAATTGTAGATGAATGATTAAAACTCATGAGTTGGGGTCTCACAAACCGATCTAGCGGGGAAACTATTCTTGACAGAAATAATCTAAGCAAAACCCACCTCCAAACGATGACAGCTACTGAATAAGTAGGATTAGGGACATCCTAGGGTTTCCCTAGGGCACACAACCCCTTGGGCTGAGCCCACAACACACTTACGAGGCCCAAAACCCAAATCAGATTCAGACTCGATGAGATACGTGGCTTGTTTTACAGATGTCTGGCAGCTCGGTAAGAATTTGGACATGGGACCAAAACCATCTGATAGTAGGCTCCATAAGCTTTCCAACAAGTACTCATGGGCCCGAACATTCCTTCTAGATCAGTGGCTAGGTCCGTTTGATGCTGATGCTGTCAGGAGGCCTAAATCCAAATCCAAAACGTGTAGAACTTTATCTCTTATCTTCTATGGACCAAAAGTGATGTGGTAAGATGGAAGTGGACTTGGGAAAGGTCTTGGTTTGGCCCCCAATCAACTTCTTCAATCATCCATGCATTCCTTACGCTTGGTCTCTTTTTTTTCACCCAAGCAAGTACCTTTGCGAACGGAAACACACGAAACTCAATGTGTAGCAACGTTTGTTCAAATATATAACAAGTAAATCTAATATAGAACATATGCACCTTTGGTTGATTAATCCATAACGTGGTCATGGTTTAATCCGAGCTAGTTGTGTCCTCATCACCAAGATTCACTGTAATTTGTCTCTTTTATAATAAATGAACATGGTTAATAATTTGTTAGTATCAATGGGTGAAGCTAGTACTATGTGGTTCAGCACGATACTAGAGGATGGTTGGACTGGTGCAGTGTGGTGTAAGGCTGGTTAGTGTTTGGTTCAATTTTGATTAATAACTATTAATATTTTGCTTTTGCTAAATAAATATTTATTGGAAATGTTGTTTCATGGAAAGTAACCCAAATTCATTCCATTGTACTCCCTATGCATCTATATTGCATCTATTGGTATGAAATGTTGAGTATGGTGGTTGTACTCAATTATGCAAAATTCACTCCTTTTTCCAAAAGTTGCGTAGGAGTCAGAGGATATCCCTTCAGAAGGCTAAGGCCTTCTCTTCGCTCAGCAATGCATGTTGGTCACTTCCAACATAATTATTTAGTTTAGCTTTGCTACATATGTAAGGCTCTGCCATTTAATTGTTTTGTAGGACAACGGGTACTGTTATTCAAATGTCATAATGTGTACTCGGGTTTGTCCTAGATCAGGATTTAATATCTTTTATTATTCGGTAATTAGTTGAATTTTCATGCATGACACGACACCTACCTAATGCGCCAATTGTTATGTTTTGTACCTAGTCCGCAAGGATGGGGTTACCCAGGCTCGTTCTCGTAATGTGTACCCTTGCTTCTTTGAAGATTGATTGTCTAAAACCTACATAAGGTGCACAATATGTACGATGCCTAATACATTAGACCTGTTGTCCTCGAGGGACACCTCTATATCCCCAAATATATGGGGTAAGGTTAATTATAAGAGATAGGTACCTAACCAACTATGACTAAGCATCTACCATATCCAAACCGTTGTATCTGACTAGTTACGGAAACCTAGACATTGCAATCCAAGTCTTGTCATATACCTAGTAAGATACTATGTTGTTGTTATCTTTGGATCTTTATTTACTTCTTGAAATCTCTTTCCCTATGAATACACACACTTCACTGGTATTCCCCTTATCCAAGCATCCCACATGCTATACCAAGTTGGGGAGGTTTTATATGTAACTTTTTCCTTGAACTAGTCAGTTATGATAGTTACGTATACCAGGTGACACCTATCACATAAGTGGTCCTCACTTGACAGAGATGACACTTACCACTTATCATATATGATATGTTTCTCAGTAGTACTGAGTGGTAATACTTCATATCTGATTGGCATATATGGTAGAGAAAAATTGTGAACAATTTAAGCACGTGAGTTAATACATTATTAATGAGTCATACATCTGAATAAATGTGCCCTTCGGAACATAGTGTAAGCAATCATCGCTAGAAAACCTTTCTTCAAATATTAAATTCCTACCTTCTATGCATTCATATAAGGGGAGCGAGAAGGGCAGGCATGTGAGTTTGATCAACAGAATGATCAACATGATACGGTATAAACTGGATGAAATTTATAGCCTTGATCTTGCACTGCCGTGAAGGTTGCACATGCAGTTACCTGGGCCAATGTCGGCCGCAACACATGGGGTACTGATTTCTTTGTCATGAAGCATTATATATCTGTTCTCTGCAAGTTCATCAACAAATCTAAAAAGGTGTCTAATGCTGACATTTGGCATTACCACAACATGTGCCAAGTTTCCTTCGCATGCAAGCTGCCACTTGCGAACGAACACCTCATCTTTTGGCCTTTCAAATATAACAGTGCTACTTCCAGGGTTTAACAAGGTACTTACTCCTTTCTTCTTAAGTAGAAATTCTAGGTATTCTGCCTTTCTTATACATGTTGTCACTTTCATCCGAATACCGTTGTACCCTAAACATTTCAAGGTATACCACATAATGATTGGAGCGTGGCCATTTCGGCTCCCTGTTATGGTGGCATCCCTTGAAGCAACGTACTCAATGTTTGTCGACATGACAAGATTGATATCTTTTAACCTGTTCACCACAACTCCACATGGTGTGGGGCATCCCAATAATTTATGGCCCGAAACACTAATGCTTCCTATTGACTTCTTGAATGTCAGTTTTGGCTCCTAAAGAAGTAGAATGAGTTAGTGATTGCAAACTGAAATATATACCGGTTCACTAGCATGTATATATAATAAGATAGAACTTTTATTCTGACTAGTTTTTAGTGATGCCTTATTTTAGTGGTATACTTATACTAGCTATTGTGACTGAGCAACAATCTGAAACATATATCTATTCATTTAGTGCACATTCAAAACATAGGAGCGGATGAAGTCTATTTATTGACAATAAATGAATAACATATTTTCAAAATGTTAGTGTCATCCATATATACTTTTGTAAATAATAGGTTACGCAAAACCATGTTTTGCAGTTTTGAAGCTGCACACAAAAAACAGAGGTTTTGCATATATGGTGCATAACCATGGGTATTATGTTTTTGTAGTTTCAGAAAACCACACTTATTTAACAAATTCGACTGGGTACTTGAAGCAATAAAAATTTTCGTTCGGTAGCCACATCAAAATTTTCACAGTAATGGAAAAAATTCTTACGTGATTGGATAAAAAACTCTATGTTCTTCTATAACATATCAGCATATATCACCTGTAGTCCAAAACCCGTACATGCCATGGGCAATTACTATTTGTGTTAAAACGTTTAAAATATTAATTGCATACAAAAGTTTAAATTACCATTTCAATCACACCCGATTGTATGTAAGAACAGTTCACATAAATTACAATATTGTAAAATTGGTTTTGATTTTTGCAATTAAACTGGAAAATTGTTAAATTGATAATCCAAGATGTGCAGAGGCTCATATCTATTAATTACAAATTTATTAATAATTTATTCTTAGTGTATGTAAACAAAGACTCCGTGATATTATTAATAGCGCATCCACTTTATCGAAATTTTTACCACAATCTGTGGTCATGAGACTCATGGGAAGATCTATAGAACCGACTAAATTATATCTGTACCTAATGCTTAATACATTGGCAATTGTTCTATTCCCTCCGTTTTTTTAGTTGACATCCTGAACTTTTCGGTCAAGAATTGACCATTTGTATTATTTAGAAACTTTACATAATTATTATTAATTTTTTATGATTGAATTTATTACTAAAAGAACTTTAAGCATGACTCATAATTTAATTTGCATATTTACACAAAAGTTTTGAATAACACAAGTGGTCAAAAGTTGATGCAAAAGTCAATGGCATTAAATAAAAAACTGATGGAGTAATTACTTACTAAATTGAGAAGCCAAAAGGGGTACAGTACTATAATTGTAAACTTCATAATCATAAATCCAAAAACTAAATAGAATGCAGTACTTTTAGTTGTATGGTTTAGCTGAAACACATTCTTAATTGCATGTTTACAATTATATTTACAATTGTATGGATTATTAATATTTGAAAACAACCATCAATATGAAAATAAAAGTTTTAGTCAGGTTGGTTAAATGTTTATTTTCCTAAAATTTGTATTTTGCCTAGAGTGCAATAGGCTCTGTGCGAGATGCTACTAGGAGTAATCAGAAACTAATTAATTAATCATATACTCCGTTCGTATTTTAGTAGACGATCCCATTGACCTTTGTGACACATTTGACGATTTGTGTTATTCAAAAAGCTGATGTTATATCACATATTTGGTTGTGATTAAATTTATTACCGAGTGTATTTTAACTCTAAATTAAATTTTAACATATTTACACCAATTTTTGAATATATAAGATGAGCAGTGAAATCTGTGATAGAAAGTCAAAGACATCATGTATTAAAAATATAGTTGTAGTATTTAAAGGGTAAGAGGGTGTTTGGTTTGTGCTTTGGAGAAGCAGGACATGGCCCTCATGCATATATGAGTAGTGTTTGATTGGTATCCTACTGCCTATCCATTCAAGATGTCCTTCAAACTATTAGTAGAGTTTAAGATAGAAGTAACAATATCCCAACATGCATTAAAATATCATGATTTTTTTATATGGATAGTGGTTATATCATGCCCTACACCACATTTTTTACATGGAACCAGAGCGGTGTGGCTAGTGTGAAGATACAAATACAAAGTGGAAACAAGATTTGGATGTCATAAATTATATGGATTCAGATTAAAAATGAAAAAAAATATTGTTCGGTGTTAGATGTAAATAGAATCAATATAACATCACGTCAATGGTACAAGTGGAAGAAATAGACTAATAACACAAATGATGAAATGACTACTGCTGTCTATTGTGGGTGGTGGCAAGGGTGCAAACGAATCAGATCATATCCGATTCAATCTGCTTCGAATCCGTCTGAAATGAGGACATGGGAAACATTTTTCGATATCTAACAAATATGAATTTGGATGCGGTAGTGGCATGCAGATATGGATGGAGGCGTGGTTTGAGTGATGGATACGCATTATCCGATAGTTATTTTTATATATGGAAAGTACGACTTTTAGCCCATGAAACAACTTCAACCCAAGCCATCCAATGATGTTAAAGTATTGTATATTGATAATTGAAGTGTAGAACTATAAATACTTGTCTTTGGTACTATATTATTTATCATTTGTAGTTATAGGTAGCATCATAGTAATTTGTTGTATTTGTATGAACTATGCTCTGTGGACAATTCTACAACACATAGTGCTATATTTATTTAACAACACATAGTGTTTGTGATATTCCTATTGCATTGTTTCCTGTCGCAATGATGACTTAATGATGTAACAACTGCACACATATGTCATATCGATAATTTTAATCCGCTTCCAAATTGTATAACATCCCGTTCTCCATAACTGTGTAGCCTAGCCCAATTGACAGGCGTAGCCGAGGTCAACCCGGGAGATATACTTGGAGGGGGTGAGGCCATATAAGTTTGTACCCAAAGCAATGGACGGTTTATAATAATTTGAGGGTGTCTTGAAAACATCCATAAACTACAGTACAAACAGCGCTGGAAAATTGCAATATTAAAATAAATAAGGAGACCTACCTGTTTTATAAATGGCAGCATGAGGCCACCAAGAGCACCATCACAATGGATATAAAATCTGCTGTCGAATCCACACGTTTTCAGTGTTCTTATGACCTCATCAACATCATCGACTCCCCCCCTCATAGTAGTCCCTAGAACAACATGATACTGAGAATATATATAGAACAAACTGAGAAGTTATAAATTCAGCCTATTTGATGGAAGTGCTAACCAATATTGACATTAACAATAGCCGGCCTTCCCGAATTCTGGAGTAGTTTATAGCTGAAATCATCGTAGTTCATCTCTCCATAAATGGAAGTGCTAATCTTGATGCATTGAGCTCTATACATCTTAGCCGCCTTGAATACAGAGTAATGCGAGTCCTTTGATGCATAAATTATACCGTCTGGGAACAGTTCTCTCCTATTCAAGTCAACATACATGGATGCTAATGTCAATTGTTATCGACACAAATAATCAATAGGCCCAAGGGAAAGTGACCTAATACTGACTGAGAATTTAAAAGAAGAGTTAATAATGAATTTAATTGCCATGCCTGAAACAAATAATCTCCAATCAGTAACACACACTTTTTTTTAGCTTATTACATCGTTTGGATAGGCCTAAAAATCCTTGAGTTCAGGCAGACTTTGACACCCCTGTGCTTATGCTTCTGTTTCCTAAGCCAACATTTGAATTTTCAATATTAAATTTAAACTTGATTTTTGTGTTTTTTCACCATACTTGATTTTTCAGTCTTAACTTTTATATCGTTAAGAATATGTATCGTAAAGTTTTATTTATAAATTATTTTTTATTTGGAAATATGCCTAAAAAGCCAACAATCACCCCCTGAATGAATTTGTCGCTTCAGTATTAACCTAGGCATTCGGTTTCAAGTTATATCTCGGTTTCAACTTGCTCTATCCGGTGGCTGCCGTCTCTACCGCCAACCTCAATCCACATTTGAGCCGTCCGCTTCCAAGGCCACAGGAGAAGATGGTTTCATCAAACTCCTGCATTCTTCCTTCTCAGGAAACATCTTATTGGTGTACTAGATGCTTGAGGAAATTCCTCAATGAGAAAATTTCGTGTATGCTCTATCAGTCTTGCCTAGAGGAAAAACAAAGGAACTTTGGAACGTTAATGGATAAATCTGGCTGCTGTTTTGATGATTTCTTTAACTTTTATCTACTAACAATCCAGATAAAATTCAGGTCTTCAGTTACTCCTAATGGTTCTCCTTTATTCCATTGACAATTGTGTTATTGACTTTTTTTGACAGTAGTTGAAAAGCTGTTGATGGTTGTTTCATGAAAAAGACAGACTTTAGCATGGATCTTTTCAGGTAAGTTCACCCCTTCAAGGCCATTGGAATCAGCATCTCAGGATGGCTGATAGTTGTTTTTAACATGATCCAGATGTTATCATGTTTTTAGCATTAATCTCCGTTCTCCATTACATAAATCATTTTTTTCTGATTCAAGTACTAATTGAGATATTGTTGGGAATAGTCCCACATTAAAAGTTTAGGATGAATGGTACCAACATAAAAGGGGAGGAGTCTCTCACCTTATAAGCTAGCTTTTGGGGTCGTAGAAAGGCCTCCTCCCGGTTGGGTCGATGTCTCCTGGTTTTGGGCCAACAAGTGGTATCAGAGCTAAGCTCATAATCTCTCTAGTGTCGTGCACACTCATATGGTGTAAGCCCGAAGTCCAATGGACCGTAGGTGTGAGGCCAGTGTGTGCCTATTTGTTGGGCCAGTTAGTGGACCGCGGGTGTGAGGCCCGTATGTCCTCGTGTGTGGAGCTTGTCAGTGTTAGAGATATCATAGTTACAGTCATATATTAGGATAGGATTGATTTATGTGGACTCCTTCTATATTTATAATCATTCCTTATCTCTTCCCTATGTACTCCTATATATACCAGCCCCCCGAGGCTCAATACAATAGATCCAATATTCACAATATTCTCTCCCTCCTCTACTATCCGACATGGTATCAGAGTGGGCAATCTAGTCACCGCTCTCACGCTTCCACTGTCGTCGCCCCCGGGAGCGATCTAATCTCTTGGGAGTGGCCACCTTTTTTGTCAGCACTAAGGGGACCAATGTGTGACGGGGAATTTGTTGGGAATAGTCCTACTTTAGGGTGTTAGGAATTATATAAGGGGCTGGCCCACGTGAGGATTAATTTCTAGAAAATCACAAAACTCCACCTTATGATAAATGAAAATTTTGGTGTTAGTTTTTGAAACTGATCGGATCTTTTCATACGTGTGAGTCCGGATATGGTAGGCGTATCAGATCTTTCCATACGTGTGAGTCCGGATATAGTAGGCGTATCGGATCTTTCCATGCGTGATGAGTCCGGATAGGTTAGGCGTACTGATCACACGTCCTATATACCGAACCGCTACCTCTCCGCAAACACACGTGAAAACAATCTAGGGTTTGTCTTTTCCTCTGTGCTACACCGCCACCATCGTCTACTCCATCCCCTCCGCCGGTGTGCACCGGCAATCGGAAGAACAGCTCTCCGGAACCGTCGCCCTCGTGAAGTCCTGCACCGGGAGAGGGTAAATAAGGTTTTTGGGAAGCGCTCCGCGCGACTGCTTGCTGTTCGTCCACGACGACTCGTCTTCCTCGTCGATCGGTTGCGGCTCACCGTCGTCAACATCCTACGCCGCGAGTCGTTCGTACTGCGCTCAATCTCCTCAGAACAACCTTCGGTTCAGGTTAATTATGTTGAATCTAGTTCTGTATCTGTTTAACCTATTCATGTATAGCTCTTTCGCATACATGTTTAGATTAGATCTATTCATGTTGGTTGATTTATGTCTTGCCATGCTTTCGTTTTACAGTGTCATGATTTATTTATGCGATCGATTAAATATTAGCAATATAGGGTGTAGGTTTTGGGCTAACAGAGATGCCGTCTAGGCAGGACAGCATCAGAGCTCTGTTTCTTCATGTGTTTGTCCGAGAAGATTGCCGCTCACTCCCATAGGCAGATCCAATAGTCGGCATTGCCGTTGCTGCCATCTATGGCATCAATGGTGCTGGGTGAGAGGACATGGGGAAACAGCAGGGAGAAAATCCAATGCAGTAAAGAGGAGGTGAGAGAGGACCGAGGAGAAGAAGAGGAGTAGAGGACCTATATAACACTGAGAGAAAAGAAGATTTTTTTCTCTTGTGAACCTCTTAACATCCTGCGAAATTAACCTTTCTTTTATTGGCGCAGCTGTTAAGAGTTGGCTTGTAAAAAAATAAAGGGGTGTCTAAAAGATCAACTCTGTAGTAGTGAAATGGTGTCCACTGAAATTAAAAGAACATTGCTGGTTAGAGAGTGAGTAATATGAGAGGTGAGTGCAATTGTTTGAGAGATATGATGGTGAGCGACAATAGTTCGGCATATTATATAATTTGCTTACTTGTTATAATTAGTCATAATGGTAGTAACTAAAAAATGATGATGTGAGTGATTTTGTTTACATGATACTTGTTCTTTTTAATGTGACTAGCTTCTTGCAAAAATATATTTCATCTATCTTTTTTTATATGATGCTGTTAATTTTTATGTTTACATATGATTATTCATCTTATAAAAAAATATTTTTTTATTATTTTATTATTATTTGATTTACTATCATAGGAACTTAATTTTAGTATGACTTATAATTTTACATATTTGAATGAAATTTTCAAATAAGACATACAGTAAAACATAGATGCAAAAGTCAACGGTATCATATAAAAAAACATAGAGCGAGTATGATGGAAGAGTCAACAAAAGAATCTAAAGAGACCAATATGCAGTCCTCACAATGGTACTGGAAAAAGATTGAACAAAGTGCAATTACATAAAAAAAACCTTGAAACTCGGTGGTGTTCCCAATATAATGCTGTTAAGAGTTGAAACAGTTTCATCCCATGTGACATTCATGTGATCAAATCTGTGGAAAAAGGTGGTTTAAATGATAGCAATAGCCGTGTCAAGCCCACCGGCTTGTAGATTTTCTCAAGGTTTTGGTTCCTGCTTCATCTCCACTTGATGTGGATGATCTTGGCACATGGGATTACTTTATTGTTTTGTTTACAAAGTAAAGAAACATATATTGGATTCTATGTACATAACACGTAATGTAGGTAATGAAGGAGAATTTTTAGGGGATTAAAGATGATGGCTGTGAATCCTTGTAGGAGAAAATATGTGCATTACGTGATGAACCTAGGGTAAAGATGGAAAAGGAGTCACAAAACAATGAAAATGACACACCACAATAATTACCAACACTGTAGATGGGACGATTCGAACCCTGTTTTGGATTTTCTACTAATCTAGGCACGCAATCATGCATAGGATTCTTTTATTCAGATCAAACTAGATATAGCCTCATGGAACTTTCTAATTAAGCTTTATGATTTTAGTTCAGTTCAAATTAAGAACCTCACTAACGAACCTTCGTTATACATTCGCCATGTGTATGTTGGTGAAAGATTTCTGAACTTGAACTTCGTTACCCGACATGTAAAATTGATGGTGGATACAAAGAAGTATCTTGGTTTTTCCTTTGGTCCGTAATATAATCTTTTAAACACCAGTTCAGAGGTCCGCGCTTTTTAGCATAGAAAATTGTACGGATAACACTACCAAATCATATTGGCATTGAGTTCATAAATGATTGAATTTGCTCTGTTGAGCCAACCTTTCTAGATACAATTCCAACAAATATTGTCACGTACCACTTTCAGAATATATATGGAAGATCATAAACGTCCAAAAAAAGAAAGCAACAGAGAGCAAATAATACTTACCTTTTTCTTAGTATTACAAATAAATTAATATAAATCATTGTGACATGTTGTATTTATCTATTTCCAACATACTCCATATTATATCTTTTAGGTCAATTTTGGAGTTCTTGAACTATAGCAAAATCATAGTCCGTATAATGCTTAATGATTAGATGGTTGGATTAACAAACGAGTTATTGGTTGTCTCGGTAACACTAATCTTTTCGCTTATGATTATGCTGGTAAGACAAAAGTCCAATTTTTAATATTAAATTTGGAGTTAATTTTTATGTTTTTGCACCAAAGTTTATTTTCCAGCCTTGAATTTTAAATCGCTAACAATACCTATATAAATTGTTTACTCACAAATAATTTTTTATCGGTAAATATGCCATTTGGCCTATCTGTTTCGTACAAATCATGCTTCTTGGTAAGGCTTCGGTAGTTCGCTTCAAAATCATGGCTCAGCCCGAAACCACCGTTCAAAATGAGCATTAATGTATGTAACGATTGATAAATTTACAGGGTTAACTGCACCTTCTCATTTTAAAATTGGAAACGTAAAATGGGAAGAAAATTATATTTCACCATAAATAATTCAAGTACTCACCCGACTAGTAATCCATGCAAGTTCCCTTCTGTTCCTCCGCTGGTGACATATCCCCAGGATTGGTCTTTCGGGAGCTCCCAGAAGTTGGCGAACCAATCTAGTACAGCAACTTCAAACTTTCTAGAATGGATACCATAGTTGCTTTCCATGAAAGGATCTCCAATATTGTTAACGTGAAAATTCTGGAACTGGATGACAGGACCAACATCCAGCTCCAGATTGAATGGATAGCCTACCAAGATAAACCACATACTATATTATATTACACGACATATTTTCCCAAATTTACTTCCAAAGCAAGTAATAGAATGCAGCCATAGTGCGGAACTAAATCTACTCGTCAATTAACTTATCTAGTTTTGGTTTATTGGAATTTTATTTAGGCTTTTAATACTACGGAAGAATCCTTAAATAGTCTAAAAACTACAACAATCGTTGATATCCAGCACTCATGATGGAGCAGTCATTAGTGTAGGATTAAGAATTTTCATGTCACATACTCGGAGACTCATTTTTACAAACGCTACATGTTTGGAGACTCATTTTTACAAATCTCCCGGGGTGCAACAGTAGAAAAACGTTATGAGCCCGGCATAATGAATCGAGCCAAGGAAAACAAAACTCTACTACATCACGAGACATTCCACAAAAAAATTGGGTTGAGTGGATTTTTTAAAATTTGAAGTTGATAGTTTTGAAATTTGAGTTATAGAGCATAAAATATAGGTTAATAATTTCAAAATTTCAGTTGAAATCTTTAACTGTGAGTTGCAAGTTTTAATTTACACAGTTTTGAATTTGAGTTGATGTTTTCATAGTATAATAGGGAAGTTTCAAATTTAAGTTCAATTTTTTATAATTTGAGTTGAATTTTTAATTTTCAATTCAGATTTCATAATTTCATATCAATTTTTACTGGATTGCAGATTGCAGTCAAATTTTCCATTGAAAAGTTGGTGATAAAAATAAACGCGAGCAGAAAAGATAAAGCGAAACACCCTTCCGCTGAGCACAGGGGTCATAAAAATCAAAAAGGCTAATTTGCGTGCTCTCCCCAATGCGAGCCCACTCCGGCCCACTCTGTGCTACTCCGGCCCACTCTGTGCTGTTCTGGCCCATGAAGCCACTCAGCCCACTGAAAAACAAACATGGCCCATCAATGTGTAAAGTATTTTTTTACTTTATACGTATAAAGTTTACTTATATAAATTTATATGTATAAATATTTTTATATATTTAAATTTATATATATTACTTTTTGTGTATATGTAATTTTAATATGTGTATGTGTATATATACAAAGTTTACTTATATAAAATTTACGTGTATAAAATTACATGTATAAAGTTTACGTGTAAAAAATTTTATACGTATATATGGGAGCGGTCGCGAACTAGACCTCTCCGCCTAGGCACGGCAGCCCGGTCGATTTCGCGCTGGTCCAGTGCGGCGTGTCGGCCTACTAGAAGAGAGGTGGAAGCAACGATCTGTTCGCTCGCGCAACGCTCCCGCGACCAATCGCGGATTAGACCCACCCCATAAAAATCCTCACACAGAAAAGGGTATGACGTGTGTGTGGACCCTGTCCCTCCGAGTCTCTGAGCCCGTTATTATGTTCTATGTAGTGCTGTAAATATGGGCCACATATAACCTAACGGCATGGGCCCATACGAATCAGTGTTAGTGGTGGTACTAATTAAACCGTAAAGTACCTTGGCTAAAGCCAGCAGTACAGATATGTATACGATTATAAGCAATTTTACGGTAGCTGAGAACATACTATAAGATAAGGTATCATTTTTTTTTAATATAAAATTTGGTACCTTCTAGTATCATAGGTATCAAGAGTAATCAAATTTTATATAAAATCTTGGTATCTAGTGGTACCCACTCAGTTACCTCTACAATTATATATGGAATTCTGTAGCTGCCACAACTTTATCCGGCATATTCAAGTAAATCTTTTACTAACACAAATCTCAAAAAAAATAAATACAGTAAAATTCTTACTGTCAATGAAACTAATGAACAGGGGGGAACTGAGAAGTAGCGCTGGAAAGTAAACGTTTTCCACGAGAAATAGGGCGGTGGCACAGAAAAATCGAGAGGAGGGAACAATGGAGACAAAAAATGAAAATAAATACCTAGAGGGATGCATTTACGTGAGACATGGTGGTTATTTGACGTCGTTGACTTTTTTTAATATATGTTTGACTATTCATCTTATTCAATTTTTTTATCAAATATATAAAATTATATATATACATAAAAATATATTTAACAATAAATAAAATGATATAAAAATAATTAATAATTATGTAAATTTTTTGAATAAGACGAGTACTTAACATGTATAAAAAAATTAACGGTGTCAAAACATCTAGTATCACGTAGCGGACTGACCGTCCAATACATTTCCAATACTACACAAAGCCATTTTTACCGACAACCACCACCCTCCTCAACTTTGGCCCTGTTTAGTTCCCAAAATTTTTTCCAAAAACATCACATCGAATATTTGGACATCTAAATAAATCATTAAATATATATAAACATTAAAACTAATTACACAGTTATAGAGAAAATCATGAGATGAATCTTTTAAGCCTAATTAGTACATGATTAGCTATAAGTGCTACAGTAACCAATATTTGCTAATGACGAATTAATTAGACTCAAAAAATTCGTCTCGCAGTTTTCAAACGGAATCTAAAATTTGTTTTATAATTAGACTACGTTTAATACTTAAATGTGTGACCATATATATCGATGTGATATGTTCCCAAAATTTTTTTGGCAACGAAACGCAGCCTCTCATTACTATACTAAAACACCACTAAAGAATGACTGTCTCTACCTACTATTTATAATGTTCCACTCATGATGCATCTACTACCTCCCAAGATCCCACTCAGCAATAAATTAATTTAGAGCATATGGAACAGAATAATCCAATGACCTTTTTATATTAAATTCTATCAACTATATTAGAAATTGATAGCCAACACACTACTATATATCATATGAATGGTCAAATATGACAAGTCTTCCTCCCACTAAGCTATTTAGCTATTCATGGGTCTCATAGAAATAGATCCATATTTTTCGATGAAATAAAAAGAGTAGATATGGAGAGTGTATTAGAGACATCCGAGTTTTCAAGATTTGGATAGTGGTAACTGACTGTTAGGATTTTGAGAGTAGAGATAAATTATACGCTAATTTAGAGATAAAATCTTTTTACATAAATGCATGAATAGAGATTTGGAGAATCAAATTTTAACCATGCTCCTGGAGATTCTTTGCTACGTACAACTTATGAAGTCATGAGTGTCGGTTCACTTAGAAACTAACGCTGTTAGTTGTACAGGTTCGTGACGTGCCCGTTTGGAATGCCATTTTTTATCATTACAATCAATTAGCAATATACCTGTGCTAACACTACGGTGTCGTAATATTTTTATTCATATATTATTTGATTTTGTTAGTTAAATTATTTTTACCAAAAAATTATTTTTACCAAAATAGGTCTAATTGCAACTTAATTTGATTCAAGTAATAAATCAAACATACATGTGCTAGTATATGGTGATATTGATAATAAAAATCAAAGGATCGAAATAAAGTTTACGTTTCATATATTGCACAATTTTATCCATAGTTATATTCAACAAAAGCAATTTTATGGACATATGTGTACCATCCACATGCTATTAATTTAGAGGTCTATGTTGACCATTGGTGTGAAATATATACATATAAAAATTATTTATGAATTTGATTCTTATTAGTAAAGGGACTATAGGAATAACATATAATATACAAAGATTCAAAATTCAACAATGTGATATAAATAACTAATATGTGTCTTCACAACTGCAGACCGGCAACCACTTCAATTCATATATATTACATGATATGCACATAATTTTTAAATAAATTAATTAATTTGGACCCAAAAAAGTTGTTTATTTATTTTACGAATTCCTTATGATATTGTATATTTTCAATAAAATTTGAAAAATACAATCAGTCAACCATAAATGAGTCAACCATAGATCCCAAATTTGATGGCGCTTAAAAACCGGACATAGTAGTACAAATTGAACTGTGTAATAAATAGCTCCCGGAATTACCTATGAATCAATACGAACACATACATATTTAAAATTTATATAATATATGTACATATATATTACAAAATTAATTTTATACTCGTTCTTTTTCAATTTGACACCGTTGATTCATTCATGTTGATATATTCATATAGAAAATACCGAGAGAGTATTACAAATGCCACCGTGTAACAAATTTCTCTCCTTATTTCATATTGTCAACCCGATCATATATAAAAATATTAGAATATATATATATAGATATATATATATAAATTTCTCTCATAATTTAATTAATAACTGGTCTATTTTTATTTCACCATTGATTTAGAGGTCTATGGTTGACCCTTTATGTTAATATATATATATATATATATTATTTATTTATCAATTCAATTCCTTATTAGTAAAGGGACCGTATGAATGACGTATAATATTCATGTTTGCACAAAACTTTGAAAAAGGCGAATGATTAAACGAGGATTCAGTGTGATATAAAAATAATAAGGGAGTATTATAAATACCACCGTGTGCAAAATAGCTCTAATTATTCCTTTTTTGTCAAACCGAACATATATTAAAATTTTAGATTATATATATAATATATTTTTTTAATTAATATCCGGTCTATTTTTGATTTAATGCAGTAGATTTGAGGGTGGAAGGTTGATCATTTGTGTTGATATATACAAATGCATATATATATACCTATATATATATATGTATATATATAGAGTTTTACTCTCATCTTTCCTTTTATACCTTGAGGTACCAAATCGTTTATCAGCATTAGATCTAGCTAAGTAGGATGTGTACTGTTGGATCCAACGATTAGAAACGATTTGGTACTGCGAGGTACCAGTACCTCGAGGTATAAAAGGAAGGATGGAATAAAACTCATATATAATATAATATATATATATATATATGTGTGTGTGTTATATGAAATTGATTTTCTCTTTATGACTTTGATTTATTACTCTTTCAAAAAATATTCATGTATGATGACTAATTGTCTACCTCTGATGGATGTGCATGCATGTGCCAGGATAGAGCAACGGCTAACATTCATTTATAATCAATTTTAGTTAGTTAGCATGCCGCGGCAAGTTATTTGCATCCATGCGTGATTTGTATGCATGATTTGCATGCATGCATGATCTGCCTCAAAAGTGGAAAGTAAATGATATCAATTTCATGGATGATCTGAGCCGTTCATCTTGTTGCAGATGATTCTATCCGTCGGATTTGTCCCATGAGTAATGAATCTTTTGAGTTTATGCACTATAGGATAGATGCTTTTATATGTCATTTTCTAGTACTCCAAAGAGGTAGATAAATTTAGTAAAAAAAAACCATGTTGTTTTACTGGTTCAAGACTTATAATGACAAAAAGGAGGGTACCATTGCGAATGTGGTTTACCATGTTCTAAACAGCAAATGTCGGAGCTAGAACACATACCAAGATGGTAGGCAGACCTTTCCTGTAGCTGCTTCCTAAAATTCACCAGGAGATTGTCAATACGAAGCCTCCTCTGTGTGGCAGCCTGCTCATCTTTCGGAGGCTCGTCTATGTCATATGTGTCCGTGGCACTTGTTGCAGATGATCGAACAGAATCAACCAGGACAGAGTTAATATCTTCAGATTCCGCCATCGCTGGACACATTAGAGATATGTGAGCAGAGCCGACTGACGTCATCAATTCATCTCAAGTCATCGGACCCAATATATGTATGTAATGGAAACATTGTCACCTTGTTCAATTTGAGATAGATGAACGTAGCAAAGGGACTGATGGGGGCCGATTTCTGCTTCTTGGACGAGGTAAAGGTCAGTGAGATTTGAATATAGGAAGTGCTGGTGCAGCAAACACTGGGATCTCAAGCAGCAGATTTATAGGGCGCACATCGTGCCAGCCTCTCGCAATGCTCAGCAATCGAAAGCTAGCGTTTGATATTTATGAAACCACAGGCACAAATTGTCAACTTTCTGCATACCGTGTGAATATCAACAGATGTTAAACACATGGTGGATCTTGTCGGCATGTTGACATTAAACACATGGTGGACGCAAAGTGAGATTAACACAAATAGTATTCTATATAGACGAAAGTGAAGGATATTCTGCCGCATAGTGAAAAACAACGACGACTGCAAAGTCTTGCCAGCCCCACAAATATACGAACCAATGAGCCCCAGCTGGCCACGAAAAATAGCACCAAGTACAGCGAACAACTACAATGAGCAGAATGGTCAAAACATTTGGTGTCCCTGGTACAGTGGCTAGATGTGGGTCTATTTTCACCTCATCCCGATCAGCTGCAGTCACTACGTTTACCCGCAACTTATGCAGTTGTTGTCGTCATCCCCAGACGGTCCAAACCAGCAATGTGCATGTTAGCAAAACACCATAGCATATTTTTCTTGACCAGGAAGACTGCCATGACTTTGCCTAGCAGTGATTTTTCATTAATAATAAAGAGTTACAAATAATTATAGAATGACCAAACGTTGAATAAAACTATAAAGTTTTTAACCAATCAAAAACAGATTGTTTTAGGGGACCTTCATTCTACATATATGTAGAAGAAGCTCTTAGGAAAATGGGGTCTTCCATGAGTGAAACGATGGATTGATATCATCGAAAATAAGTCTGTTTCTCTGCTTCCAAATGTTCCATGCCGATAAAAAGAAGATTTCTAAGAATCCTTTCCTGCCATTCCTGCCAAATCTCTATTTTGCAAGTGTAATCATCTGGAAAAATTCAAGGCTGTGGTTCTAAATACCCAGATGTTACCACCACCATTTACTGAATGAGCACGTGCAGAAAAGGTGCAGTCTAGTTTCTCTATGGCTGCCACTACTTAAAGGACATATGAGATCATCGTTTTCATTTGCATATTGTCTTCTGTCAAGCATATCTGGTGTGTTTAATCTATCGGACAGTAAAAACCATGCAAAAACTTTTACTCTCATGACATATTTGGTCTTCCATAACCAAACATAATATCTCGGATATTTTTACCATTGATAATACTACTGTAGCAGTGGATATGGAATGTTAATCATCAAAATGGACGATTAAAACTGCGTACAGTTCGTAGGGCCTGTTCGCTTTGAAGGATTTTTAAAGAAAAATTAGGGAAATTAAACTTTTTACTCTAAAAAACATATAAAATTCCCGTGTTCCGAAGAAAAACTTATGGACTATTTGATAGGGCTCCTTATGTGTGATTCTATTAATCTGATTCTCCATTAATTAGATTCAGGACTAGGTGTTTGGCAAGAAACAATAATCTTGAATTCTAATATGAGGTTTCAAGATAAATTATCTATATACCCCTAGCATTAATTAATTTCCTCCTTTCGAAAGTCTATTAGATACCAATATTGTAGGTCCTGCTAATTTGGATGATTGCTAACTTGGGCGTAAAGTGTGAAAAGTTCGGGTAACATCAATTTGGTAATATGAACCCTGTTAAACCAAATGTAAATCTGGGATAAATGAAGGGTATCTATGATCAATTCAGTTTACTGCATTTCCCTCAATAATATTCTGCATTTCAGATGCATTAATTTATGCTGTCTCCAGTAGTTTTGACAGAATTGAACTCATATCTATAGGCTGCACGGTAAGCAGGTTGACAGGAGACATTAGGCTGCAGTTAATTTATCAAATTTTCAGATGCAATTCAACCCAGATCGTGAGAGAAAAGGAGAGTGGATTCCTAGAATCCCAGCAGCTTGAATAGTACACTGAAGTTTAAGCAGCTTGAATAGTACACTGAAGTTTAACTGGATCAGTAAAGAGTGACAAACCACTGCTACATCTCTGACCACAGGGGTTCAGACTTCACAACACACAACACGAGTACATGACAATGGAGAACACAACAAAAACCCTATAAGTGAGAGCTTCAACCGTACTCTAAAGCTGAACAAATGTTTATTTGAATGACATCTCTTTGAATGCATATCATCAGTGGAAGAACTGGGAGACCAGTAAATGGGCAGGCATCACATCCCAACTTCCTTCAAGCAACTCAGGCTAACTAGAAAAGAAAGATAAAAGAAACTATTCACAGAAAAAGGCCATCATCACAACATGGACCAGCTACTGCTTGGTCCTATGTGTGCTGACGTAGAACGACGTGTTGGTTCATATGATCCAACGTCAATTTCTAATTTTAGTCTAATATTGATCAACTCTGCTAATACGTAATTAATTTGATCTACTGACCTGGTTAAGAAGCCATCGCGATTGAATTGATCCTCCTGCTCTGTTTTCTTCTCTCCTTTTCTTCGATCTTTATGGTGTTGACGACCTTCGTCTCCAGCGAGCTAATCACTTCTAAACCTGCAGCCTTCTTTTGAGATCACGTCACGACCCCTTACAGTGCCTAATTGATCGGGTAATTAGGGTTTTGGTTTTAGAACAAAGAACTCAGGCGTCCCCTCCTCCTCTGTCCCTCTATTTATATGGCATTTGTGGGGCTCGCGGTAATTTCAAATTTAGTAGGGAGTTTTGATTCTACCGATTACCGAAACAAACTCCTATTCTATCTCTTCTTTTCTTGTCAGAGTAGGACACGGATTTCTTGTTTGAGTAGGACATGGTAAAATCAGTTATAGTGGATTCCAAATTTCTTAAACCGGTCTCTATCTCTAATTTTCTTTTATCCGATGTCTAACCGAATAAATCAACCAACATTCTCCCCTTGATTTAGAGGTTTAGCTAATGAGTTAATTTAAACAAAATAGCTCCCCAAGTCAATGTGTCACAACAACATTTTACGTCATTGAGACTACAAGACCTATTGTTTACTATAGCGCTCAAATAACTCAATCTTATCTTAGTGGGATGTTGATTGGCAAACTTATACCCCTCATCTAGGATCTTCTCATAGTATGGATCCATAATAAACACTTAGTATTAATCAATAATCCAATCCTGGGACCTGTCTTTCACAACATAGTTCATACGTTGTTACTCAAACATAAATCATATATTTGTGCAATTCAAAGTAAAAAATATTCATTAAATCTGCACCCAAAATTCGTCTCCATGTCAAAGCTTGGTTAAACTGAATGAAATCAAGCCTGGATGCGTCCAAAGTAAAACTAAATTTATTATTCTCAGTTAATAATGCAGACATATCTGATGGCTTTCTAATCATATCTATATAAACTTACTAAGCATAATAAAATTTTCAGCTTTATGTAAATATTAATATTGCCTCACTTATGGCTTATTAAGATAATCAAATTTTCAGTTGGTTTCTCTCTAAACAAAATATTATGAAATCTTAGGGAAATTAAACTCTTTTATTAATAAAATAATAGTCTCTCCCCTATAAGTGTGGCTAAATAATGCCATTAATCATCACATGCATTTTTAATAAGTATCACAATATACAAGAATATAACTAGTTTCACACAAAGGCAAAACTAACAACTCAAATTAAATTAAAATAACATTTTTTGAAGCATCTAACTTTACTAATATTATTTAAGAAACACAAGCTTAACTAACTCTAATTCTAACACAACCAAATAACTTTCTTAATAGGAGAGTGAATAAAATTTAAGCTGCTATGGAGTCTAATCGTGAAGTCTTCCATCATTGTTCACTTCAAAATCTTCGCTTAACCAGCTATTCTTTATTTTCTAAGTTCTCACTCCTCTTCTTACTGCCGTTTGGACAGTATTCGGTTCCATTTTTAGCTAACCATGCCTTGAAATGTGGGCAGTCCCTTTACCAATGTCCATACTTCTTGCAAAATTTACAGAATGGATTCCGATCAAAGGGATTAGCTGAAGTAGAACCATTGTTTCCTTCTTTATTTTGAGAATTGTCGGTGTTGCTCCTCCTGCTGCTGTAGCCACCCCCTTGATGCATCTTCCTTTTGCCTTTGTTAGAAGCATTAGCGAGGTTGAGCTAATCTTGAAACTTCTGTTTTTTAGCTTTCTGACGCTCTTCCTCCTCCACTGAATGTGAAATGAGTTCTGCTATGGTCCACTTATCTTTGTGCGTATTGTAATTGATCTTAAAGGGAGCATAGCCAGGATCCAGGGAGCTCATAATAAAATGCACGAAAAAACATATGATATGGACATATCCATAGACTTAAGTTGATGTGCCATATGAGTCATCCCCATTATGTTCTTTGTAATACCACCTTTTCCATCATAATTACTGGTGATCATCTTTGAGATTAATGTACTAGCATAAGTTTTAGAAGAAGATTTGAAATTCTCTTCAATATTAGCCATGTACGTTTTTGCATCTTCAGAGTTGGATATCCCTCCAATAATTCCTGGAGCGATTTTGCTCTTAATATACATCAGGGACATCCTATTGGATTTCCTCCCGGCTTCTAATTTTTCCTCATAAGCCCACTGAAGATTCTCATGTCGCTCATTAGTCATCTCATTAGTCCATTCGGGCTGCTTAGAAGACTCATGTCTTAAAGCTAAGTCTTCTCCAATTAGTCCTAAGTTTAGATGCACACCGTTTTTCCATTCGGGATAATTATTTCCATCAAGGGGCTCAATGACCTTAAACTGTCCCATAACTAAAATCATGTAATTATACAAATATTAGTAAAGTATAAAAATCAATATGTGTAGATAATAATAAAAACTGTTAACTTCCACAATCTAATCACCGTTGGGTAGAAAAGATCATGTCATAGAAAATAAATTTCCTAATTATATCACCGTTGGACAGATAATAATTAAGAAAGAAAAAAGGAATAAATAAAATACATAACAATAATAATAATAATCAATTATTGACATGAAACCATAAACAACGTTGGTCAGTATATGGTCTTAGATCAAATTATTTCTCTCTGGTCAAAATTCCCATTGGTTCCATTTCACAAGAAATTTAAATGGTCATAAAGTTTTTTTTGACAAAATATGAAATAAAAGTAAATCTTGAAATTTTAAGAATTTGAATAGGCTAGAGTTGATAAATAAATTTGAAATTTAAAGTAAATAAAAAGGATTAAAATAAGTATAGTTAATAAAATAGATTTCTGCACCAAAAACAAAGAAAATAAAATTGGCCCAATGGGCGAAGACTGGCCAGACAGTCGGCTTAGGTTGAAAGGCCCAGATATAAACTAATTTCTGAAATTAAAAGCAATTGAAACAACAATAATTTAAATTAGGAATTTCGGTCCATCTAATTATCGATCCGGCCCGCAAAAGCGGTGCACGCGCAAGCACTGAGCGCCGGCCCAAACGACCGAGGCGGCCCATAAGCCGGCAGTGAAGCCAGCGTGCGGTGGTGGCGTGCGTGCGTGCGGTGAATCCAGCGCTGCTGAGGAAAAGAGCGGAAGCAGCAGCGCCGACGACCGTGCATGCCCGCATGGCGGCGTCAGCTTCTTGGCGCAGGTGCGCGCACGCGTAGGCTAAGCCCACCCGCCGGTGACTGCTACTTGCTGGTGATTTCTTCTATCCGTAAACCATATCGAATAAATTTCGTTGATTGCAATTCAGGGATTTTGATCTAGGGTTTCATGTTTGTGGGGCAATTTTGGGGATTTTTTTCAAAATTAGGGTTTCACAGCTGAGAATTTTGTTTGACGAATTTTACACAAAATAAATTTGAGTCCTACTGATGCTAGTACTGATTGAAATAAAAAAAGACACAAATAAAATAGGAATTGAAACTTTAAATAGTGCATGAATAGTGCTAAACATTAAACATGAACCCTAAAATAAAACTCTTCGGAATTATAACTGTTTGCACAAAATTAAATCAATCTGAATCTTATGTGGCTTCTCTTAGGGATGATGGGACCAAGTAAGGCCAAGTTTGCTCTAATACCACAATGTTGGGTCATCTGATCCAACGTCAATTTCTAATCTTAGCCTCATATTGATCACCTCCGCTAATGCGGAATTAATTTGATCTACTGACTTGGTTGAGAAGTCATTGCAATTGAATCGATCCTCCTGCTCTATTTTCTTCTCTCCTTTTCTCCGATCTTTCTGGCAACTTGATGTGGGCATTGGCGACCTTCGTCTCCGACGAGCTAATCACTTCTAAACCTGCAGCCTTCTTTTGAGATCATGTCAAAAACCCTTCTAGTGTCCCTCTATTTATATGGCACTGATGGGGCTCGGGGTAATCTCAAATTTTGTAGGGAGTTTTGATTCTACCGATCACCGAAACAAACTCCTATTCTATCTCTTCTTTTCTTGTTAGATTAGAATATGAATTTCTTGTTTGACTAGGACACGGGAAAACCAGTTATAGTGGATTCCAATTTTTTTAAACCGGCCTTTATCTTTAAGTTTCTTTTATCCGATGTCTAACCAAATAAATCAACCAACACAACGATGAGACAAGTGTGTGGTATGTTGATGCAGGACACTCGCCATGGCTAACAGAGAACTCGGAGGAGTCGATGGCTGGGCGGCGGCCTGATCTACGATGGCAGCCGGCAGGTGGCCTAAGGCCTGTGGCCACTGGCCGCTGGCTAGGTAGGAGGATGCCCGAGGTTGTAGGGTGTGGCCGCATGGGAGGTGGCTGGCTTCTGGAGTACGGCGGACGGGAGGAGTCCTGAGGGTGGTGGCTGACGAGACGATGCCTGAGGGCGGGGATGGATGGGAGGAGATCGAAGGGCGGCGGCAGATGGGATGAGTTCTGAGGATGGTAGTGGTTGGGAGAAGGCCCAGTGGTAGGCGGGTAATGTTTTTGGAAGAGTAAAGGATATTTTCATGTTTGTTTGGTTGGATTCCCACCGGAAGCTACCTTTTCCATGATTCTCCATTCATATGTAAAAGGATATAACTCTGTCAACGATCTAGATTGGCAATAAAACTACAGTATGGCTAAAAGGCGTAGAAGTCGATAGTTGGAAGGCTCTCAGCTGACGAGATAATCCTAGTCCTACTGAGAATGTATTTGATGATGTCTCATTCCTTGTCCCCTATGGGTGCCCCGTACCCCCTTATGTAGTAACGGGTATGGCTTACAATTATAGTAGATTTCTAATCTGATAAGACTAAGATCTATCCTACGGATACGTTCGGGTTCGATTTTCCCAGAATGTGATATGAATATTACAAAACTCCTAACCGATATGGTACACATATTATTACCTTTCTATTCGGTATCCCCTACCATACATACATGCATAGTCTACAGATAGCACGAGTATACCATAGTAGCCCTCGAAGTCATACGTAGCCGCGGAAAATCATTCATGTAGATTGTTGATCATCAGGTGTAGCTTCATGTAGTATGCTTGACGTAGCCCGAGTGCTCCCTGAGTGTTTGCCAAGTGATTCCGAGTCCTCTGTAATGATTGTAGAGGCTTTGGAGGGCTTTGAATGAAGGAAAAAACATAGGTGCATCAAAGATGGACCTAATAGGTGTAGGCCGCTGACTCTATGCTTAAATACGTAACAATTAAACAGAGTCTTCTATGGAATATTTTTAATGGATTCTTGGTGTTTTTCTGGATTTAATGAAATTTAAATAGACTTAAACGGAGACTACATGAATTAGTTATGAATTTTAGAAGTTTTTTGGGTTTTTAAACTAAACATGAAAAATCCTAAATGAATTATTGGACAACAATGAGGCTCGCTGAGGTCAGCCCAAGAGGAGGGAGGTGGCACCAATAGGTGGGGGACCACCTATCGGTGAGAGGGGAAGGGGAGGAGGGGCTGACGGGTCGGACCCGGAGAGAGGGAGAGGAAGGGGTGGTGGGCGGCTGACCTGTGGGCTAGGGGAGAGGGAGGGGAGGCAGGTGGCTGGCTAGCGGGCCTGGCCGAGAGGAGAGAGAGAGGCTGGTTGGTGGGTTGGTCCCGCCGACCAATCGTAGAGAACAAGGGAGGGGAGAGGAGAGGAGGGAGGCTGGTAGCGCTCGAGTGGAGGGCGGTGGTGCCAACGGGCGCCACACGTGCGTGGCGACAGTGTACAGCCCAGTGGTGGCGTCTCGTGGGGAGGAAGAGAGGGAGGGAGTCGACACCGCGGCTTACCGACGGCGGCGAAGACGGTGACACATCGGCGAGGGTGTGGGATGCGAGATGACGGGGTCTGAGGCGGCGTTCCTCGGCGATGGCAGATTTGGCTTGTGCTCGGGCGGCGGTGTTCGGGCGATGGTGGGGAATGGCATGCTCGGCGGCGGCGGCAAGATTTAAATAGGAGGGGAGGGGCTCCGGGATTCAGAAAAGGGAAGCAGGGAAGGAAAGCGGCAAAATTTTGGAAGGTGGCGGCGTGATTGGCGGCAGCCGGGGGCATTAGCAGCGGGTGGTGTCCGAGCCGGACGCGAGGAATGGGAGGGAGTTGGCTGGCTACCGGCCCCGCCTGTCAGCGGGCGCGGGCGGAGGGGGAGGCCGGGCGGACTGGCGCGGCGCAGCGGGCGGACTAGGCTAGTCAGTCCAGTGGAGGGGGAGGCGTGCTCGGGATAGAGGAGGGGAGGAGCTAGGCCATGGCTGCGACTGGGCCAGCCTGGGGAGAGGGAAAGGAGGAGGACAAAGAAAGAAAGAAGAGGGAAAGATTTGGGTTGTGGCCCAAATCCGAAGAAAAGAGAAAAAAAAAGGAAAAAGAGAAAAAGATAGGGAGCCACAACTTGTCACTTTTTAATTTAAATCTTTGGGGAAATTTTATAATTTGAATTTCAACTTTAAATCCTGTAATGATTTCGTGGACTTCGATTTATTTAGATTAATTCTGTAGAGGGTATTTCTCCTGAGCTTTAATTAGGCCAATTATTATTTAACAATTTCTTTTATTGATTTTGGCTTGGGATAGAAACTTGGGGTGTGACAGCTGGGGGTGAAAACGGGTCGGGTTCGGTTGGATTTCACCTTTCCCATGTCCTAACCACCATTTTGCAATCGGGTTCAGATCTAATACGAATATTATCGAATATGGATATAATAACGGATAATACCGGGTACAATACAAATACGTACCAAAATGGATACGAACACTTACGGGTACGAATATTTATGCGGATATCAAGTCAAAACAACAGCCATATATACCACATAGACAATAGCTATTGAATATTTGCATATACACAAAATGCGATGGTATTAAGGGCTAGTAGCATATTAATGTGTAATGATACCGAAATAGTAGCAAAATTATAGTACACACACTAGGACATGACAGTACAATTGCAATGTTGCAATTAGGTCACTAGGTACAGTACATTAATACACTTGCAGCAACAAAAACCAGTTTATGGTCACATCTTGGAGCAAGACTGCAATAGAAGCCACTTCATGGACACAGAGACATGGAAAACCTGAAAAGATCAAATATTATTAATTCAACACACAAGTACATTCAATTGTTTGACAGTAACAACATGAATTGATTTCAGACATTTACTGAGCTATCATGTTCCATCACAGCTGTCATAAACTCACATAATTGCCTTCAGATTTGAGAGGCACAAAATCAAGCCATGCATACCGGTATGACAGTGTAGCACCAACTGTAGGAATCAATTGCTTTGAAGCTCAAATGCTATTCGCTTCTTCATCCTAAAAATAGAAAATTCAGATAAATATAATGGTTGTAATAATGATACTAGTTGTCCCATAGTTACCCTAATTCAAAAATGAACCAACTGAACATTCATTCAAACATTAGAGATCTGAAAACTAGTAGTTTAACTAACCTCCTCATCCATATTTGTGTTACCACACACTGTATCTTCTAGTTGTGTATCCAACTCATCAAGAATGGTTGCTATCTTGTCTTTAAAATGAGCTGAAATTAAAATTGACAAAATGTATAAGTAAACAGAAACGGGAGATGGTATAAATAATAAAATGGCACTGCAAAAATACTTACATTTTGTAGATGCTCTTATCTAGTCCTTGGTGCAAACTACAGCCTCCATGATCTCAGGATCTAGAGAACTACGAAAAGGACCAACAACCCGACCACCGGCACTAAAAGCCGACTCTGAAGCAACAGTAAAGAGTTGAACAACCATTTCATCACGAGCAAGTGTTGACAAGATAGGATAAGTCACTTGGTTGCTCTTCCACCATGACAGTATGTCAAATTATGCACCTTCACCTGTTGGATCAACCCAACGAATTGGCTTCTCTTTCATGTAAACCTCCAATTCATTTATATCCACTCCTGTAGTCCCAGCTACATCATCATACATGAATTCCTCAATGTCAGCAAGACCCAAATCACTTTTACCATGCGACTGATTTGCACTACCAATAGGTGCTACAGTAGTAGTTTTAGTTGCAATACAACTCTTATATGCCTGGAACAATTTGTTGATAGCATCCAAGACACGAGAAAGTTCTTCTTCACACTTGTCATGGTCAAGGTAGATCTAAGATCTTGTTTAGAAAATATTTTACTATTTTTTGCTTATATCTGGGATCAAGAAAGCAAGCCACAACAAGAGCTAAATTGGACTTAACCTAATACTTGTCATACTTGGTTTCCATTGCCATGGCCATAGAAGCAATAGATACATCAGAACTTGCACACCATTCTCGAAGTGCTAACTTAATCTCACAAAACTTCCACCAAAACAAGTTTGCCATTGGATATAGACAACCAGAAAATATCATGGTGGCATCACATAATTGTTCCAAACACTTGCACAATGAGTCAACCATATCCCATTCATCAGCACTTGGAGCACACCTTTCATACCGTCCCTCATCTAAGAACAAAAGCCTTTCAAAAGCCTTTATGTAGTAGATAGCTTGTTTCAACATATCATATGTGGAGTTCCATCTTGTAGGGACATCAAATGGAAGCCCAGATTTGTTATCCAAGTCACATTCTGATGCACATTTCTGAAATTCCTCCCATTGCAACGTAGAGTTTTTCACAATACCAATAGTAGCCCTAGTGTTCTGAACTGCATGTGCAATTATCTTCAACCCATCTTGAGCAACAAGATTTAATATGTTACATAAACATCTCACATGAATGAAAGAACCATCACATATCAATGAAGGGACCTTACTGATGTTATAAAGTTTCTTTAGCTCTTGCACAACCTCCCTGGCACATTTGCCATTTGATGAAGCATTGTCTAGTGTGAGAGCAAATAACCTTTTCTCAATATTCATAGACATTACTCCTCTGACAAATGCATTTGCTAGCCTAGTTCCTGTATGCTTCCCATCAATATGAATGAACCTAAGTATTCTCTTTTGCATCAACCAGTTTTCATCAATCCAATGAGCAGTGATGCACATATAAGCTTTATTTTGATTTGATGTCCACATATCCATGGTTGAAGAAATTCGACTTGAAACAAATTTCAGTTCATCATACAACACTTTCCTTTTAACTTCAAACAGTTGTAGTATCTCTTTCCTAGTGGTAATGCGAGACTTGAAAGCAAAACTAGGTCAAAGAGACTTGATGAAGTCAACAAAAAACTCATGCTCAACCATAGTATAAGGGTATTCATACATAATGATAACCACGTAGAATTTTTCCAAGCTTGCTTCAGGATCATACCTGAAAGTCTAAACTTCACCCTTAACCTCAAGTTCTTGCTGACCTTTTTTCAGTGAATGAATGCGGTCCAAATGATTCCGTAAGTGTTTTGTTCCATTTACTGTCTCTGCACAAACACTCTACCACATTTTTTCCACTTTGCTTTGAGCTACTTCTCTACAATACCAGTAGTTTTATTCTTCACATGGTTAGTGTACTTAATGAAATATTTCTGAAATATTCCCACACCTTTGAGGTACACTTCTTCTGTTTCTTTACTGCAGGTTGAACATCTCTAGATAATTGCCAGTCATCTTCATTAGGAATAATAACAGGTTCTCCTTGTTGACCAACAGTGGCTGTGGTTTGCTCTTGTGGTACCTGTGCCACCAGTGCATTCGAAGTCAAATGACCAGTGCCAACAGCTGTGGAAGCAGCCGGAGAAGCTCTTGTGCTAGCACAAGTACTCATGTTTGCTTCACCACTAGCCATATTTATCCTACCACCAGACATCACAAGACAAACACTAGTTCAGAACTAAGAAATATGTGTTGAAATCATGGTACTACATATTACAAAATGGCAAACCCATAGTCCAATACTCATATAACCAGTGGAATATCACAATAACCAGTGCAAACCCACATCATAATAATATTCAGACAAATATCACAATGACCAAATAATATGAGTCCGAAAATGATGTGTAATCATGCAATCAAATGGGTTCTAAGTTCTAACAGAGAATCAGACGGGGAGATGCGGATGCTGGATCGGAGGGCGGAGGCTCGAGACGGCCGGCGGGGGGAGGAGGTCGGACAGCGCGAGGCGCACCGTCGGACAGTGCCTCGACAACAGGAGGCGGACGCTGGCTTAGACGCTGCCTGGACGGGGGGAGACGGACACCAGACGGTGCCTCGTTGGCGAGACGTGGCCGCCGGACGCCGCCTCAGTGGGGAGACGCGGACGCTGGACCAGAGGGCGGAGGCTTGAGGCGGCTGGCAGGAGGCGGAGGCCAGACGAAGGCTAGCACCTAGCGGCGGTGGCCGGTGGGTTGTGTGCGGGGTGCGGCAGTCTGAGAGCTGGGAGCCTGGGAGGCAACGAGTCGATGCCGATGCCACATGCGTGCGTGACGCCATCCCGTTCCCATGAGGTCGCGTGCGTGCGTGCGTAAGTTAGGGTTGTGTAACTGTGTTTCTATGTTGGGCCTTCAACTTGATGGGCCGAAATTAGCAAATGTCACCCACTAAATAAACCAGATATTAATCCGGGTATTATCCGGATAGTATCCACAATATATCTCGGATAATTCGTATCCGTTGGGTATTGCCCTCCCATACCCAATCTCATATCCGCCAAAAAGTACCCGGATTTGGATCCTGATCCACGTAAAATATCAGGTACCCAAATATCTGACCCGAATTTGTCCCGAATTAATATGGACCGGCGGGCAGTCGAGACATATCCGCCCCTTTTTCACCCCTAGTGATAGTCATGCCCACGGTTAAGGGCGAACTGCCAGATTCACTGTGATTAGTCTAATCATTAATAATTTGATTAATCTGAATTTTGTTTGGGAAATCTACAGCGTGGTGTAATGTTGGATAGTGGTTTGGTCTATTGCAATGTGGTGTAATGTTGGACAAAGATGTTGGTATTTTACAACTAGTTATTTACTTATGTATTTATTTATGCAATTCTACTTAAATCTTTGTGTTTTTGTTAAAGACTGCTTTGTGCAACTAATCCTAGACAATCCCTTATGTCCATTGCATCATTTATTACTCCTTTTCTGTGCTACTTGTTGAGTACGTGGTTTGGACTAACCTTGCATAATTTCCTTCTTCAGAGGTAGATTGTGAATCGGATGGAGGCGACTCTCAGGATTGAAGCTATTCGTCATTAAGGTATTGCCTGTGGTTTGGAGTCGTGCTGTGCTGAAGCCAGTCTACTTTACCTTTCCAATGCATTTCGTTTGACTATTTACTCTATTTTTAGTTGTTTCTAAGAACGATGGTTCTGTAATCAACATTGTCTATTTGTGCTATTTTTTGTGATCGATTGAAGGGGGTCATACAGTATATTACTAGGGAGTAGGGAGAGACCGGATACATGTTAATTATTGTTGTATTCCCTCAACGATGCATTAGAGCTTAATCCAATGGGAGGGAGATCAGGTTGAGGTCAAGTTCACCGATAGGTCGGTAAGCGTGGCTACGACGAGTTTTTTTAATGTTTAATTTTATTTATTTAATTATTTACCATTTTAATTTTCCGATTCAAAAAATCACAAGACTAGCCTCCTGCCGCCCTCCTGGAGGGCGGACTGCTGACGTGGCGCACGGCCGGCGCCCAGGCGGGACGGCCGTTAGCGGCGCAGCACCTGGGCGGGACGGCCGTTAGCGGCGCAGCGCGCAATTTTGCACTAAGCCCCTTTCCGCCCTTACGAAGGGCGGGAAGGGGGTAAGTGCAAAATTCGCACGGCCGGCTGACGCGCCCGTGAGAGGAGAGGGCCAGGCCATTTTGCAGGCGGCCCCGCCCTCCGTAAGGGCGGTTTAGGTTAGTTTGGCTAATTACTGTTAGGTAAAGGGTTAGATTTAGGTTAGTTTTATGTTATATTGTTTGATGTTATATTTAGTACTAAATTAAGGTAATATTTTATTAAATTGGCTTTGTATATACAACTTAAAAGAAAATATAGAAAATATATTCCGAATGTTAATAAAAGTTAAAAGCAAAGTTAAAAATTATGGAGGTTCAATCTAGGAAGTAAATTTTAATGTTACATTTAGTACTAAATTAAGCTTCGTATTAAATTGGCTTCGTATATAATAATGTCATTAAAATATATGTTGAAGTAAGGAAAAAATATTCCGAATGTTAATGCAACGTAATAGCAAAGTAAAATTGTAGCACATGAGAACGACAAAAATAGAGAAAGAACATAATGGAGCAAGAAGCGAAAATGTAGTGTGATTCCATCCCTCAATTCAGGAAACAATGTATTACAACAAAGCTCAAATCGGGATACAATTGTTGAAAATACATTGCGGTCATCTTGGGAGTTGTCCCCTTGAGCGTCGTTGTACCGGTGATCATTCGTGGTACTCCTTCTCTCGCTTGTACTCATGACATGTTTCGTCTTCAATTATTTTATGGTCATAGTACTCAGGCATGACTTCGTCGATCCACGCAGTGAAACAACACGCTCTTTGGTTCCCCTAAAAATATCGGAGATGCTCCTAAAGGAGGTTAACAAAGATAGAAACGTGGAAGGCATAATGTCATATTGGGATGATGTTTACTTACGTTGTGGTTATCGGTTATGTTTGGACAAAGGAAATATCTCCTCCCATAACTCTCCCATACCTCTGTGGTTCGAATGATGTAGTCATCTGGCAGCGATTTCCACAACTGCATATTGGACGTTCGACCCAATCTGGTACGCCGAATGGATTATTCCTCCAATCAAGGGTAGCGGCTTCTACACACCGTACGTCCTCCATCCCAGCTTGAAGGAGCTGTGAGGGGGTTTCTAGCTGCGTAATTGATGAACCTGCAACAGAAATTCTCTCTGTATCTATCCACTGTAAGAAGTTACATTGTCGTTGTTCTTCCTGCGTGAAAATAAGAATAATGTTAATCTATAAACTAGAACGTCTGGCAATATATATATATATATATATATATATATATATAAAAGAAATGGTACTTACAACGAGATCGTCGTCGACAATGCAAGGGTAAACGAAACATCGTTGGCCGAGACTTCGCCATGAAATAGATCTTACAACCTGGCAACGTTCACTGCAGTTACATTCAGGACGCTCCCTCCACATTGGTAGTCGGTTGGGATCGACCCACCAATCACGATTCTTAGCCGCTATACGCCGTTTGTGTTCAGCCTTCCTTCTGCGGTAGTCGGATATATGTTCACTTCGTGGATAGGGGCGTGAGTCATTGCGGGTGAGATTCTCTCTATCAACCCATTGAATGAATCTACATACTAGGTTTTGGTACTGGAAAATCCAAATTTCGGAAAACGATTTAGAAGGTAGGTACTTATGACAAACGTTGGGATAGGTGTTGTGGTCAACCATACCTGAGTCAAGTTTGCACATCTGAAGAACCTCCTCCCCGGACTTTCACTATGCAACGAGGCCATTAGGATGCACCGGTCATCACAATAGCAGAATGGAGTATCGCACCATGGTGACATACGACCGGCGAAAGGATCCTTTCGCAACTGGAGATGCTCAACGAACGGAGTCTCTCTCATGGTAAACAAGGAACTGACGATAAGCTTGTTTGTTCGGGTGGTGTGTGAATGTCGTCGCTGTTATAACGAGCGGCGTCGAAAGTTCGTTGTCGTGATGCGTTCAAAGTTGATTGCGACACCTCGAGCACGGGCTTTCATTCGGCCAAGCGAGTTCTGCTACAGTTTCTGTAACTGGTTGGACATGACACGACAACTCGGAAAGGGCTGTCACGCCCACGCGCAGGGGCAGAGGCTTAGCTAGGCAACATTGAACTTTCGGTGCCTCGATATACACAATTCTCACTGTCCACACGAGCCACGACAATCTACTTTCGGTGCCTCACTGTACATCGTGTCAGAACGTGCAGACGCTGAGCTTCACGACATTCAACTTTTGGCGCCCCTTGACTTTTGGTGTCTCACTGTGCATCGTGTCAGAACATGTAGACGCTGAGCTTCACGACATTCAACTTTTGGCGCCCCTTGACTTTTGGTGTCTCAATGTGCATCGTGTCAGAACGTGCAGACGCTGAGCTTCACGACATTAAACTTCCGGCGCCCCTCGACTTTTGGTGGCTCGCTATGCATCGTGTCAGAATGTGGAGACACTGAGCTTTACGACATTCAACTTTCGGCGCCCCTCGACTTTCGGTGCCTCACTGTGCATCGTGCCAGAACGTGCAGACGCCGAGCTTCACGACATTCACCTTTCGGCGCCCCTCGACTTTCGGTGGCTCGCTGTGCATCGTGTCAGAAAGTGCAGACGCAGAGCTTCACAACATTCAACTTTCGCACCCTCTCGCTATAAGAGCAACGACCTTCGCACACCAACCAAACAAACCATCCTACTCATTAATTCCTTCTCTACCATCGGAGTGGCTCCATTCGTTGAAGAAAGCTAGCAGATTATGCGCAACAGGTAAATTTGGGTCACCAACCAGCTTTTTCGGTTTCTTTCAGTACTTCAATAGATTTCTATTGTGAAATCTTGAAATGCAAATGTACTGGAAGAAACTGAAAGACTATTGGCGATCCAAATTTACCTGTTAAGCATAGCCTACTTATGGATAGAGAGCATTAAGGATAGATTGTTATTCTGATGGTTAATACACCTTACAAGCAAGGTAACAACCATAGTATATATTAAATTCAGTATGTACTTTCGATTTAACGGTAATATTTGCTAGTGTTTTCATACTTGAGGCACCGAAAGTAGATCTGTCATTTAGTTCAATTTTCCCAGTTTATGTTTCTTTTCTGTTCGGTATTGAAGTTAATTTATTTCTAACATTGTATGGTTAATTACTGCTATAAATGTCATGTAACTTGAAATAATCGTTTGTTTGATGAAATGTATTTGTAATACGGTGTGTTTGAGGTGTCTAACATCATTGGTGGAATACATGTGCGGCATAATAAACGACTAACGAATCAGATAGAACGCAGTTGTACGTTAATTCATTCAAAACATAGGTACAAACTAGTCTGGGTAATGAAGAAACGGTAATACAACTAAAGTCTGCATATAGCGGGTAGGTAACCCCACCATAAGCCCCAGGACCCCGGCGCGTGCTTTTCTTACCCTTCCCCCGCTACGCCCTCACGTGGCCCCGGGAGTACGTAAGCGGATCGGGTGGCACGCCGCGGGTAGTACGTGTGGGGGCACTGGAGTGGATGAGGTAGTAAGTTGTGTGGGAAGCGGAGCTCCACTAAGCTAGGAGGTGTTGATGACGTCCGGATCATCCTCCAAATCATCAAAATCTGGTGATCCGTGTCCCGACGAGGTACCTCCCGGCGTGTCCTGCCAAGCTGCGAAGTGCTTACAATAAAAACGAAGTTGTAAACATGTTGCGTGCTTGGAGTTATACCGGTTAGTACATTAAAATTGAGGTGTCATTCGTACCCGGTGTCGTCATGGTCCCGCCCGTAGGTGGCGCCGTCCAACCAGCCCCAGTCCATCCGGACGAGCTACCTCCCGCCGTATCCTCCCAGCCTGTGTAAGCGTACAACAAAAACAAAGTTATAAAACTATAGTACGGTCGAAGTTGTATTGGATAGCATAATACATCGAAGTTGGCATCGGTACCTTGTGTGGATGTGGTCTAGCTGGTAGGAGGGCCGTCCAACCTCCCTCTAAAGTCCATGCCCCTCCGCCATAGGAGAACAACCCTCCTGCCGACGTGGACAACGTGTGTGGGCCTGTCGTCCACGTCCACGGGTCAACCTACGAGAACGGGTCCACAGAGGTCCCTCCACGCGGCGCCTGTGTGGAGGTGCCCGCCCCGTGCATGGACGTCCACGGAGTCCACTAAGGCTCCATGGACGTGCGGCCTACCTGAGTAGAAGTACCTCCTGCGGCACTCGAGGACCCGGCGGCCTGCGTCGATGTCCTCGCACCTGTGGCCCCTAAAAAGAACGTCCGGACAGTTGTAGTTCATTTGTTAGTCTATGTAAAACTGTTAGCAGTGATGGTTACGCATCAGTGTCTCTTACCCTGGGCGGATGAACGACCACGACCACCCACCGCCGCTAAACTAACTCCACATCGGTGAACTACGTCGTCGCCACGAGAATCGAGTGCACGCACAACAGCTACAATCTTCTTCTAGATGCGATGGAAACTGATGTTCTGCTCTTGGTCCGTCAACGGGACACTAGAGTCTAGACGTCTGACAACCCCGTCCACCTCGCCCTGCACCTCACGCGAGGCGTCCACCTGTATCGAAGAACATGCGAACAATGAACAAATAATTACAGAACGTCAATCTTCGAGAATGACTACGGACTTACCGCACGAAAGTACTCCTGGTCGTGGTGCCTGAGGTACTGGTCTTCAATCCTGGCGACGTGCGCGACAAGCTCTGTAGGGGTGTGAGTAACGCGAGTACGGGTCCGTGGCTAGTACCACCGAAGGTAGTCCTCGTAGTTGCTGTCGGTGTGCGGTCGTTGCTCATCCGTGGTCTCCTCCATCGTGAGGAGCTAGTCAGCGACGTGCTCCTGCAGTCGTGGAACCCACTGAGCCCCTGGAGTCTGTCCACGTCAACTAAATCTGCAAGAACAATGACTCAATTAGCATACGAATCGTGACATACTCGTTGTTTACAAAACATTAGTACTCGTGGTCGGGAGCTGGCTCCCGTGGAATCAGGAACGACTGAAGGGGACCGAACTGACGGAGCACTCGGTAGGGACTGTGCGGCTCGACGAAGATGTCGTGCACAAGGGGTACGGTGGTCAGCCAGTACGCCTTGTCCCATGTGTAGAGAGACGAGAGACCGCGTGTAGCCCTAGCGAGGATCGCCGCATCTGTGTACGGCTCCTAAATGATGTCGCTCGCCTGAATCCGGTGGAACTCCAGCACAAACTCTGTGCTTCCCAGTCAGAAATGTACCATCGATGCAAAGTATGGGCCGACAATGAACGAATGCAAACATACATGCACTCAGTGAGAAGAACACACGTTGAAGCACATCCTGAAGCGGATTTTGAGTCGAATGGAAGGATTTGATATCATAGAAGCTTCCCGGATTTCTCTGTAAAATGACAGCTAGCAGTTTTGGAAGATTATCATATGAAGCTTCGAACGTACCAAACTGACGCTCAACAATCTTCTGCTTTGCCCTCCAAGCCTTCAAATATGAGATTGTATACTTGTACTTCTCTTCGATGTGTCGAATAATTCACTTTGGTTTATACCCTAGGTTGTTCCCAACAACACCGTACATCTCAGCGGCAATAAATACAGATGTCATGTTCCTGTGATACTTCTCAATACCTGGAACATGACAATTGTGTCTGGTCACAATTGATACATCCCAGTAATCCTTGCATTTACCCTTGTAAGCATGTACCCTCCATGGACAACCATTATCTGACTGTCCACACTTCACTTCATACACAGACTTGCTTGACTTCACCACCTAGAACTCTCTCTGTAATGATATTGCCCACTACTTAACTGCCTCTGTCAAATCCTCCTTCTCCCGATACCTTGCCCCTTGTATGACCTCATTATCCTTGTAGTCCCAAGGCACACGATGCCCTTCTCTGATTTGGAGACCAAAAAAATCCTCATTCGACCATTCTGATGGGTATACATCAACACATTCTTCATCTGTCGATTCCTCATCATCAACCCTCTCATTCTCAGTGTCTTCCCTTTCCATGGCCTCCACTATTTCAGGATGCACCTCCCCTTCATCCACTGCTCCAGTCAGACCCTTGTATTCTCCTTCCTCCCCTTCACCTTCACTACCTAATTTAGGTTCATCTCCTCTACGACTTAGCCCCGCAAGCTCTTGGGAACTCATTATCTGAGTTCCCACCTTGTTAAACACTGCAATGTCGATGACAGGTGGCCATCCTCGTTGCATTGCATTTTGCACGTACGATCTCCATGTCTCTGTTGAGGTCACCAGCATCAATTCCCAAATATTACCTTCTTCTGCCCGGCTTATTACCACTAACAAGGCTATATCTTGTGTTTCTGGGTCGTATCGAAATCCCCTCATTAACCAACTGTGAATAGCACCAAATGTCCTTTCTATCAATGCCCTTAACGATGCATTTGAATTGAGTAAGATCTACTCCATATGGACCATACATGACATTTTCTTCTCCATAGTACAGTCGAAACTGCACTTTATTGGCCATACCTACAACGGGAATGCCTTGTTTTTTTAACACATCTTTTACGACACTCATTTTAGTGTGCTTATGAATACATATTGTTCGTACGAATTATATTGTACTATATTACATCCTACATATAACTACATTTTTAACTTACATTATCTTGGCAGTAAACACTATTCTCTTAAACTATAATAAGTCCACGCAATATTTGATTGTAGGTTTGATTATATTTTACCTATAAGCGATAAATCATATTTAACTTTTAATGTCAATAGTACGGTACCAACAAGCAATCATTGTATTTTAATTACGTAAACGACAATACTAAGAAGATGCTAACAACAACAAAAACTTTAGCTTTACATTAACTTAAATATGCTTAACAGTGTCCTTGACTACAACATAAACTACTTTCATTTTCTATTTAACGTAATTATGTTTTACTATGTCTTTTTACAGTATAGATAATTTTAGTACTCACTAAGTTATACCATTACTAAGTTGTACCATCGCTAAATCAATTATCCACTAAAATTTTTTTCTAAATTGTACACTACAAATACACTTTTACTAACTAAATTACCCAATGACTACATTAATTATGTACTAATTAATTTTGTTTACCATACCGTATCAATACATTACATACGGACAAAATTATACCATCGCAAAATCATATATCCACTACTAAATTATACAATCACAACAGTAATTATGTACTATATAAATATCTTAATTATACACTCCAAATAATTTTGCTCTAACAAAATAATACAATCTCTAAATAAACAACATTTATTGAACAAAACAAATATTTCAAAAACTTACTGTAGTTCACCGAGAACCGCTCCAGAGCCCTCCCCTCAACTCTGAGTGAGTGAAGTGGGGAGGGGGGAAAATGAGGAGGGGAAGGGGCTGGCGGCCTTATATAGCGCCGCCGAATAAACCGCCCTCATGGAGGGCAGATGCGGCCGCCTGCAAAAATGGCCAGGCCCCTTCCCCCCTCCCCCCGCGGGCGTGTCGGCCGGCCGTACGAATTTTGTACTTACCCCCTTCCCGCTCTCCGTAAGGGCGGAAGGGGGCTTAGTGCAAAATTGCGCCCCGCAGCGCTAACGGTCGTCTCTCCCGGCGCCGCGCCGTGCGCCACGTCAGCATTCCGCCCTCTAGGAGGGCGGGAGGAGGCTATTCCTGCGATTTTTTTATTCAAAAAATTGAAATGGTGAATAATTAAATAAATAAAATTAAAAATTACAAAAATTCTGGCTACGACCGACCTACTCGCATGGGAACCATGGGCCAGGGGGGTTGGGGGATTCGTGCGAATATCGGCTTTTAGCATTCAGCCGATAGCAGGAGTTTCAGTAAATAGTTTAATGGGTGTTGTAGATGACCTTAAAGGCAAATTAGGTGAAGATTTTATGTCGGACTACAACTTACAAGAAGTTGATAATGGATCAAAAGATAGGTTGACAATTTAAATTTTGATGTGTAAGAGTGAACAGAAACGAAAAGATAGGATCCATTATTTTACTGGTACCTCATAATTATGTGCAGTAAAGTACTTTCAAGCAATTAAGCGCTGATGTCCTTCCCATACTTCTTTTTTCGAAGGAATATATCGGATCGCATATAGTCAGAGCTTAGCGGTGGAAAGAAATATATTTTCTCTGACAACTTCGTTCCGTTGGCATGGCACTGCCAGTGTAATTCAGAAGGTTCCCCATATGCTCGAATCCACTGATCCGCATATGCCGCGCGGCACAACTATTACATCAACATGAGCTTGGTACTTTTTTATTTAGAAATTTTGGTTTATAGTACGGGGGAAGAATCACCGCTATAGAATACCCTAAAAATGTCCGCAGCACGATGGCGTCCACCATCTACACCAGCAATGATGAATCGCATTTTATTTTGTGAAATATCACAAGAATTCAAATTTTTTGAAAAAAAATGAAGAAAAATTAAAAAAAAACTCATAGTAATGTATTGTGATAATTGTGATATACAATGATAATATTGACATATAGCGTGGTTTTTGCACACAACCCGATTACCAATTTCATGAAAATCGCCATAATTATCATCCTAGATGTTGTGATTATCATTTCTAGCAACACTGCGGTGATCATTGCTCCGTCTTCCGCACAGTTTTACCCCCAAAAGCATGATGATATCATTCCAAAATTTGAATTCAAATTCGTAGGGATTTCGCATGATTATCACTGCTCATCATGGTGCCACTAGAATGCTGTTTGGGCATATGAAACGATAAGTGAAACCCTGCTGAGGAGATGATAAGGATGGATGGATGCTGAGGCGGTGGATGACTGTGGTTAAAAGGACATCGTCTGAGTACAGAAACTGACACCTCTCTGTTATATTATTCGGTTATTTTATCAAAAACCGACACCTATGATATATTTATGCGGGTTTTGTATTTATTTTGTCTGACATACGTGGAAAAGACTACATAGATACCGATCATATAGAAATTGAAATCTATAGGAGTTAAAGCTGATCAGGGCCAGCTCTACACAACGGCTGTATGCGACGGCCTAGGGCCCAAGCCAGACGAGGGTCCACTATCCCAGATTATGTTTCGTATATTATCGTACTATCCGATACATGTGCGAAGCGCCATTCGCTATAATACATGAACTTTTTGAGTATTTCAGTTGTTGTGGTTTATTTCTCAAAATATAATTGATGATTTTCCTTCAAGAAATGCTCGTAGAAGTACATTTTTATTAAGGAAATTGCTATGTGTATGACTCAACCATTCGACTTAGATACGATCTAATTGATCAACGGCTGCAATGCCACTCACTTGTCTCCCTTTGCCTAATCTATGGTTGCATGGTTGCAGTCGTATGTAGGTAGTACAATTGGGTCGTACGTATAGCGGGACTATTTTATTAAACACAATGGGTATTAAACACAAAGAAGTTTAACTTTCAATAAAAATGAAACGTAGGGAGAGTCTTATTTTCAACTAGTCCATTTGCCATTGATTAACTACTACAGATAATAGGAGATGCAATACAATTTGACGATGCAAGCTTCATAGTCTGTATATATAGGTCCCATCGCTAACAATATACGTACCACTACACCAAGCACTCCCTAAAACTTCAAAAAGTCTATAGGGTAAACAATATACGGCCAGTATGGCACCGTTCAGTGCACGCGGGAGCAAACCTGTGCTAGTGTCGCCAGCACGGCCGAGGCCAAACGAGCGCAAGCATCTCTCCGATATTGACATGCAGCAATCTCTGCGGCTCTACGCTACGGGTGTTGAGTTTTTCGATTAATCTTCCGATCTGAATGGCTGCAGGCCACATGACCCGGCGAAGGCCATCAGGTCCGCCCTTGCGGAGGCCTTGGTGTACTACTACCCTGTTGCAGGTCGACTGACGGAAGTTGAGATGGCAAGCTGGTGGTCGATTGCACGGCGGAAGGGGTGGTGTTTGTGGAGGCTGATGCAGATGTGCGGCTAGAGGAACTTGGCAGGCCGCTTGTGCCGCCCTACCCATGTGTGCAGGAGTTCCTGTGTGAACCCGGTGACACTAAAGTGGTGGTCGGCAAACCATTGTTCTTTCTACAGGTACTGTCTTTTACTTTCTTTTATATATATATATATATATATATATATATATATATATATATATAACTCCCTTTTACTTTGAATTTTGCAAGCATTTCAGTATTGTCAAAATTATAGAAATATGTAGTTTTGGGGCCTAGTTTTCAATTGCCGCTGTTGATCTTCCAGTGTACCCCCTACATATATTTACAAATAAAAAGTAATTTGTGAATTAAGCTTTTATGTATGTTTTCTTAGCAATCTAAAAGTAAAGGTTGAATAATAAATTACAATAAAAAAAACGCAAAATCGAGTACAAATTTAAGATTAAATTAAATTTTGGCTTATAAATATAAGGTGAAGCGAAAAGGTGAGAGTGTTAGATCCGTTAACCTCACAAATTTCATGTAACCATGGAACCACGTGTGGATGATTTATCACCATCTATTTACAAGTCTGTATTTTAGCGTGAACAAGTTTTGCAATCTTCACATTAGTTTGAATGTCAGTGGCTGAACCAATGTCACTAAACGGTGTATTTTTAAAATATATATATATAGAGAGAAGTTCATCGTCTCACGTTTCCTATAAGCATGTTCTGAAATGAACAGAGATTATCAGCCCCATCTGCTTCTGTCTGTGTTTATAAGTCAAAATTTAAATTTTAAATTTTAAATTTGGAGATGATTTTGTGGTTTTCCGCCGAAGTTTATTTTCTATCCTCGACATTTAGATTGCTAAAAATACATATATAACTTTTTATTTTCAAATTATTTGGCAAATATGTCATTTGGTTTCTTCCATTAAAAAGCCAAACATTCACCCCCTATTATGATAAAAATTTACAAAATTTGATGTCGAAGAAGGATGTTGAGAATGATAACAATCATAAACGATACTGGTCTAGGTCGAGCGTCCGACAAGAGACATGGGGTGATTGTTTGGCTTTCTTCATCAAAAAGTCAAACGGTATATTTGGAAACATAAAATAATTAATAAATAAAAAATTTATGTATGTATTCCTACTGATCTAGAAGCCAGTGTCAGAAAAATAAACTTTAGTGAAAAATCCCAAAATCAGTAGAAATTTGAATTTTGGCTTATAAGCATAAACATAAGCCAAAAGATGAGGGGTGGCAAATCGTTAAACAATTATCCACTAAGCCACTCCTTCATGTCATCCCATGAGCATCCTCCTCCTCATCTACCTCACCTCCGTCATCGGTCTCTATCTCATCCTAGGGGGCTAGCCAATGGTGCCGCCTAAAGGGCCCGCTACTGTGTCCTAGAGGTCCTTGCCCAAGGAACCTAATGTGAGATCATGTATTGTGGGTCAACGGTGTTATAAGGTCAAAAAAGTACTACGACCGTCCCAATACAAGTGCATTTCTGGAGTACTGTGTCCAATGTCTGACCGTTCATCATATCTGAAAAATTTATAAAAGAAAATAAAAGTAATCACATTGTCGGAGAGTGAATCCCCTCTAGCGGGAAGCCACGAGGCCCCCCTTTTGTTGATTTGGCTAGGGGAGTGAGCGAGAGCGAGTCTGCCGCCGAGATATGAGAGGGGCCGGGCCCCTCAGGACACGCGTGAACACAGTGATGTATACAGGTTCGGGCCGTCGAGAGGAATAACACCCTACTCCTATGACTAGTTGCTTCGGGTGTAAGAGATTACACCCGGGGCAGGCTCATTGGCTAACTACACTGAGTCTGTGTGTTTCTTGTTGTCTAGGGGGAATTAAGTCCTCTTCTTCTAAGGCAAGGGCCTCATTTTATATGTCAAGGGGCTCCTACACATGCCTAGATTCGAGATCTCCAAGTCTAGGAAATACAAATGTTTTAGGGCATTTAATACCTGTCTTAATCCGAAGGGGGTGGCTACAACGCACACCTTTTCGGGGATGGGCCACATCCCATCATGACATGGGTGGAGCAGCCGATGTCCGCTTACATTTAATGTTGAGTCTCCTGGTCCCTTTGTATCCAAGGCACGGCGTGGGCAATGATGGGTAGACTCGACAACAATGCGCCCTTCGGTTCTCACAGGGCTGGGAGCCGAAGAATCACTTCCATTAATGGCCGATGGGATGGGGCTGACATGAGTCCTATCCCCTGCTGGGGCAGGCGCATGCTCCTGACATGCTATCGTTCCACTGTCACGTCCGTCAATTCAGCGGATACTTATCGTGCTCTCCCGCACACCTCATTAAATGCAGCACCATGCAGTCGGCGGAGCGCATTTAATGCAACAAAAGAATACCGTATATTGGGTCCCTCAGCTTGCATGTTTTAGATACACGAACCAAGGGCCCGAGGGGTTGGGAAGGCCCGACCCCCTCCTTCCTTTGGATGGCCACCTCTCTAGCTTGGGCCCGAGGCCCTTTTGGGGCAAGCCACATTGATCGGGGGTCGACCACCCTACTGAAGGCCGTAGGTCAGGACTAGTGCTCATGACTACCTTGACATTTTCATCGAAAAGAACATGGTAATGTGTTGGACGTCATGATCTCTTCATGCAGCATACCCCGGGGCCTGGGCCAATTTCACCGACAGTAGCCCCCGACATCGACTCTTGGCCGGCACCCCTTGTGGGTGGGCCAGGGTCAGTGCCAAATACCCCAGCGAACGGTGAGAGGGCCCTGCTTGCCAACAACATGGCTACAGCGGGCACGTACACCTTCGTCAATGGTGTGTCATCTTCATCGTCCACGTCAATGTGTTAGCACGCGGTGATTGACCTACCGTCAGGGGCATGGCTGCCGGTGGTAGTAGATCCCACTCGCCCGGCGCCCCTTTTAGGTTGCCGCCTCCGAAGTCAAGGCGCCACTCGCCCACGTTGCACATCTTGTACGAGTTGGTGAGGAATGTGGCCTCGGGAGACAAGGAGGAAGGCGGTGATGGTCGCAAGATTCAAGGCGACGAGGCACATCAGAGCTGTATAAAGGGCAGTGCCAGGAGTTTGTTCTGTTCCTCTTGCTGCTTTCGCAAGAGCTCTATGCCCATGCCTTCATCTCTTCCCACTATTGAGCTCTCTAGCATGTAGTTGTGTTACTCGCTCTCACCCTGCCATCCTCATCATCATGACACGTGGGACATCTCCCTTGGGTGGCGGCATTCTCCCACCTTCGTGCATCACAAGAAAAAGGCGTACGAACTAGGCAAGGAGATTCCTTTTAGTGCCACTAGGGCAAGCGGCGGTGACCTATTGGGAGGGCCATCCTTCTCCATAATACCCGCACTAGTCGATCTTCTTCCTCGCCTATACAATGGTGGGGTTCGTGCCACCCTTCTCCCTCTTCTTTCGTGAAGTACTAGACTTCTACAAATCCAGATAGCACCCCCACCCTTGACTCAGTGCTAATGTTGTCCATCTTCGCACACTTGTACGAGATGTTCATCGGGGTGTAGCTGACCGTTCCACTCTTCCACATGTTCTACTACCTCCAGCCGACGTCTTCGGTGATGGAGGTGGGGGTGTTTCTTCCAGCTACGCTCTAAGCTCCGGTCACCCTACATTGTCCAACCGTTAAGCAACAAGTGGGACAACAGGGAAGGCGATTGGTTCTACACCACTCTTTCAGATTAGCCTCGCCTTCATCTCCCCACCATACCATCGGTGCCGTTGCCACGCTAGTGGAACGCGCCGAGGGTGGGGAGCACATTTGACATGGCTCTCGACTCCCTTGCTGGTCTGCGCAACTCGGGACTGACTCGGGCCATGGTCTTTGGGAACTTCACCCGTCGGCAGATCGCGCCACATCAGAGGTGGGATCAGGGCGCATAGACGTAAGCTGGTCTCCAAATCGCTCACCAATCTTGTGAAATTATCATAGTCTTTTTGGTTCTAATCAACATCCTCAGCTTCCCACAACATTGCATTAAGACTATCATTCTTGATATCGATCATTTCACTGCCTGAAGGACAAGGAACAAACATGCCATCTTCTTCATGTTCTTCAATTTGTTCACCCATCGCTTCATGTTCAACGGTAGTAAGTGACTCCTCTCCATGAGTAGTCCAACACGTGTAACCCTTAGTGAATCCTCGACGAATCATATGAGAGTGTACTTGTACTCGATCGGCAAACATTTTCTCATTTTTGCGTTCAACGCATGGACATGTCATATATTTTTTAGACTTTTCATTCATGTGTTCCTCGGCAACATTTAAGTAGTCTTGGACTCCACTTCTATATTCTTCGCTAAAGCCGGTCTACTCCGTACATCCAATTTCTATACATGACCAAACCTGCAAAAGCAATTTTGTTATAAATATATATTTGCTATTATATATAATTTATGTAGATTTTTTTTCTTACCTTTGCCAAATATATACTTCTCCACACTTTACCTTCGAATCAACGACAACGAAATACTGCAGTTCATGAAATGTAGTTATTTGGACATATTAATTGTTTGGTAAAAATTATATTTTTTGCAATGTCTCATTGTCACATATATTACCACACCTTTTCCCAATTAATTAAATTTGGATCAACAACTCGCCCCCTCTTAGCTCCCACCAAAAATATAAACAGTGGGATAGGGAATGTGATACATATATATAGTGAACCAACTATCTGGTACAGTCCTTCTTTCATGGGCGTAAACATCTAACCGTCATGGGTTAAATCATCGGTGACAGGCAATAATTCAAGGACTATCATGGAACAAACATCTTTGATGGCCCAGAATTACGGCTCTTCGTCGATAACTCATCTCTGTTGGGCTGATCCTTACAGCCCATCATGGACAAATCTTCTTGTCGGGCTACAATTTTTGGCCCATCAGAGATGATTCGTTTATGACAGGTTGTTGCTCAGGGCCCGTCACGGACAGAATGCCCCCGTGACGGGCTACTCTTCTAGCCCGTAGTAATAGCTTGTGATCGGCCAAATATTCTGCCAGTCATAGATTTCATCTCATCGGTGATGAGCCGGACCAGACATAGTCATCCATAATGGGGCCTGTCAAGGCCTATCAAAGATGGCTTTGCCTATGACGGGCTCTTGGGCTCCGTCATGGTTGGCCCGTAATATTTGTAGAGATTTATACTAGTGAGTCGGTTTTGAAGAATATGTACGGTCAGGCGCATGACATAGCCCAAGAAAATGGCCACTCTCCCACTCATTCCGTGATGCACACATGCACCACTAGTGCCTCTCTCTTTCTTTCTCCTTCCTTGTCTACGATATGGGGGGTGATTGTTTGATTTTGTTTCATGAAAAAGCCAAATGGCTACTTGCAAAAAAAATAATTTGTATATAAACTTTTATATGCATATTCTTAGTGATCTTAAAAGTCTTGGCTTTGGTGAAGAAAACCCCAAAATCAATTCAAAATTTAAGGTGAAAAATTAAAATTTTGGCTTATAGGCATAAGCCGAAGCATAATGATGGGATGTGCTTATAATCTCTCACCTCTTTCTCTCTCTCTACCTACTTCTCTCTTTGCATACGTGAATTACCATGTTTGAATCGATTTTGACCTAAACTGTTTATCCATCTGTGATCCAATTACATGTGTATTGTATTTAATGAAACCAAGTCTTAAGATCAATATATCACAATTATATTCTGATGAAAACAATGGATATGTTTCAACCAAAAAATTTTATACTAGAATTCATGTCTGTTGAATTATTAAGTGTTTGTGTTTGCACTAACACATTTGCAACTTTCTTATGTGGTGTTCTTTGATTGTTGTAGCTATTGTTTAATTTTCTATGTTTCAAGCTACAACTTCATGTTTCATGTGCGGTATAAAAATATTGCAACAGTGCAATATTTGATATGTTTTTGTCATGATTTGATATGTTTTTGTCATGATTTAATTGTAATGAAACAACAGTGCAATCATAACACAGATCATATAAGTAGTTTATAAGAGATTGTTTTAAAGATTGATAAGAGAGAGAGGTATTCTATATTTTCCATCCAATTTGGAGCCGAATGGGTATTTGCCCCCATTGTTTCTTAGGGATAATATCTAATTATTTCTTTTGTAGCAATAATAATATATGTGTTTGTTAGTAAAAAAATATTTTTGTTGATAAAGAAGTGATCTCTCTAGGTAAAAACAGTGCATAATATTATACTGTTTGTATGGTTGTTTCTGATCATGGTGTTATTTATGTATGTACGGTACAGGTGACACGACTAAAATGTGGAGGATTTGTATTGGCTGTCGTATCTGCCATAACATAAGCGATGGTTTTGGCATGACTCAGTTCATTAGAGCTATAGGAGACATTGCACGTGGTGAAGCATTACCGACCATATATCCTTTATGGAATACGGAGCTTTTTACTATGTATTTTTCACCTAGGATAACGCACATGCACAAGGCATATGAGCCACTCCTTGCTGATAATCCACTCAATGATATAATGCAATCTACTCCAGCTCACAACATGGTAAGACAATACTTTCTGTTTGGGCCAACAGAGATATCTGCTATGATGTCACGCCCAGAAATTCCTCACACGAATTTCTGAACTTAATTGTGTATTAAATCCCTGTCCAGGACCAGCCAGAGTACACAAAAAGACAATGTTGATTACATAACCATCGTTCTTAGAAACAACTGAAAATTACACTTATTCTAGCGGAAAGAAAAAGGTAGACTAGCTCCAACGGGTACGGCTCCAGTCCACAGGTAACACTTCGACGGCGGAACAGCTCACTCCTGAGAGGCACCTCCAACGGACTCGACTTCTAGCTCTGGGGTGGGAAAGTTAAGCAAGGCTGAGTACAAACCACCGTACTCAACAAGTAACACGGACAAGGGGGAAATAAATGATGCATAGGGATTAACAAGGACAGGCTAGGGTTAGTTGCAATAAAGAAGCAGTTAAACAAATAACAGAGATTAAAAGAATAACAGGTAATTGAATACAGTAAAGCACAAGTAAATAACAGTTGTAAAATACCACAACACTGTCCAACGTTACACCACGTTGCAACAGGCCCAACCACTACTCAACGTTACACCACGTTGCAGTAGTCCCGAGTGACAAACCAATTACTCAAGTTATTAAAGGTTCACTAATCACAGTGAAGCTGGGAGCTCGCCCGTAACCGTGGGCACGGCTATTCGAATAGTTTATACTCTGATCAGAGGTATACTACTGTACCCACAAGACACAACTTCACTACACTTGAACGTGCACCGACATACCACCATGGTATACCGGAAAGTAGACCGTGATAGGACCCGTAACACAACCCTCTCTTTTTAATCGTACCACACTTCAGGTTTCACCCCCTCCTTTACACCAAGTCGGGCAGTCCCCTCTTGTGCCTTGGCAGATCCGGAAGCAGCAGAGGCTTTTGTTACACCACGATTGCCCGTCCATACTCCATCACGCCTACCCTTGTCACGGTACGTCAAATAGTTCGAAGTCATGCTTCAAATCCCACCTTACCCATTTCGGCATGTGGTTAGCACTTAATTACTTCCAGGGTTTCCCGTGAACCGGTCCTTAATTACCATGGGTGCGACTCTCGAAACCATGCACCCACAGCGCACCATTATCAATATTTTAGTTGACAGTAACCCGAACCGGGTAATGAATCAATATCTCAGCTATTCAGAACTAAGCATGATTAAATGTGATCCCATAAGCTATTTATTCTAAGCATGGCTAAGCATTAACCTAGGCCTAACTCTAATCAATTTACCCCTGGTCCAGCAGTGAATAAAGTTGGATAAACAACGGCATAATAATAAGGTTTACCCGGAAAATAACATACAGTAAATACTTTAATTAAAACAATACATATTTGAATTAATAAAGTGGGGAATTTGCAATAATGGGTTCAATATGATCAAAGATGAGTGTCACTTGCCTTGCTCTGGCCCTTGGGAAACTTCGGCGACGATCTCGAAGTAAACCGGCTCTTCGGCGAGGTCCGAATCTAAGCGACAAAGCACAAAAATAAATAAAACAGGCACAAACTCTACTGAAACAGCAAAAGAAAGTATTTTTAATGGATTCTTGACAATTTTATGAATTTAATGAAATTTGAATGGACCTAAACGGAGACTAGATGAATTACTTATGAATTTTAGAAGTTTTCTGGGTTTTTTAGCTAAACAGAAAAGTCTTAAATCAATTATTGCGCAATTAATGGGGCTGCTGACGTCAGCAAGGAGAGAGGAGTCTGACGGCTGACAGGTGGGGGCCACCTATCGGTGAGAGAGAGGGGGAGGGAGAGACTGACACGCGGGCCCGGGGAGGAGAGAGAGGAAGGGAGGGCGCGGTGGCGACTGACGAGTGGGGCCCACTCGTCAGCGAGGCTGGAACAGAGAGGAGGGGAGCGGAGAACGCGGCCAGCGGCGGGAGCTGCGGGCGGCGCGGCGGCGGTGGCGCACGGCGACGGCGACGACGGCGCGATGGCGACGGCGACGACGGCGCGACGGCGACGACCGGCGTCCGGTGACAGCGCGTGGCGCGGGACCGAGCGCGGCACACGGCGACGGCGGCACTTCGGCACGGCGACGGCGGGCGGGCGCGGGAAGCGGCCATGTGGGAAGGCGCGGGTGGCGCGAGGACAGCGTGACGACGGCGGAGCTGGGCGACGGTCTGGCAGGGGCTGCCGGCGACCGGCGGAGTCTGACGACGACGGCGCGGGGGAGAGCTCGGCGGCGATGATGGAGGGAACGGGAGAGGGAGAGGGGAAACGCTCACCGGCGGCGACAGGGATGGCGGGGCGTCGGTGTCACACCCGGAGCTTCGTCCTAAGCTTAAGTCGTAAAAAGAAATCCGTAAATAACAATTGGCTTAATTAACTCAGGAAAAATCCCTCTAATAGGAATTAACTCAATTAAATCGTGGCTCGCAAATCGACTAACAGGATTTAAATTCAAATTGCAGAAGTATAAAATTCGGCCAAACAAATTAATTTAAAACTCGGCAAAAGTGGGGTTTTCCTTTTTCTCTCCTTTTCCTTTCTTTTTCCCTTCCTTCTCAAATTGGGCCGAAGTCCAATTTTCCTCCCTCTCTCTTTTTACTTTTTCTTTTTCTTTTTCTTTTCCTTCCCGGGCCGGCCCAGCCGAGCCGGCCCGTCTTCCCGCTCGGCCGGCCCAGCCGAGCCGGCCTCCCTCCGCCCGCCGCGCGCGCCCCCGCCTGGGCCGCGGCCTCGGCCCGTCGCCAGCTCGCCCGCTCGCCGCACCGCGAAGTCCGCGCCGCCTCCTCCTCTCTCCCGCGCCACTGACAGGTGGGGCCCACCTGTCAGTGACCGTTCGCCGCGCCGCGCCCGCGCCCGCGCCGAGTCCGACTCCGTCCGCCGCCGCGCCGCAACCGCCGCTGCCGCAACTGCCGCCGCCGGGACCGCGTCGTCGCCGACTCGGTCTCCAACCTCCGCCCGCCCTAGCCGGTCGCCGCCACACTATAAATCCCCTCCGCCGCCGCGCCGTCGCTCGCTTTCCATCGTCGCTCGAGTCGCCGCCGCGCTGCCGCCGTTCGCCGCCACCGCGCAATCTCGCCACCAGTCACCGGTCGTCGCCGCCTAGCCGCGTCACCACCTCCGTCCCTCTGTCGCCGGCTTGTTGCCACCCTCGCCGTCACCAGGGAGCCTCCTCGGCGCCGCGCGTTCCCTCGTCGCCCGGCCGCCGCCGCGTCTCGCCCGTCGCTGCCGCCGATCGATCTCCACCGCCACCACCGATCTCCCGCACCCGCCCGCGTCGCCACCTTCGCCTCGGTCTCGCCGACCCGTCCGCGCCCTCGCCGCCGCCGGTGAGCCTCCGCACCCACCTCCCCTCTTTCTTCCCCCTTCCCGGCCACCGCCGCCGAGTCGCGTGCCGTCGCCGGACGAGGCCGAAGCCCGCCGCTCCCGTCGGTCACCGTGGTCGTCGTCGCCTCCGCGTCGCCGACGTCTGGCCGCCGCCTCTTGCGCCCACGTGTGCCGCGCTGCCGCCGCTCGCCAGTCGCCGTCGCCGCTGTTCTGCCGGGTTGCGCCCGTGCGTCGCCGCCCCGGTCATCGTCGTCGTCGCGCCGTCGCCGCCCGCCGGTCGTCACCTTCGCGCCGTCGCCGTCGCCGTCGCGCCGCCGTCGCCGTGCGCCGCCGCCGCGTCGCCCGCCGCTCCCGCCGGTCGCCGCCGTCCGCCCGAGCTGCGCTCTGCTCTGTTCCTCTCTCGCTGACGAGTGGGCCCCACCCGTCAGTCTTCCCCGCGCCCCTCCTTCCTCTCTCCTCCCGTGGGTCCCGCGTGTCAGTCTCTCCCTCTCCCTCTCTCTCACCGACAGGTGGTCCCCACCTGTCAGCCGTCAGTACCCTCTCTCCTCGCTGACGTCAGCAGCCCCATTAATTGCGCAATAATTGATTTAGGACTTTTCTGTTTAGTTAAAAACCCAGAAAACTTCTAAAATTCATAAGTAATTCATCTAGTCTCCGTTTAGGTCCATTCAAATTTCATTAAATTCATAAAATTATCAAGAATCCATTAAAAATAGTTTCTTTTGCTGTTTCAGTAGAGTTTGTGCCTGTTTTATTTATTTTTGTGCTTTGTCGCTTAGATTCGGACCCCGCCGAAGAGCCGGTTTACTTCGAGATCGTCGCCGAAGTTCCCCAAGGGCCAGAGCAAGGCAAGTGACACTCATCCTTGAACATATTGAACCCATTATTGCAAATTCCCCGCTTTATTATTTCAAATATGCATTGTTTTAATTAAAATACTTACTTTATGCTATTTTTGGGTAAACCTTATTATTATGCCGTTGTTTATCCAACTTTGTTCATTGCTGGACCAGGGGTAACTTGATTAGAGTCAGGCCTAGGTTAATGCTTAGCCATGCTTAGAACAAATAGCTCATGGGATCACATATAATTATGCTTAATTCTGGATAGCCGAGATAATGATTCACTACCCGGTTCGGGTTAATGTCAACTAAAATATTGATAATGGTGGGCTGTGGGTGCATGGTTTCGAGAGTCGCACCCATGGTAATTAAGGACCGGTTCACGGGAAACCCTGGAAGTAAATAAGTGCTAACCACATGCCGAAATGGGTAAGGTGGGATTTGAAGCATGACTTCGAACTATTTGACGTACCCAGGCAAGGGTAGGCGTGATGGAGTATGGACGGGCAATCGTGGTGTAACGAAAGCTTCTCCTGCTTCCGGATCTACTGAGGCACAAGAGGGGACTGCCCGACTTGGTGTAAAGGAGGGGGTGAAACCTGAAGTGTGGTACGATTAAATAGGGAGGGTTGTGTAACGGGTCCTATCACGGTCTCCTTTCCGGTATGCCGTGGTGGTATGTCGGCGCACGTTCAAGTGTAGTGGAGTCGTGTCTTGTGGGTACAGTAGTACACCTCTGATCAGAGTATAAACTATTCGAATAGTCGTGCCCACGGTTACGGGCGAACTCCCAGCTTCACTGTGATTAGTGAACCCTAATAACTTGAGTAAAATCTGGTATCACTTGGGACTACTGCAACGTGGTGTAACGTTGAGTAGTGGTTGGGCCTGTCGCAACGTGGTGTAACGTTGGACAGTGTTGTGGAATTTTACAACTGTTTACCTATTTATGCTTCACTGTATTTAATTACCTTTATTCTTTAAGCTCTGTTATTTATTTAAATTGCTGCTTTATCGCAACTAACCCTAGCCTGTCCTTGTTAATCCCTATGCATCATTCGTTTTCCCCTTGTCCGTGTTACTTGTTGAGTACGGTGGTTTGTACTCAGCCTTGCTTAACTTTCCCAACCCAGAGCTAGAAGCAGAGTCCGATGGAGGTGCCTCTCAGGAGTGAGCTGTTCCGCCGTCGAAGTGTTGCCTGTGGACTGGAGCCGTACCCGCTGGAGCTAGTCTACCCCTTTGTTTTTCTTTCCGCTGCATTTCCGCTAGAATAAGTGTAATTTTCAGTTGTTTCTAAGAACGATGGTTATGTAATCAACATTGTCTTTTTGTGTACCCTGGCTGGTCCTGGACAGGGATTTAATACACAATTAAGTTCAGAAACTCGTGTGAGGAATTTCTGGGCGTGACAAGTTGGTATCAGAGCCTCCTTTGACCGTAGGATCAGCCCAATGGAAACCCTAAGAGCCCTCTGCTTTTCATGTTTGTGCATAGTTTGCGAAAGTGAGAGTGTTTGGAAAATGGGTTAGAGCTTTTCAAAAGCGTGAGTGATTTAAAAAGACAAAACCCCTTTTGTTGAAAAGCGTGAGTAAATCGATTTACGGGTAAAACTTTATTTACTTTCTTTCTTTTATGATTTATTTATCTTGAAATAAAATTTTGCATCTATTGATTCCAAATCCTTGTGTTCTTTAGATGGCTGACCACCCTTTGTACCATCGTGGAAACGGGATGACTGGATTCGTGGCAGAGTTGGCAAGAGTCTCGTTCACCGCTGGATACCCCTATGAGCCGGAGTACACCACGATCCATCCTCTTGAAGGCGAGTTTCCCCACCGAGTAAGATTGGAGCTACATGGAATCCCCGGTTTCCTCCCTAACTTGGAAGCAGAAGGAGCTGGAGGTTCGCATGAGCATGCCTGCCAGGAAGCTGCCTACAGTCTGATGACAACGCTCAGGGCCAGGCATGACCTGACGTTTCGGCATTCGGCTTATCGGTATCACCCTGGTCGTGGATCCAATTCCATGGTCAGTAGGTTTCGGTCTGCCCGAAGTGAGCAAGACCCTACCTTCGGTAGCATGTGCACGGTGCTGCAGGGCCTCGACCAGATGCATCACGACCTCCACGAAGCGTCCAAGGCTCTGAACGACGCCAAGCTCACTCAGATCGTTCGTCTGCAAGATGAGGTCGACCGCTTGAAGAAGGAGAATGCCAGGCTCAAAGGACTCCCAGAGCCCGGAGGTGCAAGGTGTCGCACGACGGCAAGGAAGCGAACCCGTGGACCGCCCAGAGTTCAGTCCTACCCCGGTGCCCCGGATGGATCAGGACCCCTGATGCAGATAGTGCCAACCTCTCCGACCCCAGTGCCCGAGGAAGGTGTCTCCCCGTTCAACGCAACAAGGAACCGCAACAGGGTCGTCACGGTCTCCAGCAGCAGTGAGTCCGCTTCTGGTGAAGACGAAGATGGTCTCCCTAGCAACTCAAGAAGCCGCTCTGAAGACGAGGAAGAAGATCCGTCCCCTGTCGTCGATCGTCGCTCTCCTTCCGTGCCCTAGACGCCGCCCTTAGCTTCGTTTTAGTCGTTGTGTGCTAGTTTTGGTGTGTTAGGTTTGCTTCGCTTGGGGCTAGTGGTGAACCATAGCAGTAGTGGGGTTATGGTTGTGCCGCCAGGAGTTGTGTGGTTTTTAAGTGTGTTTCTTAAGCAAGACAATTACAGTTCACTAATTAAATAAAGCCCCTGTTTGCTTAGTCGTTTCTTTTTCTTCTTTCTCTTTCTGTCCTCCCGCCCCGCAGATGGTGAACACCCGCCACGGCAACCGCGACACCGACCAGTCCAGCACCGGAGGACCGCCCCCGCCGCCCCCACCAGAGAACCCGTCGCTTGCCCAGGTTCTTGCTAACCAGACGCAGATGCTCTCTTGGATGATGCAGCAGATGCAACAGCAACAGCAGCAACACCAACAACTGCTACAGCAGCTTCTAAATCAAAGTCAGAATAACCAGCAACAGCAGGGACCACCCCCAGTGCAGTCCAAGTTGCCGGAGTTCCTCCGCGTCCGTCCCCCAACTTTCTCAAGCACCACCAACCCCATGGAGGCAAGTGATTGGCTCCATGCTATCGAGAAGAAGCTCAACTTATTGCAGTGCACTGACCAAGAGAAGGTTTCCTTCGCCGCACATCAACTGATGGGTCCCGCCTCTGCTTGGTGGGATAATTTCCTGGCTACCCGCACTGCTACCACAGAAGTGACTTGGGCGGAGTTCTGTCTTAACTTCCGCAAGGCCCATATTCCCGACGGGATAGTCACCCAGAAAAAGCGTGAGTTCCGCGCTTTGCAGCAAGGTACCAAGACAGTGACAGAGTACCTTCATGAGTTCAATCGCCTAGCGCGATACGCCGCCGAGGATGTTCGCACCGACGCCGAAAGGCAAGAAAAATTCCTTGGAGGTTTGGATGATGAACTGAAGAAGCAGTTGCTTTCGGGCGACTATGCTGATTTTGAGAAACTAGTGGACAAGGCCATCCGCCAAGAGGACCAGCACCTCCAGATGGACAAGAAGAGGAAGGCTTCGCAGTTCAGGTCTAACCAGCCGCCTCCTCAGAAGCCCCGGTTCCACACCGGTCCCTATCCTCAGAATCAGCAACACGGGCAATCAACCTTCAATGTCCGCCAACATCGTCCTTACAACCCCAACAACTTCTCCAGTGCTTCGTCCCAGCGTGCTCCACCTCAACGCGCTCTTCCTGCCCCAGCTCCCCGGCAACGGAATGCTCCTCCACCGACAGCTCAACCTCCTCCAGCCAGGAAGGATGCGGGTGCAAAGCTTGGGGTGTGCTACAACTGTGGCGACCCAGGTCACTTTGCTGACAAGTGCCCGAAGCCGAAGCGCAGTGGGCAAAGGTTTGTGCAAGCTCGCGTGAATCACGTCACCGCCGAAGAAGCACAGGCTGCGCCAGAAGTGATACTGGGTACGTTTCCTGTCAACTCCGTACCTGCTACAGTACTTTTTGATTCTGGTGCTACACACTCTTTTATTTCAAGGAAGTTTGTGGGAATGCTTGGGTTAAAAAGGGAAAAGTTAAGAGACCCGATGCGGGTTAATACTCCAGGGCATAGTATGTTTTCGGACCTTTATAGCCCGGTTGTGCCCATAGAAATCCAAGGGACACCCTTTCTAGCCAATCTCATCCTCCTCGAATCTAAAGACCTAGATGTCATTTTGGGAATGGACTGGCTTACCAAGCATCAAGGAGTGATTGATTGTGCCAAGCGTACAATCACCTTGACCAGTGAAGAGGGTAAAGTGGTGACTTATCAGTCGCTGGAGTCAGGGTCAACCAGGACTTGTTTAAATCAGATGGAAGCCGAAGAACAACCCTCGGAAAAAGACAAAGACCCAAAGAAGTTGGAAGACATACCAGTGGTTTGTGAGTACCCGGAGGTGTTTCCAGATGATCTCACAACGATGCCGCCAGAAAGAGAGATCGAGTTCCGTATCGACTTGGTACCCGGAACCGCTCCGATCTATAAGAGACCCTATAGGATGGCCGCCAATGAGATGGCAGAAGTGAAGAAGCAAGTGGATGAACAGCTTCAGAAAGGTTACATCCGACCGAGTACCTCGCCTTGGGGTGCCCCGGTTATTTTTGTTGAGAAGAAGGACAAAACTAAGAGAATGTGTGTGGACTATCGTGCTTTGAACGATGTCACTATCAAGAATAAGTATCCTCTGCCAAGGATTGATGACCTATTTGATCAGTTGAAGGGAGCCAGAGTTTTCTCCAAAATCGATTTGAGATCAGGGTATCACCAGTTGAGAATTCGGGAAGAAGATATCCCTAAGACGGCATTCATTACTCGCTATGGCTTGTATGAGTGTACGGTAATGTCGTTTGGACTTACCAATGCCCCGGCATTCTTCATGAATCTCATGAATAAGGTGTTCATGGAATACCTGGATAAGTTTGTGGTTGTCTTCATCGACGACATTCTTGTCTACTCCAAGTCAGAAGAAGAGCACGAGCAACATTTGCGGATGGTGCTAGAAAAGCTAAGGGAACACCAGTTGTACGCCAAGTTCAGCAAGTGTGATTTTTGGCTGCATGAAGTGAAGTTCCTTGGCCATGTGATCAATGCCCAAGGTGTAGCCGTAGACCCCAGTAATGTGGAGTCAGTGATCAAGTGGACCCCGCCTAAGACGGTTTCCCAAATCAGGAGTTTCTTAGGGCTTGCGGGCTATTACCGCCGGTTCATTGAGAATTTCTCAAAGATAGCCAAGCCAATGACACAGTTGTTGAAAAAGGAAGAGAAGTTCAAGTGGTCAAGAGAGTGCGATAGGAGTTTTGAAGAGCTCAAGCAAAGGTTGGTTTCGGCTCCCGTGTTGGTTTTGCCGGATCAAACGAAGGACTTCCAGGTTTACTGTGACGCATCCAGATCAGGACTGGGATGTGTGCTAATGCAAGAAGGAAAGGTGGTTGCTTACGCCTCTCGTCAGTTGAGACCACATGAGGGTAACTACCCGACTCACGACTTGGAATTAGCAGCTGTAGTGCATGCCCTAAAGATTTGGCGACACTACTTGATCGGTAACAAGTGTGAAGCGTATACGGATCATAAGAGTTTGAAGTATATCTTTACACAACCGGATTTGAATCTCCGTCAGCGAAGATGGTTGGAATTGATCAAGGATTATGATCTAAGTATCCACTACCATCCAGGCAAAGCGAATGTGGTTGCAGATGCCTTGAGCCGGAAGAGTTACTGCAACGCTGCGATGTCAACAGAAGTTCGTGAGCAGTTGCAGCAGGAGTTTGAACGACTAAATTTGGGTTCAGTCGAAGAAGGTTTTGTGGCAGCCCTAGAAGCGCAGCCCACTTTTGTGGATCAAGTACGCCAATCCCAAGCAAATGACCCGGAGATAGCCGAACTAAAGAAAAATATGCGAGTTGGTAAGGCTCGAGATTTTTCGGAAGATGAACATGGAACAATCTGGATGGGAAACAGGTTGTGCGTACCAGATAACAAGGAGTTGAAGGAGTTGATACTCCAAGAAGCTCATCAAACCCAGTACTCTATTCACCCTGGGAGTACTAAGATGTATCAGGACCTCAAAGAAAAGTTTTGGTGGGTTAGTATGAAGAGAGAGATTGCAGAATACGTCGCCTTGTGCGATGTTTGTCAACGAGTCAAAGCAGAACACCAAAGGCCAGCAGGACTATTGCAACCTCTCCAAATTCCAGAATGGAAATGGGAAGAAATCGGGATGGATTTCATCACTGGTTTACCAAGAACTGCCGCTGGTCATGACTCGATTTGGGTAATTGTTGATCGATTGACAAAGGTCGCTCATTTCATACCGGTTCACACTACCTACTCAGGGAAAAGATTAGCCGAGATTTACTTGGCTAGGATCATGTGTTTACATGGAGTACCGAAGAAGATCGTTTCTGACCGTGGGAGTCAGTTTACTTCAAAGTTTTGGCAGAAGCTACAGGAAGAATTGGGAACCCGACTGAACTTCAGTACAGCTTATCATCCCCAGACAGATGGTCAGACAGAGAGGGTAAATCAGATTCTTGAAGATATGCTCAGAGCGTGCGCTCTCGACTTTGGTGGAACTTGGGATAAGAATCTACCGTATGCAGAGTTCTCATACAACAACAGTTATCAAGCCAGTCTGCAGATGGCACCTTTTGAAGCATTGTATGGGCGAAAGTGTCGTACACCCCTCTTCTGGGATCAAACAGGAGAACGTCAAGTTTTTGGGACTGAAGTTTTAAGCCAAGCGGAAGAAAAGGTCAGAATAATCCGTGAAAGGTTGAAAACGGCCCAAACCAGACAGAAGAGTTATGCGGATAATCGTCGAAGGGACTTAGCCTTCGAAGGAGGAGACTATGTGTACCTCCGCGTCACACCTTTGCGAGGAGTGCACCGGTTTCAGACCAAAGGAAAATTGGCACCACGTTTCGTGGGACCATACCGGATAGTGGAACGCAGGGGAGAGGTTGCGTATCAGTTGGAACTCCCCGCTAACATGGCCGGGATCCATGACGTGTTCCATGTGTCGCAGCTCAAGAAGTGTCTCCGTGTGCCTGAGGAACAGACCAACTCCGAGCACATCGATCTGCAGGAAGATCTAACTTATGTGGAGAAGCCAGCACGGATTCTAGAAACTAGTGAAAGGAAGACTCGGAACCGTGTGATCAGATTCTGCAGGGTTCAGTGGAGTCACCACTCAGAAGAAGAAGCAACATGGGAAAGAGAAGATGAGCTCAAGGCCGCCCATCCGCACCTCTTCGCCAGTGCCTCCGAATCTCGGGGTCGAGATTCCGTTTAAGGGGGTAGGTTTGTCACACCCGGAGCTTCGTCCTAAGCCTAAGTCGTAAAAAGAAATCCGTAAATAACAATTGGCTTAATTAACTCAGGAAAAATCCCTCTAATAGGAATTAACTCAATTAAATCGTGGCTCGCAAATCGACTAACAGGATTTAAATTCAAATTGCAGAAGTATAAAATTCGGCCAAACAAATTAATTTAAAACTCGGCAAAAGTGGGGTTTTCCTTTTTCTCTCCTTTTCCTTTCTTTTTCCCTTCCTTCTCAAATTGGGCCGAAGTCCAATTTTCCTCCCTCTCTCTTTTTACTTTTTCTTTTTCTTTTTCTTTTCCTTCCCGGGCCGGCCCAGCCGAGCCGGCCCGTCTTCCCGCTCGGCCGGCCCAGCCGAGCCGGCCTCCCTCCGCCCGCCGCGCGCGCCCCCGCCTGGGCCGCGGCCTCGGCCCGTCGCCAGCTCGCCCGCTCGCCGCACCGCGAAGTCCGCGCCGCCTCCTCCTCTCTCCCGCGCCACTGACAGGTGGGGCCCACCTGTCAGTGACCGTTCGCCGCGCCGCGCCCGCGCCCGCGCCGAGTCCGACTCCGTCCGCCGCCGCGCCGCAACCGCCGCTGCCGCAACTGCCGCCGCCGGGACCGCGTCGTCGCCGACTCGGTCTCCAACCTCCGCCCGCCCTAGCCGGTCGCCGCCACACTATAAATCCCCTCCGCCGCCGCGCCGTCGCTCGCTTTCCATCGTCGCTCGAGTCGCCGCCGCGCTGCCGCCGTTCGCCGCCACCGCGCAATCTCGCCACCAGTCACCGGTCGTCGCCGCCTAGCCGCGTCACCACCTCCGTCCCTCTGTCGCCGGCTTGTTGCCACCCTCGCCGTCACCAGGGAGCCTCCTCGGCGCCGCGCGTTCCCTCGTCGCCCGGCCGCCGCCGCGTCTCGCCCGTCGCTGCCGCCGATCGATCTCCACCGCCACCACCGATCTCCCGCACCCGCCCGCGTCGCCACCTTCGCCTCGGTCTCGCCGACCCGTCCGCGCCCTCGCCGCCGCCGGTGAGCCTCCGCACCCACCTCCCCTCTTTCTTCCCCCTTCCCGGCCACCGCCGCCGAGTCGCGTGCCGTCGCCGGACGAGGCCGAAGCCCGCCGCTCCCGTCGGTCACCGTGGTCGTCGTCGCCTCCGCGTCGCCGACGTCTGGCCGCCGCCTCTTGCGCCCACGTGTGCCGCGCTGCCGCCGCTCGCCAGTCGCCGTCGCCGCTGTTCTGCCGGGTTGCGCCCGTGCGTCGCCGCCCCGGTCGTCGTCGTCGTCGCGCCGTCGCCGCCCGCCGGTCGTCACCTTCGCGCCGTCGCCGTCGCCGTCGCGCCGCCGTCGCCGTGCGCCGCCGCCGCGTCGCCCGCCGCTCCCGCCGGTCGCCGCCGTCCGCCCGAGCTGCGCTCTGCTCTGTTCCTCTCTCGCTGACGAGTGGGCCCCACCCGTCAGTCTTCCCCGCGCCCCTCCTTCCTCTCTCCTCCCGTGGGTCCCGCGTGTCAGTCTCTCCCTCTCCCTCTCTCTCACCGACAGGTGGTCCCCACCTGTCAGCCGTCAGTACCCTCTCTCCTCGCTGACGTCAGCAGCCCCATTAATTGCGCAATAATTGATTTAGGACTTTTCTGTTTAGTTAAAAACCCAGAAAACTTCTAAAATTCATAAGTAATTCATCTAGTCTCCGTTTAGGTCCATTCAAATTTCATTAAATTCATAAAATTATCAAGAATCCATTAAAAATAGTTTCTTTTGCTGTTTCAGTAGAGTTTGTGCCTGTTTTATTTATTTTTGTGCTTTGTCGCTTAGATTCGGACCCCGCCGAAGAGCCGGTTTACTTCGAGATCGTCGCCGAAGTTCCCCAAGGGCCAGAGCAAGGCAAGTGACACTCATCCTTGAACATATTGAACCCATTATTGCAAATTCCCCGCTTTATTATTTCAAATATGCATTGTTTTAATTAAAATACTTACTTTATGCTATTTTTGGGTAAACCTTATTATTATGCCGTTGTTTATCCAACTTTGTTCATTGCTGGACCAGGGGTAACTTGATTAGAGTCAGGCCTAGGTTAATGCTTAGCCATGCTTAGAACAAATAGCTCATGGGATCACATATAATTATGCTTAATTCTGGATAGCCGAGATAATGATTCACTACCCGGTTCGGGTTAATGTCAACTAAAATATTGATAATGGTGGGCTGTGGGTGCATGGTTTCGAGAGTCGCACCCATGGTAATTAAGGACCGGTTCACGGGAAACCCTGGAAGTAAATAAGTGCTAACCACATGCCGAAATGGGTAAGGTGGGATTTGAAGCATGACTTCGAACTATTTGACGTACCCAGGCAAGGGTAGGCGTGATGGAGTATGGACGGGCAATCGTGGTGTAACGAAAGCTTCTCCTGCTTCCGGATCTACTGAGGCACAAGAGGGGACTGCCCGACTTGGTGTAAAGGAGGGGGTGAAACCTGAAGTGTGGTACGATTAAATAGGGAGGGTTGTGTAACGGGTCCTATCACGGTCTCCTTTCCGGTATGCCGTGGTGGTATGTCGGCGCACGTTCAAGTGTAGTGGAGTCGTGTCTTGTGAGTACAGTAGTACACCTCTGATCAGAGTATAAACTATTCGAATAGCCGTGCCCACGGTTACGGGCGAACTCCCAGCTTCACTGTGATTAGTGAACCCTAATAACTTGAGTAAAATCTGGTATCACTTGGGACTACTGCAACGTGGTGTAACGTTGAGTAGTGGTTGGGCCTGTCGCAACGTGGTGTAACGTTGGACAGTGTTGTGGAATTTTACAACTGTTTACCTATTTATGCTTCACTGTATTTAATTACCTTTATTCTTTAAGCTCTGTTATTTATTTAAATTGCTGCTTTATCGCAACTAACCCTAGCCTGTCCTTGTTAATCCCTATGCATCATTCGTTTTCCCCTTGTCCGTGTTACTTGTTGAGTACGGTGGTTTGTACTCAGCCTTGCTTAACTTTCCCAACCCAGAGCTAGAAGCAGAGTCCGATGGAGGTGCCTCTCAGGAGTGAGCTGTTCCGCCGTCGAAGTGTTGCCTGTGGACTGGAGCCGTACCCGCTGGAGCTAGTCTACCCCTTTGTTTTTCTTTCCGCTGCATTTCCGCTAGAATAAGTGTAATTTTCAGTTGTTTCTAAGAACGATGGTTATGTAATCAACATTGTCTTTTTGTGTACCCTGGCTGGTCCTGGACAGGGATTTAATACACAATTAAGTTCAGAAACTCGTGTGAGGAATTTCTGGGCGTGACAGTCGGCGAGGGCGAGGCGGAGGTGATGACGCAGACGCGCGGTGGCTGGCGACGCGTGGTGACGAGATCGGCGAACGACGGCGAGGCGGCGAGGCGCTGCGGTGGAGAGGTCGGAGGAGCGGAGACGGGCGCGAGGCGTCCACCGGTGGCGACGAGAGCCGGGGAAGGGTTGGCGACACTGAGGCGGAGGCGATGACGCGGCTGGACAGCGACGACCGGCGACTGGCGGTGAGATCTATCGGCGGCGGCGAACGACGACAGCGCGGCGGTGGCTTGGGCGGAGGCGGAAAGTGGGCGACGGCGTGCGGCGGCTCGGGATTTATAGGGTGGCGGCGCCGGCTAGGGCGGGCGGAGGTTGGAGACCGAGTTGGGTGCAACGCGGTCTCGGCGGCGGCCGTTGCGGCGACGGCGGTTGCGGCGGCGGCGCGGAGTCGGACTCGGCGCGGCGCGGCGCGAGCGCGGGCGCTGGCGGGGAGGCGGCCACTGACAGGTGGGCCCTACCTGTCAGTGGCGCGAGGAAGGAGGGAGGCGGCGCGGACTCGCGGGCGCGGGCGACGCGGTGAGCTGGGCCGGAGCAGCGGCCCAGGCGGAGGCGCGTGCGGGGCGAGGGAAAGCGGCCGGTCGGCTGGGCCGGTCGAGGGGGAGTGGGCCGGCTCGGCTGGGCCGGCCCGGGAAGGAAAAAAAAGAAAAAGAAAAAGGAAAAAGAAAGAGTGAGAAAAATTGGACTTCGGCCTAATTTGAGAAGGAAGGGAAAAAGAGAGGAAAAAGGAGGGAAAAAGGAAAACCCCACTTTTGCCGAGTTATAAATTAATTTGTTTGGCCAAATTTTATACTTCTGCAATTTGAATTTAAATCCAGTTAGTCGATTTGCGAGCCTCGATTTAATTGAATTAAGTTCTTTTAGAGGGATTCTTCCTGAGTTAATTAAGCCAATTGTTATTTACGGATTTCTTTTTACGATTTTAGGCTTAGGACAAAACTCCGGGTGTGACAAACCTACCCCCTTAAACGGAATCTCGACCCCGAGATTCGGAGGCACTGGCGAAGAGGTGCGGATGGGCGGCCTTGAGCTCATCTTCTCTTTCCCATGTCGCTTCTTCTTCTGAGTGGTGACTCCACTGAACTCTGTAGAATCTGATCACACGGTTCCGAGTCTTCCTTTCACTGGTTTCGAGAATCCGTGCTGGTTTCTCCACATAAGTCAGATCTTCCTGTAGATCGATGTGTTCGGAGTTGGTCTGTTCTTCAGGCACACGGAGACACTTCTTGAGCTGCGACACATGGAACACGTCATGGATTCTAGCCATGTTAGCAGGGAGCTCTAACTGATACGCAACTTCTCCCCTGCGTTCCACTATCCGGTATGGTCCCACAAAACGTGGTGCCAACTTTCCTTTGGTCTGAAACCGGTGTACTCCTCGCAAAGGTGTGACGCGGAGGTACACATAGTCTCCTGCTTCGAAGGCTAAGTCCCTTTGACGATTATCTGCATAACTCTTCTGTCTGGTTTGGGCCGTTTTCAACCTTTCACGGATTATTCTGACTTTTTCTTCCGCCTGGCTTAAAACTTCAGTCCCAAAAACCTGACGTTCTCCTGTTTGATCCCAGAAGAGGGGTGTACGACACTTTCGCCCATACAATGCTTCAAAAGGTGCCATCTGCAAACTGGCTTGATAACTGTTGTTGTATGAGAACTCTGTATACGGTAGATTCTTATCCCAAGTTCCACCAAAGTCGAGAGCGCAAGCTCTGAGCATATCTTCAAGAATCTGATTTACCCTCTCTGTCTGACCATCTGTCTGTTGATGATAAGCCGTACTGAAATTCAGTCGGGTTCCCAATTCTTCCTGTAGCTTCTGCCAAAACTTTGAAGTAAACTGACTTCCTCGGTCAGAAACGATCTTCTTTGGTACTCCATGTAGACACATGATCCTAGCCAAGTAAATCTCAGCTAATCTTTCCCCGAGTAGGTAGTGTGAACTGGTATGAAATGAGCGACCTTCGTCAATCGATCAACAATTACCCACATCGAGTCATGACCGGCAGCAGTCCTTGGTAAACCAGTGATGAAATCCATCCCGATTTCTTCCCATTTCCATTCAGGAATCTGGAGAGGTTGCAACAGTCCTGCTGGCCTTTGGTGTTCTGCTTTGACTCGTTGATAAACATCGCACAAGGCGACATATTCTGCAATTTCCCTCTTCATACTAACCCACCAAAACTTTTCTTTGAGATCCTGATACATCTTGGTACTCCCGGGGTGAATAGAGTACTGGGTTTGATGAGCTTCTTGGAGTATCAACTCCTTTAACTCCTTGTTATCTGGTACACACAACCTGTTTCCCATCCAGATTGTTCCATGTTCATCTTCTGAAAAATCTCGAGCATTACCGACTCGCATATTTTTCTTTAGCTCGGCTATCTCCAGATCGTTTGCTTGGGATTGGCGAACTTGATCCACCAAAGTGGGTTGCGCTTCTAGGGCTGCCACGAAACCCTCTTCGACTAAACCCAAATTTAGTCGTTCAAACTCCTATTGTAACTGCTCACAAACTTCCGTTGATACCGTAGCATTGCAGTAATTCTTCCAGCTCAAAGCATCTGCAACTACATTTGCTTTGCCTGGATGGTGATGGATACTTAAATCATAATCCTTGATCAATTCCAACCATCTTCGCTGGCGGAGGTTCAAATCCGGCTATGTAAAGATGTACTTTAAACTCTTATGATCCGTATACACTTCACACTTGTTACCAATTAAGTAGTGTCGCCAAATTTTTAAGGCATGCACTACAGCTACTAGTTCCAAATCATGAGTCGGGTAGTTACCCTCATGTGGTCTCAACTGACGAGAGGCATAAGCAACCACCTTTCCTTCTTGCATTAGCACACATCCAAGTCCTGATCTGGATGCATCACAGTAAACCTGGAAGTCTTTCATCTGGTCTGGCAAAACCAACACGGGTGCCGAAACCAACTTTTGCTTGAGCTCTTCAAAACTCTTATCACACTCTTTTGACCATTTGAACTTCTCTTCCTTTTTCAACAACTGTGTCATTGGCTTTGCTATCTTTGAAAAATTCTCAATGAACTGGCGGTAATAGCCCGCAAGTCCTAAGAAACTCCTGATTTGGGAAACCGTCTTAGGCGGGGTCCACTTGATTACTGACTCCAATTAACTGGGGTCCACTGCTACACCTTACGCATTGATCACATGGCCAAGGAACTTCACTTCACGTAGCCAGAAATCACACTTGCTGAACTTAGCATACAACTGGTGTTCTCTTAGCTTTTCTAGCACAATCCGCAAATGTTGCTCGTGCTCTTCTTTTGACTTGGAGTAGATAAGAATGTCATCAATGAAGACAACCACAAACTTATCCAAGTATTCAATGAACACCTTATTCATGAGATTCATGAACAATGCCGGGGCATTAGTAAGTCCAAACGACATTACCGTACACTCATACAAGCCGTAGCGAGTAGTGAATGCCGTCTTGGGAATATCTTCTTCCCGAATTCTCAACTGGTGATACCCTGATCTCAAATCGATCTTGGAGAAAACTTTGGCTCCCTTCAACTGATCAAACAGATCATCAATCCTTGGCACAGGGTACTTATTCTTGATGGTAACATCGTTCAAAGCACGATAGTCCACACACATTCTCTTAGTTTTGTCCTTCTTCTCAACAAAAATAACCGGGGCGCCCCAAGGCGAGGTACTCGGTTGAATGTAACCTTTCTGAAGCTGTCCATCCACCTGCTTCTTCACTTCTGCCATCTCATTAGCTGCCATCCTATAGGGTCTCTTATAGATTGGTGCAGTCCCTGGTACCAAATCGATACGGAACTCGATCTCCCTTTCTGGCGGCATCGTTGTGAGATCATCTGGAAACACCTCCGGATACTCACAAACCACTGGTATGTCTTCCAACTTCTTCGGATCTTTGACTGTTTCCGAGGGTTGCTCTTCGGCTTCCATCTGATTCAAACAAGTACTGATTGACACTAACTTCGGCGACTGATAAGTCACCACTTTACCACCTTCACTGGTCAAGGTGACTGTACGCTTGGCACAATCAATCATTCCTTGATGCTTGGTAAGCCAGTCCATTCCTAAAATGACATCTAGGTCTTTAGATTCGAGAAGGATGAGATTGGCTAGAAAGGATGTCCCTTGGATTTCTATGGGCACATTCGGGTTATAAAGGTCCGAAAACATACTATGCCCTGGAGTACTAACCCGCATCGGGTTTCTTAACTTTTCCCTTCTTAACCCAAGCATTCCCACAAACTTTCTTGAAATAAAAGAGTGTGTAGCACCAGAATCAAAAAGTACTGTAGCAGGTACGGAGTTGACAGGGAACGTACCCAATATTACTTCTGGCGCAGCCTGTGCTTCTTCGGCGGTTACATGATTCACACGAGCTTGCACGAATCTCTGCCCGTTGCGCTTCGGCTTCGGGCACTTGTCGGCAAAATGACCTGGGTCGCCACAGTTGTAGCACACCCCAGGCTTTGCACCTGCATCCTTCGTGGCTGGAGGAGGTTGAGCTGTTGGTGGAGGAGCGTTCTGTTGCCGGGGAGCTGGTGCTGGAAGAGCATGCTGAGGTGGAGCACGCTGGGATGAGCCACTGGAGAAGTTGTTGGGATTGTAGGGACGGTGTTGGCGGACAATAAACGTTGATTGCCCGTGCTGCGGATTCCGAGGATGGGGGCTGGTGTGGAACCGGGGCTTCTACGGAGGCGGCTGGTTAGACCTGAACTATGAGGCCTTCCTCTTCCTATCCATCTGGAGGTGCTGGTCCTCCTGACGGATGGCCTTGTCGACCAGCCTCTCAAAGTCAGCATAGTCGCCCGAAAGCAACTGCTTCTTCAACTCGTCATCCAAGCCTCCGAGAAATTTTTCTTGTCTTTCGGCGTCAGTGCGGACATCCTCGGGGGCATATCGCGCTAGGCGATTAAACTCATGAAGGTACTCTGTCACTATCTTGGTACCTTGCTGCAGAGCGCGGAACTCACGCTTCTTCTAGGTGACAATCCCATCGGGGATATGGGCCTTGCGGAAGTTAAGGCAGAACTCCGCCCAAGTTACTTCCGTGGTAGCGGTGCGGGTAACCAGGAAATTATCCCACCAAGCAGAGGCGGGACCCATCAATTGATGTGCGGCGAAAGAGACTTTCTCTTGGTCGGTGCACTGCAATAAATTGAGCTTCTTCTCGATAGCATGGAGCCAATCACTTGCCTCCATGGGGTTAGTAGTGCTTGAAAAGGTCGGGGGACGAACACGGAGAAACTCTGCAACTTGGACTGCACTGGGGGTGGTCCATGCTGTTGCTGGTTATTCTGATTCTGATTCAAGAGCTGCTGTAGCACTTGTTGGTGTTGCTGCTGTTGCTGTTGCATCTGCTGCATCATCCAAGAGAGCATCTGAGTTTGGCTAGCAAGAATCTGGGCGAGTGACGGGTTCTCTGGTGGAGGCGGTGGGGGCGGTCCTCCGGTGCTGGACTGGTCGGTGTCGCGGTTGCCGTGGCGGGTGTTCACCATCTGCGGGAGCGGGAGGAACAGAAAGAGAAAGAAGAAAAAGAAACAGCTAAGCAAACAGGGGCTTTATTTAATTAATGAACTGTAATTGTCTTGCTTAAGAAACACACTTAAAACCCACACAACTCCTGGCGGTACAACCATAACCCCACTACTGCTATGGTTCACCACTAGCCCCAAGCGAAGCAAACCTAACACACCAAAACTAGCACACAACGACTAAAACGAAGCTAAAGGCGACGTCTAGGGCACGGAAGGAGAGCGACGATCGACGACCGGGGACGGATCTTCTTCCTCGTCTTCAGAGCGGCTCCTAGAGTTGCTGGGGAGACCATCTTCATCTTCACCAGAAGCGGACTCGCTGCTGCTAGAGACTGTGACGATCCTGTTACGGTTCCTTGCCGCGTTGAAAGGGGAGACACCCTCCTCAGGCACTGGGATCGGAGAGGTTGGCACCATCTGCATCAGGGGTCTTGGTTCATCCGGGGCACCGGGGTAAGACTGAACTCTGGGCGGCCCACGGGTTCGCTTCCTTGCCGTAGTGCGAAGCCTTGCACCACCGGGCTCTGGGAGTCCTTTGAGCCTGGCGTTCTCCTTCTTCAATCGGTCGATCTCATCTTGCAGACGGACGATCTGAGTGAGCTTGGTGTCGTTCAAGGCCTTGGACGCTTCGTGGAGATCTTGATGCATCTGGTCGAGGCCCTGCAGCACCGTGCACATCCTACCGAAGGTAGGGTCTTGCTCACTCCGAGCAGACCGAAACCTACTGACCATGGAATTGGGCCCACGACCAGGGTGATACCGGTAAGCCGAGTGCCGAAACGTCAGGTCGTGCCTGGCCCTGAGTGTTGTCATCAGACTGTAAGCAGCTTCCTGGCAGGCATGCTCATGCGTGCCTCCGGCTCCTTCTGCTTCCAAGTTAGGGAGGAAACCGGGGATTCCATGTAGCTCCAATCTGACACGGTGGGGAAACTCGCCTTCAAGAGGGTGGATCGTGGTGTACTCTGGCTCATAGGGGTATCCTGCCGTGAACGAGACTCTTGCCAACTCTGCCACGAATCCAGCCATTCCGTTTCCACGATGGTACAAGGGGTGGTCAGCCATCTAAAGAACACAAGGATTTGGAATCAATAGATGCAAAATTTTATTTCAAGATAAATAAATCATAAAAGAAACAAAGTAAATAAAGTTTTACCCGTAAATCGATTTACTCACACTTTTCAACCAAAGGGGTTTTGCCTTTTTAAATCACTCACGCTTTTGAAAAACACTAACCCATTTTCAAAACACTCTAACTTTCGCAAACTATGCACAAACATGAAAAGCAGAGGGCTCTTAGGGTTTCCATTGGGCTGATCCTACGGTCAAAGGAGGCTCTGATACCATCTTGTCACGTCGAGAAATTCCTCACATGAATTTCTGAACTTAATTATGTATTAAATCCCTGTCCAGGACCAGCCAGGGTACACAAAAAGACAATGTTGATTACATAACCATCGTTCTTAGAAACAACTGAAAATTACACTTCAGCGGAAATGCAGCGGAAAGAAAAAGGTAGACTAGCTCCAGCGGGTACGGCTCCAGTCCACAGGCAACGCTTCGACGGCGGAACAGCTCACTCCTGAGAGGCACCTCCAACGGACTCGACTTCTAGCTCTGGGGTGGGAAAGTTAGGCAAGGCTGAGTACAAACCACCGTACTCAACAAGTAACACGGACAAGGGGGAAATAAATGGTGCATAGCGATTAACAAGGACAGGCTAGGGTTAGTTGCAATAAAGCAGCAGTTAAACAAATAACAGAGATTAAAAGAATAACAGGTAATTGAATACAGTAAAGCACAAGTAAATAACAGTTGTAAAGTACCACAACACTGTCTAACGTTACATCACGTTGCAACAGGCCCAACCACTACTCAACGTTACACCACGTTGCAGTAGTCCCGAGTGACAAACCAATTACTCAAGTTATTAAAGGTTCACTAATCACAGTGAAGCTGGGAGCTCGCCCGTAACCGTGGGCACGGCTATTCGAATAGTTTATACTCTGATCAGAGGTGTACTACTGTACCCACAAGACACGACTTCACTACACTTGAACGTGCGCCGACATACCACCATGGTATACCGGAAAGGAGACCGTAATAGGACCTGTTACACAACCCTCCCTATTTAATCGTACCACACTTCAGGTTTCACCCCCTCCTTTACACCAAGTCGGGCAGTCCCCTCTTGTGCCTTGGCAGATCCGGAAGCAGCAGAGACTTTCATTACACCACGATTGCCCGTCCATACTCCATCACGCCTACCCTTGCCACGGTACGTCAAATAGTTCGAAGTCATGCTTCAAATCCCACCTTACCCATTTCGGCATGTGGTTAGCACTTAATTACTTCCATGGTTTCCCGTGAACCGGTCCTTAATTACCATGGGTGCGACTCTCAAAACCATGCACCCACAGCCCACCATTATCAATATTTTAGTTGACAGTAACCCGAACGGGGTAATGAATCAATATCTCAGCTATTCAGAACTAAGCATGATTAAATGTGATCCCATGAGCTATTTGTTCTAAGCATGGCTAAGCATTAACCTAGGCCTAACTCTAATCAATTTACCCCTGGTCCAGCGGTGAATAAAGTTGGATAAACAACGGCATAATAATAAGGTTTACCCGGAAAATAACATACAGTAAATACTTTAATTAAAACAATACATATTTGAATTAATAAAGCGGGGAATTTGCAATAATGGGTTCAATATGATCAAAGATGAGTGTCACTTGCCTTGCTCTGGCCCTTGGGGAACTTCGGCGACGATCTCGAAGTAAACCGGCTCTTCGGTGGGGTCCGAATCTAAGCGACAAAGCACAAAAATAAATAAAATAGGCACAAACTCTACTGAAACAGCAAAAGAAAGTATTTTTAATGGATTCTTCACAATTTTATGAATTTAATGAAATTTGAATGGACCTAAACGGAGACTAGATGAATTACTTATGAATTTTAGAAGTTTGCTGGGTTTTTTAGCTAAACAGAAAAGTCCTAAATCAATTATTGCGCAATTAATGGGGCTGCGACGTCAGTGAGGAGAGAGGAGGCTGACGGCTAACAGGTGGGGGCCACCTGTCGGTGAGAGAGAGCGGGAGGGAGAGACTGACACGCGGGCCCGGGGAGGAGAGAGAGGAAGGGAGGGCGCGGTGGCGACTGACGAGTGGGGCCCGCTCGTCAGCGAGGCTGGAACAGAGAGGAGGGGAGCGGAGAACGCGGCCGGCGGCGCGGCGGCGGCGGCGCACGGCGACGGCGCGACGGCGACGGCGCCACGGCGACGACCGGCGTCCGGTGACAGCGCGTGGCGCGGGACCGAGTGCGGCGCACGGCGACGGCGGGCGGGCGCGGAAGCGACCATGCTCTGGATTTATAGGGTGGCGGCGCCGGCTAGGGCGGGCGGAGGTTGGAGACCAAGTCGGGCGCGACGCGGTCTCGGCGCCGGCGGTTGCGGCGGCGGCGCGGAGTCAGACTCGGCGCGACGCGGCGCGGGTGCTGGCGGGGAGGCGGTCACTGACAGGTGGGCCCCACCTGTCAGTGGCGCGAGGGAGGAGGGAGGCGGCGCGGACTCGCGGGCGCGGGCGACGCGGCGAGCTGGGCCGTAGCAGCGGCCCAGGCGGAGGCGCGCGCGGGGCGGGGGAAAGCGGCCGGTCGGCTGGGCCGGCCGAGGGGGAGTGGGCCGGCTCGGCTGGCCGGCCCGGGAAGGAAAAAAAAGAAAAAGAAAAAGGGAAAAGAAAGAGGGAGGAAAATTGGACTTCGGCCCAATGTGAGAAGGAAGGGAAAAAGAGAGAAAAAAGGAGGGAAAAATGAAAACCCCACTTTTGCCGAGTTTTAAATTAATTTGTTTGGCCAAATTTTATACTTCTGCAATTTGAATTTAAATCCAGTTAGTCGATTTGCGAGCCTCGATTTAATTGAATTAAGTTCTTTTAGAGGGATTCTTCCTGAGTTAATTAAGCCAATTGTTATTTACGGATTTCTTTTTACGATTTTAGGCTTAGGACAAAACTCCGGGTGTGACATATGAGAAGTCATATCCCTGCCTACCTCAGGAAGTCAAGTACTATATTTGAACTTATAGTTGCAGCATTATATGGAAATGCTGGACCGCTGCATTGGGTTATTCTCCTGATGAAAATGTGTGTCCCATGTTCACTTTAAACGCACGTGGAAAGTGGAAGCGCAACCCACCAATCCCGCAAGGTTACTATGGCTGTGGTCTTGTATTTCCTGTTGCAGAAATAATGGTTACTGACTTGTGCGAGAAACCTCTTGGGTATGCACTTGATTTCATGCGGAAGGCCAAGTTTGCAGTGACCGATGAGTACATTAAATCTAATGTGGACATGCTAGCATCACATAGGTGGCCGTCTCTTGTCATTGATCGGACATATGTTGTGTCTGTCCTAACATCTATTGGAGATGACAAGATAGACTTTGGGTGGGGGAAGCATGTTGGTGGTGGAGTACCAATGGCCGGAGACATCATGTCCAAACTATTGAGCTATTTCATAAAGTGCAAGAATGCCAATGGTGAGGATTGTGTTGTGGTGCCAATGTACCTGCCAAGCATGGTGATGAATAGGTTTGCAACAGAAATCTCAGTCTGGTCAAAGAAACAAGGAAATAAGTTCACTTTGAGTGCCCTTTAGGAACATAAGTACACATGAGTTTGCTTATGGCTATATTGAACCATAAATAATCGCTATTGTTGTTAAAAACAATAATTACGTTGGTTTTATGTGTGTGCGTGTCTTACTTCATGAATTACTGTAACAAACACATGGTTATGCATGTGGATTGTGGATCCTAAATAAACTTGGGACATATCCTTCTCCCATCATGCTTTGTAGCACCTATGTTTGATTGTGTGGTTGTCATCGTTTACTTGTACATTGGTTTCTTCACGCACGTGGGCATGAATTTTGTCAGCAATAAGAGAACCAGGGTCCTCACGCTTGGTGAGAGGAAACTCCATAGCATCGGGCTTGTGCATATAAACCTTGACCAGGTCGCCAAGAATGGCAATATGAAGTTTGATAAAGATTAACTTTATATGAAAATTATTGTTCTTGGTGATATCTAAAACTTCGTAATTGATAATTTTTCATTTGAGATTTTTAACAGGCCCAATAATCTATACAATATCTCATATTGTTTTTTACAAAATCTAAAATCTATGTTTTAAGTAACCTAAAATAAAGATATGATCTACATGAAAGTTATAGAGCTCAACTAGATTTAATATCATGTAATTGATTATATTTTCACTTAAAATTGTTTGTAAACTTTACAAGTTTAAATGATGTGAATTTAAAATAATAGCATCATGCTGCTGAGAAACAACTTGTGGTGATGATGGGTGTGTATGAATACAAGGTCTTGGTTGGAATCCTATACCTCCCACAAAGATAGTAGTAGCCTACCTAAATTCTTTTTGTTTCTCAGCTGTAAAAACTTCTTCAGATTTGCTATTACTAACCTAGAAACATTTCATAGTTGTCAGCCACACAGTGACCTTGATATGACATCTCTTAAGTGTACACCAGTGAATTTTTCCAGCCTCAGTATCGACAAAACCAGTCATAGTAAAACCACAGTGCCTACAATAAGGTTTTTGGATTGTTGAAAATATAATCACATATAGGTTTAATTTATTCCATAAAATAAATTATGATATTGACCATGTAACCCATGATAAGCACATCGTATGATCTATATATGTAAACTACAATAAAACATGAAAAGATCGTATATAAGAAACATGGTGAATACGTACCGATTATTCTAGTTTTGTTGTGTATTGTGTTGATGAAGAGCAGCGTGCACCACATGAACAATGTGCGGTGCTGGATGTTGTCTTATGCACGTAGCCCTTGAGAGCAGAGAAAGACGAGCCATCATACAAGATCAACAAGCAGTTGCACAATGAGCTATCCAAAAACCTATTGGTAAAGTTACGTCATGACTAACTTATCCGAACTTCACACCACGCGTCTTTTGGTGGACAATTCATGCACATATCATGTACGTGTCGATTATTCTAGTTCTGTTGTGGATCGGTTTGACCAAGAGCAGCATGCACCAAAGGAACAACGCGTGGTGAAGGATGTTGCCGTCCGCATGTAGCCCTTTAGCGCAGAGGAAGATGAGCCATCGTAGAAGATCAGCGAGCAGTCGCGCAATGCGCTACCCAAAAACCTTATTGGTACAGTGTTGACATCAAAAATGTGATCTGACGTGTCACACACGAACGCCTGAGAGTCAATCTTAGACAGCTCCAGTGCAAGACCTAAATTCTTAGAAGGTGCGCGGACGTGCTAGTCAGTTTGATCCTGCAACTGACAAGATGAACTGTAGCATAGGCCGATCAGCTATCAAGCCGATAGGTAACTATCAATCCAGCCAATTGGATGTTGATGCTGCAACTGTTAGCCGATAGGATGAATGATCGGCTGTAAAAAGCTTGGATCGGCTAGAAACTTGATAGAAATATACTTGAATTAAATATTAGACCAACGTAATCCACCAAGTTACTTATTAATTTTAGTCGATCAGATGAGCCCCTATAACCAGATCAAACCAAACATACATAGATCCGACTTAACCAAGATAGTATTCAGTCGAGCATGATATGATTATAGGAAACATGAAGATCGATAAGGCTAATAAATAAATTGATGAGTTACTTGGAATAAACGATGAATCATGTGTTGCGATCGGCTAAACCCAACTTGCATGTAATTATCATAAGCCGATGCAACATAAATAACTTTCGATCTAACTAAATCAAGTCGATTGGTGTAAAAATAACATAATAAGGCGATCGACTACTCTATTGATGTAAATATGATGGACATGTAGATCGGCAAATATCATCGGCTATAAACGACTGACAAACAACACAGATCTATAAAATATCTATCCAAGATTGCTAAGAATAATTATAGAAGATCGGACCCAACCGAGACAGTTCAAGATTACGCCTAGCAATGTTAGACTAATACTAAACAGATCTAGATTGCTATTAAGCCAACGAGCCGATGACCGATAACTTATCGGCTGGTACTCCGATAAAACGATGAGCAAATACACTGATCTGATATAAACATCTGATAAACGCAATCTACCAGATCGGACCGAACCAATACAGTGTTAGGTTGAATATGCCAAATAGCAAATATCAAACCAATGTAGATCATCCAAAGTGGTCGACCAGATCAACTCAAAACACGAAATTGACCTAAGCTAAAACTGATATGATAACTAGCAACCGCGCAACCAAATTAGAAGATCGGACCAAACTGAGACAGTCCTAATCTAGCCATACGATTACCATGGCCCGACGGAACGTAGGACTTACCCCTCCACCGGAGATCGAAGCGATGCACCCCCGCGTCAGGTGCCAAGTTTCGCCGGAGTTGAAACCTCGGAAGAGGGTGACTATGCGCCGAAGTAGTTGATCTAAATTATGATGTAGATGATTTACAATGATTCCGGGCATACATATTTATGCTCTCGGTTGAACACAAGTCCATATCAGATATAGCACACGACACCTAATAAATAAAAGAAAATAACAAACTCTATCTCTAATACGACACACGTTTTCTAATAGATAAAGGAAAACAAACAAGTTCCGAGCGGACTCTAATCTCTTAGAGATAAAATAAAAATCCAAACTAACTCTAATTAAATAGATAAATTTATGCTGCCATACCTTGGTCTTCACGATTCCCTGTTAAATTCAAACTCTTCCGAATAAAATATCTATCAGCGATTGCACTTTTTCTTATCCGAATCCAATAAGGAAATTTACCAAATTTTGGTATTAACATACAGTTAAGTCGCACTTAACTTATCCAGACTTCACACCACACGTCTTTTGGTGGACCATTTACGCACAAGTCGTGTACGTGCTAGACGAGGTGAGTGGCCCTTGTGTTGCTCTTGTTCTCTCCACCACTTATGCCTCAAGTGGCTAGGAGCACATCCTTCCATGTAAGGAGTTTTTCTCTTCTAGAATACGCAAGGTGGGCCTTGTAGGTTATCACATGAGGTGAGCTTTTGTGATTTTTCAAATGTTCATATGGCCCACATCTCAATTTCAACATTCCATTATTCAATGCATTACTAGGCGGTAAACAGTATGTTCTAACAGGCTGTTCAAAAGTTGGGTACATGATCTAACAGATGGCCTTCAAGTTCTCGAATAGAAATTTTCTCAACATCTCTATGTGACAAGCCCTTATCCCCATTGATGTACTGAACTTTTGACCCATCAAGAATGAACTGATCATTGAAATGAAATTTAATAGCTACTCCCTCCTTTTCATAATATAAGTCTTTTTGGCCTTGCTTAGATTCATATTGATGCTAATAAATCTAGACATATGTATAAATTATATGCATTCATCGATTGATGAATTTAGGTTATGCTAGAAAGTCTTACAGTATGAAATAGATGTAGTACCTCACAATCTGGCATCTGCTTTGGTTCCTAGACAAATCTACTAAACATTATGGTGGTCAAAATTCATCAAAGGAAGTCAAGAAAAAACTGAGTCCAACAGAACAAGAAATGGAAACTTACATACCTGGTTTGATCCACGTCTTCTATAAACTACCACAAAGTTATCGCTTCGCCTGACCTAGTAGAGCAGAACATACCCAAGATAAATCTAGATGAAGTATCCTTCCGGCGGTACTGGCATTGGCCACATGTGACAGTGGCGGATATATGATATAGGATATAGGTGGTCCGACTAATTTTTTTTCCTAAACACAATAAATATATAATATAAGTATAGATAATAAAAAGGACAAAAGTATACTAGAAAATATTAATAAACATTTTAAAACATATAAAATTAGTAGTTAGGTAAGATTTTGACTCCAGCAAGCTTATATGCTACAAAAGTTCAAAGAACGATTACCATATATACTACTTTTTTTAAAATTTGGATCTACACCATCTAATAGCTATGAAAGTGCTCGCAATATCTTCTTCAATCAAGCATCCTGCTCAATGCAGGTGATCATGTCACTTACGAGAGTACCACCGGACGGAATCGTCATTTCTTTTGGGGCATTAGAAGTCCATCGGTATTTTTTTGGGCTCCGCTGTTGCCATGTGACGCCGGCGCAACACACTCGCGCAACACCCATGCGGCACGACGAAATTACATCTTTGACAACCGTCCTCCGCCAGCGTGAAGCCCTAGCAAAGCTTTCTTCAAATACGATCAAGCCAACAAACACATACTCCTATTGTTGGGCCGGCCTTTTTGTTTGATCGGATTGTTGGGCCGGCCTTTTTGTTTGCTCAGTAGTTTGTTTCGGTACGTTTCCTGGTTTCCATTTTTTAATTGATTATTATATAGTCAAGGGTAGAATGGCTATTTAAAATTAATCTTGTATAGGAGGACGACTAATCGTCCACACGTGGCGTATTTTGGTCCAAAGATAAAATTCCGTACTCGGACCATTAAACGTTACAGCATTTCCAACCATCACTCCAAATCTCACTTTTCAAATATCTATTTAGCCAGTTTATCAAAACAATAGAGAATCAAAATTGCCTTTCACCCTAACAACATCGCTATTAAACTCTCCAATCTGACAGATAAACCCCACATATCAATCTCAGAAGTCTTCTTCCTCCTATTTCTCCTTCTCTCTCCTAGCTCGTCGTGTCCACCTTGGACGGCGGCAGCGACAACACTATTCAATGGCGATGATGGATTGCCTGGATGACCTCGCTCTACTGCCAAAGATGAATGGGAGAGGTGAACGGCAGAAGGGGCAGTCGAGCAATGGTCTGTTGACGGCCTTTTGAGGGCGGCGGCGGCGACTAGCCTAGCAGGGCGGTGGCGACGGCCTTGGAGGGGGCCGGCGACTAGGTGGACTCTAGGGACGGCAGCGGCGACGACCTGGCTTGGCTGCAAATGTAGACTTACACGGATGACGACGGTGGCGGCTTGGCCGGACTCAATGGACGACGATGACGGTGGCCTGACCGGATGGCGACGGGCAGCTGACTAGACGGACGGTGTGGGTGGCGGCAACAGATCTGGAGGGAGGAGAAGGAAGAGGTGTTGGGAGCCTAGGAGGGGGAGAAAGATGGAAGAGGTGTTGTGTGGGTCCATACGGGCCACATATGGCAAGTCTGGTTTGACTGGTCAATTTTGACCAGTGGGAGGACTTGTTTCGCCAGCAGGATGGCTAAGCTATTGGACTGCAAATTTTCATCAAATTTGATAAATTTTAGCTTATCCCGTTTGGTTGCGCGTACATCCCTAGCCTAGTTCGTATCTTTGATCCAGGCTGCTCTCAACCTATCTAGAGTAGTCCAATTGATCCTGTTTGGTTGCTTGCATGGATTTATCCTGGATGACCTAAGAGCATCCCTGGCAGCTCATCTTAATTTGGTCATCTATACCTTTGTTTGGATGGTCATCCAAAACAATTTCATCCACCATATATTCGTGTGCTAGCTCCAGCAGATCATCCATATTAGAGCATTTATATTCTACTCTATTATATTTATTGGTAATGTAACTACCATGCATTTCTATTATGTTTTATAGTGGCTAGATTTTTTTGAACGTATGTAGATTGAAGGGCTGTACACGATATTTAGACCACAACGTTTGACCATAACGTTTCACCATAATTTGGACGGAACAGCACTTCGAAGACTAGTAATTTCCCAGAAGATATTAATGCCAACAGTGACTGCCGTAGTAATTTCCCACGGTTGCTGACCATGGTAATTTCCAAGACTTGTAAATTCCAACAGTGACCACCGGCATGAGTTTGACTGGCTTTATTTTGAAGATTTCCGAGATATTTAATTTTCAAGAGCATTTATTTTTCAAAGATTTGATTTCCAAGACTAGCTTGAACGCACTATATATACAAGTTTGTGAGCTGTTTTCTTCTTCATCCATCGATATGGTTCTGCCTCAACTTGCTCGTAAAAAATGAGCTACATTTTGAGGCAATTTCTACTCGATGATTCATCCTCATCTGGTGAGGAACTATTCATTGCCACGGCAATAGTAGCGCAAGATGAAGATGAGCAGTCAAACGCTCCACGTCAACATGGATCTATTCATGGTCGTCAAGTTGTTCGTCACGAACGACATGCCGGCCATGATAGATTGATCATAAACTACTCTGACAATCCTACATATGGCCCATTTCTTTTCGACGGAGGTTTACAATTCACGTATGAAATTGTTCCGGTAATCCATTTATTTAGAGTATATTGTATAGTAGTAATTTATTTTCAGTTATTTTTTATAGATTTAGGATGAGTCGTCGTGTGTTCTTACACATAGTTGATGCCGTGGTGGCCCATGATCATTATTTTGTGTAGAAGAGGAATGCTGCCAGTGTTCTTGGGCTATATCCTTTGCAAAAGAATACCGCTGCACTCAAGATGAATATCTGCAGATTGCAGATAGTACTACCGTTGAGAGCCTCAAGAGGTTTGTGGGGCTATCATCGAAGTTTTTCGTGATGAATATTTGCAATATCCGAATAATTCTGATATTACTAGATTGCTTGCACTTGAAGAACATAAAGGTTTCCTAAAATGTTATGATCCATAGACTATATCCATTGAAAGTGGAAGAATTGCCCATCACCATGGCAAAGCATGTGCTCAGGCAAATTTAGTGAGCCCACTATAGTTTCAGAAGTCGTCGCTTTAGAAGATCTTTGGATTTGGCATGCATTTTTCGGTATGCCAGGGTCTCATAATAATATTAATGTTCTTTACTTTTCACCTCTCTTTGCACGATTACTTGAAGGACAAGCTCCACAAGTAAATTACACAATCAATGGGCACCTACGATTGGATCCAAAGTTGTATTGAGCCATGCCAACATTAATAATTTGTCTTCTTCAACAGAGAAGTTTTTTGACCGCTTGTTGTGTTGGAATTATTAATTGGGCTAAGGCCCATGTGTAGAATAATGCCTAGGAAAAATAACAAAAGCCCACCTCATGGAAGCATGCATGAGAACATTTAGTACCACCTTGTTAGTACCACCTCTTGAGCAAGAAGGAAATAGAGCAACACACGCGTGCGCTCGCTCGCCTCGCCTGGCCTTAGGCACGGGCCGGGTGGCGCGCGCGCACGACATGCGCGTGAATGGTCCGCCAAAATTGGCTCCTCGTGCTTGCGCAGATGCGGCTTCCTTTTGCAGTTTTGTTTTGCTGCGTGAAACGGAAATTCCGGTGATCAGTTTTTGGAAACTTATCGTATCAGATTCTTTCTTGCGTGAGATAGCATAGAGTCCGGATAGGTTACGCGCGGCCTATCCGGTTCGGTTACGACGTGGTAGGCGTGTTGATCACACGTCCTATAAATACCGGACCGCTATCTCGTTGCAATGTACGTGAAAAACAATCTAGGGTTTGCCTCTCCTCTGTGCTGCGCCACCACTGTCGTCTACTTCGTTCCCTTCGCCGGCGTGCACCAGCGATCGGGAAAACAGGTCTCCGGAACTATCGTCCTCGTGAAGTCCTGCACCGGGAGAGGGCGAATAAGGTTTTTGGGAAGCGCTCTGCGCGACTGCTTGCTGTTCGTCAACGACGGCTCGTCTTCCCCGTCGATCGGTCGCGGCGCGCCGTCGTCAACATCCTACGCCGCGAGTCGTTCGTGCTGCTTCCAATCATCTTCAAAACAACCTTTAGTACAGGTCAATTATGTTTAATCTAGTTTTGCGTCTATTTAATCTATTCGTGTGTAGCTATTTCACATACATATTTAGATTAGATCTGTACATGTTGGTTGATCTATGTGTTGCAATGCTTTCGCTTTAGAATGTCATGATTTATTTACGCGATAGATTAAATCATTATGTGCTTATACTTTCAACAATCCAAAAACCTTATTATAGGTACTCTGATTTTTCGATGGCTGGTTTTGCCGATGCACTGAGGCCGGATAAATTCACCGGTGTGCACTTTAAGAGATGGCAGATTAGGGTCACTCTGTGGCTGACGACTATGAAGTGCTTCTGGGTATTCAAACCCGTAGGATGCAAGTGGGTATTCAAGAAGAAGCTTAGGCCTAATGGTACTATTGAAAAGTATAAGGCTCGGCTTGTGGCTAAGGGCTATACTCAGAAAGAAGGCGAAGATTTTTTTGACACTTACTCACCTGTTGCACGATTGACCACAATTCGAGTACTACTATCTCTGGCTGCCTCACATGGTCTTCTCGTTCATCAAATGGACGTTAAGACAACTTTCCTCAATGGAGAGTTGGATGAGGAAATTTACATGGATCAGCCTGATGGATTTGTAGTAAAAGGTCAAGAAGGCAAAGTGTGCAAGTTGCTAAAATCTTTGTATGGTCTGAAACAAGCTCCTAAGCAGTGGCATGAGAAATTTGATATAACACTAACATCTGCAGGCTTCGCAGTCAATGAGGCAGATAAGTGTGTATACTATCGCCATGGTGGGGGCGATGGAGTTATTTTATGTCTATATGTTGATGACATACTGATCTTTGGGACAAACATTGAGGTGATTAAAGAGGTTAAATCATTTTTTCTCAAAACTTTGACATGAAGGATTTGGGAAGCTGATGTTATTCTAAACATTAAGCTAATTAAGGGCGATGATGGGATTACACTGTCGCGGTCTCATTATGTGGAGAAGATCTTGAATCGCTTTGGCTATATTGATAGCAAACCTTCTCCAACGCCTTATGACCCTAGTCTGTTGCTTCGCAAGAACAAGAAACAAACTAGGAATCAATTTGAGTATTCTCAAATCATTGGCTCACTCATGTACCTAGCTAGTGCAACTAGGCCTGGCATCTCTTTTGCTGTGAGCAAGTTGAGCCGGTTTACCTCTAATCCGAGAGATGATCATTGGCAAGCGCTCGAGCGAGTTATGCACTATCTAAAAGGTACTATGGACTTGGGACTTTGCTATTCTGGTTATCCCGCGGTGCTAGAGAGATATAGTGATTCAAATTGAATCTTAGACGCTGATGAGATCAAAGCCACTAGTGGATATGTCTTCACACTAGGTGGTGGTGCTATTTCATGGAGGTCTTGCAAACAGACCATCTTGACGAGGTCAACCATGGAAGCAGAGCTTACGGCACTAGATACTGCTACTGTTGAGGCAGAATGGTTGAGAGATCTCCTAATGGATCTACCAATTATTGAAAAACCTGTGCCAGCTATCCTAATGAACTGTGACAATCAAACTGTGATTGTTAAGGTGAATAGTTTTAAGGATAATATGAAATTGTCTAGGCATGTGAAGAGACAATTGAAGTCTGTCAGGAAATTGAGAAACTCCGGAGTTATAACGTTGGATTACATCCAAACAGCTAGAAACCTGGCAGATCCCTTTACTAAGGGGCTATCACGGAATGTGATAGACACTGCATCGAAGGAGATGGGTATGAGACCCATATGAGTTATCTATGGTAGCAACCCAACCTATGTGATCGGAGATCCCGTGAATTAGGACCTGGGAAGAACAAGCCATTAGTTAACTGGAGAAGAGTATTCTTAATTAATAAACCCTCTCTAAGTGAAGATGCATGTACTCTCTTGCTACAAGACAGGTTGGCAATGCCTTAATGTGTTCTATTGGCTTTAATTAGCGAAGATACTATCCTGTAGAGAAATATTGAAAGAACACACCTATATGAGCTTGACTAGTAGTTGTAGTCTATTCCCTAGACTATACACAATTTAAACTGTTTTCTTAGCTGTAGATACACGATAAAAACAAACTAAATTAAAGGTAATAATTTATGTTTCATTTGCCATTCTTGAATGGCAAAACGATGGCCGTTGCTAGGAATCAGCTCGTGGTGTGTGAGTGAGGTAGGTCATGGGGGATATGTTATGCCCCCTTTGAAGCCAGTCTCTTATAGCCTCACCTTCATATGTGAATCCATCGGCAGCAACATGTGGATCCCTCATGATTTCCTGAAATAGTGAAAGATATTTTGAGCTCGTATATGACTTTCAATAGAATCTCAATATTTTGAGCACCAGTTTCGCATACAGCAAAAAAACTGTCCCTGATGCAAGAGAGGTAATCTTAATATCAGTAACAGGCAGGTGCAAACCACAAAATTGTTGCCGAATTTTTCCTCTTTTTGGGTCAAACAATCAACAATTTGGGAAAAATACTAGACCCATGATAATTTCAGATGCTATATGCATACCATCCTGGAATTGACAATAGAAAAAGTAAAACAGAGGTGGGTTGCAATGTCAGTAAACTGCTTCACTGATATTTTTAATTTTGAGTTGGTTACTAACATTGTTATGTAAGATTCTATTCTGGATCATCTAGGTCTAGAGCTAGTTGGGGTTTCTCTATTTGCATGGTTGAACATCATTTGCACGAGTACCAAAAGGGAATTAGGGTTTGGGTACCGACCGGTGGATCCGCTTGCAGAGGAAGAAGAGGAACCAGCCATCGTCGTCCTCGTTGCATCTTGGGGCTGACGGCAACGGCGATGGTCGTGGCAGCTCCAGCGAGGTCGAGGCGCGGCGGTGGCATTTCCCGTCACTGGCTGCGCCTCCCTTCATCGGCTAGGGTTTTGTGGGGTGGAGAGCAACGGCGACGAATCTCGTTGTTAGTGCCACGCCGGCCTCCACCCCTTTTATATAGCGCAGGGTGACAGGGGCCCACCAGCCATTGGGCTGGGCACCCCCGATCAGGGTGCGGTCAAGGTCACTCTTGGGCCGTTGGGCTCAAGAGGTGGAGATCAATCTAACATTCTTCCCCTTGATCTCACTATTTCTTTTAGGCTTTTTCTATTCCATCACAGATTTGCACATAGAGCATGTTTCATCGTCTCAGTTAATCACCGATAGATTCCACAGCCACAATACACATCTCTATTCAGAAACAGATACTTTACTTTTGGGCCCTATAGTCCAGGAATCATAAGGCTTCCCATAAACCCATGCCGGCTACATGTTCCTTGAACACGTTGGGTGGTAGGCCTTTCATGAGCGGATCCGCGAGCATTTTATCTATTCTAATGTGCTCGAGACTGATTGTTTGATCCCGGACTTTGTGTTTCACAACATAGTACTTTATGTCAATGTGTTTGGCAGCACCACTTGACTAATTGTTGTGAGCGTACATTACTGCGGGTTCATTGTCGCAGTATAACTTTAGTGGTTTCTCAATACTGTCAACCACCTTTAAACCGGGTATGAACTTTTTATGCCAGTTCACCTACCCTGTTGCCTCATAGCATGCTATAAACTCGGCATACGTTGTAGACCCTGCAGTGATCGTCTATTTGGAGCTTTTCCATGAAATAGCCCCTCCCGCAAGCGTAAACATGTATCCCGATGTCGACTTTGTGTTGTCTGTTGCAAAGTCAGAATCAGAGTACCCCACTACCTGGAGCGATTCTGATCTTCTATAAGACAGCATGAGGCATTTTGTTCCTTGCAAATAACGCAAGACTTTCTTTACTAATTTCCAGTGCTCTAGGCTTGGATTACTCTGAAATCTGCCAAGTAACCCAGTAACAAATGCCAAGTCAGGTCGTGTGCACACTTGCGCGTACTGTAGGCTTCCTACAGCTGACGCATAAGGCTTTGTTTTCATTTCATTGAGCTCATATTGATTTCTGGGACACTGTGATGCCTCATATTTTTTGCCTTTTACTATAGGAGCAGGTGAAGAACTACAGTTGGACATGTTGAATTTCTTCAACACCTTTTCTATATATGTCTTTTGGGAAAGTCCCAATGCGTACTTTCATCTATCTCGGTGAATCTCTATGCCCAAAACATATGAAGCCTCACCGAGGTCTTTCATGTCAAAATTTGATGACAGGAATTTCTTTGTTTCCTGCAGTAGACTGACATCACTACTAGCTAGTAAGATGTCATCCACATACAGAATTAGGAAAATAGATCTCCCATTCTTAAACTTTGAGTAAATAAAGTTGTACTCAATATTCTCTTGGAACCCAAATTGCTTTATCGTCCCATCAAACTTCAAGTACCATTGTCTCAGAGCTTGCTTTAGACCATAAATCGATCTCTTCAATCGACATCCCATATTTTCATTTTCTTTTATGACAAAACCTTTCGGTTGCACCATATATACTTTTTCCTCCAAATCACCATTTAGGAATGTCGTTTTTACATCCATCTGATGTAATTCCAAATCATAATATGCCACCAATACCATTATAATTCTGAAGGAATCTTTACAAGAGATTGGAGAAAATGTCTCGTTGTAATCAATTCCTTCTCTTTGCGTGAAACCTTTTGACACAAGTCGCGCCTTAAACTTTTCTATATTCCCTCTAGAGTCATATTTGGTTTTGTATACCCATTTACAGCCTACTGTTTTGGCTCCTTTAGGAATTTGTTCTAAATCCCAGACATCATTTAATTTCATTGATTTCATTTCATCTTTCATGGCTTCCAACCATTCAGATGAACGGGCGCTTGTCATGGCCTCTTCATATGAGGTGGGATCATCCTGCATATGAGACTCTTCTATATTATAAACTTCATAGTCATCACGAATAGCCGATCTTCTGACTCTTTCAGACCTTCTAGGAGCCTCTTGTCCTGGCACATTATCTGTTTGAGGCTGTTGAGGCCCCTCCTCTTATGTGGCACTAGTTTCTGTTGGATCCTGTATGATAGGTTCCTCATTTTCATTCATTGTTGCTACAGGAGGGGTAACAACAGGAGGTGGTACCGTAACGTCAAACGGAATTGACGGAGTTGGCCCAACATTAGCAGGTAGAGAGAAGAAAGGTTCTTGAGTCGATGGAGCGGGTTCAGACACCCGCCTCCCCTCAAGATCAATCTCTCGAACTACCGAGCTCCCCCTAATCTTTTCGTCTTCCAAGAAGACAGCGTGTCTCGTTTCTACAAACTTTGTATAATTATCGGGACAGTAGAAACGATAACCCTTTGATCTTTTTGGATAGCCAATAAAATAGCAACTCGTTGTCTTGGGGTCCAACTTTCCAATGGTTGGGTTGAATACTTTAGCCTCTGCAGGACTCCCCCACACACGAAGGTGAGCTAGCGAGGGTACTGTTCTGTCCATAGCTCATACGGTGTTTTGGGCACCGATTTGCTTGAAACTCTGTTGAAAATATGAATGGCGGTTTTAACGTCTCCATCCATAAACCCAATGGAAGGGTGGAGTAGCTCATCACACTACGCACCATATCCATAAGGGTACGGTTACGCCTTTCAGCTACCCCATTCTATTGAGATTCGTCCGGTGTAGAATACTAGGCAACTATTCTATTTTCTAATAAGAACCTTGCAAAAAAAGGTCCAGGACTTGCCCATATGACGTGTGTCGACCATAGTACTCCTCCACGGTCAGACTTTACTACTTTAATCTTAAATTTATCCAAAGCTTTTGATCTTGCTTTAATTGGATAAATGTATCCATAACGGGAGTAATCATCTGTGAATATTATGAACGAGTCTTTGATGCTCTTTACAAATTTGCCTTTAATGCAATCTATGCATTGTTCTAAGTCTGAGAACTCCAATGGAGGAAGAATCCCATTCTTAACTAGTCTCAGTTCTCCCCCTCGAAATATGGCCTAAACGACAGTGCCATAATTTCGATGAGACATTAGGAGTTCTCTTTCTTTTCTTATTTTCTGTTGTCGATGAGGACACAACATTCACACTTTTAGATAGAGATAACAAATAAAGCTCGTCTTGCAACACAGCAAGACCAATACATTCATTATTACACCATATTTTAAATTTGCCGTCTCCAAAACGGCAATGGTATCTATCCAAAACATTGGCTTCAACTTGGAAGTCATGTCACTCATCCTTAGGATGTGGTCTCTTATACCACCTCCACGGTACTTCTCTATCACAAGTTGCTCTATTAGTTGTGTCACATAAATCTTTGAAGAACCAGCAAACTGATTCTTTATTATTTTATGGTACTCTGAGGCGGTGTCAGAGTCTGAGATTGAGCCCAATATGGTTGGCTCAATCACAGTCTTTACCATACACAAACATTTCTTGTTGGCTAAGGACCACTTTTGTGTTATGTCATATGACATAACGAGGGGAGCATGGTCCCTCTCTATTTTCTGCTAGTCATCATCTTATTCTTCTGCGCCTCTGACTAGTGCAGCATGCTCTATAGGACATGGGGTAGTCAATACCCGGTCCACCTCTCCCAAGATAAAAGCAAGGTCAAGTTTTCTTTTCCATTCAAGGTAGTTATCACCTTTCAGGGTCGGAATGTCTTTGATGCAACCCATCAAGGAGTAACAATCATGTTTGATGAAAACAAAAATCAACAATAAAATATTATGCATTAGGTCTATTTTACCGTTGGGTAAAATTAGACATAACACATGGAACCATAACTGTAATATTGTGATTAAAACGTTGGTCAAAATCAAATATCACATCACATAATCAATGTTCCTAAAATTAAATTCTCCCGTTGGTTCGAAATTTAATTTTGGAAACACTAACTTCCATCAATTGTAGTCTATTTGCAGCAGAAATGCAATTAAATACTCTGTAAAAACTATTCGTAGCCGAAAAACAATTAAATATCCTCTAAACAATTTTCACGTTGGTTCAAATTGCTTAGAAAAATTCAAAATAAGCATTCAATAATTTTATCTATTTGCAGCGAAAAAAACATCAAATATTCTCTAAACAATTATCACGTTGGGTCAAATTCAAATATACAATTTCTTTTATTTTAGTTGGCCCATAAAGACCCAAAACAGTCTTCTTTCTTTTAAAAAACGGCCTCGAGGGACACAAAATAGACTATTTTTCTTTTAAATCGGCCCTGAGGGACCGAAATTGAACTTTTCTCGGACGAATCGCTTCGGCCCGTCGGCCTTTCCTCACGCGCGCGCGCGCCTCCTCCCCACCCAGGCCACAACCTGGGCCTGGGCCAGGAAAGCCGCTAGCCGCGCTCCCCCTCTTGGGCCAAAAGTGCCCCAGCCGTCCCCGGCCATCGGATCTAGGGCCGCTGACAGCCCTTGCGCCGCCGCGCCATGGCCGTCGGCTCCGACAACCTTGCGCCAGTCGCGCGTTCCCTTCGTTTCTCTTCTCCACCCACCGTTTCTCACCCACCCCCCACATGTGCGAGAGAGGAAGACCTGCGGCGATGGAGATGGCGGTGCGGCGGTGCCGTCGGTCGACCACTCGCCGGCGCGTGCGCTCCCCGTCGGGTGAGCTCGCCGCCTCGTGCGCTCCCCATCGGGTGACCGCGCCGCCGTCGAGCAGTCTTCCGGCGGCATCCGGCCGACGTCCGCCCCTTTCTGTCTCCCCTATCCATCGCCCTTTCGCCGGTCCGGACATCGGCGCTCAAACGCCAGTGCGCATCGGCGGTGGCGGCGGCGAGCTCCCGCACAGCGACGACGACACCCAACAGTGGCGATGGAGGGCTTCCCGCGTGGCGTCGACGATGACCAGTGGCGGTGGGACGGAGGTTAGGGTTTCGCCCATCCTTCCGTCTCTTTTCTTTTCTTTTGGTTTTCTTTTGGGGATCGAATCCCCTCTCGATTTCTCTCTGTTCTTTGCAATCCCAAAACAGAACTAAACCCTAGGAAGGCTCTGATACCATCGTAAGATTCTATTCTGGATCATCTAGGTCTAGAACTAGTTGGGGTTTCTCTATTTGCATGGTTGAACATCATTTACACGGGTACCAAAAGGGAATTAGGGTTTGGGTACCGACCGGTGGATCCGCTTGCAGAGGAAGAAGAGGAACCAGCCATCGTCGTCCTCGTTGCACCTTGGGGCTGACGGCGACGGCGATGGTCGCGGCAGCTCCGGCGAGGTCAAGGCGCGGCGGTGGCGTTTCGCGTCACTGGCTGCACCTCCCTTGATCGGCTAGGGTTTTGTGGGGTGGAGAGCGACGGCGACGAATCTCGTTGTTAGTGCCATGCCGGCCTTCACCCCCTTTTATATGGCGCAGGGTGACAGGGGGCTCACCAGCCATTGGGCTGGGCACCCCTGATCAGGGCGCGGTCAAGGTCCCTCTTGGGCCGTTGGGCTCAAGAGGTGGAGATCAATCTAACATTCTTCCCCTTGATCTCACTATTTCTTTTAGGCTTTTTCTATTCCATCACAGATTTACACACAGAGCATGTTTCATCGTCTCAGTTAATCACCGATAGATTCCACAGCCAAAATACACATCTCTATTCAGAAACAGATACTTTACTTTTGGGCCCTATAGTCCAGGAATCATAAGGCTTCCCATAAACCCATGCCGGCTACATGTTCCTTGAACACGTTGGGTGGTAGGCCTTTCGTGAGCGGATCCGCGAGCATTTCCCTATGATCGTACACCAGACTAGGTAAGAGACACCAATAGGTTTGGAGTAGTGTTAAGAAATTTCATTGCTCAACAATGTGGAAAAGTCGTGGAATTCATATGTAAATAGTATAAACCAATTAATTGATGTCCCATGAGTCGAATTGCCGAGAAGATGAAAGCGCATGATCAAACAGCACATGGTCACTCATTGTTTCTTCAAGTGTTTATTCGATGTTCCCATATATTTGTAAATAGCAGTCAAGTAGTGCTCACTGAGTAATTGAGACATAAACAGAAGTGGTGTGCTCAAAAATCCAAAGTGAGAGTCTCATCCCATTGGTGAATATATTATGATACAAAGACACAAAGTGAATGTAAGATGTATAGAAGCAACATCGTATAACTCCACTGGGCCATTTTGTAGTTAGTTAGCTTGATTGGCTTATCTGAAGGGGTGGTGAAACTAAAGAGGAGATGCGGCAAGTTTTATGCACTAGGGACAGGAGCAGACCAATGCTTATGGTATATGGGCAGTGACAAGAGATCAAAGTAAAATTAGGAACAAATCATATTATAAATCAGTGTGGAAATGCTACTCCTCAATGGCGTGGTTCTTGGACTCTCTTCACCCCACCAAAGAATAGGAAGGTGGGAGCTCGCTAGACCCTGAGCTCATCTTCCGCTTCGGATCTAGTGAGCTCCATGGGAAGGCTTAGGGTGTGTTTGGATGGGGGGTTCTGGGTGGATAGGACATGGCGGCCTATTTTTTGCAGGTGTTTGGTTGGTGGGCGGGAGTGGGATAGGGCAGCCCGGACGGAAATATTCCCCCCCCCCAGATGCCGAATGAATGAATCCGGCGGATTTGGGCGGCCGGGCGAGTCGGGCGAGCGAGCGGAGCAGCAGCGAGCGACGGCATGGGCGACGAGCATGGCGACGACGGCAACGCCGATGTGTGCCCGACGACGACGACGACGACGTGGTGCGGCCGAGAGGAGGGAGTAGCGGCGAGCGACGACGCAGGCGACGAGCGCAGCGGGGACGGCGACGCGTGCCCGGCGACGACGACATGCCGGTGAGAGGAGGCGGCGGCGGAGGAGGCGAGAGGCAAGAGGCGGCAGAGGCGCGAGACGGCGGTCGGGGACGAGAAGCTGGCAGCGGCCGACGGGAGGAGGCGGCGACGGCTGGGGGAGGAGAAGCGCGAGGTCCTTGCCCGGGGAAAGAGACAGCGACGGAGGCCAGGGGCGGCGGCGGTGGCGGTGAGCCCTCGACGGCCAGATCCAGCTGCTTTTTTTCTTTTTTTCCTTTTTTTTCTATGTGTATGTATAATGGAGATAGTAGTGTAAAAATTGTTGGAATTTTATGATTTGTATTGTGTATTAATAAAATTTGATGGGGATTATACCACACCTACAAATTCATCCTAGTCCCTCCAACCAAACAAAAAATTAGGTCACCCAATCCATCTTCATCCCTACAACCAAACAAAAGACTGGATCGTCATATTCGCTTAACCAAACGAAAAATTGGATCGCCGTATCCAACAAAACATTGGACCGCCATATCCCATCCAGCCTTGACCGTAAGCAAACACACCCTTAACAACTCCCGCATGCTTCTTCTCCTCTTCATTTCTTTGTGTCTCATCAATGGTTCTGATCTATGTATTGATACGTGTCGATAGAGGTCCAAGCTACAAGCTCCATAGTATCAATCGGCTATAGAAATGATAAGGGTGAGACAAGGTGGACAAATGGAGGGAGCAGTGACATGTGGGTCCTACGGATTTTTTTTTGTTTTTTTATGTTAGGCATGTAGGCCCTATGGTTTTTATTATTCTTTCACGTATAATGCCACACAAACACTATATATGAACACATTTGTACTAAGTTGACATGCCACATCATACAAAACCTCTTATCATGATGGTTGTGTTTGTTTATTTAGATTATCCGTAGATTATTTCTTGGTTTTTGTGCACACGTTTCCTAAATTGCTAAACAATATATTTTTCATGAAAAGTTTCCTTTATAAAAGTTCACCATCTTACCTTTGTAGAGTAGATTTTTAACTTTGTTGTATTAATTTCATCATTTATATCATTAAATAACTATAAAAAATAGATAACATTTCATCATTGTCACACAACTGGCACATTAAACAAAACCAGCCTAGGAGATAAAATAAATTAGTTTCAATACTTAAAAGGGATACGATATGCTCCACCGGTCTTAAAATATAAGCATTTCTATCACTTTTCATGTTACTATTTTATATAATCAATCACTTCTTATTGAAAATCCTTATCATTATTTCCCACCAACCCTCCCAATCTCATCCATTTTTCATTAATAAATGGCACTATAATCTTTTTCAAGCTTAATCTCTTTTAAATGAATGTAAAGTACATATATTTTATGACGAATTTAGTACATGGTTTTGTGGTTGAGATCGAAATCAGACTAGCCCATTGTTGAGTGAAGAAACATAGATTTTATCCATTTTGGTTAGACTAGTAATGTGCTTGTGCGAACGCTACGATATCAACTATATCAATTGTTAAATTTATTATCATATAAAATGCAACCGGACTTAAAATCGATCCAAGTTATATATCAAATATTATAATGTAAAGTACAAATGTATGATCAACATATATGTAATTAACCTAGTACCACCAAATATAATATTTTTATAATGTGAACAAAATACATCCACACAAGAAAATAATATAATGTTATAGTGTTAAATATCATGTTGCTGTCACACAGAAGATCAAAACATAAGCATTTAGTAACACCATGGCTAATACAATATAATAATTTAATTAAATATATCATTTAGCATTAGCCATACCCTCATTCCCTTAGTATGCCAGCATATGTATCAATGAATGTCTCCTTAGCTCATAGCTATCCTACACATACATTTATTTGTAAATTATAATGTTCTACACTATTATAAATAATAAGAGGAAATGCTTTGATGCTAACCTTGAAAGCAGACAATAATTCATCGGTCATGAAACCTAAGCTCTAAATTTAGTACTAAAACGCCATAATCCTGAAAAAAAAACTTCTAAAACTTAATAAGTACATTGCCTATATCGACCTATGAAACTAATGTTTTGTTATATAAACTCAAGTCCTGCATTTAAGCTCAATTCTGAATTTAGTGGTATATTTATGTAGCTCAGCAAAAACAGGACTTTACTCGCTGCTAAATATTGTAAATGAGAATACACATTATTTTCAACATTATGGAAATTAACACAATAGCCCAAATCTACCTGTGTGAGGGTTTAGAAAGTTTACAAAGCTCATGCTTCACTCCAGGCCACGGTACAAGTAACGCTTGCATTCATATGTACTTTTTGTCAAAAATCAAAACAAAAATTAATCCACGTGACAGCTCGCCATCAACTCTACTAACACGCAGTACTCCTTAGTTGTTGGCATTTGAATGAATCATTTAAATCATAAAACCGTAATTCACACGAGGCTATGGAAAGGGTGGGACAACCTTGATAAATAATTCTTGGAGCCTGCTTGATCACGGTCCTGTGCTGCCACAGCATATCAATTTGGAGACCTCCAGTTACCTTCAGAAGCTGTGATAAACTGATAAGTGTATCAGAAAGAAACAAGCCCTTAGTGTTTGCAAAAGGAATATATTTTCCATCTTCCTTGAGTCGGTGAAAGCATACCCACAAAATCCAGCAATATGAATTTCCACTGAATTTTTGTCTTCAACAGATACTTCTCTTGTTGAAGGATTCCATTGTCAGGTTAGATGTGAAGGCTGGGATGGAATTCATTTTTCTTATGAAAACATCGACCTGAAAAAAGTAAAGTTACATCAGATTCAGAAGCAATAAAACCAACAAGAGGTCTAACACAAAATTAAAAACAACTTCATAATTTGCTGCTGTTCCAGACCAAATGTTTGTCCCAGAAAATGTGTAAGGCATCCTAACTAGTTAGAAACATCTCGGTTATTGTTGAGCAGTGAGCACCCCAAGAGATATGCCTTAAATAAAATGTGAGATGTTAAGTAAATGTACATCTTGGCTGCGCACATCCCATATGAGAAAGGAAAAGTAAGATACTATGTAGAGACTTCGGATCGGATTAAGACATATAGAAGAAGAGCAATAAAGCTGAGCACAAGAGGACTCAAACTTTGGTGGCAGAGGTTTTTCACAAGCAGAAAGCAAAGGATACATGCAATATCTTAATAGTCTGTTAGCAATTTCCTCTTTTAATTCGAAGCAATAAAACAACTAAACTGGTGTCTAATTACTGAAAGGTACTCCAAGAAAAACTCAAAGAACTTATTACAAAAAGGTTTTCGAAGATCTGAATTTTTCACAATAGTGGTTATGATCCCTAAAATGTAAAATAAGTTGGAAGGATATATGTTGTGTGTTGTTTTCAGAACATAGAAGCGAAAATAAAATGGAAGGACACATGTTTAGTACTTTTTTTCTTACCTCTGTTGCTCCAGAAATGTAAATCCCTTGCGTTTTACCCTCCTTGATCTAGGTTGTTCTTGGAGGTCAGACAAGTCAGGAAGGTCCCTTAGATATGAGAAAAATAAATCGAAGCACTAAAAATTTTCTCAACAAAAATACATACCTTACTTTGTTCCAAATATATCTCCACCTGAAAATTGTAATAAAAAAATGTGAGCAAGATTTTAGCAATGTGAGTTCAAATTCATAAGGGAGGCTGTGACTTCACATAGCATCTTGATCCCTGATGACCACACACATTAAAAAAAGCTCATCTACAACTCTGTAGATTAGTCAAGTTTTCTGCTTATTGCAAATTTGAAATGCAAGATGTTGGGACCGGTGACCCTTGTGCGAACACCCAAACTAAACAAAACAGAATTCAAAGATAAGAGAGATGCAACCAGTAATCAACCCACTAAAACCCAATGATGAGCTGATGATCATTTGATCTACATCATTCTTTCTGGCTCCCGTGTGCACACAGGCAAATTTTACATCTTCTGAACAATATCTTGCTGTTCCAGTGATATGAATAACTTTCAAGGCTATTCCTCGTGAAGATTGGAGTTGAACTAAATAAATCTACTAATGATTTGGCTCAATTTGGATCTTGTATTAAGTAGGTGACATGCCAACGCTGACATGATTTCTCAAGAAATAGAGTGAACCCAACGCCGAACGCCGCGTACCCAGGCCACCGCGAGGCGTACCAGGAGTTGTAGTAGGTTCGATACGTCGGAAAGTCACACATCACTTCTCCTGTTAAGATGCTAGCAATTTATCACCTCTCCTGCTAAGATGCTAACATTTCCTCACATTCTATTGCTTGTAAATGGTTTACTCTCAAGACAAGTTCAATTTATCTATTATTTTTTAGCTGAATCTATCTACCAATGCTAAGATGCTAGCAATTTATTACTAAATGTATATCCAATTCTGAAGTTCATGGCAGATCACAATTTATTACCAAAATAACATGGCAAATTTAGCTCCTAGAAATAATGATTATTGCAAAGATGCCCGGGTTATAGCCCCCCAAGTTCCTGTTGTTGATCCTTTCAACAACAAGGAGATGCAGACGCAACAAGGCGCGTGCAAGATCAACGATCAGATAAGAATATGGATCACATGTGGATCGGAGCTAAAGATCTAGCGAGAATATCGACTTAGTTTCCACTGGCTTGTCCACTTTTCATTTCACAGCGTGATCAACTTGTTCACATTTCTTCCTCTACTCGATACAACACCAGCAAATACTGGCTCAGTTTTAAAAAAAAAGCATTTGCAATGAAAATGTATTGCTCATCATTAGCAATACGTTGCATGTGAAAATAAAAGGGTGGTCATATATACAACTTAGGCCACGTTTAGTTGGCAAAAATTTTTAGGAGAAATGTCACATCAACGCGTACGGTCACACATTTGAAGTATTAAACCGCCTAGAAACAAATTTTAGATTCCGCCTAGAAGCCGCGAGACGAATCTTTTGAGCCTAATTAATCCGTCATTAGCACATGTTGGTTACTGTAGCACTTATGGCTAATCATATTGTAATTAGGCTCAAAAGATTCGTCTTGCAATTTTCCCCATAACTGTGTAATTAGTTTTAGTGTTCATGTATATTTAATGTTTCATTTAGGTGTCTAAATATTCGATGTGATATTTTTGGGAGAAGTTTTTGAAAACTAAACAGGGCCTTAACTCAACTACAGGCTTTGCAACGACCTCATATATACGTTTTTGCGAAGCGTTTTCACTGAAAACCTCATCAAATTTATATGATTCACAATTCCAGTTGTTTTTCTTTAGCCTCAGCTTCTTACACTACAGACATTAAATCAAGCAACGAATAAGTAATTAAGTAGCTAATACAGTGGTGGTGTTAATTACATTATAATGAGGTGCAAACTACAGAGAGTAAAATAGGATGCATACCTCAGGCTGCAACTCAACACAACTATCGAAATCTGCGCCATGTGCTAAGTCATCAGAGTTCTTTGGTCGGAGCCTAACAGCAACTCTCACTCTGCACGAATCTGTGTAGAAGACCCTTTATCAATTCTGAAAAGATATTGTATTGACACGAACTCCACAAACAACTGTAAAGCATATTACGCTACCTTCAATGCATCAGAATTCGAGAAAACTGAACTGGTTACAGTTATCTAACAGAAAGTTTTATGTTAGCAGCACCATGAACAGCTAGCGCGCAGATTCAGAGCGAATAGCATGAAGAAGCGCACATATTATCTAAACAAACGTGAAGCGAGCCGCGCGAGGGAGTGGGATGGCCTGCGTTACGGGGCGACCGACCTGGAGCGCCCGGCGGCTCGAGTCGAGGCGGGCCGAGGCGGGGACGGAGGCGACGGCGTAGTCAACGGCCGAGGCGGCGTTGGAGGCGGCGACGGCGTAGTCGACGGGCGAGGCGGCTGCCGAGCGGGGGAGGCGGCGATGGAGGCGGATGCGGATCTGAGGCGGAGGCGGCTGCCGAGCAACGGAGGCGGCGAAGGACTGCCGAGCGACGAAGGCGGCGACTTCCGATGGGGACGGAGGTGGTGAAGGAGGCGGGGGCGTGGGGCGGTGACGGATGCGGCAACCGGAGGAGAACAATTATCTTTGTGTGGTATTAATATATTTGTCATAAGCACACATGTCATAGACAGCAGGTGATAAATATGTTAGGTGTTATTTTTAAGAGTGCTAAAAAGTTAAATACCACCAAATCTGAGCCTACTTTGAACGCGACCTACGGATTTGACCCTATATTTTTAGCTTTGCTGATTTAACCGCGAAGCAGCTGAGTGACCCTGCTCGGTGAAGACCATTTAACACCATTAAATGAAGGGCGACTTTACTGATTTGTCCTTGCTCTTTTGACCCTATTGTATATTAACTTGTAGGAAAATAAATGTAAATATTTATTCAGAAACATTGGAATAAAGTTTGAACTATATTTGATTTGATGTTAGTTTGATTTATAAAATTTCAAATTTGATAAATTTGAATTTAAATTAATATAATACGAAATTTGATATTTATCTGATAGATTTGAGGTTAGTTTGATATATATAATTCTAAATTCAATAAATTTGACATGTAACTTAATATACTTCAAAATTTGAATTTTCTTTGATATATTTGAAGTTAATTTGATATATATAATTTCAAATTCGATAATTTCAACTTGAATTAATAAAATTCGAAATTATTGATTTGAAATAGCTGAATGTAATAGGTACAATCATTGTTAGATGATCTTACAAAATTTTACAAAATTTTGACAGCATAACAACGTAATATTTTAATTTCGAGCAACATATACGAAGCACAAGCATAGGTCTATACATTTTCAACACACAATCATATCCAACATCAAAAGAACAGGGATTCAACAACACATGCAAGTCCACATATGGATCAACATAACGACAACTCTCCAACAACACATTCAAGGTCCAATAACCCTAACAAAAGCATCATCAGTTACATACTCCATCAAAGTTTAACAAAAGCATCATCAATCTTCACCGCCGCCTCCTCCACAGCCGGCCATCGCCGGCGCTGCCTCCTCCCTCACTGCCCGTTGTGACCGAGCCGGCCACCGCTAGCGCCGCCTCATCCCTACCCCTACCCCAGCGCCGCCTCCTCGCCTCCCCCACTGCCGACCGACGGCCGCCAGCATTGCCTCCCCCACACCGCCGTCTCTCCCCATGTGCCGGCGCCCAGCCGCCCCCTGCCCGGCGATGCCATCGGGCTGTGTTGGTGCCGCTCCTCCCTCGTCCTCGGTCGACGCTGCTCCTCCCTCTGGCCTGCGCCGCCTCTTAGTCCTCCCTCAGGCTCTCCTCTCAGATCTGAGAGGCAGTGAGTTGAGAGAGGGAGAGAAATTATGACTTGAGGGGCAAAATAGTCCATTCATATTTCAAATTTATTTTTTTAATTCATTTACCCTAAACCCTAACGGCATGCCTCAACCAGGGTTAGACGGCTGGTTTGCTTTTGAAAAGGAAGGTCAAATTTGCAAAGTTGAAAAAGTAGCATCAGATCAATAATTAGCCTTTAAAGTGGGGGTCAGATATGTAATTATCTCATAGAATAACGGTATCCTATAACGGTGGTAGAGTTTTCTTGCAATCGGGCTCGATTTTTAGAGTCTTTTACCCCTATGCCATTAAAAAAGTTTATGCTTACCTGTATGGCACAAAAACTTTTGTAGACACCTCTATGCCATGAGGCTAACTTTCATTTACGTACATACCATTCCGTACACCTTCTGTTAGAAACTAACCTCTTACATGTGGGACCCACCTAGAAAAATTACTCCCCATGCCCCTGCCTAGCTTCTCCCTCCCCAGTACTCCCTCCCGTGCTCCTTCCGTGCGCCCGTGAAAACCCTAGCCGTCGCCGCCGGACCGCCGCCGCCCCCAAGCCACCGCCGAACCGTCGTCATCCTTCTCGTGTGCCACCCGGCGGAGTCGGCGCGGTCGTGCAGCCAGGCCGACGCACCGGCTAGTGCGCCCATGCGCCAGTGGGGCGCATGGCCTCTTCTCGCGTGCGCCAGCCGGGGGGGGCTCCTCTCGCCCGTGCGCTAGCCATGGTGGCGCGGCATCCTCTCCCTGCGCCAGCCAGTCGTCGCTCGTGCGCCAGCCAGCGGGGCGCGGCCCTCCTCCTCCCGTCCTAGCCCTTCTCCTCCCGTGTGGTTAGTGTGCCAGCCCTCCTCCTCCTCACTACTCCATTTCTCAGCATCTGCTTAAGTACTTCTGGACTAAACGCCAAGATTAAAATGGTACATAAACAAATGAAAATGCAAGATTATATGGAAATATATGGTACGATGCAATCAGGCAGTGAACTCAAGCCATCCGCATGCTCGGTTGAATTGGGAGATAAATCTGTTGATGTAGCACCGAAGGCTTCGTGCAGCAAAGAAAATATTCATACCTTTAAAGACAAGTTGAACGGTTGGAGAAAATTCACTTTTTGTAATGAAATGGATCTTGTAGCTCAATTTAAGTTTTGTTAAGTTTCTTGCTTACATCATGCTGGTTTGGATATAAACACTTTACCAGCTGATGATGCTGGAGATGATGCCAGGGATGAAGCACTGTCCTATGAATCTGTAGTACATAGAGAAGTAGCTCAGTGTCCAAACCATAGTCATGAGGCCTATAGTTCTGATATCACATGTAATGGAGTTCAGAGGTAAAGAAAGCTAGAGGTTGTCCTCCGCAGACAGGTCCAGAGGTACCAGAGCACCAAAAAAGTGGAGGTGTGAAGACAGCTCCAGACAGTGGCGGAACCAGGATCTCTCCAAGCCTAGGGCTCAAACTGAAGCCTGAAACTACCCATGCCATGCCATGCCCCCACACACCAAAATACTTGGTAAAATCAATTTAAACTATCCATGGTACAGAAAAAATTTCAATTCTAATGACGTTAAATACCGAGAAGGCTCATGGCTGCGGTTGCAGTAGGCAAAATTAAGACCAATTCATCGGACTAATTAACCAATAGATAAATCATTTTGTCAATTACAAGAAGCAAGGTTATGAGATGAAAGTAGCTTAAGAAAACACAATTAGCATACATTTGAGAAGGCTCAAATTGAAGGCTAAAAGTATATGTTTGTGCATTTACTTAGGTTGGATTGGACTCATTGAGATTATACTCAAAAGATTTAATTGATGTATTTCTCTTCGTCTACAATTCAAACCAAGTTCTAATTAGTAATCAAATAGTGACAAAGGGAATTGTGAGAAAGGAACGAAAGAAAAATCTAAGTAATCAAATCAATAAAGGGGAAAAGAATTAAAGAACTAACGAAGCCTGATGGTCGACGCCTCCACTGCTCCATCCTCCATGTCGATCTCGCCGGTCGCCACCTACTGCACGCTCGCCAGCCCCTCGCCGCTCCAGCCGACGCCACGCGCCCACCAGCCTCTCGCCACTCCCGCCTGCCGACGTACTCCCGCCGGCTGCCGCCTACCAACGCACGCTTGCCAGCCTCCCGCCGGCCGCCCGTCGATCCTGCCAGCGGTGCGCCGCCGCACGCCTGCCCCATCGATCCCTCTGGTTGCCGGCCGCCGACCGTTCCTGCCTGGCCCCCGCACGCCGAGATAGAGAGTTGCTGAGAGAGAGAGCACCGGGGGGGAGAGAATCTGGAGATCTAGGGTTTCGATATTTTGGGCTGCTAATGGTTAATGGTCTATTGGGCTGAGGAGGAATGTGCGGCCTACTGAAGTTGGGCTGAGAGCCAACGAAATTGAAAATATGCAGCCCAAATGAGTGAGGCTGGATCTAAAATTTTGAGAAATATATATGCACTCCTCCACTATTAACCGACCCACGAGTGGGGCTTTGGCCCTAACTGCCCCAGGCCCAGTTCCGCCCCTGGCTCCAGAGGTATCAGAGCACCAAAAAAGTGGTGGTGCTTTGTGAGACATTTTCTAAAGAGAGGACACCGAGAAATTGCAAGATTTTCTTAGGAAGCGTGCCTCAGAATTTCGGCACATCCATTGCAATCCAGTGAAACAGGTTCTCTGCCTCTCTATGCCGTTGCAACATATAGCATTTTAGTTTCCCTATTTTTTGTTGACCAACAGCTATGTTGAGCAATTGTGTTAACTCTTCAGGTTATTCATCCAATTCATGATCAAACTTTCTATTTAACTGCGAGTAGCATAAAATAAAGCCGAAGGAAGAATATGGTTAATGAACATCTTGAATTCTCTGCAACACATTGTTTCATGACCATGCTTGTTTTTATATGCGTATGTTGGATTTGCTGCTTTAGGTGTTGAGCCTCGGACTTTTGAGCAGAAGCTTGGTGAAGCAGTTCTGATTCCAGCCGGATGTCCTCACCAAGTCAGCAATTTGAAGGTGTGATGGAATTACTGTAAATGGAGATATACTATTTTCCCTTCCTCTTGAAGTTTGCATCAATTATGTGGGGGCTGAAAATTGAATATATTATGTTGAGGAACTCCAACTTCTAATACCAGAAGCATGAAGAAACTCCAATCCAGCTTCTAATACCAGAAGCAAGAAGAAACTCTAGCTTGAATAAATTATGTTGAGGAACTACAACCTTTGTTGTAATTTAAGACATGTATGGACTTTTTATGTGTGGACTTAATGTGGTCAACTACTACTTAAATGTTGATGATCTTATTATGTGTGGACTTAGTGTGCTGATGAACTACTTTAAATGTTGTTCATATGAATTTGTTGCTATGGATGCAATGGTCATGCCTTTCTTTTTTGTTGGTATGCAATAGTCATGCACCTGCTTGAATATTGATGATATGGCCCAAGTAATGTAGTACTAATATCATGTATTTTAACTATTGTATTCCCATATTTTTCTGAATTATTCTCCTATTTTTTGATTTATTCTGATAATTTTTCTGATTTATTTTGTATTATCCTGATTTTTTTCATGTTTTTTGGATTTATTTACGAATTTTCCTTTATTTCTTACAATTTTTCGGAATTATGAGCCGATTTTCCTGATTTTCTGTGAATTTTCTAGACATTTTATATTTTAATTACGAATTTTCTAACTCATTTCCTGATTTTTCGTGAATTTTTAGATATTTTATAATTTAACTATGAATTTTCTAACTTCTTTCCTGATTTAGAATTAATTATGTGATTTTCTAATTTTTTTACTGATTTTCTACATTTATTGACGGTTAATCTGGGCATTTCTCTGTTTGTTTTGAATTACCTAGATTTTCTGCGAATTTTTTGGATTCATTTACGAATTTTCCTTTATTTTTTACATTTTTTTTGGATTTATGAGCCAATTTTCCTGAATTTTTTGAAATTCTAGGCATTTTATAATTTAATTACGAATTTTGTTAGTTATTTCTTGATTTAAAATTAATTCTGTTATTTTCTAAATATTTTACTGATTTTTCATATTTACTTAATGTTTTAAAATTATGTTTGTCCTATATTTACTGACCAGGGCAAAACAGTCTTTTTATATCTCTATTCGACACCGCTAGGTCTCTATTCATCTAAAATGGCGTGCAGCTAAACGAAAGTTAGATGAATGGTTGCCTATAAACTTTTTTCGTGGCATACACATAACCGCTGTCTGTTTTTTAATGGCAATTACGTAAACGACTCCGATTTTAATCCATTACGAGGGCTGCAGGGTTTTACCACTTTCCCGTGTTTCATTTCACAATTTTCACCTCGCACGGTCGCACCTCCTGACCTCCACGACTCCTTCCTCCCTCCCCTTCAGGCGACGCCGCGCCGGCCGCTGCCCATCGCCGAGCCCGATCCGCCCGCCGCTACAACCAGCGCCGCGGCGGAGCCTCCTCGGGGACCTCGTCCCGAATCCGCCTCCTTCGCTCCTACGCCCTCGCAGCCGCCGTGCGCCTCCCCCCCTCCCCTCCCGAAGCTGGCGGTACCTCGTCGTCGCACCCCTCGCTCCACCGATCCCTCCGCCGCTTCTTCCTTCTTACTGCAGTGAGTTGTGTGGTGGCCTCGAAACACTTCTCCTTCTCCTGCTCTCTGTTTGGTTGATTTTTGGAGGTTATATTTTAGATGAACCAATTTTCGTATATGACTGCAGCCGAGAATGGCTGTGATTTTGTTTGATCTCTGGTTAGATCCAGGGAAAAAGTGTAGAATAATTGGTTGTTTGAAGTAGGCCATGGTTCATCTGTTGAGGATGTGGGTGTATATTTTGATGCTGAAGCTTGTATGAACACATACCGTAGGTGCGGTTGTATAGATTTTGTAGATTAAGTTTCTTGAATCTGCTGATCGAGTGCAGGTGGCTTACGGGACTACAAAGTATAAATGCTTTTGACTCCATGGCAGCTTGAAGTCTTGCACTATGGATTAAAAAAAGTTGACCTCTACCTATGATATCTCCTCCTTATCACTAAGCCGCTAAGCCCTTTCCCTATGATCATACACCAGACTAGGTAAGAGACACTAATAGGTTTGGAGTAGTGTTAAGCAATTTCATTGCTCAACAATGTGGAGAAGTCGTGGAATTCATATGTAAACAGTATAAACCAATTGATTGATGTCCCATGAGTCGAGTTGACAAGAAGACGAAAGTGCATGATCAAACAGCACATGGTCACTCAATTGTTTCTTGAGGTGTTTATTCGATGTTCCCATATATTTGTAAATAGCAGTCAAGTAGTGTTCACTGAGTAATTGAGGCAGAAACAGAAGGTGGTGTGCTCAGAAATCCAATGTGAGAGTCTCGTCCTATTGGTGAATATATTATGATCAGATGAATCATTGATACAAAATGAATGTAGGATGTACAGAAGCAACATCGTATAACTCCACTGGGGCATTTTGCAATTAGTTAGCTTGATTGCCTTATCTGAAGGGGTGGTGAAACTAAAGAGGAGATGCGGCAAGTTTTATGCAGTAGGGATAGGAGCAGACCAATGCGTATGGTATATGGGCAGTGACAAGAGATCAAACTAAAAGTAGGAACAAATCATATTATAAATCAGTGTGGAAATGCTAAAGTACGCTTATATTTATTTTTCCTGGTGCATTCATTCCGCTGGACTTTCAGTTTGTCAGACCATCTGTCCTACGTTCTTTGTGGTTGCCTATAATAGATTAATAGTAATACTTGAGCCGACAAAACTAGATTTAGTAAATACGGATGGCTTAATTAGATTTCAGGGCATTCTGTTTGACATGATTTTCATGTTGGGCAGGGTGGGGTGGGGAGATAATATTTTTTTACTTGTGCATTCTGACTGCAGTTTAGGTGAGTATTAGTAACTTGTTTTTTGTTTCTTCCAAAAGTACCAGTTATTTTGGATTAGTCCAGTACCTTTAGTTATGTAGTATCACTTTTTTAGTTACACTGTTGTTAGCTCACCATAATGGTTCTTAAAGCATCACCTAGGCATCTGAGCACTGTCGGGAAGCAAAGCGTTGCCATTGCCTGGCGTTCTTGTTGACTTTTTACCTTATTCTCATATTCCAACTGAAAATATAATTAGTTCTCTAGTATGCCCTCTTGTGCTCATGTATGTAAAGCATCGCCTTACACTCGCCTTAAATACCTAGGCGCTGCCTAGGAATCAGGCAGGGGTGGGTTGCTGTGCCTCACCTTGTCGCTTTAAGAGCACTGCTGATCATTTGAATCCAGTCTCCATTCATTCCACTGGTCATATTTCATATTGATTATCTTCATTGGATGATTCCCCTTGAATTTCCATTTCACTTGCATTTTTAAGCTGATGTTTCTAAGTTACACTACCTGCAGTTTTAATTATTAACGTTGATTCACTTGGATTTTCCATTTTGTTTCCATTTTAAGCTGATGTTCTTATTTTTCAGGCAGGACTGTTCAGCTGATCTCACGTGGCAACTAGAGGGGACAAAGTGCCATAGAGTGCATGTTTTTTTTTATCAATGAAGCGATTTGTCTACATAAATGATGAATCATACCAGAATGACTATTGTGATAATCGGATCACTAACACAAAGTACACCGTAATAAATTTCCTTCCAAAAAATCTATGGGAGCAATTCAGGTTTGTACTTCTCAGCTGCATTTATTTTATACTTTCTTGAAATAAAATGGAAGTCTCCTGGTTTTTACATTATAAACCTTGCAGAAGGCCTAACTGTAATTACATTTCCTGTAGAAGCTGATTTTTTCATTTGGTGTTTCAGGCGTTTCATGAATCAATATTTCTTGCTGATAGCATGCCTCCAACTGTGGTCACTTATCACTCCTGTAAATCCTGCAAGCACATGGGGCCCGCTTATTTTTATTTTTGCTGTTTCAGCAACCAAAGAAGCGTGGGATGACTATAATAGGTATATTTCAGACAAGCAAGCAAATGAAAAAGAAGTTTGGATTGTAAAGAACGGTACCCGCAAACATGTACGTCTATACAGCAATATTTTCCGTTTATAAAAATATCCATCTTTGTGTGATATTGTTCATTTGTGTTCTTAACATCTCTTAAAATATTTAGGCACTCTTTGTTAGGCTTATAAGCCAGTCAAGCTAAAAAGCATAAGCCTAAACAAACATGCAGCTTTTTTAAAGCCATAAGCCACGCTTACAGTGTTAAGCTAAAAGCTAGGTCTGAGTGGCTTTTTTGGCTTATTTGAAGTAGAGGTAGCACCCCACCATTAATTTTTAAAGCCATAAGCCCTAAGCCTAAGCCAAAACAAAGGACTTGATTGTACACAAATAGTTCAAAAATAATAAGAAACTGGACATGCATTTTTACATGAAAAAGGGGATTTTCTGGTAGTTGTACTGTTTATAAACTGTGCCCAATACTGCAGATTAGGATTACATATTCTGTTTCAATGAGTAATAAGTTGGTTTTTCCTTGGGTAGGGATAAGCCAATGGGTATCCTATTTTTTAGGACAGTTACAATTGATTAATAATTCACAGATATGATTTCTTAGGAAAGTAGAGATATGTTTTTTTCTAGATTTAATTTGCATTAGCTGCAATGTATATTGTCTTTAGATAGTTTGGTGTAGTTTATCCTTGAACCTTGTACCAATGAGAAGGCAATGTCACACTTTTCATTCAGTAAATAGGATGAACTGGTCTTGCAGTACATTCTCCTTTCTTTTCCCATAATCCTCTCGCAACAACCATGTTGATTTTTTTAAGGCATAGTCTGGATTTAAAAGCTCAAAGTTTGTAAACTTTGACCAATGGTTACTCAAACTACAAATACTTGTAATGTGGTTTTATAACTAATAAGAATACATTCTTTGTCAAACTTTAATCTGAATACTTTTTAAAATTAAAATACACCCTATAAAACTCAACAGTGTTATACCATTCAGCCCTCCTTTACTCCAGCCATAAATACATGCTATTTTGGACATGCATCGAAGTTAACTATTGAAAATTTGAGTATCTACATATTTTTAAATAGTTATAGTGGATACGTGAAAAGCAGGTGTGCATTATCTCAAAGTGTGCTTTCATAATATTATAATTTTAGTGGGTTTTGTAAACAGTATGTTACTACAGAAACACAAGGTGTTTGTGTTTACTATAGAAATTACCGATTCAAGTTAGTAACCAACTGTGCCTGAATATGTTTTAGTTTCCAGTTCTTGAATTAAGCTGAATAAGAAGTATCTCCATGCCTCTCTATCTCTTCCACTGTTTTTCCGCAGCATCCCTCTCTCAACCCTTCTTTGTCTACAGAGCTTCACAATCCATCTGCCATGTCATTGTCCCCTTCAGGGTTACTCTTGCTGCCATTTTCACTCCACTATTGAGGGCTCATATGCATACCAACCATAGCTATCCATTGTGTTTTATTTTGAAGGAACGTGGCTACACATCATTATCTTACTTATTGCTATGCATAGCCAACAGCTCATTACAAATATCGGATACTTCCACAAATACAGTACTTCTCTATGCTCACTGCTTCTCATTCTGCCTGGATTCATTATTATCAGAGAATATTGAGGATCATAGATGTATAAATTTTGCTACTAATCATACAATTGTAATTTCAATCTTTTCTGTAATATCTGATTCTTAAATTTTCTGTACTTGTATGCTTATGAATATGACACTTTCCAATTCTTATTTAGGTTCAAGCACAAGACATTCGTGTTGGTAACATAGTATGGATTCGAGAAAATGAGGAAGTACCATGTGACCTTGTTCTGATAGGAACTTCTGACTCTCAAGGCATTTGTCATGTTGAGGTAAGACACGCATGAATAGAAATTGACCCTCAACTTTGTTGCACAACTGATATCAGGTGAACGATTTTCTTCAAACTAAGAACTTATAAAAATCACTAGCTAAATGGTAGTGCATTTAATACAGATCAAAATGAATCGTAGATGCCACCGACCTTGACTGTCAATATAGATGCTACTGACCTAATAAAAAGTATTGATCTTTGTTCAGCCTAGTTTTGTAAAACAGATAATCTAAAAAGTTCATTTGTTACCTTGATCTGTTTTACTCCTTGTCTAATATCAATTTACAATTTAGTTTTGCTTTCCAAAGAAAAAAGCATGGTACAGAGAGTCTTCATTTACCTAACATTCTTGAGCTCTGATTATTTCCTTAGACAGCTGCTCTTGATGGGGAAATTGATTTGAAGACAAGAGTAATTCCATCGACATGTTTAGGACTGGACTGTGAACAGTTGCACAAAATTAAGGTATCAGGCATTTATGAAGCAGGCTTTTTCTGCTTCTTTATGTCCTTTCTCACCACTGGCATGCCTTAACAGGGTGTTATTGAGTGTCCATACCCAGATAAAGACATCAGAAGATTGGATGCAAACATACGTCTGTTTCCTCCATTTATTGATAATGACATTTGCCCACTGACTATTAGTAACACACTGCTACAGTCATGCTACTTGAGAAACACAGAATGGGCTTGTGGTGTGGCAGTTTATACAGGTACCTTGAACTAGCTTTCCCCTAATTCACAAGACTGACGTGTACTACTTTTTCCATCGATGGTATTATATACACTTTTTCCATCAATAGTATTATAAACTTGTTCCATCAATAGTATTACATGCACCTTTTCCATCAATAGTATTATATGCTCCAACAAATCTGACTGAAGCTGAAATTTTTGTAAACTGTTTCCCCTCATATTTGCCTTGATGTTAGTATATTGTTTCATTCTGTATCCCCATTTACTGGAGGCAAAATGTTCTAAATATGATTAGTTGTTGGTAAGCAACCAAGACTGACAATCTGTCATGTAGACTAATTCACTATGCTGTTGCTGCCTTTAAGGCAACTTAACAAGTACAGAACGCAAATAGTTATTTGCACAAATATAATTTTAAAAAAAAACACCCGACTAAACCAACGAGTCCCTAAATCCTAACATACTAGATATTTTTAATAAATTCCCTTGTTTGTTACAGAATTGGTTTTACTTGGTGTTTAATGTTTTATTTTTCAGCTTAGTCATGAAATTGCCTTCCTTTATTTGAATCTTAAGTATCCAATCACAGATATGGGAGGCACATGGTTGATTTCTTTCTTTCTTTTTTTTTTGACAGGCATAGATTGCTAAATATTGTTTCGTATTGCTAACTGACCATGTATTGCTAATTTATCAGTAATGTTTTTAATTTTTAGAGACGGAGCAATATTTGTGTTATATAATCATCATTTGAAGAAGGCCTCTATTAGAACAGTATCTTTTGGACAACATATTTACTCTACATTTGAAATTATGTTCCTATGTTTTTACATGACACATTTACTATATGAGGAAATATATATAGGACTGTCTTTCAATATAATTCACTTGGAAATAGAGCTTTCATATATTCCCTGTAAATTTTATATAATTTTATTCAAGGACTAATTGATATAATAATGTAAAGTGTGACTAATTTACTTCTGAGAATATTGGCTAATCAGTACAGATGTAATTTTGTACAATTTGTGGTCAACTGAAGAGTTCACATTTGCTCAATGCATACTGAACACTCATCTTTCGGTTGGTTGTGTGTATGTTGTAAGGAAGAGACTACAATTTAAATTCAAAGGTTAAAGGACATGGTTACTAATTTAGGACCAGTTGATGTAGCAAATGTAAGTCTTGAATCATGATTCTGACCCTAATGCAAAGGAAGCTTTTGTGATTTAAAACTCCTTTGCATGGAGCTTTTCATAGATTATTTAATTTTCATTGAAAGGTCATAGAACTATGGTGAACATTTTGTAATTCTAATTCTTACTTTTCTATAGGTGAAACAAATTGCTAGCCATGTTATATCTTAGCTTAATCTGTAACGGTAAGGCAGGTTGAGTTTACAAAAGGGATGATTATTTTATTATCAACCTCAACTTTTCAGGCAACGAGACTAAGTTGGGAATGAGTAGGGGTGTACCAGAGCCTAAACTCACTGCCATGGATGCAATGATTGATAAGCTTACTGGTGCAATATTCTTATTTCAAATTGCTGTTGTTCTCGTCCTTGGATCTGCAGGCAATTTGTGGAAGGACAATGAGGCCCGCAAGGTACCTTTTTCTTTAACTACTGGAGATGAAATGAGCTTATTTGATTTGGTTATCTTAAGCATGCCTCTTGTTAATTTTGGGCCATGGTTTGGTCCAACAAGCAGATAGAATAACTATTAATTTTCCAAATGAATAATATACATTGCATTTTGACAATAGCAGCTGGCCTAAGTATCTTAAGCAGGCAACATAGTCCTGAAAATTGTAGTAAACTACATTGCTTTTAGAAAGAATGCTGTATTGTCCTCTCAAACCCTATTTTCGCAGTTTAGTTGCTCCTGGTTGAATTTTTCTATATTTACTCCCTAGGGATTTCCTATGGTTTCGAAGTGTAATGTTTTCAGCCAAACTTCAGACAGAATTCATATCTGTGTGAGTTACCAATCAAGGTGTCCCTGTTGCCACAATAGCTTGTGCATTTTGTTTGATTGACTGACATTAGATGGTATAGCCGGAGCGCACAGGAAAAGTAGAGGGAGTGAATCTCTCCCCCCTTATTTTTTTGTTACTACCATTTAGCAGAGGGAAAATACATTAATTGGAGCCATTGAACTAGCACAATTTAGATTTTTCTTGAACTGACTTCGTGTTAATGGTTCATTTGTTATGCAGGGGATTATCCATGCTATTTGGAAACTGAACTGATATATAAAAAATGTCATATATGAGCCCTAAGGTTGTGGTCTAGATTCATATTCTGTATTCTATAAGCTTCCTTGTTATACTGACATTAAATAGTTCATAGGATAATATCTCTGGAGATCAACATACAAATTTGAGTGATTTATCATATTGGAACACTATTACAAACCGTGTCCCTAATGCATATTATCAACAGACAACAAGTACCTGGAAACATTAATTTAATTTTTCTGGTTGCAAAGTCATAACTTGATTGCATACGAACTTGAGGTCTTATGCATATTTTATAAATGAAACTATAATCAAGACAGATTAAACAATGAACATAATATGGCTGGGATCAAAATGAAGATATGAAACTTGAATGATAATTGAAAATTATTTCTGATGTGGCACTGCCAGAAGCAAATATTTATTAAGAATGATTTTTATTCATAGCAATGCATGGACATTTACCTAGTTCCTTCAATAATTTTGCGGCAAAGAGTTGCTTGGAATTGAAACCACCAAAACACAGATCCTCCTAGTGAGATTCAGTGAACCACTTATTTATGATTTAGTGGGCTAATCACTAGGTGGACATAAATTAAATTCTCAATTTCTCATTACTTCCTTTATTAATCTCATTACTAATATATGCACTGAATATTTCATTAACCTGACTGTACTTGCAATTTTTTAGCAATGGTATGTCAAATACGATGATGATGAACCATGGTATCAGATTTTCGTTATCCCTCTGCGGTTTGAACTATTATGCTCCATTATGATTCCCATTTCAATAAAGGTATGACTCTTTGAAATTATTGAATCCTGGTTAGTTGCTTGTGTTTTATATGCTGATTTTTGTGTAATCATAAAAAATATTCTCATGCTTAATATTTCCATCATTTACTAAATTAAATATGATTGTGATGTTAAACTTTGGAAGCAATAGTAGCTTGAGAAAACTTGCTTTCAAAAGCTTTGTGCTTCATTTTGAGCTTTCAATGAAAAATGGCTTCCCTTGCGCTTTCAGACCATATCTAGACTCAAAACCAATAACGATAGAAAACCCTAGACCATGATCACTACTTTTTCCTGGCTGGTGCACTTCTATCGTCTTGGTTTTAATAATAAATTACTTGATCTGCATCAACTATCCATTCATTTAAATCCACATGTTTTTAATTGTTGTTTACTAGTTCGATGTTATTCAGGATTGTACTTTTTTTTTGTGCTAGTTCCCACCATGATTTTCGTACATTCAAGGTTTTACATGGTTGTAATCCTTCTATAATGGAAAACAGAAATAACAGCAAATTTATCTTGTAAATTAGTAAGATATTAACCAATACTTTATGCCTTGGACATCCTACTAGCAATTGTAGTTACTAGTAAATTCTCAGTGCCACAAATTTTAGCAGAATATGTGGACGACTAGATATCACCCCAGTGACATGGAGGTTGCTGTCTCTTTCTGTTAAACCGAAACACTAGATATGTTATACTACTAAATTACCATGGTGTTCAGTTTTTTTATGCGTAATAGTGTACTTCCATAATGCTCCCTCCATTGCTTTCTGTAGGGCAATTTTGGTGAAGAGCAGGAATAGGGAGATCATGAAACTAAAGTAATAATACAACAGAATGACCATTGTACTCACCTCAACACTAAATAGACTAGTCAATGTGCGTGTTTACTGATAAATGCTGAAGAAATTAGTGAGGGCGCATGATAGAAAAAGGATAATAACTTTGAATGCATTGTTTATGCTTAGGAAGAAGTTTGCTAGAATCATATGGAGGCTGTATATAGCACATCGTAGATTGTACTAGCAATGCAGCTGTGGCGATCATGTGGACTTAGAGAGAACTGGACATAGGACGGTTGGCTTTCTTACCCAATTTTGTTAGTTGATTCCAGGATGGGAAATCTTACCTGTAATTCTAAATTTTTGACAAGAATTGTGTTTTAGAAAACTGGCTATTCTGACTCGATGCAAAAATATTAAAGTAACTAATATTGATATTTTTTAGAATGGTTTAGTCAACTTTCATTCTGAATTGAGATCAATGGCACCTGTTTATTTTAGACTTCTGATACACAAGCAATGTAGGATCAGAACATTTTCCTCAAGGTATAATGCAGAATTGGAGGAACCCTAGTTGATTGAAGTTACACATGTGTCTTGTAGGTTTCTCTAGACTTCGTTAAAAGTCTGTATGCAAAGTTCATAGACTGGGATGAGGAGATGTATGACCATGAAACGGATACACCTGCTCATGCAGCAAAGTAAGTGGACATTTTTCCTTTTCTTGGTAAAATGATGTTGTTTGTTTCTTATATCTAATCATCTTTTGATAACTACCAGCACAGCAATTAGTGAAGACTTGGGTCAAGTTGAATACATTTTGACAGACAAAACTGGGACTCTGACTGAGAACAAGATGATCTTCAGAAGGTGCTGCATTGGTGGCACCTTTTATGGGAATGAGAGCGGGGATGCGCTTAGAGGTCATCTACAATCATTACTAATCATTTTTCTTCATTCTTTGAAGCTAGGATTCTAATCAATGCCATTGTTAGGTGACCTGGAATGAATTACTTTCAATTGTGAGCTGAACATATTAGGTTGGATCATAGTGTTTCCACAAGGAAAGGAATGCATCTGTAAAAATTATATGTTCCAGTGGAGGGGTTAGTACCAGGATGACAGAGTAACACTACTGAGTTATATAATATAGATAATGCAAAAATATACTAGGAAGAAACAGAATACCTTTCAGCTGTCTCTTTAACCGTTGAAGATTTTTCATCTTTCTAAAACAGCTAGCTTATAAAGAACGCACCACTATGTTTTCAATTTTTTGTTGGGTTTTTAGTTATTTTTTTCCCAAGGTTGTCTTGTAAATTGCCTGTTGATCAATGCAATGCACTTATTAACCCTGTACAAGGATTAATGAGTTGATGAACTTGATTATGTTATGAGAGGAAATGACATCGGTACCCTCCCATGATTTTTTTTTTTGAAAGATGAAAGAGGGTATTTGTGTGGATGATAAATACATGCATATGAATAGCACGCTAAAGTAGTTATATTGGTGGTATGCAAACTCCTAAATTTACATGCAAGCCTATTGACGAAACTTCTCAAATTACTAGTAGAATATAAACCCTGTGCCTAGTCAATGTATTTACATTGGAGAGCACATGAAAAAAATATGTTTGGTTTAGTATATTCAAATATATAATGAAATTGTGAAAACTTATGGTTGGCCAAGAGTCTAACAGGAGATAATTCTATAATCTTGTGGGTCTGTCATGTAGCCTTCTCTAATGGAGTATCGACATATATTTTTGTGGGCCTATAGTCTTAACTCTAAAATATGTACTGTGGCTCATCCGATGCTTATCAGATTGCTCAAATCATTTGAGATAGGTGTTTGTGCTTTCTTTGCTCTTCTTCTCCGCTCAACATTAGAAGATAGATAATATGTCAACATGCCTTATGTTAATCGATGAGTGCTAATACCTATTCTTACTTTGGAGAAGTATTTCATGATGCACATGCTTTTGCAAGTTTGTCAGTATGTGTACTAATGTACAGTTATGTTCAGATGTCGAACTGCTGAATGCTGTTGCCAATAATTCTCCTCACGTCATTAAGTTTTTGACAGTCATGACCCTCTGCAACACAGTTATTCCTATAAAAAGGTTATATTTTTATCTGTCTCAGTTAGTCTTGGCACATATTTATTTCTTTTACCTTACCGTTGCCTTTTTTCCAATAGCAGTTCTGGTGGAGCAATTTTATATAAAGCTCAGTCCCAGGATGAGGATGCTCTTGTTAACGCCGCCTCTAATTTGCATATGGTGCTTGTCAACAAAAATGGAAACAATGCTGGTAGGTTTCTTTCATTTCACCTATGTTTCCTTGCTGTTCATCTATTTTCTTTCTTCTTCTTTGGTTCATGTCGTCTTGACAGAATAATAAGACATGTATTTGAGCAGAAATTCACTTCAATAGACGGGTGGTTCAATATGAGATACTTGACATTCTAGAGTTCACATCTGATCGAAAAAGAATGTCTGTTGTGGTATTGGATTGTGAAAGTGGAAAGATTTTTCTCTTATCAAAAGGTGCAGATGAAGCAATTATTCCGTGTGCTTACTCTGGTAATCCTAGCACTCTGAAGATGTGTTTTCATTATATTTTTTCGAACCGTAATATTTAAAATATTTGGTGTTTTTCATTCATGCTAATTGATCTTCATTTTATGTGCTATTTTATAATTCTTGATGAGAATTAACTGTATTGTCTTGAACCTTTACCTCTGCAAAAACAAAATGTGAAAAACTTGAATTTTTAAGTGCTGCTCAACTAATGACTCTGCTTATGTTCTTTAGACTCATGATTCTACTATTTTTCAGGACAGCGGATAAAGACATTTGTTGATGCAGTCGATAAATATGCTCAGCTGGGATTACGGACACTCTGCTTGGGATATCGTGAACTGGAATCGGAAGAGTACCTAGAATGGTCTCGATCATTCAAGGAAGCCAACAGCGCTTTAATTGATAGGGAGGTAAGTATCATGTTGATTTCTTTTATCTAGATATAAACCTGGTGCTATAAAACTAATATTGTAACATTTCTTCTGATCAGTGGAAAGTTGCTGAGGTATGCCAGAAACTAGAGCACAGCTTAGAGATACTTGGTGTTAGTGCGATAGAAGATCGCCTCCAGGTTTTTCCTTTGCCTTAATTTCTAACCATTTGTCATTTTATATTCTTTTCTCATGAATCTGTTGATCTTTGTAAAGGCTGGTGTACCAGAAACTATTGAAATACTGAGGCAGTCAGGAATCAATTTTTGGATGTTAACCGGCGATAAACAAAGCACTGCCATTCAAATCGCACTTTTGTGCAATCTCATTTCTTCAGGTGGTAGTCCTCTGACTGAATAGTTTTCACTTCTAGAAGAATTCACTAATTATTTTGACTTATGTTATCTCTACTACTTAAAAGCATAGTCATCCATCCTCCTCCCTTGCATGCAGCGCCCTCCTGCAAGAAAAATAGAATCCCATGCACCCCTGCCCTGCCCCCCTGACAAAAGAGAAAAAAGGCAGTTGGCTAAAGCCCATTCTCAGTGGCCTGTATGAGCCTGTAGCAATGTTACTAGTTACTAATGTTAGTGTTGCACTACTGGTAGTTGGTAGAATTGTCAACATGATGCCCTTCCACTAGGATTAGGTTCAAACAATAATCATATGACGGATGTTCAGGAATACTGGTCACACAGATGAAAAGGTATCCCTTGGTATTATAGGTTAGGATTTTGTAAGATTAGAGTTGAGATTAAATTGAGTTTTTATCTTTTCTTAAAAAAAATTAAAAATAAGTTTGAGGGTTGATTCATCCATGGACAGGAAGGTCTTGCTCCCTGAACTCTAGCATTTGTCTCCAGTATACAACTATTCTAAATCGTTTACTCCACCTATCAGTGTTCTACTTCATACCACTGTTCTACTTAATTTATTGTTGTCTGACCTTCCTCCAATGGATGTTTACCCCATGCTAATGTAATGATCCAAGGATCATCACATTCGTTCCTAAACAATGTTTCAGTCAGTCACTGTTCTGATCAAGTCCTTTATATTACTTAAAAATGTGACATTCTCATAAAATTTTCAAACTTAACTCAAGATTTGCATCAATCCTCTGCAAGTAAGTTAGAATGATGAATAAGCTTTAAGAAATGAAATAGTTGTTCAATTGCATCAATTCCAGCTTCAATTCAAAAAAGCACAGTGTTGGGTGGCAATTGGCTTCATTACGCTGCTACATGACTGTGACTTATCTTTTTCATATGTAGAGCCTAAGGGTCAACTCTTGTATATCAATGGAAGAACTGAAGACGAAGTCGCTAGAAGCTTGGAAAGAGTTCTTCTTACTATGCGGATAACTACTTCTGAACCTAAGGTGAGTTTTAAATCTTTTATATTGACAGATTTTTGATTTCATACCCGGTAACATAATATTTGGTTGGAACAGGAGCTAGCTTTTGTTGTCGATGGTTGGGCTCTTGAAATCATCCTATCGCGCTACAATGAAGCCTTTACTGAACTAGCAGTTCTTTCTAAAACAGCAATATGCTGCCGGGTTACACCGTCTCAAAAAGCACAGGTAAATTCAGTGGCATTGGTTTGGTCATGTTTGCTGGACTCAAATTTATTCATTACTATTCTTGTTTTTTACTGTTAAATTTCATAACTTGATGATGCAATATAGTAAGTATGACATGTCTTTTCCAAGGAGCCAGTCCTTCAGACTTGCACAACTGTTTTGGCAGTGCAGTTTTCATTCTCCTCTGAAACACCCCATATTTCATCCTGAACTCCTGGAACCTGAAAAATAACCCCTCCTCACAAACCACTACTTTATACTCCCTCCGTCCCAAAATAAGATCAACTTTGCTTCCTCTTGTTTGTCCCAAAATAAGTTCATTTTCGAGCAATCATTGCATTAAAGTCTGTGAAAGTAGGGAATCAGTGCATTGAAACTAGATAAGGTGCATTGGGATTTGATAAAGTGGAGAACATTGTAGTCTTTTTCTTTTGTATTTGTATGTGTGGGATGGGAAAATAAAGTTATTTTGGGACAGAGGGAGTACTTCTGATATGGCATACTATTTCCTCTATATTGTGAGCATTCACATTTTTTCTCTTAAAGGAACATATGTATCTCTTTGTTTATTTTCTTTTAGGAAGGGAGAAAGGGGCTTCGAGCTTGCAATTACAATCATAGAAGCTACGTCGTGCATTTAAATTTAAAGTCATTTCAAATGCTTTTAGAAAATGTACCAATATCTTTTAATCTATACTTATATATGCAAGAAGCTGAGATGTCCATGATAGATATTCATCAGTGATCTCCCTGGGCGGCTGGGCCCTAGTTTTAATAAACATTATGTAATTTTTTTGTAGCTTGTAAAGCTTCTAAAGTCATGTGACTATCGAACTTTGGCTATTGGAGATGGTGGGAATGATGTCAGGATGATACAACAGGCTGATATTGGTGTAGGAATTAGTGGCAGAGAAGGTCTTCAAGCAGCAAGGGCTGCTGACTATAGCATTGGCAGTAAGTCTTTCTTATCAAAATTGTCCTGCATATCATCACTCATCACTATTTACTTGATGAAGTTTTTCACCTTATCTTAGTGTTGTATTAATGATAGGTTCACAAGATCTTGCTATTCTATAATAATTTGTGTCCTATGTATAAATTCATCTGTCAAATATGTGTTCAATTTACTTCTAATATGCTAAGCTGCTAGATTATAAATAGTTTACCAGTTCCTGTTTAGCAAGATTGATTGGGCAAATGCAGTGGCAAATATATCCTCTTCAACTTCTCTTCATTGTAAGTATCTGGTTGAATTGATGGGTGGAACCAAAGAAAATTTAAATTTGTAGGCCTCTGTGTGACTGTGTTTTGGGATTAGGGAAGGTTTTACTCTCCAAAATAAGTATACAACTGTAGCATTAGGATTAGGGAAGGTTTTACCTTCCAACACAAGATATTATTTTATAAATAATTAATTAGTTTCCTATAAATTAGCTAAGTGGTATTCTATCAATTGGTTTGGAAGTTAGAGATGGGTTTCTAGGAAGGTCCTTCCTCCATCCCAAAATATAAGGATTTCTGGAGTTTTAGATGGAGATTAAGAAAGTAGGTGGAATTAAATGCGGGATAGTTATGATTGGTACATATGGGTGGAGAAATTAAATAATAGATTGTTATGATTGTTTGAGCTAGGGAACTAGGTGGAGAAGTCGCTATATTCTGGGACAAATTTTTAATGCTAGAAGTTGCTATATTTTGGGACGGATGGAGTAGCTATTATATTCTTGAGGAAGAGGTCATATTATAGTACACTGGTATTGTCACACAGGAATCTACGCTACAGAAGAAACCTAATCAGTTCATTATGTACTAAGCAACAAAGTTAACAAAGTTAGTCCAGCAAGCCAAAGAGCCTCTGATACCATATCAGAGAAAAGCATTGCTGCCACTGGCACTCTGGTAGGGAGCCGAGTAGCCTATCCCCATGGTTTTTGTATTTACCCTGCCACACTGTTAATATTTACTGGATTACATTGGTATTTTATGATGAAATCATGATTGGAAAATTCGAATATACCCAAAGGAAAAAACTGACTTATTGACTGTTCTCTTTTGTTTTGCGGGGACTAATTGAATATTCTCACTCAGATAATCAAGTGCCAAGCTGTGTTGTGATGCATTTCAGGACAATACTCCCAACTGCTCTCTTAGATGGGGTAGTTATGCAAGTTATCTAATGTTGCTACCCAGTTTATGTCAGAAGTTTGTTCAAATTGAGACTAGTTACTATGAACATTCCTATCTTGAACCGGATGATATCTGTGTTTTTCATTTGTAAGATGTTAATAGTTTGTTCTAAGAGATCACACGGTGTATAAAGATTTCTTTAATAAAAAATCTTTTTTAGGTATGCACTTATCAATATTTCAGGGAGACACTCCACTTTTTTCTGCCTCTAATAACTGTCTTAAACTATTGCATATCAATGAGCCATAGTGATAAAGTTTTATAAAAATGTTAGACAAGATCCATAATCAATGCCATGATAAGAGTTTACTATTGCACATAAAGAATTCAATGTACAACACAATGTTATCTAATCGTACGATTAATCACGATTAATCGGGTTGATCGGTCCCCTGACCTTGATTAGGTCATTCTAAACGATCAGGCCGATCAGGTTTCCGATTGTCCGATTAGTCAACGATTAGGTCCGATCAATCGGGCGATCAGAAGCCCCAACGATCAGGCCAATCAGAATGTGATTGGAGTTTTGGCCCAATCTGAACAGTCTTTTATCCCTTAGAATTTTAGTTAGGCTGGCACCTTAGACAACAAAGCTCAAAGCTAAGTACCATCTAACCATCAAATAATACCTCTATTATTGCATTTTATGTTGCACACTAAATAGTATATATGGTTATTATGTTCTGGTAAATGTACTGTGCTACTGTACCGATCAGCCTCGATTAATCAGGCTGATCGATGATTAATTGGCCTGATCGGTGCCATGGTGATCAGGTCCGATTGGCCAATCATACAATATTGGTACAGCACAAGTTTGAGCATGTTATCCATAAGTTCAACTGTTGCCTGCACAAGTCTCCAACCATAGCACCTCTCAGTTATCACCTTAACTGACACCATGGGTTGGTTGGACATTACTGACTCATCAAAGCCAAAATACATAGGAAGGTTGTTTAGTGCACATGAGAATGGCATTAGCTATGAAGGAAAGCAGGATATTTATGTAGGAAAGCCTGGAAAGGGGAATACGACACCATGCATCTGAATAGATTTCCCTTTCTACAATAGCAGTGACTTGCATTTTATTTTCTTGAGATGCTTGATGTGTAAAAAGAATTGAGCTACTAAATGATTAGCAAGCCAGTAGCTCTTAAACTGCAGAAAACTACAACTATTGTGTACTGAAGTTGTGGCGACAATTCTTGTTGTATGTTGGTCATTTGGTACCTAAGAATTGATCTCTTTGAGGGAAGAGTAGTTCCTCAACTTTGTATGTGGAGCTATATGTGCTTATGTTTAGCAGTATTTTGCCTTCATTATCTGCTATTCTGATTATAGTCTGGATTGGTTCATACACTACAATTTTACTTAGAATTTTTATGGCCTGCTGATCTTTTTTTTTTTTGTGTGTTGGCAGAGTTCAGGTTTTTAAAAAGGCTGATTCTTGTCCATGGGCGATACTCATACAACCGTACAGCTTTTCTTTCTCAGTATTCTTTCTACAAGTCATTGTTAATTTGCTTTATTCAGATACTGTAAGTCATAAACTTAATTTGTGTCCTTTTTGATTTATTTGAATTCTTGTATTCGCATAGTCCATTTTATCTATAAAAGAATGTTGGATATATGCTTCTCAATGTTTTCATTCTATGCATGCAGTTTTTCTTTTCTTTCTGGTATTGCTGGAACAAGTCTATTCAACTCGGTTAGTTTGATGGCTTATAATGTCTTCTACACAAGCATTCCTGTTCTAACTACTGTCCTGGATAAGGATTTATCAGAAAAGACAGTGATGCAAAATCCAGAGATATTGCTTTACTGCCAGGCTGGAAGGTTACTTTCACTTTCTTCCATTTTCATCAACTGTTTATATAGTTTGCGGTATCAATTTCTGTGCTACATCCCTCATTCCCATCACAACTAATCAGACATCTCAAAAACTTCTCTTGTTGGGAAAAATTAATATGCTATCATGCTTTAATGTGATGTCTTTTTTCTGCTGTAACACATGGAAGCACCACTTGTTAAAAGTTCACATTGTTATATATCTATTGTCTGGAACTTGTATTTACCAGCAAATTATCTGAATCTCTTATATTCAGTTTGGGTTGCCTCAAGTAAATTCTGCCTCTTTTCCAGGCTTTTAAATCCAAGTACATTTGCTGGTTGGTTTGGTCGATCATTGTATCACGTAAGTTCATATATCTGAATGCAAACATATTAGTACAGTGTTGTGCAAATAGTATGAGACAGTGCCTTCATTTTTGGTAAAAATAAGAAAATATCTGAGTTCTATTTGCATGCTCTTCCATATCACAGCACCGCATCTTTTTTTTTTGGCTTCATTTATCGAAGTTGTAAGCTAAGAATTTTTTTTGATATATATGGTCAGTACATATTACAAAATGTGGGCCCACTATATTGGTTTGGACCACATATTTCACTAATTCATGAGCTATAGGTACCTGAGTCATTTTCAGGTGGATTGATGTTCGTGCCTTTTTCCTGGTTCATTTCAGGCAATTGTTGTTTTCCTGATTACAATTCATGCTTATGCTAATGAGAAGAGTGAGATGGAAGAGTTGTCAATGGTTGCCCTCTCAGGAAGCATTTGGTTGCAGGCTTTTGTGGTGACATTGGAGATGAAGTAGGAAAACAAGAACTTGATTCATTGTGCTTTTAGGAACTGCAATTCAGATTATACTTGTGCTTACCTGTCTTCTATCTCTCTCTCTCTCTTTTGTAGTTCTTTCACATTCATGCAATTTCTCGCAATATGGGGAAACTTCGTTGCGTTCTACATCATAAATTTCTTCATCAGCAGCATACCATCTGCTGGGATGTACACTATCATGTTCCGCCTTTGCAGACAGCCAACATACTGGGTAACACTGCTGGTAGGTTATTTATGACACTTTTGATTTGTTGTGTACATACAAACATTGATTCCTCATGACCATATTAATCAATGTTTCAGTTAATCAGTGGAGTTGGCATGGGCCCTGTATTAGCTCTGAAATATTTCAGATATACATACAGACCTAGTGGTATTAACATTCTTCAGAAGGCTGAGCGATCGCGTGGACCAATGTACACCCTGGTAAATCTGGAGTCCCAGCTGAGATCAGATATGGAGAACACGAACGTTTCCATTTCAACGACACCAGTGAAGAACAAGAACTCTGTTTATGAACCCTTACTTTCAGACTCACCTATTTCTTCCCGAAGATCTTTAGTCTCATCCTCGTTTGATATATTTCAGCCAGCACAATCCAGGACAACACCTTCTTACCCCAGAAATATAAAAGCAAATTAACTTTTCCTGGTGGTTGTAGCACAGATTTATACTCCCATTAGGATTATCAGAACAACGACGACAAAGAGTACCCCTCGTAGAAAAAGGAGGGAAAACAGTAGCATTGCAGTTGAATTAGATTTGATGTGCAAAGCCGTAAATGATTAGTTTGAATTGTTTAGAAAAGAAACAGGAAAGTGATAAGAGAAGGGTTTTGTATCACACTAATTCTTATCTACATGGTTTTACAGAGAAGGGTCTTGAATTTGCACTGTGACTTCAATTGTTTGCTAATGAAGCCATCAGTTCCACGTCACCAAGGCAACCAATAGAAAACTTGGGAGGGTTCAGAAATATCATGTCAACAGCAGCAACTCACCAACGCTATTTAAGCTTGTTTAATTCCAAAATTTTTTCTAAATAACATTACGTCAAATCTTTGGACACCTAAATAAAACAATAAATATACATGAACATTAAAACATACGGGGGAAATCGTGAGACGAATCTTTTGAGCCTAATTAATATATGATTAGCCATAAATGCTATATGCTAATGACGGATTAATTAGACTTGAAAGATTTGTCTCATGATTTTCAGGTGGAATCTAAAATTTATTTTATAATTAGACTATATTTAATACTTTAAATATAACCATACGCGTCGACGTGACCTCTCTTTCAAAATTTTTTTAACATTTACTTTTGACAAGTTGAGCACAAATGTTCTATTCCCTAGCTCTGCATCGTGGCTGAACCACTTTAGTACCAAGTCTCTAATCAGTAATCACTATATGAAAGCTTCTTCCGGTGCCTTTTACAACGTATCATCGGTATAGTATTGTTTCCAGTTCTAAGTTCTAACTTTGCATCAGAACTGTCGTAACTTTTTTCTTTGAGGACTACTGTTGTAACATATTGCTCAAGCACAATGCACATTAGCATACCGATTCCCATGTCGCGAAAGATCTATATCTCGGTGGTCACTACTACAGCCTCCTAAAAGAAACAACAAAACACAAACACTGTAATTTTCACTGATAAACCTGTCATGCACATGCGTATTTCACCAACAATCCGTACAATAATTCCAGAAAAAAACTCTGGCAATGTGCATCCAGCTAATCCACTCAAAGAAATATTCCATTATGCTCCCCTCTGTTTTTTATTTCACGCCGTTGACTTTTTGATTTACGTTCGGTCCCTTCATCTTATTCAAAAGTTTTGTCCAAATATACAAAATTATAAATCATACTTAAAATTACTTTAGTAATAAATCAAATCATGATAAAAAAGTCAATAATTATATAATTTTTTGAATAAGAAAAAGGTCAAATATAGATAAAAAGTCAACGACGTCAAACAAAAAAAATCAATCGGAGTAAGACTTTATGTTTGTCTAGATTTATCCATGTATCAATATATATGTTTTGATTGTGTCTAGATTTATTAGCAAACATATGAATCTAGATAAGCCCAGAAAGTCTTATAATATTGTTAACCCCAGATTTTGTCAAATTACCGTTATGGATTAAAATACAACTAAAAACCGAATCGGACAATAAAGGGTGGATCGGCTGGAGACAAAAGGTTGAAAGCGGCACGAAGGCAGCCGATAGAGTTCAAATCGGACATGATTTGGAGTCCTATTGGGCCCAGAACTTGAAGATAGATTCGGTATTAGTTGTGAGGCCAGATAAATTAGTTAGGCTTTATCTTAGAGTTTGTTTAGGATTTTAGATTTAATTAAAGACCGAATGTAATAGGTTAGTTAGTAATACCCATCCTTATCCGGTAGGTTAGTTAGATCCGAGGGTATAAATGTGTGTGCCCAGGTTCATTGTAAATCATCATCAGATCATCTATTCAACATCGGTGCATTGCCAATTGTCTCGACTTGCTTGGGCTCTCGGCACGAGGTTTGTCAGCTTTGTGATGTAAGTTCCAAGTTCGTCAAAACCTGTCGATCGGCTAGAACAGGACTGTCTCGGTTAAGTCCGATCTCCTGCCTAGCTGATCGGCAGGCTGAGTTCTATTATTGCTTTAATCTGTTTTAAGCTTGAAGTAGTAGTAGTATCGATCAAGTCCTTGCGAGTCCCTCTAATCGATCTACTAGCACGAATCTAGTAAACTTTATTCTGTCTCAGTTTGATCCGATTAATTTAGTTGGCCAGGTTATGCTATCAGATTGGATTGAGTGCTTGTAAGAGCTTATCGCTAGAGTTCTAGCCAGCATTATCCTAAGTAATCTGTCAGTTTGTTCGTTAAGTTCGTTGATCATTATATTTCTGTAATTATATCGTAGTAGATCGCCTACTGTCTTGGTTAGGTCTGATCTATGCGTGTTTAGTTCAATCTTTTTGCAAAAGTTTGTCCGATCGGCTGAGATTAATGAATAGGTTGGTAGACTATGCCAGGTTGATATCCTGTTATTCGTGCACTGCAATACTTTATTGATTACTTGCATGGTTATGCTCAAATCTGTACTATCTCAGTTGAGTCTGATCTTCTAGGTCTAGCATGAATATGTATGTGATTGTTTGTTATTGTCTTATGCTAGTAATTGGTATATCAATCTGGTTTACCTTAAATTCCATGTTTAGTCTCCTATCGGTTGTTGATTTTGCGTGCGATAAGCGCTAGATCGGTCTAATCAGCTGATTAATCTTAAAGCTGTCTTGGTTAAGTCCGATCTTTTAATATTAATTAGTAGACTGGTCTGTTTGGTGTTTATCCTACTATTGATTCGACCGATTGAGCATATTTACATTTATCACCATCAAATTCCTATAAAGCCGATCAACAACAAGAATAATATATTTGAGACTAGGCTCTTTGTCGGATCAACAACAAGAAAATTCAAGTCTATGTGGTACTCAGACAATACACATAACCTATAACTTGATCACATGGAAGCCCCTTAATTGCCCTCATTACTCAATGATTGTGAGTAGTCAATAAGCACAAGGAGACGAAGTATAAATTTTAAATACTTATATATAAAAACATATATATATGTCACCCTTCTTTGTCTGCTAACATATACGCTTGGAGTACTCTGACCACCTTGTTGGAATCCTCCTTTGTGTGATAGAGACGATTGGTGGTATGGTGTGATGCCAACCACATGTAGCCACCATATATAGGTCATCAGACCCTATGTTTCTTTGATCTTGTTATGATGATTGGACTTGTCGACTTGACACATGACTAGCCGAAGTAGGTTTTCAACTAGTCAGTGCCTTTGAAGCAGTATATGTTTTTTGAAGTTGAGTTGTGGAGTTGTCATTTTTAGCTTCACTTAGCTAGTATTCAATATGGATTAATAGAAAGCCTTTGGATAATTTCCATCTTACTCAATATTAGACCAGTTGTTATGTCATTTGACTTTTTCTGAAAACAAGTATATGGAACAAGTAAATAAACAACAAGCCCCTAAGCGGATGTCTAGGAATAAAATATAAATTGAAATTAAAACTATTTTTCATTCTGTAAGTACATAATGTAATTTCCCATGCTCGACTGTCTTCTCATAAACATAGTTAACCATTAGACAATCTTAGTAGGAAAGTGATGTAAAAAATACTGATATGTGACGATGTGGTATCATCAACCACGACCTTAGTGGCATTAATTGTCGCTCGAACCAAGTTATTTTTTGTGGTAAAGAAATAATCAATCTGATTGGTAGCATATATAGGTAATAGGATCACTATGACTCCCCTAACAGAACCAAATATAGTAGCATAGTTAGATCCTAATATCGGGTATTATTTGTTAGACTGTCACGACAACTAGCTTTGAAAACCAATGTCATAACTATGACTCGTCCAGGCTTTATTTTTTGTGGGGGTATTGCTATGTCTACTAGTTCTATGAAGGCCAATGGTGTGGTCAGATTTTTCTCTGCTATGTAGATAGAAGAACCCTTTCTGCGTAACCTAGTCACGTGAGGATCAGTGGTGTGATTAGAACTTCAGCCACTATATAGGTAGAAGAACCTTTCCACCTAACATGGTCTTGCAAGGACTAGCATCATAGTCAAAACTTAGGCCACTATCTAGGTATGAGAACCTTTCCACCTAGCCAGGTCTTGCAAGGACCAACAGCGTAGTCAGAACTTTGACCACTGTCCGAGTAGGAGAACCTTTCTGCCCAACCTGGTCTCATGAGGACCAATGGCATAGTGGAAACCTTGAACATTGTCTGGGTGGGAGAACCTTTCAGCTTGACCTGGTCTCATGAGGACAAATGAAGTAGTTAGAACTTCAACCATTGCCTACGTAGGAGAAAAACTTTCCACTTCAAGGATCAACGGTGTAGTCGGATCTTGACCATGTATTTTGCTACTTATGTTGGTTGTCGAATGAATGTTTCATGTGGTTAGCATGGATTGGCATTCACTTCTCTAACTAACAAGCATATTCAAAGGTTTTGGTTTCTTATTCAAGTATTTGGTCAGAAAAGTCTTTCTAATGTATTGCATGTTTTCCATGCATGCAATTTATATTCAGGCAACATTGTCATCTTCAGATGTCATAGGCAGTGCCTTCAGCCCTCCACTTGGTAAAGAGCACATCCTTCATCCTTGTTCCCCACTAGTCCTTATTCTAATGAATGAGTTGAGATAGATGATGTGACAACTGTCTCAACAACTATGTCGGATGATCAGTCCGATTGTTTTGTGAGATGTTATTTGATAGCGATGACATGGGGTGTCATCATAGTTCAAGGTAGTAGCTTAATCGTCACGACATATGACATGATCATGGCCTCATGCCTTATGTTTATGAGCAGAACGTCACTGTTGTCGATGTCTTGAGTAGTTAGGACGAGCAATATATGGACAATCTCAACAAAGGAAGTTGGATAATATTGATTTTTTTGTGACATCATCCTGGTATGGTAATTTCTTCGCAAATATCCTAGTTAGTGGGGTCAGAATGAGTATGCTAACGTGAAAGGGATAAAGGAAAATATTTTTATACCCCAATTCCTTATTATTGGCTTGTATAGCATCAAACACAAGTGATTGTACAATATATATATATATCATATATAACACAAAATTGAGCCTAAGTTCATATTTCCATAGGGTTTCACCTAGAGTTTAATTTGCGAGGTGTCTTCTTTGCAGTAGCTCTTTCTAACAAAGCCTTAAGATGAATGGCAAGCCGCTTCCTCTTTATTTTTCAAACCGGAAAATTTAATAGTTGAACAAACATCTATTCTCACAAATTAAGTGAATTCATGATATATTCACATGCAAGTTAGAAAATTATTGTGGCTAAGTGTGGCGAGTGGACATAGGATGCTACTATGTTTGGATGCAGACTTCCTCAGTTATCATTTACTTAGGAGGATGGCATTTTTGTCCCCTTTATTCACACTAATTCTTACGTGAAGTGGTGAATTTTGGAGACAAATTACGAACGAATTTCATATGGTTTTGGCCAAAAAATAATTCAAAAATAGGTGTCATGTATGTTACCAGGAGATAATACTCAGCAATCGAATAAAGGAAACATAAATTTAGCCTCTCCAACATTCTGGCATGCACACACACGACACATCGAAGAAGACAAGGCCCGAGAACGAATTGGTGCCACTTAGTTGATGGCCGTTGTCACACCCGGAGTTTTATCCTAAGCCTAAATTCATAAAACAAATCCGTAAACAACAATTGACTTAATTAACTCAGGAAAAATCCTCTAAAGAATTAATATAATTAAATCGTGGTTCCAAATCGATTAACAGGATTTAAATTCAAATTACAGAGTATAAAATTTTGCCCAAAAATTAATTTAAAACTCGGTAAAAGTGGGGCTTTCCTTTTTCCCTCCTATTCTTTCTTTTTCCCTTAATCCTCGAATTGGGCCGAAGTCCAATTTGCCTCCCTTCTTTTCCTTCTTTCTCCTCTTTTCTTTTTTCCCCTCCTTCCCGGGCTGGCCCAGCCGAGCCGGCCCATCTCCCCGCTCGGCCAGCCCAGCCGATCTAGCCGGCCGCTCCTCTCCGCGCGCGCGCCATCCTCCCTCCGCTTGGGCCGTCGGCCCAGCTCGCCCGCGCTCGCGCCCGCACCGCACCAAGTCCGTATCGCCTCCCCTCCGTGCCGGCCGAGTCTGAGCCGCCGCCGAGTTCGCCGCGCCGCTGCCGAGTCCCCGCCGTGCCCGACTCGGTCTCCAACCGCCTTCCCGCCCTAGCCGGCGCCTCCTCCCCTATAAAACCCCCTCACACGACCGCTGCCGCCGTCCTTTCCCTATCCGCCCGAACCGCCGCCGTGCCCTCCTTTGCCACCCTCGCCGCCAGCTGTCACCCCGTGTCCCACCGTCTCGCCGACTTGCCACCACCGTCCCCGTCGCCGGTGAGCCGTCGCCGCTTTCCCTCTCCCTCCTTTTCCTCTCCGGGGCCGTTGCCGAGGTCGTCATCGCCGCCGCTCCTAGCGTCACTGTCGGCTCCCGCTTCGCCGTTCGCTGCCGCCCGCCGGTTCGCGCCGCTCATCGTCGGTTGCCGCCCTGTGCCCGAGCACCGCCGCTTTCCTCTGCTTGGACAAAGCCGTCACCCCCCTCCTCTCTATTCTGTGTCACCGGCCGGTGGGGCCCGCCTGCCAGCCAATCCTACCCCCTCTCTCCCTGTCATGCGGGCCCAGCCGCCAGTCGCCGGCCCCTCTCTCCTTCCCGCGGGGCCCACCTATCAGCCGCCGCCTCCCCTCTCTCCCACCGACAGGTGGCCCCCACCTGTCGGCGCCACCTCTCTCCTCCGCTGGCGTCAGCAAGCCCTATTAATTGCGCAATAATTGATTTAGGATTTTTTCTGTTTAGCTAACAACCCAGAAAACTTCTAAAATTCATAGCTAATTCATCTAGTCTCCGTTTAGGCCCATTCAAATTTCATTAAATTCATAAAATTATCAAGAATCCATTAAAAATACTTTCTTTTACTATTTCAGTATAGTTTGTGCCTGTTTTATTTATTTTTGTGCTTTGTCGCTTAGATTCGGACCCCGCCGCAGCGCCGGTTTACTTCGAGATTGTTGCCGAAGAACCCCAAGGACCAGAGCAAAGCAAGTGGCACTCATCTTTGATCATATTGAACCTATTATTGCAAATTTCTTGATTTATTTATTCAAATATGCATTGTTTTAATTAAAGTATTTACTGTATTTATTTTCCGGGTAATCCTTATTATTATGCCGTTGTTCATCCAACTTTATTCATGCTAGACCAGGGGTAACTGTATTAGTGTTAGGCCTAGGTTAAAGCTTAGCCGTGCTTAGATCAAGTAGCCCATGGGATCACTTATTAATCATTATTAGCTATGAATAGCTGTAATAATGAACCATTACCCTGTTCGGGTTAATGCCAACTAAAATATTGCTAATGGTGGGCCGTGGGTGCATGGTTTTGAGAGTCGCACCCATGGTAAGTAAGGACCGGTTCGCAGGAAACCCTGGAAAGTTATTTTCGTGCTAACCACAAGCCAGAATGGGCAACGGTGAGATTTGGAGCGTAATTGCGAACTATTCGACGTACCCAGGCAAGGGTGAGCGTGATTGAGGATGGATGGGAGTCCTGGTGTAACGATGGCCTATGCTGCTTCCGGATTCACCTAGGCACAAAATGGGGCTGCCCGACTTGGTTTAAAGAAGGGGGCGAATCCTGAAGTGTGGTGCGATTGAATAGGGATGGTTATGCGACGGGTCCTATCATAGTTCCCTTTCCGGTATGCCATGGTGGTATGTTAGCGCACGTTCAAGTGTAGTGGGACTATGTCTTGGGGTACAGTAGTACACCTCTGATCAGAGTATAATCTATTCGAATAGCCGTGCTCACGGTTAAGGGCGAGCTGCCAGCTTCACTGTGATTAGTCGAACCTTTAATGACTTGTGTAAATTGGCTTTTACTTGGGACTACTGCAACGTGGTGTAACGTTGAGTAATGGTTGGGTCTGTCGCAACGTGGTGTAACGTTGGACAGTGTTGTGGTATTTTACAACTGTTATTTACTTATTCTTTAATTTATTTGATTACCTTTGTTCAATTTAATCTCTGTTATTTATTTAACTGCTTCTTTATTGCAACTAATCCTAGCCTGTCCTTGATGACCCTTATGCATCATTTATTACCTCTTTTTCTTGCTGCTTATTGAGTACGGTGGTTTGTACTCAGGCTTGCTCAATTTCCCCCTCTAGAGCTAGAAGTTGAGTCCGATGGAGGTGACTCTCAGGAGTGAGCTGGTCTGCCGTCGAAGTTTGCCTGTGGACTGGAGCCGTACCCGCTGGAGCTAGTCTACCCTACCTTTCCCCTGCATTTTCATTAGAATAAGTTTTATTTTCAGTTGTTTCTAAAAACGATGGTTATGTAATTAACATTGTCTATTTGTGTACCCTGGCTTGTCCTGAATAGGGATTTTAAAACAAAATTAAGTTCAGAAATTCATGTGAGGAATTTCTGGGCATAACAAGTTGGTATCAGAGCCACCTTTGACCGTAGGATCAGCCCAATGGAAACCCTAAGAGCCCGCTGCTTTTCATGTTTGTGCATAGTTTGTGAAAGTTATTTAAAAGCTAAATCTCTTTGGTTGAAAAGCATGAGTAAAATAGTTTATGGGTAAAACTTTATTTACTTTGTTTTTTTATGATTTATTTATCTTGTAACAAAACTTTGCATCCATTGATTGTAAATTCTTGTTGTTCTTTCGATGATCAACCACCCCTTGTTTCACCGTGGACATGTAATGGATGGGTTCGTGGCCGAGTTGGCAAGGGTGTCCTTCACGGTAGGATACCCCTATGAACCGGAGTACACCACAATCCACCCTCTCGAAGGCGAGTTCCCTCACCGCGTCATACTGGAGCTACACGGAATCCCCGGTTACCTTCCTAACATGGAAGCAGAAGAAGCCGGAGGCTCGCATGAGCATGCCTGCCAGGAAGCTGCCTACAGTCTGATGACAACGCTCAGGGCCAGACACGACCTGACGTTCCGTCATTCGGCATACCGTTATCACCCTGGTTGTGGACCCAATTCCATGGTCAGTAGGTTTCGGTCTGCCCGGAGTGAGCAAGACCCTACCTTCGTAGGATGTGCACGGTGTTGCAAGGCCTTGACTGGATGCATCACGACCTCCATGAAGCGTCCAAGGCCCTGAACGATGCCAAGCTCATGCAGATCGTCCGTCTGTTGGATGAGATCGATCGCCTAAAGAAGGAAAATGCCAAACTCAAGGGACTTCCAGAGCCCGGTGGTGTGTGGCTTCGTCTCACAGAAAGGAAGCGAACCCGCGGGCCACCAAGAGTTCAGTCCTACCCCGGTGCCCCGGATGAACCAAGACCGCTGATGCAGATGATACCAACGTCTCCGACCCCGGTCCCTGAGGACGGCGTCTCCCTCTTCAACACTGCAAGAAACCGCAACGGCACCGTCACAGTCTCTAGCAGCAGTGAGTCCGCCTCTGGTGAAGACGAAGACGGTCTCAACAACTCTAGGAGCCGTTCCGAAGACGAGGAAGAAGACCCGTCTCCAGCCATCGACCGTCGCTCTCCTTCCGCGCACTAGATGTCGCCTTAGTTTTGTTCTTTAGTCGTTGTGTGTTAGATTTGGTGTGTTAGGTTTGCTTCGCTTGGGGCTAGTGGTGAACCATAGCAGTACTGGGGTTATGGTTGTACCGCCAGGAGTTGTGTGGTTTTTAAGCGTATTTCTTAAGCAAGACAATTACAGTTCATTAATTAAATAAAGCCCCTGTTACTTAGTCGTTTCTTTTTCTTCTTTCTCTTTCTGTTCCCCCCGCTCCTGCAGATGGTGAACACCCGCAACGGCAACCGCGACACCGACAACTCCAGCACCGAAAGACCTCACCCACCTCCTCCACCAGAGAACCCATCACTCGCTCAGATCCTCGCCAGTCAGACACAGATGCTCACTCTCATGATGCAGCAGATGCAGCAACAACAACAACAGCACCAACAGGTGCTACAACAGCTTGTGAACCAGCACCAGAACAACCAACAGCAGCATGGACCACCCCCTGTGCAGTCAAAGTTGCCTGAGTTCCTCCGCGTTCGTCCCTCAACCTTCTCAAGCACCACCAACCCCATGGAGGCAAATGATTGGCTCCATGCCATTGAGAAGAAGCTCAACCTACTGCAGTGCACTGATCAGGAGAAGGTCTCCTTCGCTACACATCAACTGATGGGTCCCGCCTCTGCCTGGTGGGATAACTTCCTGGTTACTCGCACTGCTACCACGGAAGTGACTTGGGTGGAGTTCTGTCTCAACTTCCGCAAAGCTCACATCCCTGACGGAATAGTCACACAGAAGAAGCGTGTGTTCCGCGGTTTGCAACAAGGTACCAAGATGGTGACAAAGTACCTGCATGAATTCAATCGCCTAGCGCGATATGCCCCCGAGGACGTCCGCACTGATGCTGAAAGACAGGAGAAGTTCCTCTGAGGTTTGGAGGATGAGTTAAAGAAGCAGTTGCTTTCAGGCGACTACGTCAATTTTGAGAAGCTGGTCGACAAGGCCATCCGTCAGGAGGACCAGCATCTCCAGATGGACAGAAAGAGGAAAGCCTCTCAATTTAGGTCCAACCAGCCGCACCCGCAGAAGCCCCGGTTCCACACCGGCCCTCACCCTCCAAGTCAGCAGCATGGGCAATCGACCTTTATTGTCCACCAACACCCTCCCTTCAACCTGAACAATTTCAGCAACAGTGGCTCGTCCCAGCGCGCGCCCGCTCCACATGCTCTCCCAGCACCAGCTCCCCGACAGCAGAATGCACCTCCACCGACAGCTCAGCCTCCTCCAGCCAGGAAGGATACAGGTGCTAAACTCGGGGTGTGCTACAACTGTGGTGACCCAGGCCATTTCACCGACAAGTGCCCAAAGTCGAAGCGCAGCGGGGCAGAGGTTTGTGCAAGCTCGAGTCAACCACGTCACTGCAGAAGAAGCACAGACCGCGCCAGAAGTAATACTGGGTACATTCTCTATCAACTTCGTAACTGCTACATTACTTTTTGATTCTGGTGCTACACATTCCTTTGTTTGAAAGAAATTTGTGGGATTGCATGGGTTAAGAAAGGAAGAACTTAAAAACCCAATGCAGGTTAGTACCCCAGAAAATAGCTTGACCTCGGTCAGCGATAGTCCAAACGTGCCCATAGAAATTGAAAGAGCACAGTTTCTAGCCAATCTTATCCTTCTTGAGTCTAAAGACCTAGATGTCATTTTAGGATTGGACTGGCTTACCAAACACCAGGGAGTGATTGATTGTGCCAAGTGCACCATCACCTTGGTCAGTGTGGAAGGTGAAGTCGTGACTTATCAGTCACCATAGTCTGTAAAGATCGGGACAAGTCTGAACCAAATGGAAGTGGAAGAGCAACCAGCAGAAGCAGTTAAAGATCCGAAGAAGTTAGAAGACATACTAGTGGTTTGTGAGTATCCGAAGGTTTTTCAAGATGATCTCACGACGGTGCCACCTAAAAGAGAGATCGAGTTCCGTATTGACTTGATACCTGGAACTGCACCAATATATAAGAGACCCTACAGAATGGCAGCCAATGAGATGGCAGAAGTGAAGAAGCAAGTGAATGAACAGCTTCAGAAAGGTTACATCCGACCGAGTACCTCGCCTTGGGGTGCACTGGTTATCTTTGTTGAGAAGAAGGACAAAACTAAGAGAATGTGTGTAGACTACCGTGCTTTGAACGATGTCACCATCAAGAATAAGTATCCCTTGCCAAGGATCGATGATCTGTTTGACCAGTTGAAGGGGGCCAAAGTCTTCTCCAAGATCGATTTGAGATCAGGGTATCACCAGTTGAGAATTTGAGAAGAAGATATTCCCAAGACGGCATTTACTACTCGCTACGGCCTGTATAAATGTACAGTAATGTCGTTTGGACTTACTAATGCCCCAGCATTCTTAATGAATCTCATGAATAAGGTGTTCATGAAATACTTGGATAAGTTTGTGGTTGTCTTCATCGACGACATTCTTATCTACTCCAAGTCAGAAGAAGAGCACGAACAACATTTGAGGATTGTGCTAGGGAAGCTAAGAGAGCATCAGTTGTATGCCAAGTTCAGTAAGTGTGATTTCTTGCTTCGTGAAGTGAAGTTCCTAGGTCATGTGATCAATGCTCAAGGAGTAGCAGTGGACCCTAGTAATGTGGAGTCAGTAACAAAGTGGACCCCACCAAAGACGGTCTCACAAATCAGAAGTTTCTTAGGACATGCGGGGTATTACCGTCGGTTCGTTGAGAATTTCTCAAAGATAGCCAAGCCAATGACGCAGCTGTTGAAAAAGAAAGAGAAGTTCAAGTGGTCTGCCGAGTGCACCAAGAGTTTTGAGGAACTTAAGCAGAGATTGGTGTCAGCCCCAGTGCTGATTTTGCCAGATCAGGCGAAAGACTTTTAGGTTTACTGCGATGCATCCAGGTTAGGGCTTGGGTGTGTGCTGATGCAAGAAGGAAAGGTGGTTGCTTATGCCTCTCGTCGGTTGAGACCGCATGAGGGTAACTACCCGACTCATGATTTGGAACTAGTAGCCGTAGGGCATGCCCTAAAAATCTGGCGACACTACTTAATCGGTAACAAGTGTGAAGTGTATACGGACCATAAGAGCTTAAAGTATATCTTTACACAGCCGGATTTGAACCTCCGCCAGCGAAGATGGTTGGAATTGATCAAGGATTATGATTTAAGTATCCATTATCACCCGGGTAAAGCAAATGTAGTTGCAGACGCTTTAAGCTGGAAGAGTTACTGCAATGCTGCGGTATCAATGGAAGTTTGTGAGCAGTTACAACAGGAGTTTGAACGACTAAATTTGGGTTTAGTCGAAGAGGGTTTTGTGGCAGCCCTAGAGGCGCAACCAACATTGATAGATCAAGTTCGCCAATCCCAAGCAAATGATCCAGAAATAGCCGAACTAAAGAAAAATATGCGAGTTGGTAAAGCTCGAGATTTTTCAGAAGATGAACATGGAACAATCTGGATGGGAAGAAGGTTGTGTGTGTCTGATAACAAGGAGCTAAAGGAGTTGATACTTCAAGAAGCTCATCAAACCTAGTATTCTATTCACCCCGGGAGTACAAAGATGTACCAAGACCTAAAGGAAAAGTTTTGGTGGGTTAGTATGAAGAGAGAAGTTGCAGAATATGTCGCTTTGTGTGATGTCTGTCAACGAGTCAAAGCAGAACACCAAAGGCCAGCAGGATTGTTACAACCTCTTCAGATTCCAGAATGGAAATGGGAAGAAATCAGGATGGATTTCATCACCGGTTTACAAAGGACCTTTGCCGGTCATGACTCGATTTGGGTAATCGTGGATCGTTTGATGAAGGTCGCCCATTTTATACCAGTTCACACCACCTATTCAAGGAAGAGACTAGCCGAGATTTACTTGGCTAGGATCATGTGTCTACATGGAGTGCCTAAAAAGATCGTTTCTGACCGAGGAAGTCAGCTTACCTCAAAGTTTTGGCAGAAGTTGCAGGAAGAATTGGGAACCCGATTAAATTTCAGCACAGCTTATCATCCGCAGATAGATGGTCAGACGGAAAGGGTAAACCAGATTCCTGAAGACATGCTCAGAGCGTGTGCTCTCGACTTTGATGGAACTTGGGATAAGAATTTGATGTATGCAGAGTTCTCATTCAACAGCACTTACCAAGCCAGCTTGCAGATGGCACCGTTTGAAGCTTTGTATGGTCGGAAGTGTCGTACACCCCTCTTCTAGGATCAAACAGGAGAGCGTCATGTTTTCGGAACTGAGGTTTTGAGTCAAGCGGAAGAAAAAGTCAGAACCATCCGTGAAAGGTTGAAAACAGCCCAAACCAGGCAGAAGAGTTATGCAGATAACCGCCGAAGGGACTTGGCCTTCGAAGCAGGAGACTACGTGTACCTCCGCGTCACACCTTTGCGAGGAGTACACCGGTTTCAGATTAAGGGAAAGTTGGCACCACGGTTCGTGGGACCATACCGAATAGTGGAACGCAGGGGAGAAGTTGCGTATCAGTTAGAACTCCCTGCTAACATGGCCGAAATCCATGACGTGTTCCATATGTCGCAGCTCAAAAAGTGTCTGCGTGTGCCTGAAGAACAGACCAACTCCGAGCACATCGACTTGCAAGAGGATCTGACCTGTGTGGAGAGGCCAGCACGGATTCTGGAAACCAGTGAAAGGAAGACTTGAAACCGTGTGGTCAGATTCTGCAGAGTTCAGTGGAGTCATCACTCAGAGGAAGAAGCGACATGGGAAAGAGAAGATGAGCTCAAGGCCGCCCATCCGCACCTCTTTCGCCAGCACCTCCGAATAACACCCGGAGTTTTATCCCAAGCCTAAATTCATAATAGAAATTCGTAAACAACAATTGACTTAATTAACTCAGAAAAAATCCTTCTAAAGAATCAATTAACAGGATTTAAACTCAAATTACAGAGTATAAAATTTTGCCCAAAAATTAATTTAAAACTCAGCAAAAGTGGGGTTTTGCTTTTTCCCTCCTTTTTCTTTCTTTTTCCCTTCCTCCTCGAATTGGGCCGAAGTCCAATTTGCCTCCCTTCTTTTCCTTCTTTCTCCTCTTTTCGTTTTTCCCCACCTTCCCGGGCTGGCCCAGCCGAGCTGGCCCATCTCCCCGCTCGGCCAGCCCAGCCAAGCCGGCCGCACCGCTCCGCGCTCGCGCGCCCTCCTCCCCCTGCTTGGGCCGTTGGCCCAGCTTGCCCGCACTCGCGCCCGCGCCGCGCCAAGTCTGCATCGCCTCCCCTCTGCGCCGACCGAGTCTGAGCCACCACCGAGTTCGCCGTGCTGCCGCAACGGTCGCCCCCAACGGCCACCGCCGAGTCCCCGCCGTGCCAGACTCGGTCTCCAACCGCCTTCCCGCCTTAGCCGGCGCCTCCTCCCCTATAAAACCCCCTCGCATGAGTGCTGCCGCCGCCCTTTCCCTGTTCGCCTGAACCGCCGCCGCGCCCTCCTCCTCCGCCGCCGTAGTCGATCTCGTCGCCCGCACCTCGCCACCCTCGCCGCCGGTCGTCACCCCGTGTCCCGCCATCACGCCGACTTGCCGCCGCCGTCCCCGTCACCGGTGAGCCGTCGCCGCTTTCCCTCTCCCTCCTTTTCCTCTCCGGGGGTCGTCGCTGAGGTCGTCGTCGCCGCCGCTTCGAGCGTCGCCGCCCGTCGAGTCGTCGCTGTTCGCCGCCGCCCGCTGGTTCGCGCCGCTTGTCACCGGTCGCCGTGCCGTGGCCGAGCGTCGCCGCCTTCCTCCGCCCGGCCAAAGCCGTCTCCCCCTCCTCTCTGTTCTGTGTCACCGGCCGGTGGGGCCCGCCTACCAGCCGATCCCACCCCCCCTCTCTCTCCCTGTCTTGCGGGCCCAGCCGCCAGCCGCCAGTCGCCAGCCCCTCTCTCCTTCCCGCGGGGCCCGCCTGTCAGCCGCCTATCCGCACCCCTCTCCCTTTCCTCTCTCCCCTCCGTGACCCACTTGTCAGCCGCCGCCTCCCCTCTCTCCCACCGACAGGTGGCCCCACCTATCGGCGCCACCTCTCTCCTCCGCTGACGTCAGCAAGCCCTATTAATTGTGCAATAATTGATTTAGGACTTTTTCTATTTAGCTAAAAACCCAGAAAACTTCTAAAATTCATATCTAATTCATCTAGTCTCCGTTTAGACCCATTCAAATTTCATTAAATTCATAAAATTTTCAAGAATCCATTAAAAATACTTTCTTTTACTGTTTTAGTATAGTTTGTGTCTGTTTTATTTATTTTTGTGCTTTGTCGCTTAGATTCGGACCCCGCCGAAGCGCCGGTTTACTTCGAGATCGTTGCCGAAGTACCCCAAGGACCAGAGCAAGGCAAATGGCACTCATCTTTGATCATATTGAATCTATTATTGCAAATTCCTCGCTTTATTTATTCAAATATGCATTGTTTTAATTAAATTATTTACTATATTTATTTTCCGGGTAATCCTTATTATTATGCCGTTGTTCATCCAACTTTATTCATGCTAGACCAGGGGTAACTGGATTAGTGTTAGGCCTAGGTTAAAGCTTAGCCGTGCTTAGATCAAGTAGTGCATGGGATCACTTATTAATCATTATTAGCACTGAATAGCTGTAATAATGAATCATTACCCGGTTCGGGTTAATGCCAACTAAAATATTGCTAATGGTGGGCCGTGGGTGCATGATTTTGAGAGTTGCACCCATGGTAAGTAAGGACCGGTTCGCAGGAAACCCTGGAAGTTATTTCCGTGCTAAGCACAGGCCAGAATGGGCAACGGTGGGATTTGGAGCGTAATTGCGAACTATTCGACATACCCAGGCAAGGGTGAGCGTGATGGAGTATGGATGGGAGTTGTGGTGTAACTATGGCCTATCCTGCTTCTGGATTCACCTAGGCACAAGAGGGGGCTGCCCGACTTGGTTTAAAGAAGGGGGAGAAACCTGAAGTGTGGTGCGATTGAATATGGAGGGTTATGCGACGGGTCCTATCATAGTTCTCTTTCCGGTATGCCATGGTGGTATGTCGGCGCACGTTTAAGTGTAGTGGGACTATGTCTTGTGGGTACAGTAGTACACCTCTGATCAGAGTATAATCTATTCGAATAGCCATGCCCACGGTTAAGGGCGAGCTGCCAGCTTCACTGTGATTAGTTGAACCTTTAATTACTTGTGTTAACTAGCTTTCACTTGGGACTACTACAACGTGGTGTAACGTTGAGTAGTGGTTGGGCCTGTCGCAACGTGGTGTAACGTTGGACAGTGTTGTGGTATTTTACAACTGTTATTTACTTATTCTTTAATTTATTTGATTATCTTTGTTCAATTTAATCTCTGTTATTTATTTAACGGCTGCTTCATTGCAACTAATCCTAGCCTGTCCTTGATGACCCTTATGCATCATTTATTACCCTCTTTTCCGTGCTGCTTGTTGAGTACGGTGGTTTGTACTCAGCCTTGCTCAATTTCCCCCTCCAGAGCTAGAAGTTGAGTTCGATGGAGGTGACTCTCAGGAGTGAGCTGGTTTGCCGTCGAAGTTTGCTTGTGGACTGGAGCCGTACCCACTGGAGGTAGTCTACCCTACCTTTCCGCTGCATTTTCGTTAGAATAAGTGTTATTTTCAGTTGTTTCTAAGAACGATGGATATGTAATCAATATTGTCTATTTGTGTACCCTGGCTGGTCCTGGACAGGGATTTTAATACACAATTAAGTTCAGAAATTCGTGTGAGGAATTTCTGGGCGTGACAGCCATCACCTTCAACGAGCCGGTCAACACATTCTCAACCATGCACGGTGCGCTCATCCCCACCACCACCACCCTTGGGACCCCCTCCCAGTGCCCCTACCCCTGTCAGCATGCTTCATTCTATAGTTCTTGAGCACCACAGCCCGTAGTGTTGCCTCGTCGAGCCCATTACTTAACCAAGGACCCAAATTTCCCCACTCCCAAATAACTAAATCCAAGGATGCGCACTTGGCAAGGTAGGCTAATAGGGGCAACATTGCTGGCACAAGCTGGCAGTGGGCAGAGCAGGTGGTAGATCGATGGGGAGCAATGACTCGGTGATGATGGCTTGGCGAGTCAATCTGTGGGTCCTGCGGTTGGTGCTAGAGAGAAGCAGGTCGCCAGTAGGGACAATGTTGGTGAAACGGGACCTGTGGTCCCCCTTCCCCTGGAAGGAGCCATGCTGGGGCCCACTAGGTATGTGTGTAAGTGGTTGGGACATGAACCGAATGGATCCAAAACCCCGACATTTGTCCCTTCTTCAACATATTCCGAGGAGGAATACATAGAGACCCATGAAATCTATGTATGCAGAGTAGCGTGGTGCGCCCTTGACCTAGGGTTTCGGTGCCTCCTTGGGCCTCATATTGCCTGATAAGGAGAAGGCGCTGGGGCTTACAAGATGTATGTCTTCCAGGTGTCCAAGAAGGTGTGCCCCGAATTGGTATCTCCTCCAAGGCCATGTTTGAACTCCTTTACCACAAGTGGGTTCATCCAAACATCATTGACATCACTTCCAAGGTCATGGCCATCATGAACTCGAAGGATAAACCCCTGAAAAGAGTTGGTAAGCGTTGGCCCCCAAGGTGACTATGGGAAGTAGGTCCCCAAGGCCTGGAGCAGACCGAGGCCCCCGGGCCCGGGCCCCCCTCCGAGCCTTCAAGCCACACCGGGTGGGAAGATCATTGAGACTTATAGGATTTACATCTTCAAAGTGATGAGGTAGATACACCCTGACATCCATGGTACCCACGTTGGGAACGTCGATGCAGGGGTCAAGCGCATTCGCATGCACTAGAGGTATGGTAGCTTGTGCTGGTACTTGCATTGCCATGTCTATTTTCTAGGAGAAGGACGGTGTGACATGTCTATAGTAGCTAGCAACCCAATGTCCTGTCGCCAGTCGCTTAAGGAGGTGGACAAGACCTACCGATAGGACAGGAATTCCCTAGATAGGTGTTAGCTATCTTTCCAGCTTACCTGTCACAGGTCCCTGCTCTAGTGCAAGCACCTAGGTATCTGTTAACACCAAAATTTGATAAATTTTCTTATTGGATTCGGATAAGAAAATGTGCAATCGCCGATAGAGATTTTATCCGGAAGAGTTCGAATTGAACAGGGAATCGTGAAGACCAAGACTTGGCGGCATAAATTTATCTATTAGAGTTAGTTAGAATTTATCTCTAAGAGAGTTAGAGTCCGATCGGGACTTGTTTGTTTCCTTTTATCTATTAGAAAACGTGTGTCGTGTTAGAGATAGAGTTTGTTATTTCTTTTTATCTATTAGGAGTCGTGTCTGACATGGACTAGAATCCACCCGAGGGTATAAATATGTGTGTCCGGGGTCATTGTAAATCATCTACATCAATTAATAGATCAATTACTCTCGGCGCATCGCCACCCTCTTCTGAGGTTTCAACTCCGGTGGAACTTGGCACCTGACGCGGGGCTGCATCGCTTCGATCTCCGGTGGAGGGATAAGTCTTACGTTCCGCCGGGCCACGGTAATCGTATCGGCTAGATTAGGACTATCTAGGTTCGATCCGATCTTCTAATTTGTTTGTGCGATTGCTAGTTATCTTATCAGTTTTAGCTTAGATCACTTTCGTGTTTTGAGTTGATCTGGTCGACCACTTTGGGCGATTTACATTGGTTTGATATCTACTATTTGACATATTCAATCTAGTATTGTCTCGGTTAGGTCCAATCTGATTGCATTTGTCAGATGATTTATATCAGATTGATGTATCTTGTTCATAGTTTTATCGAGTACCAGCCGATAAGTTACTGGTCATCGGCTTGATAGCAACCTAGATCTGTTTAGTACCTATCCTGACATTGCTAGGCGTAATCTTGAACTGTCTCGGTTGGGTCCAATCTTCTATGATTATTCTTAGCAATTTGGGCTAGACATTTTATAGATCTTGGTTGTTTGTCTGCTGTCTATAGCCGATGATCTTTGCCGATCCACGTGTTCATTATATTTACATCAATAGAGTAGCCGATTGCCTTACCACATTATCTTTATACCAATCGGCTTGATTTAGTTAGATCGGTAGTTATTTATGTTGCATTGGCTTATGATAATTACACGCAAATTGGGTTTAGCCGATCGTAACACATGATTGATTGTTTATTTCAAGTAATTCGTCGGTTTATTTATTAGCCTTATTGATCTTCATGTTTCCTATAATTATACCGTGCTCGACTACATACTGTCTTGGTTAAGTCCGATCTATGTATGTTTGGTTCGATCTAGTTATAGAGGCTCATCCGATCGACCAAGATTAAGAAGTAACTTAGTGGATTACGTTGGTCTAATATTTAATTCAAATCTATTTCTATTCGAGTTTCTAGCCGATCCATGCTTTTTACAGCCGATTGCTCAGCTTATCGGCTAACCGTTGCAGCATCAACATCCGATCGGCTGGATTATTAGTTACCTATCGGCTCGATAGCCAATCGGGTTGTTTTATTCTTCATATGGTCAGTTGTAGAATCAAACTGATTGGCACGTACGTACATTCTAAGATTTAGGTCCTGCACGGAAGCTGTCTAAGATTGACTTTCAGGCCTTCGTGTGTGACACATCATCGGATCATATTTTGACGTCAACAGTATCGTGTGCTGGCAAGACGGTGGTAGTCCCAAATGTTATTTTCTCCCAGATAGGAGAATGAACCAGACTATCTTCGCTTAGTTGTAGGGTTAGCATTGTAAGCCCCTTGGGGCTATAGGTGGGGAGGTTAACTCCATAGGTGGGGGGCAAGATAAAACAAGGACCGTAAGAGCATTCACTGTAACCACAATCTTTTGATAGTTGAAAAATAATAGTAGGGTATTACACCTCTTAGTGGCCTAAACCAGTATAATCCCTTTGTGCATTCTCTTGGCCAGGGAGGACATCGAAGTTCAATCTTCCAATCTTCCATTGTCCTACAACTTACTTTCGGAGTTTTCTCCAAGCTAATCCTTAGGATTATCCAAGGGATATTACCTCGAGTAGCACTCAACTAGGTGTGCCGGCTGTGGAGGAAGCAGACTAGCACTCAATCACCCCTAGTCCCACTCGCTCCCGGCCGAACCTCAGATGGGGGGCTCAAGCTTCCTGGCTGCAGGAGTATGCTCAACCGCACGTGGTCTCACTCGCTTCCCAGCCGAACCTCAAATGGGGGGCTCAAGCTTCCTGGCTGCAGGAGTCTGCTTCCTCCACATACACGGAGCGATGGGGGTGCTGGAGGTGGCACGTGGCCAGTAACGCGTTGACCTAGGCCACGTTCGATATGCTATGGATAGCATGAAAAACGTAAGAATAAATTAATATATAATTAATTAATTATTAATTATTAAAAATATAAAATATATTAATATGAGTTTTTAAAAACAACTTTCTTATAAATTTTTTCTGTAAAATATACACCGTTTAGCAGTTCGGGAAGCGTGCGCGTAAAAAGCGAGCAGAGATAAGTTGGGACGGCGAACGCAGCCCTACTCGTCGATGGCGATGGCCGTTGACAGCTACTTAGTTGGTAGCAACTCCTTCTCTGGCCTCATCGAAGGAGACTTCTCTAGCGTGTGGTGCGTGTGTATGCCAGACTGTCGGTGAGGTTAAATTCGGCTTTCGTTTATTTGATTACTGAGTACTGACTCCTGGTAATACCTAAGACCTTTTTTGAATGAATTTTGGCAAAAACTATATGAAATTCGCTCGTAATTCATCTCCAAAATTCACCACCCTGCGGATGTTAAAACTCCGCATGAGTAGCATCCTCCTGAGTAAATGGTAACCGATGAAATCTTCATGCAAAAATAGCAGCATCCTATGTCCACTCGCCACAGTTAGTCACCGTAATTTCCTAATTGCATGCGAATGCACGGTGGATTCAGTTAATTTCTGAGAATAGAAGTTTGATCGACTACTAAATTTTCTGGTCTGAAAAATAAAGGGAAAGAAGGGGCATGCCATTGATCTTAATGCTTTTTTGGAAAGAGTTGCTGCAAGAAAGACAACTCAGAATCAAATCAAGGCGAAACCCTATGAAACTATGGACTTAGGCCATATATACATTGTACAATCACTAATGTTTGACGTTATACAGGCTAACTGTTATGATTTTGGGTATAAAAGTATCTTTCTTCATCTCTTTCACATTTCGAAGACCCAAATTCTGAATTGTACGCCCACCACTAACTGTAAAGTGTGCATCCATGCATGGCTTGACAACCTACTGGTCAGGTACCCCCAAAGTTTTCCGCATTATGGTGGTCTTGTTTAGGCCAAACACTTAAATTAGTAGATTAACTAGAACAATACCCATGCTCCGTAACAGGGATAAATAGAATCAATCATGTAAAATTCTATTAAAATACCTAGCATATATATATGTGTCATGTGTACATAATTTAATATACAAATACGGTCTAGGAATAATCCGTATATAAATTAGTACATTGTTTTTCAAGTCTAGGGTTTGGGAGGTAATTTTTTTTCTGAAATTGGGATTTTTGCAAATTGGGAAATTTTTCTACGACAACCATGGATGAAACGTGTGGAAGGACAAATGAAAGAAAATATATCTACAAAATTGTTGTGTTTATATAATTTATAGTAGCAGTATTCTGAGTTAGAGTCTTACACAAAAAAATTGTTTATGCAGGAACACACACAAAGAAAAATTCAGTGTTGTGTTGCAACCAACGATAGTCTAGCTGGTCTTTAGCATTTTTAATAATAATAATAATACATTTTGCGGAAGAACATTACAGGACCAAATAGCATGCAGGGAAAGACAAACAATGACGACAATAGTTTGGAGACACCATCATTTGGTCGGAGATTTTGCGGGCTCCATATGTATCAATCTTGCATATATTTCCATATGCAAGACTCCACAGTGAAAAACTATGTACACCGCCGTTCGTATAGTGAAAAACTATATACGCGTCGCCGCCGTTCGTACAGAGCCCAACTAAGCATGATGCAGCAGACATGTATGGTAGGTTCGTGGACGAGTTGGGTTGGGTTGGTTTCATCCTTGGTTGAAGGATGAATTGGTTCCATTTTTCTGTTTAGTTGGATGGATGAGTTTGACCCTGTTTTTTGTTTGGTGGAAGGGATAAGATGGGATGGATTGGACCTGTTTTTTCTTTGATTGAAGGAATGAGATGGGATAAAGGTTATCTCTTATATCTAAAATAAAATATTAAATACTAGGATTAATATATGAATAACCTAAATTAATTAAATGTATATTTATACAAGTAATATATTTTAAATAAATTTAATAAATAAAATGAACACTTCTCTGTGCGGCATAGCCATCGTGGACGGATCCGTCCCACCGTTTTGGTGGAATGGGTTGGACCTAGACCTAGGAGAAATATTCCTCTCCTGGATTCAACTCATCCTATCCATCCACCAATCAAACAGGATCGGAGATGGTACTAACCCATCTCATCCCTAGAACCAAAAGCGTACTTAGTTTAAGTGGCCGCCCTGAATGGGCTCAGCCCGTGCGCCGCTGCTTTGCTACTGGGCCAGTGGGCCACCCACTGGCTGACTGCAGTGCAAGGCCTGCTGCGCACATCGCGCGGGTGCAGCTGAGCCGTGCGAGTGCGACTGTGCACCCCCGCTGCTTTGCTACTCGGGCACAGATGACAGCGCACGCGCCGTTCCACCGACATGAGATTTTCTAGAGTTGTCTAGATTTATCTGTACATAAATATATGTATTTTATATCTGTGTCTAGACTTATTAGCACACATATAAATTTAGAGAATGGTTGGAAGTCTTGTAACATGAAACAGAGCGAATATCAAAACTTCTAAGAGAATAATTACTTTTTGATAATAGTAGAGAAAGTGAATCGAGGGGACCATGCGAGTGGGCATGGCACAGAATAATTATTTTTTTATAGTATTTTATCATCTATGACAGGCCGTAAGAAAAGCTCATGATAGGTGAGTTATGTGTGATGCGCTTAGATTGTATTGGTGCTAGGCTATAATTTGAGTATATCAAAAATAATTTTCCACTGTTTATACCTATTGTTCTGGATCCATATCCATGATATGCCATAATTAACATCCATCAGAGTTATCATGGATGGGCTACTAGATGTTTTATCGCCTATCTTTTACAGGCTTTATTTTTCGCCCGTCACGAATGCCTATACTGTGACAGGGCTGTAAACACCGGGCCTAAGTTATGGTTAATCAAAGATGAGTAATATTAGTAACAGCGCATTTTGCCTATAAATGATAATTTTTTTTTATCAGTGACCACTCAATCAATAGATATTTAGGCATGCTAGAGATGCCCGGTTTCACTACTTGATTTGATGTCACCATCGAATGAGGTCGAGGGTGGAAAATCTCGGCAGGCTCTACAGTGGCATCTCGGAGAATCAGATGGCGGCAAGCGCGCTGAGCTGCACGGTAGATTCTTGTGGCCACGAGGGCAGCAGCATCCAGCCATCCAGGTAAGCTTTAAATACAGCAGTTCCAGGACTTCCAGCAGCAAAGTTGGAGGGCCGTGGCACCCTGGCAAGCTCAAGTATGACAGTGAGGTGGATGACCAAGCTCAAATAACCCAATCTGAAGTTCATCTCTATAAGATTTAAACTCTAAAACATTAAGTTGCTAGTCAGATCACAGCTATACTATTATTTCACGTCTGCACTTGGCTGCCTGTGTAAATCCTCTTGGATGTAAAGGCCTGTTTAATCCATTATCTAAAAAAAATCATTTCACAACTACACCATATCTAAGGCCATGTTTGATTTAGCTTAGGATTATTATAATCTGACTTATTGTGGGTAAGCCAAAACAAATAAATAGATTATTGTAAATAATTATTATAATCTAGAGACCAAATTACTATAATTTGATAAGCTCATTCAAATATGCTTATTTTAGATTATTGGACGACTTTAAACCCTCTCCCCTTGATACTTTAAAGTAATAGATTAGATGTGTCATTTCTTTGTACTATAGCTTACATTATAAGTAATCTGACTTAATAATCACTAACTGAAAAGATGAAGAGTGAAAAGATAGCAGGGAGAAGAGAAGGGCAGTATTGGTATTTTGTATCATGTTTTCTTGAAAAAATATTAGAAAAACAAGAGACAAAAAAACATAGATGTAATGTGCAACCTGAACTTCCGCCGTTAGGAAAACTAAAACAGAAACCTTTGGTTCTACTTCCTCCATCTAACAATATAAAAATATCCAAACAATATAAGGACATCTTCATCTACTACTCATCTCAACCAAACATAACAATCAATCATCTAATTTTAACAATAATATTTAAAGGCCAGATCGCTCCATTCAACGCGAGAAAAAATGGCACTGATAACTCGTAACAGCTATTTTCAAATAAAATCTATCTGCATCCGTAAATGCCCAGGCCACTAGCTAGTTCCTCCGAAACAAAACTAGAAACAGGAGAGCAAAATTTAGACTTTTAACAACCGATCTTACATCACCAATATCATGCAATCTTTTCTTTGAGCTCGCGCTTCAGATCAAAGACCCCATGATGTTTTTTTTTTTGGCTGAAAATGGAAGAGGAAAGATTTTTAAAGTTTTGATATATATTTAATGGTATAAAATGTTTTCTTATTTTCCGTTAGCACGATTATCGATCAAACTGTTAAATGATACTTTTTTTTTGAATTCTTCCGTGCAGAAGTTTGTTAAATTAAACAAATCTTTTTTAAAATTTTAATTAATCATGCCATACGAAACGGTGCTAAATCCAACTTTTCTCATCATGTACAAAGGGGATTAACCATAGGATATCATTCATCACAACAACACTGCAGATTATCTTTAAAAGAAAATCAGCACACTTCTACCCAATATATCTACCCATCCATCAATCTATTTGAATAGCAAAAGAATATCACAATTACAAATTTAGTCAATTCCAAAACTACCCTTTTACTTGGGGTAAATTTCCACGCTGCCCTCTAGTTAGTTCTGCACTTGATGCTTGCTCGCGGTCGACGCCTTGCAGAAACCGTCTCAGGTTGCGCGCCGCCGTCGCGTTGCCGTCGATGTCGGTGCTGGCGCCAACGCTTAGCGCCATGGCGGCGCGGGCCTTCCACTGTCTCGCGCGATGGCGTATCGCGCGGGCGTCGTCGCTGTCGCCCATAACCGCGTCGATGCAGCGGGCGAGCTCCGACGAGGGCACGGTGCCGTCCGCCGCGGCCTCCGCGCGCACGCCGACGCCCCAGCGCGCCTCGGCCATGCGCGCGTTCGTTGCCTGGTCGGACCACTGCGGCGCCATCACCGCCGGCACGCCGCAGGCAACGGTCTCCAGCGTCGAGTTCCACCCGCAGTGGGTCACGAAGCACCCCACCGCGCGGTGCGCCAGCACCCGCGGCTGGCTGCACCACTCCACCACCACCCCGCCCGCCGGCGCGGCGCATGCGTCCCCGTCCCGCCCGCCGCCGTCGCGGTTGTCGCGCCGGACCACCCAGAGGTACGGCCGTCCGGCCACGTCGAGACACTGACGTATCTCCTCCAGCTGCCTCGCCGAGAGCACGGCGAGGCTGCCGAACGCGACGTACACGACGGAGGCGTCGTCCTGCTTGTCGAGCCACTGCATGTAGCCGTTATTGTCGTCCTGCTGGAAGAGGTCGCCGCCGCCATCATCTGCCTCCGCGTCGGTGACCATGGGCCCCACTGGGAGGAGGTCAATGCCGGGAACGGATGCGAGCGCCTCTGGCTCCAGCGCGTCGAAGGTGTTCACGAGAACGCGCGGCTTGGCGCCGCTCTTGCCGTGGCACGACGCGGCGGCGGTGGACTCGACGACGTGGAACATCTCCCGGAATGCCGGCAGGTAGGGGCTTGGCCCAGTGAGCAGCGACGGAAGGTCACGAGCGCGAAGGAACTCGAGGCCAGGGACTTCGACTCGGCGGTCGGGGTCGTCATGGACGCCGGCAGCGGCGTCGACGAGTCCATGGCGGCCGTGGAAGTAATGGTAGTACACTGACAGCACGGCCGCCGGCATCGTCCAGAAGAAGTACGCCGGCACGTCGAGGTCCCTGGCGACGGCGGCGGCGAACGGAAGAAGCAGAGTGTACACGACGCACGTCACGGGCCTCCCCCGCGCACGCAGCGCCGCCGCTAGCCGCGCCAGCGAGGCCGGGCCGACGAGCTGCAGCCTCCCGACGAACACCGCCCCGTCACACTGCTCGGGCCGGAACCCGTCGTCGAACCCGTCGGTGAACGCGGCGTAGTCGACGCCGGCTCCGTCGGAAAACACCACGGCCCCCTCCCCGGCAGCGCCCCCCTCAGCCGCCTTCCCGGGGAACATCCTCCTCAGCGCCGACAGCGGCACGGCCATCGTAGCCCTGACCCCCGGCTGCGCCGCCACCAGCGCGCGCGCCAGACGCCTCGCCGGCGTGATCTGCCCCTGGGCCGCCCCTGACACGATCAAGAAATGCATCTCCTCTCTCCCCCTACCGCCGCCTCCGCCGTCGACGACGACGACGTCAACGTCGTGCATGGGCGCCCCGATCGAGCGCGGCCGACTGCACGAGCAGTCGTTCGACACCTGAGACTAGCTATCTCGTGTGCCGGGAATCGAGCTGAAGTGAGCTGCCAAGCTAGCTGGGTGGGGGTACGTGCCTGGCCTTTAATGGCGGACGGCCGGGCGGGACGGGGTGTGGCAGTGTGGCTTATACGGCGGGGGGGGGGGGGGGGGGCGCGGATAGTTTATGATATCCGTGGTGGGGGCAGGCCGCAAGCCGAATCGGTGGTCCGCACGCCGCCGGCGGGGGGACGTGAATTTGCGGCGGCGGCCGCGCGCGGCAGCTAGCTTAGCCGAGCCGACGGTGGCGGGAGAGCCAGCAGCGTGCAGCTAGCGAGGAAAACGCGGCAAAGGGGACCAATCGTTTTTGGTTTGGAGCGCTGCGGTCGGCGGGCGCGCGCTATGTGGTATGTATTGTACGTACTCTCTCCTGCATTGTGTCCCAGTGCTATGAACTCTTAACTTGGACAGGCTATTCTTTCTTGCTCTCTTGGACTTCTTTTTTGTATAAAATTATACATGGTTTTTCCTGCTTAGTTAGAAATGTTACATCATGTCCTGGAGAAATGCCAGATAAGTCGCCCCTGGTTTCATAATGTGATATATCCATAACTAGTTAAATATCTATATCCAAATCGGTAGAAACATATGGATATGAATTTATCTTAAAATTTAATTGATTTATAGGTTTAGTTTCTTTTGAAAAAATTTTAGTTACAGACCATCTCTATGCGGGAAATCTAAATAGTGCACGTGCCCTATTTAAACTTAAGGAGTACACACGTAACACATTAAAGTAAGAAAAACATTCCTAACACTTAAGCTTCAAATAAAATTTTATCTTAAATTATTTATCTGATTTACTATACAATTACACTGTTGCATTCGTTATAATTAAATATTTACAACAAGATCTATATCATTACATTTTTTATAAGGGATTGTAAATTAATTTTATAATATTTGCAAATTCCTTCTAAATTTGATTACATTACTTCTTACTGTCTTACACATATAATAGTAAATTCAATAAATCCTAAAAGTACTTTACACATATTGTAAAAGTAAATTAAAACAAAATAAAAGTAAGCTGTCATGATATTAAAAGTACATGTATTATGAAATAAAACACATGAGCCTATCTACAAATTGAATTTATCAATAAAAATTATAGAATTAACTAATACCAAAGAATATTTATAATATTATAAATTACATATATGAGAAATTAATTTGCAAATATAATTAAAGTAATATAAAATATAATATTTAAATTACTTTTATAATGTGTGTAAATTAATTTTATATTTGATTAAATTACTACTTAGATATTTATAAAAGTAACGTCAATGAAATCTAAAAGTAATGTTTGCAAAATATATATAAAGGTAAATTAAAACATGATGAAAGTAACCTGTCACGACACTAAAACCAAATCTATTGTGGGGTAGAACAATATAAATTTATCTAAAAATGAAATTTAATGAACACATATTGTAGAACTAATAAATAAGATAAACTATTCACAACATTATAAATGACTAAAAAGTAATTTTATCAAATGTAAAAGAAACTTAAATATGCAATTAAAGTAATTTACATTATTAATAAAATTAATTTATAACATATATATTTATATTTTGCAAAATACAATCATGTAAAATATTGTTATAAACGTTTAATTACAACGAACATAATAGTGTAACTGGATTATTGATTGGGTAAGTAATTTAAGAGAATATTTGTTTAATTATTAGGAGTCAAAACTAATTGGTCCATATGTATTGTGTAGTACGTCCCGTTCCGTTTGAGTATTCAAAAAGCCAAACTAGAGGAAAATAAAACCTACAATATGGAAACACTATATATAAAAGGAAAAGTTCCCCTTATCTATACTAAGGTAATGATGTTAACGGTGAATTTGTTATCCACCAACTCTATTATTGTTTATTGTCTTACCAACTACTTCTTTATATATAAAAAATTCAAAATAGTCCTATATATTGGTTCTATTTTTTATCTCCAAAATACAAGTCCCAAATAATACTAACATATGTATAATTTATAAACATTCGTAGCAAAGCACGCGTATTTAGCTAGCATTGAAGCAACGCACTATTTCAGAAACATTTCATGAAGTGGCTATTTAATAATGTTATCACTCCTAGACACTTTGCCAGTCCGTGATATTTTAACAAAAAAAAATTGTTGTGGGACATCACAACTTTATAGTCTTAGCTCAATTACCTGAAAAAAGTTATTTTTTTTTGGAGAAAACGCTCTTAAAGTGTACTAACAAACCGCATGTATTAGAATATTCCTTTCTAGTTGAATTTGAGAGACAAACTGTTGTTTATTCTGTCTATTTCTTATCATTGTCACATCTTCATCTCCCTCTTCATTGGTGTCGGTCTTTCGTCTAAATCTCTTATGTCACCTACCGAGAGAGTGTAGCCCACTGCATCGAAAAGGGTATTTACATGCAGCCAAAACACATTTTATCGGTCGGAATGGGAGCTGAAGGCAATAGATCGTCTACAAAGATGCATTCTCACAAAGTGAGACTTTAGTCGCTTCTACCACCTACGAAAATCATTTTTCGCAGGCGGCCATTTATGTTCTCTGGTTGAACTCCTACCTTTGCAGGTTCTGAAAAGTAAGCCGTCTGCGATCTTCTTTTCGACCGGTCCACCCGCAAAAACGATTTCTGGCCGAGACCTCTCACATGGATCTGGTGCTAATTAAGTAGGGCATGATGTCTTCCAGTAGAACTTGAACTTGAGTTTGGTGGACGAAGCAACAACGGTAGAGATGAGAGATGAGAGTGACCGGAGAACTAATATGTGAGGCTAGGGTAATTTTGATTTCACATTCAATTTCTCTATCATATTTTACTAGACATCGATATTCTAATCAACACAGTAATCACCAGCAACTAGCCATATTTTCAGTGTCTTATCCCAATAATTGCCTTTTATCGCCTCCATGCATGACCTAAATTAACAAAGTCTTACAGCAAAATTATCCTTTTTTTTCATGCGCGGCAATATTGTTCCAACGCATGGAGATGCATGTGGAGAAAATATTCTTACGTAGGATAACTGTTGGGAAGTGTTTTTTCTAAATTACGTTAAAACATTTTAGAATTAAAATTTGTCAATCATTGCACACTATTTTTTACAACGTTTTCACTTTCAAAATTATACCACGTTAACGACCAAGAAAATTTTAAATAATCCAAGAAAAAACATTTTAAGAACGTTCTATATATTCTAAATACATACGTCAACATATAGGAATAGTTTCATATATCAAGGTTCTTCAGCTAATTTTAATACGTCTACATAAACAAACAGTTTTATCACTGTTTTGCAACTATGATGGCTCTTTGGCTACTTGTAATAATTGAATAAGCTGGTGTTATGTGTATATCGTACGTACGCATGCAGCACCTAGGATTGATGTATACATCAATTAGCTCCATCATTTGCACGAAAACTGACCAGGTACCTACATATTATAATGTGAGAAAAGGTCATTTTTCCTCCTCAACTATCGGCCGAATTTAATTTACCTCCCTCAACTATAAAACTAGGCACAAAAGCTCTCTCATTTATCATTTAACAAGAGAGGTTTTGGCTGACACATAAGCGACACGTAAGCAACATGTCAGCCAAAATAACCAAAAGATATTTATTAAACCGGTATTGATAATTGAGGGAGTTTATCTAGCTGGTTTTATGATTGAGGGACGTAAATTAAATTCAGCCAATAGTTGAGGGAGGGAAAGTGACCTTTTCTCTTATACTGTTAGATTCAAATTGTATGGCTCACTTTGCACCACTTCATTTGTGCGTGGCAAGTAGGCGTTCTTGTTTACATGTATACCTAAATAATTAAATTCATTTAAATATATATATTATACTCCATAATTAAAATAGTTTTTCGATTAATTTAGGAAAATCATACACGTAGAAAGTGCATTGGCCATATACACATCCTTGATATAGAGGCTAGTTAAATTCCATTATTTGGGGGAAAAAAACATGTCAACAATCCTTGGGTTCCAATTAACTTTCAAGAGACACAAGCAAGGTTGAAGGTAGTCAAGGACAAGGTTTTACATGGCCAGAGAAACTGGTTTGAACGGATCCTAGGTGATGGTCTGATGGACAGCTAACACGTACGGTTCAGACAATCTTAACTGTTCACTTGTCTTGGTGTCCCTGTGCAAATGTCCTGTCTTGTATTGAGCATGCTGACAAACTGTGGATGCCTCCAGATTGTCTGTTGTGCCGAAGATGTCTAGACTAGTATTGACAAAATAGCATAGTTCTTTCAAGCGTGGCTTTTAATTTGAGATTTCTCCGATTTAGTACAATATTTTTCTAAATTTCAAAACATTTTGTTGATTGCTAAATTTGGTACTAGATTAAATTTGGGAAAAGTATAGAAAAGGATTTGTCACGCCAAGACCAGTTTAATCGGATCATGAACTGTTGTTCGACCATATATGTCTAGACGGTGAAACCTTGGTTTCTAAGTCTACGTTCAATTTAGATATTTCTTACGTTTTCTTACTTGATGGCAAGATTTCTCGAGTTCTACTTAATATTTAAACATAACAGGACTTGAAAAACGTATAAACATAAGTCCTTTCTAAAATTATAGGCTAGTGCCGGTCATGACCAATTAAAACAACCATCAATTAATTGACAAAATCCATCTTTATCATTTTTTATCCCATGCCATATAACCTTCTAACCACTTGAATTTCAGCCGTGTTCATTCGATGGGACAACTAAGCCAAATTCTCTCTTTTTCAAACGCACGCCTCCCAAATCCCAAATCGCTAAACTTTATATTTTTTAAAATTTTAAAAGTTTCTATTAGAAAGTTATATTAAAAAACATATTAATATATTTTTTATTTTTTATAATTTATAATTAATTAATTAGGTACGTGGCTTACTACCGAACATATCGTTTTTTCCCTCTACGACACATTTGATGAAGTTCTACTGGGTCAGCCGAGGCTAGGAGCCTAGGACAAACCGAGTCCTTGCAAATGATAATAATTTAAAGGCATCTACCTCTTGCGACGTCATTTGTCTCCACAGCCATCAATCATTTTCGTCAATACTTAGAACAAAAAGCTATTGAACAAAAAAAAAATAATGACAGTGACGAAAAATCAAATTATCAATATTACGATGGATTTTTTGAAAGCTTTTGTCCGTCGAATAGGTGGGGCCCACCGGGACAGTCAGAACTCTAGCTAGCCTGCACGTGCAGTGGCTCAACATACATTGCACATGAACTAAAAATCTAATGCAAGTTATTATTTTTATAATGCTAATACAGTTGCATGCAAGTTGGTGAATACCACTGGACTGTCGTGTAAGCAGTGACAGCCACTCGTTGGGGACAGCCGGTTTGAGCAACCCAGCCATGTTTCTCTGCCCTCTGCCAATAAAGGTTGTGCTTGTCCTCTAGCTAGCGTGCAGTAAAAAATGCAAGGTAGATATACATACTATCTAAATAGTCATTAAAAATATAAAAGAATTTGATAAGATAGATTAGTATGAGTTCTATCACTCCACAAACATGTAAATTTAAATTTAACTTATATAAATTGTAGCAAAAACTAACAAAACTGAAACTAAGTATATACATATTCATAATTGTCTTTGTTATTTTTTATATAATTCGTAGAAGTTAAATTTAAACTTACATGTTTGTGTAGTGATATAACTCATATTAATCTATCTTGTTAAATTTTTTTCATATTTTTTGATGATTATTTAGATAACATACGAGTAACGGGTGGACATCCGCCGATGAGCTAAAAAACTGCTTCCAAGGCTGGCTAGCTTGATCACTCGTGTCTTCTGCAGTGTAGGCAATTAAGTGTGGCCAATTGCAATTGTACCTCGATCACATATTATTCATGCATTGATTTATTTTTTTTGTTGTTACCCTGTCAACCATTAGGTGTGATCTGTATTTTCAGAGGTCCTAAATCGAATAATTAATGGTCATATGAGAGAGTGCAAGGTACTAACTAGGCCCCAGTACTTGCGTACATATCCTGAGGTTTATAGTATTAAAATGCTAACAAGGACACCTACTCAAAACTAGTTAGACGTACGGGTCCCTTCTATAGCTAGCAATAATTATATAGTTAGACAGTATTTTATTTAGGACATTTGATTTTTTGACTGAGTTTTGATAGGGTGATATCGAGTATGCAAACAAAATTATTTTATATCAACAAGTAATATTCAAACTTCCATCTAAATACATATTATATGAGTGATGGTACATTTCAAGGTAAATTATTCGGTATATTTTAATCCAAATAATAGGACAACATGCATGACGTTTGTAGGGAATAATTTAAAAATTAAGAACATAACATATAATAGCATGCTTAATATATAATAAGTATAAACCATCATTTGATCATTACAACATATAATAGCATGCTTAATGTATAATAAGCATAAACCATCATTTGATCATTATATAGCAATGAAACCATTGCTAATATATAGGCATGTTAAATCTAAGAACAGAAAGAACAAGAGAGCGGCGGTATACCCTGAAAATGGCCCTCCGCTGGTGTTGTTCCCGTCGCCGCCATGCACGCCTCCATTGTTGCTGTTATCGTTGTCGTGCGCGCTGTTGCCGTTGCCGTCGCCATGCGCACCACCATCACCTCCGCCAGTTGACATCGTAAGAAGATGCAAGCAGTCGTGTGAGTGCACTCTCCAAAAACCTTAGCACCGGCCTACCCCGTGCAGGTACTCTAGCGAGTGGGGTTCCGGAGGCCTACTCATCCGAAACACTCGTGCACGCAAGTGAACATAACAACACAAGAACTAGTGAACCAGAGAGGAGCAAAAGAGTGGAGGAGAAGTTAGCTACTGGTCTCGGGATGAACAACGAGAATAAGGAAACCGAATCCCGTGCCCCCTGATTCCGTTACGTGATTACCGCGCAACCAGATCACAATCAAATCGAGCAATTAATAGCTGCGGACATTACGGGGATTCAAATATCCTTTCCTAGCCATTGCAAAATGAAGGCGGTAGGCGGGTAGCAGCGGTCGGCCGAGCCGACGTCGACTCCGACACCCCGCCACGCCGCTCCACGCCACGCCATGTCCCGGACCGACTCGACGCGTGTGGCGGTCTTCCTACCATATCAACCAGTCAACAAAGAGTCTCCACTAACTCTCTATTTAGGTTGAGGTTCTCCACTTTAAATCTTCAGGGGGTATTATTGTCTCTGCCATTTATTATGGGCTAATGGGATTTTAATTAGACTTAATTGGCCCTAGCCCATTTAATCAACAATTCCTACCAAATTTCATAGCTCACAAGAAATGTTCTCAAGACTTATCTTATTTGTTATAACAGTGTTTCGGCGAAGACCGTTAAGTTGAAGTTTCACCTAGGAAAAGTGCTACACCAGACCACAACTAAACAATGGACTATGCCTTGAATTGTTAGTCTTGTGCGATCAGGTTTCACTCAAAACCTTTACTGATACTAGGCTGCCATTTGCATCCACTTTTGTTTGGAGCATATAACTTAAACTCTAGGCCCTTTCATGAGTGTCTAGAGATTACCCAAATCTCATAAACTGTGACTAGCAGTCAAACTCATATAGGTGTGTTCCTTCTAAGATGTTATGTAGGTCAACATCTCTGCTTTTGAGAAAAGCCACTCGGATCACATCAAGGCATAACCCATCCTAACATGTAGAGTAGAAGAGAAGTGCATCATGGAAATGAGTCCATTTAAGGGTTTCTTCTCTCAGTTACACAACAGCTTGTCTCACCATCCAAATTCACGGGATCTCCGATCATAATGGATATGTTTCCACTATTGTGCAACATCATGTGGGTCTCAAGCCTATTTCCCTCGATGCATTGTCTATAACATTACGTGATAGTCCCTTGGTAAACTGATTTGCCATATTTTTAGCTATCTAGACGTAGTCCAGTGTTATCATTCCAGAGTTTTCTTTTTCCTGACAGATTTCAGTCTTCTCTTTACATACGTAGATGACTTCATTTTGTCCTTTGAACTGTTAACCTTAATAATCATTGTTTGATTATCACATTTGTACTGGTTTTTCAACCACCGACAAATCCATCAAGAGCTCACGAAGCCACTCGGCCTCAACGGTGGCATTATCTAGTGCTGTGAGTTCTGCTTCCATTGTTGATCTCGTTAAAATGGTCTGCTTGCAAGACTTCCAGGAAACAGCGTCACCTCCAAGTGTGAACACATATCCACTTGTGGCCTTTATCTCATCAGCATCAGATATCTAGCTAGAATCACTATATCCTTATAGTACTTTTGGTACCCAATATAGTGGATTCCAAAACTCATTGTCCCTTTTAGATAACGCATGACTATTTCTAGAGCCCGCTAACGATCTTCTCCTGGATTTGAAACAAACCGGCTCAGTTTGCCAAGAGAAAATGAGATATCAGGCCTCATTACACTAGCTAAGTACATCAATGAGCCAATGATTTGGGAGTATCTCAATTGATCCCTTGCTATTCTTTGGTTTTTCCTTAATAGCACGCTAGGATCATAAGGAGTAGAAGCTGGCTTGCGGTCACTATACCGAAAGCGACTCAAGACCTTGTCCACATTGTGATATTGCACAAGTGTAATCCCACCCTCATATACTCTCAGTAGATTAATGTTAAATATAACATCAACCACTCCCAATTCCTTCATTTCAAAGCTTTTGAACAGAAATTTCTTAATCTCCTCGATCACATTAAGGTTGGTTCTAAAAATCAATATGTCATCGACATATAAACACAAGATTACTCCCCCTCCCCCACCATAGCGATAGTACACATATTTGTGATTACTCCCCCTCCCCCACCATAGCGATAGTACACATATTTGTTAGCTCCGTTCACAACAAAGCCAGCAGATGTAAGTGTTGTGTCATACATTTCATTCCATTGCTTAGGTGCTTGCTTAAGGCCACACAAGGATTGCAATAACTTACACACCATTCCTCTTGACCTTCTAGTATATAGCCATTTGGTTGATCCATATAGATCTCCTCTAGCTTTCTGTTTAGAAAAGTTTTCTAAACATCCATCTGATGGACGAGACGACTGTGAGAGGCTGCCAGAGCCAATAGTATCCTAATCATGGTCAAGCGAGCAACTGGTGAGTAAGTATCAAAAAAGTACTCGCCTTCCTTCTAGGTATAACCCTTGGCCATAGGCCTTGCCTTGTTCTTTTCAATTGTACCATCAAGCCTAAGCTTTTTCTTGAAAACTCATTTGCATCTAACAGACTTGTGCCCATATGGACGCTCAACGACTTCCCGAGAACCATTAGACATAATAGAGTCCATTTCACTGCGTACCACTTTCTTCCAATAGTCAGTGTCAGGAGATGAATATGTCACTTCTATGGTTCTTGGAGTATCATCAATGAGATATACAATGTAGTCATCTCCAAAGGATTTTACAATCCTTTGTCTCTTACTCTTCTGAGTATCTATAGTGTTATTCTCCTTAAGATTCTCCTTAATAGTTTGATCATCGTTTTCTATTGATTCAAAGTGCTCATGGGATATAATAGGTTCTTGACTAGAAGTGCTAGGTGTACTCTTCATGAGAAATTCATTCTAAAAAATGTAGCGTCTCTCGACTAGAAAATTGTACCTACACGTATGTCAGGTACACCAGAATTTACTATTAAGAATCTCTAACCCACGCTGTGGATACCATAACCAAGGAACACACAATCAACGATTTTTTGTCCAAGTTTTCTCTTTTTGAATATATAGGTACATTTACCTTTGCCAAGCAGCCCCATGTGCATAGGTATGAGATATTTAACTTTTTCTTTTCCTATTCCTGTTACTTCCTTATGCTTCGTTGGAATTTTACTCATGACATGACAGACAGTCAAAATTGCCTCACCCCACCATTCCTTAGATAGTCCCGTGGTGTCTAACTTGGCATTCACCATATCAGTTAGAGTTCCGTTCTTTCTTTTGGCTGCCCAGTCACGCTTAGAAATTTTCTCACACGAATTTCTGAACTTTATTGTGTATTAAATCTCCGTCCAGGACCAGCCGGGGTACACCAATAGACAAAGTCGATTATATCACCAACGTTCTTAGAAACAACAATAAATGACAATTAAAGTCTAACGACATGCAGCGGAAAATAAAGTAAATGACGGTAGACTCCAACGCAGCTTGGCTCCAATCCACAGGCAACAACTTGACGGTGGACAAGCATCAAACCTCTGGATCACCTCCATCGGAATAGTAATCTACCTCTGAAGGGGGAAAATTATGCAAGGCTGAGTACAACCACGTACTCAATAAGTAGCACGGAAAAAGAGTAATAAATGAATCCAAGTAAAGTCCAAGGAAGGGCTAGTGTTAGCTGCACAAAAGCAGCAATTAATTAAAACAAATATTTAAATAGAATAATTGGATTTAAATAAGTAAGTAAAGCATTTAAATAAAAACATAACCACACTGTTCAACGTTACACCACGTTGCATCAGGTCCAACCACTACTCAACGTTACACAACGTTGCAGTAGTCCCAAGTGAAAGCCAGTTTACTCAGGTTATTAAAGGTTCAACTAATTAAAGTTAATCTAAGAGTCCGCCCGTGACCAAGGGCACGACTATTCGAATAGGTTTACTTTGATTAGAGGTGTAGTACTGTAGCCACAAGACACGACTCCACTGCACTTGAACGTGCGCCGACATGCCACCATGACACATCGGAAAGGAGACTCTGACAGGACCCGTCACATCACCCTCCCTATTTAATCGCACTGCACTTCAGGTTTCACCCCCTCCTTTACACCAAGTCGGACAGTCCTCTCTTGTGCCTTGGTGAATCCGGTAGCAGTATAGTCCATCACTACACCACGACTCCCATCCATACTCCATCATGCCCACCCATGCCTTGGTACATCAAATAGTTCGAAGCTACGCTTCAAATCCCACCTTGCGCATACTCGGCTTGTGGTTAGCACTAAATTACTTCCATGGTTTCCCGTAAACCGGTCCTTAATTGTCATGGGTACGACTCTAAAAACCATGCACCAATGACCCACCATTATTAGTATTTTAGTTGGAATTAACCCTGACCGGATAATGAGTCATTAATAGCTAAAATTAGTCTAATAGTGATTACAGGTTCCCATGTGCCACTTGTTCTAAGCAGGGCTAAGCATGGCCTAGACCTAAATACTACTTCAATTACCCCGGGTATAACAAGGATAATGAATGGGTAGACAATAACATAATCATAACAGGTCAAACCAAGAAAATACCATAAATTAAAGTATGGTAAATACTTTAAGTAAATAATGCATGTTTGAAAGAATAAAGCAGGAATTTTACAATAAATGGGATCAATATGGTCAAAAGGAGTGCCACTTGCCTTGCTCAGCCTCAGGAGGGATATCGGCGACGATCTCTAAGTAAACCAGCACTTCGACAGGGTCCGAATCTAAGTGACAAAGCACAAAAATAAATAAACAGACACAAACTCTACTGAAAGAACAAATAGACTATTTTTAATGGATTCTCGGCATTTTTCTAGATTTAATGAAATTTGAATGGACTAAAATGGAGACTAGATGAATTATATATGACTATTAGAAGTTTCCTGGGTTATTAAACTAAACAGGAAAAATCCTAAATGAATTATTGTGCAATAATGAGGCTTGCTGACGTCAACCAAAGGGGAGAGCGGGTTCGGGCTGACTGGTAGGCTCGGTTGTCGGCGAGAGAAAATAGGGGAGGGGAGAGGAGAGGAGGGAGGCCGCCGGCGCTCGGGCAGAGGAGATGGCTGGTGGCGCAGTGGCGCGACCAGTGATGACGACGATCAGCGGCGATGGCGGTGCCACGGCGATGACAGCGACGCGATGACGGCGGTGATGGTCGGTGACGCGGGGATCGGCGGTGTGGGGGCACGACCGAGAGGGAGAGCTTGGTGACAGCATCACGAGGGCAACGGCGCCGGAGGAGGGTGGCAGCGACATTAAGTGGCGCACATGGCCAGCGACGGTGTGCGGCTCGGCGGTGGCTTGCCGAGGAGAAAAAAGAGAGAGGGGGGAGGAGTGGATGCGCTCACCAGCGGCGAGGAGGCAGCGGTGACGTCGGCGAGGCAACGAGACACGCGATGACGGCCGACGGCGCGAGGGACCGGAGGCGGACTGTGGGTTTGGAGACGGGAGCTCGCGGCAGCGTTTGGGAGATGGTGGGAAAAATGGCCCGGCGGCGGTGGCGGTGTTTAAATAGGAGGGGAGGGGCTCACCGGTATTAGGAAAGGAGGAAGAGAGATGGAAGGTGGCTCAATTTTGGAAGGTGGCGACGCAATCAACAGCGGATGGCGGGTTCGGCGGCGCGCAGGCAGGTGAGGCCAAGCTAGATGCAGAGGGGGCGGCCTGATGTGTAGGGCCCACCAGTCAGCGGGCCTGGGGCAGAGGGAGGCGTCGCGAATTCACAGCGCGGGGACTAGGCTAACGGCCCAGTGGCGGGAGGGTGCGCGCGTGCGCGCGGGAGGGTAGGAAGGCCGAGCTAGGGTGGCTCGGGCCAGCCCGAAGGGGGAAGAAAGGGAGGGAGAAAGAGAGGGAGGGGAGTTTGGGCTGCGGCCCAAACCAAGGAAAAAGGGAAAGGAGGTGGAAGGTGGAAGAGAAAAAGAAAATGAGGGGAAAAGCCTCACTTTGCCAATTTTCATTTAATTTTGAGGCAAGTTTTATAATTTCAATTTTAACTTTAAATCCAGTTAATGATTTCATGAACTTTGATTTATTTAACAATTTCTCTTGAGTTTACTTAGTTCAATTATTATTTAACAATTTCTTTTATTGAATTTGGCTTGGGATAGAAACTTGGGGTGTGACATGCCCCATTTGACTGGGGTGAATAGGGAGGCGTCTTCTCATGAATAATTCCAAGCACTTCGTAAAAGGATGTAAACTGATTGGAAAAATACTCTCCACCCCTGTCAGACCTCAACCATTTGATTTTCCTTTCAAGATGGTTTTCTACCTCAGCCTTATAAATCTTAAAGTTCTTAAGGAAGTCAAGCTCGAGAATTCCCGGAGCCGTGCTGAAAATGGAGATAAAGGAGAGCCAGCGGTAACTCTAGTGGTTGCCGCAGTTCGCCGAAGGAGTGAACGTGTCCCCTTAGCAGTTGTTTTAGAAGTTGTGTGTTAGGTTTGCTTTGTCTAGGGTTAGTTGTGCACCATGACTAGTAGTGGAGTTATGGTTGTGCTACCAGGAGTTGTTTTACTTTTTTAAGAGTGTTTCTAAGTATGACAATTGCAATTAATTAATTTAATAAAGCCCTCTTCTTAGTTGTCTCTTTTTCTCCTTTTTTTCTCTCTCTGCTCTCATCGTCGCAGCAGATGGTGAACACCCGCAATGCCAACCGTGACACCGATGGAAGTGAGACTACTCAAGGAGGTCACCATGGAGCAACACCTCCACCGCCATCGGAGAACCCCACTCTCGCTCAAGTCGTGGCCAACCAGACTCAGATGATCAACCTAATGGTGCAGCAGATGTAGCAGCATACTCAAATGATGCAACAGATGGCCAACCAGCAGCAGCAGAATCAGTAGTAGAACCAGTAGAATGGATAACCCCTTGTGCACTCCAAGTTGCCAGAGTTTCTCCGAGTCAGGCCGCCGATGTTCTCAAGTACTACCAATCTCATGGAAGCTAATGATTAGCTCCATGCCATTGAGAAGAAGCTCAACTTACTGCAGTGCACAAACCAGAGAAGGTTGCCTTTGCTACACACCAACTGATGGGCCCCACCTCTGCTTGGTGGGATGATTTCTTGGCTACCCGCACTGCCACCACTGAAGTCACTTGGGCGCAGTTCTGTCTTAACTTCGGCAAAGCTCACATCCTCGACAGGATAGTCACTCAGAAGAAGCGTGAGTTTCGTGTGTTGCAGCAGGGCAACAAGATAGTGATAGAGTATCTTCATGAGTTTAATCGCCTAGCGCGATATGCTTCAGAGGATGTCTGCACTGATGTTGAGAGGCAGGAAAAGTTTCTTGAAGGTTTGGATGATGAACTCAAGAAGCAGTTGCTTTCGGGTGACTACGCTGACTTTGATAAACTGGTGGATAAGGTTATTTAGCAGGAAGACCAGCATCTGCAGATGGACAATAAGAGTAAGGCTTCACAGTTTAGGCCAACTCATGGAAGTAACCAGAAGCCCCGGTTCCACAGCGGTCAACCCCCTGCAGGTCCACGTCATGAGCAGTCAACTATGATAGTCCGCTAGCACTGTCCCTACAACCCTAGTAAATTCAACAATAGTGGGAGCCAACCTCAACAGGCACCAGCTCAGTGCCAAGCTCAAGCTCCTCGCCAGCAGAATCCTTCAGCACCGCCTTCACAGTCTGCACCAATCAAGAAGGATACTGTAGGGAAGCACAGTGGGTAGATATTTATTCAAGCTCGAGTCAACCATGCTTCTGCGGAAGAGGCTCAACCTGCACCTGAAGTTGTACTGGGTATATTCCATGTTAACTCAATACCTGCTACAGTACTATTTGATTCCGATGCTACACATTCTTTTATTTCAAAGAAATTTGTGAGGTTGCATGGGTTAAGAAAGGAAGAACTTAAGAACCCGATGCGGGTTAGTACCCTAGGAAATAGTGTGACTTCGATCAGCTATAGTCCAGTTGTGCCTATAGAAATTGAAGGAGCATAGTTTCTAGCCAATCTTATCCTTCTAGAATCTAAAGACCTAGATGTCATCTTGGGAATGGACTAGCTTAGCAAACACTAAGGGGTGATTGATTGTGCTAATCAGACCGTCACTTTGTCAAGTGAGAATGGTGAAGTTGTGACTTATCAGTCACCTGAGTCTGTAAAAATGGGAACAAGTCTGAATCAGATGGAAGTAGGAGAGCAACCATCAGAAGCAGTCAAAGATCCAAAAAAGTTAGAAGACATACCAGTGGTCTGTGAGTATGTTTTTCTATATGATCTCACGATGGTGCCGCCAGAAAGAGAGATTGAATTCCGTATTGACTTGGTACCTGGAACAGCACCGATCTATAAAAGACCCTATAGAATGAAAGCCAATGAGATGGCAAAAGTGAAGAAGCTTGTAGATGAACATCTACAGAAGGCTTACATTCAATCAAGTATTTCGCCTTGAGGTGCTCCGGTTACCTTTGTTGAGAAGAAGGATAAAACCAAGAGGATGTGTGTGGACTATTGTGCTTTAAATGATGTCACCATCAAGAATAAGTACCCTCTGCCAAGGACCAATGATCTGTTTAAAGGGTGCTAAAATTTTCTCCAAGATTGATTTGAGATCAGGTTATCACCAGTTGAGAATTCGGAAAGAAGATATCCCCAAGATAGCATTCACTACTCGCTATGGCTTGTATGATTGTACAGTAATGTCGTTTAAGCTTACCAATGCTCCGGCATTCTTCATGAATGTCATGAATAAGGTGTTTATGGAATACCTAGATAAGTTTGTAGTTGTCTTCATTGATGACATTCTTATCTACTCTAATTCAGAAGAAGCATGAGCAGTATCTACGGATAGTGCTAGAGAAGCTTAGAGAGCACTAGTTGTATGCTAAGCTCAGTAAGTGTGATTTTTGGCTTCTTTTAAGTGAAGTTCTTAGGTCATGTGATCAATGCTCAGGGAGTAGCAGTGGACCCCAGCAATGTGGAATCAGTGACAAAGTGGACACCACCTAAGACGGTCTCCCAAATTAGAAGTTTCTTAGGACTTGCGGGTTACTACCGCTGATTCATAGAGAATTTCTCAAAGATTGCAAAGCCTGTGATACAACTGTTGAAGAAAGAAGAGAAGTTCAAGTGGTCTGCCGAGTGCGCCAAGAGTTTTGAAGAGCTCAAGCAGAGATTGGTGTTAGCACCGGTGTTGATTTTGCCAGATCAGACGAAAGATTTTCAAGTTTACTGTGATGGATCCAGATATAGTCAACGGTGTGTGCTAATGCAAGAAGGAAGAGTGGCTGCGTATGCCCCTCACCAGTTGAGACCTCATGAGAGTAACTACCCAACCCACGATTTGGAACTAGCAGCCGTAGTACATGCTTTGAAAATCTGGTGACACTACCTAATTAGCAATCAGTGTGAAGTGTATACGGATCATAAGAGCTTAAAGTATATTTTTACATAGCCAAATTTGAATCTTCGCTGGCGAAGATGGTTGGAATTGATCAAGGATTATGATCAAAGTATTCATTACCATTCGGGCAAAGCAAATATAGTTGCAGATGCTCTAAGCCAGAAGAACCACTGTAGTGCCTCTCTGTCAACTAATGTCTGTGAACAGTTGCAGTAGGAGTTTGAAAGGCTAAATCTGGGTTTTGGTTGAAGAAGGTTTTGTGCCAGCTCTAGAAGTGTAGCCTACATTCGTGGATCAAGTTCGCCAAGCCTAAGCAAATGATCCAGAAATAGCATAACTGAAGAAGAAAATGTGAGTTGGTAAAGCTCGAGCCTTTTCAGGAGACGAGCATGGAACAATCTGGATAGGGGACAGATTGTTTGTGCCATATAACAAGGAGCTAAAGGAGTTGATACTTTATGAAGCTCATCAGACTCTATATTCTATTCATCCCGGGAGTATGAAAATGTATCAAGACTTGAGGGAAATATTTTGGTGGGTCAGCATGAAGAGAGAAATTGTAGAATATGTCGCCCTATGTGATGTTTGTCAACGAGTTAAAGCAGAATACCAAAGACTAGTAGGACTGTTACAACCTCTTGAGATTTTGGAATGGAAGTGGGAAAAAAATTGGGATGGATTTTACCACCGGGTTGCCAAAGACCTCTGCCGATCATGATTCAATTTGGGTGATCGTGGATCGCTTGACAAAGGTGTCTCATTTTACACCAGTTCACACCACCTATTCAGTGAAGAGACTAGCTGAGATTTACTTGGCCAGGATCATGTGTCTACATGGAGTGCCTTAGAAGATCGTTTCTGATTGAGGGAGTCAGTTCACAACAAAGTTTTGGCAAAAGTTACAGGAATAACTAGGAACTCATTTGAACTTCAGTACAACCTATCATCCACAAACAGATGGTTAGACGGAAAGGGTGAATCAAATTTTTAAAGATATGCTTAGAGCGTGTGCTCTTGACTTTGGTGGAGCATGGGATAAGAATTTGTCGTATGCGGAGTTCTTATACAACAAAAGTTACCAAGCCAGTCTGCAGATGGCAACATTTGAAGCTTTGTATGGTCGGAAGTGTCGTACACCTCTTTTCTAGGATCAGATGGGGGAACGCCAAGTTTTTGGAACCGATGTGTTGAGTCAGACAGAAGAGAAAGTCAGAATCATTCGTGAAAGGTTGAAAACTGCTCGGACCAGATAAAGAGATATGCAGACAAAAATCGAAGGGATCTTGCTTTTGAAGCAGGAGACTATGTCTACCTTCGTATCACGCCTCTATGAGGAGTGCATCGGTTTCAAACCAAAAGAAAGTTGGCACCACGCTATGTGGGACCTTACTGTGTGAAAGAACGCCGATGAGAAGTTGCATACCAGTTGGAGCTACCTGGAAACATGGCAGCAACCCATGATTTGTTCCACGTGTCACAGCCAAAGAAGTGTTTGTGTGTACCCGGGGAGCAAGCTAATCTATAACATCTTGAAATCTAGGAGGATCTAACATATGTGGAGAAACCTGATCGAATTTTGGAAACCAGCGAAAGGAAGACCAGAAACCGTGTAATCAGGTTCTGTAGAGTTCAGTGGAGTCATCACTCGGAAGAAGAAGCGACATGTGAAAGAGAAGATGAGCTCAAGGCCGCCCATCCGCACCTCTTCGCCAGCACCTCTGAATCTCGAGGTCGAGATTCCATTTAGGGGGATAGGTTTGTCACACCCGGAGTTTCTGTCCTAAGCCTAAAATCGTAAAATAAATTGTTAAGCAACAATTGGCTTAATTAACTCAAGAAAAACACCTCAAAAAAATTAATTTAATTAAATCAAAGTTCATAAATCATTAACTGGATTTAAATTTAAATTACATAGTGTAAAATTTTGCTCAAAAAAGTTAATTCAAAAATCGGCAAAAAGTGAGGCTTTTCTTTTTTTCTCCTTTTTCCTTTCTTTTTCCCTCCTTTTTCTTTCTTTCGGATTTGGGCCGTAGCTTAAATCTACTTCTTTCTCCTTCTTTCTCCCCCTTCCTCTCCCTTCTCTCCCCTCGGGCAAGCCTAGCCGACCCAGCCCTTCCTCTCCCTCCTCTTCCACCGGCCACCCCGGCCCAGTGCGCCCTTCCTTCGTAGCTGGGCCACCTCGGCCTAGCTCGCCCACATGTCCGCACCGCCTCCCTCCTCCTCCCACTCCATGGCCCGAGTCGAGTCTGTGCCGCCGTTGTGGCCAACTCAGCCTCAACCAAGTCTAACCGCCACCCCGCCAAAGCCGGTTGCCACGCCCTATAAATTCCGCTTCCACGCGCGTTGCCGCCTGGTTTCCACTCCTGCACCCGAGCACCGCCGCCTCCATGCCATCGATCGACCTCGCCGTCCATGCGTCGCCGTCCTCGCCGCCGCCCATCACCGCGTGTAACGTCGCTTCATCGACGCGGCCCTGCCTTCATCGTCTCCGGTGAGCGCCTCCACTTCCATCTCTCCCTCTCCCATCTTTCCGCCGCCGCTACTAGGGCACCTGCGCCGTCGCCGGGCGCCGTGAGTCGCCCGCCGCTGTCGCCGGGCTGCCGCCCGACTTTGTCACCGCCTCGGCGCCGTCATGTCACCCCACGGTGCGCGCGATCGCCTTCCGCCGTCACGTCGTCGTCGTCCCGGTCAATGTTGTGCCCCGCCGACGTCGCGAGTCGCGCCGCCTCCCCTCTTTGTGCGTGTTGCCCACCATTGTCGTCATGCACCGTGTTCGGTTGCCGTGGCCCTGGCCGTCGTCGCCCTCGCTCCATCGCCTGTCGTTGCCGTGCCCGTCCCCATCGCCCGCCCGCAGGACACAGGTCGTCATCGCTGGCCCTCTCTGGCCGAACGTCGGCGCCTTGCTTCTCCCTCCTTCCTCGGGCCCACATGTTAGCCACCTCCCCCTTTCTCTCTCCAAGGGTAAATGGAATACAGATTAGGCCTAGGTTAACGCTTAGTCGAGCTTAGATCAAGTAGCCCACAGGATCACACCTTAATTATTACTAACTATGAATAGTTGATGACAATTGAACACCCGGTTCGGGTTATTGTCAACTAAAATATTGATAATGATGGGTTGTGGGTGCATGGTTTTGAGAGTCGCACCCATGACAATTAAGGACCAGTTCATAGGAAAGCATGGAAGTTAATTTAGTGGTAACCACAAGCTAGAACGGGCAACGGTGGGATTTGAAGTGTAATTTCAAACTATTCGACGTACCCTGGCTAGGGTGAGCATGATGGAGTATGTATGAGAATCGTGGTGTAACGATGACACATGTTGCTTCCAGATTCGCTTAGGCACAAGAGAGGGCTGCCCGTCTTGGTTTAAAGGGGAAGCGAATCCTGCAGTGTGGTACGATTGAATAGGGAGGTTATACGACAGGTCCTATCACAGTTTCCTATCTGGTATGCCATGGTGGTATGTCAGCGCACGTTCAAGTTTAGTGGGACGGTGTCCTTGTGGGGACAGTAGTACACCTCTGATTAGAGTAAACCTATTCGAATAGTTGTGCCCGTGGTTATGGGGCGAACTGCCAGATTCACTACGATTAGTCGAACCTTTAATGACTTGAGTAAATTGGCTTTTAGTTGGAACTACTGCAACGTGGTGTAACTTTAGGTAGATGTTGGGTCTGTTGCAACATGGTGTAACGTTCGACAGTAATGCTGGTACTTTACAAAAGTTATTTATTTACTTATTTACTACCTTTCTGTTTAAATCTCTATTATTTATGAAATGCTGCTTTATTGCAACTAACCTTACTCTATTCCTTGCGATCCTTTGCATCATTTATTCCTCTTAATCCTTGCTACTTGTTGAGTACGGTGGTTTGTACTCACCCTTGCGTAACTTTTTTCTCTTCAGAGTAAGAAGTTGAATCCGATGGAGGTGACTCTTAGGAGTAAGCTGTCCGCCGTCGAAGTGTTGCCTGTGGACTGGAGCCGTGCTATGCTAGAGCTAGTCTGCGTTATCTTTTCGCTGTATTTTCGTTAGTTTAAGTGTTTTTTTCAGTTGTTTGTATGAACGATGGTTATGTAATCAGCATTGTCTTTTTATATATCTTGGCTGGTCCTGGATAGGGAATTTTAATACACAATTAGGTTTAGAAATTCATGTAAGGAATTCCTGGACGTGACAACATATAGCTCGTTGTCAGCATCGGAAACTCCGAACTTGGCCTCAAGTGTATCCCATATCGAAATTTTTTTATTTTTTTAAATCTTTTTAAGAAATAATTTTATTACTATGGATCATTGAGGAATTTTTGACTAGTGGAGCCCCACAAGATATGAGCGATTGTAGTTGGCGGGTAACCAACCTAACGGTGCTCGTTAGCCCTCGTGCATTGGGGATGATGATGATGGTAGGACTGATTGGAATGCGTTGGTGTCTTCCTTTTTTTCCTCACCTATCCAAGAAATTATGTCTTCTTGAAATATTTTAGTGTGGTTGTCTAAGGCATAGCATGATAGATACCACGCGTATGTGATACGAGTACGATGTATACCTAACATTAAATGTGGTAGGTGAGGAGGGTCTGAGCATCACAGAACTCCTTAGATAGGCTCCCACGATTTTGGCCCAGTTGTCTCACCACCCTGCCATGAGCCTGGATATATCTTACAATCGCTCGTTCTTTAGGAGAGGGGTCAGGCTCCTACAGGAGAGGGCTCGGGGCGGCCCAACCCCCTATAGGGGTGTCAGGTGTGTCCTAGGAACTAAGCCGCCACGATCCACTAGTGATAGAACACTGACACATATTTTATATTTTAAGAGTCGGAAATCCAACCTAAGTTTAAAAAGGTTACATATCAACTGTCACATTACAAAGACTGCGAATAATAATTCAAAATAAAACGAAAAAAAGAATACACCAAAACACCATACACATACATGTTTTAGTAAAATTATCTGTTGTGTACGTGCTTACACTACATATACGTACGACGGGAAATAATGGAACCAATATGCACATGCTATATTGAGGGCCTTGAATAGCTAGCAATGTATTGTTTCTGCCCTTCCATTATTTACTTAACACAAGGGGCAACTTTAATTAATTTTCTTTTGTTCAAATACTCGATGCGGCTTTCTAATTTCGCCCGCATCACGTGTAGTGATGCTCTAGCTCAGGCAGGAGCCGCGCGCCGCCGAGGAATCCAGCAAAGGGGACGAGACAGATCCGATCCGAACGACCGCCGGCCCCCGTTGCACGGTCGTCGACCCCCCAGACACCACGCTACCTCCGCCGCCTCGATCGTACGCTAGCTGCAACGGCAACCGGCCTCCTCTCCTGTCTGCTGCTCTGCCCCACGTACGTACGCAGCCGTGCTCCTGCGCCTCTCACGGCTCGCCGCTACAGAAGAGGCCCATGACTGACATGCACCGCCGTCGACCCGTCGTGTGCATGGCTCGCTGCGCCGTTTGCCGCTTCCGCGACGGCGAGGCGGAGGTCCGGGGAAAAATGGGGGAGTCAAGGAGATCACGGTTAGATAAAGATTCAACCATTCTTTGCCATACAATTTAAGGGGTCTTTATGGAGACTGTAATAATTTTGACGCGGATAGCGGGAACTCGAGCCCTACCAAGCCATGCTATATCTACCCATGATTGTTTTATATACATATATAAAAGATTTATTACCACTTGTATAAATCGAGATAACGATAATGGTAGAAAATTTTCTATCAGAAAAAACGGATAGTTCATTGTATTGGAACGGTCAGTCTACCGTCTGTCAACTGACAGCTGTCGTACAAATGAATGGTTACTGATCGATGAGATGAATTAAAAGCAGCACGTACGCGCACAGCTAGCCGTGCGGACAATTAAGTACGTAAGTGTAACCACTAGTACAGATTGGCTAGCTCGCGTGCATGCAAGCACGGGTTGGCGGCATGGCAGCCAGCGAACAAGCAGGTCATATCCATCGCCCCCGCCCGCCAGCCATTGGGCGTGCGTACGTGCATGATGTGTTGCCCACACAAAAAATACGGGGTACAGTACAGTACGTGTACACTACCAGCTTGCTGATCAAACGATCATCGATCTTGTCCCTGTAAGGCTGGCTGTAACCCCACACGAACGGGGAGTGAGGACTTCCTCACTGCATGAAGCTTGCTAATATCCAACTAGTTTCATCTTTCATAACTCTTTCTACTCCATTACATTATCCATATATGACATCCTCTATATCTCTTTGGAGGATAGAAAGAGATCATGTAAATATAAATGTTCTCTCTCCTAATATATGTGACATCTAAAAATAGATGATAGGATGACCGTTCTATTGGAGCTCAATTTGTAGTCTGCATCCTCTATTTTCAGGATAGAGGATAGGACAGATGAGCTGTTGGGGATGCTCTTAGGCACTATAAGGTACCAAATTTTATACTAAAATTTTGATACATCTCGGTACCTACTTAAGAACCGTCAAAGTGCTCAATTTAATTAGGCAGGCGGACAGTGTGGGCTTTATGGCCATGTTGTGGTTTTTAATTTATTTTTTCTTTATAAGTTAAATCACAAATGATAGGATTCAATGCACAGCCCATGCTTTGTCGATGGCACAATTTTCCGGTACTACTAACCGTTCAATCCATTAACGGGGTTGGATCTTTTCATTCTTTTATTATTTGTGTACTTTATTTTTTATTAGAATTGACGTATTTTTTGTATCATTTATATTTTAGAGCAGGAAAATATCTGAAATACACTTCTCAACTATTAGGTGACTACAAATTAAACCCCTCGAACCCAACAATGGGGCATTTTCCATCGTCAACTGGCAATACCAGACAGACAACCCACTTAAGCAGTTTTGAGGCTGGTTTTGGCTTAGATTAGTCCACGTGGATGTACATGTGGCTATCCATAGAACGACCACATGTACTAATCTATATCAAAATCCACCTCAAAGCTACTCGAGATGGTTTTCCATATGCTTTTGCCAGTTGAAGGTGGAAAATATCAAGATTTTGGGTTCAGGGGGTAATTCATACTCGCCCAACAGTTCAGAGGTATAATTCAGACTTTTTCCTTTAGAGTATTATTCTTGTACCGACAAGTATTGTTGATACCATCTTGGTATTAGTAGTTACCGATAGTGTATCAAGTGATACCACCATAGTATCAGTTGCTACCAACTATCAGCCGGTACTGGTATGGTATTGTTGAGGCCAAATATATTAATCTAGCATCCTAAGTACATGCAAAGGCCTAGGTGCCTTTGCGTGGGCTTTACTGCAGGACCTAAATCTTGATGAGGTGTGGACGTGCCAGTTAGTTCGATCCTACAACTGACAAGATGAAGAATAAAAGAAGTCGATCGGCTATGAAGCCAATGGATATTTTAGAATCAACTAATAGGATATCAATGTTGCAGCGTTTAGCAGATTGATCAAACAATCAGTTGTTGAAGACTTGATGGGCTAGAAGTCTGGAATAAATAAACTCAAATAGTTAAATAAACAATCAGTCCTTTGCTACAATCGGTTGAAAGCAACTAGCATGTAATCCTTATAAGTAGATGTAACACTTAAATAACTCAACGGATGGAACTCCGATGTACCAATGATTGACACCTACTAACTTGAATAAAGTTGATTAGCGTAAAAGTATTGTAGTAAGGCAATCGGCTATGCTAGCAAACATAGATCAACCAACACAATCTACCTTATGTAGCTTATTAAGGGTAACCTTGATAGGTCGGACCAAACCGATGCAACATCAGATCATGCTTAATAAGAGATAGATTGATTAGCTAGCAAACCTAAGAATACTATTAATCTAATGAGTCGATGATTGATAACTTATCGGCTGGAACTCTGATAAAATAGTGAGAAGGATAAATCAACCTGATATAAGATATTTTGTAAACACAATCTAATAGACCAGACTAAACCGAGACAGTATTAGATTGAAGATATCAAACATCAAATATCAAGTCAATGTAAATCTCTCAAAGTGGTCAACAAGATCAACCCACGATACAAAAGTAACTTAGGACCAAATAGATATAATTACTTGTTCATAAGGCGAATACTTGTTCATAAGGAACAAGACACTAGACTTAGTCCTAATCATATATGACACACGTTTCCTAAATACAAAAGGAAACTTTACTTTTGGATATAGTCTTTATTAAGACTCTATGTTTAAATTGTTTCCTATTTAAGCATAGAGTCAGGGCTACACATAATGTTTTTCCTTTATCCAGAGCCCTTCACAGTCTCTACAATCATTTTTGGAGCAACAAATACTTGGGACAAGTCAAGCATTTATGTAAAGATATTTCTGATGATCAAGAATCTAAATGGGTGACATATGCGGCTATGTACGACTCCGAGGACTGTTGTGGGATACCGGGATATGAGGTATCTATAAACTATATGTATCCGCATAGGTCAGAGTGTGTCGAGTAGGGATGAAAACAGTTCGGAATCTTTTTGGATTTCATACCAGTTTTCGGAAACAGAAATCGTCCGTCGGAATTTTTTTAGAATTTATCGAAATTAGAAACAGATTCGGAACAGAAACAGATACGGTAAGGGCACTATCACTCGGAAATCGGAACCAGTCGAAAACTTTCTAGGATTTTTCTTGGAAACTTTCCAAAATTTTTCTCGGAAAGTTTCCCGATTTTTTCTCAAAATTTCTCCAGGCCTATATGACATAAATCCACAATATCAACCCTAATAGTCCAGCCCACTTTAGCAAGTTAGATTTAAGTCCTTAGTCAAAACATATATACAAGCACTTTACTTTGTAACAACTTGTATTATGTATACTTTATTTTATAATATGATATGTGAACTTTATTGTAATTTGCGTGATTTGTACTTTAGTGTAATAATTTGTAAATTATAGCCTTTATTTCGTATTTAGAGAATCATTAACAAAGTGATCTATGAACTTGGTTGCAATGATAAAAAGTGGTATGGTTAGTTGCTAATGTTTGGAATTTTTTATCTACTATTGTAGAAAAAAATTGGAACCTCGATTTGAGGGTTTCTATAGTGTGATAAATTTCTGTTATCGTATTCACTCTGATTCGAATTCGACCTGTTTTTGTATTCGATAATATTTGATTCTTTATTGTATCCAAGGTTTCCTATTTCGATTCCGAAAAAGATATAGAAACAAAAACGGTAAATGTGGTTTCCATATGTTTCCGAGTCGTTTTGATCCCTAGTGTCGTGTAAGGAAGGATAATATAATCTTGTACCTGATAGGTTAGGAGTTTGGTAATATCTAGATTATATCCCTAGTTTGTCGGATCTGATTGTATCTACGCTGGATAGGCTTGATCTTGTTATATTAGATCTATATCTTTAACCATGCCCCTGGGTATATATGGGTCATCCCTAAAGGGGCACATCATATTAGAGTGGCAAGTTTATTGTTGATATATTCTCTACAAAAATACAAAATCCAAGTAGTAGTATGGTATTATCTAATCTTAAGAGCATGAACCTGGTAACCCATTTTCTACTACTCTACCATTGATTTATCTGCCTCGCTAGCCACCCCGTTGTTTACTACCAATCTAGATCGTCAACACATAGGGTATTCTATCTTGCACCATTAGAAATGTCTCTTCGAAGGGGATAATCTTGTAATCAAACATGTAACCCTAAAATTGATGCTCACCTACTAGGGCTACAAATAGACCCTAGGGGATTCTAATAGGGCATAAGCTTGTCCAGTAAAACATTCAAAGTTAGGAATCTTATGTTCTAATTCTCCACTTTGATAACATTAATTATCATTTATTTTATGATGATTGGATTCATTACTAAATGTATTTTAATTATAAATTACATTTTTGCATGTTTGCACAAAATTTTTGAATAAGGATGATCAAACATATAAAAAAGAAAATGTGATACTTTGGGCAATCTATACAACAAAAATACCCATAAGCATACGGAAATGAAGAAAAAAAATGTATTTATTATGAAATCCACGGGGATGAAAAGGATCACCAAAACTGCATTTATATTACACGTCTTCCCTTCGTACATAGTTGATACCTCTAAAACCGATTTATCTATCTATACTACACCAGTAGTAGTAGTGGTGGTGGTGACTGTATCACCGTACTATCGTCACTATCAAGTGACCATTATATCAGCATAACAAGTCTGAATAGCGTAGCTGCTCTTCGTACTTATGTAGCTTTACAGCTCAATTTTTTAAACTTGTTATTTTTGTTTGTAGTTTTGTGTGCACTTTTTAAACACCATACATTACACATGTGGCCGTATTTCAAGGAATTAAAAGTATTTTAATAAGACTTTAATTTTGTACAATGTACAAACATTTAGCTAGTTAATATAAAGCAATATAATGAAGCTATGCCACCAACAAAATTTCACAGTTGGATTGCATCTGGATCTTGATCAAGAGTCGGTTCAGCTATACGCATTTAAAAGTCCATGCGTAAGCCCAAAAGTTACGTGTTAATAAGCTAATAATTTCAGCTTAGTCCACTATGATGATTTCTAAACCTAATTTATAACCTCTGAAGTGGACCTATTCATTTTGTTGCAGGCCTCAATATATTTCCTTAGGCCTAATTCAGTTGGGAAAAAATTTTAGGTGAGATCATATAACGCGTATAGTCATAAATTTAAATTTAAAGTACTAAACGTAGTCTAATTATAAATTAAAATTCAAATTTCATCTGAAAACCGAGAGACGAATCTTTTGAGTCTAATTAATCCATCATTAGTATATATTGGTTATTGTAGTACTTATGGCTAATCATGTACTAATTAGACTCAATAGACTTATCTCATGATTTCCCCCATAACTGTGTAATTAGTTTTAATATTTATATATATTTAATGTTTTATTCAGAAGCCCATAGATTTAATGTGATGTTTTTGGAAACAGTTTTTGAAACTAGACATGATCTTAGAATAATTATTGGTGAAAGAGAGAATAGCTAACAGTACACTTCGTTCTTTTTTTATTCCATATTATGTGTTTTTTTTTTTTACTTTGTGTCCCGATTCAGCAGCTACAACCTCTTGGCTGTTTTTCTACCTAAACACCCTGTTACCTCTTGCTCCAATTAATGCTCTAAAATATTGTACCTTTTGATTTAGTTTTGATTTCATTTAACTGTTGCACGTTATACAATGCCACGAGTTCCCACCGCAACGTTCATGGCATGATATGGAGAGATTTCTTTGAATACCTGTTTAATGTTATAAACAATAAAAATAACTACCACAAAGTCAAAAATTAAGGTGATGAATTTGTACGTAGAAATTTATGAATGCATCATTTAACCATGCAGTAAGCGTGCGTGGGAAAAATTTAACCATGTAGTAAGCGTGCGTGGAAAAAAACAAGAAACAACTAAAAATAATTCTGAGAAAGATCACAACTTAATTAGGCTTAAAGATTATCATCAAAATACTGTTCAATCGTGGAAGGATATTAATTTGTTGTAATAGATTCTAGCTTCTGTGCTTAGTTTGTATTCTTATATCTTTAATAAAATTATACTGTGGGGACTTCCCTGACTGTGCATCGGTCAAAACAGAAAGAGCTAGCACAACTCCAGCACTGCTGATGTATATCTGAAACCGACACTAGTCACTATCTCGCCCTAAAACCCCAATAGCTCACAATCTGGCACTGATGTGAGGGGCAGTAGTATTGGTTCAAACCAATTAAAGACAGGCACTATATTTTCACCCATACATTTGTTTCGGTTCTATCATCTAAACCGATTCTGATATTTGCTCATCTGTGCCAGTTTTTACCACCACCACAAAGTGGGTTTAGTGCCGTTTAGTCACATTTTATTAATTAGTTCTCGGCTCTACTTAGTTTATTTTTCCTTTCTACCGGTGTGAGTAGCTATTTGCCGTAAGAGCAAGTATAATTGTAGCTAGACGGCAAGCCGGCTAAATACTGAGTCGAATGAGAGACGAAAGGAGAGGGAGGAGAAGCGGGCCATAAGCCTACAGCCAGCTCAGACATAAGAACCAAAAAACCTAAGGAGAGAGACAAGTAGGTCAGATATATATATTAACGATAAAAAGCTAATTAATATATGAGTGAGCTTAGAAAATAAAAAAGAATCTTATAGTCGGCTTGCTTACTATATTATTACACTTCTCTGTGAAAAATTGGAACATGCTAGCGTATATATAGTGCATGCAAACCGATTTGTCGGTGGAATTTATATATGCAACTTACTTATGGGAATAAAAAGGTGGTTGTGTAGGCGCTATAATTGTCTCTTTCACATAAAAGCAAGGGACCTAGCAGTATCCTAAGCAATCTAATGGATGATCATAGCACATTCTTATATACGGTACGTAGACATATTATCTGCATTATCTGATAGCAACTTAATTTATATGCTAATGTATTATATATATATATATATATATGCTAATTAATTAATGCTAGAACCGTGTACATATAGTTGCTAGATCTAGATCACAATAGCTGTTTGATATAAATAATTGTTCTCAACTTATGTATCAAGTGTAGTCACAATCACATAAAATGATATAGCTGTAGAAAATATACTCCTCTGCTTCAAAAATAACTCATTTTTCACTATTTCTGTAGAAAATATATAAAAGTGAAAAAGACTATAATACATTCCACTTTATCAAATCTCAATACAATAGTTACATGCTTTATTATATATTTAATGCATTTGTTCCCTGCTTTCACAAACTCTAGTGCAATAATTGCTCAAATATGAACATATTTTGAGACAAGCAAGGATGCATAAAAAATGTTCTTATTTTGAAAGGAAGATAATATTTATTTATTATTACTGCTACATAGTTTAATTTATAGTTGCAAGGAAAATGTTGTTGTTACACTCCACGTGAGACACTATTAATCATTATTACGTTAAAATATATGATGTTGTTGGCTTTCAACATAACGTTTAATTTGAACATCGATCTTTAAAAACAATATAACTATGGTTTATTTTATTGCGATGTACTTTATCATTAATGGTACATAGTTTCCACTAGCAAGTACATTTCTAGATCTAGTGTAATGTAAAGTATAGATAATAACTAATGTACCAACATACAGTTTTGCTAGCCACTAACATCTTTGGTGTTTCTTATGCTCTTAAAACAAACATCAACTTTAAATTTAGATTGATTTTAAAAATTTTTCATCGTAGTTTGTTTTCAAGCCTTTGCTTTTAGATCACTAGAAACACTACATATATAAAAAATTTTATTCATAAATTAGTTTTTATTTGCAAATATGATGTTTGGCTTTTCTTCCCTGAAAAAGCACGATGATCACTACTAAAAAATGATTTTTCTATACGAGGCCCCCTTATTTTTCATGCAGACCATAACTAGTGGCGTCTGCAAAAATCGAGAATCATTTTTCCATACGGTTGCTTAAGTGGCCCGTATAAAAAAATCGATTTTCCTATACAGGCCTCTTAAGAGGGCCGGATGCAAAAATGAGCTCATTTTTGCATGCGGCTCACTTAAGCGCCCGCAAGGGAAAATCGACTATTCCATACAGGACAGTTAAGATGTCGTATGCAAAAATAAATTTTGAAAATTTTGAAACTAGTGTATCTCACTCATACGAACTCCAAATTGGATGATTTTTTCTTAAATGTTTCTAAAATCATGCTCTATCATGTTATTGTGTTCTAGCTGGTACTATTTTGGCTATTTTTTCTTGTGACTTTGTTTTATCAATTACAAATTTTGAAGTAGTAAATAATTTCATTTGAAAAAAGTCATCAATAGCAAAGTTGTATAACTCATTAAGATCTGTAACTTTTATTTTGGTCATTTCTTCATCCGATAAACTGATTTGTAAGATTGTTCACAAAACTTACATCTCTTATACAGTTTTTATATAACTTTATAAGAGATGTACGTTTTGTGAATAATCTTACAAATCACTTTATCGGATGAAGAAATAACCTAAATAGAAGTTATAGATCTTGATGAGTTATACAACTTTGTTAGTGATGACTTTTTCAGTTGAAATCATTTAGTATTGAAAATGTTGTTTGAAGTTGTCATAATTTGAAATTCATATTCAAACTGTTCAAACAAAGTCATATATAAAAATGACCAATACAAAAGTTGTAGATCTTGATAAGCTATACAACTTTGTTTTTGATAATTTTTTTCAATTCAAATTGTGGAATGCATGTATTAGGGGTATCCGTAGAATATATATATATATGGTAGGGACTTATCTAATAGGAAAGCAATCGTATCTGTACGGGAACAACTGGAGTTTGATAATTGTCGGATTGCATGCCGCATGTATCGGATCCTAGTTGTAACCGAATTAGGATAGATCTTAGTCTTATCATATTAGGACTCTACCTGTAAGCCCTATCCCTAACTATATAAGGGGATAGGGGCACCCCTCATGGGGCACGGCCAGAGACACGGCATATTTAGATAGACTATTCTCTAGTTGATCTGTACTCAATCAAATACAATCACCAAGCAAGAATAGGGCATTATCCCGTATATCGAGAGCCTGAATCTGGGTAAATCGCCTTCTTCTTCGTCCTAACCATCGAGTTCCTAGCTTGATAGCCACCCCATAGTTTCATTACCGATCCAAATCATCGACACAAATCATTTACTACCCAAAAAATTATTTGAATTTCTTATATTCTAAATTTTCAATTTTATATAGTTCAATTAATCAAACTCGGATGGCGAAATGATCAAAAGAAAAATGGTATATCTCAATGAGTTCTACAACTTTGCTTGTGATAATTTTTTCACATGAGTTCATTTAGCATTTTAAAATTCGACTCAAAGTTTATTTAATACCAAATTAATTTAATAATTATTTTTGGATGCGGTCCTCTTAAATAGCCGCATGAAAAAATCTATTTTTGCATGCGGACGGTTAGGTAGTCCGCATGTAAAAGTATCCATAGTTTTCTTAGTCCTCTCTCTCTTTCCCTCACCATTTTAAAATTTTTCAACCACCCATTTATTTCTCTCTCTTTCTCCTCTCCTCTCCTCTTCCACACGGTCTCTCTCCCTCCCAGTCTCCCACACAGTCAAACACATCGAGATCTGAGCTCCCTGCATGTGCGGCGACTGGCGGCTCCATCCATCTCGGCGTCGGTGGTAGCGCTCCATCCATCTCGCCGTCAGCGCACGCGTCAAGGAGGCAGGGACCCCGGTGGCGGCGCTCAGCAAGGAAGCGGGGTTCCCGGCAGCACTGCTCCGTCCAGTCATCGTCGGCGCCCGCGGCAAGGAGGCGGGGGCAGCTGTTGAGGGAGCAGTAGGCGGTGGCGACGGAAGGGGGATTTTTCTGATTTTCTGATTTTTTTGATATTTGGCATTTTATTTTTTTGTTGATTTTTTCTCTTTGCATGTGATCGGCTTAAGCGCCCGCATGTGAAAATCGGATTATCATATGCAGGTGCCCTGACCGCATGCAAAGATTTGCATTTTCGCAAAGAATTTGGCGCATGCGGTGTGAAAATCGCTCTGCCCGTTTGCCTAGACGGTTTCGGTAGCAGTGGATGACACGGAAAGGTTCCACCAGTGAACGGAATTGCGTGCATACACACTACACTGAAGAGTATTATGCGATAGCATATTTATATCCCAAAGGTGGATTCCTTTAAACAAATCCTTTTTTTCAACCTTATTTAACTATGTAAATTTATGCTAAACAAACCAGGGGTAAATTCAGTAAATGGTAAGGAATTTAAGACATAGTTACTAGACAGAGGATTGTAGGATCAAGATGTCGACTAGAGGGGGGTGAATAGGCGATTAAAATTAAATCACCTCTAAACAAAACTAACCTAAGTTGCTAGGCTTGGTGGGGAGCAAGACTACACAAGCAACTAAGTTAAGTTTTGCAATCCTAGGGTGATAGTGGCTCAATTATATTACTAGGAAAGTAAAACACACTTCCTAAGTCTAGTTTTGCAATCCTAGAGTGAAATGATCACAAGTATATCTCTAGGAATGTAAATCGCACAAATATAAATGTGGCAAGCAAGAGAGACAATGAGACAAGCAATTTTTCACCGAGGTTCGGAAACTCGCCGGTTTCCTACTCCCCGTTGAGGCGAGCCCAACTCCACCGCTCAACCACAAAGGCACCGCACGCCCCCTTTGTCAAGGGGTGGGCAAAGCGGGAGCCGGCCCAAGGAGAGGACTAACCAAGCCTTGATCACTAGGGTTGTTCTTCCTCCACTCCGGAGATGACGAACACCGTGCCACTCACAAGTCGGCGTTGGGCCTTGGCCACTTGCTCTTTGAGCTAATTGTTCTCAATGACAAGTGATGTATCATGAGTGGACATACAAGAACTAGAGCTAGAGCTAGGCACATCCATAGGATTATCACAAGAGGTGGAAATGCTAGATGATGCAACATAAGCAATATGACAAGTAGTACTATCATCAAGCAAATCACAAGATAGCCAACATCAATAGATGCTCCATGTTGTGTAGTGGAAAGGAGGTTGTCATGAGCTTCCTTAAGCTTCTCATGAGAAATGGTTAGTCTCTCATGTGAAGTCTTTAGCTCCTCATACAAGACTTTCAAAGAAGCATGATCCTTCTTTAGAGCCTTGAACTTGACTATCTCCTTTTCACTATAAGCATAGAGCTCCTCAAACATACTCACAAGCTCATCATAGGAAACATCATCATCACAATCATCATCACTTTCACTATCACTAAAGGATTTTACCTTAGATGTGCCCTTTGCCATGAGACAAAGAGGAGCGAAGAGAGATGGAGCCTCCTTGATAGCAACCACGGCCATCTTCTTTTTCTTGGAGCTTGCATCATCATCAACTTCTTCTTCATCGGACCCGGATGAGGTAGTACTCTCCTCATTTGAGTCCCACTGCCCAATAAATGTCTCAATTTTTCTTCCTTCCTTCTTGAGCTTCTTCATGAGCTTGTAACCTCCACTCTTCTTCTTGTATGACTTGTCTCCATCCTCATCCTTGGAGGGACACTTAGAAGCAAAGTGTCCCTTCTCACCACACTCAAAGCACCTCAAGTTTGAGAGAGTCTTGTTTGGTCTTCTATTTCTTCTTCTATTTGAGTTGGAGCCTCTTCCCTTTTCTTTTCTTCTTCCCAAGAATCATTGAATCTTCTAGCCAAAGAGCAATTTCTCCTTCCAAGTCATCATGACCTTCACTTGCCTTGCTTTTACCCTTGTCTTCAACTTCGGCTTGAAGAGCAATGCACTTCTTAGATGGTGAGGCTTCCTCCATCTCCTTCTTCTTTAACTTGTACATGTCATTGGTGTTGATCTTCCCTAAAAGGCTTGTGGGAGTCATCTTTGACATGTCGGAGTTGATAAGCATGGTGACAAGTATCTCATACTTCTCTAGCAAAGCTCCAAGGATCTTTTGGGCAACTAAGTTGCTCCAAGCCCCTTGAGATCATTCAGAATGACATTGAGTCTTCCATACATGTCATTCACATTTTCATCAGGTAACATAGTGAATGTCTCATATTGGACATTGAGAAAATGAAGCTTGGCATCCTTGTATTCACTTGTACCCTCATGAATCTCACTCAACTTGATCCAAATCTCATGAGGGGTCTCAAGATTGCTTATCCTATCAAACTTTTCTTGGCTCAAGGAGTTGAACAATGCATTCATGGCTTGAGCATTGTAACTTGCATTGCATAACTCAAGTTGAGTGGGTGTCGTGGAGTCAAGTGGCATGACACATCCTTCATCTACAACCTTCCAAATACTAGCATTCATAGCTTTAAGGTAAGTACACATCTTAATTTTCCAAGTGGAATAATCCGTGCCATTAAACATAGGAGCCCTACCAATATTGTGAATCTCTTTCGACATCTTTTCTCTCTAAGCAGTAAAGCCTAAAGACGAGACCAAGCTCTGATACCACTTGTAGGATCAAGATGTCGACTAGAGGGGGGTGAATAGGCGATTAAAATTAAATCACCTCTAAACAAAACTAACCTAAGTTGCTAGGCTTGGTGGGGAGCAAGACTACACAAGCAACTAAGTTAAGTTTTGCAATCCTATGGTGATAGTGGCTCAATTATATTACTAGGAAAGTAAAACACACTTCCTAAGTCTAGTTTTGCAATCCTAGGGTGAAATGATCACAAGTATATCTCTAGAAATGTAAATCGCACAAATATAAATGTGGCAAGCAAGAGAGACAATGAGACAAGCAATTTTTCACTGAGGTTCGGAAACTCGCCGGTTTCCTACTCCCCGTTGAGGCGAGCCCAACTCCACCGCTTAACCACAAAGCTACCGCACGCCCCCTTCTTCAAGGGGTGGGCAAAACGGGAGCCGGCCCAAGGAAAGGACTACCCAAGCCTCGATCACTAGGTTTGTTCTTCCTCCACTCCAGAGATGGCGAACACCATGCCACTCACAAGCCAGCGCCGGGCCTCTTCCACAACTTCTTGAAGAGATCACCGGGCAACTCCTCCACAAGCCGTCTAGGAGGCGGCAACCTGCAAGAGTAACAAGCGATGACCCGGCGTGGAGATGATCAAGTGCCACACTAGCTCTACAATGAAGCAATGCACTTGACTCTTGGCTATAACTCCCTCAAACACACTAAATGGATGAACCTTAAGCTCAAATGAGTGTGAGAGAGATGCAAGGGGTGTGAGCAAATGAAATGGCAGCCTAGAGGGCTCCCTTGCTGCTGGTGGGGGGTATTTATACCCCCACCACCAAATTCTAGCCGTTGGGGTTGAAATGCCCCAATTCTATGTACTTTCGGTCTGACCAGAGGTATGTGGTCGGTCAGACCGTGCTACTATGCAACGGCTAGAAAACTAGCCGTTGGAGCTCTGACAGGTGGTGTTAGGGGCCTGGCCGGTCAGACCGGTGTTGAGTGGCCGGTCAGACCGACCTCAGCTCGGTCAGACCGCCATCAGCTCAGTCTGACCGACTGCGGCTCCGTCGGCTCTGTATCGGCCACCCCGAGGGGCCAAAAATCGGCCTCCGGGGGGCCGGTCAGACCGCCGGTTGAACCACGGTCAGACCGGCCTTACTGGCCGGTTAGACCTCCCTTAGGTGGCCGGTCAGACCGGGCTTAGGCCTGCGGTCAGACCGACCGACAGCTCCCGGTCTGATCGACCTTGGTCAAGCCGACTTTAATTTATTTTGCATGAATAACAATATGTTTCAAGTGTTTATGCAAATGACCTAATGTAGCAATTAAAATCATCTGTTTGCTAGGTCAGTACCCCTCTTAATAGTACAGCAAAGCTGTCACGCCCAGAAATTCCTCACACGAATTTTTGAACTTAATTGTGTATTAAAATCCCTGTCCAGGACCAGCCAGGGTACACAAAAAGACAATGTTGATTACATAACCATCGTTCTTAGAAACAACTGAAAATAACATTTATTCTAACGTAAATGCAGCGAAAAGAGAAGTAGACTAGCTCCAGCAGGTACGACTCCAGTCCACAGGCAAAGCTTCGACGGTAGACCAGCTCACTCCTGAGAGTCACCTCCATCTGACTCAACTTCTAACTCTGAAGGGGGAAAACGAGCAAGGTTGAGTACAAACCACCGTACTGAACAAGCAGCACGGAAAAGAGGGGAATAAATGATGCATAAGGATCATCAAGAGCAGGCTAGGGTTAGTTGCAAAAAAGACAACATTTAAATAAATACAGAGATTAAAATGAAAATTGATAATTAAATAAATTAAAGAATAAGTAAATAACAGTTGTAAAATACCATAACACTATCCAACGTTACACCACGTTGCGACAGGCCCAACCACTACTCAACGTTACACCACGTTGCAGTAGTCCCTGGTGAAAACCAGTTTACCCAAATCACTAAAGGTTCGACTAATCATAGTGGAGCTGGCAGCTTGCCCTTAACCGTGGGCACGGCTATTTGAATAGATTATACTCTGATCAGAGGTGTACTACTGTACCCACAAGGCATAGTCCCACTACACTTGAACGTGCGCCGACATACCACCATGGCATACCGGAAAGGGAACTATGATAGGACCCGTCGCATAACCCTCCCTATTCAATCGCACCACACTTCAGGTTTCGGCCCCTCCTTTAAACCAACTCGGGCAGCCCCCTCTTGTGCCTAGGTAAATCCGGAAGTAGCATAGGCCATCGTTACACCACAACTCCCATCCATACTCCATCACGCTCACCCTTGCCTGGGTACGTCGAATAGTTCGCAATTACACTCCAAATCCCACCGTTGCCCATTCTAGCTTGTGGTTATCACGAAAATAACTTCTAGGGTTTCCTGCGAACCGGTTCTTAATTGTCATGGGCGCGACTCTCAAAACCAAGCACCCACGACCCACCATTAGCAATATTTTAGTTGGCATTAACCCGAACTGAGTAATGAATCATTATTACAGCTATTCAGAGCTAATCATGATTATTAAATGATCCCATGAGCTACTTGATCTAAGCACGGCTAAGAATTAACCTAGGCCTAACCCTAGTCAAGTTACCCCTGGTCTGGCATGAATAAAGTTGAATAAACAACGGCATAATAATAAGGATTACACAAAAAATAAATACAGTAATTACTTTAATTAAAACAATGCATATTTGAATAAATAAAGCGGGGAATTTGCAATAATAGGTTCAATATGATCAAAGATGAGTGCCAATTGCCTTGCTCTGGTCCTTGGGGAACTTCGGCAATGATCTCGAAATAAACCGGCTCTTCGGCGGGGTCCGAATCTAAGCAACAAAGCACAAAAAAAATAAAACAGCCACAAATTCTACTGAAACAGTAAAAGAAAGTATTTTTAATGGATTCTTGACAACTTTATGAATTTAATGAAATTTGAATGGGCCAAAACGGAGACTAGATGAATTAGATATGAATTTTAGAAGTTTTCTAGGTTTTTAACTAAACAGAAAAGTCCTAAATCAATTATTGCGCAATTAATATGGCTTTCTGACGTCAGCGGAGGAGAGAGGAGGGGTGGCGACGACGGGTGGGGGCCACCTATCGGTGGAAGAGACGGGGTGAGGGGAGGATGACAGGCGGGGCCTGGGGAGGAGAGAGAGGAAGGAGGGGGTGGCGACCGACTGACGGGGCGGACCCACCGGTCAGCGGGAGAGGGAGCGAGAGGAGAGAGGCGGCCGGCGACTGGCGGGTGAGACCCGCTCATCAGCGGCCCCGAACAGAGGAGGAGGGGAGAGCTCGGCCGGGGAGGGGAAGACGGCGCCGGCGGCGAGCGAGCGGTGACGGCGAGGACCGATGGCGCGAGGAAGGGAGATACTCACCAGCGACGGCGTCGGCCGGCGACTGGAGGGCAATGACGGCGACGGCGGCGACCGGCGCAAGGCGACGGACGGCGGTGCACGGTGTCGAGGCGATGGCGACGACGCACGGGAGGTGGAGACGGGCGCCGGCAGCGGTGGCACGGCGACCGCGCGGCGACGGCGAGGCGAAGGCGGTGGCGCTGGGGCGGTGCGTCGGTGGCAGCGAACGGCACGCGCGTGCGACGGTGACACGCGCGTCAGCGGCGGCGACCGAAGAGGGAAAGGGGAAGGAGAGAGGAAGGGAGATACTCACCAGCGAAGGCGAAGGCGAGGGGAAGCACGGCGAGGACGAGGCAAAGGTGATGACGCGATCCCGCGGCAATGACCGGCAGCGAGGCGCGTGATCGGCGGGCGACGGAGACGGTGGCGACCGAAGTGGCGGTCGAGGAGCGGGAGGAAGCGCGGGCGCTAGGGATGCCCGCCGGCGGCGACGGGCGGCAGCAAGTCAGCGAGGCGACGGAACACTCGGTGACGACCGATGGCGAGGGCGGCGAGGCACGGACGGCGAGATCGATCGGCGGGGAAGGCGGCGGCGCTCGGGTGCAGGTGGGAGAAAACCGGCGGCGATGCGCGGAGTAGCGAGATTTATAGTGGAGGTGGCGCCGGCTAGGGCAGAGGCGGCCGTTGGGGAGGAGACCGAGTCGGCGACGGCCGGATTCGGCAGCAGCCGTTGTGGGCGACGGAGTTGGAGTCGGCGGTGGCGACACGTGGAGCTCGGCCCGGACGCGGCGGGGAGGCGGCGCAGACTTGCGTGGCGCGGGCGCGGGCGAGCTGGGCCGAGCGGCGGCCCAGGAGGGAGGAGGCACGCGCGCGGGAGAGGGGGCGGCCGGTCGGCTGGGCCGGCCGAGCGGGGAGGTAGGCCGGCTCGGCTCGGCCGACCCGGGAAGGAAGAGGGGAAAAAGAAAAAGGAAAAAGAAAAAGAGAGAGGAGGAAAATTAGACTTCGGCCCAATTTGAGAAGCGAGGGAAAAGAAAGGAAAAAGAAGGGAAAAAGGAAGGCCCCACTTTTGCCGTATTTTAAATTAATTTGTTTGGCCAATTTTTATACTTCTTCAATCTGAGTTTAAATCCAGTTAATCGATTTGGAACCTCAATTTAATTAAATTAAGTTCTTTTAGAGGGATTTTTCCTGAGTTAATTAAGCCAATTATTATTTACGAATTTCTTTTACAAATTTAGGCTTGGGATAAAACTCCGGGTGTGACAAACGCTAAAGATGAACTAGGAAAATTTTGATCGCCCCTTCACCTCGATCAATTTAAACTTAAACGCTAGTTTTACCGACTCCTTCCATTTTGCTTTGCGCCATGAAGATTAATCCATCAATAATCATCCATGGGCACACATGAGTGAATCTAAACTGAAACTCATATCTCAAGTGTAATGGTTAGTTCATAATTAGCACTTGTCATTAATTACCAAAATTTACAACAGGGGCCTAGATGCTTCAAGGATACAAGCACATGTCTAGTTTAAGAGCACCAAGAAGTTAATAGAGTCAAAATAATTTCTGCACGCGTACTTAGAACTCAAGACAACTATAATACTATTCCCACCGTCCTATACTATAAGTCATAACTATTTTTTCTTTATCCCATAATATAAGATGTGTATGCAAGCATGTATTAACACGTCAAAATGACAAGATAAATTGGCTATAGGGCACTCCAGCCATTTTTTATTATTATTTTTAGAGTCAAAAATTCTAGAAATGACAATATTGCCCTCGGTGGCCAACCCGTTATGCCGACTGGGTCCAGTCAAACCAGATCCAGTTGGTCTCGACGCCGCACAACACCCGAACCCTAGCCTATAGGGCGAGTAGGGCGGCGACCCAGTGGCGACGAGGGCGCATAATCTCGTCATTTTTAAAATTTTTGACTCCGAAAATATTAGAAAATTGGCCGGAGTGCCCGGTAGCTAATTACCATATTTTTATGATGTCCTGCAGTAAATTCATGATCTTACGATGTCCACCGGCTAATTACGTGTTTTTTGAATGTCCTGTAGCAAATTTTGCTAATCTATTACTACGTTTTCCGCGTCGTATAACTAACCCAATCCTCGCTCTTGTTGCAAGCATCTCGATGGCCCGCCTCCCCTTGCGTGCCTGCAGAAATGGATATTTTCGGCAGGCGGGTCACCCAACCGCTTTGAAAAATGGATTATCTTAGACAGACGTATTAAGTGGGCTGGCTGCAATAATTTATTTTCGTAAGTGATTGAGTTATGATGCAAGCCTAGGAAAATCATTTTTTTCCAAACAGTGGACTTATAGGGCAGCTTGCGAAAACGTTTTTCCGCAAGCAACTCTACTAGGCCAGCTGCATCGGACTTTTTTTTAACAGGTTTTGAATTCTGTAATGTTCCTCTGGTTTGGATTGGGTAGATTTTGAGTTGCGCTATATTCTATTGCTGGCTTATTGTAATTCAGTCTACCATACATACAATTGAAAAGGTTCGTTGAAAATATGGAGCAGAAACACATCTATAAAGACTATAGTTTTTTGTGAGGTACGGCTAGCTACGCAGGTTGTTGCCACGTTGCTATTCACTGTTCTACTATTCATCCACCTATAATTTTTTTTTTGCTGGAGGCTGAAGTACGGCTCGCTACGCCAGTTCGTTGTTGTTCACTGTTCCACTGTTTATCCACCTACAGACTATTACTTCTCAGTTATCACATGAACTCCCTTTGCGTAAGAAAAATAAGTATAACAGTAAAACATCAAAAGTGATATCTATTTTATTATTTGCGGCTTAGAGAATTATAGTTTTCGGTAAAGTAGTACGGATGGATGTCACGTTGCTCCATGTAACCAGTGGCGGAACTGCCCATTGGGCAGGGTGGGGCGGCCGGCCCAGCTACGGCCCGCGTTGCCCCCCCCCCCACCCCCACCCAACCCCCTGCGGCTGCAGCCTAGAAGAATCCATCAACCACCAGGCCGGCGTCCAGTCTATTCACAACCTGTCTAGTATGTTCACAGAGCCCAGAGAGAGGCAGCCCAAGCAGAAGGCCAGAAAGAAATTACGATCATGCACGCTGCACGCACAGATCATCTCGGCTGTTCGGCGCTGTGACTTCAGGTCTTCACCTCTTCGGCGACACCGCAATGACGTGACGCGACGCCCTATCTCCCTCTCATCTCGGTGACTCGACCGACTTCTCTTCTCGACTGCCCTATGTAGCAAGCTCACCGGCGTCGCCGCCTCGTCGGGCGCTGCCATCCAATGCCCATCACCATGACGCCGTTGGCCACCGTAGTGCCGCTGGATTTTTTTCTGCTCCGGCTGAGCCATTTTCCATGACCAGGTCCCTAGATGTTCTTGTCTTCGGTCTTCAGACAATTAGACTTATGTTATATGTCTTTGTGCAGTAACTGAGACAATAGACAGACACAATTAGCTTTTGTCTACACAATTAGACATCTAGTAGAATAGTAGATACTAGATACTAATAGATTACTAATTTACTATATTTTCTTGTATGTGCCTGTGTATCAATCAGACGCAAGCAGACTAGTAGGTCTAGCATTCTTGAATGACACTTTCTTGTAGTGGATCATTTGAGCCATTTTTATAAATGATAATTTATATATTACTATGTTTTCTTGCAGTTGCAGGTGGAGCATTGGAGCTATTACGCTGCAAGATAGGAAAATTGAGAGAAATTGAATCTGAAGCGGAAGAAACTGTCCTCCGCCCTAATCTCTTTCTTGCTTCATGCAAACTAACGCTGCCACTGTCCTCCGCCCTACACCGTTCACAGTTTCCGCGGCTTTGCCGTGGGGGTACAACCTAGTATATATACATCTATTGTTGTAATATTGACTTCACACATATATGTCAATATATATAATCGAACAGTCGAACATAACGATCTAGGATCGGAAAAAATGTAACTTTTTTTTCAATTGTTTTGTTCTTTCTCCCACTCTTGAAGGAACATGTATTTATCTTCTATCTCCAGTTCGCTCACCTCATCGAAAAATAGGTCAAGTCTATTGCAGCAATGGTAATGGAATCAATGGATGATGTGGTACAACATGGCGCACAGATTCATAATTATTTTTATCTATACGCTGCACTATTTAAGGTACTTGTTCAATCTATAAAAAATAGGTAGAATTAATATTAGAGTATCTAGTACTACAACATTCATAAGATTTATTTATACGGAATTGGTTCTGTTGCACATAACGAGACTTTGTTTGAACTTACATATATCACCGAGAAAGACTATGTACCTCTTGTTATCGTTAGATTACTACTCGAGCAGTGATGTCGGTGGACACACCTTTTTGTTTTTGGTCTAGGAAGCATGGGGGAAACAACAGGCTTTGAACATAGAGTAGGTGTAGGGATAGGGGAGAAGGAGGATGCGTGGAAGAAATCCCACAAACACAACGATTTACATAGGTTTAGACTGCGCGGAGGCATATTACCCTACTCCTATAGTGTAGGTGTGATTTTTGGTGGAACGCAGGTAGGAGGGAGCTCGAGCTCCCTCTTCTCTACCTGGGTCTCCTAGGGGTGTGGTTTATGGTCGTCCTGCTTTTATTCAATTGTAGGTGTGGCCCTCCTTTTAGAATATTAAATTAAATGGATAGCATAGCGCTATGAATGGAATGCCTACAGTAGCTTGATTAAATATGAGGAGAGAGTCTATTTGATATGAATGATGAGACTAAATAGGGTGTCCCTTTTTCCATGGAGATGACATGAGTTGTTTCATCGTTTTCAACGCATAGTATGGAGAAAAGTCTGTCACACAGCATATGCCTGACAAATGCATATAACATTGACTATAGTAGGTCCAACATTAAATCTGGTAAGTGTAGCACGTCAGGGGTCCTGTAGAACAGTCTAGAAGGACCCCGTGTTGCCTTAGGTTGGGAGGCATCGAGCTAAGGGATGCTCGACCCCCTAGGAGAGATGCCTCCCACGACCTGACTAGAGGCGTCGATTGTTTGGACATCGGTCTCAGGCTAGCTCGATCCCACTGGGGAGTTGTTCCCGTGCAGACCAAAAACGCCCAGTGACAAGTGGGGGTCGAGATGGGTAGCCTAACACATCGCAAGGATGGCACGACCCCTACTGGACGACGACCAGCCCCTTGTAGGGCAGTCCGACCCCAATTAAGGGTGGCTGACCCCTCTGTCACACCCGGAGTTTCGTCCTAAGCCTAAGTCGTAAAAAGAAATCCGTAAATAACAATTGGCTTAATTAACTCAGGAAAAATCCCTCTAAAAGGATTAATTCACTTAAATCGAGGCTCGCAAATCGACTAACAGGATTTAAATTCAAATTGCAGAAGTATAAAATTCGGCCAAACAAATTAATTTAAAACTCGGCAAAAGTGGGGTTTTCCTTTTTCCCTCCTTTTTCCTTTCTTTTTCCCTTCCTTCTCAAATTGGGCCGAAGTCCAATTTTCCTCCCTCTCTCTTTTTCCTTTTTCTTTCTCTTTTTCTTTTCCTTCCCGGGCCGGCCCAGCCGAGCCGGCCCATCCTCCTCCTCGGCCGGCCCAGCCGACCGGCCTCCTTCCGCCCGCCGCGCGCGCCCCCGCCTGGGCCGCGGCCTCGGCCCGTCGCCAGCTCGCCCGCTCGCCGCATCGCGAAGTCCGCGCCGCCTCCTCCTCTCTTCCGCGCCACTGACAGGTGGGGCCCACCTGTCAGTGACCGTTCGCCGCGCCCGCGCCCGCGCCCGCGCCGAGTCCGACTCCGTCCGCCGCCGCGCCGCAACCGCCGCTGCCGCAACTGCCGCCGCCGGGACCGCGTCGTCGCCGACTCGGTCTCCAACCTCCGCCCGCCCTAGCCGGTCGCCGCCACCCTATAAATCCCGAGCTGCCGCGCGCCGTCGCTCGCCTTCCGTCGTCGCTCGAGTCGCCGCCTCGCTGCCGCCGTTAGCCGCCGCCGCGCAATCTCGCCGCCAGCCGCCGTTCGTCGCCGCCTAGCCGCGTCATCACCTCCGCGCCGCTGTCGCCGACCGGCCGCCACTCTCGTCGTCGCCGGTGGACGTCTCGCGCCCGCCGCAGCTCCTCCAACCTCTCCGCCGCCGCGTCTCGCCCGTCACCGGCACCCGTCGATCTCCGTCGCCGTTGCCGATCTCCCGCACCCGCCCGCGTCGCCACCTTCGCCTCGGTCTCGCCGACCCGTCCGCGCCCTCGCCGTCGCCGGTGAGCCACCGCACCCTCCTCCCCTCTTTCTCCCCCTTTCCGGCCGACCGCCGCCGAGTCGCGTGCCGTCGCCGGACGAGGCCGAAGCCCGCCGCTCCCGTCGGCCACCGTGGTCGTCGTCGCCTCCGCGTCGCCGACGTCTGGCCGCCGTCTCTTGCGCCCGCGCGTGCCGCGCTGCCGCCGCTCGCCAGCCGCCGTCTCTTGCGCCCGTGCGTCGCCGCCCCGGCCGTCGTTGCCGTCGCGCCGTCACCGCTCGCCGGTCGTCGCCGTCGCCGTCGCCGTGCGCCGCCGCCGCCGCGTCGCCCGCCGCTCCCGCTGGTCGCCGCCGTCCGCCGAGCCGCGCGTTCGGTCCCCAGCTCTCTGTTCCCTCTCGCTGACGAGTGGGTCCCACTCGTCAGTCACTCCCCGCGCCCGCTCTCTCTCTCTCCTCCCGGGTCCCGCATGTCAGTCTCTCCCTTCCCCCTCTCTCTCACCGACAGGTGGTCCCCACCTGTCAGCCGTCAGCTTCCTCTCTCCTCGCTGACGTCAGCAGCCCCATTAATTGCGCAATAATTGATTTAGGACTTTTCTGTTTAGTTAAAAACCGAGAAAACTTCTAAAATTCATAAGTAATTCATCTAGTCTCCGTTTAGGTCCATTCAAATTTCATTAAATTCATAAAATTATCAAGAATCCATTAAAAATAGTTTCTTTTGCTGTTTCAGTAGAGTTTGTGCCTGTTTTATTTATTTTTGTGCTTTGTCGCTTAGATTCGGACCCCGCCGAAGAGCCGGTTTACTTCGAGATCGTCGCCGAAGTTGCCCAAGGGCCAGAGCAAGGCAAGTGACACTCATCCTTGAACATATTGAACCCATTATTGCAAATTCCCCGCTTTATTATTTCAAATATGCATTGTCTTAATTAAAGTACTTACTTTATGCTATTTTCGGGTAAACCTTATTATTATGCCGTTGTTTATCCAACTTTGTTCATTGCTGGACCAGGGGTAACTTGATTAGAGTCAGGCCTAGGTTAATGCTTAGCCATGCTTAGAACAAGTAGCTCATGGGATCACATTTAATTGTGCTTAGTTCTGAATAGCCGAGATAATGATTCACTACCCGGTTCGGGTTAATGTCAACTAAAATATTGATAATGGTGGGCTGTGGGTGCATGGTTTTGAGAGTCGCACCCATGGCGATTAAGGACCGGTTCACGGGAAACCCTGGAAGTCGATAAGTGCTAACCACATGCCGAAATGGGTAAGGTGGGATTTGGAGCATGACTTCGAACTATTTGACGTACCCAGGCAAGGGTAGGCGTGATGGAGTATGGACGGGCAATCGTGGTGTAACGAAAGCTTCTCCTGCTTCCGGATCTACCGAGGCGCAAGAGGGGACTGCCCGACTTGGTGTAAAGGAGGGGGTGAAACCTGAAGTGTGGTACGATTAAATAGGGAGGGTTGTGTAACGGGTCCTATCACGGTCTCCTTTCCGGTATGCCGTGGTGGTATGTCGGCGCACGTTCAAGTGTAGTGGAGTCGTGTCTTGTGGGTACAGTAGTACACCTCTGATCAGAGTATAAACTATTCGAATAGCCGTGCCCACGGTTACGGGCGAACTCCCAGCTTCACTGTGATTAGTGAACCCTAATAACTTGAGTAAAATCTGTTGTCACTTGGGACTACTGCAGCGTGGGGTAACGTTGAGTAGTGGTTGGGCCTGTTGCAACGTGGTGTAACGTTGGACAGTGTTGTGGTATTTTACAACTGCTTATTTTATTTATGCCTTACTGTATTTAAATTACCTTTATTTCTTTCAGTCTCTGTTATTTATTTAAATTGCTGCTTTGTCGCAACTAACCCGAGCCTGTCCTTGTTAATCCCATTGCATCATTTGTTTCCCCCTTGTCCGTGTTACTTGTTGAGTACGGTGGTTTGTACTCAGCCTTGCTTACCTTTCCCAACCCAGAGCTTGAAGCAGAGTCCGATGGAGGTGCCTCTCAGGAGTGAGCTGTTCCGCCGTCGAAGTGTTGCCTGTGGACTGGAGCCGTACCCGCTGGAGCTAGTCTGCCCCTTTGTTTTTCTTTCCGCTGCATTTCCGCTAGAATAAGTGTAATTTTTCAGTTGTTTATAAGAACGATGGTTATGTAATCAACATTGTCTTTTTGTGTACCCTGGCTGGTCCTGGACAGGGATTCAATACACAATTAAGTTCAGAAATTCGTGTGAGTAATTTCTGGGCGTGACAAGTTGGTATCAGAGCCTCCTTTGACCGTAGGATCAGCCCAATGGAAACCCTAAGAGCCCTCTGCTTTCCATGTTTGTGCATAGTTTGCGAAAGTGGGAGTGTTTTTCAAAAGCGTGAGTGATTTAAAAAGACAAAACCCCTTTTGTTGAAAAGCGTGAGTAAATCGATTTACGGGTAAAACTTTATTTACTTTTTTTTTTTTTTTTTTTTTTCTTTTATGATTTATTTATCTTGAAATAAAATTTTGCATCTATTGATTCCAAATCCTTGTGCTCTTTAGATGGCTGACCACCCCTTGTACCATCGTGGAAACGGAATGGCTGGATTCGTGGCAGAGTTGGCAAGAGTCTCATTCACCGCAGGATACCCCTATGAGCCGGAGTACACCACGATCCATCCTCTTGAAGGCGAGTTTCCCCACCGAGTAAGATTGGAGCTACATGGAATCCCCGGTTTCCTCCCTAACTTGGAAGCAGAAGGAGCTGGAGGTTCGCATGAGCATGCCTGCCAGGAAGCTGCCTACAGTCTGATGACAACGCTCAGGGCCAGGCATGACCTGACGTTTCGGCATTCGGCTTATCGGTATCACCCTGGTCGTGGATCCAATTCCATGGTCAGTAGGTTTCGGTCTGCCCGAAGTGAGCAAGACCCTACCTTCGGTAGGATGTGCACGGTGCTGCAGGGCCTCGACCAGATGCATCACGACCTCCACGAAGCGTCCAAGGCTCTAAACGACGCCAAGCTCACTCAGATCGCTCGTCTGCAAGATGAGGTCGACCGCTTGAAGAAGGAGAATGCCAGGCTCAAAGGACTCCCAGAGCCCGAAGGTGCAAGGTGTCGCACGACGGCAAGGAAGCGAACCCGTGGACCGCCCAGAGTTCAGTCCTACCCCGGTGCCCCGGATGGATCAGGACCCCTGATGCAGATAGTGCCAACCTCTCCGACCCCAGTGCCCGAGGAGGGTGTCTCCCCGTTCAACGCAACAAGGAACCGCAACAGGGTCGTCACGGTCTCGAGCAGCAGCGAGTCCGCTTCTGGTGAAGATGAAGATGGCCTCCCCAGCAACTCAAGAAGCCGCTCTGAAGACGAGGAAGAAGATCCGTCCCCTGTCGTCGATCGTCGCTCTCCTTCCGTGCCCTAGACGCCGCCCTTAGCTTCGTTTTAGTCGTTGTGTGCTAGTTTTGGTGTTAGGTTTGCTTCGCTTGGGGCTAGTGGTGAACCATAGCAGTAGTGGGGTTATGGTTGTGCCGCCAGGAGTTGTGTGGTGTTTAAGTGTGTTTCTTAAGCAAGACAATTACAGTTCACTAATTAAATAAAGCCCCTGTTTGCTTAGTCGTTTCTTTTTCTTCTTTCTCTTTCTGCCCTCCCGCCCCGCAGATGGTGAACACCCGCCACGGCAACCGCGACACCGACCAGTCCAGCACCGGAGGACCGCCCCCGCCGCCCCCGCCGCCCCCACCAGAGAACCCGTCGCTTGCCCAGGTTCTTGCTAACCAGACGCAGATGCTCTCTTGGATGATGCAGCAGATGCAACAGCAACAGCAGCAACACCAACAACTGCTACAACAGCTTCTAAATCAAAGTCAGAATAACCAGCAACAGCAGGGACCACCCCCAGTGCAGTCCAAGTTGCCGGAGTTCCTCCGCGTCCGTCCCCCAACTTTCTCAAGCACCACCAACCCCATGGAGGCAAGTGATTGGCTCCATGCTATCGAGAAGAAGCTCAACTTATTGCAGTGCACTGACCAAGAGAAGGTTTCCTTCGCCGCACATCAACTGATGGGTCCCGCCTCCGCTTGGTGGGATAATTTCCTGGCTACCCGCACTGCTACCACAGAAGTGACTTGGGCGGAGTTCTGTCTTAACTTCCGCAAGGCCCATATCCCTGACGGGATAGTCACCCAGAAGAAGCGTGAGTTCCGCGCTCTGCAGCAAGGTACCAAGACAGTGACAGAGTACCTTCATGAGTTCAATCGCCTAGCGCGATACGCTCCCGAGGATGTCCGCACCGACGCCGAAAGGCAAGAAAAGTTCCTCGGAGGCTTGGATGATGAACTGAAGAAGCAGTTGCTTTCGGGCGACTATGCTGATTTTGAGAAACTAGTGGACAAGGCCATCCGTCAAGAGGACCAGCACCTCCAGATGGACAAGAAGAGGAAGGCTTCGCAGTTCAGGTCTAACCAGCCGCCTCCTCAGAAGCCCCGATTCCACACCGGTCCCTATCCTCAGAATCAACAACACGGGCAATCAACCTTCATTGTCCGCCAACATCGTCCTTACAACCCCAACAACTTCTCCAGTGCTTCGTCCCAGCGTGCTCCACCTCAACGCGCTCTTCCTGCCCTAGCTCCCCGGCAACAGAATGCTCCTCCACCGACAGCTCAACCTCCTCCAGCCAGGAAGGATGCGGGTGCAAAGCCTGGGGTGTGCTACAACTGTGGCGACCCAGGTCACTTTGCTGACAAGTGCCCGAAGCCGAAGCGCAGTGGGCAAAGGTTTGTGCAAGCTCGCGTGAATCACGTCACCGCCGAAGAAGCACAGGCTGCGCCAGAAGTAATACTGGGTACGTTTCCTGTCAACTCCGTACCTGCTACAATACTTTTTGATTCTGGTGCTACACACTCTTTTATTTCAAGGAAGTTTGTGGGAATGCTTGGGTTAAAAAGGGAAAAGTTAAGAGATCCGATGCGGGTTAACACTCCAGGGCATAGTATGTTTTCGGACCTTTATAGCCCTGTTGTGCCCATAGAAATCCAAGGGACACCCTTTCTAGCCAATCTCATCCTTCTCGAATCTAAAGACCTAGATGTCATTTTGGGAATGGACTGGCTTACCAAGCATCAAGGAGTGATTGATTGTGCCAAGCGTACAGTCACCTTGACCAGTGAAGAAGGTAAAGTGGTGACTTATCAGTCGCTGGAGTCAGTGTCAACCAGGACTTGTTTGAATCAGATGGAAGCCGAAGAGCAGCCCTCGGAAAAAGACGAAGACCCAAAGAAGTTGGAAGACATACCAGTGGTTTGTGAGTATCCGGAGGTGTTTCCAGATGATCTCACAACGATGCCGCCAGAAAGAGAGATCGAGTTCCGTATCGACTTGGTACCCGGAACCGCACCGATCTATAAGAGGCCCTACAGGATGGCCGCCAATGAGATGGCAGAAGTGAAGAAGCAAGTGGATGAACAGCTTCAGAAAGGTTACATCCGCCCGAGTACCTCGCCTTGGGGTGCCCCGGTTATTTTTGTTGAGAAGAAGGACAAAACTAAGAGAATGTGTGTGGACTATCGTGCTTTGAACGATGTCACTATCAAGAATAAGTATCCTCTGCCAAGGATTGATGACCTATTTGATCAGTTGAAGGGAGCCAGAGTTTTCTCCAAGATCGATTTGAGATCAGGGTATCACCAGTTGAGAATTCGGGAAGAAGATATCCCTAAGACGGCATTCATTACTCGCTATGGCTTGTATGAGTGTACGGTAATGTCGTTTGGACTTACCAATGCCCCGGCATTCTTCATGAATCTCATGAATAAGGTGTTCATGGAATACCTGGATAAGTTTGTGGTTGTCTTCATCGACGACATTCTTGTCTACTCCAAGTCAGAAGAAGAGCACGAGCAACATTTGCGGATTGTGCTAGAAAAGCTAAGGGAACACCAGTTGTACGCCAAGTTCAGCAAGTGTGATTTTTGGCTGCATGCAGTGAAGTTCCTTGGCCATGTGATCAATGCCCAAGGTGTAGCCGTAGACCCCAGTAATGTGGAGTCAGTGATCAAGTGGACCCCGCCTAAGACGGTTTCCCAAATCAGGAGTTTCTTAGGACTTGCGGGCTATTACCGCCGGTTCATTGAGAATTTCTCAAAGATAGCCAAGCCAATGACACAGTTGTTGAAAAAGGAAGAGAAGTTCAAGTGGTCAAGAGAGTGCGATAGGAGTTTTGAAGAGCTCAAGCAAAGGTTGGTTTCGGCACCCGTGTTGGTTTTGCCGGATCAAACGAAGGACTTCCAGGTTTACTGTGACGCATCCAGATCAGGACTGGGATGTGTGCTAATGCAAGAAGGAAAGGTGGTTGCTTACGCCTCTCGTCAGTTGAGACCACATGAGGGTAACTACCCGACTCACGACTTGGAATTAGCAGCTGTGGTGCATGCCCTAAAGATTTGGCGACACTACTTGATCGGTAACAAGTGTGAAGTGTATACGGATCATAAGAGTTTAAAGTATATCTTTACACAACCGGATTTGAATCTCCGTCAGCGAAGATGGTTGGAATTGATCAAGGATTATGATCTAAGTATCCACTACCATCCAGGCAAAGCGAATGTAGTTGCAGATGCCTTGAGCCGGAAGAATTACTGCAACGCTGCGATGTCAACAGAAGTTTGTGAGCAGTTGCAACAGGAGTTTGAACGACTAAATTTGGGTTTAGTCGACGAAGGTTTTGTGGCAGCCCTAGAAGCGCAGCCCACTTTGGTGGATCAAGTACGCCAATCCCAAGCAAATGATCCGGAGATAGCCGAACTAAAGAAAAATATGCGAGTTGGTAAGGCTCGAGATTTTTCAGAAGATGAACATGGAACAATCTGGATGGGAAACAGGTTGTGCGTACCAGATAACAAGGAGTTGAAGGAGTTGATACTCCAAGAAGCTCATCAAACCCAGTACTCTATTCACCCCGGGAGTACTAAGATGTATCAGGACCTCAAAGAAAAGTTTTGGTGGGTTAGTATGAAGAGAGAGATTGCAGAATACGTCGCCTTGTGCGATGTTTGTCAACGAGTCAAAGCAGAACACCAAAGGCCAGCAGGACTATTGCAACCTCTCCAGATTCCAGAATGGAAATGGGAAGAAATCGGGATGGATTTCATCACTGGTTTACCAAGGACTGCTGCTGGTCATGACTCGATTTGGGTAATTGTTGATCGATTGACAAAGGTCGCTCATTTCATACCAGTTCACACTACCTACTCAGGGAAAAGATTAGCCGAGATTTACTTGGCTAGGATCATGTGTCTACATGGAGTACCGAAGAAGATCGTTTCTGACCGTGGGAGTCAGTTTACTTCAAAGTTTTGGCAGAAGCTACAGGAAGAATTGGGAACCCGACTGAACTTCAGTACGGCTTATCATCCCCAGACAGATGGTCAGACAGAGAGGGTAAATCAGATTCTTGAAGATATGCTCAGAGCTTGCGCTCTCGACTTTGGTGGAACTTGGGATAAGAATCTACCGTATGCAGAGTTCTCATACAACAACAGTTATCAAGCCAGTCTGCAGATGGCACCTTTTGAAGCATTGTATGGGCGAAAGTGTCGTACACCCCTCTTCTGGGATCAAACAGGAGAACGTCAAGTTTTTGGGACTGAAGTTTTAAGCCAAGCGGAAGAAAAGGTCAGAATAATCCGTGAAAGGTTGAAAACGGCCCAAACCAGACAGAAGAGTTATGCGGATAATCGTCGAAGGGACTTAGCCTTCGAAGCAGGAGACTATGTGTACCTCCGCGTCACACCTTTGCGAGGAGCGCACCGGTTTCAGACCAAAGGAAAATTGGCACCACGTTTCGTGGGACCATACCGGATAGTGGAACGCAGGGGAGAGGTTGCGTATCAGTTGGAACTCCCCGCTAACATGGCCGGAATCCATGACGTGTTCCATGTGTCGCAGCTCAAGAAGTGTCTCCGTGTGCCTGAGGAACAGGCCAACTCCGAGCACATCGATCTGCAGGAAGATCTAACTTATGTGGAGAAGCCAGCACGGATTCTAGAAACCAGTGAAAGGAAAACTCGGAACCGTGTGATCAGATTCTGCAGGGTTCAGTGGAGTCACCACTCAGAAGAAGAAGCAACATGGGAAAGAGAAGATGAGCTCAAGGCCGCCCATCCGCACCTCTTCGCCAGTGCCTCCGAATCTCGGGGTCGAGATTCCGTTTAAGGGGGGTAGGTTTGTCACACCCGGAGTTTCGTCCTAAGCCTAAGTCGTAAAAAGAAATCCGTAAATAACAATTGGCTTAATTAACTCAGGAAAAATCCCTCTAAAAGGATTAATTCACTTAAATCGAGGCTCGCAAATCGACTAACAGGATTTAAATTCAAATTGCAGAAGTATAAAATTCGGCCAAACAAATTAATTTAAAACTCGGCAAAAGTGGGGTTTTCCTTTTTCCCTCCTTTTTCCTTTCTTTTTCCCTTCCTTCTCAAATTGGGCCGAAGTCCAATTTTCCTCCCTCTCTCTTTTTCCTTTTTCTTTCTCTTTTTCTTTTCCTTCCCGGGCCGGCCCAGCCGAGCCGGCCCATCCTCCTCCTCGGCCGGCCCAGCCGACCGGCCTCCTTCCGCCCGCCGCGCGCGCCCCCGCCTGGGCCGCGGCCTCGGCCCGTCGCCAGCTCGCCCGCTCGCCGCATCGCGAAGTCCGCGCCGCCTCCTCCTCTCTTCCGCGCCACTGACAGGTGGGGCCCACCTGTCAGTGACCGTTCGCCGCGCCCGCGCCCGCGCCCGCGCCGAGTCCGACTCCGTCCGCCGCCGCGCCGCAACCGCCGCTGCCGCAACTGCCGCCGCCGGGACCGCGTCGTCGCCGACTCGGTCTCCAACCTCCGCCCGCCCTAGCCGGTCGCCGCCACCCTATAAATCCCGAGCTGCCGCGCGCCGTCGCTCGCCTTCCGTCGTCGCTCGAGTCGCCGCCTCGCTGCCGCCGTTAGCCGCCGCCGCGCAATCTCGCCGCCAGCCGCCGTTCGTCGCCGCCTAGCCGCGTCATCACCTCCGCGCCGCTGTCGCCGACCGGCCGCCACTCTCGTCGTCGCCGGTGGACGTCTCGCGCCCGCCGCAGCTCCTCCAACCTCTCCGCCGCCGCGTCTCGCCCGTCACCGGCACCCGTCGATCTCCGTCGCCGTTGCCGATCTCCCGCACCCGCCCGCGTCGCCACCTTCGCCTCGGTCTCGCCGACCCGTCCGCGCCCTCGCCGTCGCCGGTGAGCCACCGCACCCTCCTCCCCTCTTTCTCCCCCTTTCCGGCCGACCGCCGCCGAGTCGCGTGCCGTCGCCGGACGAGGCCGAAGCCCGCCGCTCCCGTCGGCCACCGTGGTCGTCGTCGCCTCCGCGTCGCCGACGTCTGGCCGCCGTCTCTTGCGCCCGCGCGTGCCGCGCTGCCGCCGCTCGCCAGCCGCCGTCTCTTGCGCCCGTGCGTCGCCGCCCCGGCCGTCGTTGCCGTCGCGCCGTCACCGCTCGCCGGTCGTCGCCGTCGCCGTCGCCGTGCGCCGCCGCCGCCGCGTCGCCCGCCGCTCCCGCTGGTCGCCGCCGTCCGCCGAGCCGCGCGTTCGGTCCCCAGCTCTCTGTTCCCTCTCGCTGACGAGTGGGTCCCACTCGTCAGTCACTCCCCGCGCCCGCTCTCTCTCTCTCCTCCCGGGTCCCGCATGTCAGTCTCTCCCTTCCCCCTCTCTCTCACCGACAGGTGGTCCCCACCTGTCAGCCGTCAGCTTCCTCTCTCCTCGCTGACGTCAGCAGCCCCATTAATTGCGCAATAATTGATTTAGGACTTTTCTGTTTAGTTAAAAACCGAGAAAACTTCTAAAATTCATAAGTAATTCATCTAGTCTCCGTTTAGGTCCATTCAAATTTCATTAAATTCATAAAATTATCAAGAATCCATTAAAAATAGTTTCTTTTGCTGTTTCAGTAGAGTTTGTGCCTGTTTTATTTATTTTTGTGCTTTGTCGCTTAGATTCGGACCCCGCCGAAGAGCCGGTTTACTTCGAGATCGTCGCCGAAGTTGCCCAAGGGCCAGAGCAAGGCAAGTGACACTCATCCTTGAACATATTGAACCCATTATTGCAAATTCCCCGCTTTATTATTTCAAATATGCATTGTCTTAATTAAAGTACTTACTTTATGCTATTTTCGGGTAAACCTTATTATTATGCCGTTGTTTATCCAACTTTGTTCATTGCTGGACCAGGGGTAACTTGATTAGAGTCAGGCCTAGGTTAATGCTTAGCCATGCTTAGAACAAGTAGCTCATGGGATCACATTTAATTGTGCTTAGTTCTGAATAGCCGAGATAATGATTCACTACCCGGTTCGGGTTAATGTCAACTAAAATATTGATAATGGTGGGCTGTGGGTGCATGGTTTTGAGAGTCGCACCCATGGCGATTAAGGACCGGTTCACGGGAAACCCTGGAAGTCGATAAGTGCTAACCACATGCCGAAATGGGTAAGGTGGGATTTGGAGCATGACTTCGAACTATTTGACGTACCCAGGCAAGGGTAGGCGTGATGGAGTATGGACGGGCAATCGTGGTGTAACGAAAGCTTCTCCTGCTTCCGGATCTACCGAGGCGCAAGAGGGGACTGCCCGACTTGGTGTAAAGGAGGGGGTGAAACCTGAAGTGTGGTACGATTAAATAGGGAGGGTTGTGTAACGGGTCCTATCACGGTCTCCTTTCCGGTATGCCGTGGTGGTATGTCGGCGCACGTTCAAGTGTAGTGGAGTCGTGTCTTGTGGGTACAGTAGTACACCTCTGATCAGAGTATAAACTATTCGAATAGCCGTGCCCACGGTTACGGGCGAACTCCCAGCTTCACTGTGATTAGTGAACCCTAATAACTTGAGTAAAATCTGTTGTCACTTGGGACTACTGCAGCGTGGGGTAACGTTGAGTAGTGGTTGGGCCTGTTGCAACGTGGTGTAACGTTGGACAGTGTTGTGGTATTTTACAACTGCTTATTTTATTTATGCCTTACTGTATTTAAATTACCTTTATTTCTTTCAGTCTCTGTTATTTATTTAAATTGCTGCTTTGTCGCAACTAACCCGAGCCTGTCCTTGTTAATCCCATTGCATCATTTGTTTCCCCCTTGTCCGTGTTACTTGTTGAGTACGGTGGTTTGTACTCAGCCTTGCTTACCTTTCCCAACCCAGAGCTTGAAGCAGAGTCCGATGGAGGTGCCTCTCAGGAGTGAGCTGTTCCGCCGTCGAAGTGTTGCCTGTGGACTGGAGCCGTACCCGCTGGAGCTAGTCTGCCCCTTTGTTTTTCTTTCCGCTGCATTTCCGCTAGAATAAGTGTAATTTTTCAGTTGTTTATAAGAACGATGGTTATGTAATCAACATTGTCTTTTTGTGTACCCTGGCTGGTCCTGGACAGGGATTCAATACACAATTAAGTTCAGAAATTCGTGTGAGTAATTTCTGGGCGTGACACCCTCCTAGAGAGACTGCACAAGTTATTCTACGGCGCAAAGCATGGGTATGGGGACCCTAGTTCCCAAAACTCTGACAAAAGCCTCGTACCCTCGCTAAACTTCTACCCTCCTAGTGGAGGTTAGGGTAAAGGCCCGGCAATGTTGGTGAAGCGTTACACAAGGTTCATTACGACCCATGGGCTCCGTTGAGGAATGGGTCGGCCCTACTACGGGGCTATCCAATTCGTCAGGCTCTTTCAAAGCGCAAAGACCTTAAATGTGTGCTTGGCGAGACAATTGAGATTGGGTACCACAGCCCACCACCGAGGGCTAAGCCAAGCCTAGTTGTGAGCTGAGCTCAAGCCCTCGGATATCGACAACGTCTTAGGGCACTATTTGCAGCCACATGTTGTCCTTTCGCACGAAGGCTTAGTACCCTATTTGAATCATTGTTACCTACATCTAGGATTAGTACACAAGAAAGATATTTGCAGTTTTATACAAGATATTTGAACCTACTCTACCTTTTACCGGCCCCTCGGGGGTCCTTGCGCTGCATTTTCCTGGCAATTAGGCAGGCTCAGGGTGCAAAGACCTTAGGTGCATGCTTGATACGACCTTCAGAGTTCATGTACTACCTAGAAAGCGATTAATTTTGTGTGCAAAGTAGGTTAGTGTGCAAGATCGATCGAATCTAAAGCCAGCAGAAGAAAGGACGAGGTTCTACCGCTGCTTGGCAGATCGAGGGCTTGGTGGGGTTCAAGGCTAGGCTCGGGATCAAGGTCCAAGAACATGCCGCCACTGGGAGCACTAACTCATGGCCAGGCTCGAGACCTAGGAACTCTAACCCAAGGTACCAGCGAGAAGCAGGTGAGGGGATGAGGGGAAGAACGAGATACGTATAGGCGAGAAGGAGCCCACTGGCTTCAACGACCGCCTAAGGGGTGAACCTTGTGGCCTGGTCGTCTTCGCCTTCACCGCCATTGTCGGCTCAAGTTGTGTGTGCAACCACAACATCACGCCTCATTTGCACCTCCACACCAAGGATTTTCTCCACACCTGCGCCCAAGATGATTTTCTCTCGGGCCTGGATGAGTGGGAAAGGCTAGGATGGGCCGGGGAATAATCTCAACTAGGCTTAATCGAGTGCGCATTCTGTTAATCCCAACCCACGGAAGAACAACCAAGATTGGAATGCAATCCATGGAGATTGCGGCCTAATCCCGGTCATTCCCGAGCCAACCAAACAAGGCCAAAGGGAGTTAAATGATGGGGATTTAGGACGGGCGAGTAAGAGGAAGGTTTGGGGAAGGTTTCCCCTTTTCTCAGCTGGCGGAAATGGCATGTTAGTGGCAGTGCTAATGGTGGTGGTGGTGGTAGATATCAGAGAGGGCGAAGATGTGCAGGCTAACTAGCAGGGTGGGGTCCACCTATTGGCCTCACCTGACATGCTGGGTTGGCCCAACGGCCAACTTGCTCGGCCCAAGGGAGAGGAAAAAGGGAAAACAAACAGAAACGGAAAAGATAGGGATTTCTGCTGGGCTGAAAGGAGAAGAGGGAAAGAGAGGAGTGGGCCAAAAATGGTCTATTCCGAGGAGGGAAGGAATAAAACCTTATTTGTTGACTTTAGATCCACGCTTGACTTATTAAAAAAATACATAATTATTTTTTATTTTGTTCCGATTCATTTATTAATAAATGCATTTTAAGCATAACTTATAATTTTACATATTGACATAAAAATTTTAAATAAAATAAATGGGTAAATCTAAAAGTCAATCGTATCAAATAAAATACACAAAGGAGAATTATTCGCAAAACGTTAATATTGTAAATATTGTTTGCACGGGCGCGGCGCCATTTCCCAAGCCCAAAAGGGCGTACATGGGCATGGGCAAATTTGGCCCAACTAGTGGCCTCCCATCGCGTAAATTGTAACATCCCTACTGCTCTACTTGGGCCCAGACGAGAAAAGGGTTTTTTTTTTTGTTTTTTAAATTTTGGGAGTCACGACCTACAGCGGCGACACGACGTCGCGCGCCGCCGACCGAACCATCCGACGCCGGCGCCGGCACCGCACGCGCGGGGTGGGCGCGATGCGGGGGCTGTCGCGGGCGGGGAAGCGCGCCGGAGAGATGGCGTTCAACGCCGGGGGAGGCGTCGTCAACTGGTTCCCGGGCCACATGGCCGCGGCCTCGCGCGCCATCCGCGACCGCCTGAAGCTCGCTGACCTCGTCATCGAGGTCCGCGACGCCCGGGTGAGTGCCCCTCCCCCCCTCCGTTTGGCTCATTGCCTCATCGGTACGGGCTCTTCCTTTTTGCTTTACCGTCTTCTTGAGTAGTGTCTCCTTTGGCACGGGCGTCGAGGGACGGTTCTTGGCGCTCGGATGGTGCTCGACGAAATGCCTGTTGTGCAACGTTGGAATGCAATGGAACAGAACATGAGTGTCCGTAGTTGCAGACTCTGTGATGTATAACTGTATACTAAATTGTGTGGTGATCCTTATTCTTTTACTTATTTTACAAGTTCTTTTATTCATAATTGTCTTTTACAAGTTGATGAATAATGCTCCGTTCAATTCAGTGATTGTCCATTCGTGCAGTTTCATGTTCAGTTTATTTGTTCGTCTGAAATTTATTCCTCTGATTACTGGTGTTCAACTACTGTAACTTATGTCCAGATTCCGTTATCCTCAGCAAACGAAGACCTTCAACCTGTACTTGCATCTAAGAGGCGTATCCTTGCTCTAAACAAGAAAGATCTAGCAAATCCTAATATAATGAATGTAAGTGTATACTTATTTTTAGCTCAAGCTCCTCAAACTTAAGTTGTCATTTTATGGTGAAACATTCATGTGCTTCACCAGTAACATTTTTCTTATAATATGATTTATTATTTAACAGGCAATTTACATTTTATTTGCAGAGGTGGCTTCATCATTTTGAATCATGTAAGCAGGATTGCATTTCAATAAGTGCACATAGCAGCAGTTCTGTTAGTCAGGTCAGTTGACTATTAATTTCAGTTCTTTTCCTTTTTTTTCTACTGTAAACTTAACATAATGTATATCTCTAAGCTGGAAGAAGGTGTACTCGACACTGATTTTCTATGGATGAATCTATGTAGAGAAATGTGTCATTCTTAGAATCTTCTAAAATAAGTGCATTCTCTACACAATGTATCATATGATTTTATTTAGTTTTGGATTTCAACATGGTTATTTTGTCGTTCAAAAATAGAATGTACTCCCTCCTTTGAAAATTATTTGGTGTTATGCTCAAATGCCTAGAAATCCAATCACTTTACCAAAGTAATGTATGAATGCCTTGCCTCCAACTGCATCCATGCATGAATCATTATCAAGTATTTTGTAGAGAAGTATTGTTGTAATATAAGAAAGTAAGAATGGTGCTTTCAAAGTTACATGCATGCAATGGCCATTCATGAGTCTCATGAAATTATATGGAAAGATTGTTCAATGGAAGAAGTTCACTGTATACTTACATGAAAACCAGTGCAACACACAGGAACTAGCTACTATCATTGGTGGCAGTTAGTGTTGTGCTCCAAAACCTTTCTGTAATTTTGAGTGTAGACTATTGCTCTTATTAGCATTTAGAATACTGATTGGCTGTTGCACTGTTCTCTAAAATTTGTATAACTGGCATTTCTAAGGTTGTTCATAACTATGAGAATAACAACGAGTGCCTAAGAACCGTACCTTGAACCAATCATTTTCATAAAAGATTTGAAATAGTTTCTAACAACTTTGTAAATTAGGACTTTAACTTTACTCTATGTACTGCATACAATGTTGTTTGCTGTTTTTTTTTGTGTTGTTTTGTTTCTTGGGAGTCATTTACTGGAAATGTACTATCTGTATTTTTGTAATGTTATTGCACATAAGAAACATTTCTCCTCCTTGCTGCATCCTTCCCAAAATCCATAAGAAAGCTTCTAAAAATAAATGAAGGAAGCAATCCTTTTCTATAACAAACGAAATGTTGATAGATATGTCCATCTGTGGCAGTATAGTCCTCAGTTATTACATTTAACCTCCTAAACATTTGCTCTCTGTACCCTGAGACATTTTCTGTAAGAAAAACAAAAAAATTGAATGAAGATATGCAGATGTATACGTTTTACAGCAATGATGTTCGTGCAAACATCCTTGCTTCATCTGTGTAGTATATAGACTTTATTCATGTCATATGAGTTAACCAGTTATGATATTTTACTATCTTAGTATTTTTATGTCTTATTTTTCATTCTAAAATTAACAGCTGCTTGGTCTAGTTGAGTTCAAATTAAAGGAAGCAATCTCGAAAGAGCCCACACTTCTTGTTATGGTTGTTGGTGTTCCCAATGTTGGCAAGTCTGCCCTCATAAATTCCATTCATAGAATTGTCACTTCTCGCTTTCCAGGTATAACCTTTACAGAGTAAAATATCTATATTTGATTTATGATTGACTATGTCTGTTCTTATAAAGTCCATGTTTGTTGTTTCTCTACTCCCAGTGCAAGATAAGAACAAGCGAGCTACAGTAGGACCATTGCCTGGTGTTACTCAAGATATTGCAGGATATAAAGTGAGTCTCTAAGGTCAATATTTTCTTAAACATCTCTAAACTTATTAGATGGATGAATCCAATCCTTCAGGCTTCAGTTATGTTGAACTAGATACCAGAAATAGACATGATATAGTACATAGGATGCGTTCGGCAGGCCCCATAAGTTATCCTATTCCTCTCTTTTTCGTGCGCACGCTTCCCGAACTGCTAAACGGTGTATTTTTTGTGAAAATTTTATATAGGAAAGTTGTTTTAAAAAATCATGTTAATCTATTTTATATTTTTTAAATAATTAATAATTAATTAATCATATACTAAACTATTATTATATTTTCTGCGCCGGATAACTAGCACCCCTTCTCCCCTCAAACGAACGCAGCCATAGAGCAACAAGCAAAACCAAACTCAGATATAACGCATGTGGAATAGCACGACACAGCTGAAAGAAAAGGTTTATGGAAGATACTATGGGGTCTTGTCCACCTAACAGGCGTGGCCTCCCGCCTCCCTAGCCACTGGATGGCTGGTGCCTGTAGTAGATGATGCCAGTCGTAACAACAGCAATCTAATCCCTTTCTTTGTATGAAATATATTTAGTTTTTTACAATTCACATTACATATAGTTACTCCTTCCTTACTCGACCCTATGTTAGGATCATAGGTATTAGCTGTGGAAGAATACAAGAATACAGAGATTTAATAGATTAAGATTGCCATTGTTTGATCCAAAGTTTACCTTCTGGATCATTTCGCCTACAAATTAAACATATCCCACACCACAGGCCACTTAGACCCACTTACACTGCCATGTCCAGTTCAGCATATCTACTGCCCAGCCTTATCACTGTTCCGATCCATTTTCTATTGCCACCTACCCTGACTCCATTTTCCTGTGCACCATCAGTTTGCTTAGTTTTGCAAATACATGGTTCTAGTGAGTGCATTCATAGTGCCTAATCGTTGGTCAGTTTCATGTTGTTGTTTTCTTTTTGCTATAATTGTGTAAATTGACAGCAATACTTGTCTTGGACAGATTGCAAGCCAGCCGAGCATTTATGTGCTTGATACACCAGGTGTTCTAGTGCCAAGCATTCCAGACATGGAGACTGGTTTAAAGCTTGCTCTGACAGGTTAGACATTTTAGCTTATGTTTTGTTATTTTCTGAATTCATCTAAAGAATAAGAATGTTATCGCGTTTTCTTGTTAGAGAATTTATCTGTATTTGGTAAACACAAGGTTATTCATAGTTTACTCTTGTTTTACTTACCATTAATATCGAGTTGTTCATATTTGGTACTGCCACATTACTATAGAGCCCTTTGTATTATTTACAGGAGCTGTCAAGGACTCAGTAGTTGGAGAGGAGCGTATAGCAAAATATTTATTGTCACTTCTTAATATTAGAAAAACCCCTCTACATTGGGAGAGGCTGCTTTACCGAAGAGAAGAATTGGATGAAGATGCATTCAATAGTAACGAAAAAGACTATAGGGATTCACCACAAAGGAGGAGGCGACCAAATAATTCTGACGCCTTATATGTACAGGTACTAACTCATATCTGAAAACTGTTGCATGGACAACCATTGTTATGGGGATTTAACTCAGTACCATATTTGAAACTTCCCACGTGTACCATATGATAGAATTTGGATGGAATAGATTTATCCTGGTTTGACAACCGTATTGATTAACATTTTGCATATTATAACACAAAATAAATAATCATATATGAATAACCTCACCATCTGGATCCTTTTTAAATCTGATGCACCCACTGATCATCTATTGCATCTGAGTATAAAACTAGCTTTGCAAGTTGCAAAATAACAGGCAATATTTGATATTGCTAACTTGCTGTGTACATTTCTCACTGTTTTTTCCTTTATGTAACAAAGTCTTCAGTTGACTACTAACTGGATTAAGCAATATGTTACATTTGGTCCATCCTTATAACACTATGTCAGTAACCGTCCATCAAGTGGATTTACAGTACATTTCTGTTTTATACTTGATGTTGTATTGCTGTCCTTGGCAAAAGGGTTTGTTGAATGAATTGAAAAGTTGCATGTTATTCTACCATGTTGTGATTAAAGGTTTGCTGAAAATTTGTGTTTTCATGTTTGCATCTCAAAAGAGTAGGTAGTTATGATTATAGAAGTCCAGTGGTAAATTATCTGTTGATAAGAATGTTCTATCCATGGAGTGATTTTTACTGCTAGTATGGTGTTGATTATAGAAGTTCATGTTGCTAGTTTGTTGGCTTTTAAGTAACACATGTCATTCAGAATTCTGGCTTACTATCTTGCAAAACATGTTAGAACAATTAAGTGAATAATAGTCTAGTTCTTCCCTATATTATATTATTGCTGTTCATAAGGTGGTGGAAAAATGTTCTCATTCATTTTTTTTCATTGACTTTTTCCCTTAAAATTAATATGTTTGTTGAGCAATGTGCAATATCCCATTGTCATGTAAAACCCATTATCTCAGTATATGTGGACTAATATATATATTCATATCTTTTAGTGCAAATTTGTTTATTTTACTACGATTGTCATATAGCACATCATTTAGCCGGGAAATTTCATGTGTTCCAAGGAGCACCTGAGCTACAAACCAACAAAAAAGCATGTATATTTATGAAAATATATTTTCAATAAGTAGCATACAGTATTTTGTCATCCATAATTTCATATCTAAATTTGAACATGGAATAACAACAAAGATAAACTCTGCTAAAAAAAGAAATTAGAAATGAAAATCATCGACACAATAATTGTCAGAAGAATTTGTCCTGTTTATTTCTCCATGTGTACATCAAATATAGATATGAACTTATGTAGGGTGATGGATGCCAACACACTAAATTTATTCAGAATTTACCACGATTGTTGGCATGTGTTTTTGTTGGTTTGAAGCTCAGGTGCTATGCTGCTCCATGCAGCACTGAAATTATCAAGAAAAAGAATACAATATTACCCTTTCTTGATACAGTATGTTTCTCCAATATTATCCAAAGAGAAAGAGCATATTCAGTTATGCAACATAGTTGCATTGGTTGAGATCTGGGAAAAGGCTCATCATAAGCTGCTTGTCAGCATTTTGTGCCTCTTGTTGGGCTGGGTTAGTTATATGGACATGTTAACCTCAAGGTTGTTTGTCCCACGGATTGGGGCCACTCTGCCTGTGTGGCATGTGTGTGTTTGGTGTATCTTACCAAAACATTGGGGTGGCTGGTAGAATTATGGTTGTAAGCCTGTATGACCAGTCTACTTTTGGGTTGTCTTTGGCACCATGGACCATGGAAGACATCCCCATGGATAGACTGATGCCATGTGTGGTTGGTGACTCCAGCAACATACCTTGTGCTAGCTGAACTTCCACCATGTGATTATGTCCAATGGTCAGATCTGTCCATTATTATTTTAATGTAGTTGAACAATTAACATGGTACGTTTGTTGACTTGCCAATCTCTCATGTTCGATGTATTTCCTTTTTGGGGATTGTGTTTTAGTACATATTTTCTTTATGGCAGTGATGACTGAATGCATTTCAAGATTGCTGTGTGCGTTAAATTTCCTAGTACCTGTCATTAACTTGTTGCGTTACTACAGCCTGTTCTGTGTACATTTGTTCAGAAAACCAAATGTGGTCTACTAATTGTAAGGTACCTTTACACCTAATTGTGCTGCCCATTGTACTGTGGCAATCAATGAGTTCCCTTATCTAGCTTGTACAAGTTAATAAACCTCATCCCTCTTCTCCAGGATATGGTGATGGAGGTCCAGAGAACACTTTGCAGTACATTTATGGACTTCACGGGCAACCCTGAGGAGGAGAACGAGCTTGAAAGCCTGATAGACTTGCAGCTTATCGCTCTTCGCAAGGTGTTCAGGATACCTCACAAACCATTTGATGAAACACACGGCCCAGCCTCCAAGAAGTTGTTGACTCTTTTCAGATCAGGGAAGCTCGGCCCTTTCATCCTCGACGATCTTCCAGATCAGTAAAAGGCTAGGTTGCATGTACGAGTTTTATCTATGTTTGTGAAAGCTAAGGATTTCTCATGATAGAGATGACCGACATGATATTGGTAGAAAGCGATGGACGACCTCTAAGAGCATCCAACTTCATTTGGATGATTATCTAAAACAGTTTTATCCTTTGTATCTTTTGTACTCCAGCAGATTATCCATATATGACATTCTCTATTTTTTTGGAGGATGGAGAGAGAACATCAAAGTAGAGCTTTTCCCTCCCCTAATATGTATGACATCCTAAGATAGAAGATGGGATAGATGATCTGCTGAAACTTAACTTTTACTCTCCATTCTTTATTTTCAGAATAAAAGATGGAATAGCTGATTATTAGGGATGCTCTAAGGAGTTGGTTTTTTTTCAGTCCTCTTCCCTAAGAGTAAAGCAAGATCCCTTCAGGCTTCAATATGTCACAGTGTTGGCTCTGTTCTTGGTAATGTGTGCTGTCTTGGGTATGCACGTTAGACTTCATTGAATCAAAGCTTGGGACTGGTTCATAGCAGGATATGTTTCTCTGTCTCATTTTTTTCTGTCTGCTCTGGATAAAGCATGGTTTCTGCTTGTCTCAGAACTGAAATGTTGGCCTTTGATAGCACTCTACATTTCGCGTTTACACTGAGACGGTTTGTTAACACCATGAGGAGCAACATATGGCCTGCCGTTCCAAAAGAAGGGGGGGTGCAAAATAGGAGCAGAACTCGGCACCTGGAGGGCTGCTCCCCTCATGGCCGGCGCCGGCGCCAGTGGTCGCCTTCTCCAAGGCCGGCGGTTCCAAATCTTAAGAAGCTAAGCCCTGTTCTGAATCTTGCAAGCTAGCGTCTCGAAGAAGTGTCTAAAATTGATACTTTTTTCATATTTTTTATATGACACCGTTGACTTTTAGTTACACGTTTAACTATTTATCTTATTAAAAAAATATTTATTGATTATTTTGTTATAATATAATTTATTATTATAAGAAATTTAAGTATGCTTTATAATTTTGCATATTTGGATATAAATTTGGAATAAGACGAACAGTCAAACATAGATTCAAAATAGATTCAAAAGTCAATAGTGTCATATAAAAAAATAAGGGGGAGTATATAAAACTGAATTTTGAAAATTAGGCTAAAAAAATATATCTCCAACTTTACTCATGAATAAAATCAGCTCTCCCATATCCTAGATTTGAGATAAATATATGCATTCCTAATACAAAGAATTTAGTTTTGGGCTTCTTTTGAAAGATAGTAATTTTTATGCCAAATATTTCCAGTACAGAGTTTTGGGAAATAAAGTATGAGCATTTTTTTGGAAATGCTCTTTCATAAGGGAGTTTTTGAGGGATTAGGACTTTAGAAGGATGGAGCTATTAACTTATTTGTTTGTTTAGAGCATCTCCATTTCCAGGAGTGACAGAAATTAAGTTTCTAATAATCTTGGATTGAGGCCATCTAAGACAATTGGGCTAAAGCAAAAGGGCCTGTAGCCTAATGTTTATAAAAACTTTAGTAGCACTTTAGGTTCTGGGATTGACTCCTTGTTGGAGCAGAAAATTAGACCAAAGAAAAGCACCCGCTATCCATCTGTGTCTCAGTCTTTATTTCCTAAATATTCCCTCCTTTCCAAAACGTAAGAAGTCATTTGTCTTATTAATCACTTTTCATTTATTTTTTATTATCTCCACCTATCCTCCGACCCCCAATCATTTCTCATTTAATTTTTAACCTTAATATCTGTTAAACAACTTAGAAATACTTATATTTTTAAACAACTTAAAAATTCTTGTATTTTTGGTCCGATGCAGTACTTTGAATATGCAGCATCGTCGCTGGTGGGTCCTCTTCAAATTTTTTTTGGACGGTTTCTCCCGTAATTTTTCATTTCTTTTCATGTACCCTTTTGATATGGGGGAAATTGCTTGCTAAATCAGAAGCAAGAACCAAGTCCGGTCGGCAGAGATCTCCCAATAAAAGGAGAAATCAGTGCCCCTCTGTTGCCAAATCACCTTCAGAACCAGAGCTGACACGGTATTCTGGACCTTGCCCTTTTTCCACGGCGCTTTACGCAATCTCCGCCTGAATCTCTCGCCCGTTTTAAGGACAGTGTAACGAACGTTGATCACGTATGCATGTTCACCCTCTGTCGCAAAATATTCGTTTTTTTAGCCTACCTTAGATATAACTCTATAATAATTGAAATAACTTTTAGTTAAAAAATAACCTTCTGTGAATTTATCATCTATCTTTTTCAAATCTCAAAGGGGTAATTGTTTACGATATATTTAGAAACGAAAAATAATTTGTACATAAAGCTTTTATATATGAATTTTTATCAATCTAAAAACCAAGGCTAAAAAATAAACTTTAATAAAAAAAATATCAAAATCAACTTCAAATTTAAGATTATAAATAAAAATAATGTTGTTAGCTCTAAAATCTTTTCTATCATTGATAATTAACATAGAGTCAACTTATACAATAGTTACATACAAATATATACAATACCATTAATATATGGTCTATCACATGTATTGTGTTCGAGCATGTGCTATATTTTTTCTCTCTTTTTCTCTTTCCACCACATAATTCCACCACATAAGTATAAATATAACGTGACAATTTTTAGAGCACAATTGTATTCGGTGTAAGCATAAGAAGTGACAAAATGAGGGTGAAATCATTTATTGACAACCTTGCCAAACTACAATACAATAATTGTTCAAAAAATAAAATGCATAGAATAATCTCTCTGACCTAAAATAAATCGATTTTTGAACATCAATGTAGATACCTAGTTATCTAGAGTTATTTCTGGAAGTTGATTTCTTAGGCCAGTCTTAATGCATCGTTTTATGACATATTTACCTAGATTGTAAGCTAGGTAACCGAGCCAAATGAGTTTCATGGGGATGAAATTCCTCTCTTATCTCATGAAACTCCCTCATTTAATGACTGACAAGTCGACAATTTTGCTGATGTGGCATCCTATTTAATGTGCATGACACCCTTAGGACATTTTCAACCCAATGACTAGGATGGTGTTCATAACATTAAATAAGTTATCATCTAGGATGAAAGATGATGTGGCAAGTGAATAAATGAGAAAAGGAAATGAAACCATGTCTTGCATGAGACATGGTTTCTACACAACATTCAATATATCATGTGAGATAAGTGGCATTAAATTGAAGTATAGAATAGTGGTGATTGCATTGGAAGAGTAGTGTCTAGTACTAGTTTCTTGATGATGGAGAGTTTATGAAAACTATATCCAGTGTGATGGGTTAAGAATGCCCTTATAAACATACATTAAGACTAATCTTATTGGGACAAAGTATGAACCAAAGATGTATCTATTTTGGTAGTACCAATCAATACGGTGCCTTTGAATTCCAAAGCGCCATACTCTCATGTAGTCGTAGGCCATCTTCCATCCGGCGACGAGTACTCCGTATATGCTTTGGCGCCAACCTTTGGGTCGAGAGCTTTCTCATCGATTGCATTCTTTCGCTGTGTCTGCTCATGTGTGAATCAGAGTTCAGAAAGACAGCGGAGGGGAAAGGAGAAGAGCAAAAGCAGCAGCAGCGTTCCCCAAGGAAGAGGCCGGGCCATGATGTAGAAGAGCAAGTTCAATAGTATAGCCGACTACTGGCTCTAATTTTTATATAGTCAATCTAATGGTCAACTCATTCAATAGTTACATATAAAGTATTAATACATGGTCCCACATATCATACATATACTGCGTGAGCTTGTGTTATAGCTGGATATAAATTAGTAGCTCACTGTTCTCTTCTCTCATCTCTTTAAAATATATTTACAGTTGGCTTATAGCCTGTTATTATACTGCTCGAAGAGAACTCGTCGGTCTAGAACGCCCATGCGGCAGCGATTTTATGGCACACCAACTGCGTTAGGTTTCCCAGATACAGAATGGCCCCACCAGCTGCAGCCTGGGGCTGGGTGCATGCGCGTTGCTTGCTTCTCGTCGAGAAAGCACATGTGCAACTTGACCTCCCGCTAGCCAGGGTACTGGGCAACCTATATTCATATATCTAATTATACTTGTATCTAATTTTTTAAATAATATCCATATTTAAAATAGATTATTATATAATGGGTATAGTTATCCAGTAAGTAGTAGAAGTCACATGTGTGGATCTCACGTATAGAAATTAATCAACATTTACACAAAGTTGTTCTTATATAGTAAATCATTCCACCAAATTTCAATCAAATCTAATAATTTTTTATAGTGTGAATATTAGTTTAAAAAATTTAGGTTCAAATTTATACGTACTAAGGCCATGTTCGGTAGTAGGGTAAGGTCACGTTCGGCTGTAGAGGTGATAAGTTAACTTATCCAGTGCGGAAAACGTAGTAATAGATTAGTACATAATTAATTAATTACTAATTATTAAAAAATATAACATAGATTAATATGATTTTTTAAAATAATTTTCCTATAGAAATTTTTTGCAAAATGTACACCATTAGCAGTTCGTGGAAAATGAGGAAGGTTAGTTAACTTGTGCCCGCATACGAACGCGGCCTAAGTAATCCGCACGGAAAAGATAGTAATATATTAGTACATGATTAATTAATTATTAATTAAAAAATTGAAAAATGAATTAATTTTGATTTTTAATTGCAACTTTTCAATAGAAATTTTTCGTAAAAAACAAACTAGTTTAGTAGTTCAGAAAGCGTGCACACAGAAAAAGACGAAATCTGAATTTACTTACTCCGTCGAATGAACGCAGCCTAAGTGTGTACGAATCAAGCGGGTAAAATGGATAATATCCTCCTCATACCTAAAATTTCAATGAATAATTATTTTTTACCAATATCCTATCCAAATAAATGGGTATGTGTATGGAAGTGGGTAATGAATAACCGATGCTAGCTCTACGTGTAACACAGTAAAAGAGAGCAAAGATGGCGTCTTGTTTGTCTATGACGCGAGCCCGTGCTAAGAGAGTGAGACTAGGCAGGGAGCAAGCAGCGGGAGGAGGAGGGACTCACGAAGGGGCGGGGACCTGTGCGGGATGGAGTCGAGGAGTAGGTTGAGCAGGAGGGAGGCTTACCAGCTGAGCAGGGATGGATTTAAAGTGAGGGTAGCGGGGGCTCGAACCACACCCGCTATCTTCGTTAAAAGTATTGGAGCCCCACGAAAACCACCTCCTAAAATTTTATGACAGATCGATAGAAATTGGGGCTGAAACTCTATCTAGCTTGTTTAGACCCTTCTAATCTCGATGCCTAATCCGCCGCTGCAGCTGAGGAGGAGTAAGGTTGCTAGAGAGAGTGGAAGCACGAGGAGACGATTGACGCAACATGGCATGAGCGGGATGGGAGGCAAGTGTGGTGTGAACACAGGTGAGGTGGAACGGGGCGAGCAACTCCGACTAAAACATCGTGATGATGGTGGTGGAGGAGGCTGGGAGGTGAGGTGGGGGGTCGGCCATGCCGATGAATGGTCATTTGTCGAAGATCCAACACCCACCTGGATGCCAAAGGAGTTGGTTACTACCGTGGAGAAGCAAGTGGCCATCGTGGCCTACCATATCTTCAGTCATGAGTTTTTTGGGTTTGGATGGAAAGAGATAGATTAAATAGTTTGTGGTAAGCTAAATAAACAGAAGTTATCTAAACTACTCTTGTATAAACTGTCTATTTTGTTGTCTTTGTGTGATGTGGTATTTTATCGACAACACTAGTATGAACTATTATACATGCCCTAAAAAATATTCGCATTAGCTACTGTTCTTTCTCAATTATAGTGCATCACTCACTCCATTTCCAAATAAGATTATTTCTATCCTATTTGAATTTGTACTAAAATAAGTTTAATTATAAACAATTATCGCATTGGAGTTTATGAAAGTACGAAAAAATATATTGAAATCAAATAAAGTCTAAAGAAAATTGTATTAGGATTTGAGAAGGTAGGAAATGAGGATAGTGCATTATGAACCCCTTCAGTGCTAAAAATCGATTGGGCTAGTTTTAGGGTGTTAGGAATTTTGCCTAAGCTTAGAGCACTATCTCTCCTGTTTATTTTTTATTAATAACTTATTGGTGGGGCTTACGGAGATAATTTAAAGTATTTAGAAGTTATTATAATTTACGATAGATGTGCGTCGATACGATCTTTCAGAACTTTAATTCAAAAAGAGCGCATGAGAATACAAACTCCAGATATATCGTGGTTTAAATTTCACAAACTATAAATAATTTGACCAAAATACAACAAAACTATAGATTAAGAATATATATCATAAACTATAATTTTAATACTAAATTTACCCCAATTCAACGGATTTGATGCATCATATCATAAACTTTAACGTCAAATTTATCCCAAAATTTTATAACTTTTCAAAAGAGCAGTACTATTAATCTAAACTCTAACTTATGCAGATTTTTTTTTACTAACTTCATTATATGTTTTTATAGTTTTGGGATAGTTTGGAAAAAATATTTTTATTTTTGTAAAATTTACTCTAGTTATATATTGTGCATATATATACACTTGCAACCTGCATATACTTTGCAATTTCTGCGATCTATATTGAATTATATTAGGGGTGTTTAGATTGAGAAAATTTTTTGGAGAAGTGTCACGTTAAATGTTTGACCGGATGTCGGAAGAGGTTTTCGAACACGAATGAAAAAACGAATTTCACGGCTAACCGCGAGACGACGAATCTTTTGAGCCTAATTAGTCCATCATTAGCATATGTTGGTTACTGTAGCACTTATGGCTAATCATGGACTAATTAGGCTCAAAAGATTCGTCTCAAGATTTCTTCTGTAACTGTGTAATTAGTTTTTTGGTTCATTTTTATTTAATGTTTTATTTAGGTGTCTAAAAATTCGATGTGATGCTTTTGGAAAAAAAATTTGGATCTAAATAAGGCCTTAGTACTTTCTTTGTTCCATGGAATCTCACTGGCCGGTCAACCATTAAAGCTAACCTCGATCCCTAGCTAGATGCGATGTTGACTCCTGATGTATCATATGTTCATATTCTTTCACGTACCATGGGTTTTTATGCTGACATATGTACGTAGCATGCATCATGATTATATATGTATTATTTAATTTCAACTAGCTAAATACCCCTACTTTATTATGCATAACAAATATGTTGTAATATTACCATTTTTATATATAAATATATTTTTCATGAAATGTATTACCCATATATTTTTATAAGAATATTCACCTTAATTTAATTTTATATATGACTACCAATTTAGGTTTAATATTTTTATTATATTAAAAAACTCGAAAGGGTAATATGCAAAATTTATAATAGCACCTTTGCCCGGAGTATATATTGTGACGATCTCCTCATGGTCGAGCTCTGCATGCTTCGCCTGTGTCAGAGCCCCAGATTTCGGTTTGAATTCATGCTTCAGTTTTTGACTTCGATTAAACAAAAGGATTGCTAGCTCAAATTCAGACTGCCAATTTTAAAAAATAATCAACTGATACTCATTTGATTTGGTGAGGTCATGTTACAGTTCTCGGTGCTTGGTCTTTACTCCTAGCTTACACCGTAATTTACGGTCTTTACTCCAAAATATAATTATGTATACTAATATAAAAAGAAGCAGTTGTAATTTTTTTAGGGTCACATCAACAAATGTACACAGGGATTTGCTTCACCCATTATCCACCGTTAGATGCATATATCGAATGACCTAAAATGATATGAAACAACTCTCTCTTGCGATCCTACGAACAGACCCCCTGACCACGCTCTCTTCCGTAAAAACCACCCAGCGAAGTTGCTCTCCTGTCCCTCCCCCCGGCTCTCGACGCAGGACGGTGCCCTCGCTCCCGGCCGCCGCCCCGACGCACGGAGCCTGCCACCCGTCCTGCTCCGCCGCTGCCTGCGCTACCGCGACGCACGCCAGCGCCCCGCTCCCGGCCGCCGCAGGTGGGAGTGAAAAACTTTGACTCTTATCTGCACTAATGCCTCCTCAAGCAGAACTTGTAGGTTGAGGCTTGACATCTGACATGTCTTTTTCCTTCTGCAGATGGAAGTGAAGAGATCAAGCACAGATTCAGATATGACATTTTATCTATGTGCTGGTCTTAGTATCCATATCAGTTCAATCTGTATATCTGCATTTCTCTCCTTCTCGCTCACATTGCAGGCTTTCTTTCTCTTACATGAATATGATTGTCATATAAGCTGCACATTTTAGTTGAAAATATTGTGATTTTGATGGCAGATTTGAGTTGTTGCCATCGCCACCAATATGCACAACCTCCACCCATCACTGTCATCGATTATGGTACGCGTGACCTCCACCGATGCAATGGTCGCCCTTCAGCGATGTGGCATTGAAGTATTGAACGACACTGCAGGTCATAGCATCGGCCACGATAACTCCTCTAGGTGGACAACACTGCAATCACTGTCGGCTGAGCCATCCATTCTCCAAAGGCAGGTACCTTGCCCATGATTTTGCTTGCTTCCTATGCCATGGTAATAGTATGCATGGCTCAACTGAACACAAATAGAGTATAAAAAAGCCAAGGTGATTCTCATCTTCCAGATTCTGCTTTTGATATTCGCTTGCTCCCTACACCATGGCAATTTGCATGCTTGCTCCCTGTCAACATGTTAACAATGAGAATTGGGAGCACTTCACAAAAGAGGAGTAGATGCGATCTAGAAGAGGGAAGGTGCATTCATTCATTATAATACATCAGGTGTATTTATGATATGTATTTTTTTGCTTGATTTGCTCTCTTCATTCTGCACTACTCGATGCAGCTAGCAAGCAATCAACACTTGGTATCCTTAGGTGAATGGTGACAGGTTCCTGTAATATCTTATATTTTAGATATGGTCATGTTGATATTACAATGATTTGTATTGCTAATGTTTTTCCCATTTCCTGTTCCATTATGCCTGCAGTATATTCTGCAAACCTAGCAGAGATGAATTTCTATTTTTCTTCCCCTTTCAAGGCAGCTAATAGTCCTTTTCTGCACAAAATTTTAATTGAAGACTACTCAAGAGCCTAAGATGTTCTGTCCTTATGTATTCATTTTTCTGCGGTCCCTTTTGGTAACATCTCTTAGAGGAAATATGTGTTTTCTCTCATAATTTAAATTTTGCAGTGTGCTGGTGCATTTTATCCAACAAACTATGATTCTGATTGTGTGATATATTGTTTTCTATAGAAAGATCCCCATAAAGCTTTTGGATTATAAGGCTCTTCCTGGATTGATCAAAATATTCGGGCCAATGGAGGCTCTAAATTTGCTTGGAATCCGGTCTCTAATAATTACAATGATAAGGAACCATACTTTTATGGTCGGTGTTTCTGTGTTCCGAATTTACTGATATCCATATTTTTAACCCTTTTCATCTTAATTATGGATATATATTATTTATTATTTGTAGCTTCACCAAAGTTGTTGTCATGGATTCCATGATTCCATTGAATGAAAAAGGTATATGCCAATCCAATTTTAGGGAATGGCTTTTCCATTTTTTGGAGTTGATTCCCTTTTTCCAGTTTACCAGTGGACTAGAGTCTCCTTTGTGGAATTCCATGAAGGATAGTGGTCTGATAAATGGGTAGTCGGATTTCAAAAATATTGATCTTTTTAGCGGCTGCATTTGGTTGTGCATATTTTAGCAATATGGTCCATTCCAAATAAGTGTTCTGGTCAAGGAAAATATGAAGACGGTTTTAACAAATGATTTACGTGTTTTGCAATCCCTATAAACTATTACTGTTTGCATCGCAGGAGATATAAACCCATCGGTGATCATTTAAATGCTATTTTAATTGTAGATCAAGCCAAGGGTATATCTGAAATTGTGCGCAAAGATGAGCTCTTGTGTACGTGGTGGAGATGTGGAGTCCTTTTTTCCGATTAATGCTGCAGTCCATTTCAATGGCATAAAAACAAATGTTTTTTTTAGCTTTTTAAGTGTTTATCAAGCTATGACAAATTTTATATTTGGGATTATTAGCTTCTTTGCATTGTTTAGTGTTTAAATGTGTATTCTAAAATAGTATGTCAAAATACATTATCATCGACATATAGTTTATGTACTTTGTATTATATATTGTTGAAAATGCAGTAAATTTTGAGTGTTCTTAGGGCACATACAAATGGCTCTTATTGTCGTCTCTATCACTGCATGCTCGCTGACATGGAAGAGAGACGATAGGAGAGAGAAAATTAGTTGTTTTGTATGGAGTCAGTAAAACATCGACTCTTGGCGCATAAAATGAAAAGATGATCATAGAATCTGCTTTGTATATGTGTTTGACTCTAATTAGAGAGTAAATGAGAAATTAATTAGTCTAGAGTCAGTCTGAGAGATTGTCCTTTGTACGATGAGTTTTTAGATATGCCCTTATATGATTACTATGACATATAACATGGAAAACGTGCATGCCACGTGCATGATTACGAGATTTTATAAAAGCATACTCATCCCTGGGCACGTGCGAGCTGAGGGACCGCACACAGCCCCAAAAATATTTGTTTTAATTTAATTTAAATAAATATGTTATAATATATTTATGATCTCTTTATTCTGTTTTCGTAAACTTCTATCTTTCTACTCCACTTAGGCCTCGTTCGGCAGAGAGATTATAAGTTAACTTATCCCTACCAAAGAAAACATAGTAATCGATTAGTACATGATTAATTAATTATTAATTATTAAAAAATATAAAATAGATTAATATGATTTTTTAAAACAACTTTTCTATAGAAATTTTTTTGTAAAAAATACACCGTTTAGCAATATGAAAAACGTGTGCATGGAAAACGTAGTTAACTTATGTCCATAGCTGTCACACCCGGAGTTTCGTCCTAAGCCTAAAATCGTAAAAAAAAATCCGTAAATAACAATTGGCTTAATTAACTCAGGAAAAATCCCTCTAAAAGGAATTAATTCAATTAAACCGAGGCTCGCAAATCGACTAACTGGATTTAAATTCAAATTGCAGAAGTATAAAATTTGGCCAAACAAATTAATTTAAAACTCGGCAAAAGTGGGGTTTTCCTTTTTCCCTCCTTTTTCCTTTCTTTTTCCCTTCCTTCTCAAATTGGGCCGAAGTCCAATTTTCCTCCCTCCTTTTTCTTTTTCTTTTTCTTTTTCTTCCTTCCCGGGCCGGCCCAGCCGAGCCGGCCCACCACTTCCTCTCGGTCGGCCCAGCCGACCAGCTCCGGCCGCTCCTCCGCCCGCGCGCGCCCCGCCTGGGCCGCCGCTCGGCCCAGCTCGATGCGTCGCCCGCGCCTGCGAGTCCGCGCCGCCTCCCTCCTCCCCTCGCGCCACTGACAGGTGGGGCCCACCTGTCAGTGACCGTTCCCCAGCCAGCGCCCGCGCCCGCGCCGCGCCAGCCGAGTCCGACTCCGCGCCGCCGCCGCAACGGCCGCCGCCGAGACCGCGTCGTGCCCGACTTGGTCTCCAACCTCCGCCCGCCCTAGCCAGTGCCGCCGCCCTTTAAATCCTGAGCCGCCACGCGCCGTCGCCCACTTTCTGCCTCCGCCCGAGTCGCCGCCGCGCTGTCGCCGCTCGCCGCCACCGTTCAATCTCGCCGCCAGCCACTGGTCGTCGCCGTCCAGCTGCGTCACAGCCTCCGCGCCGCCGTCGCCGTCGGATTGCCACCCCCATCGTCGCCGGTGGACATCCCCAGCGCCGCGCATTCCCTCTCCGCCCGGTCGCCGTAGCAACTCGTCGCCTCGCCGTCGTTCGCCGATCTCCGTCGCCACCGCCGATCTCCCGCTCCTACGCGCGTCGCCACCTCCGCCTCGATCTCACCGACCCGCCCGCAGCTCCCGTCGCCGGCCGCGCTCGCTGCTCCCCTCTCTGCTCCCCTCTCGCTGACGAGCGGGCCCCACCCGTCAGTCACCCCGCGCCCCTCCTCCCTCTCTCCTCCCGTGGGACCCGCGTGTCAGTCTCTCCCCTCCCCCTCTCTCTCATCGACAGGTGGTCCCCACCTGTCAGCCGTCAGCCACCTCTCTCCTCGCTGACGTCAGCAGCCCCATTAATTGCGCAATAATTGATTTAGGACTTTTCTGTTTAGCTAAAAACCCCATAAAACTTCTAAAATTCATAAGTAATTCATTTAGTCTCCGTTTAGGTCCATTCAAATTTCATTAAATTCATAAAATTGTCAAGAATCCATTAAAAATACTTTCTTTTGCTATTTCAGTAGAGTTTGTGCCTGTTTTATTTATTTTTGTGCTTTGTCGCTTAGATTCGGACCCCGCCGAAGAGCCAGTTTACTTCGAGATCGTCGCCGAAGTTCCCCAAGGGCCAGAGCAAGGCAAGTGACACTCATCCTTGAACATATTGAACCCATTATTGCAAATTCCCCACTTTATCATTTCAAATGTGCATTGTTTTAATCGAAGTATTTACTGTATGTTATTTTTCGGGTAAACCTTATTATTATGCCGTTGTTTATCCAACTTTATTCATTGCTGGACCAGGGGTAACTTGATTAGAGCTAGGCCTAGGTTAATGCTTAGCCGTGCTTAGAACAAATAGCTCATGGGATCACATTTAATCATGCTTAGTTCTGAATAGCTGAGATATTGATTCATTACCCGGTTCGGGTTACTGTCAACTAAAATATTGATAATGGTGGACTGTGGTGGGTGCATGGTTTTGAGAGTCGCACCCATGGTAATTAAGGACCGATTCACGGGAAACCCTGGAAGTGATTAAGTGCTAACCACATGCCGAAATGGGTAAGGTGGGATTTGAAGCATGACTTCGAACTATTTGACGTACCCAGGCAAGGGTAGGCGTGATGGAGTATGGACGGGCAATCGTGGTGTAACGAAAGCCTCTGCTGCTTTCGGATCTACCAAGGCACAAGAGGGGACTGCCCGACTTGGTGTAAAGGAGGGGGTGAAACCTGAAGTGTGGTACGATTAAATAGGGAGGGTTGTGTAACGGGTCCTATCACAGTCTCCTTTCCAGTATACCATGGTGGTATGTCGGCGCACGTTCAAGTGTAGTGGAGTCGTGTCTTGTGGGTACAGTAGTACACCTCTGATCAGAGTATAAACTATTCGAATAGCCGTGCCCACGGTTACGAGCGAGCTCCCAGCTTCACTGTAATTAGTGAACCTTTAATAACTTGAGTAATTGGTTTGTCACTTGGGACTACTGCAACGTGGTGTAACGTTGAGTAGTGGTTGGGCCTGTTGCAACGTGGTGTAACGTTGGACAGTGTTGTGGTATTTTACAACTGTTATTTTACCTGTGCTTTACTGTATTCAATTACCTTTATTCTTTTAATCTCTGTTATTTGTTTAACTGCTGCTTTATTGCAACTAACCTTAGCCTGTCCTTGTTAATCCCTATGCATCATTTATTTTCCCCCTTGTCCGTGTCACTTGTTGAGTACGGTGGTTTGTACTCAGCCTTGCTTAACTTTCCTACCCCAGAGCTAGAAGTCAAGTCCGATGGAGGTGTCTCTCAGGAGTGAGCTATTCTGCCGTCGAAGCTTTACCTGTGGACTGGAGCCGTACTCGCTGAAGCTAGTCTACCTTTTCTTTCCGCTGCATTTCCGCTAGAATAAGTGTAATTTTCAGTTGTTTCTAAGAACGATGGTTATGTAATCAACATTGTCTTTTTGTGTACCCTGGCTGGTCCTGGACATGGATTTAATACACAATTAAGTTCAGAAATTCGTGTGAGGAATTTCTGGGCGTGACAATAGCCGAATGCGGCCTTAATAAGCTAGAATGTGGTTTTCTTTTCTCGGCTACAACAAGTGTTCGATAGCAATCATGCATATCTTACACAGGTAAACTACTGTATTTTTGACAAAGATGTGAACATGTGTTGTAGTCAATAAGGATTCCATTTCCCATTTAGGCCTTGTTTAGTTCCCAAAATTTTTTTCCAAAAACATCACATCGTATTTTTAGACATCTAAATAAAGCATTAAACATAGATGAACCAAAAAACTAATTGCACAGTTATGGAAGAAATCTTGAGACGAATCTTTTGAGCTTAATTAGCCCATGATTAACCATAAGTGCTATAGTAACCAACATGTGCTAATGACGGCTTAATTAGGCTCAAAAGATTCGTCTCGCGGTTTCTAGGCTAGCCGTGAAATTCGTTTTTTCATTCGTGTCTAAAAACCCCTTCTGACATCCGGTCAAACATTTGACGTGACACTTCTTCCAAAAATTTTCTCAATCTAAACACCACCTTAGGAAGAAAAACTAAATTGTGGCAATGGTTCTTCTTCTGCATAGTCAAATCGACACTACATATGCTGTTGAGTGGGGTTCTTATTTTTGATGGGTGGTGAGTATTTTTTATGTAACTCTAAGTTATTATTAGTTACGAACAATTTTTTATTGTTTCATATAGCAGGAAATATCTAAACAAAGGAGCATATGATTGATGATAGTTTTCTTGATGTGGTTGGAGGGTCACTTGCAACAAGTAGATGAAGTGGCGCCGCGTAGCCAGTGCTGCCGCCCTTCTCGTCGCCCCCTGGACCCTTTTCCCCTCCAGCCAGCCACGAGACTTCGTCAGCCCCTCTCCCCTCCCACTCCGGTGACTTCGGTCACCGGCAGCGGGGAGAGGGGTCCAGATTAGTCGGGTAGATTCTATAGTAGGGTAAATCCTTTTCTCTGTTTGTGTTTTTCTTTCTCTGTGCAGCTCAAAAGGCCGTCGGTGTCGCGTCTGTAGGATCGAAACAGAGTTAAACAGACCTACCAGAGGGGGGTGAATGGTAGATTGAACCAAAACCCAAAAATCTTTTAGCGGAAATAAAAGATTACCTCTGGTTACGTCGCTACTGAGATTACCTCTGGTTACACCGCTACTATGCCGCCAATCTAGTTGCGTCGCTCCTGAGATTACCTTGATCGCGTCGCTCCTGTGCCGCCGATTAGATCATCGAGATCCAGAGAAAACCACCTGTAGATAAAAGCACAAAACGTAGATTGAATGATCTGAACTTTATTGCTTCAACTGTTATTTACAAAGTGCACCAACAACACTCTTAAAATTGTTGATATAGAATCAACAACTAAATCTCAAAAAAAACACACCGAGGACATACTCCTCGGTACCTATTTATATCAAAATAAATATATCAATCAGACTCGGACTCAGCCGCGGGCGTACGGCTGGCCGAATCTAACTCCCTAGCCGAAACAAACTCCTGCGCAGAAACCAAATACAACGTCGCTGCCTTCATACGTCCGAACCGCACAGTCCAACCTTGCTACAGTACCGCACGCTACAATAATCCGACCTGATTACTGTAGCGAATTTCCTTTTCTTTTCCATCCAATTTTCGTCTAATTTTGATCCGATTTACTTCACGATTTTTCCACCGCTTACACATGCAACATGTGAAGCTCGTTACGACTCCATCCCACACGGTATCCATCTACCATGTGCCACCTCGTATTCAACATCATCACCCAGCATCCTCGATCGTTCGGACTCCTCCCTAAGCTTAGTCACGATCCTACCGCCGTTGACCGATATTGACCTCCGAGAATCACGACCCCAGTCCAACCATGTCACATGGCATCCCGACCATCCAGACCTCGGTTTCTCCCTGAACCTAGTCATGGTCCTTACCAGCCATTGACCACAGTTGACTTCAAGTCACCTGCACACATAAAGACAAACCAACCGTTTCCGGGTACAGATATCGCAACCTGATCCACATTAGTCACACACACTCACACCAACACCATAACCGTTTCAAACCAAATTCTATCAATTTACAAGCCAATTGTTCATCACAAAATATTGATCATGACTATGATCTTACAATCTCCCCCTTGATGAACACATTGGCAACAACTTCAAAATGCAACTCCAAAATACAAATTTGTTTTTGAAAAGTAAAAAAATAGATATGTCAAAAAACACAAAATCGACTATATTAAAAATCGAAGCAAATTTTGTTTCTCCCCCTTTCGAGATGCATTTTGTATATTTCTCCCCCTTTGACAATGATTCATCAAGAATTTCAAAAGGAAAAATATGAAACATGAAAGTGTATATGTCATGCAATATTTAAAACTTGTCACAATTTAATTTTGAACTTTTTTTCTTAGAGCATTTGCAATATACAAAAGTAATTCAAGAGCATGTATTGCAATAACAAGTTAGATAAAATGACTAGTTAGCTATCAAGCATGCATTCAAGTTTAAACATGAATCATATCTATTACAATTAAAATCAAATCAACATTAAAGATTCATGATTTCAATGATTTATAATACAACATATCTACTAGCCTAACAAGGAAAGAAATGACAATCACATATAGACCAGAAGATTAAAACACTGTTTCTAAAATTGACGTGCTCATTCTCAAGACAAACATATTTCGGGTACGTCCTTGTCGTAGAAACTGTTTCCAAGGATTCGGTACCCATTATTTTTTCACATCGAATACACCTTTGTCGTCAAGACTGTCCAAGGATTCGGTATTTATTTTTTTCTTTTCTTTTTTTTCACCACTTGAGACATTAAAAGAGCATATGAGGAATACAAAAATCATCAAGCATATATATAAACGCCAATCATCCAAATTAGTGCTAGTATTAACATTGCATATTTACTTAATTCAAGTAAAAGAATTATATGTCATGTATCATATCACTTAAATGTAAAAGCAATAACTCATATCAAAACTAAAATACATACAAGCTAAACTAATAGCCACAAAACCTAACAAGTATTGCTAGCAAGCACAAGAATATACTTAGAGCATATAACAAAGCTCTCTTTTTAATTTTTAATTTTTTTGTTTTCTTTATATCACATCATGCAAGGCTTTCACCATGTATGCAAAAACAAAATAAAAAGAAGAAAATAAAAATAAACACAACAAAGAGCCAAAAACTCCCCCTCAATTGATGCCAAAAGGACGAATAACTCCAAATTCTCCATGAAAATAGGCAATTGAAAAGCCTACTACAAAAGCAGATGTCGAAGCCTAAGTACATGGGTTAGACAATAAAAACTTAGGAACCCAGTACTGAGACACACGACCAGAACCAACAGAAGCAAAATCAGTAGAAAATTCAACATGTTTTCGGTTGGAAGAAACTGCCTGAAGTCGGTCTGACTGTGGGTGTAAATTTGGTCTAACCGGTAGTCGGTCTGACTGTTGGTACAACGTCGGTCTGACCGTACTTCTAGAAGAAAAACTCAATTTTTGCCACTTTGATTTTGCAAAAGCAATTTCTCTTTCCCTTTTCTGTTTTCGAGCAAGTCTAAAACAAAAACCAACCAAGTGCCCATCTTTTTCACAAAAAGAGCAATTATATTTTTCTTTAGAAATAGATGGTTTTGAACTTTTTGTTTTGTTTCTTTCAGTGTTTCAGAAGGAGAGGACATAAAACCAGCAGACTTAAAAACTGTTTTTTCATTACTTGGTTTTGTTAAAGTTTTGAAACCAACACCCCTATTGCAGCTAGTCACTTTTGATTGATCCAAAATCATGTTAAGTTGTTTCTTACCATCAGAAAATCTTTTCAATAAACTTTTCAAATAAGAAACCTCTTTTTCAAGATTAGCACAGTTTTTGCAATCAACCTTGACACTTTTGCTATTATAACATTTGGGGCAAGAAAGCACTTTATTAGTTTTCACAATTTCTTCCATGTACTCAACACGAGCTAAAGCATATTTTAGTTTCATCTTGTTTGATGTGCATGTCGAGCAATCTAAAATATCCCGGTGTTGTTTTAACTTTTTAGCACAAAGCATGTTAAACATCGAACTAGCATAAAAAGCATTTCGATATTTCTTCAACATCTTTTTAGTTAAAAACAACTGATCATAAGTGCGTGTAAGCAAGGCAAAACCAAGAGCAAAAGAAGATTTAGTTTTCAGATCATGTGAAATATTAATATCTCTAATTTTTTAAATTTCATGCATCAAAACCTCACAATTTTTGCAATCATCATCATTAGGAATAAGAGATTTTAATATAGCAATTTCAGCATTAAGAGATTCAATTATAAACTCTTGTTTCTTATACATCTTCTCACATTTTTTATTTTTTGCACTTAAAATAAGAATAGCTTGTTCAAGAGAACTTACCTCATTGTCCTCACCCTCTGAATCTGATTCATCACGCGACATGAGGCAAACACCAGAGATGTGCCTTCCTTTATTTTCATCTTCTTCACTATTTCCATCTACATCGCTTAGTGGCTCAAAGGCGGCGCAGACTTGATCCAACATCTTCTTGAGAGATTCATTTGACCTCCTTCCTCTGAATGAACTCCTCGGCTTATCATCCTTGAACTTGTCTCCATTGTCGTCCTTCTTCGCTCTCCGTAGCTTGGGACAATGAGATCGGATGTGATCTAGCCCTCCACATGCAAAGCAACGAACTAGGCCTCCTCTTTTCTTGAACCTGATATTATTCATAGCTCGAGACAACTTGTTAATAAGCGCAACCAAGTCCTCCTCCTCGAGTTGCTCGAGTTTATCATCGGACATGGCGTTAAAAGCAGAAAAAGCATTAAGTGCCGATGAAGAAGAGCCATTATCGAAAGAGGATGCATGAGAACCCAAAGCACTAGACTTAGATTCAACTTTACAGGATAGAATATTCATCTGATGAGTTTTGAGTTTAGTGTAAAGCGAATCTAAAGTCAAAGCAGACATGTCCACAGACTCCTGAATAGATGTAACTTTCATCTCCCAAATAGACATATCAAGACCATTCAAAAAGTGTCGAGAAACTTCAGATCGAGAATAGTTCGTTTCAAAAGAAGCATCAACAGATCGAAGATTGCTTAAAACTTTATTGAAACGAGCAAGGTAATCATCCAAGGACTCTCCAAATTTCATCTCAAATTTCATGTAATTTTTTAAAAAAACATCTTTGCGAAGTTCCTTGATATTGGAAGTCCCTTGATGAAAATTGTTTAGGGCTGTCCAAATCTCATTTGCGGTTTCAAGATGAGAAACACGATCGAAATCAGAATGAGATATTCCATTAAGTAAAATATTGCGAGCTTTGCAATTATTTTCAAATTCAGTTTTTCGAGCAGCAGTATTAATTTAATCAGGAATTTCATAGGGTTTATCAACTTTTAACCAAATATCATAATCCTCAGCCATAATATAAGCTTTTATCTTTTTGCACCAATAGGGAAAATCAGTACCATCGAACACATGTGGCTTAGTTAAAAATTTATTAGCCATGGCAACTGAAGATCGAATAAAAATCCAAAAAGAAATAAACGAGGCTCTGATACCACTTATAGGATCGAAACAGAGTTAAATAGACCTACCATATGGGGTGAATGGTAGATTGAACCAAAACCCAAAAATCTTTTAGCGGAAATAAAAGATTACCTCTGGTTACGTCGCTCCTGAGATTACCTCTGGTTACGCCGCTCCTATACCGCCAATCTAGTTGCGTCGCTCCTAAGATTACCTTGATCGCGTCGCTCCTGTGACGCCAATCAGATCATCAAGATCCAGTGAAAACCACCAATAGATAAAAGCACAAAACGTAGATTGAATGATCTGAACTTTATTGCTTCAACTGTTATTTACAAAGTGCACCAACATCACTCTCAAAATTGTTGATCTAGAATCAACAACTAAATCTCAAAAAAACAACCGAGGACATACTCCTCGGTACCTATTTATATCAAAATAAATATATCGATCAGACTCGGACTTAACCGTGGGCGCACGGCTGGCCGAATCTAACTCCCTGGCCGAAACAAACTCGTGCGCCGAAACCAAATCCAACGTCGCTGTCTTCGTACGTCCGAACCGCACAGTCCAACCTTGCTACAGTACCGCACGCTACAGTAATCCGATTTCCTTTTCTTTTCCGTCCAATTTTCGTCTAATTTTGATCCGATTTACTTCACGATTTTTCCAGTGCTTACACATGCAACATGTGAAGCCCGTTACGACTCCATCCCACACGGTATCCATTTACCATGTGCCACCTCGTATTCAACATCGTCACCCAGCATCCTCGATCGTTCAGACTCCTCCCTAAGCTTAGGCACGATCCTACCGCCGTTGACCGATATTGACCTCCAAGAATCACGACTCCAGTCCAACCATGTCACATGGCATCCCGACCATCCAGACCTCGGTTCCTCCCTGAACCTAGTCATGGTCATCCTGACCATCCAGACCTCGGTTCCTCCCTGAACCTAGTCATGGTCCTTACCAGCCATCGACCACAGTTGACTTCAAGTCACCTGCACACATAAAGACAAACCAACCATTTCCGGGTACAGATATCGCAACCTGACCCACATTAGTCACACACACTCACACCAACACCATAACCATTTCAAACCAAATTCTATCAATTTACAAGTCAATTGTTCATCACAAAATATTGATCATGACTATGGTCTTACAGCGTCCTCTTGTCTCGGTGCAAAACCATGGTTGTTGATCTTCTATGGTGGCCGTTCCGAGTTTTTTCATGGCGTCTTCAACTGGATGTGCTGTAGGTTTGCGTTTTAGCGGGCTCTGCCGGCCTTCACCTTTATCTCCGGCGATACATCCGCAAGAACGTCGACCTTCTTCGTCAACGCAGACGGATCTTCAGCGAGTGATTGAACTTTCTCGTTGCAGTCAATGAAGCCTCAACCTCCATCAGATGCCCCTTTTGGGTTTGCTTCTTGGCGTTCATTTACAGCTACTTGTGGTCTTCAAATCACCGTCATCGTCGTCATAGGTGTCATCGTCCAGGCGGAGAAGCAACGAAGGGCATGTTTGCTTTTTTTTGGATCTTCTAAAATCCTTTGTTGCAAAAGTCCCGAGCTTAGGTTAATTTGGCCTTCTGCAAGGGCCCTCTTTTTTCAATCCTCGATGTTGAGGACTACTCATGACATATGTACTCTTCACTACTAAATAAAGTGCATGAGTTAAAAAAAAGTAAAATTCAACTACATGTTTTACCGACAGTAATAAATAAATTCTTTGTGCAGGGATTAATTAATTATTCCAACATGTTAATTAGCCGTGTCGATCGGGCCAATACATGCAGCCACATTCATGCATGCAAAATCGTGCCGGTTAGGCAATTGCGTCGTCCACGCATCAACAGTGCCATATTATATCAGCCGGTCGCCGTGGCATTGCAGTTTGTTGCTTAATGCCAAGTATGTAGAGACAAAGGAGGATGCAAAAAATTTGCGGTCGAACGATGTGTGTAGTTCTAATTTAACCAATCGTTTTTCTATTTCTGCTTATATTTATAAATCAAAATTTAATTTTTTATATTAAATTTAAAGTTGATTTTGGGGTTTCCTCATCGAAGTTTATTTTTAGCGTGGGTGTTTAGATTACTAACCACACATATATAAAATGTTTAGTTGCATACTATTTTTATAGTTTGCAAATATGCTATTTGGCATTTTTCTAAAAAAACCTAAAAGATCACCGCCTAAAACGAGTGAGGGCAATCACGCGTGTTTCTGTTACACAAGTTGTATAAATAATATGCAGACAATGCAGTAGGATGACACACTAACAAGAGCTTCAACGTGAGCTCAATAAAAGGCATATTTTTTTTGAGAACATAGTTACAATCTTTTGACAACAGTGGCACATGAGGGCATGTTAAGGTAGAGTCCGTCGTGGGTTCTATCTCAAGCCACATCAGCAATAAGAGTCTATTTTATAATGATACATACAAGGGTAGAGTCAGATGTGGTATTTTCATTAATGCAATAAAATATTTTTTTATTAAGCTAGTTTTCTTTTTATATATTCTCATGCAAGAAATTTATTTTAATAAATGATAAGAGTCGACTCTAAGCCGTTACCATGTATGGCAACAACTTTTCTCTCTCATTCCCTCTCTTTTCTCCACATCACCAAATTTGCTTACGTGACGATTGAGAGAGTCAGCAAATAGTCATCTTTGTACGTGCCCTGATAACATGTAAGACGTTGTATAACAGGATGATAAAAATGATGGAGGCTGCTTGGCAGCTATGGAAACAATTATCTCGGAGCATTAAGAGCACCCTAACATATAGAGCTGGGAATTGGGCCGTGCTTTCAAGGGCCGGCCCAAGGCACGGTGGCCTGGCACAACAAAAAGCCCGGCACAGCCCAACACGAATTGGGTCGGACTAGGCATGGCACGACCACGGGCTGGGCTTGGGCCTGGAACACAAGCACATTGGGCGGCACGGGCACGACACGATCATTGGGCCGGGCTTAGGCCGGCATGGCCCAAAGAGGCACGAAACATTCACGTCAGGCTAATTTTCTTCCTGGACCATGCTTCCGCAATAGGTCAATTTTATCTCTAGGTCATTGGTCATGTTAACGCTATATCCATGTGCTACTCGACGTGTCTGTCTCATGGACAATGCCACGTACTCACACGGACGCAATCACTTTGTCGATATGACGATTTCTCTAGTTCGGTGTTTCGACACGACACGACATTGGTGGCTTAATGTCTTTGACGCATGGATCACCGTAATATGATATGACAATACGACAGTAGACTAGACAACCTGTATTAGGCCCTGCTTGGACCAGCACGGTCCAAACAGGTACGATATGCTTTTGGGCCGGACTTGGGCTGTGGCATCACCCTCGCGTGCCGGCACGGCACGACACGGTGAGCAAATCAGGCCGGCCGGCACGACTAATTTTGACACAAAGCACGATGGGCTGGGCCGTGCCTAGCCAGGCACGGCCTGGTCCCACCTCTACCAACATATCTAAAAGAATTAGCCCCCTATAATCAGTCTACTTTTCAACTATTAGGCTTGAGAATACGTAGTCCGTTGGATTTAATTTTTTAAAAAGATCCTCTACTTTTAGGATTAAAATCCATTTATCAAGTCTGTTGTGTGATGCTCTAATTACAGTACCGTATTGTCAACTAGATTGTCTTTCGGATTATTACTACTTAATTGACCAACAAGAGTACTCATGAGTTGGCACTTATTACAACTTACACATCTATACCAGATTAAATTCCTAAGTTACAGTCAACCACCTCATTTTATTCTTCAATATGATTAATAAATTTAAGCAGAGTTGTACAAAATAAACGAAAAAAAAGTTTATGAATAACATTTGTATATACGTGTTATTAACAGTTTAAAAGTTAGCGTTAAAAAAGACTATGCTAGAAAAAATCTATAAAATCAATTATAAACGTTAAATAAAGTCTTAAAATTCAAATTACTCCAACAAGTAAACTATGGCACGCTTAATTCATTACACTGGTCGGATGACCAGAAAAATTCAGCCCATGTGAACAGATGAAACTGTACTGCAACAAACCACTTGTCTGCAGTTCAGGTTCACATGTACATTATTTTCAACAGTATTCTTCCTACTCCCAGTCCCAGGCCAGGCCCCAGTCAATAGGAAAACTAACCCTTGAATTAATTATGTGAACATGGATCTACACGATCTTAGAGTATCTTGTTTTTGGTTTCGTCTTTCTGCGCCCTTTTACGTGTTGGGTCAAAGCAACGAAAAATAATTTTAGGGTCATAGGAGTATAATTTTACTTATAGTGACTTAGTAAAAGTCAAGACAAAAAAAAAAGAACGATGAAAAAACAGAGTCTAATTTTAATTGAGTTTTGAAATTTAAGTTTGGCTATGGCTTATAAGCAGAGTGAGCCTCGCAATGGAATAACAAACTACTGTGTTCTTTAGCAACATTCATGTCATCTGGTCATATTTGTGGTTTATGAGTAACAGACTCCACATTCAGATTAATAATTAAAATAAATTAATTGCATGGAAGACCATTTAGAAAAATAATAACCACTGGTTGCTTCTAAATTCTAACAGAAGTTAACCCAAATTAACTAAAATTACATTCGTTAAAGACCACTATATTAATTCTCAAAACATATCCTTCCTACAAAATAAGTATTTTTGGAGTTATTCGCGAGCTCTGAGAGTTCAAATTAGACTAGAAAAGATTGTAAATTGTTTAGATAATAAAGATGGTGGAGAAATTAATTAAACAAGAGATAATTGTGATTCCGAAAGATTATATAGTGGGCACAGTCATGCAACAGTTCATACATTCAGCCATTCAGGGACATTTTTTAACTCTTAAAATTACTACATGCAGTCAAAAATGTTTGTCGTTTATGATATGTTTTGATTAAATTTCTAATGATTGATAATTTATTAAATGCTTATTTCAAATAAAATAAAATTATATAATATATACTCTTCGAAAATACTATCATAATATTATAAACTTATTATATTTATAAATTTATTTTTGACATAAGATTGTTTATCGGAATTCAAAAATTTGATCAAATCGTGTTCTAAACGACAAAAAATTTTGATAGAGGGATCACTATGTTTTGGGATATTTTAGTATGGACAGAGTAAATTGATTACATGTCAATAGCACAATAAAAAAACTAATTAAAAGCTCGATTTAATCAATTCGTCTAACGCTGCCAATGCAAAGCTGATTATCAATATCAATTTGGAAAAAAAAACTCTCCATCTCAACATTTTATAGGCTATCCACAAAATATAAATAAAGGTAGAACAATCTCTCACATCTGAATTAAATAATTAATAATCCCGTGGGCAAGCACCAAGACAGCTAGGCGTGCACGTAGCATGTCTAAGCACAGGTCCAAGATTCCACGTCTGCAAGCCACACCCCACGTCCTGTCACGGCCACGACCACCATGCAGATGCAGGGACGTCTTTCTGTTTTTCCTGCTTTGCTTGCATGCACATCCATCGGCCAAGCTGGCAGCATCGTCTGCACTGTAATCACAATCAATTTCCGTTTGTGAAACCTTTTGGGTTTTGAGACAACCTCTCCGTTTGGTTTGGCTTTCAGACTAATATTGATCTATGTGTAAAAAATATAGAAATAATGTACAATGTTCTCTAGTGATCTACAAGGTTCTTTTGAAATTTTAAGGTTTTCCTTTTGGTACTTATATAATAATGATATGTCTCCTAATAATCCTTTTGTTCTCAGATATCTATGTTATATTAGAAAATGTGGATGGAACAATCCAAACATATAAAAATATTGAGTTTGGAAAGTAAAAATTTATGGTACTACATTTACCATGAAAAATGATTTTATATGTCATCTTTTTATTAATTCACAATCAGAAGAAATAATGCTAACATGTTTACATAAAACAAATGACAAATAAAATGGAACAAAATAAATAAATAAACCGCCAATTCTTCGGAGTTCTATTTTTCTTTAAATACCATTGTGCTTCCCTTGTGCGGCGAAGCGAAGAGAATCTTTAGAGCCCAAGAAAATCTGAAATTTTACAGTACCACTGCCTCTGTATATTTTTTCCCTTCAAATTTACAGTACTCTGGAGATTTGAAATTTGTGTAAAGTGGAGTGATACAACATTTTGAAATTCACAGTACTCTCCTCCCACGTGCCCATCCCATGGTGGTACACACTTGAGGGTTGCAAATGGGAGGAATGGAAGGTACTTCCGGATTCCTGGCCATGAACACGAAGAACCGTATATACGTACAGCTACTGGCATCTTGTTGGTGCACGCGGTGGGGTGCAATCAATTCTCATCAATTTTTGCTCATTGAATGTGGGTGAGCACTGTTCCGCGTGCCGCCGCACAAATACGAACGCAAAAAGCATACTGTAGTAAATTCTCAGTCAACCAGCCGTGGCAACGGTTCGGAGGAGTATCCTAACAGTCTAAATTTGTTAATCTTTATTTTCACTTGGATGATTATCTTTTATATCTCTTTATACTTCAGCAGATCATTTATATATGATATTCTACGTATCTCTTTAGAGGATGGAGAGAATATCTACATATAGAGTTTCTCTCCTGATATAAATGACATCTAAAAATAAAGGATGTGATAGATGTTCTGTTGGAGCTCTACTTTTATCCTTCATCCTCTATTCTAGATTTTTCATATCTCTTTGTACTTCAGCAGATCATTTATATATGATATTCTACATATCTCTTTAGAGGATGGAGAGAGAATATCTAAATATAGAGTTTCTCTCCTAATATAGATGACATCTAAAAATAAAGGATGTGATAGATGTTCTGTTGGAGCTCTACTTTTATCCTTCATTCTCTATTTCTAAAATAGAGGGTTGGGTAGAAGAGTTGTTGGAATGCTCTAAGGGCAGTCCCAATGGTAGAGACACGATTGTCATAGTATAAAAAAATTATTTATAGAAACCATTTTCTATAGTAAAGATGTCTTTGAGTAATAATGATTTTTTCCTTTCCTCCTAACTCTATATATTTCATCAATGGTGAGAATGACACATGTACTCAAACTAGTGGTTTCTTTTCAGTGGTGAATTTATGGTTTCTTTGTGTATTGGGTGGAGAGAAGACTTGTTTTCTTTACGAGGAAACTATTTCTAAGTTTTTCCCTCTCTTTCTTTATTAATTATGTTGTCATGTTATTATTTTGATTATGTGACAAGCTATTTAATAGGGATAAAAACTACCATTAATGTATTATTAAGACTGCCCTAAGTTTTGGAACAGGGAGTTGAACACACAAACACAAAAGGGTAAAAACGTGGGAAACGAAGTTTAGAAAATGTCGAGGTTTGAAATGAAGTTACAATCTTAATTTTAATGTTTTTTATTATATTTTATTTTTCAGTCTTTATTTTTAGATAACTGAAAATACTTGTATAAAATATATTCATAACTTATTATTTATTTGCAAATATGCTGTTGGAAACAATGTTAGATTTTGGTTATGATCCTTAGATAAATATGGATGGATCTATTTGACCTTTTTTTTTACATACGGAGCGCATACATACACCCATATATACTACTACATCCGTTTCATAATGTAAAACTTTTTAGTCTTGCCTAAATTTATTAATTGATGAATTTATATAATTTATAGATTTATTAGCATCCATATGAATTTAGCCAAGACTAGAAAATCTTATATTGTGAAACGGAGGGAGTACATACCACAAATATCACGCCTTAGGCCGCATTCGCCCCTCCCTCTAAGTTAACTTATCCACTCGTCTACCGCGCACATGCTTCCCGAACTGCTAAACGGTGTATTTTTTTAAAAAAAATTTATAGGAAAGTTGTTTAAAAATCATATTAATCTATTTTATATTTTTAATAATTAATAGTTAATTAATCATGGACTAATCTATTACTATGTTTTTCGTGCCAGGGTAATTATTCCCCTCCAAAGAAAGCGGCCTTAGTTTACGACCGTAAAGGTATCAGTGCAAAATAATAAATAAAATTTAAAGGAAATATTACATTTTTTCTGTATTTTTAAATATATACCTCATCTGAAGTGCAAAATATGAGCCTGGTAAGTGGTAACACACTGAACTCGAACAACGACATAAGTATGGATATAACTTGTACTATCACTCTTCCAAAAATATAATGTTTTTTTAGATTTAAATTTTGTTCACTAATACAAAATTGCACAATTCAGAGTACTATCTGTTTTGTCAATCATGTTTTATTTATTTTTTTCATCCAACCCGATATATCCTCCACCGCCACATTACTTAACTGTTAAAGGGCAATATAGTATTTTTATCGACTTTAATCTCTGTTAAATAATATAAATATATTTATATTTTAAAATAAAGAGATCAGAACATTTCCACCAAATACTCCATTCCATCCTTCATTTTATGAGGAAAAATGTTGCTGCAGCCGCAGATACTCTATCTCATCTTCTGAAAATAAAGCATCATAATAAAAAAAAACTTTAAATATGAATGTTGTCTCTTCTCACTCTATATCTCAACATCTAATCACAAGAGTAGAGAACAATAACAAGATGAGAGGAGATGATTGTAAAATATTAATAAAATATATATGAATGTTCTGATAGAGTGATAACTCATATGAATAGAGAATCTATTTTAGATGGTCATATAAATAGCAATATGGATCATTAAATTTGAAAGAATGGCTAGGAATACTCTTAGTAACTTTAGCTCCCTCGGCTCTGTAATTCCTATCATTTTAGACAAGATTAAGCTCAAACGTTTAAAACTTTATTATTGATAATTTTAAAATAATTGGTTTGAATGCACTAGGAACGTGCATAAATAGTCTTTAAAAATTATGGTAATAATAATAAAATTTATGTAAATATTGTAATAAAAATAATAGGCAAATATAGGTTTGGGAGATTTTGTCATTATCCTGAACGTAGAAAACAAGAGTTACCCCTCGTTGCGTAATACTTACCGCTTTGGATAATGATATGTATGAAAATAATGACAAATATATGATTTTTATTAGTGTAAAATTTAATCTATACATATTGTCTTCTTCGTAAGTAAATAGTTTAAAAACAGTTTTCTCTGTTCCATATTATAAGACTTTCTGGCCGTACCTAGATTAATATATGTGCTGATAAATCTAGATACATATATAAAACATATATATATATATATATTAATCCATGAATAAATTTAGACAAACCTAAAAAGCCAATATTATGGAGGCGGTGGAAGCATCAAACTGCAGGGAGTGCACGAACAAATATAGATCCCAAAGCTACAAACCAAAATTCCTCCAACTTTCCAAAGATGAAAAATAAAGAACCATATACAGTATATATAACCTTATTTCTCCAGAGAGAGAGAAAAAAAGTACCCCAAAAAAAAAAAAGAACAGCTGTGCCACATGGAGACGGAAAGCAACCAGAGTCCAGCAGCCGGGCCCCACCACGCCAGCCCACACTTGCCATGCGAGCGAGCGATCATCTGCAAGACTGCAAGCTCACAACTCACAAGAGCAACCAACTCTTCTGCAGGAGAAGAGAAAGAGAGAGAAGAGAGATCCAACACACAAACCCAAACACGAACACGAGAGAAGAGAGAGGAGGAGGAGAGAGAAACCGGGAAGGAGGCGTCCCCCAAAAATACCCCTCCCCCCCCCCCTCTCTCTCTCTCTGCCCGAAATCCCCAATCCCCGCCCGCCCGCCCGCCATGGGGAGGGAGACCCGCCGCCGCCTCCTCCTCCTCGTCGTCCTCCTCGCCGCCGCCGCCGCCGGGGCCGAGTCGGCGGACGCGGACGCCATCCGCGAGCTGGCCAGGTCGGTGCCGGCCCTGGGGCGGCTGTGGGCGGGCACCGACGTGTGCGCCTTCGAGGGGGTCACCTGCGAGCGGGGCGGGTCCGGGAAGGTGACGGCGCTCAACCTCGCCGACAAGGGGCTGGCCGGGACGCTGCCGGCCTCGCTCTCCGACCTCACCTCGCTCACGGCGCTGCAGCTGCAGGGGAACGCGCTCTCCGGGGACGTCCCTTCCCTCGCCGGGATGGGCTCCCTCACCCGCCTCGCGCTCGACGGGAACGCCTTCGCCTCCCTCCCCGGGGACTTCCTCAAGGGGCTCACCTCGCTGCAGTACCTCAGCATGGACGACCTGCCGCTCCGCCCCTGGTCCGTCCCCGACGCCATCGCCGACTGCTCCTCCCTCGACACCTTCTCCGCCTCCAATGCCTCCATCACGGGCGCCTTCCCCGCCGTCCTCGCCAGCCTCCCCTCGCTCAGGTACCTGCGCCTCTCGTATAACAACCTCTCCGGCGACCTGCCCGCCGCGTTGTCGGCGCTCATTGCCATGGAGAGCCTGCAGCTCAACAACCAGAAGTCGGACGACAAGCTGTCGGGGCCGATCGATGTCATCGCCGCGATGAAGAGCCTCAAGCTGCTGTGGATTCAGTCCAACAGGTTCACGGGCCCGATCCCTGATTTGAGCGGCTCGCAGCTCGAATCCTTCAATGTCAGGGACAATATGCTCACTGGTGTGGTGCCGGCCTCGCTCACAGGCTTAGCGACCTTGAAGAATGCCTCTCTGTCAAACAATAATTTTCAGGGGCCACGGCCAGTGTTTGCTATACAGGTGGACATGGATACTGGGAATGGGTTTTGTCAAATCAGTGCTTCCACTCCATGTGCTCCGCTGACAACCACTCTTCTTGAGGTGGCTAAAGGGTTTGGATACCCTTATGAGCTTGCTAAGACGTGGACAGGGAATAATCCATGTAACCCAGCCTGGTCTGGTGTTGTCTGCGCTTCTTCGGATGTAGTCACTATCAACTTGTCTAATAAGAACTTGTCAGGTACGATATCGCCTGCTTTTGCAAACCTGACGAGGCTTGGGAGGCTGGATCTTTCGAATAATAACATCACAGGGGTGATACCGGATGCTTTGAATACATTGCCAAGCCTTACAGTTCTTAATGTTGCAAATAACGGACTCACTGGCCAAGTGCCCAAGTTTAAGCCATCAGTTAGTGTCCTTGCTGACGGAAACCGGTTTGGACAATCAAGTGATAGCAGTGGAGGAGGAGGTGGTTCTGATGGTGGCTCTTCATCGTCGAGTTCTGCAGGTGGAGGAAAGCCAAAGTCAAATAAGGGAATGATTATTGGAATTATTGTAGCTGTGATTCTTCTTTTGGCTTGCGTTGCGCTTTTGGTGCATCATCGAAAGAAGAAGAAGAATGTAGAGAAGTTCAGACCTGTCTCAACCAAAACCTCTCCTGCTGAATCCGAGATGATGAAGATTCAGGTGGTTGGAACAAATGGCAATAGCAACGGAAACAGCACAGTCCCAACTGAGCTTTACAGCCATGTAAGTACTGCTAACAGTGCAAACATTGCTGAGATGTTTGAGTCCCATGGAATGCAGTTGCCAATTGAAGTGCTGCTAAAGGCCACAAACAACTTTAGTGAGGATTGCATCTTAGGTAGAGGGGGGTTTGGTGTGGTTTTCAAGGGTAGTCTCAATGGAAAGCTAGTAGCTGTAAAGAGGTGTGACGGTGGTGCCATGGGGACTAAAGGGCAGCAAGAATTCTTGGCTGAAATTGATGTTCTTAGGAAAGTAAGGCACCGGAACTTGGTTGCACTACTTGGTTACTGCACCCATGGCTATGAGAGGCTCTTGGTCTATGAGTACATGTCTGGTGGAACATTACGCGAGCATCTCTGTGATCTTCAGCAGAGTGGGTATAACCCTCTTACATGGACACAGAGAATGATAATAGCTTTGGATGTTGCTAGGGGGATAGAATATTTGCATGGCTTGGCACAGGAAACTTTCATCCATAGAGATTTGAAGCCCTCCAATATATTGCTGGACCAAGATTTAAGAGCTAAGGTTTCAGACTTTGGGTTGGTCAAGCTTGCTAAAGATACTGATAAGTCATTGATGACAAGAGTTGCTGGAACATTTGGGTACCTTGCGCCTGAATATGCTAGTAAGTGTACTTCTGACTGCTGTCAATTTTTATTCTACGTCACTAGTCGGTATTTTTTTTACATTTCTTTAGTCTCAATTACACTTAGATGCTTAGATCAACACATTTTTTGTTTTAATTTTTCAGTCTTAATTTTTTTACTTCTATTTTTTACTTCTATAGAAAAAGAGGTATATAAACCAGAAATCTAATATTTTTTTCCGTTCCTTTAGTCACCAATCTCGATTATAAGCTGTAGTGAAGAAAACTCAACCATGCCGGTCTTTTGGGTGTGATTGCAGTTTTATTACTTTTTTCTTGGAACACTTTTTTTCTGTGTATGCACTGGTCAGCATTGTAACTCAAGGATTGACATCATTATGGTGTACTTTGGCATTTCCTAGGAGGACCGATTGGCCATTTCCAATACAGAAATGAATTTCCTATTCTAGAGGATGCCATAGCATCTAGTAACAACCATTACAAATAATCCTTGAGAAGATAAGAATCGTTTTCCAAAATTTATCTAAAAAAAATAATAGTAATTTACAATACATACAACTGCTTCATGAAATCCCTTAGTGAATTCCTTGGTGCAATGGCCATTTCTTTTTGTTTCTACCTGAAAATAGCTGTTTCTCTATAGAGAAATAACTTGCTTCTCTCTCCATCCTTCTTGCTTCCACCTATGAACTCTGATGTGGCTGGCTGGGAGCTTACGTAGACAAGTTTAGACTGATTTGGGAACACCCTTACCACTTAAGAACTATGCAGAGCTTTACTGTATCTGAATACTTGCATTGGCCATATAGTGAATAGTTTCCTTAGGCATTTTTTGATGGGAAAAGAAAACATTGATAGTAGGAAAATGGGAAATTTTTATTTGTATCAAGAATTACATGGATGCTTTTGAAATGATGCACTTGAAGTTTTTTCTTTCTTTTGTGAATTCTGCTTCTAGTGCTGCAAATGTCAGTTATAATGAATGAGAATGATGTCAACTCTTGTCTTTAGTCACTTTGGGTTATTGGGTATTTAAGGAAACTGGTTCATGTGCAAGGTCTCCTGAGCATTCTTGCTTTTGACTTGCAACTTTTAAAGTAAAACAAAATGGTAAGCTAGAACATGCATTTGACTTCGCTAAGTAGTTTGACTTTATCCTCATTTGTGAAATTCTGGTTATGAATCAGAGATCCAATGCAGATGTGGAAGTGCCTAGTTAAGTATTAGATATGCTAAAGTGTTGTATTATTTAATAACCATTTACATTATAGGAAACGAAATATAGATCTTACACATGAAAAATGTCCCCTTTTACCCTTAGAGCTTCTATCAACCATACAGTTTTGCTATGACATTGGAGTAGGCCCAGTAGCACTAATAAGCTGACCATATTACACCTTTTCAGTCCTGTGAACAACATTGTGGACATTTGGATAACTCAGCACCATTTTTTTGGTTGAGTACTTGAGTGTTATAGTGCTTTGCAGATCATAGCCTTGTTATGCTATTTCAAGTAACGCAAATTTTAACCTGATTGCTAGTCTGAGGCTCTAAGGGGGGAGATCAATAGTAGCGTCAGCCTTTTTCTGGGCATATCAAAAGATCATAACCCTCAGAGGCTCATTACCACATGTTTTATGCCCTAAGAGGCATCATACACCATACACCACCAGGCACCAGCAAACACAATGAGCAGATGCATTTTGATAACTTGTTTTGGCCAGAGAAAATAGGGGGCCTACTTAATCCATGACATGTCATCGATATAGCTGTACTTTACTTGCTTTGATTCCAAATGTTAGTGACTTAGTTTTCCTCCATTTATATTGCACTGAAAAAGATGAACCATTTATTTGTGAGGGGTAAGCATTTATTTATCGATAGTAAACAATGAAGAATGGCCTGAAATGTGCATCGAAGCTCCAAAACAACTTCCATTCAGGAAGGAGTTGAGAGAAGGCTAAAACAACTTACATTTGGAATCAGAGGGAGTAATCTAGGAAAGAGCTGTGATATTCCTGGGAACACAATGAACAATTTCAGTCTGAGGGGATAGAAGAGATTAGCAGCTAGGATGGAAAAGGGAGTGAACAGCTAGGGAAAGAGTAGAAGGCTAGCGGCAAGGTTCCAGGGGAGAGTTTAGCTGCGAGAAGAGCATGTGCATGGGGAGTGATATACACATGCTTTATTATTTCTTGATGGTAAAAACTGAGAGATAATGTATAGTTTGAGTTTCTGTAACAAGATACTGAATGCAAAAAGCAGATAACATATATTTGTTTCCAACTGAATAACCAACTACAGAACAATCAAATGCACCTAATACTGTTGCTGCTGGTCTGATGTTTGTCCTTGGGTCTTGTTGAGTCCTTCTGTTCCTGTAGGCAGTGTTAAGGCCCCCTTTGATTCAAAGGAAATTCATAGGAATTTTAGAGTATTTCATTCCTATAGGAATTTTTCTTACAAAGCCCTTTGAATCAAAGGAATGAACCCTATAAAATCCTATGAAATTCCTATGGAATACAAGTTTTGGAGGAAATTTAACAAGAGTAGAACCTCATGGAAAAAATCCTTTTGAATATTTATCTCTCCTCAATTCCCGTGTTTTTCCTGTGGTCTAATCAAACGGCCATTCCTACGTTTTTCTTGTGTTTTGCAATCCTCTATTTTACTCTTATATTCCTGTCAGAATTCTATGTTTTTTCTATTCCTTCATTTTTCATTCATGTGATTCAAATGGGCAAGCTTTTGCATTTATTGATAATGTTGGGAGTACAAGTAGGTGATTGTTTGAATTTGAGTAAATTGAAGACAGATGAGTTACCACGAAACAAAGTACTAAAACCTCATCGAACTAATAAAGCAGTTCCTGAAATTTCCTGTGAGCATGTCATATGAGGATCCCAGTTGTCCATTGATGATTCATCATTCTCCAACCTACTGTTTTTTGTATGGTTCTCTGCTTATTCTCTCTCTCTCTATGACATGCAGACCCCACTAGCTACTTGTGTGAAAACCACTGTTAAACAGATTGGATGGACAGGCTTTGTTAAGCATTGCCCTCGGCATCCACTGGGATTTCCCAGAAATTAGCAGGTTTACCCATGCTAAGTTGCTAACATATAGTTAATTCAAGATCTTTATTCGATTGGGGGTGAACCAACATATTTCTGTTCATTCTTTTTTCCTGTAATGTTAATGCTACCCTGTTTACAGTTTCACATATGTGGAAAGTAACGGAGTTCAGTAGCTTTAGGTCTCAAAGGATTGCTCCCTGTATTGCATCTTCTGTGAAAGATTTACTACATAATGAGAAAGTTGATCAAACACTCTCAGCCCACTAAGTTACCGGATGTATCATTTAAAAGTAGATGTCTAAAATGCATGTCCACATGCACTCCGTCCAAAGTGCTTCTAGTTTATGCAATGCATTTTAATTAATAGAAAATGGATTAGTTGGTTCGAACTCTATCTTGGAGCAACATTTCATGGCGATCATATTTTAGATATCCATGTGAATCTGGGAAAACCTACCCTTCTCTCTTGTCTCCGTTTGTGTGATTGTATTGTCCAAACTTTCAACATTCTCATTTTGATGTAGTAATGACAATCATGCCATTTATATGTTTACAGCTACAGGGAAAGTTACTACAAAAGTTGATGTGTATGCATATGGTGTTATACTAATGGAGATGATTGCTGGAAGGAAAGTACTTGATGATTCCCTACCTGATGATGAAACACATCTTGTAACAATCTTCCGAAGAAATCTGCTTGACAAGGAGAAGTTCAGGAAGTTTGTAGATCCCACGCTGGAGCTCAGTGCAGAAGCTTGGAAGAGCTTGCTGGAGGTAGCCGACCTTGCCCGCCATTGCACAGCAAGAGAACCTTACCAGAGGCCAGACATGTGCCACTGTGTGAACCGGCTATCCAGCCTGGTTGATCAATGGAAGCCTACAAACGTTGACGAAGATGACTACGAGGGTGAGACAAGCGAGATGGGCCTCCACCAGCAACTAGAGAAATGGAGATGTGATGATTTCACTATTTCCGATTCAGATACATCTACCTCATTCAACATACCAAGAAAGTACAACTGATAATTTCACAAGGGCAACCCTGTGATGCCATGTATAAAGGTGGGAACAGAGTAATGCCACATCAAGAGGCTATCTTTAGCTCTTTCGACCGCGGACAGCAGTGAAGGTGCGTGCCAGATCCTGTAATTAGCCCATTGAGAACCAGAAATGCTTGATGATCAGCATGTCACTCTCTGGTAAATTAATGACGAGATAGGATTGGTTTACTGGTTTGTAAGCTTATTTTGCTGTCCCTAGCTTGGTCGGTCAGTCATTTCGTAGTGCTAGTCACATCGAGGAGATGAACATTTGTTCTTGAATGGATAAATAGCAAAACTAGGCGTGGTCAAGTGGTTCTGCTTGACAGGGGGTAGGATTTAGAACGGTCGTTTTGTGAACTGTCAACCATGAGGTATTCTTTTTGCTCGTTATCTGTATTCGCAATGTACATGCCTGAAATTTTACCTGATTTCCATGCTTCTGTTGAAATGCAAGATCTCTTGGAAATGGATGTACTGCAAATTATGCATTCAAATCATGCATTTGAATGTCCAGGTTCGTCTATGCCCCGGATACCGTGGAAATCGTGACCGTCGAAACCTATCCAACCGCTATGATCCCATTTCTTTGGTTCTGCTTATGCTAATTTTAAATTTTTTATCTTAAATTTAGAGTTGATTTTAGGATTTTTTTCACTAAAGTTTATTTTTCAGAAATGGTTTTAAATTATTAAGAATACATATATAAACATTTTATTTATAAATTATTTTTTGTTTGTAAATATACAGTTTGACCATCACCTCATGGTTGTGGAATCGACACTAGCGAGTCTTCAATTTTTTTCATGATCGAAAAGATTTAGTACCAAAATTTCAACTTTGGAGCCTATGATTTGTGACATAAAACGAGATCGAAAGATAAGCACGTCTCCTTCCTGCCACCTTGCCTTGCAACCTTAAACGAAACGCAAAACCAGCTTAATCTTCGCCTCTACGTCTCTGCCTTTTTCTGTCATAAACACGTCATTAATTACCGCAAAAAATAGGGGAGCGATATGTACTATGGTCCTGACAGCCACATTTAATTGAACCAACCAATCTAGGATGCCCACATACGCCAAGATCAAGAGCATAAGAAGCTTAGAAGTCATTATACTAATCATGTCCCCAAGAATATCCAGCGATGGTTACTATGGATACCAAATGCATACAAGATTGGTTCCATGGGGTTGCTTAACAGAGTTCCTTTTTATTTGCAACTGTGTCTTGATCAGCACAGCTCAAAGAGAAAAGGGAGACAGTACTCACAATCTCACATACAGCTCAAGGATACTGAAGAAACTGAAGGGATGGAGATGGTGTTTGTATGGATGATTATTATGGTGACCTCAATTGGTTTTGGCAAGGGCGATGAAGATTTTGTTGCAGGTTCGGCTCAAGTGCCTCCCTCCTTATATGAAACCATATTAAAAAAACAACTTTTGCGCTCTTACCAAAACCAATGTTGCGTAAATAGAAAATAGTGGGCATTTGGATCTTAAGTTAATTTTTTTTCTTAAAAAAATGTTTTTAATGGAGTTTTGCTATTATGCAGCCCAAGGGATTATCCTGCAAATAGATAACTGCTGTAAACATACTTTTTTTTAAAAAAAGTATGCAATTCTCAATGTCCAAACAGCAGCTAATAAATAATGCAATATTTCTAGGCTTCTAGCTAGCGTTAAAGAGCAAGTTCCATTGTTATTAAAGAAAAAAATTGAGCATGGAGTTCCTAATTGTCCGATTATTTTTATTGGATCAATCAAATTAATTGATGAATTTTATTGGATCAATCAAATTAATTGATGAAATAGCAATGCTAAGGCCCTGTTTAGTTCTTAAAATCATTTCCCAAAAACATCACATCGAATCTTTGGACACCTAAATAGAGTATTAAATATTGATGAAAATTAAAATTAATTACACAGTTATGGGAAAATCGTAAGATGAATCTTTTGAGTCTAATTAGTGCATGATTAGTCATAAGTGCTACAGTAACCAACATGTGTTAATGACAGATTAATTATACTCAAAAGATTCATCTCGCAGTTTTCAGGTGGAGTTTAAAATTTGTTTTATAATTAGACTATGTTAAATACTTTAAATGTGTGACCTTACTCGTCGATGTGATCCCTCTTTGAAAACTAAACGGGGCAGGTTATGTACTAGTTCTAGTCATATCATAAGTACCATTCTAAATTTGAGACGAACTTTAGTGAGAGCATGTAACTATGTAACTATTTGAGCATAACAATGGCAGTAGAATTAACACCAGTGTATCTAAACTTCAAGTATAAAACAGTCAAATAGACAAACCTACTAATCATCTTTCTTGACAATCGCAGATGGTGATTACATCAAGATCAAACGTAAGTCCAAGATCACTACTTCTTATCTGAACACAGAACAGTTCATCATACATCATAACTAAAATCTAAATAAATATTACCTCTTTCTCAGGTAGCACATTTGCAGTGCTCGTAGTTTTCGCAGTTATGGTGATTGCCCTTACCATTACACTCACGAGATACCTGAGTAGAAACAGCAAAGCTGACGAAACCATTGACTCAACAAGATCTTCTCAAGGTACAAAACCAAACACTGACAAACTTCAGATGATCAATCATCCTTCACCCACATCATGTGCTAACTATCAAACTTTCCATTCTCCATTTCTCCACAAAGACAATAAGGTTCATGGGGAGGTGATCAACAGGTGGTCAGGGCTGTACAAGTTCAGCAAGGGTGAGATCGAGAAGGCGATAAATTACGCGAGCAGCAAGATTTGCCTCGGCTCCGGTAGCGCAGGCCAGGTGTTCCAGGGTGTGCTACCGAGCGGTCAGCTTGTCGCGATCAAGCATATCCACAAGTCAGCAATGTCGGGGTCCTTCATGAGGGAGGTGGAAGGCCTGTCCAAGGTGAGGCACCCCAATCTGGTCTGCCTCTTTGGCTACTGTGATGATGAGGGTGACCAGTACCTGGTGTATGAGTACTGTGCCAATGGCAACCTGGCTCAGAACCTTCTAAGTAAGAATAGTTAACTGAAGCTTTTTGCAGAGCTAATGAGGTTATTTAGAATTTTTTGTTTGGAATTTACTGGGAAAAGAACAGGTTCAGTTATGTTTTGGGAGGGTGTATTTTTCTGTTTTTCATTTCAGGGAGTGACTCTGTGCTGTCCTGGCCAACAAGAGTCAAGATTCTGAGGGATTGTGCGTCTGTCTTGAGGTTTCTTCACACACACCCAGATGGATGCATTGTGCATAGAGATATTAAGGTGGATAAAAACTGAATGGGTTTCGAAATCCAAGAGATGTAAATCACAACATTTTGTCAGAAATCATTACTCATTGGTGTCCCTGAATTCTGATATTATTTTGCAGCTCACTAACATCTTACTGACAGAGAGCATGGAGCCTAAGCTATCTGATTTTGGGCTGGCCAAGATGTTGCAAATGGAGGAGACTAAGGTCTTCACAGATGTGAGAGGGACCATTGGCTACATGGATCCAGAGTACATCACACATTCCAAGCTCACTTGTGCCAGTGACATCTACAGCTTCGGTGTGGTTGCACTGCAGCTTCTGTCAGGAAGGAAGGTCATTGAACTCGACACTGTTGCCCGGGATTCCCTTACAAAGAAGGTAGAAAGCTCACACTTTTAGGATGCATATATTTGACACTAAAATTAATTTCTACAAACATTTGAATGTAAAATTAGTAATCATCTAAAGAGCATTCTTTACTGCAAGCAACATCTGTTTGAATGATTTATATAATTGTATTTTACATACTATTTTTTTCTGAATGAAGGCCAAGGACGTGGTGAATGGGAAAAAACCATTGGACGAGTTCATAGATCCCCGTGTCAGAGAGGAGGTTAACATCGAAGATTTCGTGTTGATTCTAAAAATCGCTGTCCTCTGCGTGGCGCATTCCAGCGTAGGGCGTCCAACAATAAAGGATATTTTCGAGGAGATGGACAAAGCATTGAGCAATACGAACTCAAAGGTTAGAATTACAGAATTTCTTTCTTCTGAAATTCTGTATGGCCACATAAACTGTCGAATTTCTGAATTAATATACTGGACATTTTATTTAATTTTACGTCTAATGCTGCTGATCAGGCTGGTACGGCTAGGACAGAAATTAATCCGTCAAATATAGTCCAATATACGATGGGGCTCGACATCGTATGATGCTCATCTCAGAAGTTACAAACAGTTCCATACATGGAGTTTCAGTCCAAGGCTGGATTGTGAAAATGGATTGCAAGGAAGATAGGAGCTCTCTATGTCAAGCAAATACGAGTATGTGCTTGCAATATTACTTGTCCTGCAACTAGTGGTTGCCTATGGGTGATGTAAATATACATCAACAAGTCAAGAACCTAGGTAAAACAGTACTGCATGAGTTATTAAATAATTGATAGCGTTGAGTGAAATATATTCACTTTGGCCACAATTTTCTCAAATAGATTTACAAATACTTCAAACTCTACACACTACTAATATATATAACTATGTACGAAGTTAAATGAACTTAATAGTATAAGTTTTAACCTGAAAAACAGAATAATGTGAAAATTACTACTTCTTGGTCAAAGCTTGAACAGGAGAGCAAACGCTATCAATTATTTGATAACGGAGGGAATGGTTGACATAAACAAAAGAGAAAATACGTTCTATACCACTTACTTCAGTCCAATTCAACAATTTGCCACTGAGTTTGTTTAGTTCTATAATATGCCATCAGTTTTTACTTAACTTCTATGATTTACTATCGCTGTCTAGTTATCCTCTGTTAGCACTGTTTGTTTTTGTTATATGACCAAAATACCCTTTGGTCAAAAACTTATAAAATTAGGAGAAAATCCAACATATCGAATGCTAACTTTTTGTCAAATTTTAGATGTTTTACAATATAATGCTTATAATATGAAATATCAGAATATTTGGAAAATTGTTGTCCTAAGGATATTTTAGTCATTAAAATAAAAATAAACAGTACTAACGGAGGCTAACTAGACGGCGATGGCAAATTATAGAAGTTAAGCAAAAGACGATAGTATATGATAAAACTGGACAAAGTCAATGGTAAAACATTAAACTAGAACAAAGTCAGTGGTACAGAGGTACAGAGTAGATTCTCTCAAAATGCAGGATTTCTCTTTCCGGAAGCTAGCTCCCAATCTGATATTTTCGACCACTCTACCATTGCACCAGGATGACATTGCAAGGGAATTACACAAAGATGTACTGGCTCTAATTGATTGCATATGGGTTGTTATTGTAATTATACTTTCTGAAAAATAAACCAGCATGTTTTACATGGTTACCTGTAATACTGTTTCCCAGCATATTATGCCCTATGATTTATTTATAGGCTCATTAGTGGACTGGATTTGTTCGGGTGAAATGAGTTGGATATTGATTTGAATTGTGTAGGTTCATTTTATAGAAAATTCCTTGTGTACCTTTTAAAACTCACACAATCCTTTCTATGTACAAGAATTTTACTCACACAATCCTTTCTATGTACCCGAATTTTGCTCACTCCCTCCTAAACCCTTAAAATTTCACCCCCCACACACAAAAACAATAAATTTGATAATGCTTAAAACCAATAAAGACACTGCCTCCATAAATTTGATAAAGTATATTGGCATCAAACCAAGAAACATATTATTCAAAAGAGAAAATCTAACAAATGTCAGTGACAAACACGTAATTCTAAAAAATTCCATTGATATACATGCTAGAGTTCTGTCAGCATTTTTCTATTAAGTAATATAGTATGAACAATTTATTTGACGATAGAGAAGGACAGAACCCTAACGGTGATGATATTTTTTATACAAAGTCATTTGTATGATGACATTTCGTAGAACTCGCACTCGTCAATGATTTTTCTTTGACTTAGACGTTTGTCAATGACATTTGTTAGATTTTCTCTATTCAAAAGATCTCAAAATGGTTCATAGCCACAACCAACCTTGCAGTACATTTGTTAATTTAGGCTGTCAAACCACACATTACAAAGTAGAGTCAGATACATTTTGCACACATAATTAACAAATTAGTTCATTCTGTACACCCACCACATTACCATTTCGATACACAACAGTTCAATTAATGAACTAAATTAACAACAAAACTACATGAACTATATCTTCATCCATAAGATTTAGCAAGGGTCTTTCTAAAAATACTGACAAGGAATTGGATATGTACATCCACAGATTTGACAGAATCCGAACGGCAGGAGCATGCAAGGGATGTGGGTGAAAATTCAGGGTCATAGGCAGGAGTGAGCAAAATTAGATGCATAAAAAGGGATTGAATAAGTTTTTAGGTTTATATAGGGAATTTTTTCCCTTTTACATGGGCTAAGACATCCATATGTATTGGAGCAGGTTAGCCCGATAAGATCTATTGATTGGGTTTGGATGGATGTGGACTAGGGAAGCAGGCCCAATTCATGCATAAAAAAAATACAAATATATAATACTATTATATTAACTGTGTTACAATGGGATTTTAATTAAAGACAATTATTATTAACTCGTTATTATCATCATCTTTTCTTTTCAAAAGGTAGGGAATCCACCACAACCACATTTTTTTAAAGAGTATAAACATGTATATATAACTTGAAAATAATTGGAAAGCATTAGCACTCATGATGTCCTAAAGCTTAACATCTAAACATACCAAGGCATGACCCAATATCAATTATTACAAACTAATATAAACACACCATATCATGCATATCAGTGTCGTATATATATTTCTATAGCTCAACATGTATATCAAATTATCATCCCATACCATTTCTGCAACATATAATCACTCACTATTTCCACGATATTGAACATATATTTATCCATATATGCTGCAACTGAGCGCGGGGCATCACTGCCATTCTTCTTCAGCTCGTTCTCATACAAATTTCAACAGATAAAAAAACACAAATCATGGAGAAAATCTAACAAATGCCATTGACAAACACTTAATTCTAAGAAATACCATCGACGAGCATGGGTTCTGCAAAATGTTATTATACGAACGAATTTGTCTAACGAATGCCATCGCCGTTAGGGTTCCGTTAATGTTTTCCGTTAAGTGCTATAGTATGAACAGTGTATTTAACGGCAAAACATGGATGGAAACCTAACGACAATAACATTTCTCAGACAAATTGATTTGTACAATGGCATTTCTTAGAACTCGCATTCGTCAATGTTATTTCTTAGACTCAGACGTTTGTTAATGACATTTGTTAGATTTTCTCATGTAAATTAAAAAACCCCTAACAAAAAAATCACAAAGTGATGGCCACGCAGACACGAAGCTGTGTTCGTTGGTCCCTCGTATTCCACGTGCATGCTTTCCGAACTGCTAAACATGTATTTTTTACAAAATATATTAATATATTTTATTTTTTAAAATTAATAATTAATTAATCATATATTATTTTATTACTACGTCGGTAAGTTAACTTAACCACGAATACTGCTGAAGTGGTAGGAGATTCCAACGGCCCACATCTGACCGAATGCCCTCCGGATGGGCCCACATTTTGGCAGTCCAGCCGCAGCCCAACAAAAGCCCACGAAGCCCCCCAATCTTCTTAGCCCCGACCTTATCCAGACCAACCCGAGCCAAAACCCAAACGCCATCTCCACCGTCGCCTCGCCTCCTCCTCCTCCCTCCGGCGATGGAGGCCGCCGACCCGCGGTGACTCACGCGGCCGCTCGCCCGCCGCCGCAATGGCGTGCCTCGCGCCCCACTTCCAGTGGGCGCCCTGCCCCCACGCGCACCACCACCGCCACCCCCACAACCCGTCGTCTTCTTCCACGTCGGCACCCTCCCCCTCCTCCTCCTCCTCCTCCAGGTGCTCCTCCACCCGCTGCAACCCCTTCCGCGTCCACTGCGCGGTCGCCGCCACCTCCGCCGCTGCGCCCGTCGTCGTAGAAGCGGCCGGCGCGGGGATGCGGCTCGCGTACGCCTCCCGGGACGCCGCGACGGCTCTCCAGGTGACATGCCTCCTCCGCCACCCCCCTGTCCGGCTGCTCGCGTTGGTTGGTTTGTCACTTGTTGGGTGACGGTCCGGTCGTCTTGGAGTCGACCTGCCATTTTTGTTCGTTTGGGCAGTAGGCGATGGAAGGATTGGATTGTTGGGTTGGGACATTCAGGAGTGCGAAACGGTTGAATAGGCTTACGATTATATGCTCTACAATTAATTTGATACAATTGGTATGATTGTACACGAGCATGAGATCCATTGTTGAATTGGGTACCGTAAATTTCGTACTTGTATTACATCAAGATAATTCTTAATGGAAATCTGCGTTGAACAGTTAGTGAAGTGTAAATTGTGATACCTTTTTTCCCCCCAATTTTGAGTGGGTATAATTTTTTTTCCTTATTTACATGTACAAGCCTACAAGGAACCAGGGCGATCAACATATTGCTACTAGCTTTACTTAGGTCCCAAACAATGCAGGTTCTAATTTGAGGTTTTGTAAAATTGGCAGTTTCTTTTCTAAAATTTCGTACTTTCCATATCACCACTTCACCAGTAGAATTGCTAAATAATGCCACCAGGTCCTAATTTGAGGACTTAACAAACTAGCAGTTCCTTGACCTGTGATATTCATGCTTCTTTTTTGTAATTTTCCAACCTTTTCACAGAAAACAATTCAATCGGCCCTGGCATCAGAAGCACTTCTAAATGAAGAGGCTGTTGTAACTGCTGCAGCAGCAGAGGCAGTTGCCCTTGCTAGAGCAGCTGCTGAAGCTGCACAGGAAGTTGTTCGTATGGTACAAAATAACAAAAAAGAACCTAAGGCCAGACCAAAAAAAGCTGCGGTCAACTATTTGGCAAAAGAAATCCTTTGCACGGAAATGAAACCATACAGTCTTGATAAATATAGTGATGGCATTTTGTCAGAGGAGATATATTCTTATGGCATCTTGAGTGATGATGCTGAACTAGACAGTGATAATCAGGACATCCCTAGTATAGCTGTGAAGTCTGCTCGTCAAACTGAGAGAAAAGCTCGGAGAACAAGGGCAGCAATAAAGGCTGCTACTGCTGTCCGTACTCCACAAAAACCTTCATCATCCTCAAAGAAGAAGCGGTCAAAAGGTCCCTCTTCTGGCACGAATCCTTTAAGTTCCTTGTGGAAGATGACTGGTCGTAGACTTCTTACAGCAAAGGAAGAGGTTGAGTTCTCAGAAGGTATTCAGGTGAGATTACTACATTACAAGGAATGAACATATTAATTCCTTCATTTCATGCGTGTGTGCACTATCCAGTTCTCTCAGCTTAAAAGTTGGGCTTATGTATTGTGTCATGCAACATTTATCCCGATTTGCCATTCAGTTTTGAGCAAAAGATAGTGAACCCTTACCGTGTTACAAATCTTAGGTTTTCTCGAGTCTCTCAACCAAAAATCTTAGGTGTGTGATCCTTGCACGTGATAGTTTGTGAATTTTTAGTTTAATTAATTTGTTGCTCCAGATGACCAGTTATATTTGGACGTTTAGGTGGCATTCAACAATTTTAAGTCAACTATGATCCTATGAATGTAACTGAATGAGGCCACGATCGGCGGTTGGTTAGATAACCGGCGGAAAACGTACTAATAGATTAGTATATGATTAATTAATTATTAGTTATAAAAAATTAATAATGGATTAATATGAAAATTTTAAAGAAACTTTCCTATAGAATTTTTTCGCAAAAAGTACACCGTTTAGCAGTTCGGGAAGCGTGCATGTGAAAACCAAGGAAATCTGGATTAGATATATGGAGGAAAGAACATTGCCTGAGTAGAAACTTAACAAAATACATGGAAATTGATGTCTTCTTGGATTGTTGGTACTGTTTGTGAAGAGGCATAATCTTGACCTCAATAATTAATTTGCATACAAGCTTGCAATATCATGGGCTTTGAAGTGCTATTTGGTGTCATCCATCACATAAATTTTGAATCATCCAATAGTGTTTGCTCTACAGTATCATTAAAGCCATTGGTGGAATCTGTAGACTCTTGAACATAATTTTATATGGGAACCTACTAGTCACCGTTACACTAGAATCACTTGCTCTTTGGTGCTGAGTAATTTTTGGAGTTAATTATGCATGTTTGTGTTGAATTGGATTAGGACCTCTTGAAGCTAGAAGCAATCCAAGCTGAGCTTGCAGAGTACAATGGTGGCCAGCCAACCTTCTCTCAGTGGGCTACAGCAGCTGGAATTGATGAGCGAACTTTGAGGAAGCGTTTAGATCATGGTATTTATTGCAAGAATAGAATGGTAACGTCCAATGTGCGGCTTGTAATCTCTATTGCCAGAGAGTTTGAAGGTCCAGGAATGGAACTTTATGATCTTATTCAGGTACATGCATGTGCTTCGTGCCTTTTCTAGCTAATAAGCAAAGCATCGGAAGTGCTGTATTTAGCATCGGCATTTTATTTTTAGGTCTTCATTACAGGAAGGAATGCAGGGCCTTATAAGGGGTGCTGAAAAATTTGATGCATCGAAGGGTTTTAGGTTCTCGACATATTCACACTGGTGGATCAAACAAGCAATGCGTAAATCTGTCTCAGAGCAATCACAAATATTTCGCTTGCCAGTAGGTCCCTCATCCTTTCCTTCACTGATTCATTTATTAATGCTCTACTTTTCTGCACCACTGCGCACACCACATAACCTGGTTAGCCAGTAACCGATGGTACTGTGATGCATTTGGTTTAGCCCAAATAATGTTACTCAACATTGTACATACAAGTTTGTACTAAGATGGCTAATAGTGGAGTGAACACATTTCCAAACTGTGTGCAAATGTTTCTGATGTATTTGATGTTGCTACTAGTCAGTGGCTAGTGCAGAAATGTTAGTTAACTTTTGCTTTCATTGCGTAAATCATATTGCTAACAGTTTGTTGATCCAATATAAGGTATGGTGGAATAATTTTGACAGTTTGTGTTGTCGTCCATATCTGATATCATAACAAAAATTGCGTTGTCTATGTATTATTTTTTGATTTCGTTTGAATCATTTGTGCTTATCCATTGTTCTTGTAGACTAGGTTTTTGATTGAAATAATCTCAGGACATTTGTTTGAGTTTAGCTAGACCACCATGAGACAGCTTTCAGACATTTATATTGATATTTGGCCAAATAGCTCCTGTAAGAAGTTTGTGTTATCAAGCCTCGAAAGTCTACCTTTTAATGATTTGAGTCCCTCAGCTATTCTGCTTTTTAATCAGAACTTTTTGTTATGAGCCCTTTGACTATAGAATTATGTTTATTAAGCTCATTCATTATTTTAAATACCCTATTAGGTCATTTTGCTTGGATGATGAATATTTCCTATACTACAGCAAATCTGACTCTCATTATTAGGCTCACATGGTTGAAGCAAGCTATCGTGTGAAAGAGTGCATGAAACGACTTCGTCGAAAGCTTAAAAGGCGACCCACTAATGAAGAAATAGCAGAAGACACTGGTATGCCGATCAAACGAGTCGAGGCAGCAGTGAACCTTCCAAAATATTCTGTATCCCTTGATAGTAAAATTGGTAGCACAGACATGACTTACCAGGTACGGTTCACTTCTACAACACTCTGTACTCCCTGTGATAGAGCCCAGATAAGAATTTGCTTCCATTTTCAGGAAGTCACAGCTGATCCCACCGCAGAGACAGCAGAAGAGATGCTGAACAGATTATCAATGAAACGGGACGTACACAAGGCACTGGACACTCTGAGCGCCCGTGAGAGGCAGGTGGTGACACTTCGTTTTGGGCTCGATGATGGCAGGATAAGAACCCTGCAGGAGATTGGCAACACCATGGGTGTGAGCAGGGAGAGGATCCGGCAAATCGAGTCGGCCGCATTTCGGAAACTGAGGAGCAAGAAGAGAGTGAATGCACTGAAGGACTATCTGGTACCAGTAGGCAATTGGTGACACTTTCGTCTACACATACATCATTTTCCTTTCGAATTCTTTTTATCCCTTCCTTTTTGAGGATCCTTTACTTGTATCTTTTCAACTGGATCTTCATGTACACAATACGTTGTCAGAATAGGCTCTTTCACAATGAAAGAATCAACAGATTTTGCTGAGCTATTTACTATCCCATCATGCCATACATGTGATGTTCGCAGTATAAACACCATGCATTTTGCTGAGCTATTCACTATCCCCTCATTACATGAAAAATAAGCTCAGTTTTTCTGACTTTTCTATTGTTTCTGTCCCCAAAAAGACTCCATTTTTAACGATTCATGATCAAAGTTAAAAAATTTTGGCACAGAGTTAGTCATGTTTTTCTTACATAGTGTAAACAAGAGATTAAGAGTCATGCATCATCATCTTTTTGCTTCTATTTATCTTTTTTCATCATAATTTATTTTTGAGCCTTGACTTTTAAATCGTTAAAAACATGTATATAAAGTTATGTTCAGAAATTATTTTTAGTTTAACAATCATCCCCATAATGGCGGCCATGCCGGCTGGGGTAGAGGATGACAGCCCGACGTTCGTGTGCTCTGCTTCGGTGTGGCAAGATGGTAGAGGACAAGTGCTGCTCTGTTCAGTCGGCCGGGGAGACTGAACTGGCATTCCTACAATTATCAGAGCAAGTTCAACAATACAGCTACCTACCGGCTCTAATTTATCTAATCAATCTAATAATCAATTCATACAATAGTTACCTACAAACATCAATACATGGTCCCACAAGTCATATATATATTTTGTCTTAAACTTGTGTACAGCTTGACTATAAATTAGTAGCCCACCCCTCTTCTCTCTTGCCTCTTATCTCTTTAAAATATATTTATAGCTTGCTATTGTACCTACTCTCAGGTATTATGCACATGCTGCTTGGAAGGAAGGCTCTGTTGCCAACTCTCATGTGCAGGCTGAGCTGAACTCATAGCTGCTGTTAGCCAAGAAAGTTGCACAGTTCTTGAATTTTGCAGATATATGAACAACATTAAAGTTTCTTCGACGGTTCAATGAAGGGACTTTCAGGCAAATCCAGGATACTGGAGCCTTAAGACTGTTAAAAGCAGTAATCTCTTCGAGAAAATATTTTGCAGATGGCCTGGATAATAGAGTTGCTGATAAACTTGTTCATGAAGCCATAAATCAAATTCTCCCCACTTGAAACAGACTCTGTTTTTCAAAAATACTAGTCATATACCTGTCCTTCGCAACGAAACTATATTTTTATAACAAATAAAAGATAAAAGGTTATATTTATAAAGATACAGGTAGATTGCAGTGGCAGGCACTTGTTGCTTGCGCCATTGGTCCTTGACACGGTAACGCCCCTCGTGGCCATGGCAACCCCGACGACGATGACGAGTAGGAATAAGACGGAGGTAGCCCAGTAAGGCTCGAGCGGGCTGAAGGAGACGTAGAGCGACGATAAGGGTTACACAAAACTCACCTACGTGTACTTGGTGGTCGAGATGGCATTTTCCCGGGTACGCGGCCGTGTCGCCAACCCTACCGTTGTTGTCATCGGCGTTGGGCGAGGAGCACGCCGAGCCAGCCATTATAGCGCATCAGAGACACGCCCTGTCCTTTTGTTTTTCTTTTCTCTTTTTTCCCTTTTCTTTATTTTATCCTTCTGTGGGATACCTATACTAGGGGTATCCGTAGACTATACAAATACGTACGGTCAATAGGGTACCAAATAGAAATGAGAATATATCTGTATGGTAACGGCTAGAAGTCTGGTACGTACTGGATCATAAGCCGTGTACTTCGGACCCGAGCCGTAACCGAATTAGGGTAGATTTTAGTCTTGTTAGATTATGACTCTATCATATCCGTAGCCTCTTCTCCACTATATAAGGGGGTACGGGGCGCCTCCTTGAGGGCGAACATAGATTTATCTACGTAATACGATCGCCAAGCAGGAGCAAGATATTATCTCACCAAGTCGAGAGGCTGAACCTGAGTAAATCGTCTTCCACTTCATCTTAACCATCGAATTCTGAGCCCAATAACCACCCTATAAGTTTATTGCCGACCTCAATTGTCGACACCTTCATTTCCTTCTTTTTTTTCCATTTCTTTTCCCGTGTGGAAGCCCTTCTACCCCATGCAAATTCTCATCCTATTCAGACAAAACATCTGCTTTGTTTTTTTATAAAAAAGTGTAGAATGTAATCATTATGCTACTGCGATCCTAGATTTATTGTTAATTGTATTTTTACTTGGACTTTACAAAAGTAAAAGGTAAATTGTGTTCCCATTTAATGATTCTGTTTAGATATTGTGTGTTTCAAAAATCCATGAATACTTCAACACATCATGGATATTAGTTTTGTGAGTGCATGAAAGAGTTAGCACAAAAGCTCATGCATGCATGCAATTTTTTATGTCATTATTTTAACAATGTAATTTAAGGTTTTGTTAACTTACCCCACTAAATATTAAAAATTAAAAAAATCATTTGTATTGTACCGTAAAAAAATCTATGGAAAAGAAAAATGTAATTTCTCATATTTAGTATGAAACCTTCTGAGCATTTTTTTCTTAGATTAGGTTCTCTTATGAAATAAAAGTGAACAAAAAATTTCAAACTTCTACGTAAAATTACATATAGGAAAAATAGGTTTGATCGGTAACCTCTATAAATAAACGAAATATTTTTATCCATAAACATTATATATAAATAAAATATTTCTAGTCACAAAATTTAAACACAAATAAAATGGAATTATTTTGCTTGTCAACTTTGTACAATAATAAAAAAAATAAATCTATTCTAATCATGCTTCACAAGAGAATTGAACCCATAACCTCCCTTTACAGAGAAGAGGACCTTAGGCTATGAAGCTAATTGATTGTTTAGTTGAATGTTAATTTAATTAACCTTTATTTGATCCACGGGTGCACAGATCGCACGTGCGGAGGGGAGGGGTGCTGTGCGACGTGGGAGGGGAGGGGGTAAACGGACGAAGGATGAAACTGTGTTGTGTTTTTAATGTAGTAAAGATCACTCATTTAGCCTATCCAAATTTCAAACATCCCCTTCATGCAGATAGGACGATGATGTAATTATTGTACTTATCATTCACATGTACTCTGTTTCTAATCACTCTCTTTTATATAACAGGAGTATATGTTTAAGTATTTCTTTAAAAAAATATGCACGTTTTATATTATAAGTCTTTCTGATCTTACATACATTCATTTGTATACAAATATATATATATATATATGCATATTGATATATAGATAAATGTAAATAAACTTAAAAAATCTTATAGAGAGAGTACATGTCTTAGAAACAACAAATGCCGGCCGGAGACAACCCTATGCTGAACAGGGAATCAGAATCAGAATCAAAATGTTATATATCCAAACAACCGTACACGTACACCCGTCCTTACCGTCGTTATTGACACGGCACTGTTCTGCTCAGGCGATTATCAATTGGATTTCATTTAAGTTCGATCATGCACCTAACAGTCACAGGTAGCAGCCAATTCAGCCTAGCTTCGTCACCACCCAAACTTAATTTAATTCGTGCACGTATCCTGTGAGGGAAGGCACTGTACGTACGATCGCATACACTTCCAAAGTTCCAAAGAGAGAAAAAAAGGGGTTACTTGTTGTTAATCAAATCCATCATGCGAGACACGCTCCGCTGGACTCTCTCGTCCTCTAGCTTCACATGCGATGTTAGGCGTGCTGTCTCTAGCCTTTCATCCTTTTTCTTTTCTCATTTTTTTCGTGCCTATAAGTCAAAATTTAAATTTTAGACCTTAAATTTAGAGTTAATTTTAAAATTTTTTACCAAAGTCTATTTTCTAGTTTTAGCATAATATACATATAAAAGTTTTATTTATAAATTATTTTTGTTTGCAAATATATGGTTTGTTTTTTCTATAAAAACCCAACCAATAGCCCCTCTTGCTCTTCTAGCTCTCTCCACACCCCTCAATCAACCACCGCCTCCATCTACTACTCATCCAATCCAATCCTATCCCATCTCCTCTTAAATACATAGCAAACAGGCACAAAACCACACATTTTTAAATTCATCAGCTAGTGAATTAAGCTCGAATTAATCCTATCCTAGCTAGCTTTCTTCCTATCTCTACGTAGTAGCAAGCATAAATGCAATTCATGAAGCCGCTCCTCCTCGCCGTTGCCGTCGTCGTCGTCGCTGCGGCGGCGGTAGACGCCGGCGTCGGCGGCAGCGGCGTTGGCGTGTTCAAGGCTGCGGAAGTGCAAACGCTAACGCTGCCGCTGCGGCGGGTGGCCGACGTGGAGGACGTGGTGAGCTTCGTCGAGGAGGAGGAGCAGGCGGCGGCGTACCCGCGGAGGAGGGTGCTCTACGACGCCCGGTACGCCAGCTACAACGGGCTCGCGGAGAACAAGGCGGCGTGCTACGGCTCCTGCCCCGGCAGGGGCCAGCCGTACAGCGGCCGCGGCTGCCAGAGCATCTACCAGTGCAACGGCGGCTGAAGCTAGGTTCCTGCTGCATCTGCATGTGCATCCATGGCGCCGCGGCCGGGGAAGAAGATGCGGCGAGCGATCGAAGAGATATGTGTGTTCATCTACTAACTGTTTGTTGTTCAAGTGATACTTAATTGTGAATCTGTATAATTGATGACTTTGTGTTAACCGTCGTTTAAATGTATTCCCTCGGTTCCACGTTATAAGATTTTCTGGCCCTATCTAGATTCTTATATGTGCTAATAAATCTAGACACATGTACAAACTATATACATTAATGAATATAGATAAATTCAAAAGTCTTACAATATAGAACGGAGAGAGTATAATGTAGGTGTTTGTATCGAATTTATGCCCATATATAGTTTGATAGCTAGTTTGAGCGTGAGATACAATGTATATCCTGGATACATGATTCATTGTACGTTTGTTCGATGAATTATTGGGAAGAAATTTATTAACCAATGAATAAAACGAAGGTTGCATATAGCGTGAGATTACTTTGAGGAAATTGAGATGGAACATGGAAGTCGTTAATTAGTATGATGCTGAATCCTGAAAAGAATGCAGCCAGCCGTGTGACAAGTCGGTATGCACCTGTGTTCGTTGTCCTGTAACTCAGATCTGTTGGAATGTCACCGTCATAATTGTCTGGTCCAACTCCTCATTGTGCTCTAAGAAACAATTAAATAAGTAAATTGCATTATGGTTATAAGAACCTTATAAGATAATGTACTTTAGCGGTCATGTACTCCAATACCATAGTAGAAAAAAACTGGACTGAGGTCGACCTGTTCTAGCCGTCGGTTCATCGCTCGAACCACCGGTTTTTTATTTATTAATATTGTATTTGATTTGCACTATTTTTAATATAGAACTGTCACAAATTAATGAAAATATACATAAATAAACCAATATTATTATTATTATTATTATTATTAGTGGTGGTGGGAGTTATATCTGTGATAGCAACTAGAGATGTCAACAAGGACTCGATACCTGATTTCCCATGGTAAATTCATCTATTAGAGGACATAGATGGTTGAGATGTATATACTATCCATAGGGAAGCAAATGGTCCCAACTTCATCCCCGTCAAGGAAGGCGGGGACGGGGATGGTGCACCACACCCCGTCCCCGTTCCCCGCGGTGACCCGTTTATACTATTGAGGGACCTAATATAGACTTTAAATATGGTTTGGCCCAAAAAATAAAGCTCACGAAACATGTTATATAAGCCTAACACTAACCGTAGTCAATGTTGGTCAATAGACTCAACAAAACAACGCACCCTTCTCTCCACCCCTTGTTCTCCCGAGCCCGACGACCGCTCCTCCCCTCACCGCGTCGGCCGCCCGACGACTGTCCCTCCTGACCCATCACCTCTCCGCCCGACGCGCCGGCCGCCGACCATCGGCACACCGCCTCCTGCGACGGACTTCGCTGGTTGGCTGCCCCTAAAGGCTTCGTCCTCGTCGTGGTTTGCGGGGGATACCACAGTAAAAAAAATCACTGTGGTGATCAGGGATGGGGACGCATTGGTGACCCTCAATGGTGAATTCGTCGTTTCCATCCCTACTAGCAACAGAGGACACACCATTGTCGGCGGTGGTTGGTTCCACTTTATTAGTGGCGGTTCCCACACCTCCAGCTAACTCATGAGCATCATTATTAATTAGTTTCTCCATACTAGTGGTGGGTGCAACAGTGGTGGTCTCGCCCTCTGTAGCACCTCCAAGTGGCACCAAATGCCCAACTCCCTCGGAGCGTTAGCAACAATATTGGATGTCACTCGACAACTATGGTGGTGTTTCCCTTGTAGTAGACATAGGTGTCACAGAGAAGTTGGTGGTTAGTGGTATGCTAAACCGGTAGGGTCATCCTGTGTACAATCTATAGTTGTATGCAACGTCGGTGGTGTACCAGTAGAAGGTGATGCATCATTACAATATGAAATAGGCACGCTAGTCTTTGAGTTGTATGGATGCAAGCGGTGTGAAAATACTAGGAAAAGTGGAGTTTAGAGAGTTGGTACCTGCATGTGTCATTGGAGGATATGTTTGTGTTAGTCCTGTAGCCACTCTTAAACCTTGTACTTACTCTCACATGTCATACTCACACTACGTATGCAAGCTCGCAAGATCTCTAAGAATCGTAGACTCAGTTGACACTTCTAGAGCTGCTAGTCCCAACTTGATCCATGTCTGTCACGTTAGCTCAAATAAGGGGACGGTTCATATATACCAACCATAGGGCTTTCATATTTTCCTGGATATTTGCTACTCTTTTTTCCTTTCCCACAAGATAAAATGTTCTAATGTTGCAAAACTAACTTTTACATTATGTAAGGGAAAAATACAAATGAAAACAAATTCAGTTTGGATTGATTAACTAGTGCTGCTAGTGAGAAGAGGAGAGATAGCAGTGTCTCTTTCGCGAGAGGCGGGGCTGCATGTACGGTTGTGCTATACGAGCGAGATGAGTAAATTATCCTGACCTCCGAGGGTGTTTGGTTGGGGTGAATTATTATGAGGGAATGGGAGTTTAGGTACATTGCGAGTGTATGTCTGTAGTTTAGTTGGAGATCATATGAATTTTCAGGGAGATTTGCAAAGATGGGTCTGTAAACATATAGTGTTTGTAAATTTGACACTCGGAGTGTATGACATGTGGATCTATATGTATCTATGAAATATGGGCCCAGGGACAAATCTGCGAAACACTATGATTGGAGGTTTATTTTTCCAATGTTTTGATTTTTTTTGGAGGGTTTGCGATAAGGAATTAAGAGGTCAAATTCCCACCGATCCAATCCGGGGGGGGGGGGGGGGCTGTTAATTCATGAGCTTGAGAGGGAATTCAACGCATAAAGACTAATATACCCCAAATTAATCTAGTGTTCTGGACTGTGCATTACCAAACGTTACGTCATCATTAGAAATATATAACAGGTGAAAAATCCCCACGTCAACCGCCGGTTCTCACCGACGGGCGTGAAAATAAATCCATTGTTGAGAGCGAGACTCCGACGAACAAAATCCACTAGCTACCAGAGAGATTGCTGCAATTTCTTTTCTGGTTGTAGTTATTCCTGGGAATCCCTTTGTCAGATCAAGATTGTTCCCCTTCTTTCTTCCATCATCGCAGAAGTATAATAGTACCTCCATCACTAAATATTTGACGCCGTTAATTTTTAATACATGTTTGACCGTTTGTTTTATTCATTTTTTATAAAATATGTAAAACTATATATATAAATATATTTAACAATAAATAAAATGATATAAAAATAATTAATAATTATATAAATTTTTGAATAAGACGAATAGTCAAACTTATATAAAAAAATCTACGCCGTCAAATATTTAGAGATATTTAGGGACTGAGGGTGTTCGTGAGTAATTTTTCTCCTCTTCGCAGGTCGGTGAAATGATAGCTTGTAGCAGGAGGGAAAAGGCTAGTTACTATTCTACTGATGTACTGTACTTGTTTTCTTCGTATCCTTTTCCGATTCATCTATTGATTCAAGTCTAACATTTTTTTTTCAATTTTCATTTGCAGTTCTGAATATCAAAAGCAAGGTATTGAGGTGGTGCTCTCCCCTGTACTTCCTTTGTTTTTCTTAGTGGGATGTTCGCTGTACATATGTTTTTAGATTTTCGTGGCATGTTCTTCTTGTTTCTTTATGGGGAACTTATGTGCATATAAATCCAGTGCTGTTTTACTATCTCAATGGAAAACGGCATACTACTATTTAATTAGTTTGTGTGCATGCTTCAGTATAGGAAGCTAGCTGCAGTTTTGTGTTACATTAATGTACATATTACAACAACATTATTGTCCAATTGATGTGCAAGAACAAACTATAATCCTATTTTTATTATGTTTTTTTTTACAAATGAACTGCATGCATATCCTCAGGGCCAGCGTGAAAGGTACTCGCATTTTTATGAGCTTGCTAGTAATCTTTTTGGATGAGCTTCCAAGTAGGTACTTGTACCAACAACGAGTTAAATAGTCCATGGGCATTTTAGTAATGTTAAATTATCATTGTATCCCAGTCCCACTATCCAAATAGAGGTTTAAAATATTCTCTAACAAGTCACTTGCAATCTCCGTTCTAAACCAAACAAGGTATAGGGATTAAAAATCTAACGCCCATGACCAATCCCACCCTCAACTCCATGCCCCAAACTCCCATTCCCCTTCACTACTCTTACCAAACATGCTAAGATGTGGAAGTTTGTCTATGGGTTTCCACGCGGATTGGGCCAGCGATTTCTCTCCTTGTGTGATTCAAAACACACTGAAAATTTGGCCCATGCATACATCTCCCTTGGGCCTCCTTCCCTGTGATTGGGCCAGGATCATGGTGGGATCCCAGGCTATCAAATGAGACCCAAGGATGGATTTGTGCCTTTGACCTTTAGCCTGCCGCTGTCACAATTTGAGTATGTGTTTAGGCTTCGAATCTGCTCAGTAGTAGGAATGAAATGGATGAAAATTTCTAACCATATGAACTACCATCTTCTACTTTTTCCGACCGCTGTAGTCCGTACCAAAACCTTTTGGTACCAGTAACAGATATGGGATGTGTTTTCCCAACCATTTTATTGAAATCCGTATTGTCTAATAATTATTAATTAATTTCTACCAAAAATTCTGGAGGTCTCTATAGCCTATTTCCATTAATTTTTGACTTCTTTCAAATCACAGCATTATTCCCATTTTTACATGTTTCATCTCTTAATAGATCCATGCCTTTTGGGTTTGTTTGTTTTTGTGTGCGCGCGTCACGTGTCAGCATTTACTGGGGAGCACATGAAGCGATCTGTTGGCACTTTGCAAGCTTGTTAATTACACATGAGCTAAATGGGCTGAAGATTTACAGGTGGGACGGGCCAAAATCACAGGAATGTCTCCTAAGTGGGCTGAACTGATTTTGTTATGGAATAAGTTCAGTTCAGATCCTCAACTTATCGTACAGTCTGTTTTTCGTCCTTGACCACAAAACTAGATATAACCGGTCCCTGAACTATCAAAACTGGTGCAAAAGAGGTCCCTCGACAGTTTTGAAGGTGGTTTTGGCTAACTTAGCGCCTACATGGCTAATTTGACTAGGTCTTCGTCTCACGTGACATTGACATAACGCTTACGTCACAATTATATATCAGAAAAGCAGTGGACCCACCTATCAGGTGCACACGAAAAATGATTTAAAAATTGCTGGCCCACGTGGGCCCATAGTAAGCGACCCAAAAAGAAATAAATATGGTAGGGAGTAGGAATGACATGTAGGCCACGTGGGTCCCACCATATTAAAATCATTTTGTGTGTGCAACTGACAGGTGGTTCCACTGTTTCTCTAATATATAATTGCCACGTAAGCGTCATGTCAATGCTACGTGTGACGGAGACCTAGTCAAATTAGCTATGTAGGCGCCAAGTCAGCCAAAACCGTTGAGGGACCTCTTTTATGCCAGTTTTGATAGTTCAGGACCAGTTGTATCTGGTTTTACGATCCAAGGACGAAAAACAGATTGGATGATAAGTTGAAGGACCTTAAGTGCACTTATTTCTTTTGTTTTCTTGGAGAAAATCTATATCAATGTCTTGCATAATGGACACCAATATACGTTTTCTCAAAAGGACTCTTGACATCGATACGCCACCTTCGGCACAATGGGTGTGTTTGGTTGCCTGTATCAAATCTAGCTTGCATTTGTCATGCAGAGAGATGCCTGTTTGGTTTATCCTCCGCAAGGTAGAGCTAGGTCCAACTAATGCAAAAAAAAAAAAATCCCCATAGCTAGACTGAGTGGAAACGGACAAATCAACCTTCTCCAGTCGGTCTGGCTCTTGTCGTGAGAGGCATCTGGAGGACCCGCCCGTACCTGTACACTGTCGTACACACATTGCCCTATACATGCAAACACTGCCGCGATCAATGGGTTTTGTCCTTCAGCCTCATATGAGACGTACATTTGGCATGCCGTCGCTCTCGCATACCTCTATTAGGACTGCACCTGTGTTTTTAGCACATGACAACATTAGCTTTTTGAGATATATTTGACAATTTGTTTTGTTGAAAAAAACTGAGCAAATATACAAAATGTAAGTCATTAGTATTACTTAAAGAATGTTTAATACCAATTGTGCTGTATATTTATTGGTCAATTGTGAATTATTATTTATAGTGTCCATACTACAATATCAATTAGCACAAGGTTTACAATGTCCATTATAAAAATATTGTAGTGTCTATGATAGAGTCATAAATGATACAACCAAATGTTATCCATAACATGAATAGAGATATATATGGAGGGTTACAAATATCTGTCAGAACACGTGGATGCCACTGCTCTTGTAAATTTTTTAAAAGTTATAAAAATAGGAAGTAGCTATTATGGGAAAAGTTATAATATAGTCCGCTGAAACATTTATTTATTTCCCCTTTTTAATCGGTTTTGGTTTAGGATTTGATCGTATAATTGTTATTTTCACAAAATTTAACACCATATTGCTTTAGAAAGACATATCTATCCCCTTGAATTTATTTGATTTTTTCACAAATATTTTCAAATTTTGTGAATTTGGTCCAAAATCATAGGAGTGCTATCACTCATAACCGATACTGTCCTGGTGTTACCACCAGTAACCATAGTAACGGAAACCTAATAGAAAGTATAGCCCCACTGTAGTGCTCTCTATTGGCAGTAAAAATAAATCTAAATCAGTGATCTGTTTTTATCGAATGGTTCAGCACTCTTTCCACTAACATGTCACCTGACGGTAGTAGAAACATGAAGGGGAATGATTGTCCAAAAGAATATGGGTTTAAATGGGTAAAATCATATATTTGCGCGTGTGCTGAAGGTTGCACTCTTAAGTACGTGATAGGTGTAGTAGAAACATGAAGGGGCATGATTGTCTAAAAAATATGGGTTTAAATGGGTAAAATCATATATTTGCGCGTGTGCTGAAGGATGCACTCTTAAGTACGTGATAGGTATTGATATGATACAAGAAGAATTGATAAAACTTCTTAGGAACGAATAATAAAATCATAAATACCAACACTAACCTTAATCATTGAGCTAGTAATCGAGTCAGCAAAACACTAAAATAACCATATAAATTGATGGTTTAGATCGATTATACTGGTAGTATAGTACTGATAAAGGACACCTAGTGTTTCTCTAGGGCTGTGTTTGGTAAGAGCAGGGAGGGGGTCAGTTATCCGGCGCAAATATAGTAATAGATTAGTACATGATTAATTAATTATTAATTATTAAAAAAAAAATGAAATAGACTAATACGATTTCTTAAAACAGCTTTATTATAGAAAATTTTTATAAAAAATATATCGTTTAGTAGTTCAGAAAGCGTGCGCGTGGAAAAGGGGATAAGATAACTTATGTCCCTTGGCCCTTGCCGAACATGGCCTACTAGAGATACTATAGTAAGCTCACTGTTCCGCAGAGAAATCAGCTGGGAGGCCGCTGAGGAAGTCCCTGAAAGCAGCGATGAAGGTACTACTACTACACATCTCCGTCCTTGTGACATCGTTCCTCCTGAGCTCGAGCGGCACTGGCACTGGTTCTCTCATAGCCGCTCATGGCACCACCGCCCTCGTCGAGGAGCTTACTGTAGAGACCACAGAGGCGGCGGCGGCGGTGGAGATCACGGCGGCTGTGTACCCTGAAAGGAGGGTGCTGCAAGGCAGCGGCAAGAACATTGGGTACATGACGCTCGACAAGAGCAGGCCGGCTTGCCCCAACCCTTGCTCGCCTGCTCGTGGAGGCAGATACACCGGCCGTGGCTGCAAATCCCGTTTTCAGTGCATGTAATCTAGTAGAATTCAACATATCATATCTAGTAGAATTCTACATATCAGATTGTATCATATTCCGCATTATGGAATGGAAGCAGTCATTAGATGCTTTACTTTTGTAGTCGATGCAGTTCCATTCAAGGAGGAGAAAATCCAAGAAACCTGAACGACACAATTAGAGCATGTACAAAGGTATTTATTAGCTGACTCTCTCAATCGCCACGTAAGCAAATTTTATGATGTGGAGGAAACAGAGGGAAGGAGAGAGAAAAGTTACTGTGATGCATAGCAACGGCTTAGAGTCGACTATTAACATTATTAAAGGAAACTTTCTTGTATGATGGTGTAAAAAAGGAAACTAGCGTAATAAAAAATATTTTATTGCATTAATGAAGAAATCACATCTGACTTTTTCTTTGTACGTATCATTATAAAATAGACTCTTGTTATTAACGTGGCTTTATATAGAGCCACAATAGACTGTACTATTAAACACGCCCTGACTGCTTCCTGATCTTGTTTGCTCTGTTCTCCATGATCATCGTTCTATTGATCTGTTTTTGCAGCGTACATAGCGACGTATCGTCGCCCAAATTGTCGCTGAATCCGCTGCAGCAGTGCTTGAAATTGGGGGTGTCTCATGTGTGATTGCTCAGCCGATTTTCAGCATTCACCTGTGCGTATACTGGTACGTAGACATGCATGAACAGTAAGTAATTTCGAGTACAGGAGTTACGCGACATCTCCGAGGATTTATATACGAGTAATTTTACGGTACTTGAATAGGTACTAAAATATACCAAAATTTTAGTATAAAATTTGATACCTCTTAGTACCTATGTACCATGAGGATAACTTCTCTTGTTTCTATTATAGTGGACAAAAAAATATATAATATCAAAACAATATGGTACCTGAGCAACACTACCCAAAACATCATGATCTCCATGCTTAATTTGTCTGTATTGACCTAACATTTTGGCGCTTCATATGATGCCCCGATACGAGTCTGTACTGTTCGTCTTGGGGTAGTTGGCTCTGCATCGATCTGTTGTTGCATGCCTAATTATAGTTTTATTGATTCCCGTGATGACTTTCGGTAAACCAACAACGGGCAGCTGGGGAATATAAAAGGCGAAATGATTATGGGACGGTGTGACCTGGGAAAAATTACGGCAACAAAAGTATACCAAAATTTGATGACTGATAGCATCATAATTCATTTGGTTTTTATTGACCAAACGTAAACCATTTCATCGGGCCAAGTGAAATTCACCGGCGAAGTGTGTGTGGTTTCCTTTCTATCGGTATGCCCTCAAACATAACCCCTGCTTTAGAATATTCCTAACCCATAACACTAGATATAGTTTTTATAAACTCTCTATCATCAAAAAACTAGTAGTAGACACTACTCTTTCAATGCAAACACCACTATTTCATACTTTAATTTAATGCTACTTATCTTACATAATATCGTGAATATTGTGTAGAGCCCATGTCTCATGTAAAACATGATTTCATTCTATTTTCTCATTTATTCACTTGCCACATCATCTTTCATCTTAGATGTTAACTTATTTAATGCTATAGACACCATCCTAGTCATTGGGTTGAGAATACCCTTATGATCAACCATTTTTTTATTGCAAATTAATTCAGCCGACTTGTTGGGATTTTTGTGCATGATACAATAATTTATGAAAACGTTGATTCTTTTTAGGCCCACGTATTTTTTGTGATTGGAATTAAGGTTGGTTGATCATCAACACATCTGCTGAACATAAGCACAATGCATATTAATTAAGCGGAACACAAATATCGGTTACAATTCTCAGCAGCTGGACACATGATTTTTTTTTGTTCCGATGAAAATCAAACACATATTCATCACGAGCTGATCATAAGGACAATAATGCATGTCTAAATCAATCACAAATTGGACTGCACCTGGCCTATGAATCCTTCGTGCACTTCTTTCGAATAGGCGCAGTTTGCGATGCATTTCTCAAGCGTTGGATAGCACTAATTCGATCTTGTCCTTTGAACAGCAGAAGTCCGCGGCGGCATTCTGAAAGCATACGTTCAAGGCAGCATTGCCGATCTCTTTCTCTACTCCTGTCGCCGTGTTACTCCTGATCTTTATCTTGTTTATGGTTTGATCTACAGATATGCAAAGGCGATAGATGTGTATCTCGTCCCAGTGAAAGAAATTAGCTGATGAAACAGCATCAGAATCACATGAAACAGCATCAGCATCAGAAGTATTGGTGGTGGTCTCATCTCGTTGAAGGTGTTGTTTGCAACCTGTTCGGCCTTCTTTTGTTTTATACCTCGGACCTGAAGACGTGGTAAGCACCTCTTTACTGAAGGCGTCAAGCTAGAAGGTACCCACTTTGGCTTTGGTTGAGCTCTAAAATCTATGTAGTGAACTGCGAAAGGGTCTGTAGTGGTTACAAAGGCCTTAGTAGCGTCTGAGGTCCAGTGTTTAATTTCTTGTTGGAGTGAATTTTGCTTTCAGTGGTAGCCGACGTACCTAAAAAAAAAGATGGCGAAAAAAATCTATGTAGTGAACTGGAATGATGATAACTCTCATGCTAGAAGCTTTTGTTTTGCTGAGGCCGACTCCGGTGCATTTCGCTGGTAGTAGAATTTAATCTATACCGTTCATCTATTTTTATCGGACGGTTAAGATTAAATTATACTACCAATTAGGTGTAATAGAAATTTGAAGGGGTAATATCATCCTTTTTATTGTGATCTTAATTAAAAAAATAAAATTATAAAATACTGCTAATCAAGTAATTAATAAAGTACAAAAATACTATTTTTCTAAGTATTAGTATAATACTAGTAGTAAAATGCACCGAGAGTTGCCTTTGTTTTGCTACTTTCTCTCCCTCGTTGATGGTAATCACCCCTGAGTTTTACTGCTTTATTTTGTAGAGCATGTCTCCATCGTGTGCCATTTGAAAAGTTCAGAAATTTGTTCTTTAAATTAAATAGATATGATAATTTCTATGAATATTTCAGCCCCTAAATGATATTAATCGAAAAAATAATTGTCTTCCTTCCTCCGTGCTTGGGAGTCGCCTTCCTTAATCCGCGTGTGGGCATCATCTTCCTTGCTTAATGCGTGGGGGTCAGAAAAATCATCTAGGCAGGGCAGGATGGTCACAACGACGATGCCTTGGAAAGGTAAGGTAGAGACTGGCGAACTTGGCGCCCGTTTGCCAGCGGTGGTGGACAGCGGCCGGCGGCTGTGTTGGATATACCAAAGACAGATTGTTTGAGGGTGAGGGCAATTGGTTGCAAGTGAAGGCAGAGGTTCATGCGGTGAGAAGGCGAGCTCGAGGCCATTTATACATGCCTTGGCATGAAGCTGAGTGGTGTATTAGGGTGTGTTGGGTTGGTAGGATATGTCTGGATGGGAGATGACTGTTCAGGCTTTTGATGCGTTTGGTTCGTGGGCAAAACTGGATATGGTGACTCAGAAAGAGAATATTTCACAAAGATATTAGATGGGTGTATCCGGCCAAATTGACCAGATTAGCTCATTCACCTGCGCGAACCATGATCATTAGTGATTGTTTAGTGATAATTAGCTGTTTTGACATTAATTAGTAATTATCAAGTTTAAATTAGTGTTAAATTAATGATAATAGATATATTTTCTTGATAATTTATATTAATTACGATAAAATCTATGATGATTAATTTTATTATTTATTACTAATTTAATATATCCATCCTATCCATCCAAACAAACAAAAAATTGTATCATCCTATCCATCTAACCAAACATAAAACTGGATCACCGTATCTCTAAAAATATGGATGTTCATTTCAGCTTGACCACCAACCAAACACACCCTTAATTGGTGCTAGAATATCTAGTTACTCAGGAGGTCGTGTGAGGCCGGCCAAGCTTGCCGCAGTACAACCAACGGTGATGAGAAAGATATGGCAGTGGGCCAAGTTCTATGGCATGCGAAAAAATTAGGTGGGCGCCGGGCTCACCCTCGCCTCCGTGCGCTCGACGTCGCGATAGTCGCCACGTGCGGACGCGTCGGATCGGACGGGACGCGCGATGACAAGCTGATGGGGAGATGGCGAGCCGACGTGGGCGATGGGGACCGCAAGAGCCGAGCGCCATGGGCAAGCCGCCAGAGGCAAGACGCTTCAGAAATTTAATTTCCACTGGCAGTCTGGCACGGTGCGGACCAGCAGCCTGGTGCTCATGCGCCACCGGCGGCGAGGCGACGCTCTTAGGGGGCCACCCGTTCAAGGTCTGCTCCGTCGACGCCTTCGGCGAGATGGTGCTGGCCGAAGGCACCGACACGTCGGGGACGTTGTAGTGGGTCCACGCGTTATCAACTTTGGGATAAAAGCAATTTGACCGAGTTATCATTTCAGGATTTAAACGGTAATTGATAAAAAGCTGTATAATTAAGCAAGAAATTAGTCTAACGTGTGTGTTTGAGGTTTCTCTGACTATGGACGAGTGTGTTTGAAAGAGGAAAGATTTGAAACAGAGATGTTGATGCAACTTCTCTCTGTTGTTCAGCTCAAATCTGATGGAAATCTCCACATTTCGGTTTCAAAAATTGAACCTTCAAAATGCATGCATTCCCAAGAAGGAGAGGAAGAAGAAGAAGATAGTGTATTTATATTCTTTGTGAATTCTGTTGGTAGGGTGTGTCCGACGCCGTCGCCTCTGCAGCTGCACGATGGGATGCCAGCTTCACCTCGTTCTCCCGTGGCAACGGTTGCATCAGCAGAGCGGCGTGAACTCGCGCGTCGCCGGAGCCTCCGCTTCCGGCGCCGCCAGCCACCGCAGGTAGTCGGCAAGCGACGGCGGGAAGCAGCAGCATGCATCGCGGGTGTGCTCGTCGGGGAGCCCGAACAGCTGCCGCACCCACACCGCTAGAAGCCGCCGTAGAGGAGGCCGAGCGCGCAGAGCGCCAACCCGGCTTGCCCATCGCGTCGGCTCGCCATCGCGCGCCCCGTCCGATCCGACGCGTGCGCACGTGGTGACCATCGCTACGTTGAGCGCACGAAGGCGAGGGTGCCCACCTAATTTTTTTCCGATCGCAATGGCACGATAATGGGAATGGTGGCACATGGAGAATAGGTTATTCCAGCACAGAAATATACGGTGGAATGGTGTGGCGACATCAAGGTGTGTGCAATGATGGGAAACAGTAGCGATTGACAGGTGCCGTGACGATGACACTGGAGGAGTGATTCACGATGACGATGTGGGATGAGATGGCACGGCAACGTGTTCCGTAGGACAGAACGAATGGTGATGTGTTATGTTTCTTAGGAGGTGATGGAAGGCGTTTGATTTCGTGACACGAATTTGGTGGGAGTAAAGGAGAAAGTGGTGGGAAACATGACACGAAGGAGAGGCACCATTGTGACAATTGACCTATTGGAATCCTGAAAACATAAACGCATCTAGTTGTTAATTCGAACATATTGGAAGATCGTGCACCTAAAATCATATCAAGAGGGCCGGGATTTCAAAGCAGATTTGAATAATTTAATTTGAAGGGAGGGAGAACTTAGGGAATTTAATGAATTTTACTCTAAGGCATAGTATTTGAAATCTTAGAAAGATGCATACAGGAGTATTTTCATCTAGTATTTCTTTATTGGCGAGGATTTGATTATTTAAATATTTTTAAAGATATTTTGGTGGAATAAAGTGGATCCAAAGAAATTTTTGGAACATAAGTATGATTCAGTTAGAGTGAACTTTGCATATGCAGCTATTAGAAGTGTTGAGATGACATGTCATAGGGGATTTTTATATCCAAAAGGGAGCTATTTTTACAAGTGGTATCGAAATGAAATTCTGAAAATTTATTTGGGAAGGGTTTTTAAGGATATATTCTTAGGGTCACAAGAGAAAGATCCTAGATACACATGAACAACCAAAATTTAAAACTTAGGACTTAATAAATATAATTTTGAATAACTATATTGGAACCAAAGCGTGGGAGAGGTGGGGCATATCATGTCCTGAAGCTTGAGGAGGAGGTTTGCAGGAGGCATGAGCTCCATTATCGCCGACAGGAATAGGGAAATGTGAATGGAACAGAACACTTTGTGTCAAGGGCTCTATACAGCTTTTGTGGTGCCTTTCTTCATTGGGCTCTAGAAGGGTTTACGCTGGAGCTGTTTGGGGGCTATGTTTTTTTTCGTCCCATGATGTTATTTTTTATAATCGAAAAATCAAACTACATTTTTTTATGATTTAATGTTTTTAAAATTTCTAACTAGTAAATATTGAGTTGAACTTGATCTGGAGTTTCTTTTTCATGATTTAATAATTTTGACAGCCATAACTAATAGATGCTGAGCTGTTTATGGTTTGGAGGTTTACTTAAATATTTTTCATATCTTAATACTCTGTCCATATTATAATATAACTATATAATACGTAACTACCATTAACATAAAGACTAAGAAACCGTTATAAACACCTCCTTGTTCAGATTACCTAGATGCATTTGCACATACATGTAATGTATTTGGACATTTTGATTGTGAAGAATATAAAATAAATCAAATTTAAGAAAGAGATATGTGCCAGTTAATGCATGCTTGCATGCAGGCCTTATATTATCGGATAGAGAAAAAAAATTGTCTTGTATTATGGGATAGATGGAGTAGTTATAAAATTCAGAATTAATATCTGCCTGTCTGTTCTAATGTGTTAGGAGACGTGATTTGTTCTAGAAATATGGTATTGATAATTAGTGAGTTCTAGGAAGTCTTGATTATATATTTTACATGATATAGTCGTTCTAATCTTTAACAAATAAGTGTTAACTTTATTAGTTAGTTTCGACTCTTATTTTTTATAGTTCTAAAATTTAATAATTTTTAGTTTTAGTATTGATAAGTACATATTAAAATTTTGATGGTATGAATTAATGACTAGACATATTTTTTCCATTCTTTTCTTGGCTTTGCTCTAAAGGGTGTTTGGAAAAGTAGGTTCTCAACTTCTATTCTCTCGGTTTTTATATGCACATTCTCTAAACTATTAAACGGTGTATTTTCTGTAAAAATATATATATAAATTTACTTCAAAAATCATGCGACACTATCTTCATTCTGCATTAGACAGAAGGATTCAACCCTCAAAACAAACCCCGACTAAGGATAAAAAACGGCATGCTTTTATACACTATACATACAGGTAGAATATAGATCAACATGTGCCCTACCTACTTAAAGATTATTATCGAATTTTTTTAGATAATGGATTAGATTAAACCCGGCCTCCACACACCTTATGGGGTGTGCACAGCCAAAGATTATTATCGAATATGTCAATTCTTTGTGAACTAATCCCTCTATCACAGAACAAACACAAAAGTTTGTTGTTTCTAGAACGGATGTAATTTTTGTGTTGTTGATCAACCTAATCATGTAAATACTTATTGATACACTTATTAAGAAAATAATTGTTGATTGGCCTGATTAAACGAGCGCTCATTGATAGAACAACTCATCCAATTGGCAAAGTTCAACATAATTCATTATTACAGGTTCGATGGAATTAGTTACCTGCGTGGATTGCATATGCAATGACCATAGATGAAACTTATAATTCATGAGGAACATTCCATACCTGAAAATTTTGTAATCATAGTAGTTCTAGTTTGTATTCGGAACAAATTACTGATTAACACATGTTCTACTGGATTGTTTCTCTTGATCAACCTGGTTGCCTCAACACTAACACGTGGACTGTCATCAAGGCGATATCAGCCTATGTAGCAAAGCTTGATACAAGATTGATCCACAGAGCAAGCGTCTTGTGCCGTAGATTGTGCCCCACGCAATTAGCAATGTTAGACAATCCACCAAAATATGCTGAACTATCAATCGATCACTCTGTTCATCAACGACTGTAGCTAAGACGGTACCGATAACACCCCACGATCGTGACCAGGAGCGGAGCTAGAACAAAATATAGAGTGGTGCCACTCGTTTATTTTTTAATGTTTTGAACTGAGTTTAGGCTATCGTGGGTAACTAAGCTTAGATTGAGAGGAAAAAAATTTCTAACCCAGGTTCCTAGGAACCCTCTCTTTATAACATAGCTCTGTCCCTGATCGTGACGCAAGAAGATTCTTGGGTGCAGAGCATTGCCTCTACTGGTAGCTGATATGAATCTTCAGGGACGATTCCTGGCCATAGTCCAAATTGCCCTGATCCATCGACAACTGGATGAGCGGCGCCTCCCGTCTGCCTGCGATCTCGCAATAACCATATGCCTCTTGTTATGCGGAGATACGATCGTAGCCAGGATTAGATATGACTGGATGTTTGGTTTGAAAGTGGGCCGCCATATTTGATTTTAGGAAAATTTATTCGTGTTATTATAATTTTGTTGTCATTGCTATCTCACTGCTACACGTGAACACACATAAGTCGATGACATGTGGTCAGGATGACGTATCTCTAATTTAGCAAAATTATAATGATAACCTTGTAATTTTTCCTTGATTTTATTTGATTTTAAGATCTACGGTGATAATAATATGATACACCGAATTAATGGTTAGATCTTTCTGGTTAATACGAGAGCTCCACAGTTAGTATAGAGGTAGATATGGATAGCTAATAATATATAATTTGGAATATATGTGTCAGTTATTCGCAGATATATGATAGATGATTATTACAAAACAAACAATTAATCATTATTATGTGCATATAATTGGGCACAATGTCTCACTCAATCCAACATTGGAGTACACACTTAGTCTCTCAGTCCTCTGCGCACGTTTTTGTTGTAGGTGCACTTTGACAGGCACTCCTGAACTGTTGGATAGCACTTGTTGTCCTTTGAACAGTAAAAATTGAACCCATTGGGGGCCTGATAGCAAACATTAAGTTTAACTCCTCCAAACCTGACTGTGTCTTTTACTCCCATGGGCATATTGCTTCTGATCTTGTTCGTGGTTTGACCTTGAGACGCAAGGAGCCATATATATGTTTATCTTGCTACTGCAAATAAACAATGGAACAAGATACAAATCACAGAAAAAAAGAATATGATTTTCTGATTACCTGTTATTTGTTCAGGAATAGAAGAGCAGACTAAAAGAACCAAGCAAAACAACTGGATTCCTTGGGGGGTGTGCTGCAGACATTTTGCCATTGCGAAAGATGAGGAAGTTGAATGCTGAAAAATGTGACCTTCAGCAGCCCATATTCCTCATATATATATAGAAGAAAGGTAGGACTTATATACATGGAAGAAAATAATGATTATGAATGCTCATATCTTGGGGATTTCACTCTAAAATATAGTTTTATTAGGACATCAAAACGTGCAGGTACGTATATCATATCCTCGAGTAACCTACTATTAAAGCCACTTCCAAACATGGATTATACGATTTGTTATGCTTTAATGACCTGTTTTATGACTGAAAATCAATGCCTTAGAATCAAATCTGGTAGATTCCTTAGTAATTAATAATTCAAATAATACATTATAAAATCTTTCAAATGCAATCATATAAACCAAACATTCAAATTTGTTTGTCTATCGAACATTTGTTAATATGATTATTATGTAAACAAACTTTGACAAAATAACACCGAATCGCCAGTTAATATTGACTAATGTAGTGTGGGATATCTATACTGGGGATATCTAGAGACTCTACGAATACGTACGGTCAACGGGGTACCGAATAGGAAGGTGAATATATCTGTACGGTGTTGGCTAGGAGTCCGGTATATACCGGATTTCATGCCGTGTACTTCGGACCCGAGCCATAACCAAATTAGTATAGATCTTAGTCTTACTAGATTGAGACTCTATCATATCTGTAACCCTTCCCCACTATATAAGGGGAATGGGGTGCCCCCCTTGAGGGAAAGCGGAAATCCATCTGAGGAATACAATCGCCAAGCAGGAGTAAGGTATTATCTCGCCACGTCGAGAGCCTGAACCTGGGTAAATCGTCTCCCTCTTCAAATTCCGAGCTTGGTAGCCGCCCTATAAGTTTACTGCCGACACCAAACGTCGACAGTTGGCGCGCCAGGTAGGGGTGCGCTATCTTTCTTTTTCGATCTAAAGCACTTTTCAGCGAAGTTCGATGGACTTCAACTCGGACATCATGAAGAGGAAGTTCTCGCCAGGCTCGACCTTCAAGTTCGGCAGCATCAGGCTTCAAATCGACCAGTTCGGTGCATTGTCATACACCGACTCAAGCTCCGCCAACTCCGACGAGGAAGTCTGTCGGTTCGAGCCTAACAAAGAGGCATCGGGTCAGACTCAGATCCAATCTGGGTCGCACGACATCGAGATGCTTTCTCCTAGTTCGGACCAACAGGCAAGCCAAGGCGCAACTTCGATGGAGGTGGAAATCAATCCCGAGGCCATGCCGACTCCTCTGGTCAATGCCTCCGAGTCCCGGAGCAGTACCGGAAGCTTCTTGCCACCCCGAGAAATCTTTGCCGCCAGCAAGCCGGCGTCGCCTTCTTCTGCAGCCAGACGGCAAGAGGAGGAGGCGACCAGACTAGCAGAAGAGCGCCGACTCGAGATGGAGAACGAACGCCAGGAGCGAGAAGAAAAGAAACGACAAGCAACGCAGTCTCACGCCGCGTTATGGATCCAATATCGCAAGATGCAGCCTGATCTCCTCCAGACTCAGGTGGACGGACACGACGTCTTCAAGACGCCACAGCAGAACGTCCGTGCAGCCGCCGATCTACTTGGCGACATCATCCAGCAGCTCCCACAGTCAGACCTTCCTGTGGTGGAAATCATAAACAAAGTCAAGGCCATGGTGACAACTGTTGCGATCCAGCACTCCCTCCAGCGCACGACAGGTACCCCAGTCGCACGTTCGGAGGCTCAGTCGTCCAGATCCCCTAGGTCTCGGGCGAACGTCTCCCAACAGCCTACTGGTTCAAGGCCGCATAGCGAAACTCCCCTAACTCAGCCCATATTCTTCATATATATAGAAGAAAGGTAGGACTTATATACGTGGAAGAAAATAATGATTATGAACGCTCATATCTTGGGGATTTCACTCTAAAATATAGTTTTATTAGGACATCAAAACATACAGGTACGTATATCATATCCTCGAGTTACCTACTATTAAAGCCACTTCCAAAAGTGGATTATACGATTTGTTATGCTTTAATGACCTGTTTTATGACTGAAAATCAATGCTTTAGAATCAAATTCGGTAGATCCCTTAGTAATTAATAATTCAAATAATACATTATAAAATCTTTCAAATGCAATTATATAAACCAAACATTCGAATTTGTTTGTCTATCGAACATTTGTTGATATGATTATCATGTAAATAAATTCTGACAAAATAACACCGAATCACTAGTTAATATTGACTAATGTAGATTTGCATATTTAATTATAGGTTAGCACACATTGCAACTACAAGTTTTCAAGGTTTAACGTTAATTACAGACCTTGCAAGACCAATTTTATACACAGATTTCAGAACATTGCCACAATAAATTCGTACACTAATTACGGATCACTATAGGATCAAATTCACGCATTGCATTTTAATTAAATTATTTATTTATCTTATCTAATGTTAACATAAAATATAAACTCTATAAATCTAAATTTAATAAAGATATTTTACATAAACATGTATTGCGTCCAAGACAAACATCCCGTCTTCTCATGATAAATGAAAATTTATTGACGTTTGAATATATCAAATGAACAGAACAACTGTGCAGTTCTGAAATAACACGTAATGCATAGACCAATTTTTTACAACTTTAAAAATATTTTTTGTCGGTTCATCTTATATTATATAAATAATATTTAAATCAAATACTGAGTGATCATATAATACCAGCAAATATTTATAGCATAAGTTATTTTTAGTTGAAAATATATATGACAGTTTTTAACAAAGTGAAATTACTAATGATCTTTCCACTGCTTGTGTTTCCCTCTCCTTATTATTAGGAGGTGCACATATCTTTGAATGATTAAAAAATATTCTTCAGTGATGTATTATTTGATAGATCAAAGAATTTCTCATTTCACATAAAAATATGGTGGTAACAAAACATTTCTAGAATCTTATATACTCATTCCTATTTACCAGAGATTTATATATATTGTTACTAATTTGACCAGTAATAGTGGTCTAAAGTCTCGATTCATCTTATGATTAGCTCAACTGTTATGTTGTTGAACACAAACTTCATTGTCTTGGTTTCATGCACATGCCACACCAATATTATTATTGAACTTTGATTTTAAAGGCATATAATGCATATTTTTAAAATTTTTATGATTAAAACTTATACATTTTTCATTACTTAAAGTCTAATATATAGAAAGTGGTTGTGTTGTTTCTAATTGGAAAGATAATTTCTAACATGGCCACTTTGTCTATTCTATAGTGCACTGACTATTTTCACTCATTCTACATTCTTTAATCATCATTTTTCATGGCTAAAATTATCTTCTTAAGATAAATGGCTAGGATGGACTCCACCTCTCGTTAGATAGACTTTTTATTTCTTTATAGTGGAAACTTTCTTAATTAGAAATTAACTTTCCAATTATACCTTCTATATATTAGAAATTAACTTTCTTAATTAGAAAGTTAAAAATTATCTTTCTTGTTAGAAACAAGTCAAGCTCTTTCTATATATTAGATATTTTATATAACGATTAATATATATACATTTTATTCATTATGAAATGTATACCTTTAGAATCAAAGTTTAATTATCGACGAGGCATGCATCGTAGGATAAGCTAGAACGAGAAGTCGTTATAACAATGACAAGATACCAAGATAACAAGTTCAGGTTCTAACAACATGCCGCAATTGGGATAATCATAAGATCGATTAAGGCTCTAGAACACTTCGGTTGGATATCGAAATAGCCCAATCAGTAATAATGACATTAGAAATAAATATCTGGTAATAGAAATTATGCATTGGTGAATGATGCATTACTGTATTACTATAGAATATCAAAAGTATTTTATTGTTGTCATCTTCCTATATGTAATAAGTAAATTTCTTGACCTATTAAATGATGCATTACTGTAGAATATTTTTTTAATCATTGAAAGATATGTGCATCATCCTGTAATAACCATCCAAAACACATCCAATGAAAACATCATTAGTAATTTTATTTTGTAAAAAACGATCATAATTTTTTTAAACGAAAAAGAGCCCGTGCAATAAATATTTGCTAGGTATTAAAGGTCATTGAATATTTATTTCAAAAATATTTTCATGTAATATAATAAGACAGAATGAAATTTGATTTAAACTCACAAAAAATAGACTTTGAATTACGTGCTATTTGAGAATTACACGATTATTTTGTTCATTTTATATATACAAACATAATCAAATTTTCATTTACTATAGGTACATGAAAAGTTGTATTGGATGTGAAACAATTTGTATAAAGTAGCTTTTATTAATTTTAGCTTTATAGACTTTGAATAATGTGTTATTTGACAATTGCACATTTTTGTTCATTTGATATATTCAAACATAACCAAAATTTTATTAATTATAAAAATACGAAAAGTTGTATTGGATGCAAAACATGTTTGTATAGAGTAGCTATATAGAGTATAAACTTTATGTTAATATTAGATAATGTTAATAAATTATTTATTTAACATTATCCTTTCAATATGTGAATTTGATCTACAATTAGTGTATAAATTTGTTGGTTCAACGTTTCTGAAATTAGTGTATACACTTAGCCTTGAAAATTTTGGAACTACCGTCCAAACTTGAAAACATCCAATTTCCATATGTGCCAGCCTATAATTAATTATTCAAAGCTACCGTAGTCACTGTTAACTGATGGTTCACTATTATTTTGTCAGAGTTTGTCTAAATAATAACCAAAACAATAAATGTTTGACAGATAAACAATTCTGAATGTTTTGTTTATATGATTGTATTGAAAAGAGTCTGTGATATCTTATTTGTATTACTAATTTTAGCCGTAGCATTAGCACCGGTATAATAGTAGTAATTGGTAAGACAATTTCTATTCCAAAAAGTCTCTGATACATAAAAAATCTGCATAAGAAGAACTAAAAAAATCTGCACAAGAAGAAGTAAAACCTGTCGTCAGATTTGAAAAATGATGAAGGAAGGATGTAGAACGAGTAAAACGAGTCGGTACACGTACTATTATTTATTATACCAACTAAATATTAATTTTTTAAAGGTCTCATCCAAATTATCTTTTTAGTGCCAAATCTCCTAAATCACCTAACAGTCTAAGTTTATTGTCGTTTCAAAACATGTCAGGTCACTGGCTAGCATCAGTTGCAGCATACAAGGGTTTCAAATGTACTAAGCCAAATATAAGTACATACGAAGGAGAGAAAATAAAATATATAGACAGTTGACTTTCAAAATCTGCCTTGACACTTGCAACAAGACAATTACATTAAATACATAAGTAAAAAAATAGATTGGAGAAAAATAGTGAAGTCAACCTTATAACTCTATTGTACATGTTAGTTGGAATATGAGCTTATAGTTAATAGTTGACTTTATGGCGAAACTTGGTCTAAATAAATACCTACTTATCATTATATCCTGTACATTACCCTAATTAAATTATACTTTCAATATTCTTGTCCTAATTAAAATATTCTTTTCATAATACGGCTAACCATATATACCAGTTATCTTAACCCAACGTCTATTAAACCTTTATTTTCAAAATGTTTCGTGCTTAATAGCTTAATTGGTCTATTGAAAATGAAGTTGGTTTAAGCCCTTGCTTTTCTCTCATGTTTATCAATTTTTCCATGATTTCTCAACTAAATTATGTGCTACTCTACTTAGTCGCAGCTGTGGGAAAATATATACAAAAATATATAATCAGGAGTTAAAAAAATGACTAAAACTATGTGTTGAAAAAAAAATCAAGAACAAATTTCAACTTGCATATTCAAAATATATTCAAAAGCAATTTCAAAAACAAATTGCTGAGAAGAAATTGAGCACAAGAATCATGCGGACTCTGCGGTGCTTGGAATATGTTACAACCGTCGATGGCTCGCAATCAAACTCCATCATAGGCTTAATTGGTAAGTTAAAATTGTAATTGCCTAATTGTCTCGGATTATCACTTCATAATGGCAAGTAAATACAATTATTTATTTACGATGATTTCTCATCGACTACTATACTGTTTCACACTCCCAGTAAGACGTTAGTGGTGGCTAAGAGCAAGGTGGTGTCCGTTAGTTCGAGCGTCTGTTATGCCATGAGATGTTGAACCTATACATCGATCGTTTGCTTATTCTTTTCAATAATTTTCAAAGTATTCCATCCGTTCTAAAATATAAGGATTTTAGCTTATTTAGTACTTCACTGGGTAAAAAATATCTATCGTTTGGGCAAGATTTGTTAAAACTTATAAATTCTGCCAATCGATAATTTTTTAAATGCTCAGTTTAAATAAACAAATGATATACATAAATTCCCCTCGAAAAGCACTTTCGTACTATCATAAACTTATTAGATTATATAAATTTATCTTAACACAAAATTGCTCGTCAGAATTTTAAAAGTTTGACTAAATCTTAATTCTTCTAAACTATTAATATTTTTTGACTGAAGGGAGTAGGTATTAAGGAAGAGAAGAAAATAATATGGTATTCTTACTAAATAAGGAATATATAGAGATAGGAGGATAGACGAGGATAAAATGAGAAAAGTGATTAATAAGATAAGTAATATACCAAAAAATATTTATATTTTAGGACAACTAGTTATATGTCCGTGCTTCTCAACGAAACTTTATTTTTATAGAAAATAAAAGATAAAAGACAAAAATACAGGTGGGTTGCAGTGGCACACACTTGTTCCTTGCGCCACTCGTCTTTGACGCCCCCCTTGGCCACGGTGACCCAAATAACGATGACGAGCTGGAGCAAGACGAATTAAGGTATAGGCGACAACAAGGAAGAAGCTATTGGTGGCACGACGGAACTGCTCGATTAACAACATGGGCATGAAAATGCATTTAGTCCCTAAACAGAGTTTTGGATGATTAATGACAATGCTAGTCAAGCATGTGTGCGCTAAGGAGTTATAATTGCAGAGAAGATAAGAGATCTATTCGATTGAAGGAATACATGATCAAACTTGGAGCATGGGTGACCCGAAGCGACGTTTCTACGGAGTTGAAGGCGTTCGAAGACGAATTTTATTTTTTCATTTTTGAGTCGTAGGAACTCCGTACTATTAAGAGGGGTCAACAGAATCTTAGCATGCATCCAAGAGTATCTAGAGTTTAGTTTGAGTTGAGCGGAGGTTTTGTTGCTGTCTTTCCTAAGCAGCAGGGACCAAACGATCCGGCCCCCTGCCCGGACAGTCCTGTGGTAGGATGGTCCGGACCTTGGTCCGGCCAATGCTCTGAGTGAGTGAGCTAAGTGTCTGCCGAACGGTCCGGCCCCCTAGTCGGATAGTCCGGTTAGGTTTCTTTTCCAACGGCTAAGTGACGTCTGCCAGCCTATATAAGGCCTCGTTGAGATCTAGCCGTTGGTGAGGCTTTCTGTTCGATTTCTCTAGTTACCAGGGTAAGTTTAGCACCTCTTAAGCCTACCCACTAACCCAAAACACTTCCTAAAGAGATTAATGCTTGGATCACATCTTTGGGAGAGTGTATAGGCTAGTGAGTGTTTGAGTGATCGTTCTTGGACATTTACAGATGCATGCAGAGTCAAGGTGACCTATTTCTCCTGGAGATCGATCTCCTACACGGATAGGCATCGCCCGCGAGCCTCTGACTTGTGGATCACCCGGGACTAAGTTTGTGAAGGTTGTTGCCTAACCACCGCAAGGAAATAGGTGAGATTGACAGTGGATTCTTGTGCTTTCTCATAGAGGGTTGCAGGGTAGAGCGGATTGCAACCTAGTGTTGGGCAAGCCGCCTTGATCTTGACCTTGGTGGTCAATCGAAGGGATTGCTAGTCCTTAGGTGTGAATCCGGTGACCCGTGTTGGCCTTGTGGGAGGAAGACAAGAGAGGGAAATGATCGAGAGAGATCCCCGCTCGCAGGAGCGTCTCAACGAAGAGTAGGATCGAAAGATCCAAATTTCGGGATAAATCTCTCGTGTCTTCGTTCTTGTGATTTTGGTGTCCTTTCAGTTCCTGTGATCTTTCTGCGTTTATTTTCTGCACACAATAACTGCACGTTCCCAGTAACTACACTGGAAAAGGAGACCTCCATATCTGCTATTTCCACTAACTGGACGGTCCGGTGTTCTAACTCGGACGGTCCGACCAGAGCTCTCAGCCCAACCCGAGAGTGCCGACCGGATGGTCCGGCCATAGGTCCGGATGGTCCGGCCCTGTACCGACCGTTGCAATTTCGAAGAATTTTCCAAGACACCTATTCACCCTCTCTAGGTTGTCTCCCTGGGACTTCAGGGCACAATGCCAGCCGACGTGTACTTGGTGGTCGAGATCACATTTCTCAAGTATGTGCCCATGCCTCTAACCCCGCCACCGTTGCTGTCGAGGGAGGAAGAGGAGCAGCCCGGGCCATTGCAACGCACCACGCATGTAAATCTCGAGGCACACGCCCTGCCCTTTTTTTCTCTTATTTTTTTCCTTTTCTTTCTTTTATCCTTCATTTTCTTCTTTCTTTTCCATTTATTCTCCCGGTGCAAACCCTTCTACCCACACAAACCTTATATGTCATGCAATTCTAGATTGGTGGATCGAAATCCGTATTGAACTTGAGTTTGTCATCCTATTAAGGTGAAACATTTGTTTGTTTTTATTCACAAAAAAGAATAGATTGTAATCATAGTTCACTACGATTCTAGATTTATTGTTAATTATATTTTTACTTGGACATTAAAAAAGTAAAAGGTAAATTGTGTTCCCACTTACTGATTCCATTTGGATGTTGTGTGTATTAAGAGCTAGATTAAAAGCTCATGCATGCATGCAATTTATCATGTGATTATTTTAATAATGTAATTAGAGGTTTATTAAATTATCTCTCTAAATATTAAAAAGTTTAATATAAAACCTTAGCATTTATTTCTTAGCTTGGGTTCTCTTATCAAATAAAAGTGAACAAAAAATTTCAAACTTCTACTTGAAATTATATATATGAAAAATAGGTTCCATCTGTAAACTTTCTAAATAAACAAAATGTTTCTATTCATAAACATTATATATAAATAAAATATTTCCATTCATATACTGTTTACATAAATATACAAAAAATTTATGCATAAATAAAATATTTCTAGTTACAAACTTTAAACACAAATAAAATATTTCCGTCCATAAACTTTATACATAAATAAAATATTTATGCGCAGAAACCTTTTTGCTTGTCAACTTTGTACAATAATCAAATAATCTACGCGACAGACGACGAAACTGCGCTTTTAAAGCAGCAAAGGTATTTAAATCTTGCATTTTGGAATGGAGCGTGTATTTCTAAGCGACGTGCTGTTTTTACGAACCGACATAGTGTTCTTTAATTTCATCTGATGGTGCTGAATACATGCAGTACGTAGTTTCTGCGCTGGTAGCTGCAGTGGCGTCATTGAGCTTATATAACTGATGATAACATTAAATTAAGATAGATTTTACAAAAAGTTGCGAGGTTTCTAGAGGTACACGGAGGTAGAGTGATGTGAGCTATTGATGTAATAGACGCAAGTTGTGGAAAGAAAAAAATTATAATACATTACAATAATGTAAATATAATAGTATTACAATGACAAATATATCTTATGTTTATACCTTTCTCATATAAAAAATATGGAGAGGTATTAGTCAGATTGGTTATGTGCGTTCAATAATTCTCATCGTATTATTTATGTGGAGTTCAATTTGTTATGAGGAAGGGGTGACAGTGAAGGCATGGCTCGAGGTACGGGTGCCAACAGGAGCGAAGTTAGAATGAAATATAGGGTGCCACTCAATTACTTTCTAGTTAACTAGGTTTAAGCTACTCTGGTCGTCTGGATTAGAATTCATAGTGTGTGTATATATAGTGAAAATAGATGAACTTTAGCTCAAAAATTCTTTGAGACCTGTGGGCTTCAAGCACCTTCGCCCCTTGGCGTTGGCGGAGGTGGGGCTCGAGGAAGGGGCGACGGAGGAAGAGGGGTCGGAGGAAGGTGCGCGGTGATGTCTTACATGGTTGCCGGAGAAAGAGACGGCGACAAGATGTAGATTCGTCAATTATGTAAGGAACTAGAAAGATTTTCGAAGATCACCCAAAAGTTATCTCTACCATGTAAATCACACCGATGTTTGGAAACTAACTATAATATCACATAATTTTTGTCCCCACCACATAAATGATATTTTACATATACCTTTCAATCCACTTTGTCTTTGCAGTACCTCTATAATTTGATGGACATAACTGCCCTTATGTATAATTACTTTGTACGTCTAATACATTTCATGAGGCAGCTTTCGCCACGAGCCACCAGGTCTATGCATTTTAGATATGCAAACACCATAAAAGACCTCTAAAAATAAATAATGGATACTGATTGGTCTAGAAATTACACGAGGTACCTTCCGAGCACCGCAAAAGAATTGCCATTTAGTTTGTTGTTTTCTTCCACTAATCATGTTCTTTAGATTGGAATTATGGCTGGTTGACCATCAACACATCTCAACAAAAGTGCCATGAGATGGGTGTCTCATATGGTCCAACTTAGAAAATGCGAATAAATAAGAGTACACGTGTGTGTATATAGCAAGTCCATTGTGCACTCTGTACAGCATAACTATTCTATATCCCTTTTCCCCAAGGTCTAAAACCCACTTCGCAACTCAATCAAAGGCTAGTCCAAGGGTTTCCCCCTGAGTTAACCATATTTTGGGCTTTCCCTATATTCACCTAACCCGACCCTCGTCAAATAGGAACTGTACAGTAATAGTACTGTCATCGTATATTAACAACACAACTTATATGTGGTAACAACATCGAAACACAACCACGAGTGATCTACTTATTAAAGCATTTTTTTTTGTAAAAATGAGTGCAAACATTTTTTAAGAAATAATATATGAGGTGAGAGATAAAATTGTGTAAATTTTAAAATCTTAACAATCACCTTTGCCTTATACACTACTAGAAAACTCATTTTTGGCGTCGTAGGGGTTTGATTTTCACAGGCGGGCATGGCCTAGAGGGGGTGGTTTGTCTGACAAGATGGATCTTTGTAGGCGGGCCATATAAGCGTCACCTGCGAAGAACGGCAGACGTCGTGCGCCTGATAAAATCCATTTTTGCAGGCACCTCTTGTATGGGCCGCCTGAAAAGATGCCCCTATTTATATTGGTCCTACTATTTTTTATCATATTGCAGATTGAGAAAAAAATTTACTCAACATTTTGCATATTAGTTTTTACTATTTTTTTACGCAATTACTATTTATAGGGTAAAATGTACAATTTTTTATATGTTAAAGCTTTTTTTAAAAAGGAGGTTTAAAAATTTAGTACCAAATTTTTATGTGAACCTACCATTGTATGGAATTTTTTTAAAAAATTGAAAGTAATAATATTAAGGTTTCTATATTTGTACGTAAAATTAATTTTTTATTACAACTACTGTATGCATTTACAAATTAAAAAAATAAACTAAAAAAATTTTACTCAGCATTTTGCATATTAGTTTTTACTATTTTTTATGCGTAATTACCATTTGTAGGGTACAATGTATAGTTTTTTATATGTTAAAGGTTTTTTAAAAAGAAGTTTCAAAATTTAGTACCAAATTTTTATGTGAACCTACCATTGTATAAAAAATTTTTTAAAAAAATTAAAAGTAATAATATTTAGGTTTCTATATTTGTATGTAATATTAATTTTTTTCTTGCAACTACTCTATACAATTACAAATTACAAAAATAAACTAAACAAATTTCAAAATAAATACATTCACATCTGTAACAATTTTTGTAGGCGGACCGGCTGTTTGCGAAGATAGTTCTGTCGTGTAGGGGTTACATTTTCAAAGGCGGTCCGTCGGCCTGCGAAGATCATGAAAATATTTTTCGCAAGATGTATTTTGAAGGCGGACCGCCCGCGTGCGAAAACCTTTTGCCTATATAAGTGCCCACCCGCTACCCCAAATTTTCAAGTGCGAGCACAAACCCTACATTTTTGGCAGCGTGAGGCTGCCAAATTGTTTCGCTGCCGCACGCCGTCCTCTGCAACCGCCTGCCTATGCCATCGCCCTCCGACCTCCGTCGCCGCACTTCGACGTCTGGTGTCACGCCCTAAGTTTTACCGTAGCTGAAAATAAATTAAATAATGTATTAAAAATAATTTGTTTAATTAAAGTTCAGGAGAAAAACAGTGTATAAATTAATTTAATTTAATTGGAAGCTTTTCGGATGTTCAAAAATGTCCCGAAAGCGTTTTAAATTATTAACAGGATTTATATTTAAATTTTAGAGAATAAAATTTGCTCTAATAAACTTAATTAAAATCGACAAAATTGGAGGCAATTTCTTTTTTTTTCCTCCTTTCTTTTTTCTTTCTTTTTCCCTTCTTTCTTTCTCCTTTTTCCCTTTTATTTTTCTCTTTTCCTTTTTTTTTCTTCCTGGCCGAACTGCCCTATGCCCTCTCCTCCCTGTACCATCTCCCTAACTCCCCCTCAACAACCGTGAGCCAGCCCCATCTCCACCTCTCTCACTAAAAAGTATTCCTAATCTATTAGACTTATCTCTTTGAAAGTTTATCTATTCTTTTTTAATAGGAGATGAATAACTAGATTTATCTCTAGCTCTCCTCTATAAATACCCCCTACAGCATTACCTCATTTCCCCGTCTCCCTCTCCCGTGCACCTCCAGCCGCCTCCTACTCCCCTCGTTGCTCCTTGTTCACAGCAGCCCAATCCGATCTATTCCGCCGAATCTCAGGTTTGCATACATTTTACTCATGCGAATCAATCTATTTTGATCTATCGTGTAATTGCTTAGATTTTCTAATCTAACTAGCTAGCGTGAGATTGATATACAGTATGAAATTCAATTTCGTACGTGTAGATTTATTTTACGTTAAAGACGTTTAGTTTCAGTTAGCGAGTCGTTAAACCTCAATTTAACGAGTCGTTCAATCCTTTCATTGTTCCGCTAACAGTTCACGGGTTCACGTTTCGGATCTAATTCGTCGTACGAATCTCTAATTCATGCACATTTTCCATTTGTTATGCGAATATTGTGCAGTTCGCAAATTCCCCAAGCCGTGGCCCAACCCGTGCTCAAAGTCCCCATCACCTCCCTCGGCCCACTCCTCCTTTTCCCTCTCCTCCCGGCCAGTAGGCCACCGGCCCAGCCAGCCGGCCCGCTCCCTCCACTCGGCCTGCTTCCCCCTCTCGGCCGGGCAAGCTAGCTCGCCTCCCTTTCCCCTCTCTTCCTTCCCCCTTCCGCGTTGGGCCCGCCTAGCCGAGGCCCAGCCGAGGCCGCAGCCCGTTAGCGCCCCGAGGTCCAGGCCGACTCCCCTCTCCTCCCGGGACACTGACTGGTGGTCCCCACCTATCAGCCCCGTCATCTTCCTCCAGCCGCACGCCCGCGCCGTGTCACGCGCCGCGGCGGTTGTCCCGTCTCGGCCATCCTCCACCGTTCCACCGCGCCACGACATGTTCCCGGGCGATCCACGCCCGCCGTGCCCTTGCCGCTGCGCCATCGCGTCCCGGCCGGCATCTCTGCCTCGTGCTCACTGCCATGCTAGCACCGTCGCCGTGCGCCGCCCCTCCGGTCGCGCCCGCCACTCGGCCGCCAAGCTGCGTCGCTGCTTCGCCAAGGCCACCGCCTTGCGCCTCGCCGCGTTGTGTCGCGCCGCCTCGCCTCACCGCACCGTGGTCGCTCCGCCTAACCGTGGTGCGCACCGGCCGCCGCTCTTCCCGCGTCGCTAACCGCCGCGCGCAACCACCGGCCGCATCCGCGTGCCACCGCCCTAACTACCTCCCTGTCTCCTCCGCATCCGCGCGCCGCCGCGCTAGCCTCCCCCTTTAAAACCCCAGGAGCGCCGCCACTGCTCCCCCTTTGCGCCGCCGCCCTCTGCCTCTCTCCGTCGCCCCACCGATCCGCCGCCGCCTCGGTAGCGCATCTCTCTCCCATCTACTGGACGCCGCCCCCTCTCACGTCGCCACGGCACCGTCGCCCCGTCGCCGATCGATCTCGCCGCCGGTTGCCATCCGCCGCCGCCCACCTGCGTCACCGCCTCCACCTCGTCGACGCCGACTTGTTGTCACCCTTCGCGTCGCCGGTGAGCACCCCCTTCGCCTCTCCTCCTCACTTTTCCTTCGGCCGCCGCCGATCTCGGGTGCCGCCGCCGCTTGGTTGCGCTGCTGGCATCCCGTCACGGTGTCACCGTCGCCTATCCGACCCGGCTGGCGTTTCCGGACGTCGCTGCCGTGCGCGTCGCTCGTCGGCCGTGCCGTCCCACCGGTCTCCGTCGTGCCGGTGCGTTGCCGCTCGCCGGTCGTCGCCGGCGCCAGTCGCGTGTCGCCGTGGTGCGCCGCCGTCCCTCACACCGTCGCCGTCGCCACGGCTTCCCCCTCCCTCCATCCTCCTCTGTCTCCCCTCGCCGCGCCGTTGCTTAGCCATCGCGCACGCATGCGCGCCCAGCCGCCGCCGCTCGACCTCGCTATCTCCGCCAACCGCGCGCACGCCCGCCCTCACCTAGTGTCGCCGTCCCGCGCGGCGTTGCGTCGCCGCTCGCTACTTGGCGCCGTCGGCCGTCGCCGCTGGTTGGCCTGTCGTCGTCATGCCCGCCGCCAACAACCTCTCGGCCTCCTCCGCGCCCGCGCCGGACGTTAAAACCACCTCCCGCACGCGCTGGCCGCCACCATAAATCTCCCTATCCGCGCCGCCGCCTTCCTTCTTTCGGCCGTCGCCGCTGCCTCGCATCTCCTCCGCCGAGCACCGAACTCCACCATATCGCGCCATCCTCTCCGCCGTCCCGCTCGTCGTCGGTCTTCGGCGTTACCACGCCCTCTTCTTCCCAGCGTCGCCCGGCTCTCGCCGCCGCCGCTTGAGCGCCGACGCCGCCTCCTCAGGACGTCGCTGATGGCCTCCGCGGAGTGTCGCCCTCATCATCCTTGTGCCGTCACCCCCATCGTCGTCCGTGCGGTGAGCTCCCGTTCTCCTCCCTTCCTCGACACCGCCGCCTCTCGCCTTCCTCGCCTCGCGCGGCCGTAGGCCGGTGCTCGTCAATGCCGCCCGTTCGCCGCCACGGTCGACGCCTCCTCTCCCTGTCGGCTCCCTTTCCTATTCTCGCCGTCGCTTTCCTAGCCGCGCGCTGCCGTTGCGCCGTGCCCGCTCGGGACATCACGTTGCGTCGTCACCGCCGCCGTCGGGCACGTCCCCATGCCACCACCTCTCTCCCGCGGCTGTCGCTGCCACCCGATCCGCTGCTCGGTGTTGCTCCGAGCCGCGCAACCCCATCGCCACCTCCGCCTCCTCCACGCCGACTCGCCGCTGCCGTTCTTGTCGTCGGTGAGCCGCCACCATCCATTTTCCCCTCTTTCTTCCCCTCCGGGCGCCACTGCCAAGCCAAAGCCACCACCACGCGCGTGCGCGCTCTTGTCGTCGTCGCTGTCCCTTCGCCCGTCACCACCTTCTCCTCGTCGCCGCGGAGGTGATGCCACCATCGCTGGCGCACGCCGGTGCCCGCCGCGCCATGCTGCCATCTCCCCAGGCTGAAGCCGCCTCGGGCCCGCTCCTCGCCGCCCATCTCTCGCCGCCGCTCCTGTCGCCGGTCCTCGCCGTCGCCATCCTCTTCGCCGGCACCGCTCGTCCTCGCCGCTCGCCACCAGTCACCACCGACGTCCGCCGCCCGGCCGCCCTCTCCCTCTTCTGCTCCAGTCGAAGCCGAGCGCGCCGTCCCTTCTCCCTCTATTTTCTCCCTCTGCCATCGTGGGCCCGCACGTCAACGGCCCATTTTCACTAACTCTCACTGCCTTGTGGACCCCACTGGTCAGCACACCCCCTCTCTCTCCTGTGCTGATGTCATCCCTCCAATTAATTGCGCAATAGATGCGTCAAGGTTTTCTGTTTAGCTTAAGAACACAGTTAATCTTCTAAAATTCATAGCTAATTTATCTGGTCTCCGTTTAGGTCCATTCAAGTTTTAGTAAATCCAGAAAAATACCAAGAATCCATTAAAAATAGTTTCTTGCTCTGTTTCAGTAGTTTTATAGACTGTTTTGCTTGTTTTGTTTTGTTTGTCGTAGGTTTTAACCCCGTTGAAGCGCCGGTCGTTCTTCGAGATCGCTGCCGAAGTACCCCATGGACCAGGGCAAGGCAAGTGGCACCCTTCTTTAATCATATTGAACCTATGTTTATAAAATTCCCCACTTTACATTCAAATATGCATTTTTTATGTAAATCTATTTATTTTATTTATCTATTGGTCAATTACCTTTATATCCGTTGTTTCCCACTTATTACTATTGTTATCCCACAGTTGACTTGACTAGAAATAGGCTTAGGCAATGCTTAGCCATGCTTAGTTCAACTAGCTCACCTTTTATCATTTAATTAACAGTTAGACTTAATAGACCTTTAATGGTTGTGATCATAGTTAATTTCCCGATGTGGATTAAATACAATTAAAATATTGCTTATGGTGGGCTGTGGGTGCATGGTTTTGAGAGTCGTGTCCTTGGCAATTAAGGACCGGTTCTCGAGAAACCTTGAAAGTCTTACACATACTAACCACAAGCCAGAATGGGCAACGATGAGACTAATCTAGCTTGTTCCTATTCGACGTACTAAGGAAAAGGTGAGCATGATAAAGTATGGACGGGCAATCGTGGTGTAACGAAGGCCTCTGCTGCTTCCGGATGCACCAAGGCACAAGAGGGCACAGGAGGGGGTGAAACCTGAAGTGCGGTGCGATTGTCTAGGGAACGTTATGTGAAAGGTCGTATCATGGTTTCCGTACTGAGGTATCGTGGTGATACGTTGGGGCATGGTAACATGCTTGGGAGCCATGTCTTGTAGGTAATGTTGTACACCTCTGCAGAGTAAAACTATTCGAATAGCCGTGCCCGCGGTTATTGGGCGAACTGACAGATTCACTGGGATTAGTTGAACCCCTTTAATAACATGATTAACTTTGCAATTGGTTTGCCCTGCATAACGTGGTGTAACGTTGGCAACGGTTCGGGTCTGTCGCAACGTGGTTTAACGTTGGACAGAGGTTGACGCTGTCGCTACGTGGTGTAACGTTCGACAGCGGTCTGGTCATGTTGCAACGTGGTCTAACGTTAAACAATGGAGGATTATTTTAAATGTTTTCTTTACTTTTTATTTTAGTCTATTTTATCTACTGTTTTGCTAAATTACTGCTGCTTTTGTGCAAAGTTAACCTTAGCCTATCCTTCTACTCAATTGCATTCATTATTCCCCTCTCTTAGGTGTTGCTTGTTGAGTACGGTGGTTTGTAGTCAGCCTTGCTTAATTTTTTCTCACCAGAGAAAGTGTCAGAGCAAGTACCAGGGTTCCAGTCAGTAGGTTGTTCCTAAGGTTAAAGTGAGGTTCAGTTCGTCGTCAAGAATGCCAGTGGTGTGAAGCCGTCATCGCCAGCTAAAGTTGAAGATCAGATGGTTCAGTTTCTTTCTTTTTCCGCTGAATTTTGATAGATAATTGTTTTTAGTTGTTTAATACATGCTATTGTATGCTATTGTTTAGAAGTTTAGAAATTTGGTGTAAATTTTTGGGCGTGTCATCTGGCCACCGCTGCCGGCCCATCCACTGCGCCGCCGGTCTCCACCGCCGCCATCGCACCCCCATCCGCCGGCCTCCACCACCGCCTCTTCCACCGCCGCCTCTGCTGGCTGCTCGCACGGGCGCGAGCTCCGACGCCGCCCCATCCGCCGGTCTCCACTGCCACCCTCGTAGCCCCAGCCGCCGGCCTCCACCGGTCGCCTCTGCTGGCCACCGTCGACCGCCGCTTCTGCCGGCGTCCATCGACCGCCGCCCGCCGGCCCATCGCGCGGATCGCTGCAGGCCACCCCGGCCCACGTGCGCCACCTGGTCGGCGGGCAGGCCCGGAGGCATGGTGCCCCGGCGGGCGGGCGCGACGCGTCTGGTCTACGCGCAGGAGATCGGCGCCTGCGTGCGCGCACGGCGATGGAGAGCCGCGTGCGAGGCGTTTGTGGCGATGCGCGTCGCGGAGGCCGCGCCCAACAGGTTCGCCTCCCGCAGGTGCTCCGCGCCTGCGCGGGTCCCGGGGAGGCGCACCTCGCCGCTGCGGCGCACGCGCTCGCCGCCAAGGGTGGGCCTGTTTTCGCGGCTGACGCTGTCGTTGGTAACGCGCTCGTCGCCATGTACGCGGTGCTAGGGGACGTCTCGGCCGCGCGCTCGGCGTTCGCGTCCCTCCCCGATCGAGACGTGGTGGCGTGGACCACTCTCATCGGCGCCTACAGCAACGCCGGGGAGCTGGGAGAGGCCTTCGAGCTGTTCGAATCGATGCAAGAGGGCGGCGTGCGGCCGGATGTGATTTCGTGGAACACGCTGGTGTCGGGGTTTGCAAGAAATGGTGACCTCCGAGCTGCGCAGCACCTGTTTGACGAAATGAGGCCTAGAGGTGTCAATTCTTGGAACTGCATCATCTCAGGTTGTGTGCAGCATGCACGGTACGACGAGGCTTTGAGCATTTTTCTGTGAGCGAGAGACCTGAGAGCAGGTACAGCAGCAGCAGACTATAAGTCAAGTCAGTTATAAGCATATTTTAAAAAAATAAGAGAAGAGAAGGGAGGTGAGCTACTAATTTATAACCAGTTGTACACAGGCTCTAATACAAAATGTGTGTATGACATGTGGGACTATATATTAATGTTTTATAGCTAACTATTATATAAATTGGCTATTAGATTAACTATAGATGAATTGGAGGTAGTAGTTGGAACTTGCTCTGATGCGGTGACTGTGGCTAGTATCACTGGGCATTGGAAAGCAGCTGCATTCTTATGTTATACGATGTGGAATCAAATTGAATGTTTACATTGGCTCTTCATTGATAGGAATGTACTCTGAATGTGGAGAGTTTGGTTATGCGAGAAGTGTGTTTGCAGCCATTGAGGAGAAGATTGAATGTTTACATTGGCTCTTCATTGATAGGAATGTACTCTGAATGTGGAGAGTTTGGTTATGCGAGAAGTGTGTTTGCAGCCATTGAGGAGAAGAATGCCATTGTGTGGAATGAATTGATTCGGTCCTATATCAATGAGGGGAGGATGGATGAGGCGTAGAGATGCAGGAGAATGGATTGCGGCCTGATACTGTCACATATAATAGCTTCATTGCTGCATAGGCTAGTGCAGGTCACAAGCATATACACTGCTGTCAAAATATTGTAATATATATATATATTTTGGCAACACTTTTCAGCTATGCTTTATATATAAATTTCTCTATTCCAAATGCTTGATAATATTCCAATATATGTACATAAAAATCTACCTGTAAGAATTTCTATTAACGAGCAAATTATTATTACATTTATGGGTAAATTATTATTATATTTCAAAAGTTTCTACCTATCTTCGCAGGCGGATTTTCTATTTTTTGCATGCGGCGGTTTCATATTTTCGCAAGTGGAGAGGACTAGCCAATGCTCTCCTGCGAAAAGTATCTTCGCAGGCAGGCGGCCTCCCCGCCTATGAAGATTGGATATCTTCGCACAGACGGACGGCCTCCTCGCCTGCGAAGACTTTTTTGGACCGCTTGCGATAATAATTTTTCTAACAGTGATACTCCCTTCGTCCCAATATAAAGGGATTCCTAGCTTCCCAATGCACATTTAGTACTAACAAGAATAGACCAAAATGCCATTAGTTGGTACAACCGATCATTAGCTGGAGTCTGCAGGAAGAAGAAAGAAACGAGAGAAAGAGGAAAGAGGAAACAAGTGAGAGAGAGGAGGAGGGAGCTGATAAGGCTTTCCCAGCCAACCACACCTTGCCGTGTAGTAATCCTACTTCTACTCTGTACTAGTACTACTGCTACTCTGTACCATCGATCAATCTCCCAGAAATCGTTTTTTTGGGACACAATCTCTCCCCTAGAAATCGTTTTTTTGGACGGTGGGAGTAGAAACTATACAGTAACAACCCAACTTTTATGTAGTACCAAGATCAAAATATAGCCATGAAAGATTTACTTTTTTAAAGCACTTTTTTTAACAATGGGGCACAAACGTTTTTAAAAAAACTAATATATAAGACGAGAGATAAAGTTGTTTAAAGTTTAAAATCTTAAGAATATCGATAGAAATTGTATAAGTATATACTTGTTATGCAAAGTGTTACGTAGTAACGTTGCAACTTCTATACATAACAACAGTCACACGTTTTCACAATCTAAACTACCATGCAAATCGAAAGCATATAGGTTGCTTATATGTAATAACACATTATACTAACATTATTATGAATTATAGTAACACACCATGCTACTACAAAAATATGTGCATTGTTACTGTACAATTACAATAACATTGTGATACAAATACAATAACATGGAAATTATGTCGATGAGTATGGCTCGTTGCTAATAGTCTATTTTTCTTGCACCATATATTACTGCAAGACATATAAGTTATTATAGTTTTGCATAACATCGCAATGAAAATGAACTAACACGCCGTGTGGCGGTAATACTAATACATGTGGAGAACTAAAAGATTGTCTTCTCAATCTATACAGAGCAATATCTCTCGTGTCCTATATTATTCGAAAAAATCGTTTTGACCACAATGTTCACAAAAAGTTATTTAAAAAATTTGATCATTCAGTACTATATTCTAATATTGCTACTAGAAATTAGCCATGATGTAACTACATTTTAGCTTTCATATTACCGCACTAGTTCGGACTAACCAAAGTGGCAAAAGGTGGGTTGAGTGGGAAAGTCCACGGGCAGGTTTGACCAACGGCTGAGCAATTTGACCAAGCTGTAAAATAGCGCCCAAGAGGGGTTTTAGACTCTTGAAAAGGTGGGAGGTGAGTTTAGGCCTAAGAGGGGAGGTGGTATACAACAGTTATTTCGTAGGGGTGCACTATGCAAAACCTTATGATTTTTCTCCACAACTTGTAAGTGCAGATCGGTCACTTGATAGCTATAATCTGAAGCACATATCTGGTATTCAGTGCTGCTGGATACATAATTATTGCTAATAAGCCACTTGATAACTAGCTATAATCTGAAGCACAGCATCTAATCAACCACGCGTTTGGAGTGCAGCTGGCCCTGTGAGTCCTCGGTCCAACCTCTTCTTGTAGGTGCAGTTTGGTATGCATTTCTCAATTGTTGGATAGCACCGCTGGTCAAGTGAACAGCAATAGAACCCACTTGGAGTCTGAACGCAACCATCACGTTTAATATCTGCAAAGCTAGTACCGTTTTTTACTCCCATCTTTCTTCCAATCCCGTCTGTGGTTTGACCTACAGATGTAAGGAGTCAAATGTTTGTCTTGCAAGAGTAGATAAAACTCTCCTGTGCATTTTACTTATAGTATTATACTACCAGTAGAAAAAGGGTATTTTATACTTTGTTAATTACTTAATTAGCAGTATTTTGTAATTTTGTTTTTTTTCAATAAAGATCACAATAAAAAGGACAATATTACCGCTTCAAATTTCTATTAGCCCTAATATTATTGGTAGTATAATTTAATCACGGTCGTCCGATAAAAATAGATCAACGGTATGGATTAAATTATACTACCAGTAAAATGCACCGGAATAAGCCCCAACAATCAAACGAGATACCAACCACAGAAAACGAATATAATTTTCTGCTTACCTCTTATTTGTGAAGGAAAAGGAGACCACACCAGAAGAAGACAGTAAAACAGCAAGAGCCCTTGGTGGGTGTGATTTATACATTTCTCCATTGTTAAAGAAGAGTTGCTGAATGTATTTTATCAGTCTTGTTGTGACTAATGAGTTGGATATTGATGACTGTGACCTTCAGGAGCCGTAGTTCATATATATAGAACAAGCAGAGATGTCATATATGGAAGAATTTAATGCTTATTTATGTTCATATCTTGAGGATTTTACCCAAAGAATCTTGTAGATTATGTTAGACGGTTATGTATTGTGTACTATTTATTTATATATTCCTTTGTACTGATCTTGGGTGGACCAGCATAATCTCTCCAAATTTTGTTTCTGTGGAGGACCTTACATGTACTGATGTACCTGTCTAATCAGATCAATCCAAGCGTGAGACTCTATCTCGATGCCATGCTCGGTTCAGTGCCACACCACCATGACACCGACTGCTCTCCACTGTGCCTAGGGACAAAAACAATCGGAAATGGTCGAAAAACTCTCTTTCATTTCCATTTCTACATTTCCTATTTGAAAATAAATATATCGGTATTGGTAGACAGAAATATATATCGAATACAATAGTATATAGCGTTACGCATTCGCCATAACGATAAGTGTCTACTGACTGTCTGACAGTGCCACTTTATACTCGTATCGTATATATCAATTAATATCATACTAAGTTTTTAACGTCATAATTTGAAAAATTACAGTTGGAAACAAAAACGAGAGTAATGACCGAATCGGATAGGAATAGGGCAATCGGACAGGAAGCAATTGGGATGCCACTCGGATTCAGCCGATGGAGTCTGGATTGGATAAGAAATAGAGTCCGATTGGCCTAGGATGTTACAGGTAGATTCAGAAATAATCACAGTCCTTGTAATTCTATCTACTAATTAGAGTTAGTTAGGATTTTTATTTTATCTCTAAGAGAGTTAAAGTCCGATCGAAACTTGTGTGTGTTAGAGATAGAGTCTACATAGGAGTTTGTTATTTCTTTTATCTATTAGGAGTCGTATGTTGTGTCCAACACAGACTAGCATCCATCCGAGGGTATAAATATGTATGCCCGGGGTCATTGTAAATCATCTACCTATTAATTAGATCAACTACTTTCGGCGCATCACCACCCTCCAAATCGAGGTTACAACTCCGGCGGAACTTGGCACTTGACACGGGGTTTCATTGTATCGATCTCCGGCGGAGGGATAAGTCCTACGTTCCGCCGGCCAAGGTAATCGTATCGGCTAGATTAGAACTGTCTCGGTTAGGTCTGATCTTCTAATTTGGTTGTGTGATTGCTAGTTATCGTATCAGTTTTAGCTTAAGTTACATCTGTATCTTGGGTTGATCTGGTCGACCATTTTGGGTGATGTACACTGGTTTGAAATTTGCTATTTGACATATTCAATCTAATACGGTTCGGTCCGATCTAGTAGATTACGTTTATCAGAAAGTTTATATCAGGTCAATGTATTTTGCTCATTGTTTTATCGGATTACCAGCTGATAAATTATCAGTCATCGGCTCATTGGCTTGATAGCAATCTTGATCTGTTTAGTATCTATCCTGACATTGCTAGGTATAATCTTGAACTATCTCGGTTCGGTCCGATCTTCTATGATTATTCTTAGCAATCTAGGCTAGATATTTTATGGATCTTGGTCATTTGTCAGTCATTTATAGCCGATGATCTTTGCCGATCTACATGCTTATCATATTTACCTTAATATTGTAGCCGATTGTCTTACTGCATTATTTTTATACCAATCGACTAGATTTATTTGGATCGATGTTTATTTATATTGCATCGGCTTAAAAGGATTACATGCAAGTTGGTTTATGCCGATCGCAGCAAACTATTCATTGTTTGTTTAATTATTCCAAGTAATTCATCTGTTTATTTATTAGCCTTATCGATCTTCATATTTACTATAATTATATCGTGCTCGACTGCATACTGTCTTGGTTAAGTTTAATCTATGTATTTTTGGTTCGATCTGGTTATAGGGGCTCGTCCGATCGACTAAAGATAATAAGTAACTTGGCGGATTACGTTGGTCTAATATTTAATTCAAGTTTCTAGCCGATCCAAACTTTTTACAGCCAATCATTTATACTATCGACTAAACACTGCTACATCGCCGTCCGATCGGCTGGACCTTTCGTTACCTATTGGCTCGATAGCCGATCGGCTTGTTTTACTGTCAGGATCAAACTGATCGGCACAACCACGCAATCTAAGAATTTATATTCTGCACTGAAGCATTCTGAGAAGCGACTCTCAGACCTTCGGTGTGACACGTTGGATCATTTTCGACGTCAACATAAGTATATAGTATGAAAGAGAAATAATTGTTTTGAGTCAGTGAGTTAGATGTGCTGATGAGATGTGCGGTTGTGCCTATACGACTTGGACATGCTAGGGTTATCGTGGGCTTTCAAAAATTTCTGGCCCAAAAGGGAATTCTGATAAAATGGTTAGAAAAAATATATTACCGTTTCTGGATAACTTTATTGTTTCTATTTCTATTTGTATGAATTCTCGTTATTGGTTAAAATGGTAGAGAAAAAAACATAAATGACAGCCGGTACTGTCGGGTTTTTCTTACAATTTTCAACGCTAGCCGTGCCGGCTGTTTCCTTCTTCCTTCCTGACATCGCATCAGCAGCCAATACTTCGGGCGCTGATGCTGTGGTGAGTTGTGGCTGCTGTGAAGGCCTCCTGATTTCCATATTGACACAGCGACCTCCCACACTGACGACATCAGCGTGGCTCATGTTGGCAGTCGCTAAACCTAGTTTAACTGTCACCATTGTTATAAATGAAGGGAACATAACATGCTATCTTGCCGTGTTTATTTTAAACTTACGTGTTTCCATAATTTTCTTATGTTTATAATGTAAAATTTAAAATTTAAAACTTATATTGGGGATAACTTTGGAGTTCATTTGTCATAATTTATTTTTCAGTATTTATTTTTAGTATCATATATATAATATATATATATAAATTATTTTTTAATCACTAATAAACCATTTTACTTCTGCTTATAAAAAAAAAGCTTAGGCTTAACTTTGCCACGTTGGTTCATCATAAATGTTGTCGTTTCGAGATGAATCGCGATGTTTCCTTTAACCATCAGAACCACTCAACCACCAATAAGATGAGATCAAATATGAGCATCCCTCCGTTCTAAAAGTTAATTTTATACTATAATATAAATACTTTACATAGATTTCCGTGATTTATTTATTCTAGTGATCGATTCTACGACCAACAGGGCGTAGTAGTTTAGTGCAACACATCAAATCCTTCATTAGAACAATGGAGAGAAAATTATAGTTGATGGATTTGGAGTCCTGGCAAATGAGATAAAACTCTCGGAATAATGGGCTATCCTGTTAATTATTGCTACAGAGAACTTCTTCGTAGGCGGTCAAAACTCATTTTTATAAGCGGGCTAGTCGGCCTATGTAGGTCCTTCTATCCGGAATACTGAGGCGGTGTTTACTTCCTAAAAACTTTTTTTAAAAACATCACATCAAATTTTTAAATATCTAAATAAAGTATTAAATATATATAAACATTAAAACTAATTACATGGTTATAGAGGAAATAGTGAGATGAATCTTTTTGAGCCTAATTAGGATGTGATTAGTCATAACTGCTACAGCAACCAAGATGTGCTAATGACAGATTAATTAGAGTCAAAAGATTCGTCTCGCGGTTTTCAGACGGAATCTAAATTTTGTTTTATAATTAGACTACGTTTAATACTTCAAATATGTGTTTAAAGTTTTGATGTGATGTTTTTTAAATTCTTTTGTAAACTAAACCAGGCCTGAGTGCCTTACACGCACTCATAGACCCATATATTGGCCGTTATATTTTTTTAATTAACGTATGCACATGTGTTGTTTATGAGATTAAAACCCAAGACCATATATTCACCCACACTCATACTTATCACTGCACTACCAAGCACTTCTTGCTTACGAATAAGATGTTTTTATTTTGGGTTCACATCTCCTAAACTTGTAAAATTTATAATTGTTGTTGAATAAAAACATAATCAATTAGAAATTTATAGATCTAGTCGATCTACATAACTTTCAGATATTTCATATTTTCATTTGAGGTTGTTTGAAACATATAGATTTTGTAAAAAAAAATGAGATATTAGAGTGAATATTTGGGCCTGTAAAAATATGAAATCAAAAAATTGTCAATTATAAAGTTCTAGATTTCGTCAAGGCCAAATATTTTCATACAAAGTTCATCTTTATCGGGCTCCAAATGAGAAAGTTAGTTTGCAAATATGTATTACTTTGAAATTTACATTATTGCATATGGGACTCTTGGCGACCTGCCAGCAATAATGTCGTTATTTTCACTGGCAGTCCTGTTATTGGCCTCCCTCCAATAAGAAGTTTTCGCACGGAGGCTATTATATTTTGGAAGAGGCGTAGAGCTATGCTAGTGTGGCTAGCTTGTGTCTTCAACGGCTGGTGTGTCACACACTGAATCTGGATGGACAGGGGACGAGGGGTGTTTATAGTCTAGAGGTAACGACGCTTCCAAGCACTAAAATTCTTCCACGGAGTCGATCGGTTTCGCTGCTCTGGACTCTCCTGCGATCGGTGTCGGTTGATACGCGGTGGCAAATAAGAGAAGTGCTGCCCCGTGCAGATGCATGGCCTAACCCAGTTCGCCACCACCTGTCAACCGACCGTAGGGATACGGCCGGGTAGGCTATAATGATGTTCTTTAGATTGAAATTATGGTTGGTTGATCATCAACACATCTCAACACAAGTCCCATGGCTGGCAGGGCGTCTGATATGTTTTACACCATATTAACAGCGCTCGTTCGGTTTCCAGGAATTTGAACCCAAATAGAAAATGTGAATAACTAAGAATATGTACATACATACATATATATGCATATGTGAATTTTTTCGAGTGGTTTGAGTATGCCAAACCTTCTGATTTTCTCTACAACTTTTAAGGAATATAAAATTTTCTTTGGTTTTCTGGTAATTTATTCTTAGAAACCGAACAATACATATGACAATTGGGGCCAACTCCGGTGTATTCTACTGGTAATAGAATATTTTTATCCAACGGTTATAATTAAATTATACTACCAATAATATTATATGTAATAGAAATTTAAAGAGGTAATATTATCCTTTTTATTATGATCTTTATTGCCAAATAACAAATTACAAAATACTACTAATTAATTAATTAACAAAGTATAAAAATACCCTTTTAAATCAACGGATGAGATTAGTTCTGCTGGTGGTAATATAATACTACCAGTAAAATGCACCGGAGAGACCCATAACAATTAATCACTGGAAATCCAAATAATTTGTTTTTCATCCAAACCAAACAAGGCTCTAGAAAAGTGCAAATCGGTTGGAATACACATATCTGCTATTCAGTGCTGCTGGATACATAATTATTACTAATCTGTCCTTGATAACTATAATCTGAATCACAGTATCTAATCAACCACGCATTTGGAGTGCAGTTAGCCCTGTGAGTCCTCTGTCCAACCTTTTCTTGTAGTGGCATTTTGGTATGCATTTTTCAATTGTTATATAGCACAGCTGGTCAAGTGAGCAGCAATAGAACCCGCCTCGAGTCTCAACGCAACCATCACGTCTAATATATGTAAAGCTAATACCGTTTTTAACTCCCATCTTTCTTCCAATCTCGTCTGTGGTTTGACCTACAGATGTAATTAAGGAGTCATATGTTTATCTTGCCAGAGTAAATAAAACAACGAAGAGCAATTCTATAGTCCAATAAAAAGTAACAAAAAATATCTCGAGTTACGTTACCTCACGGTACCAAATCGTTTCTGATCGTTCGATCCAACGGCGCACATCCTACTTAGCTAGATCCAATAATGAAAAATGATTTGGTATCTCGAGGTACCGGTAACTCGAGATATTTTTGTTGGACCGGAGTAAATCTTAACAACCAAACGACATACAAACCACAAAAAAAATGAATAGGAGTACAATTTTCCGCTTACCTCTTATTTGTGCAGGAATAGGAGAGCATACCAGAAGAACAAAGTAAAACAGCAAGAGCCCTTGGTGGGTGTGATTCACGCATCTCCCCATTGTTAAGGAGTTGCTGGATGTATTTTAGCAGTCTTGTTGTGACTAATGAGTTGGATATTGATGCCTGTGAACTTCAGGCAGCCGTCGTTGATATATATAGAACAAGCACAGATGTCATATATGGAAGAATTTAATGCTTATTTATGTTCATATCTTGAGGATTTTACTCAAAGAATCTGGTAGATTTTGTTAGATAGCCAGCTGGTTATAAATTTTGTACTATATATATCTTGGGTATAACCAACGTAATCTCTCCGGATCATGTTGCTATGGGGACCTTGCATGTACCCTTCTCATGAGATTAATCCAACTAGCAATATATCTGTTAGATATATGATCTAAATTAAAATATGCAGTTTATTTTATTATGTTATAAGTTTCGTAGTAAGACTCTTAGTTTTTTCCGTTACAATTAGAATATGTCCTACAAAGGATGTATGTAATGACCTATTATATTTCTATTTTACTTACAGTAGTTAAAGCGTCCATGGTTTTTCCTTAAGGTTTTTCTACATAACAAATTCGTATATCCGATGTACATCTATTTTTCTAATAAGTGGTAAAAGAGCATTCCAGATTCTTCGACAATTTGGCCACCCTCATGTTTGTCCATTTGGAGATTGGATTCGGCTCAGGTGCTGTCACACAAAAGTGACTGCAACTTTGGCTGTATCGAGTCATCCAACCCTTGAGCTAGTAAATAATGAACTCTTCAGATTCATTGCTGGTTTCTTTTTTACTTTTTACCTACCCTTGACTCCAGCAGCTGTATTTCGGATGGAAAAAGGCAGAAAGAGAGAGTCAAGCTTAGCGCCATTTTTACCATAGAAAGGGTATTTCGTCCCTAGTGCTGCATATCATGCATCTCTTTCTCCGTTGCCTTCAGCCATGAGTAATGCAGAGAAGCAAAACCAGGAGAGATACAGTTTGCTCTGATTTTTGTCTTCTGGTTTTGATCCCCTGATTTTTCATTTCCTATAATAATCATCATAATTAGGACATTTTTTTAATAATTAGGACATTATATTCTTCTTGTTCCTAGGGCTCTATTGATGTTGAAGATGACATATTATCTCACAATTCATTCAACAAACTTCCATGATATGCAGTCTTGCCAAAACTACAATGTAAGTAAAAGCTCATACATATACTGTAGTAGTTCATCCCTAGTGCATCTAAAATAACTCACTAGTGATCTTCCTTGCAGGTGTTCAGTAGAACCTAGAAGCCATTGTATTGATTTTGGAAGATCATGCTGTAGGATCGCAAAGGGTCTTTCTCATCTTAAAAGCTAGCCATTAAGACGAGAGGCTCCCTCACTTATATCTTAGGTACTTTGCCTCTCCACAGTCAATATGGGACTATTCAACAATCTCCCCGTTCACACATTGCTGTCCCTCAGCCATTCACCGCCCCTTCACCGTATCCGGGCTACCACCAGCCCACGGTCTATCAGGTATACAAGGCCTCGCATCCCCGCAGACACTCTACGGTCCATCAGGCCTTCACACACTGCGTCCATCGGTCTAGAGATGTTAAACTAGTCAGACTTTGATACCAATCGTAGGATCGCAATAGAGTAAAACAACTACAAGAGGGAGGTGAATGGTAGGTAGATCAAAAAACCAAATTTTTTCGCGGAAACAAAATATTACCTTCACAAAAGTCTTACCGAAGCCTCCGGTCACACTGCGAATGTACCACCGATCAGACCACCGTTATGTGGCCGGTTAGACCGCTCGCATAACCTCGGTCAGACCGACATTGTGTGGCTGGTCAGACCGCCACCCTACCTGCGGTCTGACCTCCTCCGGTCAAAAATCACAAAAACATTTAACTCGCAAATCATCAATTTGTGAATCACTCCTTGATCTTACACATGCTAATCAACTTTTGGACCGTGAAAATTTTTGGATTTAGGTTACTTTGGCAGGAACTTAGCTAGTTGATATTGGAATTTTTTTCTCATTGGATGAATTACACCCAACTTCTGAGAGAAAAGTTGAACACCCTAGCTCATTCTGTCAGTTCTATGTGTAAAATATTATAAAGTGAAGTGTATTTTTATTTTGGTTTTAACTATATTTGGTATCTCTTAGAATTTTTAAAAAGAAGATCAAAAAGAGAAAAAGAAACAGGTAATTGTAGTAATCTTTGAACTGAAGCAGTTCAGTTTATGATCAGTCAAATACCTAAAGGGTAAATGACATGGTTGAATCTGGAGCATCCATTATTTGTTTAATGGTTGGATGACTGGGTACATCCAAAGTTGCAGTCACTAGTGTGACAGCACAATGCTTGGAGATTCGATACACAAGTTTAAGTGGTGTTTGGGACCTCTCGTTTCATCGAATGTTTGGACGTTTATTATAAATAGTAAACGTAGACTATTAATAAAATCCATCTATAATTTTAAACTAATTCACGAGACGAATCTATTAAGCCTAATTAATCCATAATTAGTCTATGTGATGTTACGGTAAATATGCTTTAATTATGGATTAATTGGTAAATATGCTTTAATTATGGATTAATTAGGCTTAAAAAATTTGTCTTACAGATTACCACTTATTTATAAAATTAGTTTTTTTATTAGTCTATGTTTTATACTTTAAATTAGTGTCTAAATATTAAATATTAATGTGACATGGGGGTGAAAGTTTATCCCGATCTCTTAGTCCCCGACGTGCACGATCGCATGATCACGACAGTAGCAGGCGCGTGTCGTCACGTCGTTCCATCTATCGCTTACGTCAGAACAATCTGTTTACCGAGATTGATTGTGCAGCGTCTACCGGGGGAATGGCATAAAATGCGTTGTCCATGTCCGGTTGATATATATGAGCATGTGAGCACCGTTCGGAAAACCCAACGAAAACAACAAGAACACACAAGAACAACACGGCAACAATGGAAGAAGGGGTAGATTACTATTACGAACTTGTCACGTCCTGAGTTTTATCCTAGATAAAACTCAATAAAATAATATATTAAAAATAATTTGTTAATTAAAGTTCATGAGAAAACCCAGTGTAAATTAATTTAATTTAATTCGAAGCTTTTTGGGATATTCTAAAATGTCCCGAAAGCATTTTAAATTATTAACAGGATTTATATTTGAATTGCTGTCAATAAAATTTGCTCAAATAAACTTAATAAAAATCGGCAAAATTAGAGGCAATTTCTTTTTTTCCCTCATTCCTTTTTCATTTCTTTTTCCCTTCTTTCTTTTTCCGTTTTCTTTTTCTCTTTTCCTTTCATTTCCTCCCTGGCCGAACCCCTCCTCTCCCCCTTTGCCCGTGTACGATCTCCTCCCCACGTAAGTCAGCCCAATTGCCTCCCCCTACCAGCCGTGAGCCACCCCTTCTCCACCTCTCTCATGTCAAACTAATTCCAATAAATTAGGACTCTAATTTTTATCGCTTTGAAACCTTATATTTTTCTTTTTAATAGGGGATGGATAACTAGATTTATCTCTAGCTCTCCCCTATAAATATACCTCCTACACCCTTGCCTCTTTTCCCCGTCTCCCTTTCCCCATCGCTCAGCCTCTGCTCTCTCTCTCGGCCGCCGACAGGTGGGGCCTGCTTGTCGGGGTCATCCCCAACCTCTAGCTAGCGCCCGTGCATTGCTGCGTGCCCGCGTTCGCGCTCGCCGTTCCTCGCCCTCGCGCCACTTCGTCGTCGCGCCGCCGCCCTATGCTTGCACCCGCGTCGCTGAAGCTGTCGTCGCACCGCTGCGTCGCTCGCCCGCGTGTGTCACAGCACGCCGCGTGCTGCCGCGTCACCCCGAGCTGCGCCACCAGCCACCGCCTCGCCTTGTGCCGTGCCGTTGAGCCGCGCCCTCCACTCGTGCGCACCGCCGCATCGCCGCGCCTCGGTGCCGAGCTGCCTCACCGCCTCGCCGGCGCGATACCGCCTTTGCTCGTGCCCGCGCTCCACGCGTCGTCGCCGTGACGCTAGCGCCGTCGTGTTGCACTACCTCGCGCTGCTTCGCCGCGTCGCTGCTGTCGCGCGCCTCCCTCGCCATCGCATCCCGGCCACACCACCTCCTCCCGCGCGTGACCGCCGCTCCATTTTCCCCGAGCGCCGCCCAATCCGAGCGCATGCCCACGCCGGCCCAACAGCCATGCCACTTTTCCCGGCACCGCCGCCAACAACCGCACTGCAACCGCCGTCGTGGATTCTCCGCCCATGTCGGCCCCGCGCTCGCTAACCGCCGGCCACATTCCACGCCGCCGCTAACAACCTCCCCGCCTCCTCCGCGTCCACGCCGGCTGTCACAACCACCTCCCCACCCTAGCTAGCATCGCCCCCCCTATAAATCACCCTCGGTCGTTGCTGCCGTGCCGCGCGACGCCAAGCCGTCGTCGCGCCGACGCCGTCACCACGGTTTCCCCTCCCTCCATCCTCCTCTGCCTCACCGCACACGTGCCACGCGTCCAAGCCATCGTCGCGTGCCGCTCCTCCCTCCTCTCCCCGACCATGCTCGACGCCGCCTCAGTCTCCCCTCTCCTCTTTCTCCCCAGCCCTCGCCATCGCGTCGCACACCGTCGTCGCGCTGCACGGGGCCGTCGCTCGCCGACTCCCAGCTAGACGTCACAGCCATCCACCACCCTCCGCTGTCACCGTCGCCCTCACGACGGCTGTCACCGTCGCCCTCGCGACGCCGAAGCCGGCTGCCGCCCACCACCGCCCGCCGGCATCCGCCGCCAGTCGCTCGCTGCCGCTCGACTGAGCCATCTCCTCCGCCCCTCCTCTGTTCTCTCTCACTGCCTCGCCGGACCCACACGTCAGCTGAACCCCCTCTCTCTCCCCCGTGGGCCCCCTTTGTCATTCTCCTTGCCCCGCTGCCTAGTGGGTCCCCTCTGTCAGCATGTGTCTCTCTCCGCTGACGTCATTACCTCCAATTAATTGCGCAATAATTCATTAAGGTTTTTCTGTTTAATTTAAAACACAGTTAATCTTCTAAAACACATAGCTAATTCATCTAGTCTCCATTTAGGTCCATTCAAGTTTCATTAAATCCAGAAAAATACCAAGAATCCATTAAAACTAGTTTTTTCTCTGTTTCAGTAGTTTTATAGTCTATTTTTGCTTGTTTTGCCTTGTTTGTCGTAGGTTTTGACTCTATTGACGCGCCGTTCGTTCTCGAAGTCATCGCTGAAGTTCCTCGTATGTCTGAGCAAGGCAAGTGGCACCCTTCTTTGATCATATTGAACCTATGATTATAAAATTCCCCCGCTTTACATTCAAATATGCATTGTATTTAAATGTATTTATTATTTATCTATTGGGCATTTACCTTTATATCTGTTGGTTCTCACTGTTTATTATTGTCATCCCAGGGTTAATTTGACTAGAAATAGGCTTAATCAATGCTTAGCCATGCTTAGTTCAACTAGCTCACCTATTCTTATTTAATTAATAACTGTTGGACTTTGATAGACCTTTAATAGTTATGATCATGATGAATTTCCTGATGTGGACTAAATACAACTAAAATATTGCTTATGGTGGGTTGTGGGTGCATGGTTTTGAGAGTCGTGCCCATAGCAATTAAGGACCGGTTCTTAGGAAACCCTGGAAGTCTTACATGTACTAACCACAAGCCAGAATAGGCAACGGTGAGACTTGTAGTCTAGCTTGTACCTATTCGACGTACCCAGGTAAGGGTGGGCGTGATGGAGTATGGATGGGAATCGTGGTGTAACGATTGTCCTATGCTGCTTCCGGATTCATCTAGGCACAAGAGGGGGCTGCCCGACTTGGTGTAAAGGAGGAGGCGAAACCTGAAGTGCGGCGCGATTGTCTAGGGAGGGTTAGGTGAAAGGTCTTATCATGGTTTTCGTACTAAGGTATCGTGGTGATACATTGGGGCATGGTAACATGCTTGGGAGTCATGTCTTGTGGGTAAGTTGTACACCTCTGCAGAGTAAAACTATTCGAATAGCCGTGTCCGTGGTTATTGGACGAACTGACAGATTCACTAGGATTAGTTGAACCTTTAATAACCTGATTAATCTTGCAACTGATTTGACCCTGCTCAACGTGGTGTAACATTGGCAGTGGTTTGGGTCTGTCGCAACGTGGTTTAACGTTGGGCAGAGGGTTGACCCTGTCGCTACGTGGTGTAACGTTTGACAGCGGTTTGGGCCTGTTGCAACGTGGTGTAACGTTGGACAGTGGATGTTTATTTTTTTAAATGTTACTTTACTTTTATTTTAGTCTATTTTATCTACTGTTTTGCTAAATTACTGCTGCTTTTGTGCAAAGTTAACCTTAGCCTATTCTTGATACCCTATTGTATTCATTATTCTTCCTCTCTTGGATGTTACTTGTTGAGTACAGTGGTTTGTACTTAGCCTTGCTTAATTTTTTCCCCACCAGAGCAAGTCCCAGAGTTTCAATCAGAAGGTCGTCCGCAAGGTTGAAGTGAGGTTCAGTCCGCCGTCAAGAATGCCTGTGGTGTGGAGCTGTCATCGCCAGCTGAAGCTGAAGATTAGATGGTTTAGTTTGTTTTTCTTTTCCGCTGCATTTCGATAGATAATTGTTTTTATTTGTTTCTAAGTCGTGGAACTGTGTATTAATTTGCTGTAGTGTGTACTCGGGCTGATTCCTGGATCGAGATTTAATACATGCTATTGTTTAGAAATTTGGTGTAAATTTCAAGGCGTGACAGAACGGGATACACATTCGCCTGATCCAACAGGATCGGCCTTCCACCGCGTACGCCGCCGTCCAGTTCCAAGCCCCCTCACACACGAGTTCGTCTCAGATTATATACACCTCCGACAACGAATAGCCAGCTGTTACATTGCCAGTTGTCAGCGGGCCCAATCCGGCCCAGCATATCGGTTGTTGGGTTTGCGAACTCGCTTCTCTCATGGGCCGTCGTCTTGTAGCGCGTCCGGCACAGGCTCCGCCGCCGCTGACACAGTATCTTCAGCTCCAGGTAGGTTCGTCGGGTCCCTGACAATTCCCCCATCTTTAAACACGGCTTGCCCCCAAGGCGTAGCAGCAGGAAAACGAGCCCGCAAATCTTCCATGTCCTCCCATGTAGCTGCAACAGCTGAAACACCTGACCACTGAGTAAGGAGTTGTACAACAGTATGATTGCCTCGACGAATCAAGCGGCGATCCAGAAAACAGAACGGTGTCTGCAGATCACCAGCAGGAGATGGCAACTGATCCAGCACTGGTCCAGAAAATCCATGAGACGAACGCAATTGAGAAACATGGAATACAGGGTGAATCTGACTAGAAGCTGGAAGTTATAATTTGTAGGCCACTGAACCAATCTTAGCAACGATTTGAAATCGTCCAAAATAGCGAAAAGCGAGCTTATGATTTGCACGGACCGCCACTGATGATTGAACATAAAGTTGCAGTTTTAGATAAACCCAATCACCAATACTGAATTCACGGAAACTGCACTTCTTGTCAGCAAAATGCATCATCTGGAGTTGAGCACGTTGAAGATGCTGTTGCAGCAACCTCTGCATGAGATGACGCTCTTCCAGCCACATATGTAGATCGGGCTGAACACAATCAGTAGTGGATAACCCCAGCTTCTGGTATAATTGTGCTGTAAAGAACCTCAAAGGCGTCTTGTGCAACGATGAGTGCTACGCACAATTATACCAGAATTCCGCAAGGTATAACCAATAGGACCACTTAGCAGGTGTGGCATGCACAAAGCAACGCAAATAGATTTCCAAACATTGGTTAACCCGTTCGGTTTGTCCATCAGACTGGGGATGATAAGCCGACGTCATATTCAACTTCGTGCCAGTATGAGCAAATAGTTTGACTCCAAAAGTTGCTGGTAAAAACCTTATCACGATCAGAGATAATGGTGGTGGGTAACCCGTGCAGTTTGTAAATGTGCTGCATGAACAGTTGGGCAACCTTACTAGCAGAGAAAGGATGGGAAAGAGGTAAGAAGTGACTGTATTTAGAGAACTTGTCGACCACCACAAATACGCAATCATATCCATTGGAACGAGGAAGGCTTTCGATGAAATCCATGGAGATGACTTGCCAGGATACCGACGGTACGGGTAGAGGCTGAAGAAGACCAGGATACTTGGCACGATCCGGCTTAGCTTGTATACATGTCTGACAGCCATGGAGGGTGCTCTTAATCATAGCTTTCATGTCTTTCCAAGCGAAAAGTTGTTTAATACGGCGATAAGTGACAGGGAAACCAGAGTGACCTCCCAATGGGCTAGCATGTAGTTCAGATATCAACTTAGACTGAACAGTAACATTGTCACCAACCCAAATACGACCCTTGTACCGGATGAGGCCTTGATGCAGAGTGAAATGCTGCCTAGCATGAGGATCCAAAACAAGCTCGCTAAAAGTTGTGATGTGGTCTTGTCAGCAGCATAACCATCTACTACCTCCTGGAGCCAAGTTGGCTGGACCGATGAAACCGCACAAAGCACTGAATCGTCGGGACGAGCATGATCATAGCGAGAAAGAGCATCAGCAGCAGCATTGCTTGAACCCTTACGATAACGAATCGTGTACTGAAGCCCCAACAACTTAGTGAACGCTTTTTTGCTGCCATCGAGTATGAAGACGCTGTTCAGTAAGATGCATAAGACTGTGGTGATGGGTGAGGATGGTGAATTCTTGGTGTTGCAAATACGGTCGCCAGCGCTCCACAGCTAATAAAATAGCAAGGTATTCCTTTTCATAAGTCGATAGGCCTTTGGTCCTAGGACCGAGTGCACGACTCAAGAAAGCAATAGGATGTCGCTCCTGGGATAATACCGCGCCAATACCACCATCGCTGGCATCCGTTTCAATGGTGAATTGCTTAGAGAAGTCCGGAAGAGCAAGAGTAGGAGCCGACACCAAAGCATCCTTAATCTGTTGAAAAGCCTGATGACAATCTGGAGTCCATTGGAAGGAAACATTCTTACGAAGTAAGAGGGTCCATGGTTTAGTAAGTAAACCAAAATTGCGAATAAACTTGCGAAAATAGCCAGCCAACCCAAGAAAACCACGCAGCTATTTGAGATTAATAGGTACTGCCCAGTTGACAACATCCTGAACTTTGGAAGGATCAGTGGAAACACCCTGCGAGCTGATAATGTGACCCAAATAACCAATCTGTTGCTGGCCAAAAGCACATTTGCTCAACTTTACCTTCCAATTATGTTGTCGTAATAATGAAAGCACTTGACAAAGATGGTCGAGATGTGAAGCAAAATCAACACTGTAAATCAAAATGTCATCAAAGAAAACAAGAGCACACTTACGCGATACCGGTGATAATGTATCATTCATGGCACTAAGGAATGTGGCAGGTGCTCCGGTGAGACCGAAGGACATAACTTTATATTCGTAATGCCCAGAATGAGTTTGGAATACCGTCTTGAACTCTTCCCCAGGAGCCATGCGAATTTGATGATACCCAGCCCGAAGATCAAGCCTCGAAAACCATTTGGCACCAGTGAGATCATCCAGTAGGTCTTCCATAATTGGGACAGGATACTTGCTTTTGACGGTCATAGCATTCAGCTGGCGATAATCAATGCACAGACGCCAAGATCCATCCTTCTTTTTGACCAATAAAGCTAGTGAAGAATAAGCACTGCGACTCGGTTGGATAACACCGGATTGTAGCATATCAGTAACCTGCTTTTCGATTTCGTCTTTAAGATCAGGTCGGTAACGATAAGGCCATAAATTCACAGGGACAGCATCTGGAATCAATGGAATGCTGCGATTACAGCTTCTAGTAGGAGGCAATCCAGTAGGTTCAGAAAAAACGTCGGAAAACTGATGTAGAATGTTCTGAACTTCCTGTGGCAGTATGATAGGTGTCTGAATTTCAATCGGGTGTAACTGAAGCATGCACATTACGGCACCCTGCTTGACCATTCCCTGCAATTGGCAAGCAGTAACTGAATTGCATTGATCTATGTGAGGAGTAATACCTTGCAACCGTACAGCCTTCCCAGATTGCAGAAATGTCATGCACTTGCCCACCCAGTCGATTGCCATGGGGCTGTGCTGTTCCAGCCAGTCCATGCCAAGGATAACATCATAAGTTCCCAGAGGCAGTAACATGAAATCACTTCTGAAGCTAGTGCCTTGCACCCACCAAAGACACTGTGGTAAAAATTGATGACATATCAGTTGCCCTCCATCAGCAATCCTGACACCAATTGGTTTATACAATGATTGTAGACCCACAATTCCAGCTCCAATATTCTTATCAATAAACGAATGAGTGCTGCCAGAATCAATGAGCATTAGCAATTCCCTATCCTGAATCCACCCACGCATATGAATGGATTGGGCCGATTCTGTTCCCGAAACAGCTTGGTGAGAAATGGCCACTAAGTTCATGTCTTCCTGTTCCTGTAACAAATTGTCATCCCTTTCAGCTTCAGTATTCAACACTTCCATAAGCTCTTCAACTACATGGAGCTGAACAGTGGTAGCACATTTATGATCTCGACCCCATCTCTCTCCACACACAAAACATAATCCCTTAGCTTTTCTATAAGCTTTGAGAGCAGATAGCTTATCATCCTGAAACTTGTTGGACTCACCCAGCTTTTGGTCTTCCATAGAAGAACCGGAATATTTTAGTCCAGAGGCAGTACCGGGTACACTGAATCTATTAGCAGGTTTCACATAGCCAATGGAGTCTTGTTTCTTGTAGTTGGTAGGAACACTGTCTTCCATAGCCTCCTCCTGCAGTAATCCAATGGCACACGCTGAATCAAGATCACGAGGGCGTTGTACCATCACCACTGTCCTGATATCCTTCCGAAGACCCTCCACAAAATGGGTAACAAAATAAGATGGCCCGGCCTTGTCATCAAATGCTAACAGCTAATGCATAACAACATCAAATTTCTCAACATATGCAGTCACAGCTGAAGTTTGCTTGGTGCAAATCATCTGCCTAAGAAGTGCCTCCTGCCTATCCTTAGTGAACTTGTCACTCACCCTAGCACACAGTTCTACCCAAGACGCGCCCTCTAACTCTTGGTACACAGACTGCAACCAAAAGGCAGCTATACCTGAAAAATTCAGTGTGGCCACCTTAACCCAATTGGCATGATGAACACCATAAACATCAAAGTATTTTTCACAATTGATACGCCACATTTGAGGGTTAGCTCCTGAAAACTGAGGGCAAGTCATAGGTGGTACGTTTCCCTCCAAACTTGTATCCCTCCACTTGCTGAACCCAGCTAAAGTCCCCGAGTTCAGATGGAATTCAGATTTACCTTGCCGATTTTCAGGTGTGCACTCCTCTCTGTTGATGAAGTTCGGAAGCCGTTGGGACAGAATCTCGAGCTTCTCCACCTTGGATTTCAACCCCATGACTGCGACGCCCATGACTGCGCTTTAGGTCTCCGAAGTCAGCACGATTCTTCTCCTCCGCTTCCTCCCGCTTCCTCTTGTTATCCTCCGTCATCTTCAACAGAAAATCCAGCTTGCTCTCCTGCGCCATGATTTGGGCAGCTTGCTTGGTGATGTACCTTGGCTTCTCCAGGATTTCCCTCTCGACAAGCTCGCTCCGAATTCTACCAACCGCAGGAGGCAAGTTTCCTTTTCGCGGGGATGATCGGTGATCACCCCCAATCCTCCTGATGGAATTTTTACGGTCGAATCAAAAGAAATTGAGCGTGTCGAGGCTCTGATACCAAGTTGTGAGCACCGTTCGGAAAATCCAATGAAAACAACGAGAACACAGAAGAACAGCACGGCAACAATGGAAGAAGGGGTAGATTACTATTACGAACTCAAGGTAGAACGGGATACACATTCGCCAGATCCAACAGGATCGGCCTTCCGCCGCCTACACCGCCGTCCAGTTCCAAGCCCCCTCACACATGAGTTCGTCTCAGATTATATACACCTCCGACAACGAATAGCCAGCTGTCAGCGGGCCCAATCCGGCCCAGCATATCGGTTGTTGGGTTTGCGAACTCGCTTCTCTCGTGGGCCGTCGTCTTGTAGCACGTCCGGCACAGGCTCCGCCGCCGCTGACACAGTATCTTCAGCTCCAGGTAGGTTCGTCGGGTCCCTGACAGAGCAAATTAACCTGTTCAGGAGCAATCTACTAACAGGAAAAGCAAGGCGATAGCACACTTCCAAATGTAACTACTCATTTATATTGGGAAAATACGGTTCATCAGGGATAACTCATTTATTACAGTTTAAAATATAGCCTGTTTCATATAAGCCTACTAGGAATGACCCGTTGCAGATTTATTGTTATCTGTAATAGGTCGTAATTATGGACCGTTATGAATGATCTATAATAAGATAGAACCATGACTCGTTATGGATGCATACAAATCAATAACGGGTCTAGTAGGATGAACCTTTACAGATGACCTACCTTATACGTAATTGGTCATAATTACGGCTTGTTACTGATGACGTCTATCCCTAACGAGCAGAAGTTAGGACCGTTACGAATGAGTAAATACTCATTTTTAAAAAGGATATTTTTAATTTTTAGGTTATTTTGGATGGAGACATACCCAATAGGAAAGTTATAGAGCATGATAAGATCTACAACTTTGTAAGGGACGTTATTTTCATTTAAGATTGTTTATATGCTCAAATATACATTGTAAGGGATGCGATCTGTTTTGAAAATGGATTTTTGAATTTAGCAATGGAGATATGCTCTATAGAGAAGTTGCAGTTCTCCACTAGATCTACAAATGTGTAATTAAGTTGTTTTGAATGACCTCGGATGAAGAAGATTCCTATATGAAAACTGTAGACGTCGTCAAGAACTCCAAACTTGTAGTTGATAACTTTTTTTAATTTAAAATTGTATAGAGTTTCAAATATCTATTACATAGTTTGAAAATCAATAGTAAAAAATTGAAATGGAAGAAGCAATCTAAAGTGCTATATAGCAGATATGGTTAGGTTGCTACGTGTGCAGGTGGAGGTCATGGGTATGAATCCCATGAACTGTTCATAGTCATGAATATGAGTCAAAAAGGCAGGATGGTACTTACACGTGGCTAGATGGCTAAAATTAAAAATATTATTTTGGTGTATTTTTAGTGCATTTAAAATAAAATGTCGTAAAATATTATCCATAACAGTTCGTAATTATGACCCGTTATGGATGACATTTCCATAACATTTCATAATTATGTTTCATTACAGATGAAATGTTATCCGTAATGGTTCATAAGTATGACCCATTACAAATATGTTATTGGTAATAGGGGTTCACCCATTACCGATGACTTTCATATCAGTAACCCTTCATCCGTAACGGGATCAGTACCCATTACAGATAAGGGTTTTGACCCATGGCAGATAAGGTGTTGTGTACTTGTGAATGAAGCAATGCAATGACGGTTGACAAGTGATGTGACAGTGAAGTTGGAGGGATCAGGATTCACAACGAAGATTGGGGCTAGTTTCGTGTGATAGCATGTTCCCTAAGGAATGATGCCGATCTGTCAGGTTTCTTGGAAAGTGAGGGTACAATATCTAATTTCTTAACAAGAATCCAAGGACAGAAGATTAGAAAGGCATAGGTAATGAGGCATAGAAGTTGGGCTTTGTACCATATAGCGTTGGCGTGATGTGCGGCACAGGAGAGAGGTGGTACAATATTGTTGGGGAGCTCGACGCCAGGTGTGTTGGTCCATCAGAGGGAGGGAGAAGGCCACATAGGACAACCGTGGATAGAGGCACAGTTGGCACAATCTGTTAGTGTAGTTGAGGTGAAACAAAGAGTTTATGCAGGGACAAGAGAGTGAAAGAGGTGGGCAAGGCTACGTGATAGATAGATAGATAGATAGATAGATAGATAGATAGATAAGAGTTAGTGGTTCATGTGGGGGTGGATGTTCGTAGGCTGGCCTGCATGACGATACGAAGAGGGCCCAGGCAAAAGTAGGACAGTCGGGCCAGACTAGAGAAGAGGAGACGAGTGGAGGGGAGGAAACCGGGCTTTCTTTGAAGATAGAAGTGGTTGGTTAGAGATTGAAAGCAGCCAAAATGAATAGTAACTATTCAGATATTCCTGAAATTTCACAAATAGAGTTTTCAGATGATTCAGAAGAAGGTTTGAATTTAGATTTCATATCATGGGTTTAGAATATTCTCATAAATCCAAGGATATGTGATAGCGTGGATGCTTGAATGTTTTTCAATTAGATTTGAAAGTTTGGATGATTTGGAGAGGAGGTTGAGTATTTTTACTCAACTTAGAGTACAAGGTTGGTATGTTTTTGTAGAATTTGAATTTGGTTAAATTTAGGAGAGGACGGAAAGAAGAAGTAACTGATGGAATTAATTATGTGAAACTGGGATGTGGATTCATATTACGTATGTGAATTCTCGGAAATTCTAGCACTGCAACAAAGACATGTTTGGCTAAAGTTTTCGGAGTAATTTTGTTCAATTTGCAGATAGAGGGGAAAGATTTCAGAGGGATTTGAATAATTTTGAAGGCAGTGAGAATGGAAGGAATATCTGAATCCTCACAAAGATGAAAAGTTGGTGTATTTTCATGTGGGATGTTCATTATTAGATAGGATCTGAATATTTTAAGAATTTCATGGAGATTTGGTTGGGATAACGCAGATGCAAAGAGAGATATTGAAACAAACCATGATTTCACAGTGCCCTTTTTATAAGTTATTTGAAGTTTTGAGGGGCATGCCATTGCGACATTTACATCAATGATTACTTTATGTGGATGTAGAATTAATTAAGGGTTTTTTTAGAAGTGCCATTTAAAATTCAAATTCTGCGAATATATTTGAGAATGGATTTTTGAAATATCTGACACGATCCACATATATAAAGAACCAAAATTTGAAACTTAGGTTTTTATTAAAATAATTTTGAATTACTAAACCGAAACCTGGGAGTTACCAGAGTTATGTGACAGGCCGGGTCATTATGCCAGTGGATCGAGAAAGTTGCTAGGGAGACGTGTTGAGCTCCGTCATAGCCGATAGGTAAAGGGAGGTGTGTGGAAGACGGAGAAACATTCTTACCAAGGGCTCCAGGGACATTTATGAGCCCTTTCTACCATGGGCTCTTGGTTCCGTTTGGATCTGATAGGGGGAGTGTATCTATGTATGTGCAGGTGCTTGTTGGAGTTGCCCTAAAAATATTGGTGTTGCCCTAAAAATATCTATCAAATAAGTTGTATATTTTGTTTCCATCGTGTGTTTTCTAAGATTAGAATTATGGTTTCTTCGTTAGCAACACATCTCCTGAACATTGATAGGATAACAGCACATTCCAATTGAAACACACATGCCACTCGTTGCACGATATTGATGCTATATGATTATTACTAATCAAACACTAGATCGTCATGATATGCATATGATTAAGCACGGTGTCTGATTCATCCGATCCGTTGGAGCACATGCAGACACACCTATCCTCTGAGTCCCCTCCGCACCTTAATTCTCGTTGTACTTGCACTTGGGCAGGCAAGCCTCGATCGATGGATAGCACTCGTTGTCCTTCGAACAGCAGTAGAACCCACCCGGAGCAGCAAAGCAAACATTCAGTTTATCTCCTGCAGATTCCACGGCATCTTTCACTTCTGCCTGCATGTTGCCTTCGATCTTGTTTGCGTTTTGGCCTAGAGATCATGCAACGAGCCATATATATGTTTATCTTAGCAACAACGCAGATAAAACATTAATGAAACGACATAGAAACAGCAGAAAAAATTTCGGTTACCTCTTATTTGTTCAGTAATAGAAGAGCAGACGACAAGAACCAAGCAAACTATCAGCAGTCCTTGTTGGGAGCATTTCGCCATTTCGAAAAGATGAAGCTGTATCTATCTGTCTTATTGCGTGACTAGTGAGTTGAATGTTGATGAGGTTGTATTGAACATCAGCGGCCAATATGGTTCATATATATATAGAGAAAAGATTGTTGTCATATTTGGAAGAAATTAATGCTTATTTACGTTCATATCTTGCGGATTTCACTATAAAAAGGATCAGTTAGAACATCCTGAAATACAGACATGCAAGTGGTATTACTTCCTAAGTTATCTACTATTAAATTAAGTTACTTCTAAACATGGATTTTCCAAATTGTTTATTCTTAATTGCAAGTTTTATGACAGGAATTAATGCTTTATGAATCAAATCAGGTCTAATTTTCATTTGCATGGCTTACCATTTCTGCTGTCTTATCCCAATGCATGCGTGCTAATATTAGTTAATGCTATCCTAAATATGGATTTTGAAAACATGTCAGGTTGCTAAATATCGATAGTTTCTGCTGTTTTATGATAATAAAGTAGTGTCTATTTGGTGTCAAAGCTCCCAAGTTTATTGCCAGTAGAAAGCATGTCAGGTTGCTAGAGTCATTTGCAGCCTACAATTAATGGTTTCAGATGTTTCATACATACACCCTCATCTTTTCGCTTTTATTGATGCTTATAAGTCAAAATTTAAATTTTTATCTTTAAACTTGGAGTTTATTATTAGAAGTTTTCACCGAGTCTTTTTTTCCAACTTTGGTTTTTAGAATCACTACAAATACATATATAAAATATTTATTCATAATTATATTCCGTATGTAAATGTGCCGTCAAACAATCACTCTCATAATTTCCTATTATTATGGCAATAAATAAATGCCCACTAGAAGTTAGTTAGCTCATATCCTAAAGATTGCTCTAATTAAAGTTTACTTTCAGCAGCAGGCAGCAGGGTTAAACGCGTATGAGGTATCTTATCCTAATTAAAATATTTATCTATCTATTTAATTATACATATACTATTTAGGCACTTTCTAGGTTTTCCCACCTTAATCAGAAAGATCTACCCGTTGCTTAGGTAAAAGGTAAAATCTAGACCGCCATACACCATACATAACACGGCTTTACCGTTTATGGGTTGTACTAAAAGCCCATCTCAAAGTCCATCTGCACCAACATAAGAGACTGATGACTTAGAAAAAATCCGACGGACCAGAATTAATCACGTGAAATGCATCCAATAACCTAGATCATTCTTCATGTGATTAATTGCGTAGAATTAATTGCGTGGAATCGAGAGGAGAGTAGATCGGCAGAGATCAAGGGGTGACTATCGAGATTCGAGACATAATTTATTGTGATCATTCTTCCTGATTCCTCTCTTGCTCTTTTTCTTCTAAAAGAAAAAAAATCATTAATGAGCTCTATTTTCTAACTGTCGGTCTGCTTTCCCTTCCACCAAAAATCATTGACAAGTATGAAAAAATATACTCCCTCCATTTTTTAATAATAGACTATATTGATATTTTGACATATGTTTGATCATTCATATTACTTAAAATTTATAATATAAAGTAACATAAGTTATGCATAAAGTACTCATAACAATAAAATATTTTACAAAAAAATAAATGATAAATATGTGTGTAAAAACAATCGTGTCAATATTTAAAGCTGAAGGGATATCATTGACATATAATCTTGCACTGTCACACAACAATACTCCCTCCTTTCATATACCGAGTCATTTTAGTTTTAGTATTGTTCTAAGTTAAGTTTATAAACAAATCACCAACTTACAATAACAGTTCAATCCACCGTCGAGTCATATTTACAGTGGATTTAGTTGATTTAGTGGTTTTTTTATTGTAGTTTATTTTTAATCCGATGCTTTTAGATCGCTAAGAATAGATATAGAAAAAGTTACCCATAAATTAGTTTTTAATTGTTCAAAAGTTGTTTCACTTAGGTTTAATTTAAACGAAACAACTATGGTTGATTTAGATTGCTAAGTGAATTCTTTTTTCATATCCATCCGTCTTTTTTCCACAAAGATATTTCACATTGAATTATCTTGATATCCCTAATTGCAAGGTAAAGTTGTGTATCTACACTATAATGCACCAAGTGCAAATTCTCACTTCTATAATCCTCACCCTTTAATCTATCTACCCTATAGTGCACCAAGTGCATCCTCACTTCTACGTACAATCCTCACCTCTTTAATCCAAGAGCCTAAATATTTTTTATTTAATCTAAGGATTTAAATACTTCTATGATATCTCTCCTGAAATCTCTCTTTAGAATGCGGTCATAGATTGTAGTACATCTTCCGAAGATATAGTTGAGATTACTTCAGATATATTTATATTTTAATTTAGCAGGTACAAGATTGTATTGTGCAAAAACAATGACAAATACTTAATTTTGGTAGGATTACTAAATAATGGTGGAGATGAATTCTTACACAATTTAAAAAGTTTCTATAAGTAAGACAAACTCTTTCCATATAATATTATATACTTTATATAAAAATAATATATACACTTTGCAATAATGCAGTTCATCTAATTACGCACTATGTATATTTGCAAGTATATATATTAATATGGAGACATGTTGAGGCAAGGGTATACCACAGAGTCTAGACGGTGGATCGTGCAAGCTGCAGTAGCAGCCTAGACACGACAGATCACGCGAGTAGCAGCAACTGTCTAGACATAAGAGTTCTACACTAGAGCCTGGCTGGGCAAATCAAGCAGCAGCATGTAGGCAGATCAGCCGGCGGTTGTTAGCTACTATTGTTTCTTCTATTTCTTTTCATCACTTCTATGTAAAAGCAGGGCATTTCAAGAATCAACGATACCATCACTTATTTTATGTTTTATTGATTAATGCTATTTTAGGTCTCACAAAGAATGTGTCTGGTGGTGGAATTAAAGCTCAACATGATATGGTGCTTTGATCATTATCCTTTTTTTAAAAAAAAAATAGTAGATATGCTTATGTTTTACTCTCTTCGTTCTATATTATAAGACTTTCTGGATTTGCCTACATTCATCCATGTATCAATGTATATGTTTTGTATATGTGTCCAGATTCATTAGCACATGTATGAATCTACATAAGGCCATGAAGTCTTATAATGTGGAACAGAGAGAATAATCTTCTTTTATGTTAATACCATGTTAATTAATGTAATAACATTATTTTTCTATGTTGACCTATTTTATTTATAATATAGAAATGTTATGGTTGATTTTACCAAGTTCAATATCTAGAGGTAGATTATGTTGTCACACTTTACGTCAATTATATTTGACATCGATTTAAAGATGAATATAATTTTATATGAAAATAAATTTGGCAAATAATATATTATAAAGCATATTTTGACCCCGTAGTATTAGCACGGGTATATTACTAGTTTAATTAAGGATAGAACAATATTTTGGAAGGATAAGCATATAAGCATCTTTAGACTATGGTGGCTTTTTCACCATCGTCATAAATTAATGTACCGCCATGGACGACTGCTTGAACCATCGGCATCAGCCATGGCATGGCAATTGTTTCCTTGGTGCCGGCGTGCCGCGTGCACTATTTCCTTTGATTTGAACTCAGCCACAAGGACTTGGATTCCGAATTTACGAGCGTCAATCTGTATGTCCATCGTCACCCTATCTACAATACACACACGTAATTTATCAAAATTTTATAAAAAATATAAGTCATAATTAAGGTCTACCTAAGGATACCTCTGTCTGTCTGTCTGTCTGTCTATCTATCCATGTACTAATCAGGGACTTTCAGGAACAACATGTTAACCACAAAAGGCTAGCTAGCCATTGGTTATCCTAATGCGTGCTAATATTAGCTAATGCTATCCTAAATATGAATTTTGATAAGATGTCAGGTTGCTAAATATCGATAATTTCTACTGTTTTAAGATAATAAATTCGTTTCTGTTCGGATTTTCAACTTTAAATTTAGAGTTGATTATGATGTTTTTTCACCGAAGCTTATTTTCCAACTTTGACTTTTAGATTCGCTACAAACACATTCATAAAATATTTATTCATAATTATTTTTGTCTCCAAATATGTTGTCAGACAATAACGCCCTTATAATTTCTGTGTTGTATGACAATAAATAAATGCCCAGGATAGTTTAGTTAATTAGCATCATATCCAGTAGATTGCCCTAATTAAAGTTTACTTTCAGTAGCACAGTTAAACACATATGAGGTATCTTATCCTAATTAAAGTATACTTTTAATGGGACGGCTAAAGAAAGATACCAGGTGTTTTAATTATACCAATGTCTATTAACCCATGTTTGCCGGTTTGGTTTGTGCGTACTTTCTTCAATTTAATTATAAAATTATGTTGATTCAACCCATACTGTACTGTCAAAATTTTCAATTTAATTCCATGATTTTTGTTCCCACTTACAAGGTGGTACTCTATTTAGTCAAACATACACCACAAACTGTCTTTGCACACCGTCAGAACTAACCTATGCATGCCGCTGGGCGGCTTGCACAGCTCTGATAATAGGCATAATCCTAGGCAGGAGCATCAACCACATGCGAAGTATCGTTATCCCAAATGATCCACTTAAGCAGCTCCCTGCAATAATCGATCCTTGCATACAATCCGCAAAGGACTGCCCACCTGCAATAATGTGCTTGGGCAGAAATATATTTCATGGCAGACACCCTGTCCCTTTTCCATGCTGATGCCCAGAGATGTCTCATCGTCTTCGATGTATGGCATAGAGAAAAATGTGTTAGACATCATATGTGTTTGATATGAAAAATGTGTGACATAAATACCATAGGTGCTGCATATTTTTGATAGGTGAAATGACCCTAAAAAGACCAATTTATCGTACCGAGTGCTGCCTGTGTTGGACGATCCTTCGGCTAGCCCAATCTACACTTTCGGGTGACTTGACCAACCCCTCGTGAAAGGGTCCATGTACGCCGTTAGTCACTGGTGTAGTGACAATGATTCCCATAACACCAATGGACCATATTTGTCGGTGCTGCCAGGCTTCATCATGTCAATGACGGACGCATCTGCTACCAAAGATGAGATTCATTTGCTCCACAGTTGGCCACCCTCGTCACCACCTAGGGTGACCTTTTATTGTTGAGAGAATTCCTTGTATGCTACTAAAATTATATCCTATTTCTTGTATGTCATGTAAAAAATCGAACTTCCCTCCGTGTCATTCACTTAATTTTTTCTTCCTTACGTGCCATTACGGTTAAGTTTTCCATCCAACTCTGTTAACTTATTTTTCTTACGTTCCTTCTGTGCCACTACATGCCAAATGACCCGAAACATAGAATGAAAACTGGTATTTTCGAATAAAATTTGAAATTAAGACAGCAGAATTGAACATTGATATTTTCGAATAAAATTTGAAAATTAATATTTTCAGATAAATTTGAAATGACCCGCAACATAGAATTGAAAATTTGAAAAATATCAATTTCCCTACTTAGAGTTTTTCAGAGATTTTCTGTCACTTTGTTTACTCGTTTATTTTTTTTCAGAGATTTAAAACCATTTTAGTTTTTGAAATTTTTCAAAAGGTTTAAAAAAGATACCCAGGCTGTGATAGTCAGAGACTAAGGTCAAATATTGCTCTTTAGTACTCTTCAGAGTAGGAAAATTGATATTTTTCAAATTTTCAATTCTATGGTACGAGTCATTTCAAATTTACCTGAAAATATCAATTTTCACATTTTATTCGAAAATATCAATTTTCAATTCTGCTATCTTAATTTCAAATTTTATTCAAAAATATCAATTGTCAATTCTATGTTTCGGGTCATTTTTCATGTAGTGGCATAGATGGAACGTAAGCAAAATAAGTTAACGGAGATGGATGGAAAAGTTAATGGTAATGGCATGTAAGGAAGAAAAAAATAAGTGAATGACACAGAGGGAAATTTGATTTTTTGCATGGCATAGAAGGAACTGGAGATAATTTCAGTGGCATACATGAAATTCTCTCTTTATTGTTACAATGACGACCACGTTCCCACGCTAGCCGCATCCATCGTTGCCTTTAGGCTTCATCACCTCCACGGTTGAACCCATTTCACCGCTGGGTGGTGACCTCCTCCCCACGCTTGGCACATCCACCATCGATGCTAGGCTCCATTGCTTCTGTTGTCGGTCATTGGTGTCTCTGTCGAGTGGTGACCCTGTTCCCACACCTTTTGCATCCATTGCCACTATTGGGCTTCATCTTATTTGTGGTCGGTCGTATTTGTACCCATGTTGTGACTTTATCTCCAAGTTGGCGGTATCGAACGCAGCCGCTTCTGTAGCCTTCGAGTGGTGACTTTGTCTCCATGCCGGCCATATTCATTACCACTACTATGCTACATCGTCTTCCCAGTAGTTGAGTGATGACCTTGTCTTGACACGTGGCTTCTACGTCTCATGTGTCACCTACAATAGCTAGAATCCTCCCCAGTCGATCATAATGCTCTATATATTCTATCAATACATTTAAATGCCATTACCGTTTTTTGTAGACATGTGAGTTACACGTTTTCATGTTAACACATATGCTTATACGTTTAAATTGGGTTTAAAACTTAAGTAATTTTACTGTCCTTGAGTAGATACCAATAGATACTAAAATTTTAATGTAAAATTTGGGACCTCCTAGTACCTAAGATATTAAGAGGTACCAAAATTTACATAGAAAAAAGTGGTACCTTTTGGTACCTTCTGAAGGATGATAAAAATTCTCTTAAAACTTATATTTAGAGTTAATTTACGATTTTTTTAAGAGCTTTTTTCTCGTTGTTGAGGAGGTAGCATGAGGTACCACTCTTTTCTACGTAAAATTTGGTACCTTCTAGTACCCGTACCAAATTTTACATAAAAAAGAGTGGTACCTCTTGCTATCTCCTTAAGAATGGTAAGTAAAATTGCTCTTTTTTTAAACATAGTTTATTTTTATTGCAAAGAGTTATATATATATATATAACTTTTTAATTGTTAACATATTGTTCTATTTATAATTGTTAATACATGGTTTCGTTTATGCTTCTAATATGGGACTGTAAATCGTCATGGTGAAGAAGGACACGTTTAAAGATCATGGTTCTTCCCACGGTCGTGGTCCACAAGAATTTTGCTTTCCAACCAGCAGCCCGTGACCCAATTTCGGGCCTTGGCCTGTTTGGGAAGATTTATGGAAAGAATTTAGATTCGACTGACAATTTCTTATAAGAATGAGAATGATCTGAAACCTAGCTTTTCGACTTGTGGCTTCTATGTTTATTTTCTATTTTTTAGAATTGCATATTTTATTTTCTATTTTCTAGAATCTCAGACGTTGTACGAACCCACCCCGTTTAGAGTAGTTTCTGTGAAGCTTCTGTCCGTTTAGAGTAGCTTCTGGCTCTGTCAGGAGTAGCTTTTAGTAGCTTCTGAAGAAGAGATGTATAATCAATCTTCGTCGTTGAATACCAACAAAAGTACGGATCTGTTGGAAGGTCTCAGGGTTAATTAGATGAGACTAAACTTTTTAGTCCTATGTCATATTAAATGTTTGGATACTAATTTGAAATATTAAATATAGACTAATAAAAAAACTATTTCATAAATGAGAGCTAATCCGCGAGACGAATTTTTTACGCCTAATTAATCCATAATTAGAGCATGTTTACTGTAACATCACATAGTCTAATCATGGAGTAATTAGGCTCATTAGATTCCTCTCGCGAATTAGCCCAAAATTATGAGTTTAATTAATAGTCTACGTTTACTATTTATATAAATGTCTAAACATTCGATGGAAAAGGGGCTAAACCTTAGGCACTCGTTGGAGGTCGATGTTTTGGCAGCCAGATGGATCAGATCTAGAAAATTTTTGGGAGAAGTGTCATGTCGGAAGGGTTTTCGGACACGAATGAAAAAACGAATTTCACGGCTAGTCTAATTTTTGGGAGAAGTGTCATGTCGGAAGGTTTTTCGGACATGAATAAAAAAACGAATTTCACAGCTAATCTAGAAATCACGAGACGAATTTTTAAGTCTAATTAATCTGTCATTAGCACCTGTTGGTACCGTAGCACTTATGGCTAATCATGGACTAATTAGGCTCAAAAGATTCATCTTGAGATTTTTTTCGTAACTGTGTAATTAGTTTTTTGGTTTATCTATATTTAATGTATTTAATGTTTTATTGAGGTATCCAAAAGTTCGGTTTAAAAAATATTTTAGTTTTTTGGTTTATCTATATTTAATGTATTTAATGTTTTATTTAGGTGTCCAAAAGTTTGAGGTAATGTTTTTAGAAAAAAAATTATTCAATGTATTTAATGTTTTATTTAGGTGTCCAAAAGTTTTGATGTAATATTCTTAGGAAAAAAAATTTTAGAAACTAACCAAGGCCTTAATTTCCGTCTTCCCATCATAATTCCAGTCTTACCATCATCTGTATGTAAACCTCTGACGGTAGCAAAAGAGGTTAACAATTTCTTGCATCGTCTCAACCTCCAGCCAGCTGTTGGGCCAAACAGAAAGAGCCCTTGTTCTTCGGCCAGCATGAACAGCCTGTGCAAATGTTCCATTGCTACAACTTTCACTCTTCATCAAACAGTTTTTTATTTCTCTCTCGAAAGTTTTAGATGTTCCATCGGTTATATATACATGAGACCGTGCATATCCAAACCTCATATAAAAACAAGCAAACCACACATCTTTATTCACTCGCACATCGAAGTATCATTTATTCTGAAGATACATACATAGTTGCATGCTGGCTCCAGAGCTAGCTGGACCTAAAACTGCATCAACTTCGGACTGCTCAGCGATGCCCACCGGGGAGCTTCTCCTTGATCTTCTCCATCATGCCCTTCTTCTCGTGCGTCCCGGCGGCGTGCGCCGGTGCATACGTCGTTCCGCCGGTAGTACCGGTGGTGGTTGTCGTGCCTGCGTACCCTGGGCCGGCGCCGGCGCCGTATCCGCCGGTCGCCGCAGTGGTGGTGCTCATCTGCGGCTGCTGCTGGGTGCCCTTGTTGCCGCCGGGGAGCTTCTCCTTGATCTTCTCCTTGATGCCTTTCTTCCTCCTCCCGCCCATGCCGTCGTCCTCGGATGACTGCATGCACGCGTTGTATACATTGACGACACGAGGAAATGAAATTGAGATAGCTAGCGACGATCGATGAGCTGGGAGGAACGTACCGAGCTTGAACTTGAGCTGCCGGAGCGGTGCAGGATGCCCCCAGTCTTGTGGTCCTCCCTCGCTGGTTGGAACTGCCCGCCGCCGTGCGGATACGCGCCGGTGCCGGTGGTGGCTCCGAGTGGTCCGGTGCCGGTGCTCTCGTATGCCATGGTGTCAGGCGTTGCGGTGGTTCCGTACCCGGCGGTGTGCCCGGCGCCATGCTGGGCTCCGGTGCCAGCAGCGCCATACCCGGCCGGCTGCCCCATGCCTAAACCGCCGGCGCCATGGTGTGCTCCCGTACCGGTAGTCCCATAGCCAGCCACCTGCCCGGTGCCTAAACCGGTGGCACCGTGGTGGCCTCCCGTGCCCGCGGTTCCATACCCGGCCGCCGTCTGCCCAGCGCCTAAACCACCAGCACCGTGGTGTACTCCGGTGCCGGTGGCGCCATGCCCAGCTGTGTGCCCAGGCACAAAACCACCGGCGTCATGGATGCCACTGCCGGTAGCACCGTACGCCGGCTGGCCAGAACCACCATAACCGCCGGCGTCGTGGGCGCCGGTTCCCGTGGCGCCGTACCCAGCCTGCCGGCCATAACCCCCGGCGTCACCGTAGCTCCCGGTGCCGGTGGCGCCGGTGATGCCGTGGCCGGCCGCCACCGGGTTGCCGTACTCGTCGACGCGGGCCGCCGGGTGGCCGTGCTGCTGCCCCTGGAAGTGCGCCATCGTACGTACGTGCACTGTATACTCGATCGTTTCACTGTGCCCGTGTGATTTGAGTTCTAAGTCATTCACTCTGCGGTGAAGCGGCAGGGCCGTGGCGCCGTCCGACTTATAGGCGGCGCGGCGAGGCAGGCGCCGTGACACGTCGAGGGGGGCACGTGTGCTAGCGGGCGCGGCGCGCGGAGGGGAGACGACGACGCGTGTGCAGTGCGGTGGGATACGGGGGGCGTGGAGCGTGTATGGAAGATTGGTTCGCTTTCCACCTGGACACGGATCTGCGAGAGGACGTACGTTGGGTTTTGGTGGAGTTTCTTCGCGTTGGGGTGCGTGGTCGGTTAGGCTAGGCTAAATGCTTAGTTTACTACACAATTTTAATAACAGCTAACTCGGTAGAGCGACGCATATGAAACAACTATTCACAGTGCAATATTTTATTGTTTAATTTTTAAAGTTAAATAAATCATTTAAACACTGCTAAAAGTTTGATGCATGTAAAGAGTGTTTGATTGCATGAAACACCTCAAGCTCTTCAATGCGAGTTTCACTGTGATATTGAGAACTTGTTAACGGTGTCTAAACTTTTCATGAGCCATAAAACTAATATCCTCTCTCCTCACAATTTCATATAAATATTCACCTTTTTACTAATATATCATCTAATTAATGTATGACATCTCTATCATACCTACGTTGATACTGGCCTTAGGCATGGATAGATGCCGCCGGTGTGGTGAGTCGATCCAGTTTTGGTTGTAGCAGACCCGGGGAACCACCGGCGATCTATATATCCGATCGTATTTTGGTAATGGTACCGTTAACTTTTTCACGTATAATTTATTTGAATTGTAAAATTGATATGTTATAAAAAATTTTATTCAGTAATATAGTTATACATATATTACGTTGCCAAATTTTTAAATAAAATAAATTAAGTATTTGCTAAAAGATCAATAGTATTAACTATTAAAATATAATAGAGTGAAACATGGACGGTGAACATATCTTTGTCTTCAGGCTTATTGATAAAAAGTCAAACGAAAAATATTATGAATAAAATTTTTATATACGTGTTCGTATCAATCTAAAAATCAATGCTAGAAAATAAACTGCAGGAAAAAAAATCTCAAAATTAACTTCAAATTTAACATTGAAATTTATATTTTTGTTTATAACCCCAATCCCAACCTAAGTTAGGGCTCACAACACAAAAGAAGGGTGCTTTAGTTTTTCATAATAAACATTTTGAAATATGTGTTTATTGCAAGCAAGTTACTTCCACAATGTAATAGGGTGTAACTGACGGCGCCATCATACTAGTGCCTAAAATACCGACAATGCAATTTCTACATTCCCAACGAGAGCTACAAGCGTAGACACTGTGACATGGCAACACCTCCTCTCCTTCCCACTAGTAGTGGGTCCTCATTTCTCTCCTCATTCCTCACTACGTTTGTCCTCCCATTCCAATATCGTCGTCCTAGTTGGTCTGGCGGGAAAGCCTTCGCCTCGTCATCCTCACCTCCGATGGCAGTGCATTCTTTGTTTGCGCCCCTCCAACAATACATTCTTGTTCTCATCCCATCCTATCCCATATGATTCTACGCTATTTTCTAAAAACTTTCTTAGACTATAGCCGTACTCAAGATGCCCCTTTCTGGTGCATTCTATTGGTAGTAGAATTTAATCAACACTGTTGAGCTATTTTTATTGAATGGTTGTGACTAAATTATACTACCAACGGCATTAGGAGTATAGAAATTTAGAGGGGTATTATTGTCTTTTTAATTATGAGCCTAAAAGTCAGGTATATATTATCTTCCCTTCTATGGGCTGCTGTGGATCACAGCCTCGTGCCACGGATGTGCACACGGTCGAAACAACCTTCTCTTCTGCCAGGCTGCTAAAATAGAATTACGTATTACATTTTTGTTTGCCAAAAAATCTAAATTATAAAATACTACTAATCAATTAATTAGCAAAGTACTGGAATGCCGTTTTTAATCAATGGCTCAAATTAATTCTACTGATAGTATAATAGTACCGTAGAGAGGACCGGTACTCAAGATATTTCAGAAAAAATTCTTGAGTATGATTTCCTGTTTTGTTGAGACCACGGATGTTAAAATTATTGGACGATGTATGATCTGTACAAAATAATTGAACAAGAACTATTTCAAATATTGCATCCCAAGTGAAAAGGGTTTCATCCCTCGGTAGAAAGAAAATATTTCAACCAGATGCAACGCCAAGACCTAATACACACCATAAAAAACACACATAAGACACATTACGTATAAATTTTGAAAAGAAGGGTCTAATATTCAAATACAACAAAGTGTAACAAAAATAAGCAATGAGCTACACTAAGCCTATCATGCGTTCTTTCTACTTCTTCGATTACAGAGTATGCTTTCTTGGTCTACTAGGCCCGAGTTCCCCATGCCCCAACAACGCAACAGTTACAACATTCTTTTTTTTGTAAAACACCCTCAAACATCTATTGTTGTTGCATTGTGCAAGTGCGACGTACTCTAGCTTGGCAAGCATGAACCCCTTTTCACACCATCAAAGCTTGAGTATGAAAAAGCACAAGGGCTTGGGAAGTCTCCATATGACCACAGGGTGATTTCATTTCAAAACAAGCTACAGTTAAAAGCAGAACCTTTTTCTGCTGTATATTCATCAACGAGGAGACCGTTCCACCACCATCTTCAACTACTTCACCTGCGTTGGCAAGGTAGAAGTAGCCGAGAATAATAACACACAAGACACATAGACAAATAGGCCTCATGAAACTACATGGGCCAATCCAAACAGATTCATGTAAACATTAAAAAAAACAAATATTTCTGTATATACACCCACGTGGGTACATCGTGTAACATGTCTAAAGACCATGGAGAAGTTACAGCATGTCCAACGGTTTCTATAATTGAACTTCTCCAAGTTCCAAATTATAGATTTTAGGTACAAATATGTCTCCAACAGATCGACCTCCTAGTCATTCTCACAAAATTAAAGGCTCATGTCATCGAAGGCTTCGACACACATATAAGTGATCACTTATAAGAAAGATAAAATCCTATTATAGATGAGTTCACCGACAAGTGGTAAGCCATCTCTAACGAGTCAGTACTTATAACCGATCGTTGATGACTCATCTATGATGTATAACATATATGATGCATCTTATATAGTACCATTTAGTAACTTAGGACGCCTTACCGCTAAAATCCAAAATCCAATTAAAGAATGGTGCCTATAATGTGGCACTACCACAAAACCCTCATATGTGATGGGTGCTAATGCGAATCTATATATGTGACAAAGACATGTCTTATCATATATGATTGTGAGTGGTCAGCGATGAGAAAAAAAAACATACATGATGGGTGAACACCTATCATAAGTAAGTCATCGTAGCGGTGAGTCATCTATGACAGGTCAGAACTTATAACTGATCATACATGACTCATCTCTGATAAGTTGTAACATATGACTCATCAATAATGACATATAATTTTTGAATTTAAGACACACCAGAAAAATCTGAAACAATTTTTTATGGTCATATATCACTCTCGGCACAAACAGCATGTCCTTTTTATGACTCATGGCTACAACCAATTCGAGATTAATTATCTACAAATAAAACCACCGGTCACGTATAATGATATCCTTATAATTATAATTAATTAAATAGTAATAACTAATAATATATTTTAAAATTAATAAATTTATAATGAAAGAAATCTAATTACCGAAAATAAAACCAAACGGTCAAAAAAAAAAAAGCAGTAACTCACCAGATGCAAGGTTACATCACGAGCTTGCGCGGAGCAGAAGGTGATCATGTGCGGCAGGGCGGGGATGATGTAGACAGTGAAGCTGACGAGGAGGGAGCCGACAGCGGAGTTCAGCGCCACGAGGATTGGTGCTGAGATCTGTCATGTCATCCCGCGGGTGCCATGTCGGCAGGGATTCAGCGTCAAGAGTGCCGGCGTTTCAGGGCCCAACCTCAGCGCCAGGTGTTTTGGCACCGATCTAACAGCTTATTTTCGATTGAAGTTTCTTATCCGGTCTAGTTTTCAAATTTTGTTAGCAAAAGAATCAATTTGTGAAAAAAATATGGCCCAGAAGCTATATTTCAACCTGTCTATTTTTTATCCATCGGAAATGAATCATGTAAATAAATCTCGTTGCTCCATAATAGATAAATCCGTTACGGTCATTGGAGCTGTAGTGTGCGGGACCATAGATAGCGTACTGAGCAGGCGGGAAATACGGAAAAGAAAATGACACTCGCCACAAAAGATATGTGAATAACATGGTGCCTGGAATAAGAGAGCTAGCTGCGGGAAGTACGTAATGCATCACCTTATCTTTTCACTTTCTTATGTTAAAGTTAAATTTTTAATTTTAAAGTTGATTTTAGGGTTTTTCGTACTTTATTTTTCAGTCTTAAATTTTAGATCGCTAAAAATAAATATATAAAAATTTGTTGACGTCTTTTTCCTTCAACAAGTACAAAGATAACCCCACAATGTTTGAAACATGCGCGTCCAAAGCGCTCAGGGCAAATGCAAAGGTATAACTTGGTGTTAATTTTTCTCTAATCGGTGTCAGCACCCGGAACCCATATTATAAGGATATAGTCTAAGGTAGAGTAATGCATAATCTATTAATCAATAAAATATATATCTTACTACCGCTTTTTATCCACCGTCATGTCATAACATTTGTTATACTCTTTTCTCCATATTATTATATGCGCCTGCATGATACTATAATGAGTCAATTAATTAAGGGCACATACAAAGCGCTCTCATTACCATCTCTATTGCTGCATGCTCGCTGAAATGGAAGACGTGGAAGAGAGAGAATAGAAGAGAGAAAAGTGATTATTTTGCATGGAGTCAGCAAAACATCGACTCTTAGCGCATAAAACGAGGAGATAACCAGAAAATCTGCTTTATACGTGTGCTGACTCTAATCAGAGACGCTGATCAGATGAAATGTGAACATGGAATTAATTATCCTGTAATTATGAAAAGCAAGCTTAAAAGACTTATCCTTGTATTAGGAGTTTTTTCTGCTGACGTGGGCCACTAGACTATACAATGGTATTACCATCTGTGAAGTCTGCACCAATAACTATACATGAATTGTTGTTAAAAGAAAAAAGCTACACATATAATACTTCCTTCATTTTTCTTATTCGATCATGTTGCCCTTCGACTTTTCATATTTGATGACGTTGATGTTTTTTTCTCTAACACCGTTAATTTTTATATCTTTGATTGTCCATTTTGTTCAAAATTTTGTGTCATATTAAAATTTATCTTTCATGATAAAATAAATCATAGCAAAATAATTAACAGTTAGATGATTTTTGCGAAGACTAATGGACTAGAATTTAAACTACGCTAAAAAAATCATGCACCCCACAGCTCTTTAATTTCTATAGGATTTCACGATCAGGCAGAGGCCCCTTGTTGTCAGGATGCACACAGTACATTCACGCAGGTGTTTTCGGTATATAATTTCAGCCAAATAGTAATCGAAAATTGACATGGACATCATGTACTACATCACAAGCACAACGGTATTATACGTACATACATTACATGGACGCGCAGATGCCGTGGGATCGACGCACACCAACATTTTTATTCTTCAACGGGACGACAAGCAGATCCTGCAGCCCAGGACGTATACATTATTCTGCTTCAGAAAGCAGGGAGAGACGTTCGTCGTGGAGTCATTTGATCGAACACATGAGCGGCAGCATTGCAGCAGCTGATCAGTGCTGGCCGGGGAGCTTCTCCTTGATCTTGTCCATGACGCCCTTCTTCTCGCCGGTCTCTGTGGTTGTGGTGGTGGTGCCGTGTGCGCCGGTGGCGCCGGCGCCGGTGCCGCCCATCGTCTGCTGCTCGCCCTTGTTGCCGCCGGGGAGCTTCTCCTTGATCTTCTCCTTGATGCCCTTCTTCCTCCTCCCTCCCATGCCGTCGTCCTCCGACTGTCGTTGACAAATGGTTCAGTCATATTAAGAACGATTTTGTGTATGGGAGAGTACTGAAATTAAGGAGTTGACGTGCGTACCGAGCTGGAGCTGGAGCTGCCGGAGCGGCGGAGCACGCCGTCGGTCTTCCTGTCCTCCCTCGCCGGCGCCTGGACATGGCCGGCGCCCATCCCGGTGGCGGTGCCGTGCCCGGCGGCGACCGGGTTGCCGTACTCGTCGACGCGGCCGGTCGCGTGGCCACCGTGCTGCCCCTGGTGCTCCATGCTCACTAGCTAGCTACTTCGGCTGCTTGGACAAACTATCACACACACTCTCTCACCGATTACTTCAACTGACTCCGAAATGGATCCCGATTAGCGCAAGGCTAGCTAAGCCGGGTATTTATGCTGCTCCGGTGAGCTAGAGTGATCGATAAAATATTCCGGTGAGATCGATCATCTCCGAGAGGAGGCCAACACGGATGGCATCACCACGTTAGGCAAGGTTTCCAGGTGGGCGTAAAGCTACAGAATGAATAATGATCGAGCATGGCCGACGACGAGAGGAGGAGGAGGAGGAGGACGTAGGTACGGCACGGCCATGCACGTCGGCGGCGCCACGTACGTATGTGCCGCCGGCATGGGAATCGTCTGGAAGGGAGATGACACGACGGGAGGGATGGATCAAGATGCTACACGTACGAGTGATCAGTAAACTAGAGTTTGGAAGCAGGAAGCTGGACCAGTCGTATTATTATAAATAAAAAATTGGAGGCTACTGTCGTGCTGTCAAGAGAACACTGAGCGGTACCTCCGTCACAAAATAAACCAATGTTTTACTTTTCATCTATAACTCTTCGTCTTATTAAAGTTTAATGATTAATATTTTGGTTTTATTAGATTGTAAATTATAAATAGTACTTTATGTGTGATTAATTTTTTTAATTTTTTTAAAAAAATTAAATAAAACGAATAATCAAACGCTTAACTCGGAAACCAAAAGAATGGTTCGTGGTAGTAGAACCGAGTGAGTACGTGAGATGTCCGAATGTTCCGTACTTTACTCTGCTTTCTAGGGGTGTTCCGAGTAGATCGTAACACAAGAGGACACAGCTGGGTACTGTATATTGGTTGACAAGTCAAATTGGTAGTACTTCCTACCGAGATAATTAGAGGACGTCTTAGAAAACTAGCAATTTAAATTGTGACAAGGGTATTAGTCTAGTGGTTGCAGATTTACGGTGACCTGAGTAGCATCTAAGGTTCTTACTGGTTGTTTGGATCCAGAGATTTTTTTTTCCTTGTCACATCGGATGTTTGACGTTAATTAGAAATATTAATAAATGCTATTTCATTAGACAAATTTTTTAAGCCTAATTAATCCACGATTAGCAAATATTTACTGTAGCATCACATTTGCTAATCATGGACTAATTAGGTTCAATAGATTCGTCTCGCGAAATAATCCAGAGTATGAGGTGGGTTTATTAATAGTTTATATTTAATACTTCTAATTAGTGTCCAAACATTCGATGTGACAGGGACTTAAAAAGTCCCTGGGATCCAAACACCCCCTTAGTTCAAAATTTTATAAGGGCTAAGTTTCCGAATAAAAAAGTAAAATATGGCCGCGCCTATCGCCCGGGCCGACTAGCTGTGTCGCTGTCCTGCACCCTGCCGCCACGCCATGTGCACGCCAGCCCCCGTCGTTGCGCATCTCCTCCCAAGCCACGTCATGCACCACATTCGGCACGCGTCACCGCTCGGACGCGCTCCACGCCCGTGCCGCTTTGCCCGCACCGGCCCAACGGCCGACCCATTTTTCCCGGCCGCCTGCCGTTGCACGCCCAGTAAACTACCGCCTCACAACCGTCGTGCCACTCTTCCCGCCGCCGCATCCCGGCCGCGCTGCTAACTGCCCTCCGCCCTAAGCGCGTCACCGCCGCGTTCGCCTCCCTCTTAAAATCCTCTCCTCACCAGATGGACAAGAAGAGGAATGCCTCCCAATTTATGTCCAACCAGCCGCACCCACAGAAACCCCGGTTCCACACCGGCCCTCATCCTCCCAGTCAGCAGCACGGGCAATTTACCTTCATTGTCCGCCAGCACTATCCCTACAATCCCAATAACTTCAACAACAACAGTGGTCCGTCCCAGCGTGCTCGAGCTCAACGTGCCCAGCACCAGCTCCTCAGCACAGAATGCTCCTCCACCAACATCTCAGCCACCTCCAGCCAGGAAGGATTTAGGTGCGAAGCCTGGGGTATGCTACAACTGTGGTGACCCAGGCCACTTCGCTGACAAGTGCCCAAAGCCGAAGCGCAGCGGGCAGAGCTTTGTGCAGGCTCGAGTCAACCACGCCACTGCAGAAGAAGCACATGCCACGCCAGAAGTGATACTGGGTGTGTTCTCTGTCAACTCCGTACCTGCTACAGTACTTTTCGATTCTGGTGCTACGCACTCCTTTGTTTCAAAAAAATTTGTGGGATTGCATGGGCTAAGAAAGGCAGAACTTAAGAACGCAATGCAGGTTAGTACCCTAGGAAATAGCATGACCTCGGTCAGCTATAGTCCAAATGTGCCCATAAAAATTGAAAGAGCCCAGTTTCTAGGCAATCTCATCCTTCTTGAGTCTAAAGACCTAGATGTCATTCTGGGAATGGACTGGCTTACCAAACATCAAGGAGTGATTGATGGCGCCAAGCGCACCATCACCTTGATCAGTGTAGAAGGTGAAGTCGTGATTTATCAGTTGCCGGAGTCTGTGAAAGTTGGAACAAGTTTGAATCAGATGGAAGCAGAAGAGCAACCATCAGAAGCAGTCAAAGATCCGAAAAAGTTAGAAGACATACCAGTAGTCTGTGAGTATCCTAAGGTTTTTCCAGATGATCTCATGACAATGCCACCAGAAAGAGAGATCGAGTTCCGTATCGACTTGGTACCCGGAACTGCACCGATTTATAAGAGGCCCTACAGGATGGTAGCTAATGAGATGGCAGAAGTGAAGAAGCAAGTGGGTGAAAAACTTTAGAAAGGTTACGTTTGACCGAGTATCTCGCCTTGGGGTGCCCCGATTATTTTTGTTGAGAAAAAGGATAAAACCAAGAGGATGTATGTGGACTATCGTGCTTTCAACGATGTCACCATCAAGAATAAGTACCCTCTACCCAGGATTGATGATTTGTTTGATCAGTTGAAGTGAGCTAAAGTTTTCTCCAAGATTGACTTAAGATTAGGGTACCACCAGTTGATATTTCGGGAAAAAGATATTCCTAAGACAGCATTCACTACTCGCTACGGCTTGTACGAATGTACACTAATGTCGTTTGGATTTACCAATGCCCCGACATTCTTCATGAATCTCATGAATAAGGTGTTCATGGAATACCTAGATAAGTCTGTCGTTGTTTTCATTGATGATATTCTTATCTATTCCAAGTCAGAAGAAGAACATGAGCAACATCTGCGGATAGTGCTAGAGAAGCTATGAGAGCATCAACTGTACGCCAAGTCCAGTAAGTATGATTTTTGGTCTCGTGAAGTGAAGTTCTTAGGCCATGTGATCAATGCTCAGGAAGTAGCAGTGGACCCCAGTAATGTGGAGTCAGTGACAAAGTGGACCCCGCCTAAGACAGTTACACAAATCAGAAGTTTATTAGGACTTGCGGGCTATTACCGTCGGTTCATTGAGAATTTCTTGAAGATTGCTAAGCCAATGACACAGCTGTTGAAAACGGAAGAGAAGTTCAAGTGATCTGCTGAGTGCACCAAGAGTTTTGAAGAGCTCAAGCAGAGATTGGTGTTAGCCCCAGTGTTTATTTTGCCAGATCAGGCGAAAAACTTCAGGTTTACTGTGATGCATCCCGATTTGGACTTGGGTGTGTGCTAATGCAGGAAGGAAGAGTGGTTGCGTATGCCTCTCGTCAGTTGAGACCACATGAGCGCAATTACCCAACTCACAATTTGGAACTAGCAACTGTAATTCATGCCTTAAAGATCTGACGACACTACCTAATTGGTAACAAGTGTAAAGTGTATACAAGATCACAAGGGTTTAAAGTATATCTTTACACAACCGGATTTGAATCTCTGCCAGCGAAGATGGTTGGCATTGATCAAGGATTATGATCTAAGTATTCACTATCATCCAGGCAAAGCAAATGTGGTTGTAGATGCTTTAAGCCGAAAGAATTATGCCGCTGTATCAACGGAAGTCTGTGAGTAGTTGCAGTAGAAGTTTGAACGACTAAATTTGGGTTTAGTCGAAGAAGGTTTAGTGGTAGCCCTAGAGGCGCAACCCATATTGGTGGAACAAGTTCGTCTAGCCCAAGCAAATGATCCAGAAATAGCGGAACTAAATAAGAATATGCGAGTTGGCAAAGCTCGAGACTTTTCAGAAGATGAACATGGAACAATCTGGATGGGAAACATATTGTGTGTACCTGATAACAAGGAGCTAAAGAAGTTGATATTTCAAGAAACTCATCAAATTCAATATTCTATTCATCCTGGAGTACGAAAATGTATCAAGATCTGAAAGAAAAGTTTTGGTGGGTCAGTATGAAGAGAGAAATTGCAATTATATAAAGCTGGAAATTGTACTTAAGCATAAAATCCAATCACAATAATATAATTAAGAATTACATGATTTTTTAAGACGAATAACGTGAATCCAAAAATGAAGTAAAATAAAAAAAAGGTATCTAAAACAACATTAGAAGGGGTTGAATTGGGCTCGTCGGGATAAGGAACCATTTGGGGCGAATCAGTATGGAAATCAAATACTTACTCGTTTGTACTTCCTCTGTTCTTTTCTAAACTTGCCTAAATTCATTCTAAACTTCCCTAAATTCGTTCGTGGTTCCTTTTTAAACTGGCTTAAATTCATTCATTTATTCATTTATGAATATATATAGTTTATATATGTGTCTAGATTTATTAGCATCTAGGGCACTATGTAAAATTTCTAGGAACATGTATCTGGTCATGCAGTGGGTGGCAGCCAGCGTCGGTGGTGACGAGCGCCGGCGGCAGTGACAACCGTACCCAAATCCGATGAGGGGCCGGCGAGCAGTGAGGATCCGGCGACTCACGTTAGCGCCGGCGAGATCTTCTCCGGCTGTTGATGCAGCTGGGCTTCAGCGAGCCGAGGATGAGAGGTTTGCTCGTGGATTGCATGACCTCAATCGCTGGATTGAGATTATTGCATCATCCATAAATTTGCGTCGAAAAGGAAACCGAGCTTCACCGGGTTCTTCTCCGGCACAGACGTCTCGAGCCTCACCAGTGACGTCGACAGGATCTCGTTTTCATGTGCTTGGCTTTAACGAGGATTCTGATTCTGATTCTTTTGTTAATCTGGCAAAGCGATCGGGTTTTACCATTGATGATCTTTTACGGGCGGAGAATGACTTTGCGGGATCCTCAGGTAAGAAGCCAGGTTCTTTTGCATCGAAGGTGATTAACTCAATGGTTCTTGGGAAGGTTGTAAATTCAACGGTGCGTCCGTGGATTGGTCCCTTGCCGGAGACACGAGTTTCTCCCCCTCGTATGTTCAGTGATGCGTTAGCCGTGGCAACGCGGAAGGTTTTTTCTTCACCATGGGGAGGTGTTTCTGGTTCGGCATCCCGTCGATCACCGCCGGTCAAGTCCTTCCGATCCGAAGAGATCGGGGACTTTCCTCTTCTTCAGGGTGTTAAATTTCAAATTTCAAACCTATTTTCGTTTCAGCTGTGGGCCAACCAACCTCCAAAGCCCAATATCCCGTATAGGCCTGTTCCGGGGCTCGTTTCCTTGTTTTCATGAACAGGCACGACTCGACAAGGTCCTCGGGTATCACGGCGATCGTCGTACGTAGACGTCGTGCGGCGAGGTATGGATCGATCTAATCCTGCTAGGGTTTTGGCGGGTGGACAAGGCGGTGCACAGGGAGCTCAAGTCGGTGCCCAGGGCGGTGGTTTTGCCGGTGCACAGGGAGCTCAAGCCGATGCCCAAGGCGGTGGTTTTGCTGGCGTACCGGGAGGTGTTGGCGGCGTACGTGGAGGCGCTGTTGCCGGTGCGCAGGGAGCCCACGCCGGCGCCTATGGAGGAGTGCACAGTAGCGCTCATGGAGGTGTTCTTGCAGGCGCTCAGGGTGGAGTCGGAGTTTTTGCCGGCGCGCACAGGGAGGTTTTGCTGGCGGCGCATATGGAGGTGCTGCTGCTGGTGTGACTCATGAAGGAGTGCACGTCGACAATTATGGAGGTTTTATTGCTGCTGGATATGGAAGAGGACACACTGGTTTTGTGGCCAGAGGAGGCTACCACGGCTTTCATCCGGGCTCGGGCGGAAGGAATTGTGGACGCGGCTTCAGGGGTAGGCATGCCGGTGGAAGATATGGAGGTCAATGGCAAGGGCAGCAGTATGGTGGACAAGGTGGAGGGGCAAAAGCAGCAAAGTTAGTGGCAAGGCGGCGGACAAGGTCGGGGTTTTTCTCAGGGCGAAACTTTGCCACCGGTTTCAAGTGGAAGTTTTGCCCAGAGTTTTTCTAGTAATCCGTTGTCTGTCACTGATGTTATACCCTAGGTTTTAACAAGTGCTAGCCAGGGGATGGTTCCACCGGGTGGATGGCCACGTTCGGCTCCGGCAGTTGAGCACGGGATTGGAATGGCTGGCCCTACACCAGCTATTCTGACTTCTTCACTGTCGGGGGGAAGTGGGGCTTTGTCTGTGGCTGCCGCTACATCACCTTTATTGGTCCCAGTTGCTCCAGTTTCGACAGGGACGGGATTGGGTGTTTCTTCCATGAAAGGTATGAATGTGTCGTTGCCTAAGGGGGAAGATTGAAAAAGCGAGGTACCTTCGAGTAAGGCTCCACAATGTTATAGATGTTTTATAAAGGGTCACACTCAGCATGATTGTCAAGCTTCGTTATATTGTGATATCTGTGAGAGTGTGGATCATATGACATCTAGGTGCCCAGTATTTAAGTCACAAAACAAACCTTGCATCTTGTTGTGTGGTTATGCTGCAGATGGCCTCGGCTTCTTCCATATCCCGCTGCTGACTGGGCACAAGGTAAAATATGAATCAAAATCTGCTCTTATTACTGTATCTGGTGGCCATCTATCTGTGCAGAATGTGATCTTTGAGTTAGAAAGGTTGATACCTGGAAAGTGAAAGTGGGAGGTTCATGACAATGGGAATGGTACATTCCAAACTATTTTTCCTTCTAAGGCTGAACTGCAGCGTATGATTGAGTGGGGAAAGATGGACTAGGACAAGCATCCATGAAAATCAGAGAGAGGTGTGGGTAATAAGGTAAAGTACATTGTTTCTAAGGTGTGGGTGCAGTGTAAAGGACTTACAAGGGAGTTGAGGGAATTTTTAATTATTTGGGCTGTGGGTCATGTTTAGGGTGTAACCAAGGAGGTGGACATGAAGTTTACTAGACAGTATGACGTGGCTCGTTTTCAGGTTTTAGTCCTTGATCCTACAGCTGTTCCAGAATGTGTTGATGTGGTCATTGGTGATTATCTCTATGAGCTTCACTTTAAGGTTGAGTCTCAAGGTGATGAGTGTGCATCAGTGCCAACGGTTATGGATTTTGACGATGGTTCTGGTGATGGGAATAAGGATATGAGGATGGATGATATGATGGTATCGCAGGGAAAGCATAAAGGTGACTCCTCAAAACCAGGGCAAGGTAATTTTGGTACTTCTACGTCTGATGGTCCACAGGATGTGTCGGTGTCTATGGAAGGATTGACTGCTTCTGATGAAGAATACGATGGGCTCATTGAGGATCTTACAGAAGAGGATGAGAGAAGGGCTTTGAAGGAGAAGGCAACTTTGGATGGACCTATCTTGGAGGAGTTGGCAGCGGTGCGAGAAGCTTCTGTGGTTAACTCTCCAAGTAGGCACAGCAAAAGGAGGGTACATGATTCAGATCAGTCATCTCTAGAGATGGCGGAGAAGCTAAAGTCTATCCGCAACCTAGAGAATCTGCCGTCTAAAAGTGAGTCTAGTAATTTATTGCATTGTTCTTCTTTTGATAGTTTAGTTCAAAAAGTAAATAGTATGGGAGTCCTCATTCATGATAATAGTACTGATTTTTTAAATGCGTTAGATACATGCGATTGTTTACCCGCACATGACTTAGTACAAGATCAAAATGTGGTTTCTTTCATGGGTGAGGGTAATAATTCAGAGGGGGAGGTTGACCATTTAATTTTGAGTAAGTTGTGTAGTGACATAATGGAGGAGGTGATGGATTCAGGTAGTGATCATCTAGGTGATTTTAAAACTACTTCTGAATTGAACAAAGCCTCTCTCAAAAATAAAAGTAAACGTAGAGTACGTAAAAATCCAAGTGTTATCAAATGAAAGGTATCTTTTGGAATTCTGATGGATTTAAAGACCCAAAAAAACATCGATTTCTTTCTGATTTGACTAGAGAACATGGTCTCAATTTTATTGCTATTTCGGAGACAATTAGAAGAGATTTTTCGGATTCTTTCCTTCGGAATTTATGTGCTGGTAAAGACTTTTTGTGGCATTGTAAACCTCCTAGGGAAAGATCGGGTGGAATGGTGATGGGAATTGATTTACAGTTGTTTGATATTGGGGCAATTGAAGAGGGTGACTTTTGTACTAAATTTTATTTACGCAATAGTGAGGATGATTTTAAATGGGTTCTTGTATCAGTGTATGGCCCTGCACAAGTTGATTTGACTGAGCTAGTTAACTTGTGTAACCATGAAAGTCTTCCCATCTTAATTGGTGGAGACTTTAATATTTTACGCAGCCCAACAGAAAAGAACAATATAATTACAATGATAGATGTCCATTTTTATTTAACGCTATTATTGATGGTTTGTCGTTGAGAGAGCTACAAATGTCAAGAAGAAACTTCACTTGGCCAAATAACCTTTCTGTTCCTACGTTTGAAAAACTTGATAGAATTTTAGTTTCTACGGAATGGGAGGAAAAATTTCCTTTGTCAACTGTGTTGGCTCTTAGTAGAGATATTTCAAACCATACTCCTTTACTGTTAAATAGTAACTCTGCTTCATCTAATTTTCAACAACCATCTTTCAAATTTGAGCTTGGTTGGTTGTTGAGGGATGGCTTTTATGACATGGTTAAGGAGATATGGTCTATACAGTATCCAGGAATTTCTTGCATAGAAAGGTGGCAAACTAAAATTCGTAAACTTAGACGACATTTAAGAGGTTGGGCAAAAAATGTTAGTGGAACCAATAAGAAAGAAAAAAGATGTTGTTAGACAAGCTTAATGTTTTAGATAAAAAAAGCAGAGGTGGTTCTTCTTTCATAGGAGGAGTTAGATATGAAACAAGTTTTAAATTCTCGTCTTGCTTTGTTGTTGAGAGAAGAAGAAACAAAATGGTACCAAAGATCTAAAGAAAAGAATTTGTTAGAAGGTGATTTAAATACTAAGTATTTTCATTTAGTTGCAAATGGTAAGTACAGGAAGACTAGAATTTTTCAGTTGCAACAAGATGATCAAGTAATTAGGGGTGATGTTGATTTGAAAAAACATATCACTACTTATTACAAGGGTCTTTTTGGTCCTCCAAATGATACTCATTTAACTTTGGATGAGAGTAGAAGAGATGACATTCCTCAAGTATCTCTAGAACAAAATGAGTTTCTGATTGCTCCTTTTTCTGAGAAAGAGGTGAGGGATGTGATTTTCCAAATGGAACATAATAAAGCTCCTGGTCCTGATCGATTTCCTGTTGAGTTTTATCAGATCTTTTGGAATATAATCAAGTCTGACCACATGGATTTGTTCTTCGACTTTCATGCTGGAATTTTACTATTATACTCTTTAAATTTTGGTACTATTATTCTTTTACCTAAGTGTACCGAAGCTATTAAAATACAACAATATAGATCTATTTGCTTGCTGAATGTTAGCTTTAAAATTTTTACTAAAGTGGCAACTAATAGACTAGTGGGAGTAGCTCAAGAGGTTATAAGTCCAACTCAAACAGCTTTTATTTTGGGTAGGAATATTATGGAGGGGTAGTTATCCTACATGAGACTCTACATGAGTTAGATAGAAAAAAGCTGAATGGAGTTATTTTTAAAATTGATTTTGAGAAGGCTTATGATAAGGTTAATTGGTCTTTTGTGCAACAAATACTTCGAATGAAAGGCTTTTCACCAAAATGGTGTCAATGGGTTGCTTCTTTTATTCAAGGTGGTCATGTTGCAATCAAAGTTAATGATCAAATTGGACCTAATTTTCAAACAAAAAATGGGTTGAGACAAGGTGATCCTTTATCTCCGATTCTTTTTAATATAGTAGTGGATATGCTTGCTATTTTAATTAAACGGGCAAAGGAAAATGAACAGGTAGTAGGTGTTGTTCCTCATCTTATTGACGATGGTTTATCTATTTTGCAATATGCAGATGATACTTTAATTTTTATAGACCATGATATTGACAAAGTGAAAAATATGAAATTGATCTTAAATGTCTTTGCTCAATTGGCTGGACTAAAAATTAATTATCATAAAAGTAAACTTTTTTGTTTTGGAGAGGCTAATGTCAACGAGAATTTCTACTCTAATTTCTTCGGTTGTAAGTTAGGCAATCTCCTTATGAGGTATCTTGAAATTCTAATGCATTTGAGGAAATTAAGTAATTCTGATTGTAAGCATATAGAGGAAAGAATGAAGAAAAAACTTAGTAGCTAGAAAGGAAAGTTGTTATCAGTAGGCGGGAGGTTGGTGTTGATTAATTCTGTTTTTTCAAGTTTAGTTATGTTTATGGCATCATTTTTTAAGATACCAAAAGGAGTTCTTCAGAAAATGGATTTTTATAGATCTCGTTTCTTTTGGCAAAATAACAGTCATAAGAAAAAATACAGGCTAGCTAGATGGAATTTGTTATGTCAACCAAAGGAACAAGGGGGTTTAGGAATACATAACTTAGAAATACAAAACAGATGGCCGTTGAGTAAGTGGCTTTTTAGACTTATTAATGAGTGGTGTTTGGCAAAACATACTCAGACGAAAGTATCTTAAAAATCAAACAATAACAGGTGGTAAAAAAACCTGGTTATTCCCATTTCTGGTCAGGTCTTATGAAAGTAAAAGATTCTTTCCTCGCTTTGGGATCTTTTATTGTCAATAATGGCCCACAAGTTAGATTTTGGGAGGATACATGGATTGAAAAAAGACCTTTAAAAAATCAGTATCCATCTTTATATTATATCGTTCGGAAAAGAAATGATTCTATTGCAACTGTTATGTCAACTGTTCTATTAATTGTATCTTTTCGAAGATCTTTATTTGGTAACAATAGACTATTGTGGTATAAGTTAGTTGCAAGAATTATACATGTCAATTTAAACAATGACACTGACGTGTTTAGATGGAACCTACATCAAAATGGAAAATTTTCGGTTCCCTCTATGTATTCTGCCTTAATAAACAATTGTCATTCTTTTAGGGATAAAGGCATGTGGAAGTTGAAATTACATTTTAAGATAAAAGTATTTTTATGGTACTTATTTAAGGGTGTAGTTTTGACAAAAGACAACTTAGCTAGTAGAAACTGGGATGGTGGTTTAAAGTGTTGTTTTTTATGCACAATGAACTATCCAACATCTGTCCTTTGATTGCCATTATGCCAAATTTATATCGTGATGTGTTTTTATATCTTTAGGGTTAAGAGCACCATTTAGTTTTGACGATTTAGGAGGGAACTAGTTGAGTGGAAAGAGTGTGGAGATTAAAAATTTAATGTTAATAGGAGCATCTGCAATTTGCTGGGCTCTTTGGCTAAGTAGGAATGAGGTGGTTTTGACAAATCCTTTCCAAAACATATTTGCAGGTTCTTTTTAGAGTGACGTATTTGCTGCGGTGGTAGGCAATCCTAAAAAGTATGAAGAGAACAAAGAAATTATCTCTATTGCGTGTCAAAAGGTGAAAATTTTGGCTGTGCAAGTGTTTGGACACTTTGGCTGGAGATTTCGCAGTAGAATTGAGTAATGCTTTACTCTAGTGATCCTCGTTGTTACTCTCTTGCTTGATGGACTTTTAGTTTTATGTATGGGCCAAATTTATGCGTGTTAGAAATCTATAAACTTTGTAAGTTTCTCTCTTGCTTGATGGAGTTTTAGCTTTATGTATGAACCAAATTTATGCATGTTAGAAATCTATAAACAAATCTCTTGCTTGATGGACTTTTAGCTTTATGTATGGACCAAATTTATGCATGTTAAAAATCTATAAATAAATCTCTTGCTCGATGGACTTTTAGCTTTATGTATGGACCAAATTTATGCACTTTTAGTTTTATATATGAACCAAATTTATGCATGTTAGAAATCTATAAACAAATCTCTTGCTTGATGGACTTTTAGCTTTATGTATGAACAGCTTGATAGACTTTTAGTTTTATGTATAAACAAATCTCTTGCTGGATTGACTTTTAGCTTTATGTATGAACAGTTTGATGGACTTTTAGTTTTATGTATGGCCAAATTTATGTGTGTTAGAAATCTATAAACTTTGTAAGTTTCTCTCTTACTTGATGGACTTTTAGCTTTATTTTTAGCTTTATGTATGAACCAAATTTATGCATGTTAGAAATCTATAAACAAATCTCTTGTTTGATGGACATTATGTATGAACCAAATTTATGCATGTTAAAAATCTATAAACAAATCTCTTGCTCGATGGACTTTTAGCTTTATGTATGAACCAAATTTATGCATGCTAAAAATCTATAAACAAATATCTTGCTTGATGGACTTTTAGCTTTATGTATAGACCAAATTTATGTACTTGATGGACTTTTAGCTTTATATATAGACCAAATTTATGTACTTTTAGTTTTATGTATGAACCAAATTTATGTATGTTAGAAATCTATAAACAAATCTCTTGCTTTTGCTAGATGGACTTTTAGCTTTATGTATAGACCAAATTTATGTACTTGATGGACTTTTAGCTTTATATATAGACCAAATTTATGTACTTTTAGTTTTATGTATGAACCAAATTTATGTATGTTAGAAATCTATAAACAAATCTCTTGCTTTTGCTTGATGGATTTAGCTCTATGTATGAACCAAATTTATGATTTATGTACGTTAGAAATCTTTAAACTTTATAATAAGTAGCTGGACTTTATGTATGGACCAAATCTCTTGCTTAATGTACTTTTAGCTTTATGTATAAATCAAATTTATGTATGTTATAAATCTATAAACTTTATAATAAGTGGCGGAACTTTTAGCTTTATATATAAAGCAAATTTATGTATGGTGGAAATCTATAAACTTTATAATAAATAGCTATAGAAACTTTATAATAAATGGCTATAGCTTCTTTGAAGTCTGGATTCTTTTATCCATTATCTATCCATTATCTAAAAAATATGATCTTTTATCCATTATCTATCCATTATCTAAAAAATATGAATCTAGATGATGATGATGTTAAGATGATGTTAATCCATTATCTATCCATTATCTAAAAAATATGAATCTAGATGATGATGATGTTAAGATGTTAGAAAGAACTTACATTGCGAAAAAAAACTTACGTTGCGACTTACGTTGCGAACGGAGAGAGTAATACCTTAGCTTGATTACTCTTTGCAATCCCAAAGAGAAATCACAACAACAAAACCTTAGATTGGTTTGCAATCCCAAAGAGAAATCACAAAAACAATCCCAAAGAAAAATCACAAAAGCAAAACATTGCGAGCATGATCGACATATACAGATGCACACGGCAAAATAACACACCAACAATAAACAAGTTAAAAAGTCAACACACTTCCATAAAAACCTTTGTGTGCAAACAGACACCAGCATACATTGCAACGGTACAGATCGACGACGCACTGGAATTATCTGTCTCAAACTCAGGACATTCCAGTTCACGTTATTTTATTCAGCAGAGATACATAAAACGTACGACACGTCACGACCGACGACGCGTCGATGGATCGGAGCCGCTCGAGCTCTCGCTCGCTTAGTGCTGTCCAGGCAGCTTCTCCTTGATCTTGTCCATGAAGCCCTTCTTCTCGCCGGTGGTGCCGTACTCCGCGCCGTGCAGGCCAGTGCCACCGCCGGTCATTCCGGCGTGACCCTGCTGCCCGTAGGCGCCGTAGCCACCGGTGTCGCCGTCCATCATCTGCTGCTGCTGGGTGCCCTTGTTGCCGCCGGGGAGCTTCTCCTTGATCTTCTCCTTGATGCCCTTCTTCCTCCTCCCGCCCATGCCATCGTCCTCGGAGGACTGCACGTCGACCGTAATCGCCGGTCAAGTTAACGGCAAGGAATTAATGCGTGCAGCCATGAAGATTGAAGAGATCGAATGTGTTAAAAGCGAAATTAAGTTACCGAGCTTGAACTGGAGCTGCCGGAGCGGTGGAGGATGCCGCCGGTCTTGCGGCCCTCCCTCGCCGGCTGGAACTGGCCGCCGCCGGCGCCGTGGCCGGCTGCTCCCATCCCCACCGCGGGTCCTCCCCCCGGAGCGCCGTCGTACACCGGGTTGCCGTACACGTCGGCGCGGTCAGCGGTGTAGCCGTGCTGTCCCTGGTAGTTCTCCATCTCCTCTCTCTCTCTCTCTCAACACAAAGACAGTACACCGAACAACTCTAGCTAGCTTCCTTCTCTACTCCGTGACACGCTGTGTGTGAAGTGATCTGCTGATCGATGAAGCGAAGCAGCAGCGTGACGCCGCCATTTATAATGCGAAGGCTGTACTAAAATACTACCAGTGGTAGTAATGTTTCTGAAAGTTTTTCGGTCAGGACGAAGGCCACGGAAGAGGGGGCACGTGTTGTGCAGCGACAGCACACACGAGGTACGATCGAGAGCTGGTGCATGCGTCATCGATGGGAGTAAAGGCAGGGGTAGCGACGTGGGCGCGTGTGTGGCGCGGCCATAGGACGCCACGTACGTTGTTTCGCGGGGTTTCTTCTGGAGGTTCCGCGCGCGAGCACAGGATTCGATCGATGAGAAGGTGACTGCTGCGAGTAGCCGAGTACTGCTTCCGTGCAGTGCATTCATGGCACGGATAACGGGGGGAAAGTAGGGGAAGGTAGTGTGATGTTTTGAGAAATCTTCACTCGTCTATTGCATGCTATCTAAATAGTTATTAAAAAAAATTTAAAAAAATTATGAAAATAAATTAATATAAGATATGCCACTACATAAACATACATGTTCAAATATAAGATCTATAACTCATAACAAACATAACAAATTATTGTTATTTTTTATGAATTATAGAAGTTATATTTAAACATGCATGATTGTATAGTGATATATCTGATATATCTTATATTAATCCATCTTATTTTTTTTATTTTTTTATAACTATTTAAATACTATGCAATAAACGAGTAGATATATCCACTCTGATAACGGGATATCGATGGGTTAACTGTCGTGAGAGGCACGTGGTGGATGGACATCCGTGGTGGCCGGTGGGACGAGATCGATGCATGTATGGGCGACGCTAACGAACGGACGGACGGACGTGCGTACGCCCGCGCGCGGATGGCCGGCCGATGGAGCATCGCCGCGTCGTGGAAAGACGAGTACACGAGTTAAGTTCTCGGTGACCGACCAGCTGGAGCACCGGTAGTAAATCAAGTTTAGATATCTATACACCGTCAATATCTGTAGTTATTGTCTGTATATAACGTGTATATAACGTGGTTCGATATTTTAATAGTAAATAATATGCTACTATCTCCATTTTATAATGTAAGATGTTTAACTTTTTATAATGGTTGACCATTCATTCTATTTAAAAATTTAGTATAAATATTAAAAATGATAAGTCATGCTTAAAATTCTTTTAATAATAAAATAAATCACAAGCAAAATAAATAATATTTCTATAATTTTTTGAATAAAACAAATAGTTAAACATCGCGAACAAAAAAGTCAAACATCTTACATTATGAAACAAAACAGAGTCTTACATTATGAAACAAAACAGAGAGAGTAGTTAATACATACTTGTATGCTTAATGATGAATAATATGCTAGATAATGCATACTTGTATGCACGTTCCATATTATGTCAATAAAAAAATAGCTATGTTTATATTATGAGATAAATGGAGTAGTTTCCAATTCTCTTTTGCGGCACTTCAATATGACAGAACAACCCATAGATAAAGCGGCTCACATGTATCGGGGGTAATAATTATTAAGTATATATAATATTTTTATAAGTGTGGATGTGTTTGTAGTATAGTAAGCCCCAAAATATATATCATGTAGGATTAAATGGTATTGGTTTATAAAAGCCGATACCCATGCAGATTCGAACCGAGCAAATGAGGCCTTATCTTTCGCCAGCCCACGCTTGCACTCTCCACCTGAGCAATCGGAGCCAAGAGAATTCACATGTCACCTATCTCTCTTGCCAGAAACTCCACCTAGCTACTTCTCCTTCGCACGAGGGACGAGGCCATGGATTTGCTAGAGCTGTCGGGCGAGCTCTAGGTGGAGCCGAGGTGGCGGAGGAGGCGGCAGCATGCAATGACATGGTGGGGCGCGACTGCACAAGGGTGGTGGGTTTCGGTCAACGTTTCCATGGACGACCTGCTCCCCACAGAGCCCATTGGGGTAAAAGTTTCATTTCCACAACCTGAATCATCGTGTGGTGGATCGCCAAATATATCACTAAAGTTTTGCTCTATGTCCATTAAATATGGGCGTGGGATGTCCTGAATAATTCATACTCGATCAGGCAACAATAATTCGCTTATATACTTTGAACTAGAGCCAACCGTAGTATATTACCTATGAATGGGCCCAAACCCGCCAGCTAGTATAAACAGATCAAGCACCGTTAGTTAAGAATTTGCCAACCGAAAGTATGTTTCTCGTGTTTCTTACTGTTCATCGACACTTTATCGCTAAACATCTGTGCACTTACCAACAAAATTACAATAGCTAACAACACGTTGCCATAAAGACATACGTATGGTCTTATCGCTTACAATTATGCCTATAATGTCAACATTAAATTTAAAATTAAATTTAGGGTTTTTTAACTGAAGTTTATTATTAAACCTTTGTTTTTAGATTATTAAGATTATACATATAAATTTTTTATTCATAAATTATATATACCGTAAATATTGCTCTTTATAAATAATGATACTTGTCCAGCCGAAGTCGGTTGGAAATCGTACGTGGCGAGGTAAAAGGTCCAGCACCACCGGACTGACGCCGAAATGATATCCATATGATTTTTTATTTTTAAACGTTTTAATAAATAATTTTATTAGTAATTTAAAACTAAATATTTTTATCAGCTCAACCTTTTATTCACGATGTCTTATTTAGGGTGGCAACGACAACACTGCTACGTTGAATTAGCGTGTAAGGTGATATCATACAAACCTTTTATCCCAGACGTCTCGTTTAGTGTAACAACAACACCATGTCACGTTGAATTGACGTGCAAGGTGACAAGATAACACTATTATACTCAGCAGTTGACGTGGCTGACGTGATAAAATGTTACCATGCGGCATGACAGCTATTTTGCCATGCCACGAGAGGTAACACAATTAAATGTTTTCAAATATTTAAGTAGAAGGTCGGTAATAAAATTATTTATTAAAAAAGTTTATAAATAAAAAAATCTGATCCGTCCTTAGCGGTAGATATATCTTCAGCATGAACTGTGTGGAGGCAAAGTAATAAAACAAAGTAGGCATTTTTTTCTCTCTCCGTTCTTGACATGACAGGTTCTGTGCGAACACCCGCATAAGTTGCTTCGTTTTTCACTCGAAATAGGTGTAATTAACTGTTTGCATACTTTTATGTATAGCATTCATTAATGTATATATAATATATAATATGTCGGTATATGGATCTTGTACTCGTATATCATAAAATATAAAATAGCAAATATGTAAAATATTATAAAATAGCAAATATGTAACTCAGCTATTTTTTCAGTAAAAAGTTAAATACCCAGAAATGGGTTATTAATTATCTAGAATTTACCGGCGGTCTATGAAGATACTTATAGGGTTATAGGGATAGGTTTACGTGCTTTTTTTTCACAGAGATAGAGATAGGGTTTACGTGATGCACAGAGATAGAGATAGGGTTTACGTGAGGGTTTACATGCTTTTTCACAGAGATAGGGATAGGGTTTACATGCTTTTTCACAGAGATGCTTATAGGGATAGGGTTTACGTGCTTTCTCGCTTTTTCACAGAGATGCTTATAGGGATAGGGTTTACGTGCTTTCTCGCAAGAGTGTGCGGAAGATACCTCTCTTGGATCGAGAAAACATATATATATATATATATATATATATATATATATATATATATATATATATATAAAAGCACCTTCATTCGTTCAGTTCAGAGAAAAACCTCTTTTTTAATACTCTGATTAATTAATTATCATTTATAATACGTACATAGAACTAAAATGTGTTTGATTGTTCAAATCACATTATATCTTACTAAAAATAAGAAACATTAGTATGAAAGTAAATATAGATTTCAAATCAACTGTACAAGTCTTAATTATTATAACTCTTTCTTTATCTTTGTCTTGGATTAGTGGTGTTATAGACTTATATTATAAAGGGAAGGAGTACTTCTGTACTCTCATTTTTTTGTCTTTGTCTTGGATTAGTGGTGTTATGACTAATATTATAAAGGGAAGGAGTACTTCTGTACTCTCATTTTTTTGGTTGATTTGTTAGGCAGATACAAATATATTATGTTGACCGATGCCCGTTGATTTTCTTTTAGGTATACGTTCGTCATATTTTCATTTCATGAAAAAACACGAAAATGCTAATATTTTTCTGACGGATCGGAGGCAGCAGATCATCATATACACACCGTATAGTTATACGTATTCAACCAAACAAAAAATGTACACACGACGTACATACACGTACACAGCGTACTTCACAGTAGAAGTGACACGCACACAAGAGTACGTACCAGAAAACGCCGTCACACGTATCACACAACAGTTACAATTTTCTTTTATTGGCTGGCCGGCTGACCATCTTATTATTCACGAAGCTGACGCGGCGGCCGTCGGCGACATGGCAGCGGCGGCGGCGGCACCAGCTCAGTGCTGGCCGGGGAGCTTCTCCTTGATCTTGTCCATGATGCCCTTCTTTTCGCCGGTCTCTGTGGTTGTGGTGGTGCCGTGTGCGCCCGTTGTGCCGGTGGTGCCGGTGATCCCGGTGCCGTGGCCCTGCTGCCCGTAGGCGCCGGCGCCGGTGCCGGTGCCGCCCATCGTGTGCTGCTGGCCCTTGTTGCCGCCGGGGAGCTTCTCCTTGATCTTCTCCTTGATGCCCTTCTTCCTCCTCCCTCCCATGCCGTCGTCCTCAGACTGTCGCAAAAGGGAAGAGAGATGGTTCAGTCATGTTATGAACGATTTTGTGTATGGGAGAGTACTGAAATGAAGAAGTTGAAGTGCGTACCGAGCTGGAGCTGGAGCTGCCGGAGCGTTGCAGGACGCCGCCGGTCTTGTGCTCCTCCCTCATCGGCTGGAACTGGCCGCCGGTGCCGGTGCCGGTGGTGCCGTGCGTTCCCATGCCGCCGGTTGTCCCGTGTGTTCCCATGCCGCCGGTGCCCATCTGGCCGTGTCCGGCTCCGGCGCCGACCGGGTTGCCGTACTCGTCGACGCGGCTGGTCACGTGGCCGTGCTGTCCCTGGTGCTCCATCCCGCACGCACTGACAAAGCTCTCTCCAAGAACAAGGTGGGTCTTCGTCTCAGCAGTGGCTATGTCTCGCTCTCACTTTAGCTTGCTGGGGTGTGGTGGAAGCAGGTGAAGGCAGGCCGCCATTTATAACCTCGAGGAGAGGGAGAGAGACGAGCTCGCTCGGGCGCCACGCCATGGAGCGACGTGTGCGGGCGCAAGTGGGACGGAGCGCGGGGAGGACGGTGGCCAGCGCGCGTGGACAGGAGCCGGGACGTGTCCAAGCTAGCGGTGGCGCCACGTACGTGTCGGTAGGAGGCGCTTCTGGAGAAAAACGAGTGGTGACTCATCCGGACGGGAGAGACGACGATAACTATGTGTACTGTGCGTGGATGGACGGTTTGGATCAGTACGGGCAGAGGAAGGAGCGTGGAACGGTTTGGCTTTTTGTTCTGCGGCTCTAGCTCTATCCGTTTTTTCTGTGGTATCCTATCTCTTCGTTCGATAATAATTTTATTTTTTAATTTTATATCTAAAATTTGATCCTTCATCTTATTTAATAATTTATAAGAATATAAAAATATTAGTCGTACATCAAGTATTATTTTATTATCTAGTATCAATAAAAATATTAATCGTAAAAAATTTAAATAAAACGAAGAGTCAAAGCGTATAAATAAACTGAAAAATGATCGTAGAGAGGATTTCGTTTTTGTCCAAACTTTCTTGACAGTTCTACACTGCTTTCTCCTTTACCGCGATTCAAATAATGGGTCCGTCTAGCGATCAGTTGGCTGAAATCTCTCCTGACAAGCTCACCCCACCATGTGCTTGGAATGTGTTTTGGACTTGGGCTTTTATTGAGCATAAATGGGCCCTGTCTATATTTTTTTATCGGCCGTTATATGCACTTGGGCTCGGGCTTTTTTCTTATGGTATTTCGAGCTTTATGTTATACGTGCTTTGCATGCTTTGGTTTTTAGGCTTTTATCACGCATATTAGGTCTCCCGTATATCATCCCGTGTTCCTTAATTAAATGTATGGGACAACATTTATCACATATAGTTGGGCCTATCTGGTTGGCCATAAAATTTTGACTGCTTTAGCGAGAAAAATGATAAACGATCTAAGAACAAAAGCGAAAGTCACGTGACATCTGCGATGATCTAGACAAATCGTAGAAAGAAAGCATAGGAGAGAGAACACACACAGGCAAATCGCGGAGAGAAAGAAGAGAGATCATGGAGGCGACTGAACCCTAGAAAAAAATCAAGCAAATGAGAGGAGAAAAGATCAAAGTTTTGATAGATACAACCTGTAACTTGCTCCAATCCGGAGGTGTGCCCTTTGTTGTTTTCCTCTTTTAAAATGTTTTTTTTTGACATCGTTCTGTTTCTCTATGTGTGCGTTGAATTCTCCAGTTTTCACGATTCTTTTGCGTGTCCATGATAAATTTTAGTTTGATCTATCTGGAACACTTTTGCTTGTTTTTCCCTGGAACAATTTCTTTCCTTTGCTAGAACAAGATAAAAATATCTGTAAAAAAATCAGACAAAGACAATTTTATGGTATGAAAATTGCTTTGCTCATTACATAATGTAAAGTCTTTGTTTATCTGAACTGTTTTTTTTTAAAAAAAATTATGCAGGCGACATGCCTGGAGGAAGGGTTTGAGTATGATGTATTATTCAAACTATCACAAAAAGGATATCTCTTAAATACATATTTGTTGCAACAAGTGACAAATACTGGAGATGATTTTAATTCTGATGTGCAGATAAGAATGACTATAGTTTTTCTATATGCATGTAAGAATTACTATATCTAAAAAAATGGTAGAATGTTTATACTACAATTGCACATAACATATCATGCATTAGCATGTTATATATACATTATTATAAAGGGAGTATTGATTCGACCAGTTTTTTGTCCGTCCATGCCAGCCCGACAGCCCGGAGCGCATGGCACGACCTATGCGTGGTGCGTGGACGTGCGGAGAACTAGTGCTGGCCCACGACACGCAGAGTACGTGGCCTAGCGTGGTCCATGCGCGTGCGGCTCAAAGCGTTGGCGCATGACACGTAGATTGTGCACGGCCTGGCACGGTGTTGACGGCAAAAGTTACCTAATGACGTGTCACACACGTGGACATAGAAGACTTTGTTAGATTGCTTCATGGTAAGACCTATTTCTTATAATCCTTAAATAAAAACATGCATGCCAGTCAGTTTGACACTACAACTGATAAGATAATAAAAACAAAAGGAAAGCATTGAAACTAAATACTCTATCGGCCAGATAGTCGATATCACTTTAGAACCCTAGCCGATAGACAGCGTCGCTCGGCTTCGGCTGAATTATGGATATAATAACCAATAAACTAGATAACTACTAATTAATCATGTAAGATTGGACTTAACTGAGACAGTTCTAGAACCAATTAGCCGATCGACCCATTCGTTGATTATTATACGTGTAGTCAGCAGCCAATAGAGCTTACTATGAATTTTACCATGGCAAACTGGATTACTAACTTAATCACTAGCACAAGACAACATCAAGCAAGTTCATACATACTCAGCTTAAACCTAGAAGATTGGACTAAACCAAGGTAGTTCAGATTTAAACATGTCTAAGCATGAATTCAGCAGAATATTGATAAGTACTGTTGATTAACTATTAAACCAGCGTGCTTCATCAACTTATTCATCAAACCTAACCAATAAATAGTACTTCTATATCCAGATCGGATTAAATTAACACATATCGGACTCAAGCGAGACAATATGCAATCCTAGTTGATATGATTATACATGAAACTACGATTTATAAGCTTTGACAAATTAATCAGTAAAACACTGTGACAATACTGACTAAAACTCCAACAAAAGAAATACATAAGTATTCAGTCTAATCTATAAGCATGAATTTAGAAAATACAATTGATCAGACTAAACAAAGGAATAATTGTATCTACTTAATACATACCGATAAACACAATCAAATTCGAGCATAAACCTTGATCGAGGATAATCCATTACTCCAAGCTAGAACATAGATCGAAGTAATCACAAAACGCCGAATAAACCATCAAATATATTAGATAGAATATCAAACTAAACCGAGAAAGTCCTATCTAATCGATCTGACGGGTTGACAAGCACGAACTTACATTGCAAAGTCGACTAAACTTGCGTTGAGAACTCGCTCTGTCGTAATAGGTGGCAATGCGCTGAAAAAAATGTATTGATCTGTGAGTGATCCCTATTACAAACTATTTGATCTCCTGATCTATGCTTTGAGAGTCTTGGCATTTAGTCATCTGGCCTGCATGCGGGTGCATTTTTAAAGACAAACATATATTTTTATGAATGTAATGAACCACGGTTTTCGTGCTGCACGACATCTTCTGGCCACTGCTAGCAAAATAATAGTACAATTTCTTTACCTATGTACATAGTATCTGTCGATCACTCCATCGATACACGAGTATTTCATTATTATTAATTAATTAGTTTTGCTAACTAAACCTTGCTCAATGTGGATTGTTTCATCCATTTATTATTAGGTATATTATTTGTGATTATTTAGCTTTTTATATTTTTTAGGGATGGTTAATACTGCCTTTGTATTTTAATAGGTCGTTGACTTTTTGATGTGACACTACACCATGTCCTAAAAGTAGTGACAACCTATCTGTTAGCAAATGCCACATATAGTGTCACATGATCTGTCGCAAAAGGCCTTTCTCCACAGGAGGTGTGTGTCGTTGAAAAACATATGGGCAAAGTGCTCTGGCGACAGACACAACCTTTGGTGACAGATGGCCTGATGACGATTTTTGAGTTTTCACGACAGGCAAATATTTGGCCATAGATTGCCATTTTCCTCCATACCCACACACAGTATGTTCTGAAATTAAAATATCATTTGAACACAACCTCAAGAGATTACAATCAGTTTCAATATCTCAGGACTTTAGATTAACCATAATTGAATACATTACTCGAGTGCAAATATTTTGGCCATACATGCAAGGTGGCCAAAAAATACCATTTGTTTAAATATCTCTGGTCCAAAAGATCACAACATAGCTCATACATGCAAGGTGGCCAAAAAATATTGTTAATCCTATATGTTCATGAGGATCAAGCAATTTTCACGACAAAAGGTAAACGTGTTAATGTTTCTGAAACTACAGTACCCTAATCTAGATTATATATTCATGGAGCTAGCTGTGAAGAAGCGTCACTTGTATTTGTGACTACTCAACCAAAACAGTTCTTTCTCAGTTCAGACTACTTCTGTTGAGCACATCCTGTAAAATCATAAGACAGAAATAAGGTATTATCATATCATAACCACCAAATTTACAGTGTTAAAGCAATGTACATAAGAGCCAGCAATTACACTCTTGTTATATACCTAAAAGAATTTTTTATATTCAAACATTGAGTACTTCATCTTCAATTAATGTTAACATCTAAAATGTAAATTGAGCTGATGCAGATTGATCAACAGCAGCAACGCTAGTTTTGGTTACAAAGTTTTTACAAGTTACTACTGCAGTAGGATAGCTCAAATATATAATCCAGTTGTTAGATGCTACAAAGAAGCCAATACTAAAAGAAAGCTCATCTCCTCTGTAGACAAAATTACTGAAACCATGTCTGGTATCATGTTGATATGTAATAAACTCAGCTCATGCAACAATAAAAAAAAACTAAAAACTTAAGTGTTGCTCCTTTCAAAGGTTGTAAGTATAAGAATTTGGAATTAAATACCTGCACTTTTGGACATAGAAGACCTCTTGGTAACATTCAACTGCCAAAATTTAAATAAAAACAATACATAGTTAAGATTTGAAGGCAACACATTAGAACTAAAATAGAAACAGTTAGTTACAGATTATTACTCTATTGTTTGGCCATGCAATGGATGTGTACTGAGCATCAGCCATAGTTTCCATGCCATCAAACGGACGAGGAAGCAAGGCATCTCTTTTTAGCACAACATTCACAACAACTTCATAGAATTCAACACCCAGAGGTTGACCTCCCACTAAGGATCTTGGGTCAATTGAGGCAATTGTTGCTTTAGCCACAGGTATATCAGCTCTCAGGACAGCATATAAGATTACATCCCTACCGACCTAAAGAATGCAATGTATTTCAGTACAAAGACCAATTTAAAAACAATATTATTAAAGTGCTGAAGTAAAAGATGAGTTTAGAAGGTTCACGAAACTTACAAGATTGTCTTCCTGGACAATGGATGCCTCTTGACCTCTTATGCCTGCAGAGCTCCTCGAGGGCACCCTTGGTGCAACAACTTTTTTGCGGATAATATTTTCATCATGTGCGACATTTTCCAAATGTCCATTCAATGGGTAGATTGCACTATTCAACTCTTCATGTCCTTCCTGGATCCTTGGGCTCTACAAACAAAGCAACAAAATGATATAAGTTATTATTAACAAGAGTGAATGCCTAGGCATACGACTCATCTGTTAAATTATCTCTAAATGCAATTTACCTCAACACGTCAAGAATTAGATTTGTGCTGGGAGCTTGTCTCCATATTTCGCACACTTTCAGACATAACCATCTGCTCCATTAGATTAAAACGTTGTTGCATGTCATCCATTCGTTGTGTGAGATCTTTAACTTCTTGTTTAGTTTGCCGGTGAGCTTCCATTTCTAGCTGAAGTTTGGTGGGCATTCTGCTCCGTGTCCCAGGTGTACCCACATCTTGAGGAGTTGGTCCCTTTCCTAACAAACGAACACGACCTCTTGGCTCCTTTTCTCCGCAAACAAGTGAATACAAATCACCCTCTTGGATTGTTTTCTCTATCAACTCAGGGAAGTTTTCGACAGTCTCTTTGAGTTTCTCCTACAATGTTAGAAAATATATTAGCAAGCAATATTTACATGCAAGATCTATTTTAGAAAATGAAACATACAACTGTTTCCATAGCTTGTGGAATAATTTCTCCAATTTTGCATGTGTGGGTCTCAATATATACTTCATCTCTTCTAACAGGACGCCCATGTTTCACACCCTACATTGTAGAGATGTTACACTATAAATTAAAAGGCAGCATACATATATCTTACTAAACATGATATACTTGTGTTACCATTTCATACGCAACACGAGCATGGCTCTTGCCACCAGCTGTATGTACAACATGTAACATTCCCCGATTTGCCTTGCCTCTTATTGAGCGGGCCTATAATATTATTGTGAACATAATTATTTTTCACGTACAAGTAAACAATAAATAGCTAATATAACATTAAGTAAAACAAAGGAACATAAATATATGACTTACCACAGCTTCTGGAGATCTCCAGTGATTAATAAGCCACTGCCAATCATTCTCATTAACTCGTAAGTCACGTTTGGCAATAAGTTCTTCATCTGTCAAATTTTGATCATAATATGTCCTCTTCAAGTTAGCCTTAAAATCCTTCCATTGCATATGTGCTGTTTCCAGAACAAAATGTATACCAGCTTGATCGATCTCATAATGTGACTGTTTTGAATTAGAAATTCTTAGTCAGAACTATAGGCAAAATGAAACATGAAAATAGCAATTGATATACATGTACTTCATCCCACACTAGAAGCTTTTTTTTTATGTCAACCTCCCTCCAGTCAGCGCATGCAACTGATATTTTCTTCCTCACATATATTCCAATAGTAGTAGAAAATTCTTTAGAATCAAGCCCTACAGGCTGACCAAATTCATTGAGTGTAATTCTAATTTTGGGTTGACCCTTTCTTGAAATTATGTTAAGCTTTTGAGTGATTCCCCTTCCATCCTTTTTCTGTTTAACTTGTTCAAGTTGCTGGATTTGTTCTACACATACAAGGAAATACTATCAAAATTTATGCTAATCTGCGAATGTGGCATAATACAAGGAATCATATGCCTGCATACCAGTGGTCACATGTTTCTATACCTTCAGTTGCATTCATAATACAAATGAATAATAAAAGGATCTGAATTAATTAATCGAAGCCATACAAATCTCAGTGGTTTTTATATCTTCATTTTCATTCATGACATCTTCTGGTTGGCACTCAACATCAACACCTAAATCTTGAGCTACAATTTCCTCTGTATTATTCTTTGACCTGGACCGCAAATTGTGATTTTTGACTGGCACTATGTTTCTTGCTTCAGTAACCTACAAGTTTGTGCATGTGTCAGATAAATGGTATATGTTATGCAGCAAAGAATACATGTAGAAGTTCAGCACACACAAAACCTTAGCAATTTTATTGGGTCGTTGTTGGACATGAATTGCTAAGGTTTAGAGATTCCAGCTTTTCATTGTTTTGGGCTATGAAACCATTCCGAAGTATTTCATATGCAGTAAGGGGTGTGCTTTGCTTACTCTTGTCTCCTGCCCGTCCATTGATCCCCATTTTTTTACTTCTTTCTCTTGCGTTTTCCATTGTTTTTCCTACAACATGAAAACATTAATTAGCATAAAGCAACATAATATAAAGAAAAAGGAACAACACTAATAGTAATTAATGCCACAATAAATGAGCAGCAACAATAAAATACGCACAAAAATCTTACTTAATTTTGTTTGCTTCAACAATTATTCCATCTATATCTTTCCTACCACAACCAATTCCTCCAACAGATACACTCATAGTTGGACTGGGATGCACATTAGGCAAAATTATAGGTACTTCAGTTTCAAGCTCAAAATCTTCATGTTCAGCTTCAACCATGTCATACACATCACGTGGTTTAGATTGCCTAACAGCAAACCACTCAGGATCGACAGGATCCTGAACATAGTAAACCTGAATAGCTTGAGATGCTAAAATGAAAGGCTCGTCAGATAGGTTATCACCGGTATTGAATAAATGCTTGAAATTCACCATTGTTACCCCAAATTGATCGGTCTTTATCCACTTGTCTTGTATGCGATTATCAACCCAATCACACTTGAAGAGCGTTATATGGCCTCTATTGGTATAATTTAACTCAATAATTTCTTAAATGATACCATAATATATCTTTTTTCCAACTATGTGGCTGTTATTATCGCCTCTTTGAAAACATGTCGTCTCTGCAATTAGAGACACTCCACTACTCTGAACTGGCCTTCCCTCATCATAGGATTGTGTATGAAAATTAAATCCATTTATGGTATAACTATTATATTTAGTGGCAACCATCGTTGGCTCTTTCGCTAAAAGTTTTATCTCTTCTGGTTCATCCTCACCCATTTCAGCGACCTGTGATTGTGATTCAGACAATACTTGTTAAGCTAGGGATACTCTATACAAAATATCACACAAATTAGATGGGTTATTTGTCTACTTACATGCAATCTAAACCACTCATGAAAGGTTTCATGGTGCACATGATTAATTTCACGTTTGTTTTGAAGTCCAGTTGAGGAAAGATACTCAATGTGATGGCTGCAGTTGAGGAAATATAGTTAATGCACTTGCTGCATGTGTTGAATTAAACAATAGTGAAGTAAAATTTCTTTTCTGATAAAATAAAATAACTATCTTACTGCAAATAAGGGTCAATATTGTCATAGTTGAATAAGATGTATCTATGCGCTTGCAACCAAGATTTGTAGTCTAAAGCCACACAACATTTGCCTGTTAATCCTCGCCCATTTTTGTGGAAGAAAGGAGTACTACCAACTTCCATTGGTAGACCTTCGTCATTCCTAACTCGTCGGGTAAAACGGGTCTCACCATGTAAATAGCGAGAGCAGAATGTAAGACTCTCATCAAACAAATAGCTCTCTGCAATTGATCCTTCAGGATGACTTCTAGTGCGAACATACCCCTTACATCTCATCAAAAACCTATACATATATGAACTGAAAGTGAGTTCATTTGCAATAATGCATGGCTATAGTTAATTAATTCTTCCTGTTAGAAGATTACCTCTCTACAGGGTACATGTTGCGAAAATGTACAGGACCAGCCATTCTTGCTTGAGCAGGAAGATGAACCATCAAGTGTATCATAATATCAAAAAATGATGGTGGGAATATTGTCTCAAGAATGCACAGGGTCTCTGCTATTTCAGCCTCTAGTTTTTTCATATCACTTACATGGATAACAGGTGAATATATTTGCTTAAAAAAGTTACTGACACGAATTAGTGTTGCACTAACATTTCCTGGCAATATCCTTCTAATAGCAAGTGGAAGTAAGTGCTGAAGAAGAACATGATTGTCATGACTCTTAAGCCCAATTACCTTTCTCTCATTGACATGCACATTCCGCCTTATATCAGAGGCATAGCCATCAGGGAACTTAACTCCTTTTAATACCATGCAAAATAATTTCTTCTGTTCTGAACTCATTGAGTATGGTGCTGGAGGTAAATAAAATTTATCATCTATTTCAATAGGATGAAGGTCACTTCTGATGCCTAGAGCTTGAAGGTCTAACCGAGAATTCAAGTTATCTTTCGATTTCTTGTCGGTACCCAACAATGTATTAACTATGTTATCACAAACATTTTTCTCAATGTGCATCACATCAAGATTGTGACGGAAAAGTAAGTCCTTCCAATATGGAAGTTTGAACCAAATAGATCTCCTTTTCCAAATATTAATCGGTTCCCCCACCACGCGCTTCCGCTTTCTTGTTAGCTTCTTTCTAGAGGGATCCTTCCCAAAAATTGTTTGCATCCCTTCTGTTTGCACTAATATTTCCTCACCAGAAAGCGGAACAGGTGCTGATCGATGCTCCGTAACACCATCAAATGAATCAGCATCAAACCTAAATTGGTGGTTTTCATTTAGGAACCTACGGTGACCCATATAGCAACTCTTGCCACCATTTTTCAATCGAAGAGAAGATGTAAATGTGTGGCACTCTATGCATGCTCCCTCACCAGAGGTAGTACATCCAGCCACATATCCAAGACCTGGATAATCTGAGATGGTCCATAATATAGCAGCATGCAACTGGAAGTATTCACCCTTGGAAGCATCAAAGGTTCTAACACCATGGACAAACATATCTAACATATCATCAAATAGCGGCTCCATAAAGACATCCATATCACTGCCAGGAGTATATCGACCAGGAATTAACAAAGAGATAATGAAGTTTGGTTGCTTCATACAGACCCACGGTGGAAAGTTATACGGAATTATAATAACTGGCCAAATGCTATAAGAAACATTCATAGATCTGAATGGATTAAACCCATCTGTAGCTAATGCGACTCTAAGATTGCGAGGATCAGAGGCAAAATCTGGATAAAAATGGTCAAAATGCTTCCAATGAGGAGAATCTGCTGGATGCCTAAGTAACCCATCTTTTGTTCGCCCTTCATCGTGCCATCTTGTTAGAGCTACTGTTTTAGAGCAGACAAACAATCTCTGAAACCTTCTCTTGATTGGAAAATAGCGAAGAACTTTATTAGGAACTTTATGTACACGTTTTCCATCTAAAGACTTCTTTTCTGACTTCCATCGTGAAGTTTTACAATTTGGACAGAAATTAGCATTAGCATTATCCTTCCAATAAAGGATGCAATCATTCTCACATGCATGAATACTGACATATCCAAGCCCTAGGTATTTAACTGTTTTCTTAGATTCATTGTAGTTTTTTGGTAGTGTAGACCCTTCAGGGAATGCTTCATTTAGTAGATTTAGTAATAGGTCAAAACTCTTATCAGACCAACCCCAAGTAATTTAATGTGCAATAGTTTAACTATGAAACGGAGCTTTGAGAATTTATTACACCCTGGATATAAGTCTTGGCCATAATCATTTGACAACTTTCTAACAGTGTCCAAATCTTCATCTGTACTGTCTGAATGGCCATCATCCTCAAATTCTGCACGGTCATCTAACCCACATGCCAAGTCTTGAAGCAAACCAGAGATGTCATCATCTTCAGTTGACTCCACATCACTAGCTTCATCATGACTAGCACAATTCACAAAGGAGCTATCTTCCCCAAGGAATTTGTACCCTTCTAGAAATCCCTGGCATATCAAGTGCTCCCGAACTTCGCTTTCATCTCTCCAATATGAACTAGCACATTTTCTACATGGGCATTGTATCTTGTTGCCTACTGATAAATTGTTAAATGCATGATGTAGGAATTTGTTCAGCCCTTCTGCATAGTCTTTACTGTGCCTACGTGCAATACATCCATAAGTGCTAGGTTAGATAAGAATGGGTATAGGCTATAGAGATCTAAATTTGTTGATTTTTTTGTACCTAGGCTTATCCATCCAGTGATTATCCATAGTGCACCTCTGCTATTTTTCACTGATAGGTTAGTCAAACCCAAAATATATGCTATACGTGTTTAAACAGATACAAACACAGCAAATTCACATTCAAGCACTTAAACAAACACAATCAAACAACTATAAATTTATTTGCAATCATTTAGTACCATGTATGCAGACAATAGTGCTAGTATCACCATTAAATATCTCACTGCATATGTAGAAGGCGTATATCCCATTACTGACCTGGTAAGTGCTTGAATATTGATGTCAGCTATAGAGTTGATATCTTGAAGTCAAGCTTCAAACTTCTACCATGTAGATCTCCTAGTTCTTCTTCTCCTTCATTGAGTATGCTCCTACAATATTATATTATATACAATCTCAGAAAACTTTACAGTAACATATTCACTCTCACTTGGACATAGTAAGGACATCCACTGGAATATCATAAGAAAAGCACCTTGCTTAACAAAATCAGTCCATGCGTTGCAGCGGGCCTATGCTAAAGGTTCATTCAGACAATACTAGAGGATTAGGGATACCTGCAAACAAAAGAAAGTTCATTCAGACAACACTCAAGTTACTAGCTCCCTAATTAAATTAGATCAATAGTACAAATGCGGAAAAAAAAAGGTATCACAGAAAGAAAGCTTTTCTATATTGAGTTAACATCACAATATTTATCTTAATGGATTGAAGACTAAAAAAATAAACAAAGTTTCACAATGGACCTATAAAGACTCATTCTTAGAAAACAAAATGAAATGCAGGTGATCAATTAAAAGGTTCATCACCTTGGAGGGGATCCGACTGCAGCCAATACCTCACTAAAAAAGTCACCGTAATAATCGATCTGGAGGTGAGCAGCTGTCCAACTCACCTTTGCCACTTCCTTGATCTAGCCTATTGAGATGATCTATGGGACGATGGTGGCGTCAATCCTCGATCTGGGCTGCAGCTTGCTCCTAGCTCCGGTAGACCCTCAGCCCTCGATCGATCTGGCAGCAGCGAGGCGCGTGGATGGAGACCGCGACGGTGTGGAGGATGCACGTGGAACTGGGACGACCGCGCGGGCTGACCACTGATCTGGGTGCGCTGCTTTTCCTCCCTGAGCGTGGTCGCGAGAGCCTGCAGGAGCGGCGGCTCGCTTGGAGTTGTAATGCCAGCTGGGAGTGGATTGCGCGAGAAAGGATTGGGAGATAGATAGGGTTTTTATTGTCTTGGTCAATATTTCACGCGCGCCAAAATTTCACTTGCCGCCACTTTTTTAGCCCAGCCCGCGCGCCCTGAGAATTGCTGACAGATTGCTTGATGGCCCATAAACATTTACCCACAGATAATGTGTTTCCGTATTACTATAGCATTTCTGACAGATAAACTGTCCCGCTCTTATGAAATAACGACAGATAATGTGACACCAAGTTATTTAAGACAGACCGTTTGATGCTACTGTTAATTCTTTAACCACAGCCATCTGACGCTAACTTTGGGTCATGGTGTAGTGTGAGTTCAATCATTTAAAAATATAAGTTATAATTAATATATATTTAGTAATAAATATATTCACAAAAAGTAAATGATAGTTATGTATGTTGTTTAATAAAATGAATGGTGAAACATCTATCAAATATTTACGGTATTATTTATCAAAATAGATAGGGAGCATGTGTTTTTATGAAACTCAGTTGTCTATTAAATTCTTTAACCATAACATATGTATATGTCACGTATTTTAATAAAATTTTAAATTGAATGTATATGTCGTATATTTCAGAACTTTCCTTACCTGTATTGTGATAAACATCCTGTTACTATAATAATAGATCGAGATTCAGTAATGAAAGCTGCCACTGCTTCTATATTCCCAAACACAATACATAGGAACTGTTTGATCCATGTGTTGTGTAATGCAAGGGACAAGAGTGGAAGGACTTTTAGTGCAGATGAAGTGATTTACAGATATTTCCATGGTATTATCACAAAGTCTTTGACAGTTGTTGAATTTGAGTTCTGTTGAAGAGATTTCATAAGGAGAAACGGATTATATAATGTAAAATACTTTCAGTTGATGTGGGTGACAAGAAAAAGATGGGCACATGTTTATTTTAAAACAGATTGGTGTTTCTTTATACAAAGCACAGTAAGTAGTGAAGGTCCAAATTATAGGTACAAGGTTGACATATGTTCTACACATAGTATCTCAGCTTTTGTAACAAATTCTGAAAGAATTATACAAAAAAAATCTATGAGTGCTTCACTGAGCAAGAATCTGTTACAAGGAACAATATGTCTAATTTTGGTCTAATTACTATTTTGAAAAGCAGCCAAGTCAATTATATAGAAAAAATAATTTGAAAGTTTCAAGCTATATTGAACAATTACACTAGGTATGGTGTTAGTTAGGTGAAGGAAGGTTCTGTTCATGAAGTATACAAATCTGAAGAGCATGTTGTGAATGATTTCAGGTATAGGAAGTACATTGTTGTTGTTAATCTTTCTACTGAGGAATATGTATGTGTTGGTGAAAAATTTCAGAAAGATGATTAGTTTGTTCTCATATCTTTAGAGTTCTAGTTTTGTTAAATAGCACAAAGTTGCCTGATAGATATTTTATTGATAGATGGAGACCAAGATATAAATCATAGATTGTGTCTATTCCTGTAGTGAACCTTGATGTTCTGTTGTAAAATAATTGTGTTACGATTCAATATTTTGCCAAGAAAAATAGTGAACCATGTGTTGGTACAGGCCCCCCTTTACCCATTCGCCCGAATATGCCCCAAGGGCATGACGAGATAATTTTGCCTCGAGAGTATGTTGGGACATTTTGCCTCGGCAGTATGTTGTGGCATTTTGCCTCAACAACGTGTTGACACAGTATGCTGTAGGGCCAGGGGTTTTTAAGTGTGTGTATGTGCACCTTAGAGATATTTTCAGGCTGAGGCAGCGAGATCCCTCAAGGGAAGATTCAAACAAGATTGAAGGAAGCTTGTCGAGCAAGACAAGTAGAAGTTTATCAGCGATGACTCTTAGACATATTCTTACTAGATGCTTAGGGACCAGCACTGAAGTGCACTCAAGTGCTTAAGTTAGTTGGCAAAGTGGTCCAAGAGAGTTGAAGACGTTATGATTATGTCCTTAGGCTCTATGAGTAACCACCTATGGGTATTTTGGTAATTGAACAAGAGGAGTCGAGGACTATAAAAGTCTATACCCCTACCCTATAGAATTCAAGATTAATGATATGAGCAATGCCAGGGTGTTTGAGTATCTTCTACAGTTAAGTTATTTTGATGTTAAATCATTAACAATGGCAGGGTGTTTGAGTATCTATGTTGTTACGTTACTTAATGATTTAGCTTAAATAATTTAATTTGATCATATAATGCTATAACTGTCAAAAAAATACATATTAAAAAATATCACTACATATATTTTGCATTGCCCTTATGTCATTTATAACAAAAATCTTTTGTAAGTACACACATGTAAATAAAAAATGTGCTAAATAGAAAAATAAACAATGTATGTACAAATTGTGTACAAAAAAACATAATCTGGCCTTCTTTGTGGTTTGAGATATCCTTCCATAGCTGATTCATCTATTTTCCCACTCAACTTGGTTAAAAAAAGGCGTCTTATTCGGTGTTATCTGAATTTGTATATTATAAAAAAAGAGAAAAAATAATATTATGTTATGGTATGAAAAAAATTAATAAGATCGTACATAAAATCTTACATTTGTCCGATTCAACGTTATCTAAATAAATCAAAATTTGATAAAGTTGTCATTTCTTTTAAACAACTTACTGTACTCATATAGCATTATATATGTGTTTGTTAAGTTTTTTAATAATTAAAAAATTTAATAAAAAAGTTAAAAAAGAAAATAATAAATAATAACATATCAATATTTTGATTTCACCATATTTTTATAAGATTGCAATAAAACAATCTGTATTTTTTCCCAAAAAAAAGATATGTCTTAGTGATGTTTGTTTTCGGCTCCTTAAAAACAAATTTATGATAACAAAAAATCTTGACTTTAACTGTATTAGAAAAGTAATAACAACAATTAACTACATAATCATATATAAAGAAAAAATACATAAAACTTTAATTGTGTCTACTAAGAAATTTTTGTTAGTACAACTCTATCTTGCCCAATTCGCCCGAGCTAATGAAATTGATCGAGTTGCATATACACATTATTGTGTATTTATATACTTTAGTGTATATACACGCTACTGGGTATATGCATGTTTCAGTAAATATGCTCACCTCGATGTATGTGCGTTTTCTGGTGTATATGTTTGTCCTAAAGCTCACGTGTTAATAGTTTATTCGAGTATAGGCATATGACATATATGTGTAACGACCATAAAATTTTAATTTGATTCGCCGCGGGGTTGACAATCTAGTTATAGTAAGCACTGTGTTGTGCTGGACAACTAGTTGTGTCATGTGTGTGTTTGAATTTCGCGCTAGAGGATCGATTCTTATGCATGTATCACAATAGAAAACACAATTGAAACACATCAGTGAATTCTTTATTTATTCACATATACATTACAAAATGTTGTTGCATACATCAATTACATCTCATACATTATTCATCTAAAAATAAGAATAGTAAAAATTAAATAAAAATGTTGGTGTGATTTGTGACCACAACTAATTGATTTAGGAGATTTTAGATAAGGTTTAAGCAAAAGAGGAAAATTAGAGTTGCTAAATGTCACATATTTTTGCAACCAAACCATTCTGGGGCACAAAACTTGTGACATTAGCCATCTCTTAACAGTTTATAAAACTGTTCATTTTTCAAGTTAACTCTGAGTTTTTGGGCAATTGGAAATCAGTCCCTAAACTCAAAGTAATCTCCATATTTCTAAAGTTTGTGGTGCTATAGTGCAAAAGTTACAAATATCTATATTTTTCACTAAATTTAAATTAAATTGCAAATCTGGAAAATTCTGTTGTCTCTCCACCGAGTAAACCATGCTTAGGTGTCAAGCTAGTAAACCACCAGCAAAAACTAAGCAAGTGAGTCACCGGTAGTTATCCCTATCCCTGGGATAAAAACCATTTCAGAGTGAAACTGACTTTCATTCATTTTCTTCGTAGAACCAAACCAGCTAGCAAGAAGAACCACTGTAACTAGAGAGTTGTTGAGGAGAGAAAAAATACAAGAGGCCAAAATCAACCAGCATCAGGTGGAGCAGGGGCTTCAGCTCCACTAGGAGCAGCTACCCAGCTCAAGGAGCAGAAACTGATTCAGACCAACCAATAGAAGTTGCAGTAGAAGCAAAATAAGGATTTAGACATATATTTTCAGAACCAGTGAACAAGCAACGAAGAGGTAAATCAAATCAAGAGTTTAGGAGAGAGTAAATAATGTATGTATTATATTTCCTGGTCATATGTAGTACTTTCAGATTTTTTATGCATGCAAGCATCATCCATGACATATAATCATGACTAGAAATCAGATTAGTTTCAGATCAAGAATCTAGAGACCATAGTATTTGCATTACAAGTTACAGTAGCACACATACAACCAATATTTTTATTGTGTGATAGTATGAGGAATAGAGCAGACAAGTAGAAGAGGAAAAAAATAAAACCTAGAGTTACTGGTGAGGGCTGTGGCCACCAGAGTTGCCAGGTATTGGCCATCTCCACGGCGAGCACCCAGAAGTTGATTACCAATAGCCATGGAGGAGGTGATGCACTGTTTTACTAGGAGAGAAGAGGGAGTATTAGAGGATGGAGGTGAAACAGGAGATCGCTGTAGCGATGCCAGATTTTCTCAGGTGATCTGCGTGAATCCAATCACTGTGGAGGCAGCTGCTAGGGAGGTCACCGGAGTGGGACGCGACCGCAGTAGTGAGGGAGAGCGTCGGCGTAGCCGGCGCTAGTTGGCGTAGGCAGCGTCGGCTGGTGATGCCGGCACAGGAGAGAACGTGAGGGAGAGGAGGAGAGAACGATAGAAGAAGAAGAAGAGAAGAAAGGAAGTGGGTTGGTTGGGCTGCACTAAATTCTTGGGCTGTACTGATCGTACCTTTTTCAGAAAATCAGTTTTTAGCTAGATTAGAACGTGAGCAAATACATATGTCTTGTAAATTGATGTTTCTAAAATCTGGTCTTGAGTGTTAAAATAAAATTGGAACAGAGCAAAATAAATTTATATACTAACATCTAATCATTATATTGTTATTTAAAATGCATCATTTATATGCATTGCATGCGGTAAATTATGCGTTAGGAATACATCTTTATTCAGACTTCCTTTTTTTTTCAGAAAATCGAGTTCCTGAGGAATTATCTGTTTTGACTGAATCTGAGGGTATTCGTGGTGTTTTCTATCCAGGTAAGTTCATCTGGTGATCATATTGTTTAGTTATTTCAAATATTTGCAACCTATATAGCTCACCATTGCATAGAAAACCAGAAATTTATTTTTGAATGTTAATATTATGCACATGAATTGGTGGATCAGTTCTTTGGTGATCTTAATAATTGGTAGCCGAACTTTGTGGTTGTGTGGTTCAGCTGTATATGTTTAACATCATAAGGTTAACTAACAATTGCTATAAGGTATGCAAGCGCCGTAGCGATCGTGTCGACCACATAACCTGGAATGGGACGGGCTGGCTTAGTAATACTTTCTTAATGGCTTTATCCTGTGGGCTAAGGACTTCTGTGAACCTCGTGAGCGTGGGCTAGCGATGAGGATTGCTGTTGTTGCAGAGTCCGACTAAATGATGTCGATTGCCGTTGTTGCAGGATCCGATGATTAATTTGCCATTGTTGCGGGAATCACCCACAGAGATAACTGATAGATGGGATTGATGAAAAGCTTGTGATCTTAACCTTGCTGGCATACAACGTGTAGTGTGTTTAAAGCGCCGACGGGCGTGGGCATTAAAAGGTTTAAGACGTCTGTGGGTACAGCGACACATCTCTGCAGAGTGTATTGAATTGTGATATGTCACTCCCTGTTTCGGGTAGAAACTGCGAACGCGGCAGGAAAGGAACCTATCGGAGGTTCTACCCTGTAGTACCTCATGTGCAGTAGATTTTCAAATTAAAATTGGAGATTTTGAAAGAAAGAATTGCCAAAATTATTAGGAATTCCTTGAAGAATCTTGGATTCTATAGATAGTTGCATTCACATATTTTCTTACTATTGTTGGACTTGTTGAGTACCATCTGTACTCATCCCATATGTTAATTCCTTGTATATAGATGTTGAATCGATAGAATCTGTTGAACAAGAATATATGGTTCAAAGTGAAGGAACCCAAGTCATGAATGACAACCAGGAAGGACTCGACGATGATGTTGAGATTTACTATGATAATTAGTATATAATATGCATGGTTTATTTAGTGTTAGTAGCGGTTATAGTAGTAGCAAGAGTAACTGTAGTATTTGTAGTAGTAGTTGTAACGTTAAAAAAAAAACCGGTTAGTAGTACTATCTGTAGCAGTACTTGTGTTTGGTTTGTGTTCTGTTGTTTTGGTCGAGCTTTTGGTGGTTGTGTTTTTATTCCTTTTGTTATCGCTCGAGGCTTGTCTTGAGCTGTATCTATAGTATTGTAGTAATCGGAGCCATTATAATGTTTCTGCTATGCTACTCTGATGGACATATTTCTTGATAAATGGAGTTTATCAAGAAATACATGGTGGAATACGTGTCATAGACTGGTATTCTACCTCGGAGGTGGAATACGTGGGTCGCTTCAATATGTCATGTTACCTCTGGACAAATATCGTTGTATATGCATTATAAGTAGGTATAAATATGATTGCTACACTAGAGTCTTTATGCAAGCTAAGTATGAGCATTCGAGAGAAGAATTGAATAGGGACAAGACAAACCTTATCGGCCACGACTCCTAGTAATATTCCTACAAGATGCCTGAGGACCAGCACTAAACTGCTAACGAAAGCTTTCAAAGTGGTAACAGGAGGGTAGACACATTATACTAATACCCTTGTATCTTATTAGTAACCACTCTAGAGTATTCCAGTAATTGTAAAGGGCATTCCGGGGCTACAAAAACCCATACCTTACCTTATAAAATTTAAGGTTAATCAGATAAAATTTATGGGTATTTGAGCATTCTCTATGTTTGAATTCATTTTGAATATACGAAGGGTATTTGACTCCATCGCATATTCACTTGTATTCGTGACTGTGAATCACAACAATTTTTTTTAACATTTAATCATTGTTATCCTTGCACAGCTTCGTTACATATGACTCTACAAGCCCATTTGGTTTCAATTAGTTAGACAGAGATGTCCACATGACTTTGACATTGTCAAAAAGTATTGTAGTTTTGATACACAGAGCAAACAAAAAAATGTGTGTTACTGACTAAAAGACATGTAAGTGTATTGATGAAAAAGGTAAAAAGGAAAAAATGAGACAATATATAGCGCTTACTATTTATGTTCATTCATGTTACCGATTCTGACTATTTTGTTGTAATTGTCCACGTACTGAGCTGTAATTAATTGCAAAGGTTTGCAAGAGTGATGCGGAGATATATTGAATCTATTGGGTTAAATAACTGTTTTCGGGATATAAGTCATATGTTGGTTCTGAGACGATCTGTCTCAATAAGCATACATGTTGATGATCCTTTTTATTTCATTGTACAAATGGTCTACCTATTGTGATGCATTTGTAAGCCTGGATAGCAATTTCATTCGATACTCAATTTCTAGAGAAGATTGTGATTTCTGCATATATACATAATTAGTTATTAAAATACTTTGTGACAGAATTATAATAACAAAAAACACGTAGTAAAAAAAGAAATAAGAGAGTGCACATGATTCAAAATTTTATAAATAAAAAGGAAAAGAAATCAGACAAACATAATTGACAATATGAATAATGTATTGGTATGGTGTTTTGTCAAGTGCATCTTGCTGTTGATTTACTATTACATTTGATCCTGTACATATTTATGATTTATGGGATAAAATAGACAACCATTCTTACAGAAAGCCATAAAAATGCTAGTTTTTAAAAATAAGTATTACATGCAATAATACCTAAATGCTGTTGATTGATATTTGTTTCTATTTTGTCATTATTTGGAGATGCCTGCATAAAAACAAACACATTTATCATGATATTGCCTATGAAAATAAATTATATAAAGAAGTTAAGAAATGGTAGATTTTGTTGGTTTTTTTGACTTACACTTCATTGATGGGCTATGTCATTGTCATCATTTGGATCATAATATTTCCTATCCTCTTCATACAAAAATTTTGTAAGCTTATTGTTATATTCTTTTCCATCACAACGTTGTCCCACAGGTCTTCGCAAATTCATATTTGGTATAATGTGACATGAATCATCAAGAAAATGAGCAATACGGAATGAAGAACCTAGACGATCCCACAAGACACCTTGTTTTTGTATTTCAATACGCTCGCGGAAACTCCTCGTTTTGGTTTATTATAATGTACTCCTCAATAGTTATATGAGTTTTTATTACAAATATGGAAAAGAAAATTGACCTAAAAATTCAAACATGCAAAAAAAATATAAATAAACAATGAAGAGATAAGTTCTATAGATGAGAAAAAATAAAAATTTTCGTACCTACATTAGCATTGATGATGTTTTCGACATTAATTCTTTAGGTTAATCCGCCTTTTCGTTGGTCTGTTGTAATTCGTTTTCTGATATTATTTTCTGAAGAGTACTTCTTTGTTTTTGAGTAATCATCAAACTGAGATGTAACAAAAATAATAAAGAGCATTACCAGGCATAAAAAAATGACGCATTTGTCAGACATACAAAACATAAAAATAACACAAAAATACAAAAGAAACAAGTGTTTTGGTCATGGAAAACATGTGAAAACACAGAACATTACAGGGTAGATATATTACATATTCTGGGTTGTTTTTTGGCTGTTCTTAAACAATAAGAAAAAACAGAGTTTAATACAAATTATATAAAATTTCCCTATTAGTTAAATTACATTTGTTGCATTGTTTGGTTTTGGTTGCTTGCTGCTGTTAGTTTGGTTGATATCCTGCATGTAAAAAAATATTACAATTATTAAAAAAAGAGAAAACATGAAGTGTTCTCTATTCTATTAAAATATTAAATACTTTAAACTATGGACGCAATTAATTAGGCAGACCGAACATCTCCCCTTTAGTAAAGACAAAGACCACCGATTTCCGATTTTTAAATCAAGCAGTAATTTCTTTCTAAAAATCTACTGCATCAAAACCGGACACCATGACATGGTTGAACAGCTGATGACAAACCTTCTTCAGTTTGTCAGTCAAAACAAAACATGCATAACACTAGCAAAATCATTTATCCAAAAAATAAATTGCTACGCGTAAAAAAATTTGACTATGGCATTTAGCTTTGCTCCTTTGAACTTGTAATGTTGTGTCCTTTGGTTCATTTTCATCCATGTCATGTGAATCGGGGTAGTCAACAAGTTGTTGATGGATTGATATATGTGAAACAAAAGAAGGAAAACAAAATAAAAAGCTTCTTACCTGACCAAAACATAAATCAGATTAAATTTATAACAAAAAAAGAAAAAATGTAGTAGTACTTAGTGCAAGTATTTATTACAGTCTTATATACTTACAACAGGTAACAGTCTTATATACTTACAGTCTTATCTGTTGAAAAGTTAATATTAATTATCTGTGTTTTGTTACATGAGAAATGATATTTAGGAAAAAATGACTCATCGATCTTGAAAATGTTTTACGTGATTGGAACGTCGTTCCTAGATAGTTTTGTTAAGTGAACACAATCAAGTGGGTTACTCAAGGTGAAATCCACGCATACCTGCCCATTTCAGTAAAAATAAAAATAAAAAGAAAAGAAAAGGTGTTATCCTTATGTACTTGAATAGAAGCTGCATAGACTCAACATGTTAACATGTACTGTCACACCCCAAGTTTCTATCCCAAGCCAAAATCAATACAAAAATTGTTAAATAATAATTGACCTAATTTAAGCTCAGGAGAAATACCCTCTAAAGGATTAATTTAAATAAATCTAAGTCCGCTAAATCATTAACTGGATTTAAAGTTGATCTCATGCGCTGTCGCCGGTCCCTCGTGCCGGGTCCCGTCACCCCACGCGCCTCCTGCTCGTCGACGTCACCGTCACCTCCCACCCGCCGGTGAGCTCTCCTTTTCCCCCTATTTTCGTTTTCCCACGCGTCGCCGCCATCGGGTTGGGTCACGCCGCCGCCGGCTGTCCTCACCGCTCATCGTTGCCGCTGCCCTCCACCGTCGTCGTCACCTTCGCAACACCGTCGTCGAGTCATCGCCGCCCGCGCCCGAGCGCGACCACGCTCACCGGCCGCCCTCACCAACCCGCCGCCCTGATGTCTCTCCCCCCTCTCCGCCGCGCCCTTGCGCCGCCGTCTGCCGTGCCGTCGCCACCGCGCGCGTGCTTCGACATACCCAGCCAAGGGTGGACGTGATGGAGTATGGATGAGAGTCGTGGTGTAGCGATGGCCTATGCTACTTCTAGATCCACCAAGGCACACGAGGGGACTGCCCGACTTGCTGTAAAGGAGGGGTGAAACCTGATGTGTGGTGCGATTAAATAGGGAGAGTTATGTGACGGGTCCTATCACAGTCTTCTTTACGGTGTGCCATGGTGGCACGTTGGTGCACGTTCAAGTGCAATGGAGCTGTGTCTTGCGGGTACATTAGTACACCTCTGATCAGAGTATAATCTATTCGAAAAACCATGCTGACGGTTATGGGCTGACTCCCAGATTCATTGTGATTAGTGAACCTTTAATAACTTGGGTAAACTGGCTTTAACTTGGGACTACTGCAACGTGGTGTAACTTTGAGTAGTGGTTGGGCCTGTTACAACGTGGTGTAACGTTGAACAGTGTGGATAAGCTTTATTTAAATGCTTTATCCATTTACTTAAATACTATTATTCTTTTTACTCTCTGTTTTATTTAATTGTTGTTGTTGCGCAACTAACCCTAGCATATCCTTGTGTATACCTGCATTCATTTATTACTCCCTTTCCGTGCTGCTTGTTGAGTACGTGAATGTACTCAGCCTTGCTTCCCCCCTTCAAAGTTTGAGTACTATTTTGATGGAGGTGATTCGTCAAGAAGCTGCCTGTGGATTGGTGCCAAGCTACGTTGGAGACAGAAGACCTTTATTTTATTTTCTGCTCCATGTCGCTAGACTTAAATTATCTTTTCTTGTTGTTTTTAAGAACGATGGTGATGTAATCAACTTTGTCTATTGGTGTAACCCGGCTAGTCCTGGACGTGGAATTTATAATACACAATAAAGTTCAGAAATTCGTGTAAGGAATTTATGGGCGTGACATGTACACTCCTCCGTGAAGAATCTTGCTTACAGTTTGCTATAGACTGATGAGGAAATACTCCTAGGGTTAGGGATTTTAGGGGAAAAGAGGATGCACAAAGACGAGCACTGCCTAAGATACTGCAATGATGAGAATGAACTCGACTGGTCAAACTTTGAAAGTTTCATACAAGATGGTCTTGGTATAAACGAAAGACGAAGCGTCACGTTATGGTAAAAATAAAAATTAAGACTCTTCGGTGTTATTTTTTGATTTCGAGTCTCCACTTGTGCTATAAACCAATTTTCCCACTAAGTAATTATACCTTTATGTTTGCACTTCGAGTAGGACCTGAAGTGCAATTCACAATCAAACCAAACATAACAAATCATATCCTAGTTAGGACACCAATCTATAGGTAGTAGTCTTGGTCCAGGGTGAAAAACACATACAAAATATGGGTGTGTACTTTTGTATCCTGCAAACTACTGAAAATATGATTGTGCAAACTACATGTGTAGGCATCGGTTATCTAACAAATAAGTTATTTTAAAATAGCTTTTTATATCTCAGAAGTGTTGGTTTCGTAAGACCATTAAAGGAGACTCTCTGTATCAATCCATCTACGAGTTGCTACACATGAGCACACCCGCTACCCGGCCACCCAGTTTTGTCGGAGTTGAGGTGGCTTCGTATATTGGCCCTACGTCGCTGCTCTATTTATAGTGACGAGGCGAAGCTGACGGCTATTGTGGCCTTCAATGAGGGTGTGGAGATAGGCGACTCTCGTCCTCCGATGAAGGATTGTCATGATGGTGAATGCTCATGATGCTCTAAAAGCTGGGATCAACTGATGTTCACGTCAACCTATCTAGCATGCCAGATGTTAGAGGAAAACTCCCCTAGCGAGGGATTATGAGAGACTGCTTTTGGGGTTTGGCCGAGCGATACGATCATGAGAGTTGAGAGGTCTTGCAGCCTAATTAGATCATGGTGAGCGAGAACTAAGACAAAGAAGTACATAGGTTTGGACTGCGTGGAGGTGTAATACCCTACTCCTATGGTGTTTGTATGAAGAAAGTCATTTGACTTGTTTATCTCTCCCCCCTTCTATGTCCAGGTCCTCCTTTAATCCTTGTAAGGGGATACCACAATGCCTATGAAAGGGATAACTATGAGAAAACAATCAATGCTTCTTATAGTTTCACACGTAGTCATTTAATGAGGACATGTAGTCCTTGCAGATGACCACTGCTGAGCTGCCATTGTGCTGACTAACACTCCCTCACCTGCTTTGGGCTCTAGGAGGTGAAGGCATAATGCTAGGTCGAAAAACTTCATATCTTCACACGCATTGTTTGACACATGGCTACCTTGATGCCGACTGGTCATGCTGATGACATACAATATATATCATACTCAATATTTATAAAAGAGTGCTAATTTTGATATTCTAGCTATAGGCATGTGCGATGCAATGATTTTTATTTAGTTTAGTGGAAGGACCAAGGCTGAGCAGTGTTAGTTACTGATACTACGTGGGCAGTGTTTTAGAGAATTTGTTTCTTTGGATGGTTTTTGTGGAAGGGACGGGAGGACATACGCTTTTAGGTTCTACAATTGTAGATTGTTCCATTATGTAAAAAATATGGTCGGTCATCTATCATATTGCAGATATTTTTTTGCCAAAGAAATTATCTAGTAATATAAAAATCTGAATATCTGATTGCCCAGTTGATTTGTGTTAACCATGTGCCCATGGTGTTAAGCATGATGGCCTTGGCCGGGCAATGGGAATGACATTAGCTTTGTTTCAACAGCAGACTAAACACACATACACCAGACGATGCTTCAAAGCTCAGAGAGCTCTTTCTATAGAAATACTATAAGAATGCAAGCTCGATGTGCTCTAAATACAATACAAAGGCATGAGATCTTTACGATACCAAAAGTTTCTGCAGATTGCATCGAGTTTAGAAATACTATAAGAATGCAAGCTCAATGTGCTCTAAATACAATAGAAAGGCATGAGATCTTTATGATACCAAAAGTTTCTATAGACTGGATCGAGTTTAGAGTATTTCTAGATAGTAACTTCTGAACTCTGATGAGGACATATAATGACATATTGAGTTTAGAGTGTTTCTGGATAGTAACTTCTGAACTCTGACGAGGACATATAATTCAGTGTTGGTAAGGCACCTAAAGCCTGAAGGTGTTGGTAAGGCACCTGAAGCCTGAAGTTCTGAACATTTCATTATCAGTTCATGAAGGTCTGTTATTCAGAGTTGTACACCGCGTCATGGAAGCTTTGAGTAACACAAGACGCTACTTGAGTAACACAAGTTAACGTCTAGGTGACACGTCATGAAAGCTTTGAGTAACACAAGACGCTACTTGAGTAACACAAGGAAGCTAGACGACACGTCATATAAACTTTGAGTAACACAATACGCTACTTGAGTAACACAAGGAAGCTTTAACGTCTGGTACTAATGTCTAGTACCCATTGGCAAGCTAATGTGGTGTGGTGTGGTGTGGCAAGCCAATGTGGTGGGCCTTCCCCCACAGGAAATAAATTAGACAATGTGGTGGGCCCTAGCTTTGAGTAACAAAAGACGCTACTTGAATTGGACGCTACTCGAATGGGTAAAACTTGAGTAACACAAGTTATACTTGAATGGGACGCTACTTGAATGGGTAAAACTTGAGTAACACAAGTTAACGTCCAGTACCCCTCATGTACACAAGTTAACGTCTAGTGCCCCTCATGTTCCTGTAAAAGTGAGTACTGGTAAAGTCCAGTACCCCTCATGTTCCTGTAAAAGTGAGTACTGGTAAGTCGGCTCCTGGAAAAGTGAATACTTTAAGGGACTAACAAGTTAACGTCTAGTACCCCTCACGTGAATACTTTAAGGGACTAACAAGTTAACGTCTATTTAAAGGACTAACAAGTTAACGTCTATTTAAGAGACTAACAAGTTAACGTCTAGTACGCCTCACGTGAATACTTTAAGGGACAGCCGCCACAATAAGAAAGAAGCAAGCGAAACAGCTAGAAGCGCTCGCTTCGCCACGCCCAACAATTCTTATTCACGGGAAAGCCAGCCGAAAGATTCGATTTGGACTTCGCTTCGCCGCGCCCAACAATTCTTATTCACGGGAAAGCCAACCGAAAGATTCGATTCGGACTTCGTAGAGCCGGTGCTGCTGCTGTCTGCGTAGGGCCGTCCCCCACGCCCACCCCAAGGAGTTAAGGGGTTTTGTTTTAGGAACAGACGGCGGTGTTTTGCTGACGCCTCGAATCGACGCTTTTGTTGCGACATGCTAAGTTTTCCCCTCTATTGCTAGTAGGTTGATGGGTCGCACACCGGGCACACATGTTTTGGCCTTGCTTGTGTGTCCATAACTCAAAATAGGTGACCTAACGGCCACCGCTCGACTAAACATACCAATAGTCACCAAATTCATAGTCTAGTACCCCTCACGTGAATACTTTAAGTGAGTAACAAGTTAACGTCCAGTACCCTCACAAGATTAACTAGTACCCCTCACTTAAGTTAACGTCTAGTACCCCTCACTTAAGTTAACGTCCAGTACCCCTCACAAGATTAACTAGTACCCCTCACTTAATTTAACGTCTAGTACACCTCACAAGATTAACTAGTACCCCTCACAAGAAATAAGTTAACGTCTAGTACCCCTCACAATAAATAAAAATAAGTTAACGTCTAGTACCCCTCACAAGAAATAAATTTAATATCACACACAAGAAATAAGTTAACCCCTCACAAGAAACACAAGAACCCTCACAAGAAACACAAGAAAAATAAATTTAATATCACACACAAGAAATAAGTTAACCCCTCATAAGAAACACAAGAGCGGTGCTCTGACCAATTGAACTACAATCCCCGCGGGGCGGGGCGTATCGCATACTTATTCTTAAATGGAACCATAAGAAGATTCGCCTGTCCTATTCTAAGAAATAGACGAATCATATACTACATAACCCCGTATTTAGTATATGCATAGCGGCGAAAAGGAGCCTTGGAATGGTCTTAACTGAATATTCAGACAAAAAAAAAGAAGACAGTTATGAGTTTGATTGAGTTTCCCCTACTTAACCAAACAAGTTCCATGGTCAATCTTCATCTCTTTTTCCAATCTCCATCTCTTTTTCCATGGTGTTTATGGCGGTCAATCTCCATCTCTTTTTCCATGGTGTTTATGGCGGTCAATCTCCATCTCTTTTAGGCCATGGTGTTTATGGCGGTCAATCTCCATCTCTTTTAGGGCGGATTCTTTTTTCGAGGACCTGGCGAACCCCAGTGAAATCAGAAAACCCCAGTGAAATCAGAAACAAGAACCACCCCAGTGAAATCAGAAACAAGAACCCTCACAAGAAATAAGATACTACACTTGATTAGAAAAAAGACCGAGAAAGGTATGCGTTACAACCTCCAAACCCGCCTGCTTATATACAGAGAACAGCGCCCTCGTCTGCCCTCGGTCTCCGAGGTGGTACTAAACTTCTAAACCGCGAGCCATCCAGAGCAAGGGAATAAATTTGGGCCGAACGAAGTCTTCGAGGATTTGAGCTAGAGGTAGAAAAGAGAACAATTTCCATATCTTTACCATCCGGCCATACCTGCCATGGCTTTGTTATTGTGCGGCAAATTTCACCGTAGTACGAGAACAAATCACTTTAATCCCCAAACCACAGACACGTCAGCAGGCACGTTCAAATTGTCGCAATTATCCCCAAATATCGACAACGCATATTATTAAGAAGTGATGTCGATCATTTCAAAGTGCTCCAACGCGAAAGAGGGCACAAGAGTTATATTTCAAAGGCTGGTCGATCTGGATTACAATTTGGCGTGACAAGGACTGCTTGGATTCAGAAGCACAGCCTAAAAGCAGATGCATGCACCGTCATCGGTTCATTTGTGCATTGACAGCACGCAGTGCAGCCGCAGGCAGCCACCTTGATGGAGCAGCTAATCCACATAATGAACATGCCTTTCAGATCAAATATCATCAATTCAGTTTAGAAATAGACATTGGATAATAGCATCAAGTGATTCAATTCAAGATCCTGAACTGCTTATTTACAGCAAGCATTACGAAGAAGCATTTGGAGTTTGTCATTAATTTGTACCCAGCGACAAGTTCACAGAGATATCAGAATGCAAGCTGCAACCGTAGCTGACCCTGTGGCAGCACTCCCATGCAGCCCTCATAACGTTTTAAATAGTGAGGGTATTTATATAATCTTGGTTGTTTGGTTTTAACCCCTTAATATCATAAGGTTAAGCATCTCAGGGAGGATTCCTTATTCCATAACAATAGACTGTTTCAGTACATCAAAAAATGTAGAATTGCATTCCCTCTTCCTGCACTTCAAATCTCAAGGTACCGGTATATCACGGTACCAAATTGTTTCTAATAGTTAGATCTAATATTACATATTGTACTCAGCTGATCCAATGGTGAGAAACGATTTGTTACCTCGAGGGAACGGTACTTCGAGGTATTTTTTGTTGACTAGAGCAAATCTCTCTGATCACACTATATTTCATGTAGATTTGCTTCGGTCCAACAAAAAGTATCTTAAGGTACTGATACCTCATGATATTAAATCATTTTTCACCATTGGATCTAACTGAGCAGGATAAACATTGTTAGATTCAACGATCAGTAACGATTTCGTACCATGAGGTACCGGTATCTCAAGGTGTTTTTGTTAGACTGGAACAAAACTCTAGTTCATAACCTATCCACAAATTTGATGAATTATTCACCCAAGAGATAAAATAGTCATAAATAGCCATCAAGTATGCAAGAAACACCACTATTAAGATTAGATGATAACATATTTATCACTCGTTGTGTGTGACATGTGGGTCCCTATGTGTTTATGATATGTACGTCCAGTAGCAAATCGCTGATAAGAAAGCATCGAAGAGCAAGGGTCAGATTCAGAAGGAATTGCTTGCTAAAGCTCTTGCATTCAGACGGTAAGGAAAGAACATAGAAGCTGAGGAGGAACTGGAGAAGGCAAAGGCCTTGGAGCAGCAGCCGTCAGAGATGGAAGAGTCCAGTCAGGCCCGTAAAGTTTGCAATATTTTTTTTTGGCAAAAACATCACACCGGATATACCGACATATATTTGAATTATTAAACGTAGTCTAATTACAAAATAAATTATAGATTCCGCCAAAAAACTGTGAGACGAATCTTTTGAGCCTAATTAATTCGTCGTTAGCACATATGGACTACTGTAGCGCTTATAACTAATCGCGTACTAATTAGGCTCAAAAGATTAGTCTTACGATTTTCTCCATAACTATATAATTAATTTTAATGTTTATGTATATTTAATGCTCTATACAGTGTCCAAAAATTCGATGTGATATTTTTAGAAAAACTTTTTGAAAACTAAACAGGGCCTACTTGACTGCTAGTACGTAATCCTGTCCCTTCTCCTGAGCTTGCTACATCTATGGATGCTCAAGCTAGTTGCCAAACCATGCCACCAATTGAACCAATCATCCCTAAACCAGATCATGCATAAAAAGTTCATTCTGAAGGAACCCGTTCAACCATGGCCCGGCCATCCTTTACTGATCCGCTGGTAACAGCAGAAAGATTGCATTCACCTTCTGATGCACATGATCGCAAAGAGAATCTCAGAATTCGTACGGACATGACACACTCAACGATGATATATTACTGCATAAGAGAAAAGCAGTTGCTTTTAAGAGGGAAGGTAAACTGGCAGAAGCTAGAGAAGAATTGAAACAGGCAAAACTCTTAGAAAAACGTCTTGAAGCTTCTCAAGAGAACAGTGCAAATTGTAGGGTTGAATCAATAAAACCTATTGTGCAAGAGACCAACTTGATCCAACAAGTGCAAGAGACCAACTTGATCCAACAATCTGCCGGTGCCGGCATGACTTGGCTAACAAGTCGTCCAATCTTCATAAGCGTTTGAGAAATGTTGAAGATTGTGATGCCCCCAGTTGGAAACAGAGGCTTATGACTTGTGAGCCTGAGCAGTGAGCACCCAGGTTCACGATCCCGTGAAAATCGTGACGGTTAACACAGTTACCGGCCACTCTGCGGGGACTCGGTTTCGGTTAGGCGTGGTAACTGTCCGTAAATTTGAGACAAATTTAAAAAAATTAAGGAAATTTGTTGAAAAAATATATGACGTAGAGATTTACTTATAATGATGTTTGGTGAAATAAATTGATGAAAAAAACTAAATTTACGAATGAATAAAAATCCAATACCGAAAAATGGTTGGGTAAAATAGAAAACAGTATTGTTCACACTTCATAGCACCTAGTTAAGGCATATATTTAAATGTTTGCAGTACTTAGTTAACTATGTAGTTGATACTTGATACATGAGGTATATTTTTTATTAGTGCGTTAGCTATTTGTGATGTAGATAGCTAGTAATATTTTGTTGTAGGCTTTTTATTAATTCGCAATACCCAAACTAAGATAAATCATATATGTAGTGATGTAGACATATACTCACATGTTGGTATATATGTATTAGTTTTTGTATGTAATATTTGATTGTAAGTGTACTTGTGATGCGGAAATTTGTCAAGAATTTATAAAAAATCATGTTAAAATTTTGTTTTTCGCATATAACATGTCATAAATGTCACAAATATAGCTACGTACTGCTTTCTATTTTTCTTGTATTTTTACAGTTTTTTCAAAATTAATTTGCCCCTAATTGTCGGAGTACACTAGCCGTGATTTTCGGTTGAAACCGCACGGTTTTGATCCAAAACCGCGTGGTACCGTAGATTTTAAATTCAAAATTTTTAAATCAAATTTATCGTGGTTTTCGTGGTTTTTGCGGTATCCATGCGAGATCTGCGGGTGCGCGGCGCCACGGTTTTCGTGAGTTGCACGGTAACCCTGCTGAGCACACACCAAGCTTCAAGGTCATCTTCTGTATGTGAAAAATAAATGCTGATGACCTATGATTCTTTTTCACGGATAGGGGTGCAGTGATACGTTGCATTCATCGGTGTACGAAAATTGTATCCTCTGAACATTAGTTTACTCGACGAGCACTTTGCCAAAATTTTAGTGTAAAATTTGGTATCTCTTATTACCTTAAATACTAGGAGGCACCAAATTTACACTAAAATTTTAGTACCTCTCGATACTTTCTCAAGTACAGTAAAATTGCTCTTACTTGACAATGGATTTGATTTGCCTTAGCTATCTTGAGTTCTTCATGTATCATACTTCTGCCTGCCGATTCTGATTAAGATCAATGCATGTTCATGCTCAGGAGGATGGAACTATAGTTCTGAGTAATTCGTATGTAAGTTACTGGATGTATAGTATAACTGACGCCTCAAAAGACCATTGCATTTGTGAAGTGTCGTCACAGGATAATTGATAACCTTAATTGTTGATGCAGTATACTCGGGTAGAGATTCTTTTATTCGAGACAATTTTAACCTGATTATTTCTCAGTTTTCTTGTTTTGGATCGGTGAGCCTTTGACAATGTTAACTTGAGGTTATTGGTAAGGAAAAAACAATAATGCTTAACTTAGAGCATCTCTAAGAGATTGCTAAAATTATTCCGAATTACTATATTGGGAGTTGTTCCATAATAATTATCTTTCTAAATATTTTTTAACTCCAGCGGTATATATTCCTATATTTAGATTAGTAAAATTAGGACGAGGAAGTAAGTTTTGTGTAATTACATTATACCATGTATGTAATCACTATTATGTAAGTGACAAGTAAATGAAAAAAATGGCATAGCTTCATGGGAAAGCATGTGCGCACGCACGTACGCGATAGCCGGTTGTGGGTAAATCGATCTATTATGCAACCTCCGAGCGCAAAATCATTTTCCTGGCCTAACACGAATCTTAGGGCACATCAAACGGCCCGAAAGGGTAACTTTTCCTCAAAAAGCCATCGGAAATTATTTAGCAATAATTCCTATGTGTGAGAACAAATCAGAGAGCCAAAGCAACAACACTAATCAGAAAAGGCAAATTGCAGAACTTACGGAACAAAATGTCTACTTATTTTCAAATAGACGTCACGGCGGTTATTCTAGATCTCAGTACATCTTTACTCTCCAAGCTCAGCCAAGATCAGCTCACTGTTGGATGGCCAGCGCAGCTTGCCTCCCATGCCTGCCTGCATGCCATACACAAAAGGCAAACGAAGCGTAAGACGCCAATGATGACTTCAACAATCTCTTCAGGATATATCGATCAAGCTTCGAAGGTGCTTATAGGGGTAGGCCTTGCGTATGTGCATCTTAGAGGAGAGAGTGTACGTATGTTGTGAGCGTCTATATTGTACTGTGTTCTAAAAAAACTAAGCTAGATACATGATTATTGCCACCTTGCCTATATTGGCAAACACTGCTAGGTTACCGACAAGCTGCAATTTTTATATTTTGGCCCTTTTGAAAAACTTATTTTTAAATAGATCCGTGAAAAAACTTATTGCACAAATAGAACTTCTTGACTACGCCAACGTCATTGCCGCCGTTCTCCTGCCACACGAACTCAACAAAATCATTTGGAGGACGGTGCCAACGGTGCCAATGACGTTGGCGCGGTCAAAAAGGTTTATTTGTGCAATAAGTTTTTTCACGGAACTATTTATAAAATAAGTTTTTCAAAAGAGGCAAAATATCAGCATTCCACACATGACAAGAGTCCGACAACCCACCAAGAACACCGTACCAAGCTAGCTAGCTTACATGCTCTCGTGACAACGCTCGTACTGCACTGCCGGCTCGGCTGGCCACCCTCCGTTCCCCGTCAAGTTTCCGGCCACCAACCGCTGCCGCGTCAGTTCATATAGACCATGCATCGATCGGCAGCATATCGCCTGCATCGTCCTATGAAGTATACGTACACACTCATCAGAATGATTGACGCTAGTTCATTTTGATGTCCATCGATCGATCAATGGCGCCGAGGAGAATGGACATCGGCGGTCGGGTCGGCGTCGGCGGCGTCGTCCGCTTCGTCTTCTGCGTAGCCGCGGTGGTGATGGCGGCGGTGCTCACCGGCAGCAGCCTTGGCGCGGCGGCGGCGCCCAGGAGCATCGCCTACAATACCATCGCTCGGGGCCCGGCGTGCGTTGGGCCGTGCGTTCCAGGGAAGTCCAACTTGCAGGGCGGCCATTGTTTGGATGTCTACCATTGCCAGCATTAGTTCGTTGTGCGCCTCTCATTATGTACTTCCGTACATTAATTAATTGCTTTGATAGAGTTTATCCCAAGGCTAATGATGTTTGTCAGCGCTAGCTTTTGCACATCTATCTTTCATCGTATTGTACTGTACTGAATCAGTGAATCATCTGAAGCTAAATTTATATATGGTTGCGTTAGTGTGTCGTCACAGGACTATGATTCTTAGTCTTCAAGTTTAGATATATAGCTGCATGCACATTTTAGATCATTTAGATTAATTATACTGGGCTCTTCCGTGTGACTAAAAATGTCCACGTGGCTCCGTTTATGTAATATGTTGTTGTAATTGTATATGATATAAACGTAATGACATTATATAATGGCAAATTTAAATTTTGTAGATAAATGACAATACTTCGTGCTAATGCTTATGCCCGTCGGTTAGTACCTCACACAAATTTAGTTTTCAGTTCATAATTAAAGGTAGGTTGTCAAAATTAATATCGAATATGCCGCCTCTGGATACATGAATTTTGAGAGGATTTGTTGATTCCGAATGAAATTATTAGATGGAAATCACAGAAATTCCTTCTTTGGATTGTGCTATCACAACAATCAGGCAGTGATATGTTCCACCACGTGGACTGCATAGATAAAGGCGCCAACCAGTTAGATCTTAATCACTGACTTGTGTAATCCATATCCACCTGATTGGGAAGGAGAGGGGCCTAGTGTAGTACGTGGAATAGTCCAATATTTTGATTGTGAAAGAGAGTAAGAGATTTAATACATATGTGGAAAAGCCACTCATCGTCTCATCCTGTACGCTGGTGGTGGAAAAGGTCATTTAAATCCAGCAATTGCTATGAGATCTTGAACCTTAGTTCTAATGGATAGTAGGGTGCGAATGCTCAATAGACATAGAGTAACCGTACGAGGCCTGTTGTAAGTATATGTGTAGACACTCATAGCATAAAACATTTTTTTCTATCTCGTAAACCAGAAACCATTAACCATGCAAAAAACTAATGAAGGATCGTTACCACTCGACATGTTATGCAATGGAAGAAAGTGCTAAGAAGCCGAACTAACATCGGTGATATAGCCCGACTAGAAGTAGAGGAAATGATCAATCGCAGCAGCCCAATCTTCTCCTCTGCACACATTTACCTCACCGTGCAACTATGCCGACAAGCATCGCAATCTAACGACACCTCTACCTGTATTCACATGTCCAAAGAAGTAATGTCATGCACGGATATGCTAACGGATGTACTTTTTAGGGGTCCGGTCAAAACTAAATTGAGGATCATATCATACTATATAATAATAATTAATAGAAATATATACTATATTTATATATGATTTTTTACCATCCTTGATAAATAACTATATATGAATTATTATCATAAACATTTTTAGACATAATATTTATATAAAATATTATACATGTTTTATAAAATAATCAGGGTGGGCTCCCTAAAATTTGGGGGACAGAGTGGCCCCACCTCTCGACCCCTCTAGGACCGGCCCTGATCATTGGCCAGCCTTTGGCCTTTTGAACCCTTGGACAGCCCTTGAATAATGAAGGGAATAGCCTCATATTGGGCCATTTTGAACAGGTTCGGAGCTTCAACCCAGCAAGCACAGCATAACATGCAAGTGGATGCTAGGAAAGTGGTCCGTGGGCTCCGAAAGACCTGCCTTCGTCGTGGTGAGCTCTCTAGCACATCTGTCATTGCAACCCTCCTGATTCAATGGCCAAATGTTTATATCTTCCTGGTTTCTTGAGGATCTCAATGTCTCCTTCTCAATCACCACTTCTGTCATGAATTAATATTAGCTAGAGAAAAAACACCTACATCCTAGTGCTAGCTTGATCAAGGGTGATTTGGGTTTTTGGGGCTTCTTCTGTTACTACTGGTTGCAGGAGTAACCAGGTTGATTTTGCTGTTCAGGTTAAGTGCCAGCCACAGTGGTGGAACTGCCCATTGGGCAGGGTCGGGCGGCTGGCCCAGCTATGGCCCGCGTTGCCCCCCCCCACCCAACCCCCTGCGGCTGCAGCCTAGAAAAATCCATCAACCACCAGGCTGGCGTCCAGTCTATTCACAGCCTATCCAGTATGTTCACAGTCTAGAGAGAGGCAGCCCAAGCAGAAGGCCAGAAAGAAATCACGATCATGCACGCTACACGCACAGATCATCTCAGCTGTTCAGCGCCGTGACTTCAGGTCTTCACCTCTTCGGCGACGCCGCAGTGACGTGACACGACGCCCTATCTCCCTCTCATCTCGGTGACTCGACCGACTTCTCTTCTCGACTGCCCTATGTAGCAAGCTCACCGGCGTCGCCGCCTCGCCGGGCGCTGCCGCCCAATGCGCATCACCATGACGCCGTCGGTTGCCGTAGTGTCGCTGGATTTGTTTTCTTCTCCGGCTGAGCCGTTTTCCACGACCAGGTCCCTAGATGTTCTTGTCTTCGGTCTTCATAAAATTAGACTTATGTTATGTGTCTTTGTGCGGTGACTGAGACAGTAGACAGACACAATTAGCTTTTGTCTACACAATTAGACATCTAGTAGAATAGTAGATATTAGATACTAATAGATTACTAATTTACTATATTTTCTTGTGTGTGCCTGTGTATCAATCAGACTATCAGTGTAAGTAGACTAGTAGGTCTAGCATTCTTGAATGACATTTTCTTGTAGTGAATCATTTGAGCAATTTTTATAAATGATAATTTATATATTACTATGTTTTCTTGCAGTTGCAGGTAGAGCATTGGAGCTATTACGCTGCAAGATAGGAAAATTGAGAGAAATTGAATCTCAAGCAGAAGAAACTGATGTTGCAGTGAGCAGATATGGTCGCGATCATGGTCGTTACGGTATGGATTATGTTCGTGCGTTGTTGTGGAGTCCACCACATCTATTTTTTATTTCTGGTTCCGCCACTGGCCAGCCACCTATGCGACTCAGGTCAATGAGGTTCAAGCTAGAAAAGTCCATGGCAAGGAATACTCCTGTGCTTCGTCACGGGAATAAAAAAATAACAAAGTGTCCTTGTTTGCAGTTGCACCATTCTTATTTCCCATAATCCTATAATATGCTCTATTTAATTAAACTACATGACTACACATCCATATATATAGTTCAGGAGCATCAAGATTTAAACAACCTATTGTTTGTGTGTTAAAAAAACAACTCAGGAGACCTATATATATATATATATATATATATATATATATATATATACATATATATATATATATATATATATATATATATATATATATATACATATATATATATATACATACACTAGCATGATGCCCGTGCTTCGCCATGGGAATAAAAAGACTTACTAAATATATTTATTGCACTTAATAAAAAATATTTTATATAAAATTTTATTGTATTCTAATTAACTTTTGTCTTTTGCATGCTACATCTGCCAGCTAAATCATTGTTCCGTAGTATGGACAAGCACAATCTACGAAATATTTATCATTTATTCATCGTATCTGTATGTAACCAATAACTTCACTTGATTATACTTATAGGCTGATAAGCTAATATGACCAACTTTTAGAGTGGTTTTGCAAAGATCCAACCAATTCTCGCACCACTGCATCTCTACTCATGCTACCTCAAGTGTGGCCCACCTAGCTGGGTCCCATGCCCGCGTCACCATTAAATTTCGACTTATCATTTCGCTAGCAGATCACTATTAATATATATTATAGATTATATATAATATGGGAAATAATCCAAATAGATCATAACGCAGAAATTTTGGTTAAAATCAAATATCTTTCCATGATCCACGTAAACAAAAATGCCTTCCAAAAATTTGTTGATCAAGATATTGGTCACTAATTCCTTCCAAAATGTCATAAGCGAATCAAAAAATGCGATCAATGGAAACAGATTATCTAATTGCTTCGGCTAAATGGAACCACTTAATCAGAACCCTAGTGACATGATTAAGCAAGTGGTAAACGTAATTAAGTACGCAACTAATTCAAGGAAGCATGCATCAATTGCGTCTTCCTCGCTATTGCTCTGACTGGCCGCCTGGCCGGACAGCTGGTCATCGGCGTGGCTGCGCACGTTGGCCATGAGCTTCTCGAGCACCATGGCAGCTCCGCCTCCACGTCGGCCTCCCACCAGAACTGCATGTTGGCCTTCGCATCTATGATCTTCTTCGCCACCTCGCGCAACCACGACTTCTCCGCGGCGACTTGCGACCTGGTGTCCTCCGCCGCCCTTCTTAACTCCTCGTGGTGGTGTTGGTCGTCGCTTGCGACCCCTTGGACATGGGTGTTAAAGTATGTATATATATCCTAACTAACCTTGCAGATAGATTAAGATAGAGTTTGTTAGTCTGTTTTCTATTTTCTATTATGTAATCTATATCCTGTACATGCTACAATGGAGGCTATTTCCATCCATATAAACACGCACCGTGCACCGGAGACGGCAAGCACGTTCATTGCATCTTTTCATGGTATTAGAGCGAGCTTCCTCAATACATCCAATCTATGGCGAGTTCATCGTCATCAGGCGCCAGCGCTACAGCTTCTGTTCTTGCGCATCCTGTTACAGAAAAATTATCTCGCAGTAATTTTCCTTTATGGAGAGCGCAGGTTCTTGCTGTTCTTCGGGGAGCACAGATGGCAGGCTTCATCGACGGCACTATCGAGCAGCCGCCACCACGCATCACCCGGGAGAACAAAGAAGGCAAGGAAGAGCAGGCTGCTAATCCTGCACATGCCGTGTGGGTTGCTCAGGAGCAGCAAGTTCTCAGCTACTTGTTGCTCTCCCTCTCGCGCGATATCCTCACCCAGGTCGTCTCCATCCCGACGGCTTCTGGAGTCTGGGATGCGATCTGTGGAATGTTTTCATCACATTCCCGAGCTCGTGTCATCAACATCAGGATGGCATTGTCTACCACACGCAAAGGCAACCTGAAGATTGCGGAGTATGTTGCCAAGATGCGTGGTTTGGCCAACGAGATGGCGGCCGCCGGCAAGAAATTAGACGACGAAGACATTGTTTCTTATATTCTTGCAGGTCTCGATGATGAATTTGATTCAGTGGTGTCCGCCGTCGGCGCACGGGTGGAACCCATCTCTGTTGGCGAGTTATTCTCTCAACTTGTCAGCTTTGAGCAGAGACTGGAGCTTCGTCAAGGGATCAATCAATCCTCCGTCAACTCGGCTTCACGAGGAAGCAATGGAGGAGGTCGCGGACGCGACCAACAGCAGCAGCAATATCAGAACAAGAATCGTGGCCAGCAGGAAGGTCGCGGCAATGGTGGCAATGGCGGACGCAACAACAATAACTTCGGCAACAACCAAGGAGGGAATAAACCAAGATGCCAACTTTGTGGTAAGATTGGTCATACAGTGGTAAAATGCTATAAACGTTTTGATGCTTCTTTTACTGGTGAAGAAAGAAGCACATCTACTGCCACTACCTCCTATGGTATTGACAACAATTGGTATGTCGATACCGGGGCTACGGATCACATCACAAGTGATCTGGACAAGCTCACACTCCGGGAGAAATATAATGGAGGAGATCAGGTGCACACAGCTAGTGGAGCAGGTATGAGAATTAATCAGATTGGTCAATCTATTGTTCATACCCCAAATCATAAGTTAGTTCTTAAAAACATCTTATATGTTCCACAAGCTAGCAAAAGCTTAGTCTCTGCACATCGTCTTGCTTTGGATAACCATGCTTTCCTTGAATTATATCCGTATCATTTTTCTATCAAGGACCAGGCAACGAAGAAGGTGCTCCACAATGGCAGATGTGAAGGAGGTCTCTATCCCTTAAAGTCCTTTCCTAATAAACTAGCCTTTTCAGTCGCCAAGATCTCCTCAACCCGGTGGCACCATCGCCTAGGGCATCCATCGTCCGCTATTCTTCATCAAGTTCTTAGCCAAAATAAATTAAATTATGTTAGTGAGTCAGATAGTTTCCATGTTTGTGATGCTTGTCAAAAAGGGAAGAGTCATCAACTTCCTTATTCAAAGTCTTTACGTCAGTCTAGTGCTCCTTTAGAGCTTATTCACTCAGATGTCTGGGGATCTGCGCCAACTTCTGTTGGCAGATACAATTACTATGTTAGCTTTGTCGATGATTTTAGCAAATTTTCTTGGATCTATTTGTTAAAACACAAATCTGATGTTTTCCAATGCTTCCATGATTTCCAGCATCTTGTTGAACGACTTCTTGATCGTAAGATTGTCTCTGTCCAGACAGACTGGGGTGGTGAGTATCAGAAGCTTAACACCTTCTTTCAACGCATCGGTATTTCTCATCGGGTCTCATGTCCCCATGCCCACCAACAAAATGGTTCTGCCGAACGCAAACACCGTCACATCGTCGAGATGGGACTCACTCTCCTTGCGCAGGCCTCAATGCCTCTCAAATTTTGGGATGAGGCTTTCTTAACTGCTACTTACTTGATCAATTGTCTTCCCACTCCGGTCCTCCATGGTGCAACTCCTCTTCAGAAACTCTTTCAGATTTTACCAGATTACAAATCCCTTCGCATTTTTGGTTGTGCCTGCTAGCCCAATCTCCGTCCCTTTAACACCCATAAACTTCAATTTCGCTCTAAGCGCTGTGCGTTCCTGGGGTACAGTAATCTACATAAGGGGTTTAAATGCCTTGACATCAACAGTGGTCGGGTTTATATCTCTCGTGATGTTGTTTTTGATGAAAACATTTATCCATTCGCCTCTCTTCATTCCAATGCCGGTGCGCGTTTGCGTGCTGAAATTCTGCTGCTCCCTAAACATTTGTATGCTTCATCCGGGGATGAACACGTAGATAACCAACCTGTTTTTAATTCTTCTAACCCCCGGCCTCCAGATTTTGCAGTTTCTGATAACCATACGGCTTCTGGAGAACACGGTACAGCCATCCGGCGTGATTTCATGCGCCCAGCCCACCGGCCGCCCGGCGAGCTCCCCGATGAGGGCCCCACTCCCTCTACAGGTGCTGATTCTGATGCCCCTCCCACCGAGGACTCACCTTCTTGCCCGAGCTCTCCGTCTACGGGGGAACGCGAGGACCATGGCGTCGACGTCGGCTCGGGATCGCCACCGCCTAGCGCTGCCTCGCCCGGCTCTGCCCAAGGGACAACCCTGGGATCGCCATCGCCATCATCACCTGGAACAGAGTCCTCCGGATCGTCTGTACCAATGGCTACGACATCACCACCCCCTGTTGTGTCTCGTCCACTTACCCGACTACAACAAGGAATCCGGAAGCCCAAGACATACACTGATGGCACAATTCGGTATGCTCACTTTACAAATGCAATTGATGCTGAACCTAACAATTTGTCTGATGCTTTGAGCAACAGCAACTGGAAGCAGGCTATGGACAGCGAGTTTGCTGCTCTTCAACGAAACAAAACCTGGCATCTAGTACCACCGTCCCACGGGAAAAACATAATTGATTGTAAATGGGTATATAAAGTTAAGAAAAAGGCCGATGGTACAATAGATAGGTATAAAGCTCGACTAGTTGCAAAGGGGTTTAAGCAGAGGTACGAAATTGACTATGAGGACACCTTCAGTCCCGTAGTCAAGGCCGCTACCATTCGAATTATTATATCCATTGCAGTGACAAATGGATGGAACCTTCGTCAATTGGATGTCCAGAACGCGTTTCTTCATGGTGTTCTAGAGGAAGAAGTCTACATGCGGCAGCCCCCAGGGTATGAAAATCATAGCTTCCCTCATCATCTGTGCAAATTGGATAAAGCATTATATGGCCTCAAACAAGCACCACGTGCATGGTACTCTCGCTTGAGTCACAAACTACAGAACCTTGGATTTGCTCCATCCAAGGCTGACACATCTCTGTTTTATTTGAATAGAAAACAGTGTACCATGTTTATATTGGTGTACGTTGATGACATAATCATTGCTAGCTCCTCTCAAGGTGCGACAGACAGATTGATGAAGGAACTTGAAAGTGAGTTTGCACTCAAAGATCTTGGTGATCTTCACTACTTCTTGGGTATAGAAGTAGAGCGGTCCAAGTCTGGACTCGTGATGAAGCAAACAAGGTATGCAGAAATTTTGTTAAACCGAGTGGGCATGAAAGGCTGCAAACCTGTTACTTCACCTCTTGCTGTCTCAGAAAAGCTGTCCGTCACACAAGGGGATAAATTAGGAGTGGAGGATGCTACACGATATAGGAGTATAGTGGGTGCACTTCAATATCTCACTCTCACACGACCTGACATCAGCTTTGCAGTAAACAAAGTTTGTCAATTTCTGCATACTCCTACCACAGTTCATTGGACAGCAGTAAAGCGAATACTTTGGTATGTTCAAGGAACAGTAAGTATGGGGCTAAAACTGAGTGCTAGTCCATCTATGCTTGTTAGTGCTTTTTCAGATGCTGATTGGGCAGGTTGCCCTGATGATAGAAAATCCACCGGTGGGTTTGCTGTCTTCATTGGAAAAAATTTGGTGTCTTGGAGTGCTAGAAAACAACCCACTGTGTCTAGATCCAGCACAGAAGCAGAATATAAGTCTCTGGCTAATGCAACAGCTGAAATAATGTGGGTACAGAAACTTCTTGAAGAAATAGGAGTTAAGGCTCCTTCTACAGCATGTCTCTGGTGCGACAATTTAGGGGCAAAATATTTGTCATCAAATCCAGTTTTTCATGCTAGAACAAAGCATATAGAAATTGATTTTCATTTTGTGCGGGAGCGGGTTGCACAGAAGCTGCTTGATATTCGTTTTATTTCTACCAAAGATCAGCTTGCTGACGGGTTTACCAAGGCGCTCCCTACACAGCAGATGGAAGCATTTTGTCGCAATCTCAACCTGTTAACACAGCTGTGATTGATGGGGGATGTTAAAGTATGCATATATATCCTAACTAACCTTGCAGATAGATTAAGATAGAGTTTGTTAGTTTGTTTTCTATTTTCTATTATGTAATCTATATCCTGTACATGCTACGATGGAGGCTATTTCCATCCATATAAACACGCACCGTGCACTGGAGACGGCCAGCACGTTCATTGCATCTTTTCAATGGGAAGGAGCAACAATCGCGGCGGCGGCGGCGGCGGGCAGCGCGTAGCGACGGAGGACGACGTCGACGGACGGGTCACCGAAGTAGAACGCGCTGCGGGCCTCGGAAAGGACGATGACGGCGAGGCTTGTGCCGGTGAGGATGGAGAGCTCCGACGCCAGCTGGCGGCCCACTCGAACACGAACGATGGATGCGCTGCAGGATTCTGGACGGGAGACGACGTCATCTCTGCTGCTGCTGACCCACGCGTGCGTACCAAAAACGGAGACGAAGCAGACTAGACCATGCATCGCACGGGAGGAAGGAAAGAACAAAGAGATAGCTGACGTTGTTGTTGCTGCTGACGTCATCACAGACGAACGAAAAATCCCTGCAGAATCATTACCGCTATCATTCTATTAGGAAGTGCCCTATAACAGGTTAACCATATGAAAAGGTAGACAAGATGGTAAAAGATGTGGTGGTGACCGGTACAAAGGATATCATAAGCGAGGAGCAGATTCTGAGTACAAAGGATATCATTAAAGAGGGGTGTAATTGAATGGGTGGGAGGAACCTTATCAAGTATGGGATGGTGGGTATTGTGGATGATCACTGACATGCCTAGCCTTATCCGCTTCGCTTGCTGGTGCTTTGCTATTCGCACTACCATTGCTAACTCTGAAGAAAGGTCTGCCTCGTGCTTCTTCGCTTATTCAATGCTTTCTCAGGCATCCTACAACACCCTTACATCCCAATGTCGGCTATCTACCCTTCTTTACCAAGTGAGGGGAATCCTTATCCCTAGCTATCCAAATGCCTCCTCTTAAAGCAAGGCATACTCTACTGGCTTTCCATCTCTAAACTATTCTTTTGAAAACTCTGTATCCTGTCTCCACAACTCTATAGCCCTCGTCCCGTGAGAGATGGGTTGTAGTCCACGTAGATTGGATCGAAAGATCGCACTTTCGCTCTTCTCCTATCGGACTAGTCACTTCCCACTCTCCTCAAGTTCACCCCCTCTGCTAAATCTACACAGTGAACTCCAGGTCCTTAATAGGAAGTAGGCCCCTAAGCTAAAACTACCAGAACTTCTTTCTTACAATCCGATTACTATTTGATTGAGAGATAGGCATATTTTTCCACGATAGAAACTATCCAATCCATCTCTTCTATTATTAAATAGAAACTGACATAGTCGACGTAAGAACAAGACGGGTTCGCTGGCTTCTAATAGATGCTAGAGCTAAGAGAGCCCTCTATTTTGATCATATTGACTCTCTCTCGTCCAATAAGAGTTTCCGACAGTTACTTTATTCAAATTCTCTCCTTTCCAAAGCTCCACAAGGCAGGCAAAAAGAGTAATAGGGCAACAAGTAATCTTGCTTTCATTTATTTGGAGATCTTTCTTTGTTGAGATGGAAATCGACGTTCTTTTGAAAAGGGCTAGGTAGGGATTAGGTGTGTCCTGTGCATTCACAGTGGATGGCTATTTATGCACCATGAAAGAAAATACTTCAAACATGACTTAGAATTTGTATATGTGTATAAAAGTTTTGAATAGAACAAACGGTCAAACACATATCCCAAAGTCACCGATATCAAATAAAATTATGGTGCACATTGTACTAAGTTTGTACTTCGATATGATTAATTTTGTACCTTGATGAACTGAAGGAAATTGAACACACTAAAATCTTGGAAAAATAATCATCACGCATTGATTAGAAATTGTCTAATTACATATTTATTAGCTAACTATTTTGGTTAGCACAAAGTTATCCAAACATGCATGCTGGATTGAATAAATAGTTACAAAATTATCCAAACATGCATGTATCAGATTAATTGCAGCATACTCATATATGCTCATGCGCCGACGAAATAGTAGACATCTAAAAACATAAAGAAGTGTGTTTAATTAAATTCCTAGATCAAATCATCGATCTGCACCTCACAACTATGCATCGGTGTAGAGAAGTAGCGGCCTCCTGCCAGTTGGGCTTGAACGGCATGGAGTATACGTGCAACGCGTGGAAGTGTGTATTTGACGCGCGTATGGGCCGCGGCCCATTGCACGGACAGGCCGGCGAGCGATTGCGTGCAACGGTGCGAGTGGGATGGCGAGCGCGACGCGCGACCTGGCGCAGAACGGCCCACGAGGACGACGGATAAAAAAATTGACAGAATCGTTACCGTTTTTTATAATAGTATATATATATCCCAAGCCAACGATGTTATGGACCCTCCTAACAAAAAATCATCACCATACAAAAAGTGTTTCTGGTAATTAAATTATCAACACTCATGAAAATTGTTCCGCACATATTGGATGGCATTGTTTCCAATGATAAAAAAACTACGTCCGAAGGACAGACGAAGGAAACACTTTAAAATATTTATAATAGTAGAGATAGCAAACATTGAAGTGTTGTTTATTCCATGGAGGCAGCTGGAGGGGTCACCTGTGAAAAATATTGGATGGGGGAGAAATCTATGATTTGTTGTGTTCTGTTGTATATTGCACTGATCCCCATGGGTATATTTATAGGTACATAGAAGATAAAAACTTGAAGTAAAAGATAAATATTCTATCATATCTTTATAGGATTTTCGCTTTATCTCTATAGTTTCTATTGGAATCTGTTATCTCTAATCGTATGTATCTATATCTCTAACATTCCCGCCCAGTCGTGACGGGAGCAAAGCGAACGATTGCGACTGGATTTGAAATCCTGTGTTTCACCATCTTTTCTTCTTTATTTCTCCATCATCAATTGCATCTCTGATGGATAATCCTACACCTCAGTGATTGCGTCCCCTTTTGTGTCGTCCCTTGTCTCTCTCCTCTATTCCCTCCCGCAGTCATAGCAGGAGTGTCATGGACGATAGCGATGACACGGACGCTTTTAACTGGAGTTGTCGCTAATGATTTGTTGTAATGTATGTCGAGGTAGTCAATCATGTGGTAGCCGTGATAGTTGTAGACATGATAGTTGATGTAGCCACATATAGCCGAAGGCGAAAAAAAATTGGAGACGGAGCTACGATCATAGATGAGACACCTTGCAGATGTCAGAGGATGCCATTGGAAGCGTTTTTGCAGATGTCAGAGGATGTCCTTGGGTCATCTTGCAGATGTTAGAGAACGTCGTTGACGTCGGGTCACCAATTTTTGGTTGTACTCCGTACGTCGTGTAGGAGGTCACCAACGTAATGATGCCAGGTTGATGCAGTATTTGCCTGTCGTAGATGACGCGGTTGATGCCGACGTCGATGAAACGTCTTGTAGAGATTCCTGTCAGAGGACGCGAGATGTTTGTCCATCGTTGTGGACGAAGCGACGTCGTGTTGTTCCCATGTTGATGTAGACCATTAGCGGTGTTACTTTAATGCATGCTGATGGCAGACGTGAAGACTCGATGAAGACGTCGGTTGCTTGATGTAGTGCTTGCTTGCTGGTTTATTGATGTCGTCGCTCCTCTACTTCTGCCGTTTGGACTTGAAGATTTTGTAGTTAGAAAAAACTAATCTAAGAAATATAATCTAATCTGTAGATGATTTTGGGTGACTAAAAATTGATCTAATACTAATTATTGAAAATAAATACATGGCTAATTTCTAGAACAATAAATGCATGTGGCCTTCGGACGAGCGGTTTGCATGGCAGTGATCGATGGCGGTGCAAATTGATGATGGATGGCTGGCGTCCGTTCTCGTCTTCTTTCCGTAGAACGGTCAGCCGAAAATCAGTTGATGGGCTCACTGGCGGCAGCTTGTCGCCGGCGTGTCGACGTGGACTCGAAGTTGATAACTAGTTTTTTTATCTAGACTCTGATACCATGTGAAAAATATTAGATGGGGAGAAATCTATGATCTGTTGAGTTCTGTTATATATTGCACCGATCCTCAGGTATATTTATAGGTATGTAGGAGCTAGAAACTTCAAGTACAAGATAAATATTCTATCATATCTCTCTAGGATTTTCTCTTTATCTTTAGAGTTTCTATTGGACTCTGTTATCTCTAACTGTATGTATCTATATCTCTAACATTACCGACTCACCGCTCTGACATATACTTGCACAGTGTGCATGGTTCATAGAGGCTCCTCGATGGGATCATCATGGCAACTCTGTACCCGGAAGATTGCTTACTTAAATGGTTGGAATTATTCTTCTGGACACATGCCCCTTTTGTTTTTAGATGGGCCGTAAGTGGCACGATCTGAAAAAAATTGGCGGACCGGTACCGGACTGTCGCTCACACGGAAAAATACATTATCCCGTGCGATCATTTTAAAACATCCGCACACGATGATGCGTGCCTATATAAAGCCCAGCTAGACTGATGTACCCCTACCGGACGTGCGATCGTTTTAAAATGCCCGCACAATGCGTGCCTATATAAAGCCCAGCTAGACTGATGTACCGCTACCGGGCGTCTCCGGTGGCCTTCGGCAGTTGAGGCGCACGATGGAGTCGTTGCTCTCGAAGAATCGCCGGAAGAAGTCGTGGCGCTCGCGCAGGCGCAACAGGCTCTCTCCCCAGCACCTCCATCAGCTCGAGCAACAGCTGGCTCATCTCGCCACAGTAGCGCTCGTACACCTCCCCCAGCCGCGCCTGTGCTCCTCCCCGAGCTTCCCCACCAGGTATTCCGCCACTTCTTTGCTGTCGCCCACCGCCGAGTGCCTAAACGACAACATCTCCTTCCACGGTAGCTTGGACGCAAACTGCCCCGTGAAGCTGCTGGTGTAGCTGTAGCTCTCGCCGGTGCAGGGCTGCTTGTCGACCAGCTGCATCGTGAAGAAGGCGTCCATGCCGCGGTGCGCCTCATCCGGCAGCGCGGCGTCGATGCCGTGGTTGACCATGAGGAAGAAGCCGTGGAGCACGCCTTGCCGACAAGGCAGACCACCTCGTGGCGGTCGACGCCGGCGCCGACGTCAATGAGCGGGACGTCCAGGTCGTCGGCAGGCAGGGAGGAGGGGGTCTCGTCGGGTGGCCAGATGAACTGTGACGGGATGTCCATCTGTCCTCTCATCAGGGAGGCGTTGAACACCACCTGCTTCTGTTGTAGCACCATAATCTTTCAATCAGGCCTAGATAATCCTAGCTAACTACAAATTAATTTTAATTTTAACGTACCATCATGTGCAGTCCTCTTAACTCGACCGCACGGATCCCGTGCGGTCTACGTAACCCGACCGCACGAGAAAATATTGATTTTCGCAGACCCCTGGATGCAGACAGGCAGAAACTCCACATGGAAAAATAGATTTTGACAGCACAGAAAAATCATATCTCTAGCCGTGCCAACTTGTAACAGTTAAGGCAATGTAGCAGGCAATTTACATTTCCCTGAACTTTGTTATTATTAACATATGCTCCGTATAATAATATACTGAATCTTTGGGGGGAAAAACGCTGGACGCGTTTGGAGATGCAGTGGTGCATGCTGGATTGCAGGCTGCATCCATCCTGTACACATGGCACATACTCCGTATGCAATAGCGAGCATTTGCTTTTCAACGTGGATTCAAATTTCCATGGGCCAAATCATTTTCAGCTGTAGATTTTTCTTAAGATGCCCTTTAGAGCTGTTCGTTGTTTTGGATGCAACGGATACATATATATTAGATTTTTATAGGGAAAAATTAAATATAAAAGTATATGACGTTACGATAAATTTGTGTATTACATATTATGTTAAAATAGAGGAATCGGTAAATATAACTTACCAAATTTTTAAATAAATTATTTATTATACTTGTAAAAATAAATAGTTAGATTTAAACTTTAGTACACTGAGACCAGTAGTAATAAAAGACCACTAGCAATAGAAGTTACCGTGATTGTCCATTATCTATACCCGTCCTTACTTCCACCCATGTTTTCTCTCCTCGATACCACCTATTCCCACACCAGAGACGTACACCCCATGGCTCATACATGCCTGCATGCCACCAATTCGGGCACTCCAAACTTTACGTAGCTGCTGAAGAGGTTGCCAGGAGAGTTTTGTCGAAAATAATAGCAAGAGTGGAATGGTTGTGAAAGAACAGAAATGGGATGACCAAGATGGTAAAAATTACTTGAATAAATAAATGGAGCACTATGCGGTTGTTTGAAGGATATTGATTCTCCTTGGCTACGATAGTTCCCTCTCAATAGTTGTGTAGTTAAGATGGCAGTTCTACCTACTAGTGGACCACCGAGTTAGTCGGGTCTTTGTGTTTAAAATGGGGATATTATCAGCTGGATGTGTGGATGGGGTATAAATTTTAATTAATTGTTTTGAAATATTGGAAACTTTGGTCCCATCTGGCACAAGACAAATTCATCGGAAATTTTGAAATATTATTTCTCAAATTTTGTAAATTTAGCCAAATTTGGTCAAATTTTCTTCAAAATAATTCAATTAACTCCAGACTGAAGTTACCAAAACAGTACGTTGAATACCTGTTGAGTTGTGTTGACAAAAGTGTATTGGATGCATTACATTGTAGACTGTGTTGACAAAAGCGTCGTATATTTGAGACAAAACACGTGGAATCAACTTTACAGTGTTATCCCTAATCTTATTTATATATTGCTTGTGTGTTAAGAAAAACAACTCAAGAGACCCAAGTAGCCATATATCGAAGCCAACAATGTCGTCACCCTCCTAACAAAAATCAAGACAACTCCAATGAGTTTGAGCGCACTTATAATCTCATGAAACAACACGTCGTAACGACATGCACTCACTTTCCCTCTTTAAAAGGTGTCATGAAAATGGTTGCGCACACAGTGACGCAGACATCAGCAAACAAGATTTACAAATCATGCATGGCGTTGGGTCGATTGACGAAAAGAAAAAATCTAAACTCTCTTCATGTTGGAAAATGAGTCTGCGCCTAGTGGCCCAAGGACGGACGAAGGAAACGCTTTATGTTTTTTATAATACTCCCTCCATCCTAAATGTTTAACGCCGTTAACTTTTTATACATTATGTTAGTTAATTTTTTTAAATATGTAAAGTTATATATATGCATAAAAGTATATTTAACAATAAATGAAATGATATAAAAAATTAATAATTTATTAATTTTTTTAATAAAATAAATAGTCAAACGTATATAAAAAATGAACGACATCAGACATTATTTTTAAGAATGGAGGGAGTAGCAGAGGTAACAAACATTGAATTGTTGTTTATTCCGTGAAGGCATCTCGAGGGGTCACCGATCTGATATACACTTGCACATGGAGGCTTGTGGATGGGATCACATCATGGCAACTCTTGTACCCAAGTACCCAGAAGATTGCTTACTTAATTCAACGAGCTTTGCCTACTAAGTGGATGGAATTATTTCTGCTGTCCGACATGTAGCAGTTAAGACAATGATACCAGTCAGTTATTTATACTTCCCTGAACTTTGTCATTAACTTATATAATAATATATTGAATCTTCGGGAGAAACAAAACTATCCAAGCAAGCATGGACGCTGGATGCATTTGGAGATGCAGTGGGCCGAGGTGCATTTGAAAAAAAAGAAAAACTAATTGTTGGTTGTTTTGGATCCAACGAATATGATTTTATTATACTACTCAGGTAGCATGTGTAGTAGATTTTTTCTAGTGACAAAATTAGGATTAAAATATATAACATTACGAAAAATTTATGTATTATATATCATGTTAAAATAGATGAATCGATAAATATATCTTACCAAGTCTTCAAATATATTATTTGTTATACTTATAAAAACAATTAGTTAAATTTAAACTTTACTATACTGCTACCGCTAGCAATACAAGGTAATACCCTTTGTGATACGAGACCTTGCCACTACTACACAAGCTAGCAAATTTAACAGGTCATCCGTAACGGAACCTAACAGCCCGTCACACCCACACTCATCTGTGACGGGCCAAAATAAGACCCATTGTAGATGACTATATTCAGTTTGGCACGTCACCGATGACATACCATCTGTGTCGGGCCAAAATTTATGCCCGACACGACTTATCCGTGAAGACTCAAAATCAATGCCGGTCAGCGATGACATCATACGTGAAGGGCTAAAATAAAGGCCTGTCATGGATGAGTCATCCGTGATAGGCCAAATAAGTGCCCGTCACAAATTAGTCATCCATAACGGGCCATAACTATGGCCTGTCAAAGATGTGACATGAGTGGGCGGCGACTGTTTTCCTTCTCACCATTTCAAAATTTTTATCGTTCCTCCTCCCCTCTCTTCCCTCGCGTGATATTTCCCCTTCTCCTCACTGTTTCTCTTCCTCTCTCGGCACCAAGTACGAGTGGCTCCGCCGGCCACCCCCCCCCCTCCCTCCCCCCAATCTCCTCCACCTCCGCCCCGGTGCCGTCGACTTATTATTTATAAGCAATGTTTGCCTCGATGCAATCTCAGCTGGGAACGTAAGTTCTAATATTTTCTATCATAATAAATTGGAAATAATAGGATAACTTATTATTTATCAACAGTAACTTGTATCATTTCCATGCAGTACTACCATTTTATCCGTGTGATAGGTTGGAAAGCATGTCATGTCTCCTTGGAGTGTGCACTTCAATTACAACCAAATATGGTTTGCTTCAAAATATCGTAAAATCTAACATATGTGCAAAGTTGTTTTTTTATAACATGTGTGCAAGGTTGTATTTAGCATGGCTTTTTCCTATGCTTCAGGTTTAACTAACAAGGAATTAGCCTTGTAATTTTAGTGTCGAGCATGTGCCTTGGGGAATAGCTGAGAGTTGGTTTGATTAAAGTCTTATCTAGATGGAGTAAGCTGATAGACATGATGGAATGTTAAATGTAGCTGAAACCAACCTTTTCATGTTGCAACTTATCTGTTGTTTTGGTGCTGGAGTGCCTCACCAGTAGTGGCTTAATTTGTTATTAGGTTTGAATCTGAGATGGTACGAGAAATTGGATTAAAGTATAGATCGATATATATGTGTCGGGGGTTCTGGGAATATATATATATTGCTTCATTCATTTTTTTTGAGGGCATAGCTAGAAACATCGTGAGGCCATAAAATAAATCAAATTATCTTTTTTGTTGTGTATTTCAGTATCCGTGAAGGGCCGTAATAAGCGTCCGTCACGGATGAGTCATTCGTGACGGGCCGTATCTCATGGCTCGTCATAGATGACTTATCCGTGACGGGCCATAATTTTAGCCCGTCAAAGATAAGTTCTACTTATATTTTTTTCACTGCATCTGTGAAGGGCCAAAATATTTGTCCATCATGGATGAGTTATCCGTGACGGGCTATGAGCATCTCGGTAACGAGTTTTACTTTTGGCCCGTTAAAGATGATGCCCATCGGTGACGGACTTTGGCCCGTCAATAATAGGTCTTTCTCATCAGTGACTACTCATCACTGACCAGACCATTATCCGTTACAAATATTGATGTAGACCCATTACAAATGACCGGTTCTTTAGCAGTGTGCTTTCAGTTCCACCCGATCACCTTCTTCCTTGCCGCGTGCCAACATGCACATCTCTCCGCATTCACGCGGCATCGGCAGCCTCGAAGGTCCTGGGCGGAGGAAGCTGGGCGGCGGTAGGCACATTGGCTGCGGGCTCAGAGCTTCAGCTGCAGGAGCTTATGCTGACTCAAGCTGTGGAGAAGGCAGCGGCGTTGGGGCAATCCGACCATGTTTTCTCTCCTCGATACCACCTATTCCCACACCACGGGCATGCTTGCCAACATGCCACCAATTCATGCATGCCAAACTTTACCAAGTTGCCGAAGAGGTATTTCGGAGAGTTTTGTGGAAAATAAAAGTAAGAGTGGAACGGCTGTGAAAGAGGGGAAATGGTATGAGCAAGAAGGTAAACTTTACTTGAATAAATAACTGGAGTGTTATGCGGTTGCTGAAGGATATTTATTATCCTTGGCTATGATGGTTCCATCAATAGTTGTGTAGTTAAGATGACAATTCTACCTGCTATAGTGGACCACCAAAAGCTAGTCGGGTCTTTGTGTTTCAAATGGGGCATATTGTCAGCTGGATGTCTGGAAGGGGTTTAAATTTCAATTGTTTTGAAATTTTGGGAACTTGGGTCGCCTCTGGCATGAAACAATTTCGCCAGAAATTTTGAAATATTATTTGTTAAATTTTGTGAATTTAGTCAAATTTGGTCAAAATTTCTTCAAAGTAATTCAATTAATTCCAAACCGAAGTTACCAAAACAGTAGACTACACAAGGTTGGCAGTATGCCAATTTCCTCGTGCCATGAACTCTTACTAAGGAATGAATCATCCCAGGCGGATGCATTACATCGTAGACTGTGTTCGCAAAAGCGTACTATATTTGACCGATAAAACACATGGAATCAACTTAACAGTGTTATCACTAAAACTTATTTTCGTTTTATATAATATGGTGTTCGGTTTCTGTCAGTATTTATATGGATACTAATAAATATGCAGTTCATGAATAAACCAATACACCCCCTGTAGTGCAGAACGAAGGAAGTAACATACAATTGCAATATCAGAACAGGCGTCGTCCCAGATAACTATCAGATATAAGGTGGTAAATTAAACAGTAGCACCGTACCGGCCAGATCGCTCGCTGAAATCGCCTTTTTCTTCTAAAGAAATTCCCTTCCGATGTAGAGAAAATCTCACTAACCAAGCATAATTAGCATAACCCCACCCAAGCTCTGTACTGTTGGTCGGCTGCCCTCTGAATCCATGTAGCAGGAGAAAAACGGCAAATGATCAAGCTAGCTAGCCTCAACAGGAGGGCAAACAGTACCATGGGCAAGCTGCATGCGATGAACTCGTGACTCATCGTACATACTATGTAGTACATTAACCCAGCCTGTCAAAGTGCCAACGACCGGCCGGCCACCTCCATTTTCCGGCCGGTTCCTACCCACCGCCGGCACTATCAACCCGTATATATATATAACCATCACACCTCATGCACTCACAACAGGCTAGCTAATTCAGATCTCACTGCATTGGTTGTAGTCTGAATTAGTTCAGAGTGTTACATTCATCCATCAACATATATATATATATGGCCCCGAGGCTGCGAATTGGCCGCGTCGGCCTCACCGTCCGCTTCGTCTTCAGCGTAGCTCTGGTGGCAATGGCGACGGCGGCGGTGCTCACCGGCGGTCTGGTCGCTGCGGCGCCAAACGGCCTCAGCTACAAAACTGTTATTCGCAGTAACGCGGCGTGCTCTGGGTCGTGCGTGCCAGGGAGGTCCAACTTGCCTCGGAGGGATTGCCTTAAAATCTACCATTGCCATTAGTTCAGTAGTAATGTTTGTGAGAGTTTGCATTGTTAAAGTACTGAATCTTCTCTAGACTCTGGTGCTATATCTAATATAGACATCTGTGTCATTGTGTGGTGAATAGGGTTTGTCTTGTGCTCAAATTGAATTTCTGCAGCATCTTACTTCGTTCAGATTATATTGGCCTTTTCTGTATCTTCAGATGTGCACACTTTGTTTATGATACACTGGTTGTTGATGTTCTGAAATGTATTCTACACTGAATGAAGTGGCAAATATCACCAAAGTTGGTGAATGAACTTCAAACAATGTCACTTACACGGATGCTGGTGAGCATCCAACCACACTACATGTTATTTTCATCTGGTTTATAAACTATAACGCATATATATCAATTTTATGAACAATGTTACTAACACTTTGTCGGATGAAGAAATTACAAACATAGTTATAGATCTTGATGAGTTATAAAAATTTATTGTTGATGACTTTTTTAGTTGAAATCATTTAGTAGTTGAAAATATTGTTTGAAGTTGTCATATTTTTAAATTCAAATTTAAATTGTTTTAAAAAAAAGTTATATAGAAAATGACCAAAAAAAGTTATATATCCTGATGAGTTATAAAACTTTGTTGTTGATGACTTTTTTAATTGAAATCATTTAGTAGTTGAAAATGTTGTTTTGAAGTTGTCATATTTTTAAATTCGAATTCAAATTGTTCAAAAAAACGTTATATAGAAAAATGACCAAAATAAAAGTTATAAATCTTGGTAAGTTATACAACTCTGTTGTTGATAATTTTTCCATTTGTATTATTTAGTATTTAAAAATATAGTTTAAAGTTGTCAAATTTAAAAATAGTCATCTGTGATTCAGAGACGAGGGTTATCAGTGACGGGCCATAATTTAGGCCCTTCAGAGATGAGGGTCATCAGGCCCATCAGAGAAAAGAGTCATCCGTGACGGGTCATAATTTAGGCCTGTCAGAGATGAGAGTCATCCATGACGGTCCATAATCTAAGCCCGATTGAGATGGGTGTCATCTTTGACAGGCTTGATAGTTCAGCCCGATTGAGATGATTGAGACAATCTCAATCGGACATACATTTTGTGCCCGTCACAGATGAGTATCATCTCTGACAGGCTCTAAACATATGCGCTTGGATTTGGCTATGCGACTACATTTACAACGGGCTCATTTTAGGCCTGATTGACATGATTTCATTCTGACGGCCCAATAGCCCATGCATGCGATAGGCCGTCACAGATGAGGGGATCTATACTAGTGTGTCAAGCAAGTTTCATCTACCTACCTAACATGGAACATAGGTATCGGAGGCATCAGTAACTTTACGAGATCAAACATGATCAAACTAAGGAGAGTTGAGCATCCGGAAGTTCATGGCTGTTGCCGATGGCATGGAAGAACTCTAGACGGTTCATCTCCTCGTAAATTAGGCTAAAGCAACTAAACACGATATCCTGCTAGCTGATGTAAACAAGAGCAATAGTTGAACTCTCCATTTCAGGATTCACCGAGAACATTGGTAGCATTCTCGGGAACATGGTAGCATTATGCTAAAAGTTTGATCATGTGTTTTCATAAAGACCGTAAAATTTCTCAAAAAAACAACATAATCTCTATAGTGATACAAAAACAGACTACCCATGTGTTTAAGAATTGGAATAATGTACGGAGAAGTTTTGCCTCTAAACGGAGCATTGAACTGAATATTAAACACAGGAACTAGCTAGAGCATTTCATAAATGCAGAATATGTTAGAGATATGATCCGAATTATAATCTACAGTATATTTGGATTATACTATTAGTTTTCCGATATGACTCTTAGTCTTTATCTTTTAGGACTACTAGAGTTTTCTAATAAGACTTGTAGTCTTTTTCTACTATACTATTTGATTTCCTCTTATATGTGCTCCCTCCTCTTTTTCTACTAGTATTATTTGATTTTCCCTTATATATACTCATGTAAGTTGGTGCGATAGCCTGTTATATTCTCTGTGTGTAATTATCTCTTCATAATGATTATTGCTGGTTGACACCCACAATTTTTTTTCGCAAGGATTTATATGTTAAATATGTGTCTTGCCTCATTTTTCCTAACAGAATATAAAAGGCTATCGGATCACATATGAGCTAATCAAAGATGCACGGGAAAACATAGGCTGGTATTAACCATGTCAAAAAGACAGTACTCATGACCAGTCAACAGCACACAATTACACATGTAGGCTTTGTTCGGTTAGAGGGGGATTGGGTGGGATTGGGCCACAATCCCCGTGGATTTCTTCCATACGGAATAAATCCCGGCTCATAGAAAAATCGTTGTTCGGTTAAGCCTAGTCAGGGTTCTAGCCCAGTTAATCCCAGGATTTTTCCATTGTCTTGGCCGAGGAATTAATCCTCTCCATCAGTGGTGTGGAAAAAATCTCGTTATCTTGTGTAATAATGTGTAAAATCCCAACCTGCTAGTTTGTATAAATCCCTGCCAAAACGAATGGATGTTTTTATAAAAGAGATTATATTTAGGGATTCAAACCCCATAGGGATTGGATGACACGAGAGGGGTCCCCAATCTCCTCCGAGATAGATTCCTATTAGGGATTAAATCCTAACTAACTGAGCAACGCCATATTAGGAAATACCACTAGAACTTCTCTCCGAAGATCAAAATATGAACTAGTATCAATCTTTGGACTCTCGGATTTGGAGTTTGCCGGATTCATCTTCTGTTTGATAGAACTGTCTTTTACAATACACTGGTATAGATATTCCCTTGAGGATATGAAAATTCCTAAAATGCAATCTATCTTCCAACTTAAAGCATACTCATCAGGAAACAGCTTTTACTCAATTTGAGAGAACTGTCTTCATACAATACAGTGGTGAAGTCACCACCCCAAACCATTGTACAGATGATAAGCAATCAAGCCAAGGAACTCGGCGCCAACTGATATGTTTTTGGCCGAGTGAACATTTCGGTGCAGAAGCAGGATGCCTTCAATTCCTAAATTCCCTATCAAAACCTTGCTTCGGTCCGTTGCTTATCCCGATGATATTTTCGCCTCCAAATGCTTTTGATTGTTTAATAGAACACCTGTCACCTGAAATACTGCAAGCATGCATATGTGTTTGCAGGATCAAGAGAGCCACTGGAAGTAACAGTGTCTATCGTCTAGGTGTCCTGACAGGAGCAGGCACCGATATGAATTCCTTCAGAAGGCTCTTGTACTGTGCCTCCGCCTGCTCAAGTTCAAGTCGTAGCTTCTGTTCCTGCTTGGCACAACAAGTAAAAAAGTTCGTCATTGCAGTGTGGTTCATCATCCCAGTGCAGATGCACTGGTAGTATAGAATCAAATTACAGCTTCAGAAGTTACCTTGAGCAAGAGGTCCCTCTCTGCCAACTCAAATTCCGAACACCTGTAAATGCAAGTATGAAACAAAAAAAAAGTGTAAGCCCTGAAATTTTTGCCCAAAATTATTATGTGGGGGAAGTTAGGAAAGAGCTGTGGTTTCACTTACTCTTGACGCAGTAGTACATTCTCTTGCTTCAAGAAGGAGAATTCATTCAACTCTCGTTCTCCCATGTACTGGCATATCTGTAGTATCCAATGTCATTAGATCTCGATATAGCTTATGAACTATTGTGGCAGACAAAATTCTTCAATTGCAATCAGGAAATCGTCAAGGTTCACAAGAAACATGTACTATATGACAATTTATTTGCTAGTATAGGTTCTATTTCAGTGTTGAGGTGCTGATGTCGGTGTTGTGACTTGTTCTAAGTTTCTATACTCCTACTTTAAATATCATAGACAGCTCTCCTGTCCATTCTTTAAAAAAATGCATGTAGTTTCAAGATGCCGAGGTCAAAAACTTATAATATAATTATATATATCTATAATTCTATAAAAAAGAGTAATGGTGGTGCTAGTGAATCTGCCACCACCACCTACACTTACTATAGTTTTACAATATAGCCCTTAAATTTCTTGATATTAAAAACCAATTAAATATAGATTGATATCTATATATAAATTCAAATTAAGATAACTATTTCATATAAGAAAATTTAATGATATATCATAAAATCCGTAACAAAGCACGGGTATTTAACTAATACATATAAAAGGGTAAAGGGCATAGTGATATAAGCTAACCTGGTTACTTGCCTCCACAGTGTTGACCACCGAATCATATTTACTATGCTTTGTCAAGGGACCATCCATCTGGACAAGAGGTTCTAGTTTTCTTTTCCTTGTATCTGCTAGGTTTGTATCTGCTAGGTTAGTGCCAGTTGCCATAGTTGCTGATCCAGTGATCTGCATTCCTGGCTGGGAGAATACAGCATTTGATCCACCAGGATGGGCACAAAAGGCGATTGGAACTGGATTGTGATGGGTAATGTTGGGATTAGAAGGCACATGAGCCAAAACATGGTGATCAGCTGGAATCTGCTCTGATGATGATGATGATGTAGAAGTAGCAGCTGTGCCTGACAGAGTTGGCACAAGTGCCCGACAAGCAGGAGAGCCAGAAGCTGCACGGGGCACCTTATGGTACCCAATCAGAGGACTGTATAAATCCCTGAAAACAAGTGACACATTTGATACAGATTAATTCTACTATTCAGAAAGAAGATAATTGTGATGACAGTGAATCTGTTTTACTTACACCCATCAACTCTACTGTTTTAATGTTACCAAATAGTCTGTATAGTTTTATATATTATTTTATCTCTGAAATAGTTTTATTATGGTCTACAAGGTCGAATTGTTCTAGAAAACCTGACAATTGAATTGTTCCAAACAATATTAGCATGCGCAAAATTCATATGCATCCATATAGCAAAGCACGAGTATTTAGCTAGTTGAAATAAAACTAAAACAGGTAATCAAGTTAGCGAGTTTAGTTGAACAGGTGGATGTAGCAGCCATACCAGTACTCAGTCGTCATTTCTTTCAATCGGTTTATTAACTTCTGATAGAGATGTGACTTCTCGAAGTCCTGCTTGTCATGAGTAGGCCTGATAAAGTCCGCCTCTAATACTCCAGCAACGCGTCTGCCTTTGCTACTTGCAGTACTCAAAACTCGGCGAAAAGGCTGACAGACAAATGTAGTGTTAGGCAAAGTTAGCTAAAATATTGTTGAGTTAAGATTTATTTGATGTTTATGCCCATAAAGCATATTCAATTAAAGAAAAGGTGAATGAGAAAAAATCAGCAGCTCACCAATATAAGGCGATTCTTGTGGTATATGCTAAATCCGTGGATGCTGATAGTTGGAGCACCATCTAGAAATCCAATGGTTGTATCCACCTTCTCCTAAATTGAACAAATCCGGTGCAAAAAGGAAAGAATGTAAACAAGAGAGAAAATAAAATATCAATGTAAATCAAGAATGGACACTGTGCTAGGCATACCATGTTCAGTAAGTGAACATGTAATTGGTGTGTATGTAATTCATCAAACTGAAATGTTTTGTGTTCAAAACGAACCTCTTTTTTCCCATAGGTTTGAGGGATATATCTAATGCATTGGTAATGTCTGAGTTCAGATGCAATGTACTGGTGCTTAACTTCTTGTCCTCGGAGTACGATTTTGAAGTATTCAGGTAGTTTCAAATACAGGACAGAAGCATAGACCTGCAAAATGCAAATGTAACAACTAACAAAAAACCATTATTGTGCAGAAAAAAACTTATTTAACCATATGGTACTCACCCTAAGGGAATAGCGTAGCTGATTTGCCAAATGGCTTTCATTCATTGCTTTTGCAGCATTATTTGTTTCTGCTGTCTTTGGAGCACCACTGATCCGAATATCCTGAAATAAACAAATAGTACGAAGATGAATCGATCGACAAGGAATAATGCAAGCATATAAAGTATATTATGAAATACGAGGCTGACTCCGGTGTATTTTACTGGTAGTTGAATTTAATCCATACCGTTGATCTATTTTTATCGAACGACTATAATTAAATTATACTGCCAACAATGTTAGGTATACTAGAAATTTGAAAGGGTAATACCGTCCTCTTTATTGTGATTTTTATTGCAAAAAAGACAAAATTACAAAATATTGCTAATCAAGTAATTAACAAAGTAAAAATAATACTCCTTTTCTACTGACAGTATAATACTACAATTAAAATGTATCGGAGAGTTGCCCTGTGAAACACAGATGGGAAATAATGAACTTCGTAGCAAATGAAATCGACCGTGACTGTATAGGAGATGCGTTTAGACTAATAACAGAAATATTCGCAATAATTCAGCATAAGTCAAAGAAAACTTCAGAATCATGCACGTGTATATTTTACAATTCTAAAGTTTAATCTAATAAAAAATATTTAGATAATTTTGTTACCTTGTCATCAATATCGAAATCAAGCTCTAGATCACCATCATCATTCGACCACAAGTTGAAGACTAAAATCTTTGTTCCATGTGGACCAATGTCACAGAACTGTCCTCAACAATTGAGTTTAAATACCATTAGCACACTAAATTTATAATAATAATAATAATAATAATACTAAAAGTATAAATTACTTTTTTGCCGGGTCGGCTGAAAGCCGACCAAACTATATTAAGAAGAGCGGAAAATAATAAATTACTAACTACCACTACAAGAAACTTCTCGTGCATTACCCGGACGAGCAGGTAATGCAATATAAATAAAATGAAATAGTAAAGTTTGCCTCTTTTGGTAAATTAGATGTTTTGTTTCTGGGGAGTAACATAAAGTAGAATTTGGGCACTTCTAACATACATTCTGCAGCAGTTGTTCTTCAGTTGCAAAAGGGGACCATTTCAACAGAACAGAAAGGTTTGAGGAAAACTGATCAGGACCAAGCCGATAATATGGCTCAGCCTCTCCAGTCAACAAGCTGTACTTGTAATCCACCTAACGAATTAAACAAAAGAATACCATCAGAATAATCACAGTGACAAGTTCAGGTGATGAATCAAAGTTTCATGTGCTGTGCAAAACCATACCAGGGGAACAACAACATCCTTCTGGTCAGTTTCAGCTAAGAAAGTGTAAGAGAGAAGACCAATGGATTGTGTAGGCACGCTGTAAAAAGCAAGCAGTTTGCAGTTATTTTGAACTGAAAGTAACTGAAATATGGATAACAATTTGGTACAGGGAAATAAACAGAAAATGAGACTAGACCTGTTCTTCATGCAGCGGCTGAAAACAATGGCATCTGCGCCTAACCGCATTGTGCTAGTCTTGAATCCATTTCCATCTGGCCACAGCAAATCAGTGCCAATACATTGTTATTGCATAACAGTATAAGTTATGTTGGAGAGGATAAAAAAAAGGCAGAGTGAGTGATTCTACTAGCACCTACATTGTCCGATCGAAGAGCCTGACTGTTTATCGGAGTATCCAAAGCTCATGCAACGCCTCAGCGAATCTGGATCCATGCCTCCACCATCATCTATACGATATAAACAGAAAATGTGCAGACATTTAGTTGCATATTGTGACATTTAGTTCACATGATCAGAAAAAGGATGGGCAGATTTAGGTTGTGTAGTATTATGCAAATTCAAAGGTTGACACTAGCTCTATCAGGTAAGTATAATTAGCAGCATTTTCCTTTTGTCCAATGTCAGGATGTGGTTTCAGTTCAAAAGATCCTTAGACAATTTGTCAGAATAAATGTTGCATTAATATAATAACATTGTGACAGTAACCAGAACCTTGAACTAGTAAAGCTGGTGATCCGTTACAGTTGTTAACGACTTTGTCCACGATAATTCTCGTAGCACCAGTTTTGATCTGTCCAAAAAAAAAAAGAAGAAGATTCAGTCATCTGTACAATCCTAAACCATCAAACTATTGCAATGCATAATTTAGTGAGCTGTTGAATCACCTCGTCGACAGCATTGTCCAGTAACTCTGCAACAGCTGCAACAAAAATGTTGACGACGTGTTACAAACAATGGAACGAGCTGGCAATACTTCAGTTCAAAGATTGACAAATTGTACGATAATCGGTGATCACTCAATCGATCGGTTACCTCCAAATGGCCATTTATGCGAAGTCGCGTTCGAGTGGAGGAATTTTGGGTGGACGCACATCCGGTTCTGCAGATCTGCAAATGGAGCAAGAAGGGCAGAGAATATCATGGAGAGTTCAACTGAATTGAGTACAGGGTTCGAAGAGAGACAGAAATTGAATGGCGAGTTGTCTGCATGCATGCATGCACTGCAGCGTGGTTCACGTACTTCTTGGCGGCTGCACCGGCGAGCTCCCGCCGGCCACGTCGTACTCGCCGGCGCTCCAGAACCTCTTGCTGATCCTTGGCGGCACGGCGGCCTCGAGAGACGGCCGATGCGCTGAGTCCCCGACACGGCTCTCGCCCGGGCGGCGCCTCAGATCGCCGCCGCCGCCGCCTTCGCCTTCTTCCTCCGGCGGTTGGGATGCGGCTCGGTTCAGGACGCAGATGACCGCCTCCTGCTGCTGCTGGTGCTGCTGCCTCTGCACGGCTGCTGCTCCTCGTGTGCCACGCTGATCCAGTGACGCCGCGGCCGCCGCCGGTGCCGGTGCCAGCAGCTGGAAGGCGCTGAACCCACTGTGGCCTCCCGGGATGGAATTGATGGGAATGGGGAGGAACAAAGGTTTGATGTCTTGCTCCGCGTCCATGGCTGGAGCTCGTCGGCGTACTGTCTAGTGTGCTAAGTCTTGTCGTCCCGCGGCGTGGTTCGCCGTTCCTGTACATTCCGGTGGCACGCGATTAGAGCAAACAGAAACGCATTAACATTCTTTTTCAAGATAATGGATAAAAGCTCCAAGCCTCATTACTGAGTAACATAAAAACATGAAAGAAAGCTGACATCCGAAGAAATAAAGCTACAAGTGTAAGACTGTGTTCAACAAAGGGGTTGGAAACTTTACCCTGCTACGTAAAACGGAGCGACAGAATTAGAAACAGAAAACACACTGTTTTATGGTTCGAAAAACATGTGCACCAAAAAAAATAAAGAAGTAGATGTTAGGAAAAGGGAGAGAGACCACAACAGATCACATTGCTGGTCTAACTAGAACTTTGATGTTGGAATCGTGTTGCCTACAAACCTTGTTGAACACAGCTGCATAGAAACCTTACATAGATGTTATCATCATCAACACGACCATTGTCTAAGGCCGCGTTCAGCCATTAGGGTGTTAATCATCAACACGACGTATGCAGATTACCCGATACTTTATGTGAACTAGCCCATAGTTATTTTTTGCGGAAATTAGACTTTTAGGCCACAGAATCACTTGAGCCCAAGCCCAACCAACCGGCTCAACACCACATCCGCCATCTAAAATAATCCGCTTCATATCTACAGCCGCACATCATCCGCACTAACTGTGAATCCGCTAAAAATTTATGGTTTATGATACGGTTAGGTGACTATCCATCTAAATCTAATTTATTTGCACCCCTAAAAGCCATGGCCACCATCATCTCTATGACCACTCACTCCGTGCCACAATTCACATGGTTGTCGTGGCTCAATCTCCATGAATATCTCGACATCCACCTTGAGCACCTTCAAGCATTAAGTGGATCGGGTGTCATCATGTGACATGCATTCATGCCACATCCTCCAATCTAAAGCACTCATGGGCCCTTGGTGGGCCAAAGTAAGTCATCGTACTTGGCCGAACCAATCTCTCTACCCTTCCATAGCTTCGTCAGCACACATCCTTGCGATGCAAAGGCTCGAACCACCATCTCAAGAACACAGCCAGAAGCACATGGGAGGATATACCATGGGACGATGTAGCTCCAGTCGTGGGAGATGAATCACAAGGAAGAAACCATTGGATCTAGATCTAGAGGGGAACTAAGGAAAAAAGAAAAGGAACAAGAAGAAGAAAGAGGTGGGGGCAGGAGGCAACATAGAGAAGGACCGAGCCGCCTAGCGGTGAGCACGGATTGCAATTTCGTTTTGAAATTCCAGAAATTTCGGTTTTGCCGGTGGGGTCCGGTAGCAGTCTCTACCGTTTTAAACATTTCGGTGAAAAATATTCAGAAAAAATTGTCTCTACACCACTACGACTAACCAAACCCTATCCAAACACCTCCCCATACCTCACAGGCGACGACAGCGGCGGTGGCACGAGCAGCAGGGAGAGGCAACGATGGCGGCGGCGGGGCGCGAGTGCAGGGAGATGCGACGGCGGCGGCAGGGAGATGGGAGGGCAGTGCCAGAGGGGGGCGGGGGAGAGGGGAATGTGGCGGCGGGGCGGGGAGAGGGGAAGGCGGTGTTGGCGCGGGCAACAAGGGGAGGAGCAGGCAACAGCGGCGGCTCAAGTTGTAGGTGGCGACAGCTCCAGCTGAAGGCGACGGTGGTGGGGGAGGGGTAGGTGGCGCCGGCGGCTGGGGGAGGGGAAGGCAACGATGATGGTGGCAGGGGCAAGGAGTCACCACGGCGGCAGTGACGGCCCTTCCAGAGGTTTTTTGGGGTTTTTTTAGAAATTTGGTGAATTTCAAATTTGAATTTGAAAATTTTCGTTCAAAATTCATCCGGAAATCGGAAATTTCGCTCCCCCGATAGAAAATTAGAAATCAAATGTTAAAACCCTAGCGGTGAGTGCTAGGTGTGGGAGGGGAGCAATATTGGAGACAAGTCGTCAAAACTCAAAAATACAAGCCATTGAGGCCGCGTTCGGGGGAGAGGGGATAAGTTAACGGATAAGTATCCGTTAACTTATCCCTGGCACGAAAAACATAGTAATCGATTAGTACATGACTAATTAATTATTAATTATTAAAAAAAATATAAAATAGATTAATATGATTTTTTTAAACAACTTATCTATAGAAATTTTTTACAAAAAATATACCGTTTCGTAGTCTAAGGGGCGTGCGCGCGGAAAACGAGGGGCTTAGTTAACTTGTGCCCACGGCCGAACGCGGCCCGGCTAATGTACGTAAGAAACCATGAAAATACATAAAAAAACACAGATCGATATGTTCCTGTGAGATAGAAAACTTACGTGCGCCAATCTAGAACGGCAGATCGATCCCACTGTTGGTCTGGGCTTCTTGGATCAGATCAGTCGCCTCCAAGAATTCACAATTCAAGGATCAATAATCCTTCAATGTGAAATTTCTGTGGAAGGGAATATTCAGAGAGGGTAAACATGAGGTATATATTGGTATATTTATAGGCCAGGAAGCATAGCATCATGGGCCCAAGTAGAGTCCGATTGGAAGGCAAATTAAAGTATGTTGAAATTAAAGAAAGACAACTATAACAGTAAATTGGCCTAATTAGAGTCCAACTCGTTTAAGAGTCCTAGTCGGATTTGATTTCAGTTCTGTTATAGGGGCTAAATTAAGTAGACTAATATAAACATGGAGATGTGGTTTGCAGTTGGCCGATATTTCCATAAAGATAATACTGGTTATGATCTATAGAAAACAGAATAATTAGATACTACCTCTCTATTCTATTTTATAACATAAGACTTTCTATTTTTTAAGTTTATATGGATAGTAATGAATATATATATATATATATATATATATTGTGCAGTATATGAATCTAAACATAATCAAAACATCTTACAATATGAAATGGAAACGGAGTATCTCAGATTTATAGGAAATGTCAGTAAAATTTTCAGGAGATAAAATATATCAGTGGTATTACATAATTTCAACCTATATATTTAGAGCAACCTACACTTCCGAAATCTCACCATATATTCTCCCTCTCTCCGTTCTATACTATAAGACATTTTAGATTTACGTAGATTCATCTATGTATCAAAATATATATTTTATATATATGTCTAGATTCATTAACACACATATAAATCTAGAAAATATCAGAAAGTCTTATAGTATTAAACGAAATGAGTAGTATTTAACTTTACAATATTTCATTGATTTTCTAATATATAATATATATATATATATATTTAATATATATAAATTTCCTCCGTTCTAAAATATAGTTGCTCTCTCCCTCTATTTCACAATAATAAGATTGTTTTAATTTTTTGATACTGGCGACATTAACTATGACCCGTAAAAATCGGCTCATGCTCTAGCCTTTCCTCGCAGTGGTGGGGAAAGACCCCATCTTCCCTTGTACACGCCGGTATTCGTATCCTTCAGGAGAAGGGGTCATGGCAATACAACCCCTTTATTATCGCCTTGGTCCCCGCCGTGACGGCCCGTTGGAAAACTTCTCAAAGCCCTTCCTGAGGTGCTTCGTCAGTCACCTAGCAAGGACCCTAGTTTCCATATCTCCAACACATAATTAGATTTGCCTAGGCTCTAGAATTTTCCAATGTCAAATTAAAATAAAAATCAGTTCTACCCGAGAGGTGTGAATAGTTAAAAAAAACTAAACATGACTCAAAGTTCGAGTAGAACTCTTATTCCCAGTATGGGTAAATCCCTCGAAATTCCGAATCTAATTTGATTCTATCTCGAAAACCACTAGCCTCATGTGGGCGGCAATCGCACTGTGATGCGCGCGACAATCCGCTTGCGCAGCCCAGCCTTGCGTGCGCCCTTTCTGCGTGGACCACGAAACAGCCGACGCATGCTCCCTCGCTTCATCGCTTGGGTCCCAACTGCTGCCTACCTGCTACAGTACATTACACATGCACACCTTACCGCCCAAGCTGAACATATATATATATATATTATATATATATATAATTAGATCTTACTATCAGTCAGGTGTAGTTACTCATTCCACATCTAAGATGCAGAAACACTTTCTTAACTGTTTCTGCTCCCACCCAATAGAAAGTATAGACATTATTAAATCACATATGAATATATATATTGCCCGAATCACTGTAGCACAATGTAATTAGGGGATTTTTTATTTTTATATTGTTTACACTAAAAAATTTCAAAAATAGCTTTTTAAAAAATAATTATAAATCTATACTCCAACGCCCAGCTAATTGAAGAAATATATAAAACGCTCACCGGCAATGGTCCTCCGACCGAGAAAATATTTCTAGGCGATCCCTGTCTGCCTACTAATTGGGCATTTTATTGTGGCCGCTTGCAAATGTCCATGTAGCAAAAATCTCGGGCATGACGCGCATGCCACATGCATGTATTGAATTAATTAGTGAGCTTTTTTTTCCATCCATTACATGATTATACTAGGGATGGCAACAGGTAGCAATTATCCACCTGTCAACTCGAAGGCAGGTAGAATTTTCTACTCATACCGTGCTCGCCAGTAAAATCTAATACCTGAATCCGTACCCATCGGGTACCGGGCAGGTATCGGATACCTGTCGGGTATGCCACTTCATATGTCAAAAGTCACATCAAAATAACCATTCCATCAAATACAACAAACTAAACATACTGCTCATAATACAATATTGCATCACACATAAAAAATTCAACAGATACAAATATTGCTCATAATAAAGTATTCTAACAAATACAATAAACTAACCATGGAAATAAGAACACAATATAGCACATTATCTGATGTTCTGATTCAACCATTCAATATTATAACACACACCAAAAGTTTAAAACCTAGGTCACATCAGAGTTTTTTAGCTAAAAGGGAGTATATCACAAATATTATTACATATATAATATAATAAGTTGTTAGCAAAATTGAATATATGGGCTACATTCAGGTAGCCGACGGGTAACCCGTGGGTGGGAAAAATACCCTTGCAAGTAGCCATGTTGATTTGGGTAAGATATAAATACTACATGCAGGTAAAAAATCGTACTCGTGTCGTCTCTATCAGGTCGGGTACCCGGCGAATATCCAATACCCATCCACGGATTGTCATTCCTAAATTATATCCTCTGCTCTCCGTAATTATGGATGCATAAAGAAAACGAGGAAGGCAGCACGGCGCACCTTCTTTCAAAAATCTGGCGCGTGCGGCTTGAATTCCTCTATTTTTGAAAAACGTGGCCATCTTCTCGTATTCGTATATCCTCTATTTTAAAAAAAAAAAAATCTGCCGCGTGCATGCTTGGATATACCAGACCAGCGAAAAACGTGCCTTCCATCTGTTTCCGCTACGCCAGGTCATGTCTTACTTTTCTTAATTTTCTTTCACTAAATATCTTCATGTACACTAAGCACTTTGCACAGACGACTTGTGAAACAGAATATCTTTCCTGCACACTGCACAGGGTTCATCTACTGTGCACCATCTCTAATCTCGTTATCCATTATCCATTTATCCTTGACCGTTATGGAACTGGCTTTTTCTAGGCATAGCCACGACCGTTGACCAAAGTTGACTGCAAGGGTCTTGATTCTAATCCAATCTTACCACGTAGCATCCCAAAGGTGCTAGATCTCGACTATCCTAAGCATAGTCCCGAAAGTCCATTAATTAATTACGGTTGGCCTTAAGACAATTCTCTTATCTGTCATTTCTACATATAGATATCAACTCACATTAATTATTTTAATATGTACTCACATCAATACTCATGCATATTTCTAAACCAGTTTTGATAAACTAATTTATTTACAAAGCGTTTATCTCAAAATATTAATCACGATGATAATCTTATAGGCTTTTCGAAGTTACTAGAGATTTGCAAACGACTTTTTTTTTCTAATCGCCATGGTTCCACAAATAGGAATTGTGAGGAAATGGCATTCTATAAACTAAGAATCAATGGAATTTTCAATCCTTTCAATCTCTGCTCCCAAAACCAAAAAGGGAGAGAGGCTGATCCTAACCGTGCGTTTTTTCCAACGAAACAAAGTCGATTTTCTTTTGATTTCTTTTCTTTCCTTAAATAAGCACACTATGAACTATCCTTTCAAAACTAACAAGATACATGCATGTGTGTTACGATGAAACTATATTTGATAAGGAAATAGTTAGCTCAAAGTATAAATTTTATTTTCAGTATAGCAATAAAAAATAAGGTTCAGAAATAATTACACCGGTAAAGAAAAAACAATAATGCATTATAATGGATCATTATATATTAAATATATATTACTTACTAAAGATAATCTTGCTAGCTATGATTGCACGAGATAAACAACGAGAAAAGTCAGCTTTTATAAACTGAGTGTAAAATCTCCTTATTTATCAGTGAATTCATATGTACATGAGAATATTAGATATTATAATTGCAAGCTCATAAACATCAGCAAAAAGATGTATCATGCATTACTATATATCCAAGAGAATATCACCTGAGTGACAATGTGAGAACAAAAATAAAATAAACAAACAGACGGCTTCAGATGAAGATTTATAGAGTTTGACAAAACAGACAGAATTGATCTCTACTTAATAACCATGTTATATGTTGTCTTCAGCATCAATAAATCATTCTAGAGGTGTCTTGTTTTAAAGCTAAGCAAGTTGAGCACTGAAGAGAAAATTCAAAATGTGTACCGAGTCATAGCAATGTCCATAGAAATCACCACAGCATAACGGTGCAATAGTGAGAAGTGCAGGACATGCTTACAGGGGCATCCCGATTCCCAACTCATGAAAAAAAATCGTTTACTCAAATCTACATAGAATAATTCGGCAAACCTTATATCAGTTCTTCTCAGAAAAGATAATAAAATGAGGCTAGAATAGTCAATTTGAAGTAAGGGGCTGCTCGGCCGGCGAATGCGGGCTTCGGAAGAGGCAAGGGCCCATCCTGTTGAGGCATGCATGCGTCGATGAGGAGGTGGCAGAGGAAGCGGTGGTGGCAGCTGTGGCACGGATTGGGCAGCGGCTGAGGCGCGCGAGGGTCCACGAGGAAACGGCGGCGACAGAAGCTGAGGAAAGCGAGTTGGGGGCGATGGAGGATAGGGATTGGGCTGCGTCCATACGACTTTTTTTTGACAATTATGATAGGAGGTTGGGTTGCATTCAGGGGCGAATCTACCAAAAAATAATAGGGGGGCTGACTGTCTGAACAAAGCAGTATAACATAAATTGAAACATGGTGTCTCATATGTAAATTAGCTATATGTCTAGTTCCAAGTACACAATAATCAAATTAATGAAATCTAGGGAATTTTCGTCGTACCAAAAGCAACGTCCTATATATAGTATGTGACGCCCAATCGCCTATGATTCTTCTTGAGTAGTATTCAATAGAAAATTAATGAGTAATCATGCATAGTTAATTTGAATTACAAAAATTTAGAGACTTAGGAAGAGAATGGAGGCATGGAGCATACCACTAAGATCTTTTGAGGCACTAAAATCCGACATCTTTCATCTCTTCAAAATGTTGGACAATCTAAAAATATAGAAAACAAATAAACAATTGATAATTTTCAATCATTGAACTTGCACTATTGGCAATTTGACATACAAAATTAGACCATTAGAAATTAAGGAATCAGTCAATCACATTAAAACCTCAAGAATAAGTAAACAAGTGAAATACTGCCTAACTTACCTGCCTAGCTACCTTCTGATTTCTGAAACAGGGGCGGCTCGGCCTCCCGAACTCGCAGCTCTCGCCGGCTCGCCGGCTCGCGCCCTCGCTAGACTGCGGCTCGCCGCCCACCTACCGAGTGCCGACCAACGGCGGAGTCACCGGACTATGCGTGGCACGAGGCTGCGCACCCACCTGCCTTGCGCCGGCCTGCTGGCTACCGCGATGCAGCCCTGCCCGCCGCCGCCACCAGCTCTAGCCTCTAGCCGCACGGCCGCCTGGGAGAGTGGCTGAGTGGGAATATGGATTAGGGACCGGATTTTCGATGAGGGTCTATGGGGATTGGGGAATCAACAGTTGGGAGAGGATCAGAGGGTAATGAACGGTTGGATTTCGTTGTCGCTGGTTGAGTGGGCTAGCCCAAAATATAAAGAACAAGAGATCTCGTGGGCTTTTCTGATATGCGGCCCAACATAGCCTTTTTTCAGTCATCTTCAACTTCCAGCCCCTCTTTGCAGCCACCAAAAACATCTCCAACCCCAACACCTTACATATTCATGGAAGAAATTTTGGGGGGGGGGGGGGCTTAGGGGGGTCTCCATGGTCCCGGCGCCGGTAATAGGGCTGATGACCCCCCCCCCATACCCACACAACAAATCCGCCGCTGGTTGCATGTGTGCGAGTGTTTTGTTTTTTACGTGTGACCATTTCCTTTTTCGCCGTGTGATTATTTCTTTTCCATTAATTTTTTTTCATGTATGACGATTTCTGCGAGCGCTGCGTGCGGTAGAACAGGGGATGACAGATGGACAACTGCCATTTTAAGGTAGTATAAAGATATTAATTATTTTTTCTACAGAACACATACTAAATATACACGCCTGTAGACCGACTGACCGACTATATACTATGAGACATCCCTAAAAGACCATCCGTCATATATTAAAGAGTAAAGTTCAGAGCTGATCCTTAAAGTTGTAGCAAGGTGTCACATAGGCCCATGATCTTGCAAAATACACTTTGAGGTCCGAAACCTTGTTTTAATGTATCATCTTGGTCCAAAGCTTGTTTGACCCGGTTCAGGCGTCGACATTTCAAGACCGTGATGATACATTAAACAAGATTTTGGACCTCAAAGTGTATTTTGCAAGATCATGGGCCTATGTGACACCTCGCTACAACTTTAAGGATCGGCTCTGAAATTTAAGGATCGGCTTTGGACCATGATGATACATTAAAAGAAGATTTTGGACCTCAAAGTGCATTTCAAGATCATGGACATACATGACACCTCGCTACAACTTTGAGGACCGGCCATAAACTTTACTATATATATTAAAGGAGCATATAGGTGGTATGTCCGTTCGTGAAGAGATTCAAGAAAAATTACTGCACAACAAAGTGGAAAAGACTGAAATTGCAGATTTCTAATCTACTTATATTTAAATGCTTAGCCTAATTGATCATCTAATGTAGAAGCGTTAGTGCTTACTGAGCATTGTTCGAAGCCATGGCGATGACGGTGATTTCCTCTGTAGCGATTGGCGTAGGTGTCCCCGTAGACGAAGTGGTCGTACGGTTGACGTAGGTGTTCTTGCGCTAGGGTTCCAGGTGGCAACCACCTTTCGGTCGCCACCGACACTCTCCTAGGACAGCCCTTCGGTGCTCCTCCAGTACCCTAAGGTGATCGGGAGTGTTCTAGGGTTTTGGGAGAGGTGGAGGCGTGAGAATCAGCTAGAGAACTCCATAGTCGGCCTCTCCCTTTTGATATGGCGCTGAGGAGACCGGAGACAACCCATAGATAGAAAGAAATGGGCACCACCAACTATTGCGCGTTCATGAAAGGAATGCGCGTTGATTCCGTGCATGACTAAGGATGGAAAGCGCATGCACAAAAGTATGGAAACTGCATGCGTGATTCTCTCATGTCAAGAGACTAATTTCCAACAGATATTAATGATTTTCTGATACTTACACGTACACAACCTTAATATTGTGGTGTTGATACGGAAGCTTAGACAAAAAGAACCTGTAATTTGAAAGTTGACAGATGTCGTTGGATAGTAAACTAATTACCTATGACTTAGGGCATGTTTGGCACAGCTCCACTCCAACATTTTTAACTATGCTCTAACTTTTTCCTAACAAACGCGTCCAACTCCAGAAACTCCGAATTCGAAAAAATCCTAGAGTTGGAGACCAACTCCATGTTTTTCGTGGAGCTCCTCAAGGGGTGCTCCAAAAACCAATCTTATGAACCTAAACATAGAGTTAAGGGGTAATTAACCACTAATGTCACCCATTACACACGTACCCCTTCGTTAAAAATAAAAGGAACCTCCCCTCCCTGTTGTTACTGTTCACAGGGTATTGTTCATCATGAACAGTACCGCACGCCCCTCTCTGACCGCCAAACCCTAGGGCGCCGCCCCTTCGTTGTCGTCGGCGACCCTCCATGGATGGTGGAATGGATCTCCCCAATCTTCGTAATCCCTCCAATATAAGTACTCGCTACAGTAAAAGGACAAAAAAGTCATATCTCACCAAGCTCTTCTTTTTCTAGAGTTGGATACACGAATTTGCCAAACATGTACTCGGGATCTTGGATTTGCTAATCCTAGAGTTGCAAATCCTAGATTTGCTAATCCTGAAGTTGATTTTCTGGAGTTAGAGTGCTCCCAAACATGCCCTTAGTTATAAGCCAATCTAAAAATTTATTAAGGGGCAATTTCGTTCTTTGCTTCTACTTTAATGCCCAATATTGCTTTTGTTCCTGTTTTTTGCCATTGCTTTTTGAAACAAAACAAACATTTGCTCCTACTTTGGACTGATAAGTTGATGGTGTTAAATATTTCATGAAAATAGCTGTATACCCTAGATGTTGCACATCCGCCCCTAATTTTCTTTGATTATGTTTTTACACTGATTTTGTACATGAGACTTGTAATTTTGATAAGTATATGTGCTTGACAGAATATCATCAAATTTTACTAAGTTTTGCCGCAAATTTAGTAGAATTTAGCCACAATTTTACATAATATGGACAAAATTTTGGTAATATTTTAACACATTTTACCGTCGCTTTAGGATTTCTGCTAGTTATGTAAAAAAAGTTTTGGAAATTATCAAAAACTTTGTTGACAATTCTGTCAAATGTGGCCAAATTTTGACAAATTTGTGGTGAAATTTGACCAATTTTTATTTTAAAGTTTGTTGATATTATGCAAGCACGTATGCTTGTCAAAATTACAGGCCCTATATACAAAATAGGGGTAAAAGCACAGATGATAAAAAAATAATGACAAATGTACAATATAAAGTAAGAGTATAAATGCCTTTTCATTAAGATTTACAACGTCAACTTGTCTGTTCAAAATGTAAGGGTAAATATCTCCACTTCAAAAGAAGGGGGCGAAATTAAAAACCTAAAAAAGGGGTAAAATCAATATTGAACATCAAAATAAGGGTGATAACAAAATTGTCTCATTTATTAGTTCACATGGTACCTAGGTAAGGCCATCTTCAATGCTGAATGTAAGTTGAGCGTTTGTTAAAGAAAAAGTTAAGCACCTTGCTAAGCATCTCTAGGAGAATGCTATTTTTTTTTCTTTCTAAAACCTTGTATTGTGTTAGTAAAAGTAATTGAGCATAAAAATTACACCATCCTCCAAAAGAATCTCAAACTAAAGACCTTATGTCGTGAACACATATTTATGCTCCAAATTTAGGATACGAGAGAGATGATTTTATGCATGAGTAAATATTAAGAATAGACTTATGAACAAGTCGATATATTTTCTAGCCTAATTTCCAAAGTTCAATGTTAATGATAAATTTTAGACTTTTCTTGGAGATGCTCTGAAAGCCCCATTTTCTAACAGCATGCCCAACAGATCTAAAAATCTAGTCCCCTATGATCTGTCTTTAGATTCTCAATACTGATTTAAGAAATAGAAAAATACTCCATCTCCAAGAGATTTATTAAATCTAAAATTTCCTATAACTAATTGTGGGCCATACCATAAACTATTGGAAAGCGATTTTAAGGGAAAGAGAACTCCAATTTTAGGGGCGTTAGGAGATTTGTTGGAATGAGTTTTTTTTTCAACTATATCCCTTAATTTAGGGCCTTAGAGGAGTTAGAGATCTATTAGTGATGCTCTAAGAGCACCTCCAACAGTAGCCAACTAAAAACTTAATGTTGAAATATTAGTCTAAAAATCAATCTTCAACCATATCGAACACATGTTCTCAATTTTATCGTACTCCTGACATAAAAATATGTAAGATTTGTTTGGTGTTCCCAATCAATCCAACCGGTATAGAAAATAACTAATTTTAGGAATCTTAATATAGGAAGTTCCGTTGGAGTTAGGGAAGATCTAGTAAGAATTATTTTGGAACAGCTCCGAATATAAAGTTTCAAAACGTGATTTTTGGCGCTCTCTCGTGCAGATGCTCTGACTAACGTTAATTATGTTGATACAAATCAGTAAGGCCATGCACAACGCAATGAGCTGGCGAGTGGTCTTGCTGTGCCACCTGGGAGTGCAGCTTGCATAGAGGAGCGAGAGTGCGGAAGCAGTGGATTCCTCCGCCGCTCCGAGCCGGATCTGCGTCAACGACGTCACCGGCCACCTCCTCCACCATCGAATCTGCGCCGCCACCGCCAGATCAACGCCGTAGTCGCCAGACCACCGGCTGGAGCCACGGTGGCCCACCACACCTGTCGGATTTGGTTAAGGGGAAAGTGAGGGAAAAGTGAAGGAGTTATTTTATATTACTTTTCTGGATATGAGGGGTTAAATATAAAAGTTTGGATCTATACGTGAATAGACAAAATACTAGTGACTGAATTAAAAAAGTTGAGGCTACACAATGAATCTCCTCCATGCACCATGAACAAGTATATTAAAGCTCCATGCACTCTGAACAGGTAGATTTTAGATGATTAAAGCTCCATGCACTCTGAACAGGTAGATTTTAGATGAGTGGTCTATGCCTAGGTGGCATTTGAGACCACTCACTGAAGATATGTGCACTGTGAATGTCCGAAGAGCAACTCCAATTGTTTGGGATTTTTTGTTTCCTAAATCTTAAGAGTTTGGTAACTCCCCAAATATTATGACAAAGGAAAATAAATATCAATATTCAATAGCTTGTCATATATTCACACAACTGGATACATGCAAATCACGAGCACCCATATATACACGCTGAGGGGATTATGCGAACTTGGCAAAGATGGGAAGGAGTGATGGTGAACCATTGGATATTGTTTTTTTTTTCTTAAATTGCCAAAAACTCAAGGATAGGAGGAGGGATGGCAAACTGTTGCTCTAGCATCCTCCAAAAAGAAACTTATCTAAAGTAACGTTTCGGATAGTTTGTTGGCTGCCGCAAGCCAGCAACAAAAATCTCAAGTTACTCCCTTTATTGTTCCATATTATAAATTTATGAATGAATCAACATCACATCAGTAACAACAACCTATTTTATAATGATACGTACAAAGATAGAGTCAGGTGTGATTTCTTAGTTAATGCAATAAAATATTTTTTATTACGCTAGTTTCCTTTTTATCCATCCTCGTGCAAGAAAGTTTTCTTTAATAAATACTAAAAGTTGACTCTAAGTCCTTCTCATGCATGAACGACTTTTCTCTTTTCTTTCTTCTCTTTCCTCCACGTCATCAAATTTGTTTATGTGACGTTCACGTCACCAAATTGTATTACGTGACGATTAAGAGAGTCATCTAATAAGCACATTTTTACGTGCTCTTTTATTTATTTATAATACGATCTAAGTTCCATATATATATACACACACACAAATAAATGCATGACAAAGAACGCAACAACCTGAACCGAGTATTTTCTTTTTCCTCAAGCTCCCATATATATGTTTGACTGATCACAAATCTCTTACAGCATCTTCAACCGTCTCTCTAAATTCAACTCTTCAAATGTCTATTTGCCAACTTTCCATTTTATTTGTCAAGTTAAATTCATTGTTTACTCACCAGGCTCTTTATCCATCCTCTCTATTTTGAGTCTATAACAGTGGGACCCATGTGTCAGCCTCCCTTATTGCTTTTCGATCTTTCTTTCTTCCTCCTTTACTACTTGCTTGGCTGCCGGTCACTCCCAAGGTGTTTGTTCTCTTCCTCCAAGCCAGAGCGTGAGCGGAAGCAGCAGAGGGGGGCGGGATGGGCGATCGGGCATATGCGCCGCCAGCATCCAAGGCGGTCCAAGTGGTTGTGCCAAGGGCGGCAAATGGGGATGGGGAGGGGGAGGGGGAGCGGGAGGAGGTGAGGACGGCGTGGACATTGGTGACTGGGGATGACGCGGACGGCGATGGTCACGGCTAGGGACGGCGCGGACAGCTGCGACGGTCATGGGCGACGACGCGATGGCGTGCTTCGCTACCGAGAGCTTGGCCCCGGGCCTCCCCCGCCTCACCGTCGTCCTCCCGGTACTCGCGCTCCTCCCCTTCGCCTTCTCCTCCATCCACCTCTGCACCATCTCCGTCTTCTTTCTCATCTGGCCTCTGCACCATCTCCGTCTTCTTTCTCATCTGGCTGTGCGCCTTCAAGAGCCTGCTCCTCGCCGCAGGGCACGCACTACTCTACCCGGTGCTCCCAATCCAATAGCCGCCCCTCACGGCGAAGTGTGTCATCACATTGCGTGGTGGATGACCCTTGCTGCAGCATGAGAGATATGGAGTAGGAAGAGAAGTGGTGGGGCCTATGAATAGCTAGAGAGACACTTTAAGTTTGGCTCGTGAGAAGTGAGAAATTTAATTTGGCTATCCAAATAGCTTGGCTAACCGAATAAAGAGGCTATTGAAGGGAATTTCTCATACTTCTAAAACTTAGCTTGTCCCGCCATTTTACCATTCCATTAAAGTTGCTTTTCATTTCAATAAGACGGTCAAGGATGGCATCAAGTGCACTTCACGAAATAAGGGAAAACACAAATTTCAATTAAAAAAATTATGGACTGAATCAGAGTTGAATCAGAGTTGAAGTTTGGCTAGAGAGACACTTTAAGTTTGGCTCGTGAGAAGTGAGAAATTTAATTTGGCCATCCAAATAGCTTGGCTAACCGAATAAAGAGGCTATTGAAGGGAATTTCTCATACTTCTAAAACTTAGCTTGTCCCGCCATTTTACCATTCCATTAAAGTTGCTTTTCATTTCAATAAGACGGTCAAGGATGGCATCAAGTGCACTTCACGAAATAATGGAAAACACAAATTTCAATTAAAAAAATTATGGACTGAATCAGAGTTGAAGTTTGGCTAGAGAGACACTTTAAGTTTGGCTCGTGAGTAGTGAGAAATTTAATTTGGCCATCCAAATAGCTTGGCTAACCGAATAAAGAGGCTATTGAAGGGAATTTCTCATACTTCTAAAATTTAGCTTGTCCCGCCATTTTACCATTCCATTAAAGTTACTTTTCATTTCAATAAGACGGTCAAGGATGACATCAAGTGCACTTCACGAAATAAGGGAAAACACAAATTTCAATTAAAAAAATTATGGACTGAATCAGAGTTGAAGTTTGGCTAGAGAGACACTTTAAGTTTGGCTCGTGAGAGTGAGAAATTTAATTTGGCCATCCAAATAGCTTGGCTAACCGAATAAAGAGGCTATTGAAGGGAATTTCTCATACTTCTAAAACTTAGCTTGTCCCGCCATTTTACCATTCCATTAAAGTTGCTTTTCATTTCAATAAGACGGTCAAGGATGGCATCAAGTGCACTTCACGAAATAAGGGAAAACACAAATTTCAATTAAAAAAATTATGGACTGAATCAGAGTTGAATAAAGTATAGGGGTAAATTTACAATTTCAGTTAAAACAGGCATAAGATGTTATTGGTATGTCAAAATCAAAGCCATTACCATTTCCAACTACATACATCGAATTTGGAAACAAACTCAATATCATTTCAATTCTGAGCAGACTCGGTAACGAATTCATTTCAATTCTGAGCAGACTCGGTAACGAATTCGAGAGACATATTTGCAGCCCAGTTCTGATTAGCCTATTAATAAATTATGAACATACCCATGAAATAAAAACCAAGCAGCTCCAAACTGTAAAGCTAATCATAGTGTGAAGAGAAGCACCAACTCCACCACACCACCACTTCGTAAACGAGGGTAGCAACACAAACTTAACAGCTAAAAGGCATATAATCCAGTACAACAAACAAAGCTTAACTTCATGGCAAGATATTATTCATAAATGACGCATGATTTTTTATCAAAACGCTTGCAAATGATATCAGATAAGGATATCAGATAAGTAGAGTCAAACAAGACAAAACTGTATCTGCCAAAGCACACCTCCCCAACTCCACTCAATTATGCCATTATTTCTGGGCAAAAGCAAACGGCTTCCCATCTCCACCACTTCCCCGGTCTTCAACCATAAACCCCATAACAAACCCTCCTAAGTGACAGCATATAAGGTGATGAAAACAATGAAGGATACTCGAAAGTTGTCATGGTGAACTTCACATCGACACCACTTCTCAAGCCAGCCGCTAGTCGTGCTGGGCAGCCTAGTACCGGTAGTGTGCGGGCTTGTAGGGACCCTCAACTGGAACACTGATGTAGTCAGCCTGGGACTTGGTGAGCTTGGTCAGCCTAGCACCAAGCTTGCCCAAGTGGAGGGCGGCCACCTTCTCGTCGAGGTGCTTGGGAAGAACATACACCTTCTTCTCATACTTGCCAGTGCTCTTCTCATTCCACAGCTCAAGCTGAGCAATGACCTGCAACAACAGAATTGATTAAGCATGTGACTTACAGCTGCAATATAATGGATATAATGTTTAGCGAGACTAGATACTGGTTATCATGCTTTACCTGGTTAGTGAACGAACAGGACATGACAAAGCTGGGGTGGCCAGTCGCACACCCAAGGTTCATGAGACGACCCTCAGCAAGGACAATGATGCCAGTGTTGGTCTCAGGGAAGACCCAGCGGTCAGTCTGAGGCTTGATGGTGATGCGCTTGACACCAGGGTAGGTCTCAAGGCCGAGCATGTCAATCTCATTGTCAAAGTGACCAATGTTGCAAACAATGGCATTGTTCTTCATCTTCCTCATGTGGTCAACCATGATAATGTCCTTGTTGCCAGTGGTGGTCACGAAGATGTCAGCCTCTGAGACAACATCCTCCAAGGTGAGGACCTGGAGACCCTCCATCAGGGCTTGGAGGGCACAGATGGGGTCAATCTCAGTCACGATGACACGGGCACCAGCCTGCTTGAGAGCAGCAGCACAGCCCTTGCCAACATCACCATACCCACACACCACGGCAACCTTGCCAGCAATCATAACATCAGTGGCCCTCATGAGACCATCAGGGAGAGAGTGGCGGCAACCGTACAGGTTGTCAAACTGTTCAAAAGAAACACATATTGTTAGGTAATGTATCTCATGCAAAAATGAGAGTTGTTGCAAAAACAACTGCAACATAACTCCCAGCATTCAGTAAATATTTCAGCACCAATCAAGAAAGATCATGAGTGGCGCATTTAAGAATCCAGTAAAATTCCATTAAAGAATAAAGCTACACATGCTAATTCAATACTGACTGCATATTCTTTGTCCTGAGGGTTCAAATGTAAACCAATTGCACAACAGAGTAAAATAAAACAAATGGCAAGCATTGCTTTGGTACAGGAGATATTTTATTCCATATGCTGTCATGAGATCCACAAAGCATGCAAGCCAGCAACAGAACAGGACACCCTTGACAGCCACGCAACAGTTAGACCAAGATCCAGATCCAACCTAAACCGACAACAGTAACAAAAGATTTAATCAACACTGCTATAACTCAGGAGACACTAAATAAACGAACTACAGGCATCCTGACTAAATTAAGCAACCAAAAGATGCCTGGGACACATTACCAGGTTATATGTGCAATAATAATATAGATAAAATCAACTAAACCATTTTAACCCTGCATTTTAGTTTCTTGTTCAAAATGTGATCGAAATGTCAGATCCATATTAAACATATCACAAGCATCCATAAACATCAACCACTCCTACAGTGCACACTCTTTATGCAACCAGTCACCCACCAGATCTAAGCAATCAACAGAAGCAGATACACCAGATCCACAACAACAGCATAATAACAAGTAGGTAGATCTCGCATCGATCGTCTAATGTAAGAAGAGCCAACAGGAGCCTATAGCGCAATTGCATCAGATCTGAGGTGAAATGGGATTAGAAAGGAGGGTGAAGCCTCACCTTGCTCTTGGTGACGGAGTCGTTGACGTTAATGGCGGGGAAGAGGAGGGCTCCGGTCTCCTGCATCTGGTAGAGCCTCTTGACACCGGTGGTGGTCTCCTCGGAGACGCCGACGAGCCTCTCCTTCATCTTGCGGTACTTGCTGGGGTCGGACTTGAGGCCGTCGCGGATGATGGTGAGAACGATCTTGAACTCGGCGTTGTCGGTGGAGTCCGGGTTGGGGACCTTGCCGGTCTTCTCGAACTCCTCCTCGGCCTTGACACCCTCGTGGATGAGCAGCGTGGCGTCACCGCCGTCGTCGACGATGAGGTCGGGGCCGCCGCCGACGCCCCAGTCGAGGCAGCGCTCGGTGCACCACCAGTACTCCTCGAGGGTCTCCCCCTTCCACGCGAACACCGCGGCGGAGTCCCTGGCGATGGCGGCGGCGGCGTGGTCCTGCGTGGAGAAGATGTTGCAGGAGCACCAGCGCACCTCGGCGCCGAGGGCGGTGAGGGTCTCGATGAGGACGGCGGTCTGGATGGTCATGTGGAGGGAGCCCGAGATCCGGGCGCCCTTGAACGGCTGGGAGGGGCCGAACTCGGCGCGGCACGCCATGAGGCCGGGCATCTCCACCTCCGCCAGCTCGATCTCCAGCCGCCCAAAGTCGGCCTGGGAGAGGTCCTTCACCTTGTACTCCCTCCCCGACGAGGTCTTCTCCACGGAGAGCGCCATAGCAGCAGCGGCGGCGGCGGATTGGATCTACGAGGAGGAAGGAGACGGCGGGTGGGAGGAGCAGCAGGAGGAGGAGGAGGCGGAGTGGGAGGGTGGGGGTGAGGAGGGGCTTTATGGAGGGAGAAGACGAGCGTGAGCCGTTGGATCTGGGTGAGGGGGGCATCGCGGCCGTTGGATCTTGAGGGGATTGGTGGGGGTGGGTGGGTGAGGTGGTGGGGAGCAGCAGGTGGTGGGGGTTTTCTGGGGGTGGGGGTTGGGGAGGAGGGATGGGGGTCGATCTGGGCCGTTGTTTTTTGGCGGGCCCGGCCCATCGTGGCCCATCTGAGGGGGGTGCATCGAGATCTGAGTCACGTGACTTTTCGCTGCTTCAGGATTCGGATGCGAAATATCTTCTTCGGACACAAGGGTGAGGGAGCGAGGGGTTCGGATTGAACCGGAATGGAGGAGGTGTCGGAACATGGTTTCCGAAACCGCGGTAACCGTGTATTTTACGGAGGCACGGTTTCGATAAACCGTGGTAGGTGAGTTTAAATTTAAGGAGAAATTTAAAAAATTTGAGTAAATTTAATAAAAAAAATATATGTTATATATGTTGATATATAATGTAGTTTTGTTAAAGAAATTCATGAAAAAAAATGTATTTCCGACGTAATTAAAAATCATAAACGAGAATTTCAGAAAATAAAATTAAAAATAGCCTATTGCAAATAATGTTTGATAGGAAGATGGTTAAGAATATTTTGTTATTAAGTCATTATTAATTTACACTAGACACTAGGGTCGTAATGTTGAAATACAAATATACAACGATGAATATATGGAAATATGTATGGAGAAAAATTATACGTGTGCGTTAGTAATAATTGGTAGTAATTATAGTTGTGACGCAGCAATCAAAATGAAGTTATTACTTGTTATTAGTGTGAATTATTTGGTGAAGGGTGATATGAGTCATATGACAGTGTATGTTTGTATGTTGAATATCAAGAATTTAGAAAAGGTCATATGAAAATTTTCTTGTTTTCTCTAAAACATGTTTTATTTTTCTATTTTTCCTATATCACAACTCACAAATATAGTCACAAAATATTTTCCTATTTTTCATGTATTTTTCAAGATTTTTTAATGTTTTTTTACATTTGACATCACACCCACGGTTTCCTCGCGCTAAATGCAGTTTTCTCGCGGTACCCGCGGTTTTGGCTGCAAAAACCACGCGAGAAAACACAGTTTCCGCCGTTCTCATGCGGTGTTTCAGCACGTACTTACCGCGGTAACCGCGTTTACCATGCGGTTTTGAATTCAAATTTTTTTTTCAAATTCGTTGCGATTTTTACGGTTATCTTGCGAGATGCACGGGAGCGCGGTACCTTAGTTTTCGTGGCGGTAACGGTAAAGGGAATCCTGGTCGGAACGAGTAGCCGCGTCGGCAGCTGCCATCCACACGACCACAGGTATGTGTGCCACGCGATCCAAACTGGAGCTGGTATAGACCATGCGGACCCGGGGCATTCCTAGCACGGATTGTCTCTGGTCCTTTAGGCATGTATAACCACAAGTAATAGTTAGACACTCTTTATTAATACCTAGTAAATATAATGACACTGAGAAAAGAGAAAAATAATTTATTGTCTATGGCAATGTCTTTGAATGGACTATTAGTATTTATTTAAGAAAATTTTTTTACTGGGGTAAATAAAGGAAAGAAGATTAATAAAAAATATTTTGTTGTGTTAATGAAGAAACAATACATGATTTTATTTTTGTATACATGCTTATAAAATAAGTTAATGATGTAGACAAGGGATTGGGAACGTTGTTAAAAATCTAGTCAGCTTTTGGTATAATTTAATCCAAAAATTTGCAAGGAAATACAATTTCATGTACATCATATAGGTGAGTGATTATCTAGTGCTACTACTTAACAAAGACATAATCATCAAAAACATAACATGACAAATCATGGTCAATGCTTGTAAGATTAAAATTGCACCATTTTCAATCATAGTTTCCATCCGAGTCATTCATGTCATCATTGTCGTTGTCGTTCGTTGCCATCTAGGAAGAAGTAAAAGTAGTCGATGCCATGAAGAGTAGTTATGCAAAAAAAACGTGTTCCTCGAATACTTGATTGCCCGTCTACTTGTGTAGGTACTCACGATGGACGTAGTCCAAAGGCTTGCTCGCCCCAAGAACTTGTGCCTGCAAGTCCTCAAAATCTAATGATCCACACCAAACTTCATGGCTCACAAAAAGTGCACACGGTTCTATTATTGTTTGATATACTAGTAGTTTGGTGGAGAATATTAAGTTGGACTTCTACCTAGAAAAGAGGCTATACTTGGCCACAACTGAACAATAGACTAACCTTTATCAGTTTCATGTGGTTAAGCTTTACCAAATTCTTTGATTGATATCTGGTTATCGTTAGCATACCCTTGGAAGCGTATAAGTCATGCTTTAAGCCTTTTCATGAGTCTCTAGATATTACTCATCTCATAGACTATGACTAGCAATCGAACTTGTATATGCGTCTTCTTTTTATGATATTTTGTAGGACAATATATCTACTTAAAAAGCCACTTATATCACATTAAGGCATAACCAACCAACCATAGAGAAAAGGAGATAACTGCATTTTCAAACATATAATCCCTATCAATGGACTCTCATCCCGGTCAAACAATAGTGTGTTTCACCATCCTAAATCTTGGATATCTGTTTATGTAGGACATATGTTTCCACTACAATGTGACCCACGTGGGTCTCAAGCTCATCTCACGCAGATTTCATGATAATCTCTTAGTGAACTAATCTGCCCAGCTCTAGCTGATTGTCGATGCTCGATTCTGAGTCCAGCCGACTACCTGATTCTTAGTCCAGCTGAATGCCTGACTCCAAGTCCAGCTAACTACTCGACTCCATTCGATATAGTATTATTGTTTAGTACTTTTGTTTGCCTTTGAAGTTTAAGAGGTTATTTAGATGGGGATAAACTTTTTAGCCCCATGCCACATCGGATGTTTGGACGCTAATTTGAAGTACTAAACATAGACTAATAAAAAAAACTAATTTCATAAATGAGTGGAAATCTGCGAGACGAATTTTTTAAGTCTAATTAATCCATAATTAGAGCATGTTTACTTTAGCATCACATAGGCTAATTATGAATCAATTAGGCTCAATAGATTCGTCTCATGAATTAGTACAAGATTATAGAAGGGTTTTATTAATAGTCTACGTATTATAATTAGCGTCCAAACATTCGATGGGACAAGGGACTGAAAATAAGTCCCTTGTCCTAAATACCACCTAATAGTTTAAGGCCGCAATCGGCTGGGATGGGAAGTTAACTTACCTCCCTCGTTTTCCGAGCGCAGACTTCTCGAACTGCTAAACGGTGTATTTTTTGTAAAAAAATTTGTATAGGAAAGTAGTTTTAAAAAATCATATTGATCTATTTTATATTTTGTAATAATTAATAATTAATCATGTACTAATCTATTACTACATTTTCCGTGTTAGGGCATAATTTAACTTATGCCCACCGGCCGAACACGACCTAAATGGGTCTAACTCAATTAAATCTAACAAACTTCTCCTCCAACACGTAAAACAGAGCAATAGATTGCCAAATGATTAATTAAATATTTTATAAAAATAAAAAGTTGTATTAAATTTTAGAGAGACATAAAAGCACGAAAAAGCATACTTTTTTAAATACACTGTTTGGCAGAGTAAACGTGCACACCCAGGAGGGAGATTTGGAACCCTGCCTTTTCACCGGTGTTTACCAATTTTAGTGGGACGCATTTCTGGCTGTTCGATCATGTGATGCCTTTGACAACTTTTCAAGCACGTGTAATTAAAGTATGTGCACGCTTTTGTGCACGGTGTGATGATGTGGATGTCAGATGTGTATGTTATATGAATTCAATAGTAATTTAATTACAAATGAACATTTCTTCCGAGGATTATAGAGAGAATTAAAAAGAAGAGTTTTTTTTTTGGACAACGGTTGCGAAGAAAACAGATGTGTGTCTGAACTATATTTTAATCCAACACAAGACCTTTATGCCTGTCTGCCAACCAAGACTGAACACCAAACTTTTGGTGAATGGTGACAAGGACCAAACCGCACGAAATTCAGCATCACTGCATGCACCAAGTTGCTCATGCAAATGCAAATTAGGTGCAATGGCAGCCAATTTCTCCGAGCTGTTCGCACTGTTTTTTTTTTAATTTTTCTACACGCCATCTCGTAGAAAAACCTCAATGGCTCGAAAGTGACGTACAACTACTGCACCCAAGCAGCAATCATTAATCAGCTAATTAGTAATGTAGTAATGTAACACGATCGTGTCAACGCATCGTTGCCAAAATACCTACCACCATAAACTAGGCACTAAACACATAATCAATCAAATACATGTAATTGAGCACATACTCATCAAATTAGCTAGCTTAGCACTACAAACATGAGGGTGCTATATATTATACACACACACTTGGGTTATTATTTAATCGAAGATACTGTCATTGATCACTGTGCTTGTTTGATGAACACATTTGTTTTGTTATTGGTAAGCTTAATTAATCTATGTGCAAAATTATTGAGGTGTGAATGGTAGTAGTAGTAGAGTAGTCGCCGAAGAGGAGCAAGGTATAGTTAATGAAAGAGAACACGTTGTCTTGAAGTGTGCAAAGGCCAAACATGCAATTCCTTAGTACTTGCGTCGTCCGGGATTGGGACCTATTGGAATGTTTTGGCTAAACTTTACGGGTATCGACGCAGTCGTCTCCGTGTCAACTGAGGGCCTATTTGATTTAGAGAAAATAAAGATATCAGGTTTCTAAGTATTAATTCTTAAATTTTATTTGGTTCGTATGAATAAAAATTTGAGGAAGAGAAAAATAAAAAAAATGTATCCACTCAAATTTCATAAAGAAATTCATATGACTCGATGTGGACATGTATTCAATATTGCACCACTTTTTTCCATCCATGTAAGTTTGAAATTCCTCCAAAATAAATATGAATATGCGCTAAAGATATTCTCCTATTTTCGAACCTACCCAGAACACATGAATTTAATACTTCCTCCATTATAATATAAGTACATTTCTATGCTGGTATGGTCAAATTAGTTACAGTAATAAATGACTTAAATGCTTCTCATTCAATAAGGAGATTGTATGGAGAAGATATAGCTATGACTAAAATAGATTGATTTTTAAATATGAGGTAACTTATGGTACAACTATTACTCCACGAATGTAATTTTCACCTGGCGAATTTTAATTTTAGAAATATATTTATTATGGGACCGAGATAGTATGATTCACACAGACAAGATCCATTATGAACGACCGTTGCCATTTACATCGATGAGCACAGTTATTTGCTGGGCCCTAAGATGGTACGATCATTTCGATCCTCCCTGCTCGACACCACCGATCCAGACACTGACGAGACGTACGTAGGAGTGATAATGAGACTAGGCCTTTTGATCTTTTCATAACCCTACTTAAATAAAACAATTATAAAATTTTAGTTCACCCTATTCTAAACGTAACTCTTAAATTTTACGGACAAAAAAACCTGAGTCTATTGCTACCCCTAGACACGCAGGGTCAGGCAAAATCCACAATTTTTTTCTTAAACCGGGGTGATAATCTTCTGCAGTGGTTGGTGGAGGAGCGCCCACCCGCTTTCGCTTTCTCTTTGGCTTGCCGGCGTCGCGGGCAAACGTCGCCTTCGGGTTCATGGTTGGTGGATGCAAGCAGCGCAAGCTCTTTTTAGGGAGTGAAAAAAAAGAAGAAGAAAAGAAAGAAAGGTAGTCCACTTGATTTCGGTCTCGTGTTAAAAAGAAAAATCGCAGATGTACTATTCTTTGGCCTCGCGAAGATACAAACATATTTTCCTCACCAACCACACGAGTGAGTGAGTGTACACCAACTGGGATGGCGACCCGTGCATCTTTCAGCTGGCCGGCTAATTGAGGTAGCGCCGTCGACTCGTTCGGGCGTGTCAAACATGGCGTTCTTCCTTCCGCTGCACTTTGTCAGCAGCGATCGTTTTCCAGTGGGGGCAGGCAGTGAACTAGGTAGGCCGAGTTCTTCTCCCCTCTTACTAACTAACTCAGATTCTTTTACTTTTCACACACATATTTTTTAAATTGCTAAATGGTGTTTTTTTCAAAAGTTTTCTATAAAAGCTGCTTAAAAATCATATTAATCTAAATTTTAGTTTTTATAGCTAATAACTAATCATATATTAATCTATTACTATGTTTTTTCGTGTCAGTTATCTAACCCACCCCGAACGCAGCCGTAGAGTTGGGAATTTAGTTTTAGATGGCGGTAGGATCGGTAAGTTGTAGGAAGAAGTTTTTAGCACACGGGTGTATATACACTCGTTGCTTGCATGTCATCTAAATAGTCATCAAAAATATGAAAAAAATTGATAAGATAGTTTGATATGAGTTATATCACTCCACCAACATGCAAGTTTAAATTTAACTTCTACAAGTTGTAGCAAAAATAACAAAACAATTATGAATATGCGTGTACTTAGTTTCAGTTTTGTTTGTTTTTTGCTACAACTTGTAGAAGTTGAATTTAAATTTGCATGTTTGTCAAGTGATATAACTCATATTAATCTATCTTGTCAAATTTTTTCATATTTTTTATGACTATTTAGATGTCATACAAGCACACGGGTGTACATACACCTGTGTGCTAAAAACTGTTTCCCCTAAGTTGTATGACTGATGTCTAATCAGATGGGCATGTAGGCTTGGGTTGTGCCGAGTTATAGACCCATATACAGACTTATAAATGGGATAAGTTTATTTAACATTTTTTCAAGAAAAAATAATGTCTATCCACTACAAAATTACAAGTATTAAATACCCCTCAACAATGGTCATTCAGTTTGAACGAATAAGGTCATCGAAGACCCGGTACTGATTGATTCTATACAAAAATTGAAGACCAAGTAATTCTGTCTAAGTTTTTTTGTCTAAGATTCGGGCAAGAAAGCACACTGGACTAATCTTTACTACGGAAGATTTTTTCTATATCACAAACTTTTGACCGGTAAAAAAAACCACAAAATTTCTCACCAATACTACAGAACTCAACAGAAGTGGAACGAAAAATAGCGTCGTCTATTTCTATGACCAAAATATCCTTGTGTACGTGTAACGGGAGAACGTCCGTCGGCTGACAGGGCGGGGGCCGGGGCGTCAGCTAGCGAGGAGGGGAGTAGACTGAACGGGCGGGCGTCGACCGCCTGGCTGGCGTGGGCCGGCTAGGACCGCCACCCATATCCGACTCCGACACGGGAAGTCGGCTGTCAGGCGGGCGGGGAGGGGAGAAGGCTGGCGAGCGGGAGTCGGCCGTCAGGCGAGCGTGGGTTGGCAAGGCCGGGAGGGGCATGTGCCGGCTGGGACCATTGCCCAAATCCGACTCCGGCGTGGGGAGTCGGCCGCGGGACGGGGAGGGGCGTCGGCTGGCCAGGACCACCGTCAGATCTGAGTCCCCCTGCTCTGTGTTCCCTCTTTCTTTCCGTTGGGCGTGAGGGCTGGGACGGTTTCTTTTTTTTAGGGGGTTTGGGATGATTTCAGAGAGAGGTAAACATGTCTAGCGCTATTATTTTCCATGCCGTCCTATTCCACTCCCGTTCTTCTGTGGCATTGTTAGGAATATGAGAAATTTGTGGTATTTTTTGGTATCGATCAAAAGTTTCTGGTATAGATGAATTTTTCCCTCTTTACTACTATAAAAACCTCTAATTGATGGTGGCAGAACCACCTACTCCCATTGCATTTTAAATTTTGGCTCCTTAATTTCGTAATATAAAAAACAATCAAATCTAGATGGATATCCACATAAAATTCAAATTGACATGGATATTTCCTATATAAAAAAGATGGTCACATATTTCATGAAAAATATTTTTCTATTTATTCTAGGAATAACATAGTATGTTTTTATTGTTTACAAAACAGATATTTAGCTAGTAATATTGTAATACAGCAAACTCACAAAGTGTGCACTTAGCTTTCAAGGTAATGGAATTGTGGAACGTAATTAACCTGAACGATTCGGATAGATATATTTTACACACTATATAGCTGCTCTCTGGCCCCATGCAACATCGACACGATCATTGCTCACCAACCGGCCGATCGGTCGATGAGATCACGCGTAGCTAGAAAGCATGTTGTCGTAGGCAATGATCCTCCACCCTCGTTGCTCCTCTCGCTAACTCACTCAAGTATAAATTTCTTACTTATTTAGGCTAGGCTGCGTTCTTTTGTTAGATAAAGACAAAATATTATCTAATTTTTAATAGCTATTTTATGGTATAAATGACTGACGTGAGATGATTAACTTATGTATATAAACTTTTTTAGATAATATACAATTTAACAATTTGGAGAGCGGATCCGAAAAATGATGAATAATCAACCTAGATGAGCTCAGTCTTATACTCTTAGAGCAACTCTAAGAGAATGACCATCTCACTTGCTATAGTTAAATTTGGCAATTTTGCATAAAAATTATGCTCCAAGAAAATGACTATATAACTTGCCATGTCATTTGAATGACTAAACTTAAGTCCTCAATGACCAAATCTAGCAACTCATTCCCCCATTAGCACAATTGTTATCCGTGGGTCCCACGTGGGTAGGACCCACTTGTCATCCTCTCCTTGCTAGGATTTAGAGAGTGAGGATAGGTAGTCTCTTGAAGATGCTATATAAATTAAGTTGTTAAAACTAAAATAAATAACTAAATTTTTATTTAAAAAGTCAAAATTTAGCCATTCTCTTAAGTACTAGTTGGCATCAATGCATCATTGGTTGGCAAGATATGCAGATCAGTCAACCGAGTTGCAGCTGAGCAACCACCAACACCAAGGTTTAAAGCACCATGGGGGGTTGGTGGATTTCCTTCTCTGATTGCTGCTAGTCAAGCATGTCTCTCTCGTATGGTTGGTTGGTTCACAGTCAGATCACTGAATTTTCTTTTTTCTTTGGCCAAAAAGAGCAGATGCAGATGCTGTGTGTAGTATTGGGATCTGTGTCCTTCACCAACCACAGGAATATGCAGCACGCCTACCGAGTTGGGACAGTGATGGCCGGATATTCCGGCCGTTTTAATCGCTGTCATTTGCCAAACTAAGGGGGTGTTTAGTTCTAAAAATTTTTCCTAAAAATATCACATTAAATTTTTGATATTTAAATAAAGCATTAAATATATATATATAAACAATAAAACTAATTACACAGTTATGGAGGAAATAGTGAGACGAATCTTTTGAGCCTAATTAGGACGTGATTAGCCATAAGTGCTACAGTAACCAACATGTGCTAATGACGGATTAATTAGACTCGAAAGATTCGTCTCGCGGTTTCTAGGTGGAATTTGAAATTTCTTTTATAATTAGACTACGTTTAATAATTCAAATGTGTGTTTAAAGTTTTGATGTGATGTTTTTGAAATTTTTTTTTGCAAACTAAATAAGGCCTAATAATAACTATAAGCTAGCTATAAGCATATTTTAAAGAGATAAGAGTAGAGAGAAGATATGTGTGCTACTAATTTGTAGCCAGCTGCACACGGGCTCCAAGATAAAATATGTGTATAACATATGGGACCATGTATTGATGTTTTGTAGATAACTATTGTATGAGTTAGCTATTAGATTGATTATAGATGAATTGGAGATAGTAGTTGGCTACACTATTGAACTTGCTCTAAAAGGCCACCTCCAGCAATAATATAGATAACCTACTAGTAGTATCTCTAAGCATTTTAAAAGACAACTTGTTAAATGGTCTAGCTCTTAGCAAATACTCCCTCCGTTTCATAATGTAAAATGTCTGACTTTTTTGCTTGTAATATATGATTATTTGTCTTATTTAAAAAATTATAGGAATATTATTTATTTTGCTTGTGATTTACTTTATCATCAAAGAACTTTAAGCACGACTTGTCATTTTTTATATTTGTACTAAATTTTTAAATAAGACGAATTATCAAACGTTACGATAAAAAAAGTTAAATATCTTACATTATGAAACGGAGGTAGTAACTTATAATACAAATGACCATATAACTTATTCTCACTTGACATTAAAACATTTGCAAGAGACTATCTCTTAATTAAGAGATAGTTTTATCTCTCTTATAGTATATCTTATAAATAGTTTATAGATACACATTGGAAGTGGCCTAAGGCCGCGTTCTTTTGAGGGTTGGTAAGTTAACTTACCCCGGCGTGAAAAACGTAATAATAGATTAGTACATAATTAATTAATTATTAAAAATATAAAATAAATTAATATGATTTTTTAAAACAACATTCCTATAGAATTTTTTGTAAAAATACATCGTTTAACAGTTAGGGAAACGTGCATGCGAAAAACGAGGGAGATAAGTTAACTTAGAGGCCGAACATGACCTAAACCTGCCTACACTCCTTTCTCCTTGGGTGATTATAATTTTCATGGTTCTTAATTGTACGCTGTATCTCATCGTCGTCGGATGGTTCTCTTCTCGGGATTCTCTCGCCCCTGTCTTTTCGTTTATGTTTATATTTACAGTGGGTAGGTTAATTTAATTCTTTATCTAGGTTCACATTTAAATTTTTGATGGAATTAATTTTGGGTTTCTAATGAGAGTTTATTTTCAATTTGCTTTTATATCATTAAAAACACATATATAAAAGTTCTATTTATAAAATATTTTTTATTTGTAAATATGTTGTTTGGCATTTTTTTAGAAAAGCTAAAAGATGAGGGCTCCTGCTGGGTCACCGTCGATGAGGAAGGAGGAGCACTGCTGGGCTGGCTGAAAATTTGGGATGCTGAACTAGGCCAGCCCAAAAGACAGCAGAGAAGGAGGCTTTTAGCTCTGATAATTTGGGCCGGCCTTCTAAATTTCAGTTGGGATGTTATGTTAATAAATCTGAGATCGTGTATCACTTTATGCAAATTAAATCACTGTTTGTTACTAACCATTTTTTTTGAACTTTGTTTTTTTACTAACCATTAGTTCGTTTTATTGCTAATGGCATGTGCTTGCCCAATCATGTTTTCTGTGACAAGAAAAATCGTGTATGCAACCCTTAAATTTTAGCTAATCTCTTATATGCCTATGAATTTTACTTACTTCCTTTTATACCTCCAAAATTTAACTTTGATCCCTTCAATATTATAGGATTTGTGCCACCTAAATATTATCGTGTCATTTCATGATTTTCTCTGATGACCATATGCTAGTAAAAAAGTTGTTCTTCATGGACAGATTAATTATACTACTAGCAACGGCAACTAATAAGAAACTATTAATCTTTCAGTTTAAAAATTATAAACATTTTTATACTTAAATATAATATCAAAATATAAGTATTTCTGACAATATTTAAAAAAAATACTCTTTGTTCCGTCAACGACTTTCCGTTCAAAATTCTCCTCATTTTATCCCCCACCAACCCTCGCACTCCTAATCATCTCTCATTAATTAATATACACTATAGTCTTTACTCCTAATAATGGCTAAATAGTCTATACTACTCCCTTCATTCCACATTTTATGAGATTTTGACTTTCTATTTGTAATATTTGACCACTCGTCTTATTAAAAAATTTAGTACTGCAAATATAAAAATTTATAAGTAATACTTAAACTACTTTTAATAATAAATAATATTTTCAAATTTTTTTAATAAGACGAGTGGTTAAACATTACAAACAGAAAGTCAAAATTCCATATAACATGAAATGAGATGGAGGGAGTACTTACTTATGACAGAGATAATAGACCCAATAATCTTGGTAGCATGAGTAACCAACCACACAGGAGCAACCTCACTTACCGCGTGCCAATTATGGAGAGGGTCCTTTTCGCTCACCAACCTCAACAACTTTCACAAGTGAGAAAATATACCAAGTGCATCTAATAGCTGTTTAAAAGGCCATGTAGTTTAAGCTAGAAACGGTCCACTAACTATAAATTAGAGTCTAGCTAGAGAAGAGAAGAGGTCATTAAGAAAGTATCCTCTTAATATTCGTAGGCCAAGAAAAGGCAGAACAAGGAGGCCACTAAACCTCCATTTAACCTTATGTCCAATCATCGAGCAAAAATGCTTTAGGGGCAGATATATAAAGCGACGGCTTTTCTTAGTCCTCACCATTTCAAAATCAATCCCGTCGTTACACGGTGACTGCGTTCTTTTGATTCAGATTATATATACACGTTTCTGATTACTAAACAATGCATTTTGTAAAAAAAATATAAAAATTCATCATTTTTTATATAAGTACTACATTCGCCTTGAATATTTGACGCCGTTGATTTTTTTATACTTGTTTGACATTCGTCTTATTAAAAAAATTTATCAAATATGTAATGCTATATATGCATAAAAATATACTTGAAGTGATATAAAAATAATTAATAATTATGTAAATTTTTGAATAAGACGAACGATCAAATGTGTATAAAAAATTCAACGAAACGTTGTATAGTATCAATCTTATACCAGTTAATTTCACCATGTATACTATTATTATTATATTTTATCTTTTATTAGAAAAATTACAGCGTGGCTCACGTCTCACAGCTGTAGCCTGCAGCTAGCATGGACGACACTTCGCACAGCATTTTCTGTTATCGTTTTATTCTCTGAGTGAGCCTTCCTCCAAACTCTTTTAGAGCAAGCTTTATAACAGGTGGTCACTTCCTCCAATTTTATCCATATCATCTTCACACCAATTAAGAGGTGATATTTACAATACATCTACCATATAATATACCAACTAATTTTACTCATTCTATGTCCTTCAAATCTGTCAGTGAAAATTATTTTCGTAAGATCGAACGGCTACTACAGACTTCACCTCTCCTTAAGCAGACTTTCTATATATTAAAGACTTCTTAAATTAGAAACTATCTTACCAATTATAGAGTTTTTATATGATTAAATTTATTTTTCCAATCAAAAACAAGACAAACACTTTCTATGTATTAAATACTTTATATTAAGATAAATATAATCTTTTTAATTATAAAATTTCTATAAATATATGATACATATCATTATAATCAAATTCCAATCACAACATCAGTGCGGCTTGCGTTGTAGCACAAGCAGACACAAAATGCCATTAGAATGCTGGTAATGATGCCAAGATAATAAAGTTTGTGTTCATCATCATGTCGCACCATCCTTTTATGTGAATAAGTAAAGTTGTTGAAATTTCAAATGATGCATCACTGCACAATATTTGTTTTTATTGAATTTGTCCACACGCTAATAATAATGATAAGGAAAGAAAATCACTAAAAATATCACAGTAACTTCGCTTTGTAAAAAACTATATGGTATATTTTTTTAACTAAAAGGAACTCATGTGATAAATATTTATTGGGTATCGTATGATGGTATTTGATTTTCATTTCTTTTTATGTAATGTAATGAGACACACCGAGTCACCGATATTAGTTTTTAAACTCATAAATATATAAACTTTGAATTATGTGTTATTTGAAAGTTATACAATTGTTTTGTATACCAACAAAAACAAATTTTCTCTTAACATTAAAAATGGTAACTTGGTAAGTTGTATATAATGCAACTCATTTATAAGATAGCTTTCATTAAATTTAGTTTGATCGAGTTTAAATTTTGTGCTAATATTAGATAATTTAAATAAAATGTTTAATTAAAATCATTCTTGCAATGTGCGAACTTGACCTTGTGGTGATTAGTGTATGAACTTAATGTTGCAACTTTTTTGAAATTAGTTTGTAATCCTTGACTTACAAGTTCTAAAATTATTGTCCAAACTTGAAAACTTGCACTTGCACTATGTGCTAACATATAATTAATTATACAAAACTATAATAGTCACTATTAACTGTTGTTTCGTCACTATTTTGTCAGATTTTGTTTAGTTAACAAATGCCAGATAGATACATAACTTCAAATGTTTGGTTTATATGATTGATTTGAAGGAGTTTAGGATATCTTATTTTGCACTGCTAAATTGAGTCGTAACGTGTTACCGTACTAGTCATCTCTAATACACAAACTCTAACGCCATTGTATTTATTTTCTCTCTCAGTTTCCATGCAATTAGTTTTGGAGTGCATAGGGGTTGTTTACTTGCTTCCCGCATGAGAGGTAGTCCATCCTCTCTCTCTTCTTACTTTTGTCCTATGTCTCATCATCCAATCCCGCAATATATGTGGGCTGATAGTACTTGCTCTTAACCTATAATTATCACTATCATTTTGGTATAATATTATATAATGGAATTCATTATGGCCTTTGCTTAATAAAATCTACAATCAATTAATACAAAAGTTACAGGGAGAACAACTATGAGTTACAAAATTATAGCTTGATTAAAAACAAGAAAACTACTTAGAATGCAAGCATAAAGTCTCATCTATGGTTGGTGAAAATTTGCATAATCGTTGCTTCAACATAGTGGCTTACAACTTGTATGTAATCCTTGTTTTCCTCAAACCAGGAAATAGAATATATGAATGAGCAGTCTATTACTGTGTTGATCGAGTTTCGTGTACACCACTTTCAGTGTTGAACCAAAGCGAAAGATAATGTTGGAGATTATATGGGCTCTAAATAAGTCAATCACCCAAATCTTACCACTGCATAGCCATCAAAGCTGATTCATCAAGTACACAATCAACGAGGACAACATATCCAACAATTGTTGCCATCATTGCTGATATGAGGCTCTAATTGGTGGCGGCTTTGAGCAACCCCAACAACAGACATAGGGCAAGGCCATAATGCACCATTGCAGCTTGCTGAACAGCTGGAGATTGATCGAGGAGATGGTGGCGACAACTGAATAACCATAGTTAATCGTCATAGAGTCCCAACAACAGCATGTACACCACTGGCTCCATGGCATTGTTGTCCACCTCATCATCATCATCATCATCATCATCATCATGCATGATGAGATCCACTCACAGGCAAGTTGTGACTCCATAAAGTGCTCCCATGCCAGTAGGTGGCTACAAAAGATAAAGGGCATGTTTGGGGCAACTTTTAGATTCTAAGAAGCAGCTATTTAGTAGCCAGCTTCTAAGAATCTAGAAAAGCTCTAAAACACAACTTCTTCAGCTTTTGGCTTCTTAGTTCATTTTCTAGAATCTGTAACTATAGATTCTTAGAAGCTATGGATCATTTGGGGCAGCTTCTGGTAGAAGTAGCTTTTGAGAAAAGCTACAGCTGGGAGAAGCTCCCGCAAACATGCCCAAAGGTGAGGAGATGGTGGTGGCTTCTGGGTTCGGCCAAGGATATCTTTCTGCTGCCTTCCTTGAGAGTCTTTAGTTTTCAGCTCTCCCTCCAACTGTGGGGGTAGTGCTCGGACCAGGTCCAAACATCCCTATGGTCACATAACAACCCAAAAAGTTCAGTTACATGTAGAATGATACATAAACAATACTTCGACTAATTATACAAACCGACCGGGTTTTAGTATAGCTCTAGATCAAACTAACACACCCACACGCAGTAGGCTTATGGCCTCACACTTACAAACCAAAAGACAGAACTCTACACCATAGGAATGGCCAGCAAGTAGAGTCAACCTGGAAGTCAAAACCTTCGTCTTCACCCTACTCCTAGGGGTTAACGGTTTATTTGGCTTCACCTACAGCTTTTTCCTAACTAGCTAGGGCCAAAAGTATGCAAGAATGAGTGTGCATGCACTCCACAAACCATGCAGAAAAACTTAACGTAATGCAAGAATAACAAGAAAGAAAATTGGTTCAACTCTTACCTTAATAGTTCTTCACAAGTCAACCCAATCTGTAATCCAAATTTTTAATCAAGATATTCACCATCTTATGTCATTCAAACATTACTCCAAATCTACTTATGTCATTACTTTGGATTCACCCCTAGACACATGTCTATTAACTGGGAGCACAACATATTACAATACCAAATGATTCTGTCGTGTATGCCTACCTTTACTCGCACAATATCCACAACTAGCTAGGCTCATGATAACATAACTGTGGCAAGGAAAAAATTGCCTCTGCTACGAGATCCTTCTTTCACTGAGTGGCCTTACCACAACCTTGACCGTACACCAGGTTTTACCTATACCTTTTCTTTTTACTCTCTCGGTCTAAGAATATTTCACACTCTAAATAACTTCGAATAAGAAAGTCATCAACTAAAATACACCATTCTTTGATCTGTCGAGTTCTATAACTTTTTAATAGAGTTTATCTCCATCTTATGACACATTCATGCATACATATGAGCTTAAATGAAAATATAAATTACAAAGTTTCACACGAAGTCAAACTCTATAACTTTGATACAAAGAATGGATTTAGTATGAAAATTTTGTCTATTTTTAAAAAGGATTGCTATTTCAGTACTTGGTTTGATAGTCAATAGGGGATAGGCCTGTTCACTCCTAGATCAGGATCATCCAGTATATTAGATAAAAGTACTAGTTTGTGCTGTCACTGTGTGTTCACATCGATTATCACTATGTCTTTATAGTATAATAATATAATTGTAATAATGGAATTCATTCATTTCAGCATTTGCTTTATACCACCAATTATTACAGTGATTGCAGGATAAATATTGCCAAATACAAATTGACAGCTTGATTGAAATAAGAATACAAGAATGAAGTCCTTGTATTCGACAAACTAGTAATCAAATCTTTGAAATTAACAGGAGATCCCAAGTAGATTGTATTTTGCTCATATCAACAGCGACTAGTGTCATACTAAAGCAGAAGATAATGCGTGAAACTAGCTGAATTGTAGACCAGTCATCTGTCCAGATCAAGTTCACTATTACCATTGAATTCAATCCATGGAGACACCGCAGAACCTCGAACATGACACCTTAAAGAAGATTGAACATTTGAAAATGTCACAATAACTAGGTTTTCACCAGGAGAGGAGAGGTTTCGTATTATCGTCTCTAAGAAAATGTATGGCTCAATGTCTCTCCTAAATTATGATGATGCCAATGATCATCTCCACCAGCATCAACAGTCACCAAAAACAAGCCACCTTGTCTTTCCACCGGTGTTCGCCAAACACATCTGGGAGCAGTGGCAGAGTGCGATTACTGAGCATTGCCACCACGACAGCTGCAAATCCGTAGTGAGGATAGCATGGCACTATCATCCATGACCTCCTCCCAGTCATCCTCTCCCAGATGTCGGCGCCCACCAATGGCCTCCACGAGCAGACCAAATTAGAGGCCATTGAAGACTAATATAGAACACCATGATGAGCACCATTGGCTCCCACGATGAGGTAGAGGTAGCGAAGGTTGATGTTAGTAGCGTCCTTGGGTCGGGCTCTGCTGCATAATATGCTACACACTGTCATATAAGGATATGCATAAGGGGAAAGATGGGTGAAAGCAGAAGAGGCCACATGTTACTATGCTAGTTAAGGCTAACCTGGCGTAGGTTTGTCAAGCATTTATGGAAGACGCCGCACACACCTGTTTTGGTCGCCCCCGCACTAGCGACACTCATGCTAGTCGCACCCACGCTATCTGCATTCATGCCTCCACACCATCACTTGCCTCTACGTCATGCTACCTTCGTCACTTCTCTGGCTAGATTCGGCCATGGGCCATCGAATTTGGCCATAGCAGCACTGCATCTATGAAGGTCAGTGCCCTTCATCACTGCTTAGCCCACAGAGACCACACCATCATCGATGAAGCCTCGCCACAACCGTCTTTGCCACCACTCGGCTTGTCAGCTAGGAGAGGGGACAAGGCTGAAGGGGGTTGTTGCGTTTGATGTTCGTCGCCTAGGTCACCCCTAGGGCACAAGTGACTTTCAACATCAGTAGTTACGGGTAAATTCTAGGGTTAATTTGATCTACATCATTACAAATTCATCGTATTCAAAACGTGACGTAATGACATTACTATTTTGTAAAATTTATTATGTATGATCATGCATGCCTTGGGGACACTTTTAGGTTAGCCCTTTGCATACCATATTTGTATGAACCAAAATGTACCTGACCTGATCTTCTTTCTGAAAGTGCATCTAGCCCCTAAAACGAAGTTTTGGATGATTAATGACAACGCTAGTCAAGCATGTGTGCGCTAAGGAGTTGTGATTGCAGAGAAGTTTAAGGGATTATTTCGATTGAAGAAATACGCGACTGATTTGATGCATGTGTGACCCGGAGCGACGGTTCCATGACGACAAAGGGGCTCGAAGAAGTTTTTATTTTTCGTTTTGAGTCATAGGAACTCCGTACTATTAAGATGGGTCACCAGAAGCTCGGCATGCATCCAAGAGTAGTTAGGTTTGAGTCTAAGTCGAGCGGAGGAACGCTGCTATTTTTCACAAGCAGCAGGGACCGAACGGTTTGGGCTCCTAGCCGGACAGTCCGGTGGCAGGGTCTGGACCTTGGTCCGACCCCTGCTCAGAGTGAGTGAGTTAACTGTCGGCCGGACAGTCCGGTTAGGTTTCTTTTCCAACGGCTAAGTGACGTCTGCCAGCCTATATAAGGCCCCCTTGAGATCTAGCCGTTGGTGAGGCTTTCTGTTTGAATTCTCTGGTTGCTAGGGCAAGTTTAACACCTCTCAAGCCTCCCCACTAACCCAAAAATACTTCCTAGAGAGATTAATCGCTGGATCATGTCTTAGGGAGAGTGTTTAGGTTTGTGAGTGATAAAGTGTTCGTTCTTGGGCGTTGATGGATGCATGCAGAGTCAAGGTGGCCTATTACTCTTGGAGATTGATCTCCTAGACGGATAGGCGTCGCCCGCGAGCCTCCGATTCGTGTGGATCGCCCGGGAGCAAGTTTGTGAAGGTTGTTGCCTAACCTTCGCAAGGAAATAGGTAAGATTGATAGTGAATTCTTGTGCTTTCTCATAGAAAGGTGTAGGGTAGAGAGGATTGCAACCTAGGGCTAGGCAAGCCACCCTGATCTTGACCTTGGTGGTCGATCGAAGGGGTTGCTAGTCCTTAGGTGTGAATCCAGAGACCTGTGTTGGCCTTGTGGGAGGAAGCCAAGAGAGGAAAAGGATCGAGAGAGATCCCGCTTGCAAGAGCGCCTCAACGGAGAGTAGGATCGAAAGATCCAAACTTCGGGATAAATCTCTCGTGTCATTGTTCTTATGATTTCCGTGTTCTATTTATTCCTGCGATCTTTCTGCCTTTATATTCCACACACGATCACATCACGTTCTCAGAAACATCTCCGAAAAAGTGAACAGGAACATCACTGAAAAAGCAGACTGTCAAGTTTGCATTTTTCATTGACCGGACGGTCCGGTGTTCTAACCAGGACAGTCTGGCCAGAGCTCTCGGCCCAACCCGAGAGTGCCGACCGGACGGTCCGGCCCTTACTTACCGTTGCGATTTGAAAGATTTTTCAGAACACCTATTCACCCCTCCTCTAGACTATCTCTTTGGGACTTCACTTTCTGGCAATGACAATTTCCTCCTCCTCCTCCTCTCTCTCTCCCTCACCATCAATCCCTCCTGTTTGGGCAGCTGGAATGGTGCGCCGTAGAAAGCCACAACCCTTTTTTCGTCTTTGGCCTAGACCTTTCCTACCTCCCTTCTAGCCTACACTATTGTGGAGCTTAGTAAGGCGAGGAGTGGTGGCTTCGACCTAAGCTGCTAGCAGCAGTGTTATGGGCCCATGTCATTGCTAGTGGAAGAAATGGCTTGGCTAACTCCTATTAGCTTGCCATCTATACTTTGGGAGCTTCATCACGAGACACGTGAGAGTGGTGGCATTGAAACTAGAGCCGCTACGTGAGAGTGGTGGCATTGAAACTAGAGCCGCTACTAGGGAGAGAAGAGGTCAAGGTGAAGGAGGAGGGTGACAGTTAGAGCGGCGAGTGAGCATGACTAAATGAGGTGCTTTTGGGCGCCAACCTCCTTCCCAATGATGAAGATCGTGCCATCCCCTATATGTCTTCTGTCGCCTGTAAATTAAGCCTTTGGAGGTTGTTTCCTAACACCGAGCACGTTAGTGAGGTGGAGAGAAAATATGTATCATGGCATTTTTGGTTATTTGAAAATATAGTGGCCTGCACGTGGATCCAACGGTGTTTACGGTGTAGAAAATGATACATCTCATATGGACAAAATTATAATGGTATAGTTCTAAATGAGAGATTTGATTCTTGGCATCCCATAAATATATTTGATATCCTGACTCATTATCATTGACTAGATAATCCCACATATCAGACTCATGAGTGTCCGCATAGATAAATTGGCAGCAAAGAAAGTATTAAATTATCAAATTTATCGACCTATAAATAGGTGAATAGTAATGATATTTCTCCAATATGGATCAAATGAAACCTAAATTTTAAAGCCATATTTGTGTTAGTGGTATAACCTTGCACAAAATCATACTCCCTCCAATTATATTTGTTTGGCATTGAAAGAGTTGAGTTTAGTTCTCCCAACATCAAGGGGGTCATTGTTTCGCTTTTCTAGCAAAAAAATTAAACGACATATTTACAAACGAAAAATAATTTATGAGTAAAACTTTTATATATGCACCATTAGCAATCTAAAAGCAAAATCTAAAAGCAAAGACTGTAAAATAAACTACAATAAAAAAATTCCAAGGTCAACTTCAAATTTAAGACTAAAAGTTCAAATTTTGATTTATAATATAAGCAGAAGAGAAAAGACGAGTGTACAAGTATTGATTTATGAATCAAGTACTAAAACATACATTATCGCACACACTTCCCAAATGGCAAAATAGTGTGTGTTTTGTTAAACAAATTATAGAAGTTCATTATCTCATGTTTCTAAAGGAAGTGTTCATAATTTGTATATACAAACCTAGATAATTTTTTATCTTTCATCTTAAAAAACATAACCTATATCACTCGTCTGCTTACCCTCTACAGGGAGAACTATGTGCTAATGTGCTCTCGAGTAAGAAAACTTATGTCCTATAATAACTTATCTTTTATCCATTCCACATATATCAATACAAAGAAAAAAATACAATACATTGTACTTTATGAAATCCTAATATAATTCTTTTAGTTTACCTCTCTACTTTCACAAACTCCAATACAATTATTACTCACAAATGAACTCATTTAGAACAAACAAGAGAAGATAAAAGATAATCTTATTTTAGGACGAACGGAGTGCTGCATTAAACTCGTTTTAAACATTGTAACTCATTCCATTTTACTATATCATTTGTATTACCTATGATTACATAATACTAACTCCGTCTCATAATAACTTTATTTTTTAGTTTTTTGATACAATGTTTTGACTCTTCATCTTATTTAAATTTTTTTTACGATTAATATTTTTTTTGTTACTAGAAATAGAAATATGAATAGTACTTTATGCGTGACTAATTTTTTTAGTTTTTTTATAAATTTTTCAAATAAGATGAATGGTCAAACGTTGGACACGGAAAAACGAAAAATAATATTATTATGGGACAGAGGTACTAAGATATTATAATCTTTGCTAGATTCATATATGAAAAATAAATCTAAATATATATATAAATAGTATATGCATTTAATCCATAAATAAATATAAGTACAGTACCAAAACATTTTCCATTTTCCATAGGGAGCCATAGCATTTCAGTGCGCCACAACACACCCATCGTTCACTGAGCTAGCCGACAAACACGTGGTCCATGTAACGCGAAAACAAAAAAAACCCGATGCAGATCTCCGCACGAATCTCCACGCCACCCGACCCGACCTGACCAAACCCCCACAGGTTGACCCGCACCCGCACCCGCACCAACCCCGACCGGGCCGGGGGCGCGCATACGCACGCATTCCGTCGAACACCTCACCCGCACCGCACCCACCACCACCACCAACCTCCCATCCATCCCCATCCTCATCCATGTGCACGCGCGCTCTCCTCTCCGCTATATATCCCCCCACCTCCGCGCCTCACCACCATTCCCCTCTCCCTCTCCCCCTCCTCGCCGTCGCCTCCTCGTCGCCGTCACCGCCGCCGCCGCTGCGATGGACTCAGTCGCGTCGTGGGGGCTCACCCCGCTGGCGGCGGCTGACCCGCTGGTGCACGACCTCCTCGAGCGGGAGAAGCGGCGGCAGCGGAGCGGCATCGAGCTCATCGCCTCCGAGAACTTCACCTCCTTCGCCGTCATGGAGGCCCTCGGCTCCGCGCTCACCAACAAGTACTCCGAGGGGATGCCCGGCGCGCGCTACTACGGCGGCAACGACGTCATCGACGAGATCGAGAACCTCTGCCGCGACCGCGCCCTCGCCGCCTTCCGCCTCGACCCGGCCTCCTGGGGCGTCAACGTCCAGCCGTACTCCGGCTCCCCGGCCAACTTCGCCGCCTACACCGCGCTCCTCAACCCGCACGACCGGATCATGGGCCTCGACCTCCCCTCCGGCGGCCACCTCACCCACGGCTACTACACCGCCGGCGGGAAGAAGATCTCCGCCACCTCGATCTACTTCGAGAGCCTGCCCTACAAGGTCAGCGCCACCACCGGCTACATCGACTACGAGAAGCTGGAGGAGAAGGCGCTCGACTTCCGCCCCAAGCTCATCATCTGCGGCGGCAGCGCCTACCCGAGGGACTGGGACTACGCCAAGCTCAGGGCCGTCGCCGACAAGGTCGGAGCCCTTCTCCTCTGCGACATGGCGCACATCAGCGGCCTCGTCGCCGCGCAGGTATAAATCCTACTACTATTAACCAAACTCATCTCTATTACGTATTTACGTGTTAAATAAATTCAGAAATGAAATGAGATCTTCGCATAAATATTTGCTTGGTTGTGTAATGTAAAGATCTGGATGTGGTGGATAGCTTCTTATACCCTGATTGGGTTTAGAGTGAAATGGATGCCGATCTGGGGGTTCCTAGATCTTGTTAGGTATACCTAGTTGGTTGGCTTGGTGGTTGTCTGTGATTGTGATTAAAATATACAGCAACTTTAACCGCATATATGCACATATTTCTATAAATGTCGAAAACTGAGTGATGGGTGCTGGGTTTGTTTGGAATAGGTAAATCTTGGAAGTATGTCTGTTTCTTTTGTCTTCTCGCTTGTTGTCTTTATAGCAGGAACTGTGGGTTGTGATACTGGCGATCCAAAATCTAAATTTAAAGTGTTTCATTATGGTTTAGTCCAATTCTGTGGTTATGACAGATCTGGTAGTCTGTGGGAGAGGATTGTTCCTGTGTTCTCTCATATTCACAGCATGCAACTTTTTGAGCACTCTTGTAATGAATAACACCTATGGGTGTTCATTGGATTAACTATGCAATCACTTATGCAAAAGGTTTAGAAAACTAATTAACCACAAAAGGTTTAGAAAATTAACAGTTGAGAAATGTAGAGTTCAAACTTAAATACAGCATTTTGTGATTAGGACAATTAAATTAAAGGAATTCAGTAAGCTTGAACATTGTTAAGCATGGTTGAAAGAGATAGTAGTAGGTGGAGTTTTATATAACTGAAACTATTTTGCAAGCTGCAAGGATAAGTGCGTTCAAGGGCTATTTACACAGAACAAAATTGAGCTTCCTGCATGCATGTGTGCTTAAAGTCCTAAACTCATATTTATGGTCAATATTGTTTAACTTACAGTTTGTTCTTAGACCTATATTTATGCACAGTGGATCTGAGTAGCCTTCAAATGATCCGCTACAGTAATTTATACATGCCCATCTAATTTGTGTCTAGTGCACCATGTAAGGAAGCTAATGAGCCAATTCCTGTTTGTACTGTTAACTGTCCAACACATTGCTTTAGTTAGTGTACTCACTGGATGTGCTCTTTAATTGTCAAACATATTGTTGGTTTTTGCTTGATCGTATATGTTAACATTGTTCCGAACACATTGTCTTTATCTGAGTGGTACAGATATCAAAAGAATTGTTTATGAATGCATATTTCTGCTAATAGTGATTCATGTTACACATAAGAATACATATTCCTCAGTTTCTTGTTATGTCCACTGATGTTGGGAAAAAAGGCACGGTACTTATTAAGTACTGTAATGAAGAAATATTTTTATAAGATGCTGCTCATTTGGAATATTTTTTGCTTTGGTTATTTCTGGCATAACCGAACAGATTGATGATCTGTTGATGTTTATTTAGTTATATAGTTTCTAACAATATGCTTATCTCCTTTATTTAGGAAGCTGCAAATCCTTTTGAGTACTGTGATGTGGTCACCACCACTACACACAAGTCCCTCCGAGGACCAAGAGCTGGCATGATCTTCTACAGGAAGGGCCCTAAGCCTCCCAAGAAGGGCCAGCCTGAGGGTGCTGTCTATGACTATGAGGACAAGATCAACTTTGCTGTGTTCCCATCGCTACAAGGTGGCCCTCACAACCACCAGATTGCTGCCCTTGCTGTTGCTCTGCAACAAACTATGACACCTGGATTCAAGGCCTATGCAAAGCAGGTCAAGGCCAACGCTGTTGCCATTGGAAATTATCTCATGAGCAAGGGCTACAAAATGGTGACTGATGGAACTGAGAACCACCTTGTTCTCTGGGACCTTCGCCCTCTTGGCTTGACCGGTATGCAGATTATTTGCATCAGTTCATTTGTTGTTAATATTCAAGCTGTCTATTGACCCTGCCCTGTTGTTATCTTATTTGTGTAGGTAACAAGGTTGAGAAGCTGTGTGACCTTTGCCACATTACCCTCAACAAGAATGCTGTCTTTGGTGACAGCAGTGCATTGGCTCCTGGCGGCGTTCGCATTGGTGAGTACCATTTCTAATGTTCGTGTTACAGAAAATGGCATTATACTAACATAATGACATTTCAAGTTTGAATCATGCATCTGATTAATGACTAGTTGATCTGAAATGAATTCATATGGTCCAAGCTTCAGCGCAGAGCCTTTGTTCATAGCTGATATTTATAATATAGTGCAACACAATTATTATTGCACCGTGAGCAGTCCGACATTCTTTTATGCAAGCAAGTTCTTAAGACGGGTTCTGGCTTATGGTTTTCAGGTGCTCCTGCGATGACCTCCAGGGGTCTTGTCGAGAAGGACTTTGAGCAGATCGGCGAGTTCCTCCACCGGGCGGTGACCATCTGCCTTAACATCCAGAAGGAGCACGGCAAGCTCCTCAAGGACTTCTCCAAGGGCCTGGTGAACAACAAGGACATCGAGAACCTCAAGGTGGAGGTTGAGAAGTTCGCCACCTCCTTCGACATGCCCGGCTTCACCCTCGACAGCATGAAGTACAAGGAGTAGCGAATCGAAAAAAGAAAGAAAAAGAAACACGCACCATGAATCCTCCCTGCTAATCGTCGACCAGCAGAGTGCCCCCTGTGAACCGCCGTCGTCATCTTCTTCTTCCTCACCGCGCTGGTCGCCTGTGTTACGGATTTTGTCTGGACATCGAGATGATTATCATAGGTTTCATAAACGCCTCCCATGCTCTCTCTCTCTCTCTCTCTCTGTGTCTCCCACCCTCCTCATCCTGCCTCTGGTTTGGTTGTCAGCCTCATCCCATCGGGTTTTCTTCTTCTTCTCTTGTTTCTAGGAGCTGTGCCTTTTGGGATCATGGAATGCCAAGTATTTGCCAATAATCAATCCATTTTGGTTTCTGCCTGCCTTGTTTTCTGTTGAGTTGCTGAAATAATATACTAGCAAAATGGTTGTATGGTACGAGACGATGAAAAACCTGATCCTGAGCAAATTTTCTGTGGACTGTGGTGGGAAATATGGATGTGCCGTGCTTTTTTAATTGCGCGGGGATCTCTGTGCCGCGGTGGGTCTCACCATGGAAGGGAGGCTCGCATTGTATCGTACCGGACGTGTGCCGGTGGTGCTCACATGTGGCACCGCGGCTGCAACTAACATTTGATGTGCTTTCCACGTGATCTACACTTGCCTGCAATTTCTTTTACCTCCGTTCGAAGTAACGTGTCGTTCTAGCATATTTTTTCACCTGACTCAAAACTTTTATATATTTGATTACTGATTTTAAAGAGTTCATGAAGTTCAGAGTAACGTTTTTATAGATTCACCAAAATATAGGGAATGATTGTTTGCCTTATTCGGGAAAAAACCAAATAGATTTGTAAACAAAAATAATTTATTATAAAATTTTTATATATGTGTTCTTAGCGATCTAAAAGTTAAGGCTGAAAAATAAAACACGATAAAAAAACATCTAAATTTACTCTAAATTTAAGTTTAAAATTCAAATTTTGGCTTATAAACATAAGCAAAATATCTAATTCACACTCGTTGAAAAACTACTCGAATATCTACATATTGATGTCTGGCTTATGATAAAGCCGAGTAATAACTGATTTGAACAATAGTATTTAGGCTCTACTTTAAGAGCTTCTTATCACCCTGCACTGTTAAAATGCTTTATAAGCTAATAGTGAGACATCCGATGATAACTTTTAGAAATCTCAAGATATATAGGCGGGGTCTTTAGATGTTCTCATAACGTAGGATAAGGTAGGGTGTACATGTGTGTGTTCATACGAGGTGAGCGTGCATGTTATATGTCAATGTTAGTATTGTGTTCTGTAAGGAAAAAAAACTCTATAACAAGTTCAATTTAGACCCACACTCTTGATTATATAAACCATCATTATGAAAGCCGATTGCTTATACAATCTAGAAATAAACTAGTGGCGAGATGTTTAGCAATTTGATACTTACCAACAATTTATCGTAATATCCAGATCCTCCAAATAGTTTCTTGTACTCCAAATGTTGACGATGCTATTGCGTGATGTGTCAAATGAGTAATTTACATTGGTGATGCAGACCTATTAGGTTGATGTAATTTAGTGTATAAACTTATAAAATGCTTATTTTGGTGCATGAACTCTCCTGGTGCTCCTGAACTAATAAGACCATAAGAACATGCCATGAATGACTTACCAAGTGAAGCATCTAGCCCCCATCGTTAATTTTGGTAATTAATAACAAACGCTAATTGTAAACTAACCATTACACTTGAGATATGTGTTTCAGTTTAGATTCACTCATGTGTGCCCATGGATGATTATTGATGGATTAATCTTAATGACGCAAAGCAAAATGGAAGGAGTCCGTAAAACTAGCGTTTAAGTTTTAAGTTGATCGAGGTGAAGGACGACTAAATTTTTCCTAGTTTATCTTTAGCTTTGCCATACTATTAAGAGGGGTAATGACCTAGCAAAGAGATGATTTTAATTGCCACATTAGGTTATTTGCATAAACACTTGAAACATATTTTCATTCTTGCAGAACTCACTGGAATCGGCCAGACCAAGGTCGGTCAGACCGCAGTCGTAGGTCGGTCTGACCGCCGGCCATAGGCCGGTCTGACCGGCCACCTTGTGGTGGTCTGACCGCCAGGTTCAGCCGGCCTGACCGCCGGCTCCTGGTCGATCTGACCGGCCCCCTGGAGGCCGATTTTTTTGGCCCCTCGGGGTGGCCGATATAGAGCCGCAGTCGGCCAGACCGAGCTGATGGCGGTCAGATCGAGCTGATGACGTTCTGACCGAGCTGTGGTCAGTCTGACCGGCCACTCAACTTCGGTCTGACCGGCCAGGCCCCTGACATCACTTGTTAGAGCTCCAACGGCTAGTTTTCTAGCTGTTGTGCAGTAGCACGGTCTGACCGGCCGCATACCTCCGGTCAGACCCAACGGCTAGATTTTGTTGGTGGGGGTATAAATACCCCCCACCAGCAGTAAGGGAGCTCCCTTGGCTGTCATTTCATTTGCTCACACCCCTTGCATCTCTTTCACACTCATTTGAGCTTAGGGTTCATCCATTTAGTGTGTTTGAGGGAGTTCTAGCCAACAATCAAGTGCATTGCTTCATTGTAGAGCTAGTGTGGCACTTGATTATCTCCACGCTGGGTCATCGCTTGTTACTTTTGGAGGTTGCCGCCTCCTAGACAGCTTGTGGAGGAGTTACCTTGTGATCTCTCCAAGAAGTTGTGGAAGAGGCCCGGCGTCGGCTTGTGAGTGGCTCGGCGTTCGCCATCTCCGGAGTGAAGGAAGAACAACTCTAGTGATCGAGGCTTGGGTAGTCCTCTCCTTGGGCCTGCTCCCGCTTTGCCCACCCCTTGACGAAGGGGGCATGCGGTGGCTTTGTGGTTGAGCGATAGAGTTGGGCTCGCCTCACCGTGGAGTAGGAAACCTGCGAGTTTCCAAACCTCGGTAAAAAATTGCTGGTCTCATTGTCTCACTTGCTTATCACATTTACATTTGTGTAATTTACATTTTTAGAGATATACTTATGATCATTTCACCCTAGGATTGCAAAACTAGACTTAGGAGGTGTGATTTACTTTCCTAGTGATATAATTGAGCCACTGTCACCCTAGGATTGCAAAACTTAACTTAGTTGCTTGTGTAGTCTTGCTCACCTTCAAGCCTAGCAACTTAGGTCAGTTTTGATTAGAGATGATTTAATTTTTTAATCGACTATTCACCCCTCTCTAGTCGACATCTTGATCTTACACCAAGTTGGATGCTGATTATGACACCGTGCGCATATAAAGAGGACATGAGACATGATATGGCCTTCATCGTTTGGCATCTTCTCTAAAAATGGCTAAACAAATAAAAAATAATTTATGAATACATATTTTATATACATGTTTTTAATATTTTTAAAGCAAATGCTGAAAAATAAACTATCATGAAAAACTCAAAACTCAACTCTAAATTTAAATTTAAGATTAAAAATTTAAAATTTGGACCCATCCCAATATGATTTCTTGGTTTTTTATATAGGGGTTGCTACCCCACGGGATCCTGTTTTGAAAATAGGATGATACCGATGAGGTATCAAACACGATATATCGTCGGTATCAGATCCGATACTAGAAACAAAATAATTCTGACAAGATATCAAACACAATTCCTTACTGATATCAGATCCGATACTAGAAACAGAGTGATTTTGATGAGGTATCAAACATAATATCTCATGATACCAGATCTGATACTGCAACGGGGTGATTTTCATGAGGTATCAAATACGGTACATCATCAGTATCAGATCTAATACTGGAAACGGGATGATTCCGACGAGGTATCAAACACGATACCTCATCGGTATTAGATCTGATACCGCACTAGTAACAGGTGATATCAGTACGGTAACATCTGATACTTGGTTGGTATCGCCCAAAAAACCGATGAGTCCTCGTCCTCGTCGTCGCCGCCGGCTTTTCCCGGCCATCGTTGTCGTCGTCGTCACCACTGCTGGTGTCGTCGTCGTTGCCGCCGTCGCAGCCACCGTAGTTGCCGCCGACACCACAGCACAGCAGATGAGACATCCTCTCGATAGATCGTATCGATCATATTGATGCGTTGTCATCACCATCCTTGACCCCATCCTCTCGATCGATCGTACGCATGCAGCGAAGCAAGAGCAGAATGAGACAACACAGTGCATAGACATTTCGTATTATACGCTGGTATAGAAATTCATAAAGAAGAAAGCTATACCGTTGGGTTCCGTAGCATTTCCGTTTTCATATGCCTTTATCCGTATAACCAGCGTGCTTTATTTAACATTTCTATGTAGCATCTTATCAAGTGCGTGCTAACGTGGCATGCTAAGCACTCAAGAGCCATATTTGGGGTGATTGTTTGGCTTTCGTCGGGAAAAGCCAAATGACATATTCATAAATATAATTTGTGAATAAAACTTTTATATACGTGTTATTAATGATCTAAAAGTCAGGACTAGAAAAATAAATTATAATAAAAAAACCTCAATCAACTCTAAATTTGAAGTTAAAAATTCAAATTTTGGCTTATAAGTAAAAAAGAAGCGAAAAGATGAGGCTGTTTTATAAGTTCTTGGTTTGGATGCCCCATTTGTTCTCCATTCGTTCTTGGTGTGGATGCCCTATACCAAAAGGAGTGATATATAAGTTCATCTACTAAATTATACTCGCTCGTATACCGCTAATGCAATTTACTCTTGTTGAAATGTTTGGATTGGTGGTTTTGACCTTAGATTTGGCATATTGATTTTGATGTTCATCCTTCCATGGTTTTTTTTTTTGTAATTGTAGTGGTGAGGTCATATCTACTTGAGATATAAACATGCCACAAGCTAGTGAACCGATGATACAAGGACCGATAACTTAGGCACATGCCCAACAACTTAATCGACAGGTAAAATGTGTTCTTAAGTTTACATACAAATATATGTAAGGGTGTCGTCCCATTTAATACTTGTGATGATTTGATTGACATTAAAGAAATAGAGGAATGCTATGGAGAGCAGCATGTGAATAAGCGTAGAATAAAAGCTGTCAAGTACAAACTAATTGTTATTCGCTGGTTCGGGCCTCCTGACAGCGTCAATTTCAAACTGACTTTGTTGCAAAACAAGAAGGTTTCTCAGGACCATATGTACTGCTGGAAAACTTATGAAATTTACTTTTAGTTGGTTTTTGTCCCACGTCAAAATTTCTTTTGAACTATCCAAAATCTAAAAAACAAATCACATATCCCTTCTACTCCAAACCTGTTTGGGCTTTAGGCCTTATAATAGATTCCTATTCGGCCAGCCCATGCTATGTCCAACATCTGTAACTCTTAAATATTTACAAATAGTCATAATTGTCGTTAGGGTTTAAGTCTTACTTAGATTATTCCGAACCGTTTTCATCCCTAGCTTTGATGAAAACACTCTTTGTTTTGTGAGACCAGTAATTGTAGTTTAGGGGCTAACGTGTTCGCTAGAATCTTGGAGACAAGCTTTCCGAAGGAATGGATTAAACTGATTGGCCTCAAGGAAGGGATTGTATCTACACCTGTTTTCTTGGGCAGCCCGAGTATTTATTCTTGTAGAAAAAATATACACGAATCTTGCTATTAGATATTGCTATATAAAGAAGAAGAAAGTGCACTGGAATTTGGAATCCATGCTTGAATTCTTCCAAAACACATAAGACATTTTCCAATCATACAAAATTCTGCAAAAAGAAAGGAAAACATTTTGTCCACCCGTGTGCTTGCATTCTATGTAAATAATCATAAAAAATATGAAAAAATTGATAAAATAGATTAATGTGAGTTATATCACTCCACGAACATGCAAGTTTAAATTCAACTTTTATAAGTTGTAAAAAAAAACAAAACTGAAACCAAGTATACATATATTCATAATTGTTTTTGTTATTTTTGCTACAACTTCTATAAGTTGAATTTGAACTTGCATGTTTATGGAGTGATATAATTCATATTTATCTATCTTATTAATTTTTTATATATTTTTTAATGACTATTTAGATAACATGCAAACAACAGGTAAACATCCACCCATGTGCTAAAAAACTGCTTCCTAAAAAGAAACCTACAACCCAAAGTCCCTCACATTGGCTGTGTAGTATAAAGGCCAGATTTGTATTCGTGATCTAAATAGAAGTCCCTCACATACAAATATCATCTGATAATGAGATATTTTTCTCTTGCAAAAAAACTAAAATAAGGTTACACTGCATGAACTAAATGATATATTGTGGAGTAATATAATACTCCTGGCTTCTACCAAAACGGACACCAAAGTCTCGTGCCGCCTCCAATGAAAGCAGGTTTTCTCACGAAAACCAGCTCAGTTTTCACAGGAATTCGGAAACGAAAATCCAGCGAGACACTCAACAGTTCCTCATTGACTTGAGATGCAAACGCACTGTACAACAGTCAATTTCTTGTCGATCAGTGCACTATTTTGGGGAGTGCACAGGCCCGTTGGGAAGAAATGGATGACATTTGTGTCGGTGCATCCATGTGATTGATAGCTGACTACAGGTCAGCAGATGGTCTCTTTTGATAATCACCAAAATCTCTGTTCTTGAAAGAAACATTATAATAATCTCCTTTGAATAAAATTACTATGAATTTATCCATGTGGTCTCTCTTGTTTGTAGTTACAGTATTAAAAATGAATAACATACTTCAGAGTAAAGCTCATTGATAATCTATTAAGAGTGTTTGCTGAATTGGTTCATACCTGTATCCTTCTCTTTTGCACAATTCAGGATATTCGGAAGGTGATATCCATAAACAGACAAACTGATAATGTCCTCACCAAGAAAAAGAGGAGAAATCACACTACAAAGCAGGATTTATCACAATGCTGTAAAAGATGAGCATCTGAGTGGATTCAATGTGCTCAATTGCCTACCAACTTATAGTAAGTACAAGGAAGAAAAGGAGTTCATTTTTCATGTCAACTCAAAGCATCGTTCAGCAATTAAATCTTAGCAATGCTGACAATTTCAAGCACACACACACCCCTCTCCTGATCCAAGCTTCCTTATAATATATAGCTTGCAACCAAATCTTACATATACATGCCAGATAGTATTCACCTAAGCATAAGAGCAAGGTGAAGAAGCAGCAGAAGAAGAAAACATAAAAATAATTTAAGGAGACATCTTGAACATGTAAAAATCATCCATGAATCACCTACTGATTCACCAAGTGCAAAACAGAAAGAAGAAAGAACAGAAGAGAAGAGGGAAAAAAAAAACAAGATTTGCATCTCAGGTAGCCAAGCCAGCCACTCCTTCCACTCATGGCCAGCTGATCCAGCAACCAGCAGCAGCAGGAGGCTATCATGGATCTACATCCCTGCACCTGGTGATGCTCTCACAGCCCCTGGTGTAAGGGTTGGCAGTGGTCGTGATCCTGCAGTTGTAGTAGGGCACACCTTGCCTTGAGCATGGCACCACATCACTCCTCAGTGCATCATAGCTGATGTACCTCCTGTTGCTGCTGCTGCTGCTGCTGCTTCTTGCCTCCCACAGCATCCTGGTGTGAGCCTCTGAATCCATCTCAAACTCCATCTTCATCCCCATGTCCATCTCCAGGCTCTTCAGGCAGTGGACTCCATGCTTACCCAGGAGGAGGAGCAGCAGCAGCAGCAGTGATGGGAGGAGCAAGAAAAGCTTGGTTGATGATGGCATTGTGGAGGAGGCTGAGAGATCTTTTCTTCCTCCTTTGCTTCTTCTCTCTCACTCAGGGTCTCATCTCATCTAGTCTCTCTCTTCTCTCTGGCTCTGGATCTGTATTCTGTATGTACTCCTTCCTTGATGGAGGAGGAGGCAGTGTTGTGTGAGTGAGTGAGTGGAGGAGGTGCATTTAATGCAGTGCCAGACAGCCAGTTGTAGGCACCTGCCATCGTGTCCTTTCTGGAGCTGTACAACCAATGGAGGGAGGCAGATATCAAAGGAGAGTGGTTCAGTGTTTTCAGGTTCATGAGTTCAGCTGTTGTTTTGATTGAGAAAATTTTTAGAGGTGACACGTTAAATGTTATGTTTGACTAGATGTCGTATATGTTTTCGGACATGAATAAAAAAAGAATTTCATGGCTAGCCTAGATACCACGAGACGAATCTTTTAAGCCTATTTAATCCGTCATTAGCATATGTTGGTTACTGTAGCACTTATGACTAATCATGAGCTAATTAGACTTAAAAGATTCGTCTCAAGATTTCTTCCATAACTGTGTAATTAGTTTTTTTGTTTATATATGTTTAATGCTTTATTTAGGTGTCTAAAAATTCGATGTGATATCTTTGAAAAAAATTTTGAAAACTACACAAGGCCTTACCATTTGGTTATAATGGCCTTGGGGAGCTCTGAACATGTTTGGAAAAATCATGGCCAATTTCTTCCCTTCATTCTTGTGACAATTTGTTTCTTTCATTCTTGTGATGGAACTCATTTGAGATTCTTGGTTTCGTGAAATTTGGTTGGATGATTGGGCGCAGGGCTAGGGTTGGGTTTCACGGAGGCTCAGATCTCGACCGTCTGTTTGCACCAGAGGAGCATATCCTTCTCTCATGAGCTATCATGAGTCCTTGTCGCTCATGTGGTCACGCGGGAAAGTTGTCCAGTTGCCAGCACTGACGCTGCTTGGTGCAACTCTGAGCAAGAATTCAGTTCAAGTTTTATATATTTTTCTGGGTCCAATCCAAACACTTCTGAAGTAATATCAGGTGTTATCAGAAGTCACAGGCATAGGCATATTAAGCCCTTGTTTAGTTCCTAAAAAGTTTCAACAGAATCATCACATCGAATCTTTGGACGTCTAAATAAAACATTAAACGTAGATAAACCAAAAAACTAATTACACAGTTATGTAAGAAATCACGGAACAAATTTTTTAAGACTAATTAATGCATGATTAACCATAAATGCTACAGTAACCAAAATATGCTAATGACAGATTAATTAGACTGAAAAGATTCGTCTCGTGGTTTACGGTTTACAGGCGGAATCTGAAATTTATTTTATAATTAGACTATATTTAATACTTTAAATGTGTGTTCAAAAACTTGATGTAATGTTTTTGAAAAAAAAAATTGCAAACTAAACAACCCCTAAATGGTTCAAACTTTGGACCAATTACATCGAGATAAACTTCAGTTGTACGCAAGAACTACCCATGTCAAAAATGAATAGCTGCACTTGGATATTCCTGATGAAACAAACACGGGTATGAAGTGTACCTGGCTCTAGACATTGTACCAAAACCATTGTATAAGAAATTACGGCGGCCATTCAGCACCCTGGCAATCTGGCATGCTTGAACCTACATGATTTTGATAGGAAGATTTACATGGACAAAAAGCTGAATCTCTAATCATATATACAAGATTCAGGAATATTTACAAGGCTTCAGGAATTTCCTGCAAATCATTTTTCAGCTGTCATGCAACTTGTAAATCTCGTCGACGTAATCCTCAACATCCCAAAGAAAGGAGCCAAATGCAATGGCTTCAAGCAGCAATCTTTTTAGGGATGATGGATCAAGTATGACTGCCTCGTCAGGCTCCAGGAAATCTTTCATGCTTCCTCTGAACAGTGCCCAACTGTGCTTTTCAATGAGATTCGAAGCTTCACATGAGCGCAGCCTTGCACACAACTCCAATGTCTTTGGGTCAAAGCCCATCATGTAACTCTTCAAGTCACGCAGATCAACAACTGAACTTGGTTTTGAGGAAGACGACATTTCTGTGGAACCTCCAATGGCCTCTTCCTGTTCTTGTTTCTGGGTAATATTAAATTGTGCACTAAGAAACTGAATTGGTGGGCAAAATTCTTGTGACCGAGCAAGAATAAGCTCCAGACGATGCCTTGTAGTGACAGATTTGAGAAAGTATCCATACATTATTGAAGCAGAATAAATCCGACTAAATTGCAGTCTTTTGATTCGAAGTGTTGAGTGATTGATCTTGGGACCATTTCTGTGTACCCATCTGATAATACTGGTCAAGTGCTCCCTAATTAAACCTAGTGTTTCAGGTCCATGAATTGATTCCAGTTCTGTCTCTCTTGTTGGCCATATTTGTAGCCTTCTATTGCTGATTAGCTTTGATAGATTTGGAACCAATGGAACTTCAATCTTGAAAAATTTATAAACAATCAAAGTGTACATGATATCTTCAATAGCAGTCTGGCACTCTTGGTCCTTCATTTCAGCAATCCGCCTATGTTTAGAAGTTCCAACAAATAAATTAATTATTCAGATGCAAATACAATATAAACAGAAAAGAGTAAGCAATAGACTTTTTAGTGCCAAACATAGATGACCTGATTAAAGATGCAGCATCAACTAGAACCCCAGATTTGAATCTTGTCCCACAATATAAGCAATCAATCACTTCTTTCTCAAAATTCTTCACATTTTATCCCAACCCCATCCATTCATCATTTATTAAGGGGCACTATGATCTTTTCTTCTCAACCTTAATCCTTACTAAACAACCTAGAAATACTTATAGTTTGGAACAGAGGGAGTACTTTATAAGCAATGCTCCTATATGATTCATATAAAAAGACTAGCTAAGCTATTAGAGATCCAAGTTATCTCCCATCATTTAACCTTTGGAGCTGGCTTTTCTAATTTTAAACCTTACTTGCAACCTACAGAATTCGCATGCTATATATTTCCCTATTAATTGAGAGTTTTCTAATCTAACATGTGTTCAAATAACAGTTAGCTTATGGACTGAAGAGGTAAATCCTAATTGTTGTCTTTCATCAGCACAACGAAATAGAACGCCATCTCGAACTAATTGTGTTTTTATTCGATTACAAAGGAACAGTGTGTGCTCTATTTAATACTCTTAATTAATATAAGTAACACTTGAAATATAACAGAGAAGTTGAAAGGGGAAAAAGAGAGCAGCACGTCAACCTCCTGAGACCACTAAACATTTTTGACAAAGGACATCTGTAACTAACCTGTGAAGGCAGTCCTCAGGGGAACCAATACTATGTTCCCAGCGGATCAATGTGTCCTTTCTTTGACTAGACAGCTCTTGAAGCTGCTTTGCTGCGGCAACTGGGAGTACTTGTGGCTGGTTCTTTAACAAACCACACAAGAAGCTTCCTTCCCACGTTTGGGGTTCAAGGGGTGCATCAACACTTTCAAATTCAGACTCATCAGGCTTTGCACCAGCAACTGTAGTCAGTAGACTTCTGGTACTGCACTTAGATTTCCAATTCAACATACTTCCCTGTGTTGCAAAGTCAATATGGCAGCAATTGTCATGATAACATTCCAAATGAAAAATAAATATATAAAAACAAGTTCATAACACGCAAATCAATAACACAATGACTAGATTAAAACTAGTGTAGAGAGAATAAACCATAATTAAAGTCTGTAAGAATCAAAGATTTATGTATGGCTGTGACTGACTGACTGTTGAACTTTTCAAATATCTTTTCTGAAAACAATTTTTGACAGTGCAATGGATACTGACAAATATGAGAGAAGTTCAGTAGGAAGAAACACAAGATAAACAAAAAATGATAATTAACACATTAAAATAGACCAATGTAAGAGCTTTGCTTTAACAAAATAGAGGATAGAATCGCAGAAGCTATAAAACCCAAGAGCAACAGGCATACATACAGTAGAAAATTTTGTTGCACGCATCTCAGTTCAAACAAAGAGCTTCAGTTCCATTTTGGCAAAAGTCTGGTATGTTACTGTGGGCGTATTTAAGCAAACTAGGGGATTCCCCACTCAATATTGCGCAGAGCTAGAAAATTGAAATAGAGATATATTTGATGTGCAATTCTTAAATTCTATTTTTAATTAAAATAAATATATATTTGATATAGAACTCTTAAATTCTATTTTTATAGATACAATTGCAAAATAAATTTGGATTACATTTATAAATCTTAGCTTCTACCTATGTAGATTTGGATCTCATATACAATTCCTTGCTTCTATTTAAATTCTATTTATATGGATGTAACTGTACTTTTTTAGACTTGGATTTCATATCTTAGCCTCTATCTATACAAATTTGGTTTTCACATACAACTTTATACTTTATATGACTGTATTAATATATCTACACCGTTATAATCTAAACCTCTATGATCAAACAGTTCAACTCCTTATCTTTTTGCTAGATTAACATGGTAATTTATAGCAACCAGAGCGAATGTGGTGCCTTTTTTTGTATATAATACTACATTCGTTCCATATTGCAAGACTTTGTAGCCATATCTAAATTCATATGGATGCCAATATACAAAACATATGCACCACCCTCCCCCCCTCCCTATGTTTTCGCTTGTGCTTATGATTAGAAGACAAAATTTGAATTTTAAAACTTAAATTTGAAGTTGATTTTGAGGGTTTTTTCACCGAAGTTTATTTTTTAGCATTGACTTTTAGATCGCTAAGAATAAGAATATTAAAGTTTTATTCACAAATTATTTTTCGTTTATAAATACGTTGTTTTCTAAGCTAACACCCCATACATTCATTCATGAATATAGACAGAGCAATAAAGTCGTACAATATACAGCGGGAAGCAAATAATAGATAGATATCCTAGTTCCCAAAACAAAAGGGAAAGGACTGCCACATAGCAAGAGCTTTGTACACCTCATCTCAAATCACCATAGTTGGGTAGACCCAAATAACAAGCTATGCAGGCACAGCGGTAAAACGGAAGCTGAAAAGGGGAGCAGAAAGAACCTTCAGCTTCCAGCGGAAGGGCAACAAGGGTCCTCGCGTCGAGGAAGAGCCGCGGCGGCGGACGTAGACCGGCCGCGGCACGCCGCAGTCGGCGGCGGCGGCACGGGGGCGGAGGGCCGCCATGGTGGGGAGGAGCGGAGCGGCTGGGTGGGTGGGGAGGAGAGGGGATAAGAGCCGGATAACGTGGTGTGCAGTCAGCAGCAGGCAGAACAGAAGCAGTGGTGTGGCTTCTCTCTTCTCTTCTCTTCTCTTCTCTTCTCTCTCGCGTCGACTGGTGGAGATGGACGGACACGTGGTGGCCGTACACGCTCGACACTCGCCGTGCCATCGCGACAAACGACTTTTTCTTTTTTTTCGTCTGCCTTACTTCAAAATATAAACATTTTCCGTTATTTGGTATAGACTAAACATATATTAAAAGAAATTTCAAGCTATTTTAGCGGTTAATTTTTGGTTTGAATTACACTTCCTTTCTTTCCTTTCTACGTATGTAATTGGCTTTGTAATCATCGAAATAATTTAATTATGGGAATAAATGCTTATACCGTGTGATAATTTTAAATGAAACAAATGCTTATATTTTAGAACGGAGGGTATACTACTCTTTTAGATTTTTTATTGGATGTTGTTTATTTTTTAATATGCACTTAACTGTTCATCTTATTTAATATTTTTGTGTAAATATGTAAAATTATAGGTCATGGTTAAAATGACTTTCGTAATAAATTAAATCACAATAAAATAATTAACAATTATGAATAAGTTTTAAATAAAATGAATAGTCAAATGTACACCTAAAAGTTAATGCAGTCAAATAAAAGTGAAGGGAGTAATTTGGTACTAAAATGTAATTATTTTTATGTTGTTTAGCAGAAACTAAGGTTGAGAATGAAATATTCTAGTCTACTTCAGTAAATAATGATAAATAATGTGGTGAATGGTGTCAAAGTGCTTATGTTATGATATAAGATTCAAATCCTAGAAATATTTATACTTGTAACGGATGTAGTAAGTATTTTTTTTAGTATTTATTATCTTCAGTTAATTTTTAAAAATTAAGCCTCAAAGCTTTACTTTTTAAAACAAACCTTTTGCCCACGCCAATATGAAATCAAAGTTCAAACAATTTTAAAATATATAATTTAAATATGCCAATCTATTGGGTAGTTGTTACCATAGCGCTTGTGGTGGTGTGATCTCGAGAGTTGACAAATTCAAATAATTAGGGCTTGTGGTGGTAGCCTTCATTGCCAGATAACCCTTATGAAGATTTTTCATGTCTTTGATATTGCCAACTTTATTTTCTGTTTCTCTTCCCATGGTGCCATTTACACCTTTCTATATTCTGCTTCTCTTTGTTACAGACTGACAGCCAGATAAAACGCATGCTGCAATACATTGAACTTGCTGACAGCAGATAGGACCCAGTTTGCCCTGTTGCTTATAATCTTTTTTTAAGAGTTTGTTTCTAGTTACTGTTATGAGTTGGTTGTGTACATGTGCTTCTTTTTTATTTCTATATGTTGAGATATGCAGGACTATCAATGGTGTATTTTGGGCTAATATGGATTTGTACTTCAGCAGTTTAGTGATAGTAACTGTTGTTTCTGATACCATATTTGTTTGATTGTCAAATTTTGCAGGTTGCAAACTACCTCAACATCAAGGGTTTCCTGGACCTTACTTGCCAAACTGTTGCTGACATGATTAAGGGCAAGACTCCTGAGGAGATCCGCAAGACCTTCAACATCAAGAACGACTTCACCCCTGAGGAAGAAGAGGAGATTCGCAGGGAGAACCAGTGGACGTTCGAGTAGAGAGAAGCATCAAGACCGTGATGTCTTGCTGCTTAGATCTTAATCTGCCTGCAATGCTCTGCTTTTATATTCTGTTGGTTGTAAGTATTTTGGAGTTCTGATGGGGGTTCGTATGCATGTTTAGTTAGTTATGGTCTCTCCAGGAAAAAAACAACTGATGTGGTCAGAACTGCTGAACCTATTATCTGCATTATTAATACTATCAATCTGCAGTTAACGCTTTGCTGAAAATTCTTATGTCTTGCAACTGTACTGATAGGAGTTCATATTTTGAGCTCATTTCACATGTGTAAGGCCATCAGGATCACTTGGCTTAGCTTGAATAGCTTCCAAATGTTATCTGAATCCATTGAAAATCTCTTAGCTTAGCTTATTGGGTTTGTTCAGTCTCTTTCAGTGTTGTGAAAGTCGGCCGTACCAACCGTTTAATCGGCTATATATATGGAGACGGGAACCGATCCGTACCGTATCGTCGAGTCGGAGTAGAGTAAATTTTAGTACAACTATGTAGCCAAATAACACGATTAATTGGTCATATTTAGTCTAATCGATCTAATCAACCTTAAAGTGTGTTTATTAAACTATCATAGCCTTGCGGCACAACTGCACTCGCTTTCATAGACAAGCCTAGTTGTATTAATCCATCGTTATCTGTATTCTTTAAGCAAATAGTGATGTTTTCATGATATAATTATAAAAAGGTACAAGTATCATTAGAGTAAGTTCAATAGTATAGCTAACTGCTAGCTTTAATTCATCTATAGTCAATCTAATAGCCAACTTATACAATAGCAACCTACAAAACATAAATACATGGTCCTATAAGTCATACACATGGTCCTATAAGTCATATACACACGGTGTCTTGAAGCCCGTTCTGTAGCTAGCTCTAAATTAGTAGCCTACTACTTTTCTCTCTTCTCTCTTATCTTTTTAAAATATACTTATAGCTTGCTTATAGTCTACTATTATACCTGTTCTTACACGGTCATATCTAGCGATATGCCTGGATATGATAAACATGGGAAGATGTCAATGATATGAGGTTTAGCCGGACAGGTAGGGCCCTGAGGGTGCAATATTCGCGTGAACTGCAGTGTGTAGAAACATATTGGAAGAAATGTGTTTTCCCCTTCCCTGAACTTGCTTTCTTTGTTCTTCTTCTAGAATCTTCTAGTGTCTCTCTTCCTCTCTGGTTTCTTTGTTTCTCCTTGATGAATCGACTGGAAAGTTCGCCCGGAAAAACTTGGTATTAGATTTTGGTGCGATCCGAGTTTGACGATTTGTCAGGGTGGAATGCTCAATTGGAGCAGTAGGGTTTGGAGTCTTCATTCGCAGGAATCGCTGATCATCTCATGCTTGGTTTGATTTGGTCAACAAAACTTGCTGCCACGGCTCCACTAAGCAAGATGTTCAAGTTAGTTAGGTGGTGGAGGCCATGGATACGATGGAAGAACGTATTAAGGAGGTGCTAGATGCTCTGTCCGCCAAGGTTGAAGGCGTTGAGGGGATCGGTAAACAATTGGAGAGGATTGATCTTAAGCTGGATCAGCAAGGTAAATGGTTGGATTCAGTGTAGAAAAGGTGGATCTCTCCATGTCTTCATTAAGCCAGGTGCAGTAGGAGCAAATCGTGGAATACATTTTATGATGTAAGAGGTTTAGCTTGACAACTGGGACCCTGAGGGTGTTTGTGTGTGAGAAAGGGATATAAAATCCCTGTGAATTGCAGTGTGTAGAAACAGATTAGAAGAAATGAGCTTTCTATTTGCCTGAACTTGATTTCCCTGTTCTTCTTCTAGAATCTTCTAGCGTCTCTTCCTCTCTAGTTTCTTTGTTTCTCCTTGACAAATCGACGAAAAGTTTATCGGCGTTGAGGTCATAACATACACTTAGAGCATGCATAGTTCATGTTGAAAATGGGTCGGATCTCACCCGACTAGGGATGAAAACGGATGGAAACCAACTCTACCGTTTCTGTACGAAATTGGGTAACATTGAAAACGACAATGGAGTGGACCAAACTGGAAACCCCGGATACGAAAACAGAATTGGGTAACATCGAAAATGATAATGGAGAGGGATAATGGAGTGGCCCAAACTGAAAACCCCGGATATGAAAACGAAATCGGGTAACATCAAAAACAATAACGGAGCGAACCGAATACAGTATAAAAAATACACTGTAATGTAAAAAATACCTCAATTAGTGCAAATCTGTTCCAAAACAACATATCTACTTTTCAATCATAAATGCTAAAATTCCACATCACAAGAAGAAAGATTCATGACTCATATTTATATTGTAGAATAAAAGTGGACAATACCTCATTTCATTTCTCTGACTCACAGCCGCAACTACCGTTACATTTTAGATAGCCACATTCATAGAAACATATAGTACCGGTGTACCACTAGACCACTATCAAGCCAAATTGCCAAGTACCAAGTCCACAACACAAAATACAATAGCTCATTATCTCACTGAACTAACCCACATCACAAACATAGTACAAAAGTAGTTCATCCACTCACTAAATCACATCACATACTTAGTTCATTACATAATTAATTCATCCAATTGTGCAACAAGGATGAACTAGTACATTACAGTCATAATAAAATGCAACTTGGAAATTAAATGGACAAGCATTTCTTTCAATTATCCGTTAGAACCATGTCATCATCCTCCAAACATTCACTTTCCTTGTCACCATCTTCACCATGACATGTATCATTGGACTTTAAATAAAAAAATACCCAAGCATTAGTGGAATTAAAAATTCAAGCAACTATATATATATATATAGGTAAGTGGAAGCACTTGATGTGGCTTTTATCGTGCTTCGGCTTAGAATCACGACCACCACTTTCTCGCGCTGGCGAGCGATCTTCCCACTAGGCTCGAGTGAGAAGGAGATGCTCATGATCCCCATTGCTATGTCGGCGATGCTTCGTACGCTCCTCCTACAACTGGAGAGAACCAACAACCTCCTTAAAGGTTACGTTGTTGACATTGCCGAAGTACTCAATCATCGTCACAATATTGTCATACTTGTCGGAGACAACACGTAGCAGTCTCTTGATGAGGTTATTCTCTTCTACCTTTTCTCCAAGTGCCTGCATTTGAGCAACTAATAAAGTAATTTTTGACATGGAATCATCCACTGATTCCGTGTCGCTCATGTGAAGGTTTTCAATCTCCCTGGAAAGCATCTCGATCTTTGCCTCCTTGACACGATCAGCTCCCATGTGCATGGTGCGGAGAGTGTTCCACACCTCTAAGGTAGTGTCTTTGGCTGATCCACATGCATGCATCAATGTCACATCGCTTACCTCCTGACAGAAAGATAGCCATGGCCCTTTCTTCCTTCTTCTCATCAACAACAACATTGCTCCTAGGCTCAATTGCTTCCCAAGGCCTTGGGCCTTCATGAGGAATTTCATCCTCGTTGCCCAAGGCGAGCAGTTTGTCTTGTTCAACAGCAAGTACTAGAGAGATGTGACGTCCAGAAATTTACATCAATTTCTGAACAATAATATGCATTAAATCTTAGTCTAGAAATCAGCCCGAGTATATACTTGGACAATATTGAATACACAGTTCTACGACTTAAAAACATATAAAAATAATAGTCTAATGAATACGCAAAAGAAAAAACGAAATACTAGCTAAACTCAAACACGTGACGATGACTCCACTCCATAGGCATCCTTGACATCTAGATGGACCTTACTCCTGAGGACCGTATCCATCGAACTCAAACTCCGGCTTAAGGGGGTAAACTAAGCAAGGCTGAGTACAAACCACTGTTGCACACTCTGACTTGTGGTTAGTACAGATATTACTTATAGAGTTTCCCAAGAACAGTCCTTAATAGCCATAGGCATGACTCTCAAAACCATGTATCCACAACCACCATTAAACAATATTTTAATTTCATTAACTAACACCAGGTATTTAATCATAATCATCGACTGTCATTGACTGACATTAGTTAAGTGATAACCCATGAACTAGTTGAACTAAGCTTGGCTAAGCAATTCCTAAACCTAAATCTACTCAAATTACCCATGGTATACAATAATAGTAATTGGGATACCTGGCATTGAAGTTGGGAATACTTGTTCCATAATTAAACCCACTTCGAATATCAAGGCCAACACACACCGTCGAAATCAAGCGAGATTCCGCGGTGTTAAAAGGCAAATATGCTACCGAGAGAGAGAAACACATTGCAAAACTCCAAAAAGAAAAGAGAACGAAATTAAAGTTGGCACCTACATAGGTCGTGCAATAGTAGTTCAATCAGAGAAACCATGCATAATGGTGTCGTACAAACATGAATAAGTTCGATTCTATGCATTATGGTTCTAATTAAAAAAATCATAACATTAATTTTGATGTAGAGATCATACATATGTCACGATTTACATGAGACAATGCAAGATCATTGTACTAGACCCACAATGGATATCCCACAGCCTTGTTATCACTCTTTCATCAACATTTTAGATTAATAAGTTATTTACGGGGTTAATTTGTTGATACCATAGCTTGCAATAAATATCATTTTTTTTTGTTGATTACCCTATCTATCCTGCATTCCCATACTACTAAGGGAATGACATAATAGTCAAGACGAATAGTAAGAAATTTCTCGTCCTCAACAAATGACCAGTAATTATGTGATGCACATTAATTAAATATTAATGCAATACTGTGTAAATAGCATATATGTATTACTGTTTTGTCCTTTATTAAGTGTTATAAACCACCCTGCCTATACCGTGTTATGCAGGTATTATGTGTGGCACTTTCTAAAGGTGAATGGATAATACTACGACTAGGGGTGGACAGAAAGCTCGTGGCTCGTTAGCTCGCTCGACTCGTGACATTTTTCTAATGAGCTGAGCTAGCACTTTAGCTCGTTAGAGATAACGAGCCAGCTCGAGCTAGCTCGTGAGCTGCTCGCGAGCCTAACGAGATAGATCAAAGACATACGATTCGTCGACGTTCATTGATTCCACTCCGGAATGCATGTGTTCAGTACTTCATAGGTTCACCATGTGATATGTTGGTTTAAACTTTAATATTTAGATACAATTTCATATGATTTTCATGTTTGAACTAAAAATTTGCTTGTATAATCTATTAAAAAATTATTTAAATTTGTTTTTCATGCATGGCTCACGAGCCTAACAAGTCAGCTCGAGCTTTGTAACGAGCCGAGCCGAGCTGGGTTTTTAGCTCGTTACGATAACGAGCCGAGCTAACTCGTTATCTTAATGAGCTAGATCGAGCCGAGCCGAGTTGGCACATTATCCACCCCTAACTACAACAACCCTTAAAATGTAGTATATATATATATGAACACAAACACCCCGTACAACTAATACTTGTCGATTAATTTACATGAAATGCATGTACATAGATCCTGAAGACTTGACAACAATAACAAAGCGCTTGACGACAAGGAGAGTGAGTATATGGTTCGGGACTTTTATTATTGTGTTCATAGCAAGATCTATCATGTTAATGGTGAATTCTTCGACAAGGAAATATACATGACACGAGACGAGAAGTACAAAAGAATTATCAACTAAGACATTTCAATGTTCCCTTCAATTTGAATAGAGAACAGGGACATTTCATACGAGAAAAATGTATTTCGAACTAATATGTGTGCTATTTACTAAATTGCAAATTTATTTAGTACTTTTCATTCGTCTTAACATAAATAACTTTGTGTTTCCAAAATAATTTAATCTTTATTTGGATTCTCTTGTTAATATTTCAATTCATTTGATATTACATGTGTACTATCTCACATTGGACAACCAGTTTATATAAAAAACACAAGATAGATTTATTATATAGCCCTAAATCCTAATATAAAAGATAAAATTAATTATGCAACCGCAAGGGTATGCATTTTTGCTGGCGGCACACATAACCACCACCTGTACAATAGCTGGTACCAGTAGTCGAGGTCACTGTTCCAACTGCGAAGAATATGTTAGCAGGCTGGTTTACAAACATTAATTAATTAATCAATTGCAATTGAAAAAAAGCATTTTTTGGCTCTAGACAGAATAGTGACAATAATTTCTTTGGAAGCCTCTTTACTTGCTAAAAAAAATCCAATTAGACCAAAGACCCCATTAAGACCGTCCTTAGAACACTAACTCAACTATAAAATTAAATATAAAGTTTACTTTTAGCCGGCGAACTTTGATTATAATCCATTTTTAAACAAATAACTGGTTTTTAAATATAATTCGTACCAAAGAAAGGACGTGTACTTAAAAAATTCTACGTTCTTTATTTTTAGCCTGTGAACTTTGATTATATTCTATTATTTAGAAAATATCTAGTTTTATGTATAGTTCATACTAAAAACAGACTTTAACAACTTTATCAATTTTTTATAACAATTTAATAGTATAAATAATAAAATTTACTACTAGTAAAATTAAAAATCTATTTTAGAAATGTGAGATAATAAACTTTTGTATAGAAACCTTTTGTAAAAATATAAGTTATCTAGGAGTTCGGAAAGGTTGTGCGAAATATCTAGTATAATAGGATGAAGCGAACACAGCCTGTGTATTTTCGCTAGTCATCGGCAGGGTAACCGGGCCTCCGCCGAGGGGCGGGCCTGATTTCGACTTAAAATTTGAGGATAATTTAAAATAATTATGGGAATTTAATCAACAAATATATGTGGTATAGGTTGATATGTAGTATAGTTTTATCAAAGAAATTCATGAAAAAGTATATGTCCGGCGTAATTAAAAATCATAACCAAGAATTTCAGGAAAAAAATTAAGAAATAGCGTATTGAAAATGATATTTCGTAAGAAGATGGTTAAGAATATTTTGTTGTTGAGTCATTATTAATTTGCACTAGACATATGTGGTACGTAATGTTAAAATACAAATATACAACAATGAATATATGGAAAATATGTAGGGAGGAAAATTAATGTGCATGTTAGTACATACATAATAGTTTTGTTAATAATAGTCATGTCAAAATTTTCTTGTTTTTCCTACTACATGTTCTAAATGTCACAAAATATTTATCTATTTATCTTGTATTTTTTCAGATTTTTTAAAGTTTTTTGCATTTGACATCTCACATATTTTCTTGTTTTTAAATCTTCTTCTCTCTGTGGTTCTCGTATAAAACCACAGTTTCTGCCGTTCTGATGCGTTGTTCCGGCAAGTATTAGCTATGGTTCCCGTGCAAAACCACGCGGTAACCACGCCAAACCGCGCGACAAGCCGCCTTTCTCGCGAGATTTAAATTCGAATTTTTTATTTTCAAATTCGTCCCAATTTTTGCGGCTTCCACGGTTACCACGTGGAAAACGTGGGTCCGTAGTGCCGGAATTTTTTTATTAAATAAACCTTTTTAGCTAATCTTATTACTAAACCATCGGGCAAAATTTTTTAAAAGTGAACCTTTTGGCCACGCAAGTGTTGGTGACATGATAAGACAACGCTGCCACGCAGCCTGATCGGCATGGCATGACGTGGCAAGACAATGCTGCCACACCAACGAAAATGACGTGGCAAGCCATTTCGCGACGCCTATGCTGGTGGGATGGTCAAAAGGTTCATATGGTAAAAATATTTTTTCGGAGGTTTAGTAATAAAATTATTTATTAAAAAGGTTTAAAAGATAAAAAAAAATTCGTGGCGCCGCGGCATTATGCGGTATATGGACGGTAACGCAAACGTTCACAGGAATGTGCACACGCTCTCTCAATTATCTGTATGCTAGATTTAGAACCTATGCGCATGAGCACGCCGTTTATTCCATTCTCATTTACCTTATCACTATCCACCACTCAAACTTTAACCTCTCTATTCTATTCATAAAGTTACAGAACTTTAAATACTATTGCTTAAGTATGTGTCACAATAAGTATACATTACAGTAATCCCAATAATAAAATTACCAATGGTCAATAATTAAAACAATAATGTTCAGTGCTGCCAACTATAGCATGACGGACAGACAGATATCAACTTTTGAGCAGCCATGGCAAAGCAAAGGAATTTTCCTTGAATAAGGACATGTGTACCTGCTGTTCCTATACAACATAGTCAAGGACACGCACAGATGGGCCCTGTGAACAATATCACTAGTCTGTCTGGCCTTACGTCGACAGTAGATATGCGGCAATCGAGGGTTGCGTTGGTCTTTCATATTCTTAAAAACAAATGACGTGATCCAGTTTTACTTTTATTTAGATTCATAGAATAATTTTAAGTTTTTTTGGTTGGATGAATGTAAGTGGGTATAATTAGCCTATTGAACTCCTACTAGATAACAATATAAATTAGTCATCATCGATCTTATCGTAATTAGTGTCAATTTACAACAAATATATCTATTATCCATAATTAACACTAATTTAAAATTGGAATTAATAACTAATGACAAAATATACTAATTATTAATAAGAAATTACTAATGATCTAAGGTACATGAACTCAGTTGGCCAGTTTGTCTAGATGCACACATCCAACATCTCACAAACCAAATAAGGACGGCTATCTCCATACAAGTATATCTAATCAACCAAAACCCACTAATAAATAGAGCAACGTACGACAACAATTCCAAACTTGGTGCAGCTGAAGTAAGAAAACTCCCTTCGTTATCAATTATACTCATCCTGCTTATGGAATTCACTATGCAAAATATCCTTAGCCGAAAGCCACTTTCTAGGCTACAAGTTCTACACAATATGTAGTCCTTGGTATATATATAGACCAACCAACAAAAAACTTTGCATTTTCAGAACATCTTTTTCTGCCTTTCTATGATAATTTGGTAATTACCATTGCACACTTCAAACTTTTGTATCAATAACCTTACGACAAATGATGAACCAATCATATATTACAAGACCTATTTTTTCGGTCTATATATAAACTTACACAGAAGTACACTTTGTTTTTGTTTTGAAGCTTTACACTTCCTTAGTTGATCCATGCATCCTCCCGACTCCCGTCACAATGTCAACATTCCTTGTAGTGAAACTATTCTTGTGATCTTATGAAATTTGATCAAATCACTGCAAGGCTGGAAACCTAAAAGATAGTGTACGATGGAGTTTTGGGCCTAATTTGATGAAATACGGCAGCACAAGACAGATTTTTACCATCGGAGACGATATGAGGATTAAACGGAACTTCAACGATGCTATTCTATAGATCTACGCCCTTTTTTTGATTCTACTTACGCTCAAAGTCAAAAATTTAAATTTTTAACTTTAAATTTGAAGTTAATTTTGGATTTTTTTTAATCATGATTTATTTTTTAGTCTTGGCTTTTACATCGTGGGAACTTATATGTATATAAAAGTCATAGTCATTAGTTAATTTTCGTTTACCAATATATCGTTTTGTTTTTTTCCTAAAAAAGCCAAAAGATCACCCCCTAACATTTCGATGGCCTATATTACCTAATATATTTCCTATGGAAAACGACGATTAAATTTGAAAAAAAAAACAGAGAGAGAATACCATTGTTTTGTCAGAACTATTAGTTTTATATATCTTAAATCATAATGTTCATTTTAAAACTATATATATTTTTTAAGAAAATGTTACCTCTTCATTAAATTCCATAGAAACGCCTTGGCAGCTCCTACAAATTTCTTTCAACAATATATGGTGCTAACCGATGTAAATATTTGGTAGATAGATAATTTGTTGGGGGTACACCCGCATTAGGAGATTAAAATATCCACTAACCTACTTCATCAGGTAAACAAAACATGTCCTTTTATGTCACTTTGAGCAAATCAAATATCCAAGGATCCAACTGCATGTACTCCACAAACACATGATTGTGTAATTGGAGTCCAGGAGTTAGCACAATTCCTGCAAAATGCAGATTAGCAGGGCGTCTTAAAAGCCCAACACCATTGATAATGCTGGCAGGAGGAGCATGCTGCTGCCCAGGCCAGGCAAGCAGTGGCCAGTGTCAGCAGGCACAGAGCTCATCTCACTCACTCACTTCTGAGTTCTGAGAGAGGATGGGCCTGGATGGTGATAAAGAAAAAAGCCTTCATTGCAACAGAGAGGTGCCTCCGAAAAGGAGGACACAGAGTGATGCACAAAAGAGTAGGGAGGAAGAACAAAGCTTGGTCCCTTCCTTGTGCCCTTTTGCTGCCCTTGAATTATTGCAACTGGAGACATGCAGAGCAGAGAGGATGCAAGGAGCAATGAGAGGTGACAGCAAATTGTTTACTTGCTGCATTCAGAGTTTGTTCTAGCAAACAATGCCACATTGCCATTCCCTCTCTGTTACAGATAATTGTCACTGCCATGGTGTTACAAGACAGTAAGGTTTCAGGTTAAACCCAGACATTGTAGTCTGAAAGTGATCAATTTTCAGACTAATTTTCAGAATTTCTACATGAGTTAAGCACGGAAAGCAAAGAAAGAAATGATGCATTGCCTGCCTTTGGCCTCCTTGAAATCCAAACATGACACCAAAAGCCCTACCCGTAGTAATCCCATAGAGAAATTTACTGAAAGCTGACAAAGTAACACACACCCAAATTAAGCTTTATTACATTGAGCATGCCAAAGTGACAGACAGCCCTGTAATTACCAGCCCCAATCTCTCTGAAACCATTGGGTATTCATATACATCATATATCTACACAAACTGAATAAAAAAAAGAGAGAGAAAAACATAAAATTCAAGCAATTAAAATGAGCTCAAATACAGTGAGCAACCCTTGTTACGACTGATGCATGGTTGAGGTGAGGAAGACGATGATGGATGGGTACAGGTGCAGCCATGGATTCATTCACCATTGCTGGGAAGAGTGTCTTCTTCATTTCTTCATCCTTTGGTGCTGCGACGTGATCCGGACCTCGACAACGCCGCCACCCTCCTCAGGACCTTGGAAATCTTGGCCAGGCTCGGCTTGCCGCCGCCCAAGTTCATCTTCCTCGTCGAGAACTTGAGAGCCTGGAGGCAGCACAGCTGCCTCACCGAACCTTCCTCGTCGTAGTCGCCGTCGCCGTCGCCGTCGTCTTCGTCCTCCGCCTCCACCTGTTCTTGCGTGCCTTTGGCAATCGAGTGTTCTTGCTTGCTGCTGCTGCCGCGTTTCGTCTTGCTGCCGCCACGCTTTGTGGCGGCGGCCGAGGAGGCGCCGCCGCCGCCGACGCCGACCTCGTAGGCCTCCCAGAGCATGTCCATGTTGTCGCTGCACTCGACGACGGCGCGGTCGCGGCAGAGCTTGAGCTGCATCCGCTCCTCGTAGAGCTTGCACGCCAGCGTGCGCTTCCACTCCTTCTCCTTCCGCGGCGACCCCTCGCCGCCGACGACGAGGTTCTCCGACGAGGTGCGCGAGTGCACCCGCCGCGCGATCGACGTCGACGGCCTGAGCGGATCCTCTCTTGCGAGCTCTTGGTCCGCGTCCTTGAACTCCTCCTGCAACTCCTCTTCTTCAGTCTGCACGCCATTGTCACACTCTTGTTGTTCTTGCAGCTGTTCTTCTTCAGGTTGCACACAGCTGCACTCTTGTCGTTCTTGCTTCTCTTCTCCAGACTGAACAAATCTCTGCTCCTGGCCCTGCGATTCTTTCACAGGCTCCACATCTTTGTACTCCTGATCTTGCAGCTCAGGTTCAGGAAGAACAATCTTGAGCTTCTCTTCTTGCCATTCTTGTTCAGAGAGAACAGCCAATCTGCTTTCTTCAGATTGCTGGATCTTGCTGCAATTTTCAGCTTCAGATGGCACGCATTCCTTGACATCCTTGAACTCTTGTTCTTCTTGGTGTCCGCAAGATTGAGCAACAGGAGTAGCTTCTTCAACTTCGCTCTTTTTGCCGCGTTTTTCTGCATCCTCCAATTTGTTGCATTCCTTGAAACCCATCAATGGCGATTCCTCCGAGCAGAATTCCACCGCATTGTCCTCCATTTCGTCAAGAGCTCTCTTGAAATTGCCTGAAGCCTGTGCCTCCCACTGCAAGATTCTCCGGGAAACGGAGGAATGCGGTCTCGCCGCCGGCTCGCATTTCTTGATCTCCACCGAGACAGGGTCGCACTCCAGCCTCTTCTCCTCGACGCCATCGCTGAGCCCATCCACGTCTGGGGAACCCGAGCTCTGGTCCTGAATGGCGTTCTGCTCGTGCTCGTCCATGTCTTGCAGGGACGTGTCGCTCGCTGAGCAACTCTGCGAAGGAAAATGTGGAGCGTCCAGCTCAAGAACTACCTTCTTGACCTCGATTCCGTCCTTGATCTCGTCGTCGAGAGCTTCTTGATCCATGGAGATTTCGCCATCGATGGCGGGATGATGCCATGGGAGCCCGAGCTCTGTGTGGTCGAACATCATGGACTTGTCTTGTGGAATGAAGCAAGAATCGCCAATGTCGCACAACTCGCCCATGATCTCGCCAACGCGGTGCACGGCGGCGGCGTCGCCGGGGCCGAGGACGAAGGAGCAGAGCTGGCCGAGAAGCGCGACGGCGCCGCCACCAGCGCGGGTGCCGGCCCCGTCGGGGCGGAGCTCTGCCCGGAGCGCGCCGACGGCAATGCCGCAGGTCCACCCGAGCGACGACCGCACCCCAGGCGGAGGCGGCGACTCCCCGCCGCCGCCGCCGACGTAGGGCGCGACGGTGACGAGCACGGCGAGGAGGAGCGAGGTGGTGAGGAGGAGCGGGCAGAAGAAGCAGGCGAGCGCGAGGAGGTGGCGCGCGAAGAAGAGCGCGTACGCGGCGTGGAGCGGGTGGGAGGCGACGAAGGCGGCCACCCCAAGCAGGTCGTGGAGCACGGACAGCGCCAGCGGAGCCGCATCGCCATCGCCGCCACTGTCGCCGCACAGCCGCGCCGCCGCCATTGTCTTCTTCCTCACTCCGGCCCCCCACTCCGCCGGCTTCGTCGTCCGGTACCGCGGTGCCACCTACCAACCTAGGCGCGCGGCCATGGACGCATGCAGCGCAATGAGTGGAGGCAGCATGGCGCGTTGCGGCGCGGCGGTGGTGCCATGTGAGTGCCGCACTGTGGCGATCCTTGGCATGGAGCTCCTCACCGCAGATCGGGTGCAAGCGCGGAGGGGAAAGAGACGAAGTGTAAGAAAGTAAAAAGAGGCCAATTTTGCTGTTTGGGGAGAGAAAAGAAGGGGTGGGTTTTGAGGTGATTTGGAGGGAAGGCACGGATTCGCGGCACATGTAATTATGTAGTGCTCCCTCTGTTTTAACATGGGACCTACTCACTCATGCTTTTTTTAATTGACACTTTTAGATGTAAATTTAACATTTGGTCTTGTTTAAAGATTTTATGTAGTTATTAATTATTTTCTTATAGTTTGATTTATTACTATTGTAAATTTAAGCATAATTTATAACTTTACATATTTGCACAAAAAATTTAAATAAGACGAAAGGTTAAACTTACGTATAAAAGTCAACGACATCAATTAAATAAAACGGACAAAGTATTTTGATTTGTCAGAATAATACTTTGATCAAGATTTGTTTTGTAACTTAGCATATATAAGATGCAAAACAATTATTATTATTAAGTACCTCTTCAAAAAGAATCTAATAAATTCTATTTTGTGTTACGAAAATTGTTGTAGTAGAGTAATTTGTCGGTTAAACTCATATTCTAACAAAATAAAAGTATATATTACGTTTTGAGACGGAGATAGTGCACGTGAATTTGTCCAAATACATGATCAGTTGTGCGGGAACAACTTATTGGTTCAATTGAAAATGTCATGATTTGTTTTTTTACAATAAACAAACCTATGGATTTGCGGGATATTTATTTATTTATACTACAACCTACCATATTGGTAGTTGAATTTTTCATGATAATAGAATTGATAAAAATTAATGGTTAAGATCACTACTACTACTGCTGATAATATAGGCAGTAATACTTCCCTTGCGCCTTGTTCAGCACTTCAGGTTGCCTTTTACCAGTTGGCAGAGATACTTTCTTTTATGAACTGGCAGAGATACTTGTTTGCGTAGCTCAAAGGCCACGAAGATATTGCAGGCAATCCCTTCAAGACAAGACTTCGCCGTTTAAAACGTTTTGGTCCTACCCCTCCATTTGAACTCCAAAGTTTAAACCCTCAGGCCCTGTTTACTTCCTAAAACAAAAATTTTCACATTTTCACACCGTTACAGATAGCTTGTAAATTACGAGACAAATCTTTTAAGCCTAATTAAGTCATGATTTGACAATTGGTGCTACGTAAATATTTGCTACTGACGGATTAATTAGACTTCGTAAATTCGTCTCGCGGTTTCCTTACAGAATCTATAATTTATTTTATTATTAGACTACGTTTAATACTTTAAATATGTGTATGTATATTTGATATGACAACTAAACCAAAAAATTTCCCCAACCTAAACAGGGCGTCATTTTGGTTTCAAGATCCGAAAATTTGCAATTTTTTCCTACCATTCAACTGTAATGCGTCTGCTCTATAACCTTTCCACTAGCGTCCAAATTATGGCATACTCTTTCGAAGAGACATTAATTGTTGCAGTAAACAACTTTTATTTATTTTTTGTTTGAAGCTCCATGTGTGAACAACAGCTACTTTGAATGCAAAATTACTGTGGACCAGTACAAAGTACAGACACTATAACGGGAGTACATTTACCAGCTGAGACAGACTGATGGACCCAACGGAGAAGCCGCCAAGTTGTTTGTGACAGTTCGTCAAATTGTACTGGAACAATATTTTTACGCACTTATAATAATTAATGGTGTTTAGTGTTTCCTAGTACCCCATGGATCTAATAATGCCTTTTTGTTTTGGAACAAAGAAACATTTTTCTAAAAAAAAAATAGAGGAGTTTAATGGAGAATATTGTAGGGATTGTTTCAAGGATCATTCTTAGGACATGAAGTTTGCTCGTTTCCTATGTGAAAATCCTGTACAATTTTGGTGTTGTGTTCCTAAGTAGGCCATTCCTCAATATGATACTACTACCGGTCAGAGGCATTGTCTCGAGCTATGCAATACGTAGAAAGTTTTTCCCCTTAAGTCGAATTCTCTTAAATTGATTTTATTACATCAGTAAAGATCACCATAATTTTTTAACAATTATATTATATTTCCGGTGTGAAACTTGCAGACACCAAACCTCATCTTTTCGCTTTTGCTTGTGCCTATTAGCTAAAATTTGAATTTTCAACCTTAAATTTAAAGTTAATTTTGAGGTTTTTCATCACAGTTTATTTTCTAGCTTTAGCTTTTAAATCGTTCTGAACAAATATATATACTCTCTATATTTTATATTATAACACTTTTTAGATTTATCTAGATTCATCCATGTATCAATTTATATGTTTTGTATATGTGTTTAAATTTTTTATCACACAAATGTATTTAGGCAAGGCCAGAAAGTCTTATAATATAAAATGTAAAGAAAAAAAGATTTTATTCACAAATTATTTTCTATTTGTAAATATATCATTGAATTTTTCCACCGACCACAGCCAAAAGATTACCCTGATCTGTTTGCAGTAATTCATGTGGTTTTGTTTACAGTAGGATTTAATGTCATCTGCAAGAAGACGTGTGGATGTGTTCTTTTCGATGAAAAATGAAAGATAAAAAATTATCTAATTTTTAATAGCTATTTAATAATCTAGACGATAGAATTAACTACTATAAACTGAAAAATCTATTTTAAAATGAAGAGACGATAAAATTATATAATATATATACTAAAAAATGTATAGTTTAGCATTTCGGAGAGTGAGAATAAATTGGTAAAAGAAGCAGAGGTAGCTGAGTGCTAGAGTTTATTCACGGAGAAGAAAATTACAGTCAACAAACTCACTTACACTGTCAAGGTACAGCACCTGTCTGTCAGAGAAAGAGAGTGTGGCCACTTCAATGTACTGCCATGGGACTGTAGTAACAGACAACTGTCCTCCTCTTTAAAAATGATCAGAGAAGGGAAAAAAAAAAGATGTCCTAGTTTTTGTTAGGACAAATTGTTCCTCATTCCAATCCTCAACCACCTTGTGCAAGAACAAGTTGGACAAGAAGAAAAAGGGATTTATTTGTTAGCACAGACTTAATCAAAGCCCATAATGCCAATAACTTCCCATTAATTTTTCCATGGCATTGTCAAAAAGGCTAGAACCATCCAACTAAAAGGCAAGGTCAGAGGTTCTAGGGTTACATGTTGTCAAATTTCATTCCTGAGATCACGGTGATCAGTACCTGCAGATTTGGAGTACACAAAGTAGTAGTAGTGTGATAGGAGTAATTGTTATTCTGAATTTCGCCGCTAATCTACTAGCTCTCGCTTTTATAGATTTGTACCCTCTGCCCCAATGATCAATCGACAAACCTTTTTGTTTTCCCCTAAAAAGGTCAAATCAGGGGAAAAGAAACAAATCGGCAAAGATTTGAAGCACCTGTCGCCAGCAATCAGAGCCTCGCAATGCCCACAGAAATCGGGTTGGTTTATTTCTTTCCCCAATTATTTCTTAAAAGTAAATTACACTTTGCGTTATATTTTATCATCTGAGTTTTAATTAGGACAATTCCTAAATCTATATTTCACTTTGGATCAGTTAAATTTGTTGTTATGGCGGTTCGGATCGCTCCAATTAATTTTTCACTACACATCAACAACTTTAAATACATGACATCTGTACACTAGTAACTCTCATATATGTATAGCCCATATATTTATCCAAAAAGAGGTTAAAACATTCATGAAACTTTTTTCACTGTGGTCTAAACCACAACAATATCAAATTAACAGTTGTAATATAAATTAAATATGATCGAAAGCGAGACATAGGGAGTAAAAGATGGCCGAAAGTGTGATTTACTCAAATATCTTTGCAAACACAATAAAAACATACATTTGGAAAGCCAAACAGCGTATTAACAAACTAAAAATAATTTGTGAATAAAACTTTAATATATGTATTCTTAGGTATGTAAAAGACAAGGCTAGAAAATGAACTACGGTGAAAAAACTCAAAATTAACTTCAAATTTAAGGTTAAAAATTTCAATTTTACCTTATAAGCATAGCTAAAAGCAGAAAGATGACGGTGATAATCACATCCCATTTCTATCCGCGCCTCCGAGTGATTCATTCGGTTTGATGGAGTCAATAGGGTTTTCGAAACCGCTGTTACCACGGTAACCACAGTCTCTCCGGGGTTCGGTTTTGGTAACTGGCAGGGATGTTTAAATTTGAGGCGAATTTTAAAAAATGATGAAATTTAGGAACAAAAATATAATATATATGGTAGAGTATAATTTGTAGTGAAGTTTGGTGCAAGACATGTATGAAAAGAATAAATTTATGTACAATAAAAATTTATTAGTGAAAAAAGGAGAGAGAAAAGAAAATTTATAATAGTTTATTAGGTGAAAATTATTTGTACGCACATATTTATATGAAAATTTTGACACGAGGACGGTATTTTTGATGAGATTGATTTGCAGACAAGCATGGATATGTTTGTACGTTGTCCAGTTACTTATTATGGAAAATAAAAATTGTAGTTATTACTTGTTAGTTCTGGATATGTTCCTATGTCAATTAACTTAGGTAACATTCGTAACTTTTAGGTGTATGTATGTAAGAAAAATACATATGATTCTTGGTACAAATTATATGATTTATTTGTTAGTTAAATGAATACATATACATTATGGCAGATAGAACTCTTCATCTTTTGTGGAAACATGGAGAACCTCTGATCATGTTTTTCCCGAAAACATGTCCTAACTGTCAAAATTACAATTAACTACTAATTTCTATTTTTCTTATAATTTTACAGTTTTTCAGATATTTTTACATTTTTTTTATCTCGGTTTATACTATCCATAGTTTTTCTTGAAACGACATGGTTTTTGACCGCTTGCCGTGTGGTTTTGACCGCTTACCACGCGGTTTTGACCACAGTGCCGTGGTAACCGGCCATTTTGAATTCAAAGTTTTGAAATTAGAATTTGTGTCGGCTTCCACAGTTTTCGTGGTTACCGCGCGGTCGGAGGGGCTCCGGCGGTTTGGGCAACCTAGAGCGTAGGCATGCTGCTGCTGGTGAGTATATTGTCTCGACAACGAAAAGAATATAAGTACAGATACTATCCGAAGGATGTTTTTAAAGTACCTTGAGATGAATAACAGTCATCCATTCGTTTTGATCCAATGGATGTTATTCGCTTGTGCTGCGTCTCGTAGTATCGATAGTACAATTAATAAGATGGTAAATTCGGCAAGATGTGATGGCAAATAAGTAATTCACATAGTTCCTTACCTAATTTTCGTAACTAGTCGCGTGGGGTATTGGCCTAATCAAGCTGCAGGTGGGCCACTGGTAATTGCATATCCTAGTGGAATTATCCATGCACAGATATGAGAGGAACACATTCCGAATTTCTTGGCTATGATCAGTTGATTGCTTGCCATTTACTTGAGAGAAAACAGGGTCGTTCAAATTGTTCCATGCACAACTGCATGCATGCAGGCCCAGTCGAAGGCTGCCAATCCAACTAATCTGGTTCTGTGCATGTTCGTTATCGTTTCTGTTTGAATTCTGATGCAAATTGCAACGATGGTGAAGCTGCGGCTAGTTAGCTAGTTGTTCCTTGAGTTATTTGAGGCCAAGACGATGAGCTGGTCGGCAGCACCAATCAAAGACGGCGGGCGACGATGCGAGGTCGAGATTGACGATGCGAAGTCGAGATTGCTTGGGGATGTCTTCTACAATAATTTTAGGAGGTCCAAACTACCCCTATTCACTTGAGATAAAATGTCTAAACTATCCATCAAAATAGATGGTTAGATTAGAGTCCTACTACACTACTACCGCTAATGGTATTGGGTACCGTAAAAGAACCCTATCCGAAACTCAAATTTAGGTAGACATGTTCCGTTTGAACAAAACCTAGCTGCTCAGTTGGTACTCCCTCTGTCTAAAAAATAAATTCTCCGGTTTCCGTGTCCAACATTTAACCATCCGTCTTATTTGAAAAATTTTCAAAAAATTAGAAAAAAATTAGTCACACGTAAAGTACTATTCATGATTTATCATCTAATAAAAACAAAAATATCAATCGCAAGAAGTTTTTAAATAAGACGAAGAGTCAAAAATTGAAGGTAAAAAATGAAAAATTGGTTTATTTTGGGAAGGAGGGAGTACACTACTAAAATTTTGATGCTGCCAGAGCATCCCAAGAGAACACTAATATTTTAAATTCCAAAAGTACGTATTGGGTTCATCTAAAAAAAATTAGGTATAAAAATTATGCCATCCTCCAACTGAAGTCTAAAAATGAATAACTTGTATTAGGAACAAGTATTCTTGCACTAAATTTAGGATACAAGTGAGTTAATTTTAGGCATGTGTAAATATTATTAATGTTTTTACTCAATTCTTAAATTTTAGTTTTAGAATCAATTTTAGATATCTCCTGGAGACCTGTAAACTCCCCCTCCATGCCAGTACAACGCGCTGCAAAGAGGATAATGCACCTCTTTAACCTGCAATTCAACTGTTGTTCACCGATATCATTTGGCTCGTTCTCAGGACTTGCGCCAGGTTCTACAAAATATACATCCAGAATTGTACTAATCTCAATGTCAAAAAATCGTTTTCTTTACCCGTTCATTTTTGGTTTGGTCTGCGCTGCCAGCATGAACCCAAGATCAGATCTACAGATCAAAAAAATAATAATAAATAATGCATAAACAGCTTTTTTCTGCACACAGGAGCAGGACCAGCAGGCCAGGCAATATACGTACTGCGTTTTATCCATTTCCTCAATGGACCCAACCAAAACGCATGGCCGTATTGCTGATACCTGTATACGTTGCGCTCCCAGAGCTTGCTTCTGCTGCCTGTGTGACCACTAGTGGGACACACACATTGCAGCCTGCTGCCTGCAGCTTCAATAATGGATGCAGCTACAGATGCAGTGATCTTGGAGGTGTGTGTAACCGTAGAGCCAACTGCAAATGTCTCAGTAACCTGCTTGGTCTTCACTTGGTAGTGTGATGACCTGACTGTTCAGCTAACTGTACCACCAATCAATCAACAGTTCAGTTATGTGTAATGTGAGCCCTAACCAACCTAATAATTTACCTGACCAAACAGGCTAGTGTGATTTACCCAACAATGTCGGCAGCAGTGATTGTGCTGATGATGGTTGGTCCTTCCGCTACAAGATCAACATGTCTCACTAAGCATCCCTGGGTGAATTGAAAGGGAGGTTACCATCATGGGCCATCTCATTTCGTGCTGTCAGGTTTAATCACTTTCTTGTTTCTTAGCACCAGATTTATTGCCACTTACTGACCAGAATTGCTGCTGAATCTGAAGAACTGCACCACCTCATGGCCACAGTGTTAAGTTTTTTTCACCTGTCAATCCAGCTCCCCAACTTTGCTTCCAAGAGAAAACAGTACCACCAGCATAGCTCAATTCCAACAAACCTTAGAAACAGCAGCCAAGCAAACAAGCAGAAGGGGATCCCACACACCTTCACCTTCACTAGTTCTTCACATGTAACTTGGTGTCGTCGAAAACGACGGTGAGAATCGTGTCATCACCCATGCCAAAAGCCAATCAGAGGCTAAAATGGCTTGCAGCAAAGTAGTATCAATTCCATCAAAGTATCAAGACTTAGGATGCCATGTTGCCATGCAACGGAACGGACGAGGAGCCGGCCTAAATTATCGCTTTCCACTTTCCTGCCTCCTCTAGAATCTATAGGAACAGAGAAAAGCTGAAGGGTAGAGAGGTACCAGAGGAGAGAAAAACCAAAAGGTAGAGGTGATTGCTTAGGTGTTTCGTAGAAAAAACCAGAAGTCATATTTGTAAACGAAAAATAATTTATAAATAAAAAATTTATATACGTATTTTTAGCGATTGAAAATCTAAATTTTTAAATAAACTTCGGTGAAATACCATAAAATTAATTCCAAATTTAACATTAAAAATCTAAATTTTAAATTATAAGCATAAACATGAATGAAAAAAAAAATGGCTGAGATGAACGCCATGGCAGTGGCACCCCACTGCTGGTACGGATGTACCAACCAAGAACAGGATGAGATGTCTGAAAAAGTTTCTCAATCATATGCATCTCTCATTGATCGAGGAGGGAGGGATTCCTAGGTAGCTCAAGGATCCAATCGTTGCTTCTGCAACTACAGTTGGTGCACGTTGAACCAGAGCATCTCACCTATGCTCAACGCATCAAAAATCTCTGGAAGCTTTCGTTTGAAGCTAGCGGCAAAAAGGCAATCAGAAATCAGTTTTCTTGTTAAGCATCAAATGATGCAGGAGCAGGACATGCTCATTCTGTCATCACAGGTTTGTTCTCTGCTCCTCTGGTCTATGCTCTTCCAGTTTTCTGCATGTCATGAGAAGGTGTTATGAAGTTCAAAATCTTGATTAAATGTAAGCACAGCTAGAAAATCATATATATGGTGGAACCAATAGAGAGGATATATTTATCACATCAACCCGAAAAAGGCTATGTATAACATTTGCACTGATGTTCTTGGCAAAGAAATAATGATCAGTAGTGGACTGTATTAAGTGCACTGTGTAGACAACATTGACCCAGCCACTGCTGCTTGATCCAGCAACAATGCTAGTACAGCGCTTCATAAAAGTTGCTTTCCGGCACACCAGTTCTGCGTTTAGGAAAAGAATTATTTCATTGTAGTAATTTTGTTGCAGCTAGAACCACCTAATGCATTGGACATTAATATAGCATGGAACTAAGACAAACTTAGTAAACACAGAGCATTTTCCTGGCAGGTAAAACCTTCATAGGACGTGCAAGCTTCTACCGAAAGCAACATGCAAATTTGCATTTTGCAGTAAAAATAAACATATAGTTTCTATAGAAAAACTCAGTTTTAATATAGGGAATGCATAATTGCAAATTGTGACCTTGTATGAAATAGGAATTCTAGCTTTTTTGGAAAAAAATACAGTACCTTCTAATACCTTCTAGAACCCTTATATTTTCGTTTGTGCTTATGCTTATAAACCAAAATTTGAATTTTAAACCTTTATTTAGAGTTAATTTTGGGATGTTTTTAGCACAGTTCATTTTTTAGTCTTTGTTTTTAGATAGTTAATAACATATATGTAAAAGTTTTTTTCATAAATCATTTTTCATTTGCCAATATGCTAGACAAACAATCAACTTCTATCTTTTTGTACATTTAACATTGTGAGTCATCAATTACACAGTGATCAAAGGGCTCATATTCCTCTTACTTCTTGAGAGGTAAGATTCATTTACTAACAATAAGTATTTTTATCATTAGTTACTACAATGAAATGAAGAAATAATCAATGTTTCCTAGCATGTACGCAAAATCACAATTAATAAATTGAACAAATATACTTTTAAAAAAAATCAAAATTTAGCCAAAATTTCAAATGCTAGTCTAATCAAATGCTATTTCACATGTTGATTTCAGTTTGTAATGAAAATTTTGAAACAATTTTGATTTCAATTTATTTTTTATGCATAATAGTTTGTAGCAAAATTATAAATAGTTTTGAATTTTCTTGTTTCTTTCACTTTCAAATTCATATGCGAAATTAATCAATGTAATTTCTACATTTTTAGTCCATTTTCTCTCGGTATATTTCACATAGCAATAATCATTGACTAAGAATTGCATTCATTCTAAAAATAATTTTCTAGTGCAATAATATGGCATGGATTATATATAATCCCGGATATTATAGAATATTCAGAATTTGTAAAGTTTGAAAGGTTTCAAACAATGATTACATTCATGTCATGCAACCATGCAATTCATTCATGTTAAGTTAGGAAGGACAATTACTACTTTCCTTGGATAAATATGTTTTTGCAAAAATATACTATTTATTATTGAGGTAGCAAATCACGAAGCAATCGACGTATGGCTAAGATGGAGCACTCTTTTAGATTCAATTTTGTTATGTGTTAGCCATTGTGCGTTAGACATATATTTTGTCAATACTCAAGTAAAAGTAATTTTCTCCAATGTCCCCAATGTCCAAAAATGCAATGAAGACAAATACAAATAATACCTTCTTATCAAAAGTGGAATATCAAGAAGGAATACAAACATTCCTTCGTCATGTTATAACACAAGATAAATGAAAGCATGATTTGTTTTGACAAGCTAAAAGAAGGTGATAAAAGGAGACTGGTATAAATATATGCAATTATATAAATAAGAAGGGAAAAGTCCATATTTTATTCTTTGGTCCATGTTTCATCGAATAATGCTTACAGTTATACTGTTGCAGAATTACTGAAATGGTACTCAGGCCCTGTTTACTTCGCAATTTTTTTTGTGTCACATCTGACGTAAGACCAGATGGTGGAAGGAGTATGACTAGATGTCGGAAGGAGTTTTCGGATATGAATGAAAAAACGAATTTTATAGCTCACCTGAAATCCATGAGACAAATCTTTTGAGTCTAATTAATCTGTCATTATCACATACGAGTTACTGTAGCACTTATGACTAATCATAGACTAAGACCATGTTCGGCACGAGCGTAACTTATCCAGATTCTACTCTTTTTTCGTGTGCACGCTTCCCAAATTGCTAAACGGTATGTTTTCTTGGAAATTTTTTATAGAAAATTTGTTTTAAAAAATCATATTGATCTATATTATAATTTTTTATAACTAATAATTAATTAGTCATGTACTAATATATTACTACGTTTTCCGCAACAGATATCTAACCCCATATTGCTTATGCTGAGTGCAGCCTAAGTAGGCTCAAAAAATTCATCTCACCATTTTCTTCCTAACTATGCAATTAGTTTTTTCATCTATGTTTAATGCTCTATTTAAGTGTTTAAAGATTCGATGTCATATTTTTTGAAAAAAATTGAAACTAAACGGACCTGATAATGCTTAAAATACTAAAATTACTGCACAATTCACGATGTGAGATGACTGAATTTATTGACTGAGCAACCAGTCTCAGATGTCTGAAGCTGGACCATAAGGTATAAATAAGAACTCAGAAATGTACACAAGCCATTGGTTCATCATTGAGGATACAGAGATATGCAATAAATATATGGTTGCAACTTTCAACAGAGGTATCAGTAATTAACTGAAGAAAACAAATTACTTCACCAGTGTGGAGAACAAATAATGATGCAGGATGCTGGCACAAGGATGACACAGTACACACCATTATGAGATCTAATCCTATCCCAAGCAACCTTCTGTGTATATACAAAAAAAAAAAAAACTGAGAACAGAGAGCCCATTTGATATGGTTGGCATTAGTTGACAGAAGCCAAAACTGTGTTGGATCCTATAGCCAACTTGACCAAAAAGTGTTTTTTTCCCCTCAAGATAATATTAACTTGGCATGTTTGTTGTACAGCCTGTTAGCTCCAAGATAGACTTTTTAATCAGATTACATCCAAACTCTCCATTTTGAAAACTATTTTTGTTGGAAGGAGAAGAGGATTCCTCTCTCCCGTTTCCATTAACAGAAGCGACTAAAGCATTCATTACATGGATCAGAGTGGCAAAAGGAAAATAAAACCAGAACAGCCTCCAAAATGTTGTCTGACAACGGCGCCATCCCCCCATTTCAGAGAACACATGGGGAATCGGTTCTTAAGTTGGCAGGATACAGGGTTGCATATAAACTTCTGACTATAGAGCAAGATTTGGGCCGGCTACCATCTGGAGAAGTTTAATTTGTAACCTCAAGAATCTGTTGAATACACCACCATCTTCCAACATTCACAAACATAAATTGGAAAATGTAGGAGCCCAGAACACACAAACAGAAAAAATATACAGAACACCAGCTGAATTTTTCACAATTAGCCTTTTTCGTAAATAAATTTTATAAATTGACCCGCCCAAAAACATTATCCAAAAAATCGGCCCAGCCAAGGTTTGCTTCATTAGAATCTAATATGCTTTGTGGGGTTGGCGTGGAGTTAGACTAGTCAACTCTACTTCGGCACAAGAAATATGTCTATTTTTAGATAATATTTCGAAATCGGTCTATTTGTGATTTTTTTTTACGAAAAAGGCTAAAACGTGGAAAATTCACAAACCACCCGGTCATTCCCCATCATCACAACACATTACTCAAATCAGCCTCTTATATTCATGTACTACAGGACGCTTCAGTCCCAAACGATTTCTTATATTTTTCTACATAATGGATTAAAATGACCCGGCCTCTGCACCAAGATCTGCACAGCCAAAACCAAACGATCGATTTCTTATGGCTGGCAAACACCATCCAGTTTGCACAAGCGACGAATCGTCCCTTTCTCCGTCCGGATCGATGATGCGAGTACGGCGAAGGGGATTTGAGGCAAAGCAGGCCGCTTTGTGCCGTGAGCGTGGTGAACCTTTTAACACTGCCCAGGGACAGGTGCACGCTATATTGGGGGTTGTTGCATTGCATGTTCAGGTTTCACCGTTCCAGTCGCGCCGAGTGAAAAACCGGCTTGTTGTCCAAAAGTAATTAATGTGGACTCAGAGTTTGGAGAAACATTCTTTTCTATTGGTGTTTGATCCAAATATGTAAATCAAATGTAATATGATATTCCTCACCCGCGCGACTGTTGATAGGATTATTCTACTTGTATAGGCCTTGTTTGGCTGGCGGGTAAAAGGCCGGGATCCCGGCCTATTTCCCGGTCCCAAAGGGGAAGCCCACCACGAGAGGGGACAAATCCCTGGACACAAAAAAAATCCATTTGGCAAGGCCTGGGAAGGTAAGTTTCTTGGCCCAATCCACTCCAAACCCTAGGGAAATCACACCATTACTCCACTCGGTGGAACTCTGCCATCGACGCCGCCAGAAAAAACAAAGACATCGGCAGGTGTTGCTACCTCGCTCGTCGTCTGCCGGCGCCGCCACCTCGCTCGTCGTCCGCCAGCGCCAACGCTGCCGCCCCTTCCACGTCCTCCGGCACAACCTCCTCTCCCTCCACAGCCATCAGCGCCACCTCCTCGTCGTTCGTCGGCGTCGGCACCCCCTTTCACGTCCGTCGCCGCGGCCTCTCCCTCCACAGCTACCGGCACCGCATCCTCCCTCTAGCTCCACCGCCGCCGCCGTCTCCCTCCAGTCCCTCCACATCTGTCGGTTTCGTGCTCACGCTCCAACTCCGTCGACAATACCATCAGCAGGTACATCATGTGTAGCCGATCTGATCCTCCATGTTGTTTCTTGGATTAGTGCGGTCACAAATTAATTAAATTGAAGATTGTTAACGGTCACCCAAGATTTGTCTCTCGTTGCTAGTTGCAATCGATCTGTTTTTTTGGTGCAGTGAATCTAACCATACATGCAGTATTATGTCCCTACACTGTATCGAACTTTCTTTTGCTGAAATTTATTGAGTTTAGTTCAGCTTCAATATTATGTCCCTATATTGTACTGAACTTACTTTTGCTTAAATTTTTTGAGTTTAGTTCAGCTTCAATATTATGTCCATGTACTATCCTGAAGTTTATTTTTACTGAAATTTTTTGAGTTTAGTTCATCTTCAATATCATGTCCCTGCACTGTACTGAACTTCATTTTTGTTGAATTTTATTGAGTTTAGTGCAAACCTGATTTTCAGTATATAGCTAATCTTTTTGGTCTATACATCAAATTGATTGTATTTTACATGAGTGTCTTGATTTTAATCTTTCATTAGATTGCAATGCTCACATATCTTGCTACCATTTTTTCATACAGGTAATGGAGATACTACTATAGGGTGAAGAACGAATGCTAAAACTAGCAAATATAGGAAGCATTGAGCAACTCAGGTAGCAAAATCTTCTTCGGTTCTTAATATTATGGACAAAATTAGATTTTGGAAGTTGAGACTCTTAGTTTTTGGTTCCTAAATGTATTGGGTATTGTTTCACGTGTTGTGGATTCTGGGAATGTAGAATTCACTACTTGTGGATTCAGCGATTGCACCAATCTTAGTCTCTATTAGCATGCACTTTATTTAGTACTACAATATTCATTCTGGGATTGTAATTATTCATCTGATTTTCATGCTATTTAATAACGTTGTTTTAGTATTTATGAATTTTATAATTAATTAATTTAGATATATTGATGTTGTATTCAAAATTTTCCAAGTGGTATTCAGAAGACCACAAGCATTATGTCCGTCCGTGGTCATCCAAGAGAACACCTGTGTAATGCTGCTGGCCCATGTATTTTGTCCCTCCGTGGGAGGGAAACTATGGAGGGATTGGGTGGTGGGAGGGGATCCACCCCATCCCTCCCTGATGGTGTTTTCCCTCGGAAAAATTATACACATGAGCCAAACAAGGCCATATATGTGTATATATGTGGTAGAGGGGCATATTCAACCCCTTTAATCCACTAGTTTTCCACTCTTTAGTTTAACAAGATAGAACTGTTTGGTAGCGCTAAGAGACCTTTAACAATATAGAACTGTTTGGTTGCGCTGAGAGACCTCCCACGGGGCAGAGGGTTCGATTCCCATCACCTACTCTAAATCCTTTTTTAGAATAATATGCATCATACATTTCTATATTCATTTGTTTCTTAGGCAACAAATTTTCTGATTGGGTCGGCTTTGCGAATGAAACTCTAACTTTATTAATGTATTAATTTTACTAAATTTCTAGGAATTTTTTTATTTTGTATGTCCTTTCACAGTGAATTTCAACCCAACTTAACTAATTTTTTTTCCAAAATGACTTATACCTAATATGATAAAAATCTTTAGCAAACATTTACTTTATAAAAACCTTTTTTAGCATAAAAATATTATAAACAAGCCACAAACCTTTCATAATCAACCATAAAATTTCTAGTTGGAATTATAAACACGCATAGGCACCGCAAATGACTCCTCGTCCACAGCCGCTCCACTGACTCCCCCCCGACCCCCCCCCCCCCCCCCCACCCATCTTCTCTCGGTCTCCCATCCTGCTCTCGGCGACGCTGACACATGTTTGCTTGGTCATTTCGCTTTGGCCATCGTCGACAGTTGACACTCGATCGATGCCAACATGCTTGCTTGATCTTTTTGGTTATGCGATATTTCAAGTGTAGTGCCCATACATGTACGTGATTTGCCTAAAGGTTGATTTCCTATAAAAAAAAAAACGAGGCCATTGGTGTTATTTTTGAAGTGACAGCACTAGCAGGACTATGGTTGGGCATTGGCTCGCGAGCCAAACGAACTAGTTTAAACTACGACCCTAGTCGAGCTGTGTTTCTGGTTTAGCTTGTTACCCTAACCACCCAATTCAAGCCAGCCCGATATCCACCTCTAGTTCCATTGCACCTAAGCTCTACGAACCCAGGACAGAAATCACTGGTGGTCCAATACGTTCTAATTATCTAGTTTTTTACTTGTACATTAATTAATATACTAATTAATATGACATAATTTGGTAAGAATTGAATAATTTATCTAGGGTCTGATCTCGGGAGGCTGCATTTTCGCCACTGAATGTTCTAAGTTCCTCTAACTTAAGGTCAGATGATCTCGTTCCGCATACAGATACATTAACACTAAATAACAATCGAACGTTACGGTGGTGCAAGAATGGCATCATCGTTCGTAGCCGACGACTTCGTACGGCGGTCCGGCGCCGATGCCCCGGACGGACAAGTACACCACCCACCCGGACACGAAGCACCACCGCACCACCTGCCCCGCCGGCGCCGTCGGCCCGGTTCCGTGGCGGAAGCCGTCGACCGTCTGCATCACCAGCCCGTCGAACGTCTTCGCGCCGGCGTCCGAGTACCTCTCGACGCGCCGCGCTCGCGTCCCGAACCCGCCGTCCAGGATCCGCCCTGCCATCTCCTCCCCCCGCACCGGCCAGTCCGCGCACTGCCGACCGAGGTGGTAGCTGACGTGGACGGGCGGCGGCCGGGTGTTTGACGCCGGGCTGTCCCACTCGGCGACCACGTAGAGGACGTGCTCCGGCAGCGCCGCCACTGCTGCGGGTTCGTCGCCGTAGCCGGCGGCCATCCACTCCGGCTGCTCGTACCGGGATGGCTGGCTGCAGTAGTGCGCGTCCCAGGCGGGGAGGTGGTGGTGGCCGTCGTCGCCGTCGTGTGACATGTCCTGCGCCTGCAGGCGGTGGAAGCTGCCGAAGGCGGCGGCGGAGGCGAAGCGGAAGTGCGGCGGTAGGGCGTCCATGGAGGCGAGCGCGATCGCCATGACATCGGCGCTCTCCGAGATGACGAGCTCCACGAATAGTTCAAGCTTCTCGCCGGTGACGGCGTCCGTGTACAGGAAGAAGACGTGCGCGCGCGGCCGGCGCCACGGTGACGTGAGGTCCGGGAACGCGAAGGCGTGCGCCGTGGTACCTGGCGACGCCGGCGACATGACGGAGCAGCTCGTCGGTCGCCGCGCGAGCAGCGACGCCGCGACCGGATGGAACGGCACGAAGCGCTTGGCGCGGCCGCCGCTCTCGACGAGCCTCACGAAGTCTCCCACGCCGTCGGCGAGCCGCTCGAACCGCAGCACGGTACCGCCGCTCAGCCGCTGCCCGTCCCCACCGCCGACGGCGGCGAAGAGCTTCCTGCCAGCAGCGCGGGCAACGCACCTCGGTAACCAGAGGCGGTGCCGGTGCGCATCATCGTCGTCGGCGACGCGCCGGCGTCGCTGCCTGTGCTCCCTCAAGACGCACTCTCCCTCGCCGGCAGCGCGCTTTAGCCTGTCGCGCCACCGCACGACCGGGCGGTTGGTGATGTGCCAGCTGCCGGCCTCCTCGACGGCGGCCTGAATCCTGAGCAGCGCCACCTCCATCCTCTCCTCGTTCTGCTCGGCATCTCCGACAGCTTCGTCGGCCGCAGCCCGGCCGATAAGATACGAGCATATCCGGCTGACGGCCTCGCCGACGACCGCCGAGCCGACGATCTCCGCCACCAACGGCTGCTGCATAGTGCGTACACAGGTACAGTGGACTCTAGACCAACAAATGTTCTAGAGGAATACAAATGACCATTTCAACATTCCAAACTTGTGGACAAAATTGCACTTAGGCCGCGTTCGCAGGTGCTCGTTACTTACCTTACCCTTCTCGTTTTTCGCGCGCATTCTTTCCAAACTACTAAACGGGGTATTTTTGATAAAAATTCTCTATAGTAAAGTTATTTTAAAAAATCATATTAATCTATTTTATATTTTTTAATAATTAATAATTAATTAATCATATACTAATCTATTACTACGTTTTTGATAAGTTAACTTACCACCCCATATATCGAACGACGGCCTTAGTGATGTAGGATGTTTTCATGGGTACTTTAGAAATTGAAATACCTGAAGTTGAATTTTGTTGGGTATATGATTTGAATAGTCAATGTCAGCCTTGTTAATTGTTATTTCCGGTAGGTGAAGTAGTGATCTATAAGAAATAAATACTACTGCCGTTTTATAATGTAAGATGTTTGACCATTCGTTTTATTAAAAAATTTAGTACTAATATAAAAAATGATAAGTCGTGCCTAAAGTTCTTTTGATAATAAATTAAGTCACAAGCAAAATAAATAATATTTTCATAATTTTTTAAATAAGATAAATAGTCAAACATTACAATAAAAAAAGTCAACTATCTTACGTTACGAAACGAACGGAGCAGTGTCTTTAATGTGTAAATTTTATCATACATTGGTTCGGAGCAGAGCAAGCTAATTGGGAGACCATTATCACATTGGAAAATTGTGCTTGCATGTAAGATGGGAAAAAATAGTATGAAAGCAAGACTTTTATGCAACGAGGATAATAGTGGTCGACTAGTGAAAACAGAGGAACGGTATAACTGAAAAGGGAAGTGGACTTTGGATATTTGACTGTTGATAACACCACATGTCTGTGACTTTTGTTTTCTAATACATCGATTTGTAGAATTTGCAAGCGTTCTACGTAGGTTTAACGGTGCTAATATATGAGGACTTGATTCAATGAAGTAACATTTTCTGCTATATACATGAGACGGCAGTTACTTCCGCACCATCAAGACATTGATCTTTAATTACCACTATCAGATGATGTCACACATTCACAAAAAATCATCTTGTTGTATATAATGGGTAAGAAAATATATCAATGATGATATATAATTGAAGAATATGTTGTCAAAGTGTATGAAATGTTTACTGGTTTTTTGAGAAATATATAATTTTAGTACATAACAGAAAAAGCAAGCATTTGGTATTTAAAAACGCAATAACCTTATCCCTTATATTTCGTTTATCAACCGCTTTTTGCAGTAACTCTAGTTACAATACAAGTATATTTCTTTTGATATTTAATAAATAAATAATATCACGATAGTAAATAATTTACTGTGATTATGCTAAACTTGTGAAATTTATGGTGGAAACAAAGATTGTAATATAGTATCTATGTTATCCTACTGTATTTCCAATATCATGTGCATGTCGCCCTTGGAGTGCATGTGTTATAGTTTTTTTTTTGCCTATGTCAATTGGAATTACTACACTTTAAGAGTTTCGGAAATATTTATACACATAATCCAAAATGATAATTTATTATAATAAGTTGTACTAAACGTGGTAGCTGCAAAATTATATATTGAGGAGGATGTGCATGCTTACTTTAATGGATAGAAAATGCATTAACCACATGATTATTCGAGTACGGAATCGAATAATCATGTCTAACTAACATACATTTTTATAGGATATAATAGTTTTATTCATCACCTTCTTATTTGTTTGGATTTGACCATTTTTAAGAAGATATATATATATATATATATATATATATATATATATATATATATATATATATATATATATATATATACACACACACACACACACACACACATGTCGATTGGATGAATGAATTATGGACAGCTATATATGTTTCCGCAGGACACGAAAATATGGTCATCGGATTGAGCTCCATCAGCACGCCAGCACGGACCTGTTCCATTCAAAATCCGATGCTCTTCTACATTTGCAGTTGCGCAGTAGGATATATATATGCAAATATAATCATATCTACGGAGTATGTATATGCAATGAATTCCGACGGCCGAATTCAGGCCCAATGTTAGCAGCCGAAAATGGAAGAAGCCTAGTTGAATGTCCTCGCCCAATCAGGCTAGAGCATATGGGCTCCTATTGTTTCGCCTTCCTAATAAAAAAAAATGAAAACATATTTTACAAACCAAAAATAATTTAAAAATAAAACATTTATATATGTGTTTTATAATGACTTAAAAGTAAAAGTTGTAAAACAAACTACGATTAAAAAACAACAAAATCAATTCTAAAATTATTTTCTTAAATTTAAATTTTAACATCTCAGTCTAAGACTTAATAGGATTTGATAGAATACTCATACAAACAAGTTATAATTTTTTTCTAAAAAATTATGTCAAGAAAACCCAGAGATTAAGCGTGCTTGGCCTTCGGGTGTGCATGAGGACTTGTGACGTTGGTTGTGTTGGGGATCTCTTGATCTTCTAGAGAGCGACCGCATATTAACAGGTCTGACCTAGGAGATTCTTAGAGTTAAGACACGACAGAACGATATAATTACGACGATGAAACCATAGATCTATATAAATTTTTCCACTCTCTCCCTCAAACAACACCGTCGCTGTTCGTATCTCATCTCGGCAAGCTCCGATCTGTCTTGCTGGCGGACATCCTATCCTATGTCTGAGTAGCTAGAAGGTTCCAGACATTTACAGTCCTGCATGATCTTTTCATCGTCTACTCGTCCATATCAAATGGCTTAGGCCCTATTTATTTAAAAAAACTTTTTTTAAAAACATCGAATCATTGAATATTAATAGTAATTATATAAGTACGGAAAAAATCATGAGACAAATTTTTAAGCCTAATTAGTACATAATTAGTCATAAGTGCTACAGTAACTAACATACGTTGATGACGGATTAATTAGACTTAAAAGATTGGTCTCGCCGTTTTCAGACGAAATTTAAAATTTGTTTTATAATTAGACTACATTTAATAGTTTAAATTTATGACCGTGCTCGTCGATATCACCTTTCACCTAAAAATTTTCCCTAACTCGATGGGCCCTTAGCTTTCTTCTCTGTTTTGTCTTTTTCTCAATCCAATGACTATTATTTGCTGGATGATGTGGCAGATTCTCGATCCGTTCTTGGGATTCACTTTTCACCAGTTAATTAATTAAGTCGTGGATGAGCAGAATTTCTAATCCCATTTATTCGTCACATGACTCACATTGAGATTGAGCGTTTTCAAGTAATCCAACCTAACGTAATTAGTGTAGATGAGCTCAAGCGCAACCGCCTGAAAGCGTCAGGGTCCGATACAAATGTGATTGTTTGGCTTATTTAGTTAAAAAAACCAAATGACTATTTATAAATAAAAAATATTTTATAAATAAAAACTTTTATATACGTGTTTTTAGCGATCTAAAAACTAAGATTAAAAAATAAATTACGATAAAAGACCAAAATAATAGTACGCCGCTTGTCCTGCTTCTCTTCCGTAGCTAGGGCACGGTTTAGGACAGCCCTTGTGACCTTGTACTACTAGAATTATAGAACAAGTTCGCAAGGGGATATCACCATAATCCTCTCACCAAAACCCAATGGATAATGGTTCAGTGCATCATCATTTGTCGTTAATGAAGCTCACTGACGGCAAGCCAAATTCAGGAACGCGGTATCTGCTGAAAATAATACACAGAGATGCGAATGCCTACGAATCCAATGCATGGACGGATCGGGAGCATTTGAACGTTTGGTAGGATTTAGGCAGTTTGGTCAAGATAAAGCATACTTCCTCCATATTTTTTATATGACGCCGTTGATTTTTAGATCATGTTTGACCATTCGTCTTATTAAAAAAATTATATAATTATTAATTATTTTGTTATAATATGATTTATTATTATAGGAACTTTAAGTATACATTATAATTTTATATATTTGGATATAAATTTTGAATAAGACGAATGGTCAAACGTAGTCCTAAAAGCCAATGGTGTCATACATGAAAATATGAAGGAGTAAGTTGGACTGGACAGTAGTAGTAGTTCCTTACACATGGTGTACAAAATTGCCAACAACAAGATCAGGTTTCTATATATCCATCAAACATGTAGGCGACGTGCAGTTAACATGAGAAACACATCATTAGTTAGTATCAAGAAAGATTTAGATGTAAATTAATTAACCAGCTGGCCTCGAAGGCATGCAACAAGTTTCTTCTTGTACATAATTAGCTCTCGATCGATCTTGATATCTTATCATGTGTGTGTGATCCCCCTGTTTTTACTACCGATATAGATAGTTGACAATATTGTGGTTGTCACCTTTCTATATTCTCGTTATAGAACATGCACGGCTCTGTCTATCTGCCAGTGCTAGCTAGTTACTCGAATCGTTTCGTATTTAAATTAAGGCAAAATTTGCTACAGGACATCGAAAAAAAACGCGTAATTAGCCGGTGGACACCGTAAGATCACGAATTTACTGCAGGGCACTACAAAAGTGTGCTAATTAGCTATAGGGCACTCCGGCCAATTTTTTTTTATTATTTTTGGAGTCAAAAAATTCTAAAAATAACAAGATTGCTCTCGGCGGCCAACCCGTTATATCGACTACGTCCAGTCAAATCAGACCCAGTTGGTCTTGGCGCCGCACCACACCTGAACCCTAGCTATAGGGCGAGTGAGCAGACGACGACAATAGCGACCCAACGGCGATAAGGGCGCATAATTGGTTGGCCACCAAAAGCAATCTCGTTATTTTTAAAATTTTTGACTCCGAAAATAATAAAAAATTGGCTGGAGTGTCCTATAGCTAATTACCATACTTTTGTGGTGCCCTGCAGCAAATTCGTGATCTTACGTTGTCCACCGAGTAATTACGTGTTTTTTCGATGCCCTGTAGCAAATTTTGCCTATTTTTTATGCCGATGCCATGTAAGATGTGAACACATGTTGAATTGTTACCATAACCCCTACGATATTTTTGTGAATTATTCAAACCCATGGGCAGTGGGGTTATTATCCATCTGTGTATATAGAGAATGCATCTCTATCCATTATTTTAAAATAATAATAGGAGAAATCTAAGACGAAAGCTTTTTAGAAAATTTTATATAAAATATATATGCTACTCACATTTAGGGACGAAATCGGCTCGAAAATGAATAGAAACCACCTTTACCGTTTCTGTTTCTATATGCTTTCCAAAATCAGAAATATCGGATAGGAAAATAGAATTGAATATGAAAATAGAAAGAATATGAATAAGAGCGAATATGGTGAGAGAAATTTATCGTACTAAAAAACCTCAAGCCTGGCTTCTATCTCTTTTAAACGGTAGATCAAAAATTTATAAACATTAACAAATAACGATACCTCTTTTTAGCATTATAGCCAACTACATAGATAATTTTGTTAATGATTGTCTCAATATCAAATAGCCTATAGTTTATAAGTTATTACAAATTAAAGTACACATCTCAGATAATATTACAAAGTTTATGTATCATATAACAAACCGAAGTGGATATCATATAAATTATTACAAAGAAAAATGTTTGCGCATAAGTTTTAACTAATTAAAAACATGGGCTGACTATTTGGGCTCATACCCTCGATTTATGGTACATAGTCCTGCAGAAATTATGAGAAAAATTCCAAAAAGTTATTGACCGATTTCGATTTCTGACAGATAGTGCTCTTACTGAATTCGCTTCTATTTCTGACAAAAGAATTTCTAATCTATTTTCATTTCTGATAAATTCCGATAAAATTTTGATCGACAATTTCTATTTCTGAAATCTGGTTTAGAATCCAGAAATATTCTATGCCGTTTTCAAATGCTGTTTCAAAAATAGAAATTTATGAAAAATAAACTATGAGAAAAACCCTAAAATCAACTTCAAATTGAAAGTTAAATATTTTAAATTTTTGCTTACAAGCATCAGCATATGGCGATAAGACAGTGGTGCTAGGGGGAGAATGGAGATATAGAAAAGTTAATAAGTAATATCATCCGCCAATTACTCTGACTCAAATACATGGAAGTCTTAATTACAAGTGGTCGGTTGACATGTCCATTTTCTGTTTTTATAATACTTGTAAGCTACAATATGAAATTTAACCTTAATTTTATTGTTCATTTTTAGAGTTTTTATTGTATTTTATTTTCAGGGTTATTTTTAAATAGTTATGAATACGTAAAGTTTTATTCATAGATTATTTTTATTCGTAGATACGTCGTTAGTTTTTTCGTGAAAAACGAAACAAATGACCTGAAGTGCACGACAACGTTTGCATGTTGTGGTGCCAGTGCCAGTGCAACACACAGTTCTCTTTTGGGCCCTTCACTCGATCACCGTGCCAGTGTGCCGCTGCTTCGATCATGTTGCATGTCGCATGTGCCAGTGCGAGGGTTCAATGCGATCTGAATAGATAGTTTTAGATAATGGTATTTTAGATATAATTTTGACTACAATCTTCTTTTAAAGCATATATAAAAGATAAAAGATAATTATTTTTAAACACTATTTGCAACTCATCTTATACGTGTTACCCTGATGTTTTTAAATTAAATATTTAAAAATATTATATTAATTAAAGTTTAGAAATATTAATTGCATTCCTATTCAAAACGATGGGAATCGGAATTATAAAAGTGAACGGTGGAATATAAAAACCAAGGTAGGAGGATAAGAGCCCGCCACTGCAAGTTATCCCTTTTTTTCCATGTTGATAGGATGGACCAGTTGTTTGACAGGTTGATGCGTGTCAGGCTCCATTTATATATATTAAGATAATTATGTGGAGATGGTATAATCTTTTTTTTTTCTTTTGGTTATACTTATTAACTAAAATTTAAAATTTAACTTTATTTTAGAGTATTTTATCGTAGTTTATTTTTATTCTTTGTTTTTCTTTTAGATCTCAAAAAAATATATATTTTTTCACTGTCAGAACGTTGTTTACCGTGGAAAAAAAAAGCAAACGACCCAGCTGTTGTCGCGCTATTCCAAAAAAAGGAAACAGATATTACCATCAAAGTCTTCGGATTGACGCGCGAGCTGCTGTCGTTTTCATCGATGTTTTGCTGGTCCGGAAAAGATATCTCTGAGAAGGAAACAGTTATATTGCTACACTGGCCTTTCCGTACGACGGAAACGCGGTTAGTTATTTAGCGCGAAAAACGTAGTAATAAACTAGTATATGATTATTAATTGTTAGTTATTAAAAAAATATAAAATAGATTAATATGATCTTTTAAAACACCTTCTCTATAGAAAATTTTTGTAAAAAATACACCGTTTAGCAGTTCGGGAAGCGTGCGGGCGAAAAAAAAAAGGGATTAGATACCTTATTGGGTGACCGAACAGTACTAAATTCCGTTCTAAAATATATTATTGGTAAACAAGCTATATGTCCATATATTTTGCATATCTGTATATTGACATATGATATATATCACAGAAGGATATATCTTATGTATTTTTTTAATGTATTTCTTTTCATTCAAATAACATGGAAACAAAAGTGGTGTCCCCTCCGGTTAACACCGAAATTTGGTAAATTTTTATATTGGATTTGGATAAAGAAAGGCGCTATTAGCAGCTGAAAATCTTACCCAGAAGAGACCGAATTCGAGAAGGAATCGTGAAGACCAAGCATGGTGACAAAATTTATCTATTAATTAGAGTTACTTAGGATTTTTGCTTTACCTCTAATAGAGTTAGAGTCTGATGGGCACTTGCTTGTTTTCTTTTTATCTATTAGAAACCGTGTCGTGTTCAATAGGAATTAGAGATAGAGTCCACATAGGAGTTTTTATTTCCTTTTATCTATTAGGAGTCGTGTGCTGTATCGGATATGCACTCGTGTCCACCCGAGAATATAAATATATATTTCCAGGGTCATTGTAAATCATCCACACATCAATTTGATCAATAACCTTCAGCGCATCGCCACCCTTCTAACTGAGGTTTTAACTCCGGCGGAACTTGGCACCTGAAGCGGGGCTGCATCACTTCGATCTCTGGTGGAGGGGTAAGTTCTACGTTCCACCGGGCCAAGGTAATCGTATCATCTAGATTAGAATTGTCTTAGTTCGGTCCGATCTTCTAATCTAGTTGTGCGATTGCTAGTTATCGTATAAGTTTCAACTTAGATCACTGTCGTGTTTTGAGTTTATCTGGTCAACCACTTTGGACGTTCTACGTCAGTTTGATATTTGCTATTTGACATATTCAATCTAATATTGTCTCAGTTCAGTCCGATCTAGTAGATTGCGTTTATCAGATAGTTTATATTATATCGATATATTTTGTTCATTGTTTTATCGGAGTACCAGCGAATAAGTTATCGGTCATTGGCTTGATAGCACTCTAGATATATTTAGTATCTAGCCTGACATTGCTAGGCATAATCTTGAACTGTCTCGGTTGGGTCCGATCTTCTATGATTATTCATAGCAATCTGGGTTAGATATTTTGTAGATCTTGGTCGTTTATCAGTCGTTTATATCTGATGATATTTGCCGATCTACATGTTCATTATATATACATCAATAGAGTAGTCGATCGCCTTATTGCATTATTTTTATACAATCGGCTTGATTTAGTTAGATCGGCAACTATTTATGTTGCATCGGCTTATGAGAATTACATGCAAAGTGGTTTTAGCCGATCGCAGCAAAATATTCATTTTTTATTCCAAGTAATTCATCGGTTTATTTATTAGTCTTATCGATTTTCATGTTTCCTATAATTATATCGTGGTTGACTACATATTGTGTTGGTTAAGTCCGATCTATGTATGTTTGGTTCGATCTGGTTACAGGAGTTCGTCCGATCGACTAAGATTAATAAATAACTTGGTGGATTATGTTGGCCTAATATTTGATTCAAGTCTATTTATATCAAGTTTCTGTCTGATCAAAGCTTTTTACAGCTGATTGCTCAGTCTATCGGCTAAGTGCTGCTACATCAACATCTGATCGGCTAGATATTTAGTCACCTATCGGCTCGATAGCCGATCGGCTTGTTTTACTATTTATCTTGTCAGTTGCAGGATCAAACTAATTGGCACGCCTGCGCATTCTAAGATTTAGGTCCTGCACTAGAGCTGTCTAAGATTGACTCCCAGGTCTTCGTGTGTAATATGCCGTCGGATCATATTTTCGACGTCAACACATTTTTGGCACGCCCAGTGGGACACGTGCTATTTTTACTCACAAGCGATCGTCTGAATAGAAGTCAAAGATGTCTTTTGAAGAAGTTGATACCAAGAACTTGGTCACGATAGAAGACTTGATAGAGGAGCAGAGGCGACAGGTGGAGCAACATGTCACAGATTTTGAGAAGCGTTGCCTTCAATCTTTCGTTATGACACCGGAAGGACCAGTTCAGAAGAGTCGATCAAGACACTTCAAGAAACAGTTGATGAATCGGTTTGTCGTGCTTTGTTCGATCAATCTAGGGTTTTGGTGGGTACTTTGCAAAATTTAATCAAGACAACACTTGATGAAGACACTTCTCAAGGAATTTGACTCAGGGGTAGTATCGGCTAGAAGAATCTCATCGATATTAGCACAATGAAGACAATGCAAGGAAATACATACAATCTCAACACCTATCGTATAAAATGAGGACCCCTTACATCCCCTATATACCAAGAGATATGGTTACATCAGTCGGATATTGAAATACATACAATCTCAACACCTATCGTATAAGATCTTCCTTACCCACCACAAATCGTACATGGTACTAACTCTATCTATGTCAACCCCCTATCATCTACGAATACACAAAGGGTATGCGTATTCCCCTAATACATATCACCCAAAACAGCCCCCAAAGCCTTCATAGACATATGAAACTTTCTTTGTAGATTGCTGAATATCACGAAGGAATCCACCTAGTATCTAGATATTTCCCAAGAGTTTTTTCTCTATCTTGATATCAACATTTATAGGTCGTGGAGGGCTTCGCGAAAAAAATAGGTGCATGGTATTGATGCATGTATTAGATATATCTCCTGACTCTATGCTTAAGTGAATACAAGTAAAAATCTTAGCTGCACCAAATATATACACCTAATAGGTACAGTTCCTCATTCTATGTTTAGATAAATACAAGTAAACACAGAATCAACATGGTTCTGTAACCCTAGGTGTCCACGTAAAGTTTCAACAACAGTTCACACCAAGTACTATCGTAACCGAGTGGTATTTATAGATGCAATAGGGTCAATTTAGTGCCAACGATTAATCCGTTGACTATTTATCCCAAGGAAATGCCTGAGTGCACTAGCACTTCAGCCTTTCACCTAGGTTTGGCGCATATCTCATGTTACATTGTGCACATGGTGTGTCCATGTTGTACCTACATCCTCGATATAAGACCAATTATCGACCTTTCTAAGGGCATACTGTTGGTACCCAATTAAAAAGCAACTACAATTTCCATATATTTTTGTTAGGACAATTCATGAAACTCTTATTGTTTTTCTAATAACTTGCTTAAATCATGACATCACCATGCCTGAGCAACGGTATGCTCCAACCCAATTGGCACATATTTTCACCAAGTTAAACTGGATCACGCCCGATAGGCACATTTTTGCCCATTAAGCTACAGCCGGCTGTCATGCCCGGAGTTTTATCCCAAGCCTAAATTCGTAAAAGAAATCCGTAAATAATAATTGGCTTAATTAACTCAGGAAAAATCCCTCTAAAGAAATTAATTTAATTAAATCGAGGTTCCAAATCGATTAACAGGATTTAAACTCAAATTACAGAGTATAAAATTTGGCCAAACAAATTAATTTAAAATTCGGCAAAAGTGGGCCTTTCCTTTTTCCCCTCCTTTTTCTTTCTTTTTCCCTTCCTTCTCAAATTGGGCCGAAGTCCAATTCTCCTCCTCTCTCTTTTTCTTTTTCCTTTCTCTTTTGCCCTCTCCCTTGCTGGGCCGGCCCAGCCGAGCCGACCCACCTCTCCCTCCAGGCTGGCCCAGCCGAGCCGGCCTTCCCGCCCGCGCGCGCCTCCTCCCTCCCTCCTGGGCCGCCGCCTCAGCCCAGCTCGCCTGCTAGCCCACGCGCCGCGCCCGCTCGCAGAGTCCATCCTCCCTCCTCCCTCGCGCCACTGACAGGCGGGGCCCGCCTGTCAGCGACCGCACCGCGCTGCGCCGGCCGCGCCCGAGTCCGTCTCCACCCCGAGTCGCCGCGCTGCCGCATCATGGTCGAGCCCGCCGCCGCCTTTTCCGCACCGTGGCCGGTACGGCCTCTAACCACCGCCTCCGCCCTAGCCGGCGCCACCTTCCCCTACAAATCCTCCTCTCTTGCGCGCCGTCGCCGTTTTTCTCCATCCGCTCAAGCCGTCGCTGCGCCCGACCACCCTCACCACCGCCGATCGATCTGCGCCACCGCTGCCGCCTTCGGTCACCGCTGGTTGTCATCGTGCGTCCCGTTGTACCGCCGTCGCAACCACGCCTTCGTCGTCGCCGGCGGGCATCCCCAGCGCCCGCGCATCCTCTTGCCACCCGGTCGCCGCCGCGCTCGATCCCTCCACCCGATCGCAACCGTCCACATCATCGGCCATCATCCCCTGTCCCCCACCTCGCCGACCCTATGCCAACTTCGCCTCCGTCGGTGAGCGTCCCCGTCTCCCTCTCCTCCTCTCCCTCGTCCCAACGCCGCCGTCAGGCTACCCACACCGTCATCAGGCACCGTGGACTGTCGGACGTCGCCGCCGGAATACCGCCCGACGTCGCCGCCGCCACGCCGTAGTGGTGACGCGCCCATTTTTCTACGTGATTGGCCCGCCATCCCGCGCGCCGTCGCCGTCGTCCTCGAGGCCGTGCGCCGCCGCACGTCATCTTGCGCCCGGCATTGGCCTCGACGCCGCCGTCGTTGTCCTCACACCGCCGGTCGTCGCCGTCGCCGTCGCCAACCCTCTGCCGGCGCCGCCCGCCCCACCGTCGGTGCTCTCCGTCGCCCGCTCCGCCGGCCGTCGCCTCCCTCCTCTCCCGGCCGAGCCGGTCGCTCGCTCCCCTGCTCTCTCTCTGACCGACGGGTCCTACCCGTCGGCCACACCTCCTCTTCCCTCCCTCTCTCCCGACCAACAGGTCCCACCCGTCAGCCGCCGGTCACCCCCTTCCTCTCTCTCCTCCCAGGGACCCACCTGTCATCCACCCACCACCCCTCTCTCTCACCGACAAGTGGTCCCCACCCGTCAGCGCATCCTCTCCCCTTGCTGACGTCAGCAGTCCCATTAATTGTGCAATAATTGATTTAGGACTTTTCTGTTTAGTTAAAAAACCCAGAAAACTTCTAAAATTCATAAGTAATTCATCTAGTCTCTGTTTAGGTCCATTCAAGTTTCATTAAATCAAGAAAAATGCCAAGAATCCATTAAAAATAGTTTCTTTCTCTGTTTCAGTAGTTTTATAGTCTGTTTTTGCTTGTTTTGTCTTGTTTGTCGTAGGTTTTAACCCCGTCGAAGCGCCGATCGTTCTCGAAGTCGTCACCGAAGTTCCTCGTGGGTCTAAGAAAGGTAAGTGGCACCCTTCTTTGGTCATATTGAACCTATGATCGTATTCAAACATGTATTGTTTTATGCAAATCTATTTATTGTATTTATCTCTTGGGCATTTATCAATATATCCGTTGATTCCCACTCATTATTATGGTCATCCCAGGGTTAATTTGACTAGAAATAGGGTTAGGAAATGCTTAGCCATGCTTAGGTCAACTAGCTCACCAATTATCATTTAATTAACGTTATATTTTGATAGACCTTTAATGGTTGTGATCATTATTAATATCCCGTTGAGGATTAATACAACTAAAATATTGCTTATGGTGGGCTGTGAGTGCATGGTTTTGAAAGTCGTGCCCATGACAATTAAGGACCGGTTCTTAGGAAACCCTGGAAGTCTTACACGTACTAACCACAAGCCAGAATGGGCAACGGTGAGACTCATAATCTAGCTTGTCCCTATTCGACGTACCAAGGCAAGGGTGAGCGTGATGGAGTATGGACGGGCAATCGTGGTGTAACGAAAGCCTCTGCTGCTTCCGGATTCACCAAGGCACAAGAGGGGAATGCCCGACTTGGTGTAAAGGAGGGGGTGAAACCTGAAGTACGGTGCGATTGTCTAGGGAGGGTTAGGTGAAAGGTCTTATCATAGTTTCCGTACTGAGGTATCGTGGTGATACATTGGGGCATGGTAACATGCTTGAGAGCCATGTCTTATGGGTAAAGTTGTACACCTCTGTAGAGTAAAACTATTTGAATAGCCGTGCCCACGGTTGTTGGGCGAACTGACAGATTCACTGGGATTTGTTGAACCCCTTTAATAATTTTATTAATCTTGGAACTGGTTTGACCCTGCGCAACGTGGTGTAATGTTGGCAGTGGTTTGGGTCTGTAGCAACGTGGTTTAACGTTGGACAGAGGGTTGACCCTGTTGCAGTGTGGTGTAACACTTGACAGTGGTTCGGGCCTGTTGCAACGTGGTGTAACGTTGGACAGTGGTTGATTATTTTAAATATTACTTTACTTTTATTTCAGTCTATTTTATCTACTGTTTTGCTAAATTACTGCAGCTTTGTGTAATTTAACCTTAGCCTATCCTTGTATCCTATTGCATTCATTATTCCCCCTGCTCTTGGGTGTTACTTGTTGAGTACGGTGGTTTGTACTCAACCTTGCTTAATTTTTTCCCACCAGAGCAAGTGCCAGAGTCTGAGTCAGAAGGTTGTTCCAAAGGTTGAAGTGAGGTTCAGTCCGCCGTCGAGAAAGCCTGTGGTGTGCAGCCGTCTTCGCTAGCTGAAGCTACAAATTAGATGGTTTAGTTGGTTTTTCTTTTCCGCTGCATTTTGATAGATAATTGTTTTTATTTGTTTTTAAGTCATGGAACTGTGTATTAATTTGTCATAGTGTGTACTCGGGCTGATCCTGGACTGAGATTCAATGCATGCTATTGTTCAGAAATTTGGTGTAAATTTCTGGGCGTGACACCGGCCCATTGATATTGTCTACATCGTCTCTATCAATACCCTTTCGTTGTTATCTCACCCTTTCTTTCTTCGGTCTTCTGCATTCAATCTCCACCGCGCACAGTCACAAATCACTAACCTAGTGTTTTCGCTTGCATCAATTTTTTCCTTGTGCTTTTCCCCACCTCCCTATCTCTCATCCCTGGTGTCAATGGCATCCTCATGAGACCCCGCCAGTGAACTTCCTCTTGATATCTGGCAAACCTTGACAACACCTCAAGCATATGTTGAGCATCGGTCTCCTGCTTGTGAAGGAACTCTCATCGATTGGCGAGCCACAGTAGATGAGGAGTTCCCTACTCCCAACTCCGAGGAGGTTACTATGTTTGAATCGTTTTTTGAGATGGGCTTCAGCCTCCTCGTTTGCTCCTTCTTCCGTGGTTTGCTCAATTTCTATAAGATCGAGCTCCATCATCAAAATGTAAATTTGATTCTCCAAATGACTATTTTTATCTATGTTTGTGAAGCCTGCCTTGGTGTCCCTCCTCAATTCATTCTCCTTCATTATCTTTTCAATATCAAACCTCAGCCGAGTTGTCTCAAATCATATGTGGTTGACGGCACTGGCGTTCAGCTCTGCGACCTTACCTATGACTAAAATTGCTCTGATCGAGACACAAAAAAATTTATGATTACCATCCATATATATATAGGATTTTTAGTAGAAATTAAGGTTGACAGAAAAGAGTCTAGTGTTGTACAATAAATGAGAAATTCATGAGGGTGAGACGCAGATAGCGATAAAATGAAAACAATTCTGAATGAAATGTGATTGATAGAACAAACAATACAAGTAAATAGTGTCATAAATGTAGAAATATGTGTAGGCTAAAATAGCAGAAAACAAAATTTCTACTATGTAAAGAGGAACCATGCAAGTAATGGATCATGGATCATTACCACATGGTGTGTTGTGCAGCGAAATAAGGTGCTAAAAAGCTAAAGTAGCGTGGGTGATCTAACATGCGTCAACATAGAGGAAGTAGTCGATTGTTGTATCTCGACCTTCTCCTCCACACACACATACACCATATGGTGCAACTTTGTCAATCAATATTACAATTTGGCGGTGCCTCTATTGGTATTGACATGTATAGGGAAGGAATACTGTGTGTGATGTCCTACCGTTCGAGTGCGGCTATGGCTTGGTTCGGGAGGAGGACAACTAGTGTATTCTTACTGAACGAACGACTCTCGTCGCCCTTGTATAAATAATACCCGAACCTAGGCTTGCTTGACCCAAAGGAGTCAGACTAGCGAACTTAGACTATGCTAGATCAACATCCAATTTTCTTATTCTAGCCCAATAAGTGTATGATCCACTCGGTTGTAACCCAAAAAGTCTTTTTTAGTCCACATGCCAAGAACGAATCGTAGAAGAATATACTGACCCGCCGAGCAAACATAAAGATCACATCGACTGAACATATATTGTATCTTTGTATTAGTTCCTTTATCTCACAGTATCGATTAAGCTTAAGGCTAGATATTTGACATGCTTTCAATAGCTCAACTATTTACACGATCATTTTAGATTGTTTCGCTCATGATTAACTCCTCAATCACCTTTGGCATGGGCATGCATTTCTATAATCTATAACACCAAGGGGCCCAGATATCTCTGTAATGGAGGGACAAATTCCATCTTGATTATGCACATCCCACTACAAGTTTCATGATATGTCCGAATACTACTTTTATAACTATCCAGTCATGATGTAGTGTTTAGTAGTCTGTATGAAATCCAATACACACGTTGGGAACCATGATAATCTCAAATCTAATAATTATACATCAACACTCAAACACTGATGGTACATCACATATAGCTCTCGCAGTGTCTCTCATTGGATCTATCCAACATCATGTTCTTCAGCCTGTGCCCATATGATCAATTCGATATCTACATACCATGATCCATGAAACATGATCATCAATCAATCCATGTGTTGATCATATAACTACATTTGTTTCATATGTGATATGTAATCAGCAGACTTTCTGTAACTTGCAACGTAAATATTCTCATAAACGAATCACACATTCATTAATCAATAATAGATTATCTATCTCAAAGAGCGATGCATGATAAATATATCACTAACAATAAATACTTATATTGTGGTACACAATTTAAATTGTAAAAATGGTTATATTCTATAACGGAGGGAATACAAATCAACAACAGAAAATTACTTTTTAATTTGTTGGCAATGGCACTGGAGATTTTTTAGTACATCGTGAGTTTATTTTATGCCTTCTTGCAGCAATGGCATTGGAGATTTTTTTTATTTAAATAAATAATTTCATTACTAAATCTTGAAGAAAAATATTTTTACGTTATGACCCTTTGGCCACGCTATCAACACTAGTGTGGCAAGACAACACTGATATGCAGAGTATTTGGCACGACAGAATTGTCTTGCCATGCTAGCATGACAATCTTGCCACACCATCAAGTTTATATAACAGTGTTGTCTTACTACGCCACTAATACAACCATGGCTAAAAGGTTTATACGGTGAAAATAAATTTTTTAGGTTTAGTAATAAATTATTTATTAAAAATATTTAAAAAATAACAAAGAATCGAGCATTGGAAGGCTAGTTATCTCATCTTATTGAAGAGCTGGCCGGCCATATGGAATACACGTAAACTAAATCAAGTGGGAAAAACTAGCGATGCACCATGTTCAGTTTGTCTAGGTTAACTGATTCTCTGTTTTTCACTCGGAATCTGCTGGAAATTACTAATAAATCAAATGGGGAACTTCTACATTGAAGAACCAGATCTTGACCACTAAGAATCTATTTAGAGTATGATTTCCATTGAAAATTCCACATAATTAATTTTTGCTAACATCCCCATCTATTTACTTCCACTTATGCTTATAAACCAAAATTTGAATTTTCAACCTTAAATTTCATGTTAATTTTAAGGTTTTTTCATCGAAGTTTATTTTTTTAATATTAGCCGGTATATATCTAAGAATACACATATTAAAGTTTTATTCACAGATTATTTCCGTTTGCAAATATGTCATTTGATTTTTTTTCCATAATAATACCTAAACAATCGCCCCCTAAATATTTAGTTGTTCCATTGATTGGGCAAGAGCACACTAGATCAAGCCCCAAGTGTGAATCAGGCATCACCAGTGTAGAGCTAACTGATGACGGTAGCGGATCATGTTCTTCTGTGAGTAGAATTCACCTTCTGCAGTAAAACCAGTAACACCTGATGTTGTAAATTGGCATGCCCTGAATCCTGCTGCTCCTACCATCAACGAAGGATTATGCATGGTCTTGGTATAGTGATTTCTCGACTCATTTGAATGGTTAGCAATCAAGACTTGTGAGCTTGACATGCCAAACATTGCCTAATTCCTCCAAATCCTTCGCACTTGTCCAAAATAAAGAGAGAGAAAGAATGGCTAGTGTATTTAAACATTGGGATTATTACAGGTTACATGCACGGGTTGTATGCTAGGGTAGCTAAACAAATGTGGACGGAGATGTTGGCTGCGTTCATATATATACACAGATGGTATTAATAGTTCTGCAAGCTTTGTAACTCGGTCACGAGTGCATCTCTTTGCGTCAGATTTGTCACTACCACCCTGATTTTTTTTCTTTTTGTTTATGCTTATAACTCAATTTAAATTTTTAACCTTAAATTTAAAGTTTATTTTAGATTTTTGTTAATCGAAGTTTATTGGTCAGCATTTGCTTTTACGCTAAAAACATGTATAAAAAGTTTTTATTTACAAATTATTTTTATTTGTAAATATATGCCTTTTGGATTTGTTTAAAGAAAAAGTCAAACAAAGAGGGCCTCTCATTGCAAATATGGCTTTGAAATTAATTCTCGCTTGCAGCCCTAAAGGAATATATACTACATTTATATTTTTTATATATAACACCGAGTTTCTAGACTTCAAGTTTGACCATGCATTGTTTTATTCAAAAAAATGATGCTAATATTAAAAAAACATGTACTATGCTTAAAGAAGAACTTATGGTGATAAAACAAGTCATAACAAAAATTAATAATGTTTAAAAAATAAATAAGATAAATTCATACGAATAGTTACAAGTGCCATACATATTTAATTTAAGGCAAAATTTGCTACAGGGCATCGAAAAAACGCGTATTTTTTCGGTGGACAACGTAAGATCACGAATTTGCTGCAGGGCACCACAGAAGTGTGGTAATTAGCTATAGGGCACTCCGGCTAATTTTTTATTATTTTCGGAGTCAAAAATTTTAAAAATGACGAGATTGCCCTTGGTGGCCAACCAATTATGCGCCCTTATCGCCGCTGGGTCGCCATTGTCGTCGTCTGCTCACTCGTCCTGTAGGCTAGGTTTCGGGTGTGGTGCGGCGCTGAGACCAACTGGGTCTGGTTCGACTGTACTTAGTCGATATAATGGGTTGGCCGCCGAGGGCAATCTCGTCATTTTTAGAATTTTTGACTCCAAAAATAACTACCACACTTTTGTGGTGTCGTGCAGTAAATTCGTGATCTTATGGTGTCCACCAACTAATTACGCTTTTTTCGATGTCCTGTGCAAATTTTGTCTTAAAAAATAATGTTTTGAGTCAATTTAATTGACCCCATTTGAAATAGATATTTCTACTCGTTGAACCATTTGACACGATGACTGAGGCTGGAAACGAGGCAAGCCCGAGCCGAGCTCGGTTCGGCTCGTGAAAGCTCATCACGAGGAGGCTTGGCTCGGCTCGGTTGTGGAAACGAGTAAAAAAGCTCTCGTTTGAAAGCTCGAGCTGACTTGTTCTGCTACGGGCGCGTCGTCTCTTGTCTGTTCGTACCCTCGACTCCTCGGCCTCGCCCCTCGATTTGATGCGTGTTTCATGTGTACCGACCGAGAGAGACATCCAGTCATCCAGGAGTATACGAAGTACCTAGAGTTTACTATTTTAGATGAGTCAGTTAATGGGCTAGGGCCGCGTACGGCCCCCTCGTTTAGTTAACTTATACCTTCTCGTTTTCATGCGCACGCTTCCCGAACTTTTGTTAAACGATGTATTTTTTGCAAAAATTTTCTATAAGAAAGTTGTTTTAAAAATTATATTAATCTAATATTTTTTAATAATTAATAATTAATTAATTATATACTAAATCTACTATGTTTTTTCCTGTCAGGCCTTCCAAGGAGCGTAGCAGCGGCCGCCGAAGCAGCTGTTCGTCGGTGAACCGTTTTGATTTTTTTTTATTTTCTTTTTTCATCTGTTCTTTACCTGCCACGCTCGGTGTTCTTTTTTAAGCAAAATTTCTATATTAGAACTTAAAAAATAAACCATTTTTCTACGGCTGGCGGAACATGATTATCATTTTTTTTTACAGTTTTTGAGGTTCTTGCCATAACAATCACGGTTATGACGATATTCATGGTTTCCATGACCGGCATACCGTCGGTTTTGGCACCGTGACAAATGTCAAAATGTTTGGACGTTTATTATAAATTATTATAAATAATAAACATAGACTAAAACACATCTATAATCTTAGACTAATTCGCGAGACGAATCTATTAAGTCTAATTAATCTATGATTAGCCAATGTGATGCTATAGTAAACATGCTCTAATTATTAGCGTATTACCACTCATTTATAAAATTAGTTTTTTTATTAGTCTATGTTTAATAGTTCAAATTAGTCTCCAAACATCCGATGTGACATGGGGTTAAAAAGGTTAGCCCCATATAAGTGCCTGTTCGGTTACCCTAGACTTTTTTTATCCCTGTCATATCGAATATTTGGACACTAATTAGAAGTATTAAATATAGACTATTAATAAAACCCACCTTACACTTTAGACTATTTTACGAGACGAATCTATTGAGCCTAATTAGTCCATGATTAGTGAATGTGATGCAACGGTAAACATTTGCTAATCGTGACTTAAGTAGGCTTAAAAAATTTGTCTAATGAAATAGTATTTATTTATGCAATTAGTTTTATTATCGATCTATATTTGATACTTCTAATTAACGTGTAAACATTCGATGTGACAAAATATCTAATATAACAAGTGATTAAAAAAAATTCCAAGATTCAAACAGCACCTAGACAACCCACAACTAAACAACCCACGAGATTCATATAAACGGATGCCAACATTTGGCCCTATGTTATATAGAGTGACAGATAGACTATGATTATATTTAAATAAAGTTTTTATCCCATCCATCAAGTCAGGGTAACTGAAGTCAATAAAACAGGCATTAATATAGAGGAAGTATTTGGTCCAGTTATCTACTCCACCCACAGACAGTCATAGTAGCATACTCCTGTCCCAAAAGCTGTTTCTGCCAGAAGCTGCTCTAAACGGTCGACAGCTTCTGAGAATCTGTAGTTACATATTCTAGAAAATGAACTAAGACTCTAGAATATAGAGAAGCTGTGTTTAGGAGCTTTTCCAGATTCTTAGAAGCTGATTACCAAGCAACTGCTTCTTAGAATCTAAAGCTTCCTCAAACAAACCCAATATCGTAACTTGGCCATGTTTTGATGGTAAAAGTTTTTGGTGAACAGGTCAGATCGGATGTTGGTATGAGTTTTCGGACATGACTGAAAAACAAATTTTACAGCATAGTTGAAAAGCACGAGACGAATTTTTTGCCTAATTAAGTCGTCATTAGCACGTGTGGTTACTGTAGCACTTATGGCTAATCATGAACTAATTAGGCTCAAAAGATTTCGTCTTGAGATTTCTCACATAACTGTGCAATTAGTTTTTCGTTTCATCTATATTTAATGCTCCATTTAAATATCCAAAAATTTAATATGATGTTTGTAGCAAAATTTTTTGGGAACTAAACAAAAACCTTAGTAGTGCCTCTGGTGGTATCTACACGTTAAAGGGTGGAACAGTGTTCATGGTCGTGCTAGCTTCTATGCGTGGCTAGAGTTTAGCTCATGAGGGGAGATGTGGCTAGGATTTAGGTGCTTTAGGTGTTATATTCTCTACTTTAGCCCCTCATCCAATATATTAAGTGTGACATCTAGTAGATTCATGCGTACTGGGTTGCAAATTAGAAAGCCCGAGTTTTCCCTTATGTTAAACTGCAAAAGAATAGGAATCAGAGAAATCATTTTTTCTTAAGTCTACAGTTAAGTAAATAGAAATAAATCATTAAATAAAATGTTTGAAAGGCTATGAATATTTTTTGTCATATTCGTTGTGCCAAAATTGATTAACAGGCTTCTCGGCAGAATTTCAAGATCAGTTGGAATAATTTTCAATAATTAAAACTCGTCCAAATAAATTAAATAAAATGTGATCATTTTCTTTTCTGTTCTTTTAGTTTTCCTTTTTTTTCCCCTTGCCGTGGGCCATGCCTGCTTTTCCCCTTGTCTAGTTCCGCCCTCTTGTGTCTGACTCCTCTCACTCTCCTGTTATCTATCTCGAGCGCTCGCCTTTACTATTCCTTTTCTTAACAGAGTTCCTGTAGGACTATTACTATGTTTGAATAAGTCCTGAGCAGTTAAATGTAGGAGGTAGCAGGCGATTAGCGCCATTAGAGGCAGGCCACGGATTGCGGCATGGCCCAGGTGGTTGGGATGGCAACCATTGATCACGAGTATGCCGGGATTAGCTTGTCCATTTGTTTCCTTGTAACCATACATGTAATCCATATATAGTGAATACAATCAAAAGGAAAAGCTGTCGCTTACAGCACCAAACTCATCGTGTCCTCTGTGTTCTTCGTGTGTGTCGTCCTCCTCGCCGGAGTTCTAACAATTGGTATCAGAGCCGAGTCTCTCGCCGGAGCCATGGCATCGCAGTCGCCTTCCAAGAAGCCGCAGACTGCTGATGGTTCCAGCGAGAAGGAGGTCAAGCCCTCACGATCGCCGCCGCGACGCCGTGGCCGCTCTCATGGCCGCCACCGCTCCGGCTCGCGCGTCGTCGAGCGCGTCATCGAGCGCCCGTCCGCGAACGTCGCATGGCCGATGCTCACGCGGACGAACTACCCGGAGTGGGCGCTTGTGATGCAGGTTAACTTCCAGACACTTCGGGTCTGGGATGTCGTCGAGGACGGGATCGACGAAGACGCCGACGAAGATGAGTACCAGCAAGACCGCCAGGCCATGGCGGGTCTCCTACGCTCGGTCCCATCCGAGATGTGGGCGACGCTCGGCCGTAAGCAGACCGTCAGGGAGGCGTGGGACGCCGTCAAGGTGCTCCGGATCGGCGACGAACGCGCGCGCGACGCGACCGCGCAGCAGCTCCGCCGCGAGTTCGGCGCGCTCGTCTTCAAGGAGGGCGAGACCGTCTCCGAGTTCGGCATCCACATTTCGACGCTCGCCACCAACCTCCGCGTCCTCGGTGACAACATCACCGACGCCGAAGTGGTAAAGAAGCTGCTGCAGGTTGTCCCCGAACGCCTATCGCAAGCAGCCGTCTCCCTCGAGATGTTCCTCGATCTGAACAAAGTATCAATCGAGGAAGTCATCGGGCGGCTGCGCGTCTTCGAGGAACGCGGCAAGCCCAAGGAGATCACCGACTCCATGGGGCGCCTCATGCTCTGTGAAGAGGATTGGGAGGCGCGCCGCAAAGCCCGCCGGGAGCAGGAGAGCTCTGGCGGCGGATCGTCTTCAGGCAACCGCGGCAAGGGCCGTGGACGCGGCCGCGGTCGCGATGGTGATGGATCCACGCCGCGGGATGGCCACAATGGCCAGACCGCGGGCGCTGGTGGCGGGAGGCCACCGCGAGGCACCCGCTGCGACAACTGTGGCAAAAGAGGCCATTGGGCCAAGGACTGCCGCGGCAAGAAGAAGGCAGCGGCCCACGTCGCTCAAGCCGAGGAGGATGATCGTGATCACGCGCTGATGTACATCACCGCGGATCAGGAGGTGATCGCACTGCCCGCTGAGGAGACGCAGCGGCATGTGCACATCTCCGAGCCCAAGGTTCTCCTCCACCTGAGCCGGGAACAGGAGGAAGATGCCGTGGTACCTCGCCGCTGGGTACTTGACACCGGGGCGACGAATCACATGACGGGAACACGCAACATCTTCGCCGAGCTCGACACCGCCGTCACTGGATCCGTCCGGTTCGGCGACGGGTCCGTGGTCGCCATTGAGGGAAAGGGGACAGTCCTCTTTACCTGCAAATCCGGGGAACATCGCCGGCTGGAGGGTGTGTACTACATCCCGCGCCTCACCACCAACATCGTGAGTCTCGGCCAGATGGACGAGGATGGCTACAAGATCAACATCGAAGAAGGAGTGCTGCGCCTCTATGATCTACAGCGGCAGCTGTTGGCGAAGGTGCAACGCACGCCCAGTCGTCTGTACCTCCTCGACATGACCATCGCCGCCCCGGTGTGTCTCACGGCGCGGGTAGGCGACGTGGCGTGGCGCTGGCATGAGCGCTATGGCCACCTCAACTTCCAGGCGTTGCGCAAGCTGGGACGCGAGGAGATGGTGAGAGGACTGCCGACCATCGATCACGTCGAGCAGGTATGCGAAGATTGTGTCCTCGCCAAACAGAAGCGCGCGTCGTTCCCAAAGGCGGCCAAGTACCGGGCGCAAGAGCAGCTGGAGCTGGTGCACGGTGACCTCTGCGGCCCCGTCTCGCCACCGACGCCTGGCGGGAACGCCTACTTCTTGCTGCTCGTCGACGACATGAGCCGCTATATGTGGCTCACCCTCCTGCGTTCCAAGGCGGATGCACCGGCAGCGATCATGGCGTTCCAAGCCAAGGTCGAACGCGAAACTGGGAAGAAGCTGAAGGTGCTCCGAACTGATAACGGAGGTGAATTCACTTCCGTGCAATTTGGCGAGTATTGTGCAGGAGAGGGCGTGCAGCGACACTTCTCGGCGCCTGGCACGCCACAGCAAAACGGCGTCGTCGAACGGCGGAACCAGATGGTCGTGGGGACAGCGCGGAGCATCCTGCGTGCCCGCGGCATGCCGGGACGCTTCTGGGGAGAGGCGGTGCACACCGCTGTCTTCCTGCTGAACAGGGCGCCCACCAGTGCACTCAACGGCATGACGCCGTTTGAAGCTTGGCACGCAAAGAAGCCGCCCGTGCACTTCCTGAAGGTGTTCGGGTGTGTGGCCTACGTCAAGAAAGTGCGCCCGCACCTCAGCAAACTCGATGATCGCGGCGTCAAGGTCGTCTTCATCGGCTACCAGGACGGCTCCAAAGCGTACCGCTTCTACGACCCCGTCGCCGAGCGAGTACACGTCTCCCGCGACGCCATCTTCGCCGAGGACGAGCGCTGGGACTGGGGGGCCTCCTCGGACATGGGCTCCGAGCACCCCTTCACCATCTCGGACCACTACATGCCGGAGCGCCAGCACCAGGCAGATCGGGAGCTGCCGATGCCTGATCCCCAGGGCTCGCCGGCGCGCTCCCCGTCCCCAGACGGTGGGAGCCCCCAGGACGCGCCACCGCGCCATGCGTCACGGGCAACACCTCCAGCAGCATCAAGCCCGCAGCAAGCCGAGCAGCTGCCTTCGACACCACCTCACGCTGGAACGGGCATCGAGTTCGTGACGCCACTTACCACCGACCTGAGCTTCGACGCCGGTGATGTGGGGGAGCTCCGGTACCGGACACTGGACAACATCCTCGGATCGGATGCGGTGCCCGGGCTGGAGCACCGCGACGACGTGGAGGCTGAGCTCCACAACGTCAACCACGCAGTGACCGTGGAGGAGCCCAGATCGGTGAAAGAGGCGGAGGGCGATCCAAGCTGGGTCGCAGCGATGGAGGAGGAGATGCAATCGATCCGCGACAACAAGACTTGGTCACTTGTCGAGCTCCCACGCGGACACCGTGCCATCGGCTTGAAGTGGGTGTACAAAGTCAAGCGCGATGAGAATGGCGGCATCGTCAAGTACAAAGCGTGCCTCGTCGCCAAAGGGTACGTGCAGCGCCCCGGCGTCGACTTCGAAGAGGTGTATGCTCCAGTTGCACGACTGGAGTCTGTGCGGCTGGTGCTCGCCATTGCAGCTCACTACGGCTGGGGCGTCCACCACATGGACGTCAAGTCGGCGTTCTTGAATGGCGAGCTACAGGAGGAGGTATACGTCCAGCAGCCTCCCGGCTTCGTCGACGGCAAGCACAAGCACAAGGTGCTGCGCCTCCACAAGGCGCTCTATGGACTCCGCCAAGCACCACGAGCATGGAACCACAAGCTGGACGCCGAGCTGCTGGCTCTCGGGTTCAAGCGCTGCGTCGACGAACACGGCATGTACACGCGCGGGAGCGGAGCACAGCGCCTGATCGTGGGCGTCTACGTGGACGACCTCATCATCACTGGTGGAGATGACGACGCCGTGGCGAGGTTCAAAGGGCAGATGCTGCGCACATTCCGCATGAGCGACCTCGGACTCCTCTCGTACTACTTGGGGCTCGAGGTCACTCAAGGCGCACACGGCATCACGCTGCGTCAGAGCGCCTATGCCATCAAGATACTTGAGAAGGCCGGGCTGGCTGGTTGCAATGCTAGCACCACGCCCATGGAGATGAAGCTGAAGCTCCAGAAGGAGGGAACGACGCCGAGCGTCAATGCCACGGAGTACCGCAGCCTCATCGGGAGCCTGAGGTACCTGTGCAACTCTAGGCCCGATTTGGCCTACTCCGTGGGATACCTCAGCAGGTTCATGGAGGCGCCTCGGCAAGAACACCTTGCTGCCGTGAAGCGTGTGCTTCGCTACGTGGCTGGCACGGTGCATTGGGGCGTGCACTACCACCCGGCTGAGAGGAAGGGAGCGCCGCCCGTCTTGGTGGGGTACTCCGACAGTGATCTCGCAGGCGACATCAACGACCGCAAGAGCACAAGTGGGCTCATCTTCTTCCTCGCCGGTGGACCGGTTGCCTGGCAATCGGCAAAGCAGAAAGTGGTCGCCCTGTCGTCCTGCGAGGCCGAGTACATCGCGGCCGGGGCAGCCGCGTGTGAAGCAGTCTGGTTGGCACGCTTGCTAGCTGAGCTCATTGGAGGAACAGCACAAGCGCCTAGGTTGAAGGTGGACAACAAGTCCGCCATTGCTTTGATGAAGAACCCTGTGCATCACGACCGGAGTAAACACATCGACGTGAAGTTTCACTTCATCCGGGAGTGCTGTGACAGGAAGCTGATCAACGTCGAGTTCGTGGGCACCGAGCTGCAACTAGGTGATCTACTCACAAAGGCACTTGGGCGCACCCGGTTTCAGGAGCTTCGCGGCTTGATTGGTATGAAAAAGCTACTCTAATCGCTCGGACTTAGGAGGAGAATGTTTGAATAAGTCCTGAGCAGTTAAATGTAGGAGGTAGCAGGCGATTAGCGCCATTAGAGGCAGGCCACGGATTGCGGCATGGCCCAGGTGGTTGGGATGGCAACCATTGATCACGAGTATGCCGGGATTAGCTTGTCCATTTGTTTCCTTGTAACCATACATGTAATCCATATATAGTGAATACAATCAAAAGGAAAAGCTGTCGCTTACAGCACCAAACTCATCGTGTCCTCTGTGTTCTTCGTGTGTGTCGTCCTCCTCGCCGGAGTTCTAACATACTATTGGCCCTACCATTCCATTCTATATTATAAACCTTTTTAACATTAACTAGATTTATATATGCGCTAATAAATCTAAACACATATAAGAAACATATATATATACATTGACGTACGGATAAATCTTAAGCCACCTGAGAAAGTAACCGAGGTACCAATTTGCTATTTGCGGTCCAGAAGGAGATCCTGTGGCCGGGCTCCGTTATTTTCCTCAACCCGCCGGCCGGCCGGCCCCTGTCTCTGCTTGTTGATGGCACCATTTGTGCGTGCCTCCTATCGCCAGCCGCCGCCGGCCGCCGGCCGCCGCACAGCTCTGCTGCCTCGCTGTTGCGTCACAGCTGCAAGCAAGCCCTAACCGAGCCGCTGTATGTGTGCTCTGATTGGTCGGTTACTCGCTGCTGTAACTGTTGTTCTGGGCGGTCCGTTGCTAGTGTTCGTTCATGGTTTTGCCGGTGTTCGGTTAGTCGGCCACTGTCAAGTTGTCCCCAGCCATCGGTTCTACCTTCGTCGTCGAGATTAGTTGCTAGCCCATAAATCATTAAATTAGTTTTTGGTTTTATCTATAAAACAATGTAACATCTAAAATTCATAACTAATTTATTTCGAAGTCCGTTCAAATTCATTAAATCAATATTTTTTATAAAGAGTCCACTAAAATAGTTTTTTTTCCTATCTGTACTGTACTAGAGTGGACGGTGCGCGTTGCGCACCTGCCAGCCCATCTACGGTTAAGACAATAAAACATCACTTTTTTTAGTTGGGAATACTTTTTGGGTTAATCCACATTTATAAGTACATTTAGTTTGCGAACAATATTTGTATATCAAAATGTAATATTGATAGCAGTACAACATAGCTTGCATTTAAGTACATATTGGATAAAAACATACAATTTTTTATGTGGTTGCATCAACTCCTCTTGTGCATGTTAGAGCGTGATCGAAACTAATGGTTCAAAAGCTTGTCTAGAAAGTATAAATTGAGCCAATCTTTATATGGTTCTTCGGAACAATCGAACTAGCGTTGCAATGATCATAGTGGCTGCCTTTTTTGGAGGAGTCTGGGATCCTTTGCTTGCTGGTGTATAGTTCTCCACATTTGCCATCTTAACCTGGAAGCAAGAGAAAGAACATATCTCATGCTAATAATCTAAAGTGACAATTGGTAATGGCATTGCATATAAAGTAGTAGCAATCTGTGCTAATAACATGTATAAATGTGCACAACCAGACTATAAGCCATTTTTGTACTAAACATATGTAGGCATTACTATTAAACCAAATTTATGATGGAACTATAAAAGAACATAAATCAAACAAGGTCGATAATAAAATAATGTCACTGGAAACAAGTTAGACAAATGGAAAACATTTTCCCTCGAAAAACCAGCTACGGAATGTTTTGGGTCGGGGTGAATCATATGTCAGAAGGGAAGAAGTTAGATAAGATGCCAAATCAAGTAAATTAGTGTTAATAGATAAAAATCTTACTACTAAGGCTAATTTCATAGATGTCTATACTACCCTTTAAAACATAAATGTATATAGAGACTAATATTTCATATTTGACACATGGTATTTTAGTGAGAACTGAGCAAATCTACAGAACAAAAGAATTCGGAAAAATGAGATGTGGCATAGTTTATACTCTCGGAAGACTTTTATTAATATATACCTGAAAATAAGCGCTTGACTGTATATAAACAAATACATACTGACTTCCTGTAAGTCACTAAAAGCGCATAATGGATCACCCCTGCTATCTAAAGTTTAAATGCAACCCAAGAAAGTTAAGATCAATATATTGTTTAGGAATTAGAAACATCTCAGGCATAGTATAGTACGAAGGGTGGAGTACTTCATTTGGGCACCCTATCATATATTTCGCGTGTGATTCAGTCAAAGGATCCAATATTGAACTTTTGGCCAGTCTGTTAGCCACCATTATTATTCTGCTAACTGAGAGAACATCTTAAGCTCATGGAAGATCATGTTACACAAGCTGACAAGAATTTGATTATTTCTTTTACAATTGTCAAACAGGCGCATAATTAGTTTCATACTTAATGATAAGTTTGATCCAGACCTATGCAAGAACACAATATATATTATGAAATCGGAAGAGGGATTATCACTCTAACATGATCGTAGCACCTCTCCACCAATTTAGTTAGCCGAGTTAATGGACCTGAAGGTGTTATAGCTCCATCAATTCCCTTTTCTCATCTGAAAGTAGTCCAGATGAGGGAGGACACAATTCAACTATTACTAAAACAAAAATAAATTCATAGGTAATTTTTAGATAGGTAAATAATTGTTATCACCTCAAGTATAAATAATCGGTACATGGAAGAAGTATGCATAATTCTATCCGAATGAAACATAGGTTTCATTCTTTAGGGGGCAAGCAAATAGTCGGGGTAGTTTATTCATCAATTATCAAAAAGGAAAGAACCTATAACTCTGAATTGGGAGAATGATCTCAAAATTTTCTTACATCACCTTCTAGTTTGAATTCCAAACAGAAAATATATCTGTCCTAAAAGAAAAACAATAAAATTAGTGTTGATGTACACAGGCATCTGATCTAAGTTAACCACCACACTTACCAATTAACCAACATGATCCTCAATTGATTATAGGATACATAGTAAAATACTCTACTTGTATTCACACTTATAATTTGATTGAGAGGCAATAAGGTATAAAATCAAGCTCATGAATAATTTACGGAGTAAACATGAGAAGTGTAATCCCAGTTAGAATTTCGTAGGACTTACCGCAAACAGCAGCCCACATCCACCCAGGTCAAGACAATTAAAAATGAGGCCTTCCAATCTAGTATGACCAATGACCATGGTAATATGTGTTTTTTCTGCAACTAAAAGTGAGCCACATGAATTAGCTTTAAAGTAATGCTAATTAGTATTGTTCCATCAAAAAATGTAGATTAATTCCTTTAGGATAGTCAATAAATTTAACTAAAGTATGAGCATCATGTGCATTTTAGAAATATAGTTATATTCAACATAAACTGTGATAGACAACCTGAAACCAGTTATCTTAACCATGGGGTTGCACAAGAATAAACCTACAACAAAGTAAATGCTCTGAGATAACCCAAACCTTGTAATATGACTGGCCGGAGTATTGTAATAACATCATTCATAAAGTGCAAGCAAGCAAATCAATAAGCCTGCAGACATATAATAGGAATGCAGGGCAATAAGTTGATAAATATATGTAGTAAATAGTATCTCACCATTGTGGGCAACATTAGCACAATCATCAATTGATGATTGCTAGCCTACCTGGAACAAATAAGAAAAATCATATTGATCAGCAAATTAGACGCATATTTCAATTGTTGTCTATGTTCTACCTCCATGACATGTAAAATGATCATATATATTTTAAATATCTAAGTAAACATGATGGGCCAGTGTGCAACAAAACCAACAGAAATAACAAACTGCTTGTTTTATTTATAAGATGCGGATAACAGCAAACAGATTAGATCATCATACTGACACATATTTCAGCTTGTATCATATAGTAAATAATAAACAAGCCACTTCATAAATTGGACATCAAAAGCATACACAAGTAAGTAGGTAGGCGTGTTTGTCTGAAGTTGTGGATGCTCCCCTGATGCATAAAGCTGAAAAAGCAAATCTTTGCTAGGTAATAAGTCGGCCACTACTGGCACTCCACCAACATCTAATCTACCATGATTCGAGTACGAAGCAAGAATTGAACGTATCGGTCCAGTCTAGATGGAGGTGCCCCTATGCCGGCATGGTCTCAATGCGGAGGAGGGGGTGGCTGAAGTCAGAGTAGCCAGTAGAGCAAGCAGGAGAGAGAAGGGGGAGGATGGTGGCAACGCAGCTTACCGGGTGCGCTTTCGTCGACCCGCGATCTGCTCGCAGTTGCCCCGCCGAGCTCTGCCCGTCTACGTCCCACGCTCCCCCGTGGCCGTCACGCCGGGCTCCGCCCCCAGCCGTCGCCCCGCACAGAGCTCCATACTCCCTCGCCGACGCCCTGACTAGATGAAGATGAGGGAGTGAGAGAGACAAAAGAAGATGAGCGGAGGATTAGCGCATAGTTTAGTGGGCCGCATCATCGCTCCGAGGCCCCCCCGGTAAGGCCGCACCGCTGGCCAAGCTCCCTCCCGCGCCGGCCCAAGGTCCTCCTGGTGAGGCTGCGCAGCAGCACGAGCTATGCCTCGGCCGCACCGAGAAAGAGGGGTGATGAGAGAGGCGATCAGATTGAGGTGAGAGCCTAGCAGCTCGGACACGCAACACCCACTAGCTTTAAGGGCTTGTTTAGTTCCCAAAATTTTTTTCCAAAAACATCACATTAAATCTTTAGACATCTAAATGAAACATTAAACATAAAAGAACCAAAAAACTAATTGCATAGTTATGTGAGAAATCGTGAGACGAATTTTTTGATACTAATTAGTCCATAATTAGCCATAAGTGCTACAGTAACCAACATGTGCTAATGACGACATAATTAGGCTCAAAAGATTCGTCTCGTGGTTTCCAGACGGAATCTAAAATTTAGTTTCGCTTAGTCCTACTGCATTTGTAAAACTCTGTTATTAGCATTTGTTAAATCATACCCTAGGATCATCCTGAGTACATATTATGGCATTTGATTAACCATAACCATGTGTCAATAGCGCCTTCTAGTGAGGCATATGGACCCGTCGAGTATTAACAATGATGACATGGGTTGAATCATTAGTGTGATAATGTTTAAGTATCTTTACCACACAACATGGAATAAGCACAAGCTGATGCATGTGCCATCATTTTCAACAGCTTAATCATTCCATCATGTAAATTACTTTTTTTTATTGACTCCTCAATAGCTCAGCATGGTTATGTACTTTCATAATCTACTGTAACAAGGGACCCATGAGATATCTATTCTATAAACTAGGAGGGGCAAATCTCATTTTGATCAAATTCCCACTACATGTTCAATAGGAAACCTAAAGAGTACCTTTTATAACTACCTATTCATAGTGCAATGTTTAATAGTCCCTTATAGGCCATTACGCAGGTTAAACATGATGATGTCAGGTCTAGGAAGTCAACATCATTATTACTTTAGAGCAATTAACAACACATGGTAATCCTTGTAGTGTCTCATATGAATTTGTGCAACAACATGTTCTCCATAATGTCTCCACATTATTTTTTTAGTATATTATACCATGATACATAAGACATGATCATGAACAAATATATATGTGTTAATTTTAGAGTCATATTTGTTCGATATATGACTTTACTAACAATCATTATCATTTAGAAATAGTAACATAACATGTAAAAAATATCAGGAATGAATGAAATATTTATTGATCAACAAGATATCTAAAGGAACGGTATAATACTTTTATGATAATACCCATAAATAGTAAGTGGCACAATCATCTATGATTGCCTCTAGGGCATATGACTAATACGGCATAATTGTTTTCTCTTTAATATAAGACAATGCCATGTATGGCCTATGCTCAATATTAGTGTTTCCATGTACGTTTTCATGTACGTTCCTATGGTCAGCTTTAAATCATATATTGTCCTCCATAAATAGCCAACATCCAATTCATGTTTGATATTACATAGAGCCAATATCTATATGATGTTTGTTCTCATGATTTGAACACTGCAATTAAAACTTTAGCACTTGGTCAGCTAAATATATACAGTATACTCTCCCCAACATAATGTTGTATTCATGTTTGACAACACTAAGAATGAGCATAAGAGCATTGTGAGGTGCATCATTGGTTATACTTATTTATTCATAACTGGATTTTTCCATGAGCTATTCTCTTAAAATTGGTCATGCATGCCTCTCTAAAATTGTTGTTATGCACAACTCTCTACTCTATTCCCATGTTCACATTGAGGAAGACACAGGAAGGAGGCGGTAACACATTTCATAGGGACAACATGACAGAATAGGGAGGATAGAGCGAATTGGATAGGAATATGGAAGGGGAGGAAGAGAGTGCCGAGCAAACGGTAGAAAAAGCTTTGAGTAGGTTTTTGCTTTGTTCATTGCCCCCACCGAGCTGGTCCAGATAGACCAGCTTGTCTTCCTCCCATGGCATGATAAGGTGGAGTATAAGATGGTAGTATGCTATAAACCCTCTAGGGAGATGGATTGTTTGCGTGGTGCAGTGTCAGACCTTAGCTAAATACCATTTTTATGACATGTGGGGCCAAAATTTTCTTAGCATCGAGCTATTAAAAGTTCCGAGGAATAATTGCACATGCAAATGTTGTAGCTATATGAAATTGTTTGTTACTGTTGTAGTTCATCGATAGTTTGGATGATAAAGTTGTAGTTGTCAAATTTTACTGTTTTTAGAGAAAAAACATGATCCGAGTTTTATTTAGGGCCAACTCAAAATAACTTATAGCATGGAACATGGAAGTATAATCTTCTCTTAGGCCATCCATATGGATGGGTTTGTTGGGTTTTTTGCCGTATTCAAACAATAACTTTTAGATAATTAGATTAGGATGCCAATCAAGAATGGCGGTTTTCATGTTTGTCGAAGCTAGGTGTATGTTTCTCCTATTTTCCAACAAATGCGAGTCCATCCTTGGTCTCGGAAAAAAAAAGGAGCATTTATATTATATTGAATGCCAAACATCATCGTAGGTATGTGGAAGTGGACAAGAGCACCGGCGTGCGCCTCTTCTACTACTTTGTCAAGTCGGAGAACGATCCTGATCGACGCAGACCCACTGTTGCTCTGGCTGACAGGTGGTCCCGGCTGCTCCGGCATCTCTGGGCTATCCCATGAGATAGGTAATTAGCTAGCTGTTCTCAACAAAATATATTAAAACTAACGTCAAGAGGAATTAAATTGTTGATGTGCATACACGCTTTCATTAGCACATATTGGTTACTGTAGCATTTATGGCTAATCGTGGACTAATTAGGCTCAAAAGATTCGTCTCACGATTTCTTCTATAACTGTGCAATTTGTTTTTTTTCATCTATGTTTAATGCTTTATTTAGTTGTCCAAAAATTCGATGTGATGTTTTTGGAAAAAAAATTTGGGAACTAAGGGGTTGTTTAGATGGGGCTAAACTTTTTAGCCCCATGTCACATCGGATGTTTGAACACTAATTTAAAGTATTAAACATATACTATTAATAAAACTCATCCATAATCTTGGACTAATTCGCGAGACGAATCTAATGAGCCTAATTAATCCATGATTAGCTTATGTGATGCTACAGTAAACATTTGCTAATTATGGATTAATTAGGCTTAAAAAATTCGTCTTGTGGATTAGCTCTCATTTATGAAATTAGTTTTTTTATTAGTTTATGTTTAACACTTCAAATTAGTATCAAACATCCGATATAACTAGAGACTAAAAATAAGTCCCTATAAACAAACACCACCTAAACAAGGCTAAGTTTTTACGGATTTGGCAATCAAAAGGGACCATCTGCACCGGGATCCCTCTCAAAAGTACGAATTACATGTCAATGTCTGTGTTTTAATGGATGGACTGCATGATTTTGCAGGTGAGCAATATAGGCCTTTTTTAGTTTCCAAAAATTTTTTCCAAAAACATCACATCGAATTTTCGAACACTTAAATAAAGCATTAAATATAAATGAACCAAAAAACTAATTGCACAGTTATGGAAGAAATCTTGAGACGAATCTTTTGTGCCTAATTAGCCTATGATTAGTCATAAGTGCTACAGTAACCAACATGTGTTAATGACGGATTAATCAGGTTCAAAAGATTCGTCAGTAACCAACATGTGCTAATGACGGATTAATCAGACTCAAAAGATTCGTCTTGCGGTTTCTAGGCTAGCCGTAAAATTCGTTTTTTCATTCAGGTTCGAAAACCCCTTCCGACATCTGATCAAACATTTAACGTCACACTTCTCTTAAAAATTTTGACAATCTAAACACCACCATAGTTTTCCTCGGTAGGCACATGGTTCTCCTACGCCACCACAGAGGAAGGTGTCAAGTCTAGTGATACCAAAGGCAGTGAAACAGCTTCTTGTTTTCGTCAGAAAGGTATCTTTGTCCGAACCAGTGCTACTATCCCTTTTCCTGAATATGAAATTGTCATTTTGGCTTGTCCCTGTCCAATAAATGCAAGTTGGACAATTGTCAATCTCCCTAAAATAGCATGAACCAAAGTGTTACTCCCTTTGTCAAAAAAAATAAATTTTTTAGTTTCTGTGTCCAACGTTTGCCATCCGTCTTATTTGAAAAATTTTCAAAAAATTAGAAAAAATTAGCCACAGGTAAAGTATTATTCATAATTTATCATCTAATAAAAATAAAAATATCAATCGTAAAAAATTTTTGAATAAGACTTGAGTCAAAAATTAAAGGTAAAAAGTGAAAATTTGGTTTATTTTAGGACGGAGGGAGTATCATCTGGTGCCTGTTTTGTTTCCATACGTATATGTAGATGAGATTTACATTAAAACTTAAATTTCAAGTTAATTTTACTGGTTTTTAATCGTAATTTATTTTCAAACATTTTCTTTTTGTCGCTCAAAACACGTATATAAAATATTTATGTAAATCATTTTTTTTGCTTAAGAAGATGAGGCCCTTTCTTTTTTTTTGCTTACCAATATATGCTGAAACTTAACTTTTCTCAAGCTATAGGGCCGAAGCTATTAAAACAATCCTGTATTTTTCTTGGGGATACAAAATATTGTCACTTGACACCACTGTGCTTAATTTGACAGATACAGATTTTTACTTGTAGTTGTTGTTCTAAAAGAGCTGCTTTTCTGCAGTGGCTTCATGACCATCCCCAGTTCTCGCTGAATCCGCTGTACATCGGAGGTGACTCGTATGGTGGAATCATTGTACCCACACTTACGCTAGCAATAGATCAAAGTGAGTTCCTCTGCATTATTTTGAATGACAATTGATTTTTCTCGTGATTAGGTAAAATCTCTTCATAATTCACTCAAACCACCCTAGAGGATTACTCTTTTACTATTGGCTGTTTTTTTTATGGTAAAGAGCAATCATACATGTAGTAAAAACATTCTTACAAATTTTTTTCAAGCAATTGTCATATCTAACTTATAAATTAGTCACGACAGATCTTGATTTACTCGTAGCAATAATATACATAAGTGTTTGTAAGAATTTTGTACACGTGTTAAAAGGAAACTGACAGAGCATGTTCACAAGACAAAGGGGGCAAAGGGGGCAAAGGGCTAACGGCAATCAGTATATAACGTGATAGTATAACAGTAACTTTTTATTGATTAGAATATCTTTTTTCTTACTCCCTCCGTTTAAGCTTACAATTCGTTTTGACTTTGGTTACAAATTTTATAAAAAAATAGTAACAAGACAAAAATGTTATGAGAATATATTCAGTTATAAATTTAGCAAAACTATTTTGCCTATAAATTAATTAAATTTAGAGTAGTTTGATTTTGACCAAAAACAAAATGGCTTATAACCTGAAAGGGAGGGAGTACTAATTAAATACTATCCTTTGTTGGTACATCCTACTACCTGTTTCAAAATATCCTATATTCTCCAAAGTAATAACAAAAATCATCTGCATGTGTTAATATCATCTAGAAACTAGCATCTAAAACTATTTTTTTAACGTTTAACCATTCGTCTTTTATATATATATATATATATATATAATGTGAAATGATATTTGGCACATTAATTGTTTCAATATTATCTTTGGTGGTATTAAACTGTAAATTCATACAATTATGGCATGTAACTAACATACGCGTTCAACCCATTTTTCTATCTATCTTAATTACATAACTTAGGGATACATGGCTGGCAATCCAGTGACCGATGCCCAATTTGATGGAGATGGTAAAATTCCATTTTTCCATGGCATGGGACTCATATCTGATGAAATTTATGAGGTAATGTGTCATCTAATATGACTTAGGCCGCGTTCGCAAGATATGACTTAGGCCGCGTTCGCAAGGAGGGTAGGCGGGGTAGTTATCCGGTAAAAAAAACGTAGTAATAGATTAGTACATAATTAATTAACTATTAATTATAAAAAACCATAAAATAGATTAATTTGTAATTAAATAATTTTCCTATAAAAAATTTTCATCAAAAATTATATCGTTTAGTAGTTTGGAAAGCGTACACGTGAAAAACGAGGGAATATACGATAAGTTATGGTACAGCCGAACACGGCCTTATTTGTTGTGAATAACAGTGTCATGTACATGGCTGATTCTGAACACATTTGAAATTTTACATATATTTTATTTATTCACTACTGAAAAAAAATCATATCAGCAAGCCAAGGATACATGTGGAGGAAAATACAGTGTCCCGAGCAATGCTCAGTGTGCGCAGTCCATACAAGCTATACACGATGTAAGTACACTCAGAAAAAATGAATCGTTCCGTATGATATTACAGTATACACATCACATATTTTTTCGCTTTTACTTATAAGACAAAAATTGAATTTCAACCTTAAATTGGAAATTGATTTTAAGGTTTCTTCACCAAAATTTATTCTCTAGACTTGGCTTATAGATTGTTAAGAATATATATATAAATTTTTTTTCATAAATTTTTTTTTCGTTCGTAAATACTACATCCATTTACTTTCTAGCATTGCCTAAATTCATTAATTGATAAATATATATAATTTATACATATCTTTAGATTCATTAGCATCTATAGACAAGTTTAGAAATTCTTACACTGTGAAACGGAGGAAGCATGTCATTTCGCTTTTGCCACCAAAAACCAATCAATCACCGCCACAGTTGTCAGGTCAGGGGCTTAATTGCATAAACTTACAAACTCACTGACATTTCATCGATTAATCAGTGCACAAAGAACATCAACGGGCCACACATTCTCGAGCCATTATGCGAAGAATTCTGGAGCTCCAGGACTGGTAACTCTGCAGCGACGGACGGAACGAGTAGACTCATGATGGAGTCTGCTGCTGTTGATGAAGGCCTTGTGATGTTTGAGTGTAGAATTGAGTGCATAAAAAGAAGTTCTAGTTTTTTCTTCTATAAAATTTCAGCTCAGGATGTTTATGTTTGGCTAATTTATTTATTTCAGAAGGCTTCCTACGTGCTGTTAAAGACATGGGCAAATGATGAAACCGAAAGGGAGAGCCTTGGTGTGCACAAGGTACCTTAATTACTAGTTGCAGAGTGCATATATTTTCTAGCAGATTCATTAGACTGAGTCTGCAATTGCAGATTGTAGGTTGTGAAATTACTTTTAATTTGGTAGTTTTATGAAATTACTTTTAATTTGGTAGAACAATTTCAGATAACTTATTTTATCACACTGGTTCCGGCCTAAATTTCAAGACATTGTCGGCATCACGGTAATGAGAAGACAAGGGAAGTTTAATTATTTGGCACTGCTATAATAACTTGTTTAACAGTTAGCCATCCTATTCATTTATGACATATGAATCCAGAGCCTACACGTCACATACATAGGGGATAACTGTCAACTGTAAGCAGCAAATGATTAAATATGTCAAGAAATAGAGGAAAAAAAGCTGAGGGACTGATAGATAGGTGGGAGCCTAGAAATCTAGAGAGCGAAGGATGGAAAGACTGTTAGAGCACGTGACAAACACATGAATATTTTTTGGCCAGCTTGCTAAATACTCCCTCCATTTTATAATGTAAGATGTTTGATCTTTTTGCATGCAATGTTTAACATTCGTTTTATTCGAAAAATTATAAAAGTATCATTTATTTTGCTTGTGACCTACGAACTTTAAGCATGACTTATTATTTTTTATATTTTTATTAAATTTTTAAATAAGATGAATGATCAAATATTACAATAAAAAAGTCAACCATCTTATATTATAAAACGGAGGTAGTAGCTGAAAAGGGAATGAGATTTGAATAGGCTATAGGGGATGCTCTATATGTGTATGATTTCTCACTAAGGCCTTGTCTAGATGAACCTCAGTAGTGATCCATTCACTGGGTGAGGATTTGATCTAATATCCATGCACTAACAAATTTGCTACATGATACTTGCGCATATATAATGAGTACTTTGTTACAATACAGGGAACAGTTGGACATTGGAAAAGATGCAATTACGATATAGAGTACACTAAAGAGCTCCGTAGTACTGTAGAAGTGTAGAGCATCATTCGAGGTTAATAAGGAAAGGATACAGAGCAATCATATACAGGTAATTGATATTACAACATAATTATATATATATCAGCATCTACAAACGCAGTTATACTTTTGTCAGGTTATGGCATGCAGTTAACTACTTCTGGGTTTTAATAATTACAGCCGTGGACTTTTAGACACGTGTGTGATCATTTATCTTACTTGAAAATGTGTAACATTTGTATCTTTATATCTATATTTACACAAATTTTGTTCATAAGAAGAACGGTGAAATGCATCTGAATTTGCTTTCTATATTAATCACTACAACTATTCCTAACCGTGAGTACGACTGCCATCGCGCAAATAAGGCTCAAGTTCAAACTGCTCTCTTCTTGTTGACAGCAAATTAACATGCTAACCCAAATACGTGGATTATTCTTTCATGTAATTATCCAATGATGCAGTGGTGATCATGATGGTGGCATTACCATCGTTGGCACACAAGCATGGATCAAGGCTCTTAACCTTTCAATAGCTCATGATTGGCGACCATGGTATGTTGCTGGGCAAGTTGGCGGGTAAGAAGCAAACATTTCTGTTTACACTCAATGTGAGGAGTACAGATGACGTACATTAGCGACGTCATAAATTAAGAAATTTTCTCCGATCCAACAAAATAAAAGTACCTTGAGATACCAAATCGTTTTTCCACCATTGGATCTAGCTGAATGAGACTTTTAAGTTTTTGCCACTCTTACAGATTTTCATAACAGATTTGTCACTGGACCCATCTGTCATAGACTTATGAGGGCCCACATGTCATCGACAGCTGGTGGCAAATCTGTTTTGGCCGCTCGTAAGAGTGGCAAAAAGTTAAATTTCTCCTAGCTGAATAGGATATAACTGTTAGATCCAACGACCAGAAATGATTTAGTACTGTGAGATATCAGTATCTCGAGGTACTTTTTGTTGGACTGAAACAAATCTCAAAAATTAAAAGGATCAGCTGTGACAACCCACATCAAGAATATGATACAGAAACACTTACATAGATCTGGTGTCTAATGATTCCTCAACAAGAGAATTAGAGGGTACCAAAAATTAGTGTTTTTTTTACTAATAGAGTTCTAAATCTACTGTGATCTACCATTACCTACTGATTTATATTGAAAATATAAACAATGGTGCCTTATATTACATGCTTAAAATTGTGATGCTATCCTATATTTAACCAATATATTATCAGAATTTCACCTCATCTCAATAAACCCCTGTAGGAAGATACAGTCTGATAGGTGGAAGATGTATATGCTATTCCTATGTATGTATATGCTTTTCCTATGTATGTATATGCTATTCCTATGTATGTCATGCTATGCCTTCTCAGTAGACTTGAAAAATTGTGAAATGCGAAGCTATCACATAACTAACTAAATTTTATCAGAATTTGAAGTCATCATTATACACATTTGGCAAAGTGTTGCATAGGTGGGAGATGTACTTATTTTTTCTATATATATTATAGCTGGATATTGCAATATGCTTGTCTGTTTCAAAATAAATATGCCAGTTCACTACATGGACATCTGCCAATATGTTTTATCTTTATATATTTCTCTAACTAACCTAGTTAATTTTGTTTATAGATACACAAGAAGCTATGCGAGTAATAACTTAACATATGCAACAGTCAAGGTGTGTCCTCCATTCATGTCTATGTGCACATTTTCATTAATTTTACAACATTGTTCTTCATATATACATGTTTATGTCTATTTGTATTTTTTTTCTTTCTCAAGATTGTGTGCATGTTGAAACTATGCAAATTTATCGCTGATGATGAGCACAAATGATTCAGAATCATAATTTATGTTTACACCATAACAAGTGCTGGACACACTGCTCCAGAATATAAACCCAAGGAGTGCCATGAGATGTTTGTAAGATGGATTTCAGGAAATACTCTCTGAGAAATATTGTTCAATTAATCGGACCACGTCTGCTATGGAAATGTGTGTGTGTTTGATCATATCATAAGACCACAAATTCCTGTGTGCCTTACGTTATTGATGGTACAAATTCAGGAAGAGTCATGTATATAGGATGATATTTAAGATATGTATCCATTCTGCCCATGAACCCTAGATGAACTATGCTGTATAAGACGGATTTTTTTGTTTTATTTTACCATTTATGGACATTGAAAATTATTGCACGTGTGCAGAAAAACATTGCTACCTCCGTTTTATAATGTACGATGTTTCACTTTTCTGGTTGCAACGTTTAAACATTCGTTTTATTCAAAAATTTAGTACAAATATAAAAAATAACAAGTCGTGCTTAAAGTTCTTTTGATAATAAAGGAAGTCACAAGCAAAATAAATGATATTTCCATAATTTTTTCAATAAGACAACTGGTTAAACATTACAACCAAAAAAGTCAAACATCTTACGTTATGAAACGGAGGGAGCATTATTTTATTTATTCCTATTTCCTGAACATGAGGCTCTAGTTTTGTGTTTCATGTTGGGCTAAAATTCCTAGGCATGTCTCGGAGGGAAAACCTTCATTATATGGAAACTAGCAAGGCGACGACAACAACTCAACAAGTATGTGCCATCGTGCATGCGGTGCACGAATTGGGCACTATTACCGCAAGACGCACGTGTGATGCACGGGCGAACAGTGGGCGAGAGAGCGGGCGTAGGGAGATTTGATGAAATTTGGGAAAGGCTGAAAATTGAGGAATTTTGGTTCTGGTTGTTACATTGATCATATTTTTTTCAATTTTATTGCATGCTCGTGTGGCACTGTGTTACATCTTTTTTTTTGAATTTACGTAAATTTGAATGTATTTGATGAATTATTTGGTCAATCAAAATTGAGGGATAAATTTAAGAAATTTTCATATGAAAGCTAACAAAAGTGTACTATATGTCATAATTTTACCGTAGTTAATTCATCCAAAACTACTGCATTCATGGTAACAGAGTCAAAATTTTCCTAAATTTCATGGAAAAAATTTTGCGAAAGATTTTATTTTAGCTTCTCATTAATTTTATCACTAATTATTTTTCTTTAAAAAAATTATTCTTTGGAAAGTTTTAGTTTTAAATTAGTTTCTGTTTTAAAATATTCTCAGACTCACATCCACTCATCAATCAATTTGTCTCGTACAAATAAATTTTTGAGATTAATCACAGCGAAACTAGATTGATTGCCTATAATCACTAGGATTGGCAAAATCCCCATTGGGGGTGGGCCCCCGCCCCATCGGGGTCAGGGACGGGGGAATTTTGCCCCGTGGGGAATCAAGGCCAGGGCCTCGGTTAGTTTGGGGATGGGCCCGGGGGTCCAAAAATACCCGCAGGGATCCCATACAGGTCTCCTTATTTTTGAAAAGATGAAAACTTGGGCCATGCCTAATTAGCAAATAGCAAAACCCTAGATACTTTCCACCTACGCCCGTGGCCTGGCCGTGCCTTCACCCTCGTGCGCCGCCACCCACACCAGTCCTCCAGTCACCGCCGCCTCTGGCCTCCACCATTGCTCCAACGTCCGCCCGCCGGTCCCCCATTAGCCTGTGCCACCCATCACTGTCCCCATCCCCTAACTCTCAGTGTCGCCAGTGCCATCGAGCGGCTAGAGCTCCTCCGCCCGCCACCAGACCACCGCCCATCGCCCAACACCACCGCCTTCGCCTCCCCTGAGTCCCCTCGATCTGGGCGTTGGCCGCCACCCCCTCCCCCTCCACTGTTCGCTCAACACCACCGTTCATCTGCCCGACGCCGACACTGGTGCCGCTCACGCCATCCCCATCCGCCCGACGCTGACACACCGATGCTGATGGCCTGCGAGCCCTCCAATGTGGCTATGCCCTAACACACCAGCCTCCGCCTGATGCCGATTTGACTTCCATTTGTGTTATGAGTTCCATACCTCGATTTGTGCTGCTTGAGTGCTTCTCTGTGTGTTTGGGAACTTCGGGGCTGCGTTCGGGGCCGAGGACCTGGCAGGGACGGGGACCAAATTCTCCCAGAATTTCAATTCGGGCTAGGGCCAGTGACATTCCAGCTCTCCCTGGCCCCGCCCCGCTCCGTTCCCAACCCTAATAATCACATGCACTTCTGTTTAAACAATTTACTCTAGCCAGAGATGTATATTCCCCTATATCAATGTGCCACTATAACACCTCAATGAGAGGTTGTGATAGGACCCTTCGCATAACCCTCTCCTAACCATCCATGCCACGTTAAGGTTGTAGCCCTACACAGGTTCCCCTGGTGGGCAAGCTACCACCTATACCACTGTAGATCCGACGCTACCCTAGGCCGATCTAACTCCATCCCACCTATGCTAGCTCGCTTTCGTTCCTAGGTGAGAAGAGAACTATGCTCCTAGTCCAACCATCAGCCAGGTTGGCTTGTGGTAAGTACATGATGTCTCCGAAATTTTTTCCGTGAACCGGTCCTTAACTATATGGGTGCGACCAATAGATGCGAGCACCCTAAACATTCCCACTTTGGGAAAATATTGTTTATCATTGTTGAGGCGACACCTCTAAGTGCTTACTGACTAGGAAGATAAGACGGAAAGACTTTGGGGACTTCTTGGAAGATAGAAATACTATGTCCATTCTACATTTAGTTGCTATACCTTACTTGCAATTTGCGCTTTTCTTCCTCTGACTGCTTGTGTTAAGTTGCTGCGTCACATGAACAATCAGTCAGGGGCTATATTGTATTATCACCATCATAGTTATTGAATAGATTTTCTAAAATTCTTCAATCCTTTTGCTTTTGTAGCTTGTAAATATCCTAGTGCAGTAAATTCTAATATGTGAAACTTAGTTAGAGTGTGTTTAAACATAGGAGGTTGACTACTCAGAGAAATATTAGCTAGAGATTAGCTCCTCACTCAATCAAGTTTAATATTGTCTTATGAGAAAACTTTGAGTTTAGCTTTAGTAGTGACCTTTGATGGGAAAAGTGTTCAGTTACAAAGCCATACTTACTACTATCTCCATTTCATAATATAAGATGTTTGACTTTTTTGCTCGTAACGTTTGACCATTCGTCTTATTTAAAAATATGAAAATATCATTTATTTTGCTTATAACTTACTTTATTATCAAAAGAACTTTAAGCACGACTTATCATTTTTTATATTTGTACTCAATTTTTGAATAAGACAAATGGTCAAACATTGCAACCGAAAAAGTCAAGCATCTTACATTATGAAACGGAGGTAGTAGTACTTACTAGTGTTTACTGATTATGAACCCAATGGGGAGGTGGTACCAATTGACGGAGGCAACTAAGAGCTTCTAGTGATGAGCTAGGGTGAGGAGAGGGAAGGGCCCCAGGAAGGCTTGGAAAGGTGGAGGAGAGGGAGTTGGCCATTCATGCTAGGAGTAGGAGAGGACGAGAGGTGAGGAGGATGACACGTTTACATATGTGGAGAAAGTGAGGATAATGTCTCAATTGACTTGGCTTGGTAGGTTGGTGTCGGTTCTAGTATCAACTGACACCTAGACAATACCATGGGAGTCCCTTTATAATAAAAAAGGACACCTATACCTATAATTGTTTGCAAACCTTATATGTGTTCGTTGGTGTATGAAAATCGACATCCATAGCATGCTCATAGGTGCCAGTTGATACCATAAGCCAGTACTTAAAGTACAGGTGCCAGTTTTGTGGTACAGCCAGCACACATGAGCCATCACCCACTAGAGGTTTCGTAGTAGTATGTACACAAAGTTAATTGATAACCGTGAAAATTAATGTTTGGGACCGCCGATTGATCAAGTGATTTAAAATTTTGTATTTGTCAATCAAATCCGTCAGGCATTGGATCTATATGCAATGTACGTAATGATATAACCTAGAGAAGGCCACAAAATGAGTTGGTTTGTGGGCTGACTGCTCTAATATGTTTTGGATTTTTTTAGGCCACTGATTGGCCAGGTTTTTTTTTTTGGTTGTATTTCGGGCTTATCTTGTGAACAACATCGGATAGTCTTCTTTTGGGCTTTTAGTTTGTTTGCTTTTTTTTTAATGAATTGAATTGTTTTCTTATGAAATAAGAATAGAAAACAATAGCTTATGTGAGCAATGCTCTTGAAAAAAATCCCACGTTTCAAAACTAACAACGATTTAATCGTTAACAATTAAACCAGTAACATGAATTACGAATTTAGGATGAGATTTCATTAAACTAATCTAGTCCTTTGATTGCATTATTATGTCACCCAGCCAAGAGAGGGCAACCTCGTCAGGTTCATCCCATAGTTCTAAACTTCTGACAGGTCTGGACCATCTTGTTGACGCTTATACTATCTCTGTCTGGAATTGCACTGACGAAAGGACGCACTTGCAAGTTATGAGTCATAAAACATTGGGAGGGCCTTGAAAAAGTGGCATTAATTCCGTTCACGAACATGAACAGCAGAAAATAAGTGTATTGCGTTTGACATGAAAAGGATCCTTGGATAAGGCTAATATGGTGAACATGATTGGTTTACATACTTACATGTGTGAGTCAGAGTCAGGTTGATACAACACAGCATTGGTGTTCAAAGGCAAAGGCAATCATCTGTGGAAATAAGCCATGCCGGAGACGACCAACTGACAAACAGTATTGAATCTGATTTTAACAGAAGAATTCTATATATTAGCTCACTCAGACAATTCAATATACACAAAAATACGCCTGGTTGTTTTTATTTTCAGGCTGCTTACTTAGTTACTGATTGCAATTACAAGCCTTGACAATGATTCTTAACTTCAGTCTATTGTTGGCTAACTCTTGAGCAACTTTACTCTACGTATTGTGCAAGTATAGGTGAGTGATTACTTCAGTAGCAAATTAACAAAAAATGAACACTAATGATTTTTGTCTCACTGATGGTACAGCTATACAAACGACCAATCCAAAAGCGCACATACTAGCACTACGCTTGGATACTAGTGCATAATAAATGGAAATTCTAAAAAAAATCCCAAAAAATTGATCAAGCATTCACCTACTTTGTACTGGGAACAGTTAAAATCCTCAAAACTACATGCAAAAAAATGAGGGAAATCAATCCAAAATACAGAAAAGGAGCAGCACGATCAAAAAGCATCAAGGCAGATACAAAACTCCCCGATTCGAATCCAAATCCAAATCCGCAGTGGTAATTAAAAATCGCACATCCTATTTTGGCATTTCAACCAAAAATATGTTAAAAAAGAACCTTTCTCATCTAAATCCATTATTCGTCTATCTTTCTATCTTATTCATTTCTATTCCAATCCCCAATTCAAAGAAAAATGCCCTTTTTACTCCCTAGATTTTCTTAATTACTGCAAACCGATATTATATGAAATGCAAAGTTTACAGTCAGGTGTTCAGATTTTCTCTTCCCTTGAAGGGAATCTCGGGGACGAGATTCTTTTAAGAAGGGTGGATTTGTAACATACTAGAAATTTTAGGATAAAATTTTTACGAAAATGTTTTAAAGTTTCGTACTTTGTTTTGTTAAGTTGGAGCTTCTAAACTCTCATAACCTTTTTCTTTTATCTTTTTGTCCGTCGCCATCTTCTGAAATATCAAACATCAAATTCAATTTCCTCTATAAATTTTCAATATCAAATCGCCGCCATCAAAATCTTGAGCCATACACATCTACTCAAAATAGCCCAAACCAAAATCTCTCATATTCATATTTTATCATAATATCTCAAATATATCAAATCTATCTCCAACATCAAAAAACCCATAAATTCATTTACTAAGATTTACCATCGATCTCGCGTGAATCATTGTTTGGTTCGTTTATCTATCCATCCGAACCATCTATCCAAGGAGCCATCCATTTGCCATCTCTTTTTTTTTCTCTATTTCGCCGGCTGTCTCGCGCGAGCGCATAGCCGACTTCGCCACCCATCGTTTGGCCAGCACGCAGCTGCTCGGAGCCACGTCCTCGTCGACGTGTCGTCGTCACACACGCGCCAGCCGCCGTATCACCCTGACACCGCCTCGCACGAAAGAGAGACAATTGAACACTACTCTCATTCTACTCACCACCAAAATCTTGAACTGTACACCATCTGTCAAAATAGCTCAACTTTAAATCTCGTATATTTCTATACTATCCAAATATCTTAAGTATTCCAACTCATATCAAACTAAAATTCCGAGGTCGTCCATTTCAGAATCTCCGTCAATATTGCGCGAACCGTCAATCCAATCGCCGTCTAAATTTCTTTTAAGTTTCTAAAACATTGTCTAATTTATTTTAGACTAAATCTATCCATTCATCCATCCACCCAGCCATCTATCTTCTCTGTTTTTCTCTTGCGCGCACAGTCTCTCGCTCCGTTTTCTTCTCCGTATGCGCGTTACTGTCGATGCCTTGCCAAGGCAGCGGACACGTAGCTGCTCCGTTGCCACGCGTCGTCGTTCGAAGTGCGTCCAGCACCGACGTAGGCCGAACCGACTCGAGGCGAGCTCGTCGTCATCTACTCGGTTGCCGCCTCTCTCCACCGTTTCTGCCCTCCCTCTCCAATCCTTTCTCTCCCGCTGCCGCCGACCCAGAGAAAACAAAGCCGTCCATTCCGATCCTTCCCTCGGGGCGGTGAGTACCATCTTCATCAATTTCGTCGCAGCCGGCGCAAGGACGCCGCCGGACTCAACCGGCCGTCGACGCCGTTCTTCACGAAATCCGCCGCTGCCATCGCCATCCTCCAAGATCAAGGTAGCAATCACCTTCGCCATGTTCGTGTGCCTCTTTCCACTCACTTTCCCGAGCCAAATCGCCGCCGGAACCCACCGGTGTCGCCGCCGCCGTTGCTCCTCTGTTCGTCCTACATCGGCTGCACGTCGCGCCGCCACCTCCGGATGTCTCGGTCTCACCTGGGCGTGCAGCAGCCTCCGCACAACTCCCCTGAACCTTCCCCAGCCTCTGCCCTCACCGGAGCTCGCCGGAATCGGTGCCTCCATGGCAGCCGCCGCCGGCCTGAATCGGCCACCGCCGCCAGCCCTCCCGGCGCCATCCTAGGTGCCGCCACCGAGGGGAATGGAACCCCCTCGGCCTCCTGGTCCCGTAGCCGTGCTCCCTTGGCCGCCCGGCTGCCCTCCATGGTCGGGCACCATCCTGTGAAAGAGAGAGAAAGAACGTGAAGGAAGGAGAACGATCGAAGGAAGAAGAAAGGAGGAGAGAGAAAGGAGGAGAAGAAAAAAAAAGAAAAGAAAAAGAAAAGAAAAGAAAAGAAAGAAAACAAAATAGGAAAAAGAGAAAAATAATAATAAACGGAGAAGCAGAAAATAAAATAATTGGAGTCCATCCCAATCTATTTTTCTATTTAAAATAAATTTAAAAACTATTTTTTTCTCCGATTCAAATAATTCTTTGACGTTCAAATCCCGGATTTAAAATTCGAAACCATCATCTGACTCCTTGAGTCATTTTTAATTCAATGGTGATATTTTCGTCGCCATCCAAAACTCCAAAGTTAAAACCTAATTTTGATCCTATGGTTTACTATTCTTTTAGTATCTTGAATCTGTTTAAATTTTCATACAACACTTGATTTGATAAACTCTTGTGGTGTCCTTATATATCTAAATTATATTACCTAGATCTACAGCTCACCCTAAAATATCGATGCCATTCAGAGCGTCGAGTTCATATCATCCATTCTGACCCGACATCAGTTGATTCCTAAATTGTTTCGTTCTTATACACCAAATCACATATATTTTGAACTATTAATTTAATTCAATAGTTTAGCAGTCTACCATCATTGGCTAACCATTCCTTTGATTTGATCCAACCATACTTGATCCATTTATTCTCTTCCAATACGTATTTTAATTTTAAATGCGTATATAATTGACACGGTTAATCTTGTTGCCAATTTAATCATCTATAACCCTCACCAACTATAAACCCATTTATATTCCTTTATCTGTGTCTGCCCATGACAATATTTTGGGTTAAACACCAAGTTTGTCCGGTGTTTAACACATGAGATCCCTCACTCATCTTATAAATCCACATATGATCATAGTATAATCATCCCAGCCTATAACCCTAGCCTCCGTTATCATCATTTGCATTTATAAGCCCTAAACCATATCTATTCGGACTTTTAACCCTAATCATGTTCTTCGAAACAACCAGAGCCTATTCAAATTCACCCATCTATCAATTTGTTATGATATCTTTTACAACCACCGCTTCAAGCTATCATACGACCATGCCATCATGACTCACATATTGATTCAGTTATCGACAGTCTCCTGACTCCAAGCCTACATTGTTTATCACTAAATAACCTCCTCAGACTTATCGTTTATAGCTTAAACTCTTATTCCTATCCGTGTCTACCACTTAGCAAACCCTAGTCTTCAACCCGCCATTGTCTATTTGTGTTCCCTTTCTATTCTAATCGACCTTTGTTCCGAGTTATACTCGATCTACATTTATGTGGTACATAAATCAATCTCGCATTATGCGAAACCACATAAAATCATATCATAGATCCATGATCTCTCTTACTTCTAATATCTATCATATATAACTCTAATTCTAGATCATAACCGTCCGGCTATACAATCATGATCTTAATCCGAGATCAGTCTAAAAGCCTTCTGAATCTCTCCAATCACCTATGCAGCTGTTATCTCTTTACCTAGCTCCAACCTTTTGTTGTTATTTTATTGATTATTTATAGCTTTTAGTTTTATGGTTTTGTTTATTGCTTGTTCTTGTGTGCGTGCGCTAGATCGTATAGAAGAAAAGTCTATCAAGCCATTACAGGAGCTGGAGTGGACCTAGACGGCTACATTAAAGCTCCCAGAAAACCACATATTGCAAGGCAAGCCACGAAATCATCCTTGATCATCTTGAGAACCTAAGTAGAGAACCACTTAGTTATTTTACACATTATTTACTTGCAAAGTTATTTTGGCGTATTCTTACTTTCAAATAATCATGTTACATTAGTTATCACCCTGTACTTAATTTACTATTATTACCGATACCATAAACCACCATACCCTGTTCCTGATAACCTAGGTATGGGATGAGCACTTCATCAGATTAATATTGTAGTGGATAATATCACCAAACTTCTACACACATACATCTGTTTTGCCCGTCGTCACCTGATGACACTATCGGGCTGTAGAAAATATTGTTTTGATATTAATCACTCGCCTTGACTGATATGGAAGGTGACTCCGGGTGAAGGTTGATGTTGTGGATATTATGACATGTATTACTGTATGTATATGTTGTGTTAATTTAATTGCTTCCCCAGATATAAGGATAAAAACCCTCTTATGCCATGGAAAGTGATATAGTTGGCGCCCATCCACAGGACCGAGTAATCGGACTTAACCTAGTACGTGGTCCCACTATATGAACAACTGTTAGAGGCTCGAGGAGAATATAGGAGTGGACATGTGTAAGAGGCCCCGGGCCAAGTTGACATGATCTCACAACAGTGGCACCCATGAAAGCAGCGACTCTACTATGCCTTGCTTGTGGCGGAGCGAGTGCCCGACTGCTAGGACGGACGATATCCCACTGGGCAGTGCTAGTAGTAAGTGGGGCTAATGAACGGTTTTGTTATCTCGACTCTGATCCAGTCGTGGTATCGTGTGGGTAAAGTTGGGCAGACGCTGCAGAGTCGTATTGTATTCGAATACGCCGTTCTCCCGGATAATAGAGATGTGTCATTGGGTGATTCCTATCTCTTATGGTATGAGTAGATTTTTATAATTAAAATTTGGATTGGAATAAGATGAGAATGATAGTGATAATATTGCTACGTTTTAAACTGACGATTTATAAATGTTTGCAAATAAACTGTTTAACAAAATAGGGAAAAACTATTTACAATAGGCTTGTTATAAAGCATCTTGATGAACCCTATATCCTTGTACTACTTACATGTATTCTACTTGTATTCTTGAATCGTGTTTTGCTGTGTACGTTCGTACTCACCCCTTGCATAAAATGTGGTTTAGAAGAGTAGGTCTTCGTTAAGGTTGCTCGTGTTAGGGTCGCTTCCTTCGCTCAGGCTTGCCTGTGGTGTTGTTGCGTCTTTTGCTTGCTGCCTGGTTGGTTTGTTTGAAAAGCTAGGCCGACGTGCTATATTTTCGCTGCTAAGTAAGTATTCTTCGCTAAGCTTGTGCTTTTATATCTTTTCTATGCGCAACTGCATCCTGGACAGTTGGGCATGTGAGATTCCTGTTTATTTCAGGTACACCCCCACAGAAGTTTCACGAGAGATTGCAGCCCACGGATGGCCCAGCGAAAAACGTAGCCCGTTATTGTGATTAGAAATGCAGACATGATTATAGTGATCACATTATTCGTTGGATCATTTATTTACAGATGAGCCTGTGGGACAAAGGCGTCACATTTCACCACCGATCGAGCTCGTACATCACTCCTTAATGAGCTTGCAGTACTACTGGTCGATTCTCCATCAACTGCTCATATCTGAACCATGAATGATTTCACAGTTGTTAGGGTTGCATATCACCAAATTATTACCCAATTAATTACATGTTTGGGTGAGTGGGTGAATAACTAGCGGGAGCATGACGGAACCACGGCCTTTATATACATTAGGCAGCTAGCTTTGAATGAATGGCACGAGAGTGCATTGCTGAGAATGCATTGCTGAGAACTATGTTTCCCTGATGGCTAGCAACATATATATGCCATACACACAAAAAACATTCTTCCAACTGCAAGTAGGATTAGGAGTAACTGGGATTGGCCATGCCAGATCCTTTCCTCAAATAAGATGATGGCGTATCCATAAACTTTACTGTGTTTGTCCATGACACCGAAGATTTCCCTACAATGTGGGAAGACTACTCCAATGACCAGCATAATAAGTTTTCCACATTATGCAACAAGGCCTATATGCTTGCATTTAATAGGCCTTATGCTCATAATGCTGCCCTTTTGAAATCGTAATCCACATGGACATGGCAGGAGGGTCTCGAATGACAATTGCTTCTAGTCGTAAACAAAAACTATTCAAAATATATAGGGTTTAATATTGAGACAATGTTACAAAACAAGAATCCAGTGTTCGCGTTTTATCTATTAGTACTGTGTTTGAATCTTTTTAGTATCACTTGTTGTAATTGTTGTGGCATTGGGCAGCAGAGATAATGATGTGTTAAATTATCTGATATATTTCCTTATTTCAATGAAGACAATAAGAATTTTTCTTAGTCTATTGGATTATCTAAGAGTTCCTATGCTTGACAGGAAAACTTGTGCCACTAATTTACATACTGAAAAGCAGTCCACACATACTCACACGCTTCATCTGAATAATTCGAACTGAACTCGATTTTTTCTTTTGATTCAGACATTGGTTAGAATTAAGATGAAGGTATACACAAATTGCACTTCCATCAGACCAAACCATGTGGAAGATTAATACTTCTGATTAATTTAAGGCATTTGCAGGGCAAAATTAGATGACACGAAACATTTTTTTGCATTCATTATACATCAGATATATAGCTAGCACCCTAGCTTTGTCCAGAAGAGATATACAAGACTCACCTCGACCACACGGTGTTGAAAAATGCGTTTGCCCATAATATGCAGCAAGATTGTACCAACAAAATGCCTTTGCAATTGCCAGTGAGTAGGGTTAGGAGTAACCGGGATAGGCAAGGACGCTGTCTCCTGTACAGATGGGTGTCAAGCAATGTAACAATGTTATTTTGCTCACGACTAATGTCCTGCTCTTGTGGCTCTGCTTCTTCTCTCTACGCGTAGTTACTTCTGAATTGCTCATACATGAGGGGATCACTGTTACTGCAATTTGCGATATGTATTATGAACTCAACTTGCATGCGAATGACCACGGCAACTTATGATTTTTCATTAAGATGAAAAGGTCATAATTAAACTGGTTGAGAAAGACCATGAACCTGGTCACCCACATGTGGATTTATTCTCTATGGATCATCCTGTAAGGCCCCTGTCCCATACATGAATGCTGTCTTTAGCCCATTCACAATGTAACGACTATAACAATGTTGATAGAATTAAACGAGTTACCACATAGAATGAAAGACGATGTTGCGAATGACTAAATAAATAAATAGAAGGAAACGATATGTTGCATGAGACAAAATTTCTACACAACACCATAGACATGGTCAGAGCTGAGTAACATTAAATCTATATGTGAATAGGTAGTGTTCGTATGGTAAGAGTTATGTTTAGTGCTAACTTTATGACATGAAGAGCTTGCATTAGGGTTGCTCTTAATACTTGTTTCGAGAGGCTAGCGATTGACAATTTAACCAGCCATATGACATCATGTGTCAAAATCATGACCTGGAGATGCTACGTGATTTCAATGTAACAGCTAAGCTACGTGCTGGATCTTTAGCTTTGTAGTTTGTATCAATATGTCATTGAGGTATTGAAGTTCTACAGGCCGAGCTGCTTCCACGCGGCTGCCAAGCAATAGAATGTCAAAGATATTAACTTAAAAATTAATACACGGCCATATGTTTGGATTTTGCTTAAACTTATAAACAAAAATTTGAATTTTTAACTTGTAATTTGGTTGATATTTTGGATTTTTCATCATAGTTTAATTTCAGCCTTGACTTATATATGAACATGAATATAAAATGTTTATTCACAAAATATTTTTTATTGGTAAATATGTCATTTGACTTTTTTTTCCTGAATAAGCCAGAATCACCCCAAACAAATTACAATTTAAAATTTACCGTTGTACATTTTTTTTAAAATTCAAAATGAGTTATGGCGTAATAGGTCATACAATTATTGCAGAAATATGAAATGGGATCTATAATCAACACCAAGTTGCAACTTGCAAGAGTACTTGAGTTTCCATGTGTGTGAACCTGTGAGGAACAGGAGTCATTAGGATGACCCACTCACTGTACATTTCACACTTGTGGATTTACTGCAGGATGCACATGGTTTTCGGCTTGTGCATGCAAGTATAATTTTTAGTGTCTTCTGTGTACAGTTGTCGATGTTAGTGAGTGTGTTTAGTACGGAGGTCCAAATATTAATAATACTACATCTGAAAAATTCGTGCAACTCGTTGTGCTAAAGAGTATATTGCCGTATTTGATAAGTCTATGCATGTTATGCTGAATCTGGTTATTAGGAGCACACTTTTTTTATTAAATTGCACAAGACCCCATGTTTTATGATCAAAGTTACAAAAAACCACATGTACTATGCTTATGACATATAACATAGGTTTTATGGTCAAAGGGTTTGATAAAAGCCCACCTTATTGTGTATTGGGATAGGTAACAACAGATTTTATGTCATGAGTTACAATATGTCGATGTTTTCGATAAGGAATAATATATAGGGTATGTGTCACATGAGACTCAAATTATGATAGTGTATAGAAGACCAGGAGTTACCCATGTTCTGGCTCTAAGGTTAAGATAGTACCCTACCCCTATTTGAATGTAGATTGATGGTCTAAAACCTTAGAATAGACTTTGCAATGATCTGCTAGACCGTGCGGACTGTTCCCCCTGAGGGACCTCTGCTTCCCATTATATATTAGGGGACAAAGTTATAAGAAATAGACAACTAATCTAATAAGATTAAGCCTAAACCGACTCGTGTAATGAAAGCTAGGAGATAGAATCCTAATCCAACATATACCCTTAACAATTCAGAACCTCTTTCCTACATTACACGGGGTATCCCCATATCTGGCTATTCCACATGATAGTAGAATTTATGGTCAAGGGGTTTCATAACAAAACACACCTTATTTAATTCCTATGAAAATTCAGAATATCTACAAAAATATTATTCAAAATGTAGAAAAATTAAATCAACCATCAGTATTAAGAAAAAAAAAATCATAGATATTTTACAAGATGAAAGCTTTAAATTGATGCAAACTAAACATACACACGGAATGAATTGTGTGAAACCTTATAACCATAAAGGCCAGGGTTACGTGTGACAATTTATAATAGATGTGGTTATATGCGACCTTAACAAAAAAAAAGGAGCATATATATGCTGTAGAATACTTTTTACGGTGTGTTTGGAGAATGGAAATGTCATTGTTTTTATGTATATATGAAAACTGAAGTGTTTCTCACGAAGATGAAACGGTGCTTTATATATGTGCTGCTCAACTCTAGGACACACTAGTGTGCCATTAGCAAAGAACAAAGTGTGTCTGTTATGTCTACATTTTCCATGTCAAATTGTCAATGTAACTGATTATTATGAATTAAGCCTCTCGTCTTCTTCTATGTATCTATATTCTCAGTATTACTGTTATATCCGCAATTGCCGTGTCCACTAATCAACAATATAAAGGTCCATCCAACATCAACAAAAATTAAAGGTCCATAAATGATAACAATTTAAATTGTGAATTAAAAAGCAAGATGAAGTGCTCGCCAAAAAAAAAAAGGCCCATAGATGGTAGGAATTTGAAGTGCAAACGAAAGGGACAGGTCCTGGTATGGTACTAACTTCATTTTTTAATGTAATTAGATTTCATGTGTTTTTAGTAAAATTTACTATTTTAGTTATCGTACATACATGTATTCAAAATTTAGATTTTTTTTCGTCGGAACCAATATATGCCGAAATTTCTCTCAAGCTATCACTACTACATAAACGTTTAACCCAGGCAACCACCCCCATAGAGCTACGCTACCGCCTGCGAATAACGTTTAACCCAGGCAACCACCCCCATAGAGCTACGCTACCGCCTGCGAATAACGTTTATCAAATAATCTTGTTTCCTCTTGAGGATACTACATTAATCTTGCTCATTGATGAATGTAATCTTGCTTTGATTGTGCACAAATCACACACCTTAATAACGGAAGCAATACGAGGGAATGTTGTTCTAAAAGACATGATTTTTTTTTTCGTTTTGCACTTTGCAGTGGCTCCATGAGCATCGCCAGTTCATAAATTTGTAGTGTGGTGGTATGGAGTTTCTTGGTCCATCTCAACGTTTCTATTATAAATTTCTCAGCATGGTTGATGTCAAACATTTGGAGTGTGGTGGTATGGAGTTTCTCGGTAAAAAATGTGGGTTATTAATAAAAAAAATGCTTCTTAAAAAGATTAAGATTTCTGGCAGGAACTAGGGCCGCATGCAGTAGGAAGGTGATAAGTTAACTTATTCCGACACGAAAAACATAGTAATATATTAGTACATGATTAATTAATTATTAATTATTAAAAAATATAAAATAAATTAATATGATTTTTAAAACAACTTTTCTATATATTTTTTTTAAAAATATACCGTTTAGTAAATCAGAAAACATGTGCATGAAAAACAAGACAGTTTAGTTAACTTACAACCCTAGTTGAACACGGTCTAGATAAAAGAAGATACGGCAAGCAAACACAGAACATAGCAAAACAGAGGAAAAACAGAGTCAACGAGTGTAAAGTTTTGGGGCGATTTTAATTTTTGATCGCTTTCATTTACTTAAGAATAAACTGCGCTAATTATGAATTGCTCGGTATGGAAGTCAATGGTGTAACCGCAACAAGAGTGCCTTAACACATCAAGTGTTAGCAAGAATCACTAGGCACTGTTTATTTCGAACCTTCAAAATTCTTAATACATGCCGCTTCTCAGATTTTTCTGCTGCGATTTTGGTACTAAGAAAGTACACCCTGCGTTCTCAAAAAAAAAAAAAGAAAGAAAAGAAAGTACACCCTGCGTTTTTCAGTGCCATTGATTTTTAGAACTACATATAATCATTCAAGATATTTACATGACTGTTAATTATTTTGGTGTGGTTTATTTAAATATCTAGGATACTTTAAGCATGACCTATGGTGCTGCATATCTATTAAAAAAATCAAAGAAGATGAAGAGTCAAATATAGATTTGAAGGTCAATATCATGAAATAGAAACAATGAATGGAGCAAATTTTCATAGATGACTACGCAAAAAATATTATGAAAATAAAGCATTATATATTTGATCCAAAATTTAATATGCAATACTCCATCCATCCCACAGAAAGAGTAAGAGACGATCCTATAAACCCAAGACAAAATTAGTGTTAGGATCCAAAGACTAAAATGCCATCATTAAAGTACAGCCATTTATCCCATCTTCTTCCCCCCCAAAAAAAAAAATTAAGTGGGATTGATTCAGTCCGTCGCCACCACTAGCATCCCATCCGCCTTTGCATCAGCAATTTGAGCATAGGATGGCGGCAAACAAAGAAAACTTCTAAATGTCTGCAACGATTAATCATAGCTGGCATGTAAACCATTCTTTTTGAAGTTTTTGACCCAAATCGAACAAGCAGAAAGAAACACCGAGCAAGAAGAAGAATAGAAGGGGGAAAAGTGCTGCCGCATGCAGGCTCATACATCAGATCTGCCACAGGCTCGCAAGCTTCCGCTGCCAACATGCAATGCTGCATCACAACGGCATGCACCTGCTCCTTCGTGCGCTGCCGCTTTCATAGGATTCGCCTCCTTGGAAGCTTCTATCTCCATCGCCGCATAAGGATGGATGTAGAAGGTTGCGGCTTATGAGGGAGAGAGAAAATGGTGGAGTGAGGAAGGAGGGGATAAAAGTTTGGTGTTTGAACGATGGTGGCGAGAGAATGCAATCCAGATTCTCTACCGTCGATCAGTAAAGGACTTGTTTTGTTGGTGCTTAGATTTTTAAAAAATTTTGGGAGAAATGTCACATTAAATATTTGACCGAATGTCAGAAAGGGTTTTGGGACACGAACGAAAAAAAAATTTCACGGCTAGCCTGGAAGCCGCGAGACGAATCTTTTGAGCTTAATTAATCTATCATTAGCAATTACTGTAGCACTTATGGTTAATCATAGACTAATTAGGCTCAAAGGGTTCATCTTAATATTTCTTCCGTAACTGTGTAATTAGTTTTTCGGTTCATCTATGTTTAATGGTTTATTTAGGTGTCTAAAATTTTGATATGATGTTTTTGGAAAAAAAATTTAGGAACTAAACAAGGCCTTAGTTCCCCAAATTTTTTTTAAAAAACATCACATCGAATTTTTGAAAATCTAAATAAAGCATTAAATATAGATGAATCAAAAAACTAATTGCACAGTTATGGAAGAAATCTTGAGACGAATCTTTTGAGCCTAATTAGTCCATGATTAGCCATAAGTGCGACAGTAATTAACATGTGCTAATGATGGATTAATTAGGCTCAAAAGATTCGTCTTGCAGTTTTCAGGCTAGCCGTGGAATTCATTTTTTTATTCGTGTCCAAAAACCCTTTCGACATCCGGTCAAACATTTGACGTGACATTTCTCCTAAAAATTTTCTAAGTCTAAACACCCCCAAAGTCTCACCGGTAACTTTTCCTACGTCCCATGTCGTTCATTTGGGATCTAACGGTGGCTGCGCATCTCGGCTTTTCCACTCCCAGCCTGCACAACCCAAATATGAAAAGCAGTCCAGGTAAGGTCCATTTCGTGACTGAGGTGATCGACCAATTTTTTGGCGCTGGAAGACTGCTTTACGCGTGAAAAAGATCACCCAGCGAATGAACTCCTTCGCCTGCGTTGCCACCGCCGCTGCCAGGTTGCGCTCGCCCTTGCCTTTGCGGCCGCCGGAGTCCTCGTCGAAAGTTGTGGTGTGAGGGCGGCGCGCAAGGATGCTGCTGGGACGGAACGTGGTGTCGCGATTGTGTCGGAGTGGTGATTGACGTGCTTCTTGGGAAGTTGCCAACTAGGTGATATCGACTTCTCATTTTGCTCTTTATTCCTGTGATACTAATGGTGGAAACCAAGCAGTAAGTTATGCTTACATTCAATTTATCCCTTTGTTTGCATTCTCTAGCTTCACAGATTTGGTGATGGTATGTTCAGAGCTCCTTTTTAATGTTAGCTAATGTCAATATCTTATCTTTTCTTTTCTAACTTTCATTTTCCTTTGCAGGGTTCCAAGGAAATTGATGACACTGCTCTTCAACATCTGCTTAGTCCTTTAGTTGAGTAGTTGATGTCTCATGGGAGGGGAGGCATTTTGTTCTTTTGAGATAATTGCTGAGTATTTTGTTCTTTTGGGACGGTGATTGTTCAGCGAAACCTGGCGGCGACGGCAATGCAGGCGAGGCAAAAAGACCTTCCCTCGGTGATTTTTTTCGTGTCGTAAAGTAGTCTTTCAGCGCCAAAAAATTAGTCGATCATCCCTCATTCACGAAATGGGCCTTACTTGGGCTGCTTTTCATGTTTGGGCTGTGCAGGGCCTGCATGTTAGGAATGGAAAAGCTGAGATGCAAAGCCGTTGGATCACAAATGGACGGCATCAAACGTAGGAAAGTCACCTGTGACTTTACTGAACAACGGTAGAGAATCTAGATAGGAGAGAATGAGGTCCTAGTTTGACCAGCCATGCAGATGAATATTAATTAAATGTACATCGTTTTCTGGGATGAAATTGGTTTTTGCTGGGTCAACTTTCCCCCTCCAGAAATCAATTTGTTCTGGTACCGATGGAGTATATTCCAATTTTAATATTATTTTTCAAATATAATTTATAGTCTTTTCCTTTTAAGATTGTTGGAGTTTTCTAATAAAACATATAATCTTTTTTATATTAGCACTTTTAGATTTCTCTTTTATAAATCACCCAGAAGTTTTCTACTACCTTCGTTTTCATAATATAAGATGTTTAATTTTTTTTTGCAACATTTAATGATTTGTCTTATTCAAAAATTTAGTACAAATATAAAAAATGATAAGTCGTGCTTAAAGTTCTTTTGATAGTAGAGTAAGTCATAAGCAAAATAAATAATATTTTAATAATTTTTTAAATGGTCAAACATTGTAACTAAAAAAGTCAAACATATTAAGTTATGAAACCGAGGGAGTAGGAAGTGTGCGATGGGCCATTATTATCCCGTACATTTTAATCATCTGCTTATTGTGGTTATTATGGACCAGCGCCGGTGGTCTTCTCCCAAAAGTGGTATCCTTTTACCTTATTTTCCTAACACAAACACATTGTTCTCACGGGAATCAAGCGCACCAAATGCTTATATTAGATCCCACTATAAGAGAGCATGTTCAATTCTCACATTAGTTCAGAAATTTTACAGTGCCAAACAAAAGTTATGACTTGTTCTTATTGCACAACTACCACGTAAACAAAGACGGAGAAATAAATACCAACGTATAATTTAACAGTAGAACCAGCTGAAAACACTTGAAAAGACACATGAGCATAAAAGTCTGTGTGGAGTGCTTTTGTCACATGACAAGCAGTGCGACATCCACGTATCTGCTCAATGGATAGGATTGGTAAGCGGCGGGAACTCCTTGTGATGCCCATGCGACCCCACCCATGGTATCATCCGCAATATGCATTTCGTTGAGTTGGGCGTTGTTGGTGGTCAAAGCCTCAAAGGCTTCAAATCTATGGCAATGGCCAGGAGATGAGAGGTCGAAAGGTCATATTGGTGGTCTTTTTCTAAGAGGGTATGAGATCAAATCTCAAGCCATATAATCCACAACAAATTGAGCTTGTCATATGGGAGAAGCCTGTAGGCTATAGCTAGCCCACTTACAACGATCCACCCCATATATCACTAAAATTAGTCGATAAGCTTGATCAAACTGTTTACGTCTTTGTCTTTAATACATACGGAGTAGGACTATTACCCGCATTGGATGTGTAAACAAGCATAGAAGTGTCGATCTCACTCTCCTTTAATTCCTCAATTGGTACTATACCACTCTTATATCCTCATTCAAAGTAGTCACCCATCCATGAGCCACTTTAATTCCGCATAAGCAAAATTAGTAATGCATAAGCATTACGCAAGTAATGTTTCCTTCTTTTTTCATGGTTTCTATTCATTTTTTCTCAAATAGTATAGTTCTGTTCAAATATCAGTAGTATGGTAGGACTGAATCTCACTTAATATTTTGAACTATAAATAACAATTGTTTTCGGGCACTTTAGGTTGCCATAACACATCACAACCACTCTGTTCTTAACATAAATAATTCAAACATCCACTCTCCATTTTTTTCAATTAAACGCAATTGACTTTTGGATTTATATTTGACTGCTCGTCTTATCCATGTATTTTGTTGAAATATACAAAATTATAAGTTATGTTTAAAATGTATTTGTAACAAATCAAATCATCATAAAATAATTAATAATTATGTAAAAATTGAATATACCGAATAGTCAAACATATGCCAAAAATCAATTACCTCGAATAAAAAAAGTGAAGGGAGTACCACTAAAAATGGTGCAAGTACTCCTAAAAATATTGAACGTTAGTGACAACTGACAAATATAAAATTATAACGCTGGTGGACCAGGTGTACAGCATATATACTACCCTACCTTTTTTCTTGACCAGGATACTACCCTACCTTTACAGCAACATAAATGGAGTAGTTGATTTTTAAAGAGAATTTAGATAGTTTGAGGAAATGTATCCTGTGCATGCAAACTTCTCTCGTGTATTTACCGTGCACAACATCTAATGTCACCAAAATACCTATAAAATTTCACACATCTACTTCCAGTAGTATATGTATGTATAAAGTCTCATCTCCAAAATCAGTATTGGAGGATGAGATATTGAATGAAGGTGATATTAATACTATTGGAGGTACATGTATAATGTCATCTACAATTTTTTTTTTACATTTAATAGTTAGTGGGCACGGAAATTAAGTTTGTCATCACCTGATAGTTTATTAGATGGGGTCCATGTGAACAATGGATGTAATAGTTATAATAGATGTCTGGATAAACTTTTTGTTTGAAAAAGATAAACATTGTCCTCTGGGAAATTGAGTTCACCAAATAGAAATTTTTCTATTTCTGAAGAATATATATCCAATCATCAAGAAAAAAATATTTGTTCTGAATAATATGCTCAAGAAAAAGTTCTAAACATTGTCCTCTGGGAAATGCAGCGCACCAGATAGAAAAATTTCTATTTCTGAATAATATCCAATCCTCAAGAAAAGTTCTAGTGTCAAACAAGCTACAGGGAGAAACAACTCCTTATATGTAACAAAGCTAGCTGAAAAAAAAACGCTTAATACAGACAGAACCATAAATATACTGGAGAACTCTTTTCCCTTGGCAATAGTAAGGCATGCATGTTTGCATCCCAAACATAGGAATGGTATGCACTTGGAACTCCTTAACATCTCATGAAGAGAACTTTAGCCATGTAGCTACAGCGATAGCAGCGAGGCTGACAATCCATTCCCGTTTTCTCTGTCGCAGTGCATGATTTTGGGAACGAGATCTCAAGTCAGAGGGACTCAGAGTACTGACATATCGATTTATGGAAAGTTAGGCACACATGCCGGTGACGATGTTCAGCTGACTTAACGTTGGAGGATCCGCTTCCTGATTTTCAACAAGCCCGGTGACAGACAGTGGTGGATTTATGGGACAACCAGACTAGCTTTTCTTCATCAGGGCACTACGAGAGCACGCTGGTAATGTCGTCAACCCTTGTTCTCCAAGGATCTTGAAATGCCACTGCATGATTTGCATGATTCTACAGCAAATCGAGTAGCTTCAGTATTGTGGCAGACATTCATCCATCTATCAGAAGTAATCCAATCCAACTCTCCCAAAAGATTGTTCATTCTAATTATAGCCACCATACTACCCGACGGTTGTCCAATTCATTGAGGAAGTTTTTTAAGGAATAAGTTATTTTTAAAGACCATTTAGATAACTTAGTGTGTACCATTAGTGATATGCTCTAGAGATATTCATGAAGATGATTGTATCACTTACTATGTTTAAACATATTATTAATAAATTGTTATACCGTTCCTTGAAATAGATAACTTGTTAATCAATAAGTACCTGACTCATTCATGAGACCCTTTATATATTATATTACTATTTCTAAATAGTTCTTAATCATAGCATAAACGAGTATGATTCTAGATTAACACATATATTAATTGATGACCATGTCTCGTGGATCGTGACATGGAGATACCAAATCAATACAAAACCAAGTGACACACTACAAGGATTACTACGTGCTATCAGTTGGTCTCAGTAGTGATGATTTTGATTTCATAGACCTGAGATTCTCATGGTTGTAAACATGAGTAGTCGCCTATTCAGGCACTGCCAAACGCTGCCACGTGACTGGCTAGTTATGAAGGTAGTCTTCGGTTTTGCTATAAAACATATAGTGTGTGCGAATGATGAATATAGGGTTTGGTCCTCAGTTTATGGAAGATATATCTCATAGAACCTTTGATATAAAAGATTATAGAAGTGCTTAGCAATACCATGTGATTGAGGAGTCAATCACGAAAAATGTAATCTACTACATGATCAGTGTATGATTATGCAATTGAGAGGATAGCATATGCCTGGGCTTATGTTTAATCGGTATCGTGTGGTAAAAAGACTCGAACATTAACACGTTACATGTTTAGCCGATGTGATCTTTATGTACACTCGGTGTGTCAATATGCTTTGCTATAGACCGTTTCAGTATTCTGACCAACATGCATCCGTTTATCACTAGTGAACACATGAATAATTTCATCAGAATTAATTGAATCGATGTCAAGGAAAAGGTTTTTCCTTCTAAATTGTAGCAACATTCCACCCGACTACTGGCCAATTGGTTGAGGGAGATTTTCAAGGAGTAATTGATTTTTAAAGGCCATTGACATGGTTTGTGCAACAAGTGTACAGTGGAGAGGATCAATGTTAAAAAAGACAAACAAATCTGTGAACAGAAATACAAGCTGTCTTTGGGAAATCGAGTGCACCAGATGCTTATATCCATTTGTAAAGAAAATATTCGATTCTCACATTATTCCAGAAATAAATTCAGTCCCAAACAGAAGTTCTCCATGTTATTATTGCAAACTACTACATTAAAAAAAAACTCCTACAGCCCTACCTGCAGCCTGCTGCCTCAGTCTATAAATAGAAGAGCTCATGTCCACTGCCTCAAAAAAATGTTTTTTTATTGCATGACTAGTACATAAACGAGATGGATAGAGCTAATGCAATGGAATAGCAGAACTAGCTGAAAGACAAGTCTGAAGCGCTCCCATCAATTTGACAATAGTCCAACATGTATTAAACAATTAAACATAGGATTGGTCGGCACTGGGAACTCATCCATGTCAGATACATAGAGCTTTGGCCATATAGCTTCACTGATAGCAGTGAAGGAGAAACATCATCCGGCGGTTTTTACTGCTCCACTAAACAATTCTGAAGAAACTTAGGCCTGGATAGTTGCAGGCTTACCGGACAACCGTATTACCTTGCTTCATCAAGGGGCTAACAAACGAGGTATTGTCGGTACAACGCATAGTGCAGGGTTCAAATCAATCTCCTCCTCCTGTCCAAAAGTCTGGACACATGTTTAGGTAGATGACCCCTATCATCAAAAATAATAGATCAGTTAATATCATATCTGCAAATACGTTATTTCTTTGTTTTCAAGTTGGTATAGCATGTATAGTACCTTCAGCACTGTAGCTGTCATGTATCCATGGATCCGTAGTGAACTCCATTCATTTCATCAGAATCCAATCTCAGTCTCGGAAAAAAAAAAGGTTCTCCACTGCTAATAGTAGCCAGGCACAAGAAGACACAGCCTCAACACCCTGATTCCATAATTGAACTCTGGCAGCACATGGGCTGTTTGCAGCTACCTGATCTCCAGCACAAAGTAGCAGCAACATATGGAGCAGTTAAATGTTCCTATGAACGAAAAATTTATATATAAGTTGTCAAAGTTAGCACCAAACACATAATAACCAAACTTTTATGATTTTGGAACACATAACAGTAACAGCCCCCACTTAACAACTCCACTATGCATTTGTGATAAATAAGAACTCCATTATATGGTAGTACCTCAAAACAGTCAACACTTGGTCCCAACCCTCAAACCTTCACTAGGAAGCAAGAACACTTGGTCCCAACCCTCAAACCCTCGTACTAACAATGAACAGGCTGGTGTGCTGCACACTACCCAAAGCAGAGCTCGAACAGTGAGCAATAGATTAAACGAGAAGCATTCAGTGAGAATCGAAAACTGCCATTAGAGGGATACAGCCAAGCATGCTTCACCAGCACAAAGTCCATGCACTACTCACGCAGATTCAAAGAATGGATGATTCAATTCAAGCCCTCAGAATTGAGTTTTACTGTATATCTTTACCTGACCACTGCTAAATACTCCTTACACTCTACTGTACTAGTCTACAGGAACTGGATGCATGATAGGCAACCAACCATTCAGTGCGATGCATTATCACAATCCATCTGCTCCCAACAGCTCAGAGATTCTTGCTCTCCCCCTCCTAATCCCTTGCTTCAGCAAAGAAATGCTCACCTTCTCCACTTCGTCCTCAACACAGCCACATTGCAACCACCCCACCATCGCCCACAGATGGAGCAGGCATGCACCAGCTTAGCCTTGATCTTTCTCCTAGCGTTCTTGTCAGGAGTCTCTGTGTCCACGTCGCAGCACCAGTGCGATGGCGCGCCGGCAGGGGTGAGAGCTGGCTACTGGCTGCCATCCTCGAGCCATTACTCGCCTCTCAGTAGCATCAACACCTCTCTGTACAGTCATCTCTACTACAGCTCACTCTCAATCGATGAGAGAAGTTCGACCGTCGCACGGCCACCTGGTGAAGAGAGCTACATTCTTTCTACATTCTCAAGCAGTATCAAGTCCACTGGGAATTTGGCAGTCAAGATCATCTTGTCTGTCGGCACAGATGAGTACAAGGAAGATGTATCCAATGCTGCCTTCTCCAGGATGGCTGCAGACAGGAATCTTCGGAAAATGTTCATCAACTCATCGATAGAATTGGCTCGGGCCAATGGCTTCGACGGCCTCGACTTGGCATGGAGGTTTCCCTCAACACAGATGGACATGGAGAACCTTGGAGTCCTGCTTGCAGAATGGCGAGCTGCAATCTTGGATGAATCTGGGAGCACATCATCTGAGCCTCTCCTGCTGACGGCAACAGTTTACTTCTCAAACCACCTGTTTGACATGTCTGACAGTAACCTCAACTACCCGATAGAGGACATGTCAAACAACCTCGATTGGGTGAACATTCTCACATTCGGCTTGCACAAGAACAGCAACATCACAACAGCTGATGCACCACTCTATGACAAGGATTCTCACTTCTCAGCAAGCTATGGTGTCATCTCATGGTTGGATGCAGGGCTCCCTCCATGCAAGCTGGTGATGGGGATACCTCTGTTTGGAAGGTCTTGGTTCCTCAGGAACAAGGACAAGAACGGACTAGGAGCGCCAACTGCAGCTGCTGGAACCAAGCAGAGAAAGAGCAACCAGACCGGCATAATTGCGTATGCAGAGATTGAAGACTACCTGAAATCTCAAAGTGTTTTTGTTACTCATGACAACCAGTCAGTGGCAGACTATTTCTACAGCGGTGACCTCTGGGTCACCTTCGACAGCGCCTTGGTGGTGCAGGAGAAGATAGAGTTCGTGGTGAAGTCTCAGTTGCTTGGGTACTTCCTTTGGGCCATCAGCTTTGATGACCTGAACTGCACATTATCCAAACAAGGTTAGTCATTGTCAAATTTTTACAACATATGTAACTGAATACCTCAGTTAAACCTTCAAAACTATGAAAATTTATAATGCAGCATCCGTGTCCTGGGGTCAATACCATGATTCTTCATATGCACAAGGTGTTTTGGGAATTATGCAAGAAGGAGCTGTAATCCAAGATCTGCATGCATCGACAGGGTCACCAACAAGCTGGTATTCAAAAACTATCAGCTGTTTATTGTCAACAATACTTCTATTGGTTGTTCTATGATTACAAAAACAGCTGTAATTTATAAAAAGGCCAGAATTGCATAAATAGTTTCAGATTATAAGGTTCATGACAGTAGATTTATGAAAAGATGCTCCACTTTCATGGCCTCACTATTGTTCATAGACGGTTTTTGATGTTCTCTTAAACAATTGCATAGCACCCATTAGAATAACAGGGTTGTTCAAGTGTCATCAATGAGTGTTTTTTCATGTTCGAAAACGTTCTGTGATTTTACATCCCTGCTCATGTTATTTACTTCTTAGCAGCAACCGATTACAAAATATTTATGTGCATGGATGTTGAAATGGATAACGAATTGCGCTCATAGATAGGGGAGATGGCCTAAATTACAAGATCACAGTGTTGACTACTTGACTGATTAAGTAAACCAATAAAAAATAGTTAAAGATACCAGGCGGGGGAAAAGATGCATACATGGTGAAGAATTTCATTCGGCAGACAAATTACTTTTTCATATGGGGGAAATTCACCGTGAATTAACGCATGGCCGGTTGGGCTAATTATTGTGCAAGGAAACCCGAAGTGCTCACAAATTTTCTGACGTGGAAGCTATAAAGTTGGCAACAAGATCTCAAAACAAGTGTTATTTGATTATAGTATATTTTACAGTTCAAATATCAACTTTTTCGTTTTGATTTGGTCAGAACATAATAGGAAACGGTTTCCTTTTTCAGTTTCAAGATCTAGTTTTACATTGTTGATGTGGTCACATTATAATAGCAGATGAACTTTATAATTGAAATGTTCAGAACATGCATTATAATTGCTTTGTACGAAATCTATAGAGACTCAACCATAAAATGTATAAAAACTAAATTATTGCACGCTCTGAATGCTTTCAATGTGGACAACCGGCAGAGCAAGAGATTTTTCTAGCATAGAAAGCTGAAGTTCCCTACTATCTACTACCTCCGTTCTAAAATAATATCATTTTTCAATTTTTTGATAAAATTTTTTGACTTTTCGTCTTATTTGAAATTTTTTTATGATTAATATTTTTATTCTTACCCGATGATAAAACATGAATAATACTTTATGCGTGACTATTTTTTTAATTTTCGTACAATTTTTTTAAATAAGACGAAGGGTCAAACGTTAGAAACGGAAAAACAAAAAATAAAGTTATTATGGGACGGAGGTAGTATTTCTTAAATATTTTTTTTCTTTTAGTGAGCTCACTCCATCAGATCCTTTTTACTTTCATCAAGAACAAATCCCCCAAGTAAATAGAATGCATCTGACAGAAAAATCGGGCCAGCAATCCCCATGTGGGCAAGTATCCCTCTTTCATTTCTACAATACTAAGAAAATACTAATAGTAACACCCAGTTCATCTGAACAACGTGAACCCTAATTTGCTTGTCAAGATGCGGCCCCAATTGATCACCACCGCATTCGACAACAATCGCGAACCCAGGCAAAAGAATCCGATGCGGAACGACGCAGAGAGGATTAAGGCGCCCTAGGGGCCGGTGGCTTACACGCACGATACTAGAGCATAGCACGGCCGAGGGCTCTCTCACGAGTCACCGGAGGCGGAGGCGGCCAGGAACACGGCGGCGGACGGATTTGCTCCGGCGGCCGGCCACGGAGCACGGGAGCGTGGGCGTCCTCGAAATCCATTTTTGCTCAGCTTCTAATTTTTACTGATAGAGTCCTGCTAAATTTTAGAGTAGTATTATCACAAAAGCTTAATGGGCCGAGCATGGCCCATCTCGCGGTTCCACCGGGCCTAACTAAAGTCACCGGCCTGCTAACTGTCTCTCCGATTTTTTTTCGGATTTTTAATTTTATTTATTAAATAATTCATAAAATTGATTTTTTATTTTGAAAAAGCACAGATCTAACCATCTACCGCCCTCTAGGAGGGCGAAAACCCTACGTGGCCGACGGCGTGATAGACGGTAGTCAAGCTGATGACGGCGGCTCAGCGAATTTTTGCTTTTGGCCCCTTGCCGTCGTCTATAGGGCGACAAGGGGTTTTATGCAAAAATGCAAAAATACCCGTCTAAGAACTTTTCGATTAAACCACGATTTGATACATATATATATATAACGTATGTAATTGTTTAATTACCACTACTATCTTGGCTCAGTGGTTATTACCACTCTCTTTTATCCAAGATGCCAATGGTTGAATCCTTGTAGAAGTATATATTCTTCTATTTGTGCCAGCCAAAAAGCCGAAGCAAAACTCAAAAAAAATATGATCATGTGAGGATGTGACCTTTGGCCTCCAAGATAGAAAAGGGGGACGCATTGAGCTAAAGTTTTACACGTGGCGCATTGAGCTAAAGTTTGACCGTATCATGGCACCGCACTTCCTCGCTCCGATGCTCCTCACGTCGCTCTCTAGCCATGGTACCTCCTCGTGCACAACTATAACACATCTCGGTTTTGCATGCCTCGGCACGCTTAACATCGCCAGCGGCTGAACAACACATTGAATATTCTAAATTGGTTTGTAGGAACCTAATGGTATCATATTATGGTGTTGGCATGATGCATGGTAGTACCAAAACGCATCTATCTTTTTTAGAGAACTGCTACACGACGGCATTCCATCGGACGGGATACGTAAAATAGAACCGAGAAGAAAACCCGCGTCCGCACATACGCCCCGAATCCGCACGTCGTCGCATGCGTGCCACCCGCCTCCACGCATATGCCACATCGGCCCGCCTCTACCGTCGTCGCGCTCTCCATCACCACACCGTGCTCTCATCGCCACGTGCAACACATCTCCCGCCTCTACCTCCTCCACGCTTATATGCGTCTCACGTATGATACCAGATAATACCACTAGTATGATACCAGATCATACAACCTGGTATCATCCAGTACCAGATGGTACCAGTTGGTATCATCTGCTATTATAGCGTCGCATGACAAGGGAAGCTAAAAAAGATGCAGGTATCACATGGTACCAGGTCGTACCATATGGTTCTCCGAACCGCCGTGCCATCATGCCTCTAAGCCGTGCACGTCGTCGCACTTCCTCTCATTGCTGCCTATCCATGGTAACTCACCACATGCAATTATCGTGTGAGTATATGATATCACATTCTGGGGTGGTATCATATGATGTCAACATGCATCAACAGGTATCAATAAGTATCGATAGGTATCGCTTGATTCTCATATGAAAACCTGGATGATACCAATTAGTATTAATATGTGTCAGATGATACCAAAAGATGCTAGAAGGTATCAATCCACTAGGTTCTAAGTGGTATCACATGGCATCAGAAGGTATCAACATGTATCACATGATATCAGAAGGTATCAACATGTATCAGATGGCGATGGCGGCAGCTACCCCCACTTCATGGCGCATGATCGGATGCCTACAGACTCCTCCTTCCTCCTCCGATGAAGCCACCGCCGTCTGATAGCCGTGCGCGCGGGAAGAGGAAAGCGAAGAGGAGATTAGATGGCTACTAGCTAAGCTAGCTAGTGGCTGCGACATCGGAGGGGATGGGCGTGCGTAGGGGTCCGACCAGCGCTCATGCAGCAGCTAGCCATGCATGCATGCAAACATTTATACATGCTCTCGATGAGCTGGATGCTTGTTGTTCACTGAATCATTGTTCGATCCATCCACCTTTTCATGCATTTGAGCGTGGTGTGGACGCGGGGAGATGAGAGGCGAAAAGCAAAGGGGAGATGAGTGCACCGTCAGGTAATCACGTAGCAGGAAACGCGCTTGCGGCAAAGACTTCACTTAACTCTCCTGTCCGAACAAAACACCGTTCTATAGTTTTTCTGAGTTCAACTAGCGGACTAAATACCGTACGAACGGTATAAGTTATGTAGTTTGCTATCTAGCCGCGCCGTGCCATGCTGCACGCCCGCTTCATGCCACGCTGCGCTGCACCTCCGTGCCTCTGCGCCGCCATGTACCGTGTCGTTCTCGCTCCGCTACTCCTCATGTCGCTACCTAATCATGATACTTCGCTACAACATAGCTGTCATGTATAATACTATGTAAAACTTGTCATGTATACTAGTACTAAACATAAGAACTACATGATACCAACTGGTATCACCTGGTACCGTAGATGAAACTAGATGATACCAACTAGATGATACAAACTGGTATCATCGATGTCGCGGGATGAAACAAGACGGAGGCACGGTAGAGTGTGTCGAAGCCAGCGGAGGGGAGAGCAACGATAGAGATCGGCGGCGGTGTTGAAGCCCTCTCCAGCACGGGTGGAGATCGGCACCAGCGGCGAACTCCACGGAGAGGAAACAATGGCGCGGAGAGGAGTGGTGCACGCACACGGGAAGGCAACGCTGGTGGCGGAAGCACGAGGACAGGGGAGGCCACACTAGTGGGAACAAAGTACGCGGCGCCCATGCGGGGAAGTTCTGTCGTCCATACCCACAATCGGTAGCTCTAAACATGTCTTGTTCATAGCCATTTCTTCACAAAATGACCCTCTCATGCTTAACAGTGTCATCCTCATCCTCGCCAACAAGCAGGACCTTTTAATCAAAGGGTCATCTTAATTCATCCGTACTATATAGTATAAATATATGTAACAAACTGTAGTTCAATCGAAAAGTTCTCGGGAGCGAGTGGCAATTTGTAAGGGCCAAATTGCAAAATTGCCCCCGCGCCGTCATTACCTCTCCACGGCTCCCTCCCCACCGTTTGCCATTTCACCTTTCCGCCCTCTAGGAGGGTAGCATGAAGTTATATTTGTAAATTTTCGAAACAAAAATATATTTTTGTAAATTATTTATTAAATAAAGTTAAAATTAAAAAAATCTGTCTCTCTCCCCACGTGCCCACCTTAGTCACGTGCCGCGCGTAGGGACTAGGGATGGTAATTGTGTCCATGGGTATGGGTCTCTTTGATTACCCGATCCAACGGATATTGGTATGGGCGTCACTTTTTGCCCGTGGGTATGTCCACCTACAACTTGACAATCTTATGGGCAGCAACAAAGTGTTAATTTTAATCTTATAGGTAATCCGTGCTCGACCCGAAAATTATATACAAGATGCGTAAGACTTCTTCTGTTCTAGCCCAATTAATTTGTACATATAAAAACCATATATCTACTACTTCCAAAAAGTAAACTAAGATCGCTGATCATAATTTTGGCACGGGTATGACAAAACACAAAGAAAAAAACAATGGAGAACACAATTGATGGCTAACTATGAGTCATGAGGTGAGATGTCAGCCCATGACTTTATTAATTTGCGCTCTCCCGATGCATGACATGGAACAATAAGGAACATGGTTGCTGCCTAACAATGATCTATCACGTGCAAAGCCTGCCAATAACTTTATTGGCCATGTCGGGATGCATGACGTTGTCTTCGACAGTTAAGGGAAACAAAAGTTTAGAAATAAGTCACGTCTGACTAATGATGAGCATCTAATATCTGTGAACCATTCTAGCACATCTCATATGTACGCCCCTTTGCTTCATCTCTTTAGGATTTGTTTGGTTCATGTACGAGGTAGGATGGGGTTAGAGTCAATCTAGATTCATCCATGGGATGAAGTAGTCTTATTTTTATGTTTGGTTAAAAGAATATGTTGAACTTTATTTTTTATTTGCATGGAGGGATGGGATGAGTCATCTTGAGACATGTTTGGATGGTGTTGGTAACGTTACCTTCAAAATGATGGTTCCAAATAAGACAATATGTTTGGTTCATATTATACAAAATAATTAGCATATTAATTGTATAAATATGAATACAAGTATTTAAATTGGTGGTGCCATTTTAAATAATACGCCATCTGTTTCATAATATAATATGTTTGACTTTCTTAATTGCAATGTTTGACCATTTGTCTTATTAAGAAATTATGAAAATATGATTTATTTTGCTTGTGACTTGTTTTATTATCAAAAGAATTTTATGTATGACTTGTTATTTTTTATATTTGTACTAAATTTTTGAATAAAACAAATGGTTAGACGTTGTAATAAAAAAATTTAAACATTTTACATTATGAAACGGAGGTAGTTATTGACATAAATAACAAATGGCTCTGTGTATCACATTCTGGTACATGTCATCCATAGCTGGCAGACCACAAATCCATGGAGGCTGTTTTAATTAGGATTTCGTTCCACGTAAAAGTCCACTTCCAGCGGTAGAACAAGATATTTTTCAGACTTTCAGTAGAACAATGAGATTTTGCGAGCTTTCAGATTATTTATTATGTTTCTCTAAACTCATAGGATGTTCTATGCACAACATTACATGAAAAAACTCATGGGATATATACAATAACATCACAAATTCCTTCCCATTTCAATTCAGTACATAATTACGGAAGTGCACTTTTTAATTCATCCATCCCCATTTCCACATCACAAAACTAAGCCAAAACAAGTTAAGAAATCTAATTTGATGGCTGATTGTTCACACTTCAATATGTTGATAGCAATGGTAACTGAAGATAGTTATTAATTAAAAATAGTAGTTAGATACTTTCGTTAACTAAAGCAGCAATTCTACTGCTAGCTGCTGCGTAGGGGTGGCCAAATATTTTCCTAAAAATCGACCACCGAACTCAACCGAACAAACGGTTTTTTCGGGAGCATTTTACTTTTTGTCACTCTTAAAATTAGTTTAAAATTAGTTGATAACAAATTTGTCACTTATTATCTATGACATCTGGACCCTTATATATCTGTGATATATGAGTCTAATGGTAAATCTGTTACAACCAAATGCAAAAGTGAGAAAAAATGTTCCTTTTTTGGATGTTCGGGAGAAGTGACGCTTTTTGGTGTCCGGAAGAAGCGACGCTTTTTTGTTTTGCATAAATCGGTGTTCGGGGATCAGCTCGGTTTTTGTTATCTGATACCCAAAAATACCGTAAAAACTAACTGAGTATTTAATTTAGGCCAGACGAAAGAGAAGCCATTTTTTTTTTGATGCCGCTGCATCCGTTCGTGCTGTCCCGCTAATCAAGCAGCGACAGCTCGCCTCCCGCGCCCGTACACGATGGACGACGACGGCGGTCAGACTTGAGCACCCGGCTCCTTTCTACACCCCTCATCAGTCTGTCACCTCGTGGTTCCTTCTTTCTTGGCCATCCTCGGCGTCATGCTTGCTACTTGCACGAAAACGCTGTATGCAAGCAGACACAATCGTACACGGTTCGTTAGACGCCGTCGTACATATAGCGGTGCTGCTACTTATAAACGTACGATACTTGGCACGGAGCCCATCTAAATTTGATTAATCATATCTTCATTTGTAAGGATCATTTAAAAGGGTTTTGTTTTTTATATCTATGTGTACACCATCAAATCATCCATACATGACATCATATTTCTTTAAAGGACGAAGAGAATATCGAAATATAGTGTTTATCTCTTCTCATATGGATGACATACAAAAATAGAGAATATGATGAATGTTCTGCTAGAACACAATTTTTACCATTGATCCTCTATTTTCAGTATGGAGGATGAGATAGATGTACTGCTGGGATGCTCATATATCAGTGACAAAGACATGGTGCCTTTGACTGCATAGAAACCTGATCCTCCCATGCCACCAGCAGTGCCGACGCCGCCGTCGGCGGATGACCTGGCCACAACCACGGGTGGAGAGAAGCCGAGGAATCTGGATTTGGTTTCGGCAGACCAATACAACTTGAATCTGAGGGTATATTCTCTTTTTTCGCTCTGTTCTATCCCATCTCGTTTATGAACCAAACACATCATAAAACGAGATGGTTTTGATCCAACACATCTAGACCTGACAACCAAACACGCCCATAGTTCTTTTTTGGCGAATCCATTGTTCGTGTGCCTCGAACAATACACACCTATTTAATGTGATGTCACCTTAGAGCAAGTTCAATAGTAGAGCCAACTAGTAGCTCCAATTCATCTATAGTCAATCTAATCTGATAGTCAATTCATATAATAGTTTATACAAAATATCAATCCATGGTCTCACATGTCATACACATATTTTGTCTTGGAGTCTGTGTAAAGCTGACTACAAATTAATACCCCACCTCTCTTCTCTCTCCCCTCTTATCTCTTTAAAATATACTTACAGCTCGTTTATACCCTGCTATCGTATCGTATCTTATACCCTGCTATCGTATCGTATCTGCTCTTACTATTTGTACTCTCTTGAGATGAGCTTTTGAGAGCTTCTATCCGGGCTATGCATTCCCACACATTTTTCTTGATGGCCTCGACTCTGAATCTACGATGAATTTATCGATGACTTTGATGGAAAACCAAAAGACGGCATTTCTTTCTTTCTGTTTATTCCTTACCGGACTTTGACACTAGAGTCTTGTCAGAAATAATTTGATTTTGACGCGTTCCAATTAAATGGATTTGTCTCGGTAGTCTTACTTTTGTGTTGGGTCCACTTTTTCCTTTTTGACGTTATTAACTTTTAGCTCTGTATTTAAGCATTGGTTTTGTTAAAAAATATATAATTTATGAATTATTTTGTTGTAATTTAATTTGTTATTAAATAAATTTAAACATGACTTATAATTTTGTATTTTATACAATAGTTTTGAATAATACAAATAGTCGTCTAAAAGTCAGTAACTTGAAATAGAAAAAATCGTGGGAGTACCAAAAATAAATTTAGTCCAAACTCTGAAAATGCTATTTTTGCAAATTCGTCTGACAAAAAAAAAGGGGGGGGGGATCCCCAGCTGGGAAAGTAAATTTAGCTTCAACAAAAATAACACCATGTTAGTCTAAACTATCTAAGATCTACAAATCTGTCATTATATGGTGTTATGCTAATCACTAGCAAGACAAATTAAGTGTTCTAATTAACTTATTGGTTAATGTGATGTTATACAGGTTGAAAAAAATATGTTGCTGTCGAGGATGGTTGAAGGTACTAATTGTGCTGGTTATTGGTCTGAAGGGCAAACCTCCGACACCGACCGCCATGAATAATGCAATTAATATGTACGATGAGAACGACATGTACCATGATTTACAATCAATTTATGGATGACTCTGATGGAAAACCAAAACAAGACACCTACCACCATGAATATTAATGAAATTAATAGTGACGATGAGAATGACATGTATCATGATTGTACTATCAATTTTATAGTATGTTTTTAGGTGGACATACTTGTGTTGTTGAAATTGTTAAGAAACATTTAACTTGATATGTTGGTGGGAAATTTCAAATGTATTCATGCCTTATAGCCACCAATTATTGACCTTAGACTAGGTAAACAGCAAAAAAAAAAACAATGGTAATATTGTCCATCTTTTTCCCACTTATCATTTATGATTGATGCACCTCATCAAACTTGCCAAATATTTTTAAGCCATCTCCACATCCTATAGGAGCCATCACCAACTTGGATATATGATCTCTTTATATTTTCCAGCTTATGTGCATAAAGTTATATATTTAGTAAAAGAAAATCTACTCCTAATTGGATTCAACATGTATCTCTTAAACACAAAAAGAAATAAAGCCCTAATCAGACATGAGACAAAACTTACTAATGATAAGGAAAATTACTAAATCTTTCAAAATAAATAAATAGAAATAAAGTATCATTTCATGCTCTTTAACAATCTATTGAACTTGGACTCTTCTAGATAAGTTTTCCATCGGCTAATTGCGCTCTTTTCATAAACGAATCCACTAAGAAATCTTACTAAATTTTGGCATTAATTGGAGGCTGCCATGGAATACCCAAATATGGCCGCCTTTGGCACCAGGAATTAGATATCTAACTCCTCTCTTTTTCCACGCGCACGCTTCCCGAACTGCTAAACGGTGTATTTTTTTGCAAAAATTTTCTATAGGAAAGTTGTTTTAAAAAATTAGATTAATCCATTTTATATTTTTTTAATAATTAATAATTAATTAATTATGTACTAATTTATTACTACGTTTTCCGCGTTGGATAACTAACCCACCTCCCACAACCACCGAACGCGGCCTATGTTGTACCCCGTGTACTGTACGTATATGTATTGTAAAAGTGGTTCCCAAATGTAAAGAAAGATATAAAGATAGATACTAGATTGTAATATATTAGGTATATGACGAGGATTAGCATTGTATGTGCAGGTTTCCATAACAAGTTGGGTATGAGTCGGTTTATCTAATGGTAGCTGTTAGGTCTCTACCACTTTGTAACACTGTTCTCCAGTATATAAGCAGACATATGACCAATCTACATAAGAGTATAAGTAGGGTTTTATCTTGAGAGTCTGAACCTGGTTAGCCCTTGTTTCTTACTCACCATCATACTTTCCTTCTTATATGCCACCCTATATATTATTATTGATACAAAACATCGATAGTACTTTGTTGGGTAATACCATGATCAGTTAGACCTCTATTTTCTCGTTCGAAACTCTAACTTATTATTTGCATGTAATTTCTACTCGCAGTATTAGATTGCTTATGAAGCAAAATTTGAATTTTCAACCATAATTTCGTAATTGATTTTAGGGTTTTTTCACTGAAGTTTATTTTTCAGCTTTAACTTTAAGATCGCCAAGAATTTATATACAAGAGTTTTAGTTAGAAATTAATTTTGGTTTGCAAATGCAATAAATATACCTTTGGGACAGTGACAACTGAACAAACCAGACACGTGGGCCCGGGCCCATGGTCATGCTGGAAGATAGCGTAAACAGCTCTGTGTCCATTAATTTCTAATCTATATATGTGCAAGCTACGTTAGTGCTAATTCAGTAATCTGTTGCAACACCTCAACCAGGCGGAAACAAACAGACGATGATGGTGACGACGACGGTCACAAGCACCAGCTGCGGCGGCGGCCATTGCAGGTGGTGGTCGTGGCTGCCTCTCGCCTGCTTTCTTCTTCTCTCCTGGCTGGCGGCGATCTCTCCGGCGGCGACGGTGGCCGGCCGCGCAGTGACGAGCCTGCCTGGGTTCGACGGCCCACTGCCTTTCTCCCTCGAGACAGGGTACGTATTTATGAATTTGGCCTTGGTCTAGACATGATGATCGATCACCTGAGATTTCCACGAAATCGATGAGTAGTATCGACCGATAGATGGAGGTAGCCGCTACAGTCATCCTCCATAGTGCATCTTACGGGCTCACTCATATCTAGGTCTCCACGATAGTTAATGGACTGACTCGGTTCAGTTAGGAAAGAAAGCTAAAATGACAAGAAGCGCAAGGAGAGGACTGATCTGTAGTGGGGGAAAAAAAAAAAAGAAGAGTAGGCCGGCTGCCGGCAGTAGGGATGATAATGAGCCATGTCAGTACGGACGGAGCACAAATATGCCCGACTCGATACCCGTCACTGAATATCCAAGCTGTACCCGAATTACTTGGCGGGCAAAATATTATATCCATATCCGTGGATAAAATTGTCATCCCTAGCCGGCATGCTGAAAAAAATAGATAAGAAAAATCGGAAAAAGAGGAAACAAGGCTGTACTATTTGCAGGAGAACTCAGAAGTAATAAATTATCAACTTTTTTGTCCTCGGTTAAACTAGGCATGTCGGTTAAAATTAGGCGTGTCCAACATTTAGTCTCATGAAATTAATGGAGAAAACCATAACTTTTCAAGGCCAACCACAGCTACATCATGTGTGCACACATACGAATGATGCAGTTACGTGGAGGTTGATGAGAGCATGGGCATACGCCTCTTCTACTACTTCGTTCAGTCAGAGAATGACCCGGACAATGACCCGCTTATGGTGTGGCTGCTCGGTGGGCCTGGCTGCTCTGGCCTAAACGGCATAGTCCAAGAGATTGGTAAGAAGATACGCAGGCTATTTTTTCTGACAAGTTAGAAAGCTAATTATAATAATAGGCTACTCTTGGCAGCCAACAACAAGACAAAAGTATTTATAGTTTAGGACGGGATTTGAACAAACTTCCAAAATTTTCGATACTGATAATTTCTTAAATGTTTAGTTTAAATACAAGAAAAATGAGATTCTACTTAAAAAGTACGTCATAATATCATAAATTTATTATATTTTATAAATTAATATTTAACAAAAAAATATAGCTTGTTAGAAACAAAAAGTAATATCATAATCTTATCGTTGGCTCTCTTGCAATGCTCTTTGTGCTCATTGTTGACGCCTGGATATGTTTTCACAGGCCCATTCCAATTCGCCACAAAATGGCAGTACAGAGGAGGAGTGCCCAGACTGATCTATCGACCTGAAACATGGACAAAGGTCCACTCCAAATGCCTTGGCAAATAACTCCCATTCTGATATTTTTGTTGTTGTGTTAATTACGAACACGGTTTTTAATTTTTTAATGGATGAGCTGTCTAATTTCTGCAGTTTAGCAATATAATCTTTGTGGATTCTCCCGTTGGGACAGGGTTCTCATATGCCGACAGAGAGGAAGGGTTCAAGTCTAGTGATAGCAAGGCTGTGAAACAGCTTCTTATTTCATGCGAAAGGTAACTGAGGCCGCGTTCGGCTGGTATGAATAAGTTAATTTATGCCCTGGCATGGAAAACGTAGTAATATATATGATTAATTAATTAGTAATTATTAAAACATATAAAATAGATTAATATGATTTTTTAAAATAACTTTCCTATATAATTTTTTTAAAAAAATACCCAGTTTAGCAGTTCGAGAAACGTGTGTACGAAAAACAAAGGGATAAGTTAACTAACCAAAGGCGGCAAACGCGGCCTAACTCTGTCCCAACCAAAGCCAAAATTTCCAGCATTTAGTTTTCTCAACATATCTTATATGGAATATGGGTTCCATCTCTTTACGAACGGGAAATTTCATGAGCATCCGCGGCCTTCGAATGCAAATTTAAGGCATGAGAAAGTGCGGCTATGATGGAGAATTAATAAACAGATGAATCTTAAATAATATAGTGAAAATAAAAAAAAAGGTGGTTTCTTTCTCTGGGAAAATCAGGGATGGCCACGGGTATTTTAGGATCGACTATATATAGTTCAATTAAATAAACTAGATTTTGTTTTGTGGTAAAACTTAGTTTATTTTATTGAATTAAGCTGACCCTAATATATATGGGTCAACCAATTTTTCATGTTTGAGGGGGAAAAAGAGACTAGCTAAGAGAAATATCATCATTAAACAGACATCTCATAAGAACACGCAGAAAGCTCGGCACTAGACTACAAAATAGTAACATTTTCAGATCAAATAATCCCCATTATATAATCTAAGACCATAAGCTTGGAAATTCTAAAATAGTAGGCTTTGGTTTGACTTCCTACATGTATTTAACAATTTTTAGTCAAATTCCAGTGATCATTGTTCTAAACTACTTGATTTCTACAGTGGCTTCAGGATCATCCAAGGTTCTCAACAAATCCTCTCTATATTGGTGGTGAATCCTACAGTGGTACCATAATACCCACTCTTGCACTCGCAATTGCCGACAGTAAGCTCCTTTGCATTATAGTATCATGGCTGATTTCTATTACGGTGTGGAAAATTATTTATATTTAGACTTAGCACACATAACATTAAGGTCCAACAGTTAGGAGATTATAGAATATTATATATAGTTTGGTCAATCCCTAGTATGTTGCTGGAAGATGTTAACAAAAAGTGAGATAACTGGGTAATGGCAGCTAGCATATATCATGTACAGTCATGACAACTATTTGAATTAATTGTTTTTACGAATAAAATAAATATGTACTAATTATTTGTGTCGAACATGTGTAGGTAGTCAATGTAGAACTTGGAGTTGTAGTAAGAGCTAGGATAGTACTGTAGTAGAGTTGAACTCTATGCTACGCTATCTTTTATATATAGAGGTAGACATGTTTAGCATAGCTGAGGGTAGGATAGGTGTCACGTCTAGAAATTTACACTAATTTTCGAACAATAGTATGCATTAATTCTCGGTTCAGGACCAGTCCGAGTACACACTATGACAATTCTGAGGAGTGACGACAATGGCACAGCTCCACAGGCAACACCGAGTGTAGCAGCTCGCCTAATCTTTAAACGACTCCTCGACTAATGTAGCTTTGACTTCTGGGGAAAACGGGTGCAAAAGCAATGCAGAGTACAACTACCGTACTCAACAAGCCACCAACAAATGCAAGAAAGAATGCATAAACTTGTGTAGAAAGGAAAATACAACTAAGGCTCACTTTTGCGAAAACAACGATTAGATAAAAGGAAAAGATAATAAACAGTACTTAAATAACAGTGTTAACCAATCACTTGTCAGTCCTAAACCTCATCGAACCAGACCGAACACTAATATTGTGCTAAACCACACAATACTAGTTCTTCAACCACTATCATGCTTGTCCACATAATATCAGATATTCCACTAATACCACGTTACACCATAAGATACTAGCTCCCACCCATACCATGCTATACCAAATGAAACTGTCTTAGATATCCCAACGAATATTTTTACCATATTCATTTAATTATGCAAACAACATAACTAATCCCGCTGAGTTTGGAAGTTTGCCCTGTAACCGCAGGCACGGTTGTTCAAATAGTTTTACTCTAATCAAAAGTGTACAACTTTACCCACATGACATGGTCCCACAACATGTCACCATGCGTCGATGTATCACCACGATACCCCGGAAACGAAACCATGATAAAACCTTTCATATAACCCTCCCTAGCTATCCAATCGCATCACACTTTAGTTTTCATTCCCATCTTTACACCAAGGTAGGCAGTCCCCGCTTATGCCTTGGTAAATCCAAAAGAAACAAAGACCGTCGCAGGACCCATCCATACTTCATCATGCTCACCGTTGCCTAGATACATTGGATAGAGAAAAGCTATGCTATGGGTTCCACCGTTGCCCACTCTGGCCTGTGGTTCGACGTGTACTGCTTCCGGGGATTCCTGAGAACTGATCCTTAATTACCATGAGCACAACTTACAAAACCATTGCACTCAAGTCCACCATTAGCCATGTTTTAGTTGTTTTATGGAAAAACACCTAACCACAACTATTACCATTGCGAAACAAAGTCCTCTTAATTAAATGAGAGTGGATATGACATTAAGCAGGGCTAAGAAAATCAGCTTAATTAAATAAAATAAAAACCCACTATAACAATTGGCTCTAAAGTGTAGCACAACGAACCCAATCCCTTAATTGCAAAACAATGTATATTTGAATATAGAAGTGCAAAAACAATTTAAAAAACTTGGATCAATATGTTCAAGGATTTAGCAACTTGACTTGCTTTCAAATTACTAAGAAAGAGACTTGCCTAGCAACTCTGGAATGGCTTGGGCAACTACTTCATAGTAGACCGGACATTGGGTTTCGCCAAAATCTTGAAAATATTTTTAATGGGGCACTAAAACAGTAAAAAACTATTTTCAATGGATTCTTGACAAAATTATTGACCACTATAATTTGAATGGACTTAAACAGACTTTGGATTAAAAAGGTATGATTTTTTAGAAATTATGTTGTTTTGTTGCTTAACCTGCAGAGAAACTGTGTGGCTGCTATGGACGCTGGGGCTGGGCGAAGGGAGCATGAAAATAAGGGAAAAAGCTAGGGGCTCGGGGTCTATTTATACGAGAATTAGAGATAAAGTCTAGTAGGAGTCCACCCGCTATAAAAAGGGAATTGATAGAGTTTTAAAGGAATAAGAAATAGAGTCTCTCAAAGGGATAAAACAAGAGTCCTACGTCGGAACTAGGAGTAATTTTGGAGGTAGATATAGAGTCCTAAGGACATTAGGAATAGCTTTTAGGTGGAGAGGCAGAGATAGAGTTGAGCTGGGGTGGGACTCGGCTATGGGAGGTGGAGAGGGATGGAGTGGCCCTAAGGAGGAGGAGAGCGGGTGCACAGGGCTGAGACGGGGGGGGGGGGGCGCAGTGCGCATAACAGGGGGGTGGCGAGGTGTCCTACGGCTAGGAAAAGGAACAAGGTCCTAGGGCTAGGAAAAGGAAAAATGGACGACCGAATTGGTGATAAAAACTTTGTTTGATTTTTATTCGGTAAAAATTTAATCTTTTTTTCTCTGAAATTCATCTGTACATCCCGTTAATCGAATTTGACCCGACGAAATACGAAAACACGTATTCACAGCCTTTAGGTGAATTAATTAAATAATTTCTTTTGAGTTATTTTCTCCTGGTTAAGCCAACACGATTTCTTGTGATTTAACTTCGAGTTACAATTTATTGGCTTAGGGCAAAACTCAGGATGTGGCAATAGGTCAGCACATTGTTGATAGATGGTTAACGATACCTGGATAACCGTAATATACGTGATTGGGGGTGGAGCGTCCATAATCAGTGATGCAAGATCAGGCTACAACTGCACCTCATTAAAAAAAATCATGCCTTAGTGTCAACATTAGTTTTGGATTTTATTGTGTGGTTCCACGTATCGTTTTTTATGCTAATTTTATGGTCACTTTTATAATAAGCGGTATCAGAGCTTGCCATGGAGCAGATCCATCGATAATGGTGAGATTTGGGTGCCCCACACCATGCCTCTCATGGTTGATGTCCATCAATAGACATGATTCTGAGGTAGAGCACAACAATGAGCAATGACTTGATCGGTAGATTTGCACACTCCATGCGGGCATCCCGAACCATTTGATTATGTCTAAATAAGGATGTGGTCAGACCTAACGTAAAGGGTTGGTTGAACCTAGAGGCAATTGGTATTCTCGATTTGTCGAGTCGAACACTTTGTACGAGTTGCCTAGGCCTTCCAGCGAGCTGTGTTTGGAAGGGAGATGGTTAGTCATAGCACTTGGGTCATTTGGTTGCTAAGAAGATGACACAATGAATTGTGGATCACAAGGTTGGTTTAAGATGTGTTCACAGGTGTAGTGTGACATGATTGCTTGGTCAAGACATACAAGCAACATGCATGACTACTAATCAAGTCAAGGGTGGTATAACTGTATCATTCTATGGTAACGTGGCACGAATTGGCTAGAACAAATCGATGACTATTTGTTCGTAGGGCTAACCAAAGGTGTTAGGCGATGATTTACAAAGTTGTGGAATTGTATGAGAAACTCGTTGTGGGATACCTAGATATGGGGTATCCTATGTATGGAACATATTTTTGTAGGAAAGGTGATCCCAAATTATAAAGAAAGATGTAAAGACAATTATTGGGCTGAAACCGGTTAGGGATGTGGTAAGGATTAAATTTCCAATATCCGGATTTCCATAGCTAGCTACGTATAAGTCAAATAGGCTTAGTCTTATTAGATTAAGTTTCTATCCTTGTAACTCGCATTGAGGGAGGACACTCAAACAAAACATTATTAAGTCCACTCTAGGGTTCTAGACAATTAATCTGCATACAACTAGGAGTAGGGTATTACCTCATGTTGAGAGTCTAAACCTAGGTAACCACTATTCCTTGTGCCACCCTATATATTATTGTCGATGCAAAAATTGACACTCGTAAACGTCAAGAATATAGCGGTGCACTATTTGAATCAAAGCCGACCTCCTCGTGACTAGAGATGGGGTCTATCATGAGAGGCTCCAGCTGAGCCATTCTCCCAGGAGATCAAGGTGGCTATGGATATGGTGGAAGACTCATGTTTGGTCATTATCACACCATTAAACACAAAAAAATGGAACAAAGAAGAAATTGACCCAGAGTTTCAAGCTGACACAACTTAATATCCCTAGATAAGTACGTAAATAGATATCCACGTATTACAACAACAACTGTTAAAGAAACTAGAAGAGCAAGAACTAGTTCTGACCACTGATTTCATGGGCTATGGTGGTTTGAAGGTGTCAAGATTAGCACTTTGGTGCATAGCATCGGCAAGCAGCTGGTGTAGACCACAGGGGAGCTTGGCAGGTAGGAGAGCATAGCACTTGGTGCATAGCATCGACTAATCCCAAAGAGGAAGCAACAACTGCCAGATGCAGCTTAGGGGATGACATCCCTAAGGGGCAATGGTGGCTCCAATGTAGAGGGAGTGGAGACCCCAATGAGCATTGGTAACCCAGTCTAGCGGGAAGCTAATCAGGGGCAGCGTTGACTAGTTCTTGAGGGGAGGTAACATCTTCCAGGCACAAGGCAACCCATTTTAGGTAGGCATCAATACCTATGATGTTAAGAGGCGGTAGCTGAGGTGACCAATGGCAGCACCGTCCTAATGGGTTGAAGAGGAGCAGTGAGATGATGTGAATTCTGGTGTCGGTGGAAGAAGAGAGGGATAGCACTTGGATGTGATGTATTAATGTTGAGATGCATGGATGGAGGAATAAGATGGGGTGGCTTAGTTGGCTAAAGAAAATGATTGTTTTTTCCTATATAAATGGTGGATCAATTGTGACCAAGGCAATAGTTAGTTGAATTGATATCAACTATGGCGGCAGGGGCAGCTTCCAAATGTGAGGTGATGAATTTCGTTGGCACCCGGAATTTTGTTCTCTAGCAATCGATGGTGAATGATTTGTTTTCACAATAGGGGATAGTTGAGGCTCTGAAGTATGTGAGGTCAACTATTGCGCATGACGAGAAGTAGAATATGAAGGCCTAGGTATCTACAACAATTCATATTTGTTTCCTGGATTCAGGCATGTACATGCATGTCATGGAGGAACATTTACTAAAGAAAATTAAGGAAAAGTTGACAACCCAATACATGTACAAGTCACTGACATGTTAGTTTTACCTCAAACAAACAATGGTATGGTTTGCGGATAGCAGAGCAATGAAATCTTTAGAAGCACATCGACTTCTTCAATCAGATGGTCACAGATGTAAGTAATTTTGAGTTGAGATTATAGGATAAAGACAAATATATAATTATTTTGTCCACACTTCCATCTTATAAGAATATGGCAAGTACTCTAATGTATGTCAAAGACATCATTAAGACGGAGGACATAACCCTAGTGTTTCTTGCGTGGGATTTGAGAATATCAGAGAGTTAAAATGAAACAAACGTTTCTTATACATGCTCAATTTTTCGTTAGTCAAAGCAAAGCATGTCAAGGACATGGACTCGTCAATAAACAAAGAGAAGGATGTATGTTACTAGTGGAAATTTAGTAGTAGGAAGGAATGACCCAGATAGCAGCACTGTAACAAGTGGTCTAGTGAAGTATGGATAGTGTTCTAGTGACACACGAGTGGCTCTCTCAATAAAAATCATGTGTGTTTGGTGTTATTCAATTGGGTGATGACACAAACTACCGTGTTATTGGAGTGAGTGTTGGCAACATAGAAATTTATGATGTTAAAAACATGCTACTTTGGCATGTGAGACATGTGTGCAAGGGCTATGCATTCTATTTTGCTTGGAAACTTGAAGCCTAGATGCAAGGTGGTTGTATAAGGGTTTTCTTGATAGGAAGACCACAAGGATCATGAAGGATAAGAGGACTATCACGATAGATGAGAGGATAGGCTGATGTTTGTCAAAGCTACAAGGGTAGTTGAAAGCAGAGTCAAAGGTGATGAACATGTTGGTGTTGCAATGCACATTTATCAAAAGGTGATGAGACTGGCATACGCTCGTCAAGTAGCTGATTGTACCTACAGAAGGAAACACCTCAGGTCTCGCTACATCGAGGTCTGCATAGGGAGTAAGTCCAGGTTAGCGTGACATATTTGTCAAGGTGGAGTTAGAGTTTGTGCCGAACATGTGTATCTAGTTGGCCATAGCATAAAACTTAGAATTGTAATTGGTGTTCGAAGAGTAGTAGAGTCAAACTCACACTCTCTCTTAAATGGAGAAACATACTTACCTATTGTAGGCACATGGTGACTATAACTGCTTTAGCATTGGTGAGAGTAAGACTACACAGTGGCGTTATAAGTCGATGGTCAATGTTACCTTGGACTATAATATGCTGGATTGTGGAGAAGTTCCCATAATCAGGGCCCTCGAGCCAGACCTCATTAACAAAGATCATTTCTCACTGTCATCATTACTTTTGAATCTTCTATTGTGTACTTCCACCAAATTTTTGTAGTGCCCTGTAACAAATTCGTGATCTTACTGTGTCCACCGGCTAATTACGCGTTTTTTCAATGCCCTGTAGCAAATTTTGCCTAATGTTTTTGATGGTGATTATGGGAGGGGTTGTTTAATAGTAGAAGATATACACAATAAAAAGAATCAGTCCTATTTCCCAATAATTCAAAATTGTTTCCGTTTATTATCTTACTTAGGACCCCACTTGGTGTGGTGTCATGAGATATCACCGTGAACACTAGCCAGAACTGTCTATGGTGTCAGTGAGCAAGCTATCAAAAAACATTACCCATGTCTTCTATGAACTCCAGTTTCTTATAGAATAGGGGAATACCTAAGATTATGATCCAACCTTTTATATTTTTTGTAATTAACCAAAAGCTTTTCTTTTGGTATGTTACTCTTATGGTATGTTACTAGTACTCCTCAATAACACCTGGAATCTAGGACTAAGACACATACATAAATTATATCGATGTTTATGCGATATATACTTTACGCGTTCATCAGTTAGAATTGATTATGTTTGGTGTCACAACCACTAACAATTGCAAAAACGTATACTTCCAGGCAATGATTCAAGAGAAAAAACACTTTTCAATCTCAAGGTATGATATTTGGCATCTCAATTTTTGTGATAATCGACACAGGCTGTGGGTGTATTCTTCATCTTCCGTTTTATAATATTTTGTCCCATAGTCTTTAATTTGTTTATATGAATGTCATGTGTGTGTGTTTGGGAGGGGAGTGCAGTATTGTCCAAAATTGTAATTTATTTGTTACGAGGTAATATTCTGGCCCCTAACTTTGCCTTTAACCAGTTTACTTTTGTTTTTACCTAATACAGGGATACATTGCTGGCAACCCATTCACCGATCTCCAATTTGATGGAGATGGTAAAATTCGTTTTTACCATGGTATGGGATTAATATCTGATGAAATTTTCGAGGTAATCATCATCTACCAAAACATTAAATGTTTCGATGTAGTTTTTTCAGCTTACATTTCCAGGCAATCCAAAAACGCCAAAAAAAAAAACACATCGTGTTATGCGTAACATATTGGCCATATATATGTTTGACAAATATTTCCAAATCTCGTGCACAAAAGAAATTTATTATTGTTCATTTGCTTCCAAAAAATTTACCTGTCAAATAAATTTCCAATCAGAACGCTAAGGAGACCTGCAGAGGAAAATACATCACCCCAAGCAATGCTCGGTGTTCACAATTAGTAGATGCAATAAACGATGTAAGTAACATTAAGAAATGACCAATTGTTATGATATTGTATATAGAGTAAAGTACATGGCCGGTTCTTAAACTTATGGCGCGGTACCACTTAGTTCCATAAACTTAGAAAATACATGTTTAGGTCATGAACTCGTTTTAATGTCTAAAATCATGGACCTGGATGGTACATTAAAACGCGTTTATGGATCTGGATGATACATTAAAACAAGTTTATGAACTGGATGGTATAATAAAACAAGTTCATAGACCTAAACATGTATTTTCTAAGTTTATGGACCTAAGTGCTACCACGCCATAAATTTAAGGACCGACTACGTACTTTACTCTTAGATTTGTGTATCCAACTACTTTTCCAATGAAATGTAACTGGCTTACATTATTAACAACTCAATTAACATCACCAATCTCAGTGTGTAAAGGACATCAATGAGGCACACATTCTAGAGCCGTCATGTGGAGAAATCGGGAGCCCAAGGATTCAAACGAGAGCAGCGAGGCTGAGGACTGTACTGCAGAAGACAGCTACTGATGATGATCTTAATGGGTTTCAGTGTAGAGTTGAGTGCATACAGAACATATACACCATCCCATCTACGCCCTGTTTAATATTCCTACTTGGCTACTTATGCCCTAGTTTTCCATTTGGAGAATATTCGGATAAAATTTCAGCTAGGAAATTTTACTTTGGCTAATTTGTTGCAGATTGCTTCGTACATGGTATATAACATATGGGCAAACCATCCGACCGTTAGGGAGAGCCTGGGTGTGCACAAGGTACTATACTATATTGGCCACGTTCGGCCATCCCAACTAAGTTAACTTATCTGTTTTTGTTTTTCACACGCATGCTTACCAAATTGCTAAACGGTGTATTTTTTAAAAAAATTTCTATAGAAAATTTGTTTTAAAAAATCATATTAATCTATTTTATATTTTTTTAATAATTAATAATTAATTAATCATATACTAATCTATTACTACGTTTTCCACGTCGGGGTAAGTTAACGTACCGGCCTTCAAACAAACATGGCCATAGTAGCACATATTATTTTGGATTATAGTTATGTTTGTCTGTGTATTGACACCTATAGCAGAGTGCATGTATTTTTATGGATGCAACAAAACTGGGTTGTCTTCGCATAATATTCAAACTTTCTCAAAAACGACTACAAATTCCAGGTTCTCGTTGCAGAAGACTAGTTGTTGTATGAATTATTTTACATTGGACCAATTTCAGAGAAACTCTTATATCATGGTAGTAGTCAGCGAAAATTTTGAGGAAACATTAGATGGCAAATTACTGTGTTCTCAACACTGCCCAGTTGGTCACCATTTGGCAGCAAGCAATTTGGCACATCCCAGGTTTGCTTCCAGAGACACATGAGTAAAATATTTATATGACTCTCTCTCTCTGTTTGTCTCTCTCGATAAGAAGACTTTGTGGTAAAAATTCTCAAAATGGAGCAGGTGCCAGAAGGAATGGTTCAGGTCCGATATTACCTAATCTAAGCCTCTAAGTGGCGCGGCTGTGGCGTGCCCGCCCCGCGCCTGCATTATCTGCAACATTCTAGCGGTGCTAACTGAACCCAGAAAATCTATTGGTCTGCCACATGACCCACATCATATACCAACTAGACTTGCAGGCTTGCATCCATACAAGCAACTCACAAACCATAAAGCTCAAAATTCTCATTGAATTAGCATTAACGTGAGTACAGTAACATGTCATACTAACGTAGACAAATTAAAAACTAATATATGTGCTCTTGAATACTTTGGAACAGAAGAATTATTCATGATGCTTTGTATGACATGTCCAACTACTTTCATTGCAATTGCTCATCTCAGCTTGAATAGCTTATGACAAACAGGCGTTAAGCTTGCACTCCTGAGAATCTGCATGTTGACAAAACAAGAGCCAAATCGCACAATGTGATCTTGCGTAAGTAATAGAATGAAAATGGCATAACTAAAAGCTTAATTAACATTGCAACCATATATTTTGAATCTTACTGTTTTTCTGTTATCTGACTATGTCCTTCAAAATATCACTAGATAAACAAGAAATTCACTTACAGGGGTTCTAACTAATTTTCATTAGGAATAAAAATTGTTTCTCCAAGGTTTTCTTAAAATGGAGCATACATAATAATAAGAAGACTTTAAATAAAAAAGTAATGATCAGTAAAAAGATCACCTGTCAATTATATATATCGTTCTCATCATCCTCGGTATCACCAGTTTCAAAACCTAAAACAGTGTCTAAAATTTTGAGAGATTTCAGAATGCAATTAACAACAATTATTCACAAAAGTAGAAGTTATAAAATTATTATGACACAAGAAAAAATGAAGTACCTTCTGCTTTAATCCAATCTTGAAGACAGATCAAAGCTTGTACAGTCTCACCGTGAAGACTACTCCTATAGTCACTTATAACTCTTCCTCCAGTTGAAAACGCAGATTCCGTTGGCACGGTTGATGCTGGAATAGCCAATACATCACGTGCCATCTGAGCTAGTACAGGATACTTGGTGGAAAATATTTTCCAATATTGCAAGATATCAAAGTCATCATCACCAATAGAGACCACTTCTTCTTCCAGATATTTGTCAAGCTCTTTTTCTCTGCTCCTTTTGTGTGCATTAACATGTTTCCCCCAATCAGACCAGGGATTAGATCCATCAACAATCAAGTCCACAACATCACTTCCTTCCAAGTTGCCCATCTTTGAAGAATATTCAGTAAAAAGTTCTCGAATTGTAGTTTCTATTTTCTTGAGATATTCATCAGCTTCCATTCTCTCTAACCCTTGCTTCAAGCGATACTCAAGAAAGCTCAACTTAAATCTAGGGTCAAGAATCACAGGGATGCATATTTTCAAGAATGATAAATTCCAATACTTCTCTAGTTTTTGTGTCATTTGACAAACCATGGATGCAATGACATGGTGTGAATTCAAGCATTCTATCTCCAACATTTTCTTCACCTCCCATATTTGATGAAAGTAAAGGTTGGCAGTTGGATATTTGGACCCTGAAACTAGCACTGTAGCCTTATGGAATACTTGTAACATGCTGCAAAGTTTCCTAGCCATACCCCACTCATTATCTGATGGTAGATGTACATATTGAGGGTCCTCCTGAGCTAGAGCCTTGAAAGCCCTCGTAAAAGGTAAAGCTGGCGTGAGGTACATCAAGGAAGGGCCATTTCATTCGAGGTATTCCTACTTACTTGATCATTTCCTTGAACCGTTGCTTACGAGCTTGTTTAGTGCAATTGCCTTACACTCTCCCTGATTTTATGAGTTACACCACTTATCGTATTCAGCCCATCTTGAACAATAAGGTTGAATATATGTGCAGCACAACGAGAATGAAAGAGATCTCCATTGCAAGGCAACAATCTCCTCTCAACAAGATTTTCTTGCAAAGAACTCACAAAACAATCATTTACAGATGCGTTGTCTAATGCAATTGCAAACAACAATGGCTCAATATTCCAATCTTGAAGGGCCTTCAGCATTGCATTTAACATTGTTTTGCAATCATGGGGTGCCTCAACAAGAGCAAACTTAATTATCCTTTTAATAATTTTCCATTTGTCATCTATGAAATGGCATGTGATACATAAATAACCCAACCATTGCCTTGATGTCCACATGTCAGCAGTGAGGGAAAGCCTAGAATTTAACCCACTCAAAAGCTCTTTATGGTATTTCTAGTGACAAACTTAAAACATGGATTTAAACTAGCCACGAAACTTTTGAACTTGAGGTATTCAACAAAACTAAAGGGTAGCTCATGAGTGACAATTAGCTCCAAAAGCTTTTTCTGAGAAACTTCCTGATCAAATCTCCAATTTTTAAGGGCACCAGCACATGTATCAGATGACTTTAGTTGAGAACACATTTGGTCCAATCTAGCTATACCATCACAACTTGCTAAATGTCTACTACAGCCACTAGTGCCAACATCTCATGTTGCCGTAAGCACTTTGCCACAATGAACACACTGAGCTTCCACAACCATTTCTCCCTCATATATGGGATCAAAATCCTTCCATACAATTGATGTTAGTTTCCGTCTTTTTGTTCTGTATGAAGAACCTAATTATTTAAAATAAGTATATATTAGGAGAACATAATAACTCAATGTACAATAAATGTGTCAATTACAGGAATAAATACCAATTGTTTGTATAAACAAAAATTGTAGCAGAATTCTATATTTTTAAAATTGAAGATTCTTTTGGAAAGAAATACTTACCACGTCTAAGCCTTATCGCTTCATCGGAGGAAGATGAAGGGGACCTCTCTTGTGTTACAAATGGGGATAATGCCCTTGTGGTAGATGCGGACCTTAGGATAGGTGACATCATGATCTGGATACCTGGAGATCTCACAATTCTTACACCGGACGATTTTAGCCGCTTTGTTGCTGATGACTTTTGTTTAGCTTTTTTGTTGGCCTTTGAGGTACCTGAGGATAGTACCCCTCCTTGAGCTACCTACAGTAGTAAAGAAAAATTAACCAGGTAAACAAAAATTAAGATGGTTAATAAACTAACTAGGTAATTAGGTAATCAAGATTTATAAATAAAATCACTAGTCTAGATTCTACAATAAACTGAATAACGTGTGTTTTCCTCCACTGAGTAAACAAGAATGTGTAATTTTTCCAAGATGCAACTAAGAATATGTTAGTGTTCACAGTATTACATATATACAATCTCCACACCCAACGGCTAAAAAGTACCCCTTAATCTGCCTAATTAGGACCAAAGCATCTAAATCTACATCTCTATACATTAATTACATCATCATAATTAATCTACCTGATTAGTATACACTGTTCTGCACAAAAAAAAAAAAGACTCTCCATGCCAGCAATGCGCACACATACTCAGGGATGATATAGAATGCAACAACATCTACTGGTTTTCTTGGCATCTTTGTTTTAAACTTTTTTTCCTTATTTTACTCAATGTGATTTTAGTAGCATTAGATCAGTATAAAGGGCCATGTATACTCTGAAGCGTTCAACTCTTCCTGAGAAAAATAGAGGCCATCACCACCACTAGTTAAGGGTAAAAGAAATCAAGAACTCACCTAGGTAGAAGATGATGGGATTGATGTAGACAGTGAGGTAGCAGGCAGAGTAGATGCACAAATCATGGCTGGTCACGGAGGTCTCTTAGAAGACACATGGACACAACGGTGGGAGGCATCGATGGAGGATGCGTTGGAGCCGGCGGTGGTGGCGGAGGGTTGCGCGACCGTAGGGAGCACAGGAGGAGGTGGCGTCGAATCCATGGTGACGGTGGCTAGGGTTCTTGCCATCGAGAAAACGTCGATGCCGATCCTATCTCCTCCTCTCTGTCTATCCATAACGATGCTGTTTTAGTGAGCTGCTTTAGTGCCACCGGGGAGAGGTGGGCTACCACATAAGCCCACTTTCAATCCAGTGGGGTTTGTGTAAATGTTTAGGTGGGTCAGTGGTGTGGGCTAGCACATTTGCGTTGCGGTGTGGCCCGCCCCACTAACAGGCTTAACCTAATCTGCCAGGAATGGAATACAATAGTTAATTAACTACACAACATAATGTAACTCCTAATTAATTTTACTGTAACTCCATTGGGAGAGAGAGAGGATCTATTGGAATGGTGTGGGTAAGGGAGGTGGATCTCGTTGGAAAGAGCCATCCAATTTTTTTTCAATGTTTTGGTCATATGTGAAGAAGCATTTTTCCTAGATTGTTGCGATTTTTTTTCTTGGTTGAGTTGAATGCATATGCATTTTCTGAAATTCAGGGAACAGTTCCAGACTGGACAAGATGCAAATTCGATATAGACTACGAAAAAGATATCAGCACGATAGGAACATTGGAGTATCATTCGAGGCTAATGAGACAAGGATACCGAGCAATCATATTTAGGTAAATTCTTCAACACATTGATCAAGTTATATGTACACATATTTGGTACTTTTGCTGCACCTTTCTACGTTGAATGGATGCAGTTATACTTATATCTTGGCAGTTAATTACAATATTAGAAGTTAAAATTATATTTGATTTATAAGATTTTGAAATCCTCATATACCATTCTACATTATATGAATGTCCATCTGGGTTTTTTGAGGTTGATTTTCTAAACATATGACCACATAAGTTACAATACTATGGTTGATATAACAGACAGGCTAACCCTAATACCGGGATTATTCTTTTCATGTTAACCATGCAGCGGTGATCATGATGCTAGAGTTCCTTTCACTGGTACACACGCATGGATTAGATTTCTCAACCTTTCTATAATAGATTCTTGGAGACCATGGTATGTTGATGGCCAAGTTGCCGGGTAAGAATTCAACAATTCCATTGAAACTTACTGTGAAGTTTTTCATCAATTACATCCAACATGTACATACACACACCACAGGTTGTTACAGACTCAGTTTGAGCTCGCTGCATTTCTTTTCGAGATGCACCTACGCCTGTATAATGATGTGGTCACCAGGATGTTTACCTAGAGCTTCTTTTATTTTTTTAACCTTTTGAACTTTTACTTTAGAAAAACTCTTATTTTCATATCTGAAACTTTTAGCCACGTCAGCCTGCCTAGGTGGCTACACGACACTTGTCACATCATAATAGTGGGGCATGGCAGTGTTGTTTGACCACGTCATTTAGATTTATGTCAAGAATAGTGCCATGTGCAATCCTCATGGCATGGTAGTGTTGTTCAATCACATCAACCTTAGTGGCATTGTAATACCCTAGCCTGTTTGACACCTGTTAGTCGTGTGGGTTTGGCACATGTGGCCGAGAAATAGATGTATAGTGATAGTTTAGTACCACCATGGGATTTTAGGTGGGTGAGGGCCTGCTTATAAGCCATGGTGCTTCAACCATGGTATCTCCGCGTTAACCCTTTTATAAGAAGCGAGGACAAAAATGTAAGAGGGTCCGCTCAATGTTCAGGGTGGACTAATGTGGATTTTGGAGGCAGGGTGTTACAATTGTTATCAAAGCATAAACCTACCCTGTATGATGGTGTACTTTAGGCCATGGTCTACACCGGAGAGAGTTCTAGGCCTCTACCGTGTACACGGTGACCTGCCGGGGCTTTAGCCCTTAAGGGGGTGATTGTAATAATACCCTAGCCCAATTGAAGCATGTTAGTAGTGTGGGTTTGGCCTATGTGGCCTAGGAGTGGATGTGTAGTAATGGTTTAGTACCACTTTAAGGGGGTGAATGTAACACCCCAACCCATTTGAACCCTGTTAGTAGTGTGGGTATATGGCCTAGAAGTGGATGTCTAGCGGTGGTTTAGTGTCACCACCTTAGAAGTTTAGGTGAGTAAGCGCATGTTTATAAGCCTTGGAGCTCCAGCCATGTATCTCCAGGTTAACCCTTTTATACGAAGCGAGGATGAAAATGTAAGAGGGACAATACGAACATGGGTCCGCTCAATGTGCAGAGCAGGCTAATGCGGATTTAAGAGGGATAATATGAACGTGGGTCCGATCAATGCGCAGAGCAGACTAATATAGATTTTGGAGGCAGGGTTTTATAGGCATGGGCAAAATGTTCACATGTGCATATAAGAGTTAGAATGGTTTATTGTAAAATTCAATAAAATAAAAAGGCTAAGGAAATAATGAAAATCGTTACCTAGGAAGGCAGTGTTATAAAGCGCTAGATCCATCACCATCTCACATTCCTAACAGTGTTTTACCAGTGACAAGAGTACCAGAGCAATTATGTTGTCAAGTATAAGATTTTCAGGATTTTTAGTGTGAATTTCTAGATAATAAGATACCACGAGATAATAATTGTAGAAAACCTAGTGCCTCGTCAAGAAGTATATATATCAGAAAACCACTTCTCCAGTACTAAAATTTAGTGCCTATCAGTAGCTCAACAAAGGAAACTCCACTATATATTTCTACTGTTTTAATGTATGGTGAGAAACAAATATGTGTAAACAATATAAATTACATTAAATATGTACCAACAATAGAAATATACCTTGCCCACAGTACGTTGCAATGTGGTACGATGCAAATGATTCCTTAACAACAATAAAATTCTTAAATCTGGATATGTGAATAATTGTTAATTAGCTAGTATATAATTAGAATTTGAACACAACACATTCAAGGCATGATGCAAAAATGGCTGATAGGTTGAGGATCTTTTTTTATCCCTAACAACTTTTTGTTTCCAAAATGAATATTTCAATTCACTGAATACCAATTTGGGACATCTGCCATGCATTGCTTGTACTTAAGGCTCATACAGTGATTTGTTTATAGATTCACAAGCAGCTATGCGAGCAACAACTTAACATTTGCAACTGTGAAGGTGCGTGCTTCAAACATATATTTCTTTCGTTATTAGTTTTTACATTTTGATCATTTATAAAATCAAATCATTTATAAGCATTATATTTTATTAAATTTTAGAAAAAAATGTATTACTGCCAAAATAGGTGAAACAGGTCACTTTCTCGACGTTGTTTGCATCTCCAAAATATGCCATATGTTATTCCTAATAGTAATAAGAGACATAATTTTTAAATGTTTACATCTATGCAGGGTGCTGGGCATACTTCTCCAGAGTATAAACCCAAGGAATGTGTTGAGATGTTCAGAAGATGGATTTCTGGAAGTCCACTCTAATATATTGGTCAATCAGATCAAATAAACTGTAAGTGTTAAGAAAAATATCAGGGCATACTTGTCCAAAGTGTAAACCCCAGATGTCCAAAAGATGGATTTCTTGCAATCCAATCTGATGTGCTTTGTTCAATCAAATCAAATCACCTATATTGTACGATCAATAACATCAGCCATAAGAAAAAAAAAATACTTATGTTGCACCTGTAATGCATTCAAAATTCTTATGGTCCAGAAAATTCTCCATACTATATTTGATCTGAATGAACATCTACACGATACCCTCTGTGGGCCCAAACAACGGGGACTCGTGAAAATCACATGTCACGTTGGTAACACTTGGATAACTATACAACCCCATTGATTGAGATTTCTTGGTATTCCATTGGGAGGCTATCACCTCTAGAAATTAATATGTGAATCTAAAGGAAAAACTCCATCCAAGAAGTAAGCTCGGGTACACAAATCGATAAATTAATATGTGAATCTAAAGAAAAAGAAAATATAAATGATATAGAAAAATGCATTTAGCCCGATATAAAAAGGTCAATGTGTTGACGATCTAGATCAGTACTAATATACGAGGTGGCTAACGAGGCATAGAAAATGATGGTTAGATGTAGACACACAGGGTTACCCAGGTTCAGACTCTCGGTTGGCAAGATAATACCCTAATTCTGCTTAGCGATTTTATTCTTCGGTGGTGTGTATATATCCCATGGGGGCACTACAACATATGTGAACTTCTGTGACAATTTTCTCATGACATTGGAGCCATTCGTCATTAGCTCATTCTATGACGTTCAGTATGAGATGGGGTGGCTTAGTGACGGAAATAAGGTGTTTGTCACTAATAATAACTAAATATCGTCATAAAGTATTTCAATGTGACATCATGACGAATAATATTTTTGTCATAAGGGGCAACAAGCAAACGTCAGATTCATGATGAATAATATTTTTGTCATAAGGGACAATTTTTTTCAAAAGAAAGAATGATTTGTTAGAATAGTTCTCATAGCAGGCCACCCACCCTTAGTCTAGGCCGGCCCATCCACCTGCCAGTCCCGCTCTATCCTTGTCAGCCTAGCGACCTGCCAGCCCAGCGAGCTACCAGCGGCCTGGCTCTATCTTTCTGGGGGCCCGGCCTCCTACAAAATATAGGAACAAAATGTCCGCTAGGCTACAAGTTTTCACGTGTGCACATTACATTTTTATAACTATCGTGCTCCAAAAAATTAGTTGGAATAGATATCAATCTGAACTTGGTCGATGTCATCGTGGTCCCTGGTTGGGGTCGGAGAGCGAGCTGTTGGTTGATTTATCGGTTAGCCGATATTTAGGAAAGGATATAACCACCGTAATCCTATCCGTAATCTACCTCTAACTCTGAAATTCGTAATCCTTATGCGCCGTAACTGCGATCGGTGGTTACGGGTCAGAATCGGATTAGGAAAAGCCCCCGAGGCCCACCAGTGCTATATAAAAGAAGAGGAGCCCACGGGGACGCTCGTGTCGCTTATTCTCTCAACCAGAAATTCGAAATCAAGCTCTCCCGATCAGAGACGCGCTGGAAGGGTTTCATGCGGCGATTCCAGGACAGTGCCGTTAGAGACCCGAAGGTCGGAGATTCAAATCAGATCACCGGCGATCTAATCTTGCCGGAGACGAAGGAAAGAAGACGGAATTGAAGAAAAGAAAAGAAGGGAATCAGATGGCTTCATCTGCAGGTTTATTTAGTTTTCCGCATTTGAATTTATCGGTGATGATGTATTGATTAGGATTTAAATTCGTAATCTATTATTTATGATTGAATTGAATTATCTAAAACGAGCAACACTGAGGCGATGGTGAGTGCGAGCTTGTGGAAGCCGAGCACGTGCAGGGCGCAGAGATGAAGGGGAAGGGGATATGATTGCTTTCCATACAAAAGTTCTTGCTATGATTGCTTTCGATACAAAAGTTTCTTGATGTCTAACAAATGATGCTAATGGATATGTATTTATGTAACCGATTGGAACTAGAGTTTACTGAAAACGCTGAAAAAATCAAAATAAAAATGTAGCCCTTGCAACTATCGTAAGAGCATCCCCAACAGCTCATCTAAATTTGGTCATCCATATCTTTATTTGGATGATCATCTAAAACACTTTTATCCTTCATATCTCTTGTACTCCAGCAGATCATCTATATATAACATCCTCTATATCTATTTGGAGAATTGGAGAGAACATCTAAATATAGAGGTTCTCTCTCCTAATATAGATAACATCCAAAAATAGATGATGAGATAGATGTTCTGCTGGAACTCAATTTTTACTCTTCATCCTTTATTTCTAAGATAGAGGATATGATGGATGAGCTGTTGGGGATGCTCTAAGTTTTGATCCAACGCGCAAAGTTGGAGGTTTGGATGGAGATTGGAACTAAGTTCTTGGTGGTGCATGTTAATGTTCCATTAGCAAGCTCTGAAGAATTGATTAGGCCATACAAAAGCTACATAATTATTGATAATGTCCTTGGACTTGATATTGTGTGGCCTGCAATTATAGATATTTTTTAATTTCTTACTTCACATATATATATAGTCTATTTTCAACTTGATAGTGCATGAATGGTTATACTTTTTTTTTCTAGGTTGACAAGAACGGTTGATTAGTAGGTAACATGATGCCTAAAAGGGGCACGGATACATAGCGAAGATTGGTAGCAACTATAGATATTTTGTGTATATAGTTTAGATTGTGTTTTCATCCTTATGTTTTATATCGCTAAGAACATGTATATAAAAGTTTTATTTATAAATTATTATTCATTTGCAAATATTTCATTTGCCTTTTTCATTCAAAAAGTGAAAAGATTACTGAAGTTTGTTTTCTGGATACAGCAAAGCATTTAAGGCCCCATGCGAAACACAAAATGAGCAACCATATTAAGAAAATATCAACAAGTAATTCAATAATGTTTTTTTTGCCCATGTGCAGTCCTTTTAATCGTCAATATATGATAGAATTGCACAAATAATCGATCTTACATTTTGTAGCTGTTTTTCCTTAACTATCATCCTATATATTACTCCCTCCATTTTATAATGTAAGATGTTTGACTTTTTTGTTTATAATGTTTGACCATTTGTCTTATTTAAAAAATTATAGAAATATCATTTATTTTTCTTGTCACTTACTTTATCATCAAAAGAACTTCAAGCATAACTTATTATTTTCTATATTTATACTAAATTTTTGAATAAGATGAATGATCAATCGTTAAAACCAAAAAGTCAAACATCATAATAAAACAGAGGTAGTACTGTTCTTCCTTAAGTATTTCAATAAGGTAAAGCACATATGAAAACATATTGGTTTTATCTCTGATGTGACCACGCTCAAATTATCATGGATAATTTGTTCTGGGCAATTGAATAGTATACGTCAGAGTGGGATGCCTGACATCCATCTTGCGAACATCTCGAAACATTCCTTGGGTTTGTACTCTGGAGCAGTGTGACCAGCACCCTGCAATGGTGTAAACATAAACCATTGTCATCAGTTATAAATGTATATATTTTCCACACGTGGACAATCTCTGGAAAAAAACAGTACTCTCTCCGGTGCTAAATGTTTGACGCTGTTGACTTTTTTATATACGTTTGATTATTCATCTTATTCAAAAAAATTACAAAATATGTAAAGCTCTATATATGCATAAAAGTATACTTAACAATAAATCAAATGATATAAAAATAATTAATAATTATATAAATTTGAATAAAATGAATGGCCAAACATGTATAACAAAGTCAACAGTGTCAAATATTTAGGACAGATGTAGTATTAAATACTATCATGTTAACAATCATCAAATTGTAAAGTAACAAAAACATGCTCATAGACATGAAACTCACCTTCACTGTTGCGTATGTTAGGTTATTATTGGCATAGCTTCTCGTGAATCTATAAAAACAAATTATAACTAGGTTAGCTAAGGAAAGATATACAAGCACATGTTGTTAGACGTCTGAGAAGAGAATATTACAATATCCAACGGTGTTATATATATTTTGGAAGAACAAATAAATCTCTCACCTGTCAGACACTTTCCCAACATGCATGTGATTACTGATTAGTCAAAGTGTCAAAACAGTAGTTAAATATGAGATACCTTTGTATTTCTCAGTTTCTATGTTTATTGAGAAGCCATAGCTAGATATACCACACTTGGTGCATGGACTTTATGAACAAAGTAAGATGATTGGGACAATTTTCTATTGTTGAGTTACCAATGAACACAAGATTTATATTATCTGTGTGTGTTTATACCATGGGCTTAATGGCACAACTTATAATTTTAGTTTGTAGTCACTCTCCTGCCATTAGGGTGGTAATTGGAAAACGTATTTGGATCATTTCACAACCCTACTTAAACTATAAAATTTTTGCTCAACCCATTTTAGACCTAACCCTAAATTTTTTATCGGCAAAATAGTTAGCCACTTTATCACCCCTACATGATATACCTCATCTCTAACGAGAAAACAAAGAGATCATACAATTTAGTATTACAAATGTTTGTACGTCCTCAATGAACATACAAAATGTCATGGAACAATGTAGATTAATTCCACCTAAGAGAATCTTAAAATTACTATTCACATTCGTGTAAATGAAAATGTTTAAATCTTACCCGGCAACTTCTCCAGCGACATACCATGGTCGCCAATCATCCGCTATTGAAAGGTTAAGAACCTTGATCCATGCTTGTGTGCCAACGATGGTCATGCCACCATCATGATCACCGCTACATTATTTATTAATTACGTGAAAAGGTAATGTATGTATTCTTTAAACTAAAATAGATAGAAGAACTGACGTTACTATTTCACATAAGCGTAAAGAACCAGACAAGGTTAAAAAAAACCAGAGTAACACACGACACTCGGTTTTAACCCCTGAAAACTAAGGCAATGGCAGAGCCCAACATAAGGCGTCGATACACAATTATCGTAAAAGTAGACGATCAGGTAAGACTTCGTAGACACATATTATTGTTGCTATGTCTGCCACCTACATAACAACTTTGACTCAATAATGATCACGTTATTCTAGCTAAAGGTACCGTTAGAAGGAATAAATGGGGTTGACCCCCGATGATGGACCTCAGCACAAGCCACGAAGAGTTGTGACTTGCCACGACAAGCACCAGCACCACCACAGTGTGTCATCACTGCCGAGCTTTAGCACACCCTGCACTAAAACAACTTCAATAACACCAGTCAAACCCATCCAAATAGATCTAGTCTCTCACGATATACAAAATGGAACATGGGTGACCAAGGGCTCCGCTGATCACCTAGGCTTGAAGAGCTTAAGAGATGAGACGGAGTCCCTGAACAACCGTTGTTGCGTGAGGGTTCTCTAACCAATGCCCCCATGGAGGATGCGATACAGAAATACAGAATGCTGCCATTGCTCGTCAGGAAGTTAGAGGAAGGTTTTCACCCTGAGAACGCTTAGCGGCATTGTTGTTGTCGAGCTGACAAATGGTCTAGCAAGGCTTTCGCTATTGAATTCTCCTCTAGCACACCCAACCAATCCACATGAGGTTACCACCACACCGGCTCTTCAAAGGACGCTCGTGCCATTACCCCAGGCCATATAGCTGCTTGTGTGCTTCCACCATTGCCGCCTGATACATCTCTGTGCCGCCTTCGCCCTTTAGGCCATGTTATCACCGGGGGAAAGCCCCGCTATCACCGTCCTTGCTACTGCACAAGCTCGTCAGTGAGTTGCTCGGGCAGTGGTGAGGTAAGGGAATGAGGAGGGGGAGGGGGTGGTGGCCGCCGTCCTATTCGTCACCAGGGTTATCATAGGGCTCGAGCGACACAGGGGCCAATTGTCTTGTGGCGAGATTGTTATGCTCATGTCATTACGGAATCAATGGCAATACTTTAAATAGAAATTAATATGTAAATATTATAGTATGACATATAAATAAGAATTACAAAATCTTATAAAAGAATTGATTTAATTTCTAATGTGGTAGTTAACAGCCTGTAAGTAGAACTGCATTGTAGTTTGAATAAATGCGTGATCAATTACCTGTATATGATTGCTCTGTATCCTTTCCTTATTAACTTTGAATGATACTCCACTGTACTTCGGAGGTCTCGAGTGTACTCTATACTGAGATTGCATCTTTTCCAGCGTCCAATTGTTCCCTGTATTGTAGCAAAATACACATCATGTATTCGCAGGTATTGTTGTCCAGTGCAAATTTATTGATTGGATCGACATCCATCTAGGTCAATCCACTAGGGTAGCTTCAGATTTTAGTTCAAAATCCTCACCCACCATGTGGATGGCCATTACTAAGGTTCATCTAGACAAGGTCTTAGAGCAAGGTTTATAATAGAGACAATCACTACCTCCCTCTATTTTTCTTCATATCATCTCCACATTAATTAACATACAATATGTAATTATATAACATCTAATACACAAACTCTGATACCATTATATTTGTCCTGTCTTACTAATCCTTGCACAATTCTTCGAACTCATGAAGGGTTGTCTCTTGTATGAAAGATGGCGTATCTCTCTCCTTGCTTCTCTCTTTCCCTCAGTCAATCCTAGATGGCACTTTTAGGGATAACACCTAAGGGCTTATACTAATTGCTCTTACTGAGAAATGATTCACTCTTAAATTACTACTAGATGAGTTATGTTGCTTACCCTTTTCGGTAATATTCACAGTAAACTCTGCATATCGAGAGAAAATAATCCATATGTTATTCTACTAACATATTTGTATATTTGGAAGTAAACCTGGGATGAGCCAAAATTAGTAAGGGTTAAGTCACTACTAGAAAACTCATTTTCAGCGTCATAGGGGTTTGATTTTCACAGGCGGACATGTCCTTCAAAGCTAAAACACCGTCTGCAAAAATTGTACCCAGCCTAGAGGGGGCGGTCCACCTGAGAAGATGGATATTTACAAGTGGGCCATATAAGCGTCGCCTACGAAGATCGATGTTCGCAGGTGGTAGGCGTCGTGCGCTTGATAAAATCCATTTTCGCAGGCACCTCTTGTATGGGTCGCCTGCAAAGATGCCCCTATTTATGTTGGAATTGACCAAAAATTTTACTCAACGTTTTGCATATTAGTTTTTACTATTTTTTATGCGTAATTACCATTTGTAGGGTACAATGTACAATTTTTTATATGTTGTTAAACGTTTTTTAAAAAGAGGTTTCAAAATTTAGTAGCAAATTTTCATGTGAACCTACCATTGTATGGGAAGTTCTAAAAAAAATTAAAAGTAATAACATTAAGGTTTCTATATTTGTACGTAAAATTAATATTTTTATTACAACTACTGTATACATTTACAAATTTCAAAAATGAACTAAAAAATTTTACTAACATTTTCCATATTAGTTTTTACTTTTTTTATGCGCAATTACCATTTAAAAACAAGTTTCAAAATTTAGTACCAAATTTTTATGTGAACCTACCATTGTATGGAAATTTTTTTAAAAAATTAAAAGTAATAATATTAAGGTTTCTATATTTGTATGAAAAATTAATATGTATATTACAACTACCGTATACATTTACAAATTTCAAAAATGAACTAAAAAAATTCAAAATAAATACATTCACATCTGTAACAATTTTCGCAGGCGGACGGGCCGTTTGCGAAGATGGTTATGCTGTGTAGGGGTTACATTTTCACAGGCAACCCGTCCGCCTGCGAAGATAGTGAAAAAGATTTTCACAGGCGGGTGTCCGCCTGCAAAGATCTTCTTCGCAGGCGGTCCGCCTGCCTACAAAAACCTTTTCGCCTATATAAGCGCCCGCCCGCTGCCCCAAAATTTCTAAGTCCTAGACGCGAACCCTACATTTTTGGCGCCGTAAGGTTGCCAAATTTTTTCGCCACCCTCCAACCTCCGCCGCCGCGCTTCGACGTCCGGCTGCCGCCGCCGTCGCACCCCCATCCTCCGGACTCCACCGCCGCCGACGCCGCCCCATGCGGTCGTTTCTGATCGAAACTCAAGAGGTGTCCGTTTGAAACTTTTTTTCTTTTTGTCACATTTTGGGTTCAAATGGATCAGAGTTACATGTTCTTCGAGGTGATGGTTCAAGATGGAGGGCTTCTCGTTTCGTTCATTTTTTCTTTCTATGGGCAGTCATCTTCATCTTAGTTGCATGTCTCTTGAACTTCCTGTGTGCTGGTGTGGAGCACACCAACTGTTTGTTGAAATGCCTGTGTGTGTGAGCCATGCTCGAAAGTGCAATTTATACTCCTTTTCCTTCATCATATAGCTAGGTAAATCACATAAGCTATGTTTGTTTAAGTTGCTTTTGGCATGCTTCCAAGTAGGCTGATGCTTATCTATATTCTTTATTACGTATATTTATTGAATAGTTTTCTAGTTTCCTTGCAGGTTGATGAGTTAACTGATGAATTTGATGCAAGGAGAAGCACAAGGTATCTTTGTGCAGCTATTGCTGCAAACTTCGAGCAGGTAACTTTCTATTGCAATTTTTTGGGGGGTGGGGGTGGGTGGGCAGGAATTCAATTCTTCTATTACTGGAATTCACACTAGTCTAAACATTAATGAATGTTTTGAACGATCTTTGTTCTCTTGATCATGACAATTCCTAGATACTTGATGCAACCATTGATGGTAGTACGCAACCTTCAGAGTTGTCAAGGATCTCAGTGAAGCTAAATGGACTTGAGCTACCAACTTATGCTCTCGATGATATATTGGTGTCACATGCTTGTCCAGCAAGTGGACGATTCTCACTTAGGTATACTACCTTCAATTCTTTGCAAATTGTGTTGTTTTAATTTTTTAGTCAATTCTGACGTATTATCATCTCAGGAAGAGAAGCAGCACTGGAGAGAGCTCGCATTTAATTAACTGTAGGTCAAGTGGTCTTAGGGTCGCAACATCTACTGGATCTACTGCTGCTATGCTATCAACAGGAGGATTCGTAACAATGTACGATGACATATTTGAAGTAACAATGTATAAAAATATTGTAATATATATATTTTGGCAACACTTTTCAGCTATGCCTTATATGTAAATTTCTTCATTCCAAATGCTTGATAATCTTCCAATATATCTACATAAAAATCTACCTGCAAGAATTTCTATTAACGGACAAATTATTATTATATTTACAGGCAAATTATAATTATATTTCAAAAATTTCTACCTATCTCCGTAGGCGGATTTCCTATTTTTTACACGCGGCGGTTTTCTATTTTCACAAGCGGACAGGACTAGTCAACGCCCGCATGCGAAAAGTATCTTCGCAGGCGGGCGGCCTACCCGCCTGTGAAGATCGGATATCTTCGCAGTCGTTTACGTACAGGCGGGCGGCCTCCCCGCCTGCGAAGACCTTTTTGGGCCGCCTGCGATAAAGATTTTCTCAGTAGTGAGTGCTGGGTACATTAGTATGAATGAGTGTCATGTATGACTAATAGTGGCCCCAATTTTCCAGGTATTGGTCGCTTATTAGGCTTCGTTCATTTCAGATTGATAAATAGGCTGAAAATTTTGTTTCCTATGAGCATGCTTCCCTAAATGGTAAAAGTGTGTGTTTTTTCTTAAAAATCTATCAAAAAGTAACTTTAAAATCGCATTATTCATGCAACCCTTAATGTTTCCACAAATTTAGCCCAACAACTAGCATGAAAATACTTTATCAGAAATTGTACTGCCATAAAATAATTACAAATACTGACAACCCAACAACAATTCTTAATCTGTTAATTTTTGCTGGTTTAAGACCATTTTTTCCCTAATCGGAAGAAATATGCAACTGATATGGAAACTAAAATCAAAATCTGAGGTAAATTAAGTACCTTGTGCACACCAAGACTCCCCCTTACGGTTTCATCATTTGCCCACATCTTTAGTACCGCGTAGGAAGCTTTCTGCGATAAATTAGCCAAAATAAACATTCTTAGAACAAATGTTATACAAGAAACATTCTTTGTATAATGCATGTCAAAATTTTTGTGCACTCAACTCTACACTCAAACGTTGGAGGATCATCATTAACAGGATTAGATTTCAGCATGAGTCTACTCGTTCCATCCATCGCTGCAGAGTTACGAGTCCTGGGGCTCCAGACTTCTTCACAAGATGGCTCGAGGACGTGTAGCAGTGTTGCACGTTGATGTCCTTTGTGCACTGATTAATCGGTGAAATATATGTCAATGAATTTGTAACATATGTAGTTAGACCGCAGAACGTATAAATTTTATATGAGGGATGGCGACATAGTTATAAATAAAAAATAATCTATGAATAAAACTTCTATAGACTGAAAAATAAACTAGGATGATAGAAAACCTAAAATCGACTTGAAATTTTTAGCCAAAAATTCAAATTTTGGCTTATAAATATAGACAGAAGTGAAAAGGTAAGGTTGATAATAATTGCAGAAACAGAAATACATTTTCCAGCGGTCTTACATCGTGTATAGCTTGGACCGACTGTGCACACAAAACATTGCTCGGGGTACTGTATTTTCCTCCACATGAATCCTTCGCTTTCTGATATGAAATCAGTTTGAGTAGTCAATAAATAATATATATATACATATATATATATATATATATAATTTTTCACATAGAGATAACTGGTGGTCAGGCTCAGGCATATATATGAACTCTGTTACTGATTGTGAAATAGTTTTTTTTGGAAACAAATAAGTTATATTAGATGATGTATTACCTCATAAAGTTCATCGGATATAAATCCCATGCCATGATAAAATGGAATTTTACCATCATCATCAAATTGGCGATCGGTCAGTGGATTTCCAGCAATGTATCCCTGATTTAAACAAACAAAATAAATAAATGGGTTGAACACTTAATTTAGTTACATGCCAGAATGGCATAAATTTTATTGAAACAATTGAGATGCCAAATATCAAATTTCACAGATTTTATTATCTGACAGTAACGTCAGACCTTCAGATTAAACAGTGGTTCTTCGCCTGCTTCATTTTATACAGACATATTAGGCTGTCGGTAGGTCAGCCATGACTCATGAAAATCAAAATTATATCATTTAGTAGTAGTTTCTAGATGGTATTAAGTTAGGGGCTGTATGAATACAGAGATTTTTTTCCCTTGTCATATCAGAGTGGAGGTTAATTAGGGTTATTAAATATAGATCGGTAATAAAACTAATTGTATAAATAAAAACTATTTCATTAGACAAATATTTTAAAGCCTAATTAAGCCATGATTAGCAAATATTTACGGTAGCATCATATTCGCTCATCATGGACTAATTATGCTTAATAGATTCGTCTCGCGAAATAGTCCAAAGTATAAGGTGAGTTTTATTAATAATCTATATTTAATACTTCTAATTAGTGTCCAAACATCCGATGTGACAGAGACTTAAAAAAGTCCCTAATATCCAAGCAGGGTCTTAGCAGATAACTTTTGTTGCTAGCATTTGCCAACTAACAAGAATGGCATGTAAATAGTAAGAACAAATATTTGAGTTAACAATTATTCGTATATGTTATACGATGATAGCCTTTAGCCGTTTGTCTCGTGAACTTCCTGTGTAAATTCAGGTGTGTCATATATATTTTTAGTAAATTCAGGTTTTTTTAGTAAATTTTAACGGTACGTGGTTCTGCATGTAAAATGTTGGCATGATTTTTAACTACCAAACTACACTAGCAAAATTTATAATAATTGTTCAAAATTAATGCTCTGTAATAGTCTCGGAATATTCTGTTTTCCGCAACAAAAAAACAAGCATAATACTAACTTACTAAGTAAAGCAAAGGAGCTTACTTTCGTCGATTGCTAGCGTAAGCGTGGGTACAATCATACCACCATACGAGTCACCTGCAATATACAGTGGATTCTGCGAAAAGCGAGGATGTTCTTGAAGCCACTGCAAAAAAAAAAAAAAAAAAAAAAAAAAGCAAGAACATGGCGATTTAGTTTCAGCCAAAGCACAGTGATTCTCTACAAAATTTCGTACATCAAGGACATGGATTTAGTACCATCAACAGAACACGGCAATAATTATTAGCTTCGGCTCTATTGCCTGAGATAAATCATCAAGGACATGAATTGCTAAAAATCACACCTAATTAAGGTCCCTAGAAAAGACATGCTCCAAATCTCGCCAACATGCAAGAGAAAATAGTAAATTCTGCTGAAATCACACCCAAGGTATGAATTTCTTTGGCAGATGATATTTTAGGGAGATTGACAATTGTGACACCTACTGCATGGATATTACAGGCCAGGGCTTCCTATGATACATAGCAGAGGCAAGTAGGAACTGGATTGTCTGCAGTTGATTGCAGTGGATTGCAGAGGATATCGTTGTAGCCCCTCGGAACCATATGTCAGTGACGACTGCACGGGACAGTCGACTGCAGAGGAATCCCAATCCGTATTGAACAAGCCAAAGTGTGAGTTTTTTTATGTGGAGTGTCGATATTCTCCCTTAAAAGACTTATATATTTGACTCCTAAATGCTTATGTTAATGACCTGTACTATTGTGCAATGCAATGCAAGAAATTCCTGTATTAGCAGAATTTCGCTTTTATCTTCATTATAATTAATCACTTCTTTTGATTAATTTCATACAATAGCAGACAAAGAATGGGTGAAATTCTTAGCACCTGTACGTTGTAAAGTTACCTCTTTGAGGAAAATAAGAAGTTGCTGCACTGCTTTGGTATCACTAGATTTGAACCCTTCCTGTGTGGTGGCATACGAGAACCCTGTCCCTACCGGAGAATCCACGAATATTATATTGCTCATCTGCAAAATCATTCAATCTAATATATCCATTGGATATAGATATGGACGTGTAACTTGTTTGGCTGGTGCATCTATAAAAATAAACTTGTTTGGTAATACATGGTGAATTAATGCAGTCAACCTTAGTCCATGTTTGTGGCCTGTAGATCAATTTGGGCACTCCTCTGTAGTAATATTTCGCAGCAAATTCGATTGGCCCTAAAAAAGCATATATGCACATCAACAATCAACCAAGTACAATGAGCATTGCAGTAGGTTATTTAGCAGATATTAAGATTAAGCACAAAATACTAGAGTGGCATTTAATAAATGGTATTAAGATGAAGAAAATAATAGAGTGGCATTTAATGAATGGGAAATGGATATGAGTTGGATCACTAGAACGGAATCGGTTCTCTCTAACGGGCTTAAAGTGTCATCTCTATCGGACATACCTCCCGTCACTAAACAAATGTTAATGATGTTAGAAAATATCTCAATCGGGCATATGATCATCACGGATGACATTCATCTTAATCGGGCCTAGAATATGGTCCGTCATAAAAATAAATAAATTTTGTCATACGTGTGCTTCTTTGGTCATCTCTGACGGGGAAAGTCATTTGTCCCTCACTCTTGTGCCTTACTAGTAAGATTGTTTCCGAGAAAGAAATTGTAATTTGTTAGTATAAGTATTCTATTAATTCTATTAATCCCTGGGCCAGGATATCACATCCTAACACCCCCAATTCATATACATTCATTAAAAAGATACAACCATCAATCTATTTAACAAAACCGCAGTTCATATACATTCATTAAAAAAATCATCAACAACAAAGTTGTATAACTCATCCATATCTATAACTTTTATTTTATTCATTTTTTATACAATATTTTTTTGAACAGTTTGAACTTGAATTTGAAAATATGACAACTTCAAAAAATATTTTAAAATACTAAATGATTTCAACTGAAAAAGTCATCAACAACAAAGACGTATAACTTATCTAGATCTATATCTTGATAAGCTATACATCTTTGTTGTTGATAACTCATCATATAGATCTAGATGAGTTATACATCTTTATTGTTAATAACTTTTCAACTGAAATCATTTAGTATTTCAAAATGATTTTTGAAGTTGTCATATTTTCAAATTCAAATTCAAATTATTTAAAAAATGTTATATAGAAAATGACCAAAATAAAAGTTATAGATCTTGATGAGTTATAAAACTTTGTTTTTGATGATTTTTTAGTTGAAATCATTTCATATTTTAAAATGTTGTTTGAGTTCGTCATATTTTCAAATTCAAATTCGAACTGTTTAAAAAAAGTTATATAGAAAATGAACAAAATAAAAGTTATAGATCTTGATCATTGCAACATGATCTTTGTATGTTATTTAACAGATATTAAGATTAAGAAGAAAATACTAGAGTGGCATTTAATAAAAGGTATTAAGATGAAGAAGAAAATAATAGAGTGGCATTTAATAAATGAGTTGGATGATAGGTGAGGATAAAATGGGAGATATCTTGAATAAGAAGGGATGGATAGGACAAGATTGAAATGCTAAAAATAACTATATTTTGGAGCGTAATAACTAATAAGTAGTTCATTACCACCCATGACTTTCTTCTAAATATTTTAATACAAAATAGTGGTATAGTTACCTATCTCGTAGGTCAGTGCAATGACACCAGAGCAGCCAGGACCACCTATTATCCATAGCAAAAGTGGGTCTTCATCCGGATTATTCTCTGACTGAGCTGAAGAGGCGCACACCAGTGGTCTTGTTCACCTCCACGTACATACAGAAATAATTATCAACGAGCAGATAGATTTTTTTCCCTCTTTTTTCTGGAGACAAAAGCTAGACCCACAATCCTTGAAGAGGAGGATAAACATACAGGTTGCTATGATGAAATTTTAAAAAAGTGTCTTCCTAATAGCTTTACTGGTCTAATCCCCTAATTTCTTATTTGAATGCTGCATAAAGTGTAAGATTAGAGTCGTGATCAATATACTGTGATGAATAATTATCTTTCAAAATTATTTTTATAGAAATAGGTTTAAAAATATTTATGGTGTTGGAGAGATTGAATACGACTGATGAATGTCAGGTTGTGATATGTGTGCTTGAAATGGTTGGTTTATCTACGTGTGTAGATGGCATATGTCAGAGTGAGGAGGAGCCAAAGTCTACGATGGTCATGATGTCATGTGATATGGTCAACATCAATTAAATGCGATCGGGACTAGGCTCAGCGAGAAGCTGAGGTCCAGATGGATAACAATGTCATATGTCAGAGTGGAATAAATGTTATACACAGAGGATATATTCCATATAGAGATATAATTGTAACAAGCTTCACATATTTTGTGTGTAAGCACTAGAAATATCGTGGAGAAATTTGAAGAAAAATAGACTAATATACTATTCGGGTTGCCACGGTAGTTATCAGTTGCTACTGTAGCAATGCATGTGGTTTCGGTTTGGGTACCGGAATTATAAGTAGATAATTTAATTTGATATTTTCAATTCGGTTTTGAAAATTGAGAGATTGAGTCCTAATAGGACTAGTAGTCCTACTCCTAGTTAGTGATGTAGTTTTTGGTCAAAATAGAAGGGGGGTTGAGGCCCTAGGGATAACAACTTATGTGAGAGAGAAAAATTGTGTTTGAGAGGAGTGTTTTGTTTGCACTTTGTAAACACATATTTATGTAATATAGGTGGACTATTGTCCTGTTATGTTCTATCATTCTCGACCGGTCGCACCGACGGCTTAAGGACGATCAATATCCACAAGTTAGTCAATTAAATTTTGGGTTCACTGAAAATTTTTAGTTGACTGTTGTCGATGATTTGGATCGGCAATAAAACTATGGGGTGGCTATCTAGCTAGGAACTTGATGGTTAGGATGAAGAAGAAGGCGATTTACCCAGATTCAGGCTCTCGGTATACGAGATAATATCCTACTCCTGCTTGGCAATTGTATTTGATTGTGTCCAGATCAATGATAGGATAGCCGATTTGAATATGTCATGTGTCTAGCCGTGCCCATAAGGGGTGCCCCTGTCCCCCTTATATAGTGGGGGATAGGGCTTACAGGTAGAGTCCTAATATGATGAGACTAGGATCTATCCTAATTCGGTTATAACTCGGATTCACTACATGCGACATGTAATCCGATAGTTACAAAACTCGGTTGATACATATGTAATCGCTTTCCTATTCGATAACCCCCTACTATACATATATGTATAGTCTACGGATACCCCTAGTAGAGATATTCCACAGCAGGCCCTGGAGTCATACATAGCCGCGCAAATCATCCATGTAGATTGTTGATCATCAGGTGTATCTTCACACAGTATGTTTGACGTTATCCAAGTGCTTCCCGGGCGCTCCCCGAGTGCTTCCCGAGTAATCCCGAGTACTTTGTGATGATTGTAGAGGTTATGGATGCCTCCGAATGGAAGAAAGGAATAGCTGCATCGAAGATGCACCTATTAGGTGTAGCCCCCGACTCTATGCTTAAATGCGTAACAATTAAACATTGAGTCTTTTCGAGACTATATGAAAAAAGGCTTAGGTGCATCGGAGATGCGCCTAATAGGTGTAGCCCCTGACTCTATGCTTAAATGCATAACAATTAAACGTAGAGTTTTCTATAGACTGTTACCCAAGAGATATTTCTCGAAGTGTCGAGTTTTCCGACTCGAGCAACACTATTCTGAGTGCATCCGGACCCAAGTGATACCTAGCTTTCGTTGCTCTCTCCGAGCGATTTGAACCCGAGTGGTTTGGTGATGGTTTTTGTGTTGTGTCTCCCCAGACATGTAATTCATAATTACATTGTGCCTGTCGGGTAGGTTATGCAGTACTGCCTAACAGGTACAGCCGAGTAGTTAGTACCGAGTATATTCGGGTTTACTCAAAGTTTAGGCACAAGATGAAAAGCGCAATTAAGTGTCATGGACGATATCAAATAGTTCTTGTGTAAAAACAGTTAGAACCCCATTATATGGGCGCACCATTGGTTCCTGAAATGTGAGAAATCACGAATTTTATGTCACCGATTGGACGAACCATAAACTTGCAATGTTCTCATTGACATGGTATCAACAATGCTAGCACCGAGTTTTACGCATCGGTCCGCTCGGCCCACAGAGGGACATAGTAACACTTAGTCGATTTTAGAGAATTGGAGCCATTGAACTGTTTTAGTTCGATAATTTTGGAGATTTGATGTGATAGAGCACTCGTGGTGCAGTAGCCGATATTGAGGCCCAACTTAAAGTAGTCGAGGCTACTTGGGACTACTTTGCTTCTACAGCCTTGGCGATCTTCGGGTCGTTCGAGACTATGGCGACCAACTTTACCTCTACGTCAGCCAATGAAAGGCTTCGAGAGGTACCCGGGTGTGTGGCCGACAAGGTGAGGGACATTCCGATGATAGAGGCTTGCTAAGCCTTTGCCACAATGAAGTCCTTTTATCCCTGGGTAGTCTTTTTAGCCACCGTCAAAGGTTTTGTGGCCGATTACGGTTTGAAGGAGGCGTTGGCGCTAATAGAAGAGGCTAAAGCCAGTGTTGACTCCATAGTTCGGGTCCTTGACATGCAAATAGAAATATAGCCATTAGCAGTAACCTGTCTTTTGCAAGACATTTGTTTGTCTGTAATGTAAATTGTTTTGCTATTGCTTTAAGTGTTTATTCTAATTTAGATCTCACAATCTAAAATGAGCTGTGTAAACTTGTGATGTGTACCCATCAAGATAGCCCCCAAGTAGATTTAGCCAGCGCGGAGCGTTGCATATTACTCGGTTTGGTACGGTAAGTAGGGCGTAGCCACGAAGTTTGTTTAGCTTTATTTAGATATTGATCTCATGGTAAAAAAAGAGCTTTTCAACAATAGACTTTTAAAAGAACCGTTTGACATAATATAGTATAGCCCTCGACTGGCTTGCTGAGGGTGAAAACCACTTGGCGTGGGTAGTCGAAGGATGGAGAAAGAGGAAACTTTTACAGAAAATGTACGAAGTATGAAAGTTACTTATCTGTTCGATATTCCACAATTTCTCTCGTTGATGGCGATGATGATGGTCGACATACAGATGCAATCACCATTTGGTGGTGATGATCCTGATGTCGAAGAGAGACATGCCAACATGGTAAATAGATTACCACTCAGCGGCGACGTATTTGATGCATCTGACACGGTGGTGGTGCATGCATTCAGTGTGGTGATGGGATCACCACTTGGCGATGATGAAGCTAGGTGTGGCCGGCGTGGTGAAGAGATCTCCGTTCAGCCACGAGTAAGCCTAGGCACAAAGGACCAAGACCGAGAGACCGAACCGAAAAGGCCGAGACCGAGACCGAAAAGTCCGAGACCGAGAAATTCGATCCCAGTCTCGGGTGGAGGAGGTGAAAGACCGATAAATTTGGTTACAACTCGGATCCAGCACATGCGGAATGCAATCCGACAGTTACCAAACTCCGATTGATACCATACAGATGTAATCGCTTTCCTATTCTGTAAACCCCTGCTATACGTATACGGTCTACATATACCCCTAGTAGATGTATTCCAGAATTCTTTTTTCCTACCATTTAAGCTCCTTCACTAGGCTTGGTTTTGAATATTGGTACTACGAAAAGTCCCAATCCTACCGACATGGATAGGTCTTGATTGAGAGCCCAACATAAGAGAAGATAAAACTCGCTACTTTCCATGCTAAAAGGTGTTTTGAGTTTAAATTTTTGACTTTTGACCAAGTTTATAAAATATAGTAGAATTTTTAACACCAAACAAATTTACTATAAAATAATTAAATGATGGGTTTCATAAAACTAATTTGGTGTCATAAATATTGTTGTATTTTTTTCTATAAAGTTGGTCAAACGTAGATGTCTTGACTTCGTGTGACACTAAAGAAAAAATTAAAGTGACATGTAATATGAACTGAGCGAGTGTATAGATGGGCACCTATATTCATTGAAAAAAATATCCCACTATGTCCTTCCGTTAACGGGCTACCATTGCATCTAAAATCTAAATGCAGCCTCGCAATCTTAAACCATCGTTGTTGTGAGGGTATTCAATTGTCGATTAGTCTAATGCAACAAATATTTTTAGAGGATTTAGCCTACACGTAAAAATAGAACATCTAAAATCTATCAAATACAAGAGAAAACCCTAATGTAGAATTTAGTGCTATGATGCAGAGAGTCATGATCAATATTATGTGATGAACAATTGGCTTGCAAATTGATTTCTTTAAAATAAATTGGCTTTGAAATATGTCATGTTGTTGGTGTGAGCGTGTATCATGTCACACTGCGATATTTATTTTGAAACGGTTAGTTTGTCTATCTGTATATAGCTAACTAACTAGAGATCAATCTTACTCAATGGCGAGGATTGGTACTATGTTCAAGAAGGAACCAAGGTATAGTAGGATTGGGATGCTATCATGACTCCGCAAACCATTTTTACAGGCAGGCAAAACACATCTTTACATACAAGGATGGGAGCCGACTGGAATAGATAACCTCCGAGATGGAGCACCGTCGCAGGTTGCTCAACAAATGCATGTGAAAATAGTCTTCGCAGATGACTTCAGGGACAAATTACTTACTCCATCCGTTTCATAACGTACTTGCAATGTGTGACCATTTGTCTTATTCAAAAAATTATAGAAATATTATTTATTTTTCTTATGACTTACTTTATTATCAAAATAACTTTAAGAACGACTTGTCATTTTTTATATTTTTACTAAATTTTTGAATAAGACGAATGGTCAAACGTTAGAACCAAAAAAGTCGAACATCTTACATTATGAAATAGAGGTAGTACTAATTTAATATTGCTTTCGCACACAACCCACTACTAGCGCAGGGTGATCACACTCTCTGCAGACGGATGAGAAGTAAGTTGCGTACAACCTACTTTTTGGTCCACTCGAAAGAAGGATTTTTGTCCTAGTGCATGTGACATGGTTGAACTAGAGTTAGGGACCTTGGATATCTAAATCGATCAATGGTGGAATATAGACTCCGCTCAGGGAGGAGCTAAGGACCAGACAATGCAAGGTGACAGTGTTAAATAGAAGGTGACACATGGAGCATACATATCACGTGGGAATAGAATTGTAATGGACTTGACATGTTTTATGTGTAAGAACCAAAAATATAATGAAGAAATTTGAAGGAAAAAATTGAACTGTCGTAATAGTTATGCTGTCATAGTAATTGCACTGCTGCATATGTTGATTTCTATTTTTGTTATTTTGATAAATTGTAATAGGTTTGGAAATATAAAGATTAAGTCCTAGTGGGACTAGGAGTCCTACTCCTTGTTTATTTTGTAGTTTATTATATACAAATAAAAGAGGAGCTAAGGCCATTGGGAATAAATTTTGCAGTAGAGAAAAATTAAGGTTTAAGAGAGTGCTCTGTAGGTAAATTTTAAAGATATTTTGAAATTAAGGTTTAAGTTAATCAAGTCATTTTCTCTTGATCTTGAGTAGTTTGACTGGCAACATAAGAGTAATCAATATTGCTAAGTTAGTCCATCTGTCAACGGTCTAGATCGGTAGTAATACTATAGGGGTGGCTACCGAGGCACAAAGATCAATGGTTGGATATAAACAAGGGGTTACCTAGGAGAAACAGTTTTTAGCACGTGGGTGTATATACACCCGTGTGCTTGCATGCCATCTAAATAGTTATAAAAAAATATGACAAAATTTGACAAGATAGATTAATACGAGTTATATCACTTCACAAACATGTAAGTTTAAATTTAATTTCTACAAGTTGTAGCAAAAAAACAAACAAAACTAAAACTAAGTATACGCATATTCATAATTGTTTTTGTTATTTTTGCTACAACTTGTACAAGTTAAATTTAAACTTGCATGTTGGTGGAGGGATATAACTCATATCAAACTATCTTGTCAATTTTTTATGACTAATTAGATGATATGCAAGCAACGGGTGTATATACACCCGTGTGTTAAAATACTTCTTCCGTTGCCTAGCTTCAGGCTCTCGGTATGAGAGATAACACCCTACTCCTGCAGTCATGCTTGGTGTTTATAGTCGATGATCAACAATGAGATAGCCGATCTGAATATCACCTGCCCCTTGAGGGTAATCCCTGACCCCGTTATACAATGAGGGATAGAGTTATGGATATAGACCTAATATAATAAGATCAAGGCCTAGATACAGTAGAGTACATCAATCTCGACATACAATTCAGTTGTAACTAAATTCTAACCAACCTAGTAGAAGATAATGTTGTCTTCTTCATACGACACCCCTTTCTTGTGCGGATACATGCAGGATAAGGATACCCGATTTATAGGTATCCCACACCATCAGTTTTTGTTTTGTTATTTCTGTTAAAAGATTTTCTACTATTCACCCCACTCAAACAGGCTCCTTTTTTATCCCATACAAACTAGAGTACAAGTTCCAAGGTAAAAATCATCATATGCACAACATAAAAATAAAGATGCATGCATGATCCATGTAAAAGGGACGGCCTGTGGAAATACTAATGGTGAATAAATAACTACATGCTTGGTCATAGATGACGTTTCAACTAGTTGGTACGCATTTTGATCATTTGGCTTATTCATCAGATTTATCCAAATATACGAAAATTTAACTTATAATTAAAATAGACTTAGTAATAAATCCCATCACAATGAAAAAATTAACGTAATTTTTTTGAATAAGATAAATTGTTAAATATGTGCTAACAAGATCAACTTTATCATGTATTAAAATACGAAGGGGGCACTCATAGTGGGCTTGAGCGCCCTTACGTTTATTTTTGTTGATGTCGAACCTGAATGCAAACAAGGAAACATGGGAGAACATGTTCAGTGGATGAAATGCTGAAGTACATGATATTCTGTTTTATATTATAAGATTTTCTATACTGACCTAGATTTATATGTGAAGTAATGAATCTAGACTCGTATATATTGATATATGGATGAATCTAGATAAACTCAGAAAGTCTTATAATATGTAATGGAGGGTGTAATATTTAGATGGCGAGAGAACTTCATATAAATCTATACATAATCAGGCCACATGTGATTTTGGTTGCTTGCAAATATATATATATATATATATATATATATATATATATATATATATATATATATATAAAGCCTCTATCCTATTACCAGGTGTAGCTACTCTCTTCACGTCTAAGGTACAGAAACACTTTTATACATATTTCTGCTCTCCACCAACAGAAAATATAAACTCTTGTATCATTCATATGAGATTTAATAGTGTCTATACTTTTTGTTGGGTGGAAGCAGAAATAGTTGTGAAAGTGTTTCTGCACCTTAAACGTGAAGGGAGTAGCTACACTTGATAGTAGGATCTATATACACACACGTAACTATACACTAGGAAAATGTCTGTTTATAACCGGTGGAGATAATACATAATCTGGTATGCAAATTAACTTGTCATTTCTATGCAAATGAAACTGATCTGTTTGAGATGACTCATGTCTGACTGGTTAAAGATAGCCCGTTTGAGATATGGTCACTGAGAATGATCCCTGTCATAGATGACCTCACATATGTGATGGACCACAATTTTAATCCATCATTCATGATGTCTGATGGGTCAAGGCTAACAGATAACATGTCACCTACAATGGCTGTACTGGTAAGAGTTGCCTCATATGGGGTAAGGCACCCTTACCATAATGCTATTTGTGATCGTCGATAGTTGTAGGTCCCAAGGAATCATCTAGAACTCTATTAACCATGGACATTTTAATTTGATATAATTTATAGTTTAACTTTGCAAAATAAAATTTTAAATTTGAATGATCTCAGACCTATATTAATGTTGAGGTCGAGATCAATCAAATCTATAAAGTTATAATTAACAATATTTTTATTTAAAATCGTTTTTTATCGCCGAATATACATTACAAGTTTAGATCTATTTTAAAAGTAAAATTTTGAATTCATTGAATGACCTCGGATGGAGATATTAAGAGGCATAAAACTTTGTAGATAATGCATATTGGAATAACATGGTACCAGTAGACACTATGAGATGTAAAGGTGTGTTGGTGAGATATTTCTTGTGGACAGTGAGGTCATGACATCAAACGACAGCCACATGTGTAACTCAAAAAAAAAAAATCTTGGATTGGTGGCTTATCTCTCTCCTAGACGAGGGTTAGCTATGGGTTCATTGTTGAGGTCGAGATCAATCTGAATACATGTTATTTAGTTATTTAGTGCATATATATTAAATCATGTTAATAACTTTTCTATGGAAAAGTACTCTTACAGAGATTAGCAAGAATGTACGAAAATTCCAAAACAGCGGATGGACAGACATGAAGCGTCTATATACAACTTCATAGTCTTAACATTTTGAAATATATTTTTAATTCTGTAATTTAATTAAATTATTAAACCGGTATGATACAAATTTGATATCTTTCATAAATAAAAGAACACATCCGTAATAGCCAAAACTACCAACACAAATTACTCAGGACTCCTCGATGTATTCATATGCAATCCAACATCCTGGCCGCGTATGTCTAATCTAATAAACTCTGTAAACTGATTGAATACTTAGGAGGGAGTTGGTTGGATGGAAAATAGGACGAAGGTTAAAAGTCCGATGTTAATAGGAGCATCTATAATTTACTGGGCTCTTTAGCTAAGTAGGAATGAGGTGCTATTTGACAAATGCTATCCAAAATCATATTTGCAGGTTCTTTTCAGAGTGACGTATTAGATGTGGTTTTGGGCGATCCTACAAAAGCAAGGAAGTCATCTCTATTGTCTGTCATCTCTATTGTCTGTCAGAACCTAGAGATTTTGGCTATGCAAGTGTTTGGGCACTTTGGTTCAAGATTTAGCAATAGAATTGAATAAATGCATGTTGTTTCTCTCTTGCTCAGTGGTTTTTTTTGCCTTTATGCATGGGCCAAGTTGGATTGTTTGGGATCTTTAAACTTTGTAATAAGTGGTTGTAGCATCTTTGAAGTCAAGGCTGGATTTTAATCCATTATCTAGAAAATGAAACAATAAGAGTAATTAACTTCCTAACATTGTCAGTTAAGAAATATAAGAGCAGGTACAATAGCAGGCTATAAGCTGGCTATAAGTATATTTTAAAGAGATAAGAGAGGAGAAAGAAGAGAGGTGGGCTACTAATTTATAGCTAGCTGCATATGGGCTCCAAGACAAAATGTTTGTATGACATGTGAAACTATGTATTTATATTTTATATGTGGCTATTGTATGAATTGACTATTAGATTGATTATAGATGAATTGAAGCCAGTAGTTGACTATACTATTGAACTTGCTCTAATTTCCCAAAGTGAGGAGCTGCTGTTGCTATATATTCATTTAGCTGATGATAACGACAGAGGAAATCAAAACGGTAGACGGCGAGGACACGAGATTGGTTGTTTTTTTTATCGAAAAAGTCAAATCGCATATGTTTAAACGAAAAATATTTTTAATAGAACTTGTATACCTGAACTTTTATCAATGTAAAATTTAATGCTGAAATATAAACTTCGATGAAAAACCGTAGAATCAACTTCAAAGTTAAAAATTTAAATTTTGGCTTATAAGCATAAGTATAATTTAAAAATTATAATTTTAGAGTTCATTTTTTTCACTAAAGTTTATTTTCATTTGGTTCTTAAATCGCTAAGAATATATATAGAAATCCATTATTTCTGAATTATTTTTTATTTACAAATATATCATTTAGCCCTTTAATAAAACCAAAATAATCACCCCGAAAAAGATCGAACCAAATCGGAGGCAGCCATTCTTTTTAATTAATTTGCACATATAACACGCATGCACATACCCGGTCTCGAGGGAGAAGGGCAACGGGCCGTCAAATCCGGGCAGGCTCGTCACCGTGGTGGCGGCGGCCGCCGCCGGCGACGGCCAAGAGACGAGGACGACGGAGCAGCAGGCGAGAGGCAGCCACCAGCACCACCAACCCCCTCGACGACGGCAGCTCGTCGTCGTCACCATCCTGCTTCCCACCGACGTACTGCTTCTGGATCTGTGCTGCTTTCCTTTTAAGTGAGAACTGAATTACAAAGATGATGTCTGAATTTTGGACCTTGATTCGAACCTGAAAACATATAAAAAGATGATGCCAGACACAAACATATAAAAAGGTGGTCCTGCGGTCCCGAATTAAATTTATATTCCACCAGCCACTTTCATAGTGTGATGCTCCAAATCTGAGGGGCAAATAAATAAAGGCATTGACTATGTTGCCCCCACATTATTTGCTCCACACCTCTAAGAATCCATGGCAATCGTCAAGTAAAAAATTTATTTCAAATGGGGTCAATTAAATTGACTCAAACCTTTTTTTTCATGCATATAACGTGCAAAATTTGAAATTAATGTGTTCGTTCCAAAATATAAGTATTTTTAAATTTTAATGTTTACTATAATAAAGTATATCTTTACTAATTATGATAATTTCAATCATTTCAAATGATTTAAAGCCAATTAGATGCTTGTAAAGCGAATCAAATTAAATCAAAATTCAAAAATTGATGACTGAAGCAATCAAAAGAGAATCTTTTGACAAGTGCTTAATCAATGGTAAAAAAACTTAAAATGCATATATTTTAAAACCGATGTACTATATTTGAATTGTTGCCATAAACCATGTTTTTATTTTTTGTGAGTTATTCAAACGCAGGGTAGCTGTGCAATTATCCATCTGTGGATATAAAGAACACTTATTTGAAGATAATAATAGGGGATATCTAAGGTGAAAGTTTTTCAAGAAAATTTTCAATAAATATGCCTATTTACGTTCTACTCACAGTACCATTAATATCCTAGGGGCAAAAGGGGAGACATCTACAAAAGCAATATGATTGGTCACTTTTAAAAAGAATATCATTTGCCTATTTTTTAAAAAACAAAAGTAGGTTAGCGCAGATCCATCATCAATACAATTGTCCAACATGTGAGAAAGCGATGGGTACCGTACCATCGTATTTCATCTCGATCCTGTTGTCATAAATATCGAATAGGAAGAGAATTTCCATGTTACGTAGTATTTCCACTGACCCTTCAAAGTTTATTTATAGCGTATATATGAAATAGAAACTTAGAATATAAAATAAATATTTTATTATATCTTTATAGGATTTTATCAATATCTCTAGAATCTCTACTGGAGTCTGTTATGTCTAACTATATGTATCTGTATCTCTAACATTCTGTATCTCTAACATTTCCTCTCAATCGTAATGAAAACGAAGTGAACCTTTACGACTGGATTTGAAATCTTGTGTTTTACTATCTTATTTTCTTTGTTTCTTCATCATGAATTAAATCTATGATGGATAGTCCTCCACCTCAATATCTGCGTCCTCTTATGTGTAATTCCCTTCTGCGTTCTCTCGGTAATACACTTTGGTCAATGTGTCCTCTTCCATGTCATCCCTTATCTCTCTTCTCTATTTTCTTCGGTAGTCATAGCGGAAGGGTAGTTGATGTAGTCGTATAAAATTAAAGATGAAGCTGCGATCATAGATGAGACACCTTGCAAACGCTAGAGGATGCTATTGGATGTGTCTTCCATATATCATAACTAGGATGCCATCGGTTCATTTTGCAGATATTAGAGAACACTTTTAACGTCAGGTCACTACTTTTTGGTTCAACTCTATACGTCGTAAAGATGCCAGGTTGATGCAGTCTTTACCCATCGTAGATGATGCGGTCGCTGCCGTCGTCGATGAAGCATCTTGCAAATATTCATATCAGAGGACGGGAGAAGAATATCCATCGTTGTGTACAAACTGGTGTTGTGTTGTTCCCATATTGTTGTAGATCATCGACGCTGTTTCTTCAATGCATGTTGTCGTGGGACGTGGAGGCTCGGTGAAGATGTCGGATGCTTAATGTAGTGCTTTCTTGTTGGTTTATCAATGTCACTACTCTGCTTCTGCCGCAAGAATTTAGGGGTTCCATAGCTAGATGAAACTAATGTAGTGCTAAATATTGATAGAAATAGAATCTATAATAGTGTACATAGGATTGAGAAAATTATAGTACAAGATAAATTCTCTATCGTATCTCTCTATGAATTTATATTTATCACTGTAGTTTTTATTAGAGTATGTTATCTCTAAACATACGTTTATATGTCTAACACGTGGTACACATACACAATAAAAAATGGGAAATTTCCAGCTTCACTCGGTATCAGGCCAAACATACTAGTATTATTGTTATCATTATTTGCCACGGTGCAAATGAAAAACTTGAATCGCACGATAGCGAATTTTAGACCATGGATACCACAAGCCAAGAAAGAACCATACCCACTGACGCACATTTCAAGTGCTCTGCGCTGTTTAATTCAGAGTATACGAAATTGAACTCTATCACCCTCGTCTTTCAGTTTCTGCTTACACTTATATAAGCTAAAATTTTAATTTTTTTAATTCTAAATTTGGAGTTTATTTTAGAGTTCTTTCACTATAGTTTATTTCGCAAACTTTGCTTTTACTTTCTCCGGTCAAAAATATTTATCGTTTAGAGCAAGATTTAGTTAAATCAATAAAATTGCTAGAAATAATGGCAACGCCAGAGGAATGCAATTCAGCACCCAACGTAGACGGCGAAACGGGATAATTAAGGCTGGATAACGAGCCAGCTCAGCTCGGCTCGGCTCGACTCGTTATCGTAACGAGCTGAAAACCCAGTTCGGTTCAGCTCGTTATAAAGCTCGAGCTGGCTCGTTAGTCTCGTCAGCCATGCATAAAAAGTTAACCTAAACAATTTTTCAATAGGTTATATAAGCAATTTTTTAATTTAAACATGCAAATCATATGAAATTGTATTTAAATATTAAAGTTTGAACCAACAAATCACATGATGAAACTATGAAGTACTGAACACATGCATTCTAGGATAAAATCAATGAACACCGGTGAATCTTGTGTCTTTGATCTAGCTCGTTAGGCTCGCGAGCAGCTCACGAGCCAGCTCGAGCTCGTTAGGCTCGCGAGCACCTCACGAGCCAGCTCGAGCTGGCTCGTTATCTCTAACGAGCTAAAATGCTAGCTCGGCTCGTTAGAAAAATGAAACGAGTCAAGTCGAGCCGAGCCGAGTTTGTCACGAGTCGAGCGAGCTAACGAGCCACGAGCTTTCTGTCCACCCCTAGGGATAATGCATACAACTCCACCATGGATGATCAATGTCACGTTAAATGCAGCTGTCTCAAATTGAAGCCGACTGTTGAATAGTCCCACATTGATCGTATATTGGTCGTGGAGGGGCAAAGGACCTAGGATATAACTGGGGGAGCCCCTCACCTCAATAGCTAGCTTTAGAGATGGGAAAAGCCCTTTACGATCCTATAATTGGTATCAGAGCCTGGCTAGTTTAACATCTCTGGCCGGATGGACACAGTGTGTGAAGGTCTGATGGATCGTGGGTGCCTACTGAGATGCAGGGCCTGTATACCTGATGGACCGTGGGCTGGTGATAGCCCGGATACGGTGAAGGGGCGGTGAAGGGATGAGGGACACCAATGTGTGAAGGGGGAGATTGTTGAATAGTCCCATATTGGTTGTGGAGGAGCAAAGGACCTAGGATATAAGTGGAGAGCCCCTCACCTCAATAGCTAGCTTTTGAGGTGGGAAATGCCCTTTACCATCCTACACATGCCAAGATATTACATATGTTTTTTTATTTAGGCTTGGGTTTCCTAACTACACAAACATCAAAGAACTTTACCGCTGATTCAAAAGTTTATTGGGTTCCATGAGTATTTATTATAAAGTTTATGATGTATACTTTTATATGATTTTACTCCCACATCAAAATTCCCAGTGATACGTTAGGAATTCGCAAATCAATAAAGATATCTCTTACAATCGAAATTTATTGTGGGCCATGTGCAATGTAATCGAGTCTTGCTTGGCTGGTCCGGCCATATTATGGATGTCCTACCAACTCACATAACTGATAAATAGCCAACCGTCGTCACTGTTAGGAATTGAGTTTTTTCTTTGATTATTCTATCAGTTTATAGTTTTGTTGCTACATCGGTTCGTGTGACCCCAACTTCGTGTGGTTAATCTTTCATCCGCTATTCTAACCATGTTGTCCTTGTTCATGTGAATTTATTCGATTGTTTGCACAAGCCACACTTTCATGGTGAGACCCATTACACGAAACAATGGTTGATGATGACTAGACATGTGGATATAGCGGCTGCAAGGTGACGATTGGTTGACTGAAAGCTCCAAACGTGAACATCTTTACGTCGCTAAATCGAACCTATCGGATAATCGGCGACCAAATCTCACACCTTTTTTTAGATGAAACAATAAAATACAAAAAGATATCGATCAAACCGTCCTTGAGCTTGCTAGAAAAAAGCTTAAGATACCTTGCCAGTTATCATGGATGGTTGCTATCATAAATCATAACAGGGATTGAGCTAAATAAATCAAACAAATAAACAATCGATAAGTCATTACACACTGGCAGCTTCTAGCCATCTACGCTCTTGTTGGTCGACGATTTGGTGCAGGAACATTCATGGCATTTGCCTCCCTAACGTCGGAATTCCCAGTATTATCATTGGTTATCTGAACCCTTCTAGTCTGGGAATCCCCTATCCCGTAGTGCACCATGAGCAGCCAGGTGAAGGTGATGAGCTCCCCTCCTCTACTCAGCTGAGCTGCATGCATCTCCACCCTTGACTTGCCAGCAGAGAAAATGAGCAGCCTCAGCCACAGTGCTATCATCTCCTCCAGCGTCTCCTTGTCCAGCATGACACTGAACTCCTCAAGCGATTCCTCTATGAGCAGCAAGTCCATTGCTCGAGGTTGCTGAGAGCTCTCCAGCGTGGCCACCGCGCTGGTAGAGAGAGGCAGCATGGAAGGGTTGGCAACCAAAAGGTACATCATGTAGTTGGATAGTTTTCGACAGATCTCCACTTGATCAGTGGGTAAATATGAGGATTCAGTGGTTGTCTCAGTGTCTGGATTAGTATGTTGGGGACATCTATTTAAGTGTACCTCGGTTAGCTTGTGCAGGAAGATGATAGTAAAACCAAAATCCGAGGCTAATCGAGCTTGTGTCCTCTCCAGCAGTAGGCCAAGCCTCGGCCATTCACGAGGCTCCCTGTGTTTTTCTCCGAGGTACAGTTCTTCGTGTAAGACTCGGACTTCCTTCGCAACGTGTTCCATCATCGTCATGCCCACATCCACTTGCTCCGTGTCTAGCAGCTTGCTCATCCAAAATACTTTCTTTTTCTCAATACCAAGCAATTTTATTAAATTTGTAATGGCCTTCATCACTCGTTGACTAAGTGTCCTTGGTTGGTACCCAGTTGATAATAAGCATCGAAAGTTGTACTGCCCCATTGATTTTGGCCATCTTTGCTGCTTCTCCGGCCATCCGGCATCACTAGAAAGAATAAACCATGAAAATATGGAGAGTTTGTCGCATTTTTGAGCCTTTAACCATGCCCATGTCCATGGTGACATCATGGAGAATAAAATGGCAAAGATGTCCAGGAAGAAGCCTCCGGTAAACAGTGAATAGGTGATTGCAATGTCAGCTTTACCATAACCATGTTTATTGTAAGTAAGGAATAGCACAAAAGCAATAATAGCAGATATCTGAGAGATACATCTAAGTATGATGCCACTCCTTGTTCTAAGCACAAGAGACTTGGTGTACAAATCATCATATATCATGCCTAGCTCAAGCCTCACCACCTTGAGTGTTTTTTCTAGATCTCCTAGCATATCTTCGATCAAAGGGCTGTTGTCAAACAAGGTGCGTGCCAAAAATACACCATGGACATATGACATTGAACGAATAGCAACACAAACAGTGCCAGAATAGCTAGCACCACCATAGATCTGCTTAGGCATTTGTTTCTTATAAAGGTCTCCAGTTGAGCTCTCAAAGCTTTTAGTGCTCCCCCAGTTTAGAGATCATGTTCTTTCCCCATACTTTATAATCCCAGCAACGAATGCAAAGATACCAGAAACTAGAAGATACACATCCTGCCTTCCAATGGACTTCCAGAAAACATATAGTGCTAGCACAACTTGGGTCACCAGGTTCAACAAATGCCTCAACCACAGGCTGTTGTCCTCCATAGCAAAACCAGTGATGGTGTCCTGCCCACCAAGATGGATTAGGAGAAATGGTGCCCAATACAAAGCCATTGATTTGTTTTTCCTACTTATGTGCCTTTCATTGAGTATGTCATCGTATCGTGAAAGATAGCCGAGGGCATAAATTGCAATCAAGTCTGCACCCAAATAAGCTATCCAAATCAGGAACCTTAGGATACCACTAGTTATACACCGCCGAAGGCTACCCGCGAAGAAGAGGAACAATTGTAGTGTGAAGCTTAAGATCACAAGTAACTGGATTTCCCAGTCATAGAATAGTTGCTTCAGACTCTCCATGCCAGATTCTGTATACCACAGAACTCCCTGATGGATTATATTTTAAATATTAACACTACAAAACGGCCAATTCTAAATAGGCAAATATAAATCTTTCAAGCTTTGCTATTTGTAAAACCAAGTACTCAAAGCGTTCATTAATCCTGGCAAATCCTTTCAATGCAGGAGAAAGTTGTCAATGTTTAAGTACCTATTGCAAGAGCAAATAATGATCTCGTGGTTCTTGAGACATTTCTAGCTAGTATTAAATTTTAGTATATCTGAAAACCGCAAGTATCTAGAGGTAACACATTTTATACAAGAGAGTTTGATACCTTGAAACTTTGATACCTCTTGATGACAGTAAAATTTCAGCCGTAGATTCTGTCACGCTGTTGATAAACCATCAATTGCAGAACTGTGTTTTTTTTTTGTTCAAACAGCAATAGCTACAGATATACGTCCAACTAACTGCATGGAGTTTCATGTTTTTTACCATCAGCAAGCAGCAAACACTGACGGGTTTGTGTGCATATTTGACGCAAAATGATCGTTGAGGATCAGTTGCCAACAAGGAGAGAAACAACCACAAACCTCACAGAAAATTTCGAGTTGTTTCTCGCATACAAACAGTTCTGTCCCTTCAGAGAAACCAGCGTGCGACCAGCTGCCAACTTCATTAATTAGGTTAATTAGCACAGGTATTAACATTTCATCGAAATGATCAGCTATCTATACTGCGAAAACACAGAAATTTAATATATATATATGCGAAATATATATGTGTGCATACCTTATGCAGGCTAGAACGGACTGTTCGGTTAGTTTCAGCCAAATGCCTGAGAATGTGTGTTCTCTGACGACTATTCTGCATGTGCAACCGCTTGGCTTGTTTGTAGACTTGTCTCCTGCTACCATTTTCTTCTAGTCCCAGAGGTGCCTTGGATTCCTGGCAAGGAGAGCAGGAGCAATTCAGGAGGGAATCAATTCTTTTCTTGCAGATTGTGTAAAGAGGCGCTAGATAGGTAGCAGTGTCATACCATCCATTTCCTTGCAACGGGAGCAATGACAAAGGAAAAAAAAAAGAAGGATGCTTTTGTTCACTCTTCTTAGGGCCTGTTTGTTTCGCACAAACTTTTGTTATATCCCTGTCACATCGAATATTTGGACACTAATTAGAAGTATTAAATATATACCATTAATAAAACTCACTCCATACTCTGGACTATTTTGCGAGACGAATCTATTGAGTCTAATTAGTCCATGATTAGCGAATGTGATGCTACAGTAAACATTTACTAATCATGGCTTAATTAGGCTTAAAAAAATTGTCTAATGAAATAGCATTTGTTTATGTAATTAGTTTTATAATCAGTCTATGTTTAGTACTCTTAATTAACGTACAAACATTCGATGTGACAAAGGAAAAAAAATCTCTGGATCTAAACTACCACTTACTTACATATACTCTACTCAAAGTAGTATGTACTTTGTTTTTGTTTCATAATATAAGACTTTTTCTAGTCTCGTCTAAATTTATATAAATACTTGTATAAACATATACGTTACTCAATTGATAAATATAGCCAATGCTATAAAGCACAAAATGGAACCGAAGAAATAATAACATATAACTGCTTGTACTCTGACTAGTTAGAGAGGCGTGGCTTTGACATGGTCATGTTGTCTACACCCAACCTGTAGGATAATTGTTTAAACTATAAGTTCAGTTCTAGTCTAAGGGGTTGTTTAGATAGTGCTAAACTTTTTAGCGCCATATCATATCGGATGTTTGGATACTAATTTAAAGTATTAAATATAAACTAATAAAAAACTAATTTTATAAATGAGAGCTAATCCGCGAGACGATTCTTTTAGCCTAATTAATCCATAATTAGCAAATGTTTACTGTAGCATTACATAGGCAATCATAGATTAATTAGGTTCATTAGATTCGTCTCGCGAATTAGTCCAAGATTATGTATGGATTTTATTAATATTTTATGTTTACTATTTATAATAAGTGTCTAAACATGCGATGTGACTAGAAGCTAAAGTTTAGCCCCTAGAAACAAATATCCCCTAATTCCACCGTTATTCTTGAACATGATACTGTCCTCTCTCACCAATAAATGCCATACTGTTAGAGATATGATCCGAAATACAATATGCAATATATTTGGATTATGTTTTTAGTTTCCTCACATAACTTTTATTCTTTTTATTTAGGACTTTGAGTATTTTCTAACTAGACTTGCAATCTATTATGACTCTTAGGCCCTATTCGGATTACAGGATTTTCATTGGATTTTTAGAGGAATACTGATTTTTCCTTTTCCTATCATCCGGATGGCACTAGCCGCCTATGGGAAAAGCGAAGGAAAGTTTCCCTCATAATTGGTTTCACGGGAAAAACACATGAAAATTCCATCCACATCAAGCTTTCTTTTTTCAGTTCCTTTGCACATGCCCGAGGCAATCAGTCAATGGGAAATAGCTTATCAAACAAGAACAGCAGAAAGATCGATCCAGCAACAAGGACAGACAGCAGTATGCTAGTATGATGTATTTACATGCCTATTCAAATGATTAATAAGATGTTACTGTAATATCAAGGAGTGATCTACATGTTTTTGTGATGAACAAATTGGTGGTTTGCGAGTTGAAAAATGACCGGGTGGTCAGACCGCAGGTATATGGACGGTCAGACATTTCAGATAACTGCGGTCAGACTGCATGTATCTGGGCGGTCAGACCGGCAGGTCAGCCCTGAAAGTTTCAGCTTTCGGTTTTCTTTTCGGTTTCGGATTTGTTCTTCGTGAATTCGACTTCTAGTTGGTTTCTATATGTATGGGTACTGTTGTTTTGCTAATCATGAGTCAAGTTGGAGATAGCTTAGTCTCCGAATATGGTTTCTTTGTTTGATTCATGTGTAGGTGACTTGATGCCTCGGGAGAGTATTGCCGATGATGTATCGGGAGTCAATTTGGAGATAAGTTGACGTCCGGCGGTCGAGATATCATGCGGGATACTTAGGCTAGAGTTCAATGCACGTGGTGGTGAAGATTTCATGTGGTATACGATGGAGATATTGTGTGCGTATGGGGTATGGAAGTTGAGTTCGGATAGAGTCCTGATTTGAGAAGGTTTGTTGTGTTAGAGATAGAGATATGGTTAGTTACGGATAAGGATTGGTTTCCCACGAGATTGGGAGTCCTGATTCGTGCTAGATACGTGGGCCTTGCATACCCACGTCGAGGTTATAAATAGGTACCGAGTGGTATGCCCCCGGAGAGCTTATTTGTGACGTTTGAGAGAAAAAGTCAGGGTTTCGACTCTTTCAATTTTAGATCGAAAGTTTTGGTTAGGAGTGTTTTTCTATGCATTTTGTAAACACTGGTTGATCAATAAAAGTCGAGAGATTCAATCTACATCTTGAAGCTTTGTCGATCGGCGTTTTTCCAGGATCCCAACGATCTAACCGCAGCTAGGCTGGCGGTCTGACCGGCCACTCAACGCCGGTCTGACCGAGGTTATGCGAGCGGTCTGACCGGCCATATAACGTTGGTCTGACCGGTAGCATAAACGCAGTGCGACAGGAGGCTTCGGTAAGGCTTTTGTGAAGGTAATCTTTTGTTTCCAGGAAAAGATTTGGTTTTTTACTCTGTTACTCTGGTAGTTCTTTTACTCTGTTGCGATCCTACAGTTACTGTATATTTTCTATGTATGTTCTCATGTCCGTCCGAATGATTCTTCGTTCCAGATTACTCCGTTTTTCATTCCTATGTTTTTCACATGAATTCCTTTCCAATTCCTATGATTTTTCTATCCCGTGTTTCGAATAAGCCCTTAAATTTTCCTTTTATACAGCTCTTGCAAGTTACACGGGAAATATATGACATTCTATTGTATTTGTCTACGTTGTAATCATCTTCTTGTTTTAGTTATTGTTGGTCGGTGTTGATAGTTTTTTTAACTTAAATGTGTGTCTTTTTTGTTATTGTTGACCGGTGTTGATAGTTTTTTTTTTCTGTAAAGATTTTTACGCTAAACGTGTGTCTCTATTTTAAATCTTATCAGAGTGTATTGGAGATCCATCTACTTCTAGGCGATATCGGCGCGTCGTCAGAAGTGGAGTCAGACTGATCTCTTTTGCAGTATTAACGGAGGGGAAAAGCACTATACTGCCTTGCGCAGCAACAGCAGCTCACCCTCCTGCACCTCGCCATCCCAGGCGTTCAGCAGCAGCAGGTCTGATAGTGGTAATTAAAGATCAATGTCTTGCTGTTGTTCCTGTTGATTCAAATTGTCGTTCCTGTTGAAATCGGAAAAACAATTTCCGAGGAAATTGTGCACCCAGCCATCGTACCACTATTTACCTAGTCTTCAAATTTTTTTTTGTTAGATATATGATTCAAATTACAATATACAATGTATTTGGATTATCTTATTAGTTTTCTAATATGACTTTTTGAAATTTTCTTTTAGGACCTTTAGAGTTTCCTAATAAAACTAGTAGATTTATCATATTAGGACTCTTAAATTTTTCCTTTATCCACAAGACACATACGTACCCACACACCGACAAGTAACCACGACATCCTACGAATAGACTATGACAAGACCATTCAAATAACCGAATCATACCCATTCACACCACACTAAGGTTGCATCTCTCACGCCTTGACCCGGTTTGGACAGGCTACCTCCTTGTGCCATAGTAGACCCGACAACCAATCAATCCATACCCAGACTGACCTGGCCAACTCATTCACACCTACCCTCGTCTAAGTGCCTAGAAAAGGAGAAAGATATATGTCAAACCCAACAATTATCCATGCATGCTTGCAGTAAGTACAGATAAGTCTTCTAAGGGTTTCTCGTGAACTAGTCCTTAATTGTTATGAACATGACCATCAAAACAATATACTCAAAACCAACCATTATTCATGTTTTAGTTATTTAGTGAAAACCCTATATCATGAACTACTTTCATTGCAACATAGAATCCTGACTTGTTATTGAGAATGAATATACTGTCCCAACCCAAATTATGTAAGTAGTGATCTAAGCATGGATAACCAAATCAAATTAATAGAATAAATAAACCCAAGTTACAAGGTAGAAAGGATAAATACAACATATGGGTTTAATAGGTAACCGTAGGTAATTCCCATAAAGCACATAATTGCAAAAGAATGCTTGTTTATAATTTATAAATGTGAAAATAATTTAAAAATAGAGATCAATATGCTCAAAGATTGCAATCTGCCTTGCCTTGTGACTCTCGGAAAGCTTGGGCTACCACTTCGTTGTAGACTAGAACCTTGGGTTTGTCAAAATCTAAAGCTATCAATTAAAAAAACTCAAAACAGTACAAAGGACTACCTAAATAGTAAAATAAATTATTTTTGTTGGGTTCTTGAAAAACTATTAATCCGCAGCAATTTAAACGAGTTAACGAATTTTTAAACGGCACGCGAATGAAAGCTGAAAAACAATAAGAGAAAACGTGACTTTACCCTGACGACAAGCAATCTCGTCAACTGACTGCTGCCATGAACACAGGTTTATTGATGTAGCTAAAGAATCTAGACGGTGAAGACAAAATGGCTCTCGAAGGCTGAAACAATAACTATCGGCAGAATAGATTAATGACTTATGTATGAATATCAGAGAGGTTGTGTGCGGGCTCAAGAACCCTAAGGGAGAGAGGATGAGAAAGGAGGAAAGAAAACATTTGCCTGGGGCCGGCTCGGTTTGCCGCTATGTACAGGACCTCGACGCCAACTACCCTCGCGCTGAGGTAGCGCATTCTAGTGCCAGTTGTATAGGCGCTGACATATGTGCCACGTTGGCACGGTGACTAAGTCGGTCTCCACACTGGCAGATCTCATCGCTAGAACACATGGCGTGTGCATGTGCTACCTCAGCGTCCAATGGTTTGGCGCTGGTCCGATGGCCTAGTTTTGGATGAAGTTTTCGCCAAGGGCTATTTTCGCAATAAATTTGCAAAAATGGCTAATTTGTCAAAAGGCGGACCAACATATGTGCAACTTGGTGCTGGGAATGTATGTCACTGATCTGTGTCCATGTTCTGATTAAAATTATTGTTCTTAATTATAGGATTTGGCAGTTTATTGATCTTAGTCCTATTATTTTCACTAGATTTTATAGCATGTTTATTTAACATTGGCTTACTTTGTTGCACAAGCTCGTTCCAACAGATCAGATAATGGAGCAAACAATCCTGGTGATACACTAGCTAGGATTGCTCAACGAATGTTTGGAGGCTATGTCAGTCCATCTGGAAGTGGTGGTGTTAGGAACTATTCCTTTCCTGATAATGATCTAGGCCATTTTTAGTGGCAAACATGTTGGAAGTGCTCATGATTTAGTGGCTGTTTTGATCCAAGGAATTTTTAGTCCCTTGTCACATCGGATGTTTGAATATTAATTAGGAGTATTAAATATAGACTGATAACAAAACTAATTGCATAAATAAAGGCTATTTCATTAGATAAATTTTTTAAGCCTAATTAAGCTACGATTAGCAAGTGTTTACTGTAGCACCACATTCACTAATCATGGACTAATTAGGCTCAATAGATTCGTTTCGTGAAATAGTCCAAAGTATGAGGTGGGTTTGTTAAATTTCTATATTTAATACTTCTAATTAGTGTTCAAACATTCGATGTGACAGGGACTAAACAAATCCCCTAGAAAACAAACAGGCCCTTAATTTAAGTCCGTTTAGCTAGTGAATGGAGATTTGTTTATGGTTGGATAGCTTATACTGTAATTTGGTAGCAGTGGTCGATGAACCTCACTTCAAGTTTAGATAACTTTTGTAGCATTTTGTTGTCAGTGCCAAACACTAGCAACATCCCAAGTGTAACTATGAAAAGGATGCATGATTACTCATAGCTCCTCTCAGTGAGAAATTAAGATGAGCCATCTTAATTACATGTTTGAGTTTACCATGGTATTTTGATTGTAAGTAGTATTAAATATTGCGGAATAGTATGTAATCTATAAAAAATAATTTGAACCCAGGTTCAAGAAATCAATATAAATTAAATCATGGAATTTATATTCAATATTTTGGCCGTGCAGGATTTTTTTCCCTAGGAAAGCAAAACCTATAGATAGCATCATTATGTGTAGGGTAACACTGCCATGTAAGCAAAATTCCCTACCATCGAAAACTCTAGGGAACCTTGATATCCCTATGAATTCATATGATGAACAGTAGGGAACTTTCTTTTCCCCACGTTGTTTCCCCTGGGAAATTGTTCCTTACGAATTTTGTAGGTAAATATGTTCCCTAAAATTTAATGACATTTTCCTAGTATAAATTTTGTAGAAAACCTGGGGATTTCTACTTTCTCGTAGGTCGCGTTCGGTTGTAGGTCGCATGAAAAATATAGTAATACATTAGTATAAGATTAATTAATTATTAGTTATAAAAATAAAAATAGATTAATATGATTTTTAAAAGAAACTTTCCTATAAAAATTTTTATAGAAAAACACACCGTTTACTGGTTCGGAAAACGTGCACGTGAAAAAAGAGAAAATCTATGTTAGTAAGAGTGAAGAACTAACGGAGCCGTAGTGTGAAATGGATTCCTTTTTTCTAATGGAGTTTGGGAGATCATTGATCATCCTTATGGATGTAAACCTGTTGAATGTAAGTGTAATTGAGATGATCTAAGTTGGTCTATTGGATCAAGTGTTAGGTCATGCTTCTTGGTTGCCACCCTAGTGTATTTGATAGGAGTACGACAGAGCTGACTAACAAACCTGCTTGTGATTATCTCTTTTTACTCCTCTAAACATTTCAGCTATTATTTTAATGTTCTCAACTGTGATTATGGACACTTGGTGGCAAGTGCTTATTTTGTGTGTATAGATCCTTCTTGGCTAAGCCTACGTGGTAACCGCATGGAGTTTTGGACAGTATAATTCTAGAGTCGATAATTCTTTAAAATCTAAATTAAATAACAAATTATTTTTGGGTTTAATCGGTCAAACCATAGAATAATAATTTACATTTATTTGTATTAGTCCGTACAATTTGAAGAACGCTGAATAGTGAAGACAATGTATCGTACGTACTTATGGCCAAAGATTGGGTTTAGAGGCCAAAGATTGGGTTTAGAGTTTTACTCCCATCCTTCTTTTTTACCTCGAGTATACCTCGAGGTACCAAAATCATTTCTCACCATTAGATTTAGCTAAGTAGAATATGCACTATGGTATCCAACGATCAGAAACGATTTAGTACCGCGAGGTACCGATACCTCGAGGTATAAAAAAAATGATGAGAGTAATACTGTTGGGTTTAACAGCTTGTACAATACATTAAAATATTTAGATGTGCTATAATAAATCCACTGCATAAAAGATTTCCAATATATATAATCTAACTTTTTAGATAACACGGCCTATTAAAATTAACGTTTGGATATTTCTCGTAAATATAAAAGCTCCTAGCTAAGTATATAAATATAGATATAGATATAGGTAGAGGCATAGATTAGTTTCCTTTGAAGCATGGTGCAGCATTGCCGAGACCTCAGGTCCTTTGGTGATGTAACAACCCGTCCTTCGGGACCGTTCAGCCCGTCCGTCAGCCACACAGGCAAATGTTCACGAACACTCTCTTATGATATGTCCATATGACCAGTCATCTCATTTATACTTTCGTCATCACTTTGTATAAAAGGGTTAACCCGGAAGTAATATAGTTGGAAAAACGATGTCTTATATGTTGGTTTCACTCTTACTTAAGCAAGTAAGATGATACTTCCTCCATATTTTTTTATATGACGTCGTTGACTTTTAGGTCCACGTTTGACCATTTGTCTTATTTAAAAAAATTATATAATTATTAATTATTTTATTATAATATAATTTATTATTATAGAAACTTTAATTATACATTATAATTTTGCATATTTAGATATAAATTTTAAATAAGATGAATGGTCAAACATGATTCTAAAAGTCAACGGTGTCATACATAAAAATATGGAGGGAGTCTAAACATGCGCATACAACTGTCATCACACACGTCATATTGGGCTAGGATGTCACGCTTGAGCTTTGTTTCGGCGTCAAAAAACCGGAACGGGCATAGGGATATCGGCAGCCAGAGCCAGTGCAGCAGCACTGTCTGCAGGCTGAGCAGCCTCCCTATTCTGCAATATCTGACCATCCTCCCCCGTTCTAAGAAACACGACCCTGGGCCGTCTCGGGTGGGTCTTCACCGCTTCCTTCCATTTGTCTTTTGTTTCTCCACCCATTCTTTCGTCAAGAATGACCTCCTTGAGGCACTCAGCGCCAAGGTGCTGGATGCTGATTCCACATAGCCCATTGAGGTCCTTGCACAGCAGCCGGAGTGACTCCAGGTTCGGCAGAGCCCCCTGCTGGATTTCTGGCCGAGTCATGGATTTCACCACGATGCATAGCCGTCGAAGGCTCTTCAGTGCACCCTGTTCTACGACGAACTTGTCCAGGTGAAGTGTGATCAGTTTGAGGTAATGCAGACAGCGAACTTCGCTTAGGGCAGCAAGGACATCGCTGTTCAGCAGATCATGAGGGGATGATAGACACAGCCCAGTGAGACCACTGAGTGAGGTGACAAACTGAGGTAACCTCTGCATTTTGCCTTTTAACTTCAGACAACTTAGGTAGCAGGAGTCCTCCAGGGAAAAATTCAGCAAGTGTTCTTGGTCTTGGAAGCATTCCCCGAAATGCAGAGAGAGTGAACGGACGTCATTCAAATTTGTTCCTTTCTGGATGAAACCCTGAATGGCCTTTGAAAGGTGAGCAATGTTGGTGCTCGCCTCGGATGTGGCCTCGCACCATACTTTCACCCTTGTCAGGTTGTTCATATGATCAATGAGTTGCGGAAATCCTCGGTCATCATCAGTAAAAAATCCGGCTAGCGTCTCCAACTTACTTTTCGCAGACAGATAGTCCTGTAGCTTTGCAATTTTCTGGCCTATGTCTTGGAGCTTGAACGCCCCAAACAGATGTGTCAAACATGGCAGCTTGATAACTTGTATAGGCAGGATCCTTATCTTTGTTCTTCGCAGATCAAGTGTCTCCAAAAATTTTAGCTTTGTGATATCCTTTGGGAGCATTGTAATGGTGCTCCCAAGGCTTAGATACCTGAGCAGCAACAGCTTGCATATCTTCCTGAGATGTTCATCTTTCACGTTGTCGCATTCCTCGAGATCCAAAACTCGCAGCAGTTCATACCTAGAGAATTCTAGTACCGATTCCTCTGCCTCTCCGAAGATTGTCAGTGACCGGACAAGAGATAAATCAATGTTCGAATTTAACGAACCTCTTCCCCTTCTAGAGTTGTTCTGCTGTACTGAAAGGCAGCGTATTTTGTCGGGCAAGTGAACTTGATCACAAAGCAATGTAATGAAGTCGTCACACCTGGACTTACGTAGGATGAACTCCAGCATCATGCCGTGAGTTTGGCACGTCTTCACCTCAGTGTTGCTGCTGACAGCAACAGGCTGAATGATGCTCCGGTTGATCAGCTCCTTGAAGTAGTCCGTAGCGACGTCGAGAGATCTCCGGAAAGGGTCTGCTTCGACAATTCCTTCAGCTGACCATCGCCTTATCAATTTCCCTCTGCCGATCTGATGGCCACTGGGGAAAACACCAAAATAGAGCAAGCAAGCCTTGATAACATGGCCAGGAAGGCTAGTATAGTTGTGAACAAGTACATGCTTCATTCTTGCTAAGGTGTCCTCTCTTTCCATGTGCATACCAAGATTGTCACACAGCTTTGCATATTCCTGAGGTATCTGCTGACCTTTGCTCTGCAGGAACTGGGCTGTTGAAACAAGAGCTAGTGGTAAACCATCACATTTGGTACACACTGCTGCTTCTGAACCAGGTGGATACTCATCCCAGGAAGTTTCTCTTAAGAATAATTGTCTCGAGTGTTTTTTGTCAAGAGTGCTCATCACATACACATGGCCATTACCAGAGCTGCAGGCATTTGCTATGGAATGAACGGTTGTTGTCACCAGCACTATGCTGGTCAATCCTGTATCTAGAGGGAAAGCATCTTTTATAGTACTGTTCCAATATTCCCTCTGCATGTCATCAATTACAATGAAGAACCTAAGGAGATGAATTGAAAAATAAGGTAAGTGGAACAATGCAAATTTCCTTTATTGTCAGTCATGTAAACTTGCATAATCATAAGAGGTTTGCTTCAGTCAAAAAAAGTAACAAAAATACCTCGTGGTACCAAATCGTTTCTAATAGTTGGATTTGACATAGCACATCTTGCTCCGCTAGATTCAATGGTGGGAAACGATTGGTACCTCAAGGTACTTTTTGTTGGACTGAAGCAAATCTCTAATCAAAAACATGTAGGCTGCAGTTGCAACCTATGGATTGTTTTTGTTTTACCACACATAAGTTCAGTAGTTTATCTATATTTTTTCTTCTTCTCTAGATTAGAGTTTTTTTTTATTTGCTTTCACCAAACTAGCTAATTTAAAAGGGTCTCTCTCCGGTGCATTCTACTGGTAGTATTATAATACCAGTAGAGCTAATCTCAGTTATTAATTAAAAAGGGTATTTTAAACTTCGTTGATTAATTGATTATTAATATTTTGTAATTTTGTTTTTTGGAAATAAAGATCACAATAAAAAGGATGATATTACCCCTTTAAATTTCTACTACACCTAATATTATTGGTAGTATAATTTAACCACGGTCGTCCGATAAAAATAGATCAACGGTGTCGATTAAATTCTACTGCTGGTATAATGCACCGGAGACGAACCTATTTAAAAAAGGTTGTAACATTTGTAAAATGGAATCTGAAGATGATTACGTACATTCAGTGCTATGAGTTCTCAGTACCATGGAACAATGTTACTAATTGTCTAAGAAGATTTCTGCTGTTGCTAGTAATTTTGACTCAGGCTGTAACGATAGAATTAAATTGTTAGATATTGATCAAATAGTTATCGGTCCTACAGTTGTAACAACGACATTTGGTCAAGCTTTGAAACCTCTGATTATATACGAAGGGAGGAGCTAGCTAGAGTGTACCTTCCCAATAATAATAGTAAAGGAAAATCTCATTTCTTACCTCTTGGAGTGGAGGGATGTCTTGAGAATTGTGATGATCTTGTTGACATCAGAGTAGTCATCCTCCTCATGTCCCAAGCCAAGCTGGCACAGCATGTCCCTGAGGACATTCGCCGCGCTCTTTCCAGCCGCGGAAACCCAGACCCGTGGATGGAACCCCTCGCGAACAGCATCACTCTCGTAGACTTTCATGGCGAGTAGGGTCTTCCCTAGACCGCCGAAACCAACAAGGGAGATGACCTTGAGTCGCTTTGGCTGGCCTTGCGTCTCCCTCACCAGCGCAAGGATCTCATCCCTCGGCCCGTCCATCCCCACGGGGACGGTGTCACCAGCCGGGGCATGCGCCTCGGATGCCAAGAAGATCCCCGAGGAGTTGGATGATTCGCCATTGGCATCGCAACCGCCGGTGTCTGCGTAGCTTGATCGCAGCCTGGAAAGATCCTCCGATTTCTTCCTGAGCTTCTGGATCATGGCGGCGAACCTGGTGCGGACCGCCACCGTGGCAAGCCTCCCGTGGCCGCCCGTCGTTACGCGGTGCAGGAAGCGGTCGACGCAATCCTCCATGGCGTAGGCTAGCTCACGGGCGCCATGGATCCAGGCCCCTTGCACGGCACCGTTGTGGCTCCGCTGCTGCCGGTGGTCGTGCTCGTCGATCGCAGCAGCGATCATGCGGAGCTCGTTTCGGATGTACTGGATGTCGTGCTCCAGGTTCCGCCGCAGGTCGTGGTTGTCTTGCAGGAAGGCGTAGAGCTTGGGCCCTAGCATGGTGAGAACAGTGCTCAAAACCGCCGTCTCCATCTCCACACTCCCAACACCTCTGCCTTGCTCTTGATTGATCACTGATTGATTAGTACTTAACTCCCGGCTTGCAGAAATCGGTGGTTGTGAGAAGAGATCAGTGATTTTACATCTCTCTCCCAATTTTAGAGTTGACTTCGTATTTAGTACACCATTTGGTCAGCTGGTCGAGATTAAATTAATTACCCGTGGCCATGCTACTTATCAGTAATAGGTGGGCAAAACTCAATAAACCATTTCTATCCCTTTCTGCAATCTGCGAGACTGCAACCATTGGGAAAAAAGAAAAATAGTACGCGTAGTTGTGCTAGTAATAGGTGGGCTGGCCGTAGTTTTCATGGCAATTGCACTATTTTAACTTAACTACCGAAGACTGAAAAGATAATTTATATCTTGCAATCGGCACCCATTAACATACAGATCCACTATTCTCCGTCCCTAATGCATAACTACTTTACAGGGGCAGATATGATTCCTGTTATTGTTTACATTAATTTAGTACAGCAATATAATGGATTACCTTGTTTAAATACACATGTATCGTAGATTATAAATATGCAATAAGCCAACAACTACATCCGATAGATTTTAGACATTCCTGCACGGCTATGATCTTTTACTAACCACACAATAAGAGTTTTTGTTATGTATCTCGAGATATCATATTCTTCTGCGTAAAAATTTAATACCTCGAGATACAGCGAGTGCTAAGGTAACAGAAATTTATAATAAAATTTTTTGGTATTTCAAGTTACTTTTTAAGTATGGTAAAAAGCCCATGCAGTAAACATTATGCATACCCGTAACAGGAAAAAAAGCATAATAGATGTTTCTCTTTCTCTGCTAATAATATTATAATATCTAACACTTCAGAGTGAAGCAGATTTAAGGACGCTTTTTGAACATATTTCATAGTATAAGTTGACTAGTTATCGATTTGCTGTTAGATTTTTTTTGGAGTCCTTATATGCAAAACTTGTAGGTGTTAATGTCTAATATAGGTGGACGGTGCTATTGTTGCACACAATTGCTGAAGCCATTACAACTTACTCCCTCCGTCCCAAAATAAACCAATTTTTACCTATAATTTTTGACTCTTCGTCTTATTTAAAAAATTTTTGCGATTGATATTTTTGTTTTTATTAGATGATAACCGTCCCAAATTAAACTAATTTTTCACTTTTTACCTAGAATTTTTGACTCTTCGTCTTATTTAAAAAAATTTTGCGATAGATATTTTTGTTTTTATTAGATGATAAATCGTGAATGGTATTTTACGTGTGACTAATTTTTTTTCTAATTTTTTGAAAATTTTTCAAATAAGACGGATGGTCAAACATCAGACACGGAAACTGAAGAATTTGTTTTTTTTGACAGAGGGAGTACAGTACACTGGTTCACCCGGAAAAAAAACTCACAGTACAGTACGGATTACGGATACCAATCAGCGTGGTTATGTTTATACAATTAGCTACATCATCGTTTCACGCATCCATGAGATAGCTCTTTCTTGTCCGGCCACTAACAAAACAATGAGCTGCTATGTACTCCGTATTTTACTACTTCAGTGGAAGGGGATAGAACCTCTTGTGATGCTAATTCACAATTAACGCAAGTCAGTCAGGGTCCCTCACCATGCTCTTTTGCCTGTGGTGATTGCTGTTAACCAGGTGAGTAGTGCTTATCCTTTTTCTTCTTTTTTTTTTCCCATTGCACATAGCTATATTGCACCTCTTCGATTTCACTTGCTAAACTGTATTTCATATCTGTAAATCATAATTCACCAGATATTGGAGGGCAAGATTGGTGGCAGGAAAGTGAGTGAGAGAGAGAGAGAGAGAGCTAGGCTAGGAGATCACTAATCGCCGATGGAGCTAGTCACAGTGACGGCAGCAATGGGGAGCCTGCTCCCAGCGCTGGCCGAGCTGCTGAGGGAGGAGTACGCGCTGCAGGAGGGCGCAAGGGCGCGGGTCAGGCAGTTCTCCGGTGATCTCAAGCGCATGCGCGCGGCGCTCTGCTCGGCGGCCGAGACGCCGCTCCGGCCGCCGCCGCCGGCATCATTCAGACTCTGGGCACGCGACGCGCGCAGGCTGTGCCACGACCTGGAGGATGCCGTCGACGACTTCCTCCTCCTCCTGCGCGGCGTCGCCAGCCCTGGGCACGCCGCCGACCAGGAGGACATGCTGATCCGCCCCATGGCCAAGGTGGCCGATCACCTGCTACGCCATCGGATGTTCTCCGACGCCATCGCTGAGCGGCAACCCCGAGATGACACGCCCACCGAGCATGATCCACCGCGTAGAAAGGCAGCGTCGTCGACGAGGCTCGTTGGCATCGATGGACCGAGGGACGAGGTCACAGAAATGCTGTCCATGGGGGATCAAAGCAAGCTGAGGATCGTCTCCATCTTCGGATTTGGAGGATCCGGGAAGACAACGCTAGCGAAAGCAGTCTACGACAAGCTTAGGCCGGGCTTCCAGTGCGGGGCTTTCGTTACGGTCGGTCGGAACGGCCATGACATGAGCAGAGTTTTCAGGGATATTCTCCATCATCTTGACAGGAAAGACTTCACCAGGTTAAAGATGGTGAATTTGGATGAAAAGCAGCTTATTACCAAACTTCAGGAATACCTTCAGAGCAAGAGGTACGCTTTAGTGCATTGTAGATGTACTAGTAAAATTGCCCATGTGTTTTACATCAGGAAATCAATTTTAACGGTACATATATCTTAGCAGGGTTGTCAATTTGTCATTTAGCATACTTCAATTAAGGCCGTAGCTAACATAGCTAATCAAATGGACAACAGGGGTTAGGACGTCCTTAATACAGTATGGCTTGAAAATATTTTTATTTAGTTCTTCATGTTTAATTATACTTTCTGTAATTGTTTAGATTTTTCAGAGCAAAGGGAATAATTCTGATAATACATTAGAGCTTAAAATCCTTTCAAAATCCTCTCCTAAAAGTCAGGCCAAATCTAGCCCAACCTCTTTCTCTTTCCTACTAGCCCAACTACGGAGAGTCTGGTTTATCTTCTCGTACTTACAACTGCATAATATATATGTTTTCCGTCTCTCCGCCTTAGCCCATCTAGTAGTGGTAGCACATCTAGGCCTAATTTAAAAAGTCTTCTTTGTATCCCTTCTTCAACCTTTAACGCTCTCTCTCTCCTCCCCGTTATGGACTTACCTAAAATTGAAGACAATGTACAATCAACCAGAGTATCAATTTTCCTTAGCTTCCAATTAAGATATGCCTTATGCTATGTTAGGGCAGGTTAAGCAGTTGATCTCAAATTCTTGAGCACAATATGAATAGTCAGCATATAAGAAATCATAAACTTTTCTCCTTAGAGCACTTATGGGGTGTTTGGTTGGTGCCCTAGCCTAACAGCTCTCACTCAGGCAGGCAGGTGCATCCAACCTATAGGCACACAAAACTGAACGCCTGGTATATATATTGATGCCGGGGTGTCGCTGATCCCCCCTTGAATACTGTCCTAAACGAGCCACTTCCTAGGAGCATCCATCAGTTCCACGACCGGATTTTTCTCATAAGCCTCCGGCCCATTCAGCGAGATGTAGATCATGGACTCGATGGTTGTGCTCAATATATGTCTCGTAGACAGCAAAGACGTGCCAGTGAATTCCTGCAGAGCTGAGCTCCTCCAATGTCAATGTCAATACTGCGGCCTCGATCATCCATCTTCGTCCTCCCCAGCGGCCTGGCATGACCAGATTTGCTTGCTGGAGCGTGACGGTTCCGTGAACGACCGCAAGATATATATCCAACGCCGACAATCCCTATTTTTAAGTACTGTAGTAAAGATACATCCAATGAGCTAGTCATCAAATTCCATTGATTAGTGCATTTGGGTGGCTATTAATGTCATCATTATTTGCATAATTATAGAATACTAAACGACAATGTGGTGCAAACAGTTGCGGCCTTGGTGCAGCACATATCAGACCTATCAGAGAGCTAATTTCTAAAAAAAAAAATTAATCTTAGACAACGCTCTTAATTGATGTGGATCTTCGAAACACTCCCTCTGATATTCATAATTTTTAGGGGATCAAGTTATTTTGAACCATATTTGGTAGGCCATCCACGAGGAGCTTCTATGCAATTATGGTTTAGTTTATGCTGATACATATATTTTTTTACTAAACTACTTGATCTAGTTTTTAAATATAGTTGTCACACTACTATTAAACATTTCTTCTGATCTAACCATATTATTGACAATGCCACTTTCTTAATCTGGATATTGGCATATTCTTCCTGCTTTTGTAGATGTTTGAAGTAGTTTCACTGACAATGGATGTTCTGGTATCATGTGCACATGTAGGTATTTTATCGTAATTGATGACTTATGGCATATGAATTCATGGAATACAATAAGATTTGTTCTGCCAGACAGTGATCATGGAAGCAAAGTGGTCACAACTACTCGTTTTTCTAACATTGCTAGGGATGTTGGTGATGTTTACAATCTGCAACCACTTTCTCATGGTATCTCTAAAAAATTGTTATGTACAAGATTATTTGATGATGAAGGTAAATGTCTGGAGAGACAATCAGCTGAAGCATCTGACAATTTTTTGGAAAAATGTGGTGGTAATCCATTAGGTATCATCGCAATAGCTGGTTTGTTGGCAAGTAAGACTGAAGATGACTGGTCTGGAATATACAACTCTATTGGTTTTGAGGATGGAATTAATGATGTTGTCCAAAATACTAGAAGGATATTGTCTTTTTGCTACTATGATATGCCTTCTCATCTAAGGACTTGCTTATTATATCTAAGTATATTTCGAGAAGATTATGAGATCAATAAATCTCTTTTGATATGGAAGTGGATAGCTGAAGGCTTAATTCATGACGAACAAGATATAGGGCTATTTGAGCTTGGGGAGGGGTACTTAAATGAGCTGATAATTAGAGGCATGATCCTCCAACCAGTTGAGGCTCATGGCACTGGGTATGAAATTGGTTGTCGTGTTCACGACATGGTGTTGGATCTTGTCCGTTCATTGTCGAGTGAAGAAAACTTTGTCACTCTGTTATCAAGTGATGAGGATCATCAAAATCTTTCATTGACCGATGCCAACAGAATAGCTCTGCAATCTAGAACTGTTGAAAAATATCACCCTCAGCTGGCTTATGTGGACATGGGGCAAATGAGGTCATTTGTTGCCATTTTATCCAATATCCCTGTGATACCCCCAAGCTTTCAAGTTTTACGTGTGCTAGCTCTAGAAGATTGCAAGTTCATAGAAGGTTACACAAGCAATGGCCTGGAGCATCTTGGAAAGTTGCTGCATCTAAGGTACCTTGGGCTAACAAGGACACATGGTTTTCATCGGCTGCCAGAAGAAATAGGACAGGATCTAAAGTTTCTGCAAACATTGGACTTGTATGAAACTGACTTAGAAGAGGTACCATTCAATGTCGGCCTAATGACACAGCTTCTGTGCCTACGTGTTGATGTGGGTACAAGAGTGCCCACTGGTTTGATCACAAATCTAACATCTCTGCAGGAACTGTGGATATACCCTACTATGAAAGGCTATACCATTGGAAGCCAGTTTGTGAAGGATTTGGGTAAGCTGAGAGAACTAAGGGTTCTGAAGACTTGGATTCTTGGGTGGGATCAGAGCATGGAAATTGCTCTAGTGGAGTCTCTGCACAATTTCCACAAGATCCAGCATTTGGAACTAAGCGGCGAATCATACTTGGGAAAGGGTGTAACATGGGAAGCAGGATTTCCATCCTCTGTGCACCTAAGATATCTGTCTTTAGCATGCATGCAGTTAACTAGGCTGCCAGCATGGATGAACTCCTCACTTCTTCCGAACCTCAGTCATTTAGTTGTGAATGTGCAGTTCATGCAAGAGCAGGACATGGAAACCCTTGGGAGGATGCCAGAACTTCGTAGCCTTGAACTACAGTCCTGCAACAAAAGAGTAGTGAACATTAAAAATAGTTGTGGACATATAGGTTACTTTCAGAAATTGAGATCGCTTATATCATATAGTATATTGATCTTGTTTGGCCTAGATCGCAGCGGTGTAGGAATTGATGCTCCTGCTACTATGCCAAACCTTGAATATCTTCAGTTTACTGTTCATGTGCGGTTCCTCAAAGATGCCAACCATGGTTTTGACAAGATAATCTCCGAAAACCTCTCCTCACTTCAGGTAGTCAACGCAACAATCAACTGTTCATATGCCCGTATTGCAGAGGTTGAGGAAGCAGAAGCGGCATTAACTGATGCAGTGAACGTCCACCGTAATAATCCAACACTAAAAATGATGAGATACAATGAATATAAGATGGTTTCATCCGATCAAACCCAACAGGTATACCTCTCTAGACCAAATGCATTAACAATAATCCCATTACCATCCTAATTCCACATATCTCCTGTCTGACAAACAATAAAACTATCTTGCCCGGTTTCTCCAAAAGAGGACAGAGCAAAAAAAAAAAAAAGATGGATCAAGCATGTGATTTTTTTCAGAAACACCATCCTTCATGACACCAAATTTTATGACATGATTTTCTTGTGGGTGTTCATCCATTTACCTTTAACATAGTTTCCCTTTTGTATTAACAGGTATACGCAATAATGCCAACTAATTCCACAACTTTGAATGTTAGACAATTTGAAGGCAGGAGTAGGATGATACATACAGTTAGTTCATCAGCAGGCGCTATGGGATCCCTCCTTACCAAGCTGGACATGCTACTGGATCCAGGGTGTAGGCTACCAAAGGCGGTTAGAAGCAGTGTGCAGCTCCTTAAATGTGATCTTGAAGAAGTAGCCACATACCTTGAGGACTTGTTGAAGGTGGATGACCCTCACCTGATGGCCAAGTGCTGGATGAAGGAGGTGCGTGAGCTGTCGTATGATATTGAGGATTACACTTGCGACATTGAGGATAATATAAAATGTGTGAGGTCTATCCATCTAAACAGAAAGGCCAGATTTATCTGCAAGGTCAATCATCTGAAGATTAATGGTGCTCCTAGAAGACTCAAGTGGCACCAACAGATCAGAAACAGAGTATCTAAATTCAGGATTTATGTCCAGGAGGCAATTGAACGGTACGAACGATATGATATCCATTGCTGTACTGATAGGCACAGATATGTCTGTATTGGCTCAATGCTACCAACACCATATGACCAAATTGCCAATCTAGTCATTGATAGGCGGACAAGCGAGTTCATCAAACGGCTTGCGAATGATGGGGATCAAAAGCTCAAGATGGTATCTATTGTGGGATGTGGTGGAATTGGTAAAACTACACTTGCCAAGTTTTTCTACACCAAATTTGGTGGACAATTCGATTGTCGAGCTTTCATCCAGGTGCCCCAAAAGCCTAATATGAAAAGCCTTTTCTGCGACATAATCTCCCAAGTCCAGCAGAACAACCCCCGTGATGATTGTAAGGAGTTTGAACTTATTGACAATATAAGGAGACATCTGCAAGATAAAAGGTATTGTTATGTTCTCAAATAGTACTACATGTTATGCCTTATGTCCAAACTTGGATATAGATTATATTGGAAGTTTTAAAACTCACACACAGTATGCATCAGCTCTTCTGGTAACTTAGTAAGCAATAGTCTGCTCTCACTAGTCATTATTTCATTAAGTAGATATAGGTATTATAGGCATTTTCATCTGAAACACTGTTGAAGACTTGAAGTGAAGATTTTGGACCAGATAATGACCAGATACCATTTCTTGATAGTCAACTACTTTGAATATCCAAATTGTTTTCCTCATACGTCAGAACATGCTTATGTTATCTTTCTTGCAGTAAAACCGGCTCGTTTAATTTTATTTAGTTTGCACCCTACTGATCAAGTTTATCGGTTGCCAGGCAAAATGTATCTAATGTGCATATATTATTAGCAGGTATTTAATTATCATTGATAATTTATCGGCTGCGTCTGTGTGGGATATTTTAAATCAAGGTTTTCCAGAGAATACTCAGCGGAGCAGAATAATAACAACTACACGAATTAAAGATGTTGCATTAAATTGTTGCCTTCAACACCTGGAGTATATTTTTGAGATGAAACCGCTCGAAGATAATTACTCAAGAAAGCTATTTTTTAACAGACTTTTTGGCTCCGAAAGTGATTGTCCTCGTAGACTCAAAGAAGTCTCAAACAAAATTGTTCAAATATGTGGAGGTTTGCCGCTAGCATTAGTCATTATGGCTAGCCTTTTGGCAAGCCAGCCGGTCGTATCAATGGAGCTATGGACATACATTTGTGATACTTTGAGCCCAGATTTGTGGACAGATTCTACTTCAGATGGAATAAAACAAGTACTAAACCTCTGCTACAATAATCTCCCGCATTATTTGAAAACATGCTTGCTGTATCTTAATATGTATCCAGAGGGCTACAAAATCAGCAAGGATGCTTTGGTGAAGACATGGGTGGCTGAAGGCTTTATTGATGCCCCAAAGGACCTTGATGTGGACAAAGTTGCACAAAGCTATTTTGATGAACTTATTGGTAGAAGGTTCATCCAACCTATACAGATCAACTACAACGACGAAGTGTCATCCTGTACAGTTCATGATTTGGTACGCGATCTCATTGCATATAAGTCTGTAGAAGAGAATTTCATAGTGACAATAGAATGTTACAGAAAGAATGTGGTGCTCATTGATATGGTTCGTCGACTTTCTCTCGACTTCTCAGATTCCAAATATGCAAAAGTGCCAGCAAATATCGAAAGATCACAAGTCCGGTCACTTGCCTTTTTTGGACTGTTTATGTGTATGCCTTCCATTACAGACTTTAAGCTTCTGCGTGTTCTAAACCTTCAATTATTTGGTCATCTCGGCGACAACACGGTGGACCTTACTGGGATTTCCAAACTGTTTCAACTTAAATTCTTGAAGATTACGTGTAATATTGGCATCGAACTACCACTGCAAATGCGAGGGCTAAAAGTCTTGGAAACGGTGGACATGGATACAAAAGTTGCTGCTGTTCCATGGGATCTTTTCCATCTCCCAGGCTTGTTACACCTGCATCTTCTTTTAGAGACAAATCTGCTGCATTCAATTGCACAGATGAAATCTGCCATGACACTAGGAAGCCTTGACCTGAGCAGTAACTCATCACAGGGTAATATGAACAACCTGCAGGCTATTCATCTCACCTGTTCTACATTGCCTTCAGAGCACCTACAAAGAAACATGGAAGCACTGGGATGTTTACTTGGGACAGTTGGAAACCTGAAAACACTGGCCATAGTTTCTGGCAATTATCAAAAATTTGATATGTTTCCTGGCACCTCAGATGCAACTGTTTCTTGGGATTTCTTGGCACCTCCTCCTTTTCTACAGAGATTTGAGTGGCAGCTTCATGATTGCATCTTTTCCCAGGTTCCCAAATGGATCGGGGAACTTAGCAACCTCAGCATTTTAAATATTGCAGTAAGGGAATTTGTCAATAATCACGTTGATATTCTCAGGGGATTGCCTGCCCTAGTTTCTTTGTCACTGAATGTGCATAGAGAGTCCATTGAAAAAGTCATCTTTGACCGGGGGGGATTCTCAGTTCTCGAGTACTTGGAGTTCTGCTGTACTGCACCTTGGCTGAAATTTGAGTCAAATGCAATGCCTAGTCTCAGGAAGCTCAAGTTAGACTTTAATGCCCCCAGGGAAAATATACATGGCACTGCACCTATCAGCATAGAATTTTTGTCAAGCCTCAAGGAGATCTATGCAAAAATAAGGGGTGGTGGTGGTGGTGCCGAGTCTGCATTAACATCTGTTGTTATCAACCATCCAACCAATCCTAGAATCAATTTACAGTTGGTCGATTGGATTTCTTATGATGATGAAGACAATGAGCACACAATTCCATCCATAGGTATGGCAGACCAATTTCAGGAGATGGTGAGTGGTGACAGTCACGATGTCAGGAGTTCCACACGACCAAACCATGTGCTTGATAGCATAATTCTGGAGGGCATTCTCCAGCTCCTGACGACGGCACATGATAGGAACACCGCGTCGCTGGTTTGTCGCTACTGGTACCACACCGAGGCTGAGACACGACATGAACTCTTCATTGGCAACTGTTATGCGGTGTCTCCTAGTCGTGTCATCGAGCGTTTTCGTGGGCTGCGCTCCATCACCCTAAAGGGCAGGCCACGCTTTGCAGATTTCACCTTAGTGCCCAAAGGCTGGGGTGCATATACAACGCCGTGGGTGTCTGCTTTGGGGCCTGCATACCCACACCTTGAGCGCATCTTCCTCAAGCGGATGACAGTCACTGACAATGACCTCATGCTCATGGCCCAATCGTTTCCAAAGTTGAGGGAGCTCAAATTGGTGAGCTGTGACAAATTCAGTGCCACTGGCCTCGCCATCATCGCAGGGCAGTGCAGGCATCTCTGTGTGCTTGATCTGATTAATGATCGCATTGAGGACACGGTCAATGAGCAGGTGGACTGGATCTCTATGTTTCCACAGCCCAGCACGTCACTGGAGTCTCTCATGTTCGAATGTGTTGATACGCCTTGCAACTTTCAGGCACTGGAGGCCCTTGTTTTACGCTCACCAGCTCTTCGCCGGTTGCGTGTGAATCACCATGTGACAGTAGAGCAGCTGTGTTGCCTCATGGCAATTGCTCCCAACCTGACGCACCTTGGCACTGGCGTGTTCCGGTCCAGGACTGGCTACCCTGCAGGTGAGGCCCCTACATCGGTGTCTGACCTTGCGACATCTTTCGCAGCTTGCAAGTCACTCATCTCCCTCTCGGGTTTCTTGGACATGAATCCAGAGTACCTCCCTGCGATCTACCCGGTTTGTGCTAATCTCACATCCCTCGTATTAATATCTATGAGCATAACAGCGCAGCAGCTCACACCCATCATTCAGTGCTGCGGCAAACTTCAGACTCTATGTGTTTCTCACACTGTGGGTGATGATGCCCTTTGTGCTGTTGCTAAGACATGCTTTGATCTGCGGGTGTTACGAGTGTTTCGTTTATTTGCTAGCAGTCGGTATGACCTCTCTGTGTCAGATGTGGGCCTTGAGGCGATAGCAAGAAGATGCCGAAAGCTTGAAAACCTAACCTACTATTGTGGAAGCATGACAAATGCCGCAATGATCATTGTGTCTAACAACTGCCCTCATCTTGAGGCGTTTCGCCTCTGTATTTTGAGAACTCACCTCCCTGATCGAATCACCGGGGAGCCGATGGATGAAGGTTTTGGAGCAATTGTGATGAACTGTAAGAAGCTTTGTAGGCTTTCAACGTCTGGTCTGGTAACAGACAAGGCCTTCGCGTACATTGGGCAATACGGGAAATTTCTCAAAACTCTGTCTGTTGCCTTCTCTGGCAATACCGACATGTCACTCAGATATGTGTTTGAAGGATGCACTCGGTTGCAGAAGCTTGAGGTCAGGGGAGGTCCTTTCGGTGATGAGGGTTTGCTCTCAGGTTTAAACCGCTTTTGCAATATGAGGTCCTTGTGGATGAGCTCTTGCAGAATTACCATGAGAGGCTGTAGAGATGTAGCTCGGCAAATGCCACATTTGGTTCTTGAAGTGATTAGTGGCCATTCTGGAAATGAAGAGGTGACTGCCGATACTGTGGACCATCTGTATTTATATCGATCTCTTGCAGGACCAAGGGATGATGCCCCCCCATTTGTCAACATCTTGTAAGTTGTACGCCCTTTTGGAGAAGAACCTTACCATATCAGCTGCACTATGTTTACTCATTCTGTTGCTCCTGATAAACATGTGTGTTAACATAACTGAATTCCTCTTTGTGAAATCAGGCTGTAGACTATTTAGGTTGTTTGTTCAGTACAACATATCTGGTAAGGTTGTTTGTTCTCTATAACATATCTAATAATAGCATGTCCTTGATGTATCCATGAGATTGTGACAAATTATGCTATCTCCAGCTGGCTGTAAATACAAGTAAATCCAGAAGGGATGCCGTTTATGGAGCTAAAACCAATCTTTCTTTACTGTGCTGCTATCATTGTTTGCAGAATTCGTGCAGTGGCCAGGATTTCTCAGAGCTAGACTACTACAGTCAACAGATTCTTCTGAAGACTTCCAGAATTCCACAGCAATGGTTCATCAATGATTAAATCAAACGGAACAATTCGTCTCGGTAGGTGGTCCTTGGTTGCTGGGGTGGTGTTACCAGGTAAAGAAGCATCAACATTCCATGTTGTAAGCCAAGCAATTCAAGATTTATGCTCATAGACACCCTGTCTTGGAAAACAACAAGTGCAGTGCATCCGCATTTTCCAGTTTAATCGTCTCGTGATAAGTAATCTAATCCCCCAAAGAAAATTTCTTCGCAGGGCAAATCAGCATGGCTTTACATGCATGCTGAACTTGTCTGGTATCCTGAAATTTGCTGTTATTGCAGCAACAGTGCTTGAATTTCCCATATAATCTATAGTCTATACAAATTATATGACTAGCCCAGTCTAAGTGCATTAGCCATTCATGAACAGTGCGACGCCACGTGCTCACCGAAACGAATTACTTTGGTTCGGTTTCCAAGCACGCAACAGATCAAGAGAATCTATCAAATAGTGCAACAGATTGAGGCCTCTGACCTTGCGTACGGCGGCGGCGGCGGCGGCGCTGGGGCCGTCTGGAAGCCAACCACTTCCGGTGCCAAGTTTGCCGGCCGCGCGGGTCCGCGACGCGAGGCGGGGCCGGAGATGCCCCAGATGAGCGGCGGCGCCCGACGTTTGGATCAGCGAGAAGAAACGTAGAGAACGAGAAAGAGAGAGAGAGTGCCTGCGTGGCTGTGCTGGTTACGTGGGCTTTGGATGGGCCGACTTTGGGCCTGGACACTCGGTTAGGCTGGAAAAAGTTCACTTGAGGTCCTTTCAGTCTGTTTTTCGTCCGTAAACCACAAAACCGGATACAACCGGTCCCTGAACTATCAAAACCAGCATAAAAGAGGTCTATCGGTGGTTTTGGATGACTTGACGCCTACATGGCTAGTTTGACTAGGTCTCTGTCCCACGTGGCAATTATATATTAAAAAACAGTGGACCCACCTGTCAACTGCACACAAAAAATAATTTAAAAATGGCAGCCCATGTGGACCAACGGTCAGCTACCCAAAAGAAGAAATAAATATGGTAGCTAACAGTGGGCCCATGTCGGCCTGTCATTTTTAAAACATTTTTTGTGTGCAGTTGATAGGTGGGCCCACTGTTTTTCTGATATATAATTACCACGTAAGCATCATGTCAATGCCACGTGGGACACAGACTAGGTCGTGTTCGTTTGCCCCCGTAAGGTAACTTACTCCCTCGTTTTTCGCGCACATGCTTCCCGAACGGTTAAACGGTGTATTTTTTTAAAAATTTTCTATAGGAAAGTTATTTTCAAAAAATCATATTCATCTATTTTATATATTTTTTATAATTAATAATTAATTAATCATATACTAATCTATTACTATGTTCTTCATGCCAGAGATAAGTTAACTTATCCCTCTCAAGCCGAACGTGGCCCTAGTTAAACTAGCTATGTAGGCGCCAAGTCAGCCAAAACCACCTTCGAAACCACCGAGGGATCTCTTTTGCATCGGACCGGTTGTATCCGCTTTTGCGGTACAAGGATGAAAAATAGAAAGAGACCTCAAGTTAACTTATTCCGGTTAGGCTCGGTGAGGCACTTAGGGCCCAACGGCTCTTTTCCTCCCCCTTCTCTTTATAGCATTTCCATCTATATATATTTTATTAATAATTTGTAATTACATTCTTTCTCTCGTGTTGTTATTAGTCTCTTCCGTTGTGATTTTGAGATATAGAGTGAGGAGGGATACTCCTTAGAATACAAAGGATATAGTATTTTTGAATAATGGGATAGAGTATTTGCTGGAATAACCTTTTTTTATGTACTCTATTTTCAGGATGAAGTATATGTTAGGAATGCTCTTCGAGTATTCCCAATAACTCACCATCTATATTGCTATTTGGACGATCATTTAAAATAGATTCTCTCTTTGCATTACTTATCACTCTATTAGAACATTCATATTACATACTCTATATATTTTTTCTTAATATTTTACAAACACATTCTATCATGTTATTTATTACACGTTCCTCTTGAGATTGGATGTTGAGATATGGAGTGAGGAGGATATTCCTATATCTTTAGAGGATGGGATTGTTGATGTCAAAATGTGATTCCGATGACGTGTCACACAGGAAGGTCTAGGAGTCATTTCTCATAATGCTCTAGTGCAGAACCTAAATCTTAGAATGCGCGGGCGTGCTAGTCAGTTTGATCCTGCAACTAACAAGATGAAGAATAAAACAAACCGATCGGCTATCGAGCCGATAGGTGACTAAATATCCAGCCGATCGCATGTTGATATAGCAGCGTCTAGCCGATAGGATGAACGATCGACTATAAAAAGCTTGGATCGGCTAGAAATTTGATAGAAATAGACTTGAATTAAATATTAGACCAACGTAATCCGCGAAGTTACTTATTAATCTTAGTCCATTGGATGAGCCCCTATAACCAGATCGAACCAAACATTCATAGATCGGACTTAACCAAGACATTACACAGTCGAGCACGATATAATTATAGGAAACATGAAGATCGATAAGGCTAATAAATAAACCGATGAATTACTTGGAATAATCAAATAAACAATGATTTTTTACTGTGATTGGCTAAAACCCATTTGCGTGTAATTCTCGTGAGCCGATGCAACATAAATAACTGCCGATCTAACTAAATCAAGCCAATTGGTATAAAAGTAACACAGTAAGGCAATCGGCTACTCTATTGATGTAAATATGATAATCATATAGATCGGCAAAAACCATTGGTGATGGACGGTGGACAAACAACCAAGATCTATAGAATGTCTAGCCTAGTTTGCCAAGAATAATCATAGAAGATCGGACCCACACGAGATAGTTCAAGATTACGTCTAGCAATATCAGGCTAGATACTAAACAGATCTAGATTGCTATCAAGCCAATGAGCCGATGAGTGATAGCTTATCGGCCGGTACTCCGATAAAACAATTAACAAAATACGCCAACATGATATAAACTATCTGGTAAATGCAATCTACTAGATCGAACCGAACCAAGACAGTACTAGATTGAAGATGTCAAATAATAAATAGCAAATCAATGCAGATCGCCCAAAGTGAACGACCGATCAACTCGAGATACCGAAGTAACTTAAGCTAAAACTGATACGATAACTAGCAATCATACAACTAGATTAGAAAACCGGACTGAACCAAGACAGTTCTACTCTAGCCGATACGATTACCTTGACCGGCGGAACGTAGGACTTACCCCTCCGCTGGAGATTGAGACGATGCAGCCCCGCGTCAGGTGCCAAGTTCCACCGATGTTGAAACCTCGGTTAGGAAGGTGGCGATGCATCGAGAGTAATTGATCTAATTGTGACGTAGATGATTTACAGTGACCCCGTGTATACCCTCGAGTGGATGCTAGTCCGTGTTGGACACGATATACGACTCCTAATAAATAAAAAGAAATAACAAACTCTATCTCTAACACAAACGAGTTTCTAATAGATAAAAGAAAACAAGCAAATCCGGATCGGACTATAACTACCTTAGAGATGAAGTAAAATTTTAAACCAACTCTAATTAATAGATAAATTTATGCCGCCAAGCCTTGGTCTTCACGATTCCCTGTTGGATTTGAATTCTTCCGGATAAAATTTCTATTGGCGATTGCACATTTTCTTATCCAAATCCAATAAGTAAATTTACCAAATTTTGGTGTTAACAGGGATAGAGTATCTAATGGAGCAACATTTTCTCTCATATACTCTATTTTCAAGATGAAAGATGAGATAGAGTATTTGCTAAGGACGCTCTTTATCCTCTAATGAGAATCAAAACCAGAACAAAATTTGAACTATATTCTAATCTCTTTATGATTTTAGAGGAATATATCCCATATCAAGAAACTTTTGCCAAAATATGTGCCTAATGCAGCGGAAGACACCGCACTGTGTCTACGCTGCTAGCCTACTAACATGGCTGGACCGGCAGGGTGCAAGAGTACCGCCATGTTCGCTCACCTGATAAGTTAACTTATCCCTCTTGTTTTCAATACACACGTTTTCCGAACTGCTAAACGTGTATTTTTTTATAAAATCACATTAATCTATTTTATATTTTTTTAATAATTAATAATTAATTAATCATGTACTAATCTATTAATATGTTTTTCGAGCTGGATATGTTAACTTACACCCCCAGCACGGCCTACATGCCCATGTTGCCTGTTGAATCAACGACATCATTTTTGAAATGCCTTTAATATTGGGACATTCCTGCAAAATCGTTGAGAAACTAGGATATTTTCAAAAAAAGAATTACAAAACAAATGTTAGGACTAGCTCACGGTCTCAAAAATATTTGAAATCATTTATGGAGTGTCACGCCCAGAAATTTATATCAAATTTCCGAACAATAGCATGTATTAAATCTCAATCTAAGAATCAACCCAAGTACAGACTATAACAAATTAATACACACACTATGACAAATTAATACACAGTTCCATGACTAAAAACAAATAAAAACAATTATCTATCAAAATACACCGGAAAAAAGAAAACAAACTAAACCATCTAATCTTCAGTTTCAGCTGGCGATGACGGCTCCACACCACAAGCATTCTTGATGGCGGACTGAACCTCACTTCAACCTTAGGAACAACTTTCTGACTGAAACTCTGGCACTTGCTCTAGTAGAAGAAAAAGTTAAGCAAGGCTGAGTACAAACCACTGTACTCAACAAGTAACACCTAAGAGAGGGAGAATACATGAATGCAATAAGATATCAAGGATAGGCTAAGGTTAACTTGCACAAAAGCAGCAATAATTAGTAAAACAGTAGATAAAATAGACTGAATAAAAAGTAAAGTAAGCATTTAAAATAATCATCTACTGTTTAACGTTACAGCACGTTGCAACAGTCCCAAACCACTGTCCAGCGTTACCCACACTTCAACAAGGTCAACCCTCTGACCAAAATCACACCATGTTGTGACAGACCCGAACCACTATCAACGTTACACCACATTATGCAGAGTCAAACCAGTCTCAAGATTAACCAGGTTATTAAAGGTTCAACTAATCCCTATGAATCTGTCAGTTCGCCCCATAACCGCAGGCACGGCTATTCGAATAGTTTTACTCTGATCAGAGGTGTACAACTCTACCAACAAGACATGGCTCCACAGCATGTTACCATGCCCCAACGTATCACCACGATACCTCAGTACGGAAACCATGATAAGATCTTTCACCTAACCCTCCCTAGACAATCACACCACACTTCAGGTTTCGCCACCTCCTTTACACCAAGTCAGGCAGCCCCCTCTTGTGGCTAGGTGAATCCGGAAGCAGCAGAGGCCATCGTTACACCACGATATCCCGTCCATACTCTATCACGTCCACCCTTGCTTCGGTACGTCAAATAGGGATAAGCTAAACTACAAGTCTCACCGTTGCCCACTCAAGCTTCTGGTTAGTATATGTAAGACTTCCAGGGTTTTCTAAGAACCGGTCCTTAATAGCCATGGGCACGACTCTCAAAACCATGCATCCACATCTCACCATAAGCAATATTTTAGTTGTATTTAATCCATATCGGGAAATTAATCATAATCACAACCATTAAAAGTCTATCAAAGTCTAATCAATAATTAAATATTAATTGGCGAGCTAGTTGAACTAAGCATTGCCTAAGACTATTTCTAGTCAAATTAACCCTGGGATAACAATAATAATCAACGGATATATAAAGGTAATTGCCCAATAGATAAATAAAGAAAATAGATTTACATAAAACAATTAAACGGTACATAAATTTAGATTGATTCGCAATAGTAAAACATATGCGAATCCTAAAGATTGGCGACGGATTGTTGGACAGGAGGAGAACGCTAGGTGAAGGAGACGGCTGGACAGGGGCTCGGCCAGGAGACGGGTGGCTGGGCACACGGGAGAGGGCAGCGATCTGGACGACTGGCAGTAGGGAAGCGGGGTGACAGGAGGGAGACGGCATGGGCACACAGGAGTTCGGCCGAGGACGACGCATAGTAGGAAGGCTCCCGGTGGGATGTGGCTCGGCCGGCGGCTAGAGGGGATGGCCGGGCAGGAAGCGGCAGCGACAGGGGACATGGCTGGCGGCAGGGCTAGGGCGGCGGCTTGGTAGGAGGCCGCACCGGTGAAGCAGAGCGACGGTGTGGGCGTAGCGCAACCGAAAGAAAGACGGGGAAAAGTGGGGTCTTGGGCGGTCTATTTATAGGAGAGAGCTAGAAATCAATCTAGGAAGGCAAAATTTGCTATAGGACATTGAAAAAACATATAATTAGCCGGTGGGCACAGGAAGATCCCAATTTTGCTCTAGGGCACCATAAAAATATGGTAATTAGCTGGTAGACACTTTGGTCATTATTTTATTAATTTTCAATTCTTTGTTGCGGGTCATTTCAAATTTATCCGAAAATATCAATTTTCAAATTTTATTCGAAAATATCAATTTTCAATTGTGTTGTCTTAATTTCAAATTTTATTCGAAAATATCAACTTTTAAGGTTATGTTTTGGGTCATTTGGCATGCAGTGCCATAGAAGGAACGTAAGCAAAATAAGTTAACGGAGTTGGATGGAAAAGATAACGGCAATGGCATGTAAGGAAGAAAAAATTAAGTGAATGGCATAGAGAGAAGTTTGATTTTTTACGTGGCATAGAAGTAACTGGGTATAATTTCAGTGGCATACAAGGAATTCTCTCTTAGTGCAAAGGGTTAGTGCATGTGCTCTCATATGGTGCCAGGGTGCTCACCAAGCAAAGAAACGGAGGCAACAAGGTTTAGAGAGCGGAGGAGACGGTGGTTGTTGGCCAACGGCGGCGAGGACAGTGACACCCACCACATGCTCGATAGATTGGTCCTATGGAAAAATAGGTACGGGTGAGCTCGGCGTGATATATAGGTCACATTTCATAGGAGGGAGCAGAGAGGGACTCACCGGGGATGCATAATGACGACTCTAAGTCGCCGGTGCCGAGGAAGATGGCCGAGCTCTAGGCATTCTGTGCGTGGGGTGTGTCTTATTGGACTTAGAACACGATGTGGGGAGTATGCCGTTGCTTCTTTTTCTTTGGCTTGGGAAATAAAGAAGAGTGAAGTGGGGACCGGGAGTGAGTGAGAGAGAGGTGGCTGGTGTACTCATGGTGTTTCTTGGGCATCCATTGGGCATGGGGATGGTGGATGCTGTGAGGGGAGAGTGAGACTTTCATGTGAGTCCCAAGGGTGTGGAGCCCACTTATCAGTGAAAGAAATTCGAAAACATGCTTGGAGGCTAAATCAAGGAGGGTTGTCTGCCGAGTATCTTTGGATGGTATTCAAGGGAGATTGTGTGCAGCAAGAAAACTGGGCTAGAGATCCTCTTGGTTGGAGCTGATGTGGAGAGTAAATGTGCTGAAGTGATTTTGGTTAGAAGTCTCTGTTTTAGGTTTGATGGAGTGATGAAAATGTGTTGACAGTGTTGGTTAGTAGCAATTGACAATGCAGTTAACAATTGATTGGATTTTTGGAGGGAGAGAAAAAAGGGTTAGAGAGTGATCTAGGGTGTGCCGCTCCTCAAGATGTTAGAAGAGGTTTTGAAATAAATTTTACAGAGAGAGCAAGTTTGAATCCGCTAACCCGTTTTATCAAGATTTTGGAGAGATTAAAATAGATCAACGAGTTAGCAAACCTTACTGAGAAATTATAAAAATTTGTGGGTTGAATTCTGACATATCAAGGTATTTTTGAGAATTTTTTTAGAATTTTTGGATGCATATAATTACCAGATTAATTGTTTTTTGACTCTAGGCCTATCATTGCATGTAATGATGAGATGATTAAGATCCAAAAACAATTAAAATCACTCCACAAACACAATGTGCATTTAAGTTAAATTTAGTTCTCAGGTTTACAGGCTTAGGTATGTTACACATAATTAAGTAATATTGACGAAATCAACTTACAACAGTTATGTTGTTCCATATAGCTGGTTCAGCCTGAATCATGCATCTATGGTTGTTTCATGAAACACCACATTGCTTTTTAGCCTATTTCAATATTCAATATTCCCTTTTTAATTTTTTCTCCTTCTCTTGTATTCGGGCCTTTGTGAATGCACATACCTATCCCTCTCATGGGATTCCTTCACAATCTTATTCCAAGACTTAGTAAGTCCATTATGTTCACCCCTATAATTAGTAGTGTTGCGCTCATGTAGCAACTCAACAAGGGTATTCTCTAGATAGGATTTCAAGACGCTCTTGATTTTTCTAGACAAGACAAAAATTGATGTCTAATATGATGTAATTACTTCCCAAACTTGGATTTCACATGTTTTATAGTTGCATACCTCTAGAAGAACCTCCATTTTTTTTATAGAGCCACCTTTGAGAGAATCCTTTCATGTGGCTTTACACAATAGCATAGTCAACCTTAGAGAACCTCTTCCAAGCATATTAACTATGAAAATATGCGTAACACTAGATTTATAATAAAACCATAACTAATTCATTACGCAATATCTAAACATTCTTCTAACCCAACAATATATTTAAATGTCATAATACCATGCCACATTCAACCAACATAACCAATTAATTAAAAACATTGAAAATATACTTCTTGCATCCTACTAATTCCTATGATGCTATTAATCATACCACATGTCATGCGCTATCCTGTTTCTTAGAGTATTGCCTTGATTCATGCCTTGATTGTTGCTTCCTTACCATCTGGTGGACCAACAAAATTTTGTGGATCAATATTATCTAGCTGGTCATCTGACCATTCTACATGTTCATTGAGTAATCGGATAATCGGATAATATTATGCAACAAAGCAATAACAAGTATCTTTTCTTGGTTCTTTATTTTATGGAAAGTTGTAACTTTGAGGATATGGAAGTGCTTCAGCATGATTCCTTAATAGTGTATGGTGATGATTAAATAACTCCTTGTAGTCTACAAGGAGAAAAATGAGAAAAGAAAAGGTCGTATTTTATTTAATTTTATTTGAATGACTTTTATTCATCAAAACTAATTCTGATTAAACTGTAAATTCCGGTAAAAAACCTGTTAATCAATTTTGGCACAATGAATATAACAAAAATATTCATGGCCTTTAAATCCTTGTATTTAATAATTTGTTTTAACTTAATTAACTCTTGACTGAAGCAAAAACTAATTTCTTTCTTCATTTTCAATTATGATTTATCCTAGGGAATAACTCAGGTTGTCACACTGACCCCTCCCACCCCGTAGATATGAAAGTGATATTTATATCAAAATCACATTCAATAATCCCATTTTGGCTAAGAGGCCCATCCCTATTTCTAAATGGACCAACCTTTTCACACAATATGGATATGGGTACACCGGTGCCATCAATTGCACCAAGGCAATTCTTAAAAAAAACTACGTGTTATTTTCAGAAAGTATAAAAAGTGCAAGTTGATTAGGGTATAAGTGTTAATGTAAGCCTCTTGAAGTAGGGATAAAATCGAGGGTCTCTTTCAATTTTCAAAGGTACTTGATTAGGATCAGAAGGATTTAGAAATGACCTCAATATTGTAGGGATAACCAAGTTGAAAATATGTTTCATGTGACTATAAAAGGTATAGCTATTGTGTCCAAATTCTACTTGCAGATCATCGTATGAAGCATTGTGAAAAAGCATGTATAAGAAGAATACTAGTTCCTCTAGTTCTCTTCAACCTTAATCCTAGTATCACGAACCAGTGTCTTAGTCCTAAGTTAATTGGCAAGGGATCTAAATCTTCTTGGTTCCATCCTTAATGCTACCCGACAGTTCTTGACATGCCCTTCATGTAGCTTATGAACATATTCCTCACCTATTACCTTGATACGTTTGATGTATTCCAACACTTCCCTCCTCTGGAATTCAGCAAATTTAGTGCAGGCAAAATAAACAACATCATACCATTGTCCCCTTCTTCCCTCCTCTTTCTAACATGACCTCTTATTGTCTTAATGATTGCAAAAATAAACAAAAATTGAAGCCAAACTTAAAATAATAGAAATATTATGTTCATATCATTAGATACATCGGCTCCAAAATAAACAAGTGAGCACTTTTACATAAAAAGTTGGTTGTAATGGTGGTGGGCAATTTATCACTAACCCTACCACTTTAATGTTTTAAGATTAAAGTGTAACCAGTCTCTAAACTTATTTATCTATGTCATTTAGGTTTGCAAACTCCCAAAATGCAAACATATGTCATAGGTATATCAATCCAATTCGAAGTTGCCATGAGCCCTCAAAGAGCGCACATGATGTTGATGTGGTTACCACCTACTCTTGTCTCTACCCTCCCTCTCTCATCTTTCCCCTCTCTATTCTCACCTTCCTCCCTTCTCTCTACCAATATCTAGAAAGCCCTAACCCTAGCCCGCTGGAAGGAGAAGAAGGGTGATGTCTGCCAACTCGGATAATGATGACACAACTATTTCCTTCTATGAAGGAGGATGCCTAGCACTCTTGTTACAGCGACTCAATTGTCGACAACAATGGCATCGTAGTGTAGCATCTCATCGTACGCCACTGGAGTTATATGCACATGCACCATGTCCTCGACCATGTTCACTTTGTGGTCTCACAGGAGGGAGGCTCCACCATCAACTCCTCAATGATGCTAATGCTGGTGCTCTAGAGTAGCAAATGGTGGACACAAACCCAATGGTACCAAATGCAATGGAGGGTGTGACTCTACCGCTAATTGGGACAACGAAGCATGGATGACAGAGAAGGGCCAAACAATCTACAATACATCGCTACAATGGATCTTCACTAATGTGCCTTCAGTCCAAATCTACCCTCATATATAGTTGGAGGAATGTGATAGGATGGGATTGGCGTCATTGCCACCCTCATCGACAGTGAGGTCAATCATTGAGGTCATCGCTACCCATCACATGCTCCAAGCTCACCAAAAATCTCTCTCTTCTTTGTCTTCTATGACCACACATGAAGAGCATGATGAGATGCACCGAACACCGCCACCTATAGCCAACAGGAGCCACCTACAGCGCCCTATGATGCACTTGCCACCAAAGTGTCGGCCAACCACCTTTGTCGTTCATCAGCCGCCCCCCTAACCTTAGCCAGACCTATTCCCATGTAGGTGGCCCTTCCGTGAACCTCGCTGCTATAAGCCCTAAAACATGCAGTGCACGTTCTTATGTTTCTCAAAATGCTATACAACAAGACCAATGTGACATCACGATTCACGAGTGTTGATGAAATTGAGCACCCTTTAAGCCATCTCTCTATAACACAACCGTAACGAGTGTCATCTGCAGAAGAAGGTGTGGTTGGGGTGAGCATGGGGGCAAGTGACTCATGTGGAAGGAGGTAGGTGCAACATATGAGTGCCTCATGTGAGAGAAGGTCAAGGTATGGTGAGCAGACACAAGTACCTCATATGGGAGAAGGTGGGTGTATGATGCGGATGCCTCATGTGAGAGAATGTGTGTGTGGAGTGGACGCGAGAGATGGTGTCTTGTGGTGGACGAGAAGTGTGCATGGTGCGGGTGCCTCACATGGAGGAGGTGGTTATAGGGTGTGGGTGCCTGACGTCAAAGAAGATATGTGAGCGCAAGTGCCTCACATGAAAAGACTTGGTGCAGGGTAGGGGGAGCCTTACCTGGAGAAGGTGTGGATGGGGTGGGCATGAGCATAGGTGTCTTATGGCGGAGGTGTTCATTATGATGTTACCACACATGGAAAAATGATACGAGTATAATACACTTAAACATTGGTACCTTCGCATATTTATGTGCTACCATTCACAACTCAATAAACAACCGAATTTCTACTGTACGCATAGTAAAATCATGTGATAGGGCCAAACGCATTCAAAAATTTCCCAAAATTCGATATAACATGAGCCCGATGGCTGCACGAATCTTGATGCACACCGTGTAACAGCTTTTTTGGTGGACGACTAGGGCTGGATAACGAGCTGGCTCGGCTTGGCTCGGCTCGGTCCAGCTCGTTAAGATAACGAGCTGGCTCGGCTCGGCTCGTTATTGTAATGAGCTAAAAACCCAGCTCGGCTCGGCTCGTTATAAAGCTCGAGCTGGCTCGTTAGGCTCATGAGCCATGCATAAAAAGTTAACCTAAATAATTTTTTAATAGGTTATACAAGCAAATTTTTATTTCAAACATGCAAATTATATGAAATTGTATTTAAATATTAAAGTTTGAACCAACAAATCACATGGTGAACTTATAAAGTACTAAACACATGCATTCCAGGGTAAAATCAATGAACACCGGTGAATCTTATGTCTTTGGTCTAGCTCGTTAAGCTCGCGAGTAGCTCACGAGCCAGCTCGAGCTGGCTCGTTATCTCTAACGAGCTAAAATGCTAGCTCGGCTTGTTAGAAAAATGAAACAAAACGAATCGAGCCGAGCCGAGTTTGTCACGAGTCGAGCGAGCTAACGAGCCACGAGCTTTCTGCCTACCCCTATGGACGACGAGAGAAGTTTATAAGCCCAAGAAGCTATAGAATCAAACGGTCCAAACCCACGGTGACTGGGCCCACCCCTCTCCGACCACCATGGGCAAACCCCGCCGCCCTGCCTCCGACGCGCCGCCGCCGCCGCCGGCGTCGGACCTGGAGGTGGGCTTCGCGAAGCTTCAGGGCGAGGGCTTCGAGTACTACATGCAGTCATACTCCATCGTCCTCGGCCGCCACAGCCGCAGGAGGAACCAGCCCGGCGGAGACGCGGGCGGGGGCGGGGGCGAGGCGGCCGCGCCGGACGACGTGGACGTCGACCTCGGCATCCTCGGCGGGGGCATGAACGTGTCCCGCCGCCACGCCCGCATCTTCTACGACTTCGCGCGCCGCCGGTTCGCGCTCGAGGTGCTCGGCAAGAACGGCTGCCTCGTCGAGGGCGTCCTCCACCTCCCCGGGGAGCCGCCCGTCAAGCTCGACTCGCAGGACCTCCTCCAGATGGGGGACGCGCAGTTCTACTTCCTCCTCCCCACACGCTCCATCTTCGCCAGCGAGGCCGCCCGCCGCGCCGCCGCCGTTCCGCGCGTGCCCCCGCCGCCTCCCTCCGACGACGACGACGACGAGGGGGAGGGTGATGGGGAGGAAGAACGGGAAGAGGTAGCGACGGCGAAGCGGCTGAGGAGCGGAGACGCTGGGGCTCTCGCTGGTTTGTACCAGAATCTTGCTCTTCTTGATTTCCATCGGATTATAACATTATCTTTAGCAAAGATTGGTAAAAATGGACGAAAGTCACGAAAGATACAAATACAATTGGGTAAAGGGGCTGCTTGTTCTGAGAATCAATCCTGTCATATGCGCGTGTTGTTGTGGCAATTCGGTGGTTGCTTGGTGGAGCTGTTCTTCCTGATTATCTCAATTCGATCATTGGAATGGCTGATTCTGGTTTTATCTTAATAGACACGGTTTTGAATGTGTGGGGATGCAAAACAAGAACTAGAATATGTGGGGGTAAAGGGCCTGCAAATTCAGTTTGCCTGAATGATCGACTTTGCAATGATATCACTACAAATGACATTATTGTTATGGTACCTTTCATTGTTAGTGAGTTCTTTATGCCAAATCAACATATAGGCGTAGAAGGCTTGAGGGAGTTGAGAATTACTGACTTGTGCATGTGGGTTGTTCACTGAAGGGTTGGGCAATTTAAATTTGTTGGACTGTGTTTTGCTTCCTTTGTGGATGCGTAAAAGTGATATGCTGATATGCAATATGAATGCTGCTGGGGGGATGATTGGATATAGATTTTTGTCACAGTTATGAAATTTTGTGTTACTTCCTTTTAATAATTTTATATGAGATCATTTGTCAACTTTTTCCTCTTACCATTTCTTTTAAAATATTGGCATGTGTGATTAGCATGTATTTCTATAAGCTGTTTCTGTCATGTTGCTTTTGTCACTTCATTTTTCTTTGCAATACTCACCTGTCCTCTCATTAGAACTTTACATCAATACATTCTTTCCAATTTTTTGAATAAGACTATTGTGTGGATTGTGCCAGATGTCTATTAATGTTGCCAGGAAAATTTGGTTATATATATCTTATACAGATATGTAAGTTACAGCAGATGTTGTGACTAAGGTTCATTACAGCAGAACCCAAACATTGTTATGTTTATATTGATGCTTGTCTATGAGTAGATAAAGGCTGTTGTCATGTGACGAGCGCTGCACTATTGAATAGTTCATCATACAGAATTATGATTTATGTCATCCAAAAATCATTTTTTGCAGCATATGCTGATATCCTTTGTATATAATTTAATATTACCCTCAAATTACTTTGAGCATGTTAAAAACAAATAATCCATTCGATTATGTTGTACAGGAAGGAAGTCTGAGAAAGGATCAAAAGGTTACAGACAAGCAGATGACCTACAACTCTTGCAGCTGGAAGAGAAAGATGTTATCTCATCAACAGCTACTGTCTTATCTGATCTCTGTGGACCTCAGGAATGGGTGCCTATGGACAAGCTTCATGAAGTGGTAACTTCCTCAATCTTCTTCTTCACTTCTTCACAAAATGATCACATGTCTAAACACAACATTTTGATTTGTTTTTGTTACTTAACGCTGCATGACTTAATAATAACATGTCTGTTGCTCCTGCATTTTGTTTATTTCGGTTCATTTATAAAAAAGGACAATACCTATTCTCTAGCATCCTTGAAAGGTATTATACTCAATATAAGAGATAAAAATATGATTGTTATGTTTTCACATTCTATCAGAGCTAAACAAATGGCAGAAACTTGCTCGTTTTCAAAACAAGAAACATTTGTTAAACTTGTTCTCTGCTGCTATCCCTTCGTCCTTTATCCAAGAAGGCCCCGATCTATGGCATCCAGGGCATCACCTTTGCTATCAACATTAGCTTTTTTTCTATTCTAGTGTCAATTTAGAAAAGTGATAAGTCCATTTTATCAACCTTAACTATCATGTTTGTCTATAAAACAACCCTTAACTCCAATATCGGGACCAGTGGGAGAAAAGGAGGGGAAGGGGAAGAGGTGGAGAAAGATGAAGAAGGTGGTCAATGACATGTGGACCCTACTATTTGTTTTAGATCTTTTGGCTGACAGTACTGCTACGTCAGTGTCACTTAGGCAAAAATCAAGTCTTCTTCGACTCTGGAGGGTAAAGTAGACGGTTTTAGGAGTCGAGGGGTTAATATTTCTGGTATTGGTTTTGAGGGGTGTTTTTTACAAAATGTTTATTGACTATTCTTTTCACCTTGGTTGAGGCTATCGTCCTAAACGATTAATGATCAGTCTCTATGACTTGAATTGAGGCTACTGCAGTCTTTTTAAATTGCAGCCAACATTCCAGCAAAAATACTTCTCAGGGTATGGTACTCCCATATGCTGATTTTCAGAATATACCAATTTCATATCTTGTTGACACGTGGACCTGGTACCCACATGCCTGTAAGGCGAGGATGACATATCGTGAAAGTTGATTATAGGGGGTTACATATATCCTGCAAATTCACAGTAAAGCAAGTATGAATCAATCGAGTTGTCTTGAGCTATACTCGTCATAATGCAACTGATGTTTTGGGGGACAAATTTGGCTATTTTCTTTTGTATATAATTCTTCCTCTGTTCACAATATTGGTCGAATTATACTACTTAAAGCTTTGTTTGTATGTTGCACTGCACAATTGCTTTCCCTAACATAACATTTGTCAGCCACCAGTAGATATCCTTTACACTTGATTAAATTAAGAGTTTCATCTTGTAGCATCAAAATATCATATGGAGTACTATTTCAGTCCTTATTTATTCCAGTAATCCTCAACAATGGATCTAGCAAAGATTTGGGTACCCGCCACATGATGTATCTTCTTAGTAGTGATCAGACTGAATCGACACCTATCTAGAATCATCCCTTAAAATGGTGGGTTACCACTTACCAGCAATACCTTTGATTGGATATTTCCAGTGTAAAATCATCTTTCATGGCCGTCTCAATGATGTAGCTGTATCAATTGTAGAAATATGTTCCAACATTTAAATGCTAAAATCTTGGCTACACCAGTTTTCTGTTTTCTGTTTCAGCTGGTTGAATAGGGAAGGATTTCGTTTTGTTTTCATCTGATAATTATAGCAAAAACAATAATATGAGGGAGAAGCTGCACATACTTGTGTAGTGCTTACTACCACTGCTCTCTGATTCTGTTAGTTCTTTGGTTGAATTTCTTTGTGGAATAGTTTGCTCTCGTCTTGTATGTGTACTAATATGTTTGTTATAATGCAATTTCCTGTATTATGAACATCATAATTATAACATACAAACTTGTTCTATTGTTCGTATATGTTTTGTCCATTTTGTCCCATCCTGACAAAGTGACAATCATACTCCTTTTTCAGATGTTTGAGAAATATGGTGACTTGTGGCACCACAACAGGGTGCGTAAATATTTGACATCAGAAGACCTGCCCGAGAGCGAAACTGGAGGTAGACCGTGGCATGGGCTTTCCGTGCTGCTAAGAAAGTACCCTGAGCATTTTGTGATAAACATCAGAATGGCAGGGGGGCAGAGCGTTGAGTTTGTCTCTCTGGTTTCACTGCAACCTTGACTAGTTCGCAGTGATTTCATCCTTTGAATGACAAGCTTGGAACGTGTTTTCGCAGCTGTTGCAAAAGAGTAAACTGAAGCTAGCAAAAGGGTAGAAAAGAATCCTACAAGATTTTGTTTTTGTTCTGTCGTTTATACTTTAGACTGGTAAATACATAGTGTAGAGCAATTACCTGTGCATTATCAACATGCGAAAGTTTTACCTTTCCTTCTCTCTGTTTTTACTGTGTGATCTGGCCATGTGTTGGCTGCGAAGGCAGGTTATTTTCCGGGTTCAGTTGGTTTCTCCGAGGGAGAGCATAGTGCCGCATGTGAAGTGGTCAAAAAATGGGGCTCATTTGTTCGAGATGATTGGTCGTCAAGTGATGCATTGTGTCTCAGTCTCTGAACAACCAAACATTGGTTACGGACATAAAGGAGCTACCACTGTTCAAGGTAATTCCAGAGTACTTTGAAACTTACCGGAGGACTGGAGGACAAACTAATCATCTAACCTCTCCACACTAAAACAAGATTACTAAAACTACCAGCTTCTTGACAGAAAGAAGTTACTCCCTCTATTTCATATTTCCTTTGTTTCATATTATAAAACTTTCTGGTATTGTCTAGATTCACATGGTAATGAATCTAAACATATACATCGATACATGGATGAATTTAAATAAATCTAGAAAGTCTTATGAACGAAACAAGTATTTGTTTTATTTTGGGCAGCTGATATGTTTTTATCACCTACAATTATACTTAACTAAGCCAAAAAAGAATTGCATTGCTACATAATGTGCGATTTTAGTAAATCTACAATTTTGAAATTTTGTTGTTTAATGTCTATCCAATAAGAAAGGAATTTTGATCGGGGAATAATTAAGGCAATCAGAAAGTCTGCAACATATCCGTTTGTTGTAATAAAGACATAATTTAGGATGGGCTACGCTGCTTGATAGCGAGAAGAAAAGTGTTTTCCTAAGTAACCAATTTTGTTTTGGGGGGAGTAGTCGCCAGGTTGGCGAAACCGCGACGGTAATCGCGCTCTCCGCCAGGGCACAGCTTCGGTATACCATGATAACCGTCCGCAAATTTGATCCAAATTTAAAAAAATTAAGAAAATTTATGGAAAAAATATATGATGTAGAGATTGATTTATAATATGTTTGGTGAAAAAAATTGATGAAAAAACTAAATTTACGAATGAATAAAAATCCAATAGCGAAAAATGGTTGGGTAAAATTAAAAACGGTATTGTTCACACTTCATAGCACCTAGTTAAGTATGTATTCGATACATGAGGCACATATTTAAATATTTGCAACACTTAGTTGACTATGTAGTTGATACTTGATATATGAGGCATATTTTTATTACGTTAGGTATTTGTGACGTAGATAGCTAGTAATATTTTGCTGTAGGCTTTTTGTTAATTTTCAGTATCCAAACTAAGGTAAATTATATATGTACTGATGTAGTCACATGTTTGTAAATATGTAATTGTTTTATACATAATATTTGATTGTAAGTATACTTGTGATGCCGGAATTTGTCAAAAATTTAGAAAAAATCATGTTAAAATTTTCTTTTTTCCCATATGACATGTCCTAAATGTCACAAATATAGCTACGTACTAGTTTTCTATTTTTCTTGTACTTTTACAATTTTTTCAAAATTAATTTTTACCTAATTATCGGATTATACTTGCCGCGGTTTTCGGCCAAAATCGCGCGGTTTTGACCCGAAACCGCAGGGTTTTGACCCAAAACCGCGCGGTAACTGCAGATTTTAAATTCAAAATTTTTAGATTCAAATTTATTGTGGTTTTTGCGGTATCTGCACGGGATCCCCGGGTGCGCGGTACCACGGTTTTCGCGAGTTTCACGGTAAGTTAAACCCTGGTAGTCGCTGTGCTTCACATGACATGTGGGAAGGACATCTCCGCTTTTAAGTATACAAGAGAGATGTGGTGATTGTGTAATTCCTAACAAATGATGCTCCTTAGTATATATAATATAAGATTTTTTCGTCTTATGTGGATTTATTTACGGATAAATGTATACATATACATATAATATATTATCAATATGTCTAGATTCATTAGTGTCGATATGCATGTGGATAAGATAAAAAATTCTTATACTCCTGTCCAGTATGTAGAGGATTATAGAGATAAATATATATTATCTAGAACCATTCTCAATCATGAGCTCGTTCGTTGATTTTGATCCAAGAGACCTAATTTTATTATACTATACATATGAATAGTAAAAATTTTATAAAGATAAAATTAGACCTAAAATATATAGCATTGCGATAAATTTATTCATATATCATGTTAAAATAGATGAATTGATAAATATATATTACCAATATTTTAAATAAAATGTTTAGTATACTTATTAAAAATATATAATTAGATTTAAATTTACTATAGTAATACTACTAGTGTAATTGCCCAAGCATATAGCAATTTATAAGAGAGGGAGTGGTATATATAACATACAACTTAAGCACTAATATGCCATGGCTTCTTGACAATGTCTGTCGTCTCCTGTTAGATATCCTACAACGGATTCGTTCCTATGAACAGATAGCCATTACGTCGTTGGCTCTTCATTTCGGTCGCTGTTCTCTTCGACCCAATAGCCCTGTTGCATATTTTTGCAATACTGAAAGACTTGTGTTTTGTTGGGTTTGACTGACTGACGCATGGTTTTCAAATCCATTTTGTTGTACGGCAGGAACAGAAGAGCAACCACCACTATGCATCCAGGGCGGAGAGAAATCCGCAAACCTCAAGAAAATTTCAGGCTAAGGGCCCCTTTGAATCACAATGAAAAAACATAGAAATAGAAAAAAATATAGGATTCTGACAGGAATGTAAGCGTAAAATAGAAAATTACAAAACACAGGAAAAACTTAGAATAGACGTTTGATTGGACCACAGGAAAAATATAGGAATTTGAGGAGAGATAAATACTCAAACGGATTTTTCCATGAGGTTCCACCTTTTGTTAGATTTCCTCCAAAATTTATATGGGAAGAGGCATTCCATAGGAATTTCATAGGATTTCATAGGATTCATATCTTTGATTCAAAGGGTTTCGTAGGAAAAATTCCTATAGGAATAAAATCCTCTAAAATTCATATATGAATTTCCTTTAAATCAAAGGGGGCCTAAATATCTTATCGTCGTGGGACAAATTGGCAATTGTCGGCATCAAGATTTAAACCCTTGATTAGTGAAGACACAAAGCACCAAACATCCAAAACTGTTAGTCCTAGCTGGAATAAGTCGGAACCGGGTTGGATGAAATTTAATATTGATGGTTCTTTTGCTGAACGATATGGACGGGCAGGGGTAAGAATCATCCTGCGGGATTGTGGCTTTCCTATTTTTTCTGCTTGCCAAGCTTTGAGTTTTTGCAAAGGAGCACTTGAATCTGAATGCTTGGCGTTTCTGGAAGGAGTCACAAAGCCCTACAATGGACAATGCTTCCTCTGGTGGTGGAAACAGATTGTGTAAGCCTGATCCAATTAGTGAATTCAAAGGATATTGATCGTTCGCAGCTAGCTTTTGTAGTCATGGAAGCCCGGCGCCTCCTGACTGGAGACAGAAAAATAACTATTCATAAAATTACTCGCTCTCAGAATAGAATTAGCCATGATTTTAGTAAATTATGCTACAACTCAGGATAATCCTATGTTTTGGAAAGATAACTCTTGTAACCTCATATCACATTTGGTGATGGAGGAAGTTGGAATTGTTTAATATATTCCTGTTTCCCCGCAAAAGAAAAAGACACAAAGCACCGAATATGGTTCCTCGCAAAAAAAAATATCAGAATATGCAACACCAAGCAATATGTCATATTTTTGCCTTTTTTGAATTACTGATATAAGGAGGAGTTTAGCATGCTTTAATTGAAATTTTTATTAGGTGATAGTTATCTATCTATTGTTACTAATGTTCTGTTTTCAGAATGAAATGCACTTTTAGTATATTTAAGTAGCTACCATTTTTCAGTAGCAAAATTACTTTGTCTACCATTAAAATTCAATAGAAGCATTTTATTTTTTTGTACTTAAACCAGGACACATTTAGAATGCCAAATTACTATTTTCTATTATGTTTGTTCCAAAACTACACCTTTTATTGTGCATAAGCAATGTCCTTTTTAGTTGAGAATTTGTACTTCCTTTTCTAATTTACAGGGAATATGTTTTAAATATAAATATCAATTTTGACATGAATGGCTCTATTTGTACAGTTTCATCATTCGATTGTGTGCCAAGTTGCTATTACGTAGTATATCGGTACATATGATGAAAATAAACATTTCTGTTCATTTATTATTTTTTAAAGCATTATAAAATTCACCCTAATCATCAGCAAAACTCATTTAGTAACACAAAATGGTAAAGAAAAAGATAACTGCACAACCAGCTTAAGGAAATGTGTATACACTATAAACCAAAACATGTAAAAAAGGTGTTAAATTTATAGGGAAAATTTTCTGGAAGATCCTGACTAGCAAGGGAGCAGTGAAGGTAGCAACACTGCCACTAGTAGTGGCTGAGCAGATGCAAAATAAGTGGCTGTTTAGATCCAGAGACTTCTTTTAAGTCACTTGTCACATCGGATATTTGTACGTTAATTATGAGTGTTAAATATAGACTGATAACAAAACTAACTACATAAATAAATGCTATTTGATTAGATAAATTTTTAAGCCTAATTAATATATAATTAGCAAATGTTTATGGTAGCATCACATTCGCTAATCATGGACTAATTAGGCTCAATAGATTCGTCTCGCGAAATAGTACATAGTATGGGGTGAATTTTATTAATAATCTATATTTAATACTTTTAATTAGTGTCCAAACATTCGATATGACATGGACTTAAAAAAGGTCAGGGGAACAAACACCCCGCTAGGTTAGAAGGGGCACTAGGCCATACTTAAATGAGCAGCCAGCTTTCACATTGGTCCCAAGATTATGGGTGCCAACAACATTAATTGATGGTTTTCAATGCACATCCATCTTCAACCTCCAACTACTCTCCTCCCGAATTTCTGGTTGGCTGGATAATGACCTGGAAAATTTAGTAATTCACATCTGCAAAATTTTAGTAGGATTGTTTGACATGGTAGCAAAAGTCCTACATAAGTACTGTATAGGTACGACAAACAGGTGTATGGGTGCTTTAGCCGCTTTGGTGATTTCTTTAGTTTAGAGCAAGGATAATAAAACTGAATATGCTAGTTGCGATATGATTGTATGGATACTGAAGGGAAGAAGCAACGAGAGATAAAATGAGTGTGCTACTGAATATTAACCAATTACACGAGAACTCCAAAGAAAATAAGACCCACTGCTGTTGCACGTGCTAGGTCAATATGGGTGGTAAAAGAACTATTATAGGGGGGATTGAATAAAAAATAATTTAGAAATAAAACTATTATATATTTTTTTAGTGATCTAAAAGTCAAGACTGAAAAATAAACTATGGTAAAAAAACCCCTAAAATCAATTCTAAATTTAAGGTTGAAATTTAAAATTTATTTTATAAGCAAAAGGATAAGGATGATATACTAAAATATGTTTATTGTTTTATTGCGTTAACACTGTATGCTTTAGCTATATAAAGCTTTGGATGATGTGGCAAATGCTTATAGCCAATGTTATTAAACTTGCTTCTTATATTTGAAGAGTGGTTTCGAGTTGCTTCAAAGGAGAATGTTTTTTTTTTGGTTGATCTGCATTTCTTCCCTATCAATGAAATCAGCCAACGCTTTTTCTATTGTTCCAGAAAAAGAGGTACATCAGAGAAAAGCTTGTATATAAAAAATGGAGCTTGGATGTCTCACCGGAGATTTTTTTTTTCAGATTAGAAGTAACTAATTAACTTTAAACCGAGAAGCGTGGTTGGAACTCATGTTTTGTTTCCTCTAAAATCTGTTGAAAAATGACAATAATCTGATCCTGTGAATTCTTATAGAATAGAACGTCTAGTGTTCTTACTTTGAATCTGAAAACGCTCTATATTGTAAAATGAACAAAAATGGTACGAAAGACATGTTTTTCAAGAAATAACGAAAACTACCGAACATAATAATCTCCCCCCCCCCCCCCACCCCTAGGCATTTCACTTATCTTTTATTTATTTATTTTTTGGTGGATCACTACTAACTATGAAGCATGAAAGTATAGTTCAATTTGATTGTAAACAATAATTTCTGGTATGTCTTTTAGTTGTCTTCTTATTAATCATACAACTGGACAATGAAGCAGCAAAAGAACCTCCTAAAAAGTTGCCCAAAAATTAAATTCTAAAGCTTATAAATCAGATGCAACTCTCCCAAGCATACACTAAAGTAGAAACAGAACCACCAAAAGGTAAAAATAAATTTCTTAAAGGCACTCGTAGCATGCCCTTTGGTTAGGGGTGTAAGTGGACCAGCCCACGAGCCAACTTATAGACCAATTAAGTGAATAAGTTACTGGATTACCCACTTAATTAGCCTATAAACGGATTGACGGGCTAACCCACTTACACCCTTACCTTTGGTATGTGACAAGATCTTCCTCACCCAAGGACAAATTGTCTCCCATGAGGAGTCATATCCAGCTGTAAGAACCATGTGGCATAGGAGACTTGAATCTCTATCTCTACACCAAGGAGAAACATTGGGTTTGAATCAAGAAAAAATGTACCTGACATTATTGACTGTTTGAGTTGGGAGAAATCTTTCTGATTCATACGGAAATGGGACGAGTTTATTGCGGAATTTGTAGAAACCTTGTGTAAAATAACTGCGTTTCAAATATCACTGGGGTGACAAATGGCTGAGGGGCGAAGAGTTTTACATGACAACTAGTGGTACAGCAAGATAGGTTGGGACAGGCCTGGAGTTCCAGCTAGACTCGGATGAGATGTGGTTATGCAGGACCTCATGTGCATTGCCTGATGACCACAAGTGCACAAATCAATGGTCGATGTCTCTATTCAATACTGAACTAAATTTCTGGTCCATGCTGCCCAACACTGTTGCGATGTCCTGAAGAAGCTGGCTTAGAAATGTCTTCACAATGCGAAAAAAAAAAAAACTATATCCTGTGGCCTTTTTGGACCATCTATGATCTACCCATCACTGCTATTTAATATTCTTGCTATTATTTTCTTTCTGCTTTCTTTTTTCATTGGTTTCCAGCAAAAATTTGGCCATCGGTGACGACTCTAAAATGCAACAGAAACTTATGGTACTATCAATATTGTTATCAGCCGTACTAAGATCCCGACCATTAATTTATGAATTTTACTAATAGTAGAAAAAATATTCTCCTACCACTAATTGATGTGATAGTACAAATGGATATAATTTATTGGATTACAAATCTATATTGGTTCTACTATAAGTAAGAGAATATTGTAAAACACCTCTGCGTAGGGCTCAAGCAGATCAGACCTTTAATCTGGAGAAGGCAACAATATAGAATTTTTAAGAGCCAAATGATGTATGAACAAGTCTTATCCTAATATGCTTATTTTCCTCTCTATGTTTGAATGACATTGTCATAGTTGCATGGATTGTCAACAAAGGCAAGAGACAATACAAGAAAAACATATACTTAAACGGACAGAAACTAACCACACCATTGACTTACATTGAAGACGGTAGTTATAGGTGTAGTACTGCACAGGGGAATTAAAGATAAAGAAGGAATGTATCCTCAGGACAGCTAATAAAAGTATTAATAGAAAAGGAAAAAAAATGCTGATGTGCAATATCAAGTGCAATTAGATAGAAGGACATATATTCTAAAGCATGTTCCAAAATGTAGTGAATTTGCTGAAGTTTTGCTACAGCCAAATTAAGAAAAAAAATGCAAAATTTGCTGCTGTGCAATGTCAAGTGCACCAATAAAATCAGATATAAGGGCATATTACTAAATTATGTTTCAAATGTAGTATTCACATGAATTTCGATGAGTGAAAACAAATCCATCAAATTGAATTTCTTAGAAATATCATCTGTCTTTCTATACTTTTACAGGACGTACAGTTTACTGTACTGCATCATGATAAAAAATGTTATTCACAAAAAATGCATATTCCTACCAGAAATAATCAGATGTAACAATTTATATTTTTCTGAAACTATCGATAAAACTATCATCTCACCTGTCACAATCCCAATCATATCCAATTAATTGTGCCAATAAAAGATGGCTATTATATGAACAAGGCCTATGATCGAATATCAATCTAGCAACTAAAATTGCACACAACTAAAAATTGGCATTTATCAATGAAGATTTCGATTAAAAAATGTCACATACCTGTGTAATGCAAGATTCAAGAACACGAAAGCAAATCAGGGAAAAAAAATCTTTGTTACTGAGCTCAAATCCACAAAGTCGTCCAAATTCCAATGTTCTTGAGAACAACCATACTACTTCGGCAAAATGAATTATACCACGAGGAAGAAAATGCACCACAATACAAAACAAATTCAGTTGTTTCGAATATACCAAGATACTAATTAATTATATCCACAATTCAATAGCACCACATTAACCAGTGACCCCCCCAAAAAAAAAAGCTAACCATAAAAGAAAAACATCCATCCATGATTTAACATCAAGACATTCATCGATCCATCCATCCATCACCAAGCTACTTGTAGCTACCAATGTGATCCTCCAATGTACGTAGAACTCACTACAGCTACTATACTATATGATTCCAGTGTTCCACAAATCTCTCAGCATTTCTTGATCACCAAAAAAGAAAAGGAAAAAAGAAAAAGGAAGAAGCATTAAGCAGCATTACTCTTGTTGGGGTGTTGGGGTTTGGGGTTGGGTTGCTAGAGGTGGCAGTTGAGGCAGTTGCAGGTTCTCGGGGTGAAGGAGCAGACGCCGAAGGGGCGGTTGGGGATGTTGCAGTTGATGGCGTAGCAGCAGGGCGCCGGGATGCACACCCCGTGGGGGCCCCCGCAGCAGCTGCACACCGCGCATATCTGGAACCTCCCCACCAGCCGCCGCCGCCGCGGCAGCATCCCCGCGCCGCCGTCCAGGAACGTCTTCCTCAGCCTCGGCGCCCACGCCGCCGTCGCGTTGCCGCCGCCGCCCTCCTCCTGCCCAACAAAACACGCGTTACGCACGGCACGGTCAAGATCGACAGGGCACGCAGGTCACCGCTCTCATCGCTTCTTGGATTCTTTCTTTTTTGAGAGTGAGAGAGAGAGAGAGTGGCCTGGCCATGGACGTACGTGTACCTGCGGTTGCTGCTGGGCGAGAGCTTGCGGCGCGAGGAAGGTGGCGGCGAGGAGGGAGACGAGGAGGAGGAAGAGGAGAGGGATGGGCGGAGGTGGAGAGGAGGAGGAGGAGCAGGATGCCATCCTGTGGCAGTGAGGGTAGGGTGGCTGGCACTGCAGGCAGAGGAGGGGGGGTTTTTGTGAGCTGCTGATGAGCAAGGAAGAGGGTAGTGCATTCATTCAAGCTGTACAGGAGGATGGTTTATTACGAAGGATCTGTACTAGTGTCAATCCATTTGCATTTCTTCAAGGTTTAGAAATGTAGGCCCGTTTAGTTTCCAAAAATTTTCGCCCAAAAACATCACATTAAATCTTTAGACATTTAAATAGAATATTAAACATAGATAAATTAAAAAACTAATTGTACAGTTACGTGAGAAATCATGAGACGAATTTTTTAGCCTAATTAGTACATGATTAGCCATAAGTGCTACAGTAACCCACATGCGCTAACAACGGATTAATTAGGCTTAAAAGATTCGTCTCACGGTTTCCATGCCAGCCGTGAAATTCGTTTTTTCATTCTTGTCCGAAAACCCTTTCCGACATCCGATCAAATGTCTGATGTGATACGTAAAAATTTTCATTTCACCAACTAAACACCCCCTTATATGTGTGTATACGAATTGCGGGAGTTTCAACAGGTGCATTCAATTATCCTATTATATTATTGGGATTTTTCTTCCGTCGTATTGATTGAGATCCACAAAGTTGGTATTGGGTGAGATAGTGTGGCGTAGTGTACTGAAACCGTAGTATTCATTTTACAAAATTTATTTGCATCACTATAATCTTGTTTACGGTGGTTCTGCTTATATTGATATGTACTTAGGCCCCTACATAATGTGGTTTATTAACTGTAATATGTATTATTCAGCAAGAAAATAATTTATCAACAATGATAGTAGCTTTCATAAAATATATTTAAGTTATACTCACTATGTTCTAAAATATAAGATTTCTTAATAGCTGAGCAAACATTGATACCATTCAATAGCTATTAGAAAATTATATTTTTCATCCTTTGTCACCAAAAGAACACAATCATATTGGTAAACGCTTGTGATTGGCTGGAAAAAATATTTAAGTAGTCGTTGTTATTTATAAAAACAAATTATTAATGTTGAAAGTTATTATATTTTGGTACGGAGCAAACACCTATTAAAACCCGGTTCATGCCTTTGTTTTGAAATGCCCTTTGCATTAACCAACAGTTAGGGTTTAAAAAAAACTTAACATTTTCTGCAAATATATATAATAGAAATTGGTAGCACAAGTCCCCATACATACCTATGACAAGAGAAAAATTTCCAATACCGATAGTGTCAACAGCTCAGAGGCTGTTTGTTTGAAGGAACTAATCCATAAGTCACTCCATTTTAGTTTCTTTTAGCCCCTAAAATATTAAATAGAAGAGACTAATATAGACTAAAACTACCAAGGTATATAAGTCGTACTAAAATAGACTAAAGACCTATAGTACACCTACTCCACTACTCTAGGTCTATATCTATATGTGTGTGATGTGTACTATTGAATAAGTCATTGAATAAGGTTTTAGTCCCTTTTAGTCTCTCCAAACAAATATATAGGACTAAAAGGGACTTATGTTTTAATCCTAGGACTTACAGAAATAAACAGCACGTAACCCAGCCATCTAGCTTGGCAGAACAAACAATAATTAAGCAGCCCTCACCCAAACGCAATCCCTTAGGGGTTGTTTAGATGGGGCTAAACTTTTTAGACCTATGTCACATCGGATGTTTAGACACTAATTTAAAGTATTAAACATAGACTAATAAAAAAACTAATTTCATAAATGAGAGCTAATCCGTGGAACAAATTTTTTAAGCCTAATTAATCCATAATTAGCAAATGTTTACTGTAGCATCATATAAGTTAATTATGGATTAATTAGGCTCATTAGATTCGTCTCGTGAATTAGTCCAAGATTATGGATAGATTTTATTAATAGTCTATATTTACTATTTTTAATATGTGTCCAAACATCCGATGTGACTAGGGACTAAAGTTTAGCCCATAGAAACAAACGCCCTCCTTAACATTGATTCCACACCAATACTACACCGTGCATCAGCATCCTGCTACATACGGAGGAAAGCTAGCTAAGCTTAGCTAGTAGTACAGTACAATGCAATGCTGTTGATATACGTACATACGGTGAATGCGTCAGCCAACCCCAATGACTGCATGCAGAAGATCTCGTTCCGTGTAGATGGGGACGCGGGCGGATGGTTGGCCGGCCGGCGTTGGGCAGCCATTAAATCCGGAGCATTTGTATCCAGCCAGCCTCCCTCCTGTGCTTGGATGCCCTACAATTAAGAGCCATCCACCCATGCATCTCAATCAAACTCACTTTAGGCCTTAATTAGTTTTCAAAAAGTTTTTTCAAAAATATCACTTCGAATTTTTAGACACCTAGATAAAGCATTAAATATAGATAAACAAAAAACTAATTACGCAGTTATGAAAGAAATCTTAAAACAAATCTTTTAAGCCTAATTAGCATATGATTAGCCATAAGTGCTACAGTAATCAACATGTGCTAATGATAGATTAATTAGACTCAAAAGATTCGTCTCGCGGTTTCTAGGCTAGCCGTGAAATTCGTTTTTTCATTCGTGTCCGAAAACCTCTTCCGACATCCGGTCGAACATTTGACGTGACACTTATCCCAAAAATTTTCTCAATCTAAACACCACCTTATATTTGCTAGGACCTTCCCAAAACAAACCAGTTTTTCACTTTTTATCTATAATATTTGATTTTTCATCTTATTTAAAAAAATTTTACGATTAACATTTTATTTTTATTAGATGAGAAACCATGAATAGTACTTAACGTGTGACTATTTTTTTTAATTTTCTAAAAGAATTTCAAATAAGACGGATGATCAAATTCTAGACATAGGAACCGAAGAGTTGGTTTATTATAGGAAGGAAGGATTATACGATTACGGCCTGCTTGTTGATTCTAAACTTATTTCTAAAATTTTTTTGAAAATGTCTATACACAACATTCTTCCATATTAATATGATGTTTTTTTGTCTTAGCTAGATTCAACTATGGATTAATGAATGTATTTTAAATATGTATCCAGATTTATTAGACTCTTTGTACATATGTCTGAATTCACTAGTTCACCAATGAATTAATGGATATATTTTATACATGTATTCAAATATATTAGCCTCCATAAAGATATGTTCTATATATGGAATAGAGATAACATAACTTTCTCCTTTTTGAATTTTATGGTTTTTGAATCATTTTTGTTCGGTCGCTACCGACATTTTAAACTCTATAAGTTAGTTCCTGAGCATAGAAGTTTTAGTTAAAATTATAATTTATTTTTACTGCTTTGTTATTGGGCCTTCGCGGCTTATAATTGAAGAACCGAAAAAGGTGCCTTCTAAGCAAGGTCGACGACTCTATTTTATTGCGCTATTAAGTGCATAGTACGAACTTATGGAAACTTCTACAAGATTATTAGTACATCTCTGTCTACATTAAAGACAACCAAAAACAGACCAGAAAAGTACCGAGGGATTACAAGAATAAATTTGATGGGGGTAAATTCAGGAACTCTGTAACCATTGGCTGAATTGACTAATGCACTTAGAAAGTGATTGTTTGTCTTTTTTTAAAAAATGTCAAAAGTCATATTTATAAATAAAAAATAATTTATGAATAAAATTTTTTATGTGTGTATTCTTAACGATTTAAAAACAAAATAAACTTTGATAATAAACTCTCAAAGTCAACTTTGAATTTAATGTTAAAAATTTAAATTTTAACATATAAACATATGTATAAGCGAAAGCTGGACGTGTGAATAGATGGATGAGTTGGAGGTGGGTGGTCCATTAAATTCCTGAAGTCCTGCCCACGTGGCAGGCTACAAGGTGGCAGAAGCCAGAAATGGCTGCTGCTGTCTTGTTACTGTGTGATAACAGCTGCATTGCTTGGCTCATGTGTTTGATAGCATAGGATACAATTTCGTTTTCGTTTGCGTGCCCTGGCTGTGTGTTTTGGGTTTGTGGGCATTTCTTGGCCTCATCCCAGATGGCATTTGCGGCCTTGGCAGGGTATCTGATGATCCTGAAGGCTGCCTTGTTCGGCCCGTTTGTGTCATGGATGTCGGCATGGCCAATGTGTTGCTGAAGATAGGGGTGGATAACGAGCCAGCTCTGCTCGGCTCGGTCTGACTCGTTAAGATAACGAGCTGATTCGGCTCGGCTCGTTATCGTAACAAGTTAAAAATCTAGCTCGGCTCGGCTCGTTACAAAGCTCGAGCTGGCTCGTTAAGCTTATGAGCCATGCATGAAAAGTTAACTTAAACAATTTTTTGATAGATTATACAAGCAAATTTTTAGGTCAAACATGTAAATCATATGAAATTGTATCAAGTTTGAACCAACAAATCACATGGTGAACCTATAAAGTATTGAACCTATAAAGTATTGCCGAGTTTGTCACGAGTCGAGCGAGCTAACGAGTCACGAGCTTTCTGTCCATCCCTAGCGGAAGATCTGATTGCATTGTTGATTGCTGGCTATCTTCTCTCGCTGAATTCTGAAATGGTGAATATTCCAATATAGAGAACTTGTAAGAAAGTGAATCGAACACTCATAGCATGTGTCAGGCAATATAAGGAGTTCAAGATAACACACTATAGCAAAATTCATGTTTTGGGGTGTGTTCTAAAGTTCTCATGGGTGATGGGCCCAGGGTTTCTTGCCTGGGCTTTTTCTTGTCCCGGCCTGAAGCTCGGCCTGTCTTGGGGATTTGAACATGCCTAGTTGTACTAGTAATTTCATATTTTTGCTGCCATATAAAGTACCATGATTGATTTGAGGGCTTCTACCACCACCAATGCACTTGTCAAGAGCATCCCCAATATCTCATTCATCCCATCCTCCATCCTAAAAATAGAGGATGAAAAGTAAAAGTTAAGCTCTAGCAGATCATCTATCTCATTATCTATTTTTGGATGTCATCCATATTAGGAGAGAGAAACTCTATATTTAGATGTTCTCTCTCCAATCCTTCAAATAGATATAGATGATGCCATATATAGATGATCTGCTGGAGTACAAAGGGATATGAAGGATGAAAGTGTTTTAGATGATCATCCAAATAAAGATATGGATGACCAAATTTAGATGAGCTGTTGGGGATGCTCCAATGAACAGCAAACATGAAATTGTTGTTTTGACTTTTGTGAAATACCCAACTGCAAGAATAAATCACTGTATGGGTCTTTTATCTAGAACGTTATTATGGTACCTTTAGGACCAAAGGTTGCGGTGTAGTAAAATTTAAATCTAATTATATATTTTTATAAGTATTTTAAAAATTTTATTTGAAACTTTCTTAAGATATATTTAGCAATTCATCTATTTAAATATAAAATATTATACACAAATTTATTGTAATGTTATATATTTTAGTTCAAATTTTACCCCTATAAAATTTCTACTACACTATTACCAACGTAGTATAAGAAACTCAGATCCGTTGGATCTAAACTACTGGACGGCTCAAAATTCATGGTGTACTGGGAGAGGGGATAAGAGGTTTTAGATGAGGGTAGTTTTGTCTTGTTGCATATCCGTTTCCTTTTTTTATTTTTTAATTCTGATTTCTTATCGTACTTAACAGTAGGGTTATACGAATGCTTTAAATTTAAAAACCTGGGTCAAAATTACAAACTGAAAAAAAAAGGTAAAATCTGCAGCTAGCTCTGAAAATAAGGTCAATCAAGAGCATAAATCTAAAAATAAACAGGGGAAGTATATATAAGAGAATTGCATGTTCGCGTTCTTTGATTAGCTTAACCCTTTAGATTGAGCTGATCGATGGCTCGATGCATGTCACTCAATACAAGTCAGAGGATTCCAGATATAACTAAAAAAATTAACCTGCATGTACCAAACACTATTGGGCGCTAAATAAAATTCCAGGTACTGGTCAAATGACAATGGATTGTGATCAATAAGGATGCAAGCTGTACATGTGACATACTCCCTTTGACGCAGTTCACATTTTTATACGCGTTTGACTATTCGTCTTATTCAAAAAATTTACATAATTATTAATTATTTTTATATCATTTTATTTGTTGTTAAATATATTTTTATGAATATATATAGTTTTACATATTTTAAAAAAATTGAATAAGACGACTGATTAAACATATATAAAAAATCAATTACGTCAAACATCTAATAATGGAGGGAGTATATTATATGGTTTAAACAAACGAACTGTGAGTTTTCCCTTCAACACGGGAGTCATATTTTTGTTACGGGGAGAACTTGGCAATCTTTAGCTTCCTAAATTACTACTCCATGCATTTCATAATGTAAGATGTTTGACTTTTTTCTTGCAATATTTGATCATTTATCTTATTCAAAAAAGTACGAAAATATCATTTTTTTTGCTTGTGACTTACTTTATTACAAAAAAAATTTAAGCACGCTTGTTATTTTTATATTTGTACTAAAATTTTTAATAAGACGAATGCTCAAATGTTGCAACCAAAAAAGTCAAACATCTTGCATTATGAAACGGAGTAGTATAATTGTAATTTTAGCATTTATAACAGGCCAAAAATATATGACGTTCAATTTTTCCATAGTCTTCGTTACGCATGTTTTACATTTTATATATGGAATAAGTTTGTGCGATATAATAAATTTAACAGATTATATATGAATGCTTTTTTCAGGACAATTTAACACATACTAGTTTTTAAAGTATGTATTTTAAAATTGTTGATGGTCAAATATCTACGTTCAGAGGGAGTACATACAAATTTGACAATTTCATCACCATATTTCCACGGCAAACTTGCATTTTTATATGCAATAAGAGATTAACAATACACATATATTATTTTGTAATATTAAAGACCTTCGGTGAATTGTTGGGTAAAAATGTTCCATAGTATTAACGGTGTGGGTGAAACATATGCTGGATAGTGGGCATGTGACAGATTCATTGGCCACCACCTCGTGTTCTTTCGAAAAGAATATAAAATATGAGGAGGCCTTACCCTAAGGACCTCTACTCCTGCACCTAGGTTATCAAGGTTTCAGAACTAGAATATGCAAATATATGATGGCAGCAACTCAAACCACTTTTAAAATATTAGCCAATAATAGTGTCGGGATTGGAGTAGTAATGCTATTGCTAGTCTTGTTTTGATGGGAATGCATGATAACACGGAACTATAGGATTGAGAGGAATCAGGAATGAACACCTTGGTACTCTGTCGTTGCTGATAAACACACTTTTCATGTAGATGCATATTTTCACTTCTATATATCAATCTTAGTTTGCACCCTTGTTTGTTAGGCTGATCAGACGCCTACAATTTCATTGAACACTACTAGCTAAATATTTTCGATCTCTGTGCACAAGCTGAGCATCAATTGAGAAGAACCTAAATTACAAATTGTGTTCTCCGTTTGCTCTATCATCTATGGGAGCTTGTGCTCTTGGAGGTGATGAAACAGTAAGGTTTGGTAGCTCTCCTGATTTGCAGAACAGCACTTTCAGTATCTTTTAGAAAAATTGATGCCTAATAAGTGACAAAAAAAATCTTAATTCATAAATGACAACTATCAGAGTTTCTTTTACAATGAAGCATACGGGTGGTAATGAACATGCCATTTAGGTCAATAAAATTTAAAAGCTAGACAAAAAGGGGTGGGCTGTAATATTATAGATTTTGGAAGTAAAAGATATAAAAGTTGAGTTGGATTATGTCATTACCAGTATGTCACAATACGTGTAAAAAGTTATACACCCATGTAGTTAAGGCTACATGATGTCACTGGCTCCGCCAGTGTGGATGGTCGACCATTGGCAGAGCCTTTAAAATGACAAAGATGGTTGAAATAGCGATCTAAACAGAAAAAAATCGCCTTTATCCTCGATTATTTCTAAATTCAAACAGAGAAGGGGTAAACGTCTACATTAAGAGACTAAAGTAGGAATATGTGTCGGATTAGTATATTCAATATTAATCCTGAAAAGTGACGCGTCCATCAGTGGACTATAAAAGTTCTGGCTGTTGCCAAGTGAGAGGAGCCATGCAGATGCCATTTTTTTTTGTGCCAAGGCATCTTAATAGCAAAATATGACTGGAAGTGAGAGTCGTCAGGAATTTCCTGCCTAAAAATTGTGGAATGGTGCTAACTACTGGTTTAACTGTAGCAAGCTCGGATGTCTCATGCAGGTCAATTGCATGGATATATTAGAGAGACCGAGTAATTATAAGGTCTTTATTTCTGTTTGTTGGGTGAGATACATACTTGAGAGTTATGATCTGGTCGTGTGATTTTTTATTGTATATAATAGTTGAAAATATACTTCGTTTCATTAATAAAATTCTCACATGGGGATTCACCTTTTTTTAAAGATAAATACGAACAGTCAGACCTGGTTCGGAACGGATTCAAGAGATCGGTGGTAGAAACTAAACATTCATGGTAAAAGCTGGCCCATGTTAATTATTTTTATTCTCTCTGTTCCAAAATAAATCTCTAAGATAGCATTGGACACACCCTATTGTATATATCTCAACAAATGTCTCATTGAGTCTTAAGTTTGTTTATTTGAAGGGTAAGGGAGTACTTATTATTAGTAAAATATAATAGAAAATTTAATGGGCCTTGGATTACTTTCGAAGACCCACATCAACTACGACTTAAAAAGTGATTTGCGTCATCAATGATCAACGTTCAAGATGAGATAATTTAAGTAATGAACAGCTAGATCTTTCTGGTTAACACGAAAGTTCGTAGGAAGTGGCCAAATTTATATAATATATATATATAGACAGAAAGTCTAGCTACGGTGAGTCCCAACTCACGGGCTGCTCCATGAGTCAGGGTCCAAAAAAATATCAAATCATCTCTATATCAAAATATTGTAGCACGCGAATTTTTTTCATTTTTAAAGATTTTTAACTATTTGTTTGATATTTTTTAAAATGATACAAAACCCATTGATTATTTTATTAATATTGTACAGTCACTTTTAAAAATCTCAACAAATACTTAAAAATCTCCAAAAAGGAAAATTTTTGTGTCGTACGAGATTTAGATATGAAGAATGTATTGAGCCATATAAATCAAAATTTAGAGGTGATTTGATATGTTTTTGGACCCCGATTCACGTAGCAGCCTGTGAGTAAGTTGCGACTCATTTTAGCAAAATTCTCTCTATATATATAGAGCAAGACTAATATGTGCACCTTTCTAAGTATAAGCTATTCAATACTCTCGTACTTTCAACGCTTCGCAAGGCCCATCCCACCTCCCACTCCTCTTCCCAATGCCCAAAAATAATCTCCACCTCATTAGCTTCTCTGCATGTCTATCTAAGTCCACCTCTCGCCTCACAATAATTCTGCAGTAATACGCTGCCAAAAATACAATAACACGACAACTAATTTACAATAACTACGTAGGAACATACTCATAAGAGATCTACTTTTTAAAGCACTTTTTTCTAACAATGTGGTACAAATGTTTTTAAAAAGTAATATATGAGGTGGGAGATAAAGTTGTTTGAAGTTTGAAATCTTAAAAAATATCTATATGATTTGTATTAGTATACACTAATGCATGATAATAGCTGCAGTAACGCTGCACATCCTATGTAGCAATAACGTCATGTTACTATAAAATATGTGTATTGTGCAGTACGTCGTAATATAAGTATAGTAACACATGATCCAAGTACAATAATACGAGCTGTGACTGTATACTATTGCTATAGTACAACTAATATATGTAGAAGAGCTAAAGGTTGTATTCTGAATCTTTAGAGAGCAATATATTATGTGTCTTATATTATTTTTTAAAACCGTTTTCACTACAATAGTTAAAAAAATGTGATTTAAAAAACTAAATCTGTCATGATGTTGTTACTGTATTTTATAAGGCATGTTACTTTATATTTATCTTCGTGTTAGTGCACTTTTCATATAAACATGACCGGACAAAGGTGGGGTGTGAAGGATGAGTTTGAGCGGCGGGAAAGAGCTTTGACCAGGTCACGAGAGAGATTTTAGGCCCTTGGAAGTGGGTTTGGGCCCTATGAGAGAAGGGAGGTATAGAATAACTTATTCTAAAAGAATATACATATTAGTTTTAAAATATATATGTATATTTACTATTTAAAAAATAATAATGATTCTGCTAGAATTTTTTTTCGTCAAGTGGGCCGCAATTATGTCTGTCGAATGAGCGTAAGGCCAGCCCACGCCGTCGTCATTCCCCAAGTGGCCGTTTACGTGACCAAAGTCCACGACCACGAGGCCACGCCATGCCGTCCGAGTTGCCGAGTTCGCTATGCCAGTCCGTCCGTCGTCCACGCGCAGGAGCTCATCAGCAAGGCCGGAAACTAGAGCTCTTCGTCGTCGCCGTCGTGTCGATCGCCATCGGGGCCTCGGAATTTTTAGGTGCAAAAATTTAATTTAGTTGCTGCTTCGCATTAGAGGGGAGGAGGCTTGTGTCGTGTGCGTTTGTGTCTCGTTCTCTCGTGTGCTAAGTTAGGTTGCTTCAGCGTGAGAACTTTTGGCGTTTATTATTATTAATAAGAGGCTGTTGGATTTGCGGTGGATATTTTGGTCTGAATTTGTGAAATCGGGCAGCTATTAGGCGAGATTTATCCCTCGGATTATAAAAAATGAACGAACTTGTTCAGAGGAAAAGTTAATAATTTCCGTGTGCTCTTATTGTGAAAAATATTAGATAGAAGAGAAATTATATGATCTCGTATATTGTACTGATGCTCGTGGATGTATTTATAGCGTACGTAGAAGATAGAAACTTGGAGTACAAGATAAATATTCTATCGTATCTCTATAGGATTTTATCTTTACCTCTAGAGTTTTTATTTGGACTATTATCTCTAACTATATGTAGCCATATCTCTAACAATTATCACATCGGTCTCGATGGACTTCTGGTTTCAGAGCTAATTTTCTACCTTCTCCGTCCCCAAAAGGAAGCATTTTAGTATCTCATAAATCAATAACAAGACACAAATTCTAGAATCAATTTTCTAAATTCTACTAATAAATCTTTTGGAGATATGCATGCACACTCATCCTCTGTTAATGCACACCCACGCGCTTAACTCTGTGAGAACTCGGGACCGCATCTATGTAACTCAATATGGAAGAAATAACTATGGATATCTCACTGTTGATAGGTATAACATTTACTTTCAAAATTAATTAGTTATAAATACAACTGTATATATAAAATCTAGAATTTAAACCCCGTGAACAAATTCCACCATAAGAAATTACAATATATATGTGTCCTATCATATTTTTATTTTTTTTTTGTCTGCATAGGTTCTCATAGGATGCAACAAAACACCAAATTTATCGTGAGATCTTTTCTGTAGTTCATAGGTATAATTATAATTATTTGGAGCAATGGTATAATTGGTCCTACTTTAAACTCCAATTACAGATTTAGCTATGTTTTTTCACTTTGCAGATTTAGCCCTGGTTTCAAAATTGAAGCTCTCGTTTGGCTCCACTCCGTTACGTTAGGTTAACTGAGTTAAGCGAGGATAAAATAGACGTTTTTACCTTTGCACTTAACCCTGTTTTTTTTGTCTTATTTTATATATTTGACGCTGATTTTACACGTGTCCTGTAAGAAATACTTGTAATATTTAACTTGTTTTTAATAGATTTGAGTCGGTTTTGATTGATATTTGACTGAAGTTTGATAAATTTGACTGAGATTTAAAATATGTTTGATTAAATAATTTATTATTTTGGGAAGCCTGCTGATGAAAAATGAGGGAGCAGAAGACGAGAAATCGGAGATTCGAACGCTCGCAGTAGTCTTGGTCATAAAAAAAATACAGGAAAAAATAAAATGTTTTTTCGTAATCTAAAAATTAAGGGAAAAATACAATTCTTTGATTGATATGATAAAATGTATTTTCGTAATCTAAAAATTAAGGGAGTATTAATTGACTGCATGCGGGCGCACACCATCGTCATGGGTCACTGCATCCTGTTCGGCGCCAGGCTCTTCAACTTCACCGGCGCCACCGCGCCGTCGGCTGACCCGGCGTTGAATGCCGCCTACGCCGCGCAGCTGCGCGCCGCGTTCGGGTAGGCGTCGAACAACGTCACCACGGTGCCCATGGACCCCAGCAGCGCCGCCCGATTCGACTTCCACTACCTTGTCAACCTCAAGCTCGGTCGCGGCGTCTTCGCCTCCGACGCCGCGCTGCTCGCCGACCGCCACGCCGCCGCACTCATCCACGACCTCACCGGCCAAGACCGCCATCGCGCGCCTGCCCGCCACCGCGTGCCTGGCCACCGCCGCACGCCTGGCCCGCTCGCCGCCGCCTGCCGTGCTTGTAACAGGATGGGGTGGGGAATGTGCAGATAGGGTCAGAGAGAGTGGATAGGGGCATTGCTGTTATTTCGCGTGTTATTTTCTTTTTTTTTCTATTTACACTACTCACGGTGCTATATTAACCGTAGGGTCAAATGGAAGCTTCAATTTTGAAAACCGGGACCAAATCTACAAAGTGAAAAAAACAGGGCTAAATCCACAATTAGACTCTAAAGTAGGACTAGTTATGCAATTGTCCCTAATTATTTTTACTGGTAACATCATACAAACAATTTCATAACATGTGTATATATGTATATATGCGCGCGGCATAGACTCTTGGCAAGAATTATAACTCCTAATAGTAAGTTTAATATATACTAGAGTCAACTACTACCTGTAAACTCATATTGTGAGCTACAAGGGCATGTTCAATGGTAGAGCCTATTATGAGCTCTATCTTAAGTCACGTTAGCAACAAGAGTCTATTTTATAATGATACGTTTAAAGGTAGAGTCAAGTGTGGTTTCTTCGTTAGTGCAATAAAATATTTTTTATTACGCTAGTTTTCTTTTTATATACCTCATGCAAGAAAGCTTTCTTTAATAAATCCTAAGAGTCGATTCTAAACCGTTATCATGCATGACAACAACTTTTCTTTTTTCTTCCTCTCTTTTCTCCATGTCATCGAATTTGCTTATATTATGATTGAGAGAGTCAGCTAATAAACATTCTCTCTTTCTCTCACTTATATATTTAAATCTCTTTCTCTCACTTATATATTTAAATGTATAGAGCCAGCTCTCGCCAGATCAACACCCCTTAATTTTCTCGTGTATCCTTTCTTCCTTTTCGTGAGACAAGATGGCTAAGGATCGAGAGGCAGAAGCGAAGCGTCCCCTCCACTGAGTTGCAACGGCCGGAAGTCAGCCATTTGAGCCTGAATATGTTGGAAAAAAGTGAAACACTGCCTGGCCAGTGAAGTGACGAAGTGCTACAGATTAACATAAATCATGAAAATAAGTGTGCTGTTGGCAGCAAAAGAATATACTCAATAACCTCTGGCGAGTCAGATCAATGGACAAAATTGACCGGTCACGCAGACGCTCACAACGTACGTACGCAAACCTTACCTCTATGAGCATTTCAAAATCTGATAAATCCTGAAAAATTTACTCTAACAAGAAGTTGAACTCAGGACATTAGATGCTACTAAGGCCTTTGTAATCACTAGGCTACAGGCTCTTTCACGTTCATGCAAACGGTTGAGACGTAAGATTGTTATGCACATGGCTAGCGAAGCAAGGATAAAGTTGACAAAATCTTTATTTTTTTTCAATAACAATCACAAGCTACATCCATACAAACTTGCATGTTTTACAGTGTTATGTTATATTATACAAACTCAGGTAGGCGTCCAAATTGTTAACCATGCATCCCAATGTTTGTAAATCATTTTGCAGAATGGCTACGAGGGCAAATTATCAAGCACAAATCATTTCACATGATGCTTATAAAACCAGGGGATTAACTAAGCATAGGAAAAAACTGTCCAGATACACAAATCTTCAATAGACGGATATAAGTAATGTAACAAACATAAATTCCAGTTCCCTATTCTAACCGTATTAAAACCATCCATATGGTGTTTGACACTATCAAAATTGTTTATATTATGATCAGCGCAATCAACAGCCCAGACCGAGAAGGGCGTCGCTGAGAGCCTGAGCCCGAGAAGGATGTCGGCACACTCTGCATCTTGGGCCAAGCCCATCTATACCAATCATAGTCTAACAGTGGATTATTAGAATACACTTCCGCCTTAATAAAGAAAACACCTAAAACACATATAGAAATCAACGCTCGTTATTGATTTCACTGCACCACTGCTATTGCCATAAGGGATACGCTAAAAGGGCCCTAAGAATAACAAGCAAATTAACCGATGCCATATAGGCTGCACCTTTAACTTTTAAAAACGAGATTTGTCCCGGTCTAACAAAAAGTATCTCGAGGTATCGGTAGCTCGAGATACCAAATTGTTTTTTTACCATTGAATCTAGCTGAGTAGGATGTGCACTGTTAGATCCAATGATCATAAATGATTTGATATCGTGAACTACCTTTTTGTTGGACTAAAGCAAATCTCCAATGATTGGTACTTGCTACTTTCTTTTATTCACATGTTTTTTTTCCGAACATGGATATAATTAGATTGTTAGTTGAATATATCCCCCCCAAAACCACAAAGCAATACATTTTTGACCCAACAGACAAATCGAGTTAAAGTCTGAAGAGATGTATGCATTAGATGTTATCCTTTGTTCAGACATGCTCGAGGAAAACGATAGAGGAGTAAATTGCAGGAAGGAAATGAGCAGTTTCGCAGATGTTAGCCGTGGCATAATAGCTTCTTTGATTTGCTATGCGTGAGTCGTGTTCTTTTCCAGCTTACGATGAAAGATGAAAAGATATCAGATTTTGTGATAGTTGTTTGATAGTGTAAATGATGGAATTATCTATGAAAAAATTAAAATATATTCTAAAAAGATTTGATGATAAACATCTACATAAAAACTTTTATAAAAACTTGCAGAAAGCATGCAGGCAAAACCGAGAAAAAAAATGCGAATAATTTGGGAAAATAATGCAGCCATCCTCCTCCACAGCCGCAATGACTATAACTGCCTATTGAACCATGTTGGTTCTAGATTTGGTAAGCGATTAAGTTCAAAATAGCACGGAATTGCAAGTGATACTCAATGTTCCGGCAATAGGTCTTCACCATTTGTGTTGGGGCATACAATGATCTGCTGAAACCAACAGTTTGAGTCATATTTGTTTTGGGAATGTTAGTTGGTGTATACATTATATCCTGATTCGTTTGTGCCACCGCTTTGTATACATGATATCCTGATTCATTTGTGCCACCGCTTCACATCTATACACTAGCCTACCTAGGTTAAATTGAAGCCTTCCTTTTTCAACAAAGAGTAATTGATATGTGCAAAGGAAGCATTACGTGATATTCAGGGCAAGAACATGTTTATAGGTAGAGCTCAAACTCTTGCCTGATCTACATCAGCAACGATAACTTTTTTTATAATGATATATGCAAAGGTAGAGGTATGTATGATTTCATCATTAATGCAATAAAATATTTTTTATTACACTACTTTCCGTTTTATCCACCACCATATAACAAATGTTCCTTTAATAAATGATAAGAGTCGACTCCTAGCCGTTGTCATATATGACAACGGTTTTTCTCTCTCCGTCCCTCTCTTTTCTCCATGTCAATAAATTTACATACCGTTTGAGAGAGTCAGCTAATAAACACCTTTGAATGTGCCACCAGAGATTATAACCCCCTAAGTAAATGTTCGTAAGATAGCATCTACTATTCAGAGCTCTTTCTAAATGTTGAATAGTCTCACATTGGTCGTGGAAGGGCAAAGGACCTAAGTGTTGGCGCTGAAAATAATAATCAACAGTCACACACGTAGGCCTGAGAATCAATCTTAGACCATTTCAGTGCAGGACCTAATTCTTAGAAATACTGGGAGTGCCAGTCAGTTTGATACTGTAATTGACAAGATATAACATGGAAAACGGTTAACCCTGAAATCGCTATCGGTTGGGTAGCCGATGCCATCCCAGGACCCTAGCCGATAGACTAAACGATCGGCTTTACAGAAATTTTGTGATAGAAGTTATAAATATGCTCAATCGGCTGAGCCAGAAGCAGGATAAATACTAAATAAACCAACCAACCAATTAATCTTAAAAGATCAGACCGAACCGAGACAGTCATAAGATGAACCAGCCGATCGGACCGCTTCAACATTTATCGCATGTAAAATCATCAACCGATACGAGACTAAGTGTGGAATTATACGCAAACCGGAATGCTAGACTAATTATCAGCATAAAACAATAACAACTAATAGCATACGTGCCCAATTCAGATCTAGAAGATCGAACCTAATCGAGACAGTACAGATCTAAACATGACCACGCATAACATCAGATGAATATTATAGCATACGAATAATGAGATAACAAACCAGCGTAATCCATCAACTAATATATTAAATTCAGCCGATCGGACGAGTTTCTATAGACATAGATCATACCAAACATACATAGATCAGACCTAACCGAGATAGTACGCAGTCTAGCATGATATGACCATAGAAACATGAAGATCAATGAGATTAGCAAACCAATCGATGGATTACTCAAGATAATGATGGCTAGAACTCCAGCGATAAGCCTCTATGAGCCCCCGATCCAATCTAACAACACGGACCATGCAAACCAGATTGATCAGACCATACCGAGACAGAACCGGGTCAACTGGAACAATGTTAACAGATTGAAAAGAGGAGTTCATAGAGACTTGAACATGCACTAATACTACCTCAAGCTAAACTAGATCAAAGCAGTAACAGAACTCAGCCCGTCGATCAACCAAGCAGAAGATCGGACTTAACCAAGACAGCTCTGTGTTAGTTGACCGACGGGTTTTGACGAACCAGAACTTACACTGCGAAGCTGACAAACCCCGCGCCGAAAGCTCAAGCAAGTCGAAAGTTTTGAGGAGAGCGCCAAATTGAATTGATCTGCTGATATCTTTACAAGGACCCCGAGCACTTATATTTATAGCCTCGGGAATTAACTAATCTAACCGGATAATAATCCACTATTAACTAACTTACAGGGTTCGGACTCTTATCGGATAAAAGAATCCCAATTGCAATCTAAGATAAGCCTAATTATCTTAGGCGGACACATAATTAAAACCGAATCTATCTCTAAGCTTTGATCCTAATCAGACTACACCCCTTGTCCGATTCGGACTTCATCGGCTGCAACTTTGCCACTTCTGGATTCTTGCCTCCAGCCGATTCGTGTCTTTCTGCTCGATTCGATCTTCAACCATGTTTCAATCCATAACGCCTATTTGCTAAAATCTGGCATTAACACTAAGATATAAGCGAGAGAACCCCCTCACCTCAATGGCTAGTTTTTGGGGTGGAAAAGGCACTTTACGATCCTATAATTGGTATCAGAGTCTGGCTAGTTTAATATCTCTAGCCCGACGGACACAGTATGTGAAGGCCTGATGGACCGTCGGCCGGTGGGGCCTGTATACGGTGAAGGGGTAGTGAAGGACTGAGGGACACCAATGTGTGAAGGGAAGATTGTTGAATAGGCCCACATTAGTTGTGGGAGGAAAAATGACCTAAGATATAAGTGAGGGAGTCCCTCACCTCAATGGCTAGCTTTTGAGGTAGGAAAGACCCTTTACGATCTTACAATATATCATAAGATCATAGTCATGATCTATATTTTGTGATGAACAATTGATTTGTAAATTGATAGTATTTGGTTTGAAAATAGTTATGGTGTTGGTGTCGGTGCGTCTAACTAATGTAAGTCGGGTTACGACATCTGTGCTCGAAGACGGTTGGTTTGTCTCTGTGCGTACAGGTCACTTGAGGTCAACTATGGTCAATGGCGAGAACCATGACTAGATTCAGGGAGGAACTAAGGTCTAGGTGATCGAAATGCCATGTGATATGGTTGGACAGGAGTCGTGATCCTTGTAGTTCAATATTGGTCAACGACGGGATCGTGACTAGGCTTAGGGAGGAGCTAAGGTCCAAACCATCACAGATGTCGGGTGACGATGTTGAATACGAGGTGACATATGGTAAATAGATACCGTGTAGGATAAAATTGTAACGGGCTTCACATATGATATGCGTAAGCGTCGGAAAAGTTCGTGAAGGAAATCGGATCAAAATCGGATTGGAAAAGGAAATATAGACTTGGATACAACACTCCCCTAAAGTGTCGTATGGTAATCGGCTGCTGTACCGCGGCCTAGTGTAGCAACGGCTCGGGTACTGTAGTGTAGCGGGTACTGTAGCACGCGTCGGTACTGTGGCGCCGATGCTAGATTTTTGGAGAATTGGATTCTAATTGGAGATAGTTTCGGGAGATGAGTACTACTAGGATAAGGAGTGCTATTTTTAATCAGAGATAGATTTTTTGATATAAATAGGTAACGAGGGGTACGCCCCACGTCCACGGTGTGCCTTTTGTGAGATTTAGAATTAGAAAGTTAGAGAATAGTTATTGATTCTAGATCGATAATTTTGAGAGGAGTGTTATTGATGCACTTTATAAATACCAGTTAAATCAATAAAGTTCATATCATTCAATCTACGTTTTCTACTTATCTACTAATACTAATACTATATCTTGACGATCTGATCGGCGACATAGGAGTGGCGTAACCAGAGATAATATTTTATTTTCGCTAAAAGACTTTCGGGTTTTGGTTCTACCTACCATTCACTCCCTCCAGTGGATATGTTAAAATCTGTTTTGATCCTACCCTAAATAGCATAACGCTCGCGTCTCACAGTGTTCTATAGAATTCAATTAATTGACTAGCTCTAAGTACACATATAGAGAGCACTTGGTCCAAGAATTATTCTTGTACATGACAATCATAGAAAATAAGTTGAAGGTATATATATATATATAAAGTGTTCATGTATTAAAATGCAACAAATACACGGGATGTACAGGCTGTGTCATCTATGAGGCAAATGAAGCTGGCCATCAGGGCATGACCGGGCATGCCTATTTTCTCCCGCATAGCTAGTTATTTTCGCCAGCGAGAGATACAGGGCACGTCTTCCTTGGGCAGTCATTTCACAGCTGCAAATTAAACGGATCCAGATCAGATGCAGTTGTAGCTATTACTGCAACTTAAGCAGTCTTCTCTAATCCACCGTGGAACAGATCCACCAAGGGCTAGATGTGAGACACTATTCTTCCCCTTTCTTTTTTCACCTGGATGTTTTGCAGATGCAGAAACAAGTCACTTATTAGAAAATATGTAAAAAACTTTTATATAGATATGGGATTAACTAAATTAGCTATGTTTTTTTTTTGTTTAGTTCTCAAATTATTCATTCTCTCTGCATGAGTAAACTAATTAATTGCATGTTAAATTAAATGCTACTCGTGGTCAACATTTTGAATTTACAGGAGATGTTCGTATTTATTATTCCGAGTACATATATCCGCGTGATTGATATCAACTTTAAATTATATACGTTATACATTATTTCTTCGGTGCTTATCCCAATAAAATTCTTACAACCTTCCAAAATATAAAAAACTCACATGTTCGCTTTTATTTATGTTTTATAAGACTTTGAATTTTAACCTTAAATTTAGAATAGATTTTGAGGTTTTTTATTATATTTTATTTTTCAACCTTGACTTTTAAATCGCTAAGAACACGTATATATAAATTTTATTCATAAATTATTTTTTATTGACAAATATACTGATCACCCCCTAAGTATTTTTGCGTGTTTCTCAAAATATATCTGGATATCTCTATGTCCAAATACATTTTGAGAAACACGCATAAATACTTATATTTTAGTACGGAGGTATTATAATACAAGTCTTTTTTTTTATTTTTCATACATATGTAATTTATAATTACAAAATTATTAGTTCATAAAGTTCAGTTTACTAGATAACTCCACGGTAGAGAGAAAAAGAAAGATAGAAAGAGAATAGCTCTCCATCTGGCCATTGATTCCTTATTCAATGGATGGATGGAACGACTGCTTAAGCTGCAGTCATAGCTGCAACTGCAGCTGATCCCGATCCAAATTAAACATGGCATGCAGTTGTTGGACTGGGATTCGGAGGCATTGGGAAGTTGTCAGCTTAGTCCACTTCAAAACGGTGCAACCCACTGGCTTAGCTGGCGGCTGTAGTTAGGCCTGTTCAGCTGCGGTTTTGGGTGGGTTGGGCTGGTTGTTCCGTCGAGAGCACAAGAGGACGGTTTGACACGGCTGGGCTGGTTTCCTCGCAAAACATGCTTGCCGATTCTAGAGGCTGTAATTGGTTGGTGTTACGGCGTATTGACCATTGCTGCGAAAGTATTGTTCTTTTCTGATCATGTTGCTCTATCTTGTTGTACAGAATCAAGGAAAAAAGTGATTGAGGTGGCATACTGGGAGCTAGATAATCTTAGTATGAACAATTTTACAGTCCTGAAGAAAGTACCATCTGAAATTTTGATATCTTTTGGTACCTAAGTATGAGAAGGTATCGAATTTTACACTAAAAATTTGGTACCTCTCATTACCTACTCAAAAACTGTAAAATTGCTCTCTTACTATGTTTCACTGTGTGAAATGGGTTCAAGACAAATTAATTTCATTTACATGAGCCCAATCCAATGAATCTGGCGAAAATAATCACCAAAATGATATAAATAGTTCTTGTTTTCTTAACTTTTTTGCAATATAGCTCGGATAAAATTTCAAATGAAAAGAGTATACATTAAAGCATTAAACACAAACTGACGAGAAACAAATGGCTCCATGTGTAACATATTTGATGTTTGATAGACCAAATAATAATAGCCTGTGACCTACTGATCTCTATCCATGGTACAGACATCTTTAAAATTGACCAATCTGCAGCAAGTAGCGATTAGGGACGGCAAAAGTTATTTTCCATCCATAGCTTCAGCTGGACCAAACAAATTGTATGTAGTACCTTTCTACCAAAACGTCCAACGCATTAACAGTTCATGATCGCTCTAGTCTAACATAATCTCGAAGTTCTGCTTTGATCATCAAGACACTAACAAAAGATATTTCACAGGAAAGAGCATATATATACAATAGAAGATCTTACTTGAAGAAATAGAATGTGTACTAGGCTCCTTAGTCATTGCATAATATGATTCTAACATGAGATAAGTGGCATTCCATGTTTGAACATCAAGTGCAAGGAGGCTCTTATCTTTCTTTTTTTTTTTTGCAGGAAACAGGAATATATTAAACAGTTCCAACTTCCTCCATTACTAAATATGATATGAGGACAAGAGTTATCTCTCCAAAACATAGAACTATCCTGAGTTCTAGCATAATTTGCTAAATCATGGCTAATTCTATTATGAGAACGAGTAATTTTGCGAATAACTATTTTCCTGTCTCCAGTCAGGAGGCGTCTAGCTTCCATGACTATAAAAGCTAGCTGTGAACGACAGTATCCTTTGAATTCACCAATTGGATCACGCTTGCACAATCTGTTTCCACCACACACCTATTAAATTGGTCTAATAATATGATGTTTCGTTCATAGCTTTTAATGTATTTCAGTCCGCACCTAACAATCAAATTAAGGTCCTGTTTAGTTCCCAAAAACTTTTTCCAAAAACATCATATCGAATTTTTGGACATCTAAATGAAACATTCAGTATACATGAACATTAAAACTAATTACACATTTATGCGGGAAATCTTGAGACGAATCTTTTAAGCCTGATTAGGATGTGATTAGTCATAAGTGCTACAGTAACCAACATGTACTAATGACGGATTAATTAGACTCAAAAGATTCGTCTCGTGGTTTCCAGGCGAAATCTGAAATTTGTTTTGCAGTTAGAGTACGTTTAATACTTTAAATGTGTACTCAAAAACTTAATTTGATGTTTTTGTAAAAACTTTTTACAAACTAAACCAGACCTCAGAATATGAGCAAATCTCAGCAGACACTAAACTCCAGTGCACTGAGAAAACAACAGAGTAAAAAAATTATTTTATTCCTGGACAGACACTTCAGTCCTGACCTGCATCTCCTTGTAATGGTTTTAGACACAGCAACAACGTACGCTGCTGACGAATCAGCCAATTCACTCTTGCTTCATCACATTTCTCTCATAAAAATTTCAAAGAAGAAAGATTTCCCTGTTTGGATTTCCAGCATGGAAGTCGCGGAGACATCGATAGCGTTCGAACTATCAGAAAACGAAAAGGGGGAAAGAACTGTGGGACACCAATATTCAGAATGCTTCTAGCTTTTATCTGAACTTTGGAGCAAAGTTTCCAAACGAATTTTAAGTTTGGACAGAATATTTGGGAAATTTAAATTTAGCCTAAATTCAACACCACAACAATGTCTTTCTGGTATATGTAGAGATGGGCGGGATCAAAGCATCAAAGAAGGGTGTGTTTGGTTGGCTGAACTTGCCTAGAGGGGAGATGACCGTCAGTTTTTTTTTATGTGTTTGTTCGCGAGCGAACCTAGATAGAGTGGTCTAGGAGAAGAATATTCCATGAAAATGCTGGATGGGTGTATCCGGCCAAATTGGCGGGATGAGCTCATCCACCTTCACTAACGGTGTTCATTACTGATTGTTTAGTGATAATTAGCGTGTTTTGTTATTAATTAGTAATTAACAAGTTTAAATTAGTGTTAATTAATGATGATAGATATATTTTATTGTTAATTTGTACTAATTAGGATAATATTTATGTTGATTAATTAATATTATTATTTATTAGTAACTAAATATGCTTATCCCATCCATCCTCATCCATCTAACCAAACAAAACATTAGATCATTACATCCATTTAACCAACCATAAATTTGGATCACCATATCTCTCTAAAAATATGGATGGCCATATCCCATCCCACCTTGACCACTAACCAAACGCATAGGAACATATGGTAGCTTCTACACTTGGGACTTGGGAGGCCGCCACACACAGGGCCTCAGCCGGCAACACAATCAAGAGCTTGTTTTGTTGCTGCCCTGGAAGAGGTTTGCCTGACCATGAGCACGCCTGAGAGTTGCCTGTAGGTTATTTGGTTGCTACCTTGAGATGCTCCCTGACTCACGTAGCTCCATTAGGCTCAGGCGACCAAAATATATCGTCTGACTCAGGCGAGCTATTCTCCTCCATCTGAATGCTAGTACTCAGGCTAAAGTTGCTAGCCAAACAACAAAACTCAGGGATGTCTGACCAGGCTAACAATCTCAAAATACCAGGTTACCTTTGGGCATGAGTTTTTCTTAGGCATGGAGCTCAGGGCAGCATCCAAACAGGCTATGATCAGTCTCCGACGCAGAGGATGGGTACATGCACCACGGGTATATTATTGAATATAATATAGATGTTTTATTACTCAGTTAAAAATGTTTTAACTATTAAAATGATCAAGCATAATTAAATCACACATTGAAATATTTTTGCTTGAGGGTATGAAACATTAGTTCAAGAAAAGATAAGATCTTTAACGTTTCACCACTAATAGAAAAAATGTTTCACCACTATATAAAAAAGTGTTCCAATATATTAAAATACTAAAACATAATTAAACCATGAATTGAAACATTTAGCTTTCACATATGAAACATCCTCACTCAACTGATGAAACATCATATATTTGTGAGAAATCAAAGATAAAGTTATGAAATTATGCGGAAAAATCCTAGTGTAACATATCATAAAATACTTTTGAAATGTTCAAACAATATTGTATGCATCACTAAAGAGATTGTAAAAAATGATATTTTCAGAGAAATATAACTACATGAGATATTGTTGTAAAGAATTAATTACAACAAACACAATAATATATAATCGGACATATAGTGTATGAGAAAAGTAAGTTTAAAAATATGCTAATATGTTGTGCATGTATGGCTGTTAGAGGACATATGGAACATATGCATATGGAAGTCGACGTAGCGGAGTTACAGCGTGCAGAGGAGAGAAGTGGGTGCGGGCGTCCGATGTTTCACCAAGTCTGGCGCTGGTATAGAATTATTATTGAGATGATTATTATATATTGCACACACAAAAAAATTTTGTGTGACTTGTCAGAATATCATATAGATGACTAGTAAAATTCAGAGTTTTGGGTGCTCTTTTCCTGCCTAAGGACCCATTTGAATCATAGGATTGAAAAAAATGGAGAAATAGGAAAAATATAGGATTCTGACAGTAATATAAGTGTAAAACAGAAGATTATAAAACACATGAAAAACGTAGAAATGCCCGTTTGATTGGATCACAGGAAAAACACCGGAATTTAAAGAGAGATAAAGACTCAAATGATTTTTTCCAAAAGGTTCTACCTCTTGTTAAAATTCCTCCAAAACTTGTATGGGAAGAGGCATTCCATAAGAGTTTCATAGGATTCATTCCTTTGATTCAAAGGGCGTTGTAGGAAAAATTCCTATAGAAATGAAATCCTCTAAAATTCCTATAATTTCCTTTCAATCAAAAGGGGCCTAAAAATCAAAGGTTCATAGTTGATTTACATTAATTAGTGGGTATCTTAGGGTGACCATATGTGAAAATCAATTTATACATTCGTCTCTCTGCGTAAGGAAATGTTTTTCATGCAGTCGTTTTACCCATCTGTAAAAATTACCTATATCCAATTCCACCGTTAATTAGATGCTTGGCTTTCCATTTGTGAATATCACTTTAAGCCGTTTGGAAAAACAGAGGTGTCCTTTGAAGCCATACACTATGTCAACCACATGATGGAGGGCTAGATTGCATATTATTCATCGAATAAAGGAAAACAAGTCATTTTACTGAATAATTAACCACAAAAATCCGTTTTGGGACGATATTACTGGTAAAATACCTCTTAGATCTATATCATCCGCATCCATTCACATCATGCTTCATGTACCATGTCCATTTGTCATCGTTGTTTTCTACATGCAGTACTCCACTAGGGCATGAAAATAAAGAGTCGGTTACAAACTCTAATAAATTTCAGAAACCTATAGTAATAGATCGTATTTATGTTATAAAAAATAATGTCTCATGTAATCACACAAGTGTACAATATTAAATTCACTTGCAGAACCCAACAATATAATTAGAGAGAGGTTCTAGACAAACACGAGTTACCCCTATCGCGATCCGTATATCTGTTCCATAGACCTCGTGCGGTAGGCTTAGAAGGCATATGGGAAAACAGTGTTCCGTGATAGGTAGATGACACTATTTCGAGGCTGGAATGCACCGGTGGACTATATCTGATCCGGTTTGGCAAAATCTGCTACCAACTGCAACGAACTCCCCCTGCAGGATCTAAAGCACAGGTAGGTAGCTTGGTATACATCTACGTGCATTTCCGGCACCTTGAACATCACTGTGGAATGAGGGTGGCATAACCCTAGCACCTAAAATTTAGCCTCAGCTGGCGTGAAGCAGCTAGCGACAGTGTCAAGAATCCTACTGGGGAGTTGAACAGGGCTGCTTAGCTTTGATTTCGGTTGGACCCGAGTTTCAGTGAAACTTTGCCCGGAAATTGAACGGAATTTTACTACTAGCCATTCTTGGGTACTTGCCATAATTGATAGCTAATATGTGTACTAACTTAGGGTGTGGTTATGTATCCCATCATTTCTAGGGTGGTGTGTTCTTGCATCAAGATTATTGAAGTGTTTGTGATCGATGGTCATTTCGAAAAAGGAAAAAAAAGTCTTTTTTCACACCCACGTCAGCGGCACTGGCATAGATGCAACCGCATAACTGGCATAGGTCTAGTTGATTCCCACCAACTCTCTCTGGTCAAAAATATTTATCAACATGCCTATGATAATATGCTAGTACTTTTCGAGGAAAATCTATCTATATCATTTGTCTTGTATTTAAACTAAGCATTGAAAAAATAATTATTTATTGGAATTTTAGAAGTTTGATCAAATCTTATTATAAACTACAATTTTTTTTTTACTGGAGTGTGGTACATATAAACGGACTATAATCATCCATCCATGATTATTTTTCCTGTTGCAATGAAGCTATATACCATATTAGTGGTAGGGTGCTTTATGCACGGAATGAGGTTATTGTGTGTGTGCACCATACTGGGAGGTGAGCAGGAGGCACTTGGCTGAACAGCACCTGCAGTTAGGGCTGAAAACGGAGTAAATACGGATGGATAATACACGTACCGTATTTGTTTTCATATTTTTAGGCGGATATAGAAACGGATACGAATATCTCGGATACGGAAACAAATACGAATTATCTCGAATACGAATAAGGATCGGATGTAGTCGAACACGAATACGAAAACAAATATTTCTTGGAACATACAAACCAGTCAAACCGTTCGTAAAAACAAATAACACCACATATATATAGCTAACTTAATCAAGATAGTGATCATTTTAGGCCTCATCATAGATTAAACACGTTACATTTAGTTTCATGGGTAACAGATAAGTGACATAAGTCCATCCCATAGCATACAATGAGTTTAACAAATACTGATAGTCTAATAGCACAAAAGCAATTTGTAGTAAATTGATTGATGCCTTGATAGGCCAGACCTGGAATCAAGCGGGCTGAACTGATTTTAGGTGTTCGTGGATATCTGCTCATTATAATATGCGGATATCCGTCGGAATATCCGTATCCGTCGGAAACTGGCATACCATATTCGTATTTGTATCCGAAGAAAATTATCCGTATTCGTATCCGTATTTGAATTATCCGGGAAATATCCGCTCCGAGCTACCTCCGTATCCGTTTTTTTCCGGAGCGGACGGAAACTATCCGCTCTGTTTTCAGCCCTACGTGCAGTACCACCGTGGCTGAACAGCGGATGAGTTTCTGTTTCGTTGGTGCGGATGAGAATTAATTGGACGTGAGAAGTGCATGCATCTCATGGAGTGATTTAATTAATTATCTAGTACGCTTATTGTGAGATTTGATAAAGTATCTTTTATAGTATTTGATAGTGAAGATCTATATTTATTTATTTGGATGATAATGTTACCGCATTAATTCCAATAGCTCGTTAAGAATTTACTTGCCAAGATTACCCAATGTCACCCCTTGTTTTCTCTCTAACCTTGATGTGTCAGCAGGGGTGAGGGAAGTGTCGTAGTTACACAATGCCCTCAACACATTATGAATGATTAAGCTATTACTTATTACTGATGTCCATTTATTCCTGTGACTTCTTATGATTATATACCCGTCAACATGTTCTTTATTGTTGATGTATGACATTTTCGCAATATATTAGATTAATTTATTTGTATCTATGTAAATGTTTCCACGATGGTTTTGTCTTAGAAGAGATTATGCTCGAACATATTAGATTTGGTATAGATGTTTGGTTGTTTAGTGACATGATTCATCAGGTGTTACGTCGAACCAACTAAAAATATTGAACTAAGCTCTAGGCTCTCTGATAGTAGCAAGACTGCAACATCTGTGTTCATTGTGGCACTTGCTCATTATATAATTATGGCAGATGGCATATAAAAGAAAGTGGATTTTCACCCCGTGATGTGAAATCCCCTTGTTTCACACATGTCAGATAAATAGTTATCTGAAAAATTAAGAAAATTATGAAAAGATGGACTAATATGGAATATATTATTCCACAGAGATGCATAAAAACAAATTAAACTAAAAATAGTATAGAGATAATCATGATTAAAGTTTTATTTATGCTTTAACTTGCATGACTTGAATTTAAATTTGCATCTTTTCGGAGCAATATATGTCATGTTAATCCATCTTGTCATATATCTATTACTATTATATATTTGACATGGGAAAACCAGGGTGTGTAGGATCCAAGGATGGGAACAATTTCCCTATATTAATATTGGTAGGCATGACAAGTAGTAATTACCAAAATTTATGCTATTCCTTTTTGAAAAATAACTATAAAAATGGAGGACCCTTATTTAAAAAAGGAATTGTTTTGCTCTGTGCCAAAGCTCGGCATGGACCTTGCTGTCTAAGTAGAACCCATCCAGAAAACAGGTACATCAATGTCAATCCCTTTGGCATGGAGATGAACCTCCGCGCTGTTAGGTGTGATGCGGAGCAAATGGTCTACTTTTGAAAATAATTTTTGAAAAGTCCATTTTCGTAGCTTGTTCTCGCAAAGGGTCAAATAGTGCAAAAACTGGTAATAATTTGCATGTCGTTGGTGGCAACAGGGACACGGAGGCAGATTGAGGGCATCACTGTGGCTGAACGATGCTCCACACTGGCGCATTCGAAGATCGACCTAAAGGATTCATTTGAATATGTTTTTTTTAAAGACTTTTGAACATGTTGGGTTGCTGGTCCCCTCTAAAAATCATGGCGCCGGTAACTACCTGGATCAGTTCGGCAATAATCCTGTGCCAACGTACTGTGCAGAAGTTATCTTGTCCACACACCACCTCTGTATGCACCTCCTCATAGGCCAGACACCACTGGTTAAGTCACCGTGGATATAATACCATATGATCATCATCATATATCCCACAAGTTGACCCCCATTAGGGCCTTATTAATTTTATACTCATCCATAGTCTACATGGCATTAGTGAGTGAGTGAGGCAGTTCAGTATATAATAACCGTGGACTTAAACTAGAACTTAACTTATAGTTTAAACAATTTATTCTATAGGTTGGGTGTAAACAACATGACCATGTCAAAGCCGTGCCTCTCTAGCTACCTGGCGTACATGCAGTTATACGTTGCTACTTCCTCGGTTGTACGTTATGCTAGATTTATCCGTAAAACTATATATATTTCTATACGTGTCTAGATTTATTATTATATATTCCCTCCGTTCTATATTATAAGAATTTTTGGCATTGTCAAGATTCGTATATGTGCTAATGAATCTAGACATATATACAAAACATATACATTGACACATGAATGAATGTAGACAAACCTAGAAAGTCTTATAATATGAAACGGAGAGAGTATATAAATACAAGACTAAAAAAATCTTACTCCTTCTGTTTCACAATGTAAGACTTTCTAATTTTGCCTAGATTTATATGAATGCTAATGAATCTAGACATATATATATAAATTATGTACATTTATCAATTGATAAATTTAGATAAAGCTAGAAAGTAAGTCTTATAATATAAAACAGAGATAGTACATGTAAAACATGCTGAAACCGAATACTACTTTACGTATATGCAAGTCCGAAGTGTGAACAAAAGCATCCTTATGCAAGTCCGAAGTATGAACAAAAGCATCCTTCTTTTTTTTTTCCTTTGTCATTGCTCCCGTTGCAAGGAAATGGATGGTATGACACTGCTACCTATCTAGCGCCTCTTTACATAATCTACAAGAAAAGCATTGATTCCCTCCTGAATTGCTCCTGCTCTCCTTGCCAGGACTCCAAGGCACCTCTGGGACTAGAAGAAAATGGTAGCAGGAGACAAGTCTACAAACAATCCAAGCGGTTGCACATGCAGAATAGTCGTCAGAGAACACACATTCTCAGGCATTTGGCTGAAACTAACCGAACAGTCCGTTCTAGCCTGCATAAGGTATGCACACATATATATTTCGCATATATATATATATATTAAATTTCTGTGTTTTCGCAGTATAGATAGCTGATCATTTCGATGAAATGTTAATACCTGTGCTAATTAACCTAATTAATGAAGTTGGCAGCTGGTCGCACGCTGGCTTCTCTGAAGGGACAGAACTGTTTGTATGCGAGAAACAACTCGAAACTTTCTGTGAGGTTTGTGGTTGTTTCTCTCCTTGTTGGCAACTGATCCTCAACGATCATTTTGCGTCAAATATGCACACAAACCCGTCAGTGTTTGCTGCTTGCTGATGGTAAAAAACATGAAACTCCATGCAGTTAGTTGGACGTATATCTGTAGCTATTGCTGTTTGAACAAAAAAAACACAGTTCTGCAATTGATGGTTTATCAACAGCGTGACAGAATCTACGGCTGAAATTTTACTGTCATCAAGAGGTACCAAAGTTTTAAGGTATCAAACTCTCTTGTATAAAATGTGTTACCTCTAGATACTTGAGGTTTTCAGATATACTAAAATTTAATACTAGCTAGAAATGTCTCAAGAACCACGAGATCATTATTTGCTCTTGCAATAGGTACTTAAACATTGACAACTTTCTCCTGCATTGAAAGGATTTGCCAGGATTAATGAACGCTTTGAGTACTTGGTTTTACAAATAGCAAAGCTTGAAAGATTTATATTTGCGTATTTAGAATTGGCCGTTTTGTAATGTTAATATTTAAAATATAATCCATCAGGGAGCTCTGTGGTATACAGAATCTGGCATGGAGAGTCTGAAGCAACTATTCTATGAGTGGGAAATCCAGTTACTTTTGATCTTAAGCTTCACACTACAATTGTTCCTCTTCTTCGCGGGTAGCCTTCGGCGGTGTAGTACTAGTGGTATCCTAAGGTTCTTGATTTGGATAGCTTATTTGGGTGCAGACTTGGTTGCAATTTATGCCCTCGGCTATCTTTCACGATACGATGACATACTCAATGAAAGGCACATAAGTAGGAGAAACAAATCAATGGCTTTCTATTGGGCACCATTTCTCCTAATCCATCTTGGTGGGCAGGACACCATCACTGGTTTTGCTATGGAGGACAACAACCTGTGGTTGAGGCATTTGTTGAACCTAGTGACCCAAGTTATGCTAGCACTATATGTTTTCTGGAAGTCCATTGGAAGGCAGGATGTGTATCTTCTAGTTTCTGGTATCTTTGCATTCGTTGCTGGGATTATAAAGTATGGGGAAAGAACATGGTCTCTAAACTGGGGGAGCACTAAAAGCTTTGAGAGCTCAACTGGAGACCTTTATAAGAAACAAATGCCTAAGCAGATCTATGGTGGTGCTAGCTATTCTGGCACTGTTTGTGTTGCTCTTCGTTCAATGTCATATGTCCATGGTGTATTTTCGGCACGCACCTTGTTTGACAACAGCCCTTTGATCGAAGATACGCTAGGAGATCTGGAAAAAACACTCAAGGTGGTGAGGCTTGAGCTAGGCATGATATATGATGATTTGTACACCAAGTCTCTTGTGCTTAGAACAAGGAGTGGCATCATACTTAGATGTATCTCTCAGATATCTGCTATTATTGCTTTTGTGCTATTCCTTACTCACAATAAACACGGTTATGGTAAAGCTGACATTGCAATCACCTATTCACTGTTTACCGGAGGCTTCTTCCTGGACATCTTTGCAATTTTATTCTCCATGATGTCACCATGGACATGGGCATGGTTAAAGGCTCAAAAATGCGACAAACTCTCCATATTTTCATGGTTTATTCTTTCTAGTGATGCTGGATGGCCAGAGAAGCAGCAAAGATGGCCAAAATCAATGGGGCAGTACAACTTTCGATGCTTATTATCAACTGGGTACCAACCAAGGACACTTAGTCAACGAGTGATGAAGGCCATTACAAATTTAACAAAATTGCTTGGTATTGAGAAAAAGAAAGTATTTTGGATGAGCAAGCTGCTAGACACGGAGCAAGTGGATGTGGGCATGACGATGATGGAACACGTTGCGAAGGAAGTCCGAGTCTTACACGAAGAACTGTACCTTGGAGAAAAACACAAGGAGCCTCGTGAATGGCCGAGGCTTGGCCTACTGCTGGAGAGGACACAAGCTCGATTAGCCTCGGATTTTGGTTTTACTATCATCTTCCTGCACAAGCTAACCGAGGTACACTTAAGTAGATGTCCCCAACATACTAATCCAGACATCGAGACAACCACTGAATCCTCATATTTACCCACTGATCAAGTGGAGATCTGTCGAAAACTATCCAACTACATGATGTACCTTCTAGTTGCCAACCCTTCCATGCTGCCTCTCTCTACCAGCGCGGTGGCCACGCTGGAGAGCTCTCAGCAACCTCGAGCAATGGACTTGCTGCTCATAGAGGAATCGCTTGAGGAGTTCAGTGTCATGCTGGACAAGGATACGCTAGAGGAGATGATAGCACTGTGGCTGAGGCTGCTCATTTTCTCTGCTGGCAAGTCAAGGGTGGAGATGCATGCAGCTCAGCTGAGTAGAGGAGGGGAGCTCATCACCTTCACCTGGCTACTCATGGCGCACTACGGGATAGGGGATTCCCAGACTAGAAGGGTTCGGATAACCAATGATAATACTGGGAATTCTGACGTTAGGGAGGCATATGCCATGTATGTTCCTGCACCAAATCATCGACCAACAAGAGCGTAGATGGCTAGAAGCTGCCAGCGTGTAATGACTTATCGATTGTTTATTTGTTTGGCTTATTTAGCTCAATCCCTGTTATGATTTATGATAGCAACCATGCATGGTAACTGGCAGTGGCAAGGTATCTCAAGCTTTGTTCTAGCAAGCTCAAGGATGGTTTGATCGATATCTTTTTGTATTTTATTGTTTCATCCAAAAAAGGTGTGAGATTTGGTGGCCGATTATCCGATAGGTTCGATTTAGCGACATGAAGACGTTCACGTTTGGAGCTTTTGATCAACCGATCGTCACCTTGCAACCGCTATATCCGCATTTCTAGTCATCATCAACCATTGTCTCGCGTAATGGGTCTCACTATGAAAGTGTGGCTCATGCAAACAATCGAATAAATTCACATGAACAAGGACAACGCAGTTAGAATAGCAGATGAAAGATTAACCACACGAAGTTGGGGTCACATGAACCGATGTAGCAACAAAACTATAAACTGATAGAATAATCAAAGAAAAAACTCAATTCCTAACAGTGACGACGGTTGGCTATTTATCAGTTACGTGAGGTGGTAGGACATCCATAATATGGCCGGACCAACCAAGCAAGACTCGATTACATTGCACATGGCCCAAAATAGATTTGGATTGTAAGAGAGATCTTTAGGGCACCTTCAATGGGGAGTTGCAGGCTGTTGCGGAAGCGGCCTTTTTGCGAAATACCCCCTGCGCGGCCCGTTCGACGACTGCATCGTCGTCTCTCGTCACGACGGCTGGGCTCGCGCTCCTAGTACTCGACGGTCGTCGTCGCCACCGTTCAACCACGCTTCCCGAGCAGTCATCGGCGTCCATGAATCCGGTGCACGCGCATGCGATTTTGGCGCGAGAAGCTGTGAAATCCCATCCTTTGGCGTGACGTTTTCCCCCTCAAATATCCATTGCTGCCACTCTCCTTTTCACATCCACATCTGAGAAGGAGCCGAGGCGAGTCGAGGCGCATGGCGGGGAAGGAGGCAGCAGCGGCGAGCGCAGCAAGGAAGAGCACAGCGGCGCAGTCGCAGAAGGCTTCAGTGGCGGCGCAAGGCCGGAATGGTATCTCTGCGCCACCATACAACAGAGCCCCTCCCTCATCGGCGAGAGGTGGAGAAGGGAGAGATTTTGGGTAGATCTGTTGCATGAACGGGGACTGAACTCCACCATCCACTGGTGGCTGATTCCCCAGCGCCCCAAGCTGATGTAGCTAAGATCTACAATGAAACAACCCCAACTCATAGGATGAGAACCATCAATTGCACTAGCGCCCGAAGTTGGTACATCTTCAAATCCAAACCAAGAAAATGCGGCTCTTCTGCGGAGAAATGCATATCTTCATGATCGACCAACCCATGTCAAGCTCTGAGATGATTTAGTAGAACATATATGGCACCGCTTTGGATAGAGAAAAAAATGCTCATATATTTATCTATGCATATATAACTTAACTGTATGTTATCTAGCTATGGATGTAATGTGTAATGTCATTTTAAGTCCTAAGTATGCTTGAATATTACTGAGATGTGTAGCAACACAATGATATACAAATATGTATTCATGATTGATCCACAGTTGCATGCAGAGCATTAAATAGCCAAACAGATTACTAGTTGTCTTTTGGGTTGAAGGAGCTGTCTGTTTAGCACTGAACAGACAACTACCGTCTAAACCATTGCGGGTGCCTTTATTGATTTGCGAATTCCCAATGTATCACTAGGAATTTTGATGTGGGAGTAAAATCATATAAAAGTATACACCAGAAATTTTATAATAAATACTCATGGACCCCAATAAACTTTTGAATCAGCAGTGAAGTTCATTTGAACTTAGTGTAGTTAGGAAACCCAAACATGAATAAAATACATATGTAATATCTTGGCATGCAGGAGTGCAAATGGATCAGATAATATCTTATCCGATCCGCTCTGAATCAGTCCTTTTTTGAGAATATGTTGAAGGTTTTTAGATATTTGGCGGATACGAATCCAGATGCAGATAGTACTATGCGGATATGGATGTAGATGTGGTGTGAGTAATATCCTATGGATGCAGAGTATCCAATACTTCATACGGATTATCCAATAATTATTTTTAGGGATAATCCGACTTTAGCCCAACAACCACTTCAGCGTAAGCCCAATCCACAATTTAGCTCCGTGTTATAATGTTTTGTATTGACAGTTGAAGTCTAGAACTACAAATACTTGTCTTTTGTCCGATGCCACCTATGTTCATAGTTACAAGTTGTATCTTATTAGTTTTTTTTGTATGGACTATGGTGTATGCATAATTGGACATCATGTAGTTCTAAATTGTTTAATAGCATGTAGCACTTGTGATATTCTTGTTGCATTGTTGTCTATCACCGTGATGACTTAATGTTGTATGAATTGCATATACCTTTCATATCTGATAATTATAATCCGTTCCCGAACCAGCTCCACACTGATTCTGCACAGTATCCACAATCCGAAATAATCCGTTTCGTATCTGCATATGCACATCACTGGTACCGACTCCGAATCTACTTAATAATTATGGTTTAGAATACATGATGACCATTATCCATCCGAATCTGATCCGTTTGCACCCCCCCTCCCATATGAGTTAGCTTGTACTCCATATGCTCACTCCAATTTTCTTTGTCCATGCAAGTACTTCTACGAATGATAATAGACAAAACTCACGGTGCAATGATATTTATTCAAGTATATAACAGTTAAATCTTGTATGTAAAATTTGCATCTTTGCTTATTGATGTGCAACATATGTAAGATTATATGTCAGATGGTTATGTCATTATCAGAAAAGTGGGAAGAATGATGTGCAACAATGTGCTAGATCCTCTATTTCATTTGTTTATTTGATTTAATTTACAAATGAAGCATGAATGCTATACTCATGTTTGTGTTTGCTTCTTAAATCTTGCGTGTACGTACTCTTCTTTGTTTTGCAAGGAACTATCCATATGTTAGCAACCAACCCAATTAGTACATTACATGCACCCGGGTGACGTCGCAACGAATTAATTGATATCAGTCCAACCAAGATGAGACATAAGCAAATAATTATGAGAATTCACATAACTCAAACAGTTTACTTCCAAATTGGATATCTCACAAGTGTCAAGGGTACAATCTCTGGTTTCACATTCAATTGCGGTATTCTACGAGTTGATAAATCTGAAAATATTTTAGAATATTAGAAAATAGTTATACTATGATTCATTAGTTAACTCCCTTCATATTGGAGTATTCATGATTTTCGTTTTCAAAAATATTAAATAAATCATCTTTGACTTAGCAGTACACATTGTCTCCCAGTTATCACAAAAATGAAACACGGCTAGATGTTTGATCTCTAGTAGGCCTTTCTGTCTGCCACATGCTTATGCCTGACAGCCACCTTGTACCTTACTGCCTATGCTAGCCGAGTAATTTTACGGTCCAACAAAAGTACCACGAGGTACTGGTATCTCGTGGTATCAAATCGTTTTTTATCGTTGAATCTACCAACGTACATCCTAGATCTAATGATGAGAAATGATTTGGTACCTCGAGGTATCGGTACCTTGAGATAATTTTTGTTGGACGGAAGCAAATCTCACGCTGGCCATGTACGATGATGCTGAGGTGAAGATATATATCCTCTTGGAGTGTGATCAGCTTGCAACATGACATGCCCACTATTGCATCTTTTTTGAGCAGTCGATCCAACTGTGCGTACCTCAGAGAACCACTTGTGGCAAACGCACATATTTTCTAGCATTAAAATTGGGCCAAATATTGGTCATTCACGTAAGAGATGTCTGTGAGACTGTGATTGATGGACACCTGTTCTTCAATTAAGAAAAGTTGCTTCCAATATTAATGGTTTGATTGCGGCAATATCTGCATAGCTGCCAGTAAGGGGTGTAAACGGGTCGGGTTCGATTGGATTTCGTCTATCTCATATCTTAACCTATATTTTATCATCGGATTCGGATTAAATACAGATATTATCGAATATGGATACGATCACGGATAATAGCGGGTACGAATACAATGCAGATACGTACTAAGACGGATACGAACACTTACGGGTATGAATATTTATGTGGATATTAAGTCAAAACAACAACCATATGTACCACATAGATAATAGCTATTGAACATTTGCATACAACCAAAATACGACTATATTAAGGGCTAGCAGTATAGTAATGTCTTACGGTTGCAAAATAGTAGCAAAAGTACCAATACTTCAGTAGGACAAACACTAAAACATGACAGTACCATCAAAATTGCAATTAGGTCACTAGCTCCAGTACAGTAGCCGTATTCTTCCTATCTTATCTCTTTTGCTGTTTTGCATAGCTGAACGAGGTGAGCTGGGAGCGGTCTTCCTGAGTGGATGTGCTGATCGTCAAGCTGCCGAGTCTGTGCCTCGACCGTGGGGGACAGATGTGCTCCTGTTTTGTATTCAGTATTGTATAGTTGCAAACCTGCTTTTATATTTTACTCAAGGTTACGTGCGGCTCCGGTCTGTGCCTCGACCGTGGGGGCGAAGGAGGACGGCGGGAGGCGGACGCTGGACGCCGGGAGGTGGAGGCCGAACGCCACCGAGGCTAGGGGAGGCGGAGGCTGGCCGGACGACGGACGACGGCTCAAGGCCGGACCGGAGGCTGGGCAGCGGCGGCCGGCGGGAGGCGGAGGCTGGACGGCGGCGGACGACTTCTGACCTTGTGTGCGCGTGCGCCTATCAGCCTGTGCGGTTGTGCGCCTTGGGCGTGCGGCATGAGGACTAGGACCGTGACTCGGCTTGGGCCTTAAAAAGCTGGAGGATGAAAATACTGTCTGGTAAACCGGATAATTATCCGGATACATATCCGGGTATTATCCGCAATATATACCGGATAATTCATATCCGTCGGATATTGGCCTCCCAAACTCGATCTCATATCCGCCAAAAAATATCTGGATTCGGCTCCGGATCCGTGTAAAATCCCAGGTAACCGAATAAATAACCCGAATTTATCCCGAATTAATATGAGCGAGTGGGCGGTCGGGAAATACCCGCCCAGTTTTCACCCCTAGCTGTCACTGTGCTGCTACAAATTTTGGACTAGAAGGTGATGTAATAATGCGTGCACACCCACCGTGTGCCATTCAATGATTCAAATGAGATTCACTGTAGGTGTGCGACTCTATATGGTTCCTTTTTATAAAAAAAAGTTAGCATACAGAATATACGTTGCAATGGAATTTTGATTAAAATAAATTATCATTAAAGTGTTATTAATATTAGTTTCTGCATATATCATCAGTTGATTGTCCTTTTTTTATTTGCTTGTTTCATGTGGAATTGTAATTACTGTGACATGTGGACCATTTAGCCCCACACTGTCCTTTTTTCCCACATAGGAGGATACTTGGTTGAGGATGAACGATGTCTAAACTCTTTACTACCTTGCTAAAACAAGATAGGGAGAGTTGGTGATCGGATGGTAACATATTCATCACTCACCACTACCATTACTTTGTTTTATTAAAGAATAGATCGTGCCAATATTTATAAATTTTAACTTTTTTCTTAAATAGAACATGATTATTATTATATTGATTTTCTAGCTGAAAATGTAACGTCATAACATATGGTTACCTTACATTTTAAACAACACTCCAACCATTCCAAAATGATTTTTTGGAGTAATTATTATATTGGAGTTTGCAAAAGTTGAGATAATTTTGTTGAGATTTGAAGAAATAGTGAACAAGAGCACAAATATCATGTGGGGGGACACATGCATTGAAGTTTGCTAAAGAGAAAGGCAATTAGTATTTTTAAGTTTTTATTGGTATGAGTTTGATAGGGTAAAAATGATGTTTTCTGGGATGAAGTATTTGATTATTATTATTATAAGATAAATCGTCGTGCTATATTACTTGTTAAAACAAATTATGCATGCTACTATTGGAAAATAAATTATCTCTTTTTGTAAACAGGGGTTTTATAATATTGTTAATTCGAAACTACCCTGAACATACGCCAAGCCTACGAGATCTGATTTACTCCAGTGGAGATCATTCGCTTTGAGGTTCGAGTGATATGAGTTAGTTTGATCTTATAATTAACAAGACTAAATAGATTAGCTTAACTAACTGATGACTGATGCACGTTCTTGAGGCCAACCGATTGACGCACGGTTTTGAAAGACAGTTCAACGGTCAGTTATAGATTCAATACATGTTTAATGATTATAAGTAATGAAGGAAGCAACCATTTTGCCTTGAATAAACTCACGATAAGAAAAGTCTATCAAAATAATCAAATTAAACTTATTAAAAATAATTATTGACAGATCAAAATGAATCAAGACAATATAAGATTAGAGCTAATAAGGGTAAAGCAATCAATAGATTATTAATGCAAACTTAGCAATCTAACATGACGATGTTAATATTTAAAAATAATAAAAGGATAACTCATCGGCAAGAACTCCGAATGAAACATTGGTCAAAACTTATCAACTTAAAAAAGTTATATGATTAAATATAATATAGTAGTTTAGACTTAACTGAGATAATATAAAATTGATAATAATAAATAGAAATTATTAAGTTGACAAATCTTGCTCAAACTTATAGATAAACCAAATCAATCTAAGAAACTGATCTAAATGAAAAACAACTGTTAAGATAACACGCAAGCACAAAATTATGATTAGAACATGAGACTAAACCAACAAACTATAAATCAAGTCGATATGATTACCGGTGATGAGCTGGAGCTAGGTCGAATTGATGCTGCTGCACTCATTGAAACTACTCCTAAGGATGGCAATGCTCCAAAATTTCATATAATGATCGAACTGTTATCATTTTAGAAGCCCTCTGGTGTACATGTTCATACCATTGGTATTAATTTAGGCCCAACACGGTTACAAGAAACCAATCAAAGTCTGTTTCCTAAAAGAAATTAAAGGAAAATAACTATCATTACCAATCTACAATCGATCTACCACGATCTCTAAACATGTCTTTTTACCCATGGGCTTCATCCGTTGGACTTTTGATTGGCTAAGCTTTCCCTCTAACAGGTTGCTTTAACCAAACTACTTTGATAGGACATACTAACAACAAGTAAAAGAGCAATACTCCGGTGCATTTTACTGGTAGTATTATACTACCAGTAGAACTAATCTAGTCCGTTGATTAAAAAGGGTATTTTTGTACTTTGTTAATTATTTGATTTGTATTTGTTAATTATTTGATCGTTTGTATTTTATTCTTCATCCAATCTGCATCGTTGATTGGACGAGATTAGTTTTGCATCATCCAATTTGCATCGGCCTCTCTTCTTCTTCTGCGTTGCGGCGACAGCATCCTTCTCCTCGTCCTCTTCTGGGGCATGCCGCGGCGACAGACTCCTCCTCCTGGCGCGTCGATAGAGTCCTCCTTCTCCGGCGTGGTAATTTAGGATCCCAATGAAAAGGACAATCTTACCCCCTCAAATTTCTACTACACAAGATAGTATAATTAAATCATGGTCGTCTGATAAAAATAGATCAATAGTATGGATTAAATTGTACTGCAAGTAAAATGCACCGGAGTCGGCCACCAAGTTAAAACATTAAGGTTCATAGATGCCCCCGAATTTTGACGACCCAGGTGACCCAAGCGTGTCTAACTAAAGAATCAAGCCAAGTCAGGCACCTCTAATGTTCCTAAGGTAACTTTTGCTCCCATTACTTCATTATTACTATGAGGAAGATCCATTAGATTAATTCCTTGAATTAACAGTTTGGTCATGATTCATTCTAGACTTCTAGTCCCAGCCGGGACGAAGACGAGAATTAATTAAGAAAGAGAAAATAGGATTGAGTTTAGCGTTCGAACTTAAATGACATTCGATATTTATTTTAATTGATACAGAAGGCACAACCAGAACAGCCGCAATGCGTCTGTTGTATTGTAGTTAATTTGCGAGGAATTTCAATGGGTTTGAACATTGATTTCAGTAGAAATTTACAATTGGACTTCAAGGAAAATTCGGAATTGAAGAGGGGGTTTTGTGGAGACAATGAAAATAAGCTCAGAACATGCTGGTTTTGGTGTTGGAACTGAGAACTCGCGAATTTCAAGTGAGATAGTGTGGATTTTTCTACTGTATGTTGAGTATACACTCCAAGGAATTTGAATAAGCGATTTTAAAATGTCAATTCAAATTTGAGATTTTGAATCTAAACAAAAGTTGTTATGGGCCGATTGTTACATTTGTGGACATAGTTTATTTTGTGAAAAAAAATGTGCACTGAAGGTGTTGGAAATTTGGTCATTATTCCAGAAAAGTAATATACCTGACATAACATCTAAATATAGTTATCTTGTAATAGTGCTAAACATGAATATGCTAATTACGAGAAAAAACATCTACTAGTATCATGTTTAACACTAGAGTTAGAGATAAACCTTACCCGGAATACACTCCCAAGCTCGATAAGGTAATGTTGGTGTTGATGCCTCGACTCTACGCAGCAACATTTCCTCCTCCTCTGCCATCTCCATTGCCTCCCTTGGTGGACATAACATGTGAAGAAGTCGACAAAGATTGATGACTGCTCGACATTTCCCCGTCCTCTACCGTCAGCATTGCCTCCATCAGTGAACATGACGATGTGAAGAAGTCAACGAAAATTGATGAACTAGAGTAGACACAACTAGACACTCCCTCCCCCAATAACGTGAACGCTGCCTACCCATACAGGTACACAAGCGGATGGAGTTTTAGAGGCCTGCTCGATTCTAGCACCTATACGCATAGGTGGGCGGGACCGGGAAAACAGTAGTAACACATGAACATATCAAATTTCATACCCACCATGATCGAATCTCTTATCACCATGAAAGTTTTGATGTATATTTAGGTGTGAGAGATGGAGGAATTTCAACGAGGAATGAATGAGCCATTGATCCTTCAACCATTATTGTCATAACGCCTTCCAACTCACCATGGATGGCCTCCAAGTGGATCGGAATCACTCAACCAAGCTGTTGACGTCAAAATGTGATTGTTGACGTGTCACACACGAAGGCCTAGGAGTCACTTCTTGGAGCGCTCCAGCGCAGGACCTAAATTCGTAGAAACCAGGCGTGCCAGTCAGTTTGATCATGTAACTGACAAGATATGAAAAAGACAGGAAAAACCGTTAAACCTAAAGACTCTATCGGCCAGATAGCCGATATCGCTTCAGCCTTTAGGATCCTAGCCAATACATTAAACAATCGGCTTTATAGGAATTTCATGGTATAACGTGAAAACATACCTTATCGGCTGAATTATGAGTAGGGTAACCACTAAATAACTCAATTGACTAACTTCTGTTAAAAGATCGGACTTAACCATGAAAGTTTTAAGATTGATCAGCCGATCGGACTGAATTAGCACGTATCGCACGCTCAATCAGCAGCCGATATGGTGTTAAGTCAATATAACAAAACTACACTAACTGACTAATTGCCAACATAAAATAATAACAAACAACTGCATGCAAACTCATGTTAAACCTTGAAGATCGAACTAAACCAAGACAGTTCGGATTAGACATAACCATGCACAAAGCTAATATATTATTGCGACATACTGATAATTAACTACTAAACCAACATAATTTAATTTATCAACTCATCTGTTAAACTTAATAGATCGGACGACCGCTATAGGTAGATCAAACCAAACTTACATAGATCGGACCAAACCGAGACAGTATGTATTCCAATTCGATATAACTATAGAAAACATGAAAATGCATAAGCTTAACCGATCAATCAATGAACTACTTAAGATAATGCTGGCTAGAAGCCCAGCAATAAGATTACACGAGCATTCGACCCAATCTGCTAATATGAATTTTACTAACTAGATTGATTGGGCTCAACCGAGACAGAATCAAGTTAATCAAACTCATACAAACAAATCGAATAAAGCACTTGTAGAATCTTGATTGAGGACCTATCACTACTTCGAATCAAGAATAGATCAAAAGCAATAACAAGCCTCAGATAAATCGTCAAACATCTAGGCAGGAGATCGAACTCAATCAAGGCAGTCCTATCTAGCCGATCGACGAGTTGACAATTACAAACTACATTGCGAAGTTGAGAAATCTTGCGTCGAGAACTCGCTCCTATCGAAAAGGTTGGCGATGTGCCGAATATGTGTTGATCATAAGATTATTGTTGTCTTCACAAACCATGGAGTGCTACATTTATACCCCAAGAAACTAACTAACTATCCGGATATAGATCCGTATCTAATTCCTAACTTATTTCACACGGACTCTAATTAGAGATATTACCTAAAACAAACTCTAATATTTAATTACACGGACTCTATCTTGTTTTCGAATCTATCTGCATGTTCCTCACGTTAACCGGACTCCTCTTCCAATCCAATTCAGACTCCATCGACTGAATCCGAGTCATTTTCGACCTTTCTTCAGTCTGATTACCTTTTTTTTTGTCCTATTCAGTCATTGTTGCCAAATAATCCTCCAACTGTTATTTCTAAATTCTGGCGTCAACACAAGCATAGCGTACGTTCGACCAAAACCACTTGGCCAAGCCAAGCCTCGTCCATGCTCCTGCCTATGCCCCTGGGACATACTCCTGGCTATCTCGGCTCAGTGTACGTGCATGCGTGTGGTGCTCGTCTCCCATTTCAACCGGTCAATGGGTACTCTCACATAGCACGACCCCAATTACGTTGAGATTTATCCATATTAATCCCCAAAACATCAAATTGTGAGCCAATGGAATTTATTGAGGATAAATTGGGAAGGGAATTGCACGGAAACTAGGAGAAAAATTTGAACCTATTTAAAATACCATTGTGGGATTAATCTCACCCTAGAACTCTGGCCACACAAACCGAACTAAAGAACCCACATCTGGGCCGAACTTAAACACAACAATAGGCCCAAATCAAAACTAATAGGCAGCTATAGTAAAAGGAATAAGTCTATTTTAACTACCCTATCCGGCACAGCAAGATCTTCAAAACAAGCTCGTCCAGCCAAAAAGAGTAGAAAAAACGTGTTTGTTGTGAATCTTAAAGGAATACTCCACTGACAGGATAAGAACCACTTCAGCAGGTCTCTATCTGATTCTCCTCCATATCCCAGCAACCAAACGACGAAACAATACTAAGGCCCGTCTAGTTGGGGAACATTTTTGGGAAAGAGGTTACATCAATACGTACATTGATATATTTGAAGTATTAAACATAAGTATTAAACATAATCTCTAATTATAAAATAAATTTTAGATTTCGCCTGAAAACCGCGAGACGAATCTTTTGAGTCTAATTAATCCATCATTAGCACATGTTGGTTATTGTAGCACTTATGGCTAATCATGTACTAATTAGGCTCAAAAGATTTGTCTCACAATTTCCCCCGTAACTGTGTAATTAGTTTTAATATTCATGTATATTTAATGCTTTATTTAGGTGTCAAAGATTCAAGGTAATATTTTTGGAAAAGTTTTTACGAACTAGCCATGGCTTAAAGCTAAAACTGTCCAGGTTACGGAACATGACGAAGCATTGATTTTTTGAATGTGATATTCCAGGCGCATCAATCCACCGGTTGGACATGCCACTTTCCCCCGGACGTACCGTAATTATGTGTTTGGTTGGAGGGTTTTGGTGGATTGGGTTGGGGTCATCCTATTTTTACTGGTGTTTGGTTCAAGAATGAGGTCGGTCGGGTTGGATCCAAAAGGAATATACTCTCAATATTTTGGTTGGCTCGGCCCGTGAAAAAAGTAGCGGACCACTCCGTCCCACCTCCAGAGTCGAACGCGAGAGAAGGTAACCCTATCTCCGTTCTCATTCCCTTCAACATATCGTGAGAAAAAAAAGGCGGCGGCGGCATCGTGCTCAGTAGCAGCAAGGCGGCAACGCTGTGCGGCCGACGGGACCAGCGGCGCCCAGGCCGTCCTCTCTTCTCCGCTCTCCGCTCTCTTGCTACCCCCCTCCTTGGCATCTCACATCTGGCGGCGGCAACAGGAACGGATCAAAGACGGTTGTGGCGGTGGGAGGAAGAAAAAATCGGTTGCTGGAGCATACTGCAGCGTCCTAGGGCCCTTCTCTCTCATCGGCTGCTGCTGCTTGCATCCTCCGTCAGCCTCCATAGCCAAGGTAAGGAACCGTAGCACACTAGCACTGTGTATGATTTTTTATTTTGTTTCCAATGCCAGATCTGTGTGATTCAATTTGCATGAGATGAATGTACGTTGCTTTCAATAACATATGTTCAAGCACCCTGCAATATTTTTTGTTTCATCAATTTTTACACGGTAGACAATATCCTAACGTTCACAAAAATTACTATGTGAGGTGGGCATGTATTTTATGATGAGATAATTTATCCTTAAGAATGACATGTTAACAAAAATAATGGGTCTTCATTTTCAATTATTATTTTGCAATGTGTATGATAAATAGGAGGTAACCTTACCAATTAATATGATGAGGTAACTCTATCTAGGCAATCCATCTACCTCGCTCCAACCAAACAAGGGATAGAACCATTTCAACCCATCATATTCTTCAAACCAAACAGAAAACTAGGTCCGTTCTGTTCCTATAACCAAACAAAAACTATGTTCATTCCATACTTAAAAAAATAGGAATGAACCTAACCCATCCCACTTCATCCCCAAACCAAACACATGCTAAGGGAGTAGGCAAGTGCAGCACTAGGCAATTGGGGTTATTATCCATTCCTCGCCAGAGGGTTAATTATCAGCAAACTTTCTTCATGCTGGGCATGCATGCAGCTGTCACGTCCCGCGAATTTCGGTACTTTTTTTTGTAGAAACTGTGCTCTAATTTCTGATAGAAATGATATTAAACGACTGCGTGCCTTGCCGCAACTGCAAGTCCACGTCCACGATCCGTCAATCCCTTGGGCTTCTTTTATCCTCCAAGTCCACGAGTCGTCGGCACATGCACCACTTGCCGGTCTATCATAGAAACGATCCGTAGTCATTTCAAATGATTAATTTCTAAAACTTTTAATATGTGTATAATTGAACACACGCAACCCACCCACAGTTTTTAAGAGTATAACCGAACACTGAACACATGTAACCCCAGTGTGCTACTGTGCGCTACAATTAATGAAATAATCGTTACAATTCTAGGATTTGAACTCTCGTTAATGAAGTGCATGTGATACTCCCGTCTTTTCTTTATTAAACATCATTTACTTTTGGATTTATGTTTGACTATTTATTTTATTAAAAAAATTTTATAACTAATAATTACTTTATTATGATTTTATTTGTTAGTAAAGGAACATTAAAAATAACTTATAATCTTACATATTTGAATAGAAAATTTGGAAAAGACAAACAGTCAAACATAGCTCTATAGAAGTTAACAGTTTTAATTGAACAACACCTATCCATCTTTGACCTCTACAGATGTAACATACCTGATGACTTGTGTGGAGAGTGTGTGTATAATATATATGCATGAAAATTAGATGCTATGACCGAATATAGTTACTTCATTCACGTCTAAAGTGAAGAAACACCTACATACATAAACCTACTCTCACCTTTCAGAAAACACTAACTCTCCTAATCTCATATAGATGATGCACCTATGGACTACACATATAATAAATTGATTTTTAGAATCCAATGAGACCATAATATCTCGTTAGTAGGAGGGTAGCATTAGTGGATGAATAGGTAATGGATATTTCAGTGCTAAAACTTCTCAATTTGTGAAACTAAGAATAAGTAATAGGCCAGAATTCAACTTATTTGAGACACATTTTAAACTCTAAGAGCCAACATATTTTAACACGAATAAAGCGGTAAAAAATATCAATGAGAACCAATAATTAAGGCATAAGGTGATCGAGTCAATACACACAAGCAACAAACTTAGCAGTCAGTGTCAATTCAGGGCCTCAGGGGGGAATGATCAGATGGAAAATAATAAATATGCCACGATCGAGACGTGGCCTACCCAATAAGTTCCGAGCTACTGAGTTTAGCCTTAATCTTTTTATTTATGCTTACGTATAAGCTAAAAATTTATTATTTTTTATAAGCACGCCTAGCTCTTTTTGGCTTTGATAATAGGCTTAATCCTAGACAGAGAAAACCAACATCGTGCGAACTGTGAATATTACAACGGATGCTTAAGTGAGTCACGTACGATATTAACTCTTCGCAGGCGGTCCTCATAAGCCAACCGCATGCGATAATCCATATTTGCAAGCGGCCTTTTAGAAGGCCACCTGCAAATTTTGACGACTAATTAAAAAAGTAATTACGTAGAGTGTCAGAAAAACCACAAGACAAATGTTTTAAGCCTAATTAATCTGTCATTAGCATACGTGAGTCACAGTAGAAGTTATGGCTAATCATGGACTAATTTGGCTGAAAAGGTTCATTGCTCAAATTGCTTCCAAACTGAGTAATTATTTATTTTATAATTATATTTAGTGCTCTATACATATATCCAAAATTTGATGTGATGGGTAAACGTGAAAATGTTTAGGAAGGGCCTTTTGTAATGGAAGGATAGAGTTAAACGGAGCACAAAGTCTTTGTTATCTCTGTCGTATTTATACCTCGTCCAATCAATGGCTTCTTCCTTCCTCGGACCAATCCATCCCATACCACACGCGCACCATTCGTGTCTACGTGCCAAGCGCGGCCGAGCTCCACCACGTACTCCAGTCCACACGACGGTGGCGATGCAGAAGCAGCACCACATGGTGGATCGTCTCCTGCTGGTGCCGGCTTTGGTAGCGCTGGTGGTGGTCGCCTCCGCCTCCGCGTGGGTTCTTCCGGTCGCCGCCGCCGCCGACCCGCAGGTCACGCTGCTCAACAAGGGGTGCAGCCAGTACAACGCCACTCCGGCTGCCGCCTTCCTGGCCGCCCTCAACGCTACCTTCGCCGGGGTCCGGGCCAACCTCTCGTCTGGCGGTGCTGGCGCTGCTGGCTTCGCCACGGCCGAGGAGCCGCGCGCCGCCGCGCCGGCGTTCACGATGGCCCAGTGCCGCCCGTACGTCACCGGCCGGGAGTGCGTCACCTGCTTCGACGCCGCCGCCTCTCTCCTCCGCGCCTCCTGCGGCGCCGCCAACGGCGGGCGCGCCATCCTCGACGGCTGCGTCGTCAGGTACGAGAGCGCGGCCTTCTTCGACCAGACCACGCTCCCGGGGAACACGCAGGTCTGCAACGGCTCCGCCGTCGACTTCGTCGGCTTCGCGGACGCGGCGCGCGCGCTGGCCCGTGACCTCGTGGCCGCCGTGCCCCGCGCCCCGGGGCTCGCCGCGGCGGCCGCTCGCGGCGGCGTGTACGCGGCGGCGCAGTGCGTGGAGACGGTCGGGGAGGGTGGCTGCGCGCAGTGCCTCGCGGTGGCCGAGAGGAACGTCGACGGGTGCCTGCCCAGCTCCGACGGCCGCGCCGTCGACGCCGGTTGCTTCATGCGGTACTCCAGCAAGCCGTTCTTCCCCGGCAACGCAACCATCGACCTGGCACCATATTTACGATCACCCGGTGAGTTCACTTCACTTACGTCATCATTTCATTATGAGGTTATTTTTTTTCATGTACTTGTTCGTTATTCACACACGCTGTATATATATTCTTACCTAAAAGTTCTCAAATTACATTTGGATTTTGGAATCGGTAATCTTTGTTCTACAGAAATTTTGGGAGGATTTTTCTACCGAATTTTGGATCGTAAATTAGGGCCACGATCCATGGCCATCCTCCAGCTAGCTCCAGCAAGTCATAGCCTCTCTAGTGAGAACCCGACCAGTTAGATTTCAGGGTTGGGGTTGGGTCGGAAATAGTAAAGTACGGTTTGGTTTCCAGGTGGCAGAGAGGGATAGCATGTGAGGGTTGCTAGGGTCAGAGTCAGGCCGTATTGGGCAGATGTACTTTTGGTATAAGTTCGGCGAACGTACGTTGTTATTTGGTGCGAAAAACGTACTAATAGATTAGTATATGATTAAATAATTATTAATTATAACAAAAATTAAAAATAGATTAATATGGTATTCTAAAGCAACTTTCCTTTAGAATTTTTTTCATAAAAAATATATTGTTTACAATCTTGGGAAGTTGCGTATTGAAAAAAAACAGAAATCTAAATAAGAAAGCAACTACCGAAAGTTGCCTCAGTAGAAAGGGAAACGAGAGTGGGACCTGAAGTGTGGGCAGCGGGGATGCTAATAAGGAGAGGATTAGTTTCAATAACATTATCCCGTGACATTTTTGGTGACATTGAGTCACTGACACGTGGAACCTACGTGGGTTCAGGCACATGTAGATCCCACATATTAGTGACTCAAAATGCTACCGAGAATGTCATGAGACAATGTCGCTGAATCTGGATCCATAAGGAGAAGGTGACCATGCGAGTATGCAATGTGGTGTTGTCGTTGTCTTGTGATGACTCTGTCTTGAGGAGGTGGTGGCAGATGAGACGGGATCAAAGTGTGAATGCTCGCGGGGGCTAGGTGGTAATCGTTTGGCTTTTTGATAGAAAAATAAAACAATATATTTATAAATGAGAAATAGTACGTGAATAATTTTTTATATAAATGACGTTAGTGTTTTAAAAGTCATAGCTAAAAAATAAACTGTGATGAAAAAAACCAAAATCAAGTTCAAATTTAGGATGGAAAGTTTAAATTTTGTCTTACGAAGCAGAAACGAAAAGATTAAACTATCAGTGCTTGGGTTTTTGCACAAATCTTAAAATGATCCAACCATAAAAAAATCACAAGATATAAGGGGGTCTTCGGAAATATATATTTGACAGTTCCAGTTCTGCTTTATCGTTGGTTAACCGTACTAGCAATTTAGCAGCACTGTTTTGTTGGTCTACATAGTTAGAATGACACGAAACAAAAGGACATGTAGTACAATAGTTGTAGTAACGTACGTATCATCCTAAGATATCGAGTTCAAATCTACGTAAGAACAAATTTCAAATTAGGTTTGTTGAGAGGTTAAGTACATCAATTTTTTTTACAGTTTATGTTAGTGTTTTGGTAGGTCATCCTATTTTAACCCAAATAGTATTTTTATTGTTATTATACGATAAAATATAACAATCCTTTAAGTGTGACTACTTTTCTAAAAAATATAAATTCTGTAAATAGACGAACGGTTAAATATTAAAAAAAATCCATAAGTATATTTAAATTCGGACGTGACAGTGTCTTTGATTCCTTCCTATCGATGGATGGATCGTACGAGGAGATATTGGCAGCGGGAATGTGGGGGTGAGAAACACGGCTCTCCTTTGGCACTCGGGTCCCAATCCTCTCTTTCAGATAATTTTCCTGCCATGGTGTGTTATACTTGTCCACGTCTCTTCACTTCTAAATAACATGGATCATGGATCCACCGCCGTTTACTTTGAAACGTAGTAGGGTAGTAGGTGGATCCATCGCCGTTGATTTATTGGGTATTTTCGTCATTTGCTTAAGCAGAGATATGAATAAATTAGTATATTTTTTATTTACAAACTGGCCTAGGCCCATCCGTGCGGCCTAGAGGCAAGAAAGAAAGGGAACGCAGCCAGCAAAGAACACGTATGCACCTGGTGGCATCATGTCCAATGTCGCCGCCCCTCCGCCGCCGTCGGCCCTCCGCCTCTCCCCGGCCCTTTGCCGCCCCTGAGTCCTGACCTCGTCTCCGCCCGATCCGTCTCCATCCCTAATCCCTGCTTAGCGCTATACCCTTTAAACACTCACAAACTACACCACAATAAATTTTTAACCATATTACCATTCTACTACACTCCAACATGATTTAATTATCCCACTATTAACATATCTCGGTCATTGAATTAGTCTTAATGGATAACTCACGTATACAGGAGAGTACTTTAAAAAAATCCAAACAAAAAAGGGCTGAATTTTGTCGTGTGGCAAGCGATGATTTTGTTGTGGCGCGGCCAACGAAACCCACTTGCCGTTCCTTAGTTTTGTAAGCCAATGTAACTAAGGTTGATATTTTGTTACCATGATGTAACAAAACTTGGTTGCTACTTTCCTTGGGCAACGTACATCCGAGGAGCGAGAGAAGGCTACGGGGGCAAATGCTCGTGCACGGCCGGCATCCACGCGAGATCAATCAAATTAGTTTCTGTTACTTCTTTTTAAGCTACCACGCGGGCTTCATAAGCTAGGGCATATTGGGCCTTTCATGTTTATTTCTGTAATACCATGGCATTAGTCTCCCTCTTTCTTTTTTGTTTACATGTAGGCTGTAGAAGGCTGTATACATCGAGTATGCAGGCTGTCTAAAAGAGGGACACTTATTAAAATCTGTTATGTCATTTTAAAACAAGTTCTTAGTCATACTCCTCCTTTCGAAATTTTTTAATTTGACGTAAATTTTAAATTTTAAATAGTGCGATGTGACTTCTACTGGGAACTTATTAATTTCCGGCTGTTTACCTTTCTTCTCCTTATTTTCTCTTTCTTTTTTTCTTTCTCTCTTCTTTCTTTTTCCTTGTCTTTCTTTTCTCCTTCTTTTGTTCTTCCTTTTCACTTTCTTATTTTCACTTCTTATTTTCAGTGATATAAAAATCATAACCAATGTCTTCAACTAGTATCACTCTAATAATTTCTTTTCCCTCCCTGCTTCCAAGTAATAATGGTAATAATGATTTTTGTTCAATTTTTCATCTCTCACGCTATGGGTAAAAGATTCCCTCCTCCCATTTGGCAGGGTATTTAATTATTTGTCACTTGCTACATTAGCCTGTTTAATTATTTTTTACTCTCTATGTCTATAACATGCGGGTCTATGGTCTACATATCATAGAAGCATGGGTTAAGAGCGATATGTAAGAGTGGTAAATCATTAAATATCCCCCGTCTGGCAAATACATGCGGGAAACATTGTTTCCATCGACACTCCTGTACGAAAATTAATCCTCACAAGACCTCATCCCTGGTGAGCAACATATTCATCGCAGATTATATATATAATTCAACACATATCATCCATATTTTATATCAATACATCTACATATTTATATATATATACTAATAAGAAATTCTCCTAAAAGCAACCACACTAATTCTCGGATATTAAAAACTAGAAATTCCCACATTCTTGAAAAAGCTCTTGGCCATTCCACTGGGAAACAAAGCTATTTTATATTTTGGTTGAGTGTGAGCAGCCATAACATCATTTGGTGATGGCGCGGTTTCTGAATAGACGGACGATATGAAAATGTTTTTATTTTTATAATAATAAAGATATACTACACCCTAAAACAAGCCCATTACATCATAACCAATCGCACACCTTGTCTTTTTATAGTAGTTATAGTAAAATCTTAACTATTGGAGAAATCAGCCCCGAATATCTCATCCACACCTTCTCATTAGGTAGTAGAATCAGTAAAATATTTACTGAAAGAGAGGCAGAGGGAATGGGTAAAGCGCGAAAGAACACACGTGTGAGGCATGCGTTTTTGTATGGTCACTGGAGCATTCTATAATTATTTGATTCAGAACAAGGGCAGTCCTAAGATTTTGGTGGCCCAGGACGAAACTGAAAACAAGGCCCTAAATATAACATATAAGTAATCATCTTTATATATCTAACGTTACCAATTAATATTTAAAGTGTATCAAAAATCAATATTTATATAAGGAAACTAGCAGTATTGGCAGAGCCTTTGAAAATTTTTTTCTAATATTTCTAAATGCAAAGACATTGACGACGAGCAATATCGATCATATCTTAATTCTCTTTCCAGTCATAAAAATTGTATGTTTTTTCTTGATGACATGATATGAAGAAAGAGCTTATAATTTAAAAAGATAGTGTACTGGTGTTGAACTCATACATATAAATTATAAAACTAAAAAAATAAGTGAATTAATCAAATAAACAAGTGAATAAGTACGTAATAGCAATCATCATACACTCCTCCATGGCTAATCCTATGTGTTGGCCCAGTGTGACCGCCCCTCTGCCTCACTCTCAGGACTGGCCCGAACTCTTATATGTGCAATGTCAATATATAATTTACTTTGTGCATGTAAACAAACAATTCGAAATACCTCGACTTTTTCAGCATAGGCCCGAGTCAAATAGCGAAGATTCAGAGGACTTCTTTTTCCATTACACATTTTTAGGAATTGAAGGACTTTCTGATTCTAGCGGGTATGGATATAGGAAATAGAGGATTTTTCTATCCTAGCGGGGTAAGGGAGGAAACTAATACTCAATTTCAAGTGAGCAAACTAAGTTCCATACTCAATCTCACATATCCTTATAGATTTATGTGGAAAGTTGTATTCGATGAAAGTCTTATAACTTGGAGGGAGATATTTCCTATCTTTCAAGACCCTACAATATTGAGTACCAAGTAGCTAAAAAAACAAGCACTTAGTTTTTAGCTGTTGTATAAAGAAAACATATTCTTGAACCTCTTTCACGCTCATGTCGCGTCGAGGTACTGCAATATCCGATCAAATTTTTTGGAATTAACAAAAAATGGTATTTAATTAGTTAACATGGTGTTTTAGCATATTATGAAATACATAATAAAATAATTGGCTTATCAAATTCTCAATGAAGCCGTGAAAAATATTCAAGAAAAGACATAAACAAATCCACTATCGATTTTATGTCAAGCAATACGTAGAGTAACTTACATGTCAAAAATACGTAGAGTACACTCCCAATATAGTAGTACAAGCAAGACATAAGAAAAAAAGTCGACGTGGAATATTTCTATATAAAGTTCATAGAAACAAGACATGTAAAAACATTTCGTAGATGAATTCTTATATAATGTTGTTCCTAGAATATTTTTTCTGTTTGGAATGGTTATAAGTATAAACTATGTACATACGTACATAGAACTACTATATAGCGCTTTGGGCGCTACATAATAAACAGCTTGTGACAACATCCACCTGACCCTACACACTGTCCATCGTCCCCCCACCTCCACACCTCTAGTTAAATTTTAACTTCTTGAATAACACACCGCATATATCGATTTCAAGTTAAAATTTTACTGAAACACACTGCATATATTGAATTGAGTTAAATTTTAACTTTTTGAACAACACCCTGAACATATATCGCTGTGGAGGTCATCAGTTAATTTTTAACTCCTCAACCAGGTGTTTACTACAATACGCTGTGGAGTTAAAATTTAACTGATGACAATGTGAAAGGGATGTGTGCGTTCACTGGTTGAGTAGTTGAAAATTAACTGATGACCCCCACAGCGTTATATGTGCGGTGTGTTGTTCAAAATGTTAAAATTTAACTCAATTAGCTTTGTTGGGGGTGGTGGGAGGGAGTGGACTGACGTGGAGGTTGGTTGGTTGATCATTGTGTGAAGCACTACGTTCCCTGTGTAGCGCCACCGACATATATATATATATACACACACACATATATGATGTATATATAGAATATGCCTATACAAAATTTTTATATGTATATATATATATAAAGTTTTAATGCATAAAGATTATATGTGTAATTATTTTACATATAAAGTTTCTTTGTAATAATTATTTTATGGGTCAGTATGTTATTCGTAGTGCTAGTGACGAGTGGGCTCACATTGTACTGGGCTCAATGTAATCTACGCATATATATAGGCATGGGCTGGACTATACAAATGTACATTGGCTGGAAGGAGTAAAACCACTGATTCCGCACTTGCCCACGTGCACTGAAGTTTGTGGCTAGATGTGGGCTTGCATTCACGCGAGCATATGTACGGTACTAAAATCAGTATTACCATGATAATTTACCGTGCATAAGGCCATTCTCAGTAGCCTCTTTCATTTCACAGTTACCAAGTATGACACGTCAGCGTTCTAGTTTTGTTCTATAAAATGAAATAGCATCTCTCAGTAGTCTCTTTCATTTCACAATTTCATAGACTTGATAGACTATTAAATTCATCCATGAGAGTAAAATAGGAGATGAATCCCGCACGAGATCTAGATGAATAAAATATTTGGCCTTAATGGACTTTCATTCCTCTTTCATTTGATTGGAAACAACGCTACGAGCCTTTCACTAGAATGAAATGGTTCTCTTCTCATTCCAAATGAAATTCTTGCCATATCATAAAAAAATTGATGTGGTACCTAATTAATATCAAATAAAAGAACCATTGAGAATGGCTTAATTGTACTCGCACAACTCTAATGGATGCATTGTACGAATGAGGAAGTGATTGTGTAGATATCCCAAGCTATGTAATTAAATCTGAACTTCCAAGATTTCTAGATGATTTTTTTATCAATAATAACACAATATGGTCTATCCTTAACCACAAATTTTGATTCTAACAAATTATGATACTGTTTTTCTTCTGTTCTCTCCCTGTGAGAACTTCGGAATCGTAGTGACAAAAAGCACTTACATTGTCCTGTAAAAGGTTAGGAACAAAAAGAGGGTTGTTTCTCTAATTTATAAACATGATCATTTTAAGTAGAATTGTGTGATGGAGAAATAAATCTTACTCACATAAGCAATTTTATGACATTCCAATTTTTGGGCAACTATTACGTTAAGATGATATTAAATTTTGTCACAATTTCAATGAATGACATGATAAACACTAGCAGCACTATGAAACAACACAAGAGAAGTGAACATGGGCGCATGAGACCGACCCCACAACGCCACACACCGCTGCATTGGTGCGCAGCCAATGCATAACCTTGATCCTAACTAGCATTCACCTATGTACAAACACGAGTTCACGTTGACGAGAAAAAAATAGTTAAAATATAATTTATTGGTTTTTGAAAATGATATATTCAAGTTTGTCATAAGAAGGAATATCGTAAGTTCCACCCTTCTATCTTTTCTTTTAATTTATGCAAAAAAAATGATATAGTTCACGTTGTGTGATGTTGATTTTGAGAAGTCTAAATCGACCTATTATTTAGATAAGAGCTTTGTAAATATATCAGTTCTAGGATGCTGGAGGAACCCTATCTTTTCACTTCTACTTATGTTTATAAGTCATAATTTGACTTTTCAACCATAAATTTCGGATAGATTTTGGGATTTTTCAACATAATTTATTTTTCAGCTTTCGCTTTTGGATCGATAAGAATATGTATATAAAAATTTTATTCACAAAATATTTAAAATATGATATTTGGCTTTCTCCCTAAATAAGCCAAACAATCACCCCCTATGTGCTTTCTTATTTGTGCATTGGGCCATTCTTGTACATATTACATCAAGATGTAGTCTATGGTTGATATTACCTTATCGTAGAATTTCCTTTGGGGAGTAATAATTGATTATACTAGTTGACAGCTGCATTTTGTTGTGAAATATATGGACAAAGGCATGTTAAATATTACCAAAATTATACTCCCAACCATCATTAATGTTTATCGTTAGGACAAAGATTTGTAGTCAAAACTTAGCTAATTTGTATGTCTGAAATCGTCATATATAAATGACTGGAGGTAGTAGATGAATATGTGGTGAAATCTTGTGGGAATGATGTAGAGTATGATGAATTGATATGCTTGCATATTAGGCCTTAAAATATACTTCTCATGTTCTATATTATAAAATATTTTTGTCATATCTAGATTTATCCATGGATTAAGTCATATATTTTATATTGTGTCCAAATTTACTGGCATCCATATGAACTATGAGTGATAGAATGGAGACGGGGTGATAATAATTTTTGGTTACGTGACATGCTTGCATGAGTTTTAAGATATAATAACTGCTAGTGGTGATAATGTAGTATATTTGTACGTTATGTTTTATAGTTATATGGATACATATATGTCTACTGTTCAATGTTCAAAGATCTTCGGTTCAGAGCTCTCCATGCATAATCTATGCAGGGAAATCAAATAACAAAGGAGTCATCATAGGAGGAATTGTAGGTGGTGTGATCTTCCTGTTCCTCCTTGGGCTATTGGCAATATTCTTCAGGCTCCGGCGTTCAAGGAAGCTGTTGAAGCCTCGTAGAGGTAAAAAAAAAACTTATATGTTGTCAAGTATAATACCTTCTTGAGCATAAAGTTTTTTTTTTCATGTCTATTTCCTTAAGGCGATCTTAACAGCATGGAAAATAATCCAGTAGGCATTTCGTCTAAACTAATTTGACACATTTAATGAATTCGTGAAATTAATTAAGCTAATTTAATTGTTGACACGTTTCGGTAGGCAGATGTAGACGTGTTTCATGACCACAATGTTGAAAGCCTTTAATTGTTGACATGTTTTTGTTGTGTGTTAAGTCCTATAATTTCTCCTATAATTTCTAATATCGGTACGAGTATTTAGATATATTGGACATACACTAAATGGTACGTGTAGTTTTGCCTCGAAAAATAGATGCATAATACTTCCTCTATTTTACGTTTAAGATGGTTTCACCTTACCTAGATAAATCAATGGATCAATCTATATATTTTGTTTATATATGTCCAGAATCATTAGCACTAATATAAATCTAGAGAATAAAAATCATATAATATGAAATGAAGTTAATATTAATTGTCATGGTTTATGAATATGTTGATGCCCTGAACAACATATTACTACAAGCTAAATCTATTGTTCTGGAGAATCTGTCAATGTCCAAAACATCACTTGTTTGTTACCCAAGGGGCAACAATTTTCAAGTAAATGTCAATTATTGATCAGTTAGTGTATGGTGAAATTGTGCCATTTTACGTGAAATGTCTCCAATATTTTGGAATCATGCAAAGATCCAACAATAAAAATGTGTTAACTGGAGATAAAAGGAAAGGCTTTCAGCCCCATCTTTTCACTTATGCTTTTGATTATAAGCTAAAATTTAAATTTTAACCTTAAATTTGGAGTTTAATTTAAGATATTTTATCGTTTTTCAGCCTTTGATTTTATATTGCTAAGAATGCGTACATAAATTTTTTATTTATAAATTATTTTTTATTTATAAATATGTCGTTTGATTTTTTTTTCTAAAAAACCCGAAAAGATGACGCCCTTTTGCTTGTTTCCGTCTCTGACTATTTCCTTTAGGAGATATACTTGGAGCAACTGAACTGCAGGGTCCAACAAGTTTTTACTATCAAGATCTGAAGGTTGCAACCAATAATTTCAGTGAGAATAGTAAACTTGGAGAAGGAGGTTTTGGAGATGTATTTAAGGTATTGCATACTTCACATGCATGCTGATCGTCTGTACAGATTTTTAGACAATCTAATCACCGGTGTTTCTTTTGTTTTACTATAATAATGTCAAAATAAATCATGAAAACAAATCCGTTTCTGACAGGGATTGCTGAAGAATGGGAAAACTGTAGCAGTAAAACGGTTAACAGTGATGGAAACTAGCAGGGCCAAAGCAGACTTCGAAAGTGAAGTGAAGTTGATTAGCAATGTTCATCATCGGAATCTTGTCCGGCTTCTTGGCTGCTCTAGCAAGGGCTCAGAATGCCTGCTTGTATATGAATACATGGCAAATGGAAGTCTCGACAAGTTCCTCTTCGGTATGTTTCTCAGTTCTTTCTTCTTTTTGTTGTTTAAATTTTCTTGGTATTTATTGGTTGAGCAATTTTACAGTCCAACAAAAGTAAAAAAAAGTAACTCGAGGTACCGGTACCTCGCGGTACCAAAATGTTTCCAATCATTAGATCTAACAGCGCACATCCTACTCAGCTAAGATCCAATGGTAAGATATGATTTGATACCTTGAGGTACTTTTTGTTGAACCGAATCAAATCTCTTATTGGATATATGGTTGTGGTTTAGACAATTAGGCCTCCTCTGAATTAAAAGATTATGGAGGAATATTTTAGGATTTCAATTCGATAGGAAGTTATTTTTTTTGGCCCTTTAGAAACAAAGGATTCGAGCTTTCAAAATCCTATAAAATTTATTAGGAATGAGTTGATGCATCTAGGTTCTGGAGGAAAATTAGCAAGACCTCCAACCTCTTCAAATTTTTCCTTAGTCTATCTCTCTCGTCTGATTGCTGCGTTATTTTTGTGGTCTATTTAAACAACCATTCCTATATGTATACTTCTAAGGTTTGTTATCATCTCTTTTGCATGCATATGCATTCATATGAAAATCCAATACTATTTTCACTTCAGTTGGATATAGAGGCCAGCTAAAAATATCTTCTCTAAAAAAGTTAGTTTATGATGAGTGCTGACTAGGGGCGGAACCAGGGCTAGGGCAGCTATAGCTGGAGCCCTAGGCCTAGGTTCTTAATCCATTTAAAATTATGTTAAATTACCCTATAAATTTTAAAAATAGCTAACAATATATTAGCTTAGCTTTACTTTTAAAACTTTTTTGGTTCCGTCCTGGTGCTGACCTACATTCTCTGTTGGTAATGGTCACATTTTATCGCGACAGGCGAGAAACGTGGTACCCTTAATTGGAAGCAGCGATTTAACATCATCGTTGGCATGGCCCGTGGCCTTGCATATCTTCACCAAGAATTTCATGTCTGCATCATACACCGTGACATTAAATCTAGCAATGTTCTTCTTGATGACGAGTTTCAGCCAAAAATTGCTGATTTTGGTTTAGCGAGGCTCCTGCCAGATGATCATAGTCATCTCAGCACTAACTTTGCAGGAACATTGTAAGTACATATGATGATGAAAATATTACTTTAGAGGGGGCCTATGTTATGTGTTCTGATTATATTCACTTAATGCAGGGGTTACACTGCTCCTGAGTATGCCATCCATGGGCAACTCTCTGAGAAGGTTGACACATACAGCTTTGGTGTAGTCACATTGGAAATAATAGGTGGCAGGAAGCTGAACGATACAAGGCTGGAGCCTGACAGTCAGTACCTACTTGAATGGGTATGCAATGCGTTCTAAAAACTGTTTTGTTACCGTACAACAGTGTTCATTTGCATTTAAATGAGATCAGGTGCACATGTTACTAGAACTGCATAATATGATCTGCAAGGTGCAAGCAATCTAAGCCATTCATATGTTGATCAAACGGTCCATACGTACTGTTACAATATAAAAAAATAGTTTTTTTACCATCTTCGAAAAAGTACCTCAAGATACCACACTTTTTAATGTAAAAATGGTGAAAACCATATCAACAGGCGTTCCATCTTGCAAATAGGGCATATCTTGCCTAGGCAAAATTTTGGAAATGATCCCCTTATTTCCGTGTCTTCCGGCTACTTTATCCCCAACTTTGATTTCGCGTTTTTGTAAAAATATATACACGAACCATTATGTACCTTGAGGTACCAAAAATTTGTACTAAAATTCTTGGTACCTTGAGGTATTTTTTCAAGGATGGTAAAAAGCCCATAAAAAAAATGCTACATTAAAGTGGTGCTACAGTATATCATCAATCTGAACTATTGATATTTCATTATCTTGAAGTTACATCTACGCTAGTAACTGCACCGGATCCTAATTGGACAAGAATGCAATTTGTTGTTTTTTTTTCACTATAGGTATTAGATTTGACAGAGTTATTGATGTCAATCATGCACTGGATGATCTCAATGACCCACCACAATTGGTACATGTTGAGATCAGAAATAAGCAATTTGAACTGTTCACTTTGAATTTGACACAAGAAATGACATAACAGTTCATATGATCTCGTGATGATCGTATTGATACTTTGTTATGTGCCTACAAACAATTACTTTTTGCCTATATGGCAATTTCACCATGCCTTCTTGTTGTACAGGCCTGGAAGCTTTATGAAAACAACAATTTGATTGAATTGGTGGACAGGTCATTAGACGCAGAAGAATATAATCCTGAAGAGATTAAAAGAATAATGGAGATATCCCTTTTGTGCACTCAGTCAGCTGTTGCTTCGCGGCCAACGATGTCAGAGGTAGTTGTGTTGTTGCTGACAAAAAATGCTTCAGAGTTCCAGCCCACGAGACCCACTTTTATTGATGCAACTCGTAGAGTGAGAGATGAAACATCCTCCTCCAGTTCATCTTCTGCATCCAAGGCCACTGTTTCGATATCACAGCTCTCGGCTAGGTAAAAGATTGTTTTCTTTTGGTATAGCTGCTATATTTGTATCTGTATCTATGTTACATATACTATAACAAGTGGGCATATACTTGTGAGCATATATAAAATAAATAGTGTGATCTTGTTTGGGGAGATTTTAACATCTGTATCCTCCATCAGAATCTCCAACTTGCCTAAATAGTCTATATTCTCATCTGCATTTTAAGAATCAATACATACAATATCGAAAAATAAACTAGAAGACACATGATACAGGACACCCAAACTTCCCGATATAGGATCCGGATAGACAGTGTAGCTCGATGAATTTGATGAACAACACACCATCAGTGCAATGCGCCTTTCACCTGGAAATTGCAAAACTACATGCCCGAGTTTTGCCCTAAGCCAATAAATTATTTTCCTAAATCAAATTACAAGAAATTGTGTTGGTTTAGTGAGGTGTTAATTAATCAAAAGAAATGGTTTAGTTAAATATTCATCCAAAAGACCATGAACACATGCTTTCGTATTTCGTGCAGGTCAAAAGCAACTAACCAGATGTACAGTTGAAATTACGGAAGAAATGGTTAAAACTTCACCGAATAAAATACGTTCAATGTTTTGGTTAAATCAGAAACTGTTAGAGTTGTTTTTCTTTCTTCTAGCCATAGGGTTTCCTTTTGTGGGTCGAAAGCCGAGTTCACCCACGAATTTAGCCCAAAGCCCAGCCTGCTCAAGCCGTGGCCGAGTCGGCCTTTCAGCTGAGCCAGCCGTGGCCGAGCTGCCCAAGCCTTCTATCCGTATACGAGTCCTAAACACGTATGTACTCTATCTAATCTATCCGTGATCTTATCCTTTTTCTTTTTGCTACAGGGGAAGAACTTCTAGTCTAATTCTATCTCTATATCCCATATAAATAGAGGAACCCAGCCCCAAACCTCCAGTTTTAGCCGCCGCGCGAGCACCTCCTGCTCTAGCACGCCCATGCGAAATCTCGGTTTCATGCGCCGCCGCCGCCTCCTCCTCGCGCGCCCCTGCTCAGCTGCTTCCCTGGGCCGCCGCCCATCTGCTGCTGCCGCCCTGTTTCGTCGTGCAAAGCCGCCAATTCGCCCGGGTTTCCCACTGCCCATGCCTCTGCCCAGCCGCTTCTGCCGCTGCTTCTTGTCGTTTGTGCACGAACGTGCTGTCTCTGTGTGGGTTTACCCGCTCTTCATGCGTGTCCGTGCTATTCGCTGCTTTACCGTCTTAGATCTCTGAGCGAGTCCCAGTTTCGCGTGGATCGTTGCCGTACAAAACCAATCTAATCGTGTTTGCCACTTAGGTTTTTAGCCAGTTGTTTAACGGATCTTCAATCCACAATACGAATTCTTCGTTTAACGAGTCATTATTTTTTTTGTTTTTAGCTAGTCGTTAAATTCAGCTTAACATTTCGTTAAGTCATGGCGTTAACGAGTCGTTAATGTTGTCATTTTTCCTATTGCTAGCCCTGTTGTTTTTGGCCATGTTGGGAATAGTCCCACATTGAAAGTTTATGGTGAGTGGCACCAACTTAAAAGGGAGGGATCCCTCACCTCAGGGGTTAGCTTTTAGGGTGTAGAAAGACTTCCTCCCGATTGGGTCAACGTCTCTAGGTTTTGGGCCAACAAGTGGTATCAGAGTTGGGTCCACAATCTCTCTAGGGTCGTGCACACTCGTGTGGTGCAAGCCGGGTCGTGCACACGTGTGGTGCAAGCCCGAAGCCCAGTGAACCGCGGTGTGAGGCCCGGATGTGCCTATGCGTTGGGCCAGTCAGTGGACCACGGGCGTGAGGCCCCTATGTGCTCGTGTGTGGAGCAGGTCGGGGCTAAGGGCAACAATGTTGTGACGAGGGAGATTGTTGGGAATAGTCCCACATTGGAAATTGGAGCAGGTCGGGGCTAAGGGGAGATTGTTGGGAATAGTCCCACATTGAAAGTTTAGGGAGAGTGGGGAGCAAGTCGGGGCTAAGGGGCACCAATGTGTGACGAGGGAGATTGTTGGGAATAGTCCCACATTGGAAGTTTAGGGAGAGTGCTTCTTCGCCCAAAACCTAAAGACGCTAGCCCAACCGGGAGGAAGCCGGGACCTCTCCCCTTTTAAGTTGGTGCCACTCCCCCAAACTTCCAATATGGGACTATTCCCAACAGGCCATACATTACCTGAACCATGTTTCGGTACGAAATCATCGTGTGAATCCCTGGTTCATCCATGTTTCCGTCATGTCGTGTGATTCATCTTTCGTCTAGTGTTTTCTAGTCCTACCGTTAACGAGTTTGTCATGCGAATCTATCAACAGTTCAGGTAAGTTTTGTTTTCCTGGTCATTTTCCTATTTCGTTCAGGTTGTCCTTAAAAAGTCGTTAACTTGCTACGCAGGTTATGCAAGAAAATAACAGAATTTCTAAAAATCATAACTAATTAATCCGAAGTTTGTTTAAGCCCATTCAAATTGCAATGGATCAATAAGTTTGTCAAGAATCTGTTAAAATGATTTCAGCGAAACCCAGGGTCTGGTCTACTAGGAAATGGTTGCCAAAGTTATTCCAGAGTTGTAAGTCAAGTCACTTTCTTAGAAATTCATTGCTAAATCTATGAGCATGTTAATCCCAGTTTTTAAAATTGTTTTCACATTGTTATTTTCAAATATGCATTGTCTTTGAAATTACATGCTTATGAGTTAACCTATCCTTACTTTAGAGTCAATTCTTACAACTTGTGTTTTATTTTCTTTAGGACTATTTGCTTACCCATACTTAGCATCCAGTTCACTTAATTTGGGATAGGACCTTGTCTCGCAATGGTTACAGTTGTGGTCAGATATTTTTCCCTAAACAACTAAAACATTAGTAATGGTGCAATATGGGTGCAATGGTTTTGCAAATGGTGCTCATGGTAATTAAGGACTGGTTCACATGAAACCCTCATGAGACGTCTGTACTTAACGTAAGCTAGCGTGGGCAATGGCTAGACTTGACATATAGCTCATTCCTCTCCTAATCACCTAGGCAAGGGTCGAATCTTGGTTCCTTTTAAAGAATAATCCTAAAACCCTTGTGCCATTTAGGTATCGGAAGTTATTCTTAACTCCTGGCTAATGGCAATAGGTAGGAGCAGCGCTGTATCTTGCCAATAGATCTAGTGCGAAAACCATATTTGGTCTCATACCATTTACAAGATACATAAGTGCGTCTGTAGCACTGAGATATGGAAATTCAGGTCCTAGAACATCCTCTCCATCATCCTTTGGTCTAATTAGATCTTTCTCTAGATCTATAGATCGAACCACCAAACGAGTTTTGGAAGTATATGATTTATCCATATTGAATTTTTTCAATATTTTCTAGTTAACTCCAGAAGCTAATACTCAAGTTATACACCTAAGCAAAATTTGGTTTCTACCCAAATCCTTCATCTTAAATTTCATCTTTAAATGATGATGTGCTTCATTTATATCTATATTGCCAATGATGTTTAGATCATCAATATATACTGATATAATGCAAAATCATGTGGGAGATTTTTTTTTTATAAAGACGCACAGGCAATCATCATTTTTAGTGTATCCCTTCATTGAAAGAAATTCACTCAATCTGTTGTATCATATCCTGCTTGATTGTTTTGAGCCATAAAGTGACTTCTGTAACTTAACACAATATGTGTTACGATCTGCCTTTTGATTCGGAATACAGATTCCATCTAGTAAATTTCATAATCAAGTGACCCATAAAGATATGATACTTAACACAATATCAAAGTATTTCACTAATTTAGGGTGCCTCACATGCTGGAAAAACTTTCTAGCATCCCGGCAAACAACTTCGATGTCATTAGAGAGAAGATGACACGTTTCATACTCGATGACATCATATCACTCAACAGGATGTTTTGACCACAATAGTTGTTACCTCATCCGTTATTTGTTGAACTTGTTTCAGCGCTTGTGAATGACTTTAAATTTTCTCTTGGAAAACTGTTTCGTACATTCTTGCAATGCCTATATGTATATATTTGTTTGAATTATATCTCAATTTTGCATGTTTAATGACGATATATGTATATATTTGTTTGAATTATATCTCAATTTTGCATGTTTTAATGACGATCAGCAGCAATTGTGAATGGATGCTACTACATGTATTTGTTTCCAATATGTATGTGACTCAACATGTGTAATTTGAATCTTTGAATGGCTGTGATGGCATATGTGAATATGAATCTAAATGTTAGATTTTCTGAAATGCTAAGAATTAATGGGTGCTGGGAAGGGAAAAATATATATATGTTCTTCTGTTATTGTTGCAGCGGGCATGGCTAAAAGTGGCCTTAGGCTATCCCAAAAAACAGTTTTTGGTTATTGCACTCATCAGTAACGGGCATTTAGAAAAGCCCGGTAGATATATCATCATCCGTGACAGACATATACTAATACCTAATAGAGATATACTAATCTGTAACGGGCCCCTTGTCTTGTTCGACTTATATGTTGGGTCCAACCTATGTGTGACGGGCTTTGTTTTTAGCCCGATTGAGATAACTTCTCATATTTATGACCTCTGTGTAACGGTGGTCGTTCCTTAATGAGGCTATTCGCTTGTTTGAGATGTCACATCCCGTGCTAGTGACACTGTCTGACGGCCCGATCATGTAAGCATAATTAGCCTATATATAGTTTGATGCCCACACATGTGCACACTTCTGTGGCTGCCAAAAACAAGCTCAACAGCGGCTCCAGCGATAAGAGGTTGGACTGGACTGCTCAATCTGGTGATCTGGATTAATGGTAAACGATCGAAAAGTAATGGAAATGCTAAAATTGGGAATGGGTGCAGAATTAAGTGGTACTAAAATGAACCGATAACACCCTAGTATTATACACGTGCTAACATTATGGCTCAATTGAGTAAAAACAACTAAGATAATCTAAACTCTTCCCATACAATCATATAAAGCAAACGCTCGAAATTGGTTGTCTATCAAGGATAAACTGATTAGTTGAACAAGCTTTGACAAAATACAGTAAACCACTAGTTAATCGTGACTATTATAGCTTTATATAGTTAATTATAGGTTGACATACACATATATTGTAATTGCAAGTTTTCAAGTCTGGATGATAATTTTAGTCTATATACTAATTTCAAAAGTATTGCAACGACAAATTGATTCACTAATTTCAAAATCACAACAAGATCCAGTTTACACATTGTAAGGATAATTTTAATTAAATAATTTATGTACATTATTTAATATTAACACAAAATATCTAGACAATGTTTCTCTTGTTTCTAATTCAAAAGGTAATTTCTAACACATGGAAACTCTATATTTTATAATATAATTTTTAATTTAGAAAGTATCTAATAGATTGTCTGTGCAGGGAGAGGTGGAGTCTGTTCTAGCCATTCGGTGACTTTGATCTTACAAAGATATGGTTAAATTTGAACAATGATTAATGAAGAACTGAAAAATAAGTAAAACCAATTAGTGCACTGCAGGGCCGGTTGAAGAAATATAGCGTTTATTTAATGGTCTAGAACTATTTTTTCTTAAAAGTGTAGTACATCCAATATATCCAATGTTTATATCGTAAAATTTCTCTTATGAGATTGATGGGAAGTGTCTAGAAAGATGAGGAATAAATGCTACAAGTGAAGAAGCAATCGCCACTTTGCTTCCATGCATCCCTCCATAGCAGCCCGACAATCCAAACATTTAGTCAATGTGCCCTATCTCACAATAGTTATGTAGATAGCAGAGTATCTTTTCTTACTTTTCCCGGTATGGGAAATATATGAATCTATCGTCCACATGAATATTATTTCAATGACACGACAGCGTCGTCAGTTCTATCCGAATCTAATTCAACTTCTGCTTGCCACGCGCAGAGCCACGAGTGTAATTTTCTAATCGGAAATAGCAACTCAGTAATTGAACGAGATAATTGTTTTTACTAATGGCTTGGGTTGCCAGTGTTTACAAGAGAAAGAAACAACAGCTTGTCCTGGCCACTGAAACTGACAAGATGACAAAATTCCACTGAATATCTCTGATTTGTGCTCCGGTCACAGGAACACCTGATTCCGAGGACTAAACATTGACAGAAAAACGAATCATTCAAACTATCCAATGAAAGTGATGCATATATATATATTTTTTGTGCATTTTTCTTATATACTTGATACTTTTGCTTTCTTCTCCACAAGCATCTCCACAACCATTTCCAAAATCTCTGCAACGCCTGGATCTCCATGGAGATTGCTGCAGAGACATGGCTTGCGCTGCTTCTTCTGTCGTCCCCTCTCTTCCTCCTAATCACGCGCTGCTACGACGCTCTGCCACGAGCTAGGAGGAGGAAGGACGACGACGTAGTAAGGCTCCGGCCGCCGCCGCCATCGCCGCCGGGTCTGCCGCTCGTCGGGCACCTGCACCTGGTAGGCTCGCTCCCGCACGTCGCCGTCCGGCTCCTCGCCGCGGAGCACGGGCCTGACCTGATGCTCCTCCGGCTGGGCGCCGTGCCGGTGCTGGTGGCGTCGTCGGCCCGCGCCGCCGATCGAGGCCGTCCTGCGCACGCACGACCACGTGTTCGCGTCGCGGCCCCGCGCCGTGCTGGCCGACGTCGTCTTCTACGGCTCCCGCGACGTTGGGTTCGCGCCCTACGGCGAGCACTGGCGGCAGGCAAGGAAGCTCGTCACCACGCACCTGGTCAGTGTGAGGAAGGTGCAGTCGTTGCGTCTTGCCCGTGAGGAGGAGGTAAAAACTGCATGGCAGGCTATGCAGGCTATTAGAGCAACCCTTGAAAGTTACCCAATTTTCGTTTTCTAAATCATGTGTTTTGGCAAGTTTGTAAACAATATGACAAAGCAAAATGAGTTTTATCTCCAACAGTTTACTTGCAGCGGGAGCAATCTACTGAAATTTAGATCTATTTGTGTATTTTTAAGAATATTAACTATTTTATTTAAAACTTTGGTAGCATATACTCATTAATTCATTTATTTTAACATGATATGACGTGCAAATTTATCTCAAAGTTATATATTTTTATTTTGAATTTTATCCTTATAGAATTTCTTTATACTACCAGTGTAGTATAATAAAATCAAATCTGTTAGATCCAAAGCAATAAACGGCTCACAATCATTCGAGTATATCTTAAAAATGATCCCACCTTTATATATCTTTATATTGATGTGTATCCTGTTTAAACCGGGTGATACATGGTATCTTTCAAATAATTGAAAACCATTGTTTTAGATTTGGAGTTTTTTAAAGGTGCTCCTAAACAATCCTAGACCGTTCATTTTGGTTGATCTGTGGGGATATCAGGTAATAGGTCACCCTTGGCGCGCAGTTAATGCTATAATATGGAATATGCATGTGAAAAATTAATAAGGAAATATATGGTATTTAATACATGCCTATTCTGCTGCTTCGTAGGTCAGCACGATAATTAGAGCACTAATTGTTGCTTGATCATGCATTTGCTAGTTAACTACCGTACATTATGCATGCATACAGTTTATAAGAAAAATTACGACGGTATTTAATACCTATTTATTTTGCATCTTCGTAGATTGCCTCACGGAACAAAATAAATACTATTTATATTTTAACTAGTAAGGATGTCCGTGCTTCGCTACGAATAAAAAGAATCGTTATATTTTAAAAGACATCACGAAAACATATATGAAACTCAGAATTAATTAATTAAGTTAACCAAATGATAACTATTTGCAAAATTTAACAGACAATCAAGCCCATAAAAAGTATAAATTAATCATTATATATTTTCACTATGCAAGGTCAAATAACAGGCATGTAACTATCAAATTGGTTCAAAATTTATAACTTATTTTGCATTTATAATCTAAACCGGATGGAATACCACTCGGGTAGACGAACTACTCACACCGTGCTCGCGACGTGGGCGACACAACCTGACCGACTCACTTGGGTGAGGCGGATGGACAAACGGAAATACGATCTATTTTTATTATAGTAGATAGAAAAATGTACGTGTGTTGTATGCGATCAAGTTAATTTTAATTATGCAAATGAAAATAAATTTTGAAAAATAAAGTACGTGTTGAGTCAGGAATAGTAATTATAGTCAAAGTACAATTGAATTGATTTGAAAAGCATATGTTGTATCGAGAAGCTTATATTTGAGAATAGTAATTGTGCTCAACATCTTAGACAAATTAAGTTGGACATGAATTTTACGTCCAATTCAAGCAAAACATTTGCTTGAAATCCGAATTGGATGTGAATTTTACGTCTAATTTTGACAAAACATGTGGTTGGTTTCTTTTTTAAAAATATGCAAACCCTCATATGCAATTTATTTTCAAAACTTACTTTATTTTATATAATTAAATTAAGTTGGTCTGGTGTAACACATGGACATTTTTTTAGTTATCTAATTTTTAAAAAATTAAAGGGATGCGATGCGTCAAGGCTTTATATATAATTAAAACTAACTTGGTCTGTTGTAACGCAAGGACATTTTTTAGTTATTCAATTTTAAAAAATTAAACAGATGTGATGCATCGAGGCTTTATATAATTAAAATTGACTTGGCCCGGTGTAACGAATGAAAATTTTTCTGGTTATCTAATTTTTAAAATTTAAAGAGATGTGATACGTTCAGACATTATATATAATTAAAATTAACTTGGACTGGTGTAACGCATGGATATTTTTGTTCCCTCTAATGTTTCTTGGGCCACCCCAATCCATCACCGTCCCCCGCCGGTCGCAGGGTGCTGCTACTGGACTGGATACCAGCGCACGCACCGTTGTTCCCTCCTGCATGCTGCAGAGAAAAGGATTTAGGGAGCAAGAAACGCGAGATTTAGGGAATACTTTTTTGGAAAGAGGTCGAGCCTCCAGGGCAGAGCAATAGAGACTGAATCAAGGAGGGGAACAAGAGGAGGTGCTTTCCATCCGGAACCAGGGGAGAAGAGCAACCGGCTGTAGCCTGTGAAAACACATGTGTCTCTATTAGGGAACTACCTAAGTAGCAAATAAACGGTTTAGATTTTCTCCTCCCTCTTACCTCCTAGCTGGTACTAAGTTGGAGCACTCTATCACTGCTCTTTAGATTTCCCAACATACACCGGGAGGCCTAGATATCTCTCACTCATCGTTTCCCTTTGTATATCCAATATTGGCATCAATTCTCTTCTCTTCTGTACTCGTGTGTTTGGGCCAAACATGACGGTTGATTTATCTGTGTTTACCATTTGCCCTAAACATTCCTCATATCAGATGGAAGATGCTCTTTAGGGCTCATGCATCATTTCCATTAGCCCGATAGAGTATCAACGAGTCATCTGCAAAAAGCAGGTGAGACACACTTGGCGCAGCCATGCAGACTTCGATTCCTTTCACTCTTCCTTCTTCATATGCCTTTTTCAGGAGCGCCGAGAAACCACCCTCTGTGCAGAGCAGGAAAAGGTAGGGGGAGAGGGGATCCCCCTGGCGTAATCCTCTCCTAGGTTGGAACTCGTCAACTAGCTCCCCATTTACTCGGACTTTGTACGACATTGTCGTAACACATTTCATGACCGTGTCTACCCATCTTTGGTTAAAACCCAGCTTTAGCATCATTCTCGCCAAGAAATGCCACTCAACTTTGTCATAAGCTTTACTCATGTCCAGCTTTATCCCTGCATAGCCCGAGCTGCCATTCCTTCTGTTTCTCTTGTAATGTGTCAGTTTATATGTGATCAAGATATTGTCTGATATAAGTCTCCCTGGTACAAAAGGCACTCTAGGATAGTGATATCACTTTTGGTAGCACTTTCTTCAGTCTATTGGCAATAGTCTTTGAAACAATTTTATATAGGACATTGCAAAGGCTTATCGGTCGGAGATCTTTTTTCAGCACTAGATTTTGAACCTTCGGGATCAGGACAATTGTGGTTTCACTCCAACCTCTTGGCATGGGTCCATTGAGGACACTAACTACTTCCTTTGTCACTTTCTCTCCAACTACCCCCCAATAGGACTTATAGAACAAAGCAAACATACCATCTAGGCCTGGCGCTTTGAGGTCTCCAATCGCTTGCAGTGCTTCCTTTACTTCCTCCTCTGTGAACTCCCGTGTATCGGTCAAGCGTTGTGTCCCACGCGTCGTTTGTATTAAAAATCTACATGAAATGGTTAGTTATAAACACCCTCTTCTCTACTTCATTCTCCACCCATCCCCCGCACTCCTTTTTCTATTTACCTATCCTATTACGCCTATTTCTTTATGAGCATGAAGCATGGAAGAAAGAAGTGCTTCTATCTCCTTGTTGTAGCCAATAGACATGGGCTCGTTGCCTCCAGTAAGTATCAAATTTTTCTTCAACCCTCTAGACTCGACACCTCAATACCTCCTCCTCTGCCACCTGATCTTTTGATATTCGGGTCCTTCAACAAATTTCCAGATGTCCCTTCAATTTTTCCTCATTTTCTCTCCTCCTTCAACATATTGCCAGAGGACGTTTGAGTTCCAACTGGACAAATCGGCTGCCACTCCCCTCAGTGCTTCGTGAACTGATTTCCGTTGTAAGTTTACCTCCACATGCCATCCCTGCTCAACAACCTCCTTGAACTTTTCTTACTCTACCCACAGAGCTTCAAACTAGAAAGATCTCCCTCATCCACTTCTTTGTACATTTGTTGCGTAGCTTCTGTTGAAATTATTACTGGTCGATGATCAGAGTGCCATGGGTCCCCATTGATTACCCATGCTCCAAGGAACTTGGCTTGCCACTCATAGTTAGACACAGCTCAGTCTAGCCTCTCTCTAATATATTTATCATGTTTGTGGTTATTATTTCTCCAAATAAAAGCATCCCCTTCAAACCCTAGATCATGTAAACCACAATCCGCCAGTGCTTCCCCGAACGCATCCATGCTGGCTTGACTCTTCGGGTTACCCCCTTGTTTCTTGTGGGAATATAGGATTTCATTGAAGTCCCCTGCCATTAGCCATGCCTCCACCGGTGAAGAGATTAATCTCCTCATCATTCTCTATGTTTCATGCTTCTGGTCATGTCGAGGATCCCCATAGACCCCTGTAAACCGCCACTTCATCCCATCTTCTTCTTCTACATTAATGTCAATGTGATACTTGGAGAGACTCATAAGTGACACATTGATACCTCTCCTCCACAACACAGCAATTCCCCCACCCCTTTTCCTTCACAATCCCTTGCTACCATATTCGGCAACCCCACCATGTATCTCAAAGATTGTAGTCTTCTCTCTTCCATCCTAGTTTCTAACAAGAACAAAATGTCAACATGTTCTGACTTCTGGAAATTCAAAAGTCCCCAAACTGTCGGGCAGTTTCCCAACCCCCGGTAGTTCCAAGCTGGTGGCTTCATTGATCCTTGCAGGGTTGGATCGCCAGCCCCGCTTCCTTGTTAAATTCACAATCTTTTCTAGTTGTATCCTCCTTCCTTTTCTTCATTGTTCTCCCTTCTTCATCTCCCATATGAGCATCCCCAACTCATTTCAGACCTTGTTCGACCGGGATGTTTACTGCGGCCCCTTTTTTCAGTGTAGCACATGTCATTCTTTTAAAAGTTTTCTGCTTTTTCTTCTCCTGGCTGGGCATGCACTACTACAGAACCTCGTAAATTTGACGGGTCATCCGTAACAGAACCAAACAGCCCGTCACACCCACACTCATCTGTGACAGGCCAAAATAAGGCACGTTGTAGATGGCTCTATTCGGTTTGGCCCGTCACCGATGACATATCATCTGTGCCGGGCCAAAATTTACGTCCGGCACGACTTATCCATGAAGTGCCAAAATCAGCGCCCGTCACCGATGACACTTATCCGTGAAGGGCCAAATTAAAGGCCCTTCATGGATGAGTCATCCGTGACGGGCCATAACTATGGTCCTTCAAAGATGAAATGAGTCATCCGTGAAGGGCCAAAATTACTGTCCATCACAGATGAGTCATCCGGGATGGGCCATAATTAAGGCCCATCAAAGATGACATAAAAGACTTCCAATGAAAATTTTCCCTACTCACCACTTCAAAATTTTTATCTTCTCCCCTCCTCGCTCTCTCCTTCGGTCCTCCCCTGATATTTTTTCCTTCTCCTCACTCTTTCTCTTCCTCTCTCACTCTTTCTCTCCTCTCCCTCTCTTTCTCTTCCTCTCTTGGCGCCGAGCTTGAGTGGGCAGTGTGCGCGTAGCAGCCGGCACGTCGCCCCCGTCGCTCAGGCTGCAACCTCCGTGGCGGTGCCGACCCCGATGATCGGCGGCGACGACAACGACATGGGTGGTGGCAGCGGCGCTGACCCCCGACAACGACGACGAGTGGGTGATGACGCAGGCCTCATCCTGCCCAGATCCGTAGGCGGGAGTGGGTGGTGGGAGCGGGAGCGGGGATCCGAGGGCGGCTTGGAGTAGAAATTATTTTAGTGTACTTCTAATTGAATGTAGTTTTAGTACACTATTAATTTACTTGGTTGTAGTTTTTATTTTAGTGCACTACTGATCAGAAAAATTTCTACAGGCTGTAGTTTTTATTTAAGTGTTGTAATTAAAATAATGTATGGATGGATATATGTGTGAGAATATATATATTGCTTCATTCATTTTCTTTGAGGGCATAGCTAGATCGTGAGGCCTGAAAATAAATCAAATTATTTTTTTGTTGTGTATTTTACTATCCATGAAGGGTCGTAATAAGCGCCCGTCACGGATGAGTCATCCGTGACAGGCCGTATCTCATGGCCCGTCACAGATGACTTATCCGTGACGGGCCATAATTTTAGCCCGTCAAAAATGAGTTTTAGTCATATTTTTTCAATGTATTTAATCATCCGTGAAGGGCAATAATGTGTGCCTGTCATGGATGAGTCATCCATGACGGGCCATGAGCATTTCGGTGACGAGTTTTACTTTTGACCCGTTAAAGATAATGTTCATCAGTGACGTACTTTGGCCAATCAATTATAGGTTTTTCTCATCAGTGATCACTCATCACTGACTAGACTATTGTCCGTCATAAATATGGGTTTAGACCCATCACAGATAACCGGTTCTACAGTAGCAGTGATGCCTGCCCAATTATGGGTATATAGTTTAAGAAGTCGTCAAGAGTAAATGCTACTTCATACTGTTATAGCTTTTAGAATTATCGTCAAAGTTGTTCTTCCAAAATATTTTGTAATATGGTCTCCCAACAACAATTGGGCAGTATGAAACAGCTTCAAAGTACAAAATGTTTGCGCTATAGGTGAGCATAGTGATGGCGAAGATCAGCGAGGCGGCAGCGGCGGGCACAGCGGTGGACATAGGCGAGCTCCTCGGCGCGTTCACAAACAACATGATCTGCCGTGCGGTGTCGGGGAGGTGCCCCCGCGACGGTGGGCAGAAGAGCACCCTCCAGGAGCTGGCCCGCGACACGTCGCGGCTGCTCGGTGGCTTCGACGTCGGGGAGTACTTCCCGGTGCTGGCCCGGCTCGGCGTGGTAGGGAAGGCGATGCGCGCGAGGGCCGAGAGGTTGAAGAAGAGGTGGGACGATGTGCTGGAGAAGCTGATCGGCGACCACGAGCACCAGTGCGGTTACAATCAGTCCCATGACCGGAGTGATGCGGATGACTTTGTGAACATTTTGCTCTCTGTTAGGCAGGAGTATGGCCTCACCAGAGAGCACGTCAAGGCTATTCTTCAGGTAGGTTGCTTCCATCATCTAATTACATCTAATTTCAAATCCCATATACTAGAATAGTATCAGAACTCAGGCTATATGCATCTATATGCTTAGGGACAATTCAAATATTCCAAATTCCAAATATATTTATATTTTATTTTCTGTATGAAGAATTAGAAATTTTGCATTCCTTTGCATGTGTGATTAAATTTAGAAAGGATAATTATAGGCATTAATGCTTTCTTTTATTGCTATGATTTATTAATTAGCATGTGGAATTATATTTAGCAATAGATAATCAAATAAAATAAATCAACTATTCGGATTCACCATTAACTCTTACCACCCCAAAGGTAAGATGGAGCACCTTAGTATGGCAATGCATACTCCTAGCATTTATGAGCAGTTCCAGCCTCCACGGGATCATATTTAGACAACTGTAATTGCAAGTGGCAACATTTTTCAAATTGTTTTAATCAGGAAATGTGCATTTTTTTCAATATAACCATGAGGCTGAGCATCAAATTCACATAGTACATTACTTCAAAATCCTATGAGTGCACGACAGGTATTGGACGGAACTGCCACCGCCGACTGTAGATACACGATGAAGAACGTTGCCACCGGTAGATTGGATCTTGGCTCTGATACCACTTGTTAGGGTTATGGGCCCACCACGCTTCATTTTCCACCAACAGCATATTTACCAAGAAAATGAGTCGATAGTTGCTTCCTCTACGATAAAGACCATAATAAAACAAAGCGTCATTCCGATAAATATATAAGATATGGAAGGCTTATCATTCCTCACCATATTATAAACTCACAGGATGTCTTTTTGGGGGGAATAGACACATCAGCTTTGGTCCTTGAATTTGCCATCGCTGAGCTCATGCAGAGGCCACACATGTTGAAGAAGTTGCAAGACAGAGGTGAGGGCTTGCATTCCCAAATCGCAAGAAATTGCCAGTGAGGTCCATGTGAACAACATGTCTTACCTAAAGGCAGTCATAAAAGAGGTGCTTAGACTGCACCCGGTGGCGCCTCTCCTCGCACCACACCTCTCCATGGATGACTGCAGCATCGATGGGTATACAATCCCATCAAGGACACATGCGTTCGTGAATATGTGGGCCATTGGCAGGGATCCACGCTTCTGGGAAAATACGGAGGAGTTCATGCCTAAAAGGTTTGTTGATAGCATGAGTAGTACTGCTGCTTGCGTCAGTTTCAGGGGCAGTGACTATCACTACTTGCCATTTGGTTCTGGCCGGAGGATGTGCCCTGGGATGAACTTCAGCATCGCTGTTGTTGAGATCATGCTAGCGAACCTTATGTGGAAATTTGATTGGACATTGCCACCAGGGATGGAGATTGATATGTCGGAAGTGTTTGGGCTATCGGTGCACAGGAAAGAGAAGCTTCTACTAGTTCCAAAACAATATGTGTGTAGCATATAATAGTAATAAATAATAAGTGTTGGGTTATTGTTCATGCCAAACTATTTGTTTACTTACTTTTGGTATGCATGATATAATGTCTATGATCGGATTGATGTATTTTCTAACCATATTTGTATTGTTTACTTTGTGGTGAATATGTTGCATAATATTGATATATTACATAACGCAGTTGATATATACCTTTCCCAGAGTGTGCACAATCAAGAGTTTTCCATCTTTTAGAAAATAAACCTGAATCTTAGTATTTAATCACTTGAGAATAATCTGTTTACCTCCTATATTGTTACGATCAAGAAATTTCTTTGGGTTCCTTAATTCAAGTAGATTCATAGTACCAACACAAAATTCTACTCGATTTGATCCTTTGACTGTACTTTTGTAATCCGTGTTCCAGTTGTTTCATATTGTAAGAGGTTCTAACTTTTTACATGTAAATCTTTTTAAATTTAAATATTTAATCAAGTATATAGAAAATGTAGAAACATGTCCAACACAAAACAAATATATCATGAAAATATATTCATTTTAATGAAGCTTGCTTGGTGTTTTAGATTTATTTTTATCTACAAATTTGTCAAACATAACAAGGTTTGATTTACGAGAGTGTCAAAATGGTATTACAATATGAAACATAGGAATGTATATTTTTAGATAAAGAAAGCTTTATTGATATCAATAAAATACATAAAGGCGTATTAATCTAGGGATACTCCGGCCTCTACATAACTACATAACTAAGATGCAAACGGACAAAACATACCCCCATAAAAAATAAAATATAAGGAGTTGTTAACGCCAGAATTTGGATAATTGTCGGTGGAGATTAAACTGTGATTAAAGACCGAATCGGATGGAAAACAGGGCAATCGGATAGAAGACCAAGCGGAATACGACTCGGATTAAGCCAATGGAGTCTGGATCGGATAAGAAATAGAGTCCGATTGGGCCTTGAATGTTATAGATAGATTAAAGAATAATCAGAGTCCGTGTAATTTAATTTTATCTATTAATTAGAGTTAGTCTAGATTTTTGCTTTATCTCTATAAGAGTTAGAGTCCGATCGGGACTTGTGTGTTAGAGAGAATCTACATAGGAGTTTGTTATTTTCTTTTATCTATTAGGAGTCTTATGTCGTGTTCAACATGAACTAGCATCCACCCGGGGGTATAAATATGTATGTCTAGGGTCATTGTAAATCATCTACTTCTCAATCAATAGATCAATTACTCTCGGCGCATCACCACCCTCTTCATCGAGGTTTCAACTCCGGCGGAACTTGGCACCTGACGCGGGGCTGCATCGTATCGATCTCCGGCAGAGGGGTAAGTCCTACATTCCGCTGGTCAAGGTAATCGTATCGGCTAGATTAGAACTGTCTCAGTTCGGTCCGATCTTCTAATTTGGTTGTGCGATTACTAGTTATCGTATTAGTTTTAGCTTGAGTTATTTCGGTATCTTGAGTTGATCTGGTCGACCACTTTAGGCGATCTACGTTGGTTTGATATTTTCTATTTGACATATTCAATCTAATACTATCTCAGTTCGGTCTGATCTAGTAGATTGCGTTTGTCAGATGGTTTATATCATATCGATGTATTTTGTTCATCGTGTTATCGGAAGACCAGTCGATAAGTTATCAGTCATTGGCTCATTGGCTTAATAGCAATCTAGATCTGTTTAGTATCTAGCCTAACATTGCTAGGCGTAATCTTGAACTGTCTTGGTTGGGTCCGATCTTCTATGATTATTCTTAGCAATCTGGGCTAGATATTTTATAGATCTTGGTCATTTTTCAATCGTTTATAGCTGATGATTTTTGCCGATCTACATGCTATTCATATTTACATCAATAGAGTAGTCAATTGCCTTACTGTATTATTTTTATACCAATCGACTTGATTTAGTTAGATTGGCAGTTATTTATGTTGCATCGGCTCGTGAGAGTCATACGCAAATTGGTTTTAGCCGATCGCAGCAAAGCATTCATTGTTTATTTATTCCAAGTAATTCATCGGTTTATTTATTAGCATTGTCGATTTTCATGTTTCCTATAATTATATCGTGCTCGACTGCATATTGTCTTGGTTAAGTCCGATCTATGTATATTTGGTTCGATCTGGTTATAGGGGTTCGTCCAATCGACTAAGATTAATAAGTAACTTAGTGGATTACATTGGTCTAATATTTAATTCAAGTCTATTTCTTTCCAGCCAATCCAAGCTTTTTACAGTCGATCGTTCATCCCATCGGCTAAACGCTACAACACTAACATCCGATCGGCTAGATATTTAGTCACATATCGGCTCGATAGCCGATTGACTTGTTTTACTCTTATCTTGTCAGTTGCAGGATCAAACTGACTGGCACGACCGTGTACCTTCTAAGAATTTAGGTCCTGCATTGGAGCATTCTGAGAAACGACTACCATACCTTCATGTGTAACACGTCAGCGGTCAACATTTGGCATCAACAGGAATATTAAACACCATCTATAGTAAGATCAAATTGCCACACATCTCACAGGGTAAAATGCTCCTTGACTACCTTGCCCACCCAATGACAAGCCACACATACTTGGTCCCATAATTATGAAGAATAAACCTTGTATGGAGCTAGTGGGTGGTTAAAGAGCTAACCTGCAAAGGAGATGAACATTTTTTAAATTAAAAATCAAATCTTCCTGTATAGCCAAATAGACCAACAAGTATTCGTCATACAGGACAAGTGATTTCATATCATTTTGAAATCTACGTAACTTGCCCCAAAACCTAATCTACTCTATGTTTTTCTTCCTAAACAAATAACGAATCTGAGATTGCAAACAAAAAATAGTTTGTGAATAAAACTTTTATATATGTGTTTTTTATCGTTCTAAAAGTAAAGAGTGAAAAATAAACTATGATGAAAAACTCTAGAATCAAAATTTAAATTTGGGTTATAAATATAAACAAAAGCAAAAAATTATGCACCTAAGTTCACACAGAGTTTCATTCTTTCTTTTGGTCTGTTTTCCTTTTTGAGACGAAGAGTGTAGTCAATTATTAACGAAGCCAATTTCGAACATATAGCTTGCTCGATGCTTATGCATGCATGCCACCGGTTGTGACTAGTATAATAACGTTTCACTTGTGGTTATAAAGGGTTTATTATTTAACAAACCTAATACTCCCTCCGTCCCTAAATGTTTGGCATCGTTAACTTTTTTATATACGTTTGACTATTCATCTTATTCAAATTCTTTTGTGCAATAGGTAAACCTATATATATGCATAAAAGTATATTTAACGATAAATGAAATGATATAAAAATAATTAATAATTATATAATTTTTTTTAATAAGACGAATGGTCAAACGTACATAAAAGATTAATAGTGTTAAATATTTAAGGACGGAGGTAGTAGAAGGCCATCCACTACATTTCATCCTTACACCTGTAGTGAACCTACCCACAATAGATCACAATTCACAAAGAAAGTCATCTGGAATTTTATTATGCTACTAGCTGCGTTTTTTAACCTACGTTTTTCTCATATTTTTTCTTGATTTTTACATGCACGCTTTTTTAACTATTAATGGTGTATGTTTTTAAAAAGTTTGTATATAGAAGTTCATCGTCCTATATTTCCAAAATATATTTTGAGCTTTGCAGCAGTTAATTTCATCGTTTACACCATTAAATAACTGTTACAAAAAATTTTAAAAAATTATCTCGGCTTTTGTGTGCATACTTTTCAAACTACTGAGTTTTTTACAAAAAAAATTCTATGGTGAAGTTAATCATATCATATTATGATATTTCTAAAGTAGATTTTTCAAGTTTATAATAGTTAATTTCTTTATTTATATCATGAAATATCTATCATAAAATTAGATAATATTTTATCCTTCGTACTCAAAGAACGCAGTCAATACTACACACTGCTTTTACCTATAGAACGATGCCACATGAGCAGTTTTTTAAAGCTTCAGCTAGTATAGTACAACCTCCGTCCCGAAATAACATTATTTTTTATTCTTCCGTCTTATTTAAAAAAATTTTGTAATTGATATTTTTATTCTTACTGGATAATAAAACATGAATAGTATTTTATGTGTGACTAATTTGTTTAAGTTTTTTAAAAAATCAAATAAAATGAATGGTGAAACGTTAGATAGGAAAAAACGAAAAATGAAGTTATTATAGAACGGAGGTAGTAATTGCTGTGAGGAGCGCAGGAACAAATAGCTAATCTCATGGTTAGACTCATAGACTACATGTGTGAGCAGCCTAATAAGGGTCATATAAGACCAAGTGTATCCTTCAATGAAATATTATTTGCATATATGTATATATGTATTCTGTTCTATCTGCCACATGAGAAGAAAAAGAATCTAAATTCCGATCTCCTGTTCTCCAAGTATACACCCTTCTGCTCTATGTATTCTGTACCTTAAGAAAACTTAAGTCAACGCAGGTGTAACACCATCATTGCGTTCCTTTGTTGCCGATAGATAAAATACTATCTGATTATCTGATTTTTTAGTAACTATTTAAGTACATAAATAATGAAATTGTTCAATAAAAAGTTAAAAAATAATACGATTAACTTCTATATATAAACATTTTAAAAAATACATCATTTAGCGATTTGCGAATAACATGCGCAAAAACCCACGAAAAATATGAGAAAAATCTAGTAAAAGCGAAATTTAACAGTGTTCCAGAAAAATATGTATTGTAGTAACAGAATTAGAATTCCAAAATGAGACAACCAGTCCAACCCTAGCTCTGCTTTACCTTTTTAAACAGTAATGATGATTTCCATGCAGCACATATAATGGGAGAAAATTATGCACAACTAATTGAAGGGTTTTGATAGCAGAACTGCAGAAGCAACTTGCCAGATGAAATGACCAACTAAGCCGGCACCACCAAGGTGAACCGCTCTCTTATGGGGAACAAATGACAGGGTTATTTTACAATTATTAAGACGGCAGCCTATTATTTCCGCATCCTCAACATGCACAATTTCAGACGCGGGGTTGCCCATAAGAAAACTGCTAAAAAAATATGGAAAGCAAAACAAATGAAGGAACAGAGAGATGAGTGATTGCGTATATATCCCCCAGTCAAGTCAATTTGGAGAAAGCTTTGTCCATTGCAAGGCACCTGTATATAGCTACAACAAAGGGATCAAGGCACATCACTCGAATAGAATCGAATGTCCAGAGGTGAGTTTGTTCCATATATATGTTTTTAAATAAGGTTTGGTTGTCCCGTTTACACGGGGCAAAAGAGCATCCCGAACAAGCAAGAACTTTTTCCTGCCTGAATGCGATACATGTTGAAGTCTTGAAGCAAGCTCTCCGGTATGTAAAGCTCAAAGGTGAGGCAAAAGGGCAAGACCTGTACAGCTTCGGCTCCTCAAATTTTTGTTGCGGATAATTTACTCAAAGAGTCAAGAACAGGAAGCGGCATAAATGTTACACCGAGGATGGCTTAGGATGCCTCTCTCTCGGTGCTTCTTTCACCAGAGGGTAGTTGCTGGGAATCTGAATGGGTAATCCTCCGAGACCTTCCTGAGACACTGTCAGGCGATACTTCTGAATGTGCTGGTACGGGTGCCAGCATACGTCGGGCAGTAGACATATCACCAGTCGGTGAGGTGGCAAGACCATACATCACGGTTCCCATTGGATGATCGAATTTGCAATTAGGACCAAACTTGCAGATGCCATAGCGAGAATAGAATGTGCATATGGGCTCTCCCTGAAAGCAGAAAAAATAGAGGATTAGGCGACACTTTCCCGTCTTCCATGTTGTAATTATGTTTTTTTACAGTTTTGGACATTGCACGATAACAAACAGCAATTGATGTGCAGTGCTATTGTCAAGAAATCAACTACACATGATAGAACCATATGTAGAATCAGCAAAAAAGTATGCACTGTAGACATGGCAATAATAGTATCAGTAAATAAGAACAAAAACTACTGTGGTAATCTTGAAAATGGCATCATTTACGCATGACTGTATTTAGTTGTAGATTAACAGACAAATTTAGCATAGAAATTCCCCTCCAAGATTCACAAGTGGAAATCTTATTCACCACATGGGATTCCGGTTACCATGAAGCTCCTTAAAAATAAAAATATAGTAAATACCAAGGAAGATTGTTGCAGATAGCTCATATTGGTTTCATTTTTTGCAAAGACGTCTAAACATCATGTGGCCACAAAGTGTTCTTTACGACAGTTCTTCTAATACCCTGAGTCAAGGGAACCACCACTCCCTATGGACAAAGGGATTAGCTACATGAAATTCTGACAAAATGAGGTGACAACATCTAAGCAGCATATAACAGAAAAATTACATGATCATCTTGCTAAGAGAACATGAATTTAGGAACTTCAGGTGTGCAATGCTATAAAAGACTCACTTACCGGACGCAATGGAAGACCTAATGAGCTCAGTGCACAGTTTGGAGTAGGGACTATTCTCTCCTTGGGATGATGGAACTTGCATACAGCACCAAACTTACAGTCCCCAGTCTTCATATAAAACTGGCATTCAGGTTGGTCAGGTCGCTCTGGAAATATGCTCTCCCTCTGTACTGTATATAGTCCAAGAGGAACAGAGCCAGCTTGGTATGATGAAAACATTCCCTGATCACCCATGGTAGGTGTTTCACTGTGACGTGAGCTTGTATAGTACTGTGCACCTCCAGCTGTCCTCTGTTGATCATCTGAGGATGAAGAACCAATTTGTGCCTAAGGAAACATAAAAACAATTAAGCAATCACATATTTGACATGAATGCTACAGAAATGATGGCACAACACAAATGAACAATTAATCTAAAGATAAATGATTTTCCAGAAAAAAGACTAAGCTCATAAATGTAAGCATGTGGACCAACACGAATACAAGTAGAGTAAGATTTTATACAGAAGACTAAAAATAATGCTTGTTCAGACAATAGATTTGATTAGCATCTAATGGTGAATAAGCCAGCATAGCATAGATTTATCTAAAACAGGTAACACGAGAAGTTTGCATCCCCCATCCCAAAATATATCCTCGTTTTTAGCTTCACAACAATAGTGTCCACTAAAAGTATCAATATATTCAGTTCAATCCTACCTTGTGTCTCACATTAGTGTCCATCTACAAATATCACTCATTGTGCTGGGTGTGTGAGCCAATATTTTCACTGTGGTCATACTAAAGAAATAATGGTTACACTCCAAATGATCATAGGTAAGCAGGGGCGGTACCAGGCGTGAGGCAGCTTGGGCTATAGCCCCACGCCTGGCCAAAAAATTCATTGGAAAATTACTATTTTTTAGTTAAAATTTAATTAAAAAATTTATATTTTATTTTTTAGCCTCACGCTTAGTAAATGTTTGGTTCCGCCCTGTAGGTAAGGACAGGGGAAGGTAATAGCGATGCAACTGGCACATGCTGGAGGTCTATTACACAACAGAAAGGCAGTAGCAAGTATTATAGATTTGTTTATTAAAATATTCAATTCTTTTTGGTGCAGAAAGGTACCAGTCAGGTAGCAATTGATGACAAATTTCATGGATTAACAGTGTGTAACTGATGACAGTGTGGATGCTGGTCACAGCAATGGGCAAAGCTTCCCCTTCTTCCCTACCACAATATGTGGTAGAAAAAGGGAATGAAAAACAACAGATTATTCTTCGTAATGAAATGACACGCAGCTCTCATGCGTGTTCAAATAAAAATCAACAGATTAAATAAAGACCATATACCATAGTCATTTTGACAGCATCCTCAGTAAACCAATAAATTGCAAACATTTAACAGACGAACATAAAAGATAAAGTGAGAGAAATAAACATACTGCATAAGGATTCCACCCTGGAACTTGAACAAGCCCTGGAGGAACAATCACTTGCGCATAGCTTGAATGGCCTGGCCACCTTGGACTTGCAATAAACGAGGCAGATCTTGACAAGGGCCAGTTTGTTACAGCCCCTGGGTAAGTGTGCTGACCAGGAGAAGTAACTGACTGTCCAGGTGAATAAACAGAGCCACGTACAGCAACCATTGTATTAGATGGCTGTGGATGATGAAACTTGCATGTGCTCCCAAATTTACACTGCCCTGTTCTTAAATAATAAGCGCACTCCTTCTCATTCTGTGGCAATAAATTAAAGTAAATCAAACAAATATTGTGGAAAAGTTGCAAATAAAAGGAACATTACATGAACTAGCATTAAGTCAAACAGATAATGGTAAAGGATAATGGAAATTCAGAACAAACCGGCCGTAATGGGTAGCCTAAAGCATTCAGCTGTACTCGTGTTGCCATTGCAGCTTTTTCCCTGGGATGGTGAAACTTGCATGTTGCTCCAAATTTGCATGCTCCAGTCTTCAAATAATACTGAAGAATAGGTGAAACACAATAAATGCTACAGAAAACAATGCTCCTAACTCATCAAAGCTAATATATAGACATATAGTAACAGACAAAAGCTTTAAGCGGCTACGTTATGACTAGATATGTCGTCCAAAATACCAAAACAGTTCATACGATCATGCCATGCAAAATATGTTTCACGAAGCTAAACCAAATCACATTTGAACTAAGAGTTGGGTTGAATACAAGTCATTCTACTCCAGTTTATTTGGCAATATCCAAACATATGGTTTGCACTAGAAAAAGAAGTCAACATTACACTTAAAATCATGCTCGTTGATATTGTTTAAGATACTACAATCTCAAGCGCCAAAAAGCCTCAGATAAAAGCATCCCAAATTACAATAGTAAGAATTGGTTAGCAATAATGTAGCATGACAGTTCAGGTGCTGGTATTCACCAAGCTCAAAAAAATTGGTGCTGCACTTAAAAGATTATTTCAAGCCACGTGGCTTATCAAAGTAACCACCTAGATCACACATTTATTCAAATATTTATGTTTTTAGTGCCATCAACTTGTTGGGCTGAAAGAAGAACCTCCAAAAGAACATACTACATACCAGCTTGACAGACACAGGAAGGGCAATAAATAAACAATTTCAGGCAATATTGTTTAAAATATTCCACAGAAAGAATGTGTTGTTTAAAATAGCTCAAAATAGAGTGAAATTACCAAATATCTTAAAAATTCATGTCAGGGGGATAAACTTTCAAATATCCAAATCCCGAGCATTAGAAGATTTGAAAAGAAAAACACTTGTGTTACTGTTATATGATTAAAAGTATCAAATTTGAGGGAACTGTTAGGATGGAAAGTCTCACTTGACATTCAGGTTGACCAATTCTTTGAGGATATTCACCCTTCATTCTTGCAGCAGCAACAGCCTGATGATCAAAATCATATCAATGCCATTTACATCAGACAAACGTAGTAATTTATGGAAAGTAACAGAAAATGGCAGGTTCCATAAGCTTTTTAACTTACAAGTACAGATATAAAATCTAGAAAATATACAGTCAAATAAATACATGCTCCTAAACTATGTAAATCTATTAAATTAGAATTTTTTATCAAGTCCACAAGATAGCAATAGGAAAACATTTATAAGTAATGAGGCTTTCAAAACAGTCATATGCCTACAAAGGAGGAACCACGCTTTCATTGTTTTGTTATTTGTTCAGGAAAATAACTCATACATGAACCCAAAAGAACTAAGATAAATTCTTGTATTCAGAAGGAATCACTACTGAATCAAAGAAGTATTTCCTATGTCAGAAAATCAACTTGTGACATTAGTCGTTACCACACAATATTTATATAAACTGTAGACATTAATGAAAAATATACTCTAGTGCAGCAAAAAAGGGTAGAAATATAGTTTGGAGTTACCATCTTACGATCTGCTGGGTGATTAAATTTACAGGTCATCCCAAACCTGCACAAGCCAGTCCTCATGTAATAACTACAATCTGGTTCTCCAATACGCTCTGGGTATGGCCCAGCTTCCATGGCTTCTCCTAGATTCATCTGCCACATTGCCTCTGCAATTTAATTATAACAATATCGATCACTCAAAAAAATTGCAGCAAAACTTATAAGCTGCTAGGATTATTTACACCGAGGGAGAAAAGATAACATATACTGTGTGTTTACCCATATATAACAATGTTTTCAATAAACCATGAAGACAATAAATAGTAACACAAAATAACTGAGGAATTAAAAAACAAAAGCTTACGTCAAACTTTTGTCCTTTACACAAGCTAAGCCCATATTGGCTTCTATTTTGATAATAAAAGGATCAATTCAATATGGTTCATCATATTCATGTAATCAAATGAAGTGAATTGCACCTAGACGTAACTGAACCATCAAAGCAGTGCAAAACACTGGAAACCTCAATTCTCATAAGAAAGGATGCTTTGCAACATCAACAGACATCATACAATTCATTGCTTTATGTGCCAAATCCTAAAGGCAAAAACTGGTGCAAAAATACATCAAGGGAAGTGAAAAATGAACACCAAGAGTTGCTGGCATCATCATTCAACAAAAGGACAACTAATACATATTGGATACCTTAAGACTGTTGCAGTGAACAAACACCACATGAGGACTAACAAAGGGAATTGGATATGATATTATTAATTGACAGAATAAGCTATATGTAGCCAGTATAGCAGAAAAATAAGATAATAATTTCGTTGAACAAATAGAGCACTACTGAACTCATTGTTTAACTGTAGTAATGATCCTCTGTACCTTCAAGTCACACAAATAATTATCACCACAGCCTCAGAAAGATAGAGAAAAGTTGCACCAAGATTAGGAAATAGATTTCCAACCATATTCTCATCTTCCATCCAAAACTTGAGTATTCATCACATATCATGTCCCTTAACTAGGGTCATTTCTTTCTAAAGAAGTCAATAATATTCATTCATTCTATCTTGAGTAAAAGACGAATTGTAGTCAGTTCATCACACCCTCTATATCATTATAACAAGTACTATCACTATCACTACATAAACCATCTTATATACTCAAAACATCACTCTCGGCTGTTCAAATATTAACAAGAAAGCATCTGCAATCTGCAAGAACTACAATCTAAAATTTTACCCAAAAAACAAAGACAAAAAGAAACTTTGCACAAAAGATTAGTAGTGGCAACTTTAAAAAAAAAAAGTTCTAGAGAAGCCTGTGATTAAGCTGAATCCTAATTTCATTGTGATCGTGGGCTCCATTACAAATCAGACCTTACCTACTTCACCTGAATCAAATAACTCAAGCTCCAACACATACCAGAAACATTGCAAAACTGAAGTACACCCAATTCAAAAGGCATCCTAAATCAGATTAATTCGAGATCCATTCCAAATAAATAAATTACTCAAACCATAAATGATGAACACCACAATAACACAAGTATTCCCTGATTTTAAAATGAAATTCTGGATCACTCACTACCTCTCCATAATTTTCCTTCCAAGACCAACTAATCCCAAGAAAGTCCTTCTGTTGTCCAAATACCCATGGCTAAACAAAGTAAGAAATCTTAATATATCCATCCACAAAGAGAATAAACCAAATGATGGCATGAAACATATTTCAAGATTTCACTTTTCTGAACCCAAATCAAAAACTAACACTGCCCTCAAACAAAAAAATCACCATAAGATAAAAAAAAAATCCATACAAAGCGTGCTTGGAAACAAAAGCAAGATACAAGATCCAAATCCAACTAACACTGCAGTTTCAGGGATTCCATTCCGTGGAAAAGGAAGACCCCGAACGAGATAACACTACCAATTCACTAATGACCAGCTAGACAGGCTACACCATAGAACAAAGCGAAAGACATAGCACTACAAGGGTGCAGCACACCTTCATCTGAACTATGGGGCCCAATCACAGAGGCTGCGACAGCAACTGCAGTAGCAGCAGCTGACAAGCCCTCCCTAGCAGCACCAAATCTGATCCTGCCCATCGATGCCGTCACCTTCACAGTCCACCGAGGCATCAGATCAGAAACAAAATCTCACGTAATAGCACACTTCGCCTAAATAGTTCAGGAAGAACCGCGTACCAATAAATATAATCATAAAACAACAGAAACGGACACAGAATAGGATTAAAGCCTTTCCTTTTCCGCAAAAAGATCCCTATACCACTTCCGTTTCAACGTTATCAGAAAATAAGGAAGAACTGAATTTATCATACTGTACAATACAGTGCACATCAAGTACTAAACTTGCACAAAGAAATAGTTAAATTTATAGTAACGGTTCAAAACAGTTGAAAGTACTGTCATGACTCATGAGATAAGGATGGGTTGTCGCCCTGATAAACTTTTAATGAATTCTTTCATGTACCAAATCTGTAAGAAAAGCCATACCACTTTCATTACAGCGTTACCAAAAAGAATGCAAAAGTGAATTTATCATTTTGTACACAACACCTCACAACACATGGAAGTTCTAAACAATGGGAAAAAGGACTCCACGGGATAAGGATGGGCTGTCACATTGATGAACTTCTAACTTCATATACAAACTTTGTTAACTAGAAGTCAAGATACTTTACTTTTAAATAAGAGAGGAGCCATGAGTTTCATCAGAAATAGCAGACAGATGCTTCAGAACTTCTGTTGCATCAAACTACACATGAAGACAAACAAATGAAATCAAACTTGCTAGTTTTTCTTATGAGGAAACAACCCAAAATATTGCAGTCTCTAATTAATCACAGAAAATTGAAAAGTATAACTTAATTCTTTTGAGGAAAAAACTATTCCATTTTGTCTGCAAGACGAATATACTTAGAGTTTTCAGGACAGCGTAAATAAGTCACAAATACAAGCAGGCAAGCTATCCCACCAATACTCTGACTAATCTTCTAAAACTGAAGTATCAATACCTTGTCCTGCATTGTCCTATAAATCAGGTCATCATTACACCCAGAGACCTGCCATATCATCCTAAGACCTTTAATGTAATGGAATTCAGATATTTTATGTCATAATTACACCCAGAGACCATCAATCCATATAAAGTAATGCAGCCAAATATAGAAATGTCCATCCTGATACACTTAAACAAGAGCGATACATAACTATAAACCAAAAAGGCCAAAAAGCTATGAAAACACATTCCATGTTTCTGAGCCATTCGAGAACCCTTGGTAGTAACACCTTTATACCTGAAAACATCCTTGCCCAAGTTATAAACATTCACAAACTGGAATAGCCCGCTTGAGAACATACTGAAGTCAATCTCTTGCTTCAACCACACGGCAAAATTGAGCACACAAGTACAGCATGACAGCTTGACTCCAAATGAAATGTAACCAGACCACTGCCTGCCCTGCCCTCGTGATTCTTTCCAAAACCATAAATCACACTAAAAAACCTTCCCTGTCTTCCAAAAATTAGAAGCCTCATTGTTTTGCTGTTTATAAGCATAAGCGAAACCACTTATTAACGATTAAAAATAATTTGTGGGTAAAATTTTTACATGTGTGTCCTTAGTGATCTAAAGCAAACGTAGGAGTATGAACTATCATGAAAAAACCTCATAATCAACTCCAAATTAGGTTTTAAAATTTAAATTTCGGCATATAAGCATAAGCGAAAAGATGAGGGCCTAAGTAACCTCTCAATTTCGGCATACAGAAACACCATGGATAAACCACCGACATCCAATAGACACACAAACAAAACCCACATAGAACTCGCCACCAACATCAAATCCACCGCATAAAACTTAACGGCATTGTGCGAACAACAAAAACAGAGCGCTCCTACGGGCAGTGGGATACCAACTCAGCCTAGAAAGCTTGCCTTTTCGAGCAGATGTAGTGTTCCAATCCAGTGAGCGCAAACTTCTACAATGTGGTAGATGAGCCCAGTCGAATAGATTATCACCAAATTGTGTAAGCCTCTTCAGCACAGGCGCTCGAACACCATCCTCTGTCAGAACTAACCGAACCCCTCACCCGCGACCGACAGCACAGTGTCAGCAGCATTGGTCGGCCGCACGCGCCCTCCGTCCAAACCCTAGCACCGCTGCACCGACACCACGCTTCCCCCGCGAGCAGAGCCTCGCCACAGTGTCCTCCCCCCACCCCCAACGCTCCCCACCCACGACCACGACGGGCCAATCAAAACCAACCCGCAGCTGGCGCCCACCCCCGCTCCGCTCGCCCTCCCCCACCCCGCAGCCGCAGGCAACGCAAAGCAAACGCAAGCCACACCCCAAACCGAAAAGGAAAGCAGACGAAGAGGAGGATGAGGAGGAGCCGAGGAGGGGCGGAGGGGACGATGATGAACCGGGAAACGCGCCCTCACCTTCGTCGACCACGTGCACGGGCCCGATCGCCGCGGCAGCGGCGGCAGGGGAGGAGGAGGAGCCCTCCCCCACGCCGCCTCCGCCGCCAGCTCCGGCGGACGGCGGCGCCGCCATCACCGCCGCGGCGCCTGCATCAGATCGCCGCGCCGTCGGTCACGCGCGCAGGAGGAGGAGGAGGAGGCGGTGGAAGAGGGAGGAAGGGAGGGAGGGGAATGAGAGGAACTCCTCGCCCCCGTTCGGACAGCCAGTCGTTTTGTTCCTCCTTCCGCCCCCGCTTTTTTTCACCGCCGCGCCCCCCCTCCCATCGCCCGCCTGCGCCAACTACCGGAGAAACAACCCGGCCCAGTCAACCCGCGGCTACGCGCACCCCACGTTGGGGGTGGGCTGTACACACCCATGATATATCAAAAAGAAGGAGAAGAAAAGGAAAGGAAAGCTAAGCGCCCGCTCCCCCTGGCCCACGTGGGGCCGCCGCCACGCGGGCCACGGGCCTTCAACAGGTGGCGCTAGGGTGGATGACGAGCGAACGGTGCGTCGGAGGCGATGGGCGATGGCGTGCATGATGTGGGTGTGAGTCAGCTCTTTCTCGAGAGGGGAGGCTAGCAATGCGCGACGACGTGACGCGACGAGGGTGGTGGATGTCATGTTTTTGTGGCATGTGCCTTGTTCCATCTTGAATATGACTTAAGAAAAGGTCATGAGCGTCATGGCATAAGGAAGTAGTGGATAAGTGATTTGTTTGTTTTTTCTTGTTTTAATCACGGAGAATATATCGGCGTCTAGTAGAGAAATGCATAGATTATGTATGAAAATTTATGTAATATTAGAATCATCTAGGAAAAGCACGCACATTTTTTTTAGGTGATCATACTATTGATAACAATTAGGGTGGCAAGTGGCAACACATCCATATATGTTCTTATGGTTGCCTTTGTCATGTATCCTTTATATGGTTGTTCTTACTTTTATCTTTACATATAATACAAAATTGGACAAGCAATAAGTTGTGATGTGTATCCATGCTTTTCTCTTTTTTTTCTTCTTTTCTAGTGATGAGGATTTGTATCTGCTTATATAGAGCTATTGGAATACCTTTGGCATTGACTGGTAAGCCAAACTATAGGTGATGACACCACGGTTGAATTTGTGTTTGTTTTCAACAACAACGCAGCATTTGGTTATAATAACAATGTGTATGGTGCAAACACACGTCGATGTGTTTTTTTAGCTTAACTAACGAATAGATAACTATGATACTTTCTAAACTCCCATACAATATAGTTTTTACAAAAAAAATGTTATGTATGTGAATTTCTTAAAATGTTGCAATTTCATGATGGTTAATTCATTCATGTCTACTCTTAAATTAGAGATCATTTATATATTTAGCCATTCAACACAAAATGAATGTTGTCGAAGAATAAGATAATTGTATGTCTAGGAGAGAGTGGGTATTGTGAATTTCAAAACATTGGAGACATGTAGTTTGATATGACATGGCAGATGTCTTCTGAATTGTTCAATTCTTGACCTTATAATGTTTAGTCATAGATACAACTGGAAGATAGGTGAGTACGTCATAGTAATAGATAGCACTATGGTTTGTGAGTGATAGTTTTCTTCTCTTCTATGATGGCAAAGCTGTATGCCAACACACAAAAGACACTTATGGGTGCTTTGAATGATAAATGGCTTGCCAAATCAATGTGTGTGATTGGAATTATAATTTTTGGCTAGGTAACAATACAAAGAATGATTACTTGCAATCTGTTTTTGTGGAAAGATAATGTAATTTTGGTAAATGCTTGTGTTTGCTCGTGTGTCATATATGTTTCCTTTTAAGTATACTTTCTTTTATATTAGATATTACCATAAAAGTAGGTGAACGATGAGATGAAGACCACAATGCAGATATAAAACATGCAAAACTCACATATTTTTGTCTTCGATGTCTATTTATTGGGTTGGTGTATTTGTGTTGCCATGTAGCGACAAAGTTGGAAGTATCATGGGTTAGAGTTGGCATGATCTTTTGATTTTTTTTTTTTTGAAAAGAGATTTTCTTGGAGCACACATAGAAGTGCTTCAAACATTATAATGTTATATATTGGATTTCTACTCGAGGCTATATGTGTCTAAAGACTCTTGATAGAAAAAATTGTAGAATTGTCATATTATAGAATACGTAAGTTGTATGAATAGTGTCATGAATACTGTAAAGTTGACATGGTGACATCACATTTATAGTTTTTATATCAAATATAGAGAGAGCAACTCTAGCTTTTCATCGGTACGCATTAGTCATTGTGTATGTTGATAAAATATGTAAACTAATTGCGAGTTGTTTGAAAATTGTCGATAACAAAGTTAAAGTTATTGTTTGATTATAACATAAACTAAAATGGAGTAAAATATGGTTGATGCCTGCTAAAGCAATATGTAATGTTCCATTAATTCAACAAAAGTTATTATTAAGTACTCCCTTTGTTCCATATGTTAGACTTTCTGTCATTGCTTAAATTTATCTATAATGTATATGTATTTAGATCCATTAGTTTTCATATAAATCTAGACAAAGCTAGAAAACCATACATGTGGAACAGATGGAGTATTAAAGACTGCATATAAAAAGTAGTGCAAAATTTATACTCATCTCAAATTGATCATCATATAAGAGAAAAAGAGAAATAACAAATTGATAATTATATAAAGAAAGAAATGCTAGCTTATTATGCATTAGCTGGAATGCGAAAAAACTCCTCGGTTCACATGCACATTAAATTCTTACATGCATCCATCTAGCTTTTTATGTTGATTAAATAGTTTAAAATTTGTACCTAGACTTTATATGATGATCAATTTGGGATGGTGGGAGTATCTAAGTAGTTAAGTCCATCCCATTTTGACTTATCATCAAAAATCATTTATGGCTGAATTGGATAGGTTTCTTGTGGTGGAACCTGCCACCTGAGTCCAAATTAGTACCCTTCATATTTTTACTCGTGCTTATACTTATATGTCAAAATTTAAATTTTCAACCTTAAATTTAGGATTGATTTTGGGATTTTTTCACCGAAGTTTATTTTTCAGTATTTGTTTTTAGATCACTAAGAATACGTACATAAAAATTTTATTCAAAAATTATTTTTCATTTGCAAATATGTCGTTTGGCTTCATGAAAAAGCCAAACAATTACCCCTATGTAATTGGCACATGTGATTATTTTATCAGTGGTAAACAACACATACCATTTGATACGAGACACCCATGGGGACTTTGTTAGTCTCATTGGTGTTCATAGGGTAGGTTGTGAAGGTATGTGTTTATAGGAGCGAGCCCACATCCATTGTGGGTGCTTATTTTTTATTGTGTTTTCTATAAAAATCTTTAAAGTGCTATTAGGTTGTAGATGATATTGCTAGTATAGCATCCGCTAGAAGAATAATACACACGTGTTTTATTTAACTAGTGCAGTGGAGTGGAAATTAGTGGCCGTTTGGATCTAGGGATTTTTTTAGTCTCTTGTCACATCGGATGTCTGAACGTTAAATAGGAGTATTAAATATAGACTGATAACAAAATTAATTGCATAAATAAAGGCTATTTCATTAGACAAATTTTTAAAGCCTAATTAAGCCACGATTAACAAATGTTTACTGTAGCATCGCATTCGCTAATCATAGACTTATTAGGCTCAATAAATTCGTCTCGCGAAATAGTCCAGAGTATGTGGTGAATTTTATTAATAGTCTATATTTAATACTTCTAATTTGTGTCTTAACGTTTGATGTGACAGGGACTTAAAAACAGTATCGAGGAACCAAACAGCCGATTAGTGAAACAAATTCACAAAGCTTCTCCCATGCGGATTAAATTAAAGGTAACAAGTACAAACGTGGTGTGTCTCTTTCTTTTTGTTGGTACAGTCTACTATAATGAATTAATATTTGGTGGGGAAGACATAAGACTTCGCGTCAGCATCATATGTGTAATATGTATATAAATTGTTAATGGCAGCTACCACACAAACAAGATGACAGATTGCCAATATTATCTATTCTTCGATATCAAAACAAAGAAGTTATGGGCCATCGTTTCGTATTCCTAGGATAAAGCGAAACAACATAATAATTTTGAACAAAACTTGTATATACATGTAGTTAGCAATATAAAAGCAACTTAACTCTAAATTTAAGGTTAAAAATTCAAAATTTAGCTCATAAACATAAACAGAAGCAAAAAAATGATAATATAAACTCATTTGAAATTGAGAAAAGAAAATATTATTATTAGAGGATAGGGAGAGTGTTAGCAAAGCATGGATTCAAATTTCCATCGAGAGATCTAATATATACTAAAAGGACCCTCTAGAGGGGTCCTAGGCCGTCAAGTGGCACTCTAATAAATTAGAAAAAAATCTTATAAATAACGAGAAATAACAAAAACATCTAACCTTTGCTTTTCACTTAATTTGGTGGACCTAGTTTAGACCATTAGATTAGATTTATCGAAAAGGAGCCAACTAATCTCTCTCACCACACATACGATAAGTATTAGCTAATTGTAAACTAATAATAAATAAAAAAATTAGCAATAGTTTTTTTAAAAAATAGTGTCTTTTGAAGTATTAAATGTAGTCTAATTTCAAAACAAATTTCAGATTCCATTCGAAAAACACGAGACGGATCTTTTGTGTCTAATTAATCTGTCATTAGTACATCTTAGTTACTGTAGTACTTATGATTAATCGTGTGCTAATTAGGCTCAAAAGATTCATCTCACGATTTTCCCCATAACCATGTAATTAGTTTTAATGTTCATGTATATTTAATATTTTATTTAGCTGTCAAAAATTTCGATGTATTTTTTAGAAAAGTTTTTGGGAGAAATTTTGCCTTTTGGTCGCCGCGACCGCCACCAAAAGCTCCAGTGTGTTGGGTAGCTAGTCCTGTGTACCCGTAGCGCAGAGAAACCACACCGGTAAGGGGTAGCCGCAACGGGAACCAACCACGGTCGCACACGCGAGACCGCCTCGTCGCCGACCATCCATCCACCTCCTCTCCGTCCGATCGCGGATCGACGGCTACCGATCACCCTGCGCCCCGCACGTGCGCTACCGCCCCTCCTCTCCACCCCGCCCGGTCCCACGTGGCGTCGCCGAGGGTGGGAACGCGGCGACCTGGGCCGTCAAAAAAGGGCGCCAGGCGCTGGGGCCCATGGCCCGGCCCTCCTCTCCCCGCGCGTGCCCGGCGGGGCCCACCACCACCACCGACGCCCCGAGCGGCCGCCTCGCTGCCATGTGGGGCCCGCGCGCGTGGGACCGGCCTCCCGGCGACGCGCACAGAGGCGCGCTGAGGTGCGCCGCGGCGGGTTGGGCGGCGCCACGTGTCGGCGCGCGATAGGCGGAGGCGCGGCGCGGCCACCGACGGACGGCTCCCGCTGCTTTAGCCTCGGCGCGAGGGCAGGAGGACAGGTGGGCCCCACCGGAGGGAGGGAGGTGGGTGGGCAGGGTGCGGGGGGATTTATTGCGCGGGGGGAATTTTAATCAGGGGTGTGCCCGTGTGGGACCCACGTGGTTAGAGTTGGGAACTGGATGGGGGGTTTTGACTTTTGACCCCTGGGATTTGATTTGATTTTTTTTAGTTTTTGTAAACTTAAGCAAGCAGCTGTTTGGTCGGCTTGGAATAAAAAATGTGTTGATAGCGTCATGGTGGTCTTCGGTTGCAGGATCATGTGGTTTACACCAGGATTAGAGCAGTTTAACTAACTATTAGCTCTAATTAATCTATAGTAAATTTAACAGTTAATTCATGTAATAGTTGCGCATAAATTATTAATACATGGTCTCATATGTCATACACAAATGATGTCTTAAAGCTCGTGCTATAGCTAGTTATAAATTAGTAGCATACTCTCTTTTCTCTTTAAATTATGTTTATAGCTGGTTTATAGTCTACTACTCTTTCCATTCTAAATTGATCATCATATAAGGCTTGAGTACAAAGAGCAAGAATCTATTTATTGAAAAAGCTAGAGTCACACATCCCAAGCTACAAGCATACATGTAAAATTGGAATTTACAAATTACACAAAAACTGATTGGATAGTTGCATGTAAGTATTTAATGTGCATGTGAACCAAATGGGTTTTCACACTATAATTAATGCATAGTAGGCTTTCTTCTACTATATGATGATTAATTTGATATTTCTCTTTTTCTCTTATACGATAATCAATTTGGGATGGAGTGAGTATGGTACATGCTCTTAGCCGGATTAGGCAAATGGACTGCACTTTGTCAGTCGAATTAAATGTGTTTGGTCCGAAGCAAGGAATATTTTCCCCATATGCTTATTTGGTCTTGTCTTTTTCCTCGACATTAAATTTGAAGTTGATTTTAGTGTTTTTTATTATAGTTTATTTTTAATATTTACTTCTACATCACTACAAACATTTATATAAAAATTTTATTTCTAAATTATTTTTTATTTTAAAATATGTTGTTTGGATTTTTTTCCTAAATAAATGAGAATATGACCCTCTAATGTATATAAGCTACTCGCTCCGTCCTGATATAGTTGCATAGGCAAATTAGTTGTAAAAAGTGATTTAAATGCTCCTCATTAAATCATTAAAGAAGAAAGAAGATATAATTGCATAGGTAGATACGAGTAAAATGGATAAAAAATTAAACATAAGGTGATTTATTAGACAACTGCTAATGCACAAATGCACCTTTTGGGATAAATTTGGATTCCAGATATTTACTTATTGGATAGAGGTAATAAATTTAAACTATAAAACCTAATTGACTTTACGGTTTATATATATATATATATAATGTTTTACTATAAATTATTTTTAATTGTTAACAGTCGTGTTGAAAGTGTCTAGCGTTACGATTATGTATTTTAGGTTACCATTTTTACGAAGTTTCATTTTTTAAGTTTTTAGTATGATCTAACTAGAAGTTTTTAATACGATCCAACTAGAATTAAGGAGATAATCATGTAACTCATGGCCTAATTGCCTTAGGTTTAACTTCGACTCTAATCAAACCTAAGTCATGTTCTTTATTATTATACCTACTACATTATTATGGTCCACTTTTCAATATATTGAACGGTACTTTAAAATATATATATATAAAGAAAATCTAAAAAATATCTTTGACAAATGCCTGAGTCCAAGAAATGCTATCAACGAGAGCAAGTTCTAAGAAATGTCATAGTACAAACGAATTTGTTTGAGAAATGCTATTATTGTTAGGATTCTGTCTATTTATGCCATTAAATACATTCGTTCATACTATAGCACTTAACGAAAAAATATTGACAGAACTCTCAACGGTGATAACAATTCTTAGATAAATTTGTTTATGCAATAGAACTCATATTCGTCGATGGTAATTGAGATAATTTTAGTGCTAAATCGTAGCTCCGTGATACACTAGATCATTAAATATATAGTTCTATAATAGTTTGGGCTAAGTATCTATAGGTTTCTTTGAATCTTGGATAGAAATTCTTCATGGATTTTAGGTTTATGGCTTGTGATGTTCCTCTCCACTTAGCGTTTATAGGGTCATTGTTTGGCTCTTTGAGGGAAAAAGACAAACGTCTATTTGCAAACAAAAAATATAGGTGAGTACATTTTTATACATGTTTTTAGTTATCCAAATGCAATGGATGGAAAAATAACTATAATAAAAAAATCTCAAAATCAACTCTAATTTTTTTGTTAAAAATTTGATTTTTAGCTTATAAGCAAAAGTTGAAGCGAAAAGATTTCAGCGGCGAGAAATTTAAGGTGCTAATGTGTGGTTCGATGCACAGGCGAGATTGAGACCAGAGCGAGGTGGTGTATTTATAGTTGATAACTCTAATTTAGATGACATGTTGCCTTAAAGAAACAACATTGAACATTTTCAAAGAGAAATGCTACTCCCTCCCTTCTGCATAAGCATTTTAGTTCTCAAACTTATAAACAATATAAAGATTTTTTTTAGTATCAGTTGTCCCGTCAATCACTTGTCGACACAATTTGTCTATGTGTTACACCAGAAGCATTTCCACTTACGTACATCAAGGAGCTTAATCGCTTACGCTCAACTTCCTCCCCTCCCAATCATCACCTATTTAATGATGAGCAATTTAATATTTCTTCTTAAAACTTAAATTCTGCTAAAAATCAAGAAACACTTTTTATATTTTATGAACAAATAGAGAATATTTAAAAGGAGAGTAGTGTAATGGAGAACTTTTTTCTTGGATCTTTAGATTAGTTGTGTTCCAGTTTTTCTTCTTGACGAAGCTATCACATTAGGAAGATATATCACACATGTTGACATGTTCTCATGAAAGAAAACTTCAAAGAAAACTTGGTCCTTCTATTTAAGAAGCACAACATTAGGAAGATTGTCACACCCGGAGTTTCGTCCTAAGCCTAAACCGTAAAAAGAAATCCGTAAATAACAATTGGCTTAATTAACTCAAGAAAAATCCCTCTAAAAGGAATTAATTCAATTAAATCGAGGCTCGCAAATCGACTAACAGGATTTAAATTCAAACTGCAGAAGTATAAAACTTGGCCAAACAAATTAATTTAAAACTCGGCAAAAGTGGGGTTTTCCTTTTTTCCCTCCTTTTTCCTTTCTTTTTCCCTTCCTCCTCAAATTGGGCCAAAGTCCAATTTTCCTCCCTCTCTCTTTTTCCTTTTCTTTTTCTTTTTCTTTTTCTTCCCGGGCCGGCCCAGCCGAGCCGGCCCACTCCTCCTCGGCCAGCCCAGCCGCGCCGGCCTCTTCCCTCCGCCCGCGCGCGCTCCCGCCTGGGCAGCCGCTCGGCCCAGCTCACCGCGTCGCCCGCGCCGCGAGTCCGCGCCGCCTCCCTCCTCTCTCGCGCGCCACTGACAGGTGGGGCCCACCTGTCAGTGACCGTTTCGGCCGCCCGCGCCCGCGCCGCGCCGGCCAAGTCCGAGTCCGCCGCCGCGCCGCAACAGCCGCTGCCGCAACGGCCGCCGCCGAGACCGTGTCGTCGCCGACTCGGTCTTCAACCTCCGCCCGCCCTAGCCGGTGCCGCCACCCTATAAATTCCGAGCCGCCGCGCGCCGTCGCCCACTTTCCGCCTCCGCCCGAGCCGCCGCCGCGCTGTCGTCGTTCGCCGCCGCCGGTTGATCTCGCCGCCAGCCGCCGGACGTCATCGTCCAGCCGCGTCATCGTCTCCGCCTCGGTGTCGCCAACCTTTCCCCGGCTCTGTCGCCGCCGGTGGACGCCTCGCGCCCGTCGCCGCCCCTCCGACCCCTCCACCGCACCGCCTCGCCGCCGTTCGCCGATCTTGTCACCACGCGTCGCCAGCCACCGCGCGTCTGCGTCATCACCTCCGCCTCGCCCTCGCCGACGCGCCGTCGTCCCTGTCGCCGCCGGTGAGCGTTTCCCCTCTCCCTCTCCCGTTCCCTCCATCATCGCTGCCGAGCTCTCCCCCGCGCCGTCGTCGTCGGACTCCGCCGGTCGCCGGTAGCCCCTGCCAGACCGTCGCCCAGCTCCACCGTCGTCACGCTGTCCTCGCGCCACCCGCGCCTTCCCGCGTGGCCGCTTCCCGCGCCCGCCCGTCGTCGCCGCCGTCGTCGCCGTGCGCCGCGCTCGGTCCCGCACGAGCCGCCGGACGCCGGTCGTCGCCGTCGCCGTCGTGCCGTCGTCGCCGTCGCCGTGCGCCGCCGCCGCCGCGCTCGCTGCTCCCCTCTCTGCTCCCCTCTCGCTGACCGACGGGGCCCACCCGTCAGTCACCCCGCCTCTCTTCCTCTCTCTCTTCTCCCGTGGGGCCCGCGGTGTCAGTCTCTTCCTCCCCCTCTCTGTCACCGACAGGTGGTCCCCACCTGTCAGCCGTCAGCTTCCTCTCTCCTCGCTGACGTCAGCAGCCCCATTAATTGTGCAATAATTGATTTAGGACTTTTCTGTTTAGTTAAAAAACCCAGAAAACTTCTAAAATTCATAAGTAATTCATCTAGTCTCCGTTTAGGCCCATTCAAATTTCATTAAATTCATAAAATTATCAAGAATCCACTAAAAATAGTTTCTTTTGCTGTTTCAGTAGAGTTTGTGCCTGTTTTATTTATTTTTGTGCTTTGTCGCTTAGATTCGGACCCCGCCGAAGAGCCGGTTTACTTCAAGATCGTCGCCGAAGTTCCCCAAGGGCCAGAGCAAGGCAAGTGACACTCATCCTTGAACATATTGAACCCATTATTGCAAATTCCCCGCTTATTTATTTCAAATATGCATTGTTTTAATTAAAGTACTTACTTTATGCTATTTTCGGGTAAACCTTATTATTATGCCGTTGTTTATCTAACTTTATTCGTTGCTGGACCAGGGGTAACTTGATTAGAGTCAGGCCTAGGTTAATGCTTAGCCATGCTTAGAACAAATAGCTCATGGGATCTCATATAATTATGCTTAGTTCTGAATAGCTGAGATAATGATTCACTACCCGGTTCGGGTTAATGTCAACTAAAATATTGATAATGGTGGGCTGTGGGTGCATGGTTTTGAGAGTCGCACCCATGGCGATTAAGGACCGGTTCACGGGAAACCCTGGAAGTCATTAAGTGCTAACCACATGCCGAAATGGGTAAGGTGGGATTTGAAGCATGACTTCGAACTATTTGACGTACCCAGGCAAGGGTAGGCGTGATGGAGTATGGACGAGCAATCGTGGTGTAACGAAAGCTTCTCCTGCTTCCGGATCTACCAAGGCACAAGAGGGGACTTCCCGACTTGGTGTAAAGGAGGGGGTGAAACCTGAAGTGTGGTGCGATTAAATAGGGAGGGTTCTGTAACGGGTCCTATCACGGTCTCCTTTCCGGTATGCCGTGGTGGTATGTCGGCGCACGTTCAAGTGTAGTGGAGTCGTGTCTTGTGGGTATAGTAGTACACCTCTGATCAGAGTATAAACTATTCGAATAGCCGTACCCACGGTTACGGGCGAACTCCCAGCTTCACTGTGATTAGTGAACCCTAATAACTTGAGTAAATTTGTTATCACTTGGGACTACTGCAACGTGGTGTAACGTTGAGTAGTGGTTGGGCCTGTTGCAACGTGGTGTAACGTTGGACAGTGTTGTGGTACTTTATAACTGCTTATTTTATTTATGCTTTGCTGTATTTAAATTACCTTTATTCTTTCAATCTCTGTTATTTATTTAAACTGCTGCTTTATCGCAACTGACCCTAGCCTGTCCTTGTTAATCCTTATGCATCATTTGTTCTCCCCTTGTCCGTGTTACTTGTTGAGTACGGTGGTTTGTACTCAGCCTTGCTTAACTTTCCCAACCCAGAGCTAGAAGCAGAGTCCGATGGAGGTGCCTCTCAGGAGTGAGCTGTTCCGCCGTCGAAGTGTTGCCTGTGGACTGGAGCCGTACCCGCTGGAGCTAGTCTACCCCTTTGTTTTTCTTTCCGCTGCATTTCCGCTAGAATAAGTGTAATTTTTAGTTGTTTCTAAGAACGATGGTTATGTAATCAACATTGTCTTTTTGTGTACCCTGGCTGGTCCTAGACAGGGATTTAATACACAATTAAGTTCAGGAATTCGTGTGAGGAATTTCTAGGCGTGACAAAGATCTACCTAATATGGAGAAGAAAAAAGTCTACTTCACCCCATGAACTATTGGGGTTGGACTAATTAACCCACTAAAGTATGAAACTAGTCATTATACCCCTTAGAGCATCTCCACGAGAATAGTCATCTCACTTACCATACTTAAATTTGGTAATTTTGCATAAAAAAATGCTCTCCAGGAGAGTGACTATTTGACTTGTCATATCATTTGAATGGCTAAACTTGAGTCATCAATGGCCAAATCTAGCAACTCATTCCTCCACTAACACAATTGCTATCCATGGGTCCCACGTGGGTGGGACCCTCTTGCAATCCTCCTCTTGCCAGGATTTGAAGAGTGGGGATGGATAGTCTCTTGGAGATGCTCTATGAATTCGAGTTGCCAGAACTAAAATGAATGGCTAAATTTTGATTTAGAGAGTCAAAATTTAGCCATTCTTTTGGAGATGCTCTAAAGCATGGAATTTGTATCAAATAACTCCCTAAATCGGTTTTATACATGGTTTTGGCAGTGGTATTGCTTGCATGGTGCAAAGATTGGTCTATTAAACCCAAGACGAACCAAATTTTTCCTTGCAATTATGAAAATATATAGTATCACTAGTGTTCATCATTTTCAAGCTAGTTCACCTTAGAAAAGTAGTATTAAACTGACTATCACCAAGTCACTACCCCCATATTCCACATGGCCAAAGTCACCGCATTGAGCAAAACCACCTGCGAAACCACACTAGGATGTTATTTTCAACTCGTGTCTATAGTTCGAAGGGTAGGATATCTGGTTTCATACTCTAGAAGATTAAGTAAACCAACCTCGGTACTTCATGTGGTGAAGTAGACTTTTCCTATGGACAATTAGACTATATTTGTTTCTTCAGGTTGAAAACTAATATTCTTTGTGCATTTAAAATGGAGCAACTCATCAACACATGATTAATTAAATATTAACTAAAAAACTTAAAAAGTTTATGTGTTGCTAAGGTGCAACGTACTCGGATCGTTGTAGTCAAGCCGTGAATGTACACTCCATCCCATCAATCGACTTATCCAATGCTCTCATCGAAAGATCGAGAACCTAACTCTAACGGGTTACTATCAAATCTATAAAAAAATTTCTAAGCGTTCATTAGTTTCAAAGGATTTACAACTAAAAAATAAATTGTTTGGAATGAATACGGTAGCAATATTCATTTTAAAGCAATGCACCAAAGGAATACTATAGGAAATTTCCTACCTCTTTACTTTTGGGCAAAACCAAGAAAAAAAATTCCCCAACCTTATTTTCTCAATCTTTCAATTGGCTTACCCAATAGCTACGGGAAAATTCTAACATCTTTCAATTCTATGTGTTTGCACCTGCATTCCTGTCGTATTCCTATTTTTTTCTCTATTCACACGATTTAGAAATCCTATAAACCGAACAAAATGTAAGAGGTTAGAGTTGGCTTAAAATGTGTTTTTGTTTCCGCTCTATAACTCATATGAAAGGAAAATGTCATATGGGTTCCTACGGTTCATTCGAATGACCACTCATAGAAATAATTTCTCCCGAATCAAAATCCCTTAATTTTCCTTCGAATGAATGAGCCCCCAAATTTAATTTTTCTTCGAATGAATGAGCCCCCAAATTTTCTTTATATTCTATCTACAACATATATAAAATAAAAAGTCTTGTTGATTTTCTAATGCTTCATTTCTCCAAATCGACCGACACTCGTAAGTATTACTCTCTCCGTTCCAAAATAAATCAATTTTTTATTTTTTACCTATAATTTTTGACTCTTCGTCTTATTCAAATTTTTTACGATTGATATTTTTGTTTTTATTAGATGATAAATCATGAATAGTATTTTATATGTGACTAATTTTTTTTTTAATTTTCTAAAATTTTTTTAAATAAGACAGATAGTCTTCGACGCGGAAACCGAAGAATTAATTTTTTTTTAGGCCAGAGGAGTATTCTTTAGGAAACAATTTGCTTTTGTTTTTTCTCCCAAAAGAATGAGCCCTAAATGCCTAAACAAAACAGTTGTGGTCTTCCCTCTCTCTCTCTCTCTCTCGCGGTCTCTCCCTTCGACTGCACTTGCTCCAGATCCGGCGGGCGCTCGAGCTCGACCTCGCCGGCGGCAGCGCTATCTCGATCGAGATCTGGGCGGTGACGCGCCCTCGATTTCTACGGCAGGCGCAGCTTTTCTTGATTCGCGCGCGACGGCATAAGAAAAGGGGAGTAATCCGTCGACGTTCTGCTCCTGCCCTCCCAAATCCTCCAGCCTCGGGTTCGTGAGATCCGCAAAATGGATCCGAACCCTAGACGGCTCCTCGTCGTCGTCGTCGTCGTCGTCGCCCTCCTCGCTTGCGCCTTGGCCGTGGTAAGAACGAGAACCCGTGAAAGTTGAGATCTTTGGGCAAAAATGTCGTTAGATTCAGTCATTTCTCGGGGAGAAGTCTTGTGAAAGATTCTGGTTTTCTTCAGGCGGGCGCCGAGGACAACGAATCGGCTGGGTCGAGGGTCTCGCTGGGACGACGCGCAGGGGTGAGGAATCTGGCTCGTGCATCTGGAGATTGTGATTTTTTTTTGTTGTGTCTGTGGAAGCTCGAATCTTTGATGGTTGTGGATGTGATTGTTAGGGCTTCCTGCACGGGTTGAAGAAGAAGGAAGCAGTGGTGGAGGGAGACCATGGGGTGGCCCTCGATGAGGTCGGCCCTGGGCTGTTCGATGCGCTCTTCGCGAGTCTCTCGATGATCTTAGTCAGCGAGGTACTACTTAGCATGAGCATAGAGGGGACCGGGGTCAGTTAGGGTGGCTGTGCGGTTTAGGTGAGAGGTTGATTGATGCTTGATTGTATTTGTGGTGATGTAGATTGGAGATGAAACCTTTATTATTGCAGCGCTAATGGCAATGCGACATCCCAAGTCGATTGTGCTGTCTGGTGCGCTATCAGCACTCTACGTGATGACGGTGAGCTCCTGGCTATTAATGTCTGTTAGTCAATTCAAGTTTATTTTATCTTGTCCAATGGAAATTATATAACATCCTCTCAATTGCGCTAGAAATGGAGTCACCTTTGCTGTTAATCTGTTATGCTTCTTTGTTATCTTGTTAGATACAGCTGTTATGCTTCACCCTTAGTATATGTAGATTCAGAAATAAATAAATGTTGCTATGTTCTTTATTTTTGAGGCATCTATTTGCCTTTGTTCTGATTAGTGCTACCATGATGGCCTATTAGTCTGGTGTCTATACTCATGTTTAGGTATTTGTGTATGCCAACTATGTAATTCTTTTAATCTTATTAGATATTATACAGGTTTGTATACACTGTTAATATGTGTATTTCTTCTCAAGGTACTGTCAACTGGACTAGGTAGGATAGTCCCCAACTTGATATCGAGGAAGCACACTAACAGTGCTGCTACAGGTACTCATTTTCTTACTTTGTGAGTTTCTAGGTGTGTGCTTTGGGAGTATGCTTTTCATATCTGCAGTTTTCATGCTGGCAGTGTTGCAAGTTCACACATGCAGTTGTCATCTGGTTTCCATCATTATGCAAACTTCTTACATTATGTGGAATTCAACTAGAAAATTAGTCTTGCAGACCTGCAGTACTCTAGAGTCTAGACAACCAATCTCGTAATTTACATCTAATATTCCTGTTCAGATTTCTCAATTTATACTTCATTTTTGTTGCATGGATGCTACTTGCTACCATAATTCACACGTTGGATAATTTGCATATCAAACACCTTATACACTAATATTTATCCTCTATTTTCTCATAATTCCTCTACTCATTTGTTTCCCTGCTAGTTTTGTACTTGTTCTTTGGACTACGATTATTATACATTGCTTGGAAGTCTGACCCAAAGGGATCTCAGAAGAAGGAAATGGAAGAAGTACGCCATCTTTTATCATCTATTTACTGTCATAATCCATAATGCAACTCAATTATTGTCTGTTTGATTGTTTGATGCCATGGGTTATCACTAAGCATGGTGTGCTAGGGAAGGCATTATCTTGACTTTGGTATTCATCATACTTTCTTAGCTGTAATGCACTATTGACCTATTGTAACACTAGAGGAAGATGATGATGGAAGCTTTTGGCGTTGCAGAATTGCTATAGCCATTTCTGTTCTTTGCATTGTGAATTTAAAGTGGCAACAGGAAATCACAAAGCCATGAAGCCCCTACATGCGCACGATGATCATTTGACGAAGGGTGCCATCCTACACGTCCTGGTTGTGGCAAGTGATTAAACTAGAGCACACATGCCACCTTCTGCACTGATCATGGGCCAGACCAGGACGAGTGGGATGCCGCATATTGTCAACTGATTGTGCCTCACATGCAGAAACTTCGTTGCTTCATGATTATTTCCTTTTACCCTTTTAAATTCACAATAAGAACTGAAAAGTCTGTAGTGATTCCGTAGTGCCAAAATCCTTTTTTTCATTCTCTTCCTTTTAATTGTTTGATTGCATTTCTGTGGGTTCTGTGATTGTGTGGGGAATCCAGCAGATTGTACCATTGGTTCTTGAACTAGCATTGTGCACCAGGTGTTGTGACGAATGCCATATAAATATATCAAGATCTGAAGTTACAAGCATAGAAAGTAATTATGCTCGAATCTAAAAAAAAAATGTACGCATGACTTCATATTAGTCAATAACCTAAAAACAAGCATGTGCAAACTATGCACATTATTCTCATAAAACGTGTTGCCAACACTACACGTGTGTGTAATTGTGTATTATCTTGTCACAAAAGATCTGAAGAGAGATGGATGTTGAGCACTCAATCACATGACTTATTAGGGCATTCACAATGCAATGACTACGATGGTGTCCATAGAATTAAATGAGTTGCTACATAAGATGAAAGATGATGTGACAAGTGATTAAATGAAGAAAGACAAGGAAACCATGTCTTGCATGAGACATAGTTTCTACACGACACCCAAGACATGATGAAATCCATATGTGGATTAGTAATGTTTGCATTGTAAGAGTGATGTCTAGTACTAGTATTTTTATGACATGGAAGGTATAGAAATCATGATTAGTGTCTTGCATTAGGATTGCTCTTAAAAGGGTAAGATTAAAACATCGACAATCTTGCTGATAGAATAGAAAGGAAGGAAGGAAGAACTACAGATGCACTACTGACCACCCCAAAATCACCACTTTTTAGGAACATCTCTTTTATTTTTTCAGTAGCCAAGATGAATAAAGAGCTTGATACTTGTTACCTTCGAAACAGGCAGATGGACATATGCTAAAATGCCTAATAGTAATTCAGATGCCTTGGCATTTTAACTGAAGTTTTAGTAAAATGCTCATTTTTTTTATAACTATTAATGAAGGGGCTTTTGACTTGGTTTTGATAGACTGGTTTCATGTAAGTTTCAGATAGACAGGCTACTAGTAGTCCTAAAATGTCTGTGTTCAAAATGATTGCAGATCTTTTAATGGTTCATGCATGTCTGTAGGTGGAAGAGAAGCTCGAGGCAGGTCAAGGAAAATCTACCATTCGTCGGTTCTTTGGCAGATTTTGCACACCGATCTTTTTGGAGGTCAGCATTTGTCAGTTGTCACCTTATAAATGTTTGTCAAATGTTCCGCAATGGGACTGCTGTTAGTACTTATATTCAGATATCGAATGTTGTACAATAGAGGGTCTGTTTGGAAACACATGAAAAGGAGAAAAACTCTCCTTAAACTGCTAAATAGTGTGTATTTTGCAAAACATTTCCATCTAAAAATTGCTTTAAGAATCATATTAGTCCATTTTTCAAATTTGTAACAGCTAATACTTAATTTATGATTCACTAATGAGATACCTTGTTTTGCGTGATTTTCTTTTCTTCTCTTTCACTCATTCTCAAACTCACCCTTATTAATGTTTTCGTGTTATGTTTGGCTTCAATATTGGCTCTCTTTTGGCTAGTGGTTATCTGTAAACTGTAATATGCAATTCTTAATGAGACATTCTTTGAAATTTCATTCATTATCTTTCTTTCTGCAGGCTTTCATCTTAACCTTCTTAGCTGAATGGGGTGATCGAAGCCAAATAGCAACTATTGCGGTAGGGCTACCACTAACCTAGTGTGTTTCATTTTTTCTATTTTATTACTGAGTATACTATAAGCAACCAAAACTGCCAATAAAATTTATCTATTTCATTTTTTATTGACTGCTGTGATAACATACAAGAAGTTGAAACTGCCTTGGCCCAATAATATCCTTTACTATTTGTCCTAATGCTACCAACATATCTTGCAGCTTGCTACCCACAAGAATGCCATCGGAGTAGCAGTCGGGGCATCATTGGGCCACACTGTCTGCACATCACTTGCAGTTATAGGTGGGAGCATGTTGGCATCCAAGATTTCGCAACGAACAGTTGCAACAATCGGAGGTGTCCTCTTCCTGGGGTTCTCTGTGTCATCATACTTCTATCCCCCACTATGATGATGAACAAACATTGACAGCTCCATACTCTTGGAGGATACACTTAGATCGCCCTGCTCCCTGTTGAGCAAACAAATAGAGGAAGTAAATTGATTCTTTGAGCACCTCTCGACAACTACAATTTGGAACTCATGTACAGCCCTTGCGAGTGAAACTGTTATTCAGTCTATAGCAGAAGCTGCCTCGATGAATTCATGGCTGATTTTTTGCTTGGTTGTACCTGACATCTAACTTGTACACTATGCTATTCAAGTTTCTTTGCCTATAGAGTATTATTCTGATCCCATTCTCCTATCTTTGTAATCACTTTTTTTTTTTTGCTCTTTCAGCTATACAAAATTCAGGGGAACAAAATAGAGAGGAGAATAGATCAAACCATAAATTCACCTTTTGGAACTTATTAATCTGGGACCTACTACAGGTGTACCACTGCAGCTTGCACAGTTGTGCCCTCAGGTTTATGCCAGGACATTTTGGAGGAATTTAATGTTGATTGAATGTCACATTTATCTTATTGAGTTATGATCACCGCAAATTCTCAACTTGTCATGCATATTTGTACCAGCAGTCATTCTGGTCCCCCAACATTTATAAGAGGTTACAATAAAGTCCATCCATCATGGTTTCTTGGTGAATTGGTGTTTGGTGAGTTCTTTTTTTTTTTGGGGTTTGGAGGGAACGTCTGGTAACATTGATCTACGCAAGAACACCAACAAAGTGGCATGACGCACCTGCGATCCAGCAAATCCATACTTTGCATAGAAGTTTGGTGGAAATATATTGTTAGCGCTTAGCAACGTTTTGACGAGGTACAAGATTACGCAACGGACTACCTTGTCAGAGATTTAATGAAATAAGTCTTGGGTTACTGCACATTGTGTACTCGGTGACGTCTGAGATGGTATGCGTAGGGATAAACCGGTCAGAAACGGTATTGTATTTTAATAATATTTTCAGAAACGGTATTGGTACGGTCGAAAAATTTCTATATTTATGAAAAATTATGAATTGCACTACTTAGTATGAAATTTAATAAAGTTCAGACAGAAACTAAAAATGTTAAATTTTAGAGATGGTAATGGTTAGTAAGATATCATCTTTATATTGTTATTTTTAAAAAGGCATCGGTACGGCCGGTAAATTTTCGTACTGTTTTTATCCTTAGTATGTGAGAGCACAATAATCAGCTCTATTAGTTTCTGTTATGTTTGAATGAAAAAATAATTTGTATGTAAAATTATATATGTGCTATTAGTGATTTAAAAATAAATATTTAAAATAAACCATGATAACAATTTCACAAAATCTCTTAGTTTTAAAATTTAAAATTTGGCTTATAATTATATGTATATGGCAAATCGTAGCATCTCCTTTAGTCCAGATATACAGTTGGCAGCTTATAAGACACAACAAAACATAAATTTTCGAGATAAATTTAAATTAATTTGGATGCTTTTTCATTGTTTTCTATTCTTCAATCCTAGCTTTTCAACCACTAAAACCAGAAGCATATTCTCACTCTAAATTACATTTTGGTGCTTTGGTTATGTATCTCGGAGCCGCGAGACGGTTGGAATGTGGTGTGCGTGACCAGGATGTATGTTCCTTTAGATTATCCGAAAGTTCATAACTCCTCCCGTGCACTCACGGCATCCTATGTTGTAGTTTTATTGAACAAAAAAAAACATAAAAGTTACTCGTTCCGTATTTGTAAATTAAACCTTTTACTTTATAACAACTAATACAGTCATTTATTAAGTTGAAATAGCTATAAAAATTCAGAGAGTGATGTTTTTATTCTTCCTTCCTATCTCCAAAAGAACAGCACCTGAGCTGATCGGAGGTATTTGATTTTTTAACACTTGTAAGATTAAGATTCGATTATTTAACATTATGATCCACTGTCATTGACTCAGATGATCCCACGTGTCATACTCACGAGTGTTAACATAAACAATTGGGCAACGAACAAAGTGTCAAATCATCAAATTTATCAGTTGATGATTGATGGTGACCGCGGCGATGAGCCAAAAATCAAATCCTGCGGCGACATGCGCCGTGGAGGAAGGCGATGGATGCAGCAAAGCAAGCGAAGAAAGCACCCGTACCGGTCGTCCGTCCGTGTGGCAGCGGCAATTATAACCAAACCGATACCCGCAGCTACCGCACCTTTTCTTCTCTCTTCCTCCCCCATCCATCCATCCATCCATCCAGATAACCACCATAACCACCTCCATTTTCGATCGATCACTGCCTTCCCTTCCACTCCACACCTCTCTCTATACATACTTAACAGCGCCGGTGTGGCCATGGCGACCAAACGGAGCCACCGCCGCTCTGCTCTGCTTGCATATATGCTGCAGCTGCTCCTCCATCCAATCTCTCTCTCTCGCTCTGTCTATCATCATACTCTTTCTAGCTAGCTAAGCTACTGTGCAGTACGCTGTATGATGACACCGATCGCTGAGCTGCAGCCCAGCAGCAACCAGGAGCTGGGAGCACACACCGCTGCTGCTGCTTCTGCAGCGGGCCATGGCAACCCGGTTCTTGCTGCAGGTAACATTCATAATTTCATATGCACCTTCTGCTTCTTCTTGCAGAGCGCTTTCTCGTGGTTTGTGTGCAGTGACAGATCTAACCAATGATATAAGATGGGACTAAACAAATTATATAGAACTTTAACTTCCTTTCTATTAATCTTTAATATAAAATTTTAGAAGATTTTCATGAGGGGCTCACATGGGTTTGACGGTAGAAGTCAAGGCTTGAACCCTCACTGCCTCATGCTTGATCTGCCCCTTTAGTGCGTATATACGAAGCATTTTGGGTGACTGGCATGTGAGTCCGAACATATGTTTGAAGCAAAAGTTATGGGTTTTTGTTATTTATTCTTTCTCCTTTGCGTAGTTAATCGGCACAATTGATGGCTTAATTCTTTTTTCTTCTCAAATTTTTTATAATGATTTTAGGTGCAACTCGAAATGAGGAAGCCACGACGGAGAAGACGAAGACCAGCACCGATCAGGAGGAGAGCCAGGCGGCGAGGCGCCACTTTCTGGCGGGGATCAGGAAGCTCATCAAGAGCTTCAAGAGCCTGTCCCACATCTTCGAGATATACAAGGAGGACGATGACGACGACAATGACGAGGAGGACATGAACATAGAGATTGGGTTCCCCACAGATGTGCAGCATGTGGCACACATTGGGCTGGATGGGTCCTGCAGCAGCATCTCAAGCCTGAGCGGCCTGCAGGAGGAGGCAAGGGAGCTGCTCTCCATGTCCAGCCTCACCATGGAGCAGTTTGAGTTTGCCATGGCCTCACTGGCTGCTCACAAGGGCCAGAATGTGGTTGTAGATAGAGTTGCCCGCAATTAGTTTAATTATTACTAGGGTGGCATATATATGCATATAGTTGTTGTGATCATGGGCTTGTGCTGTAATTTCTCTCTTGGTTTTCTTTTTTCTGCTATTATTTTTGCTCTCTTTGATCTGTTCATGCCCTGTGCCACTCTAATTGGAGTTCAAGAGAATTTTTGCTTGCGCATGTTGGTGTTGTGAAATAGGTTCTTTTTTTTTTCAGACTGGCCGATGATGTGTTTGCATATACCGATATACGCAGCGAAATTTGTCGCACCGTATGTATTGAATAAGGAAAATAGATGACAATAGACAGAAGAAACGACAAAAAAGAAAAGAAAAAAAACATGTACGCGTGTGAATTTTACTTCACAAGGGATATTTAATTATATAGAACCTCCCAATATGGTATATCATATCTGGCTTGCTTGGAACATTGGAAAATAATCATGCAGATTCATGTAGGAAATCGTGTGACACTTTTAGTTGTTACACCAGGACTTTTACATAATAGATGAACACACAAAGATAATACGATCGGCTTCCGTTACACCGCAAGACTTTCTAGCATTGCTACATTCATATAATACTAACATATCTAGACATAAATGCAAACCATATATATGAATCTAGAAATGCCATAAAATCTTGCGATATTAAACAGAGTGAGTAATGGATAAACTCCATCTAACATGTGCAACGCCATTATCATTTATTTGTTACAATAGTTCCACAACCGCTCAAGGATATGATTGTAAACATATGCAGCAAATCCATCTTAGTATATCTGATAATATCCCAGTCCTGCACAATTACTCCAGCAGCGAAGACAACCCTCAAAAGGGGTCACTGTAATAAGTTGCCTAAAGAAACAGGAGATTATGGTGATGTACAAATTTCAAGGGGATGAGCACAAATCGGATGTAAAGTCAAGTCAAAATGTCTGCATCTATATGCTTACATAAACATTGGATGCATCATTGGCGACGGTTTTCGTACTCGTCCAGTAGCATGTGCAGGAACGGAAAAAGATAATCAAAATCACTGCATCTGTCACAAAGATCAAGCTCACACTGTTTCTCAACGTGTTTCGTATGCACCAGTTGACAGCCTTGGCCTTTGGGTAATTAAATCTGTTCTTCAGATTGAGAGACTCCAGCAGTTGCTTGCTTTGGGGAAAACATGCTGATGATGAACGCACATGCATGCACCAAAATCAAAATCAACTCCTTGGGATGCTGGAGAATTCAGGAGTCGATGGCCTCAAGAAAGAAACCCATTAGCTGATCAAACAGTTGAAAAATTATATCTAACAGAATAGATGCCTGATCACGCGTCTCTCCTTTGAAAACAGCATACTATACAATAAAACTACAGATGGAACAATACAAAAGGGATAGGAGACCATCAAACTAAGAGTACAAAGAAACTCTGATCAAAATGACAACATGCATATATAAGCTCGACCCACAGATTTCAATTAAGAAATACCTCTTGCTAATAAGCTTGCGCCCTCATCTTTTCGCTTCTGCTTATGCTTATGAGCCAAAATTTGAATTTTCAACTGAAATTTAAAGTTAAATTTTGGAGTAAATTTAGAGTTAAAATTTGGAGTTTCTTTCATCATAGTTTATTTTCTAGCCTTTGTTTTTAGATCTGCTAAGAATGCACATATAAAACTTTTATTAATAAATTATTTTTCGTTTGCAAATATACGGTATGGTTTTTTCCCCAAAAAACACAAACAATGACCCCCTTGTACTAGTAGCATAAAGTTTGCCTGCGGTTTGACTGCTTTGGATGACTTTGAACTCATTTTCAAATCGCGTCATTCAACCTTTATTTACCAACCGGTGCATCAGACTAAGAAGTTGGTAAAAGCATCTGAAATGCTCCCCTTCTGATTTGTTTGACTGAAATGCACAGCCCCATGTTAACAGAATTCCTGGTTTACTTTAGTGAATCTAGTACAGGTACAGCTTCGTGATCAATTTCATGCTGAGATGGATCCCTCAATGTGAAGGCTGTGCGTACAGAAATGTCCAAGAAACAACAATACATCAACAGAAACCAAAAGAAAAAAAGAAGATGGCTTGATTTGTGCAATATCCATCATTACATGCAAACTCCTACCGAACAAAATGACAAACTAGCTACATCCTTCGTTCAACCACTGTTTTAACTTCATTTTCTGAACTTTGTCATAACACAATTCATGGAAAGTTAAACTTTATACATTTAATGAGCCATGATATAAAGGTGAATTTAACAAGAGAAGGTTCTGAACTCCAAGTAAATTTATAAACAAATTGATTCTGTACAGATTAGAATGTTACATAACAAACGCTATACAGACGTGAACACTAAATTGAACTGACCACAATGACAACTACTGAGCAAATTTTCAGTTCATTGACCATAAATAGTAGGGAAAGTTTTCCAATTTGGACATGGTTCTATATCATCTGAATGTACAATATGATAATTGGATGTTCCGAAGATGAATTCTCAAACAATCACATCGGGTAAATTTTACTCTACATTGAATAATACCAATGAAATTTAAAACATGAATAGCTCCATAGTGCCCATTTTTAGTTGAACTATTCCATTTTATGTGTTTCATCAAGATGAAACATACTCTTATGCACAATGTTACCAATGTGGGATGAACAAAAACAAAGAAGGGATCCATATGATACAAACAGAAACACATGCAGAGACTTAAGTAATAGCATTTTCAGCAACCAATAATCAACTACACTCAATACATGATCAGTTAATTTCCTTCAGAAGTTCCAAAACTAAACAAAAAACAGTTCCCCAGGTGTGTTTTTGATGCTCAGAAAAGTTTCATGTGTATATTCTCTAGGAAAAGGAGCCTACCTACCTACCAACCTGTACCTAAGTTCTGTCTGCCTTTGTCCACTTTGTGTTTCTGAACTGTAAGATTTGGCTTCACTGATCAGTGCATGATGCTACAGAATAATCTCATGCCCACAAAATACAGGACCTTCCTCCTTTTCCACCTTGGATCCTTGGAAAGCAACATGGAAGGCCATTATTTTCATATACCAGCAAGGAATGTAGCAGGATTCACATGGTAAATACTTACATATTGGTTTTTCACTTTTCAGCCATGTGTGTAGAACTGTAAGTTGGCAACACCCAACTCTTCCAAGGAGTAGAGCCACTTACACATCGAACCTCACTAGCATGTATATCCGTCCTCACTTCATGTGAAAGCCTAATTGGGAAATGCTATGGTTCGAATGAGTGGATTTAATGATGACATCAACCTATGTAAAATCTTCACTGGAATGTAATTCCACAACCTCCACACAACATAGGCCACACGGGCCTCAACTATACCGGCCGAGGTTTTACAAGAACCCCCATGATCACTAGTTATACATATGACGCCATAGAGTCCAAAATCCCTTCCAAGGAATTGGGTCACATGGGAATAGCAGCTCACCTAGCTTTCATCTTTTCGTATAGAAGGATTAACCCGTAGGTACTATTGTGGAAGCATGGTTTATATATTGGCTTCAACCCCACAAACACCGCACCATGGGCCACATCGCCCTAATCTACTACTAGAAGGCCAGGGTATTATAATACAACCTTCTTTCTCATCAACTAGGAATAGGATAGTTTGATTAGGTTTTGCACTACAATTTCTTTTTACTAGGACATGTTTCCCTTTATCTTTTGCTTCTTTATATCCTATGCTCACACCCCACCAACTACCATTCTAGGATTTTTTTAACAACTCTCTCAAATAATTGTGAGCCAAAGGCTCTGATTGTATTATACTACACCGATAGTAGTAGTAGAAATTTTATAGGGGTAAAATGGAAACTAAAATATATAATCTTGCGACAAATTTGTTTGTCATATATCATGTTAAAACAGATGAATTGGTAAATATATATTACCAAAGGTTCAAATAAAATTTTTAACATACTTATTAAAAATACATAGTTAGATTTAAATTTACTACACTACTACCGCTAGTAGTGTGAGGTAGCGTAACATTGCCCCAAAACTAACTGTAAACAATAAAAATCAATACATGGTGTATTTCATAATATTATAAGACCAAAGTTCACGACAAGAAATCTAGTAGAGGTGCTTTCTATATGCTAGGGGCACTTTATTTGTCCTTCACAGTGTTTTCACTTTCATTTTGTAATTTTCTACCAGGGGGCCGAAATTTCCAAATTCCGGAAATTTCAGAAATTTTGAACTAAAATTTTCAAATTCACCAAAAAATCCAAAAAAAAATCCTCCCCTTCCCCTCCCTCTCCCCCTGCTGCTACCGCCTGGACATCCCCCTACAACCACCGTCGCCGGCGCCGTGGTCTTCCCCTCCCTCTCCCCCTACCGCTGCCTGGTTCTTCTCCTACAGCCGCCGGCACAGTCCTCCCTTTCCTCTCCCCCTGCCACCGCCATCGCCGCCGCCTACACCTCCCCATGCAGCAGTCGGCGCCGCCGCCGCCTTCTTCCCCTCCCCTTGCCACCGCATCTGCCGCCGCCGCCGCCGCCTACAACACCCACTGACGCTGGTGCTGCAACCTTCCCTTACCCTTGCCGAGTCACCGACACCAGGGCCTCCCCTTGCCGCGCACGCCAAGCCGCCGACGCCGGGGTTCTTGCCGCACGCGCTGAGGGCAAGCCACCGCCGCCCGTCACCTCACTCGCCTCTCTCGGATGTGCAGCACCTGGCTTGACCGTTTGACCACCGTGAGATGGACTAGGTTTAGTGCAAATCTTTCCAAACTTTTCCTACTGAAATTTTTGCCCGGCAGTGACTGACTACCGGACCCCACGGGCATTTGCGAAATTTCTGAAATTTCAGAAATCTCATTCTGAAATTGCTAACCCTTGTCCTTCATAAGAATTTAGAGACTCTAAAAGGTGAAAATTCATTATATGCTCTAAACCATTGATTAATGGGATTTTCATTGAAAATACTCCATGTTTCCCCCATACTAGAACATCTGAATATTGATCATAACGTTGTTACCATCTGCTCTAGCAATTCCAAGTTGTGGTGTCCAAGTGGTAGTATGCCCATATTTGGTGAGAATGGCAAAAATGCCCCATAACTCCCTTTTCCTTTGGTCACAACCACAAAACCTCAATACCTGGTTTTTTCCCTACTGCCACAAGTCTGTAATCTTCTTTTTCATTTCTAAATTTCTAGCATCTCTCGAAGCCACCTATGGATACTATGAAAAACTTCTCAATTGTATTGTACTTATGAAGGGGCACAACCATGGAGCTAGAGTTTGCAAATGAGGAGCTAGGGCCCACGTGTGCCATTAGACATGGCGGTGGAGCTAGAGTTGGCAATTGACATGTGTACATTTAGCACGTGTATATAGACTACCACCACCAATATTAATTCAATCTCTGGATCATCATGAAGCTCAATTACCCCATCTGTGTAAGTTTTGATCAATCCAGCTATTTCTCTTGGTTTGATTTGATTGATTGATCGATTAGTTAGTCAATCATGTCACATCACCATGAACTTGCCAATTCTTGGAAATTAAAATGAAATTTGAGTTTTTATGTTCAGGCAGTACCTCTGTATCTTATGTTGAGAACACTGGGTCCTAGAGAATTGATGCGGGAATGGGTTCTAGTGATAAGCTGATACATTCATACAATGCCTACTTTGGTCCTAATGCCTTTTACTTAATTATGGAGTAGGATTGATGTGGTAGGATTGATGTGGGATGGAGTTCTTGTTGTAAGGGCATGAGGTAATCAAATAATCATATCTAGTGCATCATGGGGTAGTAATATTGTCAAATTGTAGTTTCCTCAACCGAATGCAGTGGAACAGACAAGGAATAGATGATAATAGCTCAAAAATGAAAATAAAAATAAATAGTGTCATGGGGACAGTGTTAGGAATCTTTTGATGGCATATTCTGGAGGACATGACCATTCAGCTGTGTAGAATGACATCTCCCTTTCAAAAGAGTGAATTTTGAAGAGATTCAAAATAGTGAATTATGTCATTGGTGGCATCACAACCATCGTCTATAATACTGCAAGGGATGTTTAACTTGTGAGGGCATTTCTATTGGCTACGTGGACAAAATTCGCTGGAGGCATTAATTATAAATTTTTCTTATCACCTGTAATGGTAAGAATGCTAATATTGACTCATGCATGGCCTTCAGGGAAAAAATAATTAACAAGCTGGACTAATCATAACCTATTTTTAATCTGTCAAAAACATATCAGAGTATATATGTACCCTTAAATAAAAAAGGGCCATAGATACTGAACCTCCAAACTATTTTTTGATAATTTAACAAATGCAATAAATCAATGTCCCTAGGATAGTTTGACAGTTACATTAATTTATAGAGTACTATGAAATGCTTCAATATTGCAAATAATCTTCCAATGCTCAACGAAAATTCAAACTAATACAAAAATATATGCAGAACAGTATCAATAGTAGTAATTAAAATCTTCAAGGCCTCCCATCTAGGAAACATGTAAGATGCACAAGTAGAAAAAAATGCATAATTTTAATAGACATTGGACAAACAAATAAAAAAACTATCAGGGAGCTAAACAAAAAGAAAATTTCCATGATATTGAACTGCGCCAAATCTTCTCCAAAATTCATGTGGTTGAGGAAGTCGTAGGACTCAAAGATGTCCAACCCTTTTTCCAGAGAACCATACAGAAAAATTTCCTACAAAATTCCTTCACACAAATCCTTTGCAATTTTAAAGGAGAAACATCCAATTTTAAAGAAATACAAATCCAGATACCATTTTCTTCATAAAATTAACATTTTCCTTGTAGGATTCATGTGAGCAATTGAAAGAAAAAACTCTTTTACACTGTAATGGAAAAGTAGAAGTGTTTGACTGAACAAAGTCTGGGGCACCCAGCCAAATTTACAAGACACCAAGAGATGCATATGGATTGAAGCATAAGTGGCACATATATCAATTTTATTGTTGATAAGTTTCTCCTTTCAGTGAGGGATAACTACTTAGCTTTGACCTTGACAAGCAGACTTATATCACTGATTCAATGTGCTGGCCATACAACAAATCTAATTATAAAACTAATTGTTATCGCTATCAATATCACCAAGCATGATAGAGATTACACCAATAGATAGGCTTTTCAGAATAGCATGACCCCGTTAAACTAATGAAAACTTGGTGTTAAAAATTATCAGTACATTTTCTTTATCATTTGAAAAAGGTGATCTTAATTGTCCTAAAAAAACCAGCCTTATGGCTGTATTTTGGTATAAATTTTGTGGACTATATACAAAATATGTTTGGATTAAGTAGCCTTCTAGGCCATTATCTAGGGCATTGTTACGGTACCTTCGGTAGGAAGGGTAGTAGTGTAGTAAAATTTAAATCTAACCATATATTTTCATAAGTATATTAAATATATTATTTGAAACTTTGATAAAATATGCATAGCAATTTATCTATTTAATATGAAATATTATACACAAATTTATTGCAATGTTATATATTTTAGTTTTAATTTTATCCCTATAAAATTTCTACTAAACTACTACCAACGTAATATATGAAAATCAGATCCGTCAGATCTAAAGTAACGGACGGCTCACAGTTACAGAAGAGTACCTTAAAAAATTCCATTATCTATGTCCCCCCTACAAGTTAGAACCTGAACTTTCACTCGTAAAAGGTAATAAAAATTAAAATTATCTGGAAAACTGCTGATATTGGTGAATTATATAGCATAAGATCTACCATTTTGAAGTTTCAAGACAACCAAGTAAAAGGTTGAAATTCAAAACTTAACATTTCCCAACGAAATCCAAACGATAATCAAAAGAGAAGGAATAATTTAGAGTCCACCGAGGTGTGTAAAGAATTGGCCATAGCTAGCAAAAAGGATACAGCTTGCTAGTAGGCCATCTTCACAATTTCCAACCTAAGTTGTTTGTCTTGAAGTTGAGATAGTTTTGCCAATGGATTGGCTGTCATAAACTCATAATCTGAATTTGACCACTTAACTCTCCCAAGTTAACAACTCTAATTTTGCACGGATAGACGTACGATTAATTTGTTAGTTCTACTAGAGTACTAGGATCAAGTGCAACTAGAGATTATTCCCATCTAGTTGTCATATCACAACAATTATTAACAAATAGCTGTTTACCATGTTTTTGTTTTGAAGAAAACAAACATTGATAATCCTCTTCATTTAGTTTTTTTTTTGCAGAAAGAAGTCTCATAAAGGTAGGATAATGTTAATTTAGTAGAATAGAAGTTGCTTTAACTCAATATCATAAACCAATTATGTTAGGCAGTATAATTCAATCCAAGTTCTTAGTTGAGTCAGCCTTCAGGAGTAAACAATAATAATATAGGAAAAGAAATCCCATTGTATGATTTTCTTACTGGCTATGAAAGAAAATACTTCTAAGAGAGCTTGATTGTACAATGTTTCAATGCACACGTTTTGATCTTGCTTATCTACCATGGAGTTAGTTGAACAGACCCGTACTAATTTAAAGGCCATGAGGTTTTCAAAGTCCAAATCCTATCTGTTGTACATTGTGCTTGTATATTATGCATGCCATATATGGATGAAACGGAAAACAGTATTTCATGATCATGTAAATGAAGAGTTATTGCAACAGCACCTAACACATACCATGAAGAGTCGAAACAAAATTTATAATCTCATCACAAAGTTGGTTCACAAAAAGCAAAGCAAAATAGAATCAGTACTCCCTATGAGCTAAGAAAACTGTAAAAACAACCTTTTTGGCCCTGCAGTTATTATACGATGGAAATGATACCTCATGGTACTACAAATGAGTGGCAATATTCAATTAGCAATGGTACTCCTACAAGAGGAAAAATTGGGGACAAGTGCAGCATCAAAAGTCCTGTACTGTCTCATTATATCTAAAGGAGTGTAAATAACTCTAAAATGAACTATATTTAGAATCAGAGTACCACAATTAATCATAGCCCCGGGAATAACCAGCACTGATGATGGAACAGTAACGCATTAATTACTCCACAAGATAGTTGAATTAGCACAATGCATAAAGGCCCAAGAGTGATAATCTTAAATTTCATGTGGTCCTGCCACTACTTGCCCAAAACTAATGCATGCAGCAATAGACTGAAAACAGTGATTCAGTAGATGAAATACTGAACAACAAAGCTATCTTTCCCCAGTGAAGATAAGGGAATGAAATTTATACCATCAAGATCTTAACAAAAACTCCACTAGTCATCAAGAACATCTAACGAATCTGTGAAAGCACGGGAGACATGATTTGTAAGCAAACAGATCGAAGGCTCAAACGAACTAACAAATGCACAAGCAATCTTCAGAGGGAAAAAAAAAGAAAAAAAACTACACTACCGTGGAAAAGTCTACAAAAGAAATCATGTGGATAAGTCCTCAGAGAAGTCATGAGAAAAAAGGCTCATTAAAGATGAAGCAAACCAAACCAAACCACAAGGGATTAAAATTGAGTAGTCATAAACAAGAAGATAACATTTAGGGGAGATTTGGTGATCGAGCTGAGTACTCACCGGCAGCACAGCACCAGCAGGAAGGCGAAGCTTGCGCGCATGCAAGAGCACATGTATGTATGTGGTATGTATGCCAGTGACAACGGGAGAAAGCACGCAGGTACGCCGCCGCGGGGTGGCTCACCGCGATCGCCGCCCCGGCGTGCTCTCTCTCGTTGTCACCGCCGGCCGGTAGGCAAGCAGACCAGATCCTGCACGGCGCTCCGGCTGCCCGACCTAGCCGACGGGCAAGGAATCAATAACCTGAAGTAGCAGAATCATCAGACCAAGAATGGATTAGACAAGAAACCAACAGATCGAAGCGTGGATGGATGGTCCCTTGCTTTGGATGAACCAAGCAGCAATATTACATGGAGAAACAGATGCGGCCATGGAAATGATGGAACGGAACCAAGATCCAATGCAGCGTGAAGCGATTATCCAAAAAAACGAAAAGAAAACCAGCATGCATGAAATCTGAGGAAGGCAACTATAAGCGAGCATGGAGGAGGAAGAAGAAGAAGAAGCGGAAGCGGCGTGACGGGGGGTTTCACCTGATGACAACCAGCTAAAGCTTGGTGAAGAGCAAGAACACGAGATGGGTGATCCTCGTGGCACGGACGACGAGCAGCGTCAGCGACCGATCAGAAGAAGCTTCGAGATGGGTGATCGAGGAGGCGAGAGGATGGAGGAGGAAGGCATGGCACGCCTCCATTGAAGAAGGGGGAAGGAGAGGAGGAGGAGGAGGAGGGGAGCGTGTCGTCGCCTCGGCGACTGGAAAGGCAAGCTCAAGCTAGCTACTACTCCTAAGCTAAAGCTACTTCTCGGTCGGCGAGTGATGAGTGCGTGTTGTGGCGGCTTTAATTTATCGCCCTCGTCTGGGGGGGGGGGGGGGGGGGGGGGGGGGGGGCAGGGCAGCAGGCCTCGCTTTATTTGTCTCGTTGGGGCTGCTTGGAAACGTACGATCGTGAAAAAAAAAATAACAGATAAAATTTACATGTTTTTAATAGAAATAAGAGCAAATTCAATCATATAACCAACTACTAACTTCAATTCATTATAGTCAATCTAATAGTCAATTTATTAAATAGCTAGCTACAGAACATATACTACTATATCCCATATATCATACACACGTTGTGTCTTAGAGTCCGTGTGCAGCTTATAGCCTCAAACATATATTACCATATCATAAATTTGTATCACACTTTCTTTCTCTCCTCTGTTACCTCCTTAAAATATGTTTATAGTCAGTTTATAGAATGCTATTGTACCTGCTCTAAGTATAGAACGGAGAAAATGTAAAACATAGCAAAAATGGAGTAAATTTTATAAAAATAAACATTTGTTCTATTCTATCATAAAGCTATAAACTTAAAAACATTTCTCACAAAATTATAGATTTAGGTTGCGTTGTTTTTCACTGTTAGGATTAACTCGTTGGTCACCTGTGAAACGAGAAATATAATTAGCATACGTAATAAATTGAGAATGGTCTCGTACAAAACAATATATATAATTGGCATATATAATTAATTGAGAAGTACTAGTTACTATAAGTTGAGAAACATATTTGCTTGAATTTTTAAGAAAAACTTTTATATACTCCCACCGTTCTTTTTATTTGACGTCATTAACTTTTTAGGTCTACCTTTGACCATTCAAATTATTCAAATATATATATAATTATTAAGTATGTTTTATGATTTGAATTATTACTTAAGAAACATTAAGAATAACTTATAATTTTGCATATTTGTAAAAAAGAATAATAAGACGAACGGTTAAACTTAGCTAAATTTAATGATGTCCATAAAAAAAGATGGGAGTACAAAATTTTCACATGAAACACATCATTTAAATTTTAAAAATTGTGCTAACGGATACCGAGCGAGTAGCTAATATTAGGCCATTCGTAGTGGCCTCTTTTATTTCATAGTTTCCAAATGTGATACGTCAGCATTCTAGTTTTTTATGTGAAATGAAAGAGCATCTCTCAGTGGTCTCTATAATTTCATAGTCTTGTAAATTTGATAGACTATTAAATTCTTACATGAGAGTAATTGTTGCATGATAGGAAAATAGGAGGTGGACCTCGTACGGGATCTAGATGAAAGAAATGTTTGAGCCACGTCACGAGCCTTTCACTAGGATGAAAGTGTTTTCTTCTCTTTCCTAATTAAATTCTTATTATATCATCAAAAAATCTGATGTGACACATAATTAATACCAAATGAAAGGACCACTGAGAATGGTTTTATTCAACAATTTAGGTAGGGCATGTATTTTTTACCATTGTATGGTAAACTACATATTTAAGGATCACTATCACATATCTAGTATACGTATTATCCCAAAACTAAAGGTTCTAACCTTAACTATTACCTCACATATGGGACCCACCTACAACCTTAGGAACCTTGAAGATGCGTCGTTAATAGGTTGCGGTGATTTGTAATTAAGCAGTGAATGTTTGCATTTGGACTATATCCTATAATCAATTATCCTGGGACTACATGTTCTTATTTGGCGGTTAACAATCTATAGGTTCCTAATATTGTAGGTGGGTCTCATGTGTTAGTTAAGGCAAGGTTAAGAGTATCTCCAACAGCTCATCTATCATATTCTCTATCCTAAAAATAGAGGATGAAAATTACAAATTGAGCTCCAGCAGAACGGCTATCCTATCATTTATTTTTAAACGTCATCCATATTAGGAGAGAGAACGTTCATATTTGGATGATCTCTCTCTATCCTCCAAAGAGATACAAAGGATGTTATGTATAGATGATTTAGTGGAGTACATAGAGATATAAAGGATGAAACTAGTTTAGATGATCATACAAATGAAGATATGAATAACCAAATTTAGATGAGCTGTTAGGGATCCTCTAAAACCTCTAGTTAGTGATAGTGGGCAGGCTAAATCTGTAGTGCAGTAAGATAACCCTTTAAATATGTAGTTCTATCATATCAAAGCACATATAATTTTGAGAAAATTAATATAACTGTTTGAATAGGCTATAGAAAAAACATAGGAATCGGATGAGAGATAGAGTCAAAGAATGTTTTTAAGAGGTTATGCTCTGGCTATTCTTTTTCTCTAAAATATATATGCATTGTATAACTCCTTAGTAATTATATAGGATATATGAAGTTCTAATCTTTTCTAAAAAGGGCTACATAGAAAAATTCCTACAAAATTTGAATTCTACATAATCCTCACACAACTCCTTTGATTCAAATTCCTAGAAGGCCCATGGAGACACTTTAGTTTTAAACATTCATTATATAGGAGTTTATGAAAGTAACAGATAAATATAATATTCAAATTTATGGATGTTAAGGTTATATAAATGCATTAGGATTTGTGAAAGTAAAAAACGAAAGATAACTATAATTTCTTTAGCTTTGTGTTATTATCTGTGGGGTAAGGAACGATGAAGCATTTTTTGGATGGTGGTGGTAATTAATTAAATTAATTGTGTGACCAGAGTATCGCTACATGGCAAATATAATAGGATTAGTAGTTCAAATCAAAATATATAACACATCTCGAAACTTTGTTCTTCACTTTTTAAATCTGTACTTAAGCAAATAGATAAATCATATTCTCCGGTACAGTAAATAAGTGATGCGTGTTGATTTCCTTCTCCCTCCCTTGGTCTCAAATATAATGTACCAATTTATAGCCTTCAAAATGTTTGTTAAAACATAGCTTCTCCACGTATATTTCCCTGTCAACCAATCTCTTTCTTCTGCAAATCAAATTCTCGACGTGTTTTCTTAATCATTTTTTAACTATACCTACTTTCTGAATAACCGTGTCTTAACTTGATACATTGATTTTTTTAAATGGGAAAATTTTGTATAAGTTGACAAAAACTTGGCCAGATTGTATTATACACTTAGTACAAATTCAACGGAGTAATAACTAACGGAAAAATAAAGTTATTCCATCTAACATTTTGAAGCTATTCTAATATATATATATATATATATATATATATATATATTTGTCAAATTAATGACTTTCATTCAAAATTCTTCTCATTTTATCCTCACCTACTCTGTCATCCATATATATTCCTTATTATTATGGACAATATAGTATTTTCTTCCCAACCTTGTTTTCCAGTAAACAACTTATAAATGTTTACGTTTTGCTACATAGTTTAGAGGCAACCAAAAAAACTTTCATGTTCCAGAAGGAACCTTCATTGCTAAAAGAAATAACATAAAGGTAACTACTACAACATTGACAAGTTAACTTGGATAGCAGAGATGAAAAAAGGTAGAGTGGAGTTAGGAGGTAACAAAAGGTGGGTGACAAAGTAAGTCACACTAAACCAACAAACTACCTAAAGGAAGAACCAGAGGGTTCATAAAGCATAAGAGATGCTAGGATGGATCATACATGAAAACTACACATATCACTTTAGGATTAAAATCATAGAACATGTGAAAGTGAATTATTGGTTCAAAAAGTGGAATCATCTTTAAGTGGAAATTTTGGGTGGCCAGTCGAATCTAATCATCCATCTATGATGAAAAGAAGGGAGTGAAACACATGATTCTTAATAATAAAGAGTAGTACGTCGCATTTCTCATTTGTAATATTTGCATCGCATTTCTCATTTGTAATGTTTGCATATATGATTTTAGACAATAAAAGGATGACAGAACCCTTAGAATACTGAGCTAGTAACCAAACTTCACTCTATTATCTTACAAATCATCATCGGCATGTGTTGACCATTGATATGCCAAACAAACGTTGAGGAGGTCAATAGTATAGCTAACTATTGGCTTTAAAAATTACAACATTATTTATAGTCAATTTAATAACCAATATATATCATAGGTGACATTAGTTGTACCAAACTTTACAATGTTTATAGATAGATTAGAAAATAAAGTGAGTTCTAAATATGAAAAGAATGTGAGGGCTTTTATTATTATGAGCAGCTCATATGGCTATAGACTATTTTAGCAATTAATCCTATAGAGATCATACTCACTCATATGGTGATATTTATTATATAATGACTATTTTTATAGCACACTGTGGATACCCTATAATATTACTACCATGACAATAATGACACATCGTATTCTTTCATAAAGTCCCCATGAGTCTGTACCATAACTAGCTATAGATATAGAGCTCGATTGTCTTCTTTCTCATCTTCTTTTTCCTCCAACTCAACAAAACGTGCTTATGTCAAAATACCGTATTTGCTCATATAGATCTAAAGAGGCTACAATCATCAATGGCGACGCTTAGGCTCCCAACTCAATATAAATCAACTGAGTATTCATCCTCTTGATTCTCGTTGAAGATCCATAAAAATTAAGGGTAATTGGCAACACATTTAAAAATAAAAAATAATTTATAAATAAAACATATATATATATATAGCTATCTAAAAGCAAAGACTGAAATGTAAATATGATAAAAAAACTTTTAAATTAACTTTAAATTTAAGATCGAAGATTTAAATTTTGGCTTAGGCAAACACAAAAAGGACATGGGGAACTATTTCCGGGGTGACTGTACCGATCCACGTCATTAGCTTATGCTTATCCATCGGAGCAGGCAGCGGTTCTCCGGACAGTGAAAAAACTGTAAATGTAAAAAGATGTACCCCAACAAGGTACACCGACCGTTCTGCGTGGTGTGTCCGGAGGCCATCACTACCGTGGCTGCTTTGAGAGAAAACACAAAGGACAGCATGCAGGAGGCCGTGCGTTTTCCAGAGTTGATAGCGAAGTTATATGGTTATTAAACAATTATTAGTAGGTACAATGACATCATGTCATCTAAAATGTTTAAAACTAGGATAAACCATTCATCTCTCATTGCATAGTTTTATTTATTGTTGTTTCTTAGGTTACACACCAGCTGTCTAGGTAACAGGTTTCATCTATATAAAACTTATTTCATCTCTCTTCATTAATACTTTCTCACATCATCAAAAATATCTATATGACATCCTATTTATTGCTCATAAAACACCCATTGAGATCGGCATAAGTAAACATGACAAACGTTTATCATCCCATCTCTTTATTTCTACTTATAGTTACTGTATATGTTAAATTTTGAATTTTTAACCCTAAATTTTTAAATTTAAAGTTGATATTGAGGCTTTTTCGCCAACGATTATTTTTCACAATTAACTTTTTAATTATAAAGAATACATATATAAAAATTTTATTTATAAATATATTATTTAGCTTTTTCTACGAAGAAGCCACAACCATCCCTAGGAGGAAAGGAGAAAAACATTTTAAAGCTTATTCGGTTCATGGTATTTCTAAATTAAAAAATATAAAAATATGATAGGAATGCATGTGCAAACCTATGGAAATGAGAAACATAGGAATTTAGCAATGTGAAAATGATATTGGAGTGGATTCTTTTTCTCCTGTGTTTTGCCTTAAATAATAGAAAGATAGAAAATTTTCCTATAGTTTTTCTTGATACATTCCTTTCAAACTAACGCTGCTGCTACGGCATGCATTTCACAGAATTTCGCATTCCTATATGTTCCCTTAACAAACACTTTAAATCGAATAGGCCCTTTAAGGCCGGTCCACCGTGAACAAACAAACAAAACATGGTCCCCTATCACTCCTGGTGCGTGTGCGAACCCAGTGGTTTTGGGATGTGTGCTCGGGGCATGGTATGGAATAAAAAATTATAAAAATATGCATTTGATATCATAAATTGCAAAAAGAAAGTCTTATCAAATTAGGTCAGATTAACAAGGACCCACCAATGTTAGATAAGGTTGTCTCAGGAAGCCAATTGAACTATAGTAGTTTAACCGGGTTCATATCTATTGATAGGACCCTATCAACCACGTAAAGTTTGATGGGTACTATTTTCACTATTTGTCTCACCCAACATATATTTTTACAAATTTTCATTTAATTAGTATTATTTTTTAAAAAAATCCATGTATATGTGGTGTGATTTCAAAATATGCACATTTCTATTATGTTTATGAAGTACTAAGATTTGATTAAAATAATTTCTTTTAGTTACTTCAATGGTTAGTTTTAAAATTTTGAATGGCTTAGATTCCCGTACTATTAAGAGGGGTGCCGTTTTAAAACCTATGGTCGAAATCTTAGTACTTGAAATTCTATTTGAGTTGAGTTCTTCAAAAAAAAAATTGACTACTCAATGAAAATTCCGTTAGGTACTACGGTAGTGCGTTCGGAGCCAAAACTATTCTGTTGGGTTCTATTGGAAAACTAACGGAACTTCTGTTGTGAACCAATGGAAATTCCGTTATGGCCTTTTGCTTAGTTCTGGTTGGCTACGTGGGAAAAAAAATAGCGTACATTCCATTACAATCCAACACGATTCTGTTGGCCTTTTGAAGAAAAAATATTGGAACTTTCGTTGGATCATAAGTTCATAACAGAACTTCTGTTAAGTTATTTGAACCAGTTCTGATTGTCCTATGGTCAAAGGAACATCCGTTAGTGCGTAATGGAACTTCGTAGCTTAAATTGGTTTTGTTAAGAAAATTAACAGAATTTTCATTGGTATGAAACAAAACTTTTGTAGATGTAATAATAACTTCTTGAGTATGAAAGCTAGTGCTCAAGAATAAGTAAAGAATGCACCAAGAACCAATACTTCCATGACATAACCGGCTGTGGATAGAGGGTAGACTAGATCTAAAATACATGAGATAGACTATAACTCACATAATATATTAGCCTGTATCCTATGATATGGAGTAGAATCCCAATCAAACAATACCATTAAAGAAAAGGAAACCAAAGTCATGTTCGGTTAAATTCTACCTTGTAATTCTTCCCCTCAGTATATAAAGAGAGGCAGTGCCCCCTCAAGGACACAATATTTAATACCCCTCTATACACATGACTAAACCCTAGCCAGTAGCAGTAGGGTATTACTTTGTATTCGAAATCCTATACCTAGACAATTCTTCGTCTCCTACGTACCCTATGGTTTTGGTCTCACATGTCACCAGCAATTTACCAAACATCGACACGAATCGAGTAGAGCAAGATGGGATTAATTTGGGAACAATGGCTCAAAGTGAGTTAGACAACTCGAGCTAGCTCATTAGGCTCGCAAGCCACAACATTTATATGGATTCTTTGCACTACAAATTTGCAATAACCATAAAATATAAATATAAAAAACATAATCTAAATTTAATTCAAATATGAAAACACAATCTAAATTTAATTTCATGCCTCCATAATTTCGTGATCAAGATTACTTAAGTTTTAAGTACCAAAACATAAAGTAATCTAGAAAATTTATTTTATGCGACTTGTTTAGCTCACGAGCCAGCTCGAGTTGGCTCGTTATCACAAACGAGCTAAAACGGTGGCTTGGCTCGTTAAGAATTAAAACAAGTCGAGGTGAGCAGTGCCAACCTAGCCACGAGCTACCGACTCCCGAGCTTTTCGTCCAGCCCCACTCATGAGTATCCAATGTGACCAGCCAACTTTAGCTTGGAGCGAATGGGGTTTATTTATAGCACCTCTCAAAATCTAACCATCAGGGAGGGGTGAATTCCTCATAATGGATATTCCGTTGAGTTTTATCATAATCTTCATTATTCACAAATTCAAATGCCAACTCAGCAATCCTAGCACATAATGAAATTTCCCTTTACCTCCTAATGAAATGTCCTTTAATATTTTCAAAAGAGCAAACAAAACGATTTTGACCTTACATCTATTACTCATGGAGGTTGATGACTTCTAGATATCTATGTGTCACTCCTGAGCTACTGATAACGTGTGGTGCATAAGGAGAAGTTTGTGAAAGTCAGATCTTGCCCCGTAAAGAAATATATACCACAAGTAGGAGTTCATTTATGCAACCTCTAGAGAAAATGGTAAGAGAAGACCTAGCTCTTTGTGAGCTTCCTAACGAGGAGTAGAATCCCCTAAAGGATTTGAATTTTAGGAACAAATCCTTCCGTAAAACGTAATGATATATCTTGTAGTCATGCATTTACTCTGTCGTCTTTGCTTGCTTAACTTATTTTGGCTACGAAGTACCTAGTTGTTGTTTGTACATATACCATGTGATAGATCCATTTCTGTTCTATTTTTGAGTTGTTTTCTCTGTGTCTGATGGATATTTCCTAAGTTTCTAATGGAAATTACGTTCAATGGAACTTTTGTTAGTTATCAATGGATGGAACTTCCATTAGAATCAATTGCTTTTACTTTAGCATAAATTTTTAATTGCATATTCACCCCCTCTACACCTCAAATGATCTGTTTTGGAGACAATCATGTTGACAATGGTGGAGGCGTGGAACGGGCACTAAGGGGAACATGGCGAGGAGGAAGATGAAATTGGCTGGCTATCCCGAACAGCATTGGCTCTGAAGAGCATATTAGCTTCTGTACCAAGTGGTTAGACATAATTGACTGGCGAGCTCGAGTAGCATTGGCTCAATGGTAAGAGATTGCGAGGAAATCAGTGGGCAATTTTGTCTTTGGTTTCTCCATTGGCATATAAAGTGACGGGAGAGCTAAATTTTGGAAGTATCTAATGGAGTTGTGTTTACAGATGGAGGAGCAAAATTTTATGGTATTTTATTTACAGGATAATACATGTGTTACCAATCGATTCTTCTCTAATATAAATATGAAAGTTTTATACATAAATTAGTTTTGGTTACTTTATTATTTTTATACATATTATTAGCCATAGTGCAACCAACTAGACTCCTAAGTATGTTTTAAACGGTTTGAAAAATTCTAAGTGTAGTCATGAAAATTTTAAATGGTCAGGTGTCCATACCATGACTATTATAAAAATTGATAAGGCTTCTATCGTCCGTTTGTCGCACAATGACCTAATAACGTAGATTGTGCTCACACTCAATCGGATTTAAAATTGCTACACGTTACATTAACGTACGATCTAGCATATGGATGGATAGATGCACACGCTGGTGTGGACGGACAGACGGAGCGCAAGACGCACAACACATGCACATATTGGACCGTCATCGTACAATGGTAGTACGGAAAGTATCATACGTATAGCACCGCCCAAAAGTGACTATACCCAACTAGTTGATGATGTAGTGGATAAAATCTTCCTCTACCTACCCAGTGGATCCACTTATTTATTTTCATTTCCTAGCTTCAAAGCTAACGGACGACGCACCGGTCTTCCGTATTTTTTTAACAATTTTAAAGAAAAATCCAATAGAAATACGCATCCCACGTAATTTTTCTTCATTTATATTACATTTTCTAAATAAAAATCCAAATAGAAATACAATTAACTATAACAACAAAATCATAATAGCGGCATGTATCCCATGCACTCCTTTTCATTTACCTTATTTTTCTAAAGAAAATCCTAATGGAAATATAATTAACTATAAAAATAAAATCACACTAGCGGTAAGATCCTGTTGTTACTTTTTTTTAAGAAAAAAGAAGAAACCAATCAGATGTTTTGACATTTTTTATAAAAGCAATATCAAGCAGATGTTTTGCCTTTTTTAAAAGAAAATTAAGCAGATGATTTGCCTATTTTTAAAAATAAATCAAGCAAATGTTTTACCTAAATCAGGTGTAAATTTATGTCTAATTTGGATTTTAGTCCACTGATCTAGAATTGTATAGGAGAAGAAGGGCTTATATGAGGGATAAGAAGGGAAAAGAAGACAGGGGAAAAGAAAGAAGAAAAGAACATGAAATGATAGAAAAAGAAAAAAAGGAGAAGAGAAGAAATAAAATAAGAAAAGAGAAATAGGAGATTCGTAAAAAGATAGAAATTAAAGGTTCTTTGTACATGTCACTGTGCACGGTTTAAAATTGAATATTTGCATCAACTAAAAGAAATCAAAGGGTGTATAATTCAAAGAACTTGGTTGAAAATTGCTAATAGGGTTTAGTGTGCTTCTATCTTCCTTTATAGTCAAAATACCATACATATCTTATTTAATTTGTTTATAATGTTAAACACAATTTACTATTCTCAAATATAATTAAGCTTATTGATGCAACTCGCTGATATGACCCAAGTAGGGGTGATGTCCCGATCTTCGCGTCGTAGTATCAAGAACCGATAGCTAGCCTCAAGAGACCAAGATAACTAGCTGCAAGAAGCCAAGATAACAGTGCAACCTGACGATCGTACTCGAAGCCAAGCACCGTCTCTATCACGGCAACTTGAATCGAGGGTTCGCCCAACCACACTCTAAGTTACCAACCAACACAACCTGGAATCAATAGAGGAAAAAAAAAATCCTCAAAGGGACTAGGAGCACCAATTGGGAGGCGTCGAATGCCGCTTCCGTAATCTCACAAGAAAATCATAAGAGCAAATGGGTAGAGATCTCTCTCTGAATTTGTTAGCACGTAGCTGAACAAAGGATTCAATATTGTCAATGTCAAAAGTCCTCTAAATGATAAAACATAGGAAATATTTATACTAGGAACAACCCTCCTAGATAGGAATGAAAGGTCTTGAAAGTTTGTTGGACATAGGCTAGCTCAAAGGTCATAAGGAGTGATTTCCCAAGAAAGACTCGCTTGTCTGTTTGCCTTCGGAGCAGTTCTCAATGATTTGTCCATTACTCCTTACTAGGAAGTCGAAATAACGAGCCATTTATTGAAGGTGAAACTAGACTTGATTATCTTTCCAACCATAGATAAAGTTAACTGGCTGGGTCGCACATTCCTTGGAAGTTGGAGTAAATGTTTGGAGACAGTGCAGTCTAAAAACAGTATGTCGTAAACGGTCGTCGTCTTCATGCAACACATCATCACTATGATCTTCTAGCTCGTCGTCGATGCCATCAAATACTATGCATGTGTAAACCTAAGTAATAGCAAAGTACTTGATTTAGGTAGTATATAATTCTCGTCAACATTAAAATATGTTTCAGCTAGTAGCGAGTTCACCTCTTGTTGTAGTTTCTTTGCACGGCTACGTGTGATCGTTCCTTGAAATGGTGTAATAAATTGACTCTCATCAGCGGCTAAGTCAAATGATTATCCTGAATGTTCATGTGATGGGTGCTGGGGCACATCACTCATGCTCCCCAAATCAATTGCATGTTTATTGTAATTTATTACTCCTAGCTCGATGTGTAATTTATTATCAAAACTTATTTTAAATTTTGTTTTAGTTTACACAATTTAAATTAACAGACGTTTTATCTATATCTACTATTATAAAAAAATAATTACGTTTCTACTGTCCGTCCGGCCACATCATCCATGTCACGCACACTGTCGGGGTCTTCCGTGTGCCCGAGTGGTCTACCTTGGGTGCGGCATGGAGCACATTTGTAGTGTTTGCTTTGTAAGCAAAAGGTCATGAGTTCAATCATCGATGGGAGCATGTGTTGTGTTTCTTTCTTTTATTTTTAGTTGTTGTCCTTCTGAGACCGTTATTTCAACATGATTAGCACTGACCTTAGTAAAGAAAAGCTTTATATCTCAATTATTAAATCATTAGTTCCATCCAAGTAAAAATATAACTAACAACAAAATCAAAAAATCAAAAAAAGTAAGACTTGAAGAACTTAGTTAAAAATGACATAATAGGGTATAGTGCGCCTCTACATTTTTTCTTTCGTACCAAACGATCGAGCATAATTTATTATTCTCAAAGCAATTGTATGTCGAACATAATTTGCTATTTCTGACTTATCTTCTCGTAATTTAATTTTAAAACTTATTTTTAAATTTATTTTAATTTACACAATTGGACTTACCTTCCCATACCATGCACGGATATTTTTTTCTAATATATATATATATATATATAAAACCTACAAATATATTATTTTTGTCGCTAGACCAAACGATGCGAGATGGAAGACGAGCAGGCAAGCCGCGTCCACGGTGCGCCGGGCGTAGGTAGGGCACCGGGCGGGGCGCTCGAATCCGGGGTCGAAACGCGTCGGCACTGGGCGAAACAGCTGTCTCCTCTCTCTCTCTCTCTCTTCTCGTTCCCGAGGGGACAGGCCCCCCCTCGTCTCCTCCTCCATAGCTGACAGAAGGACCGAGGGGATCGTGAGACCCTGACGCGACGTCGCCTTCCCTGTTCCTCTATCCGTCCTTTCCCCCTTTCTTTATGAAAAACTTTTACCCCTACAGTATCTACTCTTCTTTCTTCTTCTTTCGCCCTCGTTGACACGAGTACTCGACTCGTTATTGGGGCAACTTTATTTTTATATTTTTAGCTCCTTTCGTTAGTAATTACTGCTACCTTTATTTTAAAATAAGTTTATTTTACGACTCTATGTCTTATTTGATTTTTTTTACCATTAATATTTTTATTATTACTATATTATAAAATATAAATACTAATACTTTATGTATGACTAATTTTTTTGGTTTTTATAAATTTTTAAATAAGACGAATGGTCAAACGCTAGACATAGAAATTAAAAAATAAAATTATTGTGGGACGGATGTAACTACTGGTACCACGTCTCAATTTAATGTATTTATGAGTTTTCCTTATCCAGTGTTGGACTTTGTCTTATTTTAAAAAAATTATGAAAAATTGTCTAACATAAAATATTTTCATATTTTATCATCTAATAACAATAAAAATACTAATCATAAAATTTTTTTAAACAGAACAGGCGATCAACATATACTACCTCTATCCCGAAATAAAGTTCTTTTTTAGTTTTTAGATTCAATGTTTTGACTCTTCGTCTTATTTGAAATTTTTTTGTGATTAATATTTATATTGTTATACTAGATGATAAAATATGAATAATACTTTATGCGTGATTAATTTTTTTAAGTTTTTTTTACAAATTTTTAAATAAGACGAATGGTTAAAACATTGGGCATACAAATCGAAAAATGACATTATTATGGGATGAATGTAGTAACGTATTAGAGTTAGTAAACTATAACTTTTATTTTATTAGATCTTAATATAATCATTTTCTATTCTATCAACTTTCAATACCGGTATTTCTTTAGGTTGTCCTATAACCAATATTCCCTCAGTTTTTTTATTATACATAATTGACTTTTAATATTCGGCTTATTAAAAAATATTAGGTAATTATTAATTATTTTTTATGATTTGATTTATTACTAAAGGTATATTAAGAATGACTTATAATTTTACCTATTTGCACAAAATTTTAAATAAGACAAATGTTCAAATGTACTTTAAAAAGTCAACAATCTCGAATAAAAAAATTAGTATAAACTTATTACTCTCTATCCCAATGTAAGTGTATTTTTAGTGTCGTAGAGCCAAATTAATTAAAAATAACTTAAACATCCTTCGTTAAATAAGAAGATGGTATGCAACTAGAGATAATTAAGGGTAAAATTGATAAAGATTTGAATGTATGGTGATCGATAAGACAACTAATATTCCTAAATTACACTATTTGTAGGACAAATTTAAATTCCATAAATATACTTATTATAAGAGAGAGGTGGTATACGATAAAAAAAAGTGAAAAGAATATCTTTTTTACTCTTTTCGTTCCACAAAGATGTTGTTTTGGTCTCTTTTATTTGTCCAACAAAGGCTTCAAGTTTTAGCAATTATTGCATTAGAGTTTGGTAAAGTAGAAAACAAATACCTTAAGATTAAAAAATAGAGAACAATTATATTAAAGTTTGAAAGGCGAATGGTATTTTAGTCTTCATAGCTTTATACTGTTACAAATAAAGTATAGTAAAAATGATATCTTTTTTATTTTCAAACAGAGGGTGTAGAACATAGGAGCAGTCTAAGCCAACATCTGCCCTTAAGGTTGGCAACAGGGTGGGTTAGGCCGGGTGGGTCAAGAAGGGCCTTGCCCCCGCCCTCGACTTCCTATCCTGACCCAGTCTCAAAGCTAAAATCGAGGACAAAACATCCCTCGCACCCGACCCCTAGTGGCGAGGCTACGAGGAGCCGATGAAGCTGTTGACATGGCGGACGTGGTCGTAGGAGATGTGTGGCTAGGGCAGGCGTCGGCGGCGGGTGGCAGAGGACTAGAGGAGAAGTGTCTCGACGAGAAGGAGGTGTAGCAAGTATCCATGTAGAGGCGGCGGTTATCCGGCTGACATGGCGAACATGCAGAGTAGTAGAGACCGGTAGCCAATTGACGAGGCGACATGCACGGTATATGGAGTTGAGGCTGGCGCCAACTAGAGCGCCGATGAGCGTAGTTGAGGACGACAACAGAAGAGGCTGATTGGAACTTAGAATTTCTCTAAGTTTATGTGTGTCTATATGTGTGTATAAATATATAGGATATGGAGTTTAGTAGATATTTTTCTTAGTATACTAATTTTTAGAGTGGTTAATATAGAATCCCAAGTCCACGGTTTCCTGGCTGGTGAATTTCATTCTCAGTTCCGATAATTACGAGGCCCTTGCCCCTCTCCTCGTAGAGGGAAAATCTCGAGCTGGGATCCTCTGCAGTAGCATGTACTACTACAGAGGTGAACAGTGAAGTGAATTTGTACTAATTTTTAACCGTTGGATCGTAAATGGATGGACTAGATCTGATTACTACCGTATTGATGCAGTGATTATACAATACCTAAAATCCTATTGCTACAGTATTTATATCACTGTTTATAAAATTTTTTTAATGTGTAACTCACGTGAACAATGATACTCTGTGAGGAAACTGCCAAAGCATATCTGTCCTGCTCGATTACCACGTTAGCTGGTGGCATACTCACGAGACGAGATACGTTATTATTTTACGTTATCTCCTGCTGTACGTTCTCCATCTCATTTCTGTCCTGTCTCCTCGGGCATAATTAACGGCGCCAGCTGGAGTGGACTCCCGACACATTGCTGCTTTCTCGGCTTCACTTTTCTTTTTTAATCTTGCCAACAATCGACTGGCATCGGCTTAGAATTTTTGTAATTCATATCTATTTGTATTCCAACAAATCATTTATATACAATATCCTCTATATTTCTTTGAAGTACGAAAGGAGAATAACCAAATATAAAGTTTCTCTCCTAATATATATGACATCTAAAAATAGAAGTTTAGATTGATGTTTTATTGGAGCTCACTTTTTATCTCTTTTCAGGATGAAGGATGTGATAGATGAACTCTTGAGTATGCTCTTAGGCCGCCTTCGGTTAGAGTGGTGGTAAGTTAATTTATCCAGCTAAAAAACGTAGCAATAGATTAGTATATGATTAATTAATTACTCCCTCCATTTCAAGTTGATAGTCTTATAAGAGAAAACTAGAAATCCCAAATTGATCATCATATCAGAGAAGAGAAGAGTGCTAATTATGTATTAATTATATGTGAAAAACCCTTTGGCTAACACGCACATTAAATGCTTACATACATCTACGCAATCAGTTTTGATGTGCATGCAGCTTGGGATTTATAACTTAGTTTTCTAATGCTAATTAAATAAATTTTTGGTTATAATGATCAATTTGTGATGGAGGGAGTATTAATTATTAAAAAAATAAAATAGATTATATGATTTTTTAAACAACTTTCCTATAGAAAATTTTAGTAAAATATACACCGTTTAGCAGTTCGGAAAGCGTGCACACGAAAAAGGTGAGGGATAAGTTAACTTAGCAGGTCCTGAACGTGGCCTTACTCTCTTCGTTCCAAGGTAGGCTGCGTTCGGGAGGAGCATCGATATGGGTTAGTTATTGGACGCAAAAAACGGAGTAATAAATTAGTATATAAATAATTAATTATTAATTATAAAAAATATAAAATAGATTCATATGATTTTTTAAAGGAAATTGCTACCGAACGGTATACCATATCTGTGCCGCGAGCATGGTTGGAGTCTGGGTGCATTGCATCGTGCTGATTTGGTGCGCATTGCAATGGTAGCCCGTCCTGTAGTATTACTCTTTTTTAAAAAGCAAGTTTCCTATAGAAATGCACCATTTAACCGTTCACGAAACGTACGTATGGAAAACGAGGAAATATAGGGTAAGATAACTAACAGCCGAACGTGGCCTTTAAAGTAGTATTTCTTCATCTATTTTAAAATATAAATATTTTTAGAATTTAAATCTTATTTAAAATATAACTATTCGCAGTACTACGGTAAGCCTTCTTACATTAATCACTTCGTATGTAAAATTCTTTTTATTTTTACCCTACCTGCTCTCTCAACCTAGTATATTCCTCATTATTAAAAAGGACGTTGTAATCCTTTTTTCTCGATCTTAATCCAACTAAACAACTTTAAAATAAGTATATTTTAATACATATATAGGCCGTGTTCGGGAGCTGCACAAGTTTTCTTATCCCTCTCGTTTTCCTCGCGCACGCTTCCTGAACTGCTAAACGGTGTATTTTTTGTAAAAAATTTTCTATAGGAAAGTTGTTTTAAAAATCATATTAGTCTATTTCATATATTTTTAATAATTAATAATTAATTAATCATGTACTAATCTATTGCTACGTTTTTCGCGTTGGATAAGTTATCTTATCATGTCACCGACGGAAGTGGCCATAGTACTATAAGTATCTAGGATTCAAATTTTATATTACAATATAAACATTTTTGCACAAATTTCTAGGATTTTAGTTGTTCCTATAATTTCAGTCAATCGAATGCTTAGAAGTTGAATATAAATTTGTTATCTCTTTAGTCTATACTAAAAATGTAGAAACATTTATAATTTGAATATAAATTTGAAATGGAGGTAATCCTATGTTCTTTGCGGAGTTCCGGGTTCGTGATTTTGATGGATCCGTGATTATAGGGATGAAAAATATATATGGACATAATGTAGGGAGGCCCTTCGCTTGCCTGAACTACCGCTCGTCGTCGCTTGCTGCTGCTTTCCATTATCGAGCATAATCATCTCTATAGTTTTGAGGGTCCTCGATGAACTTAGGGGTGTTTTGGATCCGTTGACTTTTTTTTTACGTCTATGTCATATCAAATATTTGATAGTAATTAGAAGTATTAAATATAAACTATTAATAAAACCCAACCAGTATTCTAGACTATTTCGTGAGACGAATCTATTGAGCATAGTTAGTCCATGATTAGTGAATGTGATGCTACAGTAAATATTTGCTAGTCGTGGCTTAATTAGGCTTAAAAAATTTGTCTAGTGAAATAGTCTATATTTATGCAATTAGTTTTATTATCAGTCTATATTTAATACTTTTAATTAATGTCCAAACATCCGATGTGAAGAGACTAAAAAAGTCTTTAGATCCAACAACCACTTAGTGTTATAAGCTCTTTATGCTAAATAATTGTTTCAAATATACTGTATGAATCATTTATCATCTAAAGTAATTAAATATCACTAACATGATGCGTCAAAGTATTAACTTTAATTTGGGAGTTAACTTGCCAATCACCGGAGGTTGACAGCTCACGCTGTTGTTCACATCGTCTGCAGTAGCAAGACACATTTATAGACGACTGCTGCAGTAGCAGTTTATGGGTTGTTTGTTTCTGTGGTCTAAACTTTAGCCTCTAGTCATATCGGATATTTGGATACTTATTATAAATAATAAATATAGACTATTAATAAAACACATCCGTAATCTTAGACTAATTCATGAGACAAATCTAATGAGCCTAATTAATTCATGATTAGCCTATGTGATGCTACCATAAACATTTGCTAATTATAAATTAATTAGGCTCAAAAAATTTGTCTCATGGATTAACTCTCATTTATGAAATTAGTTTTTATTAGTCTATATTTAATACTTTAAATTAGTTTTTCTAAACACCCGATGTGACATGGGCTAAAAAGTTTCCTATCTAAACAACCCCTTAGTGGCTACTGACGTCATCCGTAGCAGGATTGTATGTTCGCAAAAGCTGTCAACATACTTATATCAAAGTATATCGTTCGTAGCAACATCACATATTATCTGCAACGATATTTTTGTTTTCTTCAATAATTTTATATAAAAGATACTACCTTATTATTAGAGTTGCTCTTATGTGTATGCACGTACATGTTGGTACATTACTGTTTAAAGGTGAACAAATGGTATAACCTTACTGTTTGTGAAGAGAATAATCGTGTGCACTGATAGTTTTATTCTTGACGGGGACTGTATTCCTACTACTTTACATTTTAGAAATTTGAAACTATTATACCACATGCGTACATAAATAAATGATAAATAATATCTATCTATTTTTAATATAAATACAATTTTATTTTTGATTTAGAAGTTGGGGTGAGTGTTATATAGATGTTTTACATGATAAATTTTTTATTTAAAAAGTTAAAAAGATGTCATGCTATTAAATAAGTTTACCGTGTATTTTATAATAAGTGCAAGGATAACGGCTAAATAAGGATGAGATCTGCCTGCCGCCGATAGTGTACCGGTGTGATCCAAGATCATCAATTAAATTTGACGAATAGGAATGAGTGTTTGGGATACATGGAATTATGTGTTGGCACTAAATTTTGATAGGTAAAATAAGTTAATGGTTTGATCTTTCTAATGGACTATCATATCAAAGGGATGATTATACAACAAGATTGGTCAATTTTTAAATTTTTTTAATCAGTCATGTTGTAAGCATCAAATATTTGTTATGAAAGGAAATAAAAGTAAAGTATGAAAATCTAGTTTTGATGTTTAGCCATGTTATAAATTTTTTAAAATTTTTTAATTTGCATGCACCATATAAGATGGTGCAAAATTTTTTTGGCAAAAACATCATATCGAACGGTTGACCGCATGTTGGAAGGGGTTTTTAGACACGAATGAAAAAAAGAATTTCATGGCTAGCCTAGAAACCGCGAGACGAATCTTTGGCGCCTAATTAATCCGTCATTAGCACATGTTGGTTACTGTAGCACTTATGACTAATCATAGACTAATTAGGCTCAAAAGATTCGTCTCAAGATTTCTTCCATAACTGTGCAATTAGTTTTTTGATTCATTTATGTTTAATGTTTTATTTAGGTGTCCAAAAATTTGATGTGATGTTTTTGAAAAATTTTTTTGAAAACTAAACAAGGCCTAAGTTCAAGCATTGTGCAAATCCGTGCGTTAGCTTGAACCCACCTTACAAGTTTGTGTTGTAAGTGCTAACACAAAACAAACACAAAACGTTCATATATACGTACACAAACTCACGCCTACAAACAAACCCACAACAACTTAATTACTCTTTAATTATCTTTACTAAAAGCTACAGCGAGAGTGTAAGAATTCTGGCCGTAAAGATGCTGTACTAAGTTTCAAAGAGAAAATGGATAGAATTCTGGCAGCTCAGAGCGTCGGATGACCTTGTTTATTCGAAGCCTTAAGGGTGATGGACACTCTTTCTTTTCTTTTCACTTTGATAGATATTTCCTCCGCACCTAAATATTTGACAGCATTGACTTTTTATACATATTTGACTATTCGTTTTATTCAAAAATTACATAATTATTAATTATTTTTATATTATTTTATTTATTGTTAAATACAATTTTATGCATATTTATATATATAGCTTTACATACTTCCTCTGTTGCTAAATGTTTGACGTCATTGACTTTTTTATATATGTTTGACCATTCGTTTTATTCAAAATTTTTATAAAATATGTAAAACTATATATATGCATAAAAGTATACTTAACACTAAATGAAATGATATAAAATAATTAATAATTAAGTAAATTTTTTAAATAAAACGAATAGTCAAACGTGCTTGAAAAGTCAACGGTATCAAAGATAGTATTTTATAAAAATATTAAATAAAACGAACGGTACATGTGCCAAAACATCAAAGGAGGGAGGGAGTATATATCAATTTTTTTTTCTGGGAGGGTTCAGTATGGGCTCTTGGTGGGAAAACGGCCCAAGGCCCATCCAGATCCAGATCAGAGCGCGAGCGTGGCCTCCCGCAGCCAATCGCGCGCGGCCACCTCGGCATCACCACGTAGCCAAACCCATCCATCTCCCCCTCCCTGACTGCCAGGTGGGCCCCACCTGCACCGACCACCCCCGCGACCGTTCTCCCATCTTCCTCCCTCCCCACCGCCGTGACACGACGACGACCCGAGAGTCAGCGAGGCGACGACCGGCGGCGAGGCGAGGCGAGGTGAGAAAAGGGATCGGCGGAGATGAACGCGTTCCGGCTCGCCGGGGACATGACCCACCTCCTCAGCGTGGTGGTGCTCCTCCTCAAGATCCACACCATCAAGTCCTGCGCAGGTACGCCTCACGGCCACCCACCGCCCGCCGATTCTGTTCGACACGGCCCGCTACTACGCGTGCGTGTTCATCCATCCATCCATCCATCCATCCGGATTCCGGAGGAGGAGGAGGAAACCAGAGATCCAGAGGCGAAATTAGCAGCGAATATGCGTTTTTTTTAGTATGGCCGTGGTTCGTGCCTCGGATCTCGCATTCGCTCCGTGCCGATCCGGTCGCCGCCACGGATCCCCCAAGTCTTCGTGGTGGTGGTGGTGCTGCCTGATTTCCACCCGCCATGTTAGAGTGGTAGATAGCTCCCGCGAGCCCATGGATGGATGGCCCCTTCTTCGATGATTGGAACCTTGTTGAGTTGGGAGAGTATGAACACAAGAGCCTAGATTCTTCTTTTGTCGGTGGAAATTTCGTTGGAAATGAATGGCCTTCTGTCCTGTGGTCTTTTCGTAAAAGCGCTTTGATTTGTTGAAACGGCAGGGAATGCTGCTGCACATGATGCTGTGTATACATAGATGGTCTGCACATTTTGTGTTGTGCTGACGCCACTTAGCGACAATGGTAGTAACTTCGATGCATGCTTCTATGGGACTTCGATTATAAGCCCAACCTGCAAAAGAAAAACTGTCAATTGTATAAGCCATAATAAACTTGTCTTTTGCGCCTGTATTTCATTGTACTCTACCTGTTATATTGTACTGCGTTGATCTTATTTGGTATGATGATGCATTGTGCTTTATGCTCCTTTTGCAGGCATATCTCTAAAGACCCAGGAGCTATATGCCCTTGTTTTTGCTGCCCGTTACTTGGACCTGTTCATTCATTTTATATCTCTGTATAACACTGTCATGAAGTTGGTCTTCCTGGCAAGCTCTTTCTCAATAGTTTGGTACATGAAGAGGCATAAGATTGTGCGAAGAACCTATGACAAGGATCATGACACCTTTCGCCATCACTTCTTAGTGTTGCCATGTTTGGTTCTTGCCCTCCTCATTAACGAGAAGTTTACTTTTAGAGAGGTCAGTTGGATTTTTTCTGCATCATGTTTAGAACTATGATACTGTTGATGTGTACAGCATGATTCCCAAAACTGACGGTAGCTGCCATGGTAACCACACAAACTGCTGAGGCACGGTAACAGTTACCGGCGGTTTGGTTCATACAAATTTTAATCGAATTCAAATTTTGGAAATAAATGTGAAAAAACAATAAAAATTCATGGTTGTACATATGAATTTGTAAACCAGTTTGGTGATGAAATTTTGCGAAAATAAGGTTGCTACAATCAATTGGAAGTCAAAACCGATTAAATATGAGAAAAATGAATATACGTTTGAGGGGGAAGTATTGTAAATCATAAAAAAAAAGAAGTTCGACAATTTATTTGTGTGTGATTTCTAGTGGAATCTATATATATGTAACATAATTATATTTTAGACATTCCAAAGCAGTCCTTAGAAGGGGAAAATTGATGGGTTCAAATATCTAGTGTTTCATAAGTTGAATATATTATTTTGCAATATTATTAATAGGTTAATTCGAACTAAGTGAAAGCATATGCTGGACACTAAACATTTCCACTATTTGATATTGTATTATGGTACATGCATGAATTTTAAATATCAATTGTGTTGTATATTGATTGTTCAATTGTGAATTATCATTTATGATTATTTGAATGTTAAACTTTTAGCAAAGTTCATGCCGAATTTTTTATATTTACCTACTAATGTGCTTCATGTACCAAATATACCATAGTAGTTATGTCCTATTTCCCATTATTTTTTAAAAAATATTTAGTTTTTTTTTCATTTATATTCCCCCCGGACTCAACTGGCCATGGTTTTCTACCAAGGAATATTTAATCATTTGCCACTCTTACATTTGGCAGTTAACCTCTGTGTCTATGACACGTGGGCTCAAAACCCACATGTCAAAGACATATAGGATGGTAAATTGTTAAATGAGTGACTGTAGCAATTCCAAATAATTGAATGCCCCTTCTACCAAAACTGCATGGCAATCACCCAAAACCACACGGTTTTGTCAAGAAAACTGCGGACAAGCTGTGGAGACCGTGGAGTTTGAATTCAAATTGTTTGAATGCGAATTTATCGCGGTTTTCAAGGTTTCTGTGGTTAGCGCGCTACCGTCGGGCGGCAGTAACGGCTCAATTAACAGTTTCAGAAACCCTAATGTAGAGCAATTGAATGGGCCATTTACATCTCTAGATTATGTGCTACCATTTGAATTTTAGATTTCAAATCCATCATTCATAGATGTGATGGTCGTTTCCCTGCCCACCAGCCTTGTTGAAACTTATTTTGTAGACTGTTCTATTTTGATCACTCACACATTATTTGGGCCAGGTTATGTGGGCATTCTCCATATATTTGGAAGCTGTCGCAATTCTACCTCAACTTGTGTTGCTACAACGCACAAGAAATATTGACAACTTAACTGGCCAATATGTCTTCTTTCTAGGGTAAGATATACTACATTTATTTAGGCTGAAAATGCATACGCAATTCTACTTGTCTAAGAATCACATGTTGGGTATTATTATAGGATAAATCTTCCCAGATATTTAAGTAATATCAACCAAATTTTTTTTACTATTTCAGTCAATAATAAATTCTTTGGTCAACTATGAATTTAATAAATTCCATATGCTATTCTGGTGTCATGTTAGATCTTCATTTTCTTCAGTTTTCCTTATTTTGCTATTTTGTAGTGCTACTAATATTTTTTTTGGCACATTTCGGTGATGATGCAGTGCATACCGTGTGTTGTACATCCTTAACTGGATTTACCGATACTTCACTGAGCCCCATTTTGTTCATTGGATAAGTATGGGCTCCCTCCATCTCATCTTTCCATTTCTCATGATTACGATGGATGTAAAGTTTGAACTGCTAAACTTTTGATGCAGGCTGGATGGCGGGCATTGTGCAGACTTTATTGTATGCTGACTTCTTCTACTATTACATTATGAGGTATTTGACTTTGCTTTACCTTTATCATTTCATTATCCTACAATTATTCCTTTCCATTGACTGTATACTCCAAACAATTTGCAGCTGGAAGAACAATGTGAAGCTGGAGCTACCAGCCTAAGCTTACTTCCTTTCATGATAGGCTAGGGTAATACTTGTTAAATAGATAGAAAGACATGATACAGCATGACCATTGCTATATCACCTGCCAGATTATGATATGCATCTTGGTTTCCTGGCTTATCCTCTTTATTTCTTTTTCTATTTATCGGATGAGAGGAAATCCAAGGGTCGCCTTGTATCTTGTATGACACAGTAAGATGAATACCGGGAGATTCTGAATCATGATAGGTTTTGCGACAGAGTGGAAATGCTATCGAACTCCTTTTGGCTAGTGAATCTCGGATTTGTCTTTTAATGTACAATGTGGTATGGTCCTTCAGCTTGGGAGAATAAAGCTGTCAAATATTTTTTTTTTCGTTCCCAATTCCATAGAAACTGAAGGTAAAATGGACAATTTAGTCCGGGAAGTTCTGTAAGATGCTTTTAAGTTTTTGTTTTGGTTGAAAGCAGTCCTTAGAACTATGGCCTGTTCAGTTGGGGAAATTTTTTGGGTTTGGTTGTTACATCGGATATACGGATGCACGCACATTTGAAGCATTAAATGTAGTCTAACAATAAAACAAATTATAGATTTCTCTAGGAAACTACGTGACGGATTTATTAAGCCTAATTAATCCGTTATTAGTAAATATTTACTGTAGCACCATATTGTTAAATCATAACACAATTAGGTTTAAAAGATTTATCTCGCAATTTATACATAATCTGTGTAATTGTTTTTTTTTCTACATAAAATATTCTATGCACATGTCTGAATATTTGATGTGACAATGTGAATTTTTGTTTTGGGAACTAAATAAGGCCTATCTATACAAGCAATTGGTGATGGTGTAGGGTGAATTTGTCACCATCGCACAATCAAAGAGATAAGAGTGGGACCAAAGGGCCCACCTTGGACCGAATGTCAATAATAGTTTTTTCTTTTATGAAATACAATTTAGAGTTTTATGTAACAACGTACAGACATTTAGCTAGTATTACAAGTGCTTGGTTGCTAATAGTACAAGAACTCAAGTTTTTTTTATTATTCTTGAAAAGTATTTCAAGGTACCAACAATTTTAGTACAAATTTTTGGTACCTCAAGGTACGATGTACCTTAAGGTAACACACATTTTACACTAAAAATGTAGTACTTTGAGATAATTTTTTAAGAATGGTAAAAAAGCTTCAAAAACTCGGATTGAACGAGTCAACATAGATGTTGATCAGTGGATCCAGATGTAAGGTTCACCCTTTGTTTAGTTGGAGAGCTAAACTGTGGATTACTTCCTCCGTTTTAAAATAGAAAAAAAACTAGTATTGGATTAGACATATATTATTACTAGATATGTCCTAATCCAATATTAAGTTTTTTTTAATTTAAGACATATAATATATGTTCAACATGTAACACAACTGCTATCCTGAATTCCTGATGGGTTGAGAAGGGAATAGAACTGTAGGATGCATGCCATCCCCCTTCCCTTCTTTGCACATATTTCAACCAGTATGACCCTTGACTTGGTTGGGCTCCTGGTAAAGCCGATCCTTCACAGTCCGTTGGCTGATTGGTTCACTTTTCTATGGAAAATTGCTTGGGTTTTTATTGATATTACCGTATGTCACGGTATGTCAGCTCATTCAGTTTTTCTTGGTTCATGTTGGTCCAATAGCATGAATAATTCTTGTGCCAAATCGATTGGGCCAAGAGAGGCACCGGTTCTAGCCCTTTCCAGCTAAATCTATTTAATTTTCAATGTCTAGATCACCGGTTTTCAATGTTATAATTTATATTCGATGGACTCCTTTAGTTTACATTTCTAGATCACCGGTTTTCATAGATTTAATTTATTTCATAAATAAATCATGACATGAAACATACAAAGTACCAAAAAAATCTGATGTGATCATCTAGACATCTAACTGAAGGAGTCCATAATATAGGCTACATTACTGGAATGTATTGGATTCTGAACTAGAGCATTAGCAACATTAGTTAGCACGAACTTTGCGCAATAGCATACGATGATGATGTCGTGTTGCATCCTAAGAAAAAAGACGTGCCGTGGTGGACGAATCATCAGCACTCATGCATAGTGTTTCTCAAAAACCTTATTTTCACTCTTCCGGTGTAGGATATCAAAGACGACAGTTCTAAAGACATGCTCTCCCTATCGGTAGGTGCATGTTGGATGATGATGTCGTGTTGCATCCTAAGAAAAAAGACGTGCCGTGGTGGACGAATCATCAGCACTCATGCATAGTGTTTCTCAAAAACCTTATTTTCACTCTTCCGGTGTAGGATATCAAAGACGACAGTTCTAAAGACATGCTCTCCCTATCGGTAGGTGCATGTTGGCGAGTAGAAGAAAGTAGACGATGTGTAATAGCGTAGTACAGTGAAATAAATCCTAGTTGTTTTCGCATATGCTGCATGGAGGCATCGACTCGGTATTTATAGAGAGGTTAGGATGCCTGGGTTATATCTACAATTCATGATCGAATAGGATAAGTGAAGAGTAACCTATCTGGACTCGATGAAAACCACATAAACAAGAATTTCGAAACAAACTCTAGATAAATTTGGTAAGATTTATAGCAAAACAACACCATATCTCCGCAAACATGAGAAGCCCATCTTGGCAGACCATTCACGCGCATATCGCGTGCACCCGTGCGCGTGTAAAGCCAAGCGAGAAGAGTGAGCACATGTGGTTCTCTAGTTCTCTCTTATACCATTGATCAAATGAACATGATACTGCTCTCTCGTATAAGAAGATCTCCATCTACTAGAATAAGTAAGGTGAGATTAAAGTTTACATGCATACCTTCTATGAGGTGTGCTTTTGAGACTTTATTAGGAATTACTTCTCCCATGGGCTAAGACCCAAAATACAATTCTAACAAAATCATTGGCCCATCTATTTTTTTACTATGCTAAGAACCACTTGAACAGGGTGATGTTCGACTTTTTCATGGAAAAATCCAAATGCATATTTGTAGATGAAAAATAATTTGTGAATAAAACTTTTAGATACATGTTCTTAGCAAGGTAAAAGCCAAGGTGGAATAATAAACTTTTGTAAAAAAAAAATCTCAAAATCAATCCCAAATTTAAGATTGAAAATATAAGTAGAAACGAAAAAAATAAGGTTGAAGATGCCAAATGACCATTATAGTCACTCACACTAGTCTCTTGAGAAAAAATGTCTAGTTTAGCATTTATTCACATAGATAATAAAATAATGAGTGTATGGCGCGTGCGATGCCGAGTATAGCTCATGTGGGCTTACTCTGCATGAGAGTTTATAGTTGGCTCGCAAAGAGCCGATGTTATTGAACATGTGGACTTGGTTGCATCTACCAACATATGGACGTAGCATGGCTTTTGTAATATTGCCTTTTCGAACAATGATATTAATTTTAGCATATAAACATAATCAAAAACGAAAATATAGGGGTTTCAATCTATCGTTCCTGTCGCCTCTGTCCCTCCCCCATTGATTCCTGTCCCACCTTGTTCTCCATTTTACCATCTCTTAGACCTCACCCATAGATCAATAAGAGGAGTAGATCAAGGGAAGAGAGAACGACAAGTCACACAAGGAGGATGATGGTTGTAGTGCTATGGCTTAGTGGTGGACTGTGCTTGACATGGTGGCCAAATTGCGTGTGAGAGCGAATGAAGCTGTGGCCACATAAAAAAGGGGTAAAGGAGGAAGTGTGCAAAGGGATCAATGGTGTGACATCTAGGATTTCTGCCAGCATGCTATGAGCCTAGTGCCATTATAATTTTATAAAGTTAAAGATGTCATCGGTATCTCAATAACATGTAGGGCCGCATGAGTCAATGACATGTGGGTCAGGATGACATATCTCTAATTTTATAAAATTATAATGACATCCTTGTAATTTTCTCTTTTAATTAACATGCTGTACGTGTTGAATCAACCCACTATATGAAAAAGTTAAGCTAAGCTATATCTCATTATCATTTATCCGCCTCTATCTACAGGTCATGCCCCTACTGTCTGTCTTTTTTACTTATTTTCTAGGACATTGACATTTTCTCTGGTGCACATCTTTAATAATTATTTTTCTTACTCCTTTTCTTATTTATATGTTTATTAATATATAACTAGATAAAGTATTTTCCATGATATAACTACATATAGCTAATGCCATGTGTTCAAGGTTTGAATGCACATATACCGAAATATTATCTATTTAACTGCAGATAGTATTACACCCTTATCTGTGATGAAAAGACAAGTTTCAAGCTCATATGCCAGATCATCTATGGATATACCAAAGGTAGAAGGTTCTGACAACAATGGTAATTTCGGCTATGCTCAGGGTGTTAATAGCAGTTCCAAACCTCTTTTATTATTATCTGGAAATCCACAAGCCTATTGTTAGTCCTCAACAGAAATTGTGTCTTACCAATGACGAAATGTCACAGCCCAAATGGACATGATGAAGTTTCAGAAATAACACACTGCTTCAGCCTTCAGGAATGAGAACGGGTCAGCCATGAGTAATCTATGGCTGGCTGTAGTTTAACTAAATAAAATAGTTTTATTTTTTACGTCTGAAAAATAAATAATTCATTAGTTAAACTAGAGTCAGCCATGGATTACCCATGGGTCAACTCACGTTTATGACAATCTTTTCCGGAGTTCTACACACGCATAGATATCACATTCATGCTATGAATAAACACAGCAAGATGCAACTTTCCAGGCTAAGCAATGATCTTTCCAATCAGCAGGCCGCTTGGCGCTGATCGGTCTCAGTCCCCATAGCTTAAAATTCAGAATTGGACCAGTAGCAAATACGATGTGGCTGTCCCAAGGTTGCCATGGATTCATGAGGTATCCTTCAATCTGGTCATCAGATGAATATACTGCTGAACGCTTCCTCTAATGCTCTTCTCTTGCCCATTTCAATAGTCCATCCACCTGCTCGAGCTCCTCTCTCAGCTCGTAGTCTCATGGTCTCCTCATCGTCTCCTTGAAGAGGATCTGACGAACCACAAATTGGTTGCGGGGGCATACCAGTCGGCCGGGGCTGAGCCATCCCAACAGCAGCAGGCGCATACTGGCCCTGAACTCCTGTGCCACTGCTAATGCCCTGGGAGCTTCCAGCAGCCTGCTACAAGTTGCAAAAGTGACAAATATTCATATTTATGCTTATGAAAAAATAGCAAACAACTTAATAAAACAGATAAAATTCATTGAAAAGAGAGAAGAAGAGGGGCATAAGAGTGATAAGCCTCCAGTAAATTTTCTCAGCCTTCAAGAAGTAGAATAATTCAGGATAATTAGAAACTACAAAATTATTTTTTTTGAATATATGGGAATACATTGTCTACTAAAATATTGCAAGTGAACATTGACCTAGCTAAAGGTTGGTTCCATCACCATAGTCCAAGGCTGCATTTGTTCTTGGACATAGGGGAAAAACTCGCATTGTTTTTCATGATCACGTTTCCAAAAGGCACAAGATGTGTTTTTTGTAAAAAAAAAGTACTAATAGGATACCTTGATTTGCTTGATCTTCTTCTTCTTGTTCCCTCACTCTCAAACTCACCCTAAACCATCATTTCTACTGTGCCAATGTTTCAGTTAGATCAAAGGTTTCTGGTAGTATTTGTTGAGAAAAAGCAACTCACAAAATTTTGATAGGAATCAAGGTGAAAAATGAAAAATCTAATAGTTTGTCAATTGCAACATTTTTTTGAAGATGGTTCAGAGTTTCATTAATAACACTTGGTGAAGAATTTTTTTACAAGTTTGTATAGAAGAACCTATTTCGTTTGGCTTATAAGTTGATTACATAACAGATAATTATATGGATGAATTAATTATTTTATATTACAAAGATAAAAGTAGCTTAGAAAAAGTTATATAAGCAATGCAAACATTTTTTGAGAAATCATAGTTTCAAAAGCATGGCACAAATGATCCATATCCACATAAGCTGAAAAGAACATGGCCATGGCAGAATGTTCTCCACAAAGGAAGATTTACAATTGTGCAAAGCTTTGATGGAATTGCAAATGCACATAGGCATATCCAATCAAACTCTCAAAGCTTAACTGCTTTTGATTGAGCAGGAAGGTTTTTACCAAATAATAATGTACCATAGTACTACCACTGCTTTTGATTGAGCAGGAAGGCTTTACCAAATAATAATAATAATGTACGATACTACTACCATCTAGTTTGCTATTTTGCTCATATAAACTGACCATATCGCTGGCACCAGCCTTCCCAGGGTTCATTCTGCTTGCTTTAAGGGCAGCGGCAAGATCTTCAGCCTACGAAAGGATACATATTGGAATGAAAATGACCTTCAATGAAGCATTAAAATCTCAATGAAAAAAATTTACGAAACAATCTTTGACGATGATTTTTACTCCACCAAAGCCTGAAGCAATTAACCACATACCCTTTTAGCTCGAGACAAGTATATTTGTTCGGCATTTTCCTGCTGGTACCTGGCAATTTTAGCTTCAATCTCCTCGACATCTATCCCCTCGATCAGGTTGAAGGCTTAAGAGAGAAAAAAATTTTTGCACAAAACTTTATTTGTCAAAATATTTGCATCGTCACTGTTAAGAATGACCAACAAAAGAGGTATAAAACAACTCACTCATATCCTCAACTTCTTCCAGATAATCATTGTAATCTCTCAGAGACGGGAAATGGTCCTGCGTCTTGTTGAATCTGAATTCGTGTCAAACAGAAAGCATCAAAGCTAGCATCTTGGCAGGAAAAAAAGTTGTGCTTTTTTTTTTCGAAAGAAAATGAGTTAAGAGTATGGAGCCCACATGCTGGCCATCCTTCGTCGGAGGGTCATCTCCTTCGCCCACGCGTTCCCCCCGCCGCTGCTAGACACCACCACCATCTCGCCGCCGCCGCCGCCACGCCGCAAGATTTACTACTTGGCCATCGGGGACGACGGCGACAGCCGAAGCGTTTCCCCTCCAAGAGACAGCCGGCTGCTGGGCGCAGCAGCTTCGGGGCGGGGGCGGCGGCGGCGGCGGGCGAAATCCGGCCGGAACTTGAGGCGGGGGTCGGCGAAGGAGGTGCAGGGAGGGGGAGGGGAGTATGAAAACCTCAGCTTTCGCTGGGCTTTCTACGAGGACGGCGAGATTGGGGAAGAGAGTCTTTTACCCCTCGCCGGTAAAAAAGTTGATGCTTACCTAAACGTCACAAAAAATTTTGTGTCACGAGACAAACTTTTATTTAACTATGTGCCATTCCATCCACGTTGTGTTAGAAAATAACCACTTACACGTAGGACCCACCTAGAAAAATACTCTGAATGCCCATGCCCAGCTACTCCCTCCCATGCGCCTCCTCCCCTTGCGAAATCCTAGCTGCCGTCGCCGCTGGACCGGCCAGATCCAGAGGTCCCCCGCCTCGTCGGACTGCCGCCGGCCCCAGACCGTCGCCGAATCGTCGTCGTCCCTCCCATGCGCCACTCAGCGAAGCCTCCACCGGGCGGCGATGGCGAGCAGGAGACGAAGGTCGGGTCTTGGACGGAGGACGAGGCGGCGACCTCCAGGGCGTCGGGGCGGGTGCCTGTCACCTCTGACGCGAGGCTCCGGACGCTGAACTACGTCGCCACCGTCGGGCTGGGTGGCAGCGAGGCGACAGTGATCGTGGACACAACGAGCGAGCTCACTTGGATACCGTGCGCGTCGTGCCACGAACAGGACCTCCTGCGCAGTGCTGCCGTTCAACTCCTCCTGAGTGAGCTTGGCGTCGTTCAAGGCCTTGGACGCTTCATGAAGGTCGTGATGCATCTGGTCGAGGCCTTGCAGCACCGTGCACATCCTACCGAAGGTAGGGTCTTGCTCACTCCGGGCAGATCGAAACCTACTGACCATGGAATTGGGTCCACGACCAGGGTGATACCGGTAAGCCGAATACCGAAACGTCAGGTCGTGCCTGGCCCTGAGCGTTGTTATCAGACTGTAAGCAGCCTCCTGGCAGGCATGCTCATGCGAGCCTCCGGCTCCTTCTGCTTCCAAGTTAGGGAGGTAACCGAGGATTCCGTGTAGCTCCAATCCTGACACGGTGGGAAAACTCGTCTTCAAGAGGGTGGATCGTGGTGTACTCTGGCTCATAGGGGTATCCTGCTGTGAATGAGGCTTTTGCAACTCTGCCACAAATCCAGCCATTCCAAGTCTACGATGATACAAGGGGTGGTCAGCCATCTAAAGAACACAAGGATTTGAAATCAATAGATGCAAAATTTTGTTTTAAGATAAATAAATCATAAAAGAAACAAAATAAATAAAGTTTTACCCGTAAATCGATTTACTCACGCTTTTCAACCGAAGGGGTTTCGTCTTTTTAAATGACTCACGCTTTTGAAAAGCACTAACCCATTTTCAAAGCACTCTAACTTTCGCAAACGATCCACAAACATGAAAAGCAGAGGGCTCTTAGGGTTTCCATTGGGCTGATCCTACGGTCAAAGGAGGCTCCGATACCAACTTGTCACGGCCAGAAATTCCTCACACGAATTTCTGAACTTAACTGTGTATTAAACTCCCTGTCCAGGACCAGCCAGGGTACACAAAAAGACAATATTGATTACATAACAATCATTCTTAGAAACAACTGAAAATAACATTTATTCTAACGAAAATGCAGCGGAACGAAAGGTAAACTAGCTCCAGCGGGTACGGCTCCAGTCCACAGGCAAAGCTTCGACGGTAGACCAGCTCACTCCTGAGAGTCTTCTCCACCAGACTCAACTTCTAACTCTGAAGGGGGAAGTTAAGCAAGGCTGAGTATAAATGTCACGCCCAGAAATTCCTCACACGAATTTCTGAACTTAATTGTGTATTAAATCCCTGTCCAGGACCAGCCAGGGTACACAAAAAGACAATGTTGATTACATAACCATCGTTCTTAGAAACAACTGAAAATTACACTTATTCTAGCGGAAATGCAGCGGAAAGAAAAACAAAGGGGTAGACTAGCTCCAGCGGGTACGGCTCCAGTCCACAGGCAACACTTCGACGGCGGAACAGCTCACTCCTGAGAAGCACCTCCATCTGACTCGACTTCTAGCTCTGGGTTGGGAAAGTTAAGCAAGGCTAAGTACAAACCACCGTACTCAACAAGTAACACGGACAAAAGGGGAAAATAAATGATGCAACGGGATTTACAAGGACAGGCTAGGGCCAGTTGCGATAAAGCAGCAGTTTAAATAAATAACAGAGTTTAAAGAATAAAGGTAATTTAAATACAGTAAAGCATAAATAAAATAAGCAGTTGTAAAGTACCACAACACTGTCCAACGTTACACCACGTTGCAACAGGCCCAACCACTACTCAACGTTACACCACGTTGCAGTAGTCCCGAGTGAAAACCAATTACTCAAGTTATTAAAGGTTCACTAATCACAGTGAAGCTGGGAGTTCGCCCGTAACCGTGGGCACGGCTATTCGAATAGTTTATACTCTGATCAGAGGTGTACTACTATACCCACAAGACACGACTCCACTACACTTGAACGTGCGCCGACATACCACCATGGTATACCGGAAAGGAGACCGTGATAGGACCCGTTACACAACCCTCCCTATTTAATCGCACCACACTTCAGGTTTCACCCCCTCCTTTACACCAAGTCGGGCAGTCCCCTCTTGTGCCTTGGTAGATCCGGAAGCAGGAGAAGCTTTCGTTACACCACGATTACCCGTCCATACTCCATCACGCCTACCCTTGCCTGGGTACGTCAAATAGTTCGAAGTCATGCTTCAAATCCCACCTTACCCATTTCGGCATGTGGTTAGCACTTAATGACTTCCAGGGTTTCCCGTGAACCGGTCCTTAATCGCCATGGGTGCGACTCTCAAAACCATGCACCCACAGCCCACCATTATCAATATTTTAGTTGACATTAACCCGAACCGGGTAGTGAATCATTATCTCAGCTATTCAGAACTAAGCATAATTATATGAGATCCCATGAGCTATTTGTTCTAAGCATGGCTAAGCATTAACCTAGGCCTGACTCTAATCAAGTTACCCCTGGTCCAGCAACGCATAAAGTTGGATAAACAACGGCATAATAATAAGGTTTACCCGAAAATAGCATAAAGTAAGTACTTTAATTAAAACAATGCATATTTGAAATAAATAAGCGGGGAATTTGCAATAATGGGTTCAATATGTTCAAGGATGAGTGTCACTTGCCTTGCTCTGGCCCTTGGGGAACTTCGGCGACGATCTCGAAGTAAACCGGCTCTTCGGCGGGGTCCGAATCTAAGCGACAAAGCACAAAAATAAATAAAACAGGCACAAACTCTACTGAAACAGCAAAAGAAACTATTTTTAATGGATTCTTGATAATTTTATGAATTTAATGAAATTTGAATGGGCCTAAACGGAGACTAGATGAATTACTTATGAATTTTAGAAGTTTTCTGGGTTTTTTAACTAAATAGAAAAGTCCTAAATCAATTATTGCGCAATTAATGGGGCTGCTGACGTCAGCGAGGAGAGAGGAAGCTGACGGCTGACAGGTGGGGACCACCTGTCGGTGAGAGAGAGGGGGAGGAAGAGACTGACACGCGGGCCCCACGGGAGAAGAGAGAGGAAGAGAGGCGGGGTGACTGACGGGTGGGCCCCGTCGGTCAGCGAGAGGGGAGCAGAGAGGGGAGCAGCGAGCGCAGCGGCGCACGGCGACGGCGACGACGGCGCGACGGCGACGGCGACGACCGGCGACCGGCGACGACCGGCGTCCGGCGACAACACGAGGTGCGGGACCGAGCGCGGCGCACGACGACGACGGCACGACGGCACGGCGACGACGGCTACGACGGGCGGGCGCGGGAAGCGGCCACGCGGGAAGGCGCGGGTGGCGCGAGGACAGCGTGACGACAGCGGAGCTGGGCGACGGTCTGGCAGGGGCTGCCGGCGACCGGCGGAGTCCGACGACGACGGCGCGGGGGAGAGCTCGGCGGCGATGATGGAGGGAACGGGAGAGGGAGAGGGGAAACGCTCACCGGCGGCGACAGGGACGACGGCGCGTCGGCGAGGGCGAGGCGGAGGTGATGACGCAGACGCGCGGTGGCTGGCGACGCGTGGTGACGAGATCGGCGAACGGCGGCGAGGCAGTGAGGCGGTGCGGTGGAGGGGTCGGAGGGGCGGCGACGGGCGCGAGGCGTCCACCGGCGGCGACAGAGCCGGGGAAAGATTGGCGACACCGAGGCGGAGACGATGACGCGGCTGGACGACGACGTCCGGCAGCTGGCGGCGAGATCAACCGGCGGCGGCGAGCGACGACAGCGCGGCGGCGGCTCGGGCGGAGGCGGAAAGTGGGCGACGGCGCGCGGCGGCTCGGAATTTATAGGGTGGCGGCACCGGCTAGGGCGGGCGGAGGTTGGAGACCGAGTCGGCGACGACACGGTCTCGGCGGCGGCGGTTGCGGCGGCGACGGTTGCGGCGCAGCGGCGGACTCGGACTCGGCCGGCGCGGCGCGGGCGCGGGCGGCCGAAACGGTCACTGACAGGTGGGCCCCACCTGTCAGTGGCGCGCGAGAGAGGAGGGAGGCGGCGCGGACTCGCGGCGAGCTGGGCCGAGCGGCGGCCCAGGCGGGAGCGCGCGCGGGCGGAGGGAAGGGGCCGGCGCGGCTGGGCTGGCCGAGGAGGAGTGGGCCGGCTCGGCTGGGCCGGCCCGGGAAGAAAAAGAAAAAGAAAAAGAAAAGGAAAAAGAGAGAGGGAGGAAAATTGGACTTCGGCCCAATTTGAGAAGGAAGGGAAAAAAGAAAGGAAAAAGGAGGGAAAAAAAGGAAAACCCCACTTTTGCCGAGTTTTAAATTAATTTGTTTGGCCAAATTTTATACTTCTGCAATTTGAATTTAAATCTAGTTAGTCGATTTACGAGCCTCGATTTAATTGAATTAATTCCTTTTAGAGGGATTTTTCCTGAGTTAATTAAACCAATTGTTATTTACGGATTCCTTTTTACGATTTAGGCTTAGGACGAAACTTTGAAGTAAACTGACTTCCACGGTCGGAAACGATCTTCTTCGGTACTCCATGTAAACACATGATCCTAGCCAAGTAAATCTCGGCTAATCTTTTCCCCGAGTAGGTAGTGTGAACTGGTATGAAATGAGCGACCTTTGTCAATCGATCAACAATTACCCAAATCGAGTCATGACCGGCAGCGGTCCTTGGTAAACCAGTGATGAAATCCATCCCGATTTCTTCCCACTTCTATTCTGGAATCTGGAGAGGTTGCAATAGTCCTGCTGGCCTTTGGTGTTCTGCTTTGACTCGTTGACAAACATCGCACAAGGCGACGTATTCTGCAATTTCTCTCTTCATACTAACCCACCAAAACTTTTCTTTGAGGTCCTGATACATCTTAGTACTCCCGGGGTGAATAGAGTACTGTGTTTGATGAGCTTCTCGAAGTATCAACTCCTTCAACTCCTTGTTATCTGGTACGCACAACCTGTTTCCCATCCAGATTGTTCCATGTTCATCTTCTGAAAAATCTCGGGCCTTACCGACTCGCATGTTTTTCTTTAGCTCGGCTATCTCCGGATCATTTGCTTGGGATTGGCGAACTTGATCCACCAAAGTAGGCTGCGCTTCTAGAGCTGCCACAAAGCCTTCTTCGACTAAACCCAAATTTAGTCGTTCAAACTCCTGTTGCAACTGCTCACAAACTTCTGTTGACATTGCAGCGTTGCAGTAATTCTTTCGACTCAAGGCATCTGCCACCACATTTGCTTTGCCTGGATGGTAATGGATACTTAGATCATAATCCTTGATCAATTCCAACCATCTTCGCTGGCGGAGATTCAAATCCGGTTGTGTAAAGATATACTTTAAACTCTTATGATCCGTATACACTTCACACTTGTTACCGATCAAGTAGTGTCGCCAAATCTTTAGGGCATGCACCACAGCTGCTAGTTCCAAATCATGAGTCGGGTAGTTACCCTCATGTGGTCTCAACTGATGAGAGGCGTAAGTAACCACCTTTCCTTCTTGCATTAGCACACATCCCAGCCCTGATCTGGATGCGTCACAGTAAACCTGGAAGTCCTTCGTTTGATCCGGCAAAACCAACACGGGTGCCGAAACCAACCTTTGCTTGAGCTCTTCAAAACTCCTATCGCACTCACTTGACCACTTGAACTTCTCTTCCTTTTTCAACAACTGTGTCATTGGCTTGGCTATCTTTGAGAAATTCTCAATGAACCGGCAGTAATAGCCCGCAAGTCCTAAGAAACTCCTGATTTGGGAAACCGTCTTAGGCGGGGTCCACTTGATCACTGACTCCACGTTACTGGGGTCTACTGCTACACCTTGGGCATTGATCACATGGCCAAGGAACTTCACTTCATGCAGCCAAAAATCACACTTGCTGAACTTGGTATACAACTGATGTTCTCTTAGCTTCTCTAGCACAATCCGCAAATGTTGCTCGTGCTCTTCTTCTGACTTGGAGTAGATAAGAATGTCATCGATGAAGACAACCACAAACTTATCCAGGTATTCCATGAACACCTTATTCATGAGATTCATGAAGAATGCCGGGGCATTAGTAAGTCCAAACGACATTACCGTACACTCATACAAGCCATAGCAAGTAGTGAATGCTGTCTTAGGGATATCTTCTTCCCGAATTCTCAACTGGTGATACCCTGATCTCAAATCGATCTTGGAGAAAACTTTGGCTCCCTTCAACTGATCAAATAGGTCATCAATCCTTGGCAGAGGATACTTATTCTTGATGGTGACATCGTTCAAAGCACGATAGTCCACACACATTCTCTTAGTTTTGTCCTTCTTCTCAACAAAAATAACCGGGGCACCCCAAGGCGAGGTACTCGGTCGGATATAACCTTTCTGAAGCTGTTCATCCACTTGCTTCTTCACTTCTGCCATCTCATTGGCGGCCATCCTGTAGGTTCTCTTATAGATCGGTGCGGTTCCGGGTACCAAGTCGATACGGAACTCGATCTCTCTTTCTGGCGGCATCGTTGTGAGATCATCTGGAAACAACTCCGGATACTCACCAACCACTGGTATGTCTTCCAACTTCTTTGGGTCTTTAACTTTTTCCAAGGGTTGTTCTTCGGCTTCCATCTGATTCAAACAAGTCCTGGTTGCCACTGACTCCGGCGACTGATAAGTCACCACTTTACCTTCTTCACTGGTCAAGGTGATTGTACGCTTGGCACAATCAATCACTCCTTGATGCTTTGTAAGCCAGTCCATTCCCTAAATGACATCTAGGTCTTTAGATTCGAGAAGGATGAGATTGGCTAGAAAGGGTATCCCTTGGATTTCTATGGGCACATCAGGGCTATAAAGGTCCGAAAACATACTATGCCCTGGAGTATTAACCCACATCGGGTCTCTTAACTTTTCCCTTTTTAACCCAAGCAATCCCACAAACTTCCTTGAAATAAAAGAGTGTGTAGCACCAGAATCAAAAAGTACTGTAGCAGGTACGGAGTTGACAGGAAACGTACCCAGTATTACTTCTGGCGCAGCCTGTGCTTCCTCGGCGGTGACGTGATTCACGCGAGCTTGCACGAACCTTTGCCCACTGCGCTTCGGCTTCGGGCACTTGTCGGCAAAGTGACCTGGGTCGCCACAGTTGTAGCACACCCCAGGCTTTGCACCTGCATCCTTCCTGGCTGGAGGAGGTTGAGCTGTCGGTGGAGGAGCATTCTGTTGCCGGGGAGCTGGTGCGGGAAGAGCACGCTGAGTAGGAGCACGCTGGGATGAACCACTGGAGAAGTTGCTGGAATTGTAAGGACGATGTTGGCGGACAATGAAGGTTGATTGCCCGTGCTGCTGATTCGAAGGATAGGGGCCGGTGTGGAATCGGGGCTTCTGAGGAGGCGGCTGGTTAGACCTGAACTGCGAAGCCTTCCTCTTCTTGTCCATCTGGAGGTGCTGGTCCTCTTGGCGGATGGCCTTGTCTACTAGTTTCTCAAAATCAGCATAGTCGCCCGAAAGCAACTGCTTCTTCAGCTCATCATCCAAGCCTCCGAGGAACTTTTCCTGTCTTTCAGCGTCGGTACGGACGTCCTCGGGAGCGTATCGCGCTAGGCGATTGAACTCATGAAGGTACTCAGTCACCGTCTTGGTACCTTGCTGCAAAGCGCGGAACTCACGCTTCTTCTGTGTGACTATCCCGTCGGGGATATGGGCCTTACGGAAATTAAGACAGAATTCCGCCCAAGTCACTTCCGTGGTAGCGGTGCGGGTAGCCAGGAAATTATCCCACCAAGCAGAGGCGGGACCCATCAGTTGATGTGCGGCGAAGGAAACCTTTTCTTGGTCAGTGCACTGCAGTAGGTTGAGCTTCTTCTCAATGGTATGGAGCCAATCACTTGCCTCCATGGGGTTGGTGGTGCTTGAGAAAGTTAGGGGACGAACACGGAGAAACTCCGGCAACTTGGACTGCACTGGGGGTGGTCCCTGCTGTTGCTGGTTATTCTGACTTTGATTTAGAAGCTGCTGTAGCACTTGTTGATGTTGCTGCTGTTGCTGTTGCATCTGCTGCATCATCCAAGATAGCATCTGCGTCTGGTTAGCAAGAACCTGGGCGAGCGACGGGTTCTCTGGTGGAGGCGGCGGGGGCGGTCCTCCGGTGCTGGACTGGTCGGTGTCGCGGTTGCCGTGGCGGGTGTTCACCATCTGCGGGGCGGGAGGAACAGAAAGAGAAAGAAGAAAAAGAAACGACTAAGCAAACAGGGGCTTTATTTAATTAGTGAACTGTAATTGTCTTGCTTAAGAAACACACTTAAAAACCACACAACTCCTGGCAGCACAACCATAACCCCACTACTGCTATGGTTCACCACTAGCCCCAAGCGAAGCAAACCTAACACACCAAAACTAGCACACAACGACTAAAACGAAGCTAAGGGCGGCGTCTAGGGCACGGAAGGAGAGCGACGATCGACGACAGGGGACGGGTCTTCTTCCTCTTCTTCAGAGCGGCTCCTGGAGTTGCTGGGGAGACCATCTTCATCTTCACCAGAAGCGGACTCGCTGCTGCTAGAGACCGTGACGACCCTGTTGCGGTTCCTTGCAGCGTTGAACGGGGAGACACCTTCCTCGGGCACTGGGGTCGGAGAGGTTGGCACCATCTGCATCAGGGGTCTTGGTTCATCCGGGGCACCAGGGTAAGACTGAACTCTTGGCGGCCCACGGGTTCGCTTCCTTGCCGTAGTGCGACACCTTGCACCTCCGGGCTCTGGGAGTCCTTTGAGCCTGGCGTTCTCCTTCTTCAAGCGATCGACCTCATCTTGCAGACGAACGATCTGGGTGAGCTTGGCGTCGTTCAGAGCCTTGGACGCTTCGTGGAGGTCGTGATGAATCTGGTCGAGGCCCTGCAGCACCGTGCACATCCTACCGAAGGTAGGGTCTTGCTCACTTCGGGCAGACCGAAACCTACTGACCTTGGAATTGGGTCCACGATCAGGGTGATACCGGTAAGCCGAATGCCAAAACGTCAGGTCGTGCCTGGCCCTGAGCGTTGTCATCAGACTGTAGGCAGCTTCTTGGCAGGCATGCTCATGCGAACCTCCAGCTCCTTCCGCTTCCAAGTTAGGGAGGAAACCGGGGATTCCATGCAGCTCCAATCTTACTCGGTGGGGAAACTCGCCTTCAAGAGGATGGATCGTGGTGTACTCCGGCTCATAGGGGTATCCTGCGGTGAACGAGACTCTTGCCAACTCTGCCACGAATCCAGCCATTCCGTTTCCACGATGGTACAAAGGGTGGTCAGCCATCTAAAGAGCACAAGGATTTGGAATCAATAGATGCAAAATTTTATTTCAAGATAAATAAACCATAAAAGAAAGAAAGTAAATAAAGTTTTACCCGTAAATCGATTTACTCACGCTTTTCAATCAAAGGGGTTTTATCTTTTTAAAACACTCACGCTTTTGAAGAACACTAACTCATTTTCAAAACACTCTAACTTTCGCAAACTATGCACAAACATGAAAAGCAGAGGGCTCTTAGGGTTTCCATTGGGCTGATCCTACGGTCAAAGGAGGCTCTGATACCAACTTGTCACGCCTAGAAATTCGTCACACGAATTTCTGAACTTAAGTGTGTATTAAATCCCTGTCCAGGACCAGCCAGGGTACACAAAAAGACAATGTTGATGACATAACCATCGTTCTTAGAAACAAATGAAAATTACGCTTATTCTAGCGGAAATGCAGCGGAAAGAAAAACAAAGGGGTAGACTAGCTCCAGCGGGTACGGCTCCAGTCCACAGGCAACACTTCGACGGCGGAACAGCTCACTCCTGAGAAGCACCTCCATCTGACTCGACTTCTAGCTCTGGGTTGGGAAAGTTAAGCAAGGCTGAGTACAAACCACCGTACTCAACAAGTAACACGGACAAAAGGGGAAAATAAATGATGCAACGGGATTTACAAGGACAGGCTAGGGTCAGTTGCGATAAAGCAGCAGTTTAAATAAATAACAGAGTTTAAAGAATAAAGGTAATTTAAATACAGTAAAGCATAAATAAAATAAGCAGTTGTAAAGTACCACAACACTGTCCAACGTTACACCACGTTGCAACAGGCCCAACCACTACTCAACGTTACACCACGTTGCAGTAGTCCCGAGTGAAAACCAATTACTCAAGTTATTAAAGGTTCACTAATCACAGTGAAGCTGAGAGTTCGCCCGTAACCGTGGGCACGGCTATTCAAATAGTTTATACTCTGATCAGAGGTGTACTACTGTACCCACAAGACACGACTCCACTACACTTGAACGTGCGCCGACATACCACCATGGTATACCGGAAAGGAGACCGTGATAGGACCCATTACACAACCCTCCCTATTTAATCGCACCACACTTCAGGTTTCACCCCCTCCTTTACACCAAGTCGGGCAGTCCCCTCTTGTGCCTTGGTAGATCCGGAAGCAGGAGAAGCTTTCGTTACACCACGATTACCCGTCCATACTCCATCACGCCTACCCTTGCCTGGGTACGTCAAATAGTTCGAAGTCATGCTTCAAATCCCACCTTACCCATTTCGGCATGTGGTTAGCACTTAATGACTTCCAGGGTTTCCCGTGAACCGGTCCTTAATCGCCATGGGTGCGACTCTCAAAACCATGCACCCATAGCCCACCATTATCAATATTTTAGTTGACATTAACCCGAACCGGGTAGTGAATCATTATCTCACCTAAACAGAACTAAGCATAATTATATGTGATCCCATGAGCTATTTGGTCTAAGCATGGCTAAGCATTAACCTAGGCCTGACTCTAATCAAGTTACCCCTGGTCCAGCAACGAATAAAGTTGGATAAACAACGGCATAATAATAAGGTTTGCCCGAAAATAGCATAAGGTGAGTACTTTAATTAAAACAATGCATATTTGAAATAAACAAGCGGGGAATTTGCAATAATGGGTTCAATATGTTCAAGGATGAGTGTCACTTGCCTTGCTCTGACCCTTGGGGAACTTCGGCGACGCTCTCGAAGTAAACCGGCTCTTCGGCGGGGTCCGAATCTAAGCGACAAGGCACAAAAATAAATAAAACAGGCACAAACTCTACTGAAACAGCAAAATAAACTATTTTTAATGGATTCTTGATAATTTTATGAATTTAATGAAATTTGAATGGACCTAAACGGAGACTAGATGAATTACTTATTAATTTTAGAAGTTTTCTAGGTTTTTTAACTAAACATAAAAGTCCTAAATCTATTATTGCGCAATTAATGGGGCTGCTGACGTCAGCGAGGAGAGAGGAAGCTAACGGCTGACAGGTGGGGACCACCTGTCGGTGAGAGAGAGGGGGAGGAAGAGACTGACACGCGGGCCCCACGGGAGAAGAGAGAGGAAGAGAGGCGGGGTGACTGACGGGTGGGCCCCGTCGGTCAGCGAGAGGGGAGCAGAGAGGGGAGCAGCGAGCGCGGCGGCGGCGGCGCACGGCGACGGCGACGACGACGACGGCGCGACGGCAACGGCGACGACCAGCGACCGGTGACGACGGCAACGACCGGCGTCCGGCGACAACACGAGGTGCGGGACCGAGCGCGGCGCACGGCGACGACGGCACGGCGACGGCGGCGACGACGGGCGGGCGCGGGAAGCGGCCACGCGGGAAGGCGCGGGTGGCGCGAGGACAGCGTGACGATGGCGGAGCTGGGCGACGGTCTGGCAGGGGCTGCCGGCGACCGGCGGAGTCCGACGACGACGGCGCGGGGGAGAGCTCGGCGGCGATGATGGAGGGAACGGGAGAGGGAGAGGGGAAACGCTCACCGGCGGCGACAGGGACGACGGCGCGTCGGCGAGGGCGAGGCGGAGGTGATGACGCAGACGCGTGGTGGGTGGCGACGCGTGGTGACGAGATCGGCGAACGGCGACGAGGCGGTGAGGCGGTGCGGTGGAGGGGTCGGAGGGGCGGCGACGGGCGTGAGGCGTCCACCGACGGCGACAGAGCCGGGGAAAGATTGGCGACACCGAGGCGGAGACGATGACGCGGCTGGACGACGACGTCCGGCGGGTGGCGGCGAGATCAACCGGCGGCGGCGAACGACGACAGCGCGGCGGCGGCTCGGGCGGAGGAGGAAAGTGGGCGACGGCGCGCGGCGGCTCGGAATTTATAGGGTGGCGGCACCGGCTAGGGCGGGCGGAGGTTGGAGACCGAGTCGGCGACGACACGGTCTCGGCGGCGGCGGTTGCGGCGCGACGGCGGACTCGGACTCGGCCGGCGCGGCGCGGGCGCGGTCGGTCGAAACGGTCACTGACAGGTGGGCCCCACCTGTCAGTGGCGCGCGAGAGAGGAGGGAGGCGGCGCGGACTCGCGGCGCGGGCGACGCGGCGAGCTGGGCCGAGCGGCGGCCCAGGCGGGAGCGCGCGCGGGCGGAGGGAAGGGGCCGGCGCGGCTGGGCTGGCCGAGGAGGAGTGGGCAGGCTCGGCTGGGCCGGCCCGGGAAAAAAAAGAAAAAGAAAAAGAAAAGGAAAAAGAGAGAGGGAGGAAAATTGGACTTCGGCCCAATTTGAGAAGGAAGGGAAAAAAGAAAGGAAAAAGGAGGGAAAAAAAGGAAAACCCCACTTTTGCCGAGTTTTAAATTAATTTATTTGGCCAAATTTTATACTTCTGCAATTTGAATTTAAATCCAGTTAGTCGATTTGCGAGCCTCGATTTAATTGAATTAATTCCTTTTAGAGGGATTTTTCCTGAGTTAATTAAGCCAATTGTTATTTACGGATTCCTTTTTACGATTTAGGCTTAGGAGGAAACTCCGGGTGTGACAATAAACCACCGTACTCAACAAGTAACATGGAAAAGAGGGTAATAAATGATGCATAGGGATTATCAAGGGTAGGCTAGGGTTAGTTGCAATAAAGCAGCAGTTAAACAAATAACAGAGATTAAAATGAATAAAGATAATTGAATACAGTAAAGGATAAGTAAATAACAGTTATAAAATACCATAACACTATCCAACGTTATACCACGTTGCAACAGGCCCAACCACTACCCAACGTTACACCACGTTGCAGTAGTCCCGAGTGAAAACCAGTTTACTCAAGTTATTAAAGGTTCACTAATCACAGTGAAGCTGGGAGTTCGCCCGTAACTGTGAGCACGGCTATTCGAATAGTTTATACTCTGATCAGAGGTGTACTACTGTACCCACAAGACACGACTCCACTACACTTGAACGTGCGCCGACATACCACCACGGCATACCGGAAAGGAGACCGTGATAGGACCCGTCACATAACCCTCCCTATTTAATCGCACCGCACTTCAGGTTTCACCCCCTCCTTTACACCAAGTCGGGCAGTCCCTCTTGTGCCTTGGTAGATCCGGAAGCAGCAGAGGCTTTCGTTACACCACGATTGCCCGTCCATACTCCATCACGCCTACCCTTGCCTTGGTACGTCAAATAGTTCGAAGCCATGCTTCAAATCCCACCTTACCCATTTCGGCATGTGGTTAGCACTTAATGACTTCCAGGGTTTCCCGTGAACCGGTCCTTAATTGCCATGGGTGCGACTCTCAAAACCATGCACCCACAGCCCACCATTATCAATGTTTTAGTTGACATTAACCCGAACCGGGTGATGAATCATTATTACCGCTATTTAGAACTAAGCATGATTAAATGTGATCCCATGAGCTACTTGTTCTAAGCACGGCTAAGCATTAACCTAGGCCTAACTCTAATCAAGTTTCCCCTGGTCTAGCAATGAATAAAGTTGGATAAACAACGGCATAATAATAAGGTTTACCCGAAAAATAAATACAGTAAATACTTTAATCAAAACGATGCATGTTTGAATAAACAAAGCAGAGAATTTGCAATAATGGGTCCAATATGATCAAAGATGAGTGCCACTTGTCTTGCTCTGGCCCCTAGGGAACTTCAGCGACGATCTCGAAGTAAACCAGCTCTTCGGCGGGGTCCGAATCTAAGTGACAAAGCACAAAAATAAATAAAACAGGCACAACCTCTACCGAAACAGCAAAAGAAAGTATTTTTAATGGATTCTTGACAATTTTATGAATTTAATGAAATTTGAATGGACCTAAACGGAGACTAGATGAATTACTTACGAATTTTAGAAGTTTTCTAGGTTTTTTTTAACTAAACAGAAAAGTCCTAAATCAATTATTGCGCAATTAATGGGGCTGCTGACGTTAGCGAGGAGAGAGGAGGCGCTGACGGGTGGGGTCCGGCTGTCGGTGGGAGAGAGGGGAGGATGAGGGGCTGACAAGTGGGGCCCGCCGGTCAGAAGGAGAGAGAGCAGGGGAGCGGGGAGAGCAACTCGGCCAACGGCGGCAACCGGCAGGCGGCGACAGCGGCGGCGCACGGCGACGGCGCGCGGCGCACGCCCGAGACGGCGGCGCACGCCGCGCAGCTGGGCAAAGCGGCGGCGATGGACTGGCGCGGTGACGACGACCGGGCGACGAGCGCGGGCGCGTACGGGCGCGGGTGGCGGTGGCTTGACGACGGCGTCGTGAAGGCGACGACGACAGCGGCGGGCGGCAGCGACGACGACACCGCACACGTCCGACGACGGCGGGGCGGCTTGGTGGCGGTCGGCTGGGAAGAAAAAGAGAGAGGGGAGGAGGAAGGAGACGCTCACCGGCGGCGACGACCGTGCGGGTGAGTCGGCGAGGTCGAGGCGAAGGTGGTGACGCGGGTAGGCGCGGTCGAAGGGCGATGGCGGCGGAGATCGATCGGCGGCTGTAAGGAGGTCGGGCGCGGCGGCGACCGGGTGGCGAGAGGATGCGCGGGCGCTGGGGATGCCCGCCGGCGACGACGAATGCGGCAACCAGTCGGCGACGGTGAGGCGGAGGTGGTGACGCGGCTGGACGGCGGCGAAGGGCGTCCGGCAGCGAGATCGAACGGCGGCGGCGAGGTGCGGCAGCTGCGAGAGCTTCGGGCGGAGAGGGAAAAGTGGGCGACGGCGCGGCGGCGGTGGGGATTTATAGCGCGGGGAGGCCGGCTAGGGCGGGGCGGCAGGTGGAGACCAAGTCGGGCGCGGCGAGGACTCGGCGGCGGTGGTTGCGGCGCGGCGGCGGACTCGGACTCGGTCGGCGCGGCGCGGCGCGGGCGCAGTCGCTGACAGGTGGGCCCCGCCTGTCAGCGGCGCAAAGGCGGAGGGAGGCGGCGACGGACTTCGCGGGCGCGGGCGAGCGAGCTGGGCCGAGGAGCGGGAGGCCGGCTCGGCTGGGCCGGCCTAGAGGGAAAGGTGGGCCGGCTCGGCTGGGCCGGCCCGGGAAGGAGGAGAGTAAAAAGAAAAAGGAAAAAGAAAAGAAAGGGGAGAAAAATTGGACTTCGGCCCAATTTGAGAAGGAAGGGAAAAAGAGAGGAAAAAGGAGGGAAAAAGGAAAGTCCCACTTTTGCCGAGTTTTAAATTAATTTGTTTGGCCAAATTTTATACTTCTGCAATTTGAGTTTAAATCCAGTTAGTCGATTTGCGAATCTCGATTTAATTAAATTAAGTTCTTTTAGAGGGATTTTTCCTGAGTTAATTAAGCCAATTTATTATTTACGGATTTCTTTTTATAATTTTAGGCTTAGGACAAAACTCCGGGTGTGACAGCCTGCCTCTCAAGGAGTCTGTACTACCATTAATTTTCTAAATTACAAGCACTACATCTTTTCCTCTAAATTACAAGTTGGTATTCTTCTTCTTGCTGCCAATATGCATTGGATGTTCTACTATAGGCTCCGAAATCTGTTTTGAGATTACCTCTGCCTATCAAGAATCTTCAGGATTATTTTTGTATTATCCTGATTTTTTGCGAATTTTTTGGATTTATTTGCAAAGTTTCCTTTATTTCTTACAAATTTTTGGAATTCTGAGCCAAATTTCCTGATTTTTCATGAATTTCTAGATATTTTAGAATTAAATTACGAATTTTCTAACTTATTTCCTGATTTAGAATTACTTCTGTACATTTTTAAATTTTTTATTCATTTTCCATATTATTGACGGTTAATCTGGGCATTTTTATGATTTTTTTTGAATTACCCAGATTTTCCACGAATTTTTTGGATTTATTTACGAATTTTCCTTTATATTTTACAATTTTCCGGATTTATGAGCCAATTTTCATGAATTTTATGAAATTATAGGCATTTTATAATTTAATTACGAACTTCCTTACATATTTCTTGATTTAAAATTAATTCGTTCATTTTCTAAATTTTTACTGATTTTTCATATTTACGTAATGTTTTAAAATTATGTTTGTCATTTATTTACAAAGAAGGGCAAAACAATCTTTTTACGTCCCTATTTGACACCGTTAATTCTTCGTCCATCCAAAATGGCGTGCAGGTAAATGAAAATTGGATCGATGGCATGGAGGTATCTATAAACTTTTGGTGGCACACAAGTAAACAACAACTTTTTAATGGCATGCACGTAAAAGACTATGGGGAAGAAGACGAGAGCGGCTCGAGCGAGCTGGTCTGGTCGTGCCGGGGATCGGCTCGAGCTTCGCACAAGCATGAGCCGAACTAAGACGGCCATATTGAGCCGAGGCCCGATGTGCGGGGCTTGGCCCGTGGGCTGGTCAACTATCTATCCTCCACCATTAATGGCAGTGTACTAGTGTGCTCTAATAAGGCATGTATAACGTCTGTTTTTAAGCCAGCGTTATGTTACAAAATTTGCAAAAAAAAACCTCTCCATCTAACAGACGACCATATCGTCTCTTCGCGAAGAGACGGCAGGGATGCGTGCTCCAATCTCAAATTGACACCGCTAGCACTATTGTACGTTGCGTCTCGTCTATTCACTAGTACTATTGATTATCTTAATTTATGTGGTAAAAGATAAATTAAATGTTTTACAGACAAACAAATAGACAAGTCATTGTATAAGCTGTCTATTTAGCTGTTTGTGTATATCAAATAGACAACAACCGTCTACACTGTTGTACTTGCCCTGGCCGCGTTCGGCAGAGTAGCTAAGTTAACTTAGCTCCCTCGTTTTTCACGCGCACGCTTCCTAAACTGCTAAACGGTGTATTTTTGGAAAAAAATTTCTATAGAAAAGTTGTTTTAAAAAATCATATTAATCTATTTTATATTTTTAATAATTAATAATTAATTAATCGTGTACTAATCTATTACTCCTCCCCCACCAGACATGGCCTAAGATGGAATTCCTATCGAAATATCAGTACATATAGTTATAATGTTATAATGAACGACGATATGAACTTGGACCGACACATGGTGCCAGGGTCGATAGAAAGTTCAATTCGATTTATAATCCTTTTCCACGTGAAAAAAAATGAGTTTGCATATTACATTTCAAGCCGACTACAGAATGGAATCCCGTTGTAACGGGATAAATTATGCACTATATGATACCGGTTGATATCATATAATACCGGTATTATCTGTTACCATCACCGTGAGGCAACATAGAGAACGCAGAGAGCACTGGCGGCAAAGGAGGATGGAGTAGGGGTGCCACGCACACGGATGAGCGGCGCTGGAGCTAACGCAAAAAGACTCTCGTCTAGGACTGGAGTCAATTGCGTAGTTTTTCTGATTACATTTCTGCATCAAAATCACTTGATTTTTTGACCTTTGATTTGGCCTTGAGGTCCATGTTTTTCTTCTCCCCTTAGAGTGCCCCCAAGTTTTTTGGTTTTGCTACTCTTTCTTCACAACAATCTACCATACTATCGAAGTGTTTTCTTTGCTCACTTTGTCGTTGCAAGCCTAGTGGTTAGTTTTCCCCTTGCCCCACTCTCGTCATGTGATTGCTCGAATAGTGGCAGCAATACTCTGGGTGGAGGAGTGGCGCGCTAGTGAAGGCGGTGGGGATGTAGCGATGGCCTTGAGTGGAGGAGCAGCACTTGTAGACAAAGGTTTTGATGGATTCCATCTCCGGTTCATGGCTAGCGACACTATTAGTGGCTACTTGATTTGCAGATGTCAATGACAATGGAGATTCTCCCTTGTTGGACCTCAATGCTAGCAGTGCTGGGAATGGCAACCATCAGATATTGCACTTCCAAGTTTAGATCCAACCATACGGTGACGAAGAGTTGCACACCCCCTTGTGGTGGAGTGGTGGCGGTGCTAGATTTAGCAAGCGTGGCAGGTTTGTGGTGATAGAGACGATGAGTGGTTCACAACGGTGAGGATGCAACAATGAGCCCAAGTAGAGGAGTGGCGAGGTGATGCTTGGAGGCAGGGTTTTAACTTTTGGTTTCTAATTTTCTACCGGGAGGACCGAAATTTCTGAATACCAGAAATTTCGGAATTTTTTCGGAAATGTTGAACGAAAATTTTCAAATTCAAATTTGAAAAATACACCAAAAAAATCTGAAAGTTCACCAAAAGATAGAGGGAAGAGAAGGGGAGGGGGGTAACCTGTGCAAGAGCAGCTGCCATAACCGCCTATACCTCCCCTGCCGTCGCTGCAGGCTAAAGCTCCCTCTACAGCCACCGGCGCTGCCGCAGCCTTCCCCAACCCCTTGCCCTCCCCTGCCACCGCTGCCTGGACCTCCCCTGCAGCCGCTGTCGCCGGCGCCATGGTCTTCCCCTCGCTCTCCCCCTGCCACCGCTGCCTGGTCCTTCCCCTACAGCCGTCGGTGCAGTCCTTCCTTTCCTCTCCCCCTGCCACCATTGCCTGGACCTTCTCGTGCAGCCGCCGTCGCCACGGACTACACCTCCCCATGTAGCCACTGCCGCCTGCTTCCCCTCCCCTTGCTGCGGCATCTGTCGCCACCTACAATGCCCCTGATGCCACCGCCGCATCCTTCCCCTCCCCTTGCCGAGCCGCCGACGCCAGGGCCTCCCTTGCCGCGCGCGCTGAGCCGCTGACGGCCCGATGTCAGGGTTCTTGTCGAGTGCACGGAGGGCGAGCCATCGCCGCCGTCACCTCACTCAGCTCACCCGCCTCTCGCCTGTGCAGACCACCGTGAGAGGGAAAGCTAGGTTTAGGGCAAATTTTTCCAAACTTTTCTTACTGAAAGTTTTGCCTGTCAGTGACTGACTACCGGACCCCACCGACATTTGTATAGTTTTTGAAATTTCGGAAATCTCATTGCAAAATTGCTAACCGTGCTCAAAGGTGGGTGACACTCTTGTTGGTAAGGTAGTGTCTCATCACTACCCACTAGGAGATGGCTTCCTTGGCATGTGTCTAGTCTCCTTCAACGCAGTGCAGAAGATATAGATGCAGGTGGGCTCCTCAACAACGAAGACTAGGGCGGTGGCTGCTAGTGGGGTCTCTACACTTGGATCTACTTGCGTGAAGGTGAGGGTAGCGGGTAAGGTGTGGTGCTCCCTGGCAGTTACTATCCTAGTGGCATTGATTTGCTATTGCTAATGGCCATATTGAAGATGCTAGATCTAGTTGCCTCCTCCCAATGCTCTAGTAGCATGAAGATGATGCTACCCACTAGCAGCTATGATTAGGAGCAAGTTTGTCAGTATTGGGATGCATATGATGGTATTGTAGGATACTATGATACTACCCACACTAAATGATACATATTGCTCTAGTATTGGTTTCAAGTAGTATTGTTCTTGTATTGGGATACAGATCATAGGGCCGGTAGAGTCATTGTAGGATTTATATATGGACAATCAATTTTTTAAGTTATTTTCAAAACCTATGTTCAATAAAAGTATTTGCTCTGGTATATTGTTTTCTTTTTGATAAATATCTCCCTATTTGTATGTCATATATTATTATTGCTATATTTTTCGACATAATAGCTACATATAATTGATAAATATATTAAATTAACCTAAAAAGGTAAAATCTCATAGATCCTGATTCTATGATAAGCTCATGTGATTCGATACTACTTTGAGAAAAATAATACTATCCAGTATTCTAATCCTAACAATCTTGGCTAAGAGTTGATGGTGTTTGAACTAAGAGGAGTCAGGAAGATGCAGTGGTGTTTGACGGTGGCATGGTGGTAAGGTGGGTTAGTCCTGACCCTCCCTTCACCACATCCAATGCAGGTCTCAGTGTTAGCAAGTGATATGCAGAGACGACAACAACATGGAGGGTACATGTTCTCAGGGTACATGATTAGATGAATGAGAAACAGTGAAGGGGAGTTCTGTGAGGGGTGTTTCTGCACGAGGATGGAGCAAGGCATAGAAAAATGTTTGAACCATACTCTTCTAGTCTTTCAACTTTCTTTTTTGATTTGTTGTGTTCCTTAGTTTTGAGGTTTGGAGTCTATGTACTCCTATTTGTAATGTTTGGCAATATGGATATAGAGGCCTAATTTCTATCCACTATCTTAAAAAGGAGTTCCTCGGTTTGCATACATGTTTTGTGTCCAACCACCCAAGGAAATACATGGGTGATTTCTACTCTACTTTAGGGGCATGTTTAGTTGCCTCAAGCTAGGTTGGCTTGCATCACATGCGTGGGGAGAATCATGTTTGGTGGATTGGGCATGCTTAAGAGTGAGTGTACATGCACATATGCAAAATGGACCCTGAGACAGTATAAGGAGGAACGCAGGATAAGCTTCGCTCAGCCTAAGCCCGTATGAGTGTATGGGTACAAGTGAATCATGGGCCAATATAGGTGGAGACTATGTCGACTCACCTCTATCCCCCCCTCGCGTTCATCTCCTATATATCGGTGAGCCTGGAACTCGATGACAAGGGGTGATGAGCAACCACACTACATTCTTCCCACTATATCACCACCTCCTTGGTCTTCTTCACAAGTGCAGCTCTAACTGGTTGCCACTAGTGAGATCAAGGCTGTTAGATCTATCACCCTGAGTTTGTGCTTAGCTAGGTCTAGTTGGGAGAAGGCGTTGAGCGGCAAGCATTAATTGGGCACCCCCTTCATCACCGACCACTGATTTTCTCTCCATTCTTCGGCAACCGTGAGATCGCTTGGTGCCAAATCTCCGGGCGTCCCATTGACATAGCCACGTTCCTCTCCATCCCCGCGCTTAGCTTTGGCTTTCCTTCTTAGGGTTGATGATTGTCATGCCCGTTTTTCCCCTAGGATAAATCGCAAAAGAAAAAGGAATTAAAAAATATTTTGCTTAAGTCAAGAGAAAATTAAGTTTAAATAAATTATTAAATGAAAGAATTAAATGACCGAGAATATTTTTTCGTATACTTTATGCCAAAATGTGTTAACATAATTTTTAGCGGAATTTCCAAATCATTCTAAATGAGTTGGAAAAATTAAAAGTTGTCCGAAGTAAATTAAAATAAAAGGCAACCTCCTCCCCCCGGGCCGGCTGCCCCTCCCACCCCTCTCTCCCTTTCCTTTTCTTTTTCTAGGTAGAGTCAATTTAGGACTTTGTCCCCACCGAGCCACCGGTTGCGCAGCCCCTCTACTGCCCCTCCTGCCATGCCGCCACACCGTTGTCATCCTATACTGTAGCCCGACCAGCCATCCTATATGTTTCATCATGCCTTTTTTTTGCCATCATCGTGGTTTTTTTTCGGTCGCTATCCCAAACCATTTTTCCGGCGATGTCGTGAACTTCTCAATGACGTTGCAGAGGTAAAATCTTGGTTTTCTTCCTGTTGTTTTCGTTTCATCCGCCACACTCATGGTCATGGTTGTGATCTCGAGCTTCGTTCGCCATGACCGACTTTGGAGCTATCGTGCTTAGCATTGGCTGTGGTCAGTCGTATTCAATCTGAGCTATTGACAGTGCAGTTTTCTCCCGTGCCTGCTAATAAATTGTTAATCTATTTTCGGACTAACTAGAAACCATAATGAAATTCTAAAATTCATAACTAATTCATCTGAAGTTCAGCTAAGCCCATTCAAATTTCAGTAAATCAATAAAATTGTCAAGAATCCAATAAAATAGTTTCATTTCCTATTTGTACTGTCCAATGTACTGTCTTGGGTGTTTTTACTTGTATGTTCTAGATTTTGGCGATCCCAATGCTCTCGTTTATTACGAAGTCCTACCTTGGCTAGCTTGGAATCTCAAGGCAAGTCATACTTAACTTATTGACCACGTTGAGCCCTGATTTAAATTTTTTCCATATTTTAAAATTATTTATGCATTATTTTAAAATTATTTATGCATTATTTTGAAATTACATGCATTATGGGTGAATCCTATGCTTACGCTATTGAGCTATATTGCTTTATTCCCTTTACGTTGTCACTTTGGTTAAATTATATGCTTTATAATTGTAAGCTTAGACTTGCTTAGTTGAATTTGACTCATTTAATTGGGTGGGAAGACTATGATACTCATTCATAACTTGATGAGTTATGAGCTTGTAATGAAAGCAGTTGATGATATAGTGTTTTACTAAATCAACTAAAATGTGGCTTAATGCTGGCCTATGGGAGCATGCTTTTGCTAGTCGCGCCTATGGCAGTTAAGGACATCTTCAATCGAAACCCTTGTGGTAAAAAACCTTATTTATTGCAACCAGCGTGAGCAATAACTTAACTAGAAGTATATATATCTCTTCTCCTAAGCACCAAGATGAGGGTAGGCGGGATGAAGTTGGGTCAGCTTGGGGAATGGTTGATTGGCCGTCGGATCTAATGCAACACAAGGGGTACCTACCCAACTAGGGTAGCGGTGTGGGAGGTGCAACCTTAGCGTGATGTGAATGGTTGGTTAGGAGTGGGTTCTGCGAATGTTTCTATCATAGCCTCTCATCGAGATACCATAATAACATATTGGCATATAGGTACATACGTTGGGGCTGTGTCTTATGAGTAAAGTTGTACACCACTGATCAGAGTAAAAATTTTCAAACAACCACACCCCCGATTATGGACGATCGACTGAGATTTGCCATCATTAGTTTCACTCTTTTATAATAATGAATATGGTTAATAATTTGCTAGTATAGATGGGTGTGGCTAGTATCGTGGGGTTTAGCATGGTATTAATGGATGGTTTGTGTGTGGTAATATTGATTAATATTATTAATGTTTTGCCTGCTAAATAAATGGTCTGAAAATGTTGTTTTGTGCAAAAATAACCCTAAGCCATTCCTTTGTACTCCTATGTATTTATATTACATTTATTAGTGTGATTCATTGAGTACGGTGGTAGCACTCAATCTTGAATTTTCCCTTTTCCCTAGAAGCTGACATGATTCAAAGGAAGTTCCTTTGGAAGGTTAAGGTTGTTTCTTTACTCAAGGGTGCATGTTGGTCGTTGCCACGAGAATTAGTTTTGTTCGGTTCAAGTACATTTGTAAGACTATGTTATTTCAAGTGTTTGTAGTACGATGGACACTGTTATTGATTTATTATAGTGTGTACCTAGGAATGTCCTAGACCAAAATTTGATACATGCTATTGTTGGAAAATTGATTGAATTTCCGAGCAGTATCAGAGCCAACCTTTTTGATTGTAGGAACAACCAAATGGAAACTCATAAGGAGCCTCTCCCCTTTCCATATGCATATTTTTGAAGTTTCTAAAACTGGAGTTTCTTTTTGAAAAAAAATGTTTTAGGGGATGGCTCTTTTGGTTTGGGACATTTTAATCGTTCATTCTAAACTGGAGTTCAAAAAATCTCTATGTTTATACTAAGGAAAAAATGGTTCTGCTCTTTGTTAATGAGTAAAAATTATTTTGGGAAAATATTGCCATGGATCAAAAGTTAGGGTTTACTCTGGGATGCATATGATAATTTTTTAGTATTTGATTTATGCTACGTAAAGAATTTTGGCATAATTTCATACGGATTGGGTTGAATAGGCTTTATATCTTTCATGCAAAGAAATTGTTACATAAAAATTTTGTTCTTTTTTGTGTTTGTCTTTGTTTCTTAGCCTCTATTGAACCATTTCCTTTCTTTTGTATAGATGCCGCCTTGTAATCGTTGTGGTAATAACTTTTCTAGGTCTATGCACCAGCTATCACTCATGTCCTTTCCTATGACATTGAGTATGGGCTCGAATACACACTGATTCCTCTGTTTGGGGGGGTGGGGCGGAGAATTACCTCATAGGGTTTTGTTGGAAGTGCAAGGTGCACTATGTTATCGTCCCAATTTGCGACTAGATGCTTCAGGTGGAACATTTGAACATGCCTGCCAAGAAGCCGCTTGTCGTATGTTGACGGAACTACGAGTTAGATATCACGGTTTGTTACGAGAGTCTGTCTACCGCTATCATCCATATCGTGACTCAAGTATGATACACATGGTGTTCCAACAAGCCACTAGTGAGGACGACACTATAGTCGTTCATGCATGTCGATTGTTGGAAGCCTACGACAAGCTCCACGACCACTCTCTTCATGCTATGAATGCACTAAATGATAGTCACATAGAGCAACGTTGTCTAGCACATGATTGACAAGCTGAATAAGTAGAACAATGAACTTCCATCAAGGTGACGCCATGGAAGAACTTCCATCTACCTTCGGTGCAAGTGCAGTTAGGACGTCATGACAACGCTTCTTCGCCTCCTACCTCACAGATGTTGATCTTGGCCGTCCCTATACGTAACACCGATAGAGAAGGAGGACTGTCTAACCCTGTCCAGATTGACTCTGATTCTGACTCAAAGAGGGAGGATGGTCAAGGCTACATGACTGACTCGCAAAGCAAATTCCAGGAGCCCCAAGTGAAGCAAGAAGCCATCCTATGACTTAGAAAATCGCAATAGCCGCTCGCCACGGTATAACCTTGTGTCTCACACCCTAGTCTTTGTCGTCTTCTTAGTTTGTCTTCTTGCTTAGTTGTGTGTTCAGGTTGCTTGTCTTTGGGGTGTAGCGGTGTAGCTGTGTAGGGGTAATGTTACCCTCCAAATAAATAGGCAAATGAACACAAAGTTCATTCATCCAACAAAACATTATCTCTTACATACAAGCTTTTACATTCAACCAAAACAACATCTCGAATAGTGCCTGCAACCAATCAAACCCTTCTTTTTTGCATCTCCTCATCTTGCACAAACTCAGCCTAGATGAGGCATATGAGCTAGGCTGAAAGCATCTAGCATCCAAACATGCCTTTAATGTGGTTGAGCTGGTTCAATGAGCAACGATGGTAGAAATTACATTATAAATACAATGTTTTACCGTGTGACAAGGAGATTATATTGTATTTGTTTTTTGTAAGCCACATGTTTTTTTAAAATCTTGTTAATGTGTTTTGTGTGTTCAACATGGTTGTAATGTAAGCCACTTTTAGTAGTAATAAAGAGGGGTTAAAATTTGACTAATATGTATTATAAATGTGGTGAATAACATATAGGATAGCCAAAATAAAAAAAATGATTACATACTAATCAAAACTAATTTGGGAGAAAATGTTTCGGTGATTTTGTGTCGATGACAAGTTGAGGAGCTAGGCTAGCGCTACGTGAATTTGGATTACTCAACATGCAAGAGGCCATTCAAGTACATTAGGGTAATTATAAGCTAATCTTTCTTATCTAATTAAAGACGAACCCACGAGATATTGTGATATAATATGCAAGAATATGAGCGTAAGCAGTGGCACGGTTAGAATATGCTATAATAAGTTGTGCTTCTCCCTCACATTTTATTTATACGCCATTGTTCACTGGTAACTTGTGCCTATAACACTAGAGGATCTAGACATGAGCTTGACTTGTGTGAGCATTTTTACAAAATAAAAGGTGACCTAGCTCGAAACAAAACAAAATGGCAATTCAATTCCTGACATTTTTAATGAACTAACAGTTTAACAAAGAGAAAATTTCCATTCCATTGCACGATTCTTATGTGCGCTTGTACTAAATTAAGAATCCAAAACATAATGTAGGAACAAAACCAAATTAAGAATCCACATGCAAAGAGCCATACAATCCAACCATTTCTATAGCTCATTGGAAGGAGTAAGTAGCACTGGGCATGTTCATTTATGAGGAGTACACTAGTGTATAACATGCTTAAATTGCCCTAAGGCTCAACTCTTCTAAGATTGCCTTGACCGTCAACTTGTTTATATTGAAGAATGCTATTCGGTGGTCATGTTCTATGGGTTCACATTGAAACTAGCCAAATACTTGTACATTGCAATGGAAATACAACTTTGCAAAGAAGTGTACGAGTCAAGCACCTAATCAAAATAAAATAACATAAGTTAGTGCAAAAATAAAATAAATTTTGCTAGAATAGTAGATCAATTTTATTCATACATGAATATTGATAAAGGAAAATAACAAAGTGATTCCACAAATAAACAGAAAACATAAACATACCATGCAATGCAAAATAATTTACATTGTTAATCAAATAAAATGAAGTAGAATATTCTCCTATTAAGCATGGTGTTATGTTGGTACAACATGCATCTCCTACAAGTTACAAATGCGATATAGTTCAATCTTTTATTGATGTGGTAATAGCATTTGTTAGCTAGTTGATCAAATGGAACCATTATGTTGCATACCAGTTTAAAATAGTATTAATAGAAATACAATACATGTTTCTGCCCAAATCTTACCGTATTATTGTATAACCATTCGTCAAATAATGTTGGTGCTTGCCTAGGGTCCAGTGAGATTTTCATCCACTAGCAAACAACCTCTTCATCAAAGCTCAAGTAGTGGTACGTTAGAATGGAGACCAAACAAAAGGATCTCCATATGAGGAGCTAGCAATGAACCATTGTGGCAACCTATTGGGAGGTGTATACTAGAATTAGTATGTGCCATATCCATTGGCATGTACATCGATCTAAGTGGCAAACTAACACATCTCAATAGGTCACAAGTCTCGCTTCAACAATGGAAGTGATTGATATCTCTAATTTTCTCGACACCATCTACTCATGAGTAAAAAGATATAGTATACACAATATATTAGCTCTTGTATGCTTGGCGTCAATACAGAAGCATGAAACTAAATCTTGTGGAAGGAAGAACATAAAATAAATTCCATGCATGGTGATGAGGACATCACTCCTTCGAATATACACAATAATCCTCCACTGGTGAGTTTGTTCCTAAGTTCTTCTTTATATAATTTTGAGAATATATTGCACTAATGATTATATTATGATTAGGAACAAGGGAGATGGCAATGAGCCACTTCGATAGGGACTAATGATTATATTATGATTATGATTATGATTAGGTACAATGGAGCTTGGAGGACCCACAAGGGAGTCCAAGTCAAGATGGAGGCGTAAACCAAGTCGATTTTGAGTACTATTTAGAGTCCAGGACTAGTCTACACTAAAACGGACGCCCAGGTCACATACATGCTCGGATTGGGGTGTTGTTTATATGGATGGAAAGCTAAGAAGATAAACTTTCCAATGGTTTTGGTCCCATGTCCAAATTCATTACGAGTCATCGGGAATCGACTGAACTAAGTTGATGTCCAAAATCTGTCCCGGTGCTGCGTCGCCGAGTTTTGGGCATTTACGTTGTGTATCGTGTGGGAACGCATTAGGGTTGCATCAAGGGGTTTTTACATGACCTTGAACTCCATATATTAGTAGCCATCACCATAGTTAGGGTTTAGGTTTTGCTTATATTAATCTGTCAAGAACAATTCCGCCGATCCTTCAGTGTTTGAGATCCCAACTTGTGAGCTTAATCTTTTATCTGTAATTTAGTTGCAATCTTTCTTGTTCATGTTTGTATTCTTTGATTCGCAAGTAGGGATTAGCCTTATCGCGAGGTCAATCGAGTTTTGATACGGTTGATAACGAGAAGAGACATAGTGATGGGTTTACGAGGTTCGGGAGTGATGCGCAGAAGGATGTCCTAATCTTTTTGTAGTTGAGATAACTACAATTTGTGCAAAAGACATTGACGATCCGACTACAACCATACGATACGTTGTTGTGTTACGCTTTAGAGATCATTACACCTCTCCATAGTAGTCATGGCCTCATCAAAGAGCGTGTTCATTCAGAAATAGGATCAACTTGTGTCGCGACTCCACCAAATCGATTGATTATCAGAACCTTTCAGAAGATTGGGAACCCTAGTCTACATCACATGGCATAACTCCATGTGTTCATGAAACAATAGGGGAACAACCTATTTTGATATCATATATGACAATAGGCATTGTCGAGATTAGCTTTAACTTTTTTTAATGCCTTTTGCTTTAAGTTTTGATTTATGACACACAAACTTCTATTTTGAATGGTTCATCTTGTCTTTCCCTATACCAGTATTCATGTGATTTAATGTTACTTGGCATAAGATGATATAACAGGGATTGTATATCATGTATTAAGGACAAGGATAGATGCCACTCTAGATTTGATTATTTGGAGTTTAATAACCCATTTCAAGGTCCTGTATATCTTCCATGTAAATCCAACATAAATACCTCAAGTTTCTTGTGGGGTAGTAAAAGATAGAGTGCCCAACATAATTCCCCAAGATATTGTAAGAGTATATCAACGCCTAAAGGGGGTCAATAGACGATTTAAAAAAAACCTAAAAAGCGGAAACTGAAACTTTCAGAAGTTCCGGCCAGGGCTTCGGAACTTCCGGCCTTCGGAAATTCTGTTGATCTTCGGAACTTCCGACAGCACCAGATCTAGAACAAGATATGAGTAACCAGAGTATGCACGACAACCAAAACACAAATAAGCAAACCACTTCCAAGTTTAGCATAATCAATAACTAGAGTACATGTGCCAACCAAAAGTAAAACTCAAAACACAAGTTAGAGAGATTTCACAATAAGTAGACATGAAGACTTTTTACCGAAGATCCAATCCTTGAGGGGATTGTACTTTCCGTTGAGGAGCTCAACTTGAGTCGGGTTTCCACAACCCTTTCCTCGGGGTTACACTTATGCACTCCCCCTCACTCGAGGTGTCTCTTCCCTTGCGAAGGCGAGACCCAACCTTCATAAACCTTTCCCCGACGCACCACAAGAGCTTTGGTGGCTCAAGGAACGATGCCTAGCCGTCTAGGTGTCCTCAACCACCAAGAGTAACAAGCTTGCACTGAGTTCTTGGTGATAAATCTAGAGCTCAAGAAATTTCTTCACGAAGTCAATACCAAGCACTCAAACCAACTCAAATTCATACACTCTCTCACACACAAAATCCAAATTGCTTAGATCCGTGGGAGGAGGAAAAGAGGAAGCAAGAATTAAAGTGAATCTGAAGAAAAGCAAGCCAAGGGCAAATGAATGAGCAAGTGAACCAACAACCCTAGCTTGAGGGGTTAGGGGTGTATTTATGGTAAAATTTGCTACAGGGCATCGAAAAAACGCGTAATTACTCGAAGGACACCGTAAGATCACAAATTTGCTGCAGGGCACCACAAAAGTGTGATAATTAGCTATAGGGCACTCTGGCCATTTTTTTATTATTTTCAGAGTCAAAAATTCTAAAAATGACGAGATTGCCCTCGTCGGCCAACCCGTTATGTGCCCTTATCGCCGCTGGGTCGCCACTGTCGACGTCTGCTCACTCACCCTATAGGCTAGGGTTTGGGTGTGGTGCGGCGCCGAGATCAACTAGGTCTAGTTCGACTGGACCCAGTCGACATAACGGGTTGGTCACCGAGGGCAATCTCATCATTTTTAGAATTTTTGACTCCAAAAATAGTAAAAAATTGATCGGAGTGCCCTATAGCTAATTACCACACTTTTTTGGTGTCCTGTAGCAAATTCGTGATCTTACGGTGTCCATTGGCTAATTACGCGTTTTTTCGATGCCCTGTAGCAAATTTTGCCTGTACTTATACCCCCCACTCAATTTCTGTCCATTGAGGACAAAAAGATGCTCCCTTCGGAACTTCCAAAGACCTCTTCAGAACTTCCATTCAGTTCAAAATAATTGGCCCCAACACTTAAAAAAAAATTCAAAGTCAATCTGTAAAAATCACTCTTTGGAAGTTCTGGTCAAAGCTTTCGAAACTTCCGTAAATCTTACAGTACCGAAACCATCTTTGTACGGAACTTGGGAAGCTTCTCTTTGGAACTTCCGTAAATCTTATAGTACTGAAATCAACCTTGTACGGAACTTCTGAAGCTTCTCTTCGGAACTTCTGTACAGCCAACAGAACCGAATTTGACCTCTTCAGAAGTTCCGAAGACCCCTTTGGAACTTCCGTAAATTCTAGCACAAATTCAAAAGATAGCAAAAGATGCACTTCAAATATTTTTCTGAGCACCGGATTCATTCCTATAATTCATTTGCGCACCCCTCTTTATAGTACGACAATCCCAGTTGACTCAAACATAAGAAATGAACACACGCCAACATGAATATACCGATTTTCTTCTCTTTTCACCGTGGGTGGCGCAACAACAACTTTTCTCATGAGGACTAAATATACCTTCACATTCTCACACAATTCATTAGTCCTCATCATTTGATTGTCATTTATCACCAAAACAAATTAGGGGCCTAGATGCACTTTCAAATATCATCAGACATCATATTATGGGGGCATCAATATAATCCTATCCCTGAGTGGAATCATGCAAGTAGGGAGATTCCTGAATGGAATATGCCGAGGAGATAACACCACCCTGCTCAAGTTCAACATGTGCAAAATTATCTAGTGGATAACATGCGGGATGATCAGCGGGCAAATAAAATAGCTAAAAATATTGAGGGAGCAACTAGCATTAAGCCTAAGGAGTAGACTTGTATGTATCCGTAACCATATCCTGAGTGGTTTGATCGAGTTTCATTACCTCATCGTATAGTGCGTGATTTTTCAAAGTTCTCTTGACAAGAAAATACTTGAACAGTAGAGCGCATTAGCCAATTGCTAGCCCAATCTGGAGAGGTATGTGTTGAGGAGGTATTAGGACTTTAATTTTTTTCCTCTTTCCTTGTCTAGATCAACTTTTACTAGGTTTTTATCATTACCACCAAACTCTATGAGATTTTGGGCCAATTAGGAGAAACTATTTCATAAATATTTTTTTGTTAGAATTCATGAGATGAAGTTGACAGACTTAGTGGCTTGGCCAGTATGGGAGATGGATGGAGTTGAATGCCTTTTTGGAAGAGTATGGGAAAGAGATTCCTGAAAATTAATCAATGAAAATGGATCACAATTATTGCTCTTAAGGTTACTATTGACGATATAGAAGGAAAACTAGGGCAATGCTTAATGTTGGTCAATAAGTTAGAAGGTTGATATAGTACCAGAAGATAGACCTAGACTGACATATATAAGTGCTAGTTTACCAGAAGAATTCAAAGAGAAATTAGTGGAGTTATTGAAAAATTATAGATATTGTTTTCCATGGGAGTATCACGGGATGCTAGGACTTAAACCAATTAATAGTTGAACATTGGCTTCCTTATCACGTCCAGAGCTTTACCCTAGCCAAAGATAATTCAATAATGCACTAAAAATAATTGGTTTAATTATAGTTCAAGAGAAGCCCAGTGTTCATTTTTTAGTTAATTGGAAGCTTTTCGGATATTTAAAAATGTCCCGAAAGCATTTAAAACAATTAACAAGATTTAAACATGAATTTCAGAGTATAAAATTTGCTTTAATAAACTTAATAAAAATCAGCAAAATTAGAGGTAAATCTTTTTCCCTTCTCCCTTTTTCCCTCCCCCTTTTCCTTCTTTTTCTTTCTTTTTTTCCCTTCCTTTTTGTTTCTCTTTTTCCTTCCTCTCTTTTCTTCCTCCTTTTTCCAGGCGGATGGGCCGGCAACCCATCTCTCCACTCCTCCTTTCATTCCCCTCCCAGCCAACCCATCTCCCTTTCTCCCACCTCTCTCTCCCTTCGGCCTCCTCCCCTCTCCCGCATGGGTCGGCCCAATTTCCTGGCCCGCTCGCTCTCGTCTCCCTCCTCTGGTGCTCGCGTGTGAGCCGAGCCGTTGCGCCGCGCCTCGCCGCCCCCTCATTCGTTCGTGACGCCACCGCCTCGCAGCCACCGGCCGCGCTCCGCCATCGCGCATCCGCGCCATCGTGTTGCGCCGCCGGCACGCCAAGCCACCGCTCCGCCTCGCCGCCGCGCTGCGCCTCGCCCGGCTCACCAGTGTGGCTATGCGCCGCTGCGTCGTCGCGTCCATGCTGCTTGCTGTGTCGCCCGAGCACCTGCCTCGCCGCGCTAGGCCACCGCCGGCATCGTGCTACGCGCGCCGTCGGTCGTGTCCGCCACCGCCGCGCTAGAAATTGCACCTGAAACCTCGCCGTGCCACTCCTCTTCCATGTCGCATTTCCCACCGTCCGCAATCACCGTCGTCCTCCCCGTGTGCGCGAAATCGCTTGCACCAATTTACCCGCAATCATCACGCACGCAACATCCGTGCCGCATTTCCCACTGCCGCGTCCGATGCGCTATTGCCTCTCGCCACCCCTGTAAATTCTTCCCCCTTGGCCGCCGCAGCCATTTTTTCCTCTGCCTCCCTCGCCCTCGCTTCACACCACCGACGCGTAGGCGCTTGGCGCGTCGTCGCCGCCTGCCTTGTCTAGCACCGTCGGGTGCCGTCTTCGCTGCCGATTGTCGCCGTCGGTCTTCCCTGCCAAGCGCCGCTTCGTCCCGTCCGCCGTCCCGTGTCACGTCGGCCGTCGCTGCCACGCCACCCAAGTGAGCCCGCCCTCCTCCCTTCTCTCTTCCTTTCTGTTTTCTCGCGCCGCCGCGAGCACGTCCCGCCGCTCGTCGTCAGCCGTCATCCTCTACCTTATACCCTCTCCTTCTTCTTTCTCTCGAGCTTCTACCACGCCGTCATCATCGCTGCACGGCCATCACCACCTCGGTGCCGCCCCGTCCCGGCCGTGCACTACTACCTCGTCGTCTCTCTCTCTTGGCCGATGTCGTCATCTCGTTGTGCACCCGTCGTTCGCATGTCACATCCGCACCAGTAGCCGCGTGCGGCATTGCCGTCGCGTCACCTCCGCAGATGCAAGCCGCGCTGCCGCGCCGCTACCCCGTCCTCTACCCTCTCTCGCATCGCCGACGTCGCCCCGCGTCGCCGCCGTCTGCCATCACCCTCCGCCGCTCCCCACGCCGCTATCATGCTGCCGCTGTGCATGCGTGTGCACTCACGCAACCGACGCACGCCGCCCCTTGATGCCGCTCCCCCGCGCCGTGCCTAGCTGCTGCCAACTGCGTCGCGCCGCTCGGCGTCACCATCGTCGCCTCGCCCACGCTACACCGAGCCACGGCCTAGCGCCGTTGCCGCTCAGCCCCGCTCCCGGGTAACGCCGAACCGCCGCGTCGCGACCGCCTACCATGCGCGCGTCGTCCCCACCCGCCGCGCTCGTGTCGCTCACCGACGTGTCACCGTCGCCGCCTCCTCCACGAGTTAGCCGCCACAGCTCGCCTCCGCCGCTTGTCACCACCTCCCTTTGGGCCATGGGCCCTACCTGTCCGCCCCTCTCCCACTGGACCGTGGGTCCCCGTGTTAGTCTCTTCTCTCCCTTTCTCTGCTTTGCTCTCACTGATGGGTGGGCCCGACCCATCAGCTCACCCCTCTCTCTTTCTCTCACTATCAAGTAGGTCCCACGCACCAGCCCTCACCTCTTTCTCTTCGAGTCTATGACTCGTGGCCCTCACCTCTTTCTTTGAGTCTATGACTCGTGGCCCTCACTTGTCAGCTTTTCCCTTTTTTTATCTTCTCTCTCCCCGTGGAACCCACGTGTCATTGTCCCCTCCCTGCCTTGTGCCACTGCCAAGTGGGCCCTAGTTGTCAGCCGATATCCTCTCTCCTTGTTGACATCCTTGCCTTCAATTAATTGCACAATAATTCGATTAATTTTTTCTGTTTAGATTAGAAACACAGATAAAATTTTAAAATTCATAACTAATTCATCCGGTCTTTGTTTAAGTCCACTCAAATTTCATTAAATCTAGAAAAATACCAAGAATCCATTAAAAATAGTTTCTTTCTCTGTTTCAGCAATTTTATAGTCTGTTTTTGCCTATTTGCTCTGTTTGTCGTAGGTTTTTCACCTATCGAAGCGCCGATCGTTCTCAAAGTCATCGCCAAAGTTCCTCGTGGGTCAGAGCAAGGCAAGTGGCACCCGTCTTTGATCATATTGACCCAATGTTTATAAAATTCCCCGCTTTGCATTCAAACTTGCATTATTTTATGTAAATTTACTTTACTTTACTTTATTTACCTATTAGGCAATTACCTTTATATATCCGTTGATTCCCACTTATTGTTATTGTCATCCCAGAGTTAATTTGACTAGAATTAGGATTAGGCAATGCTTAGCCTGGCTTAGTTAAACTAGCTCACCAATTGTTATTTAATTACCGTTAGACTTTGATAGACTTTTAATGGTTATGATAATGATTAATTACCCACTGCGCGTTAATAATAACTAAAATATTGCTTACGGTGTGCTGTGGATGCATGTTTTTGAGAGTCATGCCCATGGCAATTAAGGACGAGTTCTCATGAAACCCTGGAAGTCTTACACGTACTAACCACAGGCCAGAGTAGGCAACAGTGAGACTTGTAGTCTAGCTTGTCCCTATTTGACGTACCAAGGCAAGGGTGGGTGTAATGGAGTATGGATGAAAATCATCATAAACGATGGTCTCTGCAGCTTTCGGATTTACCTAGGCACATGAGGAGGCTGTCCGACTTGGTGTAAAGGAGCGGAAGAAACCTGAAGTGTGGTGCAATTGTATAGAGAGAGTTAGGTAAAAGGTCTTATCATGGTTTCCGTACTAATGTATCGTCGTGATACGTTGGAACATGGTAACATGTTGGGGAGCCATGTCTTGTGGGTAAAATTATACACCTCTGATCAGAGTAAAACTATTCAAATAGTCGTACCTACGGTTATGGGACGAACTGATAGATTTGCTGAGATTAGTTGAACCTTTAATAATCTGATGAACTTGTAACTGGTTTAACCTTGCGCAACATGGTGTAACGTTGGACAGAGGGTTGACCCTATTGCAGTTTGGTGTAACGCTGAACAGTGGTTTAGGTCTGTTGCAACGTGGTCTAACGTTGGGCAGTGGATGATTATTCTAATTGTTTACTTTACTTTCTATTTAGTATATTTCACCTACTGGTTTGCTAATTACCGCCTCTTTTATGTAAATAAACCTTAGTCTATCCTTAATACCCTATTGCATTCATTATTTTTCCTCTCTTAGGTGTTACTTGTTGAGTACGGTGGTTTGTACTCAATCTTGCTTAATTTTTTGGGGCTATTGTATAGCTGACCCCATTTTGAGAGCAAATTATGTATTTGACCCCATTTTTTCTTGTTTGCAGATTTAACCCCATTTTTTTAAAAATGAAGGTGCCGTTTGACCCTGAAGTTAGGCTACCATGAGTTGAAAGTGAAAAAATAAAAAAAGAAAAAGAAACTCTAAAAGACCAAAATACCCCCTCTCAAACCCTATCTGCTACCTCTCTCTCACTCTCTCACTCCGTGCGCGTGAGAGAAGAGAGCGGAGGCGGCGGCGGGTGGCGGGCACACGCGTCGGGGCTGCGGCGGGCCAGCGCACGGCCGGCGGGGAGGCTGGGCGGGCCAGCGCAGCGGCGGCCGACGGGGCGTGGTTTGGTGGTGGGGTGGGCCGTGGCGTCGATCAGCTCCGGCAGCAACACCCCTCTCTCCACGGTGATCTCCATCCTGCCGGTGTCCACGAACACGACGCGGTTCAATGCGTCGGTGCTGATGAGGAGGTCGGTGTCGTCGCCGTCGCCGAGGCAGGCCGGCTTGGGCACGCTGTGCCCATACCACGTCGCTACCTTCATCCTCGTCTTGGACTCCAGCACGCTGGCCACGACACGGAGGAGCTCCTGCTCTGACACCGGGTACGCGACGGCGCCAACGCGACACATGGAGTGGTCCGGGAACGCGCCCTATGTGTTGGTTAAGGTGCAGTCAGCTGTGCCCGATGCGCACCTGACCGGCCCCGCCGGTGGGCTTGCGCCGGCGAACTGAACTTGATATGCTTAGCTCGTACACTATGACTAACCACTTGATATGTTGTTTGGCCTTTTAATGCATGAGAGAATTAATTTGGAGGCTAGGTGATTGCTCATAAATTGATTTTCCCTATTTGAAGTTCACAAATAAATTTACATCATGGAATATATAGAGAAAAATAAAATGTATCAAAGTATTCTGATCAGAAATTAATTATAAGAGCACTTTTATCATTTTTGAGAAAACACGGATAAGTAACATACTTTCTATCGTAAAATTTCGATTTACTAATACTCTGTATGACTTACTTTCTAAAATTATCCTAATTTTGAAGGGAATAATTAACTTTTTGTCACTTTTAAAAATGGTGCTAACATATTTGTCACTGGACCCACGTGTCATAGATACATGAGGGCCACATGTCATAGACAGCGGGTGGCAAATATGTTAGGTGTCATTTCTAAGAGTGGAAAAAAGTTAAATGCCCCAATTATAAAGTGTTCAAATTTGGTTGCTAAATAGGCCACAAAGTCATGGCTATTTATACATTGTCTGAACTTTCATATACACCAATGCATCTAAAAATTTTGTTGATGAAGAGAGGGTGAACAATTTGTTTGTACTGTTTTAACACTCCTCACATTGAGATGTGTGGAATAGGAGTGGGATGCAAGCAACATGCACAGTTCGTACATGCTAATTAAACTAGCGGTAGAAAATACTCCTATAAGAAATTGGGCCATACGTGCAATAACCATTTACAAGTAAGGTCAAATATGCAAGGGTAAAACGTCTATTAATGTCTTATTTAACACCGTTAAGCTCACTTAATGGACTAGGGTCAGCTGACGCCTTCATTTTTGAAAAATGAGGTCAAATCTAGAAAGTGGAAAAAATGGGGTCAAATGCGTAGTTGGCTCTCAAAATGGGGTCAGTTATGCAATAGCACCTAATTTTTCCCCACCAGAGCAAGCATCAAAGTTTCAGTCAAAAGGTTGTTCGCAAGGGTGAAGTGAGGTTCAGTCCGCCGTCGAGAATGCGTGTGGTGTGGAGCCGTTTTCGCTAGCTGAAGCTAAAGATTAGATGATTTAGTTTGTTTTGTTTTTCCGTTGCATTTCGATAGACAATTATTTTTATTTGTTTTTAAGTCATGGAACTGTGTATTAATTTGTAATAGTATGTACTCAGGCTGATTCATCGACCAAGATTTAATACATGCTATTGTTCGAAAATTGTTGTAAATTTCTAGGTGTAACATTCCTGTAGGCCAGGATTTTGGCCATTCAAACAAGCCTCTACGCGATTTAAGACGGAGTTATATGAAGCTATAAAGGCAGAGATAACAAGATTATAGGATGCAATCTTTATCAAACCGTGTCCATATGCTGAGTGGTTTTCCAATATAGTACCAACTAAGAAGAAAAATTGGAAATTACGATGTATGGACTTCCAAAATTTGAACAAAGCTACACCAAAGGATGAATACCCGATGCCAATTGCAAACTTATTAGTAGATGCGGCTCCGAGATATAAAATTATTAGTTTTATGGATGGTAATGCAGGATATAATCAAATATTTGTGGTTGAGGAAGATATTTCAAAGACAACATTCAGATGCCCCCGTTTATGTGAAATTTACACCAACGCTTGAAGGCCTAGGAGATCTGCTTAACTCCTATGCAGGTCCAATCAATCAGGTTCGAGGCGTGCCAGTCAATTTGACATCTATAATTGACAAGGAAGATAGAATTAAATCAAACTATCGATCGGTAGGTCGGCCGATAGGATTCGCCGAGACCAGTCGATTGGTATAGAGTCACTTTAGTAGGGCAATCAACTATGTTATTGATATAAAAGAAATAAATATGCAGAGTAGCAAGGATCATTGGCTACTATGAACTGATGATCGACCAATATCGATAAAATATCTAACTCGACCAACTACCAACTTGATGGGTCAAACTGAACGGTTGCAGCAACAAACTATGTCTAGCAATGTTAGGCTAGAGACTAAACATATCAAAATTGATTATCAGTAAAGAGTCGATTATCTGCAGACGATACCAAGCATAGATCTACCAACACAATCTACCTAATCTAGCTTATTAGGAATGACCTTGATAGGTTGGATCGAACCGATGCAACATCATATCACGCTCAATAAGAGATAAATTGACCGACCGACAAATCTAGGAAGACTATCAATCTAATGAGTTGATGATTGATAACTTACCGACTGGAACCCTGATAAAACAATAAGCAAGATAAATCAACTTGATATAAACTATTTGATAAACACGATCTAATAGGTTGGACCTAACCAAGATAGTACGAGATTGAAGATATCAAACTGTAAATATCAAGTCAACATAAATCACTCAAAGTGGTCGACCAGATCAATCCAACGCACAAGAGTATCTTAGAACCAAACCGATATAATCACTAGCAATAGTATGGCTTTTGGTCGGAATATTGAACCTAACCAAGAAAGTCCTAATCTAGTCGAACCTATGAAATAATGTCTTGGGTTGTTGGCGATTGAAACAAAAACTTTGTTTCTAAGGTTCGATGAGAAAAGAGTGAGGAAAAACATAAATAACATGTGTATTATAGTCTAAACTTAGTAAACCTAGAATATGGTGATGAGAGAAATGTTGGGAGCAAGAGCTTACTTCAAGAACGACAGAGGTAGAAGCCAATATGACTGTCGAAGAAGCTCAAATCAGGTGGTCACTGGAGAGGTCGAAGGAGCTTGAATCTACTGGTTGCTGAAGGAGTCGGAAAAACTCTAGACAATCAGTCACCAGAGAGTTTAATGGAGATGGCATCGATGCTAGTCACATTGATAGAGATAAGCATCTAGGAGGAGGGCATAGATGTTTTTACAGGAGGTAATGATTACAAATTGAAAAACAAGCCGTTGGCCATATTAGCTGAGATGGTGAAGTAGGTGATTCTAACGGGCGATAAGGGTATAATTTCGGAGCATAAACTATATATACTCCGATACTACGGGATGTGTTAACACTAGAATTTGACTTGCCATTAAAGGATGCATGGAAAAGATAAAACACAGATAAGGCGAGATAGATGTTGTTGAAAGGATTGCACCATGGAGTTGATGAGAAGTGTTTCGGTCTCAAAGGGAGTTTTTGTAGAGGGGCTCAGAGGCTTGTAAGCCAGATATATATTTAGTTTTCTTTTATCCTTTTAGGAATAAAATTCGATTGGTTGTTTTAACCGAATTAGACTCTAGATAGACTTGAGGGTATAGATATTTGCCTAGGGGCTTTGTAGAAAAAAGAGAACAATACAACTATCAGCGCATGACCACCTTAGTAGTAGATTTCGACGGAGCACTCTCGGCTGGACTGCATCGATTTCGACCTCTAGCATTTGAGTAAATTCTTGTCACCCAGTAATCATATCGACTAGATTATACTTTCTTTGTTAGGCCAAATATTCTGATCAAACTTATTTGATTGCTAGTTATATCAGTTCAATTTAAGCTACTCATGTTCTCGAATTATTCTAATCAATCAGATTGAATATCTTACATTTAGTTTGTTAACTACTATTTTTATCTTCAATCTTATACTGTCTCGATTAAGTCTGATCTATTGTATTATATTTATCAGATAGTTTTTACTAAATTGTTTTATCTTACTCTTTGTTTCAATGTATTTATAGCCGATGAGTTACCCCTTTACGGTATAAAGTACTCCCTCCGTTTCAGAATGTAAGTCTTTCTAGCATTGCCTAGATTCATATGAATGCTAATGAATCTAGACATGTATATAAATTATATACAGTTATTTAGACAAAGCTAGAACAATATGAAATGGAGGTAGTATTATATATCATTGGTTCGATTAGATTCCCCTAGTATTACTTAGATCTACTAATTGTTCTATCTATTATTACTAATTAGTGTCGACTAAATCCAATCTATCAAGATTATTCTTACCATGATAGACTATTGATTTTGATATATCTATACCTACCTACATTAGGTTGTAGTCGATGACCATCAATGTATTATTATTGATAACTAGTGGCGATCTATTGTATTGTTAATCTATTTATATTAAGTACAATCTTATATTGTCTCGTTTGAGTCGAATCTATCAAGATTACTTAATAAGATAAATTATATATTTTATAGATTTAAATTAATTATTCGTTGGTTGCATTTGATAACTTCCATAATATTTTACACATTCTTTACTTCAACACTGCTAATATAGTTAATTAACATGTTACAATTTTTAGACCAATCGGCTGATCATAGTGACATCCATTGACCTAGTAGCCAATTGGCTGGTTGAACTAACAAAAATTATTTATATCTTTCTTGTCAATTACAGAGGTCATAATGATTGACACTCTTGAACCCGATTTGACATGACCTGCACTAGAAATAAGCACACATATCAAGCCTTTGTGTTTTACTATGATATTCACATTATAATAGTGCAGATTTTGCGTCCACAATTAGCAACTGGGTTACTTTTACCTCGTGGCTGTGTTTGGTGTTTTAAGGCTCTTGCTCCGCTGCCACTAAAATACTCATTTGTACCACCCTGTTTCTTGATACTCATTGCTGTCTTCGTATGTTCTTCCTCGTCAGCCGTTCAAGTAAGGTTGTAATACCTTTGACGAGCTACACCTTCCTGCTCACCCTTTACGTGAAACTCTTGTCCTTCTTGTTTTTATTCATTTTATTTCATTTTAAAATTAATCTTTAACATTCAGGGGTACTAGAAGACAAATTTAATTACTCACTCTTTCTCCATACTCCTACACATGGTCTCTTTATTCGTCATCTACCCCTACATCGAACAAAATGGTAACAAATGACCACCCGTTTAGGATTTCATGAACATTGGCTCTTACGGCAGCGCTGCGTATAACTAACACTTTTAATCGACCCTTAAATTTTAGATTTGCATACAGCCAGTACATTAAATTAAGTAGAATTAAAAAGAAAAAAAATGACCACAAACTGTTCCCGAAGATCACCAAAATTTTTCTCACAACTTCCATACCCTCCATTAATTTTGAGAGAGCGAGGAGAGGAGCAAGAGCAGGCAAGCCCAGGACGGCTGAATCCGGCTCCCCTCCACCTCCATCCAAAAAAAAGCCCACAACCGTTGCCCTGCAGATCCAACTGCATCTCCCCCCCGCCGACCCACCGTCCACCGCTTCCCGCCGACGACCACCTCCCCCCCCCCCCCCCCCCCGCCCCTCCTCCTCCTCCGCCGCCCGCCGCCCGCCGCCGGCGCCGGTGCCGCTCCCCAAGTCGCCGCGCCGTCCGAGAAGCTCGGAGCTCGGGGGAGTGCCGGCGTAACCCTAACCCTAGCCCTCCTCCTCGTCTCCGCCGGCGGTGGCGGCGGTGATGGAGATGGTGGTGGCCGCGGCGTCGCCGGAGGTGCCCGCGGAGGAGGAGAGGGCGCTGATCCGGGACATCACCGTCGCCGCCGAGGCCCACTCCAAGGAGGGGGACACCTTCTTCCTCATCACCAACAGGTTCGTCTCCTCCCCTCCCCCCGGCTTCGCCGTCGTCGATCTCGCCTCGGATTTGTTCGTTTGCGCTCTCCTTGTTTGGAGGGTCCAAGCGGGCAAAGCTCTCTCTCTTTCTCTCATGGGCCCCGGCGCCGGCGAGGTGCCATGGTGCGCTCGCCGGCGTGAGGTATGGTTATGCGAGTTGTTGGAGTGGCTTGGAGACATTTGGCCTCGGGATGGGGAGGTGCTCATGTTGCTTGCTCGTATGTTTCCCATGGGGAGATGGGCAGGAGAGATGCAAGTTCTTTTTTTTTTTTTTTGGGTTTGGCCCGTTGATGCAGTTAGCATGATTTTATTGTGCATTCCAGATGATTTTGGTGGAGTGAGCAGTGGATATTCAGTGTCTTTCTTTGCATCTGGTTCCAGTGGCTTCAATGTGTTAAGACTGGGATTTGCACTTCCAGGTTATTATCCTGTCAAGTGGAGCTCTAGCTAGAGTGATGCATTCTTTGACCCTGTTTAAGCCATGAGCGTTATATTTATGGTGTAACTTAGTGCGACATGGACTGAATTCGTTTTGTAAAATCACAAGCATCAGCTGCCATATGCCCGTTCTCTAGGAATTGCATAGGCTATCAGGCTGGCTTCTGATCTGCCATGGTCACTTTATAGAATACTTCAGCCAAGGTTTGCATGTTGTTAGGATAACTAGATAGCACATAAATTATGCTGCCTTGAAAGGAAGATAGCTTTGGTCTTCTTGCACTTGAATATGAAGATAAAATGCTTTCATTATCTCATTGTGCTGCATATTTTTTTTTATTTTGCCATATAATGGAGATAGAGGTCAGTGAAAATATCTGTTTCAGAAGTTCCTTCTGAAATATAGCTAATATACAGATCTATTTCCATTTCTCTTTCTCTCATTTTTACACTTCATTTTGGCTGCTAATTTCTTGTTTAACATTCATTTGATTTTTCTACCTGTGTGGTTCTTGGTTGACTCAAATAGGTGGTGGCAAAGTTGGATTGATTATGTTATTCAAGATTTGGCTAGTGCAACAAATAATGGTTCTCATCATCATGAGTATGGTTCGAATGTTTTGAGAAGACCAGGAGCTATTGACAATACAGATCTGATTGACGATACTGCATCTGAAGTGTCGAACATGGAGATTGAACTACATGATACATTGGTCGAGGGTCGTGACTATATTCTGCTTCCACAACAAGTTTGGGAAAAGTTGCATGGTTGGTATGTCATGTTTCAGTACAAACTCGAGTAGAATATATGATTTCCAGCTCATGCTCCTAAGACAAGTTCTTTTGTGATTCCTTTACACCTTTAATGTGTCTACTCTAGGAGTCTGGGACTATTTTCCATCCTATGCTGTTTGCATGTTTAATTGATATATGTCCTTAAAGGTACTTAAATCTTATATGCCTATTTTTTTTTGTATTATAGCGTAAGTATACCAGATATTAATCCAGGACTTTCTAAGTCGACTGGGATTTATCCACGGATTGCTTTGTAAAGTTCTTCACAAATGAAAGTGACTAAATGAAGAAAGCAGCAGAAAATGGTTGTTTCTTGGTCATTTTGTCTTACATCTTATAAATCCTAAAAACCGATAGTTCTTCTCTTACATTTAAAACTATTGTTTTCTGAGTAACAATATTCATAGCCTGCCGGTTATTAAAATATTTTTCAGTTACTGGTGTAAGCATTTCATAACATAATTTTTGTAAAAAATAAATTGACATTGGTAACATTACTAACATATTATTTTTGGTTAATGATTAATACATTTTCTAATAAGCAGAGCTGGTTGATGGTTAACTTTGCCTTCTTAATGTGATTGCCACCATAAGCTTATGATACCATGATCTATTGGTTGCACATATGGATTGAAGTGCTGGAACTCCTATATGAATGTCAAATTGCATGTTTGATGTCATCTTCAATTTTCTTTCTATTTGGTCTATTTATTTCTTGTTATTCTGAAAATGCATTTACAGGTATGGTGGAGGACCAACATTGCCAAGAAAGGCAATCAATACTGGCTTGTCTCAAACTGATTTAGCCATAGAAGTTTATCCTTTACGTCTGCAGTTGCTTCTGGCTCCAAAAGGAGAGCAAGCTGTTATAAGAATAAGCAAAAAAGTATGGACCTATTTTCCTGGCTAGGGTTGAACATATAACAACTATTTGTTTTGTCAATTCATCAATGATTTAAGTTGAATAATAATGTAATGTTTGAAATCAGTGATCCTTTGTGGAAAAATTGTTGTAGTAGAAGTCTTTGTTTGTCAAAACAAGAACTCCGTAAGAATCAACAAGAACCGACAATTTCTTCTTTCATGCAGGATACAGTTGGCGAACTCCATAAGAAGGCTTGTGAGGTTTTTGATTTGATACCTGATGAGGTAAATATTTCGTAGGTTGTCTGCGGTTCTGAATCTTGCTAATTTTGAAGTTTTCATAGTCATTTTATTATTCACAGGTCTGCATTTGGGACTACTATGGCCGAACAAGACATTCTTTGATGGATAATCTAGAGAAAACCCTTGATGATGCCAACATTCAGATGGATCAAGATGTGAGTACTGGAACTTACCATTCGTTTCCATTGGCAAATTATGTTTTCTGTTTCCTGACTGGTGGCCATTTTACACTATGTTTCATTGTTTCTTAGTGTAGTTTCTCCAAATGTTCTCCAGAATATTTCCACAGTAAATTATTTGACATGCACTATTTGTTTTTTGATCACAGATTCTAGTTGAGGTTAGTACTGATGCAAACGGTAGTTTGGATGGTGGTTGCATGGGTTCAATCCAAGAAAACGAATATTTCGAACGAGAATCAACTTCCTTGATTGCAGATGCTTCGAAATCAGGATTATCGAACGAGAATTTTGCATCGAACAATTATACTTCTAGAAGCTACAGCTCTAGTCTCACACAAAGCCAGTACCTACGATCTTCCAATGGGGACTTGGATAACATGCATGGTACTAGTAGCATGATTACCAGAGGATCTCCTTTAGGTCTTACAGGGCTACTTAATTTGGGAAATACGTGTTTCATGAATAGTGCCATACAATGCCTTGTGCACACACCAGAATTTGCTAGATATTTTCGTGAAGATTACCACCGTGAAATAAATTGGCAAAATCCGCTGGGTATGGTGGTAAGTACTCTTTCTACTAGCATCACATTGAAGCATTATTCTTGAACTTAAGTGTTTCTTACAGTGAAATAATGATAATATTTTGTTATATGCATTTGTTTGTTATATGCATTTGTTTGATATCAGCAAAATTTGCAGATTTTAGATTTCTATACTATTGTATACAACAACTGAGAGATTTCTGATAAGTAAAATAGTGAACTTGATAGTTTGTTTAGATTCAATAACAATTCGCTTGGATATATATTTTTGTGGCTTGTCCATTCTATTATGCTGCCTTGGTTCAGATTTCTGTTTTTTCGTTCTAAAACTGCCATCAAGTTTATTTGATGCTTTTTTTTCTTTGTTAATTATCCTTTTTTTTGATATGATATAATTGCACTCGAAATCAAATTTGTAATTTCGTTGCAGCATAGAGATGTCAGATGCGTGGTTGCTTTGTCATATTAAGTAAACTGATGCAAGCTACAGATATTAGAAATGAGTATTTTATGGGCATTTTTGTACACTGATTTGTTGCATGTGTATCATTCAAGCAATTAAAAACATGTGTACTGCATAGTGATTTTTTATGGTTTCATGTTCATTTGCATACATGCTTGTGAATTGTATACTGAGTTCTGATGGTAGTCATGTAGGGTGAACTTGCTTTAGCTTTTGGTGAGCTACTGAGGAAACTGTGGGCTCCTGGACGCACACCAGTTTCTCCTCGACCATTCAAAACAAAGCTGTCTCGGTTTGCACCTCAGTTCAGTGGATACAACCAACATGATTCACAGGTTTGATCCTGTCCGTGAATAACCGTTCTATTTTGCCTCTAAATATTCTTTTATCTTTAATCTTGGAAAAATCTGACAGGAGTTGTTGGCGTTCCTCTTGGATGGACTTCATGAAGACTTGAACCGTGTGAAACATAGACCTTACATTAAGTCCAAAGATGCTGATGGTCGATCAGATGATGAGGTCGCAGATGAATATTGGGCCAATCATATTGCCAGAAACAATTCAATCATTGTTGATGTATGCCAGGTTAGACTTTGTGCTCTGAAGCTATTCATCACTTCAAAATCTTAGCAAAGCAGTAATTACAGCATGCAGGAAAAAAAGGGATTCAGTGTCATCATGGTGTATTTTTTATCTCCCTTGTTGCTTGCCAAAGGTTTTTCCATACTAACCATCTTCTATAATGATTTTCCAGGGACAGTACAAGTCAACTTTGGTCTGCCCAGCCTGTGGAAAGGTTTCAGTCACTTTTGATCCGTTCATGTATCTTTCCTTGCCTCTACAATTTACATCAACCAGAAGCATGACTGTTATGGTCTTTACTTTTGATGGGAGTATTCCACCAACACCATACACTGTAATCGTGCCCAAGCAAGGCAGGTGCAGAGATCTTATCCAAGCCCTCAGCAATGCATGCTCACTTAGAACTGGGGAGAGGCTTGTAATTGCCGAGGTTTGTCATAGAGAGTCAACTGAATTAAGTGCATATATGCTGGTGGGTTTTATGAATTGCAATTGAGTTATTGATTTCCTTGTTTTTTACCTACAGATACGTAATCATAGAATCCATCATCTACTAGATGATCCAGTGGTTCAGCTATCTACAATTAATGATGATGATCACTTGGCAGTTTATAGGCTTCCAAAAATGGAAAAGAAGCCAAATTACATTCAGTTTGTTCATCGCCGTGATGACTTGTAAGCAAAATTAGAGCTCCATTTACAATTATGTTATGATGGCTATTGTTTTTTTGCTTGCTTGCTTCATGCTAGCATACGTGATGCCTCTATGCACTTTACATGGAATTGTTGGATGGTAATACTTGAGCAAATTTATCTTACAATGTTAGCTCGCTACTACAGGGACAACGGAAGCAATATCAGTTCAATATCTTGGAAACCCTATGGTGTTCCTCTTCTTGCACAAGTATCTCGTAATGAAACTGTCACGGGTATGCATATGCATGAGATGGTCCGCAAAATGCTTGCACCTATGCAGAAGAATCAGGAATCTCAGCATATGGTTCAAAGCTCTGTTTCCACAAGGACACAAACTTATCATACTGATGCAAGTAAATTGCAGCTACAGTTGATTGACGATAGCAATTCAATTATTGAGCAATCAAATGATACTATTAGAGTCCCACAGTCTTCTCTTGCAGCTGTAATCTTTGTCAATTGGCCCAAAGTGGATCTGAAAAAGTTAGACATTCATCATTTGGAGAACCTTCCCGAGGTGTTCAAATATGCTCCTCCTGCCAAGAGAACCCGTGGTGAACCTCTCTCGCTCTATGCATGCTTGGATGCTTTCTTGAGAGAAGAACCTCTTGTTCCTGAAGACATGTGGTTAGTTTCCTTTCTGATTTTTTGAAATAGCATGTGGTCAGTTTTCAGTTACTTCGCTCTAAGACACAATTGAATACTTAAGAAATACAATTTACTTCAGTTATAATTAGCTGATATTCAGTGACATTATGGGTTTTGTTAGTATGATATCCACATTGACAGACTTTGCATTTCAGCTGTTTGTATCTAAGTTCTCCATTGTAGGATTTGGTATTCGCACATATTCCTTAATTGCCCATGGTAGTTTGAGTCTCTTTTCTACCTGTTGCAAAGTGTAGTTTTCTTTTTTTGAATCTATGTACAAGCTCTGGTAAGAATTAAGATGAGCATGAATAAGTTTTCCTGCCTAATATTTCTTGTCTTCACTTCAAACATTGTAAGGTAACAAAGCTATAAAGTTTTCCTGCCTAATATTTCTTGTCTTCACTTCAAACACTGTAAGGTAACAAAGCTATGTTATTGAATTAGGTACTGTCCAAGGTGCAAGGAGCAAAGGCAAGCTAGCAAAAAACTGGATTTATGGAGGCTTCCTGAAGTGCTAGTTATACATTTGAAGAGATTCTCATTTAGTAGGTCAACAAAGCAGAAGCTAGAAACATTTGTCAACTTCCCAATACATGATTTCGATTTGACAAACTATATTGCCAACAAGAGCTCAGAACGCCAAATATATGAGTTGTATGCTGTGAGCAATCATTATGGCAGCATGGCAAGTGGACATTATACAGCATACATAAAGGTTCATCCTAAAATCAGAATCTGTGCGTGTAGTTTACCTAAAGTATCTGAGTTATTGTTTTGAGAGATTTCAAAGGCTATTGGTGTTTATAGCACATTAGTGTATTCGAATTGTATTTTGCTATCTGTATGTGTGCTAAGAAATTAAGATAGAAATAGTCATGTCTGAGGTGTTGCCATAAAAAAAATCATGCTTTCATGTTCCTAGAATTCTCACTTGAAAATTCTTTCATGCAGCTTTTGGACGAGGACAGGTGGTATAATTTTGATGATAGCCATGTTTCTGCCATCAATGAAGAAGATGTGAAATCAGGTGCAGCCTATGTGCTCTTTTACAGAAGAGTGAGAGATGGAACAGCAAGCAATGGAATTCAGTCATATGCCAATCAAAATCACAGATCCAGCCAAAGATGAAAATTTTTTTGTTGCACAGATTTGTATGAGATAAGAGGAATTTGGGAACAAACCCTGCATTTCCTTTTTCATGGAACTGCAAGAGTCATTTTGGTACCATTAACATGTCTCGGAAAAGGCTGGCCTCATGAAGAATCAAATGTGGAATGCATTAGACAATGCAAACAGTGCAAATTTCTGCAGCATTGGATAAAATACAGATGGGAATTTGCACAAGTAGAATGCGAGTGATTATCCCAGGTATTATGAATATACAGCTTCTTTAGGAAGTAAGGCTGGTTGGCTTCTAGTTTCACCTTGAAGAGAGAAACATAGGGGACACAAGATAACTTCTAGAAACATCTTTTTGTTCAATTTGTTTTTTTAGTTTTGCTCCATATCTAGACATAGAGTACACCTTTACTGTTTTCATCATCAATGCTAAGACCGAAAAAGTATTGGTGCACCTGTATCACACTGATTATTGAGGCTTGAGGTGGCCATCTATAGGATGTGCTATGACGCGCCAGTACAAGTAGTCTTAAATTATGGTGGTGTGATGGTATCCTGTTGTTGCAGCAAGAATTTGTAACCTGGGTTGTACTTTTACTGTGGACAATTGGTCCCAAGGCTGTAAAATGTGTTGGTGCTGAGATAAAAAACACAGTAAAACTATGCGTCTACTATCAAAGTGCTGTATCTCAGGTATCCTCGAACTGAGCTGTAACATTAGATATCTTGGAAAGATGATATTACTAATTCTGGTCATTTCCAAGAGCTCAGTTTGAGGATACCTGAAAACACCCCTAAATTTCGTACCAAAATATGTATCTGTTTGCAGTGAATGTTCTTCTAAATGCAGGCAAGACAATGAACAATGCGCTTGGTTCTTGAAGATTATTCATTTTCCTTTACCCAAGTTTTTCGAATAATACCGATGACCAGGCGATTGATTTCACTTTGTTGATTGTAGCGTCTAGTTGGTCACTTACTGCCAATGCTGTGCTGGTCCGTAGTCTGATGGGTGGAAACTCATCGGCAGAATGGATGCAAATGGATGGAAACTCATCGGCAGATTGGATGCAAATGGATGTGGCAGCGCATGCTTGAGGTTTTGATTGCTTTCTCTATGAAAATTGTTTTTGGAAGGACTTTTATGATATTATGAATGCCGGATGTTACTTTGTAAGCTTGATCTTTATAACATCTGATCTGAAGCTCTCAACTCTGTACGTTTCTGTTGAGTGGTGATCCCAGCATTGTTAAAATAAGACGCTCAGCCTCACTGTATCTCACTGTTTTACAAGGTTTTGCTGAAAATGCAGGTCACACAGAACTGACCCTTTCGCATCGCTCATCTTTGGTCCTTCTGCATATTTATAGCGTTGAGTACTTGGTAGTTGTACCTTAGGGCTTTGATTTAGAGTAATGAGATGAGATGAGATATATTAATGAACTTCTGCATATCTTCCAGTAATGAGCCGGGTTGGTTTCAGTCGACGTATTGAGGACTGCTGAATTAAACGGATATCTTATTTTATGACGATGTTAGTTGTTAGGTGAGATTGAGAGTACGAATAGGCGAATAAAGGGCAGTGGAGGTGGCTAACTGACCAATAAGATTTGACTTCACCGAGGTCTTTTATTCTCATGACTCATGAGTCCATGCCTTTGCCCTTTGGCAATGTTAACAATACTATTATGTTTGTGTTGTTCAGTCTGCCTCCACATGACCTCTTCTCTGTCGTAACATAGGATTGAGCGGAATCAGAAAAACAATTGTATCGTGAACACTTCAATATGTTACAAATTTTGGTAGTTAGATTACAGATGTCCTAGGATTTAGTTCTAAGATACCGATTTGGGCTTCGGAGAATAATTGGCCATGTTGTTTGTGTTGAAATTGGCCAATGATCAAACTACCGGGGAGCAACAAACTTTCTGCGGTGGGAACTCACGCGAGAGCACACATACGAAGAAGAAAAAATTATGAAGGTTAAGACACAACAGGATACGGTGACAAACACCAGCGACACACACTTATTCTTACTGCTATTTCTAGTCAATGACGACCAAGTGATACACAGCTTAAGTAGTCTCGTGTACATGCATTGCATTCTGTATCAACGACTTGGCCGGGTCATATGCATGCATCATGTAGCTACGGATTCTACGTGAACACACCACACATATATATCTAACTAACACGGACCTTGTCAAGATTAGTTCTAACAGTTTGCAGGGTTGGCTGCCAACTAAACTGTCAATAGATTCAGAGCTACACCATGCCTGACGGATATGTTGATGTCTATGCTTGTTCCATCTACTTAAGTTGTCTTCAGCTCCAGCAACACTTCAGTGAACTCAGCCATCAAGGACCGACATACCTAGTGTTGACCGTGACATTGTGAGCACCTGGTCAAGACAAAAATTGAGATCCTTCTTCAACATAACATCGAACTACACTTTCATTGTTACCTTATACTCCCTCTGTTTCATAATGTAAGATGTTTGACTTTTTTGCTTGTAATGTTTGATCATTTATCTTATGAAAAAAAAGTGAAAATATAATTTATTTTGCTTGTGACTTACTTTATTATCAAAAGAACTTTAAGCACGACTTGTTATTTTCTATATTTGTATTAAATTTTTGAATAAGACAAATAATCAAACATTATAATTAAAAAAGTCAAACATCTTATATTATGAAAGAGAGATAGTAACTTTTATCAAGCCTTTCATGGTTCTCTACTTGGCACTAAATATGACCTATCATTGATAAGGGAATAAGGGTTAGACTGGGATACATTTTGTGGATGTTCAAGAACTTCCTAAGGACGTTCATTCTCCATGTATCCACAAAAGCCAACAAAACAAAAATTCTTTCTTTATATTAGCAAAGGAAACGATTCACATGATGTAAGTACTCGCATATATTTTTGTAATGTCTCCTAATAATATTTTTAAAGTGGTTTTAGTATAAATTATGGAACTAGAAATATAGATTGTCCATTAGAATTTCATTGCGAGAATTGTTTCTGAAAGGCCGATATCATATTCTCATTGTATCATGGATTCATGGTGGATATGACTCTTTAAACATGAAGAAATTGTAATTAACAGATGATGACGAAATTATATGCTTGCATAAGAAATCTGACCATTGTTTCTTTTTTGGGGTGATATCAACCTTCTCAGGGGCGTAGCCAGGGGTAGTCCAGGTGGGCCTGTGACTACCCCTAAATCGGCCCAGTAAGGAGTACCCCCCATAGCCCAGCTCACTGGAAAGAAGAGATAGGGTTTGCTGACTTCCGTGGATGCCTGGAGGGAGACTGCCCGCCGCACGCGCGCCGCACCGCGACCCGACCGCCGACGCCGGCGCCGCTGCCCCTCGCTCCCCGCCTCCCCGCCGCCGGCGCTGCCGCCCCTCGTTCCCCGCCGTCAGCCACCCCCGTCGTCGCCCGCCCGCGATCGGCGGCCGCCCCCGTCCCCTGGCTTCCTGCCGCCCGCCCACGGCCACCCCGCCTCGGGCGCCAGGCCGACGACCGCCGCGGCGCCGCTCGCCCCATCCCGTCATCGCCGACTCCCACCTGGCCACAGTCGTCGCCCGGCAGACCAGGGTCGGCGCCGCCCGTCGCCCCGCGCCCCTGCCCTCGCCCTGCCGACAGGCGGCTGCCGTGGTGCCGCCTGATGCCGACCCCGACCTGGCAATCTGCTCTACTTGGCGCTTTGCCTCCATGCTTGGCTGCTGCTCCCTGCTCGCCCAGTCAGTCGTCGCCCCGCCCGTGAGTGCTAACCAACTCAATCTTTGTCTCTCTCTGTTAGATCTTGGTTGCTAAGAATGTTATTAGAATGATAAATATGTACTCATTATTCATTTGTTAATTTGTTATTATAGGATTTGTATTGGGCTATTTGAATTGGGTAAAACATGAAGAGGCAAGGAGATATTGCATCGCTCTTCTGGAATCATGAAGCTAAATCAAAGAAAAATACAGCCTGGTCTTTTGACCAGTTGTTGATGAACCTTAGTTAACTCAAGAAGAACCACATTGGTTCTGACGGTTGATGAAGTCCAACCCACGAACAAGAGCTTTATACGGTAAGCAACGCCAATTCAACTTTATGTGGTTTTATAAGTATTATTGGCTTGAATATAGTGTGGCGAAATATACCAGGTTTTGCTTCATATGTTATTTGTTTGGTAATGAAAGTAGTAATTCTATATTCTATTATATTTTAACTTATCTTTTATTGGATTGTGGTGTTCAATTTTTTTAATCGTGTCAACTTGCGACGTTGGAGTTTCGATAGGACTACCCACTGAAAATTTCCTAGCTACGCCACTGAACCTTCTTATGAAAACCATATACTATATATATCCTCTGTTAAACATAGAAACATGTTGCTCAATCTCCCCATCTCACTGCTTTGACATTTTGCTGAAAGTTCAGGCCGCAAAGGACTGATCATTATCAATGATAACTCTGTCATGTCAATAATGAAATATGAATGCATCTATTGCTAGTTGGCTGGGTTTTGTGAGAAATTGAAACACAATAATTGTTCCACACTGGTACGGCAGTTCAGAAGTTCACCGAATTCATAGCACATTAATGGTGTTAAGTACTGACTTTTTAGGCCGTGTTCTTTTCAGCCTATCAGGCTAAAGTAATCCTCGGTTTTTGTCGGCACGCTTTTTAAACTACTGAATGAGTGTATTTCGTGCAAAAATTTTCTATATACAAATTATTTTAGAAGATCAAATAAATCTATTTTTCAAATTTTTAATAAGTCAAACTTAATTAATCATATACTAATTAGGTTTATCGTTTTCTGTGCGGGCTAATAAGCTGACGCAACACCCACCTTCGAACGCAGCCTTATCACCATGCTTTAGGTGAGAGTCTTCATAGAAGAATAAAATGCAACGGAAGTGGTCATTTTGATTGTGCTTCACTAAGATCTCTCTGTTGGTAGAACTACATGCTTTTGTCAATAGCAATATTGCCGACATCATTCTCAGAAGAACATTTATTGCAGTTAGAATCATTAATCAATTGAGCATCATGTTCACCCCTAGTAGTAGGATTTAACAAGGTGGATGATAGCAAACATATCTTGGCCCCTAGTTGCGCACCAGCATTGGAGTGGAGTTTGGAGAAGGGAAAAACACTTTCATCAAAAATAACATCTCGTGAAATATATACTCTACTAGAGTTGATATCAAGACATTTAAAACCCTTGTGGAGGTTGCTATATCCAAGAAAGGTGCATTTTTGAGATATGAATTGGAGTTTGCAAGAGTTATATGGGCGAAGATGAGGCCAACATGTACAACAAAATATGCGTAGAGAAGAATAGTTGGGCTTTTCTTTGAACATACGTTCTAAAGGTGTAGCAAATTTGATGACTTCGCTAGGTGTTCTATTAACGAGATAAGTGGCTGCCAAAAAAGCTTCATCCCATAACTTGAGGAGAATAGATGCTTGAGCCAATAAAGTGAGCCCAACTTCTACAATATGACGACATTTATGTTCAGGAGAACCGTTTTGTTGATGTGTGTAGGGACATGAGACATGAGTTATTCCTATCTTCAATAGAGTTTAGCTTCTCATACTCTCCACACCAATCAGATTGCGTGGCAATAATCTTGTGAGTGAAGAGTCTCTCAACATTGCAAGAACCTTAGACTTGTATTTAAGCAAATAAATCCATGTAAACTTACTAAAATCATTTATAAAGCCTATATAGTACTTGTGGGATACCGGTACATGGGTATCCTTAACCTATATATATCCGTATAGGGAAGGGGGTACCAAACATGAAAGACAACATTATCTTTTACTAGGTCGGTTAGAGTTTGGTTATATCTGAAATGTATGGCGAATTTGTTGGACTCTGCCATATTTGGGCCAGGTAGGCCTTGATATTATCAAATTAGGTCTCTATTTGTAACCCTGTCTCTCAGAATATAAGGGGGACAGGGGCTCCCCTTGAGGGGAACGTGATGTTCAGATCGACTATCTCATTTGTTGATCTGTTCTTTATCGAATATAATATCCAAGAAGGAGTAGGGTATTATCTCGCATACCGAGAGATCGAACTTGGGTAACCCCTTGTCTACATCTTACCATTGATCTTTGTGCCTCAGTAGCCACCCTATAGTATTATTGTTGATCCAGATCCTCGACATTACTTTTTGCCCCAAATAGAGTTGGGTGCCAGACCTGATTATATGGTAATCGATGAATGTTGGTATTTTGACAAGCATCACATACAGACTCTCCAATGGACTCTTTGGAGCAAGGCAAATTATTGTTATTAATAACTCAATGAATAGCCGGTAGGGATGGATGTCCTAGACTATTATGCCACCTAGTGACAGTCAGTTTGATGACTAAATAGGCTTGCCTGGATGACCAAGCAAGGGGATAGAACCCCCGCTGACTCCACCCTTTAAGAAGAGTGTTCTTTATGACCCTATCCTTTATCAAAAAATAGAACATGCGAACTTGTAAAAAGGCATGATTATCATAAAAACATCAATGAGATAAAACACAATTTTTTTAACCTTTAGCACATGCAAGATGTTTTTTAGCAATAATTTTTTTATTACTAGTGGTATGAACAAATGAATGGACTTGATCCTTTTGGCCAACATGATCAATGTCCATACCTGTTCCACTTGTTGTGTGGACTTGATCATTGCTATCATATTTGTCACAAACCTCAGTTTTTGTATCTCACTGATAATATGATCGGTTGCTCCGGTATCCATGTACTAGTTAGTATCAACACCACAGGAGTTGGAGGTGGCAACGACACTTGTTTCGGTTGGAATGAAGTCTTCGTCAAAGATGTACCAACAATTAAAGACAATGTGACTTGTTTTGCTACAAAGTTGACACACAGGGCTTTTATTGTTGGTTTTGCCATGGCCGCCAGAGTTTCTAGTGTTGTCACGTCCCCTGCCACGACCATGATCATTGCCATCAATAGTTTTGCCGCCTCGATTGTAGTTGAAGCTGCTGCCACTACATCCTATGTGATTGGGGTTGTTGACCAACAAGTTTACTGTAAGATCAAGGAGTGATCTACATGTTTTTGCCATAAACAAATTGGTGGTTTGCGAATTAAATGTTTTTGTGAAAATTGACTGGGCGGTCAGACCGCAGGTATATGGGCGGTCAGACCATTCAGATAACTACGGTCAGACCGCAGGTATCTGGGCGGTCTGACCGGCAGGTCAGCCCCAAAAGTTTCAGCTTTCGGTTTTCTTTTCGGTTTCGGATTTGTTTTTCGTGAATTCGACTTCTAGTTGGTTTCTATACGTATGGGTACTGTTGTTTTGCTAATCTTGAGTCAAGTTGGAGATAGCTTGGTCTCGGAATATGGTTTCTTTGTTTGATTTATGTGTAGGTGACTTGATGCCTCGGGAGAGTATTGCCGGTGATGGATCGGGAGTCAACTTGGAGATAAGTTGACGTCCGGCGGTCGAGATATCATGCGGGATACTTAGGCTAGAGTTCAATGCATATGGTGGTGAAGATTCCATCTGGCATACGACGGAGATATTGTGTGCGAATGGGATATGGAAGTTGAGTCCGGATTTGAGAAGATTTGTTGTATTAGAGATAGAGATATGGTTAGTTACGTATAAGGATTGGTTTCCCACGAGATTGGGAGTCCTATTTCGTGCTAGATACGTGGGCCTTGCATACCCACGTCGAGGTTATAAATAGGTACCGAGGGGTATGCCCCCGATGAGCTTTTTTGTGCCGTTTGAGAGGAAAAGTTAGGGTTTCGACTCTATTTCGATTCTAGATCGAAAGTTTTGGTTAGGAGTGCTTTCTATGCACTTTGTAAACACTGGTTAATCAATAAAAGTCGAGAGATTCAATCTACATCTTGAAGTTTTGTCGATCGGCGTTTGTCCAGGATCCCAACGGTCTAACCGTAGGTAGGCTGGCGGTCCGATCGGCAACTCAACGTCGGTCTGACCGAGGTTATGCGAGCGGTCTGACCGGGCACATAACGGCGGTCTGACCGGTGGTACATTCGTAGTGCGACTGGAGGCTTCGGTAAGGCTTTTGTGAAGGTAATCTTTTGTTTCCACGAAAAGATTTGGTTTTTTGATCTAGCTACCATTCACCCCCCTCTGGTATTTCTCTTACTCTGTTGCGATCCTACAAGTGGTATCAGAGCCTCGTTTTCTTCTTTGGATTTTAACCGATCTAGAGATATTTTTTGGATTGTAACCGATGTAGAGTTTTCTTGCCATGGCTCATAAATTTACAACAAAACCTCATGTTTTTGATGGATTGGATTTTCCTTATTGGTGTGATAAGATGCAATCTTATATTATGGCTGTAGATTATGATGTTTGGCAAAAAGTTGCTCAGCCATATGAGATTCCTGAACAGATTAATACTCCTCCTTTGAAAACCGAGTTTAGCAACAATTGCAAAACTTGAAATATTTTATTGACTGGGATTTCTCGTTCGGATTTTAATCGTGTTTCGCATCTTAAAATTGCTAACGAGATTTGGAATGCTTTGAAAAATTTTCATCAAGGAACAATGAACATAAAGGAACTCCGTCAAGATCTTTTCAAAAAGGATTACACTAAATTTGAGATGAAACCTGGAGAAGCTTTGGATGATTATCTTGTTAGGTTTAATAAAATTTTGAGTAATCTTAGATCTGTTGATTCTGCCTATGATGTTAATTATTCTCAATCTGAGATCTCTCGCTACTTTTTGAATGGTCTCGATATGTCTGTTGGGAGATGAAGGTTACTACTATTCAAGAATCTGCTGATATGTCTACTTTAACTTTGGATTCTCTTTACACAAAACTCAAAACACACGAGATGAATATCCTCTCTCGTAAAATTGATTCTAAATCCAGTGCTTTGGTTTCTCCCTCGACTTCTTTTGATATTGGTGTCTCACCATCAAATTCTACCGCTCTTGCTTTGATTAATGCCATGTTCGATGAACAACTCGAACAATTCGAGGAGGATTTGGCTTTGGCTGCTAACAAGATTTCTCGAGCTACGAACAATATCAGGTACAGGAGAAGAGTAGGACCAGCTCGTTGCTTCGAGTGTGGTGCGCTTGATCACATCCGCTCGCATTGTTCTAAGCTCGGAAGAGGCAAGAAGGAAGATAATGATGGAGACAAGACCAAGGACGATAAGCCCAAGTTCAAGAGCACATTCCAGGGAAGAAGAACCAAAGAGAACATCAAGAAGATGCTGAATCAAATCTATGCCGATTTTGAGTCCCTAAGCGATGTAGATGGAGAGAGCGAAGAAGATGAAGCAAAAAACATCTCTGGTGTCTGCCTCATGTCGCGTGGTGAATCAGATTTAGAATATGACGACAATGAGGTGAGTTACCTTGAAGAAGCTATTCATGTTTTAAGTGCAAAAAATAAGAAGTGTGAGAAGATGTATAAAAAACATGAGTTTATAATTGAATCTCTAAATGCTGAAATATCTAGATTAAAATCTCTTATTCCTAATGATGATGTTTGCAAAAATTGTGAGGTTTTGATGTATGAAATTTCAAAAATTAGAGATGTCAATGTTTCACATGATTTGAAAACTAGATTTTCTCTTGCTCTTGGTTTTGCTTTGCTTACACGCACTTGTGATGAGTTGTTTCTAACTAGAAAGATGTTGAAAAAATATCAAACTGCTTTTTATGCTAGTTTGATGTTTACCATGCTTTGTGTTAAAAGGTTAAAACAACACCGTAATGTTTTGGATTGCTCAACATGCACATCAAATAAGATGAAGCTAAAATTTGCTCTAGCTCGTGTTGAGTACATGGAAGAAATTGTGAAAACTAATGAAGTGTTGTCTTGCCCCAAGTGTCGTAATAGCAAAAGTGTTAAGATTGATTGCAAAAATTGTGCTAATCTTGAAAAGGAGGTTTCTTATTTGAAAAGTTATTTGAAAAGATTTTCTGATGGTAAGAAACAACTTAACATGATTTTGGATCAATCTAAAGTGACTAGCTCCAACAGTGGTGTTGGCTTCAAAACTTTGACAAAACTAGCTCCAACAGTGGTGTTGGCTTCAAAACTTTGACAAAACCAAGTAATGAAAAAACTGTGTTTAAGTCTGTTGGTTTTATGTACTCCTTCTGAAACACTGAAAGAAACAAAAACAAAAATTTCAAAACTATCTGTTTCTAAACAAAAATATAATTGCTCCTTCTGTGGAAAAGATGAACATCTTGTTGGTTTTTGTTTCATATTAGCTCGTAAGCAGAAAAAGGAGAGATTGCTTTTGCAAAATCTAAATTGCAAAAATCTGCTTTTTCTTCGAGGAAACCGGTCAGACCGCAATGGGTTGCACGGTCAGACCGAGGACTGGTCAGACCGGCTATTGAGCCTCGGTCAGACCGGACACCGGTCCGACCGACGACACAGAAGCGGTCAGACCGACCCCTGGTCAGACCGGCTACCGCAGCTCGGTCAGACTGGACTCGCAGAGATTTTCTGAAAAATTCTCAAACTGCCTTTGCACGTCGATATATGCCCATTGGATCTACTGGTCGTGTCTCACTACTAGATTCCTAAATTTCTTTTATCTAACCCAGCACTGAGGCTTCGACATCTTCTCTTGTGTAGGCTTTGGTGGTGAGGAAGGAGAACGTGTGGATCGTGGATTCCGGTTGTTCGCGTCACATGACCGGTGATAAAAATTGGTTCTCCTCCCTTAGACAAGCATCCAAGACTGAATCGATTATCTTTGGTGATGCTTCTACTAGTGCCGTTCTTGCTACAGGTATGGTCAAGGTAAGTGACAAGTTTGAATTGAAAAATGTAGCTTTGGTTGAGGATTTAAAGTATAATTTGCTTTTAGTTTCACAAATTGTTGATGAGAGTTTTGAGGTTCATTTTAAGAAAACTGGAAGTAAAATATTTAATTCTTGTGGTGATTCTATGCTGAATATTTCTCCCTATGGAAAAGTTTTTAAAGCTAACTTTGATAATTCGGTTTTACCTGTGATAACATGTCTGGTTGCTAAGTTTAGCAAGTATATGATGTTTTGGCATTGTAGACTTGGACATGTTGGTTTTGAGCATCTCACGAGGATAAGTGGTTTGGATCTTGTTCGTGGTGTGCCTAAACTTAAGAAGGATCTTGATTTGGTTTGTACACCCGGTCGTCATGCTAAGATGGTTGCTTCTTCACATGCCCAATTGTTTCTGTGATGACTGATGCACCAGGACGGCTTTTACATATGGACACTGTTGGTCTAGCTAGAGTGCAATCGGTTGGAGGAAAGTGATATGTGTTAAGTCATAGTTGATTTTTCTCGATATTCTTGGGTTTTCTTTATGACAACCTAGGATGAGGCCTTTCAACACTTTCGTAGTTTGTATCTTCGATTGAATCTTAAACTTCCTGGTTCCCTGAATAGAATTCGAAGTGATAATGATGGTGAATTTAAAAATGCCTCTTTTGAATAATTTTGTACTGAAAAAGGTGTAGAACATGAATTTTCTTCTCCTCGTGTTCCCCAACAAAATGGTGTTGTTGAAACAAAAAATCGTTCTTTGGTTGAGATGGCTAGAACAATGTTTGATGAGTATCATACTCCAAGGAAATTTTAGGCTGAAGCTGTTAACACTGCACGTTATATTTCAAATCGGGTTTTCTTGAGATCTAAACTTGGAAAAACTCCTTATGAACTTCGATTTGGTCGTCAACCCAAAGTTTCTCATTTGCGTGTTTTTGGTTGCAAATGCTTTGTCTTGAAATCTGGAAATTTGGACAAATTTGAGGCACGCTCTACCGATGGATTGTTTCTTGACCGATGGATTGTTTCTTGGTTACGCTACACATTCACGTGGCTATCGTGTACTTGTTTTGAAAACTAAAAAAATCATTGAAACTTGTGAAGTTACCTTTGATGAAGCTAGTTCAGGTACTAGATTTGAAATTGCAGGTACATTGTCACAAATTCAGGGGGAGAATGGTCCTATTTTTGAAGACGAGAGCGACGACAACGACAAGGTAGGCTCGGTCGGTTAGGTCGGGTGCCAAGCCGGTCAGACCGCCGACCCACCTTTGGTCAGACCAACACAGGAAGTGCGGTCAGACCGACCAGGGTTGTCAGGTGCTGGTTTTGTTGGTGCTAATCACAATGGTCCTCCAGAGGCTTCAACCTCGATCAGTGAGAGTACAAAACGTGAAATAAGCTCAGAAGTCGTTGCTCCTTTGCACATTCAATGACGACATCCGCTAGAACAAATCATTGGTAATTTTGGTGAGCGAACTACAAGGTCTAAGGTAACAACCCATGATGTTTGTGCAAATTCTGCATTTGTTGCTTCTTTTGAACCCAAAGATGTTACTCATGCATTAACTGATGAATCGTGGATTAACGCCATGCATGAAGAACTTGAAAATTTTGAAAGGAATAAAGTTTGGATTTTGATTGGACCACCTTCTGGTCATAATATTATTGGAACCAAATGGGTTTTCAAAAATAAACAAAATGAGGATGGTTTGATTGTGAGAAACAAAGCCAGACTTGTTGCTCAAGGTTTTACACTAGTGGAGGGTTTGGATTTTGATGAAACTTTTGCTCATGTTGCTAGAATTGAGGCAATTAGACTATTGTTAGCTTTTGCTGCTTCAAAAGGTTTTAAACTTTATCAAATGGATGTGAAAAGTGTCTTTCTAAATGGTTTTATACAGGAGGAAGTTTATGTCAAACAACCATCAGGTTTTGAAAATCTTGATTTTCCCAACCATGTTTTTAAATTGTCTAAAGCTTTGTATGGCTTGAAACAAGCACCTAGAGCATGGTATGTGTCACGCCCAGAAATTCCTCACACGAATTTCTGAACTTAATTGTGTATTAAATCCCTGTCCAGGACCAGCCAGGGTACACAAAAAGACAATGATGATTACATAACCAGCGTTCTTAGAAACAACTGAAATTACACTTAATCTAGCGGAAATGCAGCGGAAAGAAAAAGGTAGACTAGCTCCAGCGGGCACGGCTCCAGTCCACAGGCAACGCTTCGACGGCGGAACAGCTCACTCCTGAGAGGCACCTCCAACGGACTCGACTTCTAGCTCTGGGGTGGGAAAATTAAACAAGGCTGAGTACAAACCACCGTACTCAACAAGTAACACGGAAAAGGGGGAAATAAATGATGCATAGGGATTAACAAGGACAGGCTAGGGTTAGTTGCAGTAAAGCAGCAGTTAAACCAATAACAGAGAGGTCAAAAGAATAAAGGTAATTGAATACAGTAAAGCACAAGTAAATAACAGTTGTAAAATACCACAACGCTGTCCAACGTTACACCACGTTGCAACAGGCCCAACCACTACTCAGCGTTACACCACGTTGCAGTAGTTCCGAGTGACTAACCAATTACTCAAGTTATTAAAGGTTCACTAATCACAGTGAGGCTGGGAGCTCGCCCGTAACCGTGGGCACGGCTCGCCCACCATTATCAATATTTTAGTTGACATTAACCCGAACCGGGTAATGAATCATTATCTCAGCTATTTAGAACTAGGCATGATTAATTGTGATCCCAATGAGCTATTTGTTCTAAGCACGGCTAAGCTTTAACCTAAGCCTAACTCTAATCTATTTACCCCTGGTCCAGCATGGATAAAGTTGGATAAACAACGGCATAATAATAAGGTTTACCCGAAGAAAATAAATACAGTAAATACTTTAGTTAAAACAATGCATATTTGAATTAATAAAGCGGGGAATTTGCAATAATGGGTTCAATATGATCAAAGATGAGTGTCACTTGCCTTGCTCTGGCTCTTGGGGAACTTCGGCGACGATCTCGAAGTAAACCGGCTCTTCGGCGAGGTCCGAATCTAAGCGACAAAGCACAAAAATAAATAAACAGGTCCGAATCTAAGCGACAAAGCTCAAACTCTACTGAAACAGCAAAAGAAACTATTTTTAATGGATTCTTGACAATTTTATGAATTTGATGAAATTTGAATGGACTTAAACGGAGACTAGATGAATTACTTATGAATTTTAGAAGTTTTCTAGGTTTCTAACTAAACAGAAAAGTCCTAAATCAATTATTGCGCAATTAATGGGGCTGCTGACGTCAGCGAGGAGAGTGGAGGCTGACGGCTGACAGGTGCGGGCCACCTGTCGGTGAGAGAGGAGGGAGGGAGAGACTGACACACGGGTGCCATGCGAGGAGGGAGGAAGGATGGGCGCGGGGTGACTGACGAGTGGGGCCCGCTCGTCAGCGAGGCTGGAACAGAGAGGAGGGGAGAGCGCGGCCGGCGGCGGGAGCTGCGGGCGGCGCGGCGGCGGCGGCGCGCGGCGACGACGACGGCGCGACGGCGACGGCGCGACGACGACCGGCGTTCGGCGACGGCGTGACGGCGACGACGGCCGAGGCGGCGACGCACGCGGCGCTACCCGGCAAAGCAGCGGCGACGGCTGGCACGGCGACGACCGGCGAGCGGCGAATGCGGGCACGCGCAAGCGCAGGCGACGACGGCTAGACGACGGCGTCGCGAAGGCGACGACGACCGCAGCGGCTGGCGGCGAGGACGAGCTTCGCACCTGTCCGGCGACGGCGTGCGGCTCGGCGGCGGTCGGCCGGGAAGGGGGAGAGAGAGGGGAGGGGGATGGAGGCGCTCACCGGCGGCGGCGACGAAGCGGGGAAGTCGGCGAGATCGAGGCGGAGGTGGCGACGTGGGTAGGAGCGGAAGATCGGCGGTGGCGACGGAGATCGATTGGCGACGGTGAGGAGACCGGCGCGGCGGCGACCGTGCGGCGAAGGAATGCGCAGCGCTGGGGATGTTCACCGGCGAAGATGAGGGCGGCAACAGGTCGGCGACGGCGGCGCGGAGGCGGTGATGCGGCTAGACGACAGCGAAGGCGTCTGGTAGCGAGATTGAACGGCGGCGGCGAACAATGACGGCTCGACGGCGGCTCGGGCGGAGAGGGAAAGTGTGCGACGGCGCGCGGCAGCTCGGGATTTATAGGGTGGCGGCGCCGGCTAGGGCGGGCGGAGGTTGGAGACCAAGTCGAGCACGACGCGGTCTCGGCGGCGGCCGTTGCGGCGGCGGCGCGGCGCGGCGCGGGCTAGCGCGGAGGCGGGGTTTCGGTCGCTGACAGGTGGGCCCCACCTGTCAGTGGCACGAGGGAGGAGGGAGCGGCGACGGACTTCGCGGCGCGGGCGAGCGGCGAGCTGGGCCGAGGCAGTGGCCCAGGCGGAGGGAGGAGCGCGCGCGGGCGGAGGAGGAGGCCGGAGTCGGTCGGTTGGGCCGGCCGAGGGGAAAATGGGCCGGCTCGGCTGGGCCGGCCCGGGAAGGAAGGAGAAGAAAAAGAAAAAGGAAAAAGAAAAGGGAGGAAAATTGGACTTCGGCCCAATTTGAGAAGGAAGGAAAAAGAAAGAAAAAAGGAGGGAAAAAGGAAAACCCCACTTTTGCCGAATTTTAAATTAATTTGTTTGATCAAATTTTATACTTCTGCAATTTGAATTTAAATCCAGTTAGTCGATTTGCGAGGCTCGATTTAACTGAGTTAATTTCTTTAGAGGGATTTTTCCTGAGTTAATTAAGCCAATTGTTATTTACGAATTCCTTTTTTACGATTTAAGGCTTAGGACAAAACTCCGGGTGTGACAGTATGATATGTTTAAGAACTTTTTGCTTGCGAAAGGTTTTTGAATGGGAAAGATTGACAAAACGCTTTTTGTTCTTAAGCATGGTGATAATTAACTTTTCGTTCAGATTTATGTTGATGATATCATCTTTGGTTGTTCATTTCACGTTTTGGTTGTGGAGTTTGCTGAGACTATGTGCAGGGAATTTGAGATGAGCATGATAGGTGAGTTATCATACTTTTTGGGGTTGCAAATCAAACAAACACCTCAAGGTATGTTTGTGCATCAAATGAAGTATACGAAGGATCTTTTGAGACGATTCAAGATGGAGAATTGCAAGCCAATTTCAACACCAATTGGTACTACAACTGTGTTGGATCCTGATGAATTGATCAAAAGGAGTATAGAAGCATGATTGGATCTTTGTTGTATCTAACTGTTTCTAGGCCAGACATATAATTTGTTGTGTGTTTGTGGGCACGTTTTCAAGGTTCTCTTCGTGCTTCACATCGTCAAGCAGTCAAGCGAATAATGAGGTATTTGCAACATACACTTGAGTTTGGCATTTGGTATTCTACATCATCTTCTATATGCTTGAGTAGATATTCCGATGCTGATTTTGCTGGGTGTAGAATTGATAGGAAAAGTACTAGTGTAACATGTCATTTTCTTGATACTTCATTGATTGCATGGTCTTCTAGGAATAATTCATCCTTTTGGTATGGTTTGAGGGAGAGTTTTGCACCTCATGGTCTTCTCAAGCAAAATATGACAATAAGAAATTGACAAAGAGAGCTTTGTTTTATACATATAATATTTCATGTGCATGCTAGCGATACTATGAAGGTTTATTTGTCTCTAGCATAGCTTGTATGTATTCTAGTCTTTTTATGAGACTTAGATATTGCTTTTGAGAGATATGATGCATGACACTTAAATTCTATACTTAAATTAAGAAATTATGCAATATTGATGCTAGCATATGGTTTGATTTATAAATGCTTGTATGTATGCGTTATGATTTGTTATTCCTCAAATAGATTTTAAATTGCTCATTGTGCAAGAGAATAAAAAATACGAGAGAAAAAAATGAATACCGAATTTTTCGACAGTCTTGACGACAAGGACATATTCGATGTGTGAGGAAAAAATGGGTGCCGAATCCTTGGAAACAGTGTTGACGACAAGGACGTACCCGAGTAATCGAGAGAAAAATATGAGCAAAAAGGCTTAAACAACGAAAAAAAAGGTGTTAAAAATTCTCTTGGTAATTTTGTGCTAAGGCTAATTTGAGAAAGAGTGATAAATGCAATAGATATATATATTTAGTGTTTATTCTTCAGTCTATGTGCCTGTAACAGTGTTGCATTATAAATCATTTGAAATCATGAATTTTACTTGTTGAGTTGATCTTAATTGCATGATCTTTGGTTCATGATTATACTTTAATACATGCTTGCTATATTATAGATGCGTTCATCTTCTTTTTATTGCAACACATGACTTATTATGCTATGTGTATGCTAAGCTCTTGAACATTAATGAACATAAATTCTACGCTTGATGAAATCATTGTCAAAAGGGGAGAAGAATTTTGGAAGAGAGAGAGAGCATGTTTTTGGAAAAATTCGGAAATTTCTTTCGTTTCAAAAGTGAAAGATGTTTCTTTTAAATGATTTTTGGAGTTGCTTCACAAAAACAACAAACAATTTTAATGTGTTTGTCGATGTGTTCATCAAGGGGGAGATTATAAGATCAAGGAGTGATCTACATGTTTTTGTGATAGAACAAATTGGTGGTTTGCGAGTTAAATGGTTTTGTGTAAATTGACCAGGCGGTCAGACCGCAGTTGTATGGGCGGTCAGACCATTTAGATAACTGCGGTCAGATCGTAGGTATCTGGGCGGTCACACTGGCAGGTTAGCCCCGAAAGTTTCAACTTTCGGTTTTCTTTTCGGTTTCGGATTTGTTCTTGGTGAATTCGACTTCTAGTTGGTTTCTATACGTATGGGTACTGTTGTTTTACTAATCTTGAGTCAAGTTGGAGATAGCTTGGTCTCGGAATATGGTTTCTTTGTTTGATTCATGTGTAGGTAACTTGATGCCTCGGGAGAGTATTGCCGGTGATGGATCGGGAGTCAACTTGGAGATAAGTTGACGTTCGGCGGTCGAGATATCATGCGGGATACTTAGGCTAGAGTTCAATGCACGTGGTGGTGAAGATTCCATGTGGCATACGATGGAGATATTGTGTGCGTATGGGATATGGAAGTTGAGTTCGGATTTGAGAAGATTTGTTGTATTAGAGATAGAGATATGGTTAGTTACGGATAAGGATTGGTTTCCCATGAGATTGGGAGTCCTAATTCGTGCTAGATATGTGGGCCTTGCATACCCACGTCGAGGTTATAAATAGATACCGAGGGGTATGTCTTCGGTGAGCTTTTTTGTGCCGTTTGAGAGGAAAAGTTAGGGTTTCGACTCTATTTTGATTCTAGATCAAAAGTTTTGGTTAGGAGTGTTTTCTATGCACTTTATAAACATTGGTTGATCAATAAAAGTCGAGAGATTCAATCTACATCTTGAAGTTTTGTCGATCGGCGTTTGTCTAGGATCTCGACGGTCTAACCGCAGGTAGGATGGCGGTCTGACCGGCCACTCAACGTCGGTCTGACCGAGGTTATGCGAGCAGTCTGACCAGCCACATAACGGCGGTCTGACCGGTGTTACATTCGCAGTGCGACCAGAGGCTTCGCTAAGGCTTTTGTGAAGGTAATATTTTGTTTACGCGAAAAGATTTGATTTTTTGATCTAGCTACCATTCACCCCCTCTGGTAGATCTCTTACTTTGTTGCGATCCTAGGTTTACTCCATCTTATCGTAGCTTGATTCGATTCTCATAACTCAGAAGTTGAGTATACACCTCTAAGACAGAAGGTGAAGGAGTTCTGTCGACGATGGAAGCCACCACTGGTTCAAGGTCTGCATCAAGGCCAGCGATGATGCATGCATTTATGTCTTCAGTGGCCAAGGGTTTGCCAGATGAAGCAATCTCATCAGCAAGCGTCTTGATTTCCATTATGAATAATAGCTAGGGCGATGCGCGTGTTGATGGAGCACTCATGGCTTTGTGTCGATAACATGTTGTCGATTGCCTGCCAAACTTCTGTAGCAGTTTACAAATTTACAACCTAAGTTAGTGTTGACATCAAAACTTACCCGATGACGTGTCACACACGAAGGCATGGGAGTCATTTCTTAGAACGCTTCAGTGTAGGACCTAAATTCTAATAAGGTGCGTGGGCACGCCAGTTAGTTTGATCCTGCACTAACAAGATAAACAGTAAAACAAGTCGATCGGCTATCGAGTTGATAGGTAACTGAGAAACCAACCGATTAGATGTTGATGTAGTAGCGTTTAGCCAATAGGCTGATCGATCGGCTGTCAAAGCATGGATCGGCTAGAAATCCGATACATATAAACTCAAATAGTTAAATAAACAGTGAAATCCTTTGCTATGATCGGCCAAAACCAATTAACATGTAAATCTCATAAGCCAATGCAATATAAATAACTACCGATCTAATTAAATAGAGTCGATTGGTGTACAAATAATACAATAAGGCAAACGACTACTCTATTGATGTAAATATAGTGAACATGTAGATCGGCAAATATCATCGGCTATAAATGACTGATAAATGACCAAGATCTATAAAATATCTAGCCTGGATTACTAGGAATCATCGTACAAGATCGGACCAAACTGAGATAGTTCAAGATCACACCTAGCAATGTAAAGATAGATAGTAAACAGATCTAGATTGCTATCAAGCCTATGAACCGATGATTGATAACTTATTGGCTAGTACTCCGATAAAACAATGAGCAAGATACGTCAATATGATATAAATTATTTGATAAATGTAATCTAATAGATTGGACCAAATCGAGACAGTACGAGATTGAAGATGTCAAATAGCAAATATCAAATCGACGTAAACTACTCAAAGTGTCGACCAGATAAACCTAAAGTACAGGAGTAACCTAAGCTGAAACTGATACGATAAGTAGCAATCGCACAACCAGATTAGCATATCGGACTAAACCGAGACAATTCTAATCTAGCCAATGCGGTTACCATAGCCGGTGGAACTTAGGACTTACTCCTCCGCCGGAGGTCGAGAAGATGCAGCCCCGTGTCAGGTGCCAAGTTCCGTTGGTGATGAAACCTCGATAAGGAGGGTGGTTATGCGACGAGAGTAATTGATCTATATTATGTAGAAGTAGATGATTTATAATGATCCTGGACATACATATTTATACCCACAGGTGAATACAAGTCCATGTCGAACACGACACACGTTTCCTAATAGATAAAGGAAATAACACAAGTCCTATTTGCACTCTATCTCTAATCTCTATTGAATACGACAAACCTAATCCTAATCGGACACAAACTCTCTTAGAGATAATAGAAAAAATCCTAAACTAACTCTAACTAATAGATAAAATTACGCCACCATGCCTTGCCTTCACGATTCCCTATTGAATTCAAACTCTTGCGGATAAAATTTCCATCGGTGATTGCGTATTTCCTTATCCGAATCCAATAAGAAATTTTACCAATTTTTGGTGTTACCAGTTAGTACTTCCTTTGAAAGAGAAGAAAGAATATACCCATGTACTTGCTGAATTGAAGCAATCCATGCCTCATAGGCTGGATTTGATTGCACGGTGATCTTGCCATCTTTCTCCAAGTGAAGTTCAGCTTCTGGAGATTCGGTTGCCCCAGTCAGATAACCTTCCAACCGATTAGAACATCGATATATCATTAGAGTTTCTTGGATATTCAGTTATTCTATACAGATGGTCATTCTGAAATAAACATCATGCTAAAATTCAAAATGGAGGCAGTATATATAATATATAAATGTATTTGTACAAATAAGATGCATGGCAGTATATATAAATGTATTTGTACAATTATGGTCGGTCCGATTATAACTTCATGTGGCGACATACAAAATAAAATAACTTTTGTGAAAGACAATATCTGTTTATCCAATCCATCTTTTTTATAATTTGTCACCATTTTGTGGAATAATCAGCCGATTCCTCCTTGACGACAGTTTCGTGTTCCACTGGCGCATTTGCTGACATGTAGACTATCCGAATTTCACCCAGGAATCAGGCAGGATACATGCACGGTATTGAAATGGTGCTCTGGGTTCTTGCCAAGACACCCAGTTATTTTTTTTTATTTGCGGGACACCCAGTTAAGCTACAAAGGGCAAAACACTCTGTACCACAAAGTTTGGGGGGAAGAGTCAGCGTATGCATTCAAAAAATAAAGATTTACAAATTTACTGTTGGGAGGGTATAGACAAGCACTCACACAAAGTGATTAACACAAATTTTGGGGGAAGAGTCAGTGTATGCATTCATATGCGTATGCTTTTGTATATAAACAGCCTGAATTAAAACAGAGTTAATCAAGTATATATATAGTCTCTTGTGCTCTATTCTGATCGTTGATCATCTCATGCTGGGCAGAACCAACAAATAGCAGCTGCGGCGGCAATATCTCATGCTACTGGATGCTATCGCCGTCGCGGCGCCAAGGACATCGATGTATCTGGACGCTGGCGCCGTGTGCTCAGACTCTCTGTGACTGTCAATGGCACCAGACTGAACCAAGCATTGAGGTACACTGACCTGTATCGAACTTCAAAACAAGGTGTAGTGCACAGTCCTGATGCCTTCCATCTCAAAAACTTCTGTTGTGTCTATGCAGCTCCTACCTATCCTGCACAGATTAATGGTTGATTAGATGAATCGATCGAAACAGTTGGGATTCTTCTGTCACTGCACCTAGCATTTTATAGCTAGGTAAAACAAGCCATTCATGACGTTCTCATTGAAGAAGGCAAGTTTGCAGAAAGCAGATTCTCTATTATCATTATCTGTGTTCCTGGTAGAGCGATCAGAATGCAAAAATAATATTTATGGACGATTCTCTCCAAATTGCAGGAGGATCATTAGATAGACTCTCCGCGATATACTCAGTCACAAGAGAAGGACACGACCGGTCTGTGAAAATTTATTATTGCAATTGGACCAATAAGATGACTACCTAAAAAAATAATGGTATTTTTGTGGACGGGCGAATAAGAGGGCTATATGGGAAAACAGATTTTTGTAGGCGGGCCTCTTAATGCCCCTGCCTTACATATCTACACCTATTTTTTATATAACGTTAGATAAATATAAACTTCAATGAAAATGGTAGATCTTTTCGAGATCTAAAACTTTGTAGTTGATAAGTTTTTCATTTCAAATACTTTAGGGACCAAATACGGAGTATTCATTATAACATCTCATACATATTTATCCAAAATCTCATATCTATGTTTCAACCAACCTCCAATGAAAATGCGCACTATATGAATATATAACTCGAAAAGATGTATAACTTTATAATTCATTATGTTTTCACTTAACATCATTTAGATATATAGGGCTTAGTAATTTTTTTATTTTGTCTACGGATGAACATAGCCTGGTGATGAAATGTAAAGTAGGATTAGACTTCATCAGGGATTCAGGAACTGTAGTTGACATGTCAACGAGAATAACACAAATGTCAGTAAGCAGGAAAGCAACGCAAAGAGTTGTTGGTAGGGCGTAGGGACCAAGACCCATGATGCACAGCCGGAAGCATCACCACCCCCTCCTCACGTCACAGTCCATGCCTAAGCTTTCGAGAACAGTGCGGAGACGTACAAGACATAAATCTATATGCGTGTGTAACCATCACTGCATGGGTCCCAGGGCACGGCTTTCAGCCTTTTTATTCCAGTACTTTTATCTTCTTATAAGTAAGAATAGTGTTGATGTCTATAGAATATACATATGTAGAAATCACTTGATACAACTACCTGAGTGGCGCACCGCTGATGAGTAGGTTATGTTCATCATGAATTCTAGGGTTGGCAACGGGGTGGGAAGGGGGCGGGGAATGTTGGAATGCCCCCGGCCCCGAATCAAAAACCGGGGGAAAACCAGTCCCCGTCCCCGCCCCCGCCGGGTCCCCACCCTCGAACGGGGCCCTGAAATCCCCGAAAGCGGGGGGCACAGGGAGGCAGGCCGCGGGCCAATGGCGGCACTCGACAGCGATGTGAGGTGGTGGCGTCGACGCGTCGTGCGGCGATAGGCGCAGGGAGGTGGGCCGCGAGCCGACGGTGGCGTTCGGCGGCGACGTGAGGTGGTGGTGTCGATGCGTCGTGTGGTGACAGGCGAAGGGAGGCGGGCTGTGGGCCGACAGTGGCGTCCGATGGCGACTTGACGACGAGGAGTAGAGCGTCAGGGATTGCAAGGAGTAGAGCGCCGGGGACGACGTCGAGCAGCAACGGGTGGCGAGATAGGGACCCGCAGTGGCGGCGACTGTAGGTTTTCAGGTGGTGGCGGTGCTAGAAGAGTGAGGGTCTGAGCTTCAGGGGGATATGGTGGTGGCGCACAGGGCAGGTGGGAGAGGAATGGGATCTACTGATTTAGAATTTTTTTAATTGGACCTGGCCCATGTTTCATTTTTTTTTTAAATTTATGACCCCGTGGGGAGGATCATTGGTATTTTTGGACCCCTGGCCCCATCCCTGAAAAAACCAGGGCCCCGGACCTGATTCCCCGCAAGGGCAAATTCGCCTCTCCCTTGGCCCCGATGGGGCGGGTCCCCACCAGGGCCCTGCCCCCCCACAGGGATTTTACCAACCCTAATGAATTCCTTCATGAAGAATATCTTTGAGATACTAAAGACACTATAGGAGAAACATGATGCCTCTTGGGTAGTCCTCTTTCATAGTATGTATCACTCCTAGGTATCACGAGAACCTATAGCATTAGAGAAGTGTTCCCTTTAGGTGGAAATACCTAAGAAGACGATATACACTCAACTACAATAAGTTGGTGAAGGTAAACTTTTAGAGAAGTTACTTCATCAGTTTAAATAAAAGTAAGGCAGATGACAAGTAGCTTCTAAAAACACCGTCTGTCTCACTAGGTTTCACCAACCCATAAAGGATCCTGTAATCTTTTAGATTAGCAGTAAAACAACACGGTGAAACAATGTTTTGGCACTAGTAAATATTGATTCCGCACTGTGAATAGTGTTTTGGTACTAGTGAACAGTAACTGCGCTAGTCAATAGTGACCTAAATATGAACCATCACGATTTGTTTTGAAAAACAGTAAATAAAATTCTTTTGCTTTTAATACCTGGCATTATATATGTATATAGTCTCGGGATGTGGTATGATAATTCCCATGAAGAGAGAAATGTCTGACTATGACATAAGGGTACCACTAGCGGTATAGGTTAGACTGTAAGTCAAATGACTGATTTAAGAGCAACATTGTGTGATCAACTGACGGGGGCGCTTGAAGGTGAGTTACACTTTAAACTGGTGTGCCAACTACATGCAGCTGGGAGGTGGCGAAGCCTAAAGCTGCCAAAGGTGTCATCTCACTTGGCAGGATAGGAACTTAGCAAAGTGGTACAACATGAAAAGGAGCAGTTATCCACCTTGGGCAGCGAGGGTCCTTGTGATGCAAATGCTGGTAGCACCAGGGGCACACCTAGATAGTTGCCATGAACAAAAGGACTAACTTACTCTGGGGCCCTAGGTCAGGCCCCCTAGTGTAAAGCGGTGGTGACAGTAAGGTTGGGTCGATTGTGCAATGGCACAACGACACCATAATAGACCATGACAAGAGTCCTCATTACTTCTCTCTTGGTAATGATAACATTGTAAGGCCCCCATGAAGCATAAAAGATGGGGTCAATACTCTACTCAATACGTAGAAAAGAGGAGACAAAGCAATATATGATACTTGTAAGCTATACACATCTCCACAATCTAGTTCAAAGAACACAGTAGTAGTGTGTTACACTTTCGAGCAGCCCAAACCAGGGGCGGAACCAAAAATGTACAAAGCATGGGGCTCAACAATGAAATATAAATCTTTTGAATAAATTTTAACTAAAATATAGTAATTTTCCAATGTATTTTTTTCGCCAGGCGTGGGGCTTCAGCCCAAGTTTCCCCACGCCTGGTACCGCCCCTGGCCCAAACCTTTATGAAATTTCATGTCCATTATGTTCTAAATATTTGAACTTCAATCACCCCTCTGTGAACCTTCAAGGAGAGGTCACACACTTCTCCATTGTATGAGTGACATACTCCCATAACAATGTTGTAATCATCTAACGAGAAGTACTAAATGGGAGTCTTATCATGCTTCCTTCTAATTAATGGCACCATGCCATTCTGCATCTCACTAACCTTTGCTGTTATTGCCGCTCTACCGTAGGAACCCTGACCCGGGGCCAGTTGACCCCCTCTATCCATGACACATGTCCATGTGTGTCCTAGGTGCTGCGTACATGTGTGCAGCACAAGCATCTTCACAAGGCAAAGTGGGCAATTTCCCTTGTCTATGCCATGACACCTCACCCAGCACCAATCCTCCCAAGTGAGGTGGTGTCCCTGCAGTCCCAAGCTTCGGCACCTTCTAATTGCATGTGGTTATCAAATCACAGCTCCCCCATGGACACCCCTAGTGGTTGATGGGATGGTATTGTTCCTGAATAAGTTATCAAGCCTACCACCCGACATGTCTTGTTGGTGGTGGCCTCATGCCTTAACTGAACGTTACTCCCCCATGCAATAACTGTGATGGCAATCCTCCGGGGTAATGTGCATGTCTGTGTAGCCCTTGGCATTACTCTGGGCACCTGGCAACCCCTGTGTTTTTTGGCAACTCTTCATATTGTGTTCAACAAACTTCTCGAAGATGTCGTTGATGAAGGAGTTCATGATGGACATAGCCTACTCATAGGCAAGCATCTCAAAGATATCCTTGATGAAGGAATTCATGATGAATATAACCTACTCATTGGCGGTGCGCCACTCAGGTAGTTGTGCCAAGTGTTTTCTACATATGTATATTCTGTAGGCATTAACACTATTCTTACTTATAAGAAGATAAAGTACTAGAATGAAAAGGGGGGAAGTCGTGTCCTAGGACCTGTGCACCGATGGTTACACGCATATAGATTTATGTCAGGGTCCATGGGTCAGGGTCCAAAAGCATATCAAATCACTTTTAAATTTCAATTTATATGTCTCAATAAACTCTTCTTATCAATTTTTTTTGTTTTCGGAGATTTTTAAGTATTTTGTTTGAGTTTTTTTAAATCTTTATATAACGTCTATAAAAAGTGTTTGTCTTGTGTAAAAAAATATTTAAAAATATCCAAAAATTGAATATTTCTTGTGTGTTATCAGATTTTGATGTGAAGAATTTATTTAACCATATAAATCAAAATTTGGTGGTGATTTAATATATGGAAAGTCTGCACAAGGAGAGGTGAAGTCCGTCCTAGCCGTTCAATCTTAAAAACAGATTTTAGTCATCAGATTTGAAGATTGATGAATGAATAACGTAGAATGAGTAAAACGAGTTGGTCCTATTGTAGGATAGATAAGTATTGCAGCCCCTATAGAATAAGGATCTGTACTGTTTTGATATCAGTTCTAGGGGTGCTGTTTGGCTTTTTTAGGGAAAATCACACGGTATATTTGCAAACAAAAATTAATTTACGAATAATATTTTTATATGTGTTTTTAGCAATCTAAAAGCAAAGGCTGAAAAATAAAGTATGATAAAAAACCTCTAAAATCAACCCTAAATTTAAGGTTGAAAAATCAAATTTTGGCTTCAAAACATATGGAGAAGAGAAAATACAAGGGTGCTAGCAATATAGCTCTGAAATTTTTGACTGCTCTATTTTGATTTACTTACTTACAGCTTAGATATACTACTTGGATGCCTTAATTTTACCAATATTGCTCATTCCAAATAAAAAGAGTCCTACCATACCTTCATATTTCAGACTCTTGGATAGCTCAAGGCTAAGGTAGTATGGGAGCACATGAAGGTTAATTGTTTATGCTTTGGAGGCAGCTCATTGTATTATGGTTAATCACTTGAGAAATATACATATGTTGCTAGTACCTTACTCACTATTGACCCAGTCGTTAAATCTACTTATCTGTGCAATACATCTTTTTCATCTCTTTGCACATGGTGATAATATTAGTTTAAAATTGCTAAATATATCTGAAACCGGACTTCATTTTATCTGTTGCACTTTCAGAACTATTATGTGCCGAAGGGAAAATTATGGATGCCAACAGTTAGCAAATCGCTTTCAGTACTTTTCAGAAAGTATTTTTGGGGTAATCAATTTGTAGTAATTCCTGAAGAGGAGATAAATGAAGGCTAGCAGATGGCTTGAGTAGACTTGTCTAGGTAGGATATTAATATATTAATTTTTCACTTTATAGAATTGGTTTGCCTTGATACTCCCTAATCTAGAGCTGTCCATATAGTAAATATGTACTCATACTACCCTACTGTCTTCAGTTAAAGGATTCGATGGTTTTCTATCGATTTGTACAGTTTTGGACGTGGATTTTAATTTTAAGGTATGAACTTGTTAAAACTGTAAGTCTGTCAAATTTTGTGTCAAAATGTACTTGACAAGTTGATGTTCATGTACATGTATTGCTGTGTCTGTAAATATATAAATATATTCTGATATAGATAATAAATTGGCTCATGTACCGCTCATAAGGAATAAATAAGATCGACCGCCACCTCACCATCCCCTTTCATCCCCTCTCTCTCTCCAGCGACACAAGGTGGTGACAATGGTGACAAATTAAAGAGTGGTGCACGACAACGTGGCGATCCAATGGGGCTGATGATGGTGGCGCATGGATCCGACATAGACTACGATGAGCGGAGCACACTATCTCGATGCACCCACAGAAGCAGCCAAGATGACGACGGCCAGAAGCCATGGCGATGGTGAGCCGGTGACTGACGCTGGGATGGAGGCATTAGGCGATTTTTTGAATTTTTAGGATTGTTTCTGAAATTTTTATGGAATATTATATTATAGGCCGTAAACTTATCCACCGCCTTGATTTTTACGAGCGGCATAGGCCACCCGTAAAAATGCATTTTTCGATCGTTGGGTTACCGCCTGCAATAACTATTGATTTTCATATGTGATTGCTCGCATGCGGCTACGATCCAGACTACAAAACGGGTCCCAAGTGCCTGCAAAAGTTCTTTTTGGCGTAGTGTGTTCTTGCCAAGGCTAGCGATTTCCAGATCGTTGCACCTAATACCACAAAATTAAATTTAAAAAACTTGTTTTCTATTGTACATCGTTGTGAATTTTAATACGCAAATTAACAAAACATTGAGGCGTTCCTTTATTATCTTACACATCAATTTCCTTTAATAGAATGTATGGAGTAAATCCAGTCCTTAATCTTAGGAGCAGGTGTCATTTATGTCCTTAAGCTTGAAAATTGCACATCTATGTTCTTAAATATGTGAGCATATGTCATTTAGATTCATAAACTTGAAAATTGCACATCTATATCCTTGAACACCGGGGCGGATGTTATTTAAGTCCAAAAGTTAAAAATTACACATCTAGACCCACTAGGTTTAATGAATTATAGCCGGTCCTAACCTCATTTGACTGTAGTTGACCACTGCATTCTACATAGATAGCACATTTGTAAATAGTACGTCTAGAATAAAAAGTGTTGGAATAATCGCAATTTACCCCTTTGCGCTACAATAGCTCCCTGAGATTCAAAAAAATGCCCAAATCCCTCGCCTCCCACAATGGCTAGGGTTAGATGCTAGGTGGCGAAGTGCGGTATTTGGCGAGCAACCGGATACGGTGAGGTTGCAGTAGTATGGCCAAAGCACGGTTTCAACGCGGCATAGCACTATCCCGTCTCGAAGCTCCTTCATGTTTAGTGGTCGCCGCAAGGCCCACAATCTTGCTACCTCCAGCCACTCCTTTGTTGCTATTCCGCTGTTTGTTGTGCCAACCTGTCCCTCATCACTACCCTACACTTCACCGCCTCGGCCACTAACACTAGCCACTAGGAGAGGCGAGGGATTTGAGAATTTTTGTGGATTTTAGGGAGCTAGTATAGTGCGAAGGGGTAAATTGCTATTACTCCAACAATTTTTGTTACGGAGGGGGTTGTTTGCAAATGTGGTATCTATGTTGAATACATGTCAGCGGTTAACTTGAGTTAAACGATGTTTGGACTAGTCATGATTCATTTAACCAATACGGTGGATCTATATGTGCAATTTTCAAGTTTATAAATATAAACGACATTCGCCCTCAAATTTTAGGATCTAGATTTGTAATTTTTAGTTTTACAGACCTAAATGGCATCCACTCGGTAGTTTAAAGACCGCATGTATTTTACTCCAATTTGAACAACAAATGAATGATGTCTTACTAACTACTGCACACCCACTTTCTTCCACATCGTGCTCTCCACATAAAAGAGGAGACGTGAGCACAGTACAGAAAAAAAAAAGCAACACAATACAAATTGAGAGCACATAAGATTGTGCTACCGATGCACTGCATCAATAGTGCTCTTATTCCTCCCTGTTTCTGCCGCCCCATATCTGTCCACATACTGAATCACTCGAACGTATAGGAATGAGGAGCGTTGGGAACCTTAATCCAATACCATTATCTGCTCTTATCTCTTGAAGCTCTTCTGTAATACAGCCATTGATCGTTGAATGCTTCGTTCGGAGATGGTTGTTGTCATTGAGTGGCAATTTACTCAGCAGCAAGAACCAAAGGAGGAGAGCAGATGAATCCACGCAAACCATGAACTCCGATGGAAGAGATGAATCACAACCATGCAATACTCACAGTTGTTTCCTCACCTACAGAAACTATGCATCCTTGTCTACACATGTGTGTCTACAGGACTACGGATGCATCGATCTTGTGTGGCACACTCTTGGTAGTAGATGAGAAGGCAAACCAATCAGATGGCAATTCACATGCTCCACCGGCGATTTCGATCTTACCATGTGGTGACAAGGGCAGGCTGCCAGCCTCGTCACTGAGCCCTGGCTTCAAACTAAGGTTACGTTCGGTAGGAGGTAAGCTATCTGACATGAAAAACACAGTAATAAATTAGTACATGATTAATTAATTATTAGATATAAAAAATTATAAAAGATCTTAATATGATTTTTTGAAGCAACTTTCCTAGAGAAACTTTTTGCAAAAAACATACCACTTAGCCCCAAAATCCTGTCACCGAACCTATACAAACTCGCCAAAAGGAAAAAATATTCACTACACCAAGTTCTCCAAAACAATAGTTGGTTGTCTTCCCTCTGACAGATAACATCCATGCAGGAGATCGATGAACTTGTTTGTTTGGGAGGGATCTTGCAACAAATCAAACATAACCATAACAATCCCGACAACGTCACTTGGAGGCTGATTAGCAATGGAAGTTACACTTCCAAAAGTTCATACGAAATGCAATTCACCGGTTCTTACTCACCCATCTGTTTTTGAAAACTTTGGAAGGCAGACCACGAACGAAAACAACGTCAACTAGTTTGGCTCATTCTGCACAAGAAAACTCTAACAGCCGAGAACCTCCTATGACGACACTGGCCTTGCAACTGGCTATGCAGTCTCTGTGGAGAGACGTTTGAAGACACCACCCATCTCTTCAAAGAATGTAACTATACAAGACAGGTCTAGAACCAAATCTGCTTGTAGGGAGATTTCAACGCAATGGAGCTGCCAAATAACAAGTCCCTATAGGATTGGTGGAAATCCTTCCGCGAGGTTAAGCCAAAATCAAGGCAAAGAAACATAACAGGATCACTGATAACAACTTGGTGAAATGTTTGATTGGAGAGAAATGACAGAGTTTTCAATGACCGGCATAGTACGACCCTTCAATTAGCATACAAGATAAAATTAGAGGTTGATTTAAGACGCTCGAGCTTCCAACCGCCTTGAGAGCTAGAGATTTATACTCCTAGCTATAATCATCCCTTGTAACCTTCTTTTGTCTTTTTTAACTCCTTTTATTCCTTCTAATATATTTCGGCAGGCCTTCTGCCGTCGTCATTAAAAAAACCATACCACTTAGCAGTTCGCAAAGCATGCCACGAAAACGAGGGATTCTGGGTAAGCAAAGGGTGGTGCCCAACGTGGCCTAACTCTCAGTACAGTTCGTCTCCACAGTTCATTCGTACGCACTGTTGTTTCGACCAAACTGAAATTTTTACATATGAAAGCTGAATGAAATCTGTATAATTCGTAATGCCATGACTGTATAGTATGACTAGAGGCTGCTGCTCATGTGTAAGTTTAATTTGATCTCTCGCGTGGATTTTTAACTCCATATCTCGGTTCCATAGATGCCGAGATTTAAACTCTCCTGCCGCACTGCTTGGTTCCTTCTTGGTGATTTTGGCTAGAGAGGAGACATGTGGTGCAGTTTACAACAAATAATTACTTCTGTCACGTGGAAATTCTAAATGAGCAAAATTCAAAGGCCCAACAACTGCCATTGGGTTATAAGGCTAAAGAAATACTCCTTCGGTTTTGTATTGTAAACTGTTTTAGCTATACTTAGATTCATCTATTGATCAATATAAATTGTTTATATTTATGTCTAGGTTTATTACTATCCATACGAATCTGACGAAAGCTAAAAAGTCCTATATTGTAAAATCAATGTAGTAATAAAGAACAGTGGCTGTCCTCGTTTTTTCACGATGAAAACCTTCATATCTATCTGTACTAGTCCCACAAATAGGTTGGCACACACGATTACATTGTTGAATAATCAAGAGTTTCATACAATTTTTCCACACCAACAAAGATGATTACAATAGGTCGACGAAGGATAATACATAACTTAGAACCAGAAGTCCACTAATAACCAAGGAAAGTTGCAGAAAGTATAAGCAAAAGTGAACCAACAAGCCATACAGAATGACTAAGCCTACTGAGGCCACGTTCGTGTGAGTGGGGTTAAGTTAACTTACCCCGACACAAAAAACGTAGTAATAGATTAGTATATGATTAATTAATTATTAATTATTAAAAAAATATAAAATAGATTAATATGATTTTTTAAATAACTTTCCTATAAAAAATTTTTGCAAAAAAATACACTATTTAGTAGTTCGGAAAGCGTGCGCGTGGAAAACGAGGGTAATAAGTTAACTTAGAGGGGTGAACAACGCAGCCTAAGCCCCACCTTCTAAGTCATCTTCGGGTAATGGTCATATGAGCCATAACACCGCCACTCCCTTCCGAGTGTTTTAAAGCAGGGCAAGTAATTTTGTTACCAAGCAAGTCACCACGAAAAGGTATGCATCCATGGGCTCAAAAATGAAAGCACAATTCCATTTGCATAGTCAGATTATCAATTAGTTTTTCGCACGCCTTAACCTTGCTGGGACTAAACAATATTTTAGCCCCTCGCTCCACCCCATACGGCCTTGTTCGGTTAGTTGGGATTTAATTCCCAAGAGGAATCTATCCCGAGGGGATTGGGTGAATCTCTCCCATATCACCCAATCTATGTGGGGTTTGAATTTTCAACTTTCCCATAATTCCTTTATAAAAACATCTGTTTTGATAGGGATTTACAAAAAGTAGCATGTTGGGATTTTACACATTATCATATAAGATAATGGGAATTTTTTCACACTACCGATGGAGAGTATTAATTCCCTGGCCAAGACAACAGAAAAATCCTGGGATGGGTCAGGATAGAACCCCGACTGGGCTTAACCGAACAACGATTTTTCTGTGGGCCGGGATTTATTCTGCGAGGGAGAAATCCATGGGGGTTATGGTCTAATCCCACCCAATCCCCCTCTAACCGAACAAGGTCTACGTGTCGTAGATTTCCCTATGGCCTTGTTCGGCAACGTGGGATGAATTTCCCAGGGAATATCCATCCAAGGAGGGATTGGGTTGACCCCCTCCTACTCACCAAATCCCCTCACACCATGAGGTGTAATCCCTGCAATCACTTGGTTTGTTTGGATACAAATAGTCTAGCACAGGGAATGGTAGGGATTGCTTCATCTTGACTTATATATGATAATTTATATATATATATAATCCTAAAATCAAAGGAAAATAGAAAATCTAATAACACGATGCATCAACTGCATACCAAAGCAGACCAAAATAAATAAACCAGCATCACCTAGTACTGGTGATAGTAATAACACTACTACAAATGGCAAAAATAAGACTAATTACACAACTAAATATTGTGTGAAAGAGGTAACAAAATTGTAGGAAAATTAGATGTTTTCTAAATCTTGCCAAAAACATAAAATATGTGACAGTGTCCACAATCTGTAAAATAACAACCCAAAAATAAGCAAATAAATTTCTCAGAATGAAGATATCCACAATGCCTGACCAACTCATTTTTCAGTATAGTTTTAAATAGTATGAAAATGCACTGGCTTTTCAGCATTAACCAACTAACTCTTCCATACATAGTTCTGAGATAATGAATGACTATTACATCATAACAACTCTCACAATAATTGCATTTCCAATCAAGTCAACAGAAAACGTGATGCAATCTGTACAACTTCAGGTTATGGTAATGACAAAATTAACTAATCATGGTTCATTCAGATCAATAGACCAAGTACCAGTCCTGTTTGCATATGTCATCTTGCAATCTCCATCACCCCTGCTCAAGAAAAATAATAATCAGCAAACCAGTGAGACTGCTCATGCTAATGCCTTTTACTTTTTCAAATATACAAACTTCTACTACTACTAAGATTGATGATCCATAGACTGCAGGCTTAAGCTAGTATGCTTGCAAAAATTCAGAGCACACATGACTATCACAACATTTAAGCAAGAAATCAACATAGTACTCTAAGGTGACAAGATAAAAGAATGCACAAAATTCATAGCCCAGTCCACATTGATCAGACAGTGCATGCTAGCTTAATGCATACAAATTTTGTGTGATAGGATAATTAACATTTAGCAAGATAATTAGTATAGTACGATGACGAAGACCCCCACCATTTCTACGCAGATTTGAGTGGTACAACAATTGAATTTCAGAATAGAAACTTACTAGCATTGTCCTTAACCACATAAGACGGGTCATAGGTCCTGCACTCATGAAGATCTCTCTATTTTGAGCATCCTTGAAAACACCAAAAGATTTGACTTTCTCTTCAGTTGATAGCTCTTCCATCCTTTCTACAACAGTTATGCAATTCTTTATTGAGCAATCATCCACTTTGTTTGACTCCTCCTTTGCCTCGTCTCTCTCCTTGGACAGAGCTGCAACTTTCTCCTCAGATTGTTTTGTTCTCATCTCCAGATACCTTCCCATCATATCAATGACATCATTTCTTTTAGCCTTATTCGCAATCTTGTCGACCCTTTTCCTCGGAGCAAATTTTCTCTTCTTGACATTGTTTTCTCCATCTGTTCTTGAGGAGGTATGAATGTGGCTTGGTAGAGTTTCTTGATCCATTCCATCGTCTTCATGATCTTGAACTTGAGTGCTCATATCAACATCAACAACATAATTCGGATCTGGAAATGCATCACTTCTCTCAAGGTATTCTTCGCCATTGTCCACTTGTGTGATAATGGCATGTTGACATGGCTCAATAGAGGTGAAATTCATGTTTCCCTCGGCAGTTTGTCCTGAAAAAAGCTTATTTTTATCATAGAAAAAGCAAGGCATAATCCGATGTAAGAAAATGTATTAGTAAATGTACCATCGTAGAGCTCTCCTAAAGACTCAAGGAGAGGGAAGGATTTGTTTTTAATGAACTTCTTAGCCTTCTCATTTGACTGTAGAAGATACAAAACATAATAATATTGCATGAATAAATATAATATTTGATTTCAAAGAGAATAAAAGAACTCTACTCAAATGTCACACCTTAATAATGTTTTGCCAAACAGCATCATCAGCAAGGATCATGCAGCGTTTGTGATCCCAAGATGCTCCACTTTGTTTCCTTGCCTCCTTTAGCAACCTATAATCTCATTTCAATTCTTTCTCTTTGTCTTGTATCTGCTGCTTAGTCATCGTGACATAGGGATGTTTCTCACAAAATTCTTTGACTACTTTATTCCATGCCTCACTTGTCCATCCATTTTGGCATCGATAATGTGGATTATTGTGTTCATGTAGTAAATCAATAAGCGCCTTTTCTAGTCCTGGGTTCCATCAAGCTCGACATGGTTGAGCTGTTAAATAAAATTATATTGCATTAAAAAAATGTAGCATGAAAGGTAAGTATTTCAAATTAACAAGTTTGACAATACCTTTTGGAGACGGCCCCTTCTTCTGCGTGTTGAAGCTCTTAGGTGAAACCTTCTTCTGTACATGCCTAAGTTGTAATAAGCTTGCTTCTGGAGAAATTCTTCCAAACATTATAGCTGTATTGCAATATTGTACTGAAATTTATTGAATCAGCAAGAACAAACTTCTCTACTAAGAGTCCACAACATTGCTACTGATTACGTAAAACGAAATAAATACAAATAATACAGAACCAAAATACTATAAGGCATTAACATAATCTTGCCACATCTTGTTAGCAATTGTATCTCTAATATTATTCCCACTACTAATCTGATTGCTTAGAGATTCCACATCATTTTGGTATTCATTGTCACCTTTCTGGTAGATCAACAAAATCAGTTGGTTCTATATTATCAGGTTGGTTTTCTAGCCACCCCTCATCACCATTAAGCATTCGGATCATGTTGTGGAACACCGCAGTGACTGCTGGAATCCGTACTTGGTTCTTTATCCGATGGAAGGTACCTACTTTAAGGATGGGAAATCGCTTTTTTAGAACACCCAAAGCTCTCTCTATATGGTTTCTCAAGATAGCGTGCCGATGATTAAATAGCTCCTTATAGTCCCTAGGTCGATTATGACCATGTCCAAACTCCTTTAAATGGTAACGGACACCACGATAAGGAGCAATAAATTGTGGTGTGTTGGCATAACCTTCGTTCACCAGAAAAAATTTACCATTTGGTACTTGAAAACCACTATTCACTGCTGATCTAAGAACCCGTGCATCTGTTGCAGACCCCTCCCAACCACATGAGATAAAAGTGAAGTTTAGGTCAAAATTGCATGCAACCATCACATTTTGGCTTAAAGTTCCTTTTCTATAGTTATAAGTTATAGTTCCTATAAGGAGCTGCCTTCTCTCCATCTATAGTTATAGTTATAGGAACGTGGGTACCATCAATAGCCCCGATACAATTCTGCAGCAAGGAAAGAAAAAGATGAAAATATACATGAGTTTTTATTTAGTCAAGAACTAGATATTTATTTGTACTTGAGTGTCAAGTTCACCTTAAAGTAAGGAAAGAAGCGAGGATTTGTTCTAATCTTCCAATGTGTTTGGTTAGCATGAGGAAGCTTGAGAAATCTATAGGTGAGTGTTGGGATTATTTGAAACACAGATTTGATGTGGCGATGAATTGTCCCCGCTGTGCTTGAATTCAAACTGCAGAACTTGAAAGCTTGCATTGTGCGAGAGCATAAACAGGAACATTCCAACTTTCTCCTCAACCTTCACACTTCTACTATCTTTTAACAAATTCTGCTCTCTAAGATATTTCGCAATTGTTTTGAAAACATGAGGCTCCATACGGAATGCAACTTTGCAATCCATTTCATGTCCTTCGAGGATTTCCTCGAGCCTCTCTTTACCACACAGCTTTGAGGTATGTCTAGGCCTTTTTGTCGTACTAGCATATACAATGCAGGCAAAATAAGAAGCATCATATCATCGTCCTCTTCTCTCCTCTTTTTAATTTGGTCGACCATTCTTGAAATGATTTTTATACTAAAGAAAAATATCGAACCGCTATAATTTAAAGCATGTAGTAATAAAATATGTAATTTAGCATGGAGCACTAAATATTTATATATATTCTACAGTTAAGTAACAGTGAGAAAAAGAATGCATATTAAATAATTAGTAGTGAAACACAAAGAAGTACTCATATATATATATATATATAGAGAGAGAGAGAGGGGACATGTAGAGTCGGTTTGTAAACCGACATAAATTCCTACTATATTGTACACCAGCTAAATAAAAATTAACTACCTCTGTATGCTATCATTCAACAAGCAGCACCTACTATATAGTACCCGATTAGAATATTATATTGCCTCCTAGAATCACAAGAATATCAATGTAAGGAATTAACGCTTTGTTTGGATTAGGCCAACCATATAAATCATCTAGGAACTAACTGACCAAATAATTCAAGCGATCCTGATATACTAATGAAAATGAAATTGCATGGGCTGATTCAGAACATTAGCTCGCCACAAAACATTACTAGATATCTAGGACCTTGAGACCTCATTTTTTGTTGGACTAATTATGACGTTTTGTAAACTGTCATACATGAGACTAGATGTAAACATCTGCAGTTTCGTGTACACACCAAATTTCCGCAGGTACTTAGATGTAACTTAGCTAAATCTCACCGTGTGCCAGAAGCGAGGAATCCAAACTCTGATGTTGCTCGACAAGATCTTGGCTGCTGATAACGACACCTCTCTCACTCCTTTCCTCGGCTCGACGTGATCTAAGAAAAAATTAGCTCAAACCCTAGAAGACAAGAACAAGGTGAAACTCTAGAAAGAGAAGAGGGGTACTGACCGGAAAGGGGAGCCGGGAAGGGTGGAGACGAGGAGGACAGTGATGGCGCTGCTTTTTCGACGGAGGAAGGAGGCGGTGCTTTGGTCTCGCGAGACGGGGGAGAGGGAGGTCGCCGTCTTTGGACGTGGAGACGGCGGCACACCACGCTGCGTCGTTGCCCGGGGAGAGAAAAACCGTGTCGATGGGGATTTTTCTCTCCCCCGTGGGTTGGCGTGGGTTGGGAGGAGGATATTTCCCATCCCGGCCCAGCCGAACACACATATGTGCCACAAGGGATTATTAGCCCAGGCTGGTATTTTCCACGGGTATTAGGTCTCTATCCCGCCCAAACCAACCCTAAACGAACAAGGCCTACGTGTTGTAGGATATCCCCCTGTCATAAAGGGTACCGGTGTTTAGACCTTCCCACCAATAGGGTCATCACCTGGCGGGTCATCACATATGCTAAACAGTTAATCTCGTCATCTATTAAAACATGGAGGCAGTGTTACACAGAACATACAGATTACACGGAACACTAAATCCTACTCTCTATTATAGAGCAGGACCCAACGAGAAACTCATTTGACAACTCTTCGAGCATGCAGCTGTTAGTAGGTTCCATGACGGATCAAACTTCTCCATCTGAATAACCAATGGCCGTTTGCCCCAGGCGAGAGGCCATGTGCTCGCCAAGGTAGCCTCCGAGGTGTTCGTCCAATGCGCTCCGATCAACCTGCTGCTGGTGGAACGCCTTGCAGGCGAAGTAGAACACGCTCTGCGCAAGCAGCCCTAGCAACGTCGCGCCGGCAAGAAGGCACACCAGCACGGCGCCGACGAGCACGCGGCCTGGAAAGCTCAGGCCGAGGCCCCCGTCTGATCCGCCACCACGGCCACACGGAACACCATGGCGGCGACGACGCAGGCGCCGTAGTAGGAGGCGACGAGCACCGCGGCGGTGCCGGCGCGCCCTCGGAGCAACCGCCTGCTCTTCGCCATGGCGGCGAGGCCGCGGAGCGGGGGCTCGAGCACGGTGACGGCGCCGGCGAGGTGGCACAGCGCGGAGATGTAGATGTTGGTCGCGGCGAAGACGGCGCCGAGGAGCGCGACGAGGAGGGAGACCGGGAGCCGGAGGGAGGGCGCGGAGGAGGAGGAAGACGGCGGCGTGAAGAATACATGGAGAGGGAGGACGGTGAGGGCGACGACGACGTTGTAGGCGAGCACGAGGAGGGAGACCCAGAGGAATGTGCAGAGGAGGCGCGGGAGGACGCGCGGCAGCGCGGCGAGCGTTGACGCCACGGTGGCCGGCTTGGCGGCGTAGAACGAGGCCGCGGTGAGGACGGCGGCGGCGGCGGTGGAGAGGACCAAGAACGTGTAGAGGAAGACGACGTAGATGATCAGGTATCCGAAGAGCCTGAGCCACTGGGCGGATGCGTCGCCGTCGCCGTCGTCGTCGCCGGAGGAAGAGACGGAGGCTTGACCACGGCGGAGGACGGTACCGAAGAGGGAGTGCGCTAGCGAGAAGAAGGACAGCGGGAGGACGAAGCAGGCGGCGAACAGGGCGACGGCGCGCGGGACCGCGGCGGCGACGCGGATGTGGTCGGCCGCGCCGAGCGCGCCGAGGTTGTGGGCCGCCGCTGCCTCCATGATCACCGTGATCACCATGCTGGACGGGAGGACGGTGAAATTGAGAAACTAAGAGTTGTTAGGGAGATCGAGGCAGTTTTCGTGTGCCTTGAGAGGAGTGGCCGCAGTTACCACCATTTGCAACCGCTCTCTGAACCTGTTTCTTTTTTTTATATGTCACCTTAATATGTTGTTAAAAATAGGAAAACAAATCAGATGGTAGATACATTATCCTATAAACATGAGATTAAATTCAATTTTCTAAAGTTGTAATAAAAATAACAAATATAACGGTAAATGTGTATGTACTGGTTGAACTTTATTTTTTTATAATTTTTACATGTCAAATTTAAACTTATATGCTTAATATAATTTTTTTACATAAAGGCTATAGGACCGACGACCGTTTGGCTGATCTCCTTGGTACCGCCCTCGTAAGTGACTTTCTAACATTGCTGTACTTTTTCCATACTTTTTCCCATCAGGTTTAACGGGCTTTCGTACTTCTTTCCACTGATCTAATGGTTTCATTCCCCCATTGATAGACGGGATACTTAACATGTTATTACAGCACTGCACGGGTCAGGTCGCAGCACACATAGTATCCGTCGGAGAACTGAAAAGAAAAAAAACCAAGTAGCGTAATTCGACAAATAAGGAATTCACCGTATCAAAGTAAAAAAAAATATGGTTCTTATGGAAAAAGATGTCATGCCGCGGCACCGATAATACCACGTATCATCTGGTTTATAATTTATTCTTTTTAGACGGGATTCCGTTTCATACTCATTTTAGCCGTTAGCATCATATTAATATAACTTATCAATTTTTTTAAAAAAAATAATATTATAATTATTTAGATAACACGTCACTAGATACACGTGACAATGACGAAACTACGCACCGCCGAGCCCCCGGACACCAAGACGTTCGATCGTGGACTTACCAAAGCCGTACGTACGTGCTGCTCATCATCGTGTACCTACTGTCATAGTGCGTGGGACAAGGTCATGCACACAATATGTTTGATCTCCATGGAATATTGACATCCTCCAGAACTAATGTTTTAAGCTTATAAATCTCCGGATGTATAGTTACTAGTTACATGCCTGTTGTCCGTGCTTCGCAAACTATATTTGATAAAAAAAGTTAGCTCAAAATACAAATTTTATTTTCGGTATATCAACAATAAATAAGCTTGATAAATCTTAACTAAAACATGTAACAAAAAAAATAATATATAAAATATTTCACATCCATACATACTACTATCGAATAAGTTAAGCAACCCATATAATATAAACATATCTCATTGATGCTGCAATAGAATTTTTTAGTACAACAATTGTATGAAGAGGTATAAGAAGTTAGCACATCTTTGTATAGACAATATTTTTAGTATGTGTGCCAATAACACTTATGTCTTTGTTCTTTTTCTATAGCGGCCTCTTTGAAATGGCCTGAGAAAGTGCAATATAAAGCTGATCATGTGAGAACGCTGGTTCCAGAGGGTAGACACCAACATTTGACAATAATAGAGAGAGTACTCTCTCAATATGTAAAATCTGAAATTGTATTTCTAGTACATATCCATTTTTTATTTGTTTAATTCATATGGTCTACTATTATTATTCAACGGCACTATATGAGCAGAATTATATATATATATACAGACATAATTGATAGAGAACTGACCTTCTTAGATTAGACTAATAGATTAGACTAATGGTGCAAGCAAAATCAAGTAAAACCAAGTGATTGTAGATTCATATGGGTTCTGTGTACTGACTGTTTGATCATCTTATTTGAAAAAATTATTAAAATTAAAAAATAGTCAAACGTAATTAAAGTACTATTTATGTTTTACCATGTAATAACAAATAAAAATATTAATCATCAAAAAAATTTTCAAATAAGACAAAAAGTCAAATATTCTATATAAAAGTGAAAAATTGATTTATTTTATGACGGACTTCACAGGAATTAACGATTTTACAAATGATTAACCATATCACGTTTATGTTTTTGTGTCACTTTTGTACCGGACTGCTGAGCAATCAGCATGTTCATGTTCCCGACCAAGATCGATGGAAGGAGGTGTGTTTCATTGCAGCTGCAGCGGATCCACAATCACGGCGTTGGCCATGGTCCACATCGTCTCATTGGTGTAGGCGTCTTCCTCCCGGTAGAAGAAGCTGGCCACCTTGCCGCCGTGCCAGGAGAGCTCCCTGCACCGCCGCGGGACGACGGCGCCGTCCCTGAACGCCAGCCGCTGCAGCTCCCACCTGGCCGCCCGGATGGCCCTCCTCACCTCCTCCTTGGCCGCCTCGACGGCCGCCAGGGACATCGCGCCGCAGCCGCCGGCGGCCTGCACCACGACGCTGTTGGGCTTGCCCACCCGCATCTCCCTCTCGACCCCCACCGCGTCGTTGATCAGCCGGCCGACGGTGCTGGCGAGCTGCAGCAGCCGGGTGTACTCCTCGCTCCTCACCGCCTCCTCCGGCAGCGGCTCGCCGAGCAGGTACGCCGACGCCGGGATGATGGGGCCGTACGCGAAGGAGTACTCCGCCGCCGACATGTACTCCTCCATCGTCGCCGGGATGTACTTGCTCATCCGCCACTCCGCCTCCGTCAGCATCCCCCTCACCGCCATCGCCCACTGCACAAACATTTCATTGTACACCCAGAAAAATTCTAAATGGATAAATTTGCCAAATATATAATAATATATATATATCAAAGATTAATACGTGCACGTACTTAGTATAACCCCTATCCTTCCAAGACGTTCCAAGTTTCATCCCACCTCTCACACTCCTCCCAAGGCCCTAAAACCACCCCTACTTCATTTAAAAGTTGGTCAAAGATTAATCCTATGGGTCAACCTCTTTACGAGCTTCGCCTAATGTCTATGTAAGCTCACCTCCTCGTTTCACCGAAAATGTGCAGTAACACGACGATAAAAATGCAGTAACACGACGATTAATTTACAGTAACAACGTCAAAACATATCCACGAGGGATCTACTTTTTTTAAATAATTTTTTTAAACAATATGGTACAAAAGTTCTTTAAAAAATAATTTATGAGGTGAGATAAAGTTGTTTAAAATTCAAAATCTTAAAAGATATCTACAAGTGCAGTAATCTATGCAGTAATAACGTTATGTTGCTATAAAATATGTGTATTGTTACTGCACAGTTGCATTAATATTGTGATAGAAGTTTAGAAGTTTAGTAACATCGCGATATACGTGCAGTAACATATGTGTCGTATAATAACATCATGATAGAAATAGAATAACATCATGACTATGTACTGTTGCTACAGTACAACTAATGCATGTGAGAGAGCTAAAAATATTGTATTCGCAATATTTAGAGAGCAATATCTCATGTGTTTTATATTATTTTTCAAAACCGTTTTCACCACGTTGGTTAAAAAATTACGATTTAAAAAACTAGATCCGTCATGACTATATTTTGACGTTGTTACTTTATTTTATAAGATATGTTATTGTATTTTTGTATTCGTGTTACTGTAATTTTTAGATAGACGAAAGTTGGCAAAGGTAGGGTGTGGAAAAATGTCAAATGACAGGTTTGATCAGCGAGATTTAGCTTTGACTAGGCTAGAAAAGAAAAGAGGCTTTGGGCCTTTGGAAGGAGGTGGGAGAGGGTTTGGGCTTTACGAGGAAAGGAGCATAGAATAACTTATTCTAAGGGGAGTGTGCATATATATATATATATATATATATATATATATATATATATATATATATATATACTCTAGTTACGCTGAGTTGCAACTCACGGGCTGCTCCGTGAGTCGGGGTCCAAAAATTTATTAAATCATCTCTAAATTTTGATTTATATGGCTCACTAGATTTTTGTATCAAAATCTTATAGCATGCAAAATTTTTTTATTTTTGGAAATTTTTAAGTATTTGTTTTGAGATTTTTAACAGTGGTACATAACACATTGATTATTTTATTAATATAGTAAAACCACTTTTAAAAATCTAAAAAAAAAACTTAAAAATCTCCAAAAATAAAAAAAATTGCGTGCTATAAGATTTTGATACAAAGAATCTACTGAGCCATGTAAATCGAAATTTAGAGGTGATTTGATATGTTTTTGAACCCCAACTCACGGAGTAGCCGATGAGGTGTAACTAACTGCAGCTAGACTCTCTCTATATATACATGGTGACGCTACACAACGTGTCACACAAACAATGAGCTACGACCACCCCCTCCAAGCACCACAACCCCAATAAAGCAAGTCGAGTTAAAAATAACTGATTTCGTAGATAGCATGATGTTGCTTGTTGAGTCAAAAATTAACTCAAAAGTGACTGCCCACTTGTTGAACAATGTGTTGGTTGTTTAGTTAAAAATTAAGTCACGTTCACTGGTTTTTGTACTCGTGCTTTAGTAAGTTCAAATTTGACAGAAAAGAGTCAAAACTTAACTCACTTTATTCAGGGCATCCCGCAAGTAATTAAAATAGTTAAAATTTAACTTCATCTTATATAAGCGTGGTGGTTGCTCTATTGATGAGTGGTGTGGGGCCTACGTTGGTTAGGGTGTGTCACGAGCTGTGCATTATGTAGCGCTCGGAGCGCTAGATAGTAGTTCTATATATACACTATAAAACGCTTAGAGCCCTACGTTACGTAATAAACAGTGCGTGATACAACATCCATATCCCCGACTCCATATATTGTCCATCGTTCCCCACCTCCACACCTCCAGTTGAATTTTAACTTTTTGAACAACACACCGCATATATCGATTTGAGTTGAAATTTTACAGAATTTTTAACTCAGCAAACCTTCATGTAGACTGAAAGCTGTGAAGAGAATCAGTTAATTTTTAACTCCTCAAACCAGTAAATGCACACATTCCTTTCACATTATCATCGGTTAAATTCTAACTTCACATCATATTGTACTAAATATCTCATACATAATATGTAAGTTATTTTTTAACTCAACACTCGTATTTGTCGGTTATTGTTTAATTCCACTAACTTTGTTGGGATGGTGGGAGAGGATGGGATAATGTGAAAGTTGATTGGTAGATCGCTGTGTGACGCGATATGTTGCTTCGTAGCGTGCTATGTAGCGCCACCATCCACACACACATATATATATATACACACACTCTCTCTCTTTGTTTTGCGTTGTAAGACGTTTTAACGGTCCACAACCATCTGTGTTCATTCTGATGATATTGATAGAAAAATGTAGCGACGTTTTTTCAACACAAAATAAATACGGTATCGGAATATACTCGGTGTTAGATTTCATAAAACTAATTTGGTGTTTTGGATGTGGCTACATTGTTGTCTACAAGTTAAGCTTAAATGAGTTTGACTTTGCAAAAGTGAAAACGTCTCGTAACGTAAATCAGAAAGAGTATCATCCTAATAAAATAGGTGCGTGGATAAAATAGTTAAAACTATCTTTAAAAAGTATTCTGTGGTTGATTTAAATTCTAATGCGTACGCTACTGCTGTCACTACCATAAAACACACAGGCCATCTCCTAACTTATGGGGGTTTAATCATAGAGATTTGCTCCGATCCAATAAAAAACACCTCGAGATATCAGTACCATTGGATATAACTGAATAGGATATGCGCTATTAAACCTAACGATCAAAAAATAATTTGGTACCATAAGGTACTGGTACCTCATGGTACAGACTGTAAAATTGCTTTTAATCATACATATCAGTCAATAGAAGGCAGACAGACTTACTAGCTCCGCAAGATGATCCATGACGCTACGATTCTGCAGCTGCGCGGTTACTGCACCGATACCCCTGGTCGTGTTGTAAACAGCCTTGAACAAGATCTCAACGCGCTCCGAGACGAACCCAACCTCGGCGTGGTTGTCCCATCTGCACCACCACACAAAACAGATCGCAAGAAGCTCAACCAAACGCACGCAGAAACACATGGGATCATGCACGCATGTCGATATATATACGCACTTCTCGATGACCTCCACCAGGTTCCTCAGCTCCTCCATGGAGCCCTCGCCGTCGAACAGGTCGTCGACGGCCGTCGTCAGCACGGCGTTCTGGCTCCAGGCGACGCGGGCGGCGGACAGCTCGGGAGGGAACAGCGGCACGACTGCGCAGAAATACGCGTGCAGCGGCAGTATCCTTGCGAACTTCAGCTCGTCCAGCCTGTGTTCCTTCACCCATCTGAAAAATGCATGTTTCGAATCAACTTCAGCTCATCCAGCTGCCAGTGTCCGTCAGAATGTATCTGCACCTGTTGACCTCCTGGAGTTCTTGTTGGAAAATGGACTGCGTGGATCCGAATTTGTCGATGGCCAAAGAGAGGATTTCTGGGTTGGCGCTGGAGGAGCCACCGACGATGCAATGTAGGATATGCTCAGGATTGTTCAGGCAAAGCAAGAATTAGAACCCTTGAGATGGTGTTATGAAAATTTTACCAGTGTCCTGATTTCAGAAGCTGGAAGCTGTTTGTCTTGAACCGTTCTATGTTCCCCTTGTGCTCCAGTGGTTCCACGGTTGCAAAGATGGGGAACTCAAGGGCATACTCGATCTGCAGAGAATGGGATCAAAATGTTGTTTTGAGAAGGAACTATTCTTGTTTCTGACAATGTACTAGTACTGAATTAATTACCTCCTGGACTAATGGTTTTGATATCTTTCTGGTGGAGAGTTGCTGCTTCAGTAATTTAGCTGACCAAGAACCAATCTTTTCTAGGATCAAATCATCTTCCGAGAATCGAACTTGTGAACTTCTGTACAGCTCCAGCAAAGGCTGGATGTCATTGACATATGCATGAATTGAATCATCGTAGCAGGATTGTTCAGCAAATTGACCCATTCCATCTGCTCAACAGTTCCAAGGTGGTGATTAAATTTTCCAGAAATAAAATTTTTACTGTAAAACCCAAACAAAAAGAAATAATGTGCCAAACTTCTGGACATGCACCTGAGGTGATGTCATAACCATTCATACGAAGGAGGCGGAATGCCTTTGCACACGTCGCCATATCCGACATGATTTCTTCCTCGTTTTGCATCCAGCAGCTGAAAGCAGAGCAGAATCATGAAGATATAAAGGAATAGATATAAAAAGACACAGCAATTTCCTATGTTGTGATTTGCTTCCTGTTACGATTCATCATAGTTGCAACTCATAAATGGAATACCTGTAAGTCATGTCCAATATGTCCTGTATCTCGCTAGCGAAATCCGAAGAGATCCCCATCTTTTCAAGAGTGTTCACCATGCAAAGCTGGGAGTATACATTGTCTGGATATATCACAGGTACTGCCAAAAATAAGAGAGTACATATAAAATCTTCAATTTGAAATCTCATATATACATAAACTTGCTGGTTGGCACATAATTATGATATTTTGCCATTTGTTTGGACCAAATGTAAAACATTTTGCACCTGAGCCACCGAATTTGCTAGTGAGTGAACCCAAATAGTCGAGTGCTCTGTCGTTGCAGCTGTAGATTGCTGCAGCGGCCGTGGTTGAAGGCGAGTTAAACAATGAGCCGTTGTTCCTCTGATATGGCATCACAAGGTTCCAATCATGTCTTCTCCCAAGCCCTTCTGATACATATGCCATGAAGGCTTTTCTTGCTGCAACTGTGCCACCGCCATCCCTGTTTGCAAATTAACTTGATGAAGCTTGAAATTGTCACAGGATAGAAGTGTCACTACAGCCATTTACTCTGTAATAACTAAACACATTAGGCCATCCCAAATACAAGTTTCATGGACATGATTATCTAGAGTGATATGTCATCTAAAAAGTTCAAAACTAGAATGAAACACCTCTCTCTCAATGCATAATTTTATCTATCGTTATTTCCTAGGCTACATGCAAGACACAAACTGTCTAGGTAAACATAGAAAGTTTCATCCTCATGAAACTCATTTCATCTCTTTCTTCATTAATACTTTACTACATCATCAAAAATACTTACATGACACTCTATTTATTGCCCATAAAACTCCCATTAAGATTGGCCTTAGTACCCAAGTAACTATTTCCCCTCCGAAATAGATGATACTCTGGAATCAGGGTAGGCAAATTTTGAAATTGTACAGCATGAATAGATGCAATTATTGTTTAAAATATAAGAAGAGGTGGCGTAGGAACTTTCTCATATAATTATATTATTTTAGGTTTTTGTAAATATATAGTTCGAAATAGCAATATTAAAACATGTGTATTAGAGACTATCCCTATGCCCAAAACATTTTGTAGAAAATAAAGAAAGATGGCAACCTATTTATTGCATAAATGGAAAAATAAGTGTAATAAAGTAGAAATGGGTGCTTGTTTGGGTTATTTCACAAGTAAGCCAAACAACATATTTAAAAATAAAATAAAATTTGTGAATAAAACTTTTTATATATGCGCTCTTGACAATCTGAAAGCCAATGCTATAGAATAAACTAATTAAAAAAGCCAAAATCTCCTCTAAATTTAAGGTTGAAAATTTAAATTTTGGCCTATAATCACAAACAGAAGCGAGACTATAAAGAAACTTTTTTTGGTCAGACAATTTTTTTTACTTGAAGGTTATAAGAAAATATTTCGGGATAATGGCAAGATCTCCCGGTTGAAATCAAAAGTACGCGATTATGTTGATTTTTTATTTTTCGGAACCGCCTGTAAAAATAGCTCTTTAAAAATTCCAATTAAGTAGCAGTGAGATGTTTATCCTCGAACTTTTACACTGACTAACCTTGCTAGCTCGATCTCCCGGAGATAAAAAATACCATCGATGTCCGTTTTAATAACAGGAATTTCCAGGCCCATCTCAGAAGCAAGCTTAAGCAGACCAGAAAAGGTGATATTAAACCCCACAGGGGAGACACTCTGCCCATCCATGACAACCGAGAAGTTTCTCCCAATAAAACGCAACCCTGTCACAACCATTTTCCTCGAACTCAAACACAGCGAGATGTGCAAACCAAAATTAATTGGAGCAACACACCAACATAAAATGTTTATATATTATGCCTTTCGTGAAATATATTAACTACCTCTCCTAATGTGATTTGGGCCAGTATTCCATCTCTTAAGAGCAACGACACATGCCAGCGTAGACAAGAGGATGTCCTTGTTTACTTGGGCCGATTGGCCCCATGACCCGTCGGGCTGCTGGTTATCGAGGATCCACTGGACGCACTGTGGGTAGCACGGGGCATGGGGAAAGCCCCTGAGTGGCACCATAGCCACCCACGCCGTGTCGTACGAAGACGGCGATGGCTCGCCGCCTTCCCGCAGCTGCTTTCTCACTGTAGCCTTCAATTCGTCTCTGTGCTGTGTATATTTCACCAAAATTGAATGAACTCAGCACTAATTGGATCGACATGTGCTATGCATGTGTGTATGAGCACATTCACGGTGCTCTCTATGAGTGTTGTGTGCTCTCTATGATTATTTTTTTTACTTTTTATATTCAATGTGATTAACTTTTGAGTCTATGTTTTATCATCTCTTTTATTGAAAATGTTATATAATTATTAATTATTTCGTTCTAATTTGATTTGTTACTTAAAAAAAATTTAAACCTGTATTATAGTTTTACATATTTCCACAGTAGTTTTAAATGAAAAAAGGTTAAAGGTAGATTTAAATGTTAACAATATCAAATAAAAAAAGATAGAAGAAAGTACTATTTTTCTGAAAGTAATCTTAACTATTATAGCTCTTTCAAGGTGCTTTGCTTATTTCCAAGGTAGCAAGACCCAGCAATAAACCTAGCCATTCATTTTTCTTTGTTTTATCTAATGGTAAATAAATTTCTCGCGCTTAATAAGTTGGTGAAAGCAGGAAAAGGAAAGCATTAAGGACTACGTTCTTTCCAAATTGACCAAATGCAAAAATCTGGGTCCAATAAAATTCCAAAAATCCAAACAACTCAAATGGACTTGCAGGTTATTGGTTGAAATATAGTGAAGTGGTTATTTAAATTTTCTCGGTAATCAAAGTTCCATGAGAAATCATGGTAATCATATGAAACTAAAAGTCATATATACAGATAAATATTTGACAGATCAAATTGAAGCAGTTTTAAAATAAAAAATTATGACAGCTGCATGGAAATTAAATATTGTTGAAATTCCAAAGTATTTGAAAATTTCATAAGCATGTAAGCCTGAAATATATGCACCAAATTTTAATTATGCGAATTTGACCATAGAATTCAAAATTCTCATGCAGGATTTAAACACGTACAGAGTTAGAAATATAAAAGTATCTGCCTAGCTATGTTGTAATTCGAATTGAATTATGGCTAAATGACAATGTTTCATTAATTAATTACCTTATAGACATTAATTTGTTAGTAGCAAGTTGAAGAATTTTCCCTTTTATTTTTTTCTCTATTACCTCCAATGAGGTAAGAGGGATCATATCCATTTAATCAACACAAAATGGACAGCTAATCTAAACAAAATGGACGAGCACTATAAAAAAAAAATCCTACTATTAACTTTTGGGTTCTATCATCAATGCAAAAAAAATGACACCATCCATTGAGCTAGAAAAAATTAAATAATGCTCCACATAAGTTCTAGATCCACAGATATATCCTTATAAATAAAACAAGTCATATATAGTGTAGTACCATGCCTTGCAGGATCCCGGAATTTGGCACAACTGATGCTGCTGCTGCTGGCCGGGAATGGAGAGGAAAACAAGTAAACGTGAGATATGTCGCCGGGTAATTAATCTTGGCTGCATAGCAGAAAGGAACCTGGAAGAGAACAAACATATACACAAGCACATACCTCTGGTGACCAGTGGAGGAGGCACACCGCTGGGTCTCCTTGGGTAATTCATCCCATGGGGTGAAGCTCCTGCAGGGTCTCTTTGGATGCACACTGGAGGATGCACACTGCTGGGTCTCTTTGGATTCAACCCGTGGTATGAAGCTCCTGCAGCTGCAGCTGCAGGGAACTGTCCGGCAAGGCAGGAGGAGGAACTTAGCAACATCGTGTTCCCGGTCCGGGCAACCTCTCAAGGTGAAAGAGCTCGAGACAGACTTTGAGGACACACTGCTTTTAATCTCTTGAATGTATATATATGCCTAGAAATTATATCAATAATTATAATAGATTTCAAAATATTTGGCAATATATACCGGCTTTGCATAAACCACTATACAAAAATTTATGTTGAAACTCGACCGTACTTGAGAATAAAAGATACAAAGCTATCGTATAGTGGAGAGATATATGCTAGCGGATTGTGATCTTTTATCTTTAAATTTAAGGCATGTTTATTATGTAGAAGTGGGACGATGGGTTCGATGGATTCACGTGTCAGAGACAAAAGCACGCGATTTAAAAGCAAAGAATGTTGATCCCCGGCAACTATTGTCCAAACCACGCTACTCATCCTTCATTATTACACTATGTTCATTATAGTTAAATAGGAGAGGTTAAATGATTAATACATAATTTGATTTTCCTGGATTTTGTAGGTACTTACAAGTTGCAATATGATATTGCATTGTCTTGTACATAACCTATTTATATTAGCCTATTTTATTTCAGTGGGATCCCTTCAAATTTAGCCCTATGTCTGTCTGTCACTGTATCTATAAATACTTATCTATGACATGTTGAGAGTATAAATACTATATCTATATATAATGTGGTGCAACCACTCTGGATCCATTGCCTTTATTTATTTGTTGTCCAGTCGTTCGAACACCTAAGGTGAATTAAAAGGTATAAAAAGTTCAGCAGAACAAAATAGCACTTAAGCCTGTTCAACCCTGACCTGGCTCACAAAATCCTAGGGGTCAGGCCATGCCTAGGCTTTATTTTTTTTCTCGTGAATCGTCAAGCTTGGGCTGGTTTTTTTTTCTAGACTTTTTCTTAAACTGGCCCTAAGCCTGGCTCATCCCGGGTTTAGATAGGCCTAAATACCAGGTATTAAAGTTTACATAATAGGCTATTTGTAATGGGTCATATGTAATAACGATTGAAGTAAAAACAAGGTTTGATATAAATTTACAATATCATCTCATGTTTGACTGTTTATCGCTGCACATAAGTACGTATGTATGTTAAAATAACAAATTAGAAATTTTCACCTTCATGCGTGAAAGGAACCATCCGAGCCATCTAAGGTATGCAGGTAATTAATGGCTCAGACTTTGCGCATATGCGGATATAAAACAAGAGTCGAATACATGATTACATATTAATGAAAATATAAAGGAAAAACGTACGCCAGTACGTCATCTGGAATTAATTTACTCTCTCCGTTTTTTTAACGCCATTGACTTTTTATATACGTTTGACCATTCATCTTATTCAAAAAATTTATATAATTATTGACTATTTTATTATGTTTTGATTTATTACTAAAATAACTTTAAGTATGATTTATAATTTTATATATTTGGACAAAAATTTTAAATAAGACGATGGATCAAATGTAAATAAAAAGTTAACGGCGTCAAAAAAACGGAGAGAGTATAACTTTGTTCCATACTATAACCGGTGTTAATTAGTTTTCCGTGCAGTGCTTTCATACGTGAATTACGCATGCATGGGGTCGTGCATGGCTGACTTATTAAACCTAGTAACAAACTAACGCTATAATAATTTCACTTCTGTTTATGCTTATAAACCAAAATTTAAAATTTAAAATTTAAATTTAGAGTCAGTTTTAGGGTTTTTCATTAAAATTTATTTTCTACTCTTGGATTTTAGATCGCTAAGAATATGTATATAACTATTTTATTCATAAATTATTTTTTATTTGCAAATGTGTTGTTTTGTTTTTTTATGAAAAAGCTAAACGTACAATCACCCTCTAACTATTTAGTGGTCTTTAATGATATTTTATTTGTACTAATTATATCTCTACTGGCTAAAAAACAAAATATAATTATGTTGTTCATCAATCCAAAACATGCCCACATGCAAATTCCAATCCTCCTAACTACAGACACTAGATTGGAGTATATAAGACCGACCTCAGCATCGCTCATCCACTCCTTCTCATCCCTATGAACTGATCATCATTAATTGTGAGTTGCGACGAAGGATCGCAACAAGATTAGATGTTTAATTAATTGTGTAGTTTGTAAGTGGGTCCCATAAAACATGACTTGGAACTTGGGAGAAAATACTGTGAGACTTTGAGAGCTAAATGATTTTTCTTACGGTGATTACAGGAAGATATTTCACTTTTACCAGTCGACGTTTTTGGTATAAAAAATTAACTTGGTATTGTTTGCTCTTTCAATACTGGTATTGACATTATCTGTTCATTCTAATTCGTTTATTTTTTGCACTGAATTCGTTTTATTTTTCGAATTGCACGTCCATCGAATTTCGATGGAATTCAAATGGCCGCCCCAACATTTTGGCGGATAAGAAAATAATCACAGAGCTAAAGCAAAGGCTGGGCGAAGCACTATAATATGGATTGAGATGTTTTGATCTTGTTTGGATTTAGAATTTCAGCTAATCGTTGTTCTTCCTTCCCTTTTTTTTCCACGTAGTGATAAGTGATGTGATGTGTTCCTTCACCACACACGTACAGTCTTAGCAGCGACCAGTGAGGCAGCCTGGCCCAGTGCACATTTCCCGAGGCAGTCAACTGTTGACGCAGATACTAGTACTAATCAGTACTCAGTCACCTGGTTTGGCTTTCCTTAGCTTTTGGATCTATTGTTTGTCTTATTTATAATTATTTTATAAATATATAAAATTATAATATATTTTAAATTTTTTAGTAATAAGTTAAATTATAACAAAATAATTAATAAATATATAGTGTTTATAGTGTTATCTAAATATAACAAATGGTCAAAAAAATTAACGGCGTTAAATAAAAAAATAAAAAGAGTAGTAAATGCAACTAGCCCTGTTAGAGAAAAAAATTGACCGAAATATCTCTATTCCAACGTTAGGACCCACAACGTTGTCCAATTGAGACCAATGAGACTCTGGATACTTCACAACCAACAGTATGAAAATGCTCGTTGTGGAGAAATAGATTCCCTTGTTGGCCCTACAAAGGAAAACTCGAAAAGGAACCATTAACAATATTGAATTGCCAAACTGTTTTCGAATAAATGAAGTGGACATGTATGGCCACCAACTAAATGGGAGGAGTATGTAACTATATCTCCCCGTTTGCACATGTTTTATAAATACTAAAATCCTAATTGAGAATACTTCACTTAAAATCAGCGTATATAGAGCATTTTTCATCCGTACAAGCTCCTAAATATTTTAAAACCGGCACCCAAGGCTTAATTTTAGAAAAAAAACACCTATTACATTTTTATATGCGCCGTTTTATGTTAAAAAATATAAACGATATTATCAGTACAAATTTATTCTTAAAAAGACATATATTTACACTTTTATTATATGCGTCGGTTTCTCAAACAGCCGTCACGAAACCGCTGAGCGGAACCAAGAGTTTCCTGCTCATCTCTCTCGGTTGTCCGCTCCCTGTGCAACCTTATTTTTAGGGGTTTGTGGTGTCCACCGAATCCGGCTCCATGCATGGAGTACTACGGCTTGCGGATCCAAAGGATCTTGGGGCAGCAGCAGAACCCAGCCACAAGCTAACGGCTTTTCCTAGGTTTGGCGGTGATGGCAGCATTAGAGGGTCAAGGCGGGGATTAATTCTCTGCTTTGTATTCATGCTTTTAGGGTAGCGGATTGGACAATTGATACATGATTTGTGCCTTGGGTACTACTCCCTCCATTTCTTTATACAGGGCGTAACTCTCTCGAACGCCAATACCAAGGAAGCACAACTGTTTTATCGGGCTGACGCAAGTGACGCTTAGCTCCGCCCGCGCAGGACTTTGCATGCAAGCATATGACTCTTGTTGGCATCCTGGGAGTAGTATACATGCATGCATGCGCTCAGGAGTAGATGCATAACTAATTTAATGCGGGTGGCTTGTATGTCCATGCGCCCTGTATTTTGGTACAGTTTGCAAAACCAGTTACGCCGTGTATAAAGGAATATGGAGTATCATCCGTGGTGATGACCAATAATTATCGGCTGCAATCGAGTATAGCCTGCTATTTTTTTTCTCGCAGCGTGCAACTCCTAAGTGCAGGTTCACCAAGCTAGCACTGAGGAGCTCTTATCACTAACGTTTTTTTAGGTCGGTCAGACCGTCACCCATAAGGAGTTTAGAATCGGCATTATTCAGATGTTTGTTTTGTGCTAGAATCATACAAGACATTGTAAGGATGAAAACAATAAATCAAAGCGATAACATTAAACCCCAATGTAACAACTTGATGCAAAGATTGATTGATTGCAGCTAATGAATACTTTTTATCAAACACACCATTTTCAAGAGACAACAGGGGAAGGGTAGACATGTATACCAGATGGCCCCGGGAGGCTGGAGAAGCAGAAAAGCTCGGAGAGAACCGAAGAAAACCCAACCTTATGCTGCTCCTCACAAGTCTTTGATCGATGGTGCTTCGTACCGTTTGCTTATATATATATAGAGACAGAAAAAGCTCACATGCTTAGAACTGTACATGGCGATTAATGAGTGTTCCTAGGACTAAGCAGGGAACAGCGTCGTACCCTCCCAAACTGGCGTTTGTCGTACACGTGTGACGACCAACAAGTTGCGTATATAATATGCCCAGCTTTGGAGCCTCCAAATTCACGTGAACAGAAAGGGACAGGAGCATTGTGCATAGACAAATAAATGAAGCCACCGTTTACTCTTCTGCTTTCGATTATATTAATTTCTGTTATGCCCTCGTGCGACTGCATGCATGTCAGTGTCACCATGACGGACCCTGCTTGGAACTTGACTGCATGTTCATTGCAGCTGCAGCGGATCGAGAATCACGGCGTTGGCCATGGTCCGCATCGTCTCCTTGGTGTAGGCGCCTTCCTCCCGGTAGAAGACGTTCGCCACCTTGCCGCTGTGCCAGAGCAGCTCCCTGCACCGCCGCGGCACCACGGCGCCATCCCTGAACGCCAGCTATAGTTGGCCAGATGGGCCAGGCCCGGTGGGCTAGCACTGGCACGGAACAAGCACGACCTGGCCCGCAAACAAACAGGCCCGTGCCGGACATGGCCCGCTACACGTGCCATGTTTGGGCCGTGAAGTCGGCCCACAGTGCTTGCCCAGGCACGGCATGGATAATTGGGCTGGCCCGATAGAGGCACGGCTCTAGGCATTCTAGCCGTTGGATAGGCGGTGGATGCGTTTGTGACCGTTGGATAAAAGGCGGCGGGCCGGCGGCATCGCTCTCTCACCTCTCAGTGTAAACCCTAACCTTATTTGCATCGATCTGCCACGCGGTCGCTCTCCCCGTCTCTCGCTCTCGCTCTTGCTCTCTCTCGCTCTGTCCTCTCTTCTTCTCTAGCTCCGGTTGCTTCTTGAGCCGCCGATGGCCGGCACTGGCACACGGCACCGCCATCGAAACAACTCATCACCATCTCTCACCGACGATGTAGCATCAACCTGTCCTTGTCGTCCTCCTCGTCTTGTCCATGCTGACCGTCGTCGACCTCGCCGGAGCCAGACACTGGTCACTCTGGTGCTCCAGATCGAGTGTAAGTGTCAGGATCACTCTTTATTTCCTATATTTTGTTTTGTCTAAAAACTTCTACCTCTTTTATTTTCTAGATCTATACTTGATCCACTGAGGAACCAGAGAGCCGGAGCTAGATCCGTGCATCGTCGACATCGCCGGCGATCCTGGTGCTCCGGTTGCCAAGGTATGAAACCCTAACCCTAACCCTAACCCTTCGGTCTTTCTTTCAAGTCGTCGAGGAACTAGGGCGCTGGCGCCAGCGACTAGAGATGTCGGACGAGCAGGAGTGCCAAGTTGGCACGAACGAGGAGGATGATGACGACCTGCGCGAGCATGCTGCGGCCCTCTTTGGGATTAACCTCGAGGAACCCATCCTCGTCGACGATGAACAACTTGTCGCCGCTGCTGCCGGTGATGGTCCTGGCGAAGCGAACAGCGCTCGACTCATTCGTGCTAGTACCTCTGTTGTGTGGAATGATTTTGAGAAGTTGTACTGAAAAGAAGGTGACAGGCAGGTAACGTATACAGCTAAGTGCATCCATTGCGGTAAGCAATACTCTGGTCTCTCCTCTGGTGGCACTGGTCACCTCTCTCGGCATATCTCTAAATGTTTAAAGAGACGTGAGAAGGTTCGTCAATCTCAGTCTCAAATCTCTTTTAATCCAGATGGTAGTTTGCGTAATTGGGAGTACTGTCCTCAGGTTGCTGATACTCAACTTGTTCGATTGATTGCTAGACTTGATCTGCCTATTAGTATTTGTGAGTCTGATGCTTTTGCAGAGTACATTAGAATTGCTCATTACCCCAGATATCAACCTGCCTCTAGGCAAACCACAACTAGAGACATACAAAAATTTTTTGATGAACAAAATTCTAAACTTGCTGAGGCTGTTAGCTCAGGTGGTGTTAATTGTGTCTGTCTAACTTCTGACATTTGGTCTGGTAATACCAAAGAGGACTACCTTAGTGTTGGTGCTCATTACATAAATTATGATTGGCAAATAGAGAAGAGAGTGCTTGGTCTTAGGTTGATTGATGTGTCCCACAGTGGCCAAAACATTGCTGATCGTATTGAATCTGTGCTTGTTGATTATGGATTGACAGGAAAAGTGTTTGCTATTACTTTAGATAATGCATCAACTAATGTTAAAGCCATGAAAAAGCTTAGGCCTTTGTTGTCTCCATACCTTGGTCTTGAGGTTCCTGATGAACTTGATGATCGCAATGAGGACACTGATGGTAATTCTATTGAATCTATGATTTTGCATCAACGTTGTGCATGTTGTATTATTAATCTGATTGTGAAGGAGGCCCTATCTGTTCTTAAGCCTTTGATTGAAACATTTAGAATTGCAATTTCGTTCTTCAATTCATCTAACCAAAGGATTGCTGCATATAAAAGTTATTGCATTGCTACTGGTGCTAGGCCTAGAAAGTTTCAGTTGGATATGGATGTTAGATGGAATTCAACATATTTAATGCTCAAACACTTATTTCCTTATAAGGCCCCTTTCACTACTTTCATGCATGCTCAGTATCCTAGGGCTGAAGGTCAGCCATTGCTATTAACTGATGAAAATTGGGCTATGGCACAAAAAGTACTTGCATTTCTTAAACTGTTTTATGATTCCACTGTTGCATTATCTGGTGTGTATTATCCTACATCTAGTCTCATGATTCATTACTTAATCAAGATTGCTATACATTTGAAGAATTATGCTAATGATGTTCACATCAGATTTGTTGTTCAACCTATGATAGACAAGTATAACAAGTACTGGAGAGACATACCTTTGCTTTACTCTTTTGTATTCATATTAGACCCTAGAGCTAAAATGAAAGGGTTTACTAAAGTGCTTAGGAGGTTAGGCACCTTTACTAGTACAGATTATAGCGCTTATTTGCTTGCCACTAGAGCTCGACTTACAGAGGTCTACAACAAGTATGAGGAGAAGTATGGATCTGTAAGGTTGAGGAGGACTGCCCCTCCTAACCTATTTGGTAAGAAAAAAGTCTGCTTAGGATGAAATTTATGGTGATGATGATGTTGCTGGTTCTTCAGATGGTATCCATTCTCAATCTTCTACTATTAACTTGTCCAGAGATACTTCTACAACAGCCCTGTTGCAGGCTATAAGTTCATCAGCTTCTAATGTTTCTGAACTTGTATCCTACTTAGACTGTGACACAGTGAGCCAGTTGGATAATGATTTCAACATCCTGAATTGGTGGCATGAGCACAAACTGACCTATCCTGTACTATCTATCATGGCTAAAGATATTCTAACTGTTCCTGTGTCTACCATTTCATCAGAATCTACATTTAGTATGACAGGCAGGATCATCGAGGATCGGTGGAGAAAGCTGACGACTGAAATGGTGGAGATGCTGGCCTGCATCAAAGATTGGGAGGCTGCAGAATCAAGGTTGCAGCAATGTGTGGAGGACAAAGAACTTATAGAGGCATTTGAAAACCAATATCTTAATTGATGACCATTTATGTAATGACTTGTAATATTATAAAATATGGACTATGGACTGTAATGAGACATTCAACTGTAATGTACATAGCCGGTCCTTAAACATGTGCCGCGGTACCACTTAGGTCTATAAACTTAGAAAATGTACGTTTAGGTCCATAAACTTGTTTTAATGTACTATCCAGGTCTATGAACTTATTTTAAATATACCATCCAGGTCCATGAACTTGTTTTAATGTATCATCAAGGTCGATGATTTTAGACATTAAAACGAGTTCATGGACCTAAACGTGCACTTTCTAAGTTTATGGACCTAGTTAGTACCGCGGTACAAGTTTAAGGATCAGTCATGTCCTTTACTCTTTTTTGCATGTTAGTACCTGTGTCGGCATAACCCTATAGTGCCCCCGTGCCCAGTAACACGGCACGGCACGTCTGGTGCAGCCTAGTTCTGGGCCTGGGCCTCCATCCCAGCACGGTGGCACTAACAGGGACGGCACGACTCTATTCCCGTGCTAAGTAGTGCCATGCCTAGCCATGCCGTGCCTGGTCGTGCTAGTGCCGTGCCATGCCTGGATGGCCCGTTTGGCCACCTGTAACACCAGCCGCTACAGCTCCCACCTGGCCATCTGGATCACCCTCCTCACCTCCTCCTTCGCCGTCTCCACGACCGCCGGAGCCATGGCGCCGCCCCTGGCATGGGCGGCGGCCCGCACCACGACGCTGTTGGGCTTCCCCGCGCGCATCTCCCTCTCGAGCGTCACACGTCGTTGATGAGGCGGCCGACAGTGTTAGCGTGCTGCAGCAGCCGGGTGTACTCCTCGCTCCTCACCACCTCCTCCGGCAGCGGCTCGCCGATCAGGTACACCGACGTCGGGATGATGGGGTTGAACGCGAAGGAGTGCTCCGCCACCGGCATGTACTCCTCCATCGTCGTCGGGATGTACTTGTTCTCCACCCACTCCGCCTCCGTCATCATCGTCCTCACCGTCACCACCCACTGCACAAACATTTCGTTGTGTACACAGCAAAAATTCTCGGTGGATAAAAATTCCAACCTATTAATCAATTAAAACCAGGCAGACAGACTTACTAGCTCCACGAGATGATCCATGACGCTACGATTCTGCAGCTGCGCGGCCATTGCACCCATACACCTGATCGTGTTGTAAACGGCCTAGAACAAGATCTCGACGTTCTCGGAGCTGAACCCAACCTCGGCGTGTTCGTCCCATCTGCAAGCACCACAAACACAGGACCAAGCAGTATATCGATCCCACTCCAACATATGCACAAAGAAACGCATGGAACATGGAGGGGTGTACTGCTGTACATGAGCATTTTTCCGATGAGATTTGTTTTGGTCCAACAAAAAATAACAAAAAATATTTCGAGTTACCGATACCTCATGGTACCAAATTATTTCTGATCGTTGAATCTAACAATGCACATCCTACTCAGCTAGATCCAATACTTCGAGGTAACTTTTGTTAGACTGGAGCAAATCTCTTTCCCATCCTTAAGAATGTTTTCTATGAAAAATTTAGTACCTCTTGTTAGCTTAGATATTAGAAGATATCAAATTTTACGTAGAAAACAGTAATATCTTCTGATACCTCCAAATAGTAAAATTACTCACTATATACATACTTACTTCTCGAAGAGCTCCACCATGTTCCTCATCTCCTTCATGGAGCCCCCGCCGTCGAACAGGTCGTCGACGGCCGTCGTCAGCACGGCGTTCTGGCTCAACGCGACGCGGGGCACGAACAGCTCGGGAGGGAACAGCGGCACGATCGCACAGAAGCACGTGTGCAGCGGCAGTATCCTTGCGAACTTCAGCTCATCCAGCCTGTGCTCCTTCACCCATCTGAAAAATGGCACACATGCATGTTTCGAGTTAATTAAGAATTAATTAGCTGCCAGTGTCAGGATTATTATGTATGGATGGATGGGTAGAATGTCTCTGCACCTGTGGAGATCCTGGAGTTCCTGTTGGAAAACGGACTGGGTGGATTGGAATTTGTCGATTGCCAAGGAGAGGATTCCTGTGTTCGCGCTGGAGGAGCCACTGATCCAATGTAGGATATGTTCAGAATTATTTCAGGCTGGTAATAGCAATGCATGAATTAGAACCCATGAGAATGGTGTTCTGAATTTTACCAGTGTCCTGATTTCACAAGCTGGAAGCTGTTTGTCTTGAACCGTTCTATGTTCCCCTTGTGCTCTAGTGGTTCCACGGTTGCAAAGATAGGGAATTCAGGGGCATACTCGATCTGCAGAAAATGGGATCAAAATGGGAATGGTTCTTGTTTCTGACAATGTAGTAGTACTGAATTAATTACCTCCTGGACTAATGGTTTTGATATCTTTCTTGAGGAGAGTTGCTGCTTCAGTAACTTAGCTGACCAAGAACCAATATTTTCTAGGATCAAATCATCTTCCGAGAAGCGAACTTGTGAACTTCTGTACAGCTCCAGCCAAGGCTGGATATCATTGAGATATGCATGAATTGAATCATCGTAGCAGGACTGTTCAGCAAATTGAGCCATTCCATCTGTTCAAGGTTCCAAGGTGGTGATTAAATGTTCCCAAAAGTAAATTTTTAACTGTAAAGTACAAACAAAAAGAAATTGCGTCCCAACTTCTGGAGATGCACCTGAGTTGATGTCATAACCGTTCATACGAAGGAGGCGGAATGCCTTTGCACACGTCGCCATATCCGACATGATTTCTTCCTCGTTTTGCATCCAGCAGCTGGAAGCAGAGCAGAATCATGAAGATATTAATAAGGAATAGGTGTACAAAGATACAGCATATCTCGTATTTAACATCCAAATTAAGAGATTTGCTTCAGTCCAACAAAAAGTAACAGAGCAAATCTCTCAAATTAAATACCTGCAAGTCATGTCCAGTATGTCTCGTATCTCGCAAGGAAAATCCGAAGAGATCCCCATCTTTTCAAGAGTGTTCACCATGTAAAGCTGGGAGTATACATTGTCTGGATATATGACAGGCACTGCCAAACAAAGAAAAAATACAAATAAATCTCCAATTTAAATTCTCATATATACATATACTTGCTGTTTGACACATGATTATTATTATTGGCCATTTGTTTGGACGAAATGTAAAACATTATGCACCTGAGCAACCGAATTTGCTAGTGAGTGAACCCAAATAGTCAAGCATTCTGTCGTTGCGGCTGTAGATTGCTGCAGCAGCAGTGGTGGAAGGCGAGTTGAACAATGAGCCGTTCTTCCTCTGATATGCCATCACAAGGTCCCAATCCTGTCTTCTCCCAATCCCTTCTGATACATATGCCATGAAGGCTTTGTTAGAGATAAAGATTGAGTTTATTATCACGTGTAATGCATGAGATGATAAGATAGATATGGAAAGAGATAGAGATATAATTCAGTTTTGTAACTATCTCTTCCATGATTGTATACGCCACTATGGGGGCTGTTCCCATATAAATATCAACACGTACGGCGGCCTCCAACGAGGTGAAAACACTTCTGCCAACTTTCATGGTATCAGAGCCTATCTTCTATACGTGAGATCGCATCTGCCATGGCAAGCTCCTCCAATTCTGCTGCAAATCCGCTCTCTGGACAAGTTGTCCGGGAGAAACTCACCAGGAATAATTTCCTGCTATGGAAGACACAGATTCTTCCTGTGATCCGTGGTGCCCGCATGGAGGGGTACCTCATCGGCGTGAAGAACGCTCCTTCGGCAGAGATCAACGTCAAGGAAGATGACAAGATCGTCACAAAGGCCAACCCTGCATACGAGGAGTGGGTTGTCGCCGACCAACAGGTGCTTGGTTTTCTTCTTGCATCTGTTTCAAAAGATATTCTTACTCAGGTTGTCAATCTAGAGACGGCCGCCGAGACATGGAGTGCAATCACAACGATGCTCTCCTCACAATCACGAGCGCGTGCGTTGAACACTCGTCTTGCACTGTCGACGACCCGCAAGGGTGATCTCAGTGTCACAGAATATATCAACAAGATGAAGGCGCTAGCGGAGGAGATGTCATCTGCTGGCAAACCTCTCGACGACGAGGACATGATGTCCTACATCCTTGCCGGGCTTGATGATGATTACGAGACAGTCGCCTCCTCTCGTTGGCAAGGCGGAAGCAGTCACAATCGCGGAGATCTACAGTCAGCTCTTGAGCTTCGAGAGCCGAGCCAAACTACACCAACAAGCCAGCGGCTCATCCGTCAACAGCGCAAGGCGCAGTGGCAAAGGAGGCAACTTCAACACCAATAACCCCTCCGGCAACAACAACAACTCGTTCCGTGGTCATGGGGGCGGGGCAGGCCGCTCTGATCGCGGTGGCCGGGGGCAAGGCAACAATAGTGGGCGCACCTACAACAACTACAACAAGCAGCGTCCAGTTTGTCAGCTTTGCGGCAAACCTGGACATGTGGTAGCAGATTGCTGGCACAGGTACGACAAAAATTTTGTTTTGGATCCAAAAAACTGCAGCCGCAACCTCCTATGGTATAGATGCAAACTGGTACATGGATACCGGAGCCACCGACCACATCACGGGAGAATTGGACAAACTAACAACACATGAGAAGTACAACGGCAAGGAACAGATCCACACGGCAAGCGGTGCAGTTAGGGACATTAAACATGTCGGTCAATCTATTATTCACACCCCTTTTCGCAATATTCATCTGAAAAATATATTGCATGTGCCTAAGGCTAAGAAGAACCTCATTTCTGCTCATAGATTAGCTGTTGATAATCAAGCTTTTGTTGAAGTTCATCCTCGTTTCTTTGCTATTAAGGATCAGGTCACGAAGAGTCTTCTTCTTAGAGGACCATGCCGCAATGGACTGTACCCGTTGCCATCATCCTCCTTCTCTACATCCAGACAAGTCCTTGGAGCCATCAAGCCCACAATAACAAGATGCATAGCAGGTTGGGCCATCCATTCTTAGCCATCGTCCACAAAGTCATTAGCAGTAATAATCTCCCATGTTCAGGAGAAAGTAATGAGTCAGGAGTCTGTAATGCTTGTCAACAGGCAAAGAGTCATCAGTTACCCTATTCTAAATCCTCTAGTGTGTCTAGTAATCCTTTAGAACTTGTGTTTTCAGATGTGTGGGGGACCTGCTCCTACCTCTGTTGGGGGCAGACAATATTATGTCAGTTTCATAGATGATTTCAGTAAATTTACTTGGGTTTATTTACTCAAAAAAAGGTCTGAAGTTTTTCTCAAGTTCCAAGAGTTCCAACAACGTGTTGAACGTCTTTTTAATCGAAAGATTATTTCTATGCAAACTGACTAGGGAGGAGAATATGAAAAATTACACTCCTTCACTAAAATTGGTATCTCCCACTATGTCTCGTGTCCCCATGCGCACCAACAAAATGGATCTGCAGAGCGCAAGCATCGACACATTGTGGAGGTTGGGTTAGCTCGCCTTGCTCATGCGTCCATGCCTCTCAAATTCTGGGATGAAGCTTTCCTAGCAGCCACTTACCTCATAAACCACACACCCAGCAAAGTGATCCAATACACTACCCCCTTAGAGCGTCTCCTTGGTCAGAAACCCAATTATTCTGCTCTCAGAATCTTCGGGTGTGCATGCTGGCCCAATCTTCGTCCATACAACAAGCACAAACTTCAGTTTCGCTCAAAGCAATGCACTTTCCTTGGGTACAACAATATTCACAAAGGCTTCAAGTGCCTAGATATATCAACTGGGAGAGTTTATATTTCCTGAGATGTCGTGTTCGATGAGAACATTTTTCCTTTTGAAAAATTCCATGCACACGCTGGAGCAAGACTGCGCTCAGAAATTCTTTTGCTTCCTCCCTCGTTATATCCTAATATTGCAATTAATGGGGGTGAATATAATGACTGCATGTTTAATGCTCCTGAACATTCTAACGGGTCCTCTGAGCTTGTCACAGGTCAGCAGGAACAAGTGCCTGAAGAAGCAGCAGGATCTAGGCAAAACAGCCAAGAAAATACGGCTCATTCTGAAGAAAATGCAGTGCATCCGGATGCCGCAGACAATCCCAGAGATGATATTTCTATTTTCTCTGATAGCACAGATTCCCAGGGTCCTTTTCCCACCTCGCCAGTGCTCCCGTTCGATGCGGACGAGGATGTCAGCCCCCTACGGCAAGCGCCAGGTGCGTCGGGTTCGGCGTCGCCCGGTCGCGAGGCGTCGTCAAGTGGCAGCACTGACAGCAATAATGGCACCACGACGGCAAGTCATGGCGATGCAACGGCACAATCTAGATCCCCTGTGACAACACTTGATCGAGGTGTGGCTACTCGGCCAGTTACATGACTTCCGAGGGGCATAAGAAAGGAAAAGAAATACACCGATGGCACAGTAAGGTATGGCCTTTTGACTGCTACAGGAGAACCCCAGAATTTAGATGAAGCCTTGTCTAATGAAAATTGGAAAACTGCTATGGATGTTGAGTTTGCTGCTTTAGTAGAAAATAAAACTTGGCATTTAGTCCCACCTAATCATGGTAAAAATATTATTGACTGTAAGTGGGTATACAAAATTAAGAGGAAGTCAGATGGTAGCCTAGATCGATATAAAGCTCGTCTAGTAGCAAAGGGGTTCAAGCAGCGGTATGGAATCGATTATGAAGACACCTTTAGTCCTGTAGTTAAAGTAGCCACTATTAGAACTATTTTGTCTATTGTTGTCTTCAGGGGATAGTTTCTTCGTCAACTAGATGTGCAAAATGCATTCCTTCATGGATACCTTGAAGAAGAGGTATACATGAGACAACCTCCTGGATATGAAAATAAGAGTAGGCCCAATTATATTTGCAAGCTAGATAAGGCACTTTATGGACTAAAGGAGGCTCCTCGAACCTGGTATTCAAGGTTAAGTAACAAGTTAATTAACCTTGGATTCCAAGCATCTAAAGCTGACACGTCATTGTTTTATTACAACAAAGAGAATGTCACACTGTTTGTTCTTATCTATGTTGATGATATAATTATGGCTAGCTCTACACAGAAGGGTGTTTCCGCACTGTTGGCAGATTTGAGACAAGAATTTGCTCTCAAGGATCTAGGAGATCTACATTACTTCCTAGGGATAGAGGTATGTACAACAGGAGAAGGTATTCTGTTAAAACAGGAAAAATATGCTTCAGATTTATTGAAGAGAGCAGGTATGTTGGACTGCAAACCGGTTTGTACTCCTCTGTCTACTTCAGAAAAATTGTCAGCTCATAGTGGAGTTATCTTGGGAGAAAATGATGCTACCCGATACAGAAGCATAGTTGGGGCCCTTCAATATTTAACTCTAACAAGACCTGACATTTCAGTTGTAGTCAATAAAGTTTGTCAGTTCTTGCACAGCCCAACTATGTATCACTGGATGGCAGTTAAGAGAATACTGAGATATATAAAATCATCAGTTGATCTTGGTTTAAAGATAAGTCATTCTCCATCCATGCCTATGAGTGCCTTCTCAGATGCAGACTAGGCAAGATCTGTGGACGATAGAAGATCAACTGGAGGGTTTGCTGTATTTCTAGGATCTAATTTAGTTTCCTAGAGTGCAAGAAAACAAGCTACAGTTTCTAGATCCAGTACAGAAGCAGAGTATAAAGCTGTTGCTAATGCAACTGCAGAAGTTATTTGGATTCAAGCTCTCCTAAAAGAATTAGGAGTTGATGTGCCCAAAACTGTTTGCATGTGGTGTGATAATTTGGGTGCTACTTATTTGGCTGTTAATCCAGTATTCCATGCTAGAACAAAACATATTGAAATGGATTATCACTTCGTTCGAGAACGAGTTGCTCGAAAACAATTGGAGATCCGTTTCATAGCTTCAGGGGATCAAATTGTAGACAGGTTTACTAAACCTATTGCTGTGCAACAACTTAGGAAGTTTAGATGCAATCTTAACTTAGATAAGTTATGATTGAGGGGGAGTGTTAGAGATAAAGATTGAGTTTATTATCACGTGTAATGCATGAGATGATAAGATAGATATGGAAAGAGATAGAGATATAATTTAGTTTTGTAACTATCTCTTCCATGATTGTATACGTCACTATGGGGGTTGTTCCCATATAAATATCAACACGTACGGCGGCCTCCAACGAGGTGAAAACGATTCTGCCAACTTTCAGGCTTTCCTTGCTGCAACTGTGCCACCACCAATGCCAGTTTGCAAATTAACTTGATGAAGTTTGAAATTGCCACAGGATAGAAGTGTCACTACAGCTATTTACTTTGTGTAACTAAACGCATTAGTACAGAAGTAAATATTTTCCTTTCGAAATAGATGATACTCTAGACTCAGGGTAGGCAAATTGTGAAATGTTATCGGATTAATACATGCAAGAGTTGTTCAAAATATAAGAAGAGTTGGCATAGGAACTTTCTTATATAATTATATTATTTTAGGTTTTTATAAATATATAGTTTGAAATAGTTATGTTAAAACATGTGTATTAGAGAATATGTCCATGACCAAAACAGTTTTGTAGAAAATAACAGAGGTAGAAACCTATTTATTGCATAAATAGAGAACAAGTGTAATCCAGTAGAAAGACTAAAAGGAAATTACATTTTTTTTACTCTCAAGTTATAAGAAAATACGTTTGGGATAATGGCAAGGTCTCACAGTTGAAAACGAAAGTACAATGATTTATAGTTTCTTTCTTTCTTTTTTTTTTTTGGAACCACCTCTAAAAGTAGACAACCATATATCAATTGAAATTGAACGTGTTCAAACGAATTTGCCAATATCTTGAACTAAAGTTGTTAAGATCTGATCTATTTTTGATTGTTTGGGAACTCAAATATGCATTGAAGTTGTTAGATCTACTATAGAAGCCGTTCTCTTGAAAGAGACATGTAAAAACAGGAAGAAGTTCTTGATGAGGACATGCGGGTTGCCATCAGTTCTTTAGAAATGCCAATTCAGTACTTCCTCCATATTTTTTATATGACACCGTTTATTTTTATATCTACGTTTGATCATTCATCTTATTAAAAATATATATTTATTAATTATTTTGTTTTAATATTATTATCATAGGAACTTTAATATACCTTATAAATTTTGAATAAAACAAATGGTTAAAATGTGCACCTAAAAATCAAAGGCGTCATATAATAAAAAATATAGAGGGAGTATTAGTGAGGGGTCTTTTAAACGAACTAACCTTGCTAGCTCGATCTCCCGAAGATAAAGAATACCATCGATGTCCATTTTCATAACAGGGAATTCCATGCCCATCTCAGTAGCAAGATTAAGCAAACCAGAAAAGTTGATATTAAACCCCACAGGGGAGACACTCTGCCCATCATAAAATGCAGTCCTGTCACAGCCATTTTCCATAGCATGTCAAGCACATCCTTGAACTCAAACACGACGAGACAGACAAACAAAATTAATTGAAACAACACGCCAATCTAAAATGTGTATATCATTACATTACGTTACTTTCTGTTAACTTTGAATTACCTCTCCTGATGTGATCTGGGTCAGCATTCCATCTCTTCAGAGCAACGACACATGCTAGCGTAGACAAGAGGATGTCTTTGTTTACTTCGGACGATTAGCACCAGGACCCGTCGAGCTGCTGATTGTCAAGAATCCACTAGACGCACTAAGGGTAGCACGGAGCCTGTGGAGAGCCCCTGAGTGGCACCATGGCCACCCATGCCGTGTCATACGAAGATGTCGGTGGTTCATGGCACCATGGCCACCCATGCCGTGTCATACGAAGATGTCGGTGGTTTAGCTCCCTACGGCTGCTTCCTTACTGTAGCCTTCAGTTCGTCTCTGTGCTATGTATATTTCACCAAAATGGAATGCATTCAGCCTTGGATTGAGATATGCATGTGTATATGGGCGCCATTACGGTGCTCTACGAGTACTCCCTCCAATTTTGCTTGTTTGACGTCGTTGGCTTTTATTTTCTTATAAAACTTTCTAGCCTTCTTTAAATTTATTTATATGCCAATGAATTTAGACACATATACAAAACATATATATCGATATATGGATGAATTTAGACAAATACAGAAAGTCTTATAATATGAAATGGAGAGTACCATTTGTCTCATAAAAAAGTTACACAATTATTAATTATTTTGTTCTATTTGATATATTACGAAAAACACTTTAAACATGACTTATAATTTTCTAGTTTTACTCAGTAATTTTAAATAAGATAAACAGTCAAACAACAACGTTGAATAAAAAAAACAGAGGTAGCTCTATTTTCTGACCAGTATTATTGACCGGAAAGTGATCTTGATTATTGACTTATGAGTTCTACTGTCACGGGAGAAAATGACACGATCATTAAACTATAAAAAAAATAAACGATCTGTAACTCATATAATACTTCCTCCTATTTTAAACTAACCAACGTCTCGCACATTCATTCACATATGGAGGGAGCAGCGTATTACCATGCCGTGCAGGATTCCTGAGTTTGGCACAACCTCCAAGTTATTCCGAACGCCTGCTACTGCTGGGACATGTCACCCAGTAATCTTGACTGTATAGCAGAAGGGAACCCGGAAGAGAACAAACATATATACTACTCCCTTCATTTCACATCGTAAAACTTTCTAACATTACCTAAATTCATATGAATGTTAATCAGTCTAGACATATATATAAATTATATATATTCATTAATTGATGAATTTAGACAAGACTAAAAATCCATACAATATGAAACAGAGGTAGCAGTACACATACCTCTGGTAGCCACCGGAGGAGGCGCACTGCTGGGTCTCCTTGGGTAATTCATCCCATGGGGTGAAGCTCCAGGGAATTGTCCGGCAAGGCAGGAAGAGGAACTCAGCAACATCGTTCCCGGTCTGGGCTACCACTCAACGTGAAATAGCTCCAAAGAGACTTTGAGGCGAAACTGTTTCGAAATTCTTGAATGGGATATATATGCCTAAAAATAATTTCAGTAATTATAATAGATTTCAAAAGATTTGACAATATCGATGAAATATGCATAAACTACTGTACAAACATTCATGTTGAAACTTGACCGTAGTTGAGCGTAAAAGATACAAAGCTAGCCTGTACTGGAGAGATGTATGCTAGCGGATTGAGATATTTTGCCTTCAAATTTAAAGTATCTTTGTTACTTACACGTGAGTCGAGGGCGGATTCAAGTAAAGAATGCTGATCCCCACTAATATTAGCCAAACCACACTATTCATTGCTCATTATTACATATGTTCAATTATTAAAATATAATTAGATTTTCCTGGATTTTATATGTACTTACAGTGTGATATATGTTTTGCATTGTCTTGCACATAATCCATTTATATTGGCCTACTTTATTTCAGTGGAATCCCTTAAACTTTAGCCGTGTGTTTGCCACTGGGTCTATAAATACTTACCTATGATGTGTTGAGTATATATATATATATATATATATATATAATATGGTGCAACCTTTTGGCACTCTAGACACATTGTCTTTATTTATTTATTCTCCAGTCATTCGAACACTTAGAGTGAATTAAAAGGTTTAAACAGTTTAGCAGGATGAAATAACAGCTTAGCCTGTTCAACCCTGACCTGGCCTTAGAAAAGCCTAGGGGTTGGACCAGGCCTTCGCTTTATCTTTTTGTGAATTTGCAAGCTCGGGCCGAGGTTTTTTTGCGCGGGGTTCGGATAAGCCTAATACCTGGTATTAGAGTTCACTGTTACTTAATAGCCTATTTGTAATGGGTCATCTATTATAATAATTGAAGTAAAAACAAGGTTTGAGAAAAAATTCATATCATCATGTTTGACTGTTTATCACTGCACATAAGGACATATGTATTATTAGAATTATGTTCCCCTATGCAACACACCGATATTTTTTAAAATAAAAAATTAGAATTTTTCACCTTAATCCATGAAAGGAACCATCTGAGCCATCTAAGGGATGCATGTACTCTCAATTGCTCAGACTTCTTGCGTAGATGCGCATATGAAACAAGAGTCAAATACATGACTAAATGTTAATGAAAATATAAAGGAAAGACGTACGCCAGTACGCCATCCCGGAATTAATATTTTTGTTCCCTACTACAACTGTTGTTAGTTAGTTTTCCGTGCAGTGCTTTCATACGTGAACTATGCTTGCACATGCCTGGGGTGTTACATGGCTGACTTATTAAACCTAGTGACAAACTAACGTCATAATCTTTTCACTTTTGTTTATGTTTTTTTATGTGTCATGCACTTCTGTTTATGTTTACAGGCTAACATTTAAATTTTCAGTCTTATTTAGAGTCAGTTTTAGAGTATTTCACCAAAGTTTATTTTGTAATCTTGGCTTTTAGATTGCTAAGAATACGTATATAAATGTTTTATTCATGAATTATTTTTTATTTGCAAATATGATGTTTCCCTCTAACTATTTAGTGGTCTTTAATGATATTTTATCTGTACTAATTATATCTCTACTGCCTAAAAAACAAAACATAATTTTTGTTGTTCATCAATCGAGAACATGCCCACAAATTCCAATTCTCCTAACTACAGACACCAGATATGATTTTATTTTAAAAGCATGAATATAAGACCAAGCTCAGCTAGCATCGCTCGTGATCGTCCACTCCTTTCTTCTCATCCTTATGAACTGATCATCATTGCTTTTGTATGTGGTGTGGTGTCGTTGCCACGAAGGATCGCAACAAGATTACACGTTTAATTAATTGCGTAGTTTGTAAGTGAGTCCCATAAAACATGACTTGGAACTTGGGAGAAATACTGTGCTACTTTGGGAGGTAAAAGGTTTTTCTTGCGGTGATTACAGGAACATAATTGACTTTTATAGTCGACCTTTTTTATGAGCAATTTTATCATATCTGAGAAGATACCATTTGATACCCCTTAGAGCATCTTCAACAAAGGGCTAAAGATTAAGTCTTAAAAATTTTGTATTGGAGGCCTTCTAAAAATCATACGCCTAAAAATTATCCTCTAATCTAATAGAAGCCCAAAAGTTAGGTCTTAAAAATAGTAGTTGGCCAAATAAACTAATTCGTTAAGATTGATTTCACGTTTTTTTTCTCCCGTGCTTACGTGGTTATCTTCTTTTTACCAGCAACACCTAGACATCCTCTATTAGAAAACTAGTGCATAAACTTTTTGTCGTGTAAACTCTGTCCTCCCTTTCTCCTCCTACTGTCTCTCAGGCCGCGTTCGTTCGTACGAGGATAAGTTAACTTACTCTAGCACAGAAAACATAGTAATAGATTAGTACATGATTAATTAATTAATTATTTAAAAAATATAAAATAAATTAATATGATTTTTTAAAACAACTTTTCTATAAAAAATTTTATAAAAAATACACTGTTTAGCAGCTCGGGAAACATGTGCGCAGAAAACGAGACGAATAAGTTAACTTAGGCATGTGAACGAACGGGGCCTGATACTGCTTGTTGTGCACTGCATGATGCAGCTTTAGCTGTAGGCCTGTAGCAGCCATGGCAGCTTTAGCATGGATGGGCTCGAGACGATGGCCATCATTGTTCCCTTTACTATTCTAGTAGTAGTAATTCATACTTTTTGACTGTAAAGTTGATAAACAACATTAAGCTATTTGGTGTAGGTAATATTTCTTGCGTGCAGAGTAAAGAGGAGAGGGAGCGGAGGGACCTGCAGACCGTAGAGGGAGCGATGTCGTCGGATGCCTTCGACGGTGCGAGCTGCGCCGGCGAGATTCAGTGGAGCGGGCGGCGGCGCCGGAGGGGGCTGCTTCGGCGGCGAGATTCGGCGGAGCGGGCTGCGCGAGCGGTGAGCATTGGTGAAACGGGTGGCGTCGGCCGCGGGCTGCGCTTGAGGGGACTGCCGGTGGCAAGCTTCGGTGGAGAGGGCGGCTCCAGCCGCGGGCTGCGCCAGCGGCAAGACTCGGCAGAGTGTGGTGCTAGTCACCGGAGATTTGGAGGGCATCGGCGGAGGAGGCGGGTCTGGCGGCGCCCACGTACGAGATGCTACGTGGCCGCGAAGAAGAAAAGGGCGCGATAGAACTGTTCAGGTGAGATCATTTTGCCATGAAACGAGATTGGGAGGGTGGATCGCCTCCTGAGATTTAGGCAGTTTTTGGGCTTGGATTGGGAGGACGATTATTTTAGGAGCACTATAGGTGGTCTGTTGGACCTATGTGTTTTTAACGTAGAATCAAAAAAAATTGTTTTGGAAACCTGTTTAGTACATTGTTAAAGATGCTCTTAGTACCTTAGATAGCAGAAGATCCTAAATTTTACATAGAAAATAGTGATATCTTATGTACCTCCTCAGAGATGGGAAATGCTCTTTTGGTATAAAAATAATTAACTTGGTATTGTTTGTTCTTTCAATGCTGGTATTGAACTTTTCTGCTCATGATATATAATTCGATTATCTGTTGCAATGAATTCGTTTTATTTTTCAACCGTGCACCACCGTTGAATTTTGATCAAAATTCAAGTGACCCCAACATTTTAGCGGATATGAAAATAATCGCAGAACAGCGCAAAGACTGGGCGAAGCACTGATAATATGGACTGAAATGTTTTGATCTGGTTTAGTACTAGAATTTCAGCTAATCGTTATCCTTGTTCCTTTTTTTTCCCCATAGTGATGTGATTTCAACGTATGACTAATTTCTTCTGCCGTTCGTGTGATACAACTTCTCCTCTGCTTGACCACACACACGTACGTTAGTACGTATATACAGCGATGGCAGCCTGGCCTAGTGCACACTTCCTCAGGCTGTGAACTGTTGATCCAGGTAATTAGTACTCACCCACCCCGACTTTTTATTTGCTATCGATGATTTCTATCTATATTTAATCTTTTATCTTATTCACAATTATTTTATAAATATATAAAATTATAATTAATCCTTAAAGTGTGTTCGGTAATGAGTCAAACTATAATAAAATAATTAATAAATATATAATTTTTTGAATAAAACAAATAAAAAACAAATGGTCAAATGTAGACGAAAATCAACAGCCTTAAATGAAAAGTTAGAAACATTACTAAAATGCCACTAACCCTATTAGGAAAAAATTGACCGAAAATCTCCATTCCAATGGTGGGGACCCAAAACGCTGCCCAATTGAGACCAATGGAGATTGCAGCTAGAAGCAGTATTTCCTTTTTGGACACTGCAAAAACCAAAACTCGACAAGGAACCACTAAGAATTGATGAATCGCCAAATTGTTTGGAATAAATAAAGTGGACATGCATGGTTGGCAACTAAATCGGAGGAGTATTTAACTATGTCCCCCCGTTTGATCATGTTTTATAAATACGAAAAATCCTAATTGGAGATACTTCACTTAAAATCAGCGCATATAGAGCATTTTTAGTATGCAGAAGCTCCCAAATATTTTAGAAACACCACCTAGAACATTTTTATATGTGACGGTTTTTATAAGAAAACATAACCATTAATATAAGAACCGATTGATTTACTGAAAAAGACACATGTATATTTCTATTATATGTGTTGGTTTCTCGAACGATGGAACAAAACCGCTGAGCAAAACCAAGAGTTTCCTTCTCGTCTCTCTAGTTTGTTGGTGGTGAGTGTTGTGGCAACCGTATCCAAAGGTAGCATTTGGAGCAGCAGTAGAACCAAGCCATAAGCTAACGGTTTTCTTCCTTTCCTCACCTCCCTCCTCCTCTCCCTCTCCACTCGATCATTTATTCCCTAGGTTTGGTGATGATCGCAATATTAGAGGATAGAGATGGCGACCAATTTTTCGCTTTGTGTTCATGTTTTTAGGGTAGCGGATTGGACAATTGATGTACAACCGTGCCTAGGGCTCTATCATTTGTGCTGTTGATCAACAGTTGTTGCCAATAACTATGAGATTGATTTTTGTTTTTTTTTCTCTTATGTCTGTATCCACTCGAATCGAGTCTAGCCTGCTTTTTCTTTTTCTTTTTTTTTTGCACAACGTGCAACCTTTATGTGCTGGTTGTCCAAACTGGCATCGAGGAGCTGTTCTAATGAGTACCTCCTTTGGGGTCCTTCACTTATGTGGAGCTTAGAACCGGGACACTGTTTAGTTGTTTTGTGGTAGAGTAGTACGGTACATTTGAAGGATGACAATATAACAACTTGGTCTAAAGATTGATTGTATCTAATGAACACTCCGCTCCACGTAACACTTTTGTCCATATGAGCAACGGTTACCCAGTCAGACTTGTGTACCCTTTTTATATCAAACTATTTTGTCCAAGTAATGGTTAATTGAAGCACGGGGGTTTTACATACTCCCTCCGGTTTATATTATAAGACTTTCTGAGTTTATCTATATTCATCTATATATCAATGTATATGTTTAATACATATGTTTAGATTTATATGTATGGTAATAAATCTGCACAATGCTAGAAACCCTTATAATATGAAACGGAGACAATACGAGCCAAACACACCCTTAACAGACAACAGACAGACAGGGAAACGACATACCAGATATCAGCCTGGAGAAGCAGAAAAACTCTGAAGAACCGATCGAGGAGAGAGTGGCCGGTGGGGATGAGCGAAGAAGGGGAAGAGTTACATGTGCATCAAATTAACCAACCTATTCACAACTCCCTCGTGGTGCTTCGTACCGGCCGTCTGCTTATATATATACAGACACAGAGACGCAACCAATCGCGGAGGTCTGTACGCGAAAGGGAAACAGCGTACTGGCCCAGGCCGGCGTTTGTGGACCGGTGTTTCCATGTGGCGACGACCATGCAAGAAGAACTTGCGTGCGCCCGCCCGCCGCCCAGGTTGCATTGGGCCCTCCAAATTTGATCAGAAAGGGACGGGTGCAGATGCACCTGGCTCTGCCTGTGCGCCTAGACAACACAAATGAGCTGGCCACCGTTTAGTTTTTCCCTGCTTTGGATTGTATTTTAATTATGTCAATCGTACAATAAAACGTACTCCTATTGTGAGAGTGAGATGAGTCTTGTCACTCTGACCCTGCTTCGAATTTGACTGCATGCTCGAGAATCTAGAAATGTGACTGAATTAAGTATTTCCGGACGACCGACTTGAGGTGGGACAGACTCAGATTAAACATAATACAAGGCAGCACACCTGTTTCGCTCAAATTAAGCATAAGCGCTATGGTTTATTAATGATTTAAATATAATGTAGAGATAAACTTTTATATATATATATATATATATGTTTTTAGTGATCTATATGCAATGACTAAAAAAAATAAGCTACGATAAAAAATAATCCAAAATAAACTAATTTAAGTTTTAAAATTAAAATTTTGGTTTGTAGGTAGAAGCATAAGTGAATAAAATAGATGACTTTCAATAAAGGTCATATAATTTGAATATGTTGTGGCAACAAAGCAGGGTTACGTATTGCTGGTGGAATTTATAAAGCTTAATAAACAAATTGAGAAAAAAATATGAGGGGGCAAAAATAACACTACTAGAGACCGCTCTATCGGGAATGGTACAAACGTAATGGCTTAGTTGAGCCCGTTATAGATAAATTACACCGTAACGAGGCCCATATCTGATATGGCCAACCCTATTGGCCCATAAAAGATAGAGCAATATCTGTCACGGCCCAAGCAACAGAGCTGTGACAACATATCGGGAATAGTCTAAAGCCGTGACTGATATTACAATATCTGTAACGGTTCTGAAGTTATCAACCGTGACCGATGTCGCTCCTTAACCGTAATGGTCGTGTAATACAGAACCGTGACAAATATTATAATGTTAGTTACGGATCATGTATTGTGACCTGCATGAACCAAAGTTTTGGCTATCCTAGCCCATTTGATTGTTCATATTTTGGGTGAGAGAGTGAGTGGGCAAATGTTAGTCAAATTGAACGAAAGAAGGTATTATTGACAACACCTTTATTCCATAATTCATAAATACAAGGCAACATTATTATATAATTTTACAAGTATTATAGGAGTTTCTTGGAAGCATATTGTTCAACCTTGATTTATTACATCTTTTATGATCAATTAAGTGTCATCAATGTAATTTTTTGTAAAGACAGTAGCATACATTCTATAAGATTCGTGTTGAGTTATGTTAGGGGATCTAGAGACACACATATATACATGGATTAATTATCACTTGTAATTTAGTAATACTGCTAACTATGATAATATTCTTAATTGATCGTAGATGGATGGAAGTTGGATGTACAACACGAATCATTTGAGCAATAAATATAAAAATTAACATGGGGAATTTCTAAAGGTAGCAGAGGATGACAAGCTTGTGAGAAATACTCAGTACGTTCATGAGCTGGCCATGCATGGACCGTAAGTATGAGAAGTTCTGGGAAAGTCGAGTGTAGAGACAGTCACTTAGTGAGAAGAAGCTTCATGCCTGGATGCAACTGTTGGATCTGCCATAGTGAGGAAGTTCAAGCGATTAGCAATGTCATAGAAATAAATGTGGATGAGCAGCAACAACAACAGAGAGGAATTAAAGATATGTTTGTGCAGTGGGGGATAAAATGTTCAATGTGGACCAAAACACACTGGACGCAATGTTGCGAGACGTAGAGCACAAAGAGTACAATGAGAGAGACTATGAAAAGTTTACTCGGTTAGTATCCTATGCAGAGACACAGGTTTATCCTGAATGCAAGTCGAAGTACACATGTTGTAAACTATGCTCGAGCTTATGAAACTGAAAGCTAGCAATGGATGGTCAAATAAGATTTTCTCAGAACTTCTAGTTGTGCTTAAAGACTTGCTACCGGAAGAGAATACACTACCGTGTAGTATATAGGAAGCTAAAAAGGTGTTGTGTCCTCTGAAATTGGAAGTAAGGAGGATTCACACATGTCCCAACCACTGCATACTGTACTATAGGGAACATGTAAATCTTGAGAGTTGTCTCATGTGCAATGTTTCCCGGTACAAGAGGATGGCTGGGTTCGTTGATGGCAAGAGGTCGAAGAAGGGTGGTCCAGCGAAAGTTGTGTGGTATCTTTTATTGTAGACCGTGTGAAATGCATTTTTGCTAATCGAAAGGAAGCTAAATTAGTTCATTGGCATGACGCCGATCAGAAAAAGGTTGGTATGCTTAGACATCCCGCAGTTTCCATGCAATGGTGGAATATCAATAGCATATTCCTTGATCATCTTGAAGATTCGAGGAACATATGGTTTGGTTTAAGTACCGACGGTATGAACTCGTTTGGGGATATGAGTACCCGTCACAATACCTAGCATGTTCTTTTGTTAACTACAACTACCCCCTGGTTGTGTTTCAACAAAAAGATCGTCTTGAAGATTCGAGGAAAAAGTGCTTGCTTAGAGTGCATGGAAGAAACACACAGCAAGTGGTTGAAACACTCCCGCAATGACAAAAACATTTGACGGTAAGAAGACGCTTCAACAAGGTGAAGGATATCGAGCATGTCTTTGGAAAGAGAAGTAAACCTGCTTACAGTAAAGAAAGAATAATATGGAAGAAAAAATATGTATTCTGACAGCTACAGTACTATAAGCACCTGAAAGTTCAACATTGCATAGACTCTACGCACGTAGAGAAGAACATGAGTGATAGTGTCATAGGACTGGTTTTGAACATCAAAAGGAAAACAAAGGATGGATTGAATGCACAAAAAGACATGGAGGATATGCATAGTCTACTTGCCATACACTACCGGACCTAGAGAGAATGTCCTTTCTAGGCTACATAGGTGGTATGAAGGTACCTATAGGATATTCATCACGGATCAATAAGTTTGTGTTCGATGGCGAGTTCAAGTTTGGCAGTATGAAGTCATATGTTTGTCATGTGATGATTACACAACTTCCTCCAGTAGCTATTAGGAATATTTTGCCAACTAAAGTCTGACACATAATTATGCAATTGTGTTTATTTATCAATTCCATTGGTCTTAAAGTTCTAGATCCCAACATGTTGGATGGTTTGAAGGAAATAAATGTGAATGTGGAAAATATTGAATAGGGGAAAATGCTACGATTTGTTGTATATTGCACTGACCCTTGTGGGTGTATTTATAGCATCCTATTAACGCCAGAATTTGGAAATAGGCGATGGACAGAAAAACGGGAAAAAAAACCGAATCGAACAAGAAGCAAGGAAATCGGACTAAGCGATTGGAAAGCCGACTCGGATTGGGAGAAGAGTCCAATTGGTCCCAGATACAATGCAGATATATTCAGAAAATAGATACAGTCCGTATAAAACAATATATGTAAATATTAGAGCTTGTTTTAGGTAATATCTTTAATGGTTAATTAAGTTCATGCCAATATAAATTTGCTAGTTTTGAAATATACCATTACAATTCGACTAATTTTAAGGATGCCATTATAAATTCAGAACTATTAGAAATATGCCACTCCATACCCTTTCGGTGTATTTTTTAAAAAAATTTGAACCATATTGGCATGAGCAAAGGGCAATTTGGTCCAAAAATGGCATATCTGAAATAGTTCTAAAATTATAGTGACATCTTTCCAATTAGTCGAATTGTAATGGTATATTTTAAAACTGGTAAATTTATAATGGCATGAATCTAATTAACCCTATTTTTAACTAGAATCCGTGTGTAATAAGTTAGCTAATAGATACGACTTCATATCCAATTCTAGTTAGTTCTAGGGGTATTAATTCAGCACCCCGTGGTTTATAAAATACCAACAATCATATGATCAATGCAACTTTCGGCGCATCACCACACTTTTGACAGGAGCGAGCTCTCGGCGCGAGGTTTGTCAGCTTCGAAATGTGATTTCGAGGTTTGTCAGCTTCGGACTGTCTTGATTTAGTTCGATCTTCTATCTAGTTCATTCGATAGTTTATCTGAGACTTATTGTTACTCCGATCTGTTTATTGGTTTGGAGTAGTAGTAGGTTCTTGAACAAGATTATATAAGTGCTTTATCGAGTCTATCGATATGAATTCGCTTGCTTGATTCTGCCTCAGTTTGGTCTGATCAATCTGGTTGATTGGATTCATGTTTATAGATTAGATCGAGTGTTTACACAATTTTATCACTGGAGTTCTAGCTAACCTTATCTGAGTAACATATTAGCTTGTTTCTTAGGCTTATAGTTCGTCATGTTTTCTGTAATTATATTGCACTAGATAGCATACTGTCAATTTGGTGTGATCTACATGCAGAAGCTTGTCTGTTCTTCTTAGTTTAGCAGATAAGTAGATAGATTACATTGGATTAATAGTTAATTATGACTATGTTGCAATTTTATCTTGATTTCATGTTTGATCATGTTTAAACCTAAACGGCCTTGGTTTAGTCCAATCTTCTAGGTTTAGTGTGGGAATGCAAGCAATTGTTTAATATTGTTATATTCTAATAATTAGCCTAGCTAGTAATCCAGTTTTATCATGTTTAATTTATAATGGACCCTATCGGCTTCTGATTGCGTGTGCGATAACTGCTAAATTGCTCTGATCGATTGATTAATCTTGAAACTGTCTCAGTTAATAAGTCTGATCTTTCAAGAGAGATAAGTTGGTTAGATTATTTAGTTGGTACCATACTCAGAATTCAGCCAATAAGGTATTTTTATATTATATATTATGAAATTTCTGCAAAGTCGATTGTTGTAGTCCATCGGCTAGGGTCCTGAAACGATATCGTTTGTCTGGCCGATAGAGTGTTTGGGTTTAACATTTCTTCTTATCTGTTTCATATCTTATCAGTTCAATGATCAAACTGACTGGCTTGTCTAGTTTTTCTAAGAATTTAGACCCATAAATATGACTGGCTTGCTCTGTATCTAAGCGGCAAGACCTTGCAGGATCGTACCTTGGGCCTCTCGTAGCGCCTGGAAGAGGGGCCTAGAGCCGAGGGGTCGGTAACGTCGGACGACGGTCTTGCCTGGACTAAAGATATGACTGGCTTGCTCTGCATCTAGGCGGCAAGACCCTGCAGGATTGTACCTTGCCTCTTGTAGCGCCTAGGAGAGGGGCCTAGAGCCGAGGGGGGCGGGAACGTCGGACGACAGGCGCGCCTGGCCTAAACTGGTGGCCAGTAATGGGGCGGCATGGGACATGGTGGCCAAAGCATCGACGACCAGTGAAGGGGCGCGAAGGGGGTCGACGGAGGAGAGCGAGCATGCGTCAGTTCGCGATGCGGCGACGGGGAAGGGCTGCGGCATGGCGCCATCTCCTGGCGCGGCTCTCCCAGCGCCCTCGCTTCGGGACGACTGCTTCCGTCCTCGCGGGCCGCCTTCTCTTTGGGCTCAAAGCGGACGGCGGGCTCGCCACCGTCCCCGCCGGCCGACGACCGGCCCCCATGCGAGTGACTCGACGGGTCGGTACCGGGCTCCAGCGCTTGAGGGGTGGAACCACTAGCGTCGGTGGCCCGAGCCCCCAATAGAGGCGGCCTTGGTCGCGCTTCTAGCTGGCCGGTTGTGACTCCGACGGCTGAGAAGTCACGCTGGGAGTAAGAAAAATTGAAAGACAAGAAAGGTAGAGGGAGAGTGAGAACGGACGGGCATACACCTCCTAGAGGGGTCAAATGTCCACTCTGGCACAGCCAGATCTCCTCGACCTTCCGAAGCCACTTCTTCTCCCGCCCCTTAGCTTGAGCGGTCCAGCTCGCGCCAGCGGGCGAGCTCCCCCGTGAACGCCGTCCCCGGCCGCTGAGCCCCCATTGGCAGGAGGTTGAAGCGCTGTGTGCCGCTCCCATGAGGAGGGGAGTAGGGGGAATCGTTGGCTCCCCTCTTCCTTTTCCCCTTGCCGTCAAACGTTGGGCCCGCCCGCGTCTTGCCCGGGCACCCTCTGATCTAGAGAACTGACAGACCCGTTTCCGCCACCTCCGTCCTTGGACCCACCCCTCTCGGTGGAGACGCCTACATGGCCGCGCAGGTTGCCACCACCTGCATCAGCGCCATACCATTGAGTTTGCTTTGATTCAATGATCTGCCATTCACTTTGTCGAGTTCTAAGATATATCCTCGGTTAGCAGTTTTCTCTATAATATACTCTTGGATCCTATGCTTTTGTAATAAATGTAGAAAATGTCCTTTAGACATACAAGATTGACTATTAATTTATCATGCTAGAAGATCGAGAAAATTATGAGAATTTTTTCCTAGCATCCTAACAAATCATTATAATTTGTGGGTATGTTTTAAAATCGAGAAAATATTTTTCCAAAAAATAAAATATGAAAAATAATCATAAAAGATACCCACAAACTATACTGATTTGTTAGGATGCTAGGCAAAAATTTTCATAATTTTCTCTATCTTCTAATGTGATAAATTAATAGTCAATCTTGTATATCTAAAGGGCATTTTGGATATTTATTACAAATGCATAGGATCCAAGGGTATATTGTAGAAAAAACTGCTAATCGATGATATATCTTAGAACTCGACAAAGTCAATGCCATATCGTTGAATCAATGCAAACTCAATGGTATGGAGTAGATTTTCTTTTTAATCATCAATGGTGATGATTTACCCTTATTACATGTTCAAATTAAACTTGCGAGGCACAAGGTCAAAACAAAGCAGAATAACGTGTTTTGGCCTTCAGCAGGTGATTGATTCCACAAATTACAATTGATATACAAGAGTTCTAGCAAGTGCCATTACGCATCCATGCATTTTTCATTATTGTTGCCATCAACACCAAGATACCGTGCTCCATGAAACTTCATAGTTTTGTCGCAACACTAAACTACCCTCAACCTAATGGATGTAGCTAATCTCTAACAATAATCCCAAGTACAAGTTCAACAAATAATAGAAGTAGACATGCTGTTATTTGACCATCAAATGATAATATGGGAAGAGTCAACAAAAAGGATATGACGGTAACCCAGTGAAGAAATTCCAAAGCCTGTCTCCGACAGTAACGTGGTTGTTTTTTTCACAATGTAGCCCGTTTCGCATTTTTTTTTTATAAATGGACCAATCCAGAAATATTATCTAAAAATGGACCCATTTCTCAGCACCACGTTACGTCGTGCCGGGTTGTCTAGTCTAATTCCGTGTCAATCCCAGCTCAGCGCGTACTAGATCCCAACAAACCCCATATCGGCGCAATGATATGTGGCGCCGAGAAATGTGTTTCTTTTTTTATAATGTTTTTAATAGGTCCATTTGTGAATTTTTTTCTTTTGCGGAAAAGCTAAAATGTGAAAAATTGACGATGGTTACCCAGTTAATACACATGGTCACGTAAACTCAACGTGTAGGTAAATGTGCAGAGAGAATAGCCAGTTTGTCAAAATGCATGCTCATATATTGCCTGCATTACACTTAATTATAGCAAGCATAGGTTAAATATGATGACTAGTTAATATATTTCTCCTTACACATAAATGTTTACGCAGTTGTGGAAAACGGAATGTGGGTGTCAGCCTAGAGGGTACTGTCAAACGATTATTTGGAATACAGATGATTAACCTGAATTATACAAAAAATTAATCTTGAATTAATATATGTATGCTTTGATTTTTACTATTTGCTTTGGAGATATTTTTATGTCCAACTTTATATAAAATGGATGTATTTATATGATTATTAATTTCAGCAACCATGAAAAGAATCATGATATGTGAAGGCTACAAATCTAAGAAGTGATGTGACCATGCCTACTACGGATACAACTATTGCTCCCATCATGGATGAACAAGATGATATCAAGATCAAGTCCTTCGAGTGCTGTAATCCGATTCGGCCACCGGATGCAGCGCTGAATTTAAACGGCCGCCAAATCTTCATACAAGCTCTGTTTTCGGCCCATGAGTACTTGATGTAAAGGTTTCAAAGTCCACTTTCCAACGGATTCAGTCTCATCGTCAAATTTCATCTAAGTCATCCACAAATGAAGAAATATGGTGTTGCATCACGTGTCATGGGCCTTTGGGCTTGTAACTTTGTTTGGCACCTCGGCCCAAGAGAAGCCCAAGTGGAGTGCACCCCAATCTGGTGGAGCACGACCCTAGGGCACTATTGGTTGTCCTCCCACCCTTATAAATAGCTAGGTACCCCTTTAGGGTTTCTCAGGTTTTTTTAGATTAAAGTTTAGCCTTTGCTACAGGCTTGTACACGTGTGTGTTGGCGCAACCACTCCGATACTTGTTCTGTAGACATGAGAATTTGAGTTGTTTACAGCCAGAGAATGACTCAAAGACTGTAAGGTAGATAATGAGTTAGCTCCACTGGTAAATTAAGTGCCATTTCGTTTCAACTTGTTATCTTAACGAACTTGCAAGCTCGGCTCATCAACATTCACGAGCTAAAAGGTAAAAGGCCAGGTGTTTAGGCTCAGATGTCCCATTGAATCTTATCCTTTGGAGGTCAGGTGCACAACTTAAGGTGGACCTGAACGAGGAATTCAAGGAAGAGCTAAAGAAAGGAATGGATACTAGATTGGAGGAAAAGATGCTTGCCTAAATGCTATGATTCAAAGCCCTAGACAGAAGGCCCGTCACATTCCTGTACCCTAGTTAGCCCCTCATCTTCATGTGGATTGAACCCCACGAGCAAAGACGAGTAGTCATGTGTCCATAGGATTGCCTCATGAACCAATTGTAGTCCCATGCACAATTGACCACATATAGAGGTAAGTCATACAGTATGATACACCTGGTTGTACATATTTATATCCATGGGTGAATACTAGTCTATATTGGACACGATATATATTTTTGAAAAATTAAAAGGAAACATGTAAGACATTCCTAAAGATAAAATGAAACCTAGTCCTAGTCAGACACAAAACATTCATAGAGAGATTAAGGAGAATACTAAACATTGACTAATTAATAAATGGATTTAATCTACCATCTCATGGTCATCACGATTCCTTTTTGAACTCAGACTCTTTTGGATAAGCTTTTCATCGGTTGATTATATTTACAAATATAAAATAATTTGCGAATAAAGCTTTTATATACATGTTAATAGCAATATAAAAGCCAAGGTTCGAAAATAAAATACAATAAAAAAACTCAAAATCAACTTTTGGCTTATAAGCATAAGGAACAGCCAAAAGATGAGGTTGCACTCACAACACACTTTGTCAACTTGTATGATGACATCAAGTCTACAGCTAGAAAATCACAATACCCACACACTTGTCGATATGCATGATTGGTTTTCAACTCATGAGTTTTGATAGTACCGGCAAATAGTAGAGTCAAAACATGTGTTTAGTCATGACGACTATTAATTCTCAATAGAAATTATGACATAAACATCGACAGTTAAGTGGTCATGGGGCAAAACTAATCAAGGAATTAAGTTCAAGCGTGTGATTATTAATTTGTTAGATGCACGATGATATAGAAGTATAAATTTAGAGAACTTCAATTATGCACTACAAGACCTGATGAAATGATAGTTGTCATCACGTGTATCATTTCAACATACAATTAAGATAATATACGTTCCTCTTAAAATAACAATGTCATGCTGAGTTGTTTCCTATAAAAATGAATGAAACAAAATCTGCGAGAATTTATCATAAAAGTTTCGGATCCGTTACACAAAACTTGCTTTATGCATTAGTAGGCTGTCTCTCGCTTTGAAGGAAACATACGACTCAACATGTATACCAGCATATCTCCATTTTGCATAAACAAGATCGCACTGTGTCGGAGAGTAAACTGCTCGCGCGGAAAGCCCCAGGAGCCCCTTTGGGTTCGGACAGAAGGTCCGGGTGAAAGCGTGAGGATCAACAGCGAAATGAGAGGGAGATGCAAGGGGCGGAACACGAGCCACGCCTAAGGCTAAAATTAATTATCTTGTTCTAAATCTTTATAAATTTAATATTTATTAAAAATTTCTATAATATTTATATCTAAATTGGATCTTAAGCCTAGGGCTTGAGCCCAAGCTGCCCTAGGCCTAGATCCGCCCCTCATGCAAGGGGTCAGGCGCCACCGGAGTGATACAGACACACTGTAGTAATATAGGTTCAAGCCAGTGAGAACTGTAATATGCTACTCTTGTGCGTGGTTGCTTGGAGCACAAGGAATGATAGATGGTCTGGCTAGCAGCAAAGCTTACTCAACGCCTATTGGTTGTGTAACAAAGAAGTTTCGTCCTCTTTCCTAGGCAAGGGTCTTCTTTTATACTTCAAGGGGCAATCACAGATGTCAGGACACATCCTCTAAGGAAAGGACAACATTCTTCTATCGACGTGCAGGGCAGCGCAAGCCTCACCACGACATGGGCTATGTCTCGCTGCAATGTGAGCGTAAAAGCCCACGTCATTGTCCATTAAATGCCAAAGATTTCTGGTTGCTTGGTCTCACCGAGCAGTGGTGAGAGAGGGAATGATCCGGCAAAGATGTAGCGTCGGCCCAATCTTGAGAGAGGGGCAAATGGCCCTCTTATTAATGGTCGATGAGACAGAGCTGACATGGGTCACACCCTTTGCTAATTGCAGGCGTATGCAGGGCCCTACCCCGTTCCTTGTCCGCCGTCACATCTGTCGTTTTCACCGTAGACGATTTACCACGTCTCAAGCATGCCGCATTTAATGTGGCACCCTGCAAGGAACAAAGCATGATTAAATATGGCGACAAGGCATTAAGCGTACCTGTAGTGACACCTTTCTGCGCCACGCCCCTCCCAGTGAACATGTTGAAGGGGCGGGAGTCGGGTGGCCTGACCTGGGCGTGGGAGGGCTGCTGCCTCTCTAGCCTTGGTCCCAATCCCTCTCGGGGCGTGCCACGTAGCCCATGACGGCTTCCTTTCCCTTATAGGGAATACTCCCGGGTTCATATCACCGACATACCGATACAACCCAATTAATTCACAAACAAACATAATGTATAGAGTTAGAGTGCAGATCTAATCCTCTGTTCTAAAATAACACGTCACTTTGACCAAAGTTAATTTTTGTTCCAGATAAGTGACTCAGCTAAGACCAAGAAGAAAAAAGAAATTGGACGCACGTAATTTATTGCATATATTGCCGAGTAATATTAATTAACACATCTCTCCACCGTCAAAAGATTTAAGAAATTGTGACATGAATATCATTTTCCTTAATCACTCTAACTTGTTTGTAAGTAAGAAAAATACTCACCTTTCCTGGGATAAAGCGACTACCAGTCTTTGGCACGAGCACGAAAGTTGACCTGAATACTCAGAATTTTGGGATTTTCCTCACACACCTTGTTTTCCGAAGCATGCTAGGAAGGTCAAGAATAGCAAGTCGTCCTGTGATTCTGCAGTCAAATGCGTGGTGCTGACCAGGAATTTTTTCACTTCCACATATAATATCAATATTTTGTACAAATAGCACAAGATCTGATCCGATCGAATTGCTCACAGGGAGTGGTTGATCACTTGGTGAAGGCAGAGCCAGTGATCATACATATATAATAACACCATTCTCACTAGCTTGATCAATTGCAGTTAATCTGCAGCTAGGAAAGCCGGAAACAAAATGGCAATATGCTACTCGCTGCTGCTTCCCAGCGCCAGCGCTCCCTCGCAGGCGTTTGCTTCATGCAAGGTCATCGTCGCCACGACATATCTTTCAGCTCCACTGGCAAACTTCTGGCAGGACCCGGTAAATTGTTCTTGTTTATCGATTAGATTTCGCGTAACCCTAGGTATTATGGCCGGAGTTGCATAAAAATTAACCGTATTGTATTTACTAGGTTGCATGTCGGTCGCTCCCGAACATCGCCGTGTTGGTGTTTAAGATAACCGCTCCGCTAACAAAATTAATTTTGATATATATTAGCGCAATGAGGATTAATGAAATTAATTTTACGGCCTCTAAGAATGGAAATATGAAAAAGTTCATGCTGAGATTATTTTTCCCTACACGCTGTCAGCAATGTCCCTTCCGATCGCACTCAGTCACACGGTATTTTTGAAGCTAAAACCTGACGAAACTGAAGGTTTCAGATGGTGAACAGTAAACTGAAGAACTATACTAAACAGATCAGAAAAACAGAGATTTTGGTGCTGCGCAATTGCTTGCAGCTTTTCTGATTCTTTCTCTATTTATTCTCCCTACAGATCATAGTTAGTTACATGCACGGCAGACAAGGATCAGATGAAAGTTTGCCCGATCTCCACGGAAACTGAAAAAACGACTGACAGACTGAGCAACTCCTATTCTTCAGATAGAATCTACATGCTTACAATGCGTGAATATCCAAGAAAACAACAATGCATTCTAGAAAAACTAAACATGCAACTTATCTTGAGAACAACTCGCACACAAGATTAATTTCAAATTCTATCAATTTGCCCCCCTAATCTTGATGAGCCTGAACCTGTACCAGATTCAGTTTCTTTCTCAGCTCGTGAAAACGCACCTTGCCCAATGGCTTGGTAAGAATGTCAGCAAGCTGATCCTCACAACAAACTTACTCTACCTTTTATCTTCCTTTGCTCCACGCATTCTCTAATGAAATGAAAACGTTCCTTTGCCCGAGCCTTCACTTTAACATCAACAGACGAAATCAATCCCTCAACGGAATATTCATGCCTCCTATGATTTAGTGCAGTACCGAAAGTTCTCCAAGAAGGAGTGAGCTTTTCAATAATGCACATGGCCACAAACTTGTCGGGTAAGGCACATTTCAGGAATTCAAGTTCGTTAGCAATGGTTTGTATATCATGAGCCTATTCAACCATAGAACGGTTTTCAATCATCCTAAGATCATAAAATTGCTCCATGATATACAACTCATTGCTAGCATTAGTAGCACCGAATTTGGTATTCAGCGCATCCCACAACTCCTTAGCGTCAATCAATGCATATATGAATCTACAAGACCATAAGCAAGAACGCTAGGAATGCCTCCCACAAACATAGTAGTGGCTTCCTTGATTTCTTTCTGTTGTTCAGAAGTTAGAACCCCTTCAGGTTTTACCAGTACTAACCTAGAAGCACTTTATAACCATCAGCCACAGAGTGACCCTGATCTACCATCTCTTAAAGTGCACATCGGTGAATTTATCCAGCCTCAGTACATCGGCAAAACCAGCCATCAAAAAATCAGAGTGCCTATAATAAAGTTTTTGGATTGATGAAAATGTAAGCACATAATGATTTAATTTATCACATAAATAAATCATGACATTGTATAATGAACGCATGGCAACACATGGATCAACCAACATGAACAGATTTAATCTAAACATGTACGCAAAAGAGCTGCACATGAATAGATCAAACAGATATAGTACTACAATAAACATAATTAACATGCACCAAAGGTTGTTCCGAGGAGGATCAGGTGCAGCATGCAGGACTCATGACATAGGATGTCGACGATGGCGAGCCACAACCGATCGACGCGGAGGACGGGCATCGTGGACGAACAGCGAGCAGTCGCGTGGAGAACTTCCCAAAAACCTTATTCGCCCGCTCCCGATGCAGGACTTCATGAGAGCAATAGTTCAGGAGACCTGCTCTCCCGATCGCCGGTGCACGCTGGTGGAGGGGATGGAGTAGACCACGGTGGCGGCGCAGCACAGAGGAAAAGACAAACCCTCGATTGTTTTTTGTGTGTGTTGCGAAGAGGTAGTGGTTCGGTATATATAGGACGTGTGATCAGTAAGCCTACCATATCGTAACCGAACCGGATAGGCCGCGTAACCTATCTGAACTCTACTCTATCTCATACAAGGAAAGATCTAATAAGTTTCCAAAACTAACATCGAAATATTCCGTTTATCGAAATATTCCGTTTATCGCAGAAAAACAAAACTGCAAAAGGAAGCCGCATCTGCGCAAGCACGAGGGGCCAATTTTGGTGGACCATTCATGTGCTTGCGGCCAATTTTGGTGGACCATTCATGCACATGTCGAACGTGTGCGCCGCCCATCTCGGCCCGGCCCGAACAAGGCCAGGCGAGCGAGCGTGCGTGTTCCTCTACTTCTTTCTTGCTCAAGTGCTTAGAGAGCACTTTCCTATTTAAGGAGGTCTCACTCTCATAGAACTAGCAAGGTGGTATTAAAGGTTCACATGCATGTTTCACATAAGGTAGGCTTTTGTGATTTTTCTAGGAATTAATCTACATATGGGCCTTAGCCCATTAATCAATTTCTAATAGCCCAAACATGTATACTTCGGCTATGCCATTTTTGCTCCTGAGGGGCCCGACCCCCTTCATCTTATACTCACTCTACTCTCGATCCTCATGCTCTCACCCGCACCCCCTGTCTGAACCAACAAAGGGGGGCACGTTGCTTCCCGCTAGAGGAGTTCACCCTTTGTCGGATGCACATATATGTGTCACCGAATGTTATTGTGGCATATAGCATGTGCCCGCTTCCTTAGGTGTCGAGGGTTACCTTTTTGCTAGGTTTTGCCTTCCCCACCACAGTATTCTCTAACACATAATATGTGCCCCTAAAAAATATTCCTGGGCACTAAATTAAAAGCAGGTGCAAATAGATGTGCCACTAATATTGATTTGTGTTGTAGGGATAAGCATGCATGGTATTCGATTTGTATGTTTTTTCTATTACTTTGTTTTACTAATAGTCTATTTTTGAAGGAACCTTTACAGAGGCAATATGCCTTATATACATGGTTGAAAGCGGTCAGAAAACCATCTCTCCCATTTCTATTTCCATATTTTTTATTGGGAAACTAAATGACACGCTTTTGTCAGAATTCCAGGAATGGAACCATTGGTACAAAAATATATCGATATCGGTCGGTAGGCGGAAATGCATGTAAAAAATAACGATATATATAGCATTATATATTCAGTAGAAAGATAGGTACATAACAATACCACTTCATTATCACATCATATCAATTCTTGCCATACTAAGTATAGAGGATAGGAGAGTAAGGGTTATTTAGGGTTCAGTGAGTTAGATGGGTTGATGGGTTGTGTGGCTCTCTACCTGTGAGACTTGGCCAGGCCAGGGGTTTTTGTGGGCATTCGATAATTTTCAAAAATTTCTAGTCCAATACGGAATTCCAACAGCTACAGCCGAGCCTTCCTGTTCGACAGGCTATCTTCCAACAATCTCTTAGACAAATGGGTCGTCCCTAAGGACCGGCCTGGAGAGGCAGAAACCATATACCAACCTAGTTTTTTCCGCTTTTGTTTATGCTTATAAACTAAATTTTAAATTTTAGACCTTAATATTGGAGGTTTTTTTTTGTTGTAGTTCATTTTCTAGGCTTGCATTTTACGTCGCGAAGAAAATATATATAAAAGTTTTATTCATAAATTAGTTTTTTATAATATGATGCTTGGATTTTTCTTGAGTAAGCGAAACAGCCGCCCCCTATATTAGCCAGCCTTTCCTTTCCTATAATTTATTAGTATTATCTGATTTCTTTTAATTTGACATTTTTGGTTTTTAGATTTAACTTTAGTTACTACTCCTCCATAATTTTTTGACATGATGTCATTGATTTTTAGATCTATGTTTAAACGTTCGTCTGATTAAAAAAATTATTCAAATATGCAAAATTATAAGTCATATTTAAAGTTTCTCTAATAATAAATCAAATTTTAACAAAAACTAATAATTATATAATTTTGTTGAATTAGACGAGTAAAGAGTTGATGCGTTACCATCGATATTCATAGAGATAATATGAGAACATAATTTTTGAGTACATAATTGGTGGTTATTGAACCATTGTTTCTTAAACGTTGGTTATTGACATACAAAGTTAGAGACAATGGAATGGAATCGAAACTCTAGACATAAAAATAGAACCCTATAGAGATTAGATAAAATATTTGCCAAGTAATCCAGGTTTGTATCTCCTATATACGCAATATATACACCACATAAGAGTCAATGCAATACACAACAGAATATATGATTTATCCCTATTCCATATTTTCCATATTGGCACCTTGTTGATATATTGTTTCCTCTAGGTCCACTTTTCTCATGTAAAGAAAGTATATTGTTAAATTTTTGCAATTTCTTCATCAATAAAGCATTGTTTTGTTTCCATAAATCAATGACACCCAAACTACATGTTTTCTAGGTTGGCAAACTCTATTGAACTAAGGATTTCTTGATAGAGTTTATATAAGAACCACTCCAAATACCGTGTATTCTGACGCTATCAATGCTTCCATTACAGATTTAGGAAGAGATAAGGTAGATATGTAATAACATGGAAGTGAGGGGAAGATTGAATTAACATGACCTAATCTATCTCTATAAGATAAAGGAGTTGTAGCAAAAATTTGTAGGATTAAAGTAGAGTAAAACACACTTACCAAGGGGAGTGAATGGTAGGTATATCAAAAACCCAAATCTTTTAGCGAAAATAAAAGATTAAGTTCACAAAAGTCTTACAAAAGCCTCCGGTCTCACTGCGCTTATACCACTGGTCAAACTGACATTATGTGGCCGGTCAGTCCACTTGCCCACAAATTTACACTAATTTTTCGAATAATAACATGTATTAAATCTCGAAAAACAATTATCTATCCAAATACAGCGGAAAAAGAAAACCAACTAAACCATCTAATCTTCAGCTTCAGCTAGCGATGACGGCTCAACACCACAGGCATTCTCGACGGGGGACTGAACCTCACTTCAACCTTGAGAACTAGCACCTTCTGACTCTCTGGCTTGCTCTGGTTGGCAAAATTAACCACTGCCGAGTATAAACCACCGTAGTCAACAAGTAACAACCAAGAGAGGAAGAAATAATAAATACAATAGGATATAAAGGATAGGCTAAGGTTAACTTGCTGAAAAGTGGCAGTAATTTAGTAAAACAGTAAATAAAATAGATTGAATAAAAAGTAAAGTAACATTTAAAATAATCATCCACTATTCAACATTACACTACGTTAAAAAAGGCCCAAACCACTGTACAGCGTTACACCACCCTACAACAGGGTTAACCCTCTGCCCAACGTTAACCTAAGTTGTGATAGACCCAAACCACTAGCAATGTTACACCACATTGCGCAGGGTCAAACTAGTTCCAAGATTAATCTGGTTATTAATGGTTTAACTAATCCCAACGAATCTGTCAGTTTGCCCCACAACCACCGGCACGGCCATTCGAATAGTTTTACACTGGTCAGAGGTGTACAACTTTATCCACAAGACACAACCCACCGACATGTCACCGTGCCTGCGCAGACACGTCACCACGCCAAGTGGCTATGACAAGACCTTTCACCTAACCCTCCCTAGACAATCGCACCACACTTCAGGTTTTGCCCCCTTCTTTACACCAAGTCGGGTAGCCCCTCTTGTGCCTAGGTGAATCCGAAAGCAGCATAGACCATCGTCACATCACGATTCACATCCATACTCCATTATGCTCACCCTTACCTGGGTACGTCGAATACGAACAAGCTAGACTACAAGTCTCACTGTTGCCCACTCTGTCTTCTAGTTAGTACATGTAAGACTTCTAGGGTTTCCTGAGAACCGGTCCTTAATTGCCATGAGCACAACTCTTAAAACCATGCACCCACAGTCCACCATAAGCAATATTTTAGTTGTATTAATCCATATCGAGAGATTAATAATGATCAGAACCATGAAAGGTCTATCAAGTCGAACAGTAATTAAATAATAATTAGCGAGCTAGTTGGGCTAAGCATTGACTAATCCTAATTCTAGTCCAATTAACCCTGGGATGACAATGGTAATAAGTGGGAATCAATGGATAAAAAGGTAATTGCCCAATAGATAAATAAAATAAATAGATTAAAAATTACACATGTTTGAATGTAAAACGACGGATTTTATAATCATCGGGTCAATATGATCAAAGAAGGGTGTCATTTGCCTTGCTTTGACCCACGAGGAACTTCTGCACCGACTTCGAGAACGAACGACGTTGCAACGGGATCAAAACCTATGACAAACAAGGCAAAACAAGCAAAACATACTATAAAACTACTGAAACAGAGAAAAAACTATTTTTAATGAATTCTTACAGTTTTCTGGATTTAATGAAACTTAAATAGACTAAGACGGAGACTAGATGAATTAGTTATGAATTTTAGAAGATTAACTGTGTTTGTAAACTAAACAGAAAATATTAATGATTTATTGCGCAGTCAATCTGAGGCAAAGACATCAGCAAGGAGAGGGGGAGGCTGACGGTTGGGGCCCACTTGGGAGTGGCACGGAAGAGGGGACCGGAGTATGACACGTGGGGCCCATGGTGGGGCCCATGGGAGGGAGAGGGATAAAGCCAACATATGGGGACCATATGTCGGTGAGAGACGGAGACTGACAAGCGGGTCCCACGAGGAGAGAGAAAGGGAGGGAGAGAGGGATAGCTGTCAGGCGGGGCCTACAACTTGGGTGAGAGAGGGAGAGAGTGATGGGTGGGGTCTACCCGTCAGAGGAGAGAGAGGGGGCCCGTCAGCCGCAGAGAGGAAACAGAGAGGGAGGGGGAGAGCTCGGCCGAGTGAGTGGTGACGAGCACCGGCGACTAGCCATCGGTGGCGCATATACAGCGACGGCAGCGCACGCTAGTGGCGGCGACGTGACGCGAGGCGACACGTGGTGATGGCGACAAGCGCACACGGACGGACGGAGAAGCCGACCGGCGAGCAGCGGCGCGAGGCATTGGCTAAGCGGTGCATGCGTGCGTGGCAAGCTAGGCGAGCGGCGGCGGCTAAGCAACGACGCTAGACCAACAGCGACGGTGGCTCTCGATCACATGCGACGCGCTAGTGGCGGCGACGGCGACGGCGCAAGGGCAACAGCGAGGGCCGGCGGCAAGCGGCGCCTCGGCGTGACGCAGCTTGCGGCGGCGCAGCAACTCGGTGACGGCCGGCCGAATGGTAGAGACGGCCAACGGCGTTAGGCGGCGAGCGGCGGCGGAGTATGGCTGATTAGGGAGGTGCGAGTGCGAGCCAAAAGGGAGGGGAGCGGCAGCGGGGGTACAACGACGCGAGGAGGAAGTGGCGGCGGCAAGCGGCCGAGCGGCGTGACGGCAGGCAGCGCCGGCACAGGTACGACGACAGGAGAGGAAGAGAGGAGAGCGGAAGGAGAGGCGGCACGCTTCGGCAGTGGCGAAGACCGATGGTGGTGAAACCAACGACTGGTGGCATGCGGGGAGCAGTGCACTGGTGCGAGCCGGCGAGATGACAGGGAGAGCGAGGAGGGAAACAGTGGTTAGCACTCACCTGTGGCGGCGAGGACGCCGTCGTCTCGGTGACGCAAGGCGGCGGAGGCAAGAGGCATCTCTGCGGCGTCTAGGCAACTGCGAAACGATGGCGCGGGAGCGGAAGCAAAGGGGAGCTGCGCTGGCTGGGAGGAGGGGATTTATGGATGATGGTGCGCGGCGCGGTCGGGATGAGGCGATGACGCGGCCAGATGCGACGCGGGATTGGCGAGCGGCGCGCGGCGACGCAATGCGACGCGGACGCAGCAAGCGACGCGTCACGGCGGCACGGCCGACGCAAAGACGCCGGGCATGGCACGACGCGACGGCGCGATGTGGCGAAGCAAAGGAGAGTAGTGGCGAGGGCGCTCAATCATGGAGGCAAGCACCGGGGGGCAGCGGCCGCAGCGAGGGGTGATGATGCCGACAACAGAGTGGCTCTACGCTGAAGCAGAGGAAGAGCGGCCGAGTGGCAGCCCGGAAGAGACGATGCTGGCGACTACCGGGGAAGTGGTGCCGATGGTCCAGGATGCGGCACTAGCGCGGCCCGAGGCGCAAGACGTGGTGGCTTGGCGCTAAGCGCAAGTGCACGAGTACGGCGGCGCCAGGTGGGTGCAGCGTGGCATGGCACGGAGCGTCACAGGCGCGAACAAGAGGGGGCGGAGAGGGAGGCGATGGGGACTTTGAACGCGGGTTAGGCCGTGGCTCGGGAAATTGCGAACAGAACGCGCTGTCACAAAACAGAACTAAAACATGCACAAATTAGAGATTCGCACGACGAAGCAGATCCAAACCACGAAACCGTGCACTGTAAGCGGAACGACGACAGGATTTAACGGCCATTAAATCGAGATTTAGCAACTCGATAAACTGGAGACTAAATGATTTTAACGTAAAATTAATCTACACGTACGAAATTGAACTCCGCACTGTAGATCAATCTCACGCTAGCTAATTAGATTAGAAACCTAAACAATTAAACGGTAGATGAAAAATAGATTGATTCGCATGAGTAAAATGTATGCGAACCTGAGATTTGGTGAAGTGATCAGCGACGGATTGCTGTTGTTCCTCGCTGTTCGGCTTGGACAGAACGGCGCACATGGCATGCAACAGGGGATGGGCAGCATGGGTGATCAGCCGGGGAGGGCACGACAGAGGGGAACCCGGGCTCGGCGGCGATCAGAAGGGCGGGTGCACCGCTAGGCTGGCAGCTTGCTTGACAGGAGGCGGCATCAGCGAAGCAGAGCGACGGCATGGGCGTATTGCGGCTAAAAAATAATAGGAAAAGGTGGGGGCTTGGGGTCTATTTATAGGAGAAAAGTTAGAGATAAATCTAGAAATTTATCTCGGGGGAGTTGGGGTGGAGATTGTAAAGGGGGGAGGGGGAGATATGGTGGAGATAAGTGTGTCCACGAGAGGGAGGGAGAGATTGCACAACGGGGGAGAGGGAGAGGGGAGTTCGGCCAGGGGAAGAGGGCGCTGGTGGGGAGAGGCAGATATGGGCCTGCCGCCTTTTGGGCTAGAAACTCGAGCGAAATTCAAATTTTGGCCTGAAAATGAAAACCTATAGCTAAACAAAGAACGGACGGACGATCGGGATAAGGGAAAGAAAAAGGAAAGAAAAAGGAGGGAAGGGAAACAAGGCAAAAAGGAAAAAGAAAAGAGAAAAAAGAAATTGCCTCTAATTTACCGATTTTTATTATGTTTAGATTCAAATTTAAGTCCTGCTAATCATTTAAAACGCTTTCGGGACATTTTAGAATATCCAAAAAAGCTTCCAATTAATTAAATTAATTTACACTGGGCTTTTCTCCTGAACTTTAATTAACAAATTATTTTTAATGCATTATTTAATTAATTTTAGGTCAGGGTAAAACTCAGGACGTGATAGCGCATCACCGAGGTTATATTTTTATACCATTTTTTTCTTCTTTTGAAAATTTCTCTTAAATTAGCCCTCCAATTTACGATCCGATTAGACCGTTGTGTTCGTAACAACTAAATCTCTATAACAAGAGCTCACATGATTATGCTTTTATGAAAAAAATACAAATTACTTTTATAATATATCTAAATACTTTTAGATTTCATTTAATTGCTTCGTAGTCATAAAAGTAAATTTAGTAAAACCTGAAAGAAATTTATATATATTGTAGATGTAACTTAAAATAAAAGTTAAGTAAGGTGTTATGGCATTAAAAAAAAATCTATTGTGGGGATAAATACATAAGTCTATCTAAAAATTATATTTAATCAACATATCATAGTTATCCCACAACTGATAACGGATTTAATTTTAATGTCATGATAAGTTACTTTCTTTTTTCTTAAGTTACTTCTATAATATATGTAAATTACTTTTATGTTATATTAAATTTATTTTTATATGTCTAAAATGTAACTTAATGAAATCTAAAAGTAACCTGGATATATTATAAAAGTAAATATAATCATGTGAGATCTTGTTATAAAGATTTAATTGTTACGAACACAACAATGTAAGCGCATTGTCCATGGGATGAGTAGTTTAAGAGAAAATTATACCCGAAGCATTTAGATTTTTACATTACGATAACTTTGCATACATACGGAGGTTCCTTCTATTTCAGGAAAAGGCACATCTATGTTTTATTTCTGGAAAAGGCATATCTATGCGGAAGAGTTTCTTATCTATAGTAACGATGCTTATCACTGATTGAGACAATCGCACGACTGCGCTCTAGGTAGTTGCCTCCTTTTTTTTTATCACATTTAAAATGAGCACACTTGTTTATTAGCAAATGGACAATGTGTTGACCCAAAAAATAATTAAAACAAGTACACAAATAAACGTTAAGCATTGAACTTTATATGTAGATTTCTTTAGAGATAAATATACAGCGTATAAACTTTATATATATATATATATATAGAAATTTTATATACTAGCATATTATCCGTCTGTTGTATTAAAATTTTATCAAATAAAATTATAATTTAACATATTATGATCAATATTTTCTGCATATGTCATGTCTTAAATGTTGCATATAGTTTTTACAGGCATGCAGTCTCACTTGTCCCGCAATTCTTTTTTTTCCTTTCCACCAAAAAAAAGTATTACTAAGTATGGTTTATATATGGACCCTATTTTTTCCTAAAAAACAGGTAGTTGGTGGTGAGGTTGGGTCGTAGATTCAGTACACATTACCACCAATGTTTCTTATTAGGAGTATAAATAAATAATACGTAAAAAAATGATTTGGAACATTCCAAATGTACACATAATAATTCATGTAAACACTGTGTATAGAAGCCCTCCTCGTAGAAAGTTTCTATATAAAACCGTTGTATGCTCCACTTCACATGTAAATAATAATAACAGTAAATAAAGAGGACAATGCCCACAATATAAGAAAAAAAATGGAAGAGATCGGCGCAACCCAATCTAAACAAGGTTTACTATAACTCAATTCACTTGAAAATTTTTAGTCTATCAATTAATTTTTCAATTCATTAGATTTGCTTTAAGACGTAGGTGTGCCTGTCCATATGCTACTTTGTTTGATTTTTCTTCTTACCGATCGATTTTGCTCCAATGTAAACTTGTGCTGGGTGCAGATGCAGCGGATCAAGAATCACCACGTCGGCCATGCTCCGAATCGCCTTGTGTGCGAGTACCCGGCTTCCTCCTCTCCATAGAAGACGCTCGACACCTTGCTCGTCTGCCAGAACACCACCCTGCATGCCCGTGGAACCACGCGCGCCCATCTCTGAACACCAGCCTCCATAGCTCCATCCTGGACGCCGCGATGACCCTCCTCACGTCCTCCTTGGCCGCCGCCACGGACGACAGAGATACTCCGCCACCGCAACGCAAAGGCGCTAAACCTGTGGTGGTTGCAGCTGCAGCGGATCATGAATCACCGCGTCGGCCATGCTCCGCATCATCAACCCGTGCGAGTACCCATCTTCCTCCTCTCCATAGAGGACGCTCGCTACCTTGCTCGTCTGCCAGAGCACCTCTCTGCATGCCCGTGGAACCACATACCCATCTCTCCACACCACCTTCTGCAGCTCCATCCTCGACGCCGCAATGGCCCTCTTCACCTCCTCCTTCGCCGCCGCCACGAACGCCGGAGACACCCCACCTCCACCTCCGCCGCCGACGCCAGCGCCGGATTCACGTCGAAGAGCTTTCAGCACGACGGCGTTGGGCTTCCCTGTCCCCATGTCCGTCCCGTAGGTCGCCACGTCGTTGAGAAGGCGGCCGACGATGCTGGCGAGGCGCAGCAGCCGCGCGTACTCACCGCTCCGGACGACATCTTCGGGCAGCTCGTGACCCAGCAGATACAACGACAGCGGGACGATGGGGCCTAGCCCGAAGGAGTACTCGGCCACCGACAGGTACTCCTCAATTGTCGCCGGCATGTGCTTGCTCGCCACCCACTCCGCCTCGGCCATCATCGCCCTGGCCTGTACCGCCCACTGCATGCACAAAGATTTTGTAGCTCCTCCTTTTTTCGCTTCTGCTTAAATTTAGAAGCCAAAATTTGAATTTTTATTTTTTAAATTTAAAATTGATTTTAGAAACTTTTTTACCAAAGTTTATTTTTCAGCCTTGTCTTTCAGATCACTAAGAATACATATGTAAAATTTTTATTTACATATTATTTTTTGTTTGTAAGATATGAGTCAACGTGGTTTCTATTGATTTTGTTGTACTACACCCTGTAACAGGGATAAAATTGGAATACAAGTACATAATGTTATGATAAATTTGTCAGCCATATACCATGATCTAATAGCTAGATAAAAGGATAAAGCTACCGTAGCAAAGTTTCAAGTTAGATGTTTTAAATATCTATGAAAACCTGCAGTTAGATTTCACTTCAACTACCCTGCTACGGTCAACAGTATATATTATAGAAAGTTATATTTAATCTAAAATTAAGTCATACTCTCTGTTATTTGACACCATTAACTTTTATATTTATATTTAATTGTCTTCATATTTATTCTTTTCTTTTGTAAATATGAAAAGTAATAAGTTAGGTTTAAAGTTGTTTTGGTAATAAATCAAATCATACCAGAATAATTAATAATTATATAAGTTTTTTAAATAAAATAAATGATCAAATATAAATCCAAAATTTAACGCTGTCATATAAAAAACATACGGAGGGAATACAAATCAATCAGTGAGACTTACTCGCTCGGCCATGTGATCCACGACACTGCGTTTCTGTAGCATCGCGGCCTTCGCATAAGCGCGGTTGCTCGTGTGGTAAACAGCATTGAACACCATTTCCACGTTCTGTGACAGGAAGCCAACCTCACCATGCTTCTGCCATCTGTATCCATCACAAAGACGTAAAACACAGCACGTATACTCCAGCAGCAAAAAGACGATCGAGCGTTTATGTAATATTACTTGTCGATGAGGGCGACCAGGTTCCTCATCTCCTCCATGGATCCTCCGCCATCGAAGAAGTCGTCGACGACGGCCGTCAGTATGACGTTCTGGGCCCATGCGACGCGGGCGTCCGACAGTTCTTGTCGGAACAACGGGGCAACGGCGCACAAGAATGACTGCAGCGGCAGTACTCGCGCGAATTTCAGCTCATCCAGTCTGAATTCTTCCACCCAGCTGTTGTAATACACATATATATAATATATGTTGTCAGATTAACATATATGAGTGGACGTCAGACAAATGGAGTATGGATGGGTACAGGTTGGTCCTTGGGTAATTCGTGACTACATGTAAATGAAATAGATGAATTGGAACTCATAATTTAGTTTATTTAATTAAACTAGAGACCACCATAACTGGAAAGGTAGATAGATGCACAAACCTCTTGAGATACTGAAGTTCCTGTTGGTAAACAGCCTGGGCAGAATGGAATTTGTCAACAGCCAAGGCAAGAATTTCTTGGTCTGCACCGGAGCCACTGATCCAATATATGATAGGTTCAGAGTTCAGAAGATGGAAGTTAATACTAGTAAAAACATGAAGTAGCATCCCTGAGGAGACGATATTAATTTACCAGTATCCTGATTTCAAAAGATGGAAGCTGTTTGTCTTGAATCGTTCTATGTTCCCTCTGTGCTCTAGGGGTTCCACGTTTGCGTAGATAGGGAATTTAAGGGCATACTCAACCTAAAAAAAAGTACAAGCATGGTGTTTAGAGAAATAATGATTCCTTTTTTCTGACATTTTATAAGGTGATAGTACTTAATGTTGGTTGATTTATCGGTTAGCCGATATTTAGGAAAGGATATAACCACCGTAATCCTATCCGTAATCTATCTAACTCTAAAATTTGTAACCCTCATGGGCCGTAACTGCGATCGCTGGTTACGGGTCAGAATCGAATTAGGAAAAGCCCCCGAGGCCCACCAGTGCTATATAAAAGAAGAGGAGCCCACGAGGATGCTCGTGCCGCTTATTCTCGCAACCAGAAATTCGAAATCAATCTCTCCCGATTAGAGATGCGCTGGAAGGGTTTCGTGCGGCCGTCTCCACGCCGGTGGAATTGGCCACCCACCACTGTCGCCGCCGCGAGGGCTTCAGCCCGTGCATGCACGAGCGTGCGCGTGGTCGCCATGCGCCGCCGCCGCCGTGCGGACTTTAGCCCGTGCCTCCGCGCCGACGGGAATTGGCCACCGGCTTGGGCTGCCGCCTCCGGGCGTGCTCGCCCCCCCTCCCCCCCCCCCCCCCCCCCGTCGACGGGCGACGGGCCGCACCTTTGGTGCGCGCCCTCCCATCGGCTCACCGCGCCGCCGCCATCCTTCGCCGAACGGTCGCCGTCCATTGTTGGAGAAGAGGAGAGGAGATAGAGGGGAGACCGATTTTTCGGGGTCTAGGGTTAGGGTTTGGAGCCGCCGGCTCCTTTTGCCCATGTCCTGCTGAATCTCAGCCGTCCGATCGATCGGATCGGACGGCTGTGATCAATCCTGGGCCGCCGCTGCCTATCGGGCCACTTCGGCCAACTGGGCCGGCACCCATCGCGCGCCTGCGCACTGATTAAATGGGCCGGCCTCTTTGTGGGCCGGCTCAGCGATTAAATGGGCCGAATTTACTATTTATTTTTCTTAATTATTTTATTGTTTCTTAATTCTAGAAATTATTTTATACCTTGTCTGGGCCAATTTTAAATTTATTTATCATGATTATTACTTTAAAATTACATAAATTACTCTTTTATTCCTTTTGTGCCCTTTAAAATTACTTTAAAAAAATTTAATAACATATATATTTAATTATTTAGAAAATTATTTCTAGTCAAATGGAAGCAACGGGAAGTTTGCTAGAAAGAATTCATTATTTTATATTCTTTCCTGGGCCATTTAAAATTAGTGATAAAATTTATAAAAATATATTTGATCATTCAATAAATAAATAAATAAATAAATAAATAATCATTTCTAGTCAAATGGAACCAACGGGAAGTTTAGTAGAAAGAAATCATGATGTGAAATTATTTATTGACCAACGTTATTTATGGTTTCACATCAATTTTAAATATGATTAATTTTTCTTTGATTATTTCTGCCCAACGGTGATGTAATTAAGGGTTTATTTTAATATTTTCTAAATATTTTCTGCCCAACGGTGACTAGATTTGGAGAAGCATTCATTTTATACCTATATTGTTTTGATCAAAGAAAAAGGGCAAGTCACACCCTCAGAAACAAGGAGGGATTAAGGGTGCTCAACCAAGCCCTCAAGCTTTAGCTGGGCTAAAATTTAATAATCCTCACAGCACCATGTGTGCTATTAGCACAGGAACTGTCCTCGCTTTAAGGACTAATTAGCCAGGAAAATTATAAATGAGATTAATGAAATATCTAATGTTAATAATCCCAATTTATTGAGTCTTCCCATAACTCTTAGTAGGTTGACTCAGGTGCCACTATGCATGTTACTAATTCATTATAGGGATTGAATGGCGTCCAGATGCTAAGAAAGGGGGAGCACATCCTAAGAGTAGCTGATTGAGCGGAGATTGAAGTGGAGGCTATTGGAGACCTCGCACTCAAGCTCCCAGCGGCTACAATTTAATACTTAATAATTTTTTAGTTTCTCCTTCTGTTAAAAGGAATCTTATTTCAGTAAGAGTCCTAGCAGAATTGGATGTGACTGTTATTTTTCCAAGAGAGCCTGTTACATTAAACATCTAAATAAAGTAATTGGTCTTGCCCTTGTGCGAGACAAACTCTACTTGCTCTCTTTGGATCATACTGTGTGATGAATGTCATAAATGCCTGCAATGATAAAATTGAGACTTTATCGAAATTGTGGCACTATCGCTTAGGCCACATTTCTAGGGGGAGAATGGAACGTCTCATTAAAGAAGAATTATTACTCCCCTTAGATTTTTTCTGACGTTGATCATTGCATAGATTGCGTTAAAGGAAAAATTTACTAAATCAATCAAGAAAGGATCCACTAGGAGCACGAGTCCACTAGAAATAATTCACGCTGATATTTGTGGACCGTTCCCAGTGATATCTGTAGATGGTTTTGATTTATTCATCACATTTACGGATAATTACTCCCGTTACGGATATATTTACCCCATAAGCGATCGTTCTGAATCTTTTCAAAAATTCAAAATATTCAAAGCAGAAATTGAAAACCAACATGACGCGAAAATTAAAATAGTGAGATCGGACCATGGTGGTGAATACTATGGGAAACATGCTCCATTTGGGCAAAGTTCTGTTCCATTTGCTCAATATCTTCAGATTCATGGGATTATTGCTCAATATTCCATGCCTGGGAGCCTCAACAAAATGGAGTGGCAGAAAGACGTAACCGTACACTCATGGAGATGGTGCGGAGCATGCTTAGTCACTCCAACTTATCAAAAAAATTATGGATTGAGGCATTAAAAACGGCTGCACACATACTAAACAGAGTTCCAAGTAAGTCGGTGCCAAAAACTCCGTATGAATTATGGACCGGAAGAAAACCGACATTGAATTATTTGAAAGTGTGGGGCTGCTGTGCAGAAGCTAAATTATTCAACCCCCAATAAAAGAAATTCGACCCCAAGACTGTGAGCTGCCATTTTATCGTTACCCGTTGCATTCTAAGGGATTTCGATTTACTGTCCAGACCGTGTCACTAAATTTGTAGAAACCAAACACGCTATCTTCTTGGAAAATTATGAAACGAGGAGTTCACATGAAAGGGAAATTAATCTTGAGGACATTCGGGTGAGTGTTTCTTCTCCTCCGGAAATCCAAGAGAATAATGTCCCTATTTTTTATAATGTACCATAAACTGTAGTTCCCACTATTGGCACTACGGCTACTGCTGAGGAAAATACCGAAACCCATGAAAATAATGAGCCTCAACAGAGTCCTGTGATACATAATGAAGAAGAAATTCCACAACCTGATCCTGAATCGTCTGTGGTCAATAATAAAAATCAAGAATTAAGACGATCACAACGGAACAGGAGATCTGCCATCCCTGATTATTATGAAATTTACATGGGTGAAGATATTGGGAAGGTAGACGACCTCACATCATTTAAAGAAGCCATAAGTAGTCAAAATTCATCCAAGTGGATTCAAGCCATGGAAGATGAACTCAAATCAATGAGCCAAAATAAAGTATGGGATCTAGTAGAAATTCCTAAAGGAGTAAAAACAGTAGGCTGTAAATGGGTCTACAAAACTAAATTGGACTCCAAAGGAAATATCAAACCATTCAAAGCAAGACTTGTGGCGAAGGGTTTTTCGCATAGAGAAGGAATTGATTACAATGAAACGTTTTCTGCTGTCTCTAAGAAAGACTCATTCAGAATTATGATGGCGCTAGTGGCACATTATGATTTAGAACTACATCAAATGGATGTGAAAACGACATTTCTAAATGGCGACTTAAATGAAAATATTTACATGGCTCAATCGGAAGGTTTTGTTGTGGAAGAAAAGAGCCATATGGGATGCAAACTTAAGAAATCTATCTATGGACTTAAATAGGCGTCAAACAATGGAACCTTAAGTTCGATAAAATTATCAAGAAATTCAGATTTAAGGAAAATAGGTGGACAACTGCATTTATACCAAAATTAAAGGTGGAAAATTCATTATACTAGTACTCTATGTAGATGACATTTTATTAGCAAGCAGTGACTAGAATCTGCTGCGAGAAACCAAGGAATTTTTGTCATCGAAATTTAATATGAAAGATCTCGGTAATGCATCATACGTTTTGTGTATCGAGATTCATTGAGACAGGTCCAAAGGGGTGCTAGGATTATCTTAGAAATCATATATTTCCAGAATATTGGAAAGATATAATATGAGCAAATGCTCGACATCACCTGCTCCAATTATGAAAGGGGACAAATTTGGTTCATTCCAAAGTCCGAGAAATGAATTGGAAGAAAAAGAAATGACTAAGGTACCATATGCTTCAACTGTCAGAAGCTTAATGTATGCTCAAGTTTGTACGCGACCAGGCTTGGTGTTTGTAACCGGGATGCTTGGCAGATATCTGTCTAAACCAGGTATAACCACTGAAAGGCAGTAAAAAAAGTATTGCGTTATTTGCAAGGAACTAAACATTACATGCTCACATACAGAAAATCTGATAAGCTTGAAGTTACAGGCCATTCGGATGCTGACTTCGCAGGGTGTCTAGATACCAAGAAATCTACTTCTGTGTATATATTCACTCTCGCGGGGGGAGCCATTTCATGGAAAAGTACTAAACAAACACTGACTGCATCGTCGACAATGCAGACAGATTTTGTGGCATGTTATTACGCAACGGGGCAGGCTGTATGGCTTAAAAATTTTATCCCGGGATTATAAGTGGTTGACAGCATTGAAAGACCGCTGACAATATACTGCGACAATGAGACCGCAGTTTTCTATACGAGTAACAAGTCAAGTGAAGCTGCCATACACATTGACATTAAATACCATGATGTGAAAGATAGAGTACAGGATCAAACAATTAAAGTTGAATACATAAACACTAAATCAATGCTTGCGGATCCGTTAACCAAAGGCTTACCTCCCAATTTGTTCAAAGAACATGTGGCTAACATGGGATTGTGTAATGACCTTGAATATGATCCTGGAGACCGGGGCAATGAAGTTCAATCAACACCCGCTTAATTAATCAAGGGTTTATTTGTATGATATTGTGAACTATAAGTCTTGTCGTCTCAATAACGCTAAATATTGTTGTGACACATTGCTTTGGGGAGCTATATTATATGATGGACTCGTAATTAACCTCTAAATCAAGGGGAGAATGTTGGTTGATTTATCGGTTAGCCGATATTTAGGAAAGGATATAACCACCGTAATCCTATCTGTAATCTATCTCTAACTCTAAAATTCATAACTCTCATGGGCCATAACTGCGATCTGTGGTTATGGGTCATAATCGGATTAGGAAAAGCCCCCGAGGCCCACCAGTGCTATATAAAAGAAGAGGAGCCAACGAGGACGCTCGTGCCGCTTATTCTCGCAACGAGAAATTCGAAATCAATCTCTCCCGATCAGAGACGCGCTGGAAGGGTTTCGTACGGCGATTCCAGGGCTGTGCCATTAGAGACCCGAAGGTCGAAGATTCAGAACAGATCATCAGCGATCTAATCTCGCCGGAGACGAAGGAAAGAAGACGGAATTGAAGGAAAGAAAAGAAGAGAATCAGATGGCTTCATCTACAGGTTTATTTAGTTTTCCGCATTTTAATTAATCGGTGATCTTGATTAGGGTTTCAATTCGTAATCTATTGCTTATGATTGAATTAAATTATCTAACACTTAATTACCTCTGGTGTTAATGATTTTGATATCTTTCCGGAGGAGAGTTGCTGCTTCAATACTTTAGCTGACCAAGAACCAATCTTTTGTAGGATCAAGTCATTTTCTGAGAAGCAAACTTGTGAACTTCTGTACAGCTCCAGCAAAGGCTTAATGTCATTGAGATACGCATGAATTGAACCATCATAGCAGGATTGTTCAGCAAATTGAGCCATTCCATCTGTTCAACATTTCCAAGGTGGTGATTAAAATTTCAAAACAAGTACCAGTTTTACGCCTGAACCCCAGCAAAAATGAATGATGTTCAAACTTCTGTCAGTTCTGTGCAAGCACCTGAGGTGATATCATAACCGTTCATACGAAGGAAACGGAATGCCACTGCACACGTCGTCATATCCGACATGATTTCTTCCTCGTTTTGCATCCAGCACCTTCAAGCAGACATGAATCATGAACATACAGGAATAGGTATACAGAGATACAGCAAATTCCAACCTGAAAATACCTGTAAGTCGTGTCCAATATGTCTCGTATCTCATAGGCAAAATCCGAAGAGATCCCCATCTTCTCAAGAGTGTTCACCGTGCGAAGTTGGGAGTATAAATTGTCTGGATATATCGCCGGCACTGCAAAGAAACCACACACAACTCCAATATGAAATCTCATATATATTCCTGCTAATTGCCCTATGTTACATTCTTGGCCATTTGTTTGGACGAAATATAAAACATGACGAACCTGAGCCACCGAATTTGCTAGTGAGTGAACCCAAATAGTCAAGCGCTTTGTCGTTGCGGCTGTAGATTGCTGCAGCAGCCGTGGTTGATGGCGAGTTGAACAATGAGCCGTTCTTCCTCTGATATGGCATCACAAGGTCCCAATCATGTCTTCTCCCAAGCCCTTCTGATACATATGCCATGAAGGCTTTTCTTGCTGCAACTGTGCCACCACCATCCCTGTTTGCAAATTAAGTTGATGAAGCTTGAAATTGTCATAGGATTCAAGTCTCACTAAACGCATTAGCATAAAAGTAACTATTTCCCTTCTGAGATAGATGGCAGTATTTTGGAATGAGGGTACGCAAATTTTGAAACGTGATATCAATAGTAGATGCCATAATTGTTTAAAATATAAGAAAAGTTGGCATAGGAACTTCTCATGTAATTATATTATTTTAGGATTTTATAAATATATAGTTTGAAGTAGTAATGTAAAAACTTGTGTATTGGAGACAATTCCTTTGCCCAAAACATTTTGTAGAAAATAAAAAGGCAGCAACCTATTTATTGCATAAATAGAAAAATAAGTGTAATACAATAGAAAGGGGTGATTGTATGGGTTAGGAGTAAGGCAAACAACATATTTATAAATAAAACATAATTTGTGAATAACATAATTTATGAATAAAACTTTTATATACGAGTTCTTACCAATATGAAAGTCAAAACTAGAAAATAAACTATGATAAAAAAACATCAAAATATTCTCTAAATTTAAGGTTCAAAAATAAAATTTTGGCATATAATCATAAACAGAAGTGAAAAGACTATAAATAAACTTTTTTTTGCGTGAGACATTTTTTTTACTCTGAGGTTATAAGAAAATATTTTGGTTTAATGGCAACGGTGATTTTTTTTTGGAACCGCCTCTAAAAGTAGTTCTTACAAATTCCAATTAAGTAGAAGAGAGATGTTTATCCCCAAACTTTTACACCGACTAACCTTGCTAGCTCGATCTCCTGGAGATAAAAAATACCATCGATGTCCGTTTTCATAGCAGGAATTTCCAGGCCCATCTCAGTAGCAAGGTTAAGCAGACCAGAAAAGGTGATGTTAAACCCCACAGGGGAGACACTCTGCCCATCCATGGCAACCGAGAAATTTCTTCCAATGAAATTTAGTCCTGTCACAACCATTTTTCATGATGTTTCAAGCACGTCCTCGAACTCAAACATGAATAGATAGACACCCAAAATTAATTGGAACAACACCAACATAAATGTAATACGTGTTCTGCGGTGCTCGCTACTGGTGGTAGTAGAACTAATTTAGACCGTTTAAATTCTAATCCAATAGATTGGATTTATTTATACTACAACCACAACTACTGGTAGTAGAATATTTTTTCTACCGATGGTATAATTTTAAATCAACGTTCGAGATTCCTGTATAATGTTAATACTGGTAGTAGAATAATAATAGCATTGTAGTCTATCATTATGATTTTTGTTAAATATTAATTACCTCTCCTAATGTGATCTGGGCCTGCATTCCATCTCTTGAGAGCAACGACACATGCCAGCGTAGACAAGAGTGTTTCTTTGTTTACTTCAGCCGATTGGCCCCAGGACCCGTCGAGCTGCTGGTTGTCCAGGATCCACTGGGCGCACTGTGGGTAGCACGGATCCTGGGGAGAGCCCTGGAGCGGCACCATGGCCACCCATGCCGTGTCATACGAAGACGGCGATAGCTCGGCTCCCTGCAGCTGCTTTCTCACTGTAGCCTTCAGTTCATCTCTGTGCTGTGTATATTTCATCAAAACGAATCAACTAAGTATTGATTGGATCGACATATGCATGTGTATATGAGCACTTTCACGGTGCTCTCTACGAGTATTTCCTTTTTTTTTTATTTGACGTGATTGATTTTTTAGTCCACGTTTGGTAAGTTTTCCTGTTTTTAAAAGTTGTGCAATTATTAATTCTTTTGTAGTAATTTAATTTATCACTAAAGATAGTTTAAGCATGTATTATAGTCTTTCATATTTGTACAACAATTTTAAATAAGGCATGTAGATTTAGAAAGTCAACGATATCAAATAAAAAAACATGACAAAGTACTATTTTACGATCATTATTACTGTCCTGAAAGTGATCTTAACTATTAACTTTTGGGTTCTATCATCAATGCAAAAAACGACACGATCCACTTAACTAGAAAAAAAATAAATGGTCCTAGTTCTAGATCCACTAGACATCGTTATATATAAAACAAGTCATATATAGTGTATAGTACCATGCCTCGCAGGATCCCTGAATTTGGCACAACTGATGCTGCTGCTGGCCGGGAACGGAGAGGAAAGCAAGTACGTGAGATATGTCGCCATTTAATCTTGGCTGTATAGCAGAAAGAGTTTTTTTCCATCCTTGAGAAGGTCCCACAGTTTTTTATATAAAAATTTGATAATTTTATCTAAAAAAATAGTGATACCTCTTGGTACCTTCTCAAGGATGGGAAAATTGCTCACGGACCTGAAAGAGAACAAACACATCCTAGCACATACCTCTGGTGACCACTGGAGGAGGCACACTGCTGGGTCTCTTTGGATTCATCCCATGGTGCGAAGCTCCTGCAGGGAATTGTCCGGCAAGGCAGGAGGAACTCAGCCACATTGTTGCCGGTCGGGGCAACCACTCAAGGTGAAAATAGCTCGTGACAGACTTCAAGGGGACTGCTTTTAATCTCTCGAATGGGATATATATGCCTAAAAATGATGTCAATAATTATAATAGATTTCGAAATATTTGTCAATATTATATACTGGATATGCGTAAACCACGGTACAAAAGTTCATGCTAAAACTCGACCATAGTTGAAAATAAAAGATACAAAGCTATCCTATACTGGAGAGATATATGCTAGCGGATTCAGATCTTTTATCTTTAAATTTACGGTATCTATGTTATGTACATGTGGCTCGATGGGTTCGACGGATTCACGTGTCAGAGACAAAAGCAGTGACTTTAAAAGCAAAGAATGCTGATCCCGGCAACTATTGGCCAAACCACACTACCCATCCTTGATTATTACATATGTTCATTATGGTTAAATAGGAGAGGTTAAATGATTAAAACATAATTAGATTTTCTTGGATTTATAGGTACTTACAATATGATATTGCATTGTCCTGTACATAATCCATTTATGTTAGCCTACTTTATTTCAGTGGGATCCCTTAAAATTTAGCCCGTTTTGCCACTGCATCTATAAATACTTATCTATGATGTGTTGAGTGTATAAATACTATATCAATATTGTGGTGCAACCTGTAAATACTATAGGTACGATGATTGGTTTTTTTAATGAAAAGGTAAACAATTACCCTCTAACTATTTAGTGGTGTTTAATGATATTTTATTTGTACTAGTTATATCTCTACTGGCTAAAAACAAATTAAACATAATTATGTTGTTCATCAATCCAAAACATGCCCACATGCAAATTCCAATTCTCCTAACTACGGACACCAGATTTGGAGTCTATTTTAGAAGCATGCATGAATATAAGACCAAGCTCAGATCGCTCATCCACTCCTTTATTCTCATCCTTATATGAACTGATCATCATTGCTTTTTGTATGTGGTGTGGTGTCGTTGCGACCAAGGATCGCAACAACATTACATGCTTAATTGTGTAGTTTGTATGTGGGTCCCATAAAACATGACTTAGAACATTAGAGAAATAGAAGATATTTGACTTTCATCAGTCGACGTTTTTGGTATAAAAAATTAACTTGGTATTGTTTGCTCTTTTAATACTGGTATTGACATTTTCTGTTCATTCTAATTCGTTTATGTTTTGAACTGAATTCCTTTTACTTTTCTAATTAATTGCACCACTGTCGAATTTTGGCGGATAAGAAAATAATCACAGAACTAAAGCAAAGACTGGGCGAAGCACTGATAATATGGATTGAGATGTTTGATCTTGTTTAGGATTAGAATTTCAGCTAATCGTTATTCTTCGTTCCATTTTTTCCACGTAGTGATGTGATCTCAACGTATGATTAATTTCTTCTGGTGTTTGGTGTGATACGACTTCTGCCGTCTGGTTAACCACACACGTACAGTCGCGGCCCAGTGCACACTCCCCGACGCAGTCAAATGTTGACCTAGGTGGCAATCTGTAGTCGTCTGGTTTCCCTTCCGTTGACTTTTGATATATATTCCATTGTTCATCTCATTCATAATTATCTTATAAATATATAAGATAATAATATATCTTAAATTTTGTCAGTACTAAATCAAACTATAACAAAATAATTAACAAATACATAGAGTTATACGAGTGAGCATTTTTCCAATTCTTGAGAAGGTACCATGAGTTAGTACTGTTTTATATACAAAATTTTGTACCTTATAGTATCTAAGGTACCAAATTTTACATAAAAAACAGTGATACATCATAGTACGTTCTTAAGGATGGAAAAATTGCTCTATACGCGTATAACAAATGGTCCACAAAATTAAGTTAATATTCGTTAAATTAAAAAAAGAGTACTAAAATGCCACAAGCCCTGTTAGGAAAAAATTGACCGAAATATCTCTACTCCAACGTTGGTGACCCACAACGCTGCCCAATTAAGATCAATGAGACTCTGGATACTTCACAACCAGCAGTATGAAAATGCTCGTTATGAAGAAATAGATTCCTTTGTTGGCCCTACAAAGCAAAACTCGAAAAGGAACCATTAAGAATATTGAATTGCCAAACTGTCTTCGAATAAATGAAGTGGACATGCATGGCTGCCAACTAAATCGGAGGGGATATTTAACTTTTTGCCACGATTACGAATGTGATAATAGATTTGCTATTGAACTAACATGTCAGAGATAACGAGTGACAAATTTGTTTTAACTACTCGTAAGAGTGGCAAAAAAATAAATTTCTCAAATCGGAGGAGTATTTAACTATATCTCCCCGTTTCCTCATGTTTTATGAATACAAAAATTCTAATTAGAGATACTTCACTTAAAATTAGCGTATATAGAGCATTTTTCATCGGCACAAGCTCCTAAATATTTTAAAACCGGCACCCATGGCTTAATTTTAGAAAAGAAAACACCTATAGCATTTTTATATGTGCTATTTTTTTATTAAAAAGCATAATTGATAATATAAGTACCGATTTATTCTTAAAAAGACGTATATTTATACTTGTATTATATGTGTCGGTTCCTCGAACAACCGATATGAAACCGCTGAATGGAACCAAGAGTTTTCTCCTCATCTCTCTTGGTTGTCCACTCCCTGTGCAACCTCATTTATAGGGGTTTGTGGTGTCCACCGAATCTGGTATCATGGAGTGCTACGGCTTGAGGATCGAAGGGATCTTGGGACAGCAGCAGAACCTAGCCACAAGCTAATGGTTTTCCTCCTTTCCCCACCTCCCTCCGTCTCCCTTTCCACTCGACCATTTGTTCCCTAGGTTTGGTGGTGATAGCAGCATTAGAGGGTATAGACAGAGGATTAGTTCTTCGCTTTGTGTTTATGCTTCTAGGGTAGTGGATTCGATAATTAATGCACGATTTGTGCCTTGGGTACTATCATCTGTGGTGTTGACCAACAATTATCGGCTCCGATCGAGTATAGCCTGCTGTTTTTTTTTCACTCACAAGTGCATGATCACCAAGCTAGCACTGAGGAGCTCTCATCACTGGCACTTTTTGGGGTCCGTCAGACCATCACCCATAAGGAGTTTAGAATCGGCACTATTCAAGTGTTTTGTGCTATAGAATCATACAAAATATTGTAAGAACAAAAACAATAAATCGAAGTGACAACGTTAAACCCCAATGTAACAACTTGATGTAAAGATTATCGTAGTCTATGAATACTCGGCTCCACGTAACACTTTTTTTTTTATCAAACACACCCTTTTCAAGAGACAACAGGGAAAGGGTGGACTTACCAGATGGCCCCCGGAGGCTGGGGAAGCAGAAAAAACTCTCGAGAACGGAAGAGAGAAGGGGAAGTTTACATGTGGATCAAAGGCAACCTGCTCTCCTATTCACAGGTGTCCTCGTGGTGCTTCGTACCGTTTGCTTATATATATACACACAGAGAAACACTCACATGCTTAGAACTGTGCATGGCAATTAAATAAGTGTTCCTAAGACTAATTAAACAGCGCCGTTCGTACTCCCCAAAGTGGCGTTTGTTGAACGGTGTTTCCACGTGTGACGACCAAAGAAGTTGCGTGTCAGCGTACATACATACCCAGCTTGGAGCCTCCGTTTACTTTTCTGCTTTCGACTTCGTTGTGACTGCATGCATTTCACCATGGCTGCTTGGAGTTTGACTCTGCCTGTTCGACAGTCCACACATGTGCCTAAATTAAGTATTTGTACACTCAGCATGGAGGAGGCGTAGGGCGTGTTCGTTGCAGCTGCAGCGGATCGAGAATCACGGCGTTGGCCATGGTCCGCATCGTCTCCTTGGTGTAGGCGTCTTCCTCCCGGTAGAAGACGCTCGCCACCTTGCCGCTGTGCCATAGCAGCTCCCTGCACCGCCGCGGCACCACGGCGCCGTCCCTGAACGCCAGCCGCTGCAGCTCCCACCGGGCCATCCGGATCACCCTCCTCACCTCCTCCTTCGCCGCCTCCACGACCGCCGGATCCATGGCGCCGCCGACACGGCTGGCAGCCCGCACCACGACGCTGTTGGGCTTGCCTGCCCGCATCTCCCTCTCGAGCGTCACGACGTCGTTGATGAGGCGGCCGATGGTGTTGGCGTGCTGCAGCAGCCGGGTGTACTCCTCGCTCCTCACCGCCTCCTCCGGCAGCGGCTCGCCGAGCAGGTACGCCGACGTCGGGATGATGGGGTCGAACGCGAAGGAGTGCTCCGCCACCGGCATGTACTCCTCCATCGTCGCCGGGATGTACTTGTTCTCCACCCACTCCGCCTCCGTCATCATCGTCCTCACCGTCACCACCCACTGCACAAACGTTTCGTTGTGTACAAAGAAAAACTATAAAATTGCAAAAGAAACATGGGACATGTAGTATGATAAATTTGCCTAACATATATCCTGTTTGGTACTGTAAGTCGTTTTAACGGTTTGCAACCATCTTTGTTAATTTTTACAATATTGATAGAAAAAATAGGGCATTTCTCAAACACAAAATAAATACACTATCGAAATATATTCAATGCTAGATTTTATATAACTAATTTAGTGCTTTAAATGTTTCTATATTTTTTATAAGGAGTTAAACTTAAATAAGTTTGACTTTGGAAAAGTGAAAACGTCTCATCACGTCTATCATACTAAACTAGGTGCATGGTCAAAACTACCATACAATGTTTCCAATCAAACAAGTTAAAATATCTACGAAAAGTACTATATGTGGTAGATTAATTTCAACGCTGCTCCTGTCACTGCCATAAAACCCCAGGACTGCAATATCAATCGATATCAGGCAGACAGACTTACTAGCTCCACAAGATGATCCATGACGCTACGATTCTGCAGCTGCGCGGCCATTTCACCCATTCGCCTGGTCGTGTTGTACACGGCCTTGAACAAGATCTCGACATTCTCGGAGCTGAACCCAACTTCGGCGTGGTCGTCCCATCTGCAAGCAGCAAAAGTTCAGGACCAAGGAGTATATCGATCCCACTCCAACATATGCACCAAAGAAACGCATGGGTCATGCAGGTGGTGTACTGCTGCATAAGGGAAAGTATTTAAATCCTTGAGGGGATGTCCATTCGTCTAATACATGTTATCCAAATAGTTATAAAAAAATTTTAAACGATTGGTAAAGATCTATTAATATAAGATATATCACTACACAAACATACAAATTCGAATATGACTTCTACAATCTATAACAAAAATAACAAATTAAACTGTAAAGAGTATATACATAACCACAGTCATATTTGTTATTTTTGTTATGGATTGTACAAAGTTATATTTAAACTTATATGTTTGCGCAGTGATATATCTTATATTAATATATCTTTAAAATTTTTTAATAACTATTTAGATAGCATGCAATAAATAAGGGGACATCCTTTCGAGGGTTTAAATTCCACTCCTGCTATATATATACATACTTCTCGAAGAGCTCCACCATGTTCCTCATCTCCTCCATGGAGCCCCCGCCGTCGAACAGGTCGTCGACGGCCGTCGTCAGCACCGCGTTCTGGCTCCACGCGACGCGGGGCACGAACAGCTCGGGAGGGAACAGCGGCACGATCGCACAGAAGCACGCGTGCAGCGGCAGTATCCTTGCGAACTTCAGCTCATCCAGCCTGTGTTCCTGCACCCATCTGAGAAATGCATGTTTCGAATCAATTAAGCATTAGCTGCCAGCGTCAGAATTTATGTATGGTTGGATCATGGATAGGTAGAATGTCTCTGCACCTGTTGAGATCCTGCAGTTCTTGCTGGAAAATGGACTGGGTGGATCGGAATTTGTCGATGGCCAAGGAGAGGATTTCTGTGTTGGCGCTGGAGGAGCCACTGATCCAATGTAGGACATGTTCAGAATTGTTTCAGGCTGGTAATAGCAATGCATGAGTTAGAACCCTTGAGAATGGTGTTCTGAATTTTACCAGTGTCCTGATTTCACAAGCTGGAAGCTGTTTGTCTTGAACCGTTCTATGTTCCCCTTGTGCTCTAGTGGTTCCACGGTTGCAAAGATGGGAAATTCAAGGGCATACTCGATCTGCAGAAAATGAGATCAAAATGATGTTTTGAGAAAGAATTGTCCTGGTTTCAAATAAAACGGATGGTTAAACGTTGGACACAGAAATCAAAAAATAAAGTTATTTTGGAACAGAGATAGTTGTACTGAATTAATTACCTCCTGTACTAATGGTTTTGATATCTTTCTTGAGGAGAGTTGCTGCTTCAGTAACTTAGCTGACCAAGAGCAAATATTTTCTAGGATCAAATCATCTTCCGAGAAGCGAACTTGTGAACTTCTGTACAGCTCCAGCAAAGGCTGGATGTCATTGACATATGCATGAATTGAATCATCGTAGCAGGATTGTTCAGCAAATTGACCCATTCCATCTGTTCAACAGTTCCAAGGTGGTGATTAAATTTTCCCAAAAGGAGATTTGTACTGTAAAACCCAAACAAAAAGAAATAATGTTCCAACTTCTGGACAAGCACCTGAGTTGATGTCATAGCCGTTCATACGAAGGAGGCGGAATGCCTTTGCACACGTCCCCATATCCGACATTATTTCTTCCTCGTTTTGCATCCAGCAGCTGGAAGCAGAGCAGAATGATGAAGATATTAAGGAATAGGTGTTCAAAGACACAGCAATTTCCTGTAACATTCAAAATAAATACCTGTATGTCATGTCCAGTATATCTCGTATCTCGCAAGCGAAATCTGAAGAGATCCCCATCTTTTCAAGAGTGTTCACCATGCAAAGCTGGGAGTATACATCGTCTGGATATATCACAGGCACTGCAAAACAAAGAAAAAGTACAAATAAATCTCCAATTTAAATTCTCATATATACATATACTTGCTGTTTGGCACATGCTTTTTTATTATTGGCCATTTGTTTGGACGAAATATAAAACTTTATGCACCTGAGCCACCAAATTTGCTTGTGAGTGAACCCAAATAGTCAAGCGCTCTGTCGTTGCGGCTGTAGATTGCTGCAGCAGCCGTGGTGGAAGGCGAGTTGAACAATGAGCCGTTCTTCCTCTGATATGCCATCAGAAGGTCCCAATCCTGTCTTCTCCCAAGCCCTTCTGATACATATGCCATGAAGGCTTTCCTTGCTGCAACTGTACCACCACCATCCCTATTTGCAAATTAACTTGATGAAGCTTGAAATTACCACAGGATAGAAGTGTCACTACAGCTATTTACTCTGTGTAACTAAACGCATTAGTACACAAGTAAATAATTTCCTTCCGAAATATATGATACTCTAGATGCAAGAGTTGTTTAAAATATAAGAAGAGTTGGCGTAGGAACTTTCTTATATAATTATATTATTTTAGGTTTTTATAAACATATAGTTTGAAATAGTAATGATAAAACATGTGTATTAGAGAATATGTCCATGGCCAAAACATTTTTGTAGAAAATAACACAGATGGAAACCTATTTACTGCATAAATAGAGAACAAGTGTAATACAGCAGAAAGACTAAAAAGAAATTACTTTTTTTTACAGTAGACACATTTTTGTACTGTCAAGTTATAAGAAAATACGTTTGGAATAAGAGCAATTTTATATTAGGAGGTATCATTGTTTTTATGTAAAATTTGGTACCTATTATTACCTTAGATACTATAAGGTACTAAATTTGAGATTTGCTCCAGTCCAACAAAAATATCTCGAGGAACCGGTGCATCGAGGTAACAAATTATTTCTCACCATTAGATCTAGCTGAGTAGGATGTGCGTTGTTAGAGCCAATGATCAGAAACAATTTGGTACCACGAAGTATCGATATCTTAAAGTACTTTTTCTTACTTTTTGTTGGATTGTAAAATTGCTCACCAAATTTTATATGGAAAATAGTGGTATCTCATGGTACCTACTAAAGGATGGGAAAAATACTCTTTGGATAATGGCAAGGTCTCACAGTTGAAATCGAAAGCACAATGATTTATAGTTTCTTTTTTTTTGGGAACCGCCTCAAAAAGTAGACAACCATATCTCAATTGAAATTGAACGTGTTCAAACGAATTTGCCGATATCTTCAACTAATGTTGTTAAGATCTGATCTATTTTTGATTGTTTGGGGACTCAAATATGCATTGAAGTTGTTAGATCTACTATAGAAGCCGTTCTCTTGAAAGAGATGCAAAAACAGGAAGTTCTTTAGAAATGCCAATTAAGTACTCCCTCCCTATTTTTTATATGACGCCGTTGTTTTTTAATTTATATTTGATCATTCGTCTTATTAAAAATTTATAATTATTAATTATTTTGTTTTAATATTATTATTATAGGAACTTTACGTATACTTATACTTTTGCCTATTTATATATAATTTTTTAACTAAAACAAATGATCAAAATGTGTACATAAAGATCAAGGCGTCATATAAAAATATAGAGGAAGTATTAGCGAGGGATCTTTTAAATGGACTAACCTTGCTAGCTCGATCTCCCGAAGATAAAAAATACCATCGATGTCTGTTTTCATAACAGGAATTTCCAGGCCCATCTCAGTAGCAAGGTTAAGCAGACCAGAAAAGGTGATGTTAAACCCCACAGGGGAGACACTCTGCCCATCCATGGCAACTGAGAAATTTCTCCCAATAAAATGCAGTCCTGTCACAGCCATTTTCCATAGCATGTCAAACTCAAACACGACGAGACAGACAAACAAAATTAATTGAAACAACGCACCAACATAAAATGTGTATATCATTACATGACTTTTTGTTAAACTTTGAATTACCTCTCCTGATGTGATCTGGGCTACAATCCCATCTCTTGAGAGCAACGATACATGCTAATGTAGACAAGAGGATGTCTTTGTTTACTTCAGCCGATTGGCTCCAGGACCCATCGAGCTGCTGGTTGTCGAGAATCCACTGGATACACTGAGGGTAGCACGGAGCGTGGGAAGAGCCCTTGAGTGGCACCATGGCCACCCATGCCGTGTCGTATGAAGACACCGATGGCTCAGCTCCCTGCAGCTGCTTCCTCACTGTAGCTTTCAGTTCGTCTCTGTGCTGAGTATATTTCATCAAAATGAATGCATTCAGCCTTGGATTGAAATATATACGCATGTTTATATGGGCACCTTTATGGTGCTCTCTACGATTAGTCTTCCTCCAATTTTGTTTGTTTGATGTCTTCCATAAGACTTTCTAGCCTTATTTAAATTTATTTATGTGCTAATAAATCTATACACATATACAATATATATATATATGAGAATATCTAATAAATGACATTGACAAGCACTTAATTCTAAAAAATGCCATCAGTGAGTGTAAGTTCTACAAAATTCCATCTTACAAATGAATTTGTCTAAAAAATGCTATCGCTGTTAGGGTTCCCTTAATATTTTTTCGTTAAGTGGTATAGTATGAATAATGTATTTAACGGTAGAAATGGACAATATCCTAATAGCGATGGCATTTCTCAGATAAATTCGTTTGTGCGATGACATTTCTAGAACTCGCACTCCTCAATGACCTTTCTTGGACTTAGACGTTTGTCAATGGTATTTGTTAGATTTTCTATATATACTGATATATTGATGAATTAAGATAAATTCATAAAGTCTTATAATATGAAACGGAGAGTACCATTTGTCTCGTCCAAAATAGTTACATAGTTGTTAATTTTTTTTGTTCTATTTGATTTATTAAAAAAACACTGTAAACATAACTTATAATTGTTTTTACATAATAATTTTCAATAAGATGAACAGTCATATCTGAAAGTACATAGGGAGCAATATTTTCTGACCAGTATTATTGTCCTAACTATTAATTGACTTATGAGTTCTACTATCGCTCGAAAAATTGACGCGATTCATTGAACTATAGAAAAATAAACGATCTGTAACTCATATATAATAATATATAGTACCATGCCCTGCAGGATTCCTGAATTTGGCACAACCTCCAAGTTATTCCGAACGCCTGTTGTTGCTGCTCGTCAAAAATAGCACGTGAGACGTGTCGCCCAGTAATCTTGGCTGTATAGCAGAAAGGGACCTCAAAGAGAACAAACATACTCTCTCCTTTATTAAATATTGCACACCGTTAAATTTTGATACTAATATGACCGTTTATTTTATTTACTTTTTTTAATATGTAAAGCTATATATATATAACAATAAACAATAATTAATAATTATTTAATATTTTTAAAAATAACGAATAGTAAAACATACATAAAAAAATCAACGATATTAAATATATAAGAAGAGAGGGAGTACACTAGTACATACCTCTGGTGACCACTGGAGGAGGCACATTGCTGGGTTTCCTTGGGTAATTCATCCCATGGGGTGAAGCTCCTCCAGGGAAATGTCCGGCAAGGCAGGAAGAGGAACTCAGCAACATCGTTCCCGGTCCGGGCTACCACTCAACTTGAAATAGCTTCAAACAGACTTCGAGGAGAAACTGTTTCGAAATTCTTGAATGTGATATATGCCTAGAAATAATGTCAGTAATTATAATAGAGTTCAAAATATTTGGCAATATAGACTAGATATGCCTAAACCACCATAAAAAAAAATCATGTTCAAACTCGACCGTAGCTGAGAATAAACGCTCTCAACAGGAGTCGAGGGATTTCGATGGATTCACGTGTCAGTGATAACTGCTTAATTCTCGTATCACACGCACCCTCGAAAGACAGACATGGAAACTAGGGTGGACATACCAGATGTCAGGCTGGAGAAGGCATAAAAAACACGGAAGAACCGAGGAGAGATCAGCGGTGGATGAGCGAGGATGGGGAAGTTTACATGTGGATCAAACTAACCAACCAACCTATTTCACAACTCCTCGTGGTGGTTCCTACCGTTTGCTTATATACACACACACACGGAGAGACGCAAACATTCGCGGAGGTCCGTATGGAAAGCGAAAGTGGAAACAGGGTACTCCCCGGGCAGGCGTTTCTGGACCGGCGTTTCCATGTGGCGACGACCAAGAAGTTGCGTGCGCCCTCCCAGCTTGGGGCCCTCCACATTTGATCTGTTGCGTGCACCTTGGCGCCTCTGTCTTAGGCAACCAAAATTTGAAGCCACCGTGGCTGTTTGGTTCCAAGTCTCTTGTCACATCAGATATTTGAATATTAATTAAAAGTATTAAATATAAACTGATAACAAAACTAATTGCATAAATAAAGACTATTTTATTAGACAAATTTTTTAAGCCTAATTAATTCACGATTAGTAAATGTTTACTGTAGCATCACATTCGCTAATCACGGACTAATTAGGCTCAATAAATTCATCTCGCGAAATAGTGCAGAGTATGAGATGAGTTTTAATAATAGTCTATATTTAATACTTCTAATTAGTGTCCAAATATTCGATGTGACAGTAACTTAAAAAATTTATGGGAAACCAAACACCTAGTTTTCTGCTTTGGTTATATTTTAGGCCTTGTTTAGTTTGAAAAAAATTAAAAAACATCAAATCAAGTTTTTAGACAAACATTTGAAGTATTAAACGTAGTCTAATTACAAAATAAATTTTAGATTCCGGCTGAAAACCGCGCGCGACGAATCTTTTGAGTCTAATTAATCCGTCATTAGCATATATTTGTTAGTGTAACACTTATGGCTAATCGCATCATAATTAGGCTTAAAAATTTCGTCTCACGATTTCTTTCATAACTATGTAATTAATAATTAATATTCATCAATATTCAATGCTTTATTTAGATGTCTAAAGATTCGATCCGATATTTTTTTAGAAGTTTTTTTGAGAACGAAACATGCCCTTATGCCGTCGTATAATAAAGGTGTTGTGAAAGTGAGATGAGTCTTGTCACTCTGACCCTGCTTGGAATTTGACTGCATGCCCGACAATCTAGAAATGTGACTAAATTAAGTATTTCTTGACGACGGACTTGAGGTGGGATAGACTCTGATTAAACGTTATACAAGGCATCACACCTGTACATTAGCAGGCTTATTGTTTTGCTGAAATTAAGCATAAACAATATGCCTTATTAATAATTTAAATATAATATAGAGATAAATTTTATATATGTGTTTTTAGTGATCTATATGCAATGACTAGAAAAAATAAACTACGGTAAAAAAACTCAAAAAAAACTCTAAATTTAAGTTTTAAAATTAAAATTTTGGTTTGTAGGTAGAAGCATAAGTGAACAAAATAGATGACTATCAATAAAAGTCATGTAATTTGAATATGTTGCGGCAACAAAGCAAGGTTACGTATCGCTCGTGGAATTTATAAAGTATAATAAACAAATTGAGAAAAAAAAATGTCAGGCGGCAAGAATAACACTAGTACCGATCGCTGTGTCGTCGACGATATAAACGTAATAGCTCAATTCGACCTGTTATAGGTAAATTATATCATAATGAGCCATAACGAGAACCATATTTGATATGACCAACCCTATTGGCACGTAACAGATAGAGCAATATCTGTCACATGCCAAGCAATAGAGCCATGATAACATATCAGGAATGGTCCAAAATCGAGAACCGTGACTAATATTACAATATCCATAACGGTTCTGAAGTTATCAACCGTGACCGATATCACTCCTTAACAGTAAGGGTGGTGTAATATAGAACCGTGACGAATATTGTAATGTTAGTCACGGCTCATGTACTATGACCCGCATGAACCAAAGTTTTGGCTATTCTAACCCATTTGACTGTTCACATTTTGGCTGGGAGAGTGAGGGGCGAATTTTTTTGCCAAAATAAATTGGAAAGTCAAATTGATCGAAATAAGGTATTATTGACTACACCTTTATTCCATAATTCATAAATACAAGGCAACATTATTATATAATTTTATAAGTATTATGGAAGTTTCTTGGAAGCATATTGTTCAACCTTGATTTATTACATCTTCTATGATCAATTAAGTGTTATCAATGCAATTTTTCCTAAAGACAGTAGCGTACATTCTATAAGATTCATGTTGAGTTATGTCATGGGATCTAGAGACACACATATATATACATGGATTAACACTAGTAATTTAGTAATGAGCGCTACCTATGGTAATATTCTCAATTGATTGTAGATGGATCGAAGTTGGATGTACAACATGAATCATTTGAGCAGTAAATATAAATTGAACATGGGGAATTTATAATCGTAGCAGAGGATGACAAGCGTGTGAGAAATGCTCAGTTCATGGGCTGCCTATGCACAGACCGTAAGTATGAGAAGTCCTGGGAAAGTCGAGTGTAGAGACAGAGTCACTTAGTGAGAAGAGGCTTCATGCCTAGGTGCGACCATTGGATCTACCATGGTTAGGAAGTTCAAGCGAGTAACAATGCCATAGAAATAAATGAGGATGAGCAGCAACAACAACAAGAAGGAATTGAAGATATGTTTGTGCAGTCGCCATTGGGGGATGAAATGTTCGATGTGGACCAGAACACATTGGATGCAATGTTGCGAGACATAGAGCACAAAGAGTACAATGAGAGAGACTATAAAAAGTTTACTTGGTTAGTATCCGATGCAGAGACATAGGTTTATCCTGAATGCAAGTCGAAGTACACACGTTGTCCACTACGCTCAAGCTTATAAAAATGAAAGCTAGCAATGGATGGTCAAATAAGATTTTCTTAGAACTTCTAGTTGTGCTTAAAGACTTGCTACCAGAAGAGAATACACTGCTGTGTAGTACATATGAAGCTAACAAGGTGTCGTGTCCTCTTGGATTGGGAGTAAGGAGGACTCATGCATGTCTCAACCACTGCATACTGTACTATAGGGAACATGTAAATCTTGAGAGTTGTCCCATGTGTAATGTTTCCCGGTACAGGAGGAAGCCTAGGTTCGTTGATGGCAAGAGGTCGAAGAAGGGTGGTCCAACGAAAGTTGTGTAGTATCTTTTATTGTAGACCGTGTGAAATGCGTTTTTGCAAACCAAAAGAAAGCTAAATTAGTTCATTGGCACGACGACGATCGGAAGAAGGATGGTATGCTTAGACATCCCGTAGATTCCATGCAATGGTGGAATATCAATAGCATATTCCCTTATCGTCTTGAACATTCGAGGAACACATGGTTTGGTTCAAGTACCGACGGTATGAACTCGTTTGGGGATATGAGTACTCGTCACAATACCTGGCATGTTCTTCTTGTTAACTACAAATACCCCCCAGGGAGTGACGGCCTCACGCCCACGAACATCTCGCACAAATGAGCGAAGACAGTGAGGACGAAGACGGAGTTAGGGCCGGGATGTAGGATATGGATCCTGTAAAACTCCAACACATGGGTGGGAGCATGCTCCCGGCAGCTAGGTGGAGTCGCGTGCCATGGCGAAAAGTGCGAACAGCGACGACATCGAGTGTGAGTGAGCAAGCTGGGAAGGAGCGTGAGCAAGAGCAGGGAGTAAAAGTGCACAAAAGAGAGGGATGGCGAAGAAGGGGATAGGCGCCTGCCGAATCCCTCTTATATACTCGCCGTTCCATCTCCTCGCGTCCTCCCTCACTCCACGCTCCTCCCCGTGCATCTCGCTCCCACTACTTGGCTTGCCCCTTAAGCTTCCCGTGTCCACTCAGCCATGTGCCCATGCACAAAGTGGGGGACCCCCACGTACGGCGTGTCCCCACGTGTCCCGTGCACATCCACGAATGGAACTACGTCCCCTCATTTCTCGCGAGAGTGCGGCGCATGGGACGGCCGTACGCAACGGCCGCGTCCCCTCGTTTCCCAAGCAGATACGGGGTAAGTGGCAGTTGCGTGCAAACGGTCGCGACGCCTCACCTTTCACATATTTAATGCGCACAAGGCATGCAGAGGAACTGTCACCTTAAAGGACCAAATAAAGCACCATGAAGCAAGTGCCCCACTCCCTAGCAGTCTCTAGCATCGCGGGAATAAAGCAGCATGAAGCAAGGGCCCCACTCCCTAGCAGTCTCTGGCATTGCGGGCCCACTAGCAGAAAGAAGAGGCGTCAAGCGATGCCCGATCGCTGGCTATGGCCCCCACCGGATACCGGGGGCTACTGTCGAAGAAGTAGGCCTAGGGTATCCACTAAGCTCGGGTGGCACAAGGCAACTGTGGGCCTACCAATTGAAGCTCCTGAAAAAGGGGGAGGTCGAGCCTTGGCGAAGTCATGAGCCCTCGGGAGATCAGGCCTGAAAGATAATTCGGTGGACGGACACCAGAGGGCTCGGGCCGCCTCCTGCCCTCTCAGCACATGGATCACCTATCGCAGGGCCCACCCACGTCGAATGTAGCGTCAGCGCCCAACCACCGCATTCATTGCGATTGGAGGGCGCCTGGCACGCCTCGTCACCCTCGTGATGGGCACGCGCTTGCGCTGAGTTAAATGTAGCACAGGTGCACACCACTCATCTACTCTTCCCCTGGAAAAAAGGACAGGGCTGTGACATCTCTGTTGCAGTAGGAGTGGCCTATCTCGCTCATGTCACCATCGCATTAAATACGCCGGACAACCATCGAAGAGCCGTGGCGGCCTGCCGTTTGGACCGCTGGGTCCCAAGGAGCGCCGCCCCCTTCTACCTGCACACTGACAGACGGGACCAGACAGGACCGGCATGACGGAGGGTTGACTAATGGCAAGCCACAACAGCAGCCCCTAGGAGAATGATCACCTGCACATCATGGACACATAAAAGGGTGTCCCCTCGCAGTATAAAAGAAGGCCTTGGCCAATGAACGACGAGGACAAGGAAAACATCCCCATAGAAGCTTGTAACTCATTTACTCTCATATAGTGTTCAAGCCACATGAGTAGGGTATTACGCCTTCAACGGCCCGAACCTGTATAATCCCTCCATGTTCATCGAGGGGCCCGACCCCCCCAAATCTCTCCTCTGTCGCTTCCTCTATTCGGACAAGGCTTTCGGGCCCTATCCCCGCACCCCTGGGCCGAACTCACAAAGTGGGTCCCATGGACTTCCACTCGAGGAGCTCACGCTCCGACAGAATGTGTGATGAATAGTGTGTTATGTTTATGAATTGCATGTCATGAATGGTGAGCCATTGAGATTTTTGTTCAACTTTGGCAAATTTTGTCTAGTCTCCTGAGATGTGTAACACATTTGGTCACCGCCTTCATGCGGTTTTACAGGCATGTCTCAGACTAAAGTTGACTGGCTTGCTGAGCTCGAACAAAATCTCCTCTGCTCACTATAATTTTTAGGTTTCGATCTATGACATAACAACGGCATGTAGGTTGTAAATTACCTAAATAGACATAGGAATAAATGTGGATCAGATGTTACCCATATATATATTGAAAATATGATGTAATTTCTGATTTAAAAAGGAAATGTGGTCAAATGTATGATATTGTGCACAATTTTGGGATGTCCAACTGCATATTGATGCCATAGGTCATCATTAGTACAAGACTATGTGGTTCATAAGTTGGTAGTACTTATGTAATGTCAAATTAGCGTAGATTCAAAGTAAAGATTATTGGAAAGGCAGTAACTACAGACTAGTTAATGTACACTGCGTGATGAAAAACCAAACCCTTTGCTGGTAGCACGTATATATCTAATCCAATGTAGCGAGTTATGCAAGTACACTGTGCGAGGAAAATCCTAACCAAATTTCATATTTAAGGACAGAGTTGAGGGCTACACCTAATAGGTGCATCCTTGATGCACCTATTTTTGTTCTTTCTTTATGAGCCCTCTAGAGCCTCCATAATTATCTTGGAGTACTCATGATTACTCGGGAAGCACTTGGAAGACTTCAATCATACTGTGTGAAGATACACGTGATGATCAAAATATAGAATGATGATTTGCGCGGCTATGTACGACTTCGTGGGAGGATACCTGTACCGGGGGCATCTATAACCAATATGTACCCATATAGTGAAGGGGTACTATGAAGAATGCAATATTTTCTTGTACTTGATCGTCAGTTAAAGTTTGGTTAATTCTAGGATTGCATGCTGAGATTGTTGGAGTCTACTGTAACTAGGCCGAGTAGGCCTAGATTTTATTAGATTATGTCTATATCTGTAACCCTTTTCTTCACTGCAAAAGAGGGACAGAGACACCCCTCAAGGGGCACACCATATTTTCAATCGAATATAATCACCAAGCAGGACTAAGGTATTATCTTGTATATCGAGAGCCTGAACCTGGGTAACCCTCGTTAGCCACATCATATAGTACCGCCGATCCAGATCGTCGACACTAGACACCTAGTTTAATCATCAATGGTGATGATTTACACTTATTGCATGTTCAAATTAAACTTGCGAGCCACAAGGTCAAAACAAAGCAGAATATAATGTGTTTTGGCCTTCAGCAGGTGATTGATTCCACAGAATACAATTGATATACACGAGTTCTAGCAAGTGCCATTACGCATGCATGCATTTTTCATTATTTTTTCCATCAACATCAAGATACAGTGCTCCATGAAACTTCATAGTTTTGTCGCAATACTAAACTACCCTAAACCTAATGGATGCAGCTAATCTTAACAATAATGCCAAGTACAGGTTCAACAAATAATGCAAGTAGACATGGTGTTATTTGACCATCAATTGATAATATGGGAATAGTCAACAAACAGATGTGACGGTAACCCAGTGAAGACATTCCAAAGCCTGTCTCCGACGGTAACGTGATTTTGTCACAGTCTAGCCCGTACGTTTCACATTTTTTTTTTATGAATGGACCTATCCAGAAACATTATTAAAAAATGACCGATTTCTCACCACCACGCTACGTCGCACCGGGTTGACTAGTCTAATTCCCTGCCAACCCCAGCTCGGCGCTTAGTAGATCCCATCAAACTCATCTCGGCGCCATAATATGTGGTGCCGAGAAATATGTTATTGTTTGATAATGTTTTTGATAGATCGATTTGTGAATTTTCTTTTGCGAAAAAGGGTAGAATGTGAAAAATTGACGACCGTTACCCAGTCAATACACATGGTCACGTAAACTCAACGTGTAGGTAAATGTGCAGAGAAATAGCCAGTTTGTCAAAATGCATGCAGTTAATATATTTCTCCTTAGACATAAATGTTTACGCAGTTGTGGAAAACTGAATGTGGGTGTCAGCCTAGAGGGTACTGTCAAACGACTATTTGGAATACAGATGATTAACCTGAATTATACAAAATTTAATCTTGAATTAATATATGTATGCTTTGATTTTTACTATTTGCTTTGGAGATATTTTTATGCTTAACTTTATATAAAATGGATGTATTTATATAATTATTAATTTCAGCAACCATAAAAGAATAATGATGCGTGAAGGCTACAAATCCATCCAAATAGTAAGAAGTTTAGTTTATTTTTTTATTAGAACTCATATAAACATGTAATAAAATATAAAATTGTAGTAAACAATATAGTCAAAACTACATCCCTACTTTCTATGAAGTTAATGCCATTCTCTCTTCCCCTATGAAGCCACATCCCACCAATTGTTTTTAGCTTTAGGATGATACATCAATGGTGCAAATTAAGCCATATCGTCTTAATTGTTATTAGTATATGGATGAAACATCAAGGGTGTAAATTGTATCTCTTCATACCACCTCAATTATTTTTAGCCTGTGAATGATTCATAAATTGCATCTCTTTCCCAAAAGGCACAACATACAACCAAACTATTTATAACCTATGGATATTTGATAAAGGCACAAAAATATATAAACACATGAAAAAAATCATATAGTAGGTAAGAATTTTTTTAATTAATATCTACTGTATTATCACACAGTTCTTCCGCAGCAATGCGCGGGGTATCTATCTAGTATATAAATATAAATAGTTGCCCATGATAGAAATGCCAAACAAAGCAAAATCAAATGTATTAAGTCTCGATGGGCTAGCTATTATAGGATTATAAATGGAAAATTATTGGATGATCAATCAATAAATATAGAAATGTAATGTTTATAAATGCAAAGTGATGATGTATAATTGATATGTGATAATTTTCCTACCGTCACCGAGTAAATGGCAAGCATAACAGCCAAGCTGGCCGTTTTCTATAACACTGCGTTTAAGTGTCCTGGGACAAGAAATTCAATCAATAATGTTTAAACCTAGCACATAATTTTTACCAATATGGATGACGATACATAACTATAGGCAAAATATGATAACTATTCTAAATATATTTCTCTGTAGACATGAGAATTTGAGTTGTTTACAGCCAAAGAACGACTCAAAGACCGTAGGGGTAGATAATGAGTTAGCTCCACTGGTAAAGTGCCGTCTCGTTTCGACTTGTTATCTTAACGAGCCAGCTGCACGCTCGGCTCATCAACATTAACGATCTAAAAGGTAAGAGGCCAGGTGTTTAGTCTCGGATGTCCCATTGAATCTTATCCTTGGGAGGTCAGGTGTACAGATATGCTTGGATGGGAGATGGCCGTCCAGGTTTTTGATGTGTTTGGTTCTTAGGCGAAACTGGATATGGTGGCCCAGAAAGGAAATATTCCACGAAGATGCTGGATAGCTGTATCCGGCCAAATTGGCCGGATTAGCTCATCCATCTTCGTGAACCATGATCATTAGTGATTGTTTAGTGATAATTAGCTTGTTTTGACATTAATTAGTAATTACCAAGTTTAAATTAGTGTTAATTAATGATGAGAGATATATTTTATTGATAATTTATATTAATTACGATAAAATCTATGATGATTAATTTATATTATCATTTCTTAGTAATTCAACATGTCGATCCGATCCATCCTCATCCATCCAACCAAACAAAAAATTGAATCATCCTATGCATCTAACCAAACATAAAACTATATCACCATATCCCTAAAAATATGGATGGTCATATCCTATCCCATCTTGACCACCAACCAAACACACCCTAAGGTGGACTTGAACGAGGAATTCAAGGAAGAGCTAAAGAAAGGAATGGATGCTAGGTTGGAAGAAAAGATGCTTGCCTAAATGCTATGATTCAATGCCCTAGACAGGAGGCCCCTCACATTCGTGTACCCTAGCTAGCCCCTCATCTTCATGTGGATGTGAACCACCCCATGCAATGACAAGTAGTCATGTGTCCAAAGGATTGCCTCATGAACCAACTGTAGTCCCATACACAATTGACCACATATAGAGATAAGTCATACGGTATGACACACCTGGTTGTACATATTTATACTCATAAATGAATACTAGTCCATATTAGACACGACACATATTTTCAAAAAGTTAAAAGGAAACACATAAGACATTCCTAAAGATAAAATATAACCTAGTCCTAGTTGAACAAAAAACATTACTAGAGATTAAGAAATATAGCAAACATTGACTAATTAATAGATGGATTTAATCTACTATCTCATGGTCTTCACGATTCCTTCTTGAAATCAGACTCTTCTAGATAAACTTTTCATTGACTGATTATATTTACAAATAGAAAATAATTTTTGAATAAAACTTTTATATAGATGTTCATAGCGACATAAAAGCCAAGACTGAAAATAAATATGATAAAAAACCTTAAAATCATTGCTTTGTACTCACTGAAACTTCGTCAACTTGTATGATGACATCAAGTCTACACCTAGAAAATCACAATACCCACGCACTTGTTGATATGCATGATTGTTTTTCGAACACATGAGTTTTGATAGTACCAGCAAATAGTAGAGTCAAAACATGTGTTTAGTCGTGACGACTATTCTCAATAGATTACTACATAAACTGGACATGGACAGTTAAGTGGTCATGGGGCAAAAATAATCTAGGAATTAAGTTCAAGCGTGTGATTATTAATTTGTTAGATGCACGATGATATAAAAGTATAAATTTTGAGAACTTTAATTATGCACAGCAAGACGTGATGATATGATAGTTGTCATCACGTGCATCATTTCAACATACAATTAAGATAATGCATGAAACAAAATCTGCCAATTTATCATAAAAGTTACGGATCCGTTACACAAAACTTGCTTTATGCATTAGTAGGCTGTCTCTCGCTTTGAAGGAAACATACGACTCAACATGTATACCAGCATATCTCCATTTTGCATAAACAAGATCACACTGTGTCGGAGAGTAAACTGCTCATGCGGAAAGCCCCAGACTAGTACAAAAGTGATTTTTCTATACGAGCCCCCATGATTTTTGCAAATAGACCATAACTAGTGGCGTTTACAAAAATTATGGATCATTTTTGCAGACGGCTCCTTAAGTAGCCTATATGGAAAAAATCGATTTTCCCATATAGGTCTCTTAAGAGGGCCGCATGTAAAAATGAGCTCATTTTTACATGCGGCTCACTTAAGCGCCCGTATGGAAAAATCGATTTTTCCATGTGGGCCACTTAAGGAGCCGTATACGAAAGTAAAATTCAAAAATTTTAAAATTTTAAAACTAGTTATCTTACTCATATGAACTCTAAATTAGATGATTCTTTTTCCCAAATGTTTATAAAATTATACACTGTCATGTTATTGTGTTCTTACTGCTATTATTTTAGACATTTTTCTTCTGACTATGTTTTATCAATTAAAAATTTGAATTTTCAAAACTTCAAATAATATTTTGAAGGAGTAAATGATTTTAGCTGAAAAAGTCATCAACAACAAAGTTGTATAACTCATGGAGATAACTTCTGTTTTGGTCATTTATTCATCCGAGATAGTAACAATTCCACAGAATTTGCATATCTTTCTTATAGTTTATGAAACTATTCCTTATAGTTTATGAAACTATACAAGAGATTTATACATTTCATGAATAATGTTAGAAATTACTTTATTGGATGAAGAAATGATCAAAATAAAAGTTCATCTTGATAAGCTATACCACTTTGTTATTGATGACATTTTCAATTGAAATCATTTAGTACTTGAAAATGTTGTTCGAAGTTGTCATATTTTAAAATTCAAATTCAAACGGTTCAAACAAAGTCATATAGAAAAATGACCAAAACAAAAGTTGTATATCTTGATGAGTTTTAACACTTTATTATTGATGACATTTTCAATTGAAATCATTTAGTATTTGAAAATATTGATTAAAGTTGTCATATTTTAAAATTCAAATTTAAACTGTTCAAACAAAGTCATATAGAAAAATGACCAAAACAAAAGTTGTAGATCTTGATGACTTATACAACTTTGTTATTCATAAATTTTTAATTTGAAATCAGTAAAAAGCCCATCAGACCCACTCACATGGATATATATAAGACAAACCTTAAATCCCCCCACCCCTCTTTCCCCCACCCCCCCACAACCGCCTCTCTCCCGTACTCTCTCCCTCTCTCTGATACTATCTCCCTCTCTCCCGTATTTCTTTGTGACGGTGTGGCCGGCCGGAGGAAGCCGGGTGGTGAGAAGGAGGAGAGGGCGCCGACTACCCCCGCCCCATCGGCGCGCCGCCTGCCCCATAGCACCGCCATGCCGACCGGGCGTCCTCGGCACTGCGTCGGGCGTCCTCGTCGTCCCCACCCTCGACAGCACGCCGCCCTACCCTGTAGCACCGCCGCGCCGGCCGGCCGTCCTCGTCGCTGGGCCGGCCATCCTCCTCGTTGCGTTGCCCGGCCGCCCGACTTCCCCTGGTCGTCGTCGTCGGCTCTGCCCCAGCTGCACTCGTCCACTCCGCCTCGACCACCGTCATCCTCGCGCCGCCCGGCCACCCTCCTCTTCGTGTCGCCCGGCCAGCCTCGTCGTCTACTCTGCCTGGTGACCGTGCTGGCCACACGCCTCCTCGGCACCTTGGGCACGACAGATCCAGCTCAGGCGTGGCGACGACTCCTCCCCGCGGCGATGACGACCTCGGCGATGACGAGGGTGGCCAAGCGGTGCGAGGACGAGGGCGACCGGGGCAGAGTGGATCTAGGCGGTGCGGTTGTACCAGTGACGGCGACGACGACAACGGGGGCGGTGGCGGTGACGGCGGCGCTAGTTTTTATTCATTTTATTATTTTTTGGAATTTTATTTTTTTCGTGATTTTATCTCTTTGCATGCGGTCAGCTTAAGCACCCGCATGCGAAAATCGGATTTTCGCATGCAGTTGTGCTAGCCGCATGTAAAGATCGCTATTTTTGCAGACGATTTCGCGCATGCGGCTGGCCCAACCGCATGCAAAAATCCTTATCGCCCGTTTGCAATAGCTGGTTCTGTGGTAGTCAGCACCCTTTGGGTTCGGACATGAGGTGCGTGTCACGCCTAGAAATTTCTCACATGAATTTATGAACTTAATTGTGTATTAAAATCCCTGTCCAGGACCAGGCAGGGTACACAAAAAGACAATATTGATTACATAAGCATCATTCTTAGAAACAACTGAAAATAACACTTATTCTAACGAAAATGCAGCAGAAAGAAAGGTAGACTAGCTCCAGCGGGTACGGCTCCAGTCCACAGGCAAAGCTTCAACGGTAGACCAGCTCACTCCTGAGAGTCACCTCCATCGGACTCAACTTCTAGCTCTGGAGGGAGAAATTGAGCAAGGCTGAGTACAAACCACCGTACTCAACAAGTAACACGGAAAAGAGGGTAATAAATGGTACATAAGGATCATCAAGGACAGGCTTAGGGTTAGTTGCAATAAAGCAGCACTTAAAATAAATAACAGAGAATAAACCGAATAAAGGTAATTAAATATATTAAAGGAATAAATAAATAACAGTTGTAAAATACCACAACACTGTCCAACGTTACACCCTGTTGCAACAGGCCCAACCACTACTCAATGTTACACCACGTTGCAGTAGTCCCAGGTGAAAACCAGTTTACTCAGGTCATTAAAAGTTTACTAATCACACTGAAGTTGGTGAAGTTGGGAGTTCGCCCGTAACCGTGGGCACGGCTATTCGAATAGGTTATACTCTGATCAGAGGTGTACTACTGTACCCACAAGACACGACTCCATTACACTTGAACGTGCGCCGATATACCACCATGGTATACCGGAAAGGACACCGTGATAGGACCCGTCACATAACCCTCCCTATTTAATCGCACCGCACTTCAGGTTTCACCTCCTCCTTTACACCAAGTCGGGCAATCCCCTCTTGTGCCTTGGTAGATCCGGAAGCAGCAGAGGCTTTCATTACACCACGATTGCCCGTCCATACTCCATCACGCCTACCCTTGCTTTGGTACGTCAAATAGTTCGAAGCCATGCTTCAAATCCCACCTTACCCATTCCGGCATGTGGTTAGCACTTAATTACTTCCAGGGTTTCCCGTGAACCGGTCCTTAATTGCCATGGGTGCGACTCTCAAAACCATGCACCCACAGTCCACCATTATCAATATTTTAGTTGACATTAGCCCGAACCGGGTAATGAATCATTATTACAGCTATTCAGAACTAAGCATGATTAAATGTGATCCCATGAGACTTGTTCTAAGCATGGCTAAGCATTAACCTAGGCCTAACTCTAGTCAAGTTACCCTTGGTCTAGCATGAATAAATTTGGATAAACAACGGCATAATAATAAGGATTACCCGAGATAAAAATACAGTAAATACTTTAATTAAAACAATGCATATTTGAATAAATAAAGTGGGGAGTTTGTAATAATGGGTTCAATATGATCAAAGATGAGTGCCATTTGCCTTGCTCTGGCCCCTGGGGTACTTCGGCGACGATCTCGAAGTAAACCGGCTCTTCGGTGGGGTCCGAATCTAAGCGACAAAGCACAAAAATAAATAAAATAGCAAACTCTACTGAAACAGTAAAAGAAAGTATTAATGGATTCTTGACAATTTTATGAATTTAATGAAATTTGAATGGACATAAACTGAGACTAGATGAATTACTTATGAATTTTAGAAGTTTTCTAGGTTTTTAACTAAACAGAAAAGCCCTAAATCAATTATTGCGCAATTAATGGGGCTGCTGATGTCAGCGAGAAGAGAGGAGGCGCTGACGGGTGGGGACCACCTGGCGGTGGGAGAGAGGGAAGGTGGGCGGTTGACAGCTGGGCCACGGGGCGAGGGAAAGAGGGTGAGGCCGACGGGTGGGGCCCGTCGGTCAGAGAGGAGAGCAGAGGAGCAGGGAGCGGATGCTCGGCCGAAGGTGGCAACCGGCGGTGGCGACAGCGGCGACGCACGGCGTGGCGGTGACGACGACGCGGCGATGACCGGCAACCGTAGGCGGTTGTCAGCGGCGGGAGGGCGACGACGTCGACGGCCGGCGCAAGGCAACAGGCGGCGGCGCACGGTGTCGGCAACAGGCGGCGGGAGGGAGGAAGGGAGATGCTCACCGACGAAGGCGAAGGCATGGGGAAGCATGGCGAGGATGAGGCGAAGGTGATGACGCGGTCCCGCGGGAACGACCGGCAGCGAGGCGCGGATGGCGGCGCGTAGGCGACGACGTCAAGCACGGCGGCGAAGAGGGCGAGGAGGTGACGAGGGTGCTCGAGTGTCCTCCGGCGGCGACGGGGGCGGCGGAAGGTCGGCGAGACGGCGGGACATGGGGTGACAGCCGGCGGTGAGGGTGGCGAGGCGCAAGCGGCGAGATCGACTGCGGCGGTGAAGTGATGCAGCACGGCGGCGGCTCGGGTCGCACGGGGAAAAGCGGCGGCGGGGCTCGGGAGAGGGGGATTTATAGGGGAAGGTGGCGCGGTTAGGGCGGCGAGGTAGTTGGAGACCGAGTCGGCGACGAGGCGGACTCAGCGGCGGCGGTTGCGGCGGCCGTTGCGGCGGCGCGGCGAAGGCGGGGCGGAGGCGGAGTCGGTTCGGCCAGCGCGGGGAGGAAGGCCAGACTTCGGCGGCGCGGGCGAGCGGGCGCGGAGGCTGGGCCGAGGCGGCGGCCCAGGAGGGAGGGAGGAGGCGCGCGCGGGAGAGGCCAACTCGGCTGGGCCGGCCTAGAGGGAGAGGTGGGCCGGCTCGGCTGGGCCGGCCCGGGAAGGAAGAGGGGAAAAAGAAAAAAGGAAAAAGAAAAAGAGAGAGGAGGAAAATTGGACTTCGGCCCAATTTGAGGAGGAAGGGAAAAAGAAAGGAAAAAGAAGGGAAAAAGGGAAACCCCACTTTTGCCGAATTTTAAATTAATTTGTTTGGCCATATTTTATACTTCTTCAATTTGAGTTTAAATCCAGTTAATCGATTTGCGAACCTCGATTTAATTAAATTAATTTCTTTTAGCGGGATTTTTCCTGAGTTAGTTAAGTCAATTATTATTTATGAATTTCCTTTACGAATTTAGGCTTGGGACAAAACTCCGGGTGTGACAGTGCGTGAGGATCAAGAGGGAATTGAGAGGGAGATGCAAGGGGTAAGGCCCTCCGGAGGGATATGGACGCACTCTAGTTATATAGGTTTAGGACATTGAGAACTGTAATATCCTAGTCTTGTGTGTGGTTGCTTGGAGCGCAATGAATGATAAATGGCATGGCTAGCAGCAAAGCTTACTCAGCGCCTATTGATTGTGTACGAAAGAAGCTCCCTACTCTTTCCTAGGCAAGGGCCTTCTTTTATACTTCAAGGATATCAGGGCACATCCTGTAACGAAAGGACAACATTCTTCTATCGACGTGCAGGGCAGCGTAAGCCTCACCACGGCATGGGCTATGCCCTGTTGCAGCGTGAGCATAGAAGCCCACATCATTCTCCATTAAGTCCAAAGACTTCCGGTTGATCAGTCTCACCGAGCAGTGGCGAGAGAGGCAATGATCCGGCAAAGATGTAGCGTCGGCTCAATCTTGAGAGAGGGGCAAATGGCTCTCTTATTAGTGGTTGATGAGACAGCCTGACATGGGTCACGGCCTCTGTCAGTTGCAGGCGCATGCAGGGCCCTACCCCTTTCCTAGTCCGTCGTCCCATCTGTTGTTTTCACCGTAGATGATTTTCTGCATCTCAAGCACGCCACATTTAAGGTGGCACCCTGCAAGGGACAACATATCATTAAATACGGTGACATGGCATCGAGCGTACCTATAGTGACACCTTTCCACGCCACGTGCCCCCCGCAGTGAACATGATGAAGGGGTGGGGGTCGGGTGGCCCGACCTTGGGCGCGGGAGGGTTACTGCCTCTCTAGCCTTAGGCCCGACCCCTCTCGTGCCATGTGGCCCAAGATGGCTTTCTTCCCCTTACATGGAATACTCCCGGGTTCATATCACTGACACACTAATACAACCCAATTAATTCACAAGCAAACATTACCTATAGAGTTAGAGTGCAGATGTAATCCTCCGTCCTAAATATTACCTATAGAGTTAGAGTGCAGATGTAACCTCCGTCCTAAAATAACATATCACTTTGACCAAAATTATTTTTTGTTCATGAACAAAAAAAATTAATTTTTGTTCCAGATAAGTCACTCAGCTGAGACCAACAAGAAAAAAGAAATTGGACGCACGTAATTTATTGCATATATTACCGAGTAATATTAATTAACACATCTCTCCACCACGAAAAGATTCAAGAAATAGTGACATGAATATCAGTTTCCTTGACCACTAACTTATTTGTAAGTAAAAAACATACTCACATATCCTGGGATAAAGCGACCACCAGTCTTTGGCATGAGCACGAAAGTTGACCTGAATACTCAGAATTTTCGGATGTCACTCACACGCGTTGTTTTCCGAAGCATGCTGGGAAGGTCAAGAATAGCAAGTCGTCCTGTGATTCTGGAGTCAAACGCGTGGTGCTGACCAGGAATCTTTTTCACTGCCACATATAATGTGAATATTTTCACGACCACGAGAATTCGTGTTCAAATAGCACAAGATCCGATCCGATCGAATTGCTCACTGGGAGTGGTTGATCAATTATATACTACATCCGTCACTAAATATTTTACATACTTAATTTTTTTATACATGTTTGATTATTCGTTAATATAAAGTTTGAGCGCCTGCTAATGAAGTGTTCCAGAGTTTGAGCGCTCGTGGAGGCCACACCCTCAGGTCGTGTTCTGACCATGCCCGTTAATATAAAGAGGGGATAAAATGGCTAATTGGTGCTTAGTGTTTAGCTAGATCTATTCTGCTCTTTTTTTTTTTTGCTTCATATTTTTGGTGCCTAGTTTGATGACATTGGAAATTGAATTGATGCTGCATGGAACTTTTCCGATAGAAGCATACCCGTAGTGATAAATACGACACCACACTGGTTTGACGTGTTCAGTATATTAATCAGTAAGAGCTTCTTAATATGGTAGTGACTCTCCTAAGTGAATGAAGTTAGACTGCCGATTTTCGACTTACCAAAAGCATAGTGAAAATGATGTCTACTCTCCTGCAAGGGGGTGGAGCTTGAGAAAAAGATATGCCATTCATTTGTTTTTCTAGTGCTTTGAATTAAATTTAGGCTGCTACGGGTGCCTGAATTTAGATTAAGTAGGTGTAGATACCGTGAAAGTTGATAAACTCTAGCTAAAAAAAATTTGAGGGGAGTTCCTGGAAACCTCCCTCAATATACATATATACATAGCTCCGCCCCTTGTGCAAGCACAGGGGTGATTGTTTTTTTTGAAAAAGAGTCAAACTACACATTTATAAATAAAAAATAATTTGTGAATAAAATATTTATATACGTATTTTTATCGATATAAAAGCTAAGGTTGAAAAATATTATTCGGTGAGAAAAACCACGAAAGCAACTCTAAATTTATAGTTGGAAATTCAAAATTTGGCTTATATAAACATAAGCACAAGCAAAAAGATCAAGCTGATGTGATTGAGTGCTCGGGTGCATGCAAATAGTTATTTTGTATCACATAGTTATATATTCAGTTTTTTTAGGTAGGTCTTAATTGTAGGATTTTTTCTTAAGATTACATGAGTTGTGAGAACTAAACAGATCGGAGGGCATATTTTATCTTTTCATATTCTATTTTTTTTATCTTACTCTGTTATAAGCTTTCCTAAATATAAGATTTTAGCATTTTAATCTTGTCTCATCCACTTCTCTTTCATTTTTTTTCTTTTATCCCCTTCTACTCTCTCACCATCACCCGCCCCTTATTTATTAAAGAGCTCCATATTATTTTCATCGTAACATTAATCTCTCTAAAACAACTATAAATGCTTAATTTTAGAATAATGGAGGCAGTACAAATGTGTTTTAATTCTTGCCACTTCTGGCTATATGGGCCGCGCGCATTTGGCATACGCGTGGAATCTCATATTCTTACTTCCAATAGCTCACTGCTAAATTAATCCTTGCCCGTTGGGCCCACGAGCGTTTGCAGAGCTCATGTAATTACGTACCTATTTTTTTTTAATCGCATTTAAAATGGGCACACTCGTTTATTAGCAAATGGAGAACGTGTTGGCCTGAAAAATAATTATAACAAGTATACAAATAAACGTTATGCAGTGAACTTTATACGTAGATTTCTTTTACAGACAAATATACAGCGTACAAACATTATATATATATATATATATATATATTTTATGTACTAGCATATTATCCGTGTGTTATATTAAAATTTTATCAAATAAAACTATCATTAACATATTATGATCAATATTTGCTGCATATGCTATATCTTAAATGTTGCATATTCTTTTGACTGGGATGCAGTCTCACTTGTCCCGCAATTCTTTTTTTTCCACAATAAAATAGTGTTACTAAGGATGTTTTATGTATTGATCCTATTTTTTTCATAAAAAATAGGGAGTTGGTGGGGAGGTTGGATAGTAGATTCAGTACACACTACCACCATTGTTCCTTTTTATGAGATAAATAAACAATACGTGAAAAAAAATGATTTGGAACATTCCAATGTATACATAATAATACTTACAAACACTGTGTATAGAAGTATTCCTCGTAGAAAGGTTCTATATAAAACCGTTGTATGCTTCCGTCCACATGTAAATAATAATAACAGTAAATAAGGAGGAGAATGCCCACAATATAAGAAAAAAAATGGAAGAGATCAGCACAACCCAATCTAAACAAGGTTTTACTATTACTCAATTCACTTGAAAATTTTTAGTCTATCAATTAATTTTTCAATTCATTAGATTTGCTTTAAGACGTACGTGTGCCTGTCCATAGGCTACTTTGTTTGATTTTCTTTCTTACAGTTCGATTTCGCTCCAATGTAAAGTTGTGGTAGGTGCAGCTAGCTGCATCGGATCAAGAATCACCGCGTCAGACATGCTCCGAATCGCCTTGTGCGAGTACCCGTCTTCCTCCTCTCCATAGAAGATGCTCGCCACCTTGCTCGTCTGCCAGAACACCTCCCTGCACGTCCGAGGAACCACGTGCCCATCTCTGAACACCAGCCTCTGCAGCTCCATCCTGGCCGCCGCGATGACCCTCCTCACGTCCTCCTTGGCCGCCACCATGGACGCCGGAGATACTCCGCCGCCGGTGGTGGCGTCACGTCGAAGAGCCTGCAGCAGGACGGCGTTGGGCTTCCCTGCCTCCATGTCCCTCCCGTAGGTCGCCACGTCGTTGAGAAGGCGGCCGACGACGCTGGCGAGGCGCAGCAGCCGCACATACTCACCGCTCTGGACGACCTCCTCCGGCAGCTCGTGGCCCAGAAGGTACAACGACAATGGGACAATGGGGCCCAGCCCGAAGGAGTACTCACCCACAGACAGGTACTCCTCCATTGTCGCCGGCATGTGCTTGCTTGCCACCCACTCTGCCTCGGCCATCATCGCCCTGGCCTCTACCGCCCACTGCATGCACAGATATTTTTTTTTAGCTTCTTCTCTTTTCGTTTTTCTTATATTTATAAGGCAAAATTTTAATTTTTGTTTAAAATATGAAATTGATTTTACGAATATTTTTAACAAAGTTTATTTTTCAGCCTTGGCTTTCAGATCACTAAGAATACATATGTAAATTTTTTATTACTAAAAATACGAGTCAATTTGATTTCGATTGATTTTATGTACTACACCCTGTAATAGGGATAAAATTGGAATAGAAGTACGTAATGTTATAAGAAATTTGTCAGCCATAACATGATAGCTAGATAAAAGGATAAAGCTACCGTAGAAAAGTTCAAGTTTTATATTTTAAATATCTATGAAAACTTGCAGTTAGATTTCACTTTTATTACCCTGCTACGGTCAATATGTTATAGAAAGTTATATTGATTCCAAAATTAGGGCCTCTTCGCTTCAAAGGATTTTCAAAGGAAATTTGGAGGAACTGAACTATTTCCTTTCAAATTCCTGTAAAATTCATGTGTTCCAAAAGGGCCTTAAAGTATACTCTCTCTATTTTTTATTTTACACCGTTGATTTTTCTATTTATATTTAATTGTTGTCTTATTATTTTTTTCATTTGCAAACATGAAAAGTAATTAATAGGGTGGGTTTAACGTTTTTTAGCAATAAATCAAATCATACCAAAATACTAAAAAATTATATAAAATTTTTAAATAAAATGAATGATCAAATGTAAATCCAAAATTCAAGGACGTCATAAAAAAGGAAAAAGTACGAATTACCCCCTGAAGTATCGTAGTCGGCCGAATTACCTCTAAACCCGAAAACCAGACACCGTTCACCCTGAACTTTCAACACCGGCAAAATTACCCCTCTCGACACAATCCAAATCGGTTGTCCTACGAAGTACACGTGGCAATCTAGTCAGCATTTTCTTTTTTAATAGTGGGGCCCACCTATCAGAGCCTGTCACTCTCTCTCTTCCTTTCTTGCAGCTGGAGGACAGGCAGGGGCGAGGGATGTGGACGGCGGCAGTGCAGCGACAGTGCAGTGGCGACTAGCGGAGGCGGTGGTGCGGCGCGCGGAAGATGGCGAAGATGGCGGTGGCAACAGGCCAAGGAGGTCTCACAGCGGCGCGGTGCATGGAAGACGACGAAGACGGCGGCGGCGACAGGCCGACGAGGTCTCACGGCGGCGGCGATGCATGGAGCGACGCTGACAGCCCGCGACAGTAGTCAGGGCCGCGGGTGTCGACGGTGGCGTCGACGAGGTGGCGGAAACGACGCTTAGACGGGCGGTGACGGCGGCGAGAGCATGTGAAGGCGCGGCGACGATGGTGGGTTCTCATCCCCGCGCGACACCGGCCATCTGCATGCCGCCCCAGCGCGGCGCCGCCCCCGTCGGCCTGCCCCAGCGCGGCGCTGGCCATCCGCATGTCGCCCGCACGCGGCGCCGCCCCCGTGTCGTCCACACACCGTCCCCGCGCTCGTCAGCCCGCCACCCCCACGCGGCGCCAGCCATCTGCACGCCCTCACTCTCCTGCCCGCCGCCCACACGGCCTCCGCGCTCGCTCGCCTTCCGCCGTGCTCGCCGACCGCTGGCGCCCTCGCCCTTTTTCTCTGAAAGAGAGGGAGAGGGAGAGTGAGAGAGAAGGAGGGAGAGGATTATGACATGTGGGCCCACCATTAAAAAAGAAAATGCTGACTGGATTGCCATGTGTATGCCACGTAGCACAAAACCGCTTTGGATTGTGTCGAGGGGGGTAATTTGTCCGGTGTTAAAAGTTCAGGGTGAACGATGTCTGGTTTTTGGGTTTAGGGGGGTAATTCGGTCGACCATGATACTTTAGGAGTAATTCGTCCTTTTTCCAATAAAATACGTAGAGGGAGTACTTATCAATCAGTGAGACTTAATTACTTGCTCGGCCATGTGAACCACGACACTGCGTTTCTGCAGCAGCGCGGCCTTCGCATAAGCACGGTTGCTGGTGTGGTAAACAGCATTGAACACAATTTCCACGTTCTGTGACAGGAAGCCAACCTCACCGTGCTTCTCCCATCTGCATCGACCACAAAGACGTAAAACACAGCAAAAATTGATACGAATCATCCATCAAAGAAACAAAAATACTCCAACAGCACATCACTCGAAAGCTACGAGAAGAAAAAGAAAGAAAATGAGAGACGATCGAGCGTTTATATATTACTTCTCGAAGAGGGCGACCAGGTTCCTCATCTCCTCCATGGATCCTCCGCCGTCGAACAGGTCGTCCATGACGGTCGACAGTATGACGTTCTGGGCCCATGCAACACGGGCGTCCGACAGTTCTTCTCGGAACAACGGCGTTACGGCACACAAGAGCGACTGCAGCGGCTGTACTCTTGCGAATTTCAGCTCATCCAGTCCGTATTCTGCCATCCAGCTGCAATAATAGGCATATATGTATATGAGTAATTTTACGGTTCTTGAGTAGGTACGGAGAGATACATTTATCAAAATTTTAGTTTGATACCTTAGATACCGGAAGATAATACCACTTTATATCTTCTCTCAAGACTGTAAAATTACTCTATATCTATTTATGTTGTCAGATTAACGTTGGTCTCAAATGTCACAGCTGCTAGGCATGAATATGGGTGGGTGTCAGACAAATGGATTAGGGATGGGTACGGCTCGGTCTGCAGATAATTTGTGACTAACTGTAGTTGAACTAAATGAATTATAACTCATAATTCACATTATTTATTTAAACTAGAGATGGCCATAGCCAATAGCTGGTTTATGTTTGAGCTGATCAGCGTCCATCCTTGGAAAGATGGGCTTTTTACTATTAAAACGTATCTTTAGATATCAAAAAATTTAATGCAAAATTCTCGTACCTCAAGATACAACGTAGCTTGAGGTATTAAATTTTTACAATAAAAAACCTTAAGATATTTTTTCAAAGATATTGAAAAACTATGGAAAAAACTCTTAAAAAGTATCTTGAGATATCAAAAATTTTAATGCAAAATTCTCGTACCTTAAGATACACCGTAACTCAAGATATTAATTTTTTACACTAAAAAACCTTGAGGTATTTTTTTAAGAATATTGAAAAAACTCTGGAAATATAGAAAGATATACAAACCTCTTGAGAAACAGAAGTTCCTGTTGGTAAACAGACTGGGCAGAATGCAATTTGTCAACAGCCAAGGCAAGAATTTCTTCCTTTGCGCGGGAGCCACTGATCAAATTTATGATATGTTCAGAGTTCAGGATAATGCTAATAAAACATGAAGCAGCATCCCAGATATGACGATGTTAATTTACCAGTATCCTGATTTCAGAAGATGGAAGCTGTTTGTCTTGAATCGTTCTATGTTCCCTCTGTGCTCTAGGGGTTCCACGTTTGCGTAGATGGGGAATTTAAGGGCATACTCAACCTTAAAAAAGGACAAGCATGGTGTTTACAGAAAATAATGATTCCTTTTTTCTGACATTTTAAAATGTGACAGTACTTAATTACCTCTGGTGTTAATGATTTTGACATCTTTCTGGAGGAGAGTTGCTGCTTCAAAACTTTAGCTGACCAGGAACCAATATTTTGTAGGATCAAGTCATTTTCGGAGAAGCAAACTTGTGAACTTCTGTACAGCTCCATCAAAGGCTTAATGTCATTGAGATATGCATGAATTGAATCATCATAGCAGGATTGTTCAGCAAATTGAGCCATTCCATCTGATCAACAGTTCCGAGGTGGTTGATTAAAATTTTGAAAAAAGAAGTAAAACTTTTACTCCTGAACCCAAGCAAACATAAATGATGTTCAAACTTGTGTGCAAGCACCTGAGGTGATGTCATAACCATTCATACGAAGGAAACGGAATGCCACTGCACACGTCGTCATATCCGACATGATTTCTTCCTCGTTTTGCATCCAGCACCTTCAAGCATACCATAATCATGAACATGTAGGAATAGGTATACAGAGATACAGCAGATTATTAGCTTGGAATAGTAAAATCCTGAGGAATTGCAACCTGAAAATACCTGTAAGTCATGTCCAATATGTCTTGTATCTCATAGACAAAATCCGAAGAGATCCCCATCTTCTCGAGAGTGTTCACCATGCAAAGCTGGGAGTATAAATTGTCTGGATATATCTCTGGCACTGCAAAAAACACACATCTCCAATTTGAAATCTCATATATATATATATATATATATATATACATTCTTGACAATTTGTTTGGACGAAATGTAAAACATGACGCACCTGAGCCACCGAATTTGCTAGTGAGTGAACCCAAATAGTCGAGTGCCCTGTCGTTGCAGCTGTAGATTGCTGCAGCAGCCGTTGTGGAAGGCGAGTTGAACAATGAGCCGTTCTTCCTCTGATATGGCATTACAAGGTCCCAATCCTGTCTTCTCCCAAGCCCTTCTGATACATATGCCATGAAGGCTTTTCTTGCTGCACCTGTGCCACCGCCATCCCTTGGTTGCAAATTTAGTTGATGAAGCCCGAAAATGTCACATGATAAAAGTGTCATTACAGCCATTTACCCTCTAGAAGTAAGCATTACTAGACAGAGTTAAGCCTGGGTTGTAATCTAATCCAAATCCACTTAAATCCATTTTTTTGCTAATTAGTCTACCAAACCAACCCGCACCAATTATTTTTTATTGGGATCCAATCCAAACCAATCCAACTTTGATTTTAGCCCAACCCGCACCAACCCATTTGGTTAAAATGGATTCAACCCACTCTTGCAAAATAGATGCACCATTTGATATGTATAAACTCGGATCTAAAATTTTAAAACTCGCGTTCACACTATAAAAGTTTATCAAATTTGACTAAAATTTAGTGAGATGATCTGTTATGTATAAAAGTAACTTTGTGTAAATTTTGGTCGATTTCTATATGTGGGGCCCACATATGTCTATTATCCAATTAAAGGATCTATTTATCCTCCACGGGTTAAATCCATTTAGAACCTAAAATAAACTAATCAAATCTAGTCCATACCAATCCATTTGTTTCTATAACCCAATCCAATCCAGACCATTCGAAGTTACAATCCATTTACACCCAACCAAACACAATCCAAATTAAAACCAATCCATTTAACCCATTTCTATCCAACCCATTAGCAGGCCTAGACAGAGTAAGATCACCAGTACAGAACCCTCCATTGGTACGGCCCGTTACAGATAACTCAACTGTAACAACTCACAATATAGCATGTTTTACATATACCCGCTAGGAATGACATGTTATGGATATATGGTTATCTGTAACGGGTGGTAGTTGTGGACCGTGACAGGTAATCTATAACAAGATAACGCCACTACCCGATACACATGAGAACACATAGGTAACAGATGTCATATGATGAATCATTACAGATAACTGACCTTATCTATAATGGGTCTTAATTATGGTTCTTTATGAATAAGAGTTATCCGTAATAGTCGATAGTTATGACCTATTATAAATGAGAACATATCGGTAACAGGTATCATAGGTTGGATAACTTAACGCGTCATAATTATGGCCTATTACGAAAAGTAGCTATCCAAAAAGAGGTCAGTAGTTACGAGCCATTGCGGATGAGAAAATATCCATAAAAAATATTTTTGTTTTTAAAATTATTCTGGAGAGAGATATGCCCAATAGGAAAGTTCAAGATTTCTAAAGATCTAATACTTTGTAATTAACTCTATTTTTATTTGAGATTGTTTATGTGCTCAAATATGTGTTACAAAATATTAGATCTATTTTCAATACTAATTTTTGAATTTATCAAACCATGTCGAATAAAAATGTGCTATATTGAGAAAGCGTAGATGTCTACAACTTCATAATAAAAAAGAAATTTGACATTGTTTACATATCTAGATTTGAATTTCTTATTGATTGGATTTATTTGAAATACTTGATATTTTTCAAACTTTTCAAACGACCTTAGATGAACACATGCTCTATATCAAAGTTGTAAATATTGAGTTTATCTACAACATATAATTGACTATATTTTTATTTGAATTTATTGCCCAAATATACATTATAGTTATTTAAATAAATTTTGAAAATGAATATTTAAAATTTTTAAAAGACCTTGGATGAAGACGGTACCTATATGAAAGTTGTAGATCTCATCGAGAACTCCAACCTCATAGCTGAGAACTTTTTAATTGAATATCATATAGAAATTCAAATATGCACAAAATTAATACTCAACAGAATAAAATGAAAGAAGCAATAAAAAATGTTTCATAGGTGAGATGGTTAGAATTTTGTGTGTGTGTATGGAGGTTGAGGTCATGAGTTCAAATCCTTATCGTATATATATATGATGAATAGATGGTGCTAAACTTGTTAGACATTTAAAATTAGAACTTTTTTTTTGTGTATTTCTAGTGTATTTCCATAACGGTTCGTAATTATAGCCCGTTACATATATCATTTCTGTAATAATTTGTAATTATATTCTTACAGATATATTATTTTCGTAACGGATCGTAATCATGATCCATCATAGATATGTGACTTCCGTAATGGTTCGTAATCGTGATCTGTTGCTGGTATGATATTTTTGTAACGATTTGTAATCACAACCCGTTACAAATATATCATTTCCGTAACGGTTTGCAAACATGACCAATTATAGATATGTTATTTCTATAACAGGGATTTACCCGTTACCGATGACTTTTATATCAGTATATCATTTCCGTAACTGTTCGTAATCATAACCCGTTACAAATATGCTATTTTCGTAATGAGGATTTACATGTTAACGATCTTTCATACCAGTAATCGTTCATCCATAACACGGCCAATATCGATAAGGGTTTTGACCAGTGAAAAATAAGGTGTCCTGTACCAGTGGATCAACCACGTTTGCAGCAAGTATTTTCCAAGCTGGTCTGCTAACTTGCAGAACTAAATAGTGCCAATCTATCGTATGCTTTTTTATACTAGCTCCACTCGGAAATGCATGATATCCTGGTATATGTACGCGCATTCTGAAATCTTGCATGGAAAATAGATGCCAAAATTTTATGTTTTAGAATAATATTATTTATCATCCTTAAAAATATCTTGAGGTAAAAAAAATTGTAGTATAAAATTATGGTCCTTAACTTCCGAAATCTTACGTTGAAAAATATGGTAACTTGATGTAATTTTTAAAGATGGTTAAAAAATCTCTTTTAAAATATAATAAGAACTCATCATATCCTCATGTTTGTTATGGTTTTTATAAATAAATTGTTTCACCAAGTAATCATAAAACATGTGTATTACAGACTCTCCATCCCAATAACATTCCATAGAAACGAATGGAGGTGGTAACTAAATACTCCCTCCGTTTTATAATGTAAGATGTTTGACTTTTTTCTTGTGAAATTTCGACCATTTGTCTTATTAAAAAAATTATGAAAATATCATTTATTTTTCTTATGACTTACTTTATTATCAAAAGAACTTTAAGCAACACTTTTCATTTTTTTATATTGGTACTAAATTTGTGAATAAGACGAATAATCAAACGTTGCAGCTAAAAAATCAAACATCTTACGTTATGAAATGGAGGAGTATAAAATAAATGTAATACCAGTGATACAAAACAATTTTTACCGGCGGCTAAAACATGTTTATGCTGGTGGCCAGTCGACAGTCCATCCGCAACTTAAGGTCAATGAAAACGATGTTTGCTGGCTGTATTCGATCACCAGTGAAAATTCGATTTTTGCTAGCGGGTGACATAATGCCGTCACCAACGAATATCGATACGCACATTTTGACTCTTCAGGAACGAAAATAAAATAAAAAATATTTTGAATTTTAGAAATTATCTACAACACACCTGTGCGTCCTAATCGTTAATCTAGGCAATTTTTGTGTTAAAATCACAAATGTGATTTTTAGGATTCACAACCAAGACCCATCTGTCCAAAAACCCATCACGTTACCATCTCAGTATGAACCATTTGTCATCTATATTTACAATGATATTGTTTTAATTCCATTGTTTGAAAAGAAAAAAAACTTATTTGCCTCTCTAAATGATTTTCAATAAAAAATTCAACTACAAAGTTGTTAATTCATGGACCATATATCTAAGAATTTGGAAAAAATAGATCTTAAATCTTATAATGAATATTTGCTACTTAAATTGTGTCAACTATAAAGTTGTAGATCTCATTGAGATCTTTAAATGTGGTAGATGTTTTCTTCATCTAGTTTTTTTTATAAAATAGTTAAATACAAATACATATTATTCTAATTTGATTTTCAATGGCGATTGTTTTAAGCGTCCGTTGGTGAAAATCTATTTTCATGCTTATGTTGTCCATCAGTATAGATATACGGGATTTTCACTCGCGCTGTATATATAGTTTGTTGAAAAAAGTAAAAACAGATGTCATGAAAAATCATTTTTTAGTATATAGTACAAACTGTATAAAGAAATTATTTTCACAAGCTATTTTTTTCATTATCCCATTTTAAGAAATATTTGGGATTTTCCATAAAATAAGAAAAATGCTATTTCAGTTACTTCGTTATTTATCTTTAATCTAATGGTGGAATCAAGCTGACGCTAAATAAATTCACAACCAGATCATAGTACTGCCACAGGAAATAACATAAAAAGGTAGCTTTACCAATTAAAATGTTTGAATGCAGTCTATTTTTTTTTAAGATATGTTGGGCGAGGTCATATTTTACATGAGAATTATAGCCCTCGGGAAGGTCTGTAACTTTATTGCTGAACATTTTTTTTAATTTAAGATTAGCAAAGGGCCAAATGTTTGTTATAAATTCGTGCATGTATTTTAAAAACATTTTTTTGAATTTTTTAAATGACCTGATATCGATGAAGTCATGCAAAGTGAGATCTATAACTTCGCAGTAGATGGCATATATTTATTTTAATTTTTTTTGAGTATTAAATAGATATTAAATGTTTCGGAGAGGTACAACAAGAATAGCATCCCTCCTCTAGCCAATAATGGTTTGAATCGAATTTTGACTTGAGACGCGTGGCCCCGTATAAATTCGTTCTAAAACTATAAGTTCATTTTCACAGGCAGTTCCTATGAAAATAGATCTTCCGATGGAGTTTTCAAAATTACCTGTACAAAATACCACTGATTTCAACAGGTTTTACGACGGCCTCATTGTTTCGCTTATATTAAGCACAAGTTGAACAGATCGTTAATAATTAAAAAATAATTTGCTGGTAAAAATTTTATACATGTGTTATCATCTAAACGAAAGCTAAAAAAATAAATGACAACCCCCAAAATCAACTCTAAATTTAAGGCTTAAAATTCAAATTTTGACTTATATATAAACATAATCATAGGTGAGAAGACATGGGCAAAGGATGGTTTGCTAATAGCATACTGATCACTTGTAAACACATTTTTCCTACCACCAATGAGATGTATGTCCTCGGACGGTTTACATGAACTAACCTTTTCAGTTCAATCTCCCTGAGGTAAAAAATATCATCGATGTCCCTTTCAATAACAGGGAATTCTAGACCCATCTCAGTAGCAAGGTTAAGCAAACCAGAAAAGGTGATATTAAACCCCACAGGAGAGACAGTTTGCCCATCCATGGCAACCGAGAAATTTCTTCCAATGAAATTCAGTCCTGTCACAGCAATTTTCCATATGTTTAAAAATCCCTCTTCTAGCCTCAAGCTAAAACAGCAAGAGATAGACAAGAGTAACTAGTTAGAACAGGAACAACATAAATGTGTGCTATATACTTACGTCCTTGATTTGTTTCACAATGTCAGATTATTTTACTATTGATTTATATGGTTGTTAATAAATCTAGACATATATATAGACAATATATCTTAACTAAAAGATATATATAGTCATAACTAAAACATCTTATATTATGAAACGGAGGAGGAGGTACCACTTTGTTTACCTCGCCGGATCTGATCCGGGCCAGTGTTCCATCTCTTAAGGGCAACAACACAGGCCAGCGTGGAGAGGAGAAGTTCTTTGGTGGCTGCACCGGTAGGGGATTGGCCCCAAGCCCCGTCGAGCTGTTGGTTGTCAAGGATCCACTGGACACACTGAGGGTAGCACGGAGCCTGGGGAGAGCCCCTGAGTGGCACCATGGCCACCCATGCCGTGTCGTATGAAGACGCCGATGGCTCGGCTCCCTGCAGCTGCTTTCTCACTGTAGCCTTCAGTTTGTCTCCGTGCTGTGTATATTTCACCAAAATGAATGCATTCAGCCTTGGATTGAGATATGCATGTGTGTGTATACGAGCACCTTCACCGTGCTCTCCGCGAGTATTTCCTTTACTTTTTTTTCTTATTATTTGACGTGATTGACTTTTGAGTCGACGCTTGATCGTTTTTCTTTGTTAAAAAATTATACAATTAGTAACTATTTCGTTGTAATTTAATTTATTGCTAAATACAATTTAAGCATATGTTACAGTTTGATATATTTGCACAATAGTTTAAAATAGGACATACGGTCAAACGTGAATTTAAAAGTTAATAATGTCAAATAAAAAAGACAGGAGAAAGTACTATTTTACGGCCGGTATTATTGTCCTTAACCAGGCATACGGTCAAACGTGAATTCTTGTCTTTAACTATTAACTTTTGAGTTCTATCGTCAATGCAAAAAATGGCACGATCTACTGAACTAGAAAAAAAAATAAATGACCGAGATTAGCTCTACATCCACTAGACATTGTTGTATATAAAACAAGTCATATATCCAGTGTAGTACCATGCCTTGCAGGATCCCTGAATTTGGCACAACCGATGCTGCTGCTGGCCGGGAATGGAGAGGAAAACAAGTAAACGTGAGATATGTCGCCGGGTAAGTAATCTTGGCTGTATAGCAGAGAGGAACCTGGAAGAGAACAAACATATACACAAGCACATACCTCTGGTGACCAGTGGAGGAGGCACACCGCTGGGTCTTCTTGGGTAATTCATCCCATGGGGTGAAGCTCCTGCAGGGAACTGTCCGGCAAGGCAGGAGGAGGAACTCAGCAACATCGTTCCCGGTCCGGGCAACAACTCAGGGTGAAAATAGCTCATGACAGGCTTCGAGGAGAAACTGTTTCGAAATTGGTGAATGGTATAATGTATGCCTAGAAATAATTTCAGTAATCATAAAAATATATATCAAAATATTTGGCAATATAGACCAAATAGGCATCGACCGCTGCACAAAATTCATGTCGAAACTTGACCGTAGTTGACAATAAAACATAGAAAGCTAGCTTGTGATGGAGAGATGTTAGAAGACTGAGATCTTTTACCTTCAAATTAATGGTATCTTTGTTACTTACATGTGAGTCGAGGGGTTTGACATATTCACGTGTTAGTGACAAATACACGTGACTTTAAAAAGTAGAGAATGCTGATCCCTGACTGCTATTGGCCAAGCCACACTATTCATACTTCATTATTACATATGTTCATTATGGCTAAATAGAAGGAGAGGTTTCATGATTAATAGAAATTTAGTCCTGTGTTTGCCACTAGGTCTATAAATACTTATCTATGATGTGTTAAGTCTATAAATACTATATCTATGATGTGGTGCAACCTTTTGTCGCTCCCAGCCCATTGTATTTATTTATTCGTTGTCCAGTCATTAGAACACTTAGGGTGAGTTAAAATATTTAAAGAGTTCCGAGGGACGAATTAACATGTATGCTTATTCAACCCCGACATGGCCCATAAAAGGCTAGCGGTCAAGCCATGCGTGGGCTTTATTTTTTGTGAATTATCGAGCGGCTTTTTGAAAAACCGACCCTAAGGGGTTTGGCTGGGGTTTGGATAGGCCTAAAACCTAGTATTAGCGTTCACTGCGACATAATAGGTTATTTGTGAAGGGTCATCTGTACTAATGATTGAAGTAAAAATAAGGTTTGATATAAATTTACATGTCATCGTGTTTGAATGTTTATAGCACATAAGTTCGTATGTATATTTTGCAAGGAACCAGCTTTTAGAATTATGGGTATTTTTAAAATAAAAAGTTACAAATTTTCAACATAATCCATGAAAGGAACCAGCTTTCACCTTAATGGATTTACGCAATGGCTTAGACTTCTTGCGTGGATGCGGATAAAAACAAGAGTCGAATACATGATTACATCGTTTCGCTTCTTCTCGTGGTTAGTAATAAAATTTAAATTTTCAAACTTAAATTCAGAATCAGTTTAGGGTTTTTCACTGAATACATATATAGAAGTTTTATTCATAAATTAGTTTTTATTTGTAAATACAACATTTGGTTTTTTTCATGAAAAGGTCAATGAATCACCCTCTAACTATTTAGTGGTCTTCAATGATATTTTATTTGTACTAATTATATCTCTAATGCCCAAAGAAAAACAAAACATAATTTTGTTGTTGATCAATCCTAAACATACCAACAAATTCCAATTATCCTTTTTTTTGACAATTAAATTCCAATTCTCCTAACTACGGACACCAGATTGGAGTCTATTTTAAAAGAACGAATGTAAGACCAAGCTCAACATCGCTCATCCACTCCTTTCTTCTCATCCTTATGAACTGATCATCATTGCTTTTGTATGTGGTGTGGTGTCGTTGCGACGAAGGATCGTAATAAGATTATAGTACACTACCTCTGTCCCTAAATGTTCAACGCCGTTGATTTTTTTATGCACGTTTAACCATTCGTCTTTCTTTCTTTCTCTTTATTTTCTTCCTCGGCCTAGGAGGCGGCACAGGGAGGACGGTGGCGGTGGCTCCCCGCGCGCGCGCGGAGGGTGGCGGCGAATCCCCACGCGTGCAGGAGTGGCTACGAGGGCGGCGGTGGCGGCAACGGCGACCGCGGATAGCGGCGGCGTCGTCCGATTTTGGCCAGTCGCAGCGGCGGCCCGGGAGGAGAGGCGGGGACGACGTTGTTCGGGGGGATAGGCTGCGTGGTCTAGGGAGGGTATGCAGCGGCGGCATCCGGTGGAGGGGAGGCGGCGGTGGCGTCCTAGAAGGGGTGGTGAATCTATGTGGGCCCATGGGTGGGGCCACGTTAGGCAAGTGTGTTCTAGGTGACCAAATTTAGTCAGTTGCTGGGGTAGTTTGGCCATCTGGTTGGTCATTCTGTTAGAGTATCATTTTTTGTTAGAATGGCCAAATTTTGGCTTGAAGAGTGGAATGAGGATGCTCTTAGAGATGGTCTTGGGAGTTTAGAACCGGCAGTGTTTAGGTGTTTTGTGGTAGATCGAGTCATGCAATACATTTTAAGGACGATATATATATATATATATATATATATATATATATATATATATCATATTGACAATGTCAAATCCCAACGTGACAAGTTGGTCTAAAGATTGATAGTAGCTAATGAACGTTCCGTTCCAGGTAACACTTTTCTCCATACGAGCAACGTCTATCCACTTAGAATTGTACACTTTTTTTTATCCAACTATCTCTCCAAAAAACGGTATGACATATGTGCCGCGACGACCGCGATTAATTTAAACTCTCCATACAAACAAATTCTCGTATCAAACACACCCTTAAGAGACAGACAGGGAAACTAGGGTTGGACATACCAGATGGCAGGCAGGCAGGAGAAGCAGGAAAACTCGTCGGAATTAAGAAAGTTGTGTGGATGAGCTAGCGAGGAAGGGGAAGTTTACATGTGGATCAAATTAACCAACCTATCTATTCACAGCCACAAGTTCTCATGCTGCTTCTCGTACCGTTTGGTTATATATACACACAGATGCACAAACATTCGCGGTGCTCTTTTTGGCAATTGATGGAAACCGCATGCATGCTTCCAAACCGGCGCGTGTGTGTGGATCCGTGTTCTGCATGTGTGAGTGTGACGACCAAGAGGTTGCGTGCCCAGCTCTTGTGCCTACACAAAAGAAAATGTATAGCCACCGTTTGCTTTTTCAGCTTTGGATTGTATTTTAATTAAGTCCTCGTATAATATAGGTACTGTATGTGAGAGTGGATTAAGCTTGGTCATCATAACGTAACCTGCTTGGAATAATTTGACTGCATTATTTAAACAATCTACACATGTGACTAAATTAAGTCTTTTTTGAGGACAGACTTAAGCTTGGATAGATCCGAACAGTAAACATAATACTCCCTCCATTCCTAAATATTTGACGTCTTATTCAATTTTTTTAAAAAAATATGTAAAGCTATATATATATGTGCATAAAAGTATATTTAACAATAAATAAAATGATATAAAAATAATTAACAATTATGTAATTTTTTCCGTAAGACAAATAGTTAAACGTGTATAAAAAGATCAACGGCGTCGAACATTTATAGACGGAGAGAGTACAAGGCAGCACAGTAACTTATAAGGCTTATTGTTCCACTAAAATTAAACATAAGCGAAATGGTTTTTTAATGATTCAAAAATAAATTTTAGATAAACTTTTATACACGTGTTCTTAGCAGCATAAAGACAAAGAGTGAAAAAAGTAAACTATGGTAAAATAAACTGTAATTTAAATTTTAAATTTTGTCTTATAAGCAAAAGTATAGGTGAAAAAATAGATGACAATAAATAAGGGTCACGTAATTTGAATATCTTGTGGTAACCCTACCCACCACGGTGACCTATTTTTTCTTTGAAGCCCCTTCGGGATGTATATTTCATATAAGAAAGAGAAAAAACTCTAGGAGGGTAACATTAGACCCTAGGAGGGTTACAGGAAAAAGAAAAAAGCCACTCACACAACCAACCCTACTGTCGACCACCAACTAAGAGCAATAAGGCGGAGCACAACGCGAGTCACCGATACTGACATTGCCGTAAGGCGGTACCAAGGATCTGAAAACACCGAACCTATGACATTGTTGCCAAGCTGTCGCCTTGCGACACCACAGCTCCGACTCCACGGCGCGTGCATCCTCTTTACCAAAGGTTCCTCCAAAACAAACAAAGCTAACATTGATTTCCTACAAGGCGCTTCAGCCCAAGTTATCAAGCACCAACCCTATACCTAGAAAGGACCAACACCCCTAGCAATAGACCGAAAAGCATTATCGTTGCCTGGCTTCAACGAACCACCCAACAGCGAAGCAGCTCCGACTCCACCGAGCAGAACATCGAAGGCAGTTGATCGCCCACCAGGAGCAGGACAAGGCTAAGGACAACAAGGGCCTTGCCTCCTAGGCTTGAGAGATGACGCAAGCGATTTCTGGCCGCCAACGTACACAAGCAGGATTCTTCAAAGCGTTGCCCCCACGGAGGACACGATGAGAACACTGCCACCGCTTGCCCAAAAGACAGAGCAAGGTTTTCACCTAGAGAAAGGTGGGGGAACGGAAAAATATCAAGACGACACCTCAAAGGAGGGAATGGTGCCCAAGGCATTGTCATCGTCCGGTTGGCCGAGGCCTACTAAAGCTTTCACCGACGCAAACCGCCTAGCCCCACACAACCGACCTATGCATCCATGGTCCATCATCAAAACCCAAGACAACCCTCCCCGAACAAGCCTTCAACATCATCACCTACCAACCTACAAGTCATCAACTACAGATGCCCTGTTGACAAGGGAAGCCTAGGCCATCGCACCGCCTCACCGGAGTTGCCTCTACCTTCCCTCGTGTGTCGCCATGCCAACACCACCACTGTCAACGCTGCCTAAATCCCCGTGCGTGCACCGGCTTCAGATTCGGTGGTGGACGGCTGGGGACCGGTGTAAGAGCCGGGGGGTAGTGTCGAGCCGCCGATGGAGCGGGGGCACGAAGGCCTCGCTTGCGGAGGAAGGGCCGGGGAGCATCCAGTGGCCGTGATGCGGAGGCCGCAAGGTAGTGATTCTGTGCTGCCTCCACCGCCATTAGCTACCTCTCCCTCCTCCTCCTTCCCAGTTGCCGCCGCTGCTTGCCGGCCCGATACCACCACGTGTCACACCCGGAGTTTTAACCCAAGCCTAAATTCATAAAAGAAATTTGTAAATAATAATTGGCTTAATCAACTTAGGAAAAATCCCTCTAAAAGAAATTAATTTAATTAAATCGAGGTTCGCAAATCGATTAACTGGATTTAAACTCAAATTGAATAAGTATAAAATTTGGCCAAACAAATTGATTTAAAACTCGGCAAAAGTGGCGCTTTCCTTTTTTCCCCTCATTTTTCTTTCGTTTTTCCTTCCTTCCTAAAATTGGGCCGAAGTCCAATTTTCCTCCTCACTCTTTTTCTTCTTCCTTTTTCTTTTTCCCTCTTCCTTCCCGGGCCGGCCCAGCCGAGCCAGCCCACCTCCCCCTCCAGGCCGGCCCAGCCGAGTCGGCCTCTCCCGCGCGCGCGCCCTCCTCCCTCCTTCCTGGGCCGCCACCTCGGCCCAGCGCGCCGCGCCACGTCTGCGCCCGCGCCCGCGAAGTCCGCCGCCACCTCCCTCCTCCCTTCCACCGCTGATAGGCGGGCCCCACCTATCAGCGACCGAGCCCGAGCGCCGGCCGAGTCCGCCTCCGCCCCGACTCCCCCGGACGGCGCGCCGCCGCCGCAACGGCCGCCGCCGAGTCCGCCGTGTCGCCGACTCGGTCTCCAACTACCTCGCCACCCTAACCGCACTACCCGCCCCTATAAAGCTCCTTCGTCCGCGCGCCGTCGCCGCCCTTTTCCCGTCCGCCCGAACCACCGCCGCGCCCTCCTCCTCTGTCGCCACAGTCGATCTCACCGGCCGCGCCTCGCCACCCACGCCGTTGGCCGTCACCCCGTGTCCCGCTGTCTCGCCGACTTGCCATCGCCGGTGAGCCGATGCCGCTCTCCCTCTCCCTCCTCGTCCTTCCCCTTCGGTCACCGTCGTCGGCCCACGCGCCGCTGCCGCGCGTGCCGTAGGTCGCCTCCTCCGCGCCGGCCGGGCGCCGTCTCCACCGCCACGCGGTCGCCATGCCGTCGCCGCCGGCCCCCGTCGCTGCCTCTCGTCATCGCCCTGTCGCACGCCGCAGGGCGTCGCGCCGTCGCTGTCGCCGTCGCCGTGTTGCTGCGCCGTGCGCCACCGCTGTCGCCGCCGGCCGAGCATCTCCCCTCCCCGCTCCCCTGCTCTCTCACTCTGGCCGACGGGTCCCACCCGTCGGCAACACCTCCTCTTCCCTCCCTCTCTCCCGACCGGCAGGGCCCACTCATCAGCCACCGGCCACCCTCTCTCTCCTCTCTTCCCCGCGGGGCCCACTCGTCAGCCGCTGCCCTCCCCATTGCTCTCTCTCCTCCTCGGGACCCACCTGTCATCCACCCGTCTCCCCTCTCTCCCACCGACAGGTGGCCCCCACCCGTCAGCGGCTCCTCTCTCCTCGCTGACGTAAGAAAGCCCCGTTAATTGCACAATAATTGATTTAGGACTTTTCTGTTTAGTTAAAAAACCCAGAAAACTTCTAAAATTCATAAGTAATTCATCTAGTCTCCGTTTAGGTCCATTCAAATTTCATTAAATTCATAAAATTGTCAAGAATCCATTAAAAATACTTTCTTTTACTGTTTCAGTAGAGTTTGTGCCTGTTTTATTTATTTTTGTGCTTTGTCGCTTAGATTCAGACCTCACCGAAGAGCCGGTTTACTTCGAGATCATCGCCGAAGTACCCCAGGGGCCAGAGCAAGGCAAGTGGCACTCATCTTTGATCATATTGAACCTATTATTGCAAATTCCCCGCTTTATTTATTCAAATATGTATTGTTTTAATTAAAGTATTTACTGTATTTATTTCTCGGGTAATCCTTATTATTATGCCGTGGATTATCCAGCTTTATTCATACTAGACCAGGGGTAAGTTGACTAGAGTTAGGCCTAGATTAATGCTTAGCCGTGCTTAGATCAAGTAGCTCATGGGATCATTTAATAATCATGTTTAGCTCGGAATAGCTGTAATAATGATTCATCACCCGGTCCGGGTTGATGGCAACTAAAATATTGATAATGGTGGGCTGTGGGTGCATGGTTTTGAGAGTCGCACCCATGACAATTAAGGACCGGTTCACGGGAAACCCTAGAAGTAATTAACTGCTAACCACATGCCGAAATGGGTAAGGCGGGATTTGAAGCATAGCTTCGAACTATTTGACGTACCAAGGCAAGAGTAGGCGTGATGGAGTATGGACGGGCAATCGTGGTGTAACGAAAGCCTGTGATGCTTCCGGATCTACCAAGGCACAAGAGGGGACTGCCCGACTTGGTATAAAGGAGGAGGTGAAACGTGAAGTGCGGTACGATTAAACAGGGAGGGTTATATGACGGGTCCTATCACGGTCTCCTTTCTGGTATGCCATGGTGGTATGTCGGTGCACGTTCAAGTGTAGTGGAGTCATGTCTTGTGGGTACAATAGTACACCTCTGATCAGAGTATAATCTATTCGAATAGCCGTGCCCACGGTTACGGGCGGACTCCCAGCTTCACTGTGATTAGTGAACCTTTAATGACCTGGGTAAACTGGTTTTCACTTGGGACTACTGCAACGTGGTGTAACGTTGAGTAGTGGTTGGGCTTGTTGCAACGTGGTGTAACGTTGGACAGTGTTGTGGTATTTTACAACTGTTATTTACTTATCCTTTAATGTATTTAATTACCTTTATTCGGTTTAATCTCTGTTTTTTTATTTTAAATGCTGCTTTATTGCACCTAACCCTAGCCTGTTCTTGATGATCCTTATACATCATTTATTACCCTCTTTTCCGTGCTATTTGTTGAGTACGGTGGTTTGTACTCAGTCTTGCCCCATTTCCCCCTGCAGAGTTAGAAGTTGAGTCCGATGGAGGTGACTCTCAGGAGTGAGCTGGTCTGTCGTCGAAGCTTTACCTGTGGACTGGAGCCGTACCCGCTGGAGCTAGTCTACCTTTCTTTCCGCTACATTTTCATTAGAATAAGTGTTATTTTCAGTTGTTTCAAAGAACGATGGTTATATAACCAACATTGTCTTCTTGTGTACCCTGGCTGGTCCTGGACAGGGATTTCAATACACAATTAAGTTCAAAAATTCGTGTGAAAAATTTCTGGGCGTGAGACCACGTGCCCTCTAGCACCTCGCCGCCGCTGTTGGCGCCATGCGCCTTCTGGCCCGCAAACGCCGCGAGTCGCTACCGCGTGCCGTCTGCCCTCACTATCTCCACTTCCTTCTCTGTTGCCGTCGGCACTGCGTAGCCCACTGCCACATCCGCGCGCCCTCTGGCTGCTGACGCATCGCCTCTGGCCCACTGACACCACGCGTCGCTGCCGCCGCTGCCTCTGGCCCGCTGATGCCGCACACCGCTGCTGCTGCCGCTGTCGCCGCATGCCCTCTGGCCCACCATCGCCGCCGCCGGCGGCCGCCAATCCCCCTTTGGCTGCCACCGGACCCCATGCAACACAGCCTGGGCAAGGTAGAGCCCCACTACCGTTGTCATGGCAGTCGGCTGGCTGTGCCGGCCGCCGCTCGGGCGGCGGCTAGGGTTTGTTTTCGCCGTGCCACCCTGGGTCACCTATTGCATGTGGAATATATCATATGTTTCATAAACAAATTGGGAAAAAAATGTCAGCCGGCTAAGATTCAACAAGAATTGTACATATTAAATCTATTGGCTTAGGGTTTTCATGAGGAGTAATTATGGTTCAGCGATTTTAACTATATAGAAACAGTATCAAAGTAAATAAACAGTTTGAAAAAAATGTCCATAGGTAAGGATAGAAATGAATAGTACTACGTAGAACTCAAATCAATTATTCAGCTTCTTAACGACATTGCCTAAGCTCATGCTCTTCTGTAGGTGTAGCGTAATTGTTGTTAGAGCCTTAAAGGGACGTAACTGAACACAAATGTAAAATAAGTACCTCCGTCCTAAATATTTGATATCATTGATTTTTTTATAAACGCTTAACTATTCATCATATTCAATTTTTTTTGTCAAATATATAAAGCTACAAGTATATGTAACAATAAATGAAATGATATACAAATAATTAATAATTATGTAAATTTTTTAAATAAGACAATAGTCAAACGTTTAAAAAACAGTCAATAGCATCAAATATTTAGGGAAGGAGGGAGTAGCATGGAAGTGATTTAACCCCTTCTTTTTTGGCGCCTAGAAACTTCAACACTTGCTCTCACGTAGTAAAAATACTCACTCCATTTTTAAATGTTTGACGCCATTGATTTTTTTATACATGTTTGACCATTCATCTTATTCAAAAAATTTATTTAATTATTAATTATGTTTATATCATTTCATGTATTGTTAAATATATTTTTATGCATATATATAGCTTTACACATTTGATAAATTTTTTTGAAAAAGACGAATAGTCAAATACGTATAAAAAGTCAATGGCATGATGAGGTAGTATAATCGTACATGGTGCACCATCTTTTACGTACTGGTTATCGGGTAAAACCGAAATATAAATACCTTCATATATCAATTCAGTGGTGCTTTTTTGGGATTATGAGGCTTGTTTGGAGCCAGTAAGGTTTTATGTATAGCAGCTACAGCAGATGCTGACCGTATCCATCTGATGTCATAATTTGTTTTAGCATGATATATATATATATATATATATATATATATATATATATATATATATATATATATATATATATATATATATATATACTTTTCTTTTTTCATCCGAGGACAAGAACATTTTATAGGTCTGGTTATGGACATACTCCATTAATTTCTTTTATTTGACACCGTTGACCGTTCATCAATGTTTAACCATTTATCTTATTCAAATTTTTTCGTACAAGTATATTAAAATTCCTATTGTAATAAATCAAATCATAACAAAAATAATTAATAATTATATAATTTTTTAAATAAGACAAATGATTGAATATAATTCTAAATTTCAACCACATCAAATAAAACATAGCGGACGGAGGATTAATTATGTACCCTGCGCCGGTGCTTGTTCATGAATGTTTCTACCCTAGGGAAGGATTATGCCAAAAAACAGGACATAATTACCAATCAAGTGCTCCGGATACTATTTAGGAGCTGGAGATGCTACCGTCCCAAAATAACTTCATTCTCTTTTTTTGAGACGAAAGCCTTAAAATCAATAATTAACAGGGCAATTATCCAGTGCAAGTAGCCCCTGAATAAGTGGTGGAACATCATGTTGTCACTCAACCATCATCTGATCAGGAGAAGCCAATTTTGCACACTTATGTGCAGGCCTATTATAAAAACGATGAACATAAATGCATCTAAACTCATCAAAACTCCTTTGTAGCTCCTTCGTCCTCCTAATGTAAGGCGCGATCACATAATGCTGATCTTTCTCCACGTGCCAAAGAGCTTCCATGAAATCGGTCTTGATAATTAAAAATTGAATGCCTCTACTCTTGGCCATCTCCATACCATACATGCAAGCAGTCGCCTCAACAACAAGAGGTTCTAGGCAATGAACCTGCCATTTTTCTCCTCCTCCAATACACTGACCATTATGATCCCGTAGAATCATCCCCATTGATCTAGTGTTCTTGGCAAGAGAAAACGATGCATCAATATTACATTTAATCCAACCCGGATAAATTTTCTCCCACTGTTTGATTACTACCGGCTGCTGTTTAGTTTCTTCAGAATGAATAATTCTCCAAGGATCAAAACAAGTATACTTGATCCAGGCTACTGCTTGATGGATCGGCAACACATTGCCGCCATGCCTGAACTAGTTCCTCGACATCCACAATGACCACATTCCGCACAAAATAATAGGAACATTTATACTCAGAGAAAAACAGGATCCATAACATCTCGAGCCTAACTCACCAGGTGAAGCCTTGGCAACTTGACCCGTGTGAGATGTTCAATTGACTTCCAAAACCTCTTCGCCAGCGTACACTCTGCCGCCACATGCAAACTTGATTCTTCATTCTCACTCATAACATACATATTAATATAAACTAAAAGATTAAAGTATTTTTTACTTTATCAAATCCCAATACAATTCTATCGTTATCTATTCCCATAACATTTATTGCTTTAAATTCCAAGTTCAATTCAGCAATAACTTAAAAATAAACTTATTTTGAGGTTGGCACAACTATGTGCCATGTCAACCACTGTTTAGGACACGCCATTGCTAGTCTGGCAGGCCATGCTGCAAACCAGAGCCCTGTGGGTGAGGGGGTGGGTGAGAATCGTTTTTGCAAGTAGGACAAAACATGGCCTGTCTGCTACAGTAGTTATGAGGAGGACAGATCATAGAATTTTTTTAAGAAATAACATTATTTTTATGAAAAATCACAAAATTAGATGTCATCTGCGAAAAATCACAAATTTAGGGTCTTGTCGAACTGCCGCAGTTCGATTGGCCCCCTATCGAACGGCCAGCAATCATCTGGGTTGGAGATAAGAGGGCTGCAACATTGACAGCCCCTGATCGACAGGTCCTGTGAAACTGCCGCTGTTCGATGGCTCTGGACAGAAGCCCGTCGAACAATGGTTGTTCGACAGGGTCATGGGGAGGGGCCTATCGTCCGGTGGTTGTTCGACAGGGCCGTGGAGAGGGGCCTATCATCCGGTGGTTATTCAACAGGCCGTGTAGCGCCAGGTGGTGGGCCTGTTGAATGGTGGGTGTTCGAGAGGACCCAATCGAACACCCACCATTCGACAGGACGCTAAATTTATGATTTTCCTAGAATGGCCTCTAATTTTGCAATTTTTTTATAAAAAATAATGTTATTTCTCAATCATTTCCCAAGATCACATATTCATCCCCTCTTCTGCACTCTCTCTCCTAAAAAATGCGAGCCACATGCGCAAAACATAGCAGAATAATGCATTTTTGCCTTCAGCAGGTGATTGATTCCACAAGTTACAATTGATATACACGAGTTCTAGCAAGTGCCATTACGTACATACGCATTTTCCGTTGTTTTTGCCATCACCATCAAGATACCGTGCTCCATGAAACTTCATAGTTTTGTCAAGATACTAAACTACCCTCAACCTAACGTACGGATGCAACTAATCTAAGACAATACTGACAAGTACAAGTTGAACAAATAATGGAAGTAAATTAACATGCTGTTATCTGACCATCAATTGGTTATATGGGAAGGGTCACGAAAAGCACGTGACGGTAACCCAGTGAAGAAATTCCAAAGCTTGTCTCTGGCGGTAACCTAGTCAATGCACGTGATCACGTCAGTCAAATTGTAGGTAAATGTGTGCAGAGGATGGCCAGTTTGTCAAAATGCGTGCTCATATGAAGTCTGCATTACACTTAATTAATTATATCAAGAATAGGCTAAATATGATTACTAGTTAATATATTTCTCCTAAGACATAAATGTTTACGCACTCGTGGGAAAAACCGAATGTGGGTGTCGTACGTAGGTGCTGTCAAATGGTTATTCAGAACACATATGATTAACCAAAGTTATATAGAAATTTAATCTCTATGTTAATATATGTACGCATTGATATTACTTGTTTTGAAGATATTTAGATATTTAACTTTATATAAAATAGATGTATTTATACCATTATTAATTTCAGTAACCATGAAAAGAATGATGACACGGGAAGCTCGAGGAGTCAATAAGTATATCCTAGTACATACATATATATTTCTGGTGACCAGTGGAGGAGGCACACCGCTGGGTCTCCTTGGGTAATTCATCCCATGGGGTGAAGCTCCTGCAGGGAACTGTTTGGCAAGGCAGGATGAGGAACTCAGCAACATCGTTCCCGGTCCAGGCAACAACTCAGGGTGAAAATAGCTCGTGACAGGCTTCGAGGAGAAACTGCTTTTAATCTCTTGAATGAGATATATCTGCCTACAAATAATGCCAATAATTATAATAAATTTAAAAATATTTGGCAATATAGACCAGACATGCCTAAACCACTGTATAAAAATTCATATTAAAACTCAACCGTAGTCGAGAATAAAGGATAGAGAGATGCTAGCAGATGGAGATTCTCTACCTTCAAATTTAGCGCATCTTTGTTACCTATATGTCATTCTATGGGTTATACGGATTCACGTGTTACTATTAACCAAATTAACCACACTATTCATCCTTCATTACTACACATGTTCCTTATATGGCTAAATGGAAGGAGCGGTGGATTAAGAGGTTTATAGAGTTCAGCAGTGTTCAATCCCAACCTGGCTTGGAAAAGCCTAGCGATCGGGTCAGGCCAGGGCTTTATTTTTTCACGAATTGTCGAGCTTGGGTTGGAATTTTTTATCCGTGCTTTTTCTAAAACCGACCCTAAGCCTAGGGTTTGGTTAGGCCTAAGAGCATCTCCAATAGAATAACAACATGGCTCTGCAAGCCAAGTTTTAGCAATTTCGGATAAAAATTCAAGCTCAAATAGACATGGCAATCGAATGGCCAAGTCATTTGGTTTGCCAAACTGTCCCTCCCACTTGCTAAATTTGGATATCCAAAATTATCTTGCCAATTGTGGGCTCCATGCATGGGCCCACAAATATTGCCTTTCTCTGCGCATCTAGAGAGTTGTAAATAGAGATGCTGTTGGAGTGTGTAAAACCAATATCCATGGAAAGAAGTCTTTGTAGCTAGTTGGCCGGATAGAAAAATAGAGAGTCAAAAATAGAGATACCGTTAGAGATACTCTAATATCTAGTATTATAGTTCGCTGCTACATATCACTATGTTTGACTAGTATGTATATTTAGAATTATGTTCACACGTGTCAGTGGTCATTTATAAGAAAAAAATAGAAATTTTCACCTTAAGCCAACTAAGGAACCATCTGAGCCAGGTAAAGTATGCATGTACTCAATGGCTCAGATTTCTTGCGTAGATACGGATATAAAACAAGAGTGCAATATATGATTACATATTAACGAAAATATAGAGGAAAGACGTACGCCAGTATGTCATCCGGAATTAATATCTTTGTATCTACTACAATTGGTGTTAATTAGTTTTCCGTGCAGTGCTTTGTTACGAGAATTATACATGCATGCATGGGGTCTACATGGCTGACTTATTAAAGCTGGTAACAAACTAACGTCATAACCATTTCGCATGTGTTTATACTTATAAGCCAAAAATTAAATTTTTTATTCTAAATTTAGAGTCAAATTTAGGGGATTTTTTCAACGAAATTTATTTTATAGCCTTAGTTTTTGGATCGGTAAGAATACATATATAAAAGTTTAATTCATAAATTATTTTTTATTTACAAATATGCTATTTCCCTCTAACTATTTAGTGGTCTTTAATGATATTTTATTTGTATAATTATATCTCTACTGCCTAAAAAACAAAACATGCCCACAAATTCCAATTCTCCTAACTACGGACACCAGATTGGAGTCTATTTTAAAAGCATGAATATAAGACCAACCTCAGCATCGCTGATCCACTCCTTTATTCATCCACTCATTTATTCTCGTCCTTATGAACTGATCATCATTGCTTTCGTTGCAACGAAGGATCGCAACAACGTTAAATGTTTAATTGTGTAGTTTATAAGTGGGTCCATAAAACATGACTAGGAACCATGAGATAATGTGCGACTTTGAGGTAAAACATTTTTCATAGGGTACTCAATTTTCTATAAACTAGCTTGGTTTCTATACTCTTGGACATCGTATCAAGAAACTACCTTTCATAATACAATTTTTGTATCTTGTTATCATATGGCCCACAACTCTCACTCACAGGCAGTCTTATTTTACGTGAAGACACTGGTCTTTATTTACAACCAGTTTTCTGTATTTTTATCTCTCTCTTTAATAAATAACCTGTCACATCAGCAAATTACTTAAGTGGCATAGCAATAAATACATATAGCTAGAAACTATCTTTGGGTATGCACTGTGAGTGCCTGGCCTGATGGTGATTACATGAAACACTACTATAGAACCGGTTATCTGTGACGGGCCTAAACTCATATTTGTGATGGACAATGGTCTGGTCAGTAATGAGTGGTCACTGAAACACCTATCATTGATGGGCTAAGTCTGTCACCGATGGACATCATCTTTAACGGGCCAAAAGTAAAGCTCGTCACCGAGATGCTTATAACCAGTCATTGGCCCTTTACGGATGAGTGTCATCGGTCACGGACGCTAATTTTGGCCCTTCACGGATAAGTACTCGGATAAGTACTGCGGGTGTAAATTTTGGGCCAACACAATATGTAATCGGTGACGGGCTAAACCGAATAGAGTCATCTACAACGGGCCTTATTTTGGCCCGTCACAGATAAATGTGGGTGTAACGGGCCATAGCGTTCCTTCACGGATGACCCGATAAATTTTCTTAGGTTGTGTAGTTGTGAAAATATTTGACTTTTATTGATCGACCTTTTCAGTATAAAAAATTAGGAATTGTTTGTTCTTTCAACGATGGTATTAACATTTTTTGTTCATGATAATTCGTTTATGTTTTGCACTGAATTCGTTTTATTTTTCAAACCGTGAAAGTTTGATGAAATTCAAATGACCCCAACATTTCGGCGGATATGAAAATAATCACAGAACAACACAAATACTGGACGAAGTACTGATAATATGGATTGAGATGTATTGATCTTGTTTAGGATTATAATTTCAGCTAATCGTTTTTCTTCTTTACTTTTTTCCACGTAGTGATATGACTTCAATGTATAATTAATTTCTTCTAGCGTTTGGTGTGATACGATCTCTGCCCTCTCGTTGGCCACACATTTCCTGAGGCATTCAACTGTTGTCATTAATTAGTACTCTGCCGGTTTTGGTTTCTAACTTAATTTCGTTAAATTTTGGATATATATTCAATCATTTGTCTTATTTATAATTATTTTTTAAATAATAAATTAAATTATAACAAAATAATTAACAAATACGTAGAGTTTTTTAATATAACAAATGTCAACGACGTTAAATAGAAAAATAGTAAGATTACTGAAATGCAACTAGCCCTATTAGGAAAAAAATGATCGAAACATCTCCATTCCAAGGGTGGTGACCCACAACGCTGCCCAATTAAGACCAATCGAGACGCTGAATACTTCACAACCAGCAGTATGGAAATGCTCGTTATGGAGAAATAGAATCCCTTGTTGGACCCACAAAGCAAAACTCAAAAAGGAACCATTAAGAATATTGAATTGCCAAGCTATTTCTAAATAAATAAAGTGGACATGCATGGCTGCCAACTAAATCGGAGATTTGGAGTATTCAACTATATCTCCCGGTTTCCTCATCTTTTATAAATACAAAAATACTAATTGAAAACACTTCATTTAAAATCAGTCGCATATAGAGCATTTTTCATCAGCACAACCTCCCAAATATTTTTAAACCAGCACCCAAGGCTTAATTTTAGAAAAAAAAACACCTATAGCATTTTTATATGCTTTGGTTTTTATTAAAAAATAACTGATAATATAAGCACTGATTTATTTATATATATATACACACACTTGTATTATATATGTCGGTTCCTAAAACAACCGACACGAAACAGTCATCCATAAGGAGAGTTTAGACTCGGCACTATCCAGTGGTTTTGTGCTAGAATCATGCAATGCATTTTAAGGACGAAAACAATAAATCAGAGTGACAATGTTAAAATCCTAATATGTAACAACCTGATGTAAAAGATGGATCGTAGCTAATGAATATTCGGCTCAACGGAACACTTTTTTAATAATCAAACACACCCTTAATTAATTAAGAGACGGACAGGGAAAGAGTGGACATACCGGATGGCCGGGAGGCCGGAGAAGCAGAAAGAAGCTCGGAACCCAACCCTGCTGCTGCTATTCAGAAGTCTTCCATGCTGCTTCATTCGCACCGTTTGCATTTATATATAAACAGCACCACTCACATAGAACTCTGCACTACACTGCCGCTGGTAGGTGCATGGAGATTATGTGGTCGAGGGACTACTGAAACAGCCTATGTACTCACAAGCTGGCGTTCGTGGACCTGTGTTTGCACGTGTGACCACCAAAGAAGCTGGGAACAGAAAGGGACAGGAGCGCACCTGCCCCTGGCGCCTCTTGTGCCTGGACAAAAGAAATGAAGCCACCGTTTACTTTTCTGCTTTGGATTATATTTTAGGGCTTGTTTAGTTTCCGCAAAAAAATTTTTTGTTGGGTGTCACAAGGGACATCGAAAAACTATTTCGACGACTCATTATAAAACTAATTTTATAGGGTGTCAGAAAATTACAAGATAATTTTTTTAAATCTAATTAATCTGTCATTAGCACTGTAGCAGTTATTGCTAATCATGTAGTAATTAGGCTCAAAAGGTTTATCTCACAAATTCATTTCAGATTATGCAATTAGTTATTTTATTAACTATATTTAATACTCTATACATGTATCTAAAAGATTCGATACGACGGGTGATTGACAATTTTTGTGGGAACTAAACAGGGCTTTAATTATGCCCTCGTATAATACAGGCATTGTGAGTGCATGTCACAATGACCCTGCTTGGAATTTGACTGCCTGTTCGACAGTCTACACATGTTCCTGAATTAAGTATTTGCTGACGACGGACTTGAGCTTGGGTAGAATCGGATTAACCATAATACAAGGCAGCACACCTGTTACCTGTACATTAGCAGGCTTATTGTTTCACTGAAATTAAGCATAAGTGATATGGTTTATTAGTGATTTAAATATAATATAGAGATAAACTTTTATACATGTGGTTTTGGTGATCTGTAGATAAAGACTGAAAAAATAAACTATGATAAAAAAATCCAAAATAAACTCTAAATCTAAATTTTAAAATTAAAATTTTAGTTTATAAGCAGAAACATAAGTTTATCAGTAAAAGGTCATCTTAACTGAATATGTTGCGGCAACAAACCAGAGTTACGTATTGCTCGTGGAATTTATAAAAGCTTAATAAACAAATGGAGAAAAGAATATCAGCAGGCAAGAATAAACAGGAACTGTACATGTTAAATATGGCTTAGGCTTTTCGTGAGGAGTAATCATGGGTCATCGGTTTTAACTATATAGAAACAGTATGAAACTAAATAAACAATTGGAAAAAAAAATGTCAGTTTAATCCGACATTGCCTAAGCTCATGCTCTTCTGTAGGTGTAATATAATTGTAGTTAGTTTGACCTAACCGTACACAAATGTAAAATAATACCATGCGAGTGATTTTACCCCTTCTTTTTTGTCGCCTACAAAATTCAAAACTGGTTCTCAAGGTAAAAAAAACTATAATTGTACTTAGTGCACCATCTTTTACTGGTTCTCAGGTTATACTGAAATATAAATACCTTCATATACACCGACAACCATCTGCTGTCAGTAGTGATTTTTTGGGAAGATGATGCTTGTTTTGGAGCAAGTGAGGTTTTTATGTATAGCAGCTCCATCTGATGTCATGATTTGTTTTAGCATGACCTAGGCATTTCTTTTTCACACGAGGACAATAACATTTCAGAGGTCTGCTTATTAACATATTGCGTTCGTTTTTTCTTATGTTTAGTCGTTCATTGTATTTATTTTTTTTGCTATATAAAATTATGTTATTATTAAAATTTCCTTGGTAATAAATTAAATAATCATATATTTCTTTAATTTAGACGAATTACAAATATAGATTTAAAAATTAATTGTGTTAAATAAAAAATAGCTGAGGGAGTATTAAATATGTACCCTGCGCCGGTGCCTGTTCGGCTGTTCATGCGTGTTTCTAAGCTAGGGAACTAAGGGAAGGATTGTTTAATGGACGAAGGAAAAGATATAAAATACAAATAAGTCCATTTCTAATGCCAAAAAAGAAGACATAATTATCAATCAAGTCCATTTCTTTATGCTTCCCAAGATAACTTCATTATCAGTTTTTCACTCATCAAGTATATATTAATAAAAACCAAAAAGATTAGGACTATAATATTTTTCACTTTATCAAATCCAAGCACAATTCTACCGTACCTTGGCTATTCCCATTACATTTATTCCTTTAATTCATCAACTATAATTCAATGATTACTCAAAAATAAATGTATTATGAGCCAGGTGCGCCAGGTCAGCAATTGCCTTGGACTCACAATTTCCAGTCTGCAGGTATTGTGGGTGAGGGGGAAAGGGTGCTATGCTTACATGGACGGAGGATGACACCAACAATATTTGCGCTATCCTATTTAAAGTTATAGTTGGCGCAGTCAAAAGATCCGTTTGTGAAATAAGTTTTTACTGGTTCTATATTTATAAAGTAAGCTTTCAAAAATGATCAAAATGTCAAAATTATTGGAGAGAAGGAAGCAAGAGAATGCAGAGGAGAGGCCATGCGAGGATACTGCCGATGTTGTCTAAAAGCCTCGTTATATATACACGTCTTGGCTCCACTTAAGGGTTTTGGCTCACACAAAAACCAGCCAGGTAACTCTTCAGTGCTGGTTTATATTAAAACCGATACCGAGGATATTAAGTCCGATGAGTGCTAGTTGTTAATATCAACTAGTATCAATGAGTTCATTACTACTGGTTCTTCCCCCATAGGGCCCCGGCACGAGTGTACTCTCTCTCGCCTCCTCACCACTGCTCTCACCTTTTCTCCATGCTCTCTCGGCGACGACGAGTAGCACGTGGTGGCTCGGCGACAACAGGATGAGGTTCCGATAGGGAGGACCATGGTACCACGAGGATCTTATAGAGGCAGTGACGAGCAGCGTTGTAGCTCGGCACCCATGGAGGTGGCTACGACAACAATGATCGGATTTGGCCACGGTGTCACGCCCCGAGTTTTTGCCCTAGCTTAAATGAATTAAATAAATCACCAAAATTAATTTTTTTAATTAATTCTATAGAAAAACTCTATGTAAATTAATTTAATTTCATTGAAGGTTTTTGGAATATTTTAAAATATCCCACAGGCAATCTAAAATAATTAACATGATTTATTTCAAATTTCAGTGAACAAAATTTGCTTCAATAAATTTAGTAAAATTTGGTAAAATTGGAGGCAATTCCTTTCTCTTTTTCCTTTTTTCCCCCTCCTTCCTTTTTTTCCCTCTCTTTCTTTTTCTCTCTCTTTTTCTTTTTTCCTCCCTTCCTCTTTTACTTTCTCTTTTTTCCCCTTCTCTTCCCCAGCCGATTGGGACGGCGGCCCACCTCTCTCTCGTCGGCCTGCCACTTCTCTTCCAGCCCACCGTCTCTTCTCTCCCTCTGCCGGTCGCTGCCCACTCCGCCCCTCCCCCTCACTTTCTCTCCTGCTTTGGGCCGGCCGAAGTCCACGGCCTAGATGCCGCCCGACTTGCGCCTGGACTACCTCTGCCCCCTCTCTCCCCCCCGTTGCCAACAGGTGGACCCCACCTGTCAGGATCGTCTCGCTCCTCTTTCCGCCACGACATGCCATTTGCCCGTGCGCTGCACCGCCGCGTCGCCGTGGCTACAACCATGCCACCGCGTCACGCACTGCCTGTCGGTCACCGCCATCCGTGTCTGTGCCATGTGGCCGCACTCCTGAAGGCCACCTCCGAACACCACTGCATGTCGTCGCCGCACACGTCACCGCCCGCCCGCGCTCCCCTCTCTCGCCACCTTCCACGCACGACGACCAACCTCAGCGCCACCCGCCGTTCGCGCCGCGCCTCACCTACCGCCATCACCCTCCCCTTTAAATCCCCCATGGCCGGTCACCGCTGCCCTTCTTTGCCTCGAGCGCCGTCCTCATCGCTGCCTGGCCCTCGCCAAGTCATCGCCGTTGTCGGTGAGCATCGCCGCCGTCACCCTTCACTCTCTCTCTCCCTCTCTCTCGGCTCACCCTCCAATGCCGCCACGCTCACGCCGTGCCGCTCGCTATCATTGTTGCCCCGCCCCAGCGTCGTCAATCTCATGTCATCGCCGCCGTAGCATCGTTGCAGTGCCACCACTGCCAGATCGGGCCATCGACGCCTCTGTGCCCCCTCCCGAAGCGCCTCCTTAGCTGAAGTGACGCCATCGTCTCGTCGCCGTCCTCCAAGCCTCCATCGCCGCTGCTGCCGCTCGACCGCTCACTCCCTCCTCTACTTCGGTTGAGGCCGAGTCCTCGCTCGCCTCTTCGCTTTTCTCTCCCTGACTGGTAGGCCTCACCTGTCAACCCCTTGATCTCTCTGGCCCATGGTTAGCGACTCTCTCTCTCTCTGTCCGGGCGCTGACATCAGTACTCCCATTATTGCGCAAGAAATGCATTTAGGGTTTTATGTATAGTCTAAAAACCACAAATAACTTCAAAAATCCATAACTAATTCATATAGTTTGTATTTTAGGCCATTCAAATTTCATTAAATCCAGAAAAATGCCAAGAATATATTAAAAATAGATTTTTCTTTGTTTCAGTAGTTTTATAGCTTGTTTTTGTTTATTTTCCTCCATTTGTCGTGGATTTTGCTCCCGCAGAAGCGCAGATCGTTTTCAAAGTCGTCACAGAAGTTCCTCGTGGTTCAGAGCAAGGCAAGTGACACCCCGTCCTTGAACATATTGATCCAATATTTGTAAAATTCCCTGTTTAATATTCAAACATGCATTGTTTTAATTATTATTTTATGTACCTATTGGGCAATTATCTTTTATATATCCGTTGTTTACTATACTTTGTTCTTGACACCCTAGGGCTAATTTGATTAGGAATCAGCTTATGCAATGCTTAGCCATGCTTACTTTAATTAGCTCATGCGTTACTATTTCATTAATGATAAACCTTTAATAGTTGTAGTCATGATTAATTACCCGGTGAGGGTTAATGCCAACTAAAATATTGCTTATGGTAGCTTGTGGGTGGGTGGTTTTGAGTGTCACGCCCACGGTAATTAAGGATCGGTTCTCAGCAAATTCTGAAAGTCATACTCATACTAACTACAAGCCAGAATAGGCAATGGTGGGACCCGTAGCTTAGCTTGTCCATATTCGACGTACACAGGCAAGGGTTGTCGTGACAGAGTATGGATGGACTCCACGATGATCTATGCTGCTTTCGAATTTACCTTGGCATAAGAGGGGGCTACCCGACTTGGTGTAAATGAGAAGGCTAAACCTCTACTGTGGTGCCATTGTCTAGGAAGGCTTAGGTGGAATGTCTTATCGTGGTTTCCTTACTGAGGTATCTTGGTGATACGTTAGGGCATGGCAACAAGCTGTCAGAGTCATGTCATGTGGGTAAAGGTATACACCTCTCATCAGAGTAAAACTATTCGAATAGCCGTTCCCGCGGTTATGGGGCGAACTACTAGACTCGCTGAGATTAGTCTCACCTTTAATAACCTAATTAATTTGGAACTATTTTGACCCTATGCAATATGATGTAATGTTGGGAAGTGGTTTGGGTCTGTCGCAACGTGGTTTAGTGTTGGATAGAGGGTTGACCCTATCGTAATGTGGTGTAACATTAGACAGTGGTTTGAGCCTATTACACGTGGTATAACGTTTGACATTGGATGATTATTTTAAATATTACTTTATTTTATTTAGTCTATTTTATTTACTGTTTTGCTAAATACTGCCGCTTTATGCAAACTAACCCTAGCCTCTCCTCGATACCAAATGCATTTATTTTTCTTCCTCTCTTAGCTCCTACCCTTGTTGAGTACCGTGGTTCGTACCCAGCCTTGCTTAATTTCCCCACCAGAGCAAGTGTTGGAGCTTGAGTCAGAAGGTGCTAGTTCGCAAGAGTGATGTTTGTCCTGCCGTCAAGAATGCCTATGGTGTGGGGCCATCTTCGCCAGCTGAAGATTAGATGGTTTTTGATTTGTTTCTTTTCCACCGCATTTCGATAGACAATTGTTTTTATATGTTTTTAAGTTGCGGAACAGTGTATTCGATTTGTCATAGTGTATACTCGGGTTATTTCCTGGACTGGGAATTAATACATAGTATTGCTCGAAATTTGGTGTAAATTTCTGGACGTGATATACGTACAATGATCCTATTGAGACCAGATCTGTCGATGAAGACCTCAGGGAGGCTAGATCCGGTGTGGTGGTGACAACGACGACGAGCATGGATTGCCAAGAAGGCAGTGATAGCGACAGTGGCCGGATCCGGATGGGGTACTAGATCCCGTGGAGGTGGCGACAACGACGATGACCATAGCAGCTGGATCCGGTCACACAAATCGTGAGGAGGCTAGATCTAGTAGAGGTGACGAAGACGCTGATGACGGTGTCAATGTATATAGTGAGCCGACGACATATGCTGGGATAAAGCGATTAGGCTACTGTCTTATTTATTAGGATTTTTTGGATTTTTTTCATAAAATTATTACTACAGATAGGGTTCTTTACTAACTACATGCAAAATTCAATCCATTAATGATATGGACCGCCTACAAAATACATATTTGCAGGTGGTGATTGGGGTGCACCGCGTATGGAGATGTATGTTTGCAAACGGCTGCCCAGTCAGGTGTGAAGATGCTCTGTCTTCATAGGCGATTTTTATTGCCTTCGGCTGCCTGTCCGGCATGTCAAAATATGTTTTGACCGTCTGTAAAAACTGTTTACGAAGCAGTGGAGGTACTTATTTAAGTGATCTAGAATCATGTGGTCTCAGTTTTGATCACGCCTTGGTGAAGCTACGTGATGGCTGGGAATCGACCAAGGTCGATCACGTGGGCGGCTCAGACCTTGAAGCGTCGACAGTGGGAATCGTTCTACGTTTTCCAAATCGAGTGAAGCACTAAAAACAGTATAACCATATTGGTTTTTGTGTTCTTATCACCCGGGAACGTAACGGTTATGGGTTGATGTGTGTTAATTAGAGCAGTATATAAGCCAACAATAAATATATTTTAAAAAGATAGCAGAGTAGAGAGAGGACTAGTAAGCTACAGATTTATAGCGGCCAGCTGTAGCATGGACTCTAACACATAGTATGTACCACACGTGGGACAAGGTAGTATATGTTTTTATAGCTAACTATTGTATGAATTGACTATTAGATTGATTATAGATGATTTGGAGCCGGTAGTTGGCTATACTATTGAACTTGCTCTTAGGATGTCTACTAACCTATATTTCATCCGATTTTTTTAATTGACACCGATGACTCGTTCATCTATATTTGACTTTTCGTCTTATTCAAATTTTTAAGCAAATATGCAGATTATAATATATTGTTAAGTTAACTGAATAATAAATTAAATTATAACAAAATAATCAATAATTCTTTTTTTTTTAATAAGATGAATGGTCAAACATAAATGCAAAGTTTAATGACGGTAATTAAATAAATGGATGGAGTACTTGATTTGAATATTCCAGCTTCAAGTGCTCGTGCATTGTAAACGAAACAGAAGATCTATGGCATAATCGTTAGGGAGATCTTTCTTGGTGTTCAGCGTTCATAGCTCCAAAACTTTGCCAAACATATATACTAGTCCAATGAGTCCAAACAATCTGAAACGCAAAATAAAGTCAACAATAAATGTCATAGCTAGAATGATTGCACCGTCCAACCCCAGTTTAATCATCAATTGCGATTATTAACACTAACATGTTCAAAACTTACGAGCCACGTGGTCAAAACAAAAGCATAATGATGCGTTTTTCATTCAGCAGGTGATTAATTAATTCTACAAATTACAATTGATATACACGTGTTGTAGCAAATGCCATTACGCATGCATTTTTCCTTGTTTTTGCCATCACCATCAAGATACCGCCGTGTGTGCTCCATGAAACTTCACAGTTTTGTCACAGCACTAATTAAGTAGCTTCAACCTAATGGATGCAGCGAATCTCTGACAATAATGGCAAGCACGAATTCAACAAATAATGGAAGTAAAAATGCTGTAATTTGACCATCAATTCATAATATGGGAAGAGTCAATAAAAAGCACGTGACGGTACGTAACCCAGTGAAGAAATTCCAAAGCATGTCTCTGACGGTAACCCAGTCAATACACATGGACACGTAAAGTCAATGTGTAGGCAAAGGGGAGTTTAGGTGATAAAATAAAAATTTTTACGTGTCATATAAATGTTTAAAAAATCGATCTAATACTAATTATTAGAAAAAAATATCTAATCTATGAATAATGGTGATTTGTTTATCTTGTACACTCGTATGTACTACTGGTCGAAACGAATTTGTCGCCGGCGGAGTCAAGTCGATGTAGCCCGATCATCTTGTATGCTTGAAACATGGATGCACGTGGCCTTCTGTTGCTGCACGAGCAATTTGCACGGCTGATCGATGACAGCGAACGATCAGCGAATTGACATGGGTGGCTGGCGTCATCGTCGTCTTCCGTCGAACGATAAGCAAATTGGTTGGATGGGCTCGCCGGCGGCAGCTGCCGGCGTGCTGACGTTGACTCGAATTCGACTAGTATTAGTATTTAGGCTTTGATATCATATGGAAAATATTAGATAGGAGAGAAATATATGATCTGTTGTAATCTATTGTATATTGCACTGACTCTCGTGAGTATAGAAACTTGAGTACAAGATAAATATTCTATCCTATCTTTATAGAATTTTATCTTTATCTCTAAAGTTTCTATTGGACTCTGTTATCTCTAACCGTATGTATCCCTATCTCTAACAAACCTTCCAAACTCCAAAGGGAAATCCTCCGACTTATAGCCAGCTTCAGAAAAATGGGAAATTTGCACCGAAATCTAGAACATACAAGTAAAGAAACTCAAAACAAAACATTAGACGGTAAGAGAAGAAACAATTTGACAATTTACGAATACATTGAAATTTGAATGGGCTTAAACTGACTTTGTATATATTAGTTATGAATTTAGAAGTTGTGTTGTTTCTTAGTTAATTTCCTAGTTAACTGGCGACGGCAGGCGAAATCCAAGATCGCAACCACGATCACGTGCTCGACAACGAAGCAACGAGACAAGGAAAATGAAGAGAAAATGAGGCTCGAGTGCTCGACCCTTACGATGACGACGAAAATTAAGTTTACGGCTCTAGCGACAGCTTGAGATTATTCAGCTGGCGGCACAGCAGCGAATTGCGATGAACAGTAAAAAAAGCATCCGCAACAAGCGGCGGCTGAGGCAGCAATGGCGATGGCTCAGCGGCAAGGCGGCGGTGAGGCAGCAGAGACGATGGCCAGCGGCACACGATGGCACGGGCTACGATGCATGGCTGCGAAAGCATGGGTTGGTGCGTGGGAAGAGGGGCTGGCGCGCGGCACAGGAAAAAAAATTAAGGGGTCCAGGGTTGCTTCCTTACCCTAGATAAATGGTTAGATTAGAACTCCTATGGGGCCAAAACTAATTGAGTCCACTAAAAAAGAGAGGAAAGGAACAGAGATAGAGGGAGACGCCGGTGGGGAAAGGGGGAGGGGAGACACGGCGAGCAGAGGGAGTGAGCGCTGGCGTGGGCAGCGCCCATATATGGCCATGAAAAGAAAAAGAAAAGGGAAATCATCTTTTATTTTATTAAGTTCATATAGAGTTTTACTCTTCTTTCTTTTGTACCTCGTGTCAAATCATTTCTCACCATTGGATCTAGTTTAGTAAGATGTGCACTGTTGAATCTAACAATCAGCAACGATTTGGTACTACGAGATAGCGATATCTCGAGATACAAAAGGAATGATGGGAGTAAAACCCGTTCATATAATTTTAGTTATCTTGGCACGACGCATCCAGGTGTATGCTTGGGCTAAGTTAACTAGGCTCGGGCTTTTTGGGAAGGGACCGGGCTTGGCTCGAACAAGCCTAATTTGGGCTTGTGAATACGTACGTACGTATGTATGGACATGGATTTACCGTGCCAGGTTCGGGGAATATCTTTTTTTAAATGGTGTGACTAGAATTTCCTTTGACAGCAAATATATTATGTTTTTTGTGAAAATGACATCACTGTTGGATCCAAATAAAAAACTCATCTCAAACATCTCCCTCACGTGTGACTAGCGGAAAATTCCAACCCATCAGATGTGTTATTGTTTAGCTTTTTCATATTTGCAAACAAAAGATGAAAAATAAATAAAAAATATGTGTTCTTAGTAATTTAAAAGTAAAAGCTGAAAAATAGATTATGATTAAAAAATTAAAATCAACTCAAATTTATGGTTAAAAACATAAATTTTAACTTACAATATAAATACAATATAAATAGAAGCGAAAAGATACAGACGACGATTAAATCACCTCTCGAGCAACTTAAGTTGTTAGCTAAACCAGGCTCGGGCTTTTTTGGGCCAGACCTGGCTTGGCTCGAACATGCCTAGTTTTGGGCTTGTGAATATGTATGTACGGACGTGGATGTGTGGTACTATGTTTCGGGAATATCTTTTTTTAAACGGTGTGACTATAATTTCCTTTGGCAGCCAATATATTATGTTTTTGTGAAAATTACTTGACTGATAGATCCAAATAAAAAACTCATCATGGAGGAGAAAACCGGTGACAGCCTCAGACATCTCCCTCACCTGTGACTAGCGGAAAATTTCAAGCCATCATAGGTGTTATTGTTTAGCTTTTCATATTTACAAACAAAAAATAAAATATAAATAAAATTTTTATATACGTGTTCTCAGTAGTATAAAAGCAAAAGGCTCAAAAATAGATTACGATTAAAAAACTTAAAATTAACTTGAATTTATGGTTAAAAACTTGAATTGTAACGTACCAGTATAAACAAAAGCAAAAATATAGATTACGATTAAATCACCTCTGACGTACTGAGTGGTAAGCTAGGCCGGCATGCGCATGTGGACGCCAATAAACAATGTGTACAGACATTTGTACTGGCATCTACAACTTGTATGATGACATCCTAGAAAACCGGAATACCCGCACACTTGTCAATATGCATGATTTGTTTTTCAAAACATGAGTTTTGATAGTACCAGCAAATAGTAGTCAAAACATGTGTTTAGTTATGACGACTATTCTCAGTAGATTACCACATAAACAAGGACGCACAAGTGGTCCTGGGGCAAAAAGAATCAAGGAATTAAGTTCAAGCACGTGATCAATAATTTTGTTATATGCACCATGACATAAAAGTGTAAATTTAGAGAACTTTAATTATGCACAGCATGCAAGACCTGGTGATATGATAGTTGTCACCACGTGCATCATTTCAACATACAAGAGAATATATATACCTCGATCTTAAAATGGTAATGTCACCTTCAGTTGTTTCCTATAAAAATGCATGAAACAAAATCTGCGAATTTATCATACGAATTACGGATCCGTTACACAAAACCTGGTTTATGCATTCGTAGGCTCTCGCTCGCATTGAAGGAAACATATTACTCGCCATGTATACCAGCATATCTCCCTTTTGCATAAACAAGATCGCACTGATACAATTAACCCAATTAATACACAATTAAACATTATCTAAATACATCATATCATGTAAAAATACTGACAGCGTAATAAACAGTATGTATAGAGTCACAGTTAAGTATGCAAATCCATATTAAGTTAATTTGAGTATGAGGTACTCCTCTGTCCTAATATAACACGTCACTTTGACCAAAATTAATTTTTATTTCAGATAAGTTACTCGGTTGAGACTAAAAAGAAAAAAAAGAAATCAGAATAAATATACGCAAGCAATTTATTATTGCATATTAGGGAGTAATATTAATTAACACATCTTTCCACCACCAAAATATTTAATAAATAGTGACATGAATATCAGTTTACTTAATAACTAATTTCTTTGTAATTAACCAAAATACTCACGTAACTCAGCTATCTTGGGATATAGTGTCTACAAGTCATTGGCATGAGCACGAAAGTTGACCAGAATAGTCAGAGTTTGGGATGTCAGACACTTCCTTTTTTCCAAGCATGCCGGGAAGGTCAAGAATAGCATTAATTAACACGTCTAAAATTATCGCATCTATTAGGGAGTAACATTAATTAACACATCTTTCCACCACGGAAAAGTTAGGGGAGCGACTATTGATCAATCGACTGAAAACATACAAACCTATCAGTCGATTATTTCCACCATCTGATTCCCATCCAAAGGCCCACGTGAGACCAAAGCCTGGTTGACGCAAGAATCTGAATGTTATCTAACGGCCAGGAGAATTGACTGACAAATTACAAATTTTCAGTTGACTCATAAATAGCAAAGGCGAAAAGGTAATAAGGTAGTCACAGTACGATTATCAGTTTACTTAATGACTAATTTGTATGTAATTAACGAAAATACTCACCTATCTTGGGATAAAGCGACTACGTACGTACCAGTCGTTGGCATGAGCATGCAAGTTGACCACAATACCCACGAGTTTGGGATGTCACACACCACCTTTTTTTTTCCAAGCATGTCGTCCTGTGATTCTGCAGTTAGTCAGATGCGTGGTGCCGACCAGGGATTTTTTTTTTCACTGGCACACATATAATATGAATATTTTTTTCACGACCACGTGATCGAACTCGTGTACAAATAGCACAAGGCCGATCGAATTGCACACTGGGAGTGGTTGCTTGGTTGATCACTTGGTCGATCGACACAGAGATCACTTATATAATAACCCCAGTCACTAGCTTGATCATTAGTTGCAACTAATCTGCAGGAAAGCCGGAAACACAAAATGGCAGTATGCTACTCGCTGCTGCTTCCCAGCGCCAGCTCTCCTACCACGCAGGCGTTCGCCGCTCGTTCGGCTCATCACCATGTTCCTTCGCTTCATGCAAGGCCGTCGTCGCCGTCGCCGCCGCCGCGGCGACATCCCCTTCAGCTCCACTGGCAAGCTTCGCGACCCGGTACATGTTGTTTATCGGGTACAATTTTTGCGTAACCGTAGGTATTATGGCTCGAGTAGCATAAAACCACTTTGTTTTTACAAAGCCGCATACCGATCTCCCCGAGTGTCAATGTATTAGTGTTTTAGAAAAACCGCACCGCTAACAAAATTAATTTTTATATACATTACGGCTTCTAACGTTACTCTTCTCAGTGGAAATGCACGTTATGAAAAATTTAACGCTGAGATTATTCTTTCCCAACGTACACCCTTGTTCATCGGTGCACATTTCCCATTCCATTTTGAAATGGTTTCGGAGTATCTCCCTGACTGCCTCCGTATTGGGGATCAAAGACAAGATCATTGCTAAGAATAGTGCTTACAAGAATATATGACACAGCTCACTCTCTCTTAAAAAATTAACCAACAGTATTTATTGGATTGCTTAGTTAAGTGAAAAAAATTATTGGTGGATGTAGCACCAAAAGTGCTTAATTTATTTTTGGTTAGTAGGACACAAGATTTGGGGCAAAGCTAGACTCGGAGCAGCCGCATTCGATGTCGCGGAAGCAGAGAAGGTACCTATACACCCGAAACCTGGCTGCGCAGAATACTTTCAGTAATATTTACTCCCAGTTAAACCTTTTTATATTTGGCAAAAATTATAAAAAATATATTAACATTTATTTTCCTCGTTTATTTTAGTCTTGTGTAGAATTTATGTGTTAATGAATCTAAATATATATATATATATATATATATTTTGATATAGGATGAATATAGTCAAACTGAAAAAATCTTATAATATCAAACAGCGATGGTATAATAAAGCTGACATCCCCAAATTTGGACAGGAAGGAACCAAGGTCAAGGGCGGCGGCGGCGAGGAGGCGGGCGGCATCGGCGCCATCAGGGCGGCGCTGAGGTCGATGACCGGGGGAGAGGTCAGCATCTCGGCGTACGACACGGCGTGGGTGGCCATGGTGGGGAGGGTGGACGGCGGCGGCGACGGGCCGCAGTTCCCGTCGTGCCTGGAGTGGATCTTGGAGAACCAGCTGGGCGACGGCTCCTGGGGCGAGCCGGGCTTCTTCATGGCCTGCGACAGGGTCATCTGCACGCTCGCCTGCGTCGTCGCCCTCCGCACCTGGAGAGTTCGTCCTGACCTCTGCGCCAAAGGTAATTACATTAATTAATTATGCATATGTTTTAGGTGTGTTCTGAATAATACCAAATTAGTTAGTTTCGTTCGTAATCCATCCAGTTCATTTCTAGATATATATTTTTTTCTATAAATTCGATAGGAAGTAAATAAGTTTGGCTTGCGATAATTGAAGAATGGCTTTTAGTATGAAATGGGAGGAGGAGTGCGCAGTAAGCAACGGAAATTATCAAGTGCTCAATTTTTTTCTGCAGTTCAATTCATTTCACGCCTAAACAAACTAGATACTACTGTCGTATTTTAATAGATGACACCGTTAATTTTTTATGTAAGTTTGACTATTTATCTTAGTCAAGGATTTTGTAAAATTATAGGAAATTGTGCGTTATAATTAAAATGCATTAAGTAATAAATTCAATTATAACAAAAATAAACAATGATTTTGTAATCTTTGTGCATAAGACAAATTGAGCAAATATATACCCAAAAAGTCAACGACATCGACTATTACAAAACAAATTGAATATTTTTACGTGACAACTCTGATATTTGAGATATCTACCCTATGTTCTATTTTAGTCTCATATTATTGTATTTACATCCCTGCGGCTAATTAACTAATGTAATATATAAAACATGTTGTTTTTATTAGGTGTGTCATTCATCCGAGATAATATATGGAAGCTCGACGAGGATGAACCAGACTGGATGATAGTAGGCTTTGAGATAACCTTGCCCACACTGCTACAGATGGCCAAGGACCTAGGTCTTGACTTGCCATATGATCACCCTGTCCTGGAGCCCATATATGCCAAGAGAGACCTCAAGCTCGCCAAGTACACTTAATCACATATGATCAATTTCTTAATTTTAGTCTTGAACCTTTTTCTGTAACTTAATTATATATTCCTGAGTCGATTTTCTTATGACAATGTAGGATTCCATTAGATGTATTGCACACCAAACCGACAAGTTTGCTTCAAAGCATAGAGGGCATGCAAGGCCTGGACTGGACAAAGCTACTTAAGTTCCAGTCTACAGATGGGTCCTTTGCATCATGTCCGGCAACAACAGCGGATGCTCTGATCCAAACTGGGGATAAGAGATTTCTTGACTACCTAGACAGCATAGTCAAAAAGTTCAACGGAGGAGGTAAATTACTATTAAGGGAATTGCTTGATTTTCGGTTTCAGTCACCTTCAATCTACTGCTAGATTTACGAAGAGATGTAGAGTTCTAAGGTCTTGGAGTGCGATTGGGGCAGGAGGGAGGGTCAAGGGATGGGGAAGATAGGAGTTTTTGGATGGCCGTCATGCAAACAAAGCACGGTAGGCTATGACCACGTGGCAATATATAGTGCTGGAGCACCTGATAAGCAAAAGGGTAGTTGGCATGTGTTGATGGTAGAACTATAATATCCAAATCAATAAAGGCAGCGGTGAAGTAGTGGGTGTGATGGCATCTCTGATGGCGAGGGAGACGCTAGACATGAGAAAGATGATGAGGCAGTGGTAGGTGGGCGCTGGAGGAGTAGAAGAAGGATAGCTGGCAGGTCTCATTGATATCAGGAGAGGGTGTCGTCGGCGTCACTTCATGGCTTCCGTCCTCTACAAGGCATGGCCGTAGTTTGTGGGGGTGGGGATGTGAAGGATGTGATGATACTCGGGATGCAGTGTGGATGCGAGGATATGGTTGCAGTGCTACATGACTGAAAATGACTGAAATCTAACACGGTTTCATGTGATTGAAAGGTAGCTAGACACATAGCAATACTATAAAAATCAAGGTAAATTAAGCAACAGTCATGGAACCCAACAATAAGATAAACATCTAGAAATTTACATGTTCCCAAAAATTATAGAAATTCTCGCATTAAAATGAGAGAAGGGAAAGGTCAGCATCATCTAACTATATAAAAATATAAGAATTGTAATCTATGAGCCGAGAGAGAATTTCGAGTGGTCATGGAATGCACTGTGAGATGCTGCGTGTGTCCATCACCTTTTGTGTCCATGCAAGGTTGTTACAACGTAAATACACAAGACAACACCTATACAACAATTGCAATATAATTTGGGAAGATTTTTCTATCGAGTGCTTCCCTAAAAGGGTATAATTAATGGTTTTGATTACATTAAAAAGAATACATTTCCACTCTAATTCACCCTAAAGAACAAGGGCTCCTTTGAGAGGGCATATGCCTTATGGACTATCTATTCTCAAATGTGGTGAAAAATGTATGTATGAACCGTATTTTTGGCATCCTACTTACGACGATTATTTTTCATTGCATTGCAGTACCCATGACGTATCCTATGGACATATTCGAGCACTTATGGGCAGTAGACCGGTTGGAACGTCTGGGCATATCGAGATACTTCGCAAGTGAAATTAAGGAGTGCCTGGACCATGTTTACAGGTAAACACAACTTAAACGCACAATAAATTCTGGCCTAATATGTGATGCCACTGCTAATCATAATTTATATATCTAACATGTCATAAAGGAAAAGTTCTGGACATCATCTTTACAATCCAAACGTTAATAATATACATTTGAATTTAATGTTACTCATCTCTCCTCTCATGGTATATTGTGTTCGGTACAGAAATCATGTCTCATATAACACACCGTTTTCCTTCTCTTTATTTATTTACTTACTTGCCATATAATCTTATATTCCACATGGCAATTCATATAATTATTCTATATATAGACAGCTTGTCAATTGCATCGTGAATGTCCAAAGTCATTATTTGCCAAGACAGAAATTTACTTTGCTTGCACGTTTTGTGTAGCCTCTGGAGTCATGATCAGGGATTGGCCTTTACGGAGGTTTTCCCAGTGAGCGATCTGGACGACACATCCATGGGTTTCCGTCTCCTACGGCTGCATGGATACGATGTGTCTTCTCGTAAGTATCACTAATTCTTTCTGATCTGATTCCATCTTTCTCCCTATGCTAGATTAGGCCAACTGTAACATAACTAAACGAACTAAAATTTGTTTCGTGATAAAACTTAGTCTATTCAATAAAACGACTAGAGCAGATCATAAATTACCCGGGTTGACGAACTTACTCCTTAATTTTGATTTGGGTTGTCGGTGAATGAGCAGGTGCGTTCAAGTATTTCGAGACGGACGGCAAGTTCAGCTGCTACCCACTGCAGCTGAACTGCTCGATCACGGCCACCTACAACCTCTACCGTGCTGCTCAGGTGGCTTTCCCCGGCGAGGACGTGCTGCAACAGGCTAACAGCTACAGCCGAGCCTTCCTGTCCGACAGGCTATCCTCCAACAATCTCGTTGACAAATGGGTCATTCCCAAGGACCTGCCCGGAGAGGTAGGAACCATGTACCTGCCTCCGGTTTTTTCGTTTTTATGCTTGTTATAAGCTAAATTTTAAATTTTTTATCTTAATTTTATGGTTTTTTTTTGTCGTAGTTTATTTTTTTACATTGGCTTCCAGATCACGAAGAACATGTATATATATATAAATGATTTTATTCATAAATTAATTTTTATTCTTGCAAATATGCCACTTAAATTTTTCCTTAATAAACCAAACAATCATTCCCTATATTCACCAACTCTTTTTCTTTCCTTTTATTCATTAGTTTTCTCTCAATTTCTTTTTTAATCTAACATCGTTGATTTTTAGATTAAACTTTTAACTTAATTTACTACACCTAGCAAAGAGCTCCTGCGCTAGGATCGATATTCTTAGGCATCATAAGTTAAGGTAATATTTTAGTCCATTATTGGTGGTTATTGAACCGTTGTGTTTGTACTGGTTGATGTTAGATTCAAGACTTGTGCGACCATTTGGTCATTTGAAAGTGTACGGGTGTCATGTCTTGAGATAGACAACAAACATCTACTATTACTTGTACTAATCAAGTGATTAAATCACAGGTGGAGTATGCACTGTCTTTCCCATGGAAAGTGAGTCTGCCACGCGTTGAGACCAGGATGTACCTGGAGCAATATGGTGGCAGTGGTGATGTATGGATCGCCAAAGTCCTTTACAGGTATATTAATCAATTCCCATCTTGCTAAACAAACTTGTTTATGGGCGAAATTCCATGTGTTTCAGATTGGACTAAGTTTTTAGCTAACTCTGAAACTAACATTTTAGCTAACTCTGAAACTAACATTTTAGCTAACTCTGAAACTGACAGGATGCCATTGTTCTGCAACGAGCTGTACCTCGATGTGGCAAAATCTGATTTCAGAAACTTCCAGAGCTTATGTCGACTTGAGTTGGATGGCCTTGAAAGGTGATGAATGTCCTCCAATTTAATTGCTAATCAAGATAGACAGACACAAACACAAACAAAAAATACAGAGTGCTTAATTGTTTGTTTACATGTATATGCAGGTGGCGTACCAAGAACAATTTGGAGGCATACGGTGTCACTCGAGAGAATGCATTGAGGGCTTATTTCTTAGCAGCAGCAACCATCTTCGAGCCAGATCGTCAGGAGGAGCGCCTGGCATGGGCTCGCACAGCCATTGTTGCTGAGGCCATGGCCTCGCACCTGCAGCACAGTGACAATCCTGACAGCGAGAGGAACGAACTCATCGCTAAACTCACCACTAAAAACCATGACAATCAATCAAGGTACATCTTAGCACCAACCACGCTTATATATATATACTCCTCACCACCCTTTGTTCTTCTTAAACTTAATTTCTGCTAATTGACCAAGAAATTCATAGGGGCGATTGTTTCGCTTATGCTGAAAAAAAACCAAACGACATACTTTAAAAAAGAAAAAATTATTTATGAATAAAACTTCTCTGTATGTGTTGTTTGTAAGATATAAAAGCCACACCTGAAAAATAACCTACAATGAAAAAGCCCTAAAATATACTCTAAGTTTATGCTGAAAGATTTAAAAATTGACAAATATGTTTCGGGTGCAGGTGCCAGCTGACGAGCGTCCTTCGTGAGCTCATCGATTTCCACGCATCCGGTGTCACGGTTGCAGAAAATATCCAGGAAGCCGTAAGACGCAGTGACCACCCTAGCTACTGATGACAACAGCAAAAAATAAAAGAAATTATCATGGAATGGCATGACCAAAAAATTATACATTTGCTTGACTCGAAAAATCTCTGCAAATTTGCAGTGGACGCAGTGGTTGATGGCATGGGCTCCGACGCAGAGCTGCGGGCGACAGCAACAACACGGAGGCGACACGGCGCTGCTGCTGGCTCGTGTCGTTGCGATATGTTCAGGGAGGCACGGCGGCGTTAACCCAGGCGAGCGGACGCAGAGTACACCTGCGGCGGCGTATTCCCGCGTCGAGTCGCTCGCTCGTTCTATCTGCAACCAGCTCGCCGCTCTATCTCACGCTCGCCTGCAGGTACGTACTGCCTTTCGAATAGTACTCATGGCCTCATTCGAAACAAGCGTGTTTGCACTTTTGTTTACTTTTGTGTGAATTAATTGTTTGTAGTAATTTGTTTACATTTTGCGAAATGAAATCGTAAATCCTGGCTAGCGGATACCATGATAGTAAAACATAAAAGCTTTTTTATCCTCCTTGTAAAAATACTTTGAGGTACCATATTCTTCAGTATAAAAGTTTAGTATCGTATAGCATACCTTAAAGTACTAAAATTTTACACTATTTCTAGGATGATAAAAAACCCAAAACAAAAACCTTATATATATATATTATTTCTCGGTATGAAAAAATAATCAATGTTAGCATTGTAGGATGGAAAAAATATGGAGACCGTTGGGCATTCAGACAGCCAAGTGGACCGTGACATGCAAGAACTGACTCGTCTTGTCCTTGAGGGTGACAATGGGATCAACAGAGTGACCGGCCAGGCATATTTAAATGTGGTGAAAAGCGCATTCTACATGACCTATTCGTCACCTGCAACGGTCGAGGAACACATCTCCAAGGTCTTATTCGAGGATGTACTTTAGTAACACCATCGTTTTAATAGTCTCAATGCATGAGCCGGCTGTAAAAAGCACAAGTATCTCTCATACTAATACACCGTATTATAGGGTGATTCATACGCCATTTAGCGCGCTGTGAAACGATTGCAAGCTGCGCAAACTGTTTGAACGCAAGCGCAAATGGAAGAGTACCTTGCGCAATGTACAAACGATACGTGGAACAATCTAGCACCAATTTCAGTTGAGTTAAATTTTTACTAAAATGTTGTTTGATTCAGTTTTGGATTACTGTAATCTAGATTATTGAGGCATATTTGCTATAAACTTGTCAAGCTCTTGGATGGAGAACTTACCAATGTATAGGGATGGGATAAAATTTACCTTGACTATTTGTTTCGCATTAGGTCACTATTTTTGTCCGGTTTGATCCACTATCTAAAAAAATTTCACTATTTGTCCTCGTTTGTAAGCACGTATAAATTAACTTTTGACTAGGGACAGATGATACGTGCAACCATCGGTGATAAAATTTTAATTAACTTACGTGCAACCATCGGTGATAAAATTTTAATTAACTTAAAATTAAACAGAGTATATGCCTTGTTTTTAGACTTGTTATTCTAGTTAAATTTTAACTTATATAATACTAACACGTTCGAATGTGCACTTGCTTACTGATGTTCCATTGGAAATGTTAACTGTGTCGTAATGTCAGGAATGAGTACTTCATATGTTGAGGTTTGACTGAAATATTCTTGTGGAATACACAGATAAGGGGTATACCTATAAATACTATATGTATTCGTATAGTTCTACGTAAAGATCACAAGCATGTATCCAAATAGGTATATGCCAAGTCGTAGTATTCTATTGAACAAGGAAAAAGATAAAGATACTGTTGGGCCAAGAACAAGAATTACCAAGACACCCAAGCTAAACTGAACCACATCTTCGGCGGGCTGCAAGTTGATGAGTCTGAGCGGAAGCAGAAGCTAGTGTTGAAGGATACGAATAAGAAACGAGTCGTTGTACCCCAACCCCAATGTCAGTGTCCTCTGAAATTTTTACGAAATGATCCAAGGGTATCCTATGACATATGCAAGACGTAATGTGCGACTACAATTACTATCATGATTAGTATGACAACAACTACTACATGACTCGTTACCTCAATAGATGTTTACAGCAAATTATCACCGATAACTATCGTGCATGATACTCCCTCTGTGATCGATATAGGGAATAGAGGACAAAGAAAAAACAAGAGACAACGAAGAATTGAAGTAGACTTAGAAGATTATACCCATTAGAGATGCAATGGATGATTGTCAGATGAGAAGATGGTGGAAGTATAAGATTTCAAATCCAGTCGCAATCGTTCGTCTCGTTCTCATTACAACTGAGGGACATGTTAGAGATATAGACATACACAGCTAGAGACAACAGAGTGGAATAGAAACTCTAGAGATAAAGATGAAAATCCTATAGAGATAAGATAGAATATTTATTTTAGTACTCCAAGTCTCTATCTCCTATATATGCTACATATATACTTCATGTGCATCAATGCAATACACAATAAAATATATGATTTCTCTCTATTCAATATTTTCCACATTGGCACCTTGTCGATATATTACTTGCTCTAGTTCAACTTTATTTTCTCATGTAAAGAAAGTATATTGTTAAATTTATGCACTTTCTTCATCAATAAAACATTATTTTGTTTTCTCAAATCAGTAACAACCAAACTACCGGTTTTTGCAGGTTGGCAAACTCTATCCTAGAGAACTAAGGATTCCTCGATGGAGCTTATATCTGCATCCCTCCAAATACAATGTCTACTAGCCCTATCAATGCTTGCAATATAAAATTGTGAAGAGATAAGGTAGGCATGTAGTAAGTTGGAACTGTGGAGAAGATTGAATCAACATCTATCTATATAAGATAAAGAAGTTATAGCAAAAATTATCCTTTCACTTAGTCAACCAATGGAGCAAACTCTTTGGCCTTGTGGTCCCCAATGACAAACCCAAATAGAAGATGGTAAAGATCCAATAGAACAATCAAATAAGCCAACAAACTTTCTGCCCTTTGTGGTTCCACATTAAGAAAGATCATATAGGACTGATTGAAATTTATCTTGCGTCAAGTGGAGGAGGAAAAACTATTCAAGATTGCCTTCAAACAAAGCGACTCCTTGAAAGATGCACACATAAAACAACAAGGGATCATCGGTATATTGTATTATGGGGAAGTCAGTATACAAACTCCATATGGAGATCACCTTGTTAAACACCCCTTCCAAATAAACTCCTTTTCCAAGAAACCCACTAAGAAGAATAGAAAAAATTTTTCCACTAGATCCACCTAATGCCAAACCCCATCCTTTTGATAAGCTATGTAGTCGTGATTTGCTCAGTGGTATCAAAAGTCTTTTTAAAATAAAACTCTAGGAGAATAATTTCCCTTTTAGATCATTGGAATTGATAAAAGTCCCGAGAAGACTGGGCTAGGGAATCTTGAATAGATCTTGACTTTAAAAACCGACATTGGTTTTTGATGATATAAGAGATGATATAAGAGGTAAAATATTTCCTAGTAATCTATCTGTCTAAGATGATATAAGAGGTAAAATATTTCCCAGTAATCTATCTGTCTAACAGTTTTGTCGTAAGTTTGAGAGCCTCACTTAGAAGACATATTGGGCTAAAATCAATTACACTTTTAGGACTAATATTCTTAGGAACAATTCACTATAGTGACAAGAGATCTTATAAGAATCTCCGAGAAAAGTTTGCCATGAGAAAATTATAGGCCAGCATTTTTTTATTATATTTGTTCATTTCTCATTTCAAGTGGTAAAAATTTTTAGTTCCACCATTCCGCTCACCGTGGGCCACCAGCATGAGCCCATGAGCACACATCCTAAGAACCATGTTACCATGGCTGCTAGTGATAGGTGTTGATTGAAGACGACATTTGGGCGCTCATGGAGGCCTCATCCGCAGGTCATGTTCTGACTTGCTCGTCATTATAAGAGCATCTCCAACAGAAGGCTAAAAATTAGCTCCTAAAAATTATGGATTGGGGGTTAGCCAATAAATTTTTGGCTAAAAAATATCCCCATCTCCAAGAGGTGCCTAAAAATATAATCCTAAAAAATTTAAATATGCCCCGAGACTTCTAATCTGATGTGAAGACTGGAGATCAATCTGTTTCCGTGAAAAAAAATTCACGTGTTGCTGCCTTGCTGGATCGATCAAGTAGCTGGTTGCTCCTGTTCCTCCTCGATCCACACGCAAGTGAAACAGCAGCAGCCAAGAAACACGCGGACGGCAGGAGCTGCACACGCCTGCGCATGGCAGGAAGCCAGGAACTGCCCCTACACGTCTGCCCGCACACGGCGAGGGAGCCGTGCACACCTATGCCGTCGATACGCCGACGGAGTCTGCTGCGGCGGCGAGGAGTAGATCAGATGGCGGCGGGGCCAAGGAGGAGGCCGAAGGACGACGGGGCCAGCGAGGACGCCGCAGCGTGCGGCAGAGCTGGGAAGGAGGCCGGAGGGGATGGGGAGGAGGCCAGCGAGGATTCCAGAGCACGCCATCTTGGAGGAGGCCGCAGCACGCGGCGACGGGGTACCGGCCGGCCGGGGCGGCGCTGGGGAACTGGCCGGCGAGCACGGCAGCGGGGAGGAGGCCCGAGGCTGGCAGCTCAAAACATTAGTGTGAAAGTGCGATTGGCACTCCCACCAGGAGACCAAAATTTACGTCAAAACATATCGGTGTTCTAGGCTACTAAAAATTTGAAAGCTAATTTGGACAGCTGTTGAAGGGATACTTGTATTAGGTATCTCTTAGAGATGCTCTAAAGGGGGTAAAATGGTTGGTGCTTAGTTTTTACATCTATTCTGCACCTATTTTGTTCTTGATTTGTCAAATTTGTTCTACGGTTGGTTCATATTTTTCGTCTCCCGTTAAGATACTGAATTGATGCTTGTTAGAACTCTTCAGATAGAAGAATAATCATTGCGAGTATATGACACTGCCTGCCATTTATTTTCTAAAATACGCTTTTATGAATAAAACTTTTCTATATATATATATATTATTCACAAATTATTTTTAGTTTACAAACATGTCGTTTATTCTTTTTATGGAAAAGTCAAACAATTGCTCATAAAAGTTAAAACTATTAAATGAATATATTCCGGGTAGTATTTTGATTGCGGGCCCACATGCTGCACATGCGCTAGTTTGGCCCACGTGTGACAGCCCAATTTCTTATTTTCAATGGCCCACTGCTTTATCCCGCCCCCTGGGCTCCACAAGCATGGCTAGAGCTCATACTGGTTTTTCTAGCGTAATAAGTTCACTTTACGTCCCTCATGTTCACACAAATTTAAAAATAGCCCCTCAACCACAATACCAACCACAATATCAGAAATATTGACACTCGAAGTTGCGAAAACCGTTTAAACTAGGTCCCTGGGCAGTATTTGAGGGTAGTTTTACTGATGTGGCATTCCAGTCAGCTAGAAAAATATTAAAAAATTCGTAGGACCCATATGTCGGTTGCCAATAAACACATAATAAAATGTGGGGCCCCTGCAACCTATTAAGAAATAAAAATCCCTCTCTCTCTCCTCTCCGGTCGGCGTAGGCGAAGGGTGAGGAGCTCGCTGGCGTTTATCTCAGGCGAGTGCTGACGCCGACGTTGAACACCTCGAGGCGGCGCGACAAATGGGGCCGATAGGAAGGGATTGGGCAGGGGGGGGGGGCTCGGCGGCGGCGACCGTCTCGCTGCCTCGGCAAGAGCCAGCAATTTCTCCCTGCCGTCCAGATTTGCCACCCCGAATCGGGGTCGACGGGAGCGGCGGAGCGCACGCTGCTGGGAGCGAGAGCGGAGGAGGAGGAGGTGGGCAGCAAGACGGAGGAGGCCGGTCTGGAGGACGACGGCGGTAGCTCCTCTCCTTTTTCCCCTATACTCTGCCGGTGGCCGGCGGAAGCTGTAGTGACTGACTGAAACTGAAATGATCAGTGAATGATACTGTGTTGTCTGACTGAATCGATGGAGTAGAATTAATTGAAGTGAGGTTGATGCTGCGTGCAGGATGAGGACGTTCTTGATCGAGGCGTTCATGTGCCACACGCACAACGCGGCGTGGCACACGCTGCACAACATCCTCTGCGGCAGCGCCGGCAAGATTGACAGCTACATGGACGTCGTCGCCGGGCAGCTTGCCTGGGAGGTGGCCGTCTTCCACGGCCGGGACGACGGGCTCCTCCCCATGGAGTGCACCCTCACCGTCGGCGCCAGGGTGCCCAGAGCGCGCATCACCGTCTACGACGACAAGGACCACATCACCATCATCATCGGCCAGGAGAAGCTCTTCGCCGCCAAGCTCGAGGCCATCTGGCGCCGGAGCGCCGCCGGCGACGCCACCGACGGCGAGTAGCTACGCGCATCAAGCAGCCATCATCACCACCTACGTGTACGTACGTACGTTACTATACTAACAGCGCATGCATAGCAGAGATAGGACCATGCAAGTTAATTAATGGTCGGTAAAATAAACAAGGAGCCCGGGCAACGCCGGAGACGGCGATGGGCGCGTCGTCGCCGATTCCAGTGAGGAGGGGGAAGGCTGGTCGAGCGCCGTGACGTTGGCCGAGCTCGCCGCTGCCGCCGCCATAAGCCTGCGCCCGCCGCCGCCACAAGCCCTGCGCCCGCCGCTGCCACCGTCCCGCGCCCACGCCCGAGCTCGTCGCTGGCCCCGCGGCCAAGCCACCCCGCGCCTGCGCGCTCGCCCTCGCCTGCGGCCGCTGCCCACGCCCTCGCCTGCTCCCGCTGCTTGCGCCTGCGCCTACCCCCGTCCAGTACTCCAGGTCTCTAGCCACCGGCCTGGATGGAGAGGGATGAGAGGAGGATTTTTTTATTTTCTTATTAGGCTGACAGGTAGGTCCCATATTTTATTAAGTATTTTTTTCTGACTTGGCAACTGACAGGTACGTCCTATGAATTTTTTAATATATTTTTTGCTGACTGGGATACCACGTCAGCAAAACTATCCTCCAATACTGCCTAGAGACCTAATTCGAACGGTTTTCATAACTTCGAGGACCAACATTTCTGGTATTGCGGTTCAGGGTGATTTTGATACTTCATGATAACTTGAGAGAGCCAAAGTGAATTTCTTCCTTTTTTTAGCACATGGACAGCCTATTGGGCCAGAACATCTACAAATAAACTTTGTGTATTAATCTTTATATGTAGAAAAACATTGCAAATAACATGTCATATATAAAATTTCTATGTATACATATTGAAATTTTGTACATAATATTACCAGTACATTGTAATAAAATTTCATTAAAGAAAACTAGCATTAACATATTATTACCATTATTTTCTATTTATGTCATGTTTTAATTGCTCCATATATTTGGTAGTGAATGTGGGCCATCAGTCCCATTGTTTTTTCACAAAAGTAGTGTTAGTAGTATTGGTTGACCGTTGACGTGATCCTACGGTCATTTGTCCTGAAAAAACAGATATAGAATTGTTGATAGGGGTGGATGAAAAATTTAATGCACACCACCATCTTCACTACTATAATTTTAGGAATATAATTTTTTTAAAATAGTATTAGTATAATTGATTGACATGTAGATGCAATAATAATTTATCTTAAAAAAAGTTAGGGGTGGGTGGCCAATTCACTGCACACGATCACCACCACTGATTTTTATATTTATAAGAGTATAGATAAACATTTCGCATATTAACCATTCTGTAAAATTTATTCGATTTGGAACAACTAGACCTATAAACACTGTTTATAGAAATATTATCTATATAAACTTTATTTATACAACCTTTGTACGTGCTACAGCCCACGTGTAAAATAGAAAGGGGATATAGCCAAGCCCAGTCGCATGAAATAAATAAGAAAACCTGATAATAAATAAAGAGGACAGGACAATGCCCACCACCAAAGTTATGGAATAGATCGTCGCAACGCAAAGACGCTAAACCTGTGGTGGTTGCAGCTGCAGCGGATGAAGAATCACCGCGTCGGCCATGCCACGCATCGCCCTGTGCGAGTACCCGTCTTCCTCCTCTGCGTAGAAGACGCTCGACACCTTGCTCGTCTGCCAGAACACCTCCCTGCACGCCCGCGGAACCACGTGCCCATCTCTGAACACCAGTCTCTGCAGCTCCATCCTCGACGCCGCGATGACCCTCTTCACGTCCTCGTTCGCCGCCGCCACGGACGCTGGAGACACCCCTCCGCCACTGCTGGCAGATTCACGTCGAAGAGCTTGCAGCAGGACGGCGTTGGGCTTCCCTGTCCCCATCTCCCTCCCGTAGGTCGCGGCGTCGTTGAGAAGGCGGCCGATGACGCTGGCGAGGCGCAGCAGCCGCACGTACTCGCCGCTCCGGACGACCTCCTCCGGCAGCTCGTGGCCCAGCAGGTACACCGACAGCGGGACGATGGGGCCCAACGCGAAGGAGTACTCGCCCACCGACAGGTACTCCTCCATCGTCGCCGGCATGTGCTTCCTCGCCACCCACCCCGCCTCGGTCATCATCGCCCTGGCCAGTACCGCCCACTGCATGCACAGAGATTTTGTACGCACTAGGATATTAAGCTCCTCGTCTTTTTCTTATTCTTATACTTGTTAGACAAAATTTGAATTTTTAATTTTAAATTGGTTTTGGAATTTTTTTTACCAAAGTTTATTTTTCAACCTTGACTTTTAGATCGTCAAGAATACATATGTAAAATTTTTATTCACGATATTATTTTTCATTTATCAATATGTTGTTTGATTTTTTTTCAAGAAAAACAAACAATCACCCTCTACTTTTAAACCATCCATTGCTGTGTATAAGTCAATCTGATTTCGTTTGATTTTGTTGCACTACACCCTGTGACAGGGATAAAATTGGAACAGAAGTACGTAGTATTATGATAAATTTGTGAGACATATACTATGTTCTGGTATCTAGATAAAAGGATAAAGCTACTAGCAAAGTTTCAAGCTAGATACTACCTCCGTTCCGAAATAAGATCATTTTCAGTTTCTAGATACAATTCTTGGACTCTTCGTCTTATTTAAATTTTTTTTTGCGATTAATATTTTCATTGTTACTAGACGATAAAACAGGAATAGTCCTTTATGTGTGACCAATTTTTTAAAGTTTTGTATAAATTTTTTAAATAAGACGAATGGTCAAAGCGTTGGATACAAAAATCGAAAAATGATGTTATTATGAGATGGAGGTAGTATTTTTTTAGAGAGACAATCCTTGAGAAGATACCAGAATGTACCAAAATTTTAATGTAAAATTTAGTATCTCCGGTATCTAAGGTACCAAGAGTTATAAAAATTTACATAGAAAAAAACTGATATTACCTTTCTCAAGGTTCGTAAAATTGCTATGGTCAACAGTATGTATTATAGAAAGTTATATTGAAGCCAAAATTAAGTCATACTCCCTCTGTTTTTTATTTTACACCACTGACTTTTGTATTTATATTTGGTTGTCGTCTTATTTAGTTTTTTTCTTTGATAAATATGAAGTTAGGCTTAAAGTTGTTTTAGTAATAAATCAAATTATACCAAAATAATTAATAATTATATAAATTTATTAAATATACGAATGATGAAATATATATCCAAAACTCAATGACGTCGTATATATAAAAAAGTAGAGGGAATATATATATATCAATCAACGAGACTTACTTGCTCAGCCATGTGATCCACGACACTTCGTTTCTGTAGCATCGCGGCCTTCGCATAAGCACGGTTGCTCGTGTGGTAAACAGCATTGAACACAATTTCTACGTTTTGTGACACGAAGCCAACCTCACCGTGCTTCTCCCATCTGCATCCATCACAAAGACGTAAAACACAGCACGTATATATACGAATCATCCATCAAAGAAACACAGATACTCCAACAGCATCACTCGAAAACTAGAAAAAGAAAAAGAAAGAAAATGAGAGACGATGATCGAGCGTTTATATATTATTACTTGTCGATGAGCACGACCAGGTTGGTCATCTCCTCCATGGATCCTCCGCCGTCGAACAAGTCGTCCATGACGGTCGTCAGTATGACGTTCTGGGCCCATGCAACACGGGCATCCGACAGTTCTTCTCGGAACAACGGGGCAACGGCAGACAAGAACGACTGCAGCGGCATTACTCTCGCGAATTTCAGCTCATCCAGTCTGAATTCTGCCACCCAGCTGTTGTAATACATATACATATATGTTGTCAGATTAACATTAATTGGTTGCAGATGTCCCAACTGCTAGGCATGCATTGTCCCTCTAGTAATTCCTGACCAAATGATTTAGAACTTATAGTCCAGTTTATTTAATTAAACTAGAGATGCCTATAGCCGGTCTAGATTGCTGTACAAACCTCTCGAGATACTGAAGTTCCTGTTGGTAAACAGCCTGGGCAGAATGGAATTTGTCAACAGCCAAGGCAAGAATTTCTTCGTCTGCACCGGAGCCACTGATCCAATATATGATATGTTTAGAGTTCAGGCTAATACTAGTAAAAACATGAAGCAGCATCCCTGAGGAGACGATATTAATTTACCAGTATCCTGATTTCAAAAGATGGAAGCTGTTTGGCTTGAATCGTTCTATGTTCCCTCTGTGCTCTAGGGGTTCCACGTTTGCGTGGATGGGGAATTTAAGGGCATACTCAACCTAAACAAAAGGACAAGCATGGTGCTTACAGAAAATAATGATTCCTGTTTTTCTGACACTTCATAATGTGATAGTACTTAATTACCTCTGGTGTTAATGATTTTGATATCTTTCTGGAGGAGAGCTTCTGCTTCAATACTTTAGCTGACCAAGAACCAATCTTTCGTAGGATCAAGTCATTTTCTGAGAAGCAAACTTGTGAACTTTTGTACAGCTCCAGCAAAGGCTTAATGTCGTTGAGATATGCATGAATTGAATCATCATAGCAGGATTGTTCAGCAAATTGAGCCATTCCATCTGTTCAGCAGTTCCAAGGTGATGATTAAAATTTCAAAACAAGTAACAGTTTTATGCCTGAACCCAAGCAAACATAAATGATGTTCAAACTTGTGTGCAAGCACCTGAGGTGATATCATAATCGTTCATACGAAGGAGGCGGAATGCCATTGCACACGTCGTCATATCCGACATGATTTCTTCCTCGTTTTGCATCCAGCACCTTCAAGCAGACCAGAATCATGAACATAAAGGAACAGGTATACAGAGATACAGCAAATTCCTGGCTTGCTATCATGAGGGATTGCAGCTTGCAAATACCTGTAAGTCATGTCCAATATATCTCGTATCTCATAGGCAAAATCCGAAGATATCCCCATCTTCTCGAGAGTGTTCACCATGCAAAGCTGGGAGTATAAATTGTCTGGATATATCGCCGGCACTGAAAAAAAAACACACGCACACAACTCCAATTTGAAATCTCATATATATTCCTGCTGGTTGCCCTATGTTATATTCTTTCTTTTCTATCGCGAGGCCATATGGCACATTCTTGGCCATTTGTTTGGACCAAATGTAAAACATTTTGCACCTGAGCCACCGAATTTGCTAGTGAGTGAACCCAAATAGTCAAACGCTCTGTCGTCGCGGCTGTAGATTGCTGCAGCAGCAGTGGTGGAAGGCGAGTTAAACAATGAGCCGTTCTTCCTCTGATATGCCATCACAAGGTCCCAATCCTGTCTTCTCCCAAGCCCTTCTGACACATATGCCATGAAGGCTTTTTTTGCTGCAACTGTGCCACCGCCATCCCTGTTTGCAGATTAACTTGAGGAAGGCAAGAAGACCGAGGTTGTCGCAGGATAAAAGTGTCACTACAGCCATTCACTCTCTAGAAGTAAGATAAACCTCGTTTGCAACAAGTATTTTCCAGGCTGCTGTGCTAACTTGCGGAACTAAATAGTACCAATCTATCGTACGCTTTTTTATAATAGCTTCATTCTGAAATAAGATTTGTCCCAGTACAATAAAAAATATCTTCAGATACCGGTAACCTCAAGGTACCAAATTATTTCTGATTGTTGGATCTACAATGGTTATCCTGCTTAACTAGATCCAATGGTAAGAGACGATTTAGTGCCGTGAGTACTGGTACCTCGGGTACTTCCTGTTAGATAAATAGATTTTATCTGAGAACTCACTAATATCCTCATGTTTGTTATGGTTTTTTATAATAGTTTTTTTACTATCCTTAAAAATTAACTTGAGGTACTAAAAATTTTAGTGTAAAATTCTGGTATCTCAAGGCACATTGTACCTTGAGTTACTAAATTTTTATACTGAAAAATATGGTATATTGAGATTATGTTTTAACTAGGCAAAATTTGCTACACGACATCGAAAAAACGCGTAATTAGCCGATAGACACCGTAAGATCACGAATTTGCTACAGGGCACCACAAAAATGTGGTAATTAGCTATAGGGCACCCCGGCCAATTTTTTATTATTTTCAGAGTCAAAAATTCTAAAAATGACGAGATTGCCCTAGGCGGCCAACCCGTTATGTCGACGGGGTCAAGTCGAACCAGACCCAGTTGGTCTTAGCGCCGCACCACACCCGAACCCTAGCCTACAGGGCGAGTGGGCAGGCGGCGACAGTGACGACCCAGTGGCGATAAGGGCACATAATAGGTTGGCCACCAAGGGCAATCTCGTCATTTTTAGTATTTTTGACTCCGAAAATAGTAAAAAATTGGCCGGAGTGACCTATAGCTAATTACCACACTTTTGTGATGACCTACAGCAAATTTGTAATCTTACGATGTCCACCGGCAAATTACGTGTTTTCCGATGCGCTGTAGCAAATTTGGCTTTTTAACCATGTTAAAACAGCTCTTTTTATAACTAAATAGTTTCCGGAAGGAATCATAAAACATGTGTATTAGAGACTATCTCCATCCCAATAACACTCTGTAGAAACGAACAGAGGTGGTGGCTAAATAGAAAATAAATGTAATACCACTATTATAAATTAATTTTTATAGGCAGTTCTATGAAAATTTTCCAATGGAGGTTTTCAAATTACCTGTAGAAAATACCATTGATTTCAATAGGTGAAACGTATTGTTAACAATTAAAACATAATTTGATGGTAAACTTTTCTACAGGTGTTCTAAATAATCTAAAAGCAAAACTAAAAAAATAAATTACGATCTCAAAATTAACTCTAAATTTAAAGTTTAAAATTAAAATTTTGACTTACATATAAACATAATCATAAGAGGGAGGATGTGGGCCAAGGATGGTTTGCTTATAACATACTGATCACTTGTAAAACACAGTTTTCCTACCAGCAATGAGATGTATGTCCTCGGAGTTTTACATTTGGACTAACCTTTTCAGTTCAATCTCCCTGAGGTACAAAATACCATCGATGTCCGTTTCCATAACAGGGAATTCCAGACCCATCTCAATAGCAAGGTTAAGCAAACCAGAAAAGGTGATGTTAAATCCCACGGGGGAGACACTTTGCCCATCCATGGCGACCAAGAAATTTCTTCCAATAAAATTCACTCCTGTCAACCATTTTCCATGCTATCAAAAATCCATGTTCTAAGCCTCAAGCTCAAACAGCAACAACATAAATGTGTGGTATATACATTTATGATGTAAGACCTTTTAACGTTATCAAGATTTATATCGATACTAACAAAAGACATATATATATAAAGAATATAATGTAATCAATATATGAAATCTAGCCATAGCAAAAATGTTTTACGTTACAAAATGGATCGAGGGAATAGTTTCTTACCGCGCCTGATGTGATCGGGGCCAGCGTTCCATGTCTTGAGGGCTACAACACAGGCCAGCGTTGAGAGGAGAACTTCTTTGGTGGCTGCACCGGCAGACGATTGGCCCCAGGACCCGTCGTACTGCTGGTTGTGCAGGATCCACTCGACGCACTGTGGGTAGCAGGCAGCCTGGGGAGAGCCCCTGAGTGGCACCATGGCCACCCACGCCGTGTCGTACCAAGACAGCCATGGCTCGCCTCCTCCCCGCAGCTGCTTCCTCACTGTTGCCTGAAGTTCGTCTCTGTGCTGTGTATATTTCATCAAAATTAATGAACTCAGCATTAATTATTGGATCGACACACATATATATACATACATATATGCATGTGTATACGGTTAGATAAGTGAGAATGGACCACATTTTGTGTACTACCATGCCTTGCAGGATTGTTCCTGCATTTGTCTTGGCTTCCAAGTTATTAATCGTCCTAACGTCTGCTGCTGCTGTTCGAAATAAATGGCGGGAAAAGCAGTCAGCGGCAAGGTTTACTAGGACAATAAAATGCAGCAGCAAGGGATTAATTAACGTGAAAGTCATGAACAAAACCTCTAGTGACCACAGGAGGAGGCAGTTTGATGGATCTCTTTGGCCCCATCCCATGGGGTGAAGCTTGAGGGATTAACAATTGTCCGGCAGGGCAGGTGGAACTCAGCATCATCGTTCACGGCCACTCGACTTGAAACAGCTCCAAACAGACTGCAGGCGGAAACTCTTTTAAACCCTCGCAGGGGATATCATGATACGAGCAATTTTATGGTGCTTAAGTAGGTAACAAGAGATACTAAAATTTTAGTGTAAAATTTGTTACCTTCTAGTATCAAGAGTACCAGATTTTATACTAAAATTTTGGTACCTCCTACTATCTTGTCAATACTATAAAATTGCTCTCATATTGCAAGTGTAGAAATAATATATATAATAATTGTATAAATTATAAAAAAGTTGGTAATTAATATAGGCAGAAGAGCTATCAACCACTCTACGAAATATCAGGTTCAAACTCAACCATAGTTGAGTATACAAGACACAGATCTAGTGTATATACTTTGCATACGCATGCGGCGATCCCAACAAGGGGCCACGGTGGGCTCAAGCTGGCTAAATAGAAGGAGGAGCTACATGGTTAAAATATCATGATTACACTTTATGTAGATACCTCAAATGTAATCATTTACATTTTTTGCATTTGTCTACTACTCTCTCCATCCTAAAATAAACAAATCTACTAGATGCATGGGATAATGTATCCTACTACCATGAATCTAAACATAGATTTGTCCATTTTATAGTACTATAATATATCTCATCTAGTACTAGGTTTATTTATTTTGGAATTGGGGAGTATTTAATCCATTTATCTTAGTCTGGGCACCCACCAAAAAAGTATTATTTTCGCCACCGGGTCATTAAACCATATACTGAAACTCGGGGAAACCACACGGCTCTTATGAACAACTTAACTTGTCACTGACATCATAGCCCATTTTCTTTTATTTAACTATTTTCTAACCGTCCTGCCACTTAGGTGAACAATACACTGTTTGAAACTACAGTGTATTTAGAGTTTTGTAGAGTTCAATAGACAAAATACCATGTATTAGAGTTCGCTACTATGGAATGGAACAGGATATGTATAACAGGTCCTTTGCAATGGCTCGGGTAAAATACTTTGTTAATGTCCTATGTGTATGTGTGAGGATGGTTACTTATGTCCTTGTAGATTTACCGTGCTTAGAGGATAATCATGTTGGTTGTTCATAATAATGCATGACATTTATGATTGTTTGTAGTAACAAACTTCTACCGATGAATTATCACCACTAACTCTAGTTTGCTGGCCACCACGTACCCTACCTATCCCCAACGTTAGTAGCCTCTCCCTCCACTTCCAGCGTAGGTGGCCCCTCATTAGAAATACCTATGCGTCCTAGACTCAAATGTTTGACACTGCCCTAATCGTATTAGTGTGTCCATGTGCAATTCTAGTCTCTACATGAATGTGAACCACTATTTATAATCATCCACACCAACATGGAAGGTAGATATAACCACATTAGCCTTGGGGTAGCCAAATCTCTAGCTATCTTGGAGACAGTGAGATCTGGTAACCCCAATATGCAAAATGAGATTAGACCTTCACCTGAGCGATGATGACGCTGATGATGAGTGGGGGCATGTGGCAACATCCACGACAGTAATGATGAGTTGGGGCTAGACGTGAAGACCTATATAATCCACTAACCTTGTAGAATAGAGAATTCTTCTAGATGTTTTGCACCTATTGAATTGGCCCATGTGCCCCTGCCTGTGCCATATTCTCACACATTAGATGTGTCATGATGTATCCTATGGGATTGGGCTAGTAAAATGGTATATGAATGTATGTCATCAAGTTATGTTCACTGAATGCTACGGTGTTATATTGGGCTCTCAACATAATGCCAAGTAATTTGGTATCTATGGGTAACAAACCTAAACCCATGTGCCATGTATGATATTTATGTGTATTGGATCTAATATTGATTGGTACAATAGTCTATATTACGCATCATGATACCTATTTATACATGTGCTATCATGGTAACTATAGGTATTTGTCTGTTAATTGCTACCGTAGATAGGCATGGTACATTTTGGTACTGAGGCCACGTTCCGCTGGGGGATATTATCCGGCGTGAAAACGTAGTAATATATTAGTACATGATTAATTAATTATTAGTTATAAAAATTAAAAAATAGATTAATATGATATTTTATAGCAACTTTCCTATAGAAAGTTTTCACAAAAAATACACTGTTTAGCAGTTTGGGAAACGTGCGCGTGAAAAACGAGAGAATTTAGGTAAATTAGAGGGAGCGCCGAACGCGGCCTAGGTATGATAATTATCATCTCTAACATTTGTGAGTAAAAACTTAATACCTACATGCACAACTAATCATGCATTATACTCCCTCTGTTTCGTAATGTAAGTCTTTGTAGCATTACCTAGATTCATATAGATGCTAATAAATTTAGACACATATATAAATTATATACATTCATCAATAAATGGATTTAGATAAAGCTAGAAAGACTTATAATATAAAACGGAGACAGTAGATATCATCTCTAGAATGGTTGAGTCAGATAGCGTAGGCACACCTCAAGATTAATTCTATCCTATCGAATTCATAGTTTAAAAAGCTAGGATAAAACAGTATTGTACAGGAGTTATTACTGTACCCAAGAGGAAAGCGTAGCTAGAGCGGGCTACAATAGTTAGCTTGCCGGGTCTCGTTGGTATGGGTGAGAGGATGATCGACATGCCTCTTCTTAAACCAGCTAGCATGTACATGCAACACTCGCTGGAGGGTTGCAGTGGGTGCATGCGGAAGAAACTACAACCAAATTAAGTCTTCCTTCTAGGTTCTTTTTCAAAGTATCATACTTTAACTTGTATTAGGTTTGTATGGAGTGCTTTCGGGGCTGAATTATTAAACCCGGTAGCAAACTAACAAGACCTTCTTCAAAATTGTTTAACTTTTTTATTAATGGTACCAAATTATTTTGTCATCCATCAATTAAAAACACGCGTCGTGGGATTTTTTCCAGCCTCACATCTAGTGTGGCTGTAGATTCCGAATATTCTAGCAAGAAGCAGCAGACTAGACTCTATGGGAAACAGCAAATAGGTAAACCAAACCAAAATCACGGGAAAACTATCCACCTATATGCAAATTAAACCAAACTTCCATAACAAAATGGAACCTGAAACCCTCAATTTTTGAGAAGATCCTAAAACCTTCGTTGAGCTCACCAGCACATATTGATTTGAAGTTGCCTCCTTTTTCTTTTCTTTTTTTAAAGGATTTTTTAGAGTACCTTTCGATAGACGTGAACCGTCCATGCTACCAAATCGAATGAACGAGGTGGCACCCGTTAGATTCTGCAGTTGCGTAGTAGTAGGGTATTTTTGAAAAAAAAACATGGTATTCATGTGAATATGCGGTTGATGAAAGGCATGTCCATTTGTTTCTCTTCAATGTAGCTTAGGTAAGCCCAATTGGTGATAACTGATGGCCCTTGCAGCGGAGCGGGCGGTGGATGGAGAAATGTTTTTTATTAAATAAACCTTTTTAGTAATAGCAAGTAATTTTATTACTAAACCACAGGGCTAATTTTTTTTAAAACTGGACCTTTTTGCTATGCGAATGTCAGTGGCTTAGCAAGACAATACCGTCATGCCACTGATAATGACGTGGCAAACCATTTCGCCACGTCAATAGTGATGGCGTGGTCAAAAGGTTCATACGGTGGAAATATTTTCTCTAGAGATTTAGTAATAAAATTATTTATTAGTAATGTTTAAAAAATAAAAAAAATCGTGGATGGAGGTGGTGCCTGAGCTGGATGGATGTGATGGGGAACGAGGAAATAGGTGCGGCGGCAACGACGTCTGATTTCTTTTTTTTTTTCGTTTCTTCTTTCCTTTTGCGTGTGTGTTTAACGCACTGCGCGCATGTTAGGCTTCCAAAATAAGCCCAATTAATTTAAAAGATTAATTTGACCATCCCCTTAATTACTTAAGCAAATAGCAAAAATTTCAATAAAAATCAATGTTAATAAATTTATCTACTACAATAATACACGCTAAGTAATAGATACGATAAAAGCGTCCTATCGAAAACTGTCTTCTCTTGTCATAGCCAAGTAAAATACTCTCCCACAGCGAGGCCATCAAACTCTCATTCGCCTGCCCCATCCTCCACCGCTCCTTTTGGGTAAAATCCTAACTTGGATCTCATCGTAGACTCACATCCGATCATTAGTGCCACCAACTACTTCATATTGCCTCCCTAGCCCTTTCACCTTGTCATTAGGGCATATATGACGCTTATCTTTAAGCCATCTGTATGTTACGAAATTTGTAAAAAAAAAACCCCCTCTTCATCTAACAGACGACCACAACGTCTCTTCACGAAGAGACGTCAGGGATGCGTTCTCCAATGCCAAACCAACATCGCTAGCACTGTTGTACATCGCGTCTCGTCTATTCACTAGTATTATTGATTACCTTGATTTATGTGTCAAACAATAAATTAAATATTTTATAGACAAATAAATAGATAAGTCATTGTACGAGCTGTCTATGAAAGATAACAACGGTCTACAACACCGTTGTATTTGCCCTTCCAGGCCCAGTCTCGCTTTCGTGTGCACTGCTATTTTGCTGAGACGAAGGACGGAAGGAGATGACAGCTTTAAATTTTTAGTTAGTTGGGACATAGGAGAAATACTGTGCATCCTTCAGAAGTAAAAGTTGTTTTTTTCTTCGGTGATTACAAGAGCAGGACTGATGTTTGCCAGTTACTTCTCGTATCCAAAAATAACTTCCTCACAAACTCAATGCTGTTAATAACTTTTCTATCAGAATTTGTTTATGCAGTGCATTGAATTCATTTCATTTTTCTATTGCGCACGGGGTATTTATTACATATGTTCAACATGGCCACGATTTAAGTTTCATGTGAATATTCGGATACTAAAAGGGAAAGTGGACGTACCAGGTTGGTGGCAGGAGAGGCAAAACTTGGCAGCGTCGAGGACAGCCGTTCATGAGCAAGAGAAAAGATGCATATGTGGATGAAACAAAAACCTGTTGCTGGTGCTTCATTCTGCTATGGACCGTTTTGCTTACATATATATATATATACACACACATATATGGAATTAATTGAACTGCCCAGTTAGATCACAAGTCAAATTGTGAGGAAATGTATTAGTACACTAGTTGAAATTTGGGAAGGGCGGGCACGCGGCTGGTAGCAACACAAGTGACACGGACCATCCCAACTAACATTTTTGGGCTGCTGTTGTACAACTGATTGAAAGTTGGTATTTCTATCCTCTATGCATTAGATGCGCATAGTATAAATTTAAGGGCTGGGTTTAAAATGAGCAAAAGCTAACATTTTATAAAGTTTTGAACTAAAAAAATTTACGAATTAACTAAGGTTGTCAAAGAATGTAAGGCCGCGTTCGTCTGAGGTCTTATAAGTTAACTTACCTCGGTGCGAAAAACATAGTAATAAATTAGTACATGATTAATTATTAAAATAATATAAAATAGATTAATATGATTTTTTTAAAACAACTTTTCTATAGAAATTTTTTATAAAAAATACACGGTTTAGTAGTTTAAGAAGCGTATGTGCGGAAAACGAGGAGAAAAGTTAACTTAGAGGTGGTGGCCGAACCGGCCCTGTGATCTCCATCCCATCCCATGTGTGTTCCCTGGTTTGTGTATCACCTGCGGCTAGCTTATGGTTGTTTCGTCAGACTATTTTGCTATAGCCGGCCCTGCTCATCTCAAACACAAAAAGATGTCAGTAGCTCACGGTTGTAGGATAAGTAGAAGAAAACGGCGTGACCTGTGGTATAAGATGGAGCGGCAATTTTTTTGTGGTATTTCTTGAATCCAGAATCCCACTTGTGCTATATAACGAATTTTCTCTTTTGAAAATCGCACAAATTAATAACTCGAAAAAATCTCAACAGGCCAGAATAAAAAGGAATCTATCAAATCTATTTGTAAGCTTTTCGATGACCTGGCCTCACATCTCTGCTCCTTTATATGAGTAATTTTTGTTCATTGCTTGTAGTTATATAGAAATAGTAGAAAACTAAATCAACAATTTTAGAACATGTCAGTAGGAAAGAATAAACAGGAGTTGTAGAAATCAAATATATTGGTTCAGCTTGTTGACAACATGGCCTAACCATGGGTTGTAAACCATATACACATACACATATACACATACAGAAACATTTGATACCAGATATATATTTTATCGCTTTTTGTAGTCGTCAATAAAATTTAAAATTGGCTACACCCCATATTTGCGAGTTCTCAAGTAAAACTAAAAAAGTATATACCCTCATATATGTGGATTATGGAATAGGCACTAACAACCATCTTCTATCACTGCTGCATATGCTGACCACAGCCATCGAGCACCCCATCGCCCATCCACATGGTATGACAATATAATGATCACGTCATGGATGTCATAATTTCTTAGCATGCCGTATCTAATTCTTCTCTTATGAAAGGCCCTGCAATTAATATTCAAGGGTTTGTTGATAAGCCCATTAACTAATTACATGTATCCCTTGCGCTAGTGCTTGTTAATTGGTGTTTCTGCACTAGGAAATGATCGACTATATAGTGGGCTCTGGGTTAAGAAATAAATTGCACACGAGTCCATTTCTAATATCAGAATTAAATGACATAATTAGCAATCAAGTGCTCCTGCTACTTATTGGGATACCGGAGATGATAACATATATTGATACTCGTGAGGATCACCCAAGATATAGCACAATGTGACGGACCTATGCATGACGGAGCATCTTGTGAAAATACATCTTTACAGGGGGTACACCCCACCCACCGCCTACAAAGATCTTCACATACGTCGCACCCCACGAGCCACTTGCGAAAATGTATTTTAGTGGGCGGCACTAACACTTGGCACACAACCTGAGACTCAGACTAAACTGGAAAAACCGATCCTAAACCCAAAAGAACCGAACCCCAATGCTAGAACTGTATTTGTTGGTTTCAAGTATAAACACCCGAATTTATTTTGGGTCAATCGATTTTGTGTCTCTAGTAGCCAAAATACCCAACTAACCTGAAATATGAGCAACAATTTCAATCTTTATTCGGTTTGAGCCTAGTTGAAAAGGTGAAACCACTGCCCACACTCAGGTAGCCCACAAGAATATTTTTCTTTAAGACTATTTCAAGTTTCACACAGTAAACATACAAGTACGACATTTATTTTTTAGACAATAAAAAATAGATTATAGAATTATCTATTGGTCAAATTATCATTTCACATCCATGAACACGCCACCCACTCTAGTACCAACTGTAACGTCCAAGTATCCACATACCTATGGGACTACCGAAAATACACAAAAACCACTACATATGAACTTTTACTGAGTCACAGCCAGGACAGTCATCTTTAAAAAATAGTTAAAACCAGGAATTTCATTCAATCAGTAATTAAGAAATAGGACAATCTAGTCATGAGGTAAGTTGTTAACATATAATGAAACAAAACTCAAGTTAGAGTTTTGCTTAATTGTGGAAGTAAAAGGTCTAATTCCTGCCATGCCAATATGTTATTGTACATGCATAAAACCAAATAAAACACCTGGGTTATTATAAAATAATTAGTAAGCACAAACTATAAAAAACCATATGTATAATAGTTCACAATAAATGGGAAAATGGGAAAACATTTTCTTTCATTGAGAAAACTACAGGTTCAACTTAACAGTAGTTTCCATCACAGGCAGATTTGAATACAGATGAGATTCAATAAAATATTAGTTCCCCTCCTTGGTAGATATGCACAACTTTTTAGCATTACCGGTAAGCCAAGCAGCACTTACCGCTAGGATCATAAATGAAAAAGAATCAAATGCAAAAACAAATTGTTAAGCATGGTACTCCAATGATTTAATTAGTCGGAGAAAAACTAGGAAACATGAAACGTGAAAAACACACACCATAAATTGTCAACTTGAAAAATAAATAAATTTAATCAGAATAATATCATGGAATGAGATTCAATAATACGTAGAATCACATAAATAATTATATGTTATTAATAGAATATAAATAGCATGGCATTTCATTCACTCCATATATATTACACAAGTTTGTGATGAACTTGGCATAACCTGTATTGCCGTCTGACGCTCACACCGGTGACACCAGAACATTGCATACATCTTCTATACTAATATAAAAAAGGTATACTAATATAAAAAAGGAAGAGTTGAAATTTTTTTATAGCCACACCAACAAATATATACAGGATTTAGTAGATTCATTTTCCATATGCATATCCAATGGAGCAAAATATCTTGAAACAACTCCCTACGTAGTACACCTCCTAACTACGCTCTCGCTGACTACGCTCTCACGAAACTGCCGCGAAACGCAAGCCGCCCAGCACCACCGCCGCCCGGCGCAAGACGTCGCCGCCGTCCGACGCAAGAGGCCGCCTCCGCCCGGCGCAAGCCGCCCCCGCCCGGTGCAAGACGTCACCGGCGTCGACGGGCGCCTCCACGCCCGCGCCCGCTCTCCTGGGTGGCCCCTTGCTCCGACCGCCGCCGCAGGCTCTCCGCCCGACGCAAGACGCCGCCTCCGCCCGGCGCAAGACGCCACCGCCATTGGCGGACGCCGCCGCGCTGCGCCCGCTCTCCCAGCTGCCCCCCTGCTCTGACCGCCCGGCATAAGACGCCCCCTGCGCTCAACGCAGGCCACCGCCGCCACTCCCGGCCGGCACCCACCTCCGGTGCCCAAGCAGGCTCTCCCGACCAGCGCTGGCACCAACAAATGCTCCTGCCCCAAATCCGGCGATTGCATTGATGGAAAATGCAGTACCTTCTACACCTCAGCTATGCACAACTACAGGTAATAATAATACCAAACAATTTTTCCCCAATTTGCTTCTTTTTAACTGTGATTGTTGCCACCTTTGCAAGGATTGGTTTGCGCTATGATGATGCATGCTAGGCCGTTTGTGGGTTAGGCGGCTTAGGCTTTAAATTTCCACATTTCTCTTTCCATTTGTCGAATTTAAATTGTGACTTCTGCTAAAGTTTTACAGGAAGAAGCTGGGAGACTGAAATTTCTGTATTATTCTAATGATGGAGTTGATGAACATATGATTTGGTGTATACGCTAACTTTATTTTTTTCCCAAACAACCCGTGAGTTGTTACTGACTGCTGGTTTTTTTTTTCCCAGGTTGGTAGGCTTGAAGAATATCTTTGCCTGGTAGCTTCCCAACATGCTCAAAGAGTATATTGTTTGTCTTGTTATGGATAGGTTATTCTCACTGTAATGTCCCTACGGTTAGAACTCAATCATGAATTATTGTTCTGTGATCTGAAAGCAGTAAAGCTTATGTTGTAGGACACAGACTGAACTTTTCTGTTTGTTGGGCAATTGATTATTTCAATTGTGTCACGCTGTGCAGCATGCTAGAGATGTCCCTTTCTGCTGCATATGCTTTTGTCCTAATTCAGGTTTTGAAATTGTAGCCAAAGGTTTGGGAAAATAGCTTTTTTGCAATTACTGCTCATGAGCAAGTTAACGACTATGGGACAGATTAATGAATCACCTGAAGCAACATGCTCGAGATGCTGATGGGCTCACTCATTTCTTAACTCATGCAGATAACAATGTTGTTGGCTATTTCATAAAGCAGGTTAGACTATTTGACTTGCTCTTCTATCTGCTTTATTTCTTAAAAATTTCATTCTTTTGTGATTGTTCTCCAGTGCACCTATGAAAACACTTGAACCTCACAAAATAGTGACTTCATAGAACTAGAAACATAAAAGAATGTGTCGATGGAGGGTTTATACAGTTAATTCTAAGCATGTTGTGTCCAACATTGTTTTGCAATCTTAAAATGATTTTATCAGGTGGCAACTTTCATAATTTAACTTACCTCCTACGTCCTAACAGTTTTGTTTCAGCTATAAATCATTTCCCATAGGCATATGTTTAGCAAGAGTTCTTGGTAATAAGAAATCTTGAGATTTTAAACAAAAGAGATCAATTAGATTTTATGAGCGAAATCTTGCAGATAATAATTTGGTTTCCCTTTTTTTTGTCCTTTGCTGCTGGCAATCTTGCAAATAAACAAGAAGTTACCGATCATAGAAGTTCATTATCTAAATTTCTAAACTATATTCTATCAAGGCATTTTTCTTTTCCTTATCACGGTAAGATCGACAGAGATCTGACCAATTTTGTTTTGTTCTTCCAAAGGCCTTAAAGAAGAAATTCAAGAAGTTAAGATTGTGATATCAACAATCATGACTTCTTAAGCTCAGAGTATAAAAATATATGACAAGACAGATGTCTATAGCAAAGTTTATTCTCACTCTATAATGCTTTTGAAACAATTTCAGGGTCAGACTATTGAGGTATATGTCTACAAATTCAACAAGGATGGAATAATAGCTTATGAAATTTCTTATTTCTTGCCTCCTGACTAATATTCAGATGTTGATCCAGTCACTTTTTTTGGGCAAAGTTATCAAGTGACCTTGGTGCTTTGCAATGTCAAATGACAGATAGCCAAATGCACACAGGTAAATATCTCTGTTCTAATAACTTGAGGTATGCCTCTACTCTCACTGGAGAAAAATACAATAAGTATGCATATATGTCTAAATATTACCATCCGGTGACGAATTTAACATTGGTTTGGTGGCATATGATCTTAAAACTTGCGAGGGTCCTTTATTTAGAAATCGCATTCATGGCAGAAATCAATATGGATTGTCACAAACAATTGGCAAGTTCTTCAGTTGTTGGATCTTTAGTTCCATATCAACAATTGATATGTATCCCATAGTATAATAAGTTGAAAAATTCCAATAGCAACTTTCAGGTCAATAGAAAATAATTAGATTTGGGAGTATATATCTATGTTATTAGCGGCTCAGAATTAAGAAATCAGGGGTGTCATGAGTGTGAAATGAAGTTTTAAATGGAGTTTAAGCTGGTGTGTTGGTAGCAAATTAGTTTTGGGACTTGGGAGTATATATATTGGGACACCATTTCGTGCAATTTGATTTCAGCTGTGTTAGGATTCATGACAAAATAGTCTCCATTATTCAGAATAACTCTGCTGATCGAAACTGATTGAAATATGATGAAACCTGCCTGTAAATTAGGCGATTAAAATCTAAAATAGTCAAGAAACATCACTGAACTATTGAAACTAAATGGAATATGCTTAGAAGTAATCTGATTCTAATTTATCTATCAAGAAGTTTGTTGTACCTGAGTGAACAAGTCCCAACATAAACCAGTTCGTGTTTTTATGTCCATGCGTATGTAGCTAATTGAAATACTTTAATTCAATTCTGTTGAGAGTAATATTTTTACTAGACATGGTAATTTGACAAATTAAAGCACATATGTGATCCTTGGAAGTCGTCCACTGGCTAAAGAGCCTTTTAAATTTTATTGATGCTGACAGTTGTCAACAAGGGTAGCAAAGTAGCCGGGGCGGTAATTAAACACTTTCTCTGATTCAGTGCAAGAGGTTACTATTCTTCGTCTGTTTTAGTTTAGAGCAGATTTCTCTCTTTTGTATTCTCAGTACAATTTTTACAGATCGATATAATTCTCATAGATTGTTTGTGCTCTTCCGCTCTTTTGCCCCATCATCTTTTAGCGTATTTACTTCTAGCTTTGTACTTTTTTGTGATTGATTGGTGTTGCATTGTCTAATTTTTCATTCCCATAGTGCTCTTTTTAGGGTAGACAATGTTATCGGCGGCAGTAACTTAATAGGTGCAATGGTGTTGGATCTACTGGCAAAGACAACCACAGGTTAGTCTGCTAATGCTTTTCTTGTACTAATCCATTGGGATCTTAAGCAAGTCGTTAAGCTGTGGAACCACATCTTATTTTGCCAGTTGCACTCGGCTTTTGCCATGCTAGATTTATTTTTTCCACTCTCCAGGAATACCATAGAGCTAGCTGCCTAGCTCACCCTTAGGCCTTGAGTTGTGCTGATAGCTACCAAGCTTTTGGAGATAACAGTATGCCTATTTAACTGAGCTTCCATTTACAAATACACTTTTATCTTTTGATTTCTTTAACTATTGTTGGCCATTCAGGCCTTGTTTAGTTCCTAAAAAATTTTTCCAAAAACATCACATCGAATTTTTGGATACCTAAATAAAGCATTAAACATAGATGAACCAAAAAACTAATTGCACAGTTATGTAAGAAATCTTGAGACGAATCTTTTGAGCCTAATTAGCCCATGATTAGTCATAAGTGCTACAGTAACCAACATATGTTGATGATGGATTAATTAGGCTCAAAAGATTCGTCTAGCGGTTTCTAGGCTAGCCGTGAAATTCGTTTTTTCATTCGTGTCCGAAAACCCCTTCCGACATCCGGTCAAACATTTGACGTGACACTTCTTCCAAAAATTTTTTTAATCTAAACACCACATCAGCATACGCAAATACACGCAGGAAAAGAGAAGAAAAAATTGAAGTGGGATATCTTGGTGTGTGGAATCAACAAAGAATGGTGAAAAGCATGGAGAAGGCTGCAGTCAACTTGTTTACTGTTAGGTAAGAACTACCATGTGATTAAAACGTCCACCCAGGAAAAAGAAAGAAAGAATCTCACTGACGTTGCTAATTATAACCAATGTTTTGATCTAAGTTTTACTAAATCTTTTCATTTAGCGGTATTGGCCACTATTTAATCTATGTGAATGTTTTGTAGCCTATAGGCAATGTATTTCCATTTCCTACGGATTTGATTCGGTATGTGTCACTGTGAACCATGCGAAGATCTTGCTTTACTGTTTAATCTTGCTTGCCACTATAAGCAATAACTTGATGAAAAAGATGAATTGGGAAAAGGAATCACGACCTTGTGTTGTGCAAAAATGTAGGCCTTTATCCTAGGCAAGCATGGTCTGTGCACAATGGTTAGGAAGCCAAAGAAGTAGATGAACTTTGAATGTTTAAATAAGTACACCGGTGCTAAATAAAGTTTAAAGGGAATACACTACATGCCACTGAATTAGGATGTGTCTCCCAGATGTGTGAATAACTCAATTATCCATTTTATGAATTTGTGCCTGTTGTGATAAATTAAGTTGTTCAAAACCTGGACAATACGTGGAACCGTAGCATTAGCACGGCCATATTACTAGTTACAAGTAATAAAATAACAGTCAAAAGCTACTTCCAAGGAAACCTGAGATATCATATATAAGAGATTAATTATGCAAATAATCCCTCAATATAATCTATAGATACTCGGAAACCATAGATTTCCATAAACCGGCTTGACTGGTTCTCTAATTGTTTTAATTATAAACATTAAACCACTTAACCGAAAATAACAAATAAGTACCTCTGGACGATCTACAAAGATTTCTGTGCAACTCTTATGTTAAACTAAACTTCTAGATCAATCTCTCCTAGATTTTTAAGAAAACCGTAGTTCTTTCGGATCTGCCAACGACATTTCCATAATTAATCTGAATGGAACAAAATAAGTTCTTGTAGAAATAATGACAATGCCTACAACCTTTATTGAAACTACTTGACCTGAATCCTTACGAAATTTTACAAGATTTAAATTTACTATTTTATCCTACGGCGGAAATTTTTTGTTTAATCTATTAGTGACAAAAAAAACTCGATTTGTACTAGAAATGGATGGGCCTAGGGACTAATTTGAGGATACCCTTGTAGCGTGTGAACCCCAATTTTCATGACCGATCAAGTGAATTTCGTGAATCCATAAAAACTTCAAATTTCATATTCTTCCTCATCTCTTCTCATTGCCTTGGCTGCATTGTCGAGATCAATACAATTTACGACGTCTTCTCCTAAACACTGGTCATATATAATAAGTGTAGTCTATTTGTGATGATCTCTACACTTTCACGGTCTCTGATCAACCATACGAGCAACGGTTAGTGAACTTAAATTTTCACTCCTTCGTTTTTATTATTTTGTAAAACATCTTAATTGAAATTCAGGATGTTACGGTAATTTTGTTACAGTTTGTCAATATGCATGATGATATAAAGTCTATGCATGGGAATAGTACATACGCCATGAATATTGGTAGTACCAGCATACTTGGTCAACATGCACAGCAATGTAAATTCTACATCATGCATGGAAAGACAGGTGCTTCCTTTTTTTTTTCCTCATCCAGGGTTCTGTAAGTCGCATGGAGAAGACGATGAGCAAGTACGATTGTATATATTGGTCAATTTCTGTTCTCACAACTTTCTTGTGCATATTCCATTCACACCAACTAAAAAATATCATAAAAAGATCTAGAAAAAAATGCACATATTCTTTTTTCTCCCTATCTATTATGAACTCAAAGATTATACTTTTTATATAGGTGCGTAGTCATATTGAAAGTATATATACAATGTTTTGATAATATTTAACAGACGATGCTATATGTCCGATTAACACGTACGACTCAGTATACCACAGCCCACAATGAGTGATGTCGCAGACGCGGTTGTACGCGAGTGGTACCTCGTCGGATAGATGTACTGCAATTTCCTTGTTAGTTGGTGTGAATAGAGTGTACATGGAAAGCCATCTCTATAGGTAGGAAACCTTCCTGATTTATATAATTAAAGATTGCAGATACCGATTTATATAATTATGGTCGTACAAGACAAGTACTAAATATACATCAACGAATAGTGCCCGTGACTTAACTGCTACTGGTACTTGATAAATAATAAATGTTTTTTGACATTCCATGTCTTGCATCAAAACTGGGAATTTTTTACGGTACCTGCACTATATATGAGCCATCCATTAAGGTTGATCTAACGACTCACGTAGACTGATAGTATTGTGACTAGAGTATGTAAGTAGTGTAGTAGAAGGACAATATGGGTAAAAAATATTATGGTATTATTGCAATTTGTGAGTGTTTATGGATGGAGAAGAATGGAGGCTCGGCCGGCGGCTGATTGAGGGCGACAGCAACGATGCCTCTCTCTATTCGGTTGTTCACACCAAAATTTGGTAAATTTTCGTGTTGGATTTGGATAAGAAAAGGTGTACTCGCTGATAGAAATTTTATCTGGAATTATGAAGACCAAGGCTTGGCGGTGTAAATTTATCTATTAATTAGACTTGGTTAGAATTTTTGTTTTATCTTTAAAAGAGTTAGAGTCTGATCGGGACTTGTTTGTTTTCTTTTTATCTATTAGGAAACATGTTTCATGTTAGAGATATAGTTTGTTATTTCTTTTTATCTATTTGGTGTTGTGCGTTTTATCCGATATGGACTCGTGTCTGCCCGAGGGTATAAACATGTATGCCCAGGGTCATTGTAAACTATCTACATTAACCAATAGATCAATTACTCTCGGCGAATCGCCACCCTCCTAACCGATGTTTCAACTCCAGCAGAACTTGGTACCTGACGCGGGGCTGCATCGCTTCGATCTCCGGCGGAGAGGTAAGTCCTACGTTCCGTTGGGCCACGGTAATCACATCGGCTATATTAGGATTGTCTCGATTCAGTCCGATCTTCTAATTTGGTTATGCGATTGCTAGTTATCGTATCAGTTTTAACTTGAGTTACTTTTGTATCTTGGGTTGATCTGGTCGGCTACTTTGGATAATTTACATTAGTTTGATATTTGCTATTTGACATATTCAATCTGGTACTGTCTCGGTTAGGTCCGATCTAGTAGATTGCATTTGTCAGATGGTTTATATCAGATTGGTGTATCTTGCTCATAGTTTTATCAGAGTACCAGCCGACAAGTTATCCATCGTCGGCTCATCGGCTTGATAGCGATCTAGATCAGTATCTAGCCTGACATTGCTAGGCGTAATCTTGAACTGTCTCGGTTGGGTCCGATTTTCTATGATTATTCTTATTAATCTCGGTTAGGTATTCTATAGGTGTTGATCGTTTGTTAGTCGTTTATAGTCTATGATATTTGTCGATCTACACGTTCATCATATTTATATCAACAAAGTAGCCAGTTGCCTTACTGCATTATTTTTATATCAATCGGCTTGATTTTGTTAGATCGACAGTTATTTATGTTGCATCAGTTATGATAATTACATGCAAGTTGGGTCTAGCCGATCATATTACATGATTAATTATTTATTCCAAGTGATTCGTTGGTTTATTTATTAGTCTTATCGATCTTTATGTTTTCTATAATTATATCGTGCTCGACTGCATACTTTCTTGGTTAAGTCCGATCTATGTATGTTTTGTTCGATCTGGTTATAGGGGCTCGTCCGATCGACTAAGGTTAATAAGTAACTTGACGGATTATGCTAGTCTAATATTTAATTCGGGTCTGTTGCTATCAAGTTTCTAGCCAATCTGTGCTTTCAGCGGCCGATTGTCTCGCCTATCGGCTAAACGCTGCTACATCAACGTCCGATCGGCTGGATTGTCAGTTACTTATCGGCTTAATAGCCAATCGGCTTGTTTTACCGTTCATCTTGTCAGTTGTAGGATCAAATTAATTGGCACGCCCACGCATTCTAAGATTTAGGTCCTGCAATATAGTTGTCTAAGATTAACTCTCAGGCCTTCGTGTGTGATACGTCAGATTATTTTTGACGTCAACATCGGTGCGTTCTACTTCTTTGTTGCCAGGTGTGTTCTCTCTCTTTCTTTCTTTGCCCTATGGTTCAGCGGTAGACGCTGTGCAATTCAGCCGTAGACGATGGGCCTATTATCTCAGCCTACTTAGTAAATAAAAGAAAGAGTAATTTGTCTCTCTCCTTGTTTAAACAAATGATGAAAATACTTATTTAAATAAACGGTAATAGATGCACCTACTACATTGCTACGCCTCTAAGTAAAGGGTACCATAAAAGCACCCAAAACTAATATCCCGCAACCAAATATATTATATACACCCCTATTGGTGGTCGTGCCTTCTTGTACAAATAGTGTACGCTGATTAAATTTGCACATTCAGAGTGGTTGATGATAGGGATGGGCACACGACGATCCATGTGGGTAAATTTAAAAAAATAAAAATTAGTCCATTTAGTTAAAGTAGAACTAGCTATGGATTACCCATGGGGTGATCCTTGTCCGTCACTACTTGATGAACAACGGACTTATAGAGACCAACTTGCAACGTAGTGATCACAATGACATCAAGATGAAACATGTCATTACTAAAGTCACAAACAAAAGCATATGTCCTTGTCTTTTTGCCTTTTATATAAGTATAAGCGAGATGACTTATTAATTAAAATAATCTTGGATATTTATATATATATATATATATTTTTTCTTAGTGATATAAAAGAAAAGGCTAGAAAATACACTATCATGTAAAAATCAAGAAAACTCCAGATTCTAGTTTTAAAATTTAAAATTTGACTTATACGATTAGATTTTACTTATTCTCCTTAAAATCAAGGAAGAGAATCCTTACCAAACAGACCCTATGCTTATACAAGAGAAATGTTAATCAGCCAAAAGCCAGTTTTTCACTTCAATCCAACCAATAAAATATAAATATACTGATGAGGACATCACTCCTTCCAATGCACACGATACACCTTTGTTGGATATTCAAGGTCCAATCACTAGAGCTCGCGCGCGACAATTACATTTAGAGGTGAGCTCATTCCTCTGTTCTTCTTTCTATGATTTGGAGAATAGATTGCAACCTAATGACTGTATTATCATTAGGAATCATGGAGAGGATCATGAAGGACGTTCAAGTCAAGGTGGAGGCCCAAACCAATTCGACTTCGATCACGGTTCGGAGTCCACGATCAGTCTGCACTAAAACGGACACCCATGTCGCATACGTGCTTGGATTGGGGCGTTCTTTATATGGATGGAAAGCTAAGAAGATAACCTTTCAAATGGATCTGGTCCCACGTCGAAATTTTTCCGAGTTAACGGGAATCGACCGAACAAGTTGGCGTCCATAATCTATCCTGGTGCTGCGTCACCGTCTTTGGGCCTTTTGCCCATGTATCATGTCTGAGTCCATTAGGGACGCATCCAGGGGGGTCTTGCACGACTCTAGCCTATATATATATCAATTTGAGTTTTGCTTAGATTAATCTTTCAAGAACAGTTTCGCCGCTGGTTCGGTTTGTAAGACCCCAACTCGTGAGTTTAATCATTCATCTGCAATTTTGGTTGCTTTCTTTCTTGTTCTTGTTTGTGTTCTTCGATTCGCAAACAGGGATTAGCCTTCTTGGCGAGGCCATCTGTGTTCCGGCACAGTGGTAACCAGAGGAGACGTGGTGCTGCGATTGCAGGGCTCAAGAAGCTGGATCGACGTGTGTCGCGATTCCGCCCAAATCGATTGTTTATCAGAACCTTTCGGAAGACCGGGAACCCTAGCCCACATCATATACCCTACCTTCAAGCAAATATTACCCACCTATGCCATTGGGTATACCCTTTTACCTCATCCCCACCTCTGGTCCGAACTCTTGACGCTTACAACTATCTAGGTTTTGGTGAGAGGGTCGACAACGTCCTCCTGCCTATATGTAGATTCTGAGCACCTCGTCCGTTGCCCTCTAGTGTCGGCGTAGGCCCCAACCGCCTCCTCCACCACTACTCAGTTATATGCGCCCCCTAGCACCTCCATTGCCACTCGCTCCGTCCCACGGTGTCACCGCCGACACCCAACCGCCGCTGTGCCCTAGCCTATCGGTGCTGCTGAGCACCTCCACCACCCCCGGAGGCCCCCTTTGTCCCCCTCGACGTCGTCAACACCCTAGCATTAGCGCTGCCCCTAAAATAATTTTCCTTTTAATAAATCATGGCTAGCAATATTTTTCTTACGTTTTTTATGCCCTAAAATACTATCTAGAATTTGCGGAGCTCATGAGGTAATTCGAATAAAACAAACTTTATTTTAGTGATTATAAAAATGACAAACCAATGGCTTGTCGTGTGAATGTTGGGCCTACGAGTGGGGCCAGGTTGCGTCCAAGGTCTCCTGGGGCAACTGTCGTAGACAAAAAAGAAAAAAAGTATAATGTGAGGTGATTTTTTTAAAATATTGGAGAAAAGGCTGCAGTTTTGAGGATTTTGTTTCTGGATGGTACAGTTATCAAAAAATGTCAAACCAATTGCTGGAAGTATATTTTGTCAGGAAATTAATTTGGTGTACCGACGGCTATTTTATTTCTTCGATAAGTTGATTCTTTACATCCATCGATGGCATTTTACGAACATGGTGCTTTTCATTGATACGTTTTGGATTCTCTTGAAGTAGTTTGGCAACAGACTATGCTGCCTATGAAAGATTTTTGTCCCCGCGGTATTTGTTTCTTATTCACTCTGTCCAAATATATACTGGATATTTTATATTTAGAAAGATTAAAAAGAATAAAAATGGCTAGTCTACGCCTTAATGAGTGGTTGTTTATAGACGAGTAGTTGAGCGGTACAATAGTATGATATTTAAGTTAACAAGTGATGGATGTGATAATAAGCACCCGAGAATACTTTAAAATCCCTTGTATATTTGTAGGGAGGGAGTATTTATTTCATTATACTTTGTTGTAAAATATTATGTTTCTCTTAGGCTTTCCCCTAATCGCGGCTCAGTATGACCCTTAAAAAACAAAACAATAAAAAATAATTGTTCTGTTCTTCCCAAGCATTGTAGAAAAATCACACGCTCTTCGTACGTATCTTCTCCTTTATAATTTCCAATGGAAGAATCCACTCTATGTCGTGTTGAGGACATGCAATTGATTTTCCTCGGCAAAAAGAAAAAGAAGGGTACAAGGCTTAACATTTCTGCTATGGTGTGTGAGAGAGTGATCATTAACCTTTTGTATTTCTCGGTTGGAGGGCATATGCACACTCAGTTTTCCATTAAAACAATTAAGTGACCTACAGTATTAAAACAATTAGGTGACCTACAGTATTAGTGCAAACTTCTGAGGTTTTCTTATATATCATCCAAAATTTTATATTCCCTTTTATACCACCAAGCAATTTTTTTTAAAAAAATCACAAGATAATGATGGCTCCCAAGCGCACGATTCCACCTCGTCTGCTCTACATGCTCCACCTCTATTACTCCACACGTGGTGTTGCCCCTCTCAACTACTAACTCCGTTCTACATTATAATTATAATATAAATGTTTGACTTTTTGGTTGTAACGTTTAACCATTCGTCTTATTCAAAACTTCAGTACAAATTAAAAAATTATAAGTCATGCTTAAAGTTCTTTTGATAATAAACTAAGTCACAAGTAAAATAAATGATATTTTCATAACTTTTTAAATAAGACAAATGATCAAATATTATAAGTAAAAAAGTTAAACATCTTACATCGTGAAACGGATGTTGTACTTTATTGGGTGCATATACCAGTGTGTTGCTTGCTGATCACTATGCATGGATTTCTCACTTCTCTTTTTACACTAATGCGTGGATGTTAATTGTTATCAACCTTGGAACAATATTGTCTTCTCAACTACTGATCCATTGTATGATCCAATTTAACCATTGTATTAATTGTAATTAACTCATTAAAACAATATCCCAAATTATTATAATATAATAATATAAAAATATATGTTTCTTTGTGTTTGATTGAAACATTTCACTAAGTACTCTGAAATGGTACTATTTTTTCAATGTTTTGATGTTTTAGTCAATGTTAATTTTATGTATTTTCACTTGTGTTAAACCAAAATGTTGTGCTACATTTTTAGCAAGTATTTTGTGATGTTTCAATATGTACAACTCAATGTTCCGTTATGTTGGATTAAAATGTTACACTCATATTGTTCCATGGCCATTACAAAGAAGCAAGAACAAGATGTAAAATCGTACTCCTTTGCAATTTTTGATGTTTTGTGTTTGTGTTGAATCAAAATTGTATGGTATTTTTTATGTTTGTTTTGTTCTCGAATTGATGGATATTCATGTTTTATTTGATAAAATTATATTTTTCGTACTATACAATGAAAATGCCATCAGTGAAGAATGAAACATTTTTCATATGCCATAAAACACATTTCTGCAGGATCCAAAATACATTCATGTGATATATTATTGTAAATAGTTAATTACATCAAATACAAGACTTCAATCAGATTACAAATAAGAAAAATATTTTAAAGAAATCATGATTTAATGTTTTCTCAAAGCTCACAAATACCATACACATACATATTTGCACTTCTCTCATTGTGCGCATGACTGGTCAACCACTAGCTAAGATTCTATTTGTGCATGCAGCCATGCACATGACTGGTCAAACGGTGTAAACAAATGGGAAGTTAATAAGATGGTAGGATTGGCACCTCATCTTTCGCATCTGATCGGGCGCCCAATCCGTATCCGTAGGCGTGTCCGGAAGTATATACTATCTCCGTTCTATTGACGTTGTAGGTGTGCCTAAATTTATTAATTGATGAACGTATTTAATTTATGTATATGTCTAGATTCATTAATATTCATATAAATCTAGATAAGATTAAAAAAGATTAGAAAGTATTAAATAGAACACCAAAACTCAATTTTCTACCCAAATTACATGTACTGAATAGGAGAAACTAACAAACCAAAAATTAATACAAATGTACATGTTGATCCCGTGCAATTGACCGGATGATTTTCCAACTGGACAAATCAGGAACACGAGTTATATTAAGATCCATGAGAAAATTTAACAAATAGTTAAACCACCGTTAATTTTGGTGATAACCATCTTGTCCATTTATTCCGACATTTTAAATTAGCTGAGAATACAAAATTACGAGGACAGTTGCTGATCGACACATAATACATGTCAAAGATAAGTTTCACTAGTCGTCGTCGTCGTCAGGCAAAGCACCGGCCTTGGCGCCGACATTGAAGAACTCGATGATGACCTCGAGCGGTAGCCCCTTCGTCTCCGGCACCTTGAGCGCGACGAACACGAGCGCCACGCAGCAGACGACGGCGTAGAGCGCGAACACGCCGGCGAGGCCGACGGTGCTGAGCATTACCGGGAGGCTGTACGTGACGGTGATGTCGCCGAGCCAGAAGGTGAGGGAGCAGATGGCGATGCAGAGGCCCCTCACCCTCGTCGGGAAGATCTCGGAGCAGAGGATGTTAGGGATGGGCCCGAACCCCATGACGAAGCAGCAGAAGTAGACGATGACGCTCCCCGTCGACAGCGCCGCGTGCGCCGTGGTAGCCATCGGGACGACGTTCGCCACCACGAGGACGGCGAGGGACGTGATCAGCACCGGCAGCGTCGACAGCAGCAGGCTCCGGCGGCCGGACACATCCATCAGTCGCATCGCCAGACCGATGCTGGGAAGCATGAGCAGCGTGGTGAGGCCGCTGATGAGAATGGAGGTCGAGTCGGCGCTGAGGCCGAGGCTAGCGAGGAGGACGCTGACGCCGGCCTGGTCGAGTATCTGCGGCGTGTAGTAGAGGACACCATTGATGCCGGAAAACTGCTGCAGGATCTGGATGGTGACGCCACAGAATAGGGCGTGGCGGACGCCGGGCTCCAGGAGCTCCCGCCACACAGGAACCGACGACGCCGCCGCCGCCACGGCCTCCGGTGGGTTCGCGAACGCCGGCTCCGTCGGGCTCTGTCCGATTAGAACATCCTTGGTGTACAGCATCGATCGGCTCACCAGCGCTGCCGCATGGACGTACTGCGACGACGGAGTCTCGCCGCCCCTGTTGCCACCCTCGCCATTGGCCTCCCCCTCTTCGTGCAGATACATCCGTTTCACGCCACCGCGCTTCACGCCGTCGGGACCCACCTTCTCAGTCCACTTCCATGCTAGCTGCCACCCACCGCCGATGCCCATGGTGCTCGCCGTCTCCACGCCACCACCTGTCACGCTGCTGTGCCGTCGCATCGTCATCTGGCTTGCAGCCTCACCCTTTCCCTCCACCTCGGTGCTCTGCCGTGATAGCAACGGCGCTTGCAAGCCTTCGTCTTCGTCGTCTTTGCCATCGTCGGACATGTACTCCTCTTCCTCACCCGTGGCATTGTCCGGAGGGCGGATGTTCTCCTCGTCCCAGCCACCGGGCCTATCAGCGACGCTCAGCATGCTACCCAGGTTGGGGAACAGCGTGCTTCCCCTCATGCTCCCGGCGGCGCCGGACTCAGGCAGCCGCTCATGGACACTGCCCAGCAGTGCCACCACCGGATCCTTCAAATGCTCAAACATGCTGCCCTGTCGCGATGCCTGTAGCCCCAGCGAGCTCCCAAGCATGCTGCCGCGGCCGCCGGCGACCGGCTGTGCCACCCATGACAAGCCCTGCTCCGGCCCGTAGAGCGTGACCGTGTCTCTCGGCTGCTCGTTCTCACCAGCATCGCCCTCGGATGGACCGACGACATAGTCCTCGATCTCGGTGTCACCGCCGGAGCCCAAGCCTTCAACAAGCAGAGCCATCTCGCCGGAGACATCCTCGCGGCCACGGAGCATCTCGAGGACAGCCCTGGCCTCCTTCATCCGGCCCTTGCTGACGAGCCATCGTGGCGACTCCGGCAGGTAGAACACGGTGACGAACAAGTAGAGCAGCGAGGGCATGAAGAGAACGCCGAGCATGATGCGCCAGTTGGGTGACGGTGACAGCGTCATGGCAAAGATCATGCAGTAGGAGAAGAACATCCCACCGGAGCCGGTGAACTGCGGCAGCGTGTTGAGCCGCCCGCGGATCTCCGGCGGCGACGTCTCGGATATGTAGACCGGGACGAGCGTGACGGCGAGGCCGACACCAAATCCATCAACAAGCCTTGCGAGGAGAAGGACATACACGTTGGGTGACCACAGCATGATGAGCCCGCCGGCGAAGTAGAGGAGGGACGAAGCGATCAACATCGGTCGCCGTCCAACAATGTCGGAGACTGGGCCGGAGAAGGTGGTGATGATCGTCGCACCGATGAGCGACATTGCAACGACCAGGCCCTCGACAGATGGCTGTGTCTCGAGGTGGAACTCCCGCTTGATGTAGAGCACGGCGCCGGCGATGGTGGCGTTGTCCCATCCCTGTAGCAAGTTGCCAATGGCGGCTGCGATAGCCACCAACACGGCGCCCCTCATTGATGATCACCGGCCGTCGTCAATCTGTCTTCACACACAAATGGCATGAATCACAAAAGTGTATGTTTCTAAGCTATTCGCTTCTATTGGTTTGTTTACGAGCAGTTGGGATCTCGAGTGAATTTTATGGTTTACATGCATTGTCATGCTAAAAATTGACAATTTCTAATATATTTAAGTCAAACCCAATAAAAGCGTATATAGAAACTAATGGCTGCATGTCTCTGAAAATCATAGTTTGTTATGTTTAAATAATTTTTTTTCTTCAAAAATCACTCGGTTTTATGGTCAATCGTTTATATGCAGACACAAGTTTTCTGTGGTCTCGCGTCATGTTCGCTCGTAAGTCTAGCCACCCAAATTTCTCTTATAGTACTTTAGTCAGAAAGTAAAATTGGTGGCTCTCCACCAAAGGCTGCACCTGAGGTAGAGCTGAATAGCATGCGTGAGCAATTCTTGAGTGCACGTATCTGACTCACAAGTAAAAATGCATGCACTGACACATGCAACACAGTAATAACAACCAGTGATTAGTAACACAATGGATTAACTTAAATGATTTCAATATTTTCCGTAAATTGTTTACTATTCTAGGATCCAGCTATATTGTTACATTATTTGCATTTAACCCTTTTCAACAATCTATATAATCATATTACGCTGAAAATAAATGCATTTAAAATCAATTGTGTTGCAATGATTTTTTAATGTTGCAGAGAGTGTTGTTTATATGTTTCGGTATGCATTTTTCTGATATTTTGCGAGTATGTTCATAGATATTAGAGGTGGTCTTCTTTGAATGTTTACTCCAACATTTTTATGATGTTCACTCGATGTTTTATGTATGATGCAAAAATTGTTGTTACCCAAAGTTATCGTACAGCCCGTCTCCAGATTTTTGACGCGTGGGCAGAAAAGCGATCGAACGGAGAGATGCAAACGGCTTTGTCCTGTGCGTGCGATCTGAAGCCTGAAGCCAGGCTCGCTCACCACGGCTAGCTTGCTATCTCGTGGGTGGCTTGCTCCCTCACGGCTTGCTTGAATCAGATCACCCCAAAGAAAACCACGATCAGTGCTAGATGAGAGGGACGGGTTATCTTTCTACGTCACCGTGGGCTGTACCAATCATGGATGCCGCCGCCGTCGGCATCGCCACAAGAACTACCACTGCAGCCACCATTGTACAAGGCGATGAGAAGGATCCCATCGCTGCTGCAGCCACCATGGTACAAGGCGATGACAAGGATCCCGCTGATGGGGTTGTGTTGCCCTTGTCTTATCATGCCCTAGCACACGCCATGGTTTCTATACCCACACATGTGGACGTTGCAATCGATGCTCATCATGGTGGTGGAGAGAAGAAAATACAGGTATGGTTGCCTTCTTTGATTGTCATTCTTTTTTGGTTGATATCACTGATCGGTGGCCATATGACAGACTACACAAAACTCCGAGCAAATGACAATGGAAGTAGGTTTTGTTGGCACTATCAATGATAATGATAACACCGATACCAGCAGACTCCATTACACAGAACATGAAGAAGTGGCAGATGAAGCACCATATAAGGTATCATGATAATAAATTTGAGTGCAAGTAGAATATACCATATTGTGGTAATATAAATTTAATTCTCAATTTGTCGTACAACAGTTAGATGATAAACTTGCCCAAACTTTGATCGTTCCTCGTGTTGGAATGGCTTTTGAATCAGAGAACAAAGCATGTGAGATGTATAACACCTATGCTGGAAAGATTGGGTCCAGTGTCAGAAAGAGCCAGATCAAGCGTCGATCAGATGGAACTATATATAAGAATATATAGTTTGTTGTAACCAGCGACAACGAGAAACTGAGTCATCACATGACACTACTAGAACGGGTTGCAATGCTTGTGTTCAGTTTAGTGTTTGTCGAAGTGGATTTTGGACAGTTCAAAACGTTGTACTTGAACACAATCATTATCTTGTTAGTCCAAATAAGTCGCATAAGTTGAGGTCCCAATGACGTGTTGTAGAGGCATATAGGCAGTTAATTGATCAGATACGGGAAGCCGGCATGAAGCCTGCTTAAGTGTATGAGTTAATGGAGGAGTGGTATGGAGGAGCTGACAAAGTGCCATTCTCAAAGATGGATTGCAACAATGAGGTCGTGAGCGCAAGAAGTACTTAGAATCGAATGACACACAAGCACTAGTAGAATATTTCAAGAATAAGAAGATTGAGGATCCTGCATTTTTATGCCATTCAAATAGACAAGGAAGATGAACGGATAGCTAATTTCTTTTGGGCAGATGGTCAACCTATTATGGATTATGCATGCTTTGGTGATGCCCTGTCATTTGACACCACTTTTGATACTGATAAGTTTGAAATGCCTTTTGCTCCACTACTTGGGGCGAACCATCACAAGCAGACAATAATTTTTGGTGTTGCCCTATTTTTTAATCAAAGTATTCAATCATTTGTTTGGCTATTTGAAACCTTTCTAACAGCAATGTCGGCAAGCATCCAAGCACAATTTTCACTGATCAAGACGCAGCTATTGCAGCAGCGATTGCTTTTATATTCCCAAGTACAAGCCATCGTCTTTGCTTGTGGCAAATTTATCTAAATGGGGGAAAACATCTCAGTCATGTCATTCATGAGCATCCAAATAAGTTTCTAGCTGATTTTAAGAGATGTGTCTATGAAGATAGATAAGAGGATTACTTCAATAAGATGTGGCATGACTTGTTAAGTGAATATAAGCTTGAGGAGAACGCATGGATGTCAAATCTTTATAATTTGAGGGGGGAAGTGGGCTATTGTCTTCCTTGACTCTTTTACACCTGATATGACCTCGACTCAAAGGAGCGAAGGTATGAATAATGTGTCCAACAAAAGGTTTCGTAGGAAACTCGGTCTATCGGAACTCCTTGTGGAATGTGAGAAGGTTGCCACCAGTCTCCAGGAAAATGAGTTGGATGCAGATTTTAAGTCACGACACTTGAATCCAATAACTTACACCCAAAATTTACCTATGTTGAGGACTGCGGTTAAATCATATACGAGGCAGATGTATTTTGGAGTTTGAAAAAGAGTTTAAAAACCAATTTTCATTGTCATGTAAATTGTTACAAACTGAGGGGTCAATCTTGACCTTTATGGTTATGCCTATGGAGTCTGCTCATGAAGCAACAATTATATTCAACACTGGAGATGTGACAATTACATGTTCTTGTAGAAAGTATGAATCGTTGGTATGTATACACTTAGTAAATTGCAATATAGTTTCTATTACAAATTTTTGAAAAATGCATCCATGTCTTATAGGTACACTGTGCAAGCATGCCCTTAGAGTCCTCAATGTGAATGATGTTTTCATTTTGTCATCTCAATATATACTCAATAGATGGACAAAATATGCGAAAAGAGGATTTTCTATTGAGAAACAAGGAAGCAGCGAGAAGGAAACTTTGAAGATACATGCTGCACGTATCTCTCGAAAGGCGACATCCATGGCATTGAAGTGTTCCATATCAAAAGAACTTCTTGATGATTTAGAACAAGCCATAAATAAGTTGGACTTGGAAGTAGATAGTTCTATAATCAAGATGCAAGAAAAATCCCATGAGGTTCATGTAGTTTCATTTGATTGTGTTGGACATACATTAAATGGTGAAATATCGTTTAGAGTTCCTCAGGTGGTGAAGGGCCCAAAGAGTAGACGATCGAAAGATGTCGTCGAAAAGAAGAAAGGGAAGAAAACAAGAGGTGCTCCAGAGAAAGGTGATGCTCTTATTCATTATATGTTGTTCTAGTTGATTTTTTTTTTTGCCCTCTTTTATCTTATATTTCTAATCTATAGGAAAAGATGCAAATAGTACAGCAGAAAATATAGAGGATGGTGCTGAATGTAAGACATATTGCTTAGACTGATAATTCTCTTTTCATAATTTATTTACTTACAAGCAATAATTTGATAATTTTTGACACACGGAATTCATGTTGGTTCCACTGAAGATAACAGTATAGTGTCAAACTTTGGAAATTATGTGTGTGGGCAATCTTCCACCATTGCTCCTCCTCATCTCCAAGGCGGATATACAAGTCTTTTACTTGGAGTTCAACAAAATTCAACATTGTTTTTATCTGCTAAAAAGTTATATTTTGATGAATAACATTTGATGTAACCTATAAGTAGAAGGATTTTTTGGATGGATTTAGGTGTGTACATGAAGCTATACTGTTTTACTATGTTGCAGGATTTTTTGGATGGATTTTTGTAGCTATATATGAGATCTGAAATCATCTTTACTGTTTGAGTATGATCAGTTTCTACGCATCACACTCTAGATTCGACCTTCAAGATATCAGATTACATAATATTCTATTTTTATTTTTATAAGAGATTTAGAAACAATCATGATTTCTTTAGAACATCTACCACTGTGTATATTAGAACACACTGAATTTGCTATATGTATTTCAGATACCATGTAATACATTGTACAACTTACAAAAGGATCTGAGTTATCCTAGCACACTACTTGCACACATCCACCATTTCACAATTTACATATTACATTATCCTAGCACACTAGTTGCAGACATCAGATCCCAAAATGACTTCCTTCATATTACAGGACAGTAGCAAGACTGTTGAGTAGAAAAAGAAAACAATTCATACATAAAGCTACACATTTGTTCTCACTCAAACAAACATGTGATGATTTGTTTATTTCTGATGGCCATTCTGTGATTGAATAGTTGAAACTTAAAAATAGCGGTTTTTCAACCCTTGATAGTAATCTATACACCATAATCAATTTTGACCGCTGCAATATTTGAGTAAGCCACAATACTAATAGTGAGAAATCCAGCGAGTAGACAACGACCCTCTGACCCAATAATTATGAATGACTAGAGTTTCATGATTAAGATTTTGCCAGGGAATGACATAGATAACATCATCTTTGAAATAGATAACACTACTCAAAAGCTTTAGCTTACTTAGATCCCACACTTTTAAAATTATTATTACCTGCAAATTATGGGTGATAGAGATGAGAATACAAAAATACTATAAACAAATTACTCTCAAAATAGCTCTGAAATATTTGATAAAATTTTCCTCATATATCCCAATCGCAAAGAGTGTGTTTGTAAAAATGCAGTAATGAGCAATGCAGTATTTGTTAAACCAGACTTATTTGTGCATCAAATCTTACAGCAACAAATAAATAGGAAAGTATTTATTTTGTTGGGCAAATGTTTGTATAGGAGTCGATTGTTACACCTCTGTTGTATAAGAATTTTCACATGAGGCTTATAAACATGGAAAATAGAGGTCGACACATTTTTATCTTAGAGAGTTTGCTGACTCAATGGAAACGTTTGTTGGTCTCACATCACCTAGTTTAAGTAAACTAGGGCAGGTTGACTTAAATGAGACCCCCACAATGCAAAAAAATAGGTTATGTGAACACCGTGATGGCTTGACAAAAACAGTTCATTGTTTAATCTTATAATCCTAATATATTTAAGAGGTTACGCATAATAAAAATAGACAATTTCTAATATATTCAAGTCAAACCCAATAAAAGCGAATATGGAAACTAATGGCTACATGTCTCTGGAAATCATTATTTGTTATATTGAAAAAAAATTTCTTCAAAAATCATTCGGTTTTATGGTCAATCGTTTATATGCAGATCCAAGTTTTTTGTGGCCTCGCGTCATGTTCGCTCATAAGTCTTGCCACCCAAATTTCCCTTATAGTACTTAGTCAGCAAGTAAAATTGTTGGCTATTCACCAAACGCTCTAGTTAAGCCAGCTGAGGTAGAGTTAAATGGCATGCGTGAGCTATTCTTGAGTGCATGCATCTGACTCACAAGAAAAAATACATGCACTGACACATGCAACGCAATAATAGCAACCACTAATTAGGCCCCGTTCTTCACCCCCCTCTAAGTTAACTTATCACTCTCGTTTTCCGCGTGCACGCTTTATGAATTGCTAAACGGTGTATTTTTTACAAAAAACTTCCATAGAAAAGTTGTTTTAAAAAATCATATTAATATATTTTATATTTTTTAATAATTAATATTAATTAATCATGTACTAATCTATTAGTACGTTTTTCGTGTCGGGTAAGTTAACTTACCTCACACCCCCACGAACGCGGCCTTAGTACCACAATGGATTAATTTAAATAATTTCAATATTTTTCGTAAATTATTTATCTATTCTAGGGTCCAGCTATATTGTTACATTATTTGCATTTAACCTTTTCAACAAGCCATATAATCATATTAAGCTAAAAATAGATACATTTAAAATCAATTGTGTTGCAATGATTTTTTAATGTTGCAGAGGGTGTTGTTTATATGTTTCGGTATGCATTTTTCTAATATTTTGCTAGTATGTTCATAAATATTAGAGTTGGTCTTGTTTGAATGTTTGATCCAACATTTTTATGAAGTTTCACTCGATGTTTTATGTATGATGCAAAAATTGTTGTTACCTAAAGTTATAAACAAGAATATGAATAGTCAACAGGAGAAGATTCCCCTCGCGTATCCAAAGTGAACCCCGGAGTGGAAATGCTCAAATACTCTAACAATTATTATCTAATTTATCTTCGTCTTAAATGGAGGGGGTACGAGCTTTTATAGCCCCAGACTCCACGAAGTTACAGATATAACCTTTGATCAATATGTAATATAGAGTATTATTTCAGTAATTGCGAACTGTCGCCAATAACAAATGGCTAGTCCAGCAATCTTGGAGAGAATATTTCGTGAAAGAGTGGCCAAGAAATTTCTCGTTGGTCGTCATTAGGCCTTCCTCCTTTCACGCCCTACTCATGTGACATCATCTCCTCATGCACTTACATACTTCACCTGAAAATACAACCAATCGATTGGGCATCTCGAGTATATGCATGAACGAAATGCGCATAGTATAAGGGTAAATCAAATACCTCTATGTGCTAGTAGTAAAATACACCAACTTGCCAGTAGTCAAATACCGACATGCTTACTACGCACTTAGGGAGACTAGGGGTAAGTTGACCCGTACCAACATGGCAGACATCTCAATATTTAATTTTGAAAAAAAAATATTGAGACGTCACTGATCATCTTATCAAATTATAGTCTGAAATACAACTTATACGGGCAGGAGCAAAAAGAAAATACTTTTAGGCAGTAAAATAAGTCGGTTTCACCCGTTTAGAGGGTTAAGGCGCGGGGAAAAAATAGTTCGAGGGAGTTAGATATTTTTTAGTTTTATTCCTAATGCCACTTCCATGTTTTGTTTTTTGCCTTTCTGTTATTTATTTATTTATTTCCAGAGCTGCTTCCTCCCTTTTTCCTTTTTTCCTCTTCTATGTTTTCCTTTATTACCTCCTTTTTTTTAATATTCTCAAGCATTTACTTTTCTAGTTGGGTGTCTTGCAAGAGGGAAGTAACTCTCTCATGCATTTCTTTAGCCTATCCTGTTTGTCCATTAAGCCCTTTATACTTACTTTAAAGGGCGAGTCAAGTCGAGATGTTGATGAGAAAGGGGTGAGTCTCGAGGCTAAACAGTGCTCTTTGAAGGCTACTACGCATTCTTATGGACACACGAGTGTTTCTCTTAATCGGCGCACAACAATCCCATATCAACAAATAAAATATTTACCACCTTCTTAAAGTGTAATATTCACTACTATTGTTTCTCCCCTTCGTTGTACTTTGACATAAAAAAATTACCATTACTGCCAAACAAATAAATATATATAGGTGATACTATTACTGCCAGTAATATGTTTACTAGCTTTATCTTCTCGTGTGCACAATATTTGTACTCGTAATTTATTTACCACGTTTTTGAATATAAAAGGACAAACGTTGTAGTAAAATTTTCCAGCGCAACTTAGTCATTTTTTTACCTTCGCACTAGCATGGTATCACTTATCTCAAATGGGCTTAAAGCCTCATCTCTATTGGATATCATCCCCATAAATCAGCAAAGGTCACTAATGTACAAACATCTTAATCGGGCACAAGGCCATCACGCATAGATGTATAGCGCCCCCAGAAACAACGAAAAGAGATAATTTTGCAGTATTTGTATCGATAAATGCAAAATTAATTGTGTAGTCTGTGTGGCTACCAATTTACTCCTGATCCCTGGCTACAATCCCAGGAACATCATAAATAGTACCTGCGACTCCTACTTTGACCACTTCGCATATTGGCTTTATATTATCTACGGCGTCAACCATAAGTTTGATTACATCGCGTTCAGTTCGAGCTAGGCGGTGAAAAGTTTTATAAACAATAGCACGAACTCTCGTTCTTTTACCATCGATCATGCGAAAGTTTACCAATTTCTTGATCAATTCTTTTTGCTCACCATCAAAGTCCCCCATATAGCTGAGAATTTCCGAGCAATTGGAAACCGCTTTCGATGACGAGGCCGATAAATTGATATTACGCGATCGTTACTGTCCATCTTTTTAAGCTCTGCTCCCGAAAAGAGAAAGGAGACTGATCTTGACGTCGGCGTTGGTTTTTCCAACGAAAAACAAGAGCTGATCAGCTCGAATATGGATGAAATTTCAATCGCATAAGCAGGTCTTAAAAGCAGCAACAGATAATAATCTTCGTAGAATTGGAATCGATGCTTCTAGCAGCTGCTAAACAACTTTACAGATAGAGACACTTGGTAGTGATACCATAACAAACCTAAAAAATTAACAACATTATTATCCTCTGTCACACTATTCGTTTATATATATCTACGTGATACTCGTGCTTTTAGATAACTTGTGGATTAATGAAGCTTGAAACAATGCTATGGCCACCGGTTTTTTTCTTCTTCTGAATTTCGGAGAAAACATCAAAGGAATTCTGTCAAAAACTTGTAATGAACTTCAAGCATTTGTTGTTTTACCAGCGGCAGTGTAGTTTCGTTTGCATCAGGGGGTAGGCAGTAAAAATGTTAAAGTAGAAAGTGTGAAATCATTGTGTTGTCTCCATTTAAATACAAGTGATGATCAATCGGCACGGCTTATTTGGGCACATACAAACAAAAGTTTCTCATTGTCGTCTCTATCGCTGCATGCTCGTGGACGCGAAAGAGAATAGGAGAGAGACGCGAGAGAGTGGATAGGAGAGAGAAAATTAGTTGTTTTCCATGGAGTCAGCAAAACATCAACGGTTGGCGTATAAAAAAAGAGAAGACAACCAGAAAATCTACTTTGTACGTGTGCTGACTCTCATCAGAGACGCTTATCAGATGGAATTTGAACGGGGAATTAATTAGCTTGTAAAAGAGTCAGCTTGAAAGACTGTTCTTTATATGAGAAGTTTTTTCTGCTGACATGGTTTGAGATAGAGACCCAGTATGATTTGATGATTTTTTAGTGCTGCAAATAGTGACCCACTATGACCGGATGAACAGTGCCGGTAAGACTGGCCAGCCCGGTGGTCGGACTGGTGTTATCCACAACAATTTTGATGTTGGATTGTTTTTGTTTTTTGGTTGTGGAATTTTTAATGGACAAGCGAGGCTTCTAGGTGTGTCATATGCATATCATATACTGTTTATGTGCTAATGTAAGTTAAGCTGTGAAAGAATTTGTGCTTGATGTGGTTTTTTTTGTTTATCTATGTGTAGGCACGTCTTGAAGCTTTTGGATTATTGATGGTGATGTCTCATGGAATTTTCCATGGACAAGTTTTAGGAGAAGCGGAGGTATAGATAATTAAGGAGATCATGTATACTAGAGCTATAGAATAGTACAAATGGATGTGAAGATTCCATGTCATATGCAGGGAATGTATATGTATGGAAGAAGTAGTTGAATTTGGATATAGTTTAAGATTAAAAAGTTTCAGCTGAAATTTGCGAGAGATAAGTTGTATAGCTATACGAGAGTGAGATGTGGATGGGTTGAGAGAGGCGAGAGGTTGAGAAAAGAAAAATAGGTAGAGCGGTCGATCAATTCCCAAACACCCTAAAAATAATGTTATTTATACATGGATATGATATAGGACGATCACTTGTGGAAATATGTTTTCCAGAGGCAGCCAACCGCCTCAAAATAAGCCTATTTATGTAGTCTGTAGACAGATTTTTTAATGAATCGCATATGCAGCTCAGGGGTGCATGTGAAGGATATTTTTACCGTCCTTGAAAAGGATCTTAAGATATAAAATTTTGGTATCTTAATGTACAGTGTATTAAACTTTTACACTAAAAAATATGATATCTAGAGATACTTTTTTAAGTATATAGTAAAAAAGCTTATATGAAAAAGTATATTTTCAAGAAATGTATATTGATTTAGAGTCTATCGACGCATGTACACGTAGTCTTCCGAAATACAACGGTTCATGATTATCATCAAATACTTATCTTTCACGAGCACAAACAAATCAACTTCAGCCGAACCAGTGGGATGCAACAAAATAATTTTCACTCCCACATTTCTAAAATATAATTATGTCGAGGATTTAAATCTGGTATCAAATATGTATCTTTGTAGCCACTATTAATACTGCTACTTATCCCATCAATCAATTTTCGTTTAAAAAACTTTCCTAATCTATCTCTACCTACTATCCCACTCCTATCAATTCCTCATTTATTAAGAAGCACTATAGTTTTTTCTTATCTTTATTAATCTCTACTAAATAACTTATAAATACTTATAATCTCGAGATACCAGCTGCTCACAGTACCAAATCATTTATGATCATTAGATGTAACAATACATATTATGCTGAGCTAGATCCAATAGTGAAAAACGATTCAGTATCACGAGATATCGATATCTCGAAGTACTTGTTAGATCGGAGCAAATCTCAATACAAAAGGTTGTCAGTACTGCAACGAGAATTACAACCAGTGTAGTCAATAATAGAACTATATGTACTAGTCAGGAATCAGAATATATACTCTTAATCAGTACAGCCTTGTCCTACATATATAAATAGATTCGCTCCTACAGAAATCTCGGTTTGAAACAGTTGACGCGTACGTCAACGATGCAGAGTGCTAGACGACCTAATCCATTCATGGATAATATTGAAGATGTTTATATGTGAGAACAATTATTGGCACTGATCGAACAAACTTAGAAAAAAACTGGTTGAACACAATGTATAGCACTAGGATCGGATTAATCGTAGCATCCGTAACGGGCATGCACTAAGTTACAGCCCGTCACGGATGGTATATCTCTAACGTGCTATATGCATAATCGGCTACGGACTAATGTTTTGGTCCGTTATAGCTGGTATATCTCTGACGAGTCATATGCATAATCGGCTAAGGGCTAATGTTTTGACCCGTTACGGATGATATATCTTTAACAGGTCACAAGCATAATTGGCTACGGGCTAATGTTTTGGCCCGTCAAAAATGTTACCATAGGTGACGGGCGCTGGACCATCACCGATACTTTTTCTTATCACTGATCACTCATCGCTGATCAGTTGCTCGTCCATCACAAATGTATCTTTATGCCCATCACAGATAGCATATACTGTGCTAGTGTATATATATAGGTCACATGGTTGCTTACAAATCAAATCAGTATTCTACCACGAATGGTTCAAGTAGTGCAAAACCACTATGTTTTTTTTTAATGGTACGTGACACTAACTCCAAAATTTTGTTTATAGAGTTAAATAAAAAACGCACGTGACCCATTATTATTCTTGGATTCACACCTTATTATCAATTGTAAATTTACATATGAAATTCATAAATTCTTTGACCGATCATATATAATTTGTATCTATACTTTTTTTCGTTATAATTACCAGTTTAATCGACAAGCGTTGCAATTTTATGAATTATAATATCCGGGATTATGGGCCATGCGCCGAAACTTGTGCGGTCATCTATTATATATATAGAGAGAGATGATAAAAAAGAAATGTGCCGGATTTGTAATGGTGCATGTGCATGTACATATACGTATTCAATATAATATATAGACCAAGAAAAGTAAAGAAAAGGGTATAAATTCGAACAGATTCGAACATATCCATTTTAGTCTTTGTATACAAAAGGTAGCTCATGTGGTGATTATGTTGCTTGTAATTTAAACAATCAGATAGCATTCTCACTCGCAATGCAAGTGAAGTAAAGTGTGCCTCAAGACAAATGATATAATTAGTTGTGTAGACCATAAACTTTCAAGTTTTTTAACATCAACTTGTTTTCTTACTTTAATTTGTCGTTCTTTCCTTACAGCATTGCGAGAACACCATTTTGCTATACATACCTGATGATGCTTCGCATGCACGCCTAGTACATGTTTTTCATACCACGTTCTTCGTAATTACTCCTCTGAATTCTAATGGATAACATCATTAACTTTTTGGCACATGTTTGACCGTTCTTTTTATTATAAAAATTATGTGTCAATATGTGAAAATCTAAATTATAATTAAAATAATTTATTAATAATTAGTAATAATTCTGACAACTAAAAAATAAATAATAATTACGTAAGTTTTTCGAATAAGATGAATGGTCAAACATTTATTAAAATGGCAATGACGTTACATATTAAATTACATAGGGATGTAGCTCTTAAGGAATTGGTTCAAAGTTAAATGCCAAGTTGCAAACTTGCAATGCTTCTTTTAATTGAAATTTATGTGTCTGTTGTAAAGTTGATTTAGATATGTTACTAAGATTTCGGCGTGGCTATATAATGTAAATTAAACGTGATACTACTCTACTGCATGCAAATCAAGAAGTAATTAAGTCAACATTAATTTGATGATTTCAAGAGGAGGAATGTATTTTTTACTTGCGAATTTCTCTATCTCATCCCTCTCCGAAAATAATATGATAATGCATGTTTGTTAAATTCTTTGTTTGTGTTTGGACTTTGGACGAACTAGCTAGATACTGAACCGAAAGCCTGATAATGCAATTCACGTGCATATATACTTGTTAGTTAAAGAAATTGATTGATTATGAAGTACTTCCTTCGTGGTTAAGAAAATTGTTAGTTAATTCCACCAAAAAAAAGGCAAGAGTGAATCCATTCTTTTTGTCTCCTAGGTTATGACATGTTTATATATATATATATATATATGGCCGCGTTCGTTTCAGAAGCGATGGGTGTGTTAGTTATCTGGCGTGGAAACCGTAACAATTAATATATTAGTACATAATTAATTAATCATTAATTATAAAACATATAAAATTGTTAATATGATTTTTTAAAGCAACTTTTCTATATAAACTTTAAAAAAAATACACCGTTTAGCAGTTCGGAAAACGTGCGCACGGAAAACGAGGCAATCTAAGTTTAAGAAGGGGGGCGAACGCAGCCTATGTTTAATTAGCTGTGACTATTCAAACTATTCTTCTACGATGAAATATTTATTTCCAGAATGGAAGGAAACATCAGTAGTGCTGTCATGCTATTAATTCCTTTAATATAAGTTCCATATAACCAATATAAATATAGAATGTCGATCAGTACTGTTCTGACGGTAATGTAAAATTACAAATAACATATTTTTAATAATATAAATTATATTTAGAACAACATTTATGGACATATAAACAGAGCGTACAAAATTGGCTAACCGATGTCTTATAGAAAACATGTTTGGAATCGAAAAATAAGCTGCAAGCAAGGTATAAGCAACCTTTTAATCTGGCTGGCCCCTTTCACTAGTTTCAATGCACATGTGCTGTTCCTGCATTGAGAAGAGATCAATGCACTTGTGTGTTAAGGAAAGTAGTGCTGTGCTTTGTTTTGTGATTTTATAATTAAGTTGATGTGTAGGTCATATGAAAAAGATGGGGTCAATGCATGGGAACAACCTAGAAAGCGGCCTACAAATATATATGCCAATATATTATGACGGATTATTCTTCCAAATCCAGCTCCCTGATCCTGGCCTAATCCTGTCTCTATAAATACAACACGGCCGTGCAAGAACTTGATCACAAGTTAACCAGGTCACCAACAAACAGAGAAAACACTACCAGTAGTAGTTAGCTAGTCTCCTGGTCTCCCAAAGGAAGACCATATATGGCCACTGCTCTCAGCTTTCTGCCTGCTCTCATCTTGGTCCTTATCATCTCTGTTCAGGGTAAGTTGACATGTAATTAAAGCCATGTTCTTTTTCTTGATTATTTTTAGATTTTTTTTCTCAGCTTCTATATACACGCTTTTCGAATGGCTAAGCGATGAATTTTTTGTAAAAATTATATAAATATAAGTTTATAATCTCATTTTTCTAAAATATATTTTTAACTTTAATCTTTAGGTGAAAAAGTCCACAAATTGTGTGTAAATATGTTACCTTGAAGTGTCTGTGTTTCAATGTTTCAAAATGATGTTTCAATGTTTCAATGTTTCAAAATGTGTTTCAATTTACATATACGCGCATGACAGATGGCATAACAAATCCATCTTCAGACTCCTTTTTCACAAATATCAGTCGGAAATGATCCCTGCGAAACCCCTAGATTCAATTAGCTATAATGAATCTTTCAAACCACATCTTACAAATGCAAAATATAGTTGCAAATAAAATGCAGAATTTTACTTATTTCCAGACAATTATTCATCTTACTCATGTTGAATCACATGAATACGCACTAAGCATGCTGACCACGTCGGTCAGGGACAAGTACCGGCGATCGCTGCACCGCGTCGAGCAGCATCGAGGTGCAGACGATCAACACCGGCGAGCCGGCCGGCGGCGGCGACACGGTGTTCGAGGTGCGGGTGAAGAACCTGTGCCCCTGCAGCGTCAGGGACGTGCGCCTCGACGGCGGCGGCTTCGCGACGACGGTGGAGGTCGACCCGGCCGTGTTCCGGGCGGCCGACGACGGCGGCGGCGCCTACCTGGTGAACGGCGGCGGGCCGATCGCCAGCATGGCCACCGTCGCCTTCCGCTACGCCTGGGACCACTTCTTCCAGATCACTCCGGCGAGCCTGGAAGAAGATCAGTGTGCTAGCTAGCTAAGAACTGGATGGATTAGATGCCTACACTTGCGTACAGATGCAAAGCGTACTTGGAGGGAATAATTCTTGCGTGAGCATGTAAACATGTGTTACATGGTGTGTAGGAGGAATGAATATATGAGGAATTATTCCTGCATGAGCTGATGGCGTCCAGCTTGTTGGGCCTATATATATACATGTGTAGTTAAATATCTGTGATATATAAAGATGTATATATTCAAGCTGAATAATGTTGGTTTCTATCTGAATGATTAAATAGACTATTAACAAAACTCATCTCATACACTAGATTATTTCGTAAGACAAATCTATTGAAACTAATTAGTTCATAATTAGTGTACGTGAGGCTACCATAAACATTCGTTAATCGTGATTAAGTAGGCTTAAAAAATTTGTTTAATAAAATTGTCTTTATTTATGCTAGTTTTATTATCCGTCTATATTAAATATTTGTAATTAATATCCAAACATCCGATATTACCAGGAGTTAAAAAAAATCCATAAGTCCAAACTAATCTTAGTATCGGGAGTACAATTTTGTTTCTTATCAAAGGCCAGAAAGAGAGTGCCGCCTAAGGCCTAACCTCAGAAAAGGTTAGTTCTCATTGCACAGTTGCCTTTGACTTTCTTGACTTAACTCGGTGATGCCCCGGTACTCGTTATATATGCAACAGGATTTTTTTTTATTTCCAACGCCTTTATTTATTTTAAAAAATAAACCAATCTAAACATTAAATAAAATATGAATTGTTTTTCACGCCATTTTTCACGCCACTCCCGTTGTGTAAGAGACTCAGAAAGTTCCAAATTTTCTGAAGATTTTTTTTTTGCGGAAAGTTCTATAGTTGACTCCTTTTGATTCTTATCAATTTAATTTCCTTATTTCCTTGAAATTTTATTTAAATTTGGTTCTTACTCCCCATTGATAAATTTCGATTTATAAACATTCTCCAAATTTTTCCATTTATTTTCTACAAATTATATCCAAAACCTACACTTTTACAAGGCTATAAGAATTTTATTTAGATTTATCTTTTGAATTTCTATGAAGTCCACTAATATCTGCCATAATCAAATTTCCCTAAATTTTCCATTTCAATAATAATCTTTGGCTTGTGCCTTTTTTTGAATAAATTCACTTTAGGTCTCTCAAGTTATCTTCCAGTGTGTTTTTCGTCCTTGGTCCGCAAAACCAGATACAACCGATCCCTGAACTATCAAAACTAGCGCAAAAGAGGTCCCTTGACAGTTTTGAAGGTGGCTTTGGCTAACTTGGCGCCGTTTTGACTAGGTCTCCATCCTACGTGGCATTGACATGGTGTTAATGTGCAATTATATAAAAAAGAATAGTGAGCCCACCTGTCAGTTGCACACAGAAAATGATTTAAAAAGGCCCACAGTCCGCTACCCAATAGATATAAATCATGTTTAAATTATTTTTTATGTGCAACTGACACGTGGGCCCACTGTCAGCTACACAGGTGAGCCTGCCATTTTTAAATCATTTTTATGTGCAGCTAGTAGGTGGGTCCACTGTTTTTCTGATATATAATAGCCACGCAAGCGCCATATCATTGTCACGTGAGATGGAGGCCTATTTAAACTAGCCATGTAGGCGCCAAGTTAGCCAAAACTATCTTCAAAACCGCCGAGGAAACTCTTTTGCGCCGGTTTTGATAGTTCAGGGACCAGTTGTATCCGGTTTTGCCATCCAGGATAAAAAACTGACTGGACAATATGTTGAGGGAGACGTCAAGTGGATTTTTTTTTTTTTTTTTGGCTTTCTTCCCCCTCCACTTCGGCCTTCCGGCCCAGCTAGCCGCCGCTGCCTTCACCTCCGTCGGTACGCTGCCTTCACCTCCATCGGTACGCTGCCTCCGCCGCCAAGTTGTTTGCGTCCTAGCCCTCACTGCTGCATGCCGCCATTCCCGGCCGCAGAAACCGCCGCCGCGCGCGGCTGTTTTCCTTCCCAGAGCCGTCGGCCGTCACCCCACTGGTCATGACCTGAGTTTTATCCCAAGCTAAAAATAATAAAACAATACATTAAAAATAATTTGTTAATTAAAGTCCAACAAAAAACAAGTGTATAAGTTAATTTATTTAATTGGAAGCTTTTGGATATTATAAAATGTCCCGAAAATATTTTAAATTATTACCAGGATTTAAACTTGAATTTCAGAGTATAAAATTTACTTAAATAAACCTAATAAAATTAGCAAAATTAGAGGTAACTTCTTTTCTTTTCCTTTTTCCTTCTTCCTTCCTCTCTTTTTTTCCTCTTTCCCTTTCCCTTCATTTTCTTTCTTTTTCCGAATTTTTTTCCTTGTTCCCTTTCTTTCTTTCCCTTTTTTTCCAGTCGGCTGGGCCAGCCAACCCACCTCCCCTCCATCTCTTTCCTCCCCATCGGCCCAACCTCCCTCTCTAGCCCGCTCGCACCCCACCACCCTCTCCCTCTCTCTTTCTCTCCCCCCTTGGCCGAATGTCACGGCCCAACTCCTCTTCCCTCGCGACCGGAGTCCGGTTCCCTTCCCTTCCCGGTCTCTTCTCTCCCTGACAGGTGGGACTCGAGGCCCCACCTATCATCCCTAACCTCCGCCCGTTGTCTTCCTCCGACAGCACGCTCGCGCGTGCCACACCGGCCATCCTAGGCCGCTACCACCACGCCACGCCGAGTTCCCGGTTCTGCCGCGCCACCTCGCATGCGCCCGCGACCTCGCCGCGTGGCCCCGCCTCGCCTCACCCGTGCCAGCCCGGGGCCCTCGCTGCGCTGGACGCACCCGTCACGTCGCCTGCCCGCGTCCCGCCACCGCGCCGCCAATGCCATGTCGTGCCAGCTCTGTGTCGCCACCGAGTTCGTCGCGCTGAGCCGGCATGCGCACAATCGCCGCGTTCGCCGCACCAATCCCGCAACCGCCACCGCGTTCCCATGCCGGCCGCCTACTGCAATCACCACCGCCAAATCCGCTCCCATGATCCCGCCACCATCCTACAATGCCCACAATCGCCGGCGCCCATTCCGCGCGCCGTCGTAGCCACCAATCCCTCTGAAACCACCGCCTAATCCCACCGCAATCGCCACCGACCGCCCGCGATCTCCGACGCAAATCGCTCGCACCACCACGTCCCTATTCCCTATATAAATTTCCTCCCCGGCCACCGCTCGCTTCTTTGCCCACTCGAGTCGCTGCCGCCCTCTGTCTTCACCCTGTGCCGGGTCCACGTCGTCGCCACGGCCTCGCCGCCGCCGTCGTCGCCTCTGCCGCTGATAAGCTCCTATTTCCCTTCCCCTCCTCGGCCGTCACCGCCGTTCGCTGTTCCCCCCTCCTCCTCGCTTCCTCTTCGCATGCCACCACTTGGCGCCGCCTCGGTCTCCCTCCTAGACGCCGGCCGACGACGAACCCACCGCCACCCAGCTCGGTGCGCCACCTTTCCTAGCCACCGCCGCCCGGCTGCCCGCTCACCGCCTCTCCCTCGGCCAAGCCAAACTCACCCCGTCCCCTCCCCTGTTTCCTCTCTATGACCGGTGGGGCCCACCTGCCGATCACCACATCTCTGTGGGCCGTGGGCCCCATCTGTCTATCCCTTGGTTCTCAAACCTTGATCTCTATAGATGTGTGTCATCCCATCGACGTAACATGTGCCTTCGTCGCAGAAGTCGTCAGCAACTTCAGCCGACCAAGTGTCAAGACCAAAGAGTCGAGTTCTACCAGAGGTGACGAGTCAGGTCTTCGCTACTCCAAGCGTTGCTCTCAAGTTGAAGACGGAATTGTTCACGAGTCAAGCTTCGCTCTTTCAGTTGTCGCGGCTGTTTCCGAGCCGTAGGCGTTACCCTAGCTAGCATCGTCTTCTTAGTCGTTGCTCGGTATTTTGTGTGTGTAGGTTTGTTTGTTTTGGGGTTAGTGGTTGACCATGACAAGTAGTGGCGTTATGGTTGTACCACCAGGAGTTGAGTGCTCTTTTAAGTGTTTTAATCCAGATCAGAAAATTACAGCCGACTAATTTAGAAAAGCCCTATGCTTAGTTTCAACACAAGGAATGGCAACAACCGCCACAACACCGGTGTAACTCGAAGTGAAGAAAACCGAGCCATCTCTGCCAACTGTAGGTTGCTTATCTGCACCTCTTTAACAGCTCCTCCGAATCTCGGGGACGAGATTCTGTTTAAGTTGGGTAGATTTGTCACGCCCTGAGTTTTATCCAAGTCAAGAAATAATTAAATAATGCATTAAAAATAATTTGTTAATTAAAGTTCAAGAGAAAACTCAGTGAATAAATTTAATTTAATTAATTGGAAGCTTTTTGGATGTTCTAAAATGTCCCGAAAGCATTTTAAATTATTTACCAGATTTATATCTAAATTTCAGAGAATAAAATTTTCTTAAATAAACTTAATAAAAATCGGCAAAATTGGAGGCAATTTCTTTTTTTCCCTCCCTTTTTTTTCTTTTCCTTCACCCGGTCATCCTTTCGTTCTTTGATTAACCATAGGTTTTCGTTTTCGGGTCAAAATCCGAATTTCGCTCATGTTTTGGGCCCAAAAGGCCACGGCCCATCTCACCTCTCCTCCCTGGCCGCACCCAGCAGTTCCCCCTCTCCCTAGCACGATCTCCTCCCCCCTGCCCCTGATCGCACTCCACCTCCACCTCTCCCCCTGTCGTACTCCTGTCCTCTACCGTGGGCAGCCCTATCTCCACCTCTCTCATGGTAAAATCAATTCCTAATAAATTAGGACTCCAATTTATATTCCTTTGAAACCTTATCTATTTACTTTTTAATAGGGGATGGATAACTAGATTTATCTCTAGCTCTCCCCTATAAATACACCCCTACAACCTTTCCTCTTTTCCCCGTCCCCTTCTCCCGTGCATCTCTAGCCGCCTCTTGCACCTCCACTACAGCTGTGCCGCCCCCTATCCAGCCGCTGCGCAGCAAGCCGCTAGCAGCCGTGCTGCATCCCTATTCGCAGCAGCGAAAGCCGATCTAATACATCGTCGATCTTCAGGTTCGCATATATTTTATTCTTGCGAATCAATCTAAATTAATCTACCGTTTAATCGTTTAGGTTTCCTAGCCCAACAGTGAGGAAAAGCCGCAACTCGTCACTGATCTCTCCACCAAATCTCAGGTTCGCGTACATTTTACTCATGCGAATCAATCTATTTTTGATCTACCGTGTAATTGCTTAGATTTTCTAATCTAATTAGCTAAATGAGATTGATCTACAGTGCGGACTTTAATTTCATACGTAGATTGGTTTAACGTTAAAGTTGTTTAGTTTCCAGTTTAGCGAGTCATTAAATCTCGATTTAACGGGTCATTAACTCCTGCCGTTGTTCCGCTAACAGTTCACGGTTTTGTGTTTCGGATCCGATTCGTCGTGGGAATCTCTGATTCGTGCACGTCTTAGTTCCATTATGTAAATACACGTCCTGTTCACAAATTTCCTAAGCCGCAGCCCAACCCGCGCTTGAAGTCTCCATCGCCTCCTTCGGCCTAGTCCTTTTCCCTCTCCTCCCGGCCAGCAGGCCGCCGGCCCAGCCAGCCGGCCCACTTCCCTCAGCCCATCTCCCCTCCTCCCCTTTCCTCTCCGTCGGCCCAATTCTCGGCCCACTCCACCTCCCCTCGGCCTGCTTCTCCTCTCGGCCGGGCCCGCTCGCCAGCACTCCCCTCCCTCCTCTTCCACCCCCTTGGGCCACCAGCCTTTTTCCTTTGCCCTCGCGAAGGTCTACTTCGCCTCCCCCACCTGGCTTCTCCTCTCTCCCCGATAGGTGGGACCCGAGGCCCCACCTGTCATCCCCTTCCTCCGGCCGAACTCGCCCGCTCGCCTCACGCACTCGTCAGCCGTCGGCCCCGCCCATGCAGCGCAAGCCTAACGGCCGTGCCGCCTTTCTCGGCCGCCGAGTCCACGCACACGCCCACCTCCAACCACCTCCCGCACTTCCCGGCGCCGCATCCTGGCCACCGCGCTAATCGCCGGTCCGCCCTAAGCGCAACGTCACCGCGCTAGCCTCCCCGTTTAAAACCCTGGGAGCACCGCCACTGCTCCCCCTTTGCGCCGCCCTCTGCCTCTCTCCGCCGCCCCCACCGATCCGATGCCGCCTCGGCCGCGCGTCTCTCTCCCGTCATCGTCGTCACCGACCATCATTCGCCCCCCTCGACCGGATGCCACCGTCGTCGGCCGGCTTTGCCACCTCCTCGAGCCGACCGTGCCACGCTGATGCCTGCACACGCATCGTGTTCGCGTCACCCTCGTCGCTCCTCTCCACACCGCCCACCGCACGTTGTCGTCGTCTTCCCGACGCCGTCGTCGCCTCGGGACGTCGCCGACCACCGCGGCTCGCCCTCGCCGCCCTCGTCGCCCATGCGCTGTTGTCCCCGCGCCACCGAACGCCGATCGCTGCTCGTGCGTCGTCGTCTTCATGCCATCACCGCCGTCGCCGTTCGCCTAGTGAGCTCCCGCTCTCCTTCTCCTTCCTCATCTCCCTCTCGCACTGTCGCCCCGCTCCTATCTCGCCGCCCGGCCGTCTCTGCCACCGAGCGATATCCGTCGCCGCCGCCGATCTACCTCGCCACTGGCCGTCAACACTTGTCCTCGGCCCACGCCGACTTGCCGCCGCTGTCCCCGCTGCCGGTAAGCTGTCGTCGTCCTCTCCCTCCCTCTCTTTTCCTCTCCGTCCGTGGACGCCGAGTCGTGCCCTCGAGCGGTCTGGCCATCGCCACCGTCCGTCCCGGCGCCGTCTTCCTCGCCTCACCATCGCCGACGCGACCGCGCCGTTGCCAGGGTGCGCATGCGTTCGCCACGTCATCGTCGTCTCCGCCCCGCGCCGTCGGCTGATGTCCTCCCCTCCGCGCGCCGCCGCCCATCGGTCATCGCCCTCCGCGCGCCACCGCCCATCGGTCATCGCCCTCCGTGCGCCGCCGCTCGCCGGTCGCCGTCCTCCGCGCCGCCCGCTAGTCGCCTCCCTCTATGCGCCGCCGTCATGCCGTCATTTTGCCACCCTCCACGTCGCCGCCAGTCGGCCGTCGCCTCTCCTGCTCCGCCGCTCGCCGCCGGTGTCACGTTGCTGTTGCCACCGCCACCGGCTGCCGCACACCGCCGCCTGCTCCCCTCCGTTCAGCCGAGCCACCTCATCCCCCTCCACTGTTTTCACTCTATGCCACCCTGGACCTGCACGTTAGCGGCCCCTCTTCCCTCTCTCACTGTTTTTGGGCCCGCTCTGTCAGCTCTCCCTTTCTCTCTCTCCCCGTGGGCCCCACGCGTCAGCCGCTGTCCCCTCTCCCCCTCTCTCCGTTTTCCCAGCCCACCGGTCACCCGACCGGCCTCCCCTCTCTCTCTCCCTTAGGCCCCCTTTGTTAGCCTTTGGGCCTCGCTGACTAGTGGGACCAGTGCGTCAGCCGACCCCCTCTCTCCTGTGCTGACGTCGTGCCTCCAGTTAATTACGCAATTATTGCATTAAGGTTTTCTGTTTAGTTTAAGAACACAATTAACCTTCTAAAATTCATAACTAATTCATCTAGTCTCCGTTTAGGTCCATTCAAGTTTCAGTCAATCCAAAAAATGCCATGAATCCACTAAAAATAGTTTCTTTCTTTGTTTCAGTAGTTTTATAGCCTATTTTTGCTTGTTTTGCTTTGTTTGTCGTAGGTTTTGACCCCGTTGCAGCGCCGTTCGTTCCCGAAGTCATCGCGGAAGTTCCTCGTGGGTCTGAGCAAGGCAAGTGGCACCCTTCTCTGATCATATTGATCCCGTGATTATAAAATCCCTACTTTACATTCTAACATGCATTGTTTTATGCAAATCTATTTATTTTATTTATCTATTGGGCAAATTACCTTTATATCCGTTGATTCTCACTTATTGTTATTGTTATCCCAGGGTTAATTTGACTAGAAATAGGCTTAGACAATGCTTAGCCATGCTTAGTTCAACTTGCTCACCAATTATTTAATTATTGATTAGACTTTGATAAACCTTTAATGGTTGTGAACATGATTCATTTTCCGATGCGGATTAACGACAACTAAAATATTGCTTATGGTGGGCCGTAGGTGCATGGTTTTGAGAGTCGTGCCCATGACAATTAAGGACCGGTTCTCAGGAAACCCTGAAAATCTTATACGTACTAACCACAAGCCAGAATGGGCAACGGTAAGACTTCTAGTCTAGCTTGTCCCTATTCGATGTACCCAGGCAAGGGTGGGCGTGATGGAGTATGGATGGAAATCGTGGTGTAACGATGGTCCTATGCTGCTTCCCGATTCACCTAGACACAAGAGGGGCTGCCCGACTTGGTGTAAAGGAGGGGGTGAAACCTGAAGTGTGGTGCGATTGTCTAGGGAGGATTAGGTGAAAGGTCTAATCATGGTTTCCGTACTGAGGTATCGTGCTGATACGTTGGGGCATGGTAACATGCTTGGGAGCCATGTCTTATGGGTAAAGTTGTACACCTCTACAGAGTAAAACTATTCGAATAGCCGTGCCCGCGGTTATTGGGTGAACTGACAAATTCACTAGGATTAGTGAACCTTTCAATAACTTGATTAATCTTGGAACTGGTTTGACCCTGCTCAACGTGGTGTAACGTTGGCAGTGGTTTGGGTCTGTCGCAACGTGGTGTAACGTTGGGTGAGGGTTGACCCTGTCGCTACGTGGTGTAACGTTCGACAGCGGTTTAGGCCTGTTGCAATGTGGTGTAACGTTGAACAGCGTATGATTATTTTAAATGTTTACTTTACTTTTTATTCAGTCTATTTTATTTACTGTTTTGCTAAATTATTGCTGCTTTGTGCAATTTAATCTTAGCCTATCCTTGTTACCCAATTGCATTCATTATTCTTCCTCTCTTGGGTGTTACTTGTTAAGTACGGTGGTTTGTACTTAGCGTTGCTTAATTTTTCCCTCACCAGAGCAAGTGCCAGACCCTGAATTAGAAGTTAGAAGAAGGTTCTTCCCAAGGTTGAAGTGAGGTTTAGTACGCCGTCGAGAATGCCTGTACTGTGGAGCCGTCATCGCCAGCTGAAGCTGAAGATTAGATGGTTTAGTTTGTTTTCCTTTTCCGGTGCATTTCGATAGACAATTGTTTTTATTTGTTTTTAAATCGTGGAAATGTGTATTGATTTGTCATAGCGTGTACTCGGGCTGATTCATGGACCGAGATTTAATACATGCTATTGTTCAGAAATTTGGTGTAAATTTCTGGGCGTGACAGTCTATCCCTTGCTTCATCGACATGTGGGCCCCGCCTGACATTCCCCTCTCTCCCTCCCTTTCCCTCTCTGTCTAGTGGGTCCGCACTGTCAGACTCCTCCACTACTCTCTTCCCTGTGGGCCCCGCTCAAAGCTCTCTCTCTCCCACCTGACTAGTGGGGCCCATCCGTCAGTCCCCCTCTCTCCCTTTCTCTCTCTGACCCATGGGGCCAGGCTGTCAGCCTCCCTTCCTCTCTCTCACCCGAGCAGTGGACCCCACGTGTCATACTCTTTCCCCTATGGGCTCTGGATGTCAGCCTCCTCTCTCTCCTGTGCTGACGTCAGCTCCTCCAATTATGGTGCAATAAATCAATTTAGAACTTTTTCCTGTTTAGTTTAAAAACCTAGAAAACTTCTAAATTCCATAACTAATTCATCTAGTCTCCATTTTAGTCCATTGAAATTTCATTAAATCCAGAAAAATGTCAACAATCCATTAAAAAAGTTTTTCTCTGTTTCAGTAGTTTTATAGTCTTTCTTTTGCCTGTTTGCTTTGTTTGTCGTAGGTTTTGACCCCGTCGTAGCGCCGAACGTCCTTGAAGTCGTCGCCGAAGGTCCTCGTGGGTCAGAGCAAGGCAAGTGGCACCCATCTTTGATCATATTGATCTTATGTTTATAAAATTACCCACTTTAGATTCAAACATGCATTACCTTATGCAAAACTTACTTGTTTATCTATATATCTATTAAGCAATTACCTTTATTTATCCTTTGTTTCCTACTTATTGTTATTGTCATCCCAGGGTTAATTTGACTAGAAGTAGGCTAGGGTAATGCTTAGTTCAACTAGCTCACCAGTTATCATTTAATTACCACTAGACTTGATAGACCTTTAATGGTTGTGATCATGATTATTCTCTTGATGTGGATTCAATACAACTTAAATATTGCTTATGGTGGGCTGTGGGTGCATGGTTTTAAGAGTCGAACCCATGGCAATTAGGGACCGGTTCTCGGGAAACCCTGAAAGTCTTACACGTACTAACCACATGACGAAATGGGTAAGGTGGGATTTGAAGCATGGATTCGAACTATTTGATGTACCAAGGCAAGGGTTGGGGTGATAGAGTATGGACGGGCAATCGTGGTGTAACGGAAGCATCTGGTGCTTCCGGATTCACCAAGGCACAAGAGGGGACTGCTCGACTTGGTGTAAAGGAGGTGAAACCTGAAGTGCGGTACGCTTAAATAGGGAGGGTTATGTGACAGGTCCTATCATAGTTTCCTTTCCGTGGTATCGTGGTGATACACCGACGTATGTTCAAGTGTAGTGGAACTATGTCTTGTGGGTAAAGTTGTACACCTCTGCAGAGTAAAACTATTCGAATAGTCGTGCCCGCGGTTATGGGGCGATCTGACAGACTCACTGAGATTAGTCGAACCCTTTAATAATTTGATTAATCTTGAAACTGGTTTGACCTTGCGCAATGTGGTGTAACGTTGGTAGTGATTTGGGTCTATCGCAATGTGGTGTAACATTGGACGGAGGGTTGACCCGGTTGTAGTATGGTGTAACGTTGGACAGCGGTTTAGGCTTGTTGCAACGCTATAAGCCAGAATGGGCAACGACTTTATTAAAAGTATAGTTATTTCCTCTTATAGGAACCACGGTAAGGGTATATGTGATGGAGTTGGGTGGACCTAGAGAAGGATTGATCGGCTGGCGAATCTACCGTCATGCAAGGGTGTAGTGTGCCACTAGGGTGTTCCTGTGTAGAGGGTGCAACCTCGGCGTGGTTTGGATGGTTAGAAGGGGGTTATGTGGACGATCGTATCATAATCTCTTATCCAAATGCCATGGTGGCATGTTGGCGTATGGAAATGTGGGTTGGTTGTGTCTTATGGATAAAGTTGTACACATCTACCCATAGTAAACTTGTTCAAATAGTTGTGTCTGCGGTTATGGGTGGTCTGAGCTTAGCCATGATTGGTCCCATCTTTTCTAATTTTTAAAATGGTGTACTAACTTGATTAGATAAGTGGTTGAAGCTAGTGTTGCATGCTATAGCGCAGTACTACTAGATGGTTGGGTCTAGTGCAGCGTAATGTAACGTTGGCCAGTGGTTGAATTAATATTTTTTATAATTACTCCATGATTTTCTTTAGCCAACTAAATATTTTTAAATGTTGTTTCCTATTGCATTGATTGCATAATTGGTATGTTTATGGTGGTTGTCTTCAATGTAGTGATCTACCTCTTTTCCCCTAGGGAAGTATAAGCCAGATGGTGGTCATTCGGAGGACTAGGTGTTTAACTACCATCAAGGATGCCTATTGAGATGCCCTCCACGCTAAATATATGTTCCCTTTTATTTCCGCTATATGTTATTTTATTTGTTTATGTAAGACGATATTTATGTAAACCGGGCTGGTTCTACACTAGGATTAAATGCAATTTTGCCTAGAATTTTGGTTTTGTGAATTTCCTGACGTGACAACCCCGAGAAAGTATGTTCCAATATGCACCCATGTAGTAGCTTTGCACAGAACTTTTTCATACTAATACCTACTTACTAATGATATATATAACTAATACTTTGTGCTATAGATTACAATGATCCCAACACATGAAAAAGAAGACGTTTAACAGCTTGCCCTAGGACATATGCCACTTCATCATGCGGGACTGCTCCAATAGGATCCAGATATTTTTCGATGAATCCAATGTGTTGGCCAAAGAAGATAAATAAAGGTCCGTGAAAGGGTGTGAGAAAGAAATATGATAATTGGAAACCCTACTTCATTCTACATGATGGTTTCAACCGTTTATAACCTACATTTCCCAAACATGTGAGTGTGTGTTTGTATGTAATATTCAAATTATTACTTATTTGTTGCTTTTTGTATAGGGTACCTTCAATTTACTTATTTGTGTTCCTGTACACATGTATTGGAGGCATTAAGATAGAGGCTTTCTATATATATATATATATATATATATATATATATATATATATATATATATATATATATATATATATATAGTGTATCAATATCCATCAAATGATATAGTTAACGTCCATTAACTATTACATAGCATTAAAACTATTCAGCGAGCCGCATACATTTGTTTCTTTTTTACTCGCTGTCAAAGAGTCCTGGCCAGACAACCAACAAAGAGTAGAAGAATCCATTATGTATTAGGAGGATAAAGACGTATCCCGAAACCATTGAGCAGTTCTGAAACAACTACTGGTCCACTGCAACCATGTTTTCATGTCAGGCATAGTCATAGCAGGCATTGGGAGAACATCCTCAACCAGCCAACGCAGAGTTGCATGACATGTGATGGTTATCCGTGCCTTGTTACATTCTAGATAAGCATGAAGAGACTGTGCTGATGTTGGATCCATGCATTAGGAGACATCCTATGATATCGCAAAGAGTGGAAGTCAAGGAAATCACCAGATAATTAAAGGATTCAAAAATCAGCTGTAATATATGCTATGTCGAGTTTGGGATTAGGGGAGCAAAAAGCAAGCAGTAGAGCACATAACTAGCAGCCTTGTAATTGCTTGTAAAAACCCATTTGATCCTAGCTTGTAATTGCTTCTAGAAAACGTGAACCCTGGCTTACTCATTATGCGTGCCATTCATTGAATCAGTGAGTTCAAGAATTGATCTAGCTAGCTGGTGCTATGATGCATCTAGAGGCCATACCAAACATATATAAGTGATCATAACTGTATCCATGTACTTGATTGGTTGGGAAGTAATAACGACATATGCATATATATAATATCTTCAGGATTATTGGACATGAGCAAAGCTATCGTGTAGTCATGAAATCACAACAGAAACTGATCCTTGAATCATATCTGGGGATAGTAGGCATCTGGAGAACATGGACATCCATCCAACTAGAAGTTGTAGAATATCACTTGAACTTAAGTACCTTAGGCGCAAGAAAATTGTGGCATTTCAGATATATAATAGCTAGTCTCGGTGTTGTTGGTTGGATGTATTAGGAGCCATTCTACCGTAGCAAAGACAATAGATAGCCAATGTTACTAATGTCCAACCACAAAGAAAAATTAACAGAACAACACTTGGTGAATCAGCTCCCATGCTACATCAGATGAGGTACACCTAGCAGTCTGCATAGAACCCTAGTATTGTCTGCTTCTTGACCTATAGCCTAGATTTATAAAAATGACAGTATCTATATGGAAGCACTCTCTTGATTCAAAACTCTATGAATATGTTAGGAATTAGCTTTGATTGTTAATTTCCATGTGTTGATATCTGTTGTACTAACACAGGTATAACGCGTTCCCTTGCAGTTACTGGTATCATTAATTTTTATTCAAATGTTTTGTAGTGTACATGGGCCCCGGGTATGAAAGCAATGGACTATAATAGCCTGTCTTTAGGGGGTGTGACAATTAGGCCCAACCTGGCTATTTTACTTGTATTATTAGCTAGGCCTATGTGGAAGGTTATCTCCATCTAGGTTTCTCATCGGTTATTATTCGGCTGGTTATGAAAACCCTAGATACACTTGTTCTTGGCCCGTTAGCATGTAAAAGGGAGTTGGGTACTTAAAACTAGGGATGATACACAGTATTCTACATATTGCTTTATATCTTTTCAATATAATCTAAGCACTAGACTAGGATGTTATCTCTCGATGAGGCCCTAAACTAGTCTAACTCGTGTATGTCACCCTCTTCTATATAATTTAGTGCACATCATAAATCATATTGTCGATTAGTTGGATCGACGGTTAGTGCAGCAAGTAGGGGGCTGGATTGATTCAGCATATCAAATGGCATCTATATGGCATCTATCGATGTCTCCGTCAACACCTGCTCGTGGTTCCCTGCAGCTTACAGCCATGTCCATCAACTTTTATGTGATGGAGTTCACTTCCTTGGCAAACTGCCACCTCGGCCTAGCCCTCCTCTGCATCAAGTTTGGTGTCAGAAAGGCCTGCTTCACTCCACTAGTCATCTTTGATCGGCGACAAATGCGTACTCCCCGGTGTGCTCTTGCTGACGCAATTTCACACCAACATACTAGAGGCTTGAGAGATTTGCTTCGCTCTAGTGCAGATCCTAAAGTTTGAGATTTGAGACGAACCAATCAATTTGATCTACGCAAATTAATAACAACAAAGGTAGAAACAATTTGGTTGGATCAATTAGCTGATTGGTTGATGAATGTTGGTGTGAGTACTAACCGATTGATCTAGAAACGGTATAATACATCAATGTGAAAGCACTGAACTTGTTAGATATTGTGAAAATTATCGAATGTGATTAATTAATAATTAACTTAAATATATGAAATATCATATCTATCATATTAAGAATAACCATCATATCAGCTATTGCCTAATGTTAATAAGTATGCTAGAATGCTCAATTTAGCCTATTAAGAATAATCCTGATAGATCGGACTTAAACGAGATAGTATAAGATTATACTAGTAAAAATAGATAGAACATTTAGTAGATTTTTACTATTTGTTAATCTAATGAGAATAGCTTATTTTTACAAGATAACAAGATAATTTATCGGGTGGATCTCCAATAAAATAATAAGCAAGATAAGTTATTCCGATAAAAACATTTGAGTAAATGCAATCTAATAGATTGGATTTAACTAATACAGTATAGGATTGATGATAGCAAATAGTAAATATAAAAATCAATATAAATTACACAAAGTAATTGATTAGAACAATTCAGAGACAATGGTAACTTAAATTGATCTGATCCAGTAAGTAGCAACCACACCGGTTTGATAAGAGTATTGGACGCAACCAACAAAGTTCGGACTCGGTGACGAGAACTCACTCAAGTGTTGGAGATCGAAACCGATGGAGCCTAGGCAAGATCTCGCTCCGACGAAAACTACTACCAAGATGGTGATGTACCAAAAGTTGTATTATTTAACTGGTGTCTTACAGGGACCCTAGGTAGTAGATAAACATATTTATGTTCTCGGTCTATCTAAGGTCAAACTTGGTTACAAGCAACTAATCAAAATTCATTCCTAAAAGGAAAAAAAACAAAAATAAATTTGCAGAAGTCAACTCAATCTTCTCTGGCATGTAATCCTTCTGGCTCTTTACAGAAACCTCTTTTGAGACCGAATGAGCTTCCATCGGCTCCACAATTCAATTCTCTCCACAACAGTTACCTTGCCTTATTCGTTCTCTCTATTTCCGCATAAATCTCTTTATGGCAAGTCAGATTTTTACCATTGATAGGTCTTGATCAAGAAGATTGAGCTACAGCCCTCTGCCATGGACCGGAGGCTGGCTTGACGTGGCGCGATGCGCTTCGCCGCACGAGCGCCCCTCCCGGTGACATCGTCGACAGTCATGGAGGCATGGAGTAAGTCCCCTCCATGAAAAAGGGGCGGATGATCGTCATTTCGCTAAAACCATATAAACCAGAAAATTTTAACATTTTTCTACTCTTACGGCTGAGTGACAATAGATTTACCCCTCTTCTCTCAGAGAGTACTGTGAGAGGGATTGACCTTACACGGTAAAGAGTAACAAAAAAAAAATAGAAAACCTCCATAAACAAATTTGTCACTAAGAGAACCACACGATTGGCGCCCTCTCGACCAAACCAAGTCATCTCGCCAACACTGGCTCAGGCACCACCTAGGCCACGCTCGTTTGAGGAGTAAGTTAACTTACCTTGGTGCGCGCAAAACATAGTAATAAATTAGTATATAATTAATTAATGATTAATTATTAAAAAATATAAAATAGATTAATATGATTTTTTAAAACAACTTTTCTATAGAAAATTTTTGCAAAAGGTACACCGTTAAGCAGTTTGAAAAACGTACGCACGGAAAACGAGAAGGTAAGTTAACTCAGGGGGTGTTTAGTTGGTAAAATGAAAATTTTGCGTGTCACATCAGATGTTTGACCGGATTCAGAAGGGGTTTTCGGACAAGAATGAAAAAACAAATTTCATGGCTGGCATAGAAACCGCGAGACCAATCTTTTGAGCCTAATTAATCCGTCATTAGCGCATGTAGGTTACTGTAGCACTTATGACTAATCATGCACTAATTAGGCTCAAAAGATTCGTCTCACGATTTCTCACATGAATGTACAATTAGTTTTATATTTTATCTATGTTTAATACTCTATGTAAATGTCTAAAGATTTAATGTGATGTTTTTGGGTGAAAATTTTTAGAAACTAAACGGGGCATTAGAGGTGGCTGCCGAACACGGCCCTACTGGCTTGCCCTCATGCCATCGATGCCTTCACCACGCGAAGTCAATTTGGTAACTCCGGCTCGGGCATCGCCTGTTGGCTTGTAGCCCCAATCTATTACCTTCTTCGTCATGCTAGCGGCACACATCAACTTGCAATTAAACTTCGTGTCCCAGGCAAGCATCTTCACTATTTTTTGAAGTTTTTAAATTAATATTATTTTAATAAAAAATCACAAAAGTAGAGGTTATCAGGGAAAATCGTATATTTAGGGATCTATCGAATGGTGGACGTTTGACTGGGGCCTATCGAACGGAGGGAGTTCGATAGGGCCCACCACCCGTTCGACTGCTGAGCCAGCCGGGCTTGTCTAACTTTGCCTCCCTATCAAACAGGGGAGTTCGACATGCCCTATCGCATTGCAACGCTGGTGGTCTAGTCTGATCTTCTCCCCACATGACCCTAAATTTATGATTTTTCATAGATGTTATCTAATTTTATGATTTTTTTATTAAAATAATATTAATTCTCAAAAAAAATTCCTATTTTTGCCTGCTTTGGGAGACCGACTCGTGCTTCGCAAGACGGAGCATGTTGAAGATTGACTCCATCTCCGTGACTCCGTCAGGAGCTGTCTTGGTGGCCTTGCTGTCATCACCAACAACGTGTCATCGTATGGCACGGCGCCCTGCATCAACCCAAGTGGCCCCTGTCAGCTCGATCTCCTCGCCATCATGACCGATTTCCTTTCCTTTTGAATTCTGAAAATTCGCGTCAAACTTTTCATTTCGTTCAGTTTATAAAGTCTTCCATTCTTTCGTCCGTTTTCTTTATGGTTTTCCCTTCGGAAATTGCAAATCTCCACTTCAAACCCTCATGGATGAGTACGCTCCATCGTCGGGTTTTGGCCTCCTATCCACCTTTTGTTACCGACCTATTTCCCCTGTTCAGCCCAATTAACCCACCATTTCTTCTTTTCCCCTTGATATTTTTCCCGTTTTCCTTCCTCATTTTTTCCTTCCTCCTCCTTGTGGCCTAGGCTAGCCCAGATCAAGCCGGCCTAATAGCGTCTCCAAGCCGGCCTAATAGCGTCTCCAAGAAAATGACTAACTCGAATTCTAAGAATATCTCTAATAAACTCTTCATCCCCACTCTCCAAATCCTGGTAGAGGATGACTAGGGGTCCCACCCACATGGGACCCACGGATAGCAGTTTTGCTATTGAGAGAATGAGTTGCTAGATTTAGCCATTGAGGACTTAAATTTAGCTATTCAAATAACATGGTAAGTCAAATAACCACTCTTTTGGAGGACATTTTTTTTGCAAAATTACTAAATTTAACTATGACAAGTGAGATAGTTATTCTCTTGGAGATGTTGTAAGCCAGCCCAGGCTAACCCACTCCCTCCCACCGCCCCACTCTGCCTCAAGTGAGCGGAGGAGCTTGCTCGGCCGATGACGTTGCTACCAACATCGCCACAATGACCTAGGTGATTGGGGCCTCCTGCTGGGTGCTAGTTGGGAAAGCAGCGCCAACTAGCACCCAAGTGGGTTCTTGTAGTAGTGACGATCTACACATATTGACTGAGTGTCTAAGTGACCATGGAATCTTAAAGATCAAAATTAAGATTGTCATCATATATCACTTGGATATGAATCCAGGGTGTCTTCACATGAGAATATGGCACATATCTCAACAATGGGATAAATCTAGAGTGTCTTCACCAAGTACTGGATCATAAAGAACTTGTGGGAGTACTAGGGCAAGACGATTACATCAGAATGTAGTATGAGGTGCCGTCGTCGACCTCAAATGGGGTGTGCGGCATTGCAATGGATGCATTGTACCCTATAAAATTATAAGCACATGATCCACCACCGTTGAACAAGATGACGTCAATATCATTGTGCCGAGGACCTATTTGCCAAAAAATTGGCACCGAGGATCTATTTGCAAAACATTTTGGTCCTTTTGAATAAACGGTGACAATAACATCGACGCCAATGACCTATTTGCAAAAAAGTTTCTAAAAAAGAATTAATCCGTAAGAAAAAATATTGATAAATAAATACTCGGCACGAATGACATTGGCACCGAGGACGGACCTATTTGTAAATATTTTTTCTAAAATATATATCATTTTTCCTGATTTTTTTGCAAATAGACCCTCGGTGCCAATGTCATTGGCACCGTCCTTCTTTATATTAAGTTAATGACTTAGCTATCTTGGGGGCCAAGTTTGTTGACGTCATCGTCTTTGGTGCCGAGACATTGGACCATAATGCCAATGGCGATGACGCCGAGCTAAAAGATCTATTTTTGTTAAAGTGTTTTAAGGGTCTATTTATAATTAAAGTTTTTTAGAAGGGCTACCAGTTAAAAATTGCAGACGGATGGGTATGATGTTTTATGTGTGGTTTGTGTGTGCCCGTGCTTCCCTTGAAGTGCTAGAGTTGTACTGAGTTCACGGTTGTACGGCATGTAAGATGTCACTACTGCAGGAGTTGGGCAAAATAAATGAATAGGTGAGCACGGCTAAAATAATTTGCTCAAATCGAATGGTTAGATTTGCCGGTTCACCGCCTTCGGTATTGGCTAGGTTATCCGACGTGGAAAACATGATAATAAATTAATACATGATTAATTAATTATTAAATATAAAAATAAAAATAGATTTATATGATTTTTTAAAACAACATTTTTATATAAAATTTTAAAAAACACACTGTTTAGTAATTCAAAAAGTGTACGCGTGAAAAACAAGAGAATCTGGACTAGTTAAGGGGAGAGCCAAACGCAGCCGTAGTTATTGTACTACAGATTTAGACATTTGTGAACGGTCATATATAGGCGGCGTTCGGTGGGGGAGGAGGTAACTTAACTTACCCAGCGCGGAAAGAAGAGTAATAGAGTAGTACATGATTAATTAATTATTAATTATTAAAAAATATGAAATAGATTAATATGATTTTTAAAATAACTTTTCTATAGAAATTTTTTCCAAAAAATACATCATTTAGCTGCTCCGCCGTACGCGGCCATAGTAGGTCCACATGACCCATTTAAGATGATTCATCTTTGACACCGTAAAAAGGTACTCCGTTGGACATATGGCTATGGAAGACGATCCATCACAGAAGTGTGAAATCACCTATGACTGGTCATAGCACAATTACGGACTATTAAAAATGAGTAAATATTTATTTTTTAAAACACTTATAAAGAAACCTTCCCTATATCAAAATAGATCTCGATGAGATTTACATCTTCATAACTAACATTTTTTTCATTTCAGATCGTTTACATGCCCGAATATATATGCGTTATAAATGATAGGATCTATTTTGAAAAACAAAATTTGAATTTCTCAAATGACCGTAAATGAAGGAATGACCTATACCAAAAACGTCAACTAGATCAACAACTTTGTATGACACTATTTTTCATTTGAGATTGTTTACATGGTTGAATACGTGTTAATATGAGATTTTAAGGAAAATAATTTTGAATTTATAAAACAACTATAGATGGAGACATACCCCATATCAAAGTTATAGATATTAATGAGATATAGAACTACGCAATTGGTGGCATTTTCATTTAAAGTCACAGAATGTCAAATATATGATACATGTTTCAGACAAGAATACTCAAAAGAATAGAAATAGTAAGGTTCTCATACATATGCTTAGAGGTGAGATGGTTAGCATGTGTTTGGTAAAATTTGAAATATTAGTATAGCCATTGTTGGTGCATTGAAATTGAATTGATGTGGTACGATAGATAATAATGCAAAATGGGGGGAATATTTCGTTACTAGAAATCTTGAGCACACACTTATAATTTCCTTATCAAAGATACATCTCACAATAATATCATGCCGATCACAACCTCATTATTAACTCCCGGTATATAGCTAGCTACATTGATCATCTTCCCACCAAACTACAGTTATCTCTTCACAGGCATCCCTAAACAAATCACGCCATAACCTGAGTAGAAAAAGAAAAGCAATTAAGCATGATGAACTAATCTCCCTTTTACTATAGCTTATCCGAACGAGTAGAGGCGGACTCTACAAGCATATCAAAATTGATCAGCAAATTCTATTTTAGGTACATGTTCAATCATTCGTCTAATATAAAATAAATTATATAATTATTAATTATTTTGTTATAACATGATTTATTATTATAAAACCGTAAGCATGGCTTATAGTTCTTCGACAAAAATTTTAAATAAGACAAAAGTATATATTCAAAAGTCAAGTAGATATCGTATAAAAATGAACTGAGGGAGTATTACGTGGCGACGATGAGCATCAGCAGAAGCGGTAGGAGGCGGAGGAGGCACGCAGAGGCGTTCGAGGCGCAGGATCTTCTCCTCGCTGTAGAGGCTCCTGGTGCGCTGGCTCTCGCGCGAGAGAAGGATGCAGACGCACTGCATGTTCCTGTCGCGCACCCGGCGCACCGCCTCGCAGCAGGCGCTGCTCTGCGACGCCACGTCATCTCGGCGGTGCCAAATGAGCTACCAATCGATGGAGCTTGCTGGCTGGCTATCAGAATGGTGACAGATGGAGACTACTGAGTTGGTGAAGGAAATTAACCAAACTTGATGTTCTGTTTGAAACTCCCCTCTATATATATATATATATATATATATATATATATATATATATATATATTACACCAACTAGCAATATTGGTATGCAATTAATAACATATAGACATATAGTTATAGATGGATGCTCCTATAAATATGATATGGGTATATATATCTTCTGTGTTCTATAATTAATAAGAAGTAGATTTGCATGGGCTAATTTTTATATATGTCAATCTGCATTTTAAGATATATCCAATGTTTAGCATTAGATGTCATTTATGTAGAGAATATCTCTGTACGATGTTCTCTCATTTAATTTCTTTTTTGGTAATAATGTTTACTCATTTCTTTTATATATTAAATTTAAATAAACTCAAATTTTATATGTCATACTAATTAGTTTTTATTTATTATTATACGTGATATTCTCATATGCTTTAGCTTTTATTAAAGCAGAGACTAGGATTTCCTTTGTCTAAAAAAAATTCTAGATTGTGGATACATAGAGAAATGAAATATATTTTTTAAGGGGCTGGTACCCTACCGTTCCCGTTAATATAATGGGATCATCACCCGCACCTCCAATTCTGACAATAAACCAATAAAACACGGCGTATTTCTCATCTGCGCCAACCATCTTACCCTCATGTTTCTCATCGTCGTGGCGGTAACTCCGTGCCACCGCGCTTACTTGTCGTCAAGACATTTAATCACAACCTGTTGAGGCTCATGTTGGCATGGAATTCTTTTCAAAAGAAAAAGTTCAAAAATATTATAATGACTGTGCAAAGAGTTGGGGTTTTGGCACTAAGGTCTCTAACACCAGAAAAAGTCGTGTAACAAAAAAGTATAACATGTACGAATTTGCTTGTCATTTAGAGTGATTGAACAAGAATTTTTCTCAGATATCAAGTACTAACGGTGGCTCAAGGAAAACGAATCACTAAGAAAAACAGGTTGCAAAGCTCGGATGATGATTATAAAGCGAAATGACAAATGGGTTGTAACTATTACTAATCTGTAACATAATCAACCTCCAATGTATGTATCTAAACTTAATTCTTAAGATATCATAGCAGCATATCAAAAGATAATTATCAACTTTGGGTGATTTGCATCGTACATTACAAAACATACCATTCATAAAAAAGGATGTAAAAGGATGTTAGAAATATTAGGACATCAATGAGGAAACATACCAAACATGAAGATATGGTGGAGACATTAAGATATTTTTTTTGACCAGTAAGACTAACATGGCTTTGCTCGTCAATAATTTTCATTAAGTAAACGTTACAAGATAATTGCAGGGTCTCAACAACTCAAAAATTATAAAGTTTATAACCAATCAAAAACACTTTGTTCTAAGGGATCCTTCATTCTACACATATGTAGAAGAAGCTATTTGGTGAACAACTCCTTCTAACACTGAAAAGAGTGGATGATGCCATCAAAAGTCGATAGATGTTCCTTGATAGATGTTCCAAGTCGATAGTATGTGTTGTGTTTAGTTGTATTAATCGAATATTCCGTCCTATCTGTTTTAAAGTTGTGTTCGTCACTGGGACAGCAAGGCAGTACTTGGGAAGATGAAGCTTATCGTCCGAGAACATCTTCACCCTCGTCTTTTCGGTTTTGCTTAGTCTTACATGTCAAAAATTAAATTTTCAACCTTAAATTTAGAGTTGATGTTAAGTTTTTTTACTGAAGTTTATTTTTCAGCATTGGCTTCTAGATTGATAAGAATACATATATAAAAGTTTATTCACAAATTATTTTTTATTTATAATATATCATTTGGCTTTTTCCACAAAGGACTCAAACAACCACCCGCCTTATCATCTGAAACGAAGTAAATACTTGCTTTTCACTAACGGTAGTATCTATATAGCTACATCCAATAACATGTGCAACCCCCCTGACTTTAAAGAATTGTGTCCTAAATTTAAAATTAATAATAGTAATAGGCGGGTTGTGACAAAAGTGGATTTCTTATGTTATAATAATTCGGTCTCATCTAAAAGTGGAGTGGTTTCTTATGAAACTTACTATAGGAAAGATTCATAAAGACGGTCTGACATATTCCCACTGTTCCATATTATAAGACTCTCTAATATTGCCTAGATTCATATGTGTGCTAATGAATTTAGACTATATACAAAACATATATATTGATGCATGGATAAATCTAGATAAATACAGAAAGTCTTATAATACAGAACAGAAGGAATAGTTGGCTAGATTCATTTAAAATTTGCTCTGATTTACTTGAGAACTTCCTCGGGCTGTCCAGATAAACTAATCACTAGCCCATATATTACACACAAATTCCTCTGATCTGATGCAATAAATGTTGACACATCGTCTTTTCGCTTCTGCTTATATTTATAAACCAAAATTTGAAGTTTAATCCTTAAATTTAGAGTTGATTTTAGAGATTTTTTATCTGTTAGCTTTTAGATCGCTAAAAATACGTATATAAATATTTTATTCACAAATTATTTTTTAATATACCGTTTGGTTTTCCCAATGAAAAAGTCAAACAATCACCCCCTAAGTTAATTGTATGATAAATGTGTTGCTAGTTTTGGTTGGGATTATAAGAAGATTGCATCCCAATTACATCCTGCTAATTGTTAATTCTGAATTTTGGAATTAGATTAAGAATATGTTTTACTCGATAGTAAAAGATGGACACGACTTTTTTTTAAGAAGAACTAAGAAAATGTATTTATATGTAGTCATGATAAGACAGCCCACCGAACATGTATTCATTTTTTTTCTAATTAATGTGTACATATATAAATGTAGATGTGAGCAAATATCCTTTTTTATACAATGTACATTTCGCAGAACAGAGGGCATGAGAGTGAATTGAAAGACAAACTCGTTTCTCTACAAATTTAATAAAATACAAACACACTGCAAACAAAATTCAACAGGCAACAGCAGAAACTACTAATGTTTAAGCTGAATCTATAGGCGTTTGGACTTTTTGAGTCGATGCAAGGCATATATAACTAATAACTTATCATTCAAGGTTTTGCATATACATATCTTTTTTTTTAAATGCATGACCTATCTGAGGAGAAGGAAAGCATGTTTCTAGATTCTTCATATGAACGGAAAAGGAGCAGATCAGCAGCAGGATTATGCAACAGCTATAAAACGCATGCTTCTTACAGCTCGGCAACATTAGTGAGTGTTCATTTCGACACCAATGTTGAGACAAAAGGAACAGCTGCACTTTCAGCAAGAAAACCTGTATATAATCACAAACCATTTCCCCCCAACATAAACAGAAGAACATTGATGCAAGAAAGACAGGAAGTAGGCAACATATAGGGTAAGCTCTGAAGTAGATGGGTATAAATCTGATTCCTGTGGGACAGGACAGCCAGCTCTACACCCATGCCTTTTAATTTGTTTCTAAAATGCAAACTGCAATAGCGAAAAGGTCACTGAACTGAAATGCAGAGTTTTTTTTTTCCTTCTTCGCAAAACTGAATTAGTCACCCTCCAACAAGCAGTAGATGGTGGCCCCATCCGACTCCAACTCCATTATTTCCCGCTACTTGAATCATCCCTCCATGATCATGGAATCTGCGAGATTAAGGCAGCTCTTTTTACCTATGTTGTTGGTGTAGATAATCAATCCTAGTCATGCTATTGAATGATCCAGATAGAGGCATAAGGGATTTTCATCCTAGCTAGTGGTAGAAAATACCGTTAAAATATATATATACTTATTGGAAGTAACTTAAGAGTTGAATTAATGGGGGTTTTTTTTTGTGCAACTTTGCATCACCATCTTATTGCCGGTTGATGCATTCAGACATATTTTGCCCAACTCATGATTTAACAATAATCTATATTTACCTGGATTTATCTAAGGTATCATGTATAAGACAAATGTCAACATATATACCTCTGTTATTTTTCATTTTATCATAGATTAAACTTTTCAGTTTACGCCGGGGAACAGGCATTCTACAACCAAACCTTGAAAATAAGAACAGTTAGAATAATGGAAGCCTGGTAACAGAGTGCCTGTAAATACCTGTAAAACTTTGTTCCGAGCATCTGGTATGAGAAGATTGACCCAACAATCGCCTATTTCTCTGTAAGCATGGGGACATCATCGTAGCCTTTCTCCTAGATAACTGCAACATCTGCTGTCGTTCTTGTGAGAACATACTACTTCTCATCCTCTGATTCTGATGCAGCAAAGCTATATAAACAAGAAAATTAATTTCCACTCTAACAAACAGATGACAGATTGAATCAACAAAGCAAACTAAGAAAAATAAACTAAATGAACAAAGCAACCCAAAAATAATATACCAGTGGGCTTCGAAGATTCGGTGATGTTTGTCTCAAAGCTGTAGGGATCTCGTGTGTAGGAGACATACCATGTTCTTTCATCGTCTCCATCATCTGCATAGGCCTTCACTTGCTGAATATGGCTTATCTTGTTCCACTCAGGACCGGTATCTCCCATGGCTATGGAACTGAGAAGCTCAAAGCTGCAATCCAGAAGCAAATTCCTCATGCTTACTTGTTGGAAATAACCAGGGAGTGCTTTGATACTGTAATCCTCGAGTGTGAGGCTTCTGAGTTCTGGAACACCCTCCAATACTTCCATTTTCGAGCAGAGCACAATCTCAAGCTTCCGCAATTTGGAGAAATTAGATATCCTCTCCAGGTCAGGGTTTTCACCAACAGACAGTTCATCAACACAATCGAAATTCTCAATAGACTTGAGTTTCTGGACCTCATATACACCTAGAGTCTTCAAAGCCCTTGCATGGAAGGCTAGGCCAGGAGGAAGACACCTCAGTTTGCAACGGTCAAGCAGAAGCTCAGCCAAGGCAGCCATAGCTTCTACTTGTTCCTCCCACTGCCAGTCTTCCCATTCCACCATCCCTGAGAACCTTAGCACTTGCAACTTGGGAAACACATCTGCCATCAGGGAAGGATGGCTGTGATGATGGCATTGCAGGAATTCTGTCCCAACACGTTTGATGGCTGGAGCACGATCAATTCTTAGGAGCTGCAGATGAGGGAGCTGAGACAAACCATCAGGTAGTTGGGTGCAACAAGCCAGGTCATCAAGAAATAGATACCTTAAGCTCTTAAGAGGCATTCCGGATATTGATGACATCATCCAATTTGGGAGGGAAGATCCAAAGTATCCAGAAATTTCGAGATTAACTAAGCAGTGTGGAGGACAAAGCTCATTAAACACCTCCTCAATCAGCTGCTGCTCCATCTCAGATACACCTTCCTGTTTGACCAACCCATCATCTCCCAGTCTAGTAGTGCAGCATAACTTTAAATAGGTCAGATGCTTCTTGTTGCAAAGTGAAGCCCTTGCAGCATAAAAGCTTGCAGACACATTCTCCATATCATTTAGTCTTAGCCTCCTGAGCTCAGAAAGAGGCCCTAGCTCTTCCAAACTACACCAATCTCTTGATGAAACACCACCCTTGCCCATGTGAGCTGGAAAACCATATAATTGCCGAATACTTGACAGATCATGGAACCCCTTGGGAATTACATGTATATTTGTATCAGTAAAGCTTAGATATTTCAGTTGTATTAGCTTTACAATGCTATTAGGAAGTTGCAACAAATTTGTGCACTCATCAAGGTCAATGTACATCAGAAACTTCATCTTACCAATGTCATCTGGCAATCTAGATTCATCTGTTGCTATGGACAAGTATCTTAGGTGCTTCAGTTGACACACAGAATCAACCAGATGAACAAGGTTTGCAGAATCTATATACAAAATCCGCAGACTTGAAAAGTTGCCTAATGAATCACTAGGCTTAAGCTTGATGTCACCCATAAATATTATTGTTCTCAGTGATTTTTGCTGATTTAGAAGGCTCCACTCTAATTCATCAGTTTCAATGGATAAACGATAAAATTTCTGTGAATGAAGTTTACTGGTATCAATTTGTTCACTCTGAGCTACCAATGCTTCATCTCTAGCCACATGATGAGCAAATGAGCGGACAACATCATGCATTGTGCAATGCCATTGATCAACATAATCTGTGTCTGGCTCTAATAGATTCCGCATGATTAACTCATTGTAGTAATCTCTTCCTGTTTCTTCTAGTTCTTTTGTGCTTTGAAGAACAAGTCCTTCACTGATCCACATACCAATAATCGTATCAGAACCAAGGACAACACTTTTAGGGATAAGTGAGTAGTGCAGGAAGCACTGCTTCAAATGAGGAGAGAGATCTTCATAGCTAAGGTGCAGTGCATAGTTTAGCTCTTCGCTCATTACATCAATTGACCATGTGGAATTACTCAGCATCTCTGACCAAACACCTTCATTTCTCTCTCTCCTACACAAAAGGCCCCCTATAACTTTGATAGCAAGTGGCAAACCATCACATTTTTCGATTATCTCCATTCCAATATCCTTTAGCGCCTCAATCTCAGGCTCATCGACCTCACTTAGGACAACCTGAAGGCAATTTAAACCCATAAATTTATTTAGTACTACCCATATATGTAGTTTATATTTTCATATATACAAGTTTAGAAAAACTCTCATTGTGACAACATTTTGTATTTTTATTAATACCAAACATTCTGAACTCGAAGAAAAATAATTATTGCTTCTTACAAAAATGAGCTAGTGGCACATGCTATTCAAGAAAACATGAATAGAATTTGCACCAAGTCAACAATGAGAACAGAATGTAAGTAATCCATTGTACATCTATTTGTATCAAATATATAGCTAATATAGACCAATATGCAAAATAATTACATGTGAATTATGAAAAATAGTAAACTATTATGCAATCAAGAAGCCACTGGATGTGCAAAAAGGATCATTAACTCCAAGGATGATATCCTTCAATCAATAAACAAAAAGTTGTCAAAGGTGGACCTACCATTGCCACTAGAAATTCAACTTTTCCTGTAGTAATCATAGAATTTATACAAATATGATCAGTTCACAATATAGTCACCTTGATCCATTAAATAAGAACAACAATAGTATGGGAATAATTTTTTAAGTATGCAAACTAATATGTTGATTCATTGATTGTCAATATTTTGTATTGGCAATAATGAACATGGGGTTATATGCCAGACCCGGTGCTAGACGGTGGCACAAGACAGAGATTTATATAAATAATCCATTGCACAAATCTTGGATCATATTGGACGGATTGAATAGAACCCCGAGTTGCATTTTTTACAAGAGGATTCCATTATTTAAATTTGACATATTCATATGTGTATAGTACATTATCTTTAAGAAAGAATGATCCAGGTTACTCCCCTCAACTACCATGTTTGTAATATCAGGTTGAAATGCCCTCAACTATCAAAACATTCAGTATTCATGTAGGTAGCGTTTACGTGGCAAACTGGCAATCTAGTCAGCAGAAAAAGTAAAAAATAACTGGCCACAGCATCTTCCTCTTCCTCTCTTCCCGATCTCTCTCTAAGATAGCTGACAATTGCCACTGGCCAATGCCCATCTCTCTATTTTCCTTCAGCTAAAACAATAGATAAGTACTTAACTGCACTCCTAAGATAAGTTGAAAGGCTTTGAGTTGGGACGTGTTTTACAGAAAAATATTGTAGTTGAGAAGGTAATATGGATTTGTTCTTCTTCCTTATATTTATTAAGTCTGATTCCAATTCTGCATATGTCTGATGGCTCTATAAAGGTTGGATTTCTAGTTCTCATCATCTACAGTTCAGTTTATTATGGGAAATTTGTTCTCAAATGAATGAAATTATGCAGATGTATTCACTACAGAATCATTATTTGGGAAATTTTTGTTATCCTTATTTGGTCATTTAAGAGAGAACATGTATAACTTTTAGTTCAAAAATATATAAATTATCCCTAGCTAAAATTTTTCTTTAGAAACTTACGTGCAAAGTAAAGTAGTACTGGTGACTCCATAGACCATCAGATGTTATTTTCTGGTGTCAGAGTGAACTATTGGGCACACATATAATGTTATAATTTGCATAGCAAATACAAATATGCAGAACAACTGCTTCTAACCAACAGCACATACAGAATTCTTCATGACACCCTAATTTGTGGTTGACAAAAGAAAACTTTTCAAATTATGGGCAATAATAGAGTGCTTGTGTCAATTCCAGAACTTCCTACCAGTATTGTCTTAACCAATAGAGCTTATCAAAAGATTTGCATATCTTTCCAAACAATAAATTCTGTCAATTCTAGACATGCATAATGTTCTTTCTTGACCCTACAGGGCTTGCCAAGGCTTATAATGTCACAACAGCTTTCCCGAACAAATCATTTTTTTATAATTTAAATCATCATATTTTGATATTTTGTGGAATAAACTCACGTCAATCATATATAAACAACATACAGAGTCAAACAAAATGTCAACATCAACATGGTTTGTTTAGATATCATGTGTAACAGTGAATGCTGAGAGTACTTAGTATGTGGGTTTCTAGAGATAATATATTAAAATAACCATGTTTTTACCCTACAAAATTATAATGAGTGGAAATTAAGAAAGGTTAAATGTACAAAGACTATCAATAATCATAGAAAATAGTTATTCTAATTTGAGTTGCAAGATGGAAAAACCACAAACCTGTTTCTTGAGCAGGGACCAAGCATCATCAGACCCTAATTTGTCGACATGGTGAAAGTACATGGCTTTCGCTCCCCTGGCAACTCTCTCATCTCTTGTGGTAAGGACAACTCGGCTACCACGACCACCATGACTGAATGGTGCCCAGAGGAAGCCATTCCATGCTCTTTCAGACCACATGTCATCCAGCACCAAAAAGATTTTCTTTCCCTTGATGGCATTCACAAGGGTTGGCTCAAGCACAGATCTGTCCTGAGAGCCACGGTGATCTCCCCCAGCGGCAGTGATGGCGCTTCTCAACAAATCAACCTCATTGAACTTATGTGTAACACTCAACCATATCTTCTTGCCAAATTTTTCCTGGATGGCCTCATCATTGAAGATGTTCTTGGCAAGGGTAGTCTTACCAATGCCACCAACACCCACGACGGCTAATAGCAGGACGTTGTTGCTTGCACGAACAGCGCCCCAGTGATTTGTTAGCACCTCCACCAGGGCTAATGTATCCTCTTCGATCTTCTCGCCAACCACACCAGACCGCTCCGACACCGGTGATGTGGTACGACTGGGGAGTGGAGGGGCTACCCTCCGATCTTGATAGGCTTCCAGCTTGATGAAGTTAAACTCAGCACCTGTCTTGCATATACCGTAAAGACTCTGGTTGAGCTTCTTGATTCAGCTGGCAATGTCGTGCGCAAAGAGTGGATTCCGTAGGCAGAACAGCAAGGGGTTGCAACACGCCAAGTCAACGGGTGCACCACCCTGCTCCATGGCCTTAAGCTGGCAGAGCTCCAAGATGTCAGTAGCATCGTACATGATGCCCTTAAGCTTCCTCACCCACCCATCAACATGCTTGTCAGTGATGCGCTTCTTTTCAGCATCAACAAGGTAGTCCTTCAGAAATTGCAGCTTTTCATCCAGCTTGCTGATCTCATCAGAGACGCCAAGCAGCATGCCCACCTTATCTTTGGCAGCCTGGATGAGCAGGTCACTGAGGTAGGACGCAAAAGCATCTAGGACTACATCCATTTTTCTTGCTCCAACACAAGGACTGTAAGCTTTTTTGTGTGCAGTGATGTGGATGATATCAGTGAAGTATTTATAGTACTGCACGAGGTAGAGAGTGCCCCATTTGCTTCCTGTCATGGAAATTTGATCCTTTTCTTGAGAGATCAGCAAAGCAAAAGACATGCTGTGGAAGGTATTGATGTTAGATGCCATACCATGCTTGCTTTCCAGACACAGAAAATTCACATTATGTGTACTTATATTCTCCTCCCTCCGCTCTTCCTTCTGGCAGCAGCGGCAAGAAAGAAATCGAGCGGGGCCTCCGCATCGTGGAAAGAAACAAACTAACAAAGCGTGAGCAGCTAACCACAATGAGTACTCGATCGATAACCAGAACAAAGTGTACCCCCCACAAGAAGCTTTCTTGCATCTTCCATGGCGACCAAAACAACATAGGGTGTCTGTGAGGTCGAAGTATCGACGTCAGGGCCAAGCCGAGGCAAACCGTCTCCACCTTCGCATTTCGCCGAACGGGTGGCGGGCCGCCCGCGCACACGAGGGTTCGAGTCGCGCGAGGACGCTGCAGGTGCAACGGGACATGCCGGCTGGCTCTAACTTGGGGGCGGCGGCGCGGTGAGGAGGACGGGTGGTGAAGGTGAGGAGAGGAGAGGCGGAGCTTCCTGGCTTCTCGCTATGCGCCATGGCTCGCCGCCGCATGCTTGCTGCCAAGGGGCTTGTTGTTAGTTGGCAATCGTGAATTTGTCAATTTTTTATCTTACTGGTCTCATGTCCATGCTTCACAACGAACTATATTTGACAAGCAAAGCAAAGTTAGCTCAAAGCAAAATTTTCATTTCCAGAATACCAACAATAAACGAGCTTTATAAATAATAAGTAAAGCACGTAACAAAAAATAATAATATATTAAATATTTCACATCCATACCTACTACTATTTTATTTAATAATAAGCTTACCATCGATAAAATATACCTTGGTTCCTCGTAAAATTCTTAATTGGTTTAATTGTTTGTATTATTATTAGTTCCCAATTTTTCCAACAAATCATTGGTTGTTACTCTTTTTCTGAGCTATAGGATTAGGATTAGGACAGCTTAAAAACTTATGGCGTTTGTTCTTCGTCCACCTCGCCTAACTGGACCAGGTAGGCCGCATCACCCATGTCACACACGATGTGCGGGCTTTCTATTTTGTGCGATGAGCTTCTAGCCCAATGGTTAAGGTATTGGTCACATGTCTAGATGAGCTAACTTCAAACCTCTTTGTTTGCCTTTTATCCAATATAAGGGCCTGTTTAGATTCATTTGGAATAGTAAATGACAAATGACAAAAATTTTGGTAACAAAAGTTTTGGCATTGTATTTTTGCAACTTGGTGTTTAGAGGCATACAAAAGTTACCATTTTTTTGGCAAAAGTAAGATGTGGCCGTATCCCTATGCGCTTTTTGATGAAATTTGCTACTCTAGACTGTCAAATGCCAAATGCAAAGTTGTCATTTTCTTACCCTAGTGTTTAGATCCATTTTACCAAAAAGTGCTCCAAAATAGCAAAACTTTTGTCATTTTAAAGGATCTAAACAAGACCTAAATCTACAATTGGTGAAATAATAGCACAATCGTATATCGATCACACCTTATTATTTTCAACACGCAATTTATTCTTAAAAATTATTTAATTTACATAACTAAAATTAACTTCACCCGATGCAACGTACAGGCATTTTTTCTAGTTTTATTAAAAATAAAAAAGAAGTGGACTTAGTTTATGAGAAAAATCTAGGACTAAAATATTACAGACGCATGATTAATTGGTAAACCAGCCAAAAGATCCACATGGAGAACGAAAAACCAAGGGACCATAAAAGCTAATACCATCGGGAGCACGTCTCTAAGATATGTCACAAGTCATTGTAGCCGAGCTCAAAAAACAGCACTATCTTCCTATAAACGGTCGTCGGTCTCAACAACCATAGTTAGAGCTGGATAACGAGCCAGCTCAACTCGGTTCAGCTTGTTAAGATAACGAGCTGACTCGGCTCGGCTCGTTATCGTAACGAGCTAAAAACCTAGCTCGGCTCGGCTCGTTATAAAGCTCAAGCTGGCTCATTAGGCTCGTGAGTCATGCATAAAAAGTTAACCTAAACAATTTTTCAATAGTTTATACAAGCAAATTTTCATTTCAAACATGCAAATCATATGAAATTGTATTTAAATATTAAAGTTTGAACCAATAAATCATATGGTGAACCTATGAAGTACTAAACACATGCATCCCAGGGTGAAATCAATGAACACCGTGAATCTTGTGTCTTTGGTCTAGCTCGTTAGACTCGCGAGCAGCTCACGAGCCAGCTCGAGCTGGCTCGTTATCTCTAACGAGCTAAAATACTAGCTCAGCTCGTTAGAAAAAGGAAACGAGCCGAGTCGAGTTTGTCACGAGTCGAGCGAGCTAACGAGTCAAGAGCTTTCTATTCACCCCTAACCATAGCATACTAGAAGAGGAAAGTAGCATCCAAGTGCACATGATGCAAAAGAACTAAGGAGCAATACAACAAATGAGAAAAGTCTGACATTGTTAGCAAAATAGACATGTTTTCACCCAACACTCCCACGTATGCTTACCGCATCCACCATGAAATCCTTGAGGGAGAGCCTAGAGGGGAGGGTGGATAGACTTCCTAAAAATTTCTTCAAAATGCAGCGGTTAGTATGGCCGGACCATCCGGTCGGCGCTCTTGGGTTGGATCGAGAGCTTTGGCCGGACCGTCCGGTTAAGAAAAAGAGAGACTTTTAAAGTCCTCTTTTTTCTGTGCAGTTCCTAGGAACATGGGGTGCTCGTGTGCAGAAGATGAAGACAGAAAGATCGCAAGAACACAGAGAAAACGGAAAACACAAGAATGGAGACACAAGCAATTTTATCTTTAAGTTCGGATCTTTTGATCTTACTCTCCGTTGAGGCGCTTCTACGAGCAGGATCTCTCTTGATTGTTTCCCTCTCTTGGTTTCCTCCCACAAGGCTAACGGATCTTCGAATTCACACCTTTGAGCTAGCAAGCCCTTGATCAACCACAAAAGTCAAGATCAAGCCGCTTCGCCCAGCTCAAGGTTGCAACCCGCTCTACCCTACTGCCCTCTATGAATAAGCACAAGATCCACTATCAAACTTACCTATTTTCTTATGGAGGTTAGGCACGAACCTTCACAACTTGCTCCCAAGCGATCCACAAGACTTAGAGGCTCATGGGCGACGCCTATAAGTCTAGGAGATCACTCTCCAAGAGTAATAGGTCACCCTACCTCCACATACATCCATCTTCACCCTAGAACAACACTAGATCTCTCACTAACATAACTCACAACCCTAGCCTTGATTCTTGCATTAATCTCTCTACGAAGTGTTTAGATTAGTGGGAGAGGCTTAGAAGATGCTAGGTTAGCCCTAGGAACCCTATGGTTTGAACTGACAGCCTCACCGACGGCTAAAATCCTGAGATTCAATTTATAATGCTGTCACACGTCATGTAGCCATTGGGAAAAGTATCGGGGGCTGGACCGTCTGGCCACAGGGCTGGATTATCTGGCCGACACTTAGGAGAAAGTTGTAAGCAGGGGCCGGACTATCCGGCTCTAATCGAACTGCCCGATCCTGCTTCTCTGTAATTTTTCTAAAACTAAGCCTCTAATTCACACGGCTCACTTATGGATACATGTAGCGACTTAGTGACCCCTCTTAATAGTACGGATGTCCTATGACTCAAAAACAAAAATAAAAAATTGTCTTCGACTGCTCCGACTCTGTAGAATTTCGCCTTTTGGATCACAATCGCTTTAAACAATCTCGCACAATCCATTATTGAACCGATTTCTTTTCTTCTCTGCAAGCATAACTCATTAGCGCACACATGCTTGACTGGCATTGTCATTAATCATCCAAAACACGATTTAGGGGCGAGATGCACTTTCACACCACAACTACCACAACACTACCAAAAGTTTGAGGGTTGTTGTGGCTAAGGCCCCTTTTGGCAAGGCTCCGAACTCTAGCTTCTAACTCCAAACTCCCACTCGAGTGGGAGCTAACTCCTATAGGAACTGCAAAGCGGCTCAAAACTGTTTGGTTAGATTTGTCAGCTCTATAACTCCTAAAAAAGAGGTTAGGGAGTAGGTTGATAATAATACCGTTGTAAATTATTGTATTTATGATGGAAGACATTTTTTGGATGTAATCTAATATTGATTATTTTTTATTTAGACTTAGAACCATATAATTGTATGGTTGTTCTATTCATCGTAGAGAAATGATAGTACAAAGAGAGGAAGAGAACAGATTAATGGTAGATGGGTGACAATTTCATGTAATTACGTCTAAAAACTTGAGGGTAGTGGGTCTTTTGACGTGAAGTAGAGCTGTGGTATAGCAAAACCCAGCTCTGCCCTTGTAGTTCATTTTTTGGAGCAGTTCCGCTAACTCTGCTCCAAAAAAATTAGAATCTATTTTGGCACAACTCCAGCTCCAATTAAGTTGGAGTTGAGAGCTAGAGCTATGCTAAACAGGGCCTAAGCTTGGCACGTCACACAGGTATCGACCAACCAACTTCCACGTCAGCCCACCCCCTCCCACCACCACCACCCAACAAAGCTAGTGAAGTTAAAGAAATAACTGACAGATATGAGATGGGTGTAGTTCCTTTACTGAGTGTTTGAGTTTAAAACACTAATTTACATATGTGTGAGGGGATGTTTTTATGATGATACACTGTGGAGTTAAAATTTAACTTGAATGAGTGCTTCACGTGGGATTAATATTTAACTTTTAATTATGTATCTGATGGTTTCGACAATATGCACGTAGAGTCAATTTTTAACTCTTGTGCACAATCTATATGAGATGTTGATCTGTTGTTTGTGGTTTCGTTTAGCGTATAGTTATTTTTTAACTAGTTGTCATGTGTAAAATAGGTAATGAATATCATTGACTCTGGGATTATGCTCATGCATGCTAACTAACATTTTGAAACAAACTCGCTATGTTTTCTCACCATGAATTTAGGCGAATCAAATGAAGTTATTAGTTGCGCTATATAAACTACATACCCCGCTACCATTAGTCCACACCCAACTCAACATGGACGAAAAACATCCATCGTGTACCATTGAGAAAGCTTCTGCTGACTGTCGAGTGTTCCACAGCCACCCCAACCATTCATACCACGCTGGATCATAATGACAAAATATGTGATCTGCTAGAAGAATTTTGTGTGTCGGGGCCTCCTCCACCGTCATCCCCCAACCCTTTCCCGCCGTCACCGCCGATGGAAGAAGACGGCATAATCTATGCCGAGGATTTGGGATACATGTCTACCCTATGCCCTTCACCCTCGTCGGACGTCGACGACCTATACCCACCTGAAGACCGAACAACACTATCATTCCACACCCCTTTTTATTGACGACTGTGACATTGGTATAATCAATAAGGACATATACAACTTTAGATACATGACCAAACCCCGTTGCGAGATGCTTAGTCACTAGCCTCCGGCTTAAACATAGCTGAGGTTGTATTCGCTTCCTTTTATATTGCACACATTCACAACCATACATTTTTTTACGACTTCCATTTGCACACAACAAGTAATTTTGTTTCAGTGTGTTAGGGTTTGTGGTATTTGTCAACCAAGGAATGCTCCCTCATCAATATATATGTGTTTCAAACAAATGCATCACAGAACATGTGAGCCTTTTTATGTGATTTTTTTAAACCAATTTTTTTACATGGGAGTTAGCTTGGTGAATGTTTTAAAGCATATTGGGGGTACACATTATGTTTATGAACCCTTGTATGCTTTGTTTTGGTAAAAAAATGATAGATCGTAAAATGGACGACCTAAAGTACATCAAGATATGTTTTTAGTAAAAAATTATTCATCACTATTTCTCGTATTATAAATGTATTGATACATAGACTTAAAAATTTCCCCGTGCCATACAACACATGTGACTGACACTGCAAAATTATTCAAAATAATACAAAACAATAATCATTAAAACGTTTATAAAAAACAACACCAAATACCAAGCTAGGTCAAAAAATATAACATTGAATTTATGAAACACTGTTGAAGATGACTCATTTACTTTCGAACCAACTGATCCATCGGCATGGGTGTCCTCATCATCTGTATCACTGACCGCAAAGTCCGCGTCATCATTGCCCATCGACTCCCACTCATCCTCTAGGCATCTTCGCAATGGTGGTCCATTGCCACGATGACTCCATGTTGTTCTTGAACCATTATCCCTACCTGACCAGCTAGTGTTTGTAGCAAGACGTCTCCCCCTATGTGATCCTCATGGTATGCCTCTCTTTTCCTTTCCCATATTTGCAATCTTCCTGATCTTATCAAAATTTGGCGGATTCTTCAGGCATGTGTTCGCATAGTGACCATCTCTCCGACGCTAACGCGACTTTACAGCGTATCAGGTTAGGACCCTTTGACTCTAGTTGCTGCATACAAATAAAAGAATTACCAATTAAAAATGAACAAACAGAAAAAGGGTGCTAGCAGAGCAATGCCCACCCCTGGTACTCGATGTATGATTCGTTGTTGTATATGTTGTTAATTTGTATAGGCAGAAAGTGAGTTGCTTATACTACCAAGATAGTAAAGTTTTAACTGATGATGATGTGGACACCTCATTGGTTGTGATCCAATTGTATGTGCATTCCAATAAATGTTTGACTTAGTACTAATGTCGATATTTATAAACACTGAGTGAACTGTTCAAACTGCATAGCTAGTCAAATTTTAACTGATATCCAGGTGGTGGCCTCATGTGTTGTGACTCAAATGTTTAACTTAGTACGGATGCTAATTTTGTATAAACACTGAGTGATCTGTTTTAAACCTACCAATCCAGTAAACTTTTAACTCATAGCTACGTGGGTATTTCATAGGATGCGATAGAACAGAAATGCTTGTAGTTGAATAAAAATTTAACTGAATACACTATAACCTGTTAAAAATTGTTGCAAAAAATCAACTATAAAGGAAAACGGAAAAAATATGCTCATATCGTCACCTGATGCGCCCTTGCCAACCGACGTAGCACGCTTGCTTTTGAGCTTCCTTTGTGTTGATTCATCCCCAGCCATTGATGAAGATGCTCCACCACTAGCCACAGGTTGAGTCAGCACAACCTCGCACTTAGTTTGCAAATCGACGAACCTAATCATATTCACCATAGCCGGCATTTTCCTAATGACCTCCATCGATGTGCCTCTAGATTACCAAAGAGAATCATTAGCAAATAACCCTAGGTTGTGGTTAGAATGAGACGAGAAAATAGGAGCAAATGGACATAAAAAAATAAAATAAGAAGAAGAGATTGGGTGGTGAAGGATATCGAGAGTTACCTGCCGGCCACCTTTGTGGGAGAAAAATCATTGGGAAGCAACTGCGGCAGCACCGACGATCCACAAAACTGACTCTATGATAAGAGGGGGTGGTGCTCGCTGTCGACGGATAAGAAAATGAAATGCCTAGAAAAGATGTGCGTGGCGATAACTATGTGTGTTATGATGTGACTATACCTTGAAGATTCGTCGTCATTAACTCTGTAACTGACATAAAAACCAACATGAAATTAATATCCCACATCTGAGATCGAGTTAAAAAATAACTCACTCAAACAGATAGGTCATATACCCAAAACACACTGTGTCGTATACGGTATGAGCTAAAAATAACTAGCTTCGAATTTAGTATCACACATCTGAGATCGAGTTAAAAAAAACTCACTCAAACAGGCACGTCATATACCCAAAACACATCGTGCCGTATATGGTATGAGTTAAAAAAATAACTAGCTTCGAATTTAGTATCCCACCTCTGAGATAGAGTTAAAAAATAACTCAGTCAAACAAGCATGCCATATACCCAAACACACTGTGCCATATACGGTATGAGTTAAAAAAAATAACTAGCTTCGTGATGGTGGTGTGTCACGCGCCATGTATTATGTAGAGCGTGAAGCGCCATATAGTATGTGTGTGTATGTTTGTATATGTAATGTTTATATGTCTAAAGCTTAAGACCTCCCCATGCACCACACCTGCTCGATGGTACATCCTAAATGATAGTGGTTGAGAGTTATCACTACTGAGCTTGTCAAACCCGCCAAGAAGCCCTGATTCCTCAACATGCCAAGCGCACATTTCCATAGAGAAAGCCTTGTGTGCCACATCTGCACTAAAAAAGATGCCTAGCTACCCTATATTCACTCAAAGCATGGTTGATGCCCAAAGGTCACCCATTGACCCTAAAGCAAAACCCTTTAGAGAAGACTAGTATCCTCCCCCTTGCGATGAGGCTCCTCACGGCCAGAGTCTGGAAGCAAATGACCATTAATTAAAGGGGTTCCAAGCAAGAGGGAGAAGGCCTAGGCAGCTGAAGGAAGCCCCCCACTCTCTATCATGCAGGTCACATTTCGTGGCATTGCTCATCATGTCATCGTTCAAACCACCATGCAGCTTTCTGGTCAATCAGCACCACTAGCGATCGTGCCACTCTAGCGATCTCACTACCAATATGTATCCTACCAGCCACATGACCCATGTTGTGCCAATGCCATATGTTGCACCATCCTACAAAAACACCTCTCACACCACCTATTGCATAGTCTCACCATCAACAGGACCAATTGTGCCACCAAAGTTATCTTCAACATCGACCACTGTACCAAAACCACCACACTTGTCACCATGGAGAATCTCACCGTTGCCAGATCCAGTTAGGGGGATTTAAATCTAGCCATCCCCACCACCTTCGATTACTTATAGCCTCACCACAACCAACACTACCGCTACCATCTGCTTTGCCATCACATGTTGCCACTATTGTGCTCGTGAGCCTAATGTGAGAGTTGCACTGAGTGTTCACTGGATAGATTCACCCACAACATGGACCTAGTGCGCCACACCACTGTGCTCCCTGCTAGTAACTCGGCGAGTGACGCCACTATGGACTCATGTAGAACTACACCATATCCATCATGGCATCACCATTGCGACCACCTCGAAGTTATAGGAAGTGATAGACAATACACTAGTCGCTACCATAACTGCCAATGCCTAGGACTTGGCTACTAGATCGGAGCTTGGGCCACCACTGCCCTAGGTTAGGGGAGAAGGTGCCATCTCCTTCATTCCCATAGTGTGGTTGTTAGTCGGCGGCCGGTTCCAAGATGGCGAGAAGGGAGGAAGGTGTGGTGAGTTGGGTCACCTTGAGTTACCTCTCGGGGGGCAACGTGATGGGCAGCCAGTACGGATTTCTATAATAGACCCAAATTTGTAAATGACACATATTGTCTAATTGTCTCTGTCACCATATTGTGGTCTTTTTACACAGACGTCATACCCTTCTCCACCGAATCAACATATTCTTGACATATCTCAAATTAGGGGATACACCTATATATATAAATGTGGTGATCATAATTCAAGTGATCCTAGCATGAGATCTTTGAGCTATGGCTGAAGCTGTAGAAAAATAAATGAAAATCTCAAAAGAATTGTAGATAAAACCCTATGGTTTAAAAGCCAAAGATAAAGAACATATTATGATGAAAAAACCTAAATATCAATCCTAACAAAGTTTCAATCTTGAAATTTTGGCTTATGCATCAATCTAATACATTGGCATATCCCATTTGTATTCTCGAATCATAACTCAATATAGCAATTTCAAAGTAGTGTACTATGGCCCTGTTTATTGCCGCTTTGGATTGTTGTAATTTGAATTATTGAGTTAGACTGTTACTTTCTCTATTTTATATTATAAAACTTTATGGATTTGTCTAAAATTATTAATATATCAATATATATGTGTATAAATTATAGCATACATATGAATTTAGGTAATGTCAAAAAGTCTTATAAGGTGGAACGGAGGGAATATAAACTATGAACTGTTTGTTTTTTTCTGAAGTATTAAAGACCTAGGTTAACATGTTTGTTAGGCTAAATTCTTGGATCATAACTCAATACAACAACTTTCAAGTAGTGTACTAAGGCATTGTTTATTTCCGTTTTGGATTATTGTGGTTTGTATTATTGAGCTAGATTGTTATAAACTATGAATTGTTTGTATTGAAGATAGATAAGTAGGTTTGTTAGGCTAAATTATAGAATATCCTCGAATTCTTTTTTGTCTGTATACAACAAATACGAAATTTTTTTAGTTGCTTTATTTTATTTATTTATTTATTTATTGCCATGGTTCCTTTTTAGGCTGTAGTTCCAAAAACATCACATCAATTTTTTAACATTAAAATAGAGCATTAAAAAAAGATTAATTAAAAAACTAATTCATAGTTGTGGAAGGAATCTTGAGACGAATAAGTGCTACAGTAACCAATATGTGCTAATGACGGCTTAATTAGGTTCAAAAAATTCGTATCGCGATTTCCAGCCGAGCTGTGAAATTCGTTTTTTCATTCGTGTCCAGAAATTTCTTCCGACATCCGGTTGAACGTTCGATGTCAAATATCTCCCCAAAAAATTTGCCATCTAAACATTACAAATCACCGGCAAAAAAGGCCACGCAACAGCTACTCGCGTCAAACCACGCTGCCGCCCCCAAACCCCACTTCGGCGGCGCAATGGCGGCGCCGCCGTCGCGGCCGCCCGCTCTTCGCCGTCTCCTCTTCCTCTCGCTTCTCCTCCTCCTCCTCCTTGCATCCCTTGTGCGGGCAGCCGTGGCGGCAGAGGAGGGCGAGGACGAGGAGGAGGTGTTCACGGAGGAGCTGCTCCTGCGCCCGCTCCCCGACCGCAAGACGCTGGCGCACTTCCACTTCCGCTCCTCCGCACCTCCCTCCGCCGCCGCGGGCCGCCACCACCACGTCTTCCCCAAGGCCATCGCGCAGCTGGTACGCTCCTCCCCTGCCCTGCCCCAGTAGATAGATCTCGCGACTGCCGCTGCACCTAGGGAGTTAGGGTTCGATGGCTAGTGCTTGTTCGAATTGGGCGTGCAGCGCTGTAGAATCATGTGATAGAGCAATTAAGCTCTTTTGAGCAGGAGAAACGGTGGATGTAGCAACTGCTGGGGATCTTTTCCACTTGAATTGGACTGGTTGAGGATTTCATCCATTATGTTCACTATCTCAAGCATAGTTTTTTTACTGAAGCACTTTTTTTATGTTGTATAAGAATGGTGTTTTGGATAATTTTGTACTCCAATCTCCTCGATCTGTCCTGATGTTTGGACTTTGGGTCTTATTATATGAAATCCCAATTGGATAGATGCCATTATGAAATCGCCATATGTTGTCTAAATTGCAATGTTTAGGTCAACAATTGAAACTGTTGGTAGTATGAATTGGAAGTCAGAACCATAAATTGGTATACAGAAAACGTGTCCTACACAGCGCTGAGAGAGCTAGCATGTCTGGCTACATACCTGGCTTAGTCTTGCAAGTTAACAAATTGAACAATGTTTTTGATCAATGCCATGATGGACATTTAAAAAAAAAAACTACAATCTTTAGTGCAGATTTTGTGACGTAAATCATCCTTTTTTCCTCATAACTCCACTTTATAATATGTAAAACAAGTCTTGAGGACATTTTTTTTTATGGATAAGATAATACTGGATCATTGCTAATAATAGCTGGAGCTAAAATTCTGAAATTTGATAGTAAGATTTCCTTGATGTGGCCATGCTCTCTAAATAATCAACGTAAATATTCATTGATATGTCTTCTTTAAAAACCAGCCTAAATAGTTTTGTTCCTCCTGCCACATCAGAAGAAATGATCCTTTATTTCTCATCTGTTTAATACTCCCTATGTCCCAGAATATAAGCATTTCTAGGAATCAAATTTTGTACCACAATAAAAGCATTTCTGCGCTGATTCTCATGATTTCAATCATTCCAATGACTCTAGAGCCAATCGTATGCTTAGGAAGGCAATCTCATCAGTTCAAAATTTAAAAAGTAACCACTAAAGTGACCAAAAATGAATCTTTTGACATCTCCTTAGTATATGCTAAACAACCTAGAAATGCTTACATTTTGGGACGGATGTAGTAACTTTCTACTGCCTTGAGTGAATGTCCTATGTTACTGTTAACATTATGCTGCATTGTAAACCAGGTCCAACAATTCCATATTAGTGAATTGGAGCTATCTTTCACACAAGGTCGATGGAACTATGAGCGGTGGGGTGGATATGATCCAATGTCAACCAATTATGCAAAGCCTCCAGGTGTTGAGCTGTGGGCAGCTTTTGACCTTCCTTTAGGTGAAATTGATGCCACATGGAAGAACCTGACACATACGCTCTCAGGCTTGTTTTGTGCATCCATCAATTTTTTGGAATCATCCACTGCATTTTCTGCTCCTCGTTGGGGTTTTAAATTGAATGAAGGGAATCTAAGATATGGTGCATTGCCTCGTGAAGCTGTGTGCACTGAGAATCTCACACCTTGGTTGAAACTTCTCCCGTGTCGTGACAAAGCTGGGATAGCTTCTTTGCTTTACAGACCTTCAATTTATAAAGGATATTACCATTCCCAAAAGCTGAAATTGACATCATCTCAATCGTCTGGTATTATTATCGATCAGACCCTGACAGTTGTTCTGCAGCCAGATACTCTTAGGGGTAAACAGCTACATTCTACTGATGGACAAGAAGCACAATTGCAGCCCAGCTGGTCCATAAAAGATCTGTTTAACAGGAAATTATCTGGAAAGTGCCTCATTTCTAAATCCAGCAGAGTATTTGTAGAGATTGAGAAAGATATAGTTGACAAAAGTGATAAATCTGGAGCTGAAGCTTCTTGGACTAATGAACTCTTTGTGCTGTCAACTGCCCCAAACAGGGTATTCAAGGAGTTAAAGGACATGGACACTCAACCTTCTTCACTATATGTATATGATGTTAGTAACTACAATAACGATAAGCCTTTGGATGTTGGCATAACCTGGAAGCTTCCCCTCATATGGTATTGTACCCCTGCACCATATCATGCAAACAGATTTCTTATGGGTAGCGGAAATGAAAGAGGATCGATTGCTCTGTCATTTAGATCCACCAATTTGCGTAAGCAGGTATATGGAAGCTCAAATGATTGCTCAATAAAAGCTGTAGTTTTCCAAGTTGTTCCATGGTATGTTAAAGTCTATTATCACAGCCTGCAAATTTTCATTGATGGGAACAGTAAGGCTATTTCAGAAGTAGTTGACAAGATTCATGTCACTCCTTCAGTAGACAAACTATTGCCTGGTAGTTTAGAGATGCTACTGAGATTACCTTGCAGTATGCAATCAGCTACCCTATCATTGGACTTTGACAAGGTTTGTTCTGCTACTTAAATTACTTGTTTGCCCATTGTGCATCCATCACTGGTATTCAGAACTATATGTTTTCCTTGGTTTATGAAAATATTTACACAAGCATACATTTTCAGGGGTTTCTGCACATCGATGAATATCCTCCCGATGCTAATCAAGGATTTGACATCCCATCAGCTTTGGTTACATTTCCTGAGTTCAATTCTAGCCGAAGTTATCCTGAAACTGATACACTGTTTATGTCACCTTTGCTACAAACGTTCAAGGTAGATATGTTATGATATGTCAGATCAGAAGCAAAAACCTTTTTTGACTACTTTTTGAGCTGAGATATCCTGATTTATTACTTACTCATTGATATATTATTATATCTTGAAGGAAGATGGTGTGATCAAGTCATATACAGAAGTATTGCTTGTTCCCTTGACAACTCCTGATTTCAGCATGCCATACAATGTTATCACCTTCACATGCACCGTCTTAGCACTTTATTTTGGCTCACTACTTAATGCTTTGAGACGAAGAATTGGTGAGGAAGAGATGGAATTGAAAAAAGCAGGTAATTTGCTTACTCTATTCATTTGCTTACCTTTTTATGAGGCCCTTGGTTCTTGTGTTCTTTGATCTGGTTTACTATGTCATTTACTTCGATGTTCAATATCAAACGTAAAGTTACAAGTTAGTGGCTTAGTGCTCTATCTGGAGAAGAATTAATATCACGGGGGTGGACAATGGTATGCATAAGTTTTTGCATATGACTAGATCCTAATTTTAGTGTTTTACTGAGAAAGTTCACATGTGAAAGTGATATGAGTTAGTATGAGTTCTTTCAGATATTAAGGCAACTCACACATGAACTGCAAAAACAATAATTCGTAATTAATATGAAAAATTACATTTCATGCAAGAGATACAGAGACAAATAATTTGGTTTTGTGCTATTGCCCAGTAATAATGTAGTACTCTTGATAAATTTAGTGTTTTTCAAGAGTATTTATTTTCTTTAGCATTTGCTGAAAATTCGAAAAATTGTTTTGAAAAGTCCGGCAGATTAATACAGTTATCAATCGTTCTACTTCCTAGCTTAAGTGCTGAACCATACACTGCCATGTTTTTATCCTAGTTCTTTGCTATTTTATAGTAAGTACTAGATGATGGCTTCTCTGAATTTGTATATTAGATAGAAATAAATCAACATGACGTGCTTATGAAAACAAAGAGAAAATTCCTTCTATGCAGTGGAATGTTGTCTCATTCCCTTGCCATTGAAAAACTTTTCCTGAATTCCATTTTCATCCCTTGCGGACTACAACTGTCCATCTCCTGTCACCATGCTGACTAAACCAGGAAAAGACCAAAACACTTCTTCCTCTCCTTCTAGCTTCTCCTCTCACCACTGGTGCTGTCGCTACCTTGTTCTCTACCATGCCTCCTGCTTCTTGTGTCGGGATGCTGCCTGAACCCTGTGTCCTGCCCCTCTTTCACCGTCTTCATTGATCTCCACCTAGTAGACCACTGGCATCACCAAGATGGATTCTTGGACCATAATCTCTACCTGCACACTCCTTTCTGCTGTCCCAAACCTTTGATTCCCACATTGGACATAGCAGACACCAGAGTCAAGAAGAGAGAAAAAAAATCCTCATGTCCCCCTTGGCCTCAAGACCAGTGCCGATCGATATCCAATGAGTTGATTGTAACAAAATTTGACCAATTCTACTGATTGTACCCAAACCAGATGGATTCTCATCATTAGCAGAGTCCAGACAAGGCCAGAGATAAGCATGAAGCCCTTCACTCATCCATGCCAGTAAGCATCCAAACAACCACGAACCCTAGGATTTTTCAGTTTTGCGAAGTGCTGGACCTTTACACTGCCCCCCAGTAGCGTCAACCTCCACCAAGTTGCTTCTCTGCAGCCAGCAGCAAAGAAGGGCAACATCACTGGTTACCAAAAAAAACACATGTGCATCTAAGGGGTAATGGCAACTTATGTAATAGTCTTATTGGAAATAGCATACAAGAGATACAAAAGTCTCCTCAGTGTAGAATGGAAGAGAAGTTTTTCGGTGACAAATAATTCATTGAGATTACTCATTGGCACAAAAGGGATTTTCTAAAAGAATTGAAGAAAACATGTTTTACAATCGCTTATGTTCAGGTTCAGGTGATTACATTTTTTGCTGTTTTAACAGATGTCTTTTTAATATTGCATGGTCTAGGAAATTTAAATTTGGCCATTTAATCTTGTAGTATATAAAATTACAGCGTTCTCTTCTATCTGTTCAGTCAAATCTTCTCGCTCCTTTTGATTTGATTTGAACCATTCTCTTTGGATACTAGAGTTGCACTTCTGTAGCATGACCTATAATTTTCGGGATGTTTTTCTTGGATTCTCTTTTGGCTCTGTTTTCAAGATTTGTTTCCTTGGTCTTGTGATGTACCACAGGAAACATGAAGAGATAAAGTGGGTTATAATAGTTTATCTGCCATTTTTTTTTTGCCGGAATGACTGAAGGAGGTCATTTGATGTATTAAGATAGGAAGAAAAGTTACAAGAAAATATTTTTTGTGCCAATTTTTTTTAAGTATCGACTATTATGTTCTTCCATTGAGCCATCCATCTGTTTGCTTGTGGCACTGGATTGACAGTGGTAAAGAAGAAAATATTTTTTGCTGCGCCATTGACAGTGTCATCTGATTTATTTTCGTTCTTGAACTGATCTTCATACACTTTTTACACATGAACAACTACTTCAGGCTTTCACAGAATTCATTATGTATTATATCAACACCATCATCGTGTTGCTATTTTACCACTAGTGTAAATTTAGAGGCTTCCCAGATTTCTGAATTTTACCTAACCAAATCTCGATCTTACGGCAGCTGCAAAGCGCGGGCTGATTCCTCTGTTGATAGCCAAGCTAAGGGGGAAGAAGCTCGACCCGCCACAACAAGGATCTTCACCTACATCTCTGGTGTCAACAAAGCTACTACTCAAGGTTGTATTTGTGGCGGTGGTAGCTGTTGCATTTCACTACTTGTCCAACAGTTAAAAAGAGGATATGTGCCATTCTGTACAATTTTGAGCAAAGTCCAAGACCACGGCTGTAGATTGTATCAACCTTCTTCTTCTTCTTTCTTCTTTCTTCTTTCTTTTAGGGTATGGGTATATTGATCTTGCCTGCTGCGCAATACCAATTCTGAGCCATGTCTAACTGGACTGTTAAAATCGACAGCAGATGCCATCTCGTCGTTGTATTATTAGTTGTATTGTACCCACTAACCCACATCTTTGCAGCAGGTAGTTAATTTGTGCATCTTTGCCAGAGTATTTTACTGTACTCGGTGAGTAATTTACGGTGCAGCACGTGACGATAAGTAAGATTCGCTCTTGTGAGATGGTGCAGCCGCTTACCCGCAGTAGAAAAAGAGTTGTTCTTTTTTTGTCAGCTCGTTTTCTACTGTTCACCGGCACATGAATTCCATGACCGGTTGCTTTTTTAAGAAAATTATATTAAAAATAAGAGAAATGTTTGAGATTTTTATGTAAGTTGATTTGTTCTAATACTCCTTTTAATTCGCTTTGGTTCGAGATTATCACCTACTATTGTTGCTCACGCATTCTTGTCACCGGCACATCATTTATGCCAGCTAGGGCCAATTGAGATCAACAGAGAATGTGTTGTATTTGTCTTTCGGCACTGCTGTACCTACGATGATGTACGACTAAAAGTATACAATTAAGTTATATAACTTATGTACGATTAAAAATATGTAACCAATCAATTAAAGAGGTGGTATTGCATCCATAGATCAATTTAGTCATGCGTAAGTCTTACAACGTTGTAGTATGTTTAGCAATTTTCATTGTCTCATTGGATTCTCTTTGGTAGATTTAAGGTGGTGCAGATAAGCTCGACATGACACTGAACAGTGCAAATTTAAGAGACAAAGTCGCTTGGACACTGTTATTAGGGAAGAAGATGTGCTCGAGCCTGTATGCATAGAAAAATGTACTTGACTTAATTAACTATTGCTTGAGCTCCCTCATGGCTGAACTACTGCTGTAGTAAATCGTCAATTATGATAGAAGAAATTTTAAGCCATATTTGAATTATGCGGACTGACTAATAGCACGTGATCGAAAAGCTAATACTAACTAGAAGTGGCGGAAGTTAAACAAAAGTAAAGTCTATTCGTTTTGCTAAGCAAAGTTTAGTTCGGTCGCTTCGTTAGCAAAAATACTAAACTTGACTGATTCGTGCAGTGTATGTCGGTGGTTGGAGAATCCTCACTTCGTCTAGCCATTTTCTCATGTTCTGCAAGGCTCTCGTTTTTTTTTTCTGGGAAAGTTAAATGATATATTTATAAAAAAATAATTTATAAATAGTCTTTTATATATGTATTTTTAATGATCTTTAAAAACTGAAAAATATAATATAATAAAAACTTTAAAATTAACTCTAAATTTAAAAATTAAAATTCTAAATTTTAACTTATAAGTATAAATAAAAATAAAAAGATAAGACTAATAGTGTAGCCGCTATGTGGAGGGCTGAAGAATTTCATGACGTTTGTTATAAAGAAAAAAAAATCCTGACAGCCTGATCTGCTCATAAGTTACAAGACCATCCTATATTCCTATCTGCTAATATCTTGCACTATATGGGAGCTTCAACACAACTCTAAAATAGGACCATGATATGAAACGGCAGGGGCCATGAGCCATAGTGGCTTATGAGTTCAAAGAAATATATATATATATATATATATATATATATATATATATATATATATATATATATATATATATATATATATATATATATATATATATATATGAATTTATATTAGTACTTAATTCATGCAATTTCATATTGTTATAGTCATTGAATAGATTACCCTCAGTTGTTATTAGTCTGCGCAGTTGCGCTTTCATGGTATCAGACCCCTCACACGTGGTTATAGGAATACCAATAGGTTCGAGAAAAGCTATAATTGTTGTTCATGTCGGCCATGCCCGATAGTTTATTTCTTCAATATATTCAGTTTCTATGAACTCGATATGACATTGTATTTGTCGAATAAAGTGTATTTGGAGCCAAAAGCCAAGTGTAAACCACTAAACTAAATTAACTCCGCCAAATTCGGCTGACATAGCAAGATTTGAAAACATGTTGACCATAAATATAAGAAAAAGGGTCATTAGAGCATTTCCAACAGTGCACCAAACAGGCTCCCAAAGTGATTTTTTTTATTTACTTTAAAAACAAGTGTCCAACAGAGCCCAAACTTGCTCCTAAAATATTTGCAGTCCCAATCATAGCCCAAAAGTGAACCAGATCTAGGGAAGCAATCTACGTTCCCAATCGGTCATACTTCAGAAAGGGGCAGCGAAATAAAAAAAAAAGTAGAGAACGACACGACCCTATCTCTGCTATGACGTCGGGTAAAAAAAGGAAGAAAACAACCCTTTCTCAACTAATTTGATTGATTTGATCAACTAACTATTTTTAGGACTTGATTTTTGGACTTCTATTAGAGTAGGGGGTATTTTTTAGACCCATTATTTTTTAGAAGGCCTCCGATACCAGATTTTTAGGACTTAATTTTTAGCCCTCTATTGGAGATGCTCTTAGTGATGGAGCCAGCGGTGCTGTCGAGCTTAGGCAACTAATGGAGTTATTTAGTAACAAATTTTTATAACAATTATATCTAGCCGAGATGATTACGGTGAAACCCGGGCAGCCGCCCAACCTGCTAGGGAGTTGGTTTCGCCGCCACTAGAGGTTGTAAGAATGCGTGAGGGAAGAGAATCTCAAATCAAGGTTAACTATAAAAGGTTATACACAACAAATCATCTTAATTATGATGTTGTTCGAAAGGGCTATTGTAATTTTCTCATGTAAAAAAATAGGTAAGTATATGGTGGAAATTGCAACTTTGGTGAAAAGCATGCAAACAACATCACAAAAGTTCTCAAAAATTCTCAAAAAAATTCATACACATAAGTAAGATGATATTTATGAAAAATTGAAAGATCAAATTTGACTTTTTTGTGAGACATAAAATAAGAAATAATGGAGAAAAACGAGGAATATGGTTTTTTTTCAATAGCCGTTTGTTAATTTTATTTCTCAAAAAAGAAGTGGCCATGCAATTTTGTGTAGTTCTCTAAATTCATCTATGTATGTGTGGTTTTTTTGAGATTTTTAAAAACCTTTATATGAGATAGTTTCTAAATTTCCACCTAAAAAGCAATTTCCACCGCACATTTTCCAAGTAAACAATGCCAAGTGGGATAAAACACAATGGTTAGGGCATTCAATTTTTTTACCACTGCTATAGTATCCGTTTACATATTTGACACTCGATGTCTCCATGACACATGGGTTTGGAGCCTGTATGTCATAGATACACCGGTTAAATGTCAAATGTAATATTAACAAATATTTTGTTTGTTCCACACTATAAGACTGTTGTCCTTGCCTAAATTTATATATGTGCTAATGAATCTAGTCGTATATACAAAATATATATCTTAATATATAAACAGATTTAGATAAACCTAAAAAATTTTATAATATATAATGGGCAAAGCAGTTAATTAAATATCTCTACTACTTTAAAAGCAAAGTCGTCCTCCTTACTCTCCCTCTAGGTACAATGCGTGTCCCTCGCACCTAGAAAAAGAAAAAACAAAAAGAATGACTCACGCACCTAGGAAAAAAGAATAAAGAAAGAAAATAAACACGCATGCAACGAACCCACCTGAACACCAATAAAAAAATCAAAAGAAAATATCAATGCAACAACCTCCACGGAAAAAGTAAAACAAAACAAAATAAAATCCACACTTAAACGCACACATGGAAGAGGAATATCAGTTGAAGTCCTCTATTATTGGTGGCATAAAATTCTACATATATTTTTTTTCCTTTTTAATAGAAACAATAGGATTTCCCTATTGTAATTATTCTAATATAAATAAAATAAATATGAATCTACAATCACTTGGTTTTACCTGATTTTGCTTCCACCATTCATCTAATCTAAGAAGACCAGTTCTCTATCAATTGGATATATATATATATATATATATATATATATATATATATATATATATATATATATAAAATTCTGCTCATATAGTCGAAATAATAATAGTAGACCATATGAATTAAGCAAACAAAAAGTGGATAAGTACCAGAAATGCAATTTTAGATTTTACACATTGAGGGCATACTCTCTCTATTCTCTATTGCTGTCAAATGTTGGTGTCTACCCTTCTAAAATCATTGGTCTCACGTAGTCAGCTTAACGTTGCACTTTCTCGGGCCACTTCAAGAAGCAATTTAAAAGTACTTGCTGCGCTAGAAAATAACAAAGATATAAGTGTTGTTGACACATATACCAAAAATACTATGTATAAAAATGTGCTAACTTTCTAGACCTCTTCATACAATTGCTTCTTTGTACTAAGAAATTTTATTGTAGTATCAAATGAGATATGTTTATATAATTGTACTAAGAAATTCTATTGCAGTATTAAATGAGATATGTTTATATTATATAGGTTGTTTAACTTATTCCATAGTAGTATGTATGCATGTGAAATATTTTATATATTATTATTTTTTATTATATGTTTTCCTCAAGATTTATCAAGCTTATTTATTGTTGATATACTGAAAATAAAATTTATACTTTAAGCTAACTATTTTTTTTGTCAAATATCGTTGTGAAGCACGGGCGGGTAACCAGTCAGGTGAAAAAAGCCGGATAAACCACGTCCTTGTCACGTGCCAGCTCTTTGGGGGCAACCCCCACCACCATCTCGCATCACGTGCGGTGCTACTGCACACCGACACCACGGGCCCACCCGCAGTGACACCGGGCTCTCCCACCTGCCGCTCCTCTCGCTCCAGATCTGCGTGCGGCTCCGCGCCTCTTCCAATAAAGAGAAGACACCCCACGTCGCGACGCCGGCGCACGCGCGCGCGGCCGTCGCGACCCTTCCCCCCCTCCTGCCTTCTAGATCCTTCTCCCCATGCGGAAGAAGAAGGCGGCGGCGGCGGCGGCGCCGGTGCCGGAGTGGCTCAACAGCCCGCTCTGGTCGGCCCCGCCGCCGGCGCCCGCGCCCCCCGACCCCTACGGCGCCGACCTCTCCCCGCCCCCGCCCCCGCCCCCGCCCACGCCCAAGCCGCCCCCGCCGGCCGCTCCTCCGCCGTCGTACGAGCAGGCCGTGGGCTCGTCCAGGAGCGGGGAGAGGGAGGAGGAGGAGGACGGGGGTGGGGCCGCGCTCCGGGCGCACCTGCTCGCCGACTTCAAGCTTGCGGTGGGGTTTCGTTGCGAGGGTTCCCACTTCCCAGTTGGGGGTTTGGGGATTTTGTTTAGCTGATGGTTGTTGGGTTGTTTGGATGCAGCTCTCGAAGAAGGTGGTGAACATGGGGGAGCTGCGGAGGCTCGCCTGCCTCGGCGTGCCCGATGGTGGCGCCGGTGTTCGCCCTCTCGTCTGGAAGGTCCTTTCCGCCCGCATTCTCCTCTGCTCTAATCTGATGCTGCGCTGATTTCACTTGCTTCTCATGAATACTTGTCGTGGACATGAACAGAAGTACAGCACAGTGCAGTCTCATTAAGACGAACCATTTCCAGCATATTATGGGAGCGATTCTTCTTCCAATATGCATGTATATCTGAAAGGTGTCTAGTTGAGAGAACATAGCGATCCCTTTACGCATAGTAAGCCTGTACAGTAAATTTGCCTAAAATGAACATCCATCATTTCATAGTTTAAACTTTTAAGTGCCTTAAACTACCTATGACATGAAAAAAAAAAAGAGAGAATTGGTCTGTATTGTAACTCATGCACACTTCTATCCTGTTTGCAAATTCCTCATATCATGCAATCACATGACCACTTCAAATTGCGCTATTTACCAAGCTAATATGTATTGAATAAGTATGGCTTTCAACTATAACTAACCTGGCTTTATTGTGCTATATCAAATTTAATGCCCAAGTTGTATAGGAAAATGACCACTTTGGGTTAAATAACCAAGTAGTAGCTTTTAATGAGAACTGTGCTATGTGGTAACCTCCATAGTTCATACACAAGAAATTTATTCGATTATATTTATAGTGTGCAGCTTCTCTTGGGATATTTGCCAACTGAACGCGCTTTTTGGCCTCACGAGTTAGAAAAGAAGCGAAGCCAGTATAGTGCATATAGAGATGAATTTCTTCTAAATCCTGTAAGTTATGGATTGCCTCTCTATGATATCTACTAAATTATCAATGAGGATAAGATATACTTGTCCAAATGGCATCTTTATTATCCTCTTTAATGAAACTTTAGCTTTGTTTGGCAAAGCCAAAATCCTGGTCCATCCCTAGAGATTTTGGCCTTGCCAAAAAGGGCCTCAATTGGTTATATATGAGTACACTGACATTTTCTTTCGACCAGTCAGAAAAAATACGAAGATTTGAGGAGTCAAAGTTGTTAAGGAAGAAAGAATTAAATAGTGACAACATTGGCCTTCTACCAAGATCCAAAGTTACTAATGAAGAGCACCCTTTGAGCTTTGGTAAATCTAGCTTGTGGAACCAATACTTCCAGGTATTATTTATTACCAACTTAAGTAAATCTGCAAGACATGTGAATTGTTGGGATTGATGGTTGCCTTGGTTCCTTCATGCGCCTTAAGGTCCTTTGAAGGGTTAAATTGTGTTGAATTAACCACAACACTATAATATGTTTACTTTATGGAATCATTTTAGGCTGTGCTTTTCAGTTGTTTGATTGTTGATATTTTCAGTGGGTTTGTGCTTGTGACTATGCTTATATGTAGAACTCTAGATAGGGAACCTTAAGATGTTTTGCCCTTCTGATTATAATCATGACCATGCTAACCTTTCTAGTTAATTTCTGGTAGGTACAGTTTCCTGTTATTGTTGTTTTTCTTATCTGGCTGTGGTATTTTAAATACTATTGCACAGTGGGTTTGTTCTTTTCACTTGGGTTTGATTTCGTCTTGATCAGTATGTTGGGGTTAATTGCATTTGCTATCAAGCTTTGGAATTGCATGCCTTTTAACCTGAACTAATTTTGTTATAACACCTAACATTTATCTTCTGTCCAGATGTCAATTACTAAACATAGTTGTTCTGGAATGGGTCACAAGATTTCAATTTCAATTTTTATATTTCTGATACATGTAAATTCAATCCAGGAATCAGAAATCCTAGAACAGATAGACCGAGATGTGAAGAGAACACATCCTGAAATGCCCTTTTTCTCTGCCAAGTCTAACCAGGTTTCACTCCAGTGCCTTGGAATTTCTTATTTCCATCTAAACTACAAACAATTGTCACTTGGACTAATTTTTTCAAACACATTTCAGGAATCTCTAAGGCGTATTCTCATTATCTTTTCAAAATTAAATACTAGTATAAGATACGTGCAAGGGATGAATGAAGTTTTGGCACCTCTTTTTTATGTATTCAAGAATGACCCTGATGCAAGCAACTCGGTATGTTCTTCCACTGTTTAATACATGTTTCTCATGAAGAAGAGTTATTAGCATTTAACATCTAGGATAACAGTATATTCTGTGTGGGGGTATCAAGATTCAAATCTATCTGCGTTTCCCTCTCTTGCTCATTACATGGAACAAATAAATTTATTGTGGATATTTTGAGTTTTTTTAGAAGACCAAATGAATTATTTTTGGAGAATTAGACTAATAGTTCATTTGTATGAATATTAATTCACAACTGGGTTTGTTTCATGAATGGTTCTGAGATGTCTTCATTAGCTGAATTATTCAATTTTGAAATTACAGGCCTCGGCTGAAGCAGACACTTTCTTTTGCTTTGTTGAATTACTCAGTGGCTTTAAAGAAAACTACTGTAAGCATCTTGACAACAGCCAAGTGGGTATTCGATCTACACTTTCAAAGTTGTCTCAGCTCTTGAAGAGACATGATGAAGAGCTATGGCGACATATGGAGATCACTACAAAGGTAGGAATTAATCAGTAATGTATTTCAGACAGCAAATATACTGTAGCATGCGGAATTGCACCAAGAAAAACTTGTCATGTTATTTCTCCAATAGCTAATATTGGATGCCTTAACCATCCAAAATGTCACATATTTTCCACTTTTCTACTTACTGGCTTAAGTAAAGATGCTAGCATTACCACTGGAAAGGAACTGGTCTATTTTCTCACATTTTACAGTTAAAGTTGCTCTTATTTCCTTGTAAATTAAACAGTAACATATTGTTTAGGTTTATTTTCTGACAAAATACTAACGTTGATAGCATGCTATATGGTTGTATTGGGTAAATATAGTTGCTTTAGTATGTCACCCCTCTATTGTTGATATTCATGCTTGAATAATGAAAATACAGGTATACCCACAATACTATGCGTTTAGATGGATCACATTACTGTTGACAATGGAGTTCAGCTTCAATGTGTGCATTCACATTTGGGATGCTATTTTGGGTGATCCGGAAGGCCCTCCGGTATGTAACCTCTTGACTAAGCCTCTAAGCTATGTTTGCAGTCATGTTACTTGCACTAATTCAGGGGGTCAACACTTTGCATGTTCTTGTGCAGGACACCTTGCTGAGGATATGCTGTGCCATGCTTATCCTTGTCCGGAGGCGCCTCCTTGCTGGAGACTTCACTGCCAACATCCAGCTTCTGCAACACTACCCACTGACTAACATTGACCACCTCCTTCACATTGCTAACCGACTGAGAGGAAGCGTAGCCAGCTAGTGATGCATTTTCTTTTTCTGCATAGTTGTACCTTAATCTTTGCCGTGTGTGTTCATCTGATCATATTGCAAGGCAAACACAACGGTAGATAGCTTGAAAGTTAGGTGGATGTGCTTATCCCATTTTGGTGTGGGTGTGTGGCTGGATGCATTTCTTCTTGTGTTTACATAAGAAACATCTCCTCCCTATGGAAAAAAGGATCAGTTTTTCTTGTTCATATGAAAAGTTGTTGTTTGATGTGTTACCTTATAGACTAGAGAGATGAGGGGGGACTTAGAGACTAGTAGGAAAGAACTATGGTTGAGCACCTCATAAACAAATCAATAGTTTTTAAGAGCTTTAGCCATTAGTTATATCTGTCAATGTTGGATAAAAATTCCTGCTTCCTCAAAAGTGTTCTTGCCTTCTTGGTCTCAGTTGCGTCTGTAACCGAAATATGTACTGTGGACTTTGAGAAAATCAGGATGAAAGTTGTAGACTTGAATAAGAGTTTCTTTAAAATTCACATTTGTACTAATTTTTTTACTTGTAAGGAATTGCAAATACTCGCATTCGTTTAATTTTACTGGGTATGTTGACTTTAATATGGGGTGTGATGGTTGTTTTGTGTGGCTGTTATGCGATGCGTTGCATTACATTACGTTGGCAGCCAACTAACCGCCATTATGGAGAACTTTGATGACAGCGGCCATATGATCGTTAATGAAAAATCTAATGATAGTTCTTTTTGGTTGCTGATGAAGGCTGATAATTCTTTTGCGAACATTATTTGGCCTGAGCCTTTGAGAAACTTGGGGAGGTCGCATATTATTAAAAATAATAGTTCAAATTTGTAAAAGTGTGAGCTACGCTTCAATTTTCCTTAATAATAAAATAATAGTTCAAATTTGTTAAAGAGTGAGTTACGCTCCAAGAAAAGTACTATATTTGTTCTAAAATATAAATATTTTTAGTTTGTTTAGAAAAAATACCAAGATAAGGTTAAAAGATTGTCTTTCAATCATTTCAATTGTCATATTTTTTTTGAAATTTTCGGTGGTTAGATTTTGAATTTTGAATTGAACATATCTCTTTTCCAAGTACTCGATTTACTCTGGAATCATTAGAATAATAGAAATCAACCTTAAAATTCTTATATTGTAGTATAAAATTTAAATCATAAAAATATTTATGTTTTGGCAGAGAGAGTACTTAATAAGGCATAATGGAAAGGAACATATACCTATTTACATAACAAATCCTATGGTAGGTCGCAAATTAGGGGAATTTGTGCCTACTCAGCATTTCACGAGGCGTATAGACAAAAGTGAGAATACATATCTCCTAATATCTAAAGGGAAAATTGTGACAAGCCCTAAATGCCACTTTTAGTTTGGGATCTCTATAAGTTGATTTGTTACCAATATCTCATCCTAATTTATTTTGTTTAAGATTGCCCCCCTATTACCGCTACTCAAGTATTCTCATGTCCTCCACACGTTCTATATAAACTAGAGCATCTCATGATCAACATGGTTATAGAGCCTGCTACATCAGTTAATCTAAGCAAGCAATTATCACTCATGTTACTACATGAGGTGGATCTACAGTTGGGTGCATGAGAGTTCTCTCAGTGATGTCCAAACGCTCAAGCTCCATCCACGCCGCCGCACACTCATCAGATTCATGTTCAATGCTAGTGCTCGGTGGAGTCATCTACGAGCATAGTTGACTCCTAAGTCTAGTGTTCAGCTACGACACCGAAACAAAAATAATCATCATCGGCTGACCAATGCCAGAGTAGAAGCTGTCTAGCTCACCTACACCAAGCTCATCAAGAACTATGATCATCAATTGCTAATGTATACTGTTGCCAATAAAAACAAAATGGTTTAACCCATTTAACCTATTAGACCCAACCTGTCCTTCGCCAGCTTATTATGTAGGTTTAGGTGGGTTTTTGTTAGACATAGTCCCATTCAACCTATTAGACCCAACACCAGCTTATTATGTAGGTTTAGGTGGGTTTTTGTTAGACATAGTCCCATTCAACCTATTAGACCTAACACCAGCTTATTATGTAGGTTCAGCTGGGGTTTTATTAGACATAGGCCGCGTTCAGTCCCTCCTTTTACTTATCTTTCTCGTTTTCCCAGCGCACGCTTTCTGAACTGCTAAACGGTGTATTTTTTATAAAAAATTTCTGTAGTAAAGTTATTTTAAAAAATCATATTAATATATTTTATATTTTTAAATAATTAATAATTAATTAATCATATACTAATCTATTACTATTAATATGTTTTTCATGCTAGGGTAAGTTAACTTACCGGCGCGGCGCTTACTGGTGCTCAACCGAACGCGGCCATAACCTATGTTAGTAACTTCTTTAGGTTCAGTTGGGTTTTTGTTAGACGGAAACCATGGATGAACAGACATGGCTACGAGAATAAGAAAACAAAATAAATTAGAAAAGGTATTTGCAACAAAGCAACTTATAATGGAAATCTCAAACAAGAGTGACATTAGGATTTCAGCAGATTTCCCATATTACCAAACGTACCCTCCTGGCAAGCTCCCTACAGTATCCCGACCGATCTTTGATGGCCACATCGTTTGACAATTCAAGAAAGATTTTGTGCAACAGTATAACATGTCATCTGCAATACATCCTGTATAAAGGATACCAACCAATGTAGCCTCATCATACACACAACATGCCGCACTCAATTCATTAACAAAATGAATAGCTAATATAGACAGAATGTGCGTAAGGTTTTCCCTGTGAAAACCCCTAGTTGACCGAGACCTAACCAAAACTTGGTTCACTGCTCTCCTAATTCTAACCTCTTTTTTAACAGCTCCAGTTAAACAGAATCCCCTGTGCCTGTGTGTTGACCTTCAACATTCGGCAGTATACCATCATATTCATCCTTTGACCAGAAAATGCCCTATCCGCGGTATGCGGGGAATGAATGATCCAGCATGGTGCTCTCATACAACAGTAGTTAGCCAATTCTCTCAAACCATCGCCTCTTCTATTTGGCTGGTTGAGTCGGTCTGATTAGATGCTTTCACTTCTTCTCTCTCTTCCTCACCCTCTACACTCTGAAATTCGCTCTCCAAAACCTCATATATGTTGTCTGGAGGGCATTTGTCTGCACGGTTCCTTGGGTTTGTTTGGCAGAAGCACTCTGGCCATGAGTTTGTGTAGAAAGATTCTGGATGGATGCGCTTGTGGGGACCACCAAAGTGTGTGTTGAACATAACCTGCCTGACCCGCTCCTCAAAACGAGCGGTGCGACCTTCCTCCCTGTCCATGAATATGGGAGCTAGGGACTTCCTGTTTGGTGTGATTGTTGTCCGGAAACCATAGTATAGGCGGTGGCCCATGAGGTTGTTTGCAAAGTTGCTCGGGCCATCATATGTAGGAATAAAAATGTCCGACAGGAGACAGACCATGTAATCAACTGCAGAACCAGCGAGCCCTCGGGTATTTTCTTCCAGCTTTCCAGGACCAACAGTGTTGTGGTTTTCTAAGCGTGGAAACAAGTCCTTAAATGGCTTCATGAATCGTTTCCCACCAAAGAGGTCGCCAGAAGCCAGGTAGATTCTTGTTTTATTGTCAAATCCAATGGAACGAAGAATAAGACCTACCTGTACATTAACAGAATATAACATGAAATTGTTTTGGTTATCTACAGTTCTTTAATTTAAAAAAAAAATGCCAGGTAGTATGTTTCACTGCATTCCCACAATTTTTCCAGCTTTACCATAGAAACAAAATTTTCCTACACTATCTAAATATCTGTGCTTGGCTACGGATAAAAATGAACTATGCGCATGCTAGCACTGTTTGGAACAAGTTAATTGTGAGATTTTTCAAACAATTTCATCTCTATAGATGGCTTTGCATGGTAAACTTGCATTCTAGAGCTGAAATAATATATGAATAATATGTAGAATGATCTATTTTTAACAGTAAAGGACATGGAGTAGTTGGTAAAAAAAAGTCATCATAGGAGATAGGGTGGCAGATTCACCACCACCATTGCCTTCTTTAAAGGAGTGTAGATATGCCTCAACCTATCCTTCCAATAATCAAATACTCTATCAAAAGACCTAATTCCTTGTAGGATTACAGAACAGTATATGGCATTCAAAGTACCATGTTAATGAGAACTGCAGGTTTGCCCCTTATCTTTCTGAGGTAACTACACCTAACATCAAAACAGAATAAAGAGGTATGATGTAGAAAGATTCCAGATATTGTTTTGGTGGAAGGATAGAACTAGCATAACACAGAAGTATTTCAGAGAACAGCATGTTGCTTAAGGTATTAGGAATTCAAGTCTGTTGTGGAGATGGTAAAAAAAACATTGGCAGGCAAAAAAAAAAGGTCTGATACCACACTGGAAGCAACTCATCATCATTAATTTGGATACACAACAATAAATAAAAATATATTAACGCTTTATATATATACTACTAACAGGTGTAGTTATTCCCTTCATGTCTAAGATGCAAAAGCACATACTCTATACATAGTTACATCATTCATATGGGATTTAACGATATTTGTGCTTTCTGTTGGGTAAGATTAGAAACAGCTATGGATGTGTTTCTGCACCTTAGGCGTGAAGGAAGTAACTATACCTGATAGTAGGTTCTAATTTTCCATATATATATATATAGAGAGAGAGAGAGGAGGGGGTCAGTACCTCTTCTGGAGTTAAAGGGCATTTTCCAATGAGCCTTCTTTCCCTATAAACAAGTTGCTTTTCTGCAAAATTTTCCTTGCGGTACTTGATCAGAATTTTCTGTTCTTGAGGTGTGAATATATCAAAGCACCTGAAATTTTCATTTTGGAAATAAGTAAGGTGGCATGTCTAACAATGCACGGTAATGATATGCAGCACAATAACCAGTATCATGAATTAAATTTTTTACGTACAAGACCTTGACAATAGGGAAAATAGTTGATCAGCTATCAAACTGAACTAAATTGCAGATGGATAAATAGGTTTAGTTTGAATGAAAGAACTGAGCAGGATTAAAGACTGCAAAGGATCATGATCACAATGTAGTTTGTTTAATGACAAATTAATAATATGTTAACTATTAATGACTAAATGTAAAGATTTCCAAGTGAGACTCTTGTTATCTCTTCTGAAGACTTCTGCTAAGCATGCGCTGAAATAAAGTGTACAGCAACCCATTTATCCATGGACAGACTCATAGAAAGCATTTACAACTCCAACCAAAACCCAAAGTGACACTTCTAGGCATGAACGAAGCAGGATGCAATTTATTCAGCATTCATGCAAGTACACACAATAGTTTAGCCAATGTACTACCCACTTACCCAGCAAATGCAAGCATATCCATCTCAAACCGAAGGTGAATTGACATGAAATGACCTTCTGAACGGAGCTTATTTACTATCTCATTGCTAGTTTTCATGATATGAGGTTTGAATCGTAGTGCATGATAATTCACCCTGCATCTCAATCTCTGGAGCTCTGGATCATCAATATCTTCTGCCAGGCGGTGTGAAAATGGAGTTAAATATATAGCTCCATATTTCTTCATCTTCTCCAAAGCAACTGCTGTATACCACGTAACTGGCGCATCTCGAGGTGGTCGAATCTGCTAGGAAATAAGAGTATTTATGATGCAGTATATCTCTAGACAAAGTGATTTTGTTAGAGAGCTCATGACTTATTCACCTGATGGGCTTTGAGCTTCTTGGTCTTTCCATTTGTAGTAATTTCTGGAATACTCATAACAATACGAACATCATATTTTAATGTCTTGATGAAGTGGGGGACATCATAAATACCTAGAAAACCACTGGGTGCATATATAAATGCAATAGTAAGTGATTAATCAAGAATCAATTATTAAACAACATTCAATATAAACAAGTTTACAAACAATGCAATTTGACATACAAAGTCTATTGAAAGTAAATGTGGAGCATGGGAGCTCATTATCTTTACAAAAGAATGCCTTGTAAGAAAAGCAGCTTACTATAACTTTATCAATTCCATTGCCTGATCATTATTATCAGTTGGAAGCAATCAACAATTTTAGTATGAGAATGTGCAGGAGAATTACTTATGTCTGCACTAAAGGAAAAAATAATAGTTCAGTCCAATAGCATGTCACAGCAATAGATAGAACCAACTTTGAGTAAAAGCTATTTTCATGTTTACATCTTTACCATGGCATCAGTACGATAGCTGTGATAGGAGCTCAATGAAATTACAAACTTATGTACCACATGTTCCTATAGAACATAATAATATCTCCACAGAAAGCACATGACACTAGTATAATCATCTCTAAAATGGGGCAAGTTTCTATCAACCATACTTCCAGAACAATTTGAGGCAATATACTGGGACATTGTTTACACAAAGCTTCCTAAGATAGATATTAATTTTCCATAAGCAGATTATAACCTTTCCAGAATGGCAACATTATGAATACTAACTGTGCAAATTTCTCCATATAGAATGGGCTAAATATTTGAAAACACATTTTGATTGCACAAATGCATTTATAGGAAGATATTTAGCATTTTTAACTATGGTCTTTTCAGTATCCCATCAGCTAAGCTGCTAATTATCAGTCAATTACCTAACTAAAAATATTACCAGCGAATTAGCCTAAATGGCACCAGCTACATGGAAATTATTGGTTCCAATATCAAAATGTGAATTTAACACAGATCAGTAATAAAAACATGGCAATCAACTCATGCAACCATAGAAATATGTCTGAGGAATAACATAATTAAAATGTGGTTGAACCAATAGAGCAGTAGTTGCATTGTTTATCATAAAAAATTCAGGAATAAACTCGTAGAAAATGTTTTACATAACACTACTTGCAGGACATCAGACTTCACAAAGGACACGTGGTTTCTTCCAAGCCAAACATTAAATAGCATTCACCTATGAAAAATCATTACAAACAAAAGAGATACCTCTCATCGTGCCAAAAAGAATTTGTGTCTAGCTCCGGCAGCACTAGCGTAGCATTCATTATTCGTGCAGCAACAACAGCATTGCATATCTACAAAAAAACAGGGTGATAGCAAGATTAATTTCCTTCAATTATATTACCAAGAATAACATGAAATTTGCATGTGAAATGGAATATACTGCTTCAGAGACAGTGAGAATCTCTTGTGTTCATCATACCGCACTACGTTGTTGGTTCAAGCCACCATTGCACCGAACACGTAGGTAACCATTCGTCTCAGATTCATTTGGTGGGGCTGCAGGTAGAAATATGACTTCAGCAGATCCACTTTAACATTACTAATAAGTAATAACTTCTAGAGAGGTCACAGAGACAAACATACGAGGCCAATAGGAACGTGGTGCAGAAGATGCTCTCCAACCATTTGAATCTGCAGTTCTCCACAGCTTAGTTACATCAACATCCTTGAGTAATAGCACTAATGTCAGTCAGAAATTTGAATGTGGACCTAAATAAGAATTGTAAAAACAAAACACATTACAGTGGTAACATGGTTATCCATGTATTTAGCACATATCGGTGTAGCTAAAAAAATGAATGTGCATTTATTCAAGATCATCACTTCCTTTGAGAGCTATTGTCTTTTCTTCAGATAAAACCTTGGCTAATTGGACAATTGAATTTAGGACTAACTATTTTCCTAGAAAAGGTGCAATTCCATTTCTACCTACTAATTAGATGCATGCATCATCTCCAACCGTAATCCATTCATGGAGCATAAATTGATTTTTCAGCGAAGTCTGAAGGAAGAAAATGAATGGTCATAAATATATGAAAAAACATTATTTGTTTTCAATATATTATTTTCCATCAATTAGAATATTGTGAAATACAATACTTGTCCAGTTGGCAACTGGAAATTGCATCCAGTTCATACTATGCAACTAATCATTTCCACAGGAAGGTGCAATTGCACTTAACTATAATATTTAAATGCATCTGTGTTATCCCAGTCATGCAATTCTAAACTGCAGTTGAGTGAGGCATCAAAGGGATCAACAAGGGGAAATTCTAATGATAGTTTTGTTGTAGCCCTAATCATTACTCCGACATTGCACTTTTCACAGGCTCAAGATTGTTAACATATTGGACCCCTCAGTGGTTTGGTTTTTATCCACCACAACAAATCACTTGTTTTTCTCCTCGTTGTTGTAAGTAAAGAACACTATTGTGACCATTTCGTTGTCACTAAGAAAGTCCAAAATAAAAGATATATAATTTCATATACACATGTGATGAGAGGTCAAGCCATCTACATGAATCAAGTGTAAGCCAACACCATCTGCTGTTTTATTGGTAATCTCAATCTGCACAACTTAAAGGGTTTATGTGCAAATCATAAACCACTGCAAACAGTATACTCTAAAACAAATGAACTAAAATATGGTTTGAGGTACAACAGTTATGGCAACTCGCATGGAAATTATTGCAGGTTATCAAAATCTTATCACGAGCTCCGAATTAATTCAATCAACTTACTGCTCCCTAGTATCCAACAGGTTAATTCCTTCTTTCATCTTCAAACATAGGATTAAAAAAAAGGTTATAAAAGGGCTTGTTCACGCTCAAGAGGATGTTCTTAGTAATAAATATACCCAATTCGGTACTCCTACTAACTTCCCTAAGAAACTACTTATGCTACGAAACAGGCACTGTTCCAGTGTTGTGGCAAGCTGCGAGATTGCCCAGTATCACCACCTGGAGAGATCCTTATCCTTATCTTACTCCATTTTTGAGAGGTGCCCCCGAGTCCAGCAAGATCGAACAGTACAGCACACACGGAACTGGAAAGAGGTGCGCCACACACACCCACCTGGACTCTGTACGAGGAGCGGGCAAGGCCGAGGCCCGCGGAGGAGGAGCAGAGCCAGACGGTGCCGGCCACCAGACCCACCACCGCGACCCACAGCCTCGCTGGCCCCCGCCGCCGCCGCTGCTGCAGCAACGCCTCCCCGTGGCCCCTGCGCCGCCGCGACCCAAAACCAAAACCACCTAAATAAATATATATAAAAATGTATACATCAATCAAACGGGAGAGAATCGGGGGCGCTCACCTCCGCGGCATGGGGATCGCGGGGGGAGGGGGCGCGCTAGGGTTCGAGGGGCGGGCGCGGGGAATCGAGGGCGCGAGAAGAGGCAATCAGATCTGGGAATCGGGGAGGGGGAGGGGAGTGGAGTGGAGTGGCCGCGTGATCTCTACTCTCCGCCCGCCGCGTGTGCGTGCTGTGGGTGAAAATTCGATGATTTGACAAGTTTCATGAGTATGGCATATATATGGGATGTTTAGATCCCTACTGTGTTTTTTTAGGCTATGTAATGTTTGGATATTGATTAGAGGTGTTAAATATAGATTATTAATAAAATCCATCCTATACTCTTGACTATTTCGCGAGACGAATCTATTGAGCCTAATTAGTCCATGATTAGCGAATATGATGCTACAGTAAACATTTGCTAATCGTGGATTAATTAGGCTTAAAAAATTTATCTGATGAAATAACCTTTATTTATGCAATTAGTTTTGTTGTCAATCTATATTTAATACTCTTAATTAACGTCCAAACATTCGATGTGATAAGAAACTATAAAAAAGTCACTGAATCAGCCCCTAAATCATACAATCCCATACAAGCGTAAAAAAAAATCAAATCTCCCGATGTTCGAGCCATAAACATTGGATATGTGGCTTTTCATTCAAATAGGTACTTCTTTCGTCTTAAAATAAATACTCCTAGCAAACAATTAGATTACTTTGATAGCTTATTCGAGTCAATAAAAGTTGGCAATTACACCCCATACGAGACCTCAAAGGGAAATGCATCGACCGCATCGACAAGGTCACAATCATCTTTTCCCATAACATATGCTTCATCTTCCCCAGGAATTGCGATCTCAATTGGCAGGAACTGCACACCCTATCGACGAACCTATCATGCCTAGATAAGCCGTTCACAGAGGAAGAAATCTACAAGGCAATCAAGCAGATGCCTACAGATAAAGCCCCAGGCCCGGATGGTTACACGGGGAATTTCTTTAGGTCCTGTTGGGATATCATCAAGGAAGACATAATAGCAGTTTTCGACTCGACTAACAACCTAAGATGCATGCACCTGGGCCTCGTCAACTCGGCAAACATAGTGCTAATTCCATAGAAAGATGGGGCAGAGAAGATTACAGATTTTGGGCCCATTAGCCTAATCCACAGCATAGCAAAAATCCTCTCCAAGCTTCTGGCGCTGCGCCTAAGACCCCACATGCCAAACCTCGTTTCAGTCAACCAAAGTGCCTTCATTAAAGGAAGAAGTATCCACGACAACTTCATGTACGTCAGGAACCTGACGAGAAGATATCATAAAACGAGGCACCCGATGTTACTCTTTAAGCTAGACATAACGAAGGCCTTCGACCGGTAACATGGGACTACCTGCTATGTATGCTACAACACCATGGCTTCCCATAGAAATGGAGAGAATGGATCTCAGTCATCATGTCCACCTCCACTTCACAGGTGCTCCTGAATGGAAGCCCAGGAGAAAAAAATACAGCACGGCAGAGGCCTCCGACAGGGTGATCCTCTATCACCGCTGCTGTTCATCATGGCGATTGACCCCCTTCAATGTCTCCTCCACAAGACAACAGACCTAAAATGCCTTATCCAGACTACGAGGCCGGGCAGCCCGCCTCAGGATATGTAACATACTAGATTTTTTCAGGGTAAATTTTTTGCGAAATTATTTTTTTAAAAAAAAAGTTTTGTTCTTCGTTCGTCGTTTCGGATCTTCTAAACTCTCCTATCCCTTTCTTTTATCTTTTTGTTCGTCGCTGTCTACTCCCATATCAACCATTAATTTAATTTATTTTTTTTCCGTTAACCCCAATATCAAACCGGCGCTACCAAAAAAAAATTCAGAACAATACCACATTCGCTCAAAATAGTCCGAATCCAAATCTCGGATATTTATATTTCATCCAAATATCGCAAATCTTCTAAATTCATCTCAAACAATAATTTCCCGAGTTCATTCGTTCCGATTCGTCGCCGATCTCGCACGAATCGCCATTTTGTGTATTCATCCAATCAAATCCATCCATCCGTCCAGCCATTCATCCATTCACCCATCCAACTCTCTCTCGCTCCCACTTTCTTACTGTGGGCGCCAACGTCGGCGCCTTTGTGCCGACCTTGCCACGTAGCTGCTGTCATCGATGCAGCTCATCACGCCAGCGCCACGCGTCGCCATCGCATATGCGACTTCACCTCGAACCGACCTGAAGCAAGAGCTCAACCCAGTCATCACCTCTCCCTCGTCGTCATCCACTCGCCCACCGCCTCTTCTTTCTACCGCCTCTGCTCGCTGTCTTTCTTCTCCAGCCACCACCCACAGTGGAAGCAAGTCCTTGCCTCCCCTCACTTCTCCTTCCCCTTCCCCCTAGAACCAGCAAAGGCTGCATCACCGGAGCTACTATCGTCGGCGCAGTGGAACAATCGACCACGGTACAGCCATCACCACCATCTCCTCCAAATTCATCACCCCAGCCACCCATCCACAAAATTGACGGTAAAAATGGGTTCACCACCTCCTCATGCCCCTTTCCCCTCTCCTTCCCCGGCGAATTCATCGCCGGAGTTCGCCGGCGTCGCTGCCGCCCCAACTGCTCTGTTCTGCCGCCGCCGGTTGCACGGTGCCGCATCGTTCCGCGTCGCCCCGCGCCCGGCCAGCAGCACCACCAGCACCGCCTCCTTCCCTTGAACCTCCCTAGACGCCGCGTCCGAGTCGGAGATCGCCGGAGCGCCACCGCCGCGGCGGCCTCCACCGCCTGCCGCGGGTCACCGTCGCCAAGCCCGCCGGCCGCCTCCCGGCCGCCGCCGCCCATGGGACGGGGTCGCTCGGACCCGTAGGTCGCGGATCCGGCCCCCCCTCCTTGGCCGGAGCCGGCCCCTCCCGCCGCCGGCGCCGTCCACTTGTTGGCCTCCTCCCCTGTGAACGAGAAAGAAAGAAGCCAGAACGTGGAAAGAAGGAGGAAAGAGAAAAAGAGGAGGAAAAAAAAGAAAAGAAAAGAAAAATAAAAGAAAAATAAATCAATAAAAGGGAGAAAAAAATAAAATATTTGGAGTCCATCCTAATTTCTTTTTCTATCCAAAATAAATCCAAAAATTATCCTTTTCTCCAAATTTAAATAATTCCTTGACTTTCAAATCCCGGATTTAAAATCCGAAACCATCATCCGATTCTTTGAGTCATTCCAAAATTTCGAAGGCATAACCCTAAATTATACCTAGGGTTACTATTCATCCAAAAATTCCTAAAATCCATTTGAAGCCTTTCAAACCCCTTTGAATCGTTAATCTATCCCTTTCAGCTCCAGTTTTGTCCTTTCTTTATTTGTTTATTTCGTTTATTTATAGATTTTGTTTATAGGCTTATTTGGTTTGTTTTTAATTCGTGTGTGTGCGCGATAGATCAACCCGAAGCCGTCGACGACCCCGCAGGAGCTGACGTGGACCCTGAAGGCTACGTTGAAGCTTCAGAAGACCACGTTGTGCAAGGCAAGCCACGAAACCATCCTTTGATCATCTTGAGAACCTAAGTAGTGAACCACTTAGTTATTTTATGCACTATTTATTTGCAAAGTTATTCTGGCGTATTATTACTTTCAAATAATCATTTTACATTAGTTATTGCCCTGTACTTAATTTACTATTAGTCGATACCATAAATTACCATACCCTGTTCCCAGATAACCTAGGTATAGGTTGCACACTTCATTAGATTAATATTGTAGTGGATAATACCACCAAACTTCTATACGCATACATCGGTTATGCCCGTCGTCACATGATGACGCTATCGAGCTACGTAAAATATTGTTTTGATATAAATCACTTGCCTTGAGTGATATGGAAGGTGATTCCGGGTGAAGGTTGTTGTTCTGGATATTATGACATGTATTACTGTGTTTATTTTATGCATGTGCTATGCTAATTTGGTTGCTTCCCCGGATATAAGGATAAAAACCCTCTTAAGCCATGGAAAATGATATAGTTTGCGCCCATCCACAGGACCGAGTAATCGGACTTAACCTAGTACATGGTCCCACTATACGAACGACTGTTAGAGGCTCTAGGAGCATATAGGAGTGGACATGTGGAAGGGGCCGCAGGCCAAGTTGACATGATCTCACAACAGTGGCACCCGTGAAAGCAGCGACCCTACTATGCCTTGCTTGTGGCCGAGCGAGTGCCCGACTGCTAGGACGGACGATATCCCACTGGGCGGTACTAGTAGTAAGTGGGACTAATGAACGGTTCCATTATCTCGACTCTGATCCAGTCGTGGTATCGTGTGGGTAACGCTGGGCAGACGCTGCAGAGTCGTATTGTATTCGAATACGCCGTGCTCCCGGTTAATGGAGATGTGTCATTGGGTGATTCCTATTTCTTATGGTATGAGTAGATTTTATAATTAAAATCTGGATTGGAATCAGATAAGAATGATGGTGGCCTTTTAAACCATTGATTTATAAATGTTTGCAAATAAACTGTTTTATGAAAATAGGAAAAAATTATTTATAATAGGCTTGTTATCAACCAATCTTGATGAACCCTATATCCTTGTACTACTTGCATGTATTCTATTTGTATTCTTGGTTTGTGGTTTGTTGGGTACGTCAGTACTCACCCCTTGCATATAATGTGGTTCAGAGGAGCAGTTCTTCGCCGAAGAAGCGTCAAAAGGTGAAGAGTTCTTTTGTGGCGAGGAGTTCTTTTAGGTCGGCCTGCTCTCAGGCGTACCTGTGATGTTTAGTTGGGTTTTGTGTTTGGTTCTTTTGCTTGTAGGTTAGTCTGTTGTGTGAGTTTGGCCGTTTGGCCCCTAAAAGCTGTTGTAGTTGTCTCTTGTATGTTATTTCATGTAAATTATACCGGTATTGTAATTGAAGTCGTTCTGTTTATCAATCTGTGCACGATCAAAATCCTGGACGATCGTGGGTGGTTTCGGGATACCGAGCTCAAACTGGGTATACCACTGTTCAACGTTACACCACGTTGCAACAGGCCCAGACCGCTGTCAAACGTTACACCACGTAGCGATAGGGTCAACCCTCTGTCCAACGTTAAACCACGTTGCGACAGACCCAAACCACTGCCAACGTTACACCACGTTGTACAGGGTCAAACCGGTTCCAAGATTAATCCAATTATAAAAGGTTCAACTAATCCCAGTGAATCTGTTAGTTCGCCCAATAACCGCGGGCACGGCTATTCGAATAGTTTTACTCTGCAGAGGTGTACAACTTTACCCACAAGACATGGCTTCCAAGCATGTTACCATGCCCCAACGTATCACCACGATACCTCAGTACGGGAACCATGATAAGACCTTTCACCTAACCCTCCCTAGACAATCGCACCACACTTCAAGTTTCACCCCCTCCTTTACACCAAGTCAGGCAGTCCCCTCTTGTGTCTTGGTGAATCCGGAAGTAGCAGAGGCTTTCGTTACACCACGATTGTCCGTCCATACTCCATCACGCCCACCCTTGCCTTGGTACGTTGAATAGGGACAAGCTAGATTACGAGTCTCACCGTTGCCCATTCTGGCTTGTGGTTAGTACGTGTAAGACTTACAGGGTTTTCTGAGAACCAGTCCTTAATTGCCATGGACACGACTTTCAAAACCATGCACCCACAACCCACCATAAGCAATATTTTAGTTATTATTAATCCACAACGGGAAATTAGCCATGATCACAACCATTAAGGTTTATCAAGTCTAACAAATAATTAAATAAGAATTAGTGAGCTAGTTGAACTAAGCATGGCTAAGCATTGACTGTCACACCCGGAGTTTTATCCTAAGCCTAAAATCGTAAAAAGAAATTCGTAAATGATAATTGGCTTAATCAACTCAGGAAAAATCCCTCTAAAAGGACTTAATCTAATTAAATCGAGGTTCACAAATCGATTAACTGGATTTAAACTCAAATTGAAGAAGTATAAAATTTGGCCAAGCAAATTAATTTAAAACTCGACAAAAGTGGGGCTTTCCTTTTTCCCTCCATTTTCCTTTCTTTTTCCCTTCCTTCTCAAATTGGGCTGAAGTCCAATTTTCCTCCTCTCTCTTTTTCCTTTTCTTTTTTTCTTTTTCCCCTCTTCCTCCCCGGGCCGGCCCAGCCGAGCCAGCCCACCTCTCCCTCCAGGCCGGCCCAGCCGAGACGGCCTTCCCCCCCGCGCGCGCACCCTCCTACCTTCGCCTGGGTCGCCAGCCGCCGGCCCAGCTCGCTCGCCCGCCTCGGCCCAGCGCCCACGCGCTGCCGAAATCCGCCTCGCCTCCCTCGCCCGGCCGGACCGAGCCTGCGCCGCGCCGCCGCCGACTCCAACTCCTCTGCCGCAACCGCCGCCGCCGAATCCGGCTCGTCGCCGACTCGGTCTCCTTCGCAACCGCCGCCCCGCCCTAGCCGGCGCCGCCACCCTATAAAACCCCTAACTCTCCGCCCGTCGCCACTTTTTGCCTCACCCGTGCACCACCGCTTCCTCGCCGCAGTTCGTCGGACGTCGCCTCCTACCCGCGTCGCCACCGCCGCCTCGACCTCGCCGACCTTCCGCCGGCTTCCGTCACCGCCAGAGGACGTCCGAGCACCCTCGCCGCCCCCTCGCCCTTTTCGCTGTCGTGCCCGACTTCGCCGTCCACGCGTCGCCGATCGCGCTCGGGTCGACGCCGCCCTCACTTCGTCCACCATCACCCCTTCCTCCTCCACGCCGACTTGCTGCCGTCCTCCGTCGCCGCCGGTGAGCCCTCCCCTCCTCTCTTTCTCTCTTTTTCCGCCGTCGTTGGATCTCCTCGCCACCGCGCCGTTGTCGGGTGCCGTGCGCTGCCGGCGCTCGCCGCTGCATCTCCGCCCGACGTCGCCATCGCCACGCGGTCGCCAAGCCGTCGCTGCCGGTGCCCGCCATCGTCTCTCCCTCTCGCGCTGTCATCGTCGCCCCGGACTGTGCGATGCCGCCCGTCGCCTTGCGTCGCTCACCGCCGTCGCCGTCATTGCTCCCCAGTCGCTGGTCAATGTCGTCGCCGTCGTCGTGGCGCCGCCACCGTCCACTAGCGTCACCGCCGCGCCACCGTCCCTCGGCCGCCGCCGCACTGCCTGAGCCAACCGCCGCCGGCCGCGCTCTCCTTTCCCCTCTCTGTTTCTCTCTCTCTGGCCGGACGGGCCCACTGGCCAGCCAGCCTCCCCCTCCCTTCTCTCTCCCCCGGGCCCGCACGTCATCCTCCCCTCACCTCTCCCTCTCACTGCCTGTGGGGCCCACCTGTCGGCACGCCTCCTCTCCCCCCGCTGACGTCAGCAAGCCCCATTAATTGCGCAATAATTGATTTAGGACTTTTCTGTTTAGTTAAAAACCCAGAAAACTTCTAAAATTCATAAGTAATTCATCTAGTCTCCGTTTAGGTCCATTCAAATTTCATTAAATTCATAAAATTGTCAAGAATCCATTAAAAATACTTTCTTTTACTATTTCAGTAGAGTTTGTGCCTATTTTATTTATTTTTATGCTTTGTCGCTTAGATTCGGACCCCACCGAAGAGCCGGTTTACTTCGAGATCGTCGCCGAAGTACCCCAGGGGCTAGAGCAAGGCAAGTGGCACTCATCTTTGATCATATTGAACCTATTATTGCAAATTTCCTGCTTTGTTTATTCAAATATGTATTGTTTTAATTAAAGTATTTACTATATTTATTTTTCGGGTAATTTATTATTATGCCGTTGATTATCCAACTTTATTCATGCTATACCAAGGGTAACCTGATTAGAGTTTGGCCTAGGTTAATGCTTAGTCGTGCTTAGAACAAGTAGCTCATGGGATCACATTTAATCATGATTAGCTTTGAATAGCTGTAATAATGATTCATTGCTAATGGTGGGTTGTGGGTGTATGGTTTTGAAAGTCGCACCATGGCAATTAAGGACCGGTTCACGGGAAACCCCGGAAGTAATTCAGTGCTAACCACATGCCGAAATGGATAAGGTGGGATTTGAAGCATGACTTCGAACTATTTGACGTACCAAGGCAAGGGTAGGCGTGATGGAGTATGGACGGGCAATCGTGGTGTAACGAAAGCCTCTGCTGCTTCCGGATCTACCAAGGCACAAGAGGGGACTGCCCGACTTGGTGTAAAGGAGGGGGTGAAACCTAAAGTGCGGTGCGATTGAATAGGGAGGGTTATGTGACGGGTCCTATCACGGTCTCCTTTCTGGTATGCCGTGGTGGTATGTCGGCGCACGTTCAAGTGTAGTGGAGTCGTGTCTTGTGGGTACAGTAGTACACCTCTGATCAGAGTATAATCTATTCGAATAGCCGTGCCCACAGTCAAGGGCGAACTCTCAGCTTCACTGTGATTAGTGAACCTTTAATAACTTGGGTAAACTGATTTTCACTCGGGACTACTGCAACGTGGTGTAACGTTGAGTAGTGGTTGGGCCTGTCGCAACGTGGTGTAACGTTGGACAGTGTTGTGGTATTTTACAATTATTATTTACTTATCCCTTTAATTTATTCAATTATCTTTATTCATTTAATCTTTGTTATTTGTTTAACTGTTGCTTTATTGCAACTAACCCTAAGCCTGACCTTGATGATCCCTATGCATCATTTTTTTACCCTCTTTTCCGTGCTACTTGTTGAGTATGGTGGTTGGTACTCAGCCTTGCTCAATTTCCCCCTCCAGAGCTAGAAGTTGAGTCCGATGGAGGTGACTCTCAGGAGTGAGCTGGTCTGCCGTCGAAGCTTTGCCTGTGGACTGGAGCCGTACCCGCCGGAGCTAGTCTACCTTTCTTTCCGCTGCATTTTTCGTTAGAATAAGTGTTATTTTTCAGTTGTTTCTAAGAACTATGGTTATGTAATCAACATTGTCTTTTTGTGTACCCTGGCTGGTCCTGGACACGGATTTTAATACACAATTAAGTTCAAAAATTCGTGTGAGGAATTTCTGGGCCTAAACGGAGACTAGATGAATTAGCTATGAATTTTAACATTAACTGTGTTTTTAAACTAAACAGGAAACCTTAATGATTTATTGCGCAATTAATTAGAGGAGCTGACGTCAGCAAGGAGAGAGAGCGAATGCTGACGGATGGGACCCATTTGGTCAGTGGCACGATAGAGGGGAAGGGAGTATGACAAGTGGGCCCGGGGAGGAGAGGAGAGAGAGAAAGGAGGGGGTGGCTGACGGGTGGACCCCGTTGGGAAGGTAGAGAGAGAGGGCAGGGTGTTCGGCTGGCATGTCGGCCCCTCTAGCCGGCCACACAGAACAGAGAGGAGGGGGAGGACGGCTTCGGCCGGGCGGAGGAGGGCGGCAACATCCGGCGCGGAGGACGGTTGAGGGCGCCGTCCTGGTGGCGAGCGACGCGAACCGGTGGGTGGCGGCGGACGGCGACGACCCAGTGGGCGACGTCGCGAGAGCTGGCGATGACGCTAAGAGCGGCGGCGCCAAAGGGAGAACAGCGGCGGCTCGGGGAGGACGACAACGATGGCGCGACGGGAGGGCGACGACGCTCCAGCGTCGGCGAGGTCGCGTCGGCGACGGCGAGGTGAGAGTAACGACGGGCGGAGGGGCGACGGTGACGTCTGGAGCACACACACGCGTGGCGGCGGCGGCGGCCTCAGCGACAGCGTGCGGAGGGAAAAAGAGAGGGGTAGGGGGACGGCGACGGCTTACCGGCGACAGGAACGACGGCGGTGAGTCGGCGTCGTGGCGGGACAGGTGGTGACGGCGACAGGAATGACGGCGGTGAGTCAGCGTCGTGGCGGGACAGGTGGTGACGGCTGGCGGCGTGGACGGCGGTGCACAGGTGGCGAGATCGGGCGCGGTGGCGAGGTGGCTAGGCACGGCGGCAGCTCGGGCGGAGAGGAGAAAAGTGGCGGCGGCGGGCAAGGAGGCGAATTTTATAGGGGTGGGGCGGCTAGGGCGGAGGTGGCGGTTAGAGACCGCGTCGTGCACGCGCGCAAAGAAGCCAGCGGCAAACGCGGTGGCGTCGCAGAAGCGGGCGGCGTGCGTGACTGACGCGGCGACTGGACGACAAGGTGGCACAGCATCGCGGCTCGACGACGTGGCGGCAAGGCCGATGGCGCGAGCGCGGTGGAGCGCGTCCGAGGCGGCGGGCGCTGGCGCAACGTGGCGGCAGCGGAGAGCGGTGTCGTCACGGGCAGAAGCGAGACGGCGGCTCGGTGAGATGGGGGCGATGGCGCCGGGGTGCGCCGACCGGCGGAAGGGCAACGACGACGGCCGGAGCGCGCGAGGGCACGGCGGCGGCACCGGCTCGGCGTCCGCGGGCTGAGAGGAAAAAAGAGGAAGAGGGAGGACGGCGACGGCTTACAGGCGACGGGGACGGCGACGACCAGTCGACGAGGGCCGGGGACAGGTGGTGACGGCCGGCGACGAGGTGGATCGGCGGCGGCGACTTGCGCGTGCAGAGGCGAGCAAAGGCGAAGAGGGACCGGCGGTGGCCGGAGAGACGCGGCAGCGGCCAAGCGGCGAAGGAGCTTGGCGGCCGAGCGGCAGACGCGACCGGAGCGGCGGCGCACGACGACGGCGCAACCGGAGTAGTGGCGCATGACGATGGCGCAACCGGAGCGACGGTGACACAGGCGCGGCGTTGCGACATGAGCGTGGGCGGAGAGCGGCGCAAGCAAAGGCAAGGTGAGGCGGCAAGGGGTGCGGCCGATGGTGCGACGTGGAGAGGCCGGTGGCGCGGCGTGGCGGGGAAGCTGCGCGCGTGCGGTGCAGCGCAGTGCGCGACGAGGCAGCAGCCCCGGCGAGGGCGTGACGCAGCTCGGCGCAGCGGTGAGCGGAGGATGGGGTCGACCCCGACAGGTGGGGCCCACCTGTCGGTGTCCCGATGAGAAGGGAGGTGGCCTGGACTTGGCACGCGCGTGGTGGCTGTGGGTCGTGGCTCGGCCCACGTGCGGGAGGAGAGGAAGGGCCGAAGGGAGAGAGGCGGAGACTTCGAGCGCGAGTTGGGCCACGGCTCGGAAAATTGCGAACAGGACGTGTATTCGCATGACAGAACTAAAACATGCGTGAATATAGATTCGCACGACGAATTAGATCCGAAACGCGAAACCGTGCACTGTTAGCAAAACAACGACGGGAATTAGACGACCCGTTAAATCGAGATTTAACGACTCGCTAAACTGAAAACTAAACGACTTTAACGTAAAATTAATCTACACGTACGAAATTGAATTCCGCACCGTAGATCAATCTCACGCTAGCTATTAGATTGGAAATCCTAAGCAATTACACGGTAGATTAATGATAGATTGATTCGCATGAGTAAAACGTATGCGAACCTGAGATTTGGTGGAGGATCAACGACGGATTGCTGTTGTTCCTCGCTGTTCAGCTAGGAAACCTAAACAATTAAACGGTAGATTAATTTAGATTGATTCGCAAGAATAAAATAGATGCGAACCTGAGATTCGGTGGAGAAAACCCAACGAACGGCTGCTGCGAATAGGAACAGCAGCGCTGCCGGTGGCTTGCTGCTAGGAGAGGGGCGGCTGGAGGAGCACGGGAGAGGGATACGGGGAAAAGAAGCAATGCTCTAGGGGTTATTTATAGGGGGGAGCTAGAGATAAATCTAGTTACCCATCTCCTATTAAAGGGGAATAGATAAGGTGTCAAAGGGATAAAATTAGAGTCCTAATTAATTGGAGTTACTTTTACTGTGAGAGAGGAGGTGGTGGGCTGCTCAGGGCCAGGAGAGGAGGAGGAGATCGTGCACACGGGGGAGAGGCAGAGGAGCTCGACCAGGAAGGAAAAAAAAAGGAGAAGGGGAAAAGAAAAGAAAAAAGGAAAAAAGAGAGAATGGAAAAAGAAGAAAAAGGAAGGAGGGGAAAAAAGAAATTGCCTCTAATTTTATCGATTTTTATTAAGTTTATTTAAGCAAATTTTACTGACTGCAATTCAAATTTAAATCTTGTTAATGATTTAAAATGCTTTTCGGGACATTTTAAAACATTCCAAAAAGCTTCCAATTAATTAAATTAATTTAAACACTGGGTTTTCTCCTAAAATTTAATTAACAAATTATTTTTAATGTATTATTTTATTGAGTTTTAGCTAGGGTAAAACTCAGTGCGTGACAATAACCATAGGGGACGGTAAAACCGTACGCTTGTGGGAGTCCGCCTGGCTATAAGGGAGAAGGCCGAAAGACATGATGCCCCTCGTCTACAAGATCTCAAAGCGACGAAGGAAAACCCTAAAGGAGGGTATCAACAATGACACCTGGATAGCCGATCTTAATATAACCAATGAAACCAGCTTCATGGTGGAACTGGTCAAACAACTCGTCGAGTTATGGGAGGTGACGAGATATATCACTCTCAACCCGGGGGAGCCAGACCAAATCGACTGGAAGCTATCCAACCATGGAGAATACTCAGCCTCGTCGGCATACAAAGCGCAATGCCTAGGTTCCACTGCCGCCAACTTCAACGCCTTAATCTGAAAAACATGGGTCCCACCAAAGTGCAAATTCTACGCATGGCTAGTGATCCAGAACAGAGTCTGGACCTCAGACCGACTTCAGGCTAGAGGATGGCCAAATAATGGAGTGTGCCCCCTATGCCGTACAACAAATGAGTCAGCAAGTCACCTCCTTATACACTGCAGGTATACAAAATGGATATGGAGAATGGTGGCCGCATGGGTAGCCTATCAAGAACTAGACCCGACCCACTGGGAGAAAACGCAAAGCGTTCAAGATTGGTGGGAGATGCTTTCCAGTAAGTAGGGAGTCCTAAAGAAAGGCCTACGAACACTAATCCTGCTTACAGTCTAGAAAAATTGGAAAGAGAGAAATCGGTGGGTTTTCGAACAGAGTGAAACAACAACCTTCGGCCTCTTAACAAAAATCAAAGAGGAGGCAATAACCTGGACCATGGCAGGAGCTAGGAAGCTCAAAGACATGCTGCCAAATACATTGTAAATCGCTTTTAGCTAATTTCTTCTTTTTTTTAAAACCCCTAAGGATTGTACCCTTTTACTCTCACTTTTTTTTAATGAAATAGTACCATCTCGTACGAGTTTCCTTTAAAAAAAAATCAACCCCACCAACAATGACAATGAACTAATGCAGCACCTATACTATGCTAGTCGTCGTCCTCGTGATACTTCTGTTGGCAAAGGCAGCGCTCTCCTTCATCCACTCACTGTGGTTTAGCATCCCTGCCGACACGTGCATCATCTTGGCCGTTGTTACCATTGTCAAAGGAGGACCTCCGGCTCCACGTCGGCTGCAGTTGGTGCCCATTCGAGGAGCGGAGCACACTCGCCAAGCTCTGCATTAGGTTGTTCGCTTGTAGCAGTGCTACGGGTTTATTCCCTTCCGACATGTTGAGTCAGTGAGTTGGACCGTAGCCAGAGTCCAAATCAGCCGGTCGGAAACCCAACATCAGGCGAAACCTCTAGCAAAACCACTGAGGTTGTGTTCGCCTCCCCTCTGCTAACCCCATATTCTCTTCCTTTCCACATGCACGCTTTCTTAACTGTTAAACGATGTATATTTTGCAAAAGAAATTCTATAGGAAAGTTGCTTTAAAAATTATATTAATCCATTTTATATATTTTTATAATTAATAATTATTTAATCATATACTAATCTATTACTACGTTTTTCACGCCGGATAACTAACACTCCTTTACTCACAAAAGAACGCGGCCTGAGGCAGTTTAGTGGAACTGGTTTGGACAATTTAGGGAGTTACATGTCTGGTTTATGACCGAGGGATGTAATTTGGATTCAGATGAGAATTGAGGGAGGCAAAATGACCTTATCTCTTATTCCACAAGAAATCGCCTCTGCGAGAACGGCCGGGCCATGGGCTGGAGCTCGCCGGCCCGGCCCAACAAACAGCCAGCCGTATATAAAGGGAACGCAATGATATCCGTCCATCCATCCGACTCCTGCCGCGCCAGCCTCGTTTAGGGTTTCCCTCGTCCGCCGCCGCCGCGCCTAGCATCAAAGCAGCAGCAGCAGCGGCCATGGCGGAGGTGGAGCTCCCGCAGCAGGAGGTCAAGCTCTTCAACCGCTGGTCCTTCGAGGACGTCCAGGTCTGTACTCCCTTCCCCCCCTCTCTCAGCTCTCCGTCCTCCTTGGGGTTTGGCGGCTAACAGGCGGCGGGATGGGCGGGCGCAGGTGAACGACATCTCGCTGGCGGACTACCTGGCGGTGTCGGCGACGAAGCACGCGACGTACCTGCCGCACACGGCGGGGAGGTACTCGGCGAAGCGGTTCCGGAAGGCGCAGTGCCCCATCGTGGAGCGCCTCACCAACTCGCTCATGATGCACGGCCGCAACAACGGCAAGAAGATCATGGCCGTCCGCATCGTCAAGCACGCCATGGAGATCATCCACCTGCTCACCGACGCCAACCCCATCCAGGTCATCATCGACGCCATCATCAACAGGTATCCATCCATTCGTGTGCTTGCCCCTGTTCCCCTTCCGAACCAGAAGTTTCGGCAGATTTTGTTGAATACCAGTCCAAATGTGCCTTCATCGGCCTTTCGTCGCGGCCATTTGGGGCGGATCTAGGGTTTTTGAACTTTTGAGTCAAAGAGATATCACTGACTAATAAAAAAATAAAGTAGCTTACATTATATTTCTAAGTAGAAAAGACCAGTTTTTGTAGAAACTTTAATGAAACATAAAAACTTTTATTCACCGTGCAGTAATGTTTATATACCTAATTATTCTTCATTGTTATATTATAAACCTAATAAAAGAAAAGCAGCATGGCATTCCACCTAGCTAATTTATTTGTTCAACTAAGCAGGTTGATTCTAGCATATCACCAAACAGAACTATGAGAAGTGAATTGAGTAAATAAAGGAAGATAGGTCGCTGCACGTGTAATCCTAACAATAGCAAAATTCTTTTGCTTTCCCGAAAACAATGTATTGGTTTACTAGCTGTTAATGCATGAGCCGTAGTAATTGGTTGGTCTAATGGGGTCAGTGAGCTTTTACTGATGGGGTCATTGGCTAAAAACAGAGAGCATCATGTGGAATTTGCAAAATGTCATCAGTGTCACTGGACACCGGTGAGAATACTGTAGATCCAAAGTTTACTGCTAATGATAAACCGTAGAGTCATGCGATTTCTTCAATTAAGGTACTCATTTGATCACTGAAAACGACAATAAATCGTTTTTTCAATAGCGTTTGCACATCTCTAAAGGCATTTTGTACTTATTGAGTTAGCAGTAAACTAAAAGTGACATGTTCAAAGAAAAAATATGACTGCACAAAAAAAAAAGGTCCATGAGATTCACTTAATGACCCTTCAGAAAGTTCAAGCCCTTAAATTTACACTAAGATTCACTTATAATCCCTAAAAAACAAAGAGGTATAGAAGAAAGTATAGAAGTATAGAAGAAAGTACACTAAAATCTGACAATGGCATAACGACTCAGATAGAGGTTTCAGATGCACGAAACAATATTAAAAAAGTTCAAATTCTGAGAAAGAACTTTAGCTACTAATCCACAGAAATGTTATAGGATTGTGAATTGTGCTGCTGTGCTTCTTGCATCCCTGTGACATGCTAACAGGTGATCAGTGCAAGGAAGTAGAGGCAGGAGTGTTATAGGATTGTTTTACATCGAAGTCATATTTTGAAGTATTTTGAAATCTTAAAATTCCAGTAGGCATTTTCAAAGAGGCAATTGTTGTGTGGCATATATAAAATTTCGCCCCTCTTTAAGCAATAGTGTTTTCCTCCTTTCTGTTGTATCTGTTGTATGTATTTTTATTCTGATACTGTTGACTGTTGTTTCCAGTGGTCCTCGTGAGGATGCCACCCGTATTGGGTCAGCAGGTGCTGTGAGAAGGCAGGCTGTGGATATCTCTCCCTTGAGGAGGGTCAACCAGGCAATCTACCTCCTCACCACTGGTGCCAGGGAGAGCGCCTTCAGGAACATCAAGACCATCGCTGAGTGCCTTGCTGATGAGCTCATCAATGCTGCCAAGGGCTCATCAAACAGGTACGATGCATTTTCAAGCTATATGTTGCTTATTACTAGATGAAAGAAGGCTACTGACGCACCCTGGCATCTAATTTTGTTACAGCTACGCCATCAAAAAGAAGGATGAGATTGAGCGTGTCGCCAAGGCGAACCGTTGAGCACCAATTCCATCCCATTGTGCTAAAGCTCTTGAGCTATTGGCTGGACTATACTTTTTGCTAGCATTTTTCCTTCCCACCTTTTTGGACCTACCTGTGGCTATCTGTTTGGATGAACATTGACTAGTGCTAAGATGTAGTTGTCTGTTCGCTATCTATCAACATGGTTTTATGTTGAACCCACAATTCTGTCGCTGCGTAATCTGAGTTCATTTGGGTGCTGAATGGTTTTGTTTCTGATCATATATTTGAATTGATGGGCTATTGTTTGAATCAATTCCTTTGTGTTCTGCGTAATCTTAAGCTGAAACTTACGTGATAACTTGGACTGAACCAAGACATTCTAGCTGATATGACTTTCGATAGGTCGAAACGATGCTAAACCTTAGTGAGGAGAGTATCGAAGCGATGCTAAACCTTAGTGATAGATGAAGATTAATTATAATGATCCTGATGTACATATTTGTACTCATAGGCTGCGGTATACATAAGTTAACTTATGCTCTGCCACGGAAAACGTAGTAATAGATTAGTACATGATTAATTAATTATAAAATAGATTAATATGATTTTTTAAAACAACATTTCTATAGAAATTTCTTGTAAAAAATATACCGTATAGAAATTTCTTATAAAAAATATACCGTTTAGCAGTTCGGGAAACGTGTGCGCGGAACACGGCCATAGGTAAATCCTAGTCCATGGGACACGACATGTTTTTTAATAGATAAATGGAATTAAGAATGTAAATACCAATATGTATCAGGAATTGGGTGGAGAACTTGAAGCTGTCAGAAAAGCCCAAAAAAGTGAAATAGGAAAATATGGTAATACAGTTCTTGTGACAATCTTTACCATGGAAAACACCGGACAAAAACAATGGGGCGCTCTCAGAAAGGAAACAAATATGAACAAACTTCAATCTTATCGCACCAATTAGAGATATGGAAAATTTTATTATCGCACCAATTAGAGATATGGAAAATTTTAGATTAAGACATTTATGCTGCCAATTTTAACGATGAGAAAGTCACCGAGAGTGGAGAAAAACACTACAAGATTAAAATAAAAGTGTAGAATTTTTAAAAATGGGCTGAAAAATATAAACCAGAGCTAAAACAATCTGGCGGAGTTCTCCCAACTACTCTACATGAGTAGGAAGTGAGTTTGGAGCAGTAGCATGATTACCTCGGAAAACCACCAAAATTTTGATAAATTCATTTTAAAAAATGAATTCAACCTTCATGGTCTCCTTAGGTTCCGTAGGTTTCCTAACCAAACTGAGCAATTTTGGTGGCCAAACCATGCAGTTTAGGTTATTATCCTGCAGTTTGGAGTCAATGGTGATATGTTTGGTCCGAGGAAAATATAAATGAAAAAAATCCTAAGAGTTTTGAAAATATGGAAAAAAACAAAGAATAAATACTATGGTGCGCTAGCAAAATACCCATGCCTTGTTATGGAAATGTATTACAAAATGTTATGTTATAGTGATTTTTTTTATCAATTATACAATATCACTTGTTTAAGCTAAATATGGACCATTTCACAATATCAAAAAATACCATGGGCTAATTTGCAAAAGAACTGTAGAAGGCAGTGACCATCACTAGAGACATTTAAAGTAGTATAGATGTAGGACATATTGTTGGTAAATAAAAAGGAGTAAAGTTCACAATTAGTCCTTAAAGTTGTAGCGAGGTGTCATGTAGGTATGATCTTGCAAAATACATTTTGAGGTCCAAAATCTTGTTTTAACGTATCATCATGGTCCAAAGCTCATTTGACTCAGTCCGGATGTCAACGTGGCTAATTCCTCTCCCACACCCTAAACCTTATTATTATTCCCCACCGTTGCTTCTAGGGTTTACCTGCTGCGTGCATATGTAGTAATAAAAAGAGAAAATCTAAAAATGTCATTGGCAAACATCTAAATCTAAGAAATGCCATTGATGAATGCGAGTTCTAAGAAATGTCATCATATAAACTAATTTGTCTAAGAAATACCATTGTTGTTAGGTTTCCATCTATTTTTTGCCATTAAATACACTGTTCATGCTATATCACTTAACGGAACCCTAACGGCGATGGCATTTTTTAGACAAATTCAGTTGTATGATGACATTTTGTAGAACCCACACTCGTCGATGATATTTCTTAGAATTAAGTATTTGTCAATAGTATTTGTTAGATTTTCTCTAATAAAAAAGTTGGAGCCGTAATTTTTTTATCTCCCCCTCACAAAGTGTACACAAATCCCTCCCTCCTCCGCCTCCTCCTCCCCCCCCCCCCCCCCCCCCCCCCCCAATCTATTGTACAACCTAATCCAATGGCCAGAAAAGCCCACGGTACATGGGCTTGTGTCTACCAATGCAACGCTAGGACTCACCATCGCTGCAATGGGCAGACTCTGCCCGTAACCCAGATCCTCTCTTCTGCAGTTTAGATTGATATAACTGAAAGTTTGATCCCCCTCTTAAGCCCAGTAATTAGTCCTCTATGGATTGTCTTGCTTAGCTGAAGGCAATGCCTATATGTTAAATTTCTCCTCTTAGTTCTGTGATTCTTGATGCTCTTGATTGGAATGAGATCCCCTCCAGCTTTGAATCTTACAATGTACATGTGATAGGGTGTGCTGGGAATAAAAATAGCAGAGTGAGAGTTGCTTTGTTAATGGGAGTCTCTTGGACCATTTGGAATGTTAGAAATGATATGATTTTTCATAAAAAAAATAATTTCCTCTCTAAATATTATCTTTCGAATTCTCTCTTTGCTCAAGCACCGGAAGATATTGCTGAAGGACAGAAGTAGCAGGGATGGAGACGATGATGCAGGAGATTGCTGGGAAGATTATGAGAGCCTATTTGGGAGAGCTTTAGATTCTGAGAAGCAGCTGCTTGGTAGCCAGCTTCTGAGAATCTGGAAAAGTTTCTAAACCCAACTTCTCCAGCTTCTGGATTTTTAGTTTATTTTTTAGAATCTGTAACTACAGATTCTCAGAAGTTGTGGACCGTTTGGGGTAGCTTCTGGCAGAAGCAGCTTTTGGGAAAAGCTGCAGCTGGGAAAAGCTCCCCCAAATAGGCCCTCAGTCTTGGACGGCTACAAGGAAGAGTTGGAGTGGGATGAAAACTTTTGTTAACTTTAGCTTTAGACTGTAGTATTTTTTTCTGGTTAGAACGTTAAGTTTCTGCTTTCTTAAGACTGTTGTGAGAACCTAAACTTCCCGTGTGCCTTGATGTAAGCTGGTAACCCAGTAGATACTCAGTTTGCTTTGAGTAAAAGCATGGCTCTTTTTGAGTCTTATCAAAAAAATGTTGGAGATAAGGGCCTAGGTTATCCCCTATACATAGCTAGCATGTGACGACTGTGGACCCAAAGACCCAAGCCCTCGAAAAAAAAAGAGGTCGGGCCCTAGGAGATCGCGCCCCCTAGGGGTCAGGCCCAATAGGGGCTAGCTAAACGAGCGCTAGAAGGGTTAGGACGCCCCGATCCCCTCGACGCGCAGATTGCGTGCCGCTGGGCCCACCCCACATCAGGGGTGGCCTTGGCATCTAACCACTTCATTTAATGTGATGGGAGGGCACCTGAGGCACCGCGCCGTCCTCATGATGAGTGTGGACATGCGCCCACGCCGTATTAAATACAGCACAAATGCACGTCTCCTCCCCCCGTCTTCTCTCTCCTAGGGAAAAGGCGGAAAGGGACATGCTGTCCTGACAGCATGGTGACGTCCTTGTCACCACAGGGATGGTCTGTCCCCCTCCGTCGCCATCACATTAAATGTGACGGACAGCTACTAGGAGGCAAGGGGAGCTGCCCTGTTCAGACCACCGAGTTCCAAGAAGCACTGCCCCTGCCACCTACCCGCTGACCGATGGGACCAGGTGAGAGGAGCATGGCCGTCCCCTCTGCCTACCCTCTGATCGATGGGACCGGACGTCATAGCTGAATGATAGCCTATGCAACAGTCGTTGGTAAGGATTATGGCTGTTGTAGTATCCCCTTGCTAATATAAAAGGAGACCCTGGCCAACAGACAAGAAGAAGAACATTCTCACATAACCTTGTAATACATTACTCACATAGTGCTCAAGCACCAGGAGTAGAGTATTATGCCTCACGACGGTTTGAACCTATATAACTTCTCTCTATTCACCGGGGAGCTTGACCCGAGATCCGCATCGTATTTACTTTCTTGCTTCCGCTAAGGCTTTCGGGCCCCAACTTTACACCCTTAGGCAGAACTCATATAAGAGGGTCTCACCGACTCCCGCTTGAGTAGCTCACGCTCTTTGTTTTTTTTTTACTTTAGTCAGGTTCTCTCCTCTGATGTCAAAAGGTGTCGCAGGTATTGTTGTAGCATGGATCTTCTGCTACCGTGGAAATTTTATTTCTAGGAAGATTTTCTTTTTCATATCTGTACATCAGCGTGAAACTAATTTTTCCTATTATATGCAGCTGACTGTTGGCATCAATGGGAAATCTTATCCCTTTTCAAGGGTGTCCATTTGAAAATCTCCTATGAGATCTTCGGTTATACCTTTTTTTATTCGACGTCGTTAACTTTTGAATCTACGTTTAACCATTCATCTTATTCAAATTTTGTGCAAATATACAAAGATTATAAATCATTCTTAAAGTTTCTTTAGTAATAAATCAAATCATAAGAAATTAATTAATAGTTATATAAATTTTATTTTGATCTAATAGTTATATAAGTCATTGTTAAACGAATATTTAAATGTCAACAGTATTAAATAAAGAAATGGAGAGAGAGAGTACCTTTTATTAGGGGCTGTTTAGTTCCCAAATTTTTTTTCCAAAAACATCATATCGAATCTTTGGACATTTAAATGAAGCATTAAACATAGATAAACCAAAAAACTAATTGCACAGTTATGGGAGAAATCGTAAGACGAATTTTTGGAGACTAATTAGTCCATAATTAGCCATAAGTGCTACAGTAACCAATATGTGCTAATGACGGCATAATTAGGCTCAAAAGATTCGTCTCGCGGTTTCCAGGTGAGCTGTGAAATTCGTTTTTTTATTCGTGTCTGAAAACCCCTTTCAACATCCGGTCAAACGTCTGATGTGATATTTCTGCCAAATTTTTTTGCCATCTAAACCCCCCTTAGTTTCTTTAGATGTAGCTTCGATGAAATTTTGACTCTTCACTAAGTCATGTTTGTATTGACCATGGAAATCATATTTTGGATTGACAGCTGCTAGATAAAGTCTTCGCAGTCATGTGTGGATGCACCAATTATATTAATAATTGGAAGGAAGTGATGGCCGACACTTATTTCCGTTTTGTTCCTATATGCATATGACAATTGCTACAGTATGTGATCCACCTAGCTTAATCCTCACATACTTTATGGCACTACTATTAATTTACAATGAATTCCTTGTTCTCTATATTGTCTCAAACTTTATCACACTGCCTATTATATGAGTTTTACATGGGATTGAGCTAGCCAGTATTGACATGGATGTAAACAAACTAGACTTGAGGAAGTTGAGCATGGCCTTTTCCTTTTTAATAAGATGATAAGGTAAGGCAGGAAACTGGAATAACTTTTCTTTTTCCATGGAACAAAGTGCAGTACTTCTGATTGGTTATATTTATAGCGCCAAAGAATTTCGAGCAGTTCGGTTTTCATCAAAAAAAAAAAAGAATTTCGAGCAGTTCACTACAGGGTGGCTTGGAAAGCCTTCTAGTGTTTTACTGCTCATTATGGAATATATTGGCTCCTAGGACTGCCTACAATTTAGTTGCGAGAAGAACATGCTAATTATTTGAGAAAGCAAAACTGCAATCCAAGTGATTACATGCTGGATATCATTCACCCGCTGTTGCAAGTTTCTTGTATCTCCAAAGTTACCAAGTTCAATGGCGCATCATTAAACCATAGTAGTATCATCTTTCAACACCCCATCTTTCAGGCTGAAGGAAACCAGACATGAATCTGTGTGAAATCATTCCACACATCATCATTATCTGTGTTTTGTATTTGACTTCCCCACTTGAGGAATATAGACATTCTATGGCCACGTTCCGCATGGTGAAAGATGGGATTAGTTATCTGGCACAGAAAACATAGTAATAGATTAGTACATGATTAATTAGTTATTAATTATTAAAAAATTATAAAATAGATTAATATAATTTTTTAAAGCAACTTTTCTATAGAAATATTTATAAAAAAATACCGTTTAATAATTTGATAAACACGTGCGTGAAAAACGAGAGAATCTGGGGTTAGAATATAACTGCGGAACGCAGCCTGTGGCTACTATGTTGCTGGAACTGTCTGACCAGTCAGTGTTCTTGTGATGGGTGTTGGACCCAAGTTGAAGGCAGCCAATGAAATATGTGAGCAGTGCACTTTGGCGCTCGGTATTGTGAACCAGCTCAAGAATATATTCCATGGTGATAGACCGGAGCAAGTTCACTAGCAGTCATACACTCTACCAAAGAACAAGAATTTATTTGTTCATGTTTCCACGCAACGCATGGCTTCTACCCGATACTATAACGTTGTTAACTTTTTAAAATTTATGTAATTATTATTTCTTTTATATTGAAAAAAGAATCAAAAGAGATGACTAACTGGGGGTGGCAACCAGACAAGGCGGGGGCGAGTTTGCCTGGAGCAGCCCCGGCCCTGACCCCTGATTCCAGAACGCGAACCCGGCCCTGATAGCTCTTTCGAGGCTAGATTACGCCCCAGCCCTGACTGGGGCCCCGCATGTGCTCCCGTGCCCCTGGCTAGGCGGTGTCGGCCCGCCGCTGATGTGCCGTCAGCGACTCGCCGCGTCCCCCCTGCATGGCATCACCGACCCACCGTCCCTTCGCTGTCACGTCATCACCGGCTTGCCTCGTCACTGCTAGTTCGCCGAGCCCCCGCATGCCTGACGATGCCCGCCTGCAGCCCGCTGCATGATGCTGACGATCGCCCAACGATGCCCCCATGCTCAACACCGCCCGCCACCCGCTCGCCGCAGCGCCGCACTGAGAGCAAATTTGGAGAGGGAGTGGGGGAGCTAGAAAGAAGAGGAGATCTGGAGAGGGAGACCGGAGAGAGAATTGGGTTGGTGAATAGACTTTAATATATGGGCCTAGAATTTACTATGCACTAAGTCTAATAATCTTTTCTCGGGGCTTCGGCCCCAATTTTCGCGAGTAGAAAATCGGCCCATCCCCGTAAGGGTAGGTCCCCAGCCCTGCGGGGAAAATTGAGGGGCGGGTCCCCTAGAGAAAATTGCCACCCCTACAACTAACATTATCTATCAAAATCTATTAGCAACATCTATTAAAAATAAACTTACATTCCGTCAATGATTCGGACGTAGACAGACCAATATATAATCTCAAGAGAAACACTCACTCGTGAATAGGACCACACATGTTATTTTGAAGCAAATTCATATCATATCAAAACAGAAAATTCGAAAGACCATAGATAAAATTTAATTTCGAGAATTGGCAGGGGCCGCGCGAACGCGTACCCCCTCTGCCACAAATTATGACGTCCACTCTCCCACTTGGGGAGATGGTAAGCCAGCGCGCCCACCGAGTGCAATGTGGGCCACTGGCCTAGGCCACGAGCCTTCCTGATCGCCCGTTGACCCCGTCCAGGTAAGTATGGAGCAACGGCGCACGGGGCTCTCGTCTTGTACCCGTCTCTCCCTTCCCCTCCTGCTGGACTCGCCGAGGTGGTACTAAAAACAGAACGGACTGAGTCCGTCCTTCGCTTTGCTACCCGCTCGCTGCAGTTGTGGGCCTAGTTTTTGGGCTCATGGGCTGCGGAAGAAGGAAAGAATGTGGTATGGCCCACTAAGATGGGATGGGCTGGCCATGGTCTCCTGGATTATTTTGAGCTAGAATTTGGCAGTTGTACGTCTTCATCTCATTTCGTTGATAGTTGATATAACCAGATGCGACCAAAATAAATATTCACGTACTCTAACTTGTGTATAAATCATTCAAAAAAAACTACAGTGTATAATTTTTCGAACTATCATGAACAGGAGGAGGTGGGCCCACAGCAGGAGACGACGACGTCTGGCTGGCGTAGAATCGACAGCGATGAAACAACGAAGCCAGCTGATCCATCCAAATCGGATCGAACGGCCAAAACAATTCGATGGGCCCTTTCCGCCGGCCTTAATGTTTTCTAATTGTAATATGCGTACTCACTTCATATTTTTATATGACAAATTTATGTTTGATCGTTCATTTTATCAAAATTTATATCTAAATATGTAAAATTATAAAGCATATTTAAAGTTCATACAATAATAAATCATATTATAATAAAATAATTAATAATTATATAATGTTTTTAATAAGACGAAATGTCAAACATAGACCTAAAAGTCAACAGTGTCATATAAAAAATATGGAGGGAGTAGTTCTTTATTTGTAATATATTATTTAACAGTACAAGAAGTGGGGTTGTATATTTTATATTCAACTGCAAGATGAACTTCAGATATGTTTCTCATAATTTATTCACTGTGAGCATCCATGATTGTATCTTGTAATAGAAAACTGAATAGAGGTAGAGGGCAGCTACACTATTCATGATTGTGCAATTGTGCAATTGTTCGTAAGTCATTTTTCCGCTAATTAATACAAAATTTCTGTTGTGTATCTTTTTTGCACCGACATGGTGATAATCAGTAATTCAGGTCCCTGTCAGTGGAGGAGCTGATTCATATCCTGTTATATACTCAGTGTGTTAATTTTCTTAGTATATTATTTGTTCCTGCATGATCCTGGGAGGTCTTCTATTTTTTTTTAAAGAAAACAACCCGAAACCCACACGGACACACCACAACACAGCATAATGCATGTGAGTCTCTACCACACGCTACACACATGTGGGGAGAAAAATCGCCGGATGAGATCCACGCAGCTAGCCATGCGAGCAACCCTCGGGTCTCAGGTCTAGTTTTCAGCTTACTCAGGCACTGGTGGGCTGCAGAATGAAGGCTGTAAAGGATGGTTTAGAAGTTATACGGCAGCCAGATACAGTGTATGTTTATATTGTCTCAGGCATCGGTTAACTGATGATAGCTTTTTTTTTCTCTTTGGATTGACTATTTATTTTCACGGTGCTCATTGATGAAGTTGCTCGAAGATCTGGATTCCTGGCTGGAATGCCACAAGAAAATATTATCTGTCCGACGTCTCTTGGCTCTTTTCAAGAACTCAGAGGCATCTTGAAAATCTTAGCTAACTTATTATCATGAAAAACGTTTGTAACTATTGTTTTCAGTTTGGTTAAAATAGCTCATTAATGTAATGCTATGATTTCAGCGAATGTAATTATAATTATTGTGCTTATTTTGAAAGACAAATCTCGCTGATGATGTGATTCCATAGGAAGAATTCGTGTCCGTCTACTTTCTGAGGAAATAATTGAGACATGAACAGTAATTTATCCTATATTTCTATACAACTTGAAGGCTCGATTGTTCATCAGCAGGCGAAAAACCAATTGAAGGATGGTTGTTATGCATTGTGAGCTACATCACCTAGAAAACATTAGCCGCTGGAGTTATCATGGGTTTAAGCTCAACCATCATTAATATCCGAAGTTACATTTCTTCCATTGAAAATTGATGTTATTATTTCAATACTTGAAACATTTATTTTTAGCCAATCGTTCATACCCCTGGTGTCAAGCTCTCATCCTTATTTCCCCCAAAAAAATAGTTAACTTAAAATGTAATATATCATAAAAATTTTCTAAATTGCTAGCGCAACACACATGGAATGCACTATTTACCAAGTATTATGTCACGTGGAATCCACGTGCATGTTTACTAGTACCATTATAAATTGGTTTGATGCACTAGCTAAACACATAGCTTTCACACAAGAGGTTTTGAGTTTGATGAAGTTGATATAACATTAATTATACAAAGTTATGCTGGTATGCGAAACTGTGAGTAGTTAGAACCATCACATAAATCAGCCAAATCAAACATAATAATCAAAAGGCAACCATTCAGCACGCATCAAGGAACTCAGATTATGCAGCAGCAACAATTACGGGTTCAATATAAAACCATGTCAATAGATAGATAGCGAACAGACCACTACATCTTTTCTCAGCACAAGTTGATGTTCATTCAAACAGAAAATCACAGCTAGGTCCGAAAGGCTTTAAGGAAAAATACTAGCAAAAAGTATATGCCTGCCATGGGTGCAAGAGCTTTAGCTCAACGGTTCGCCTTGGCGACACGCTCAATCTCATCCTTCTTCTTGATGGCGTAGCTGCAACAAAATCAGATTGCAGACATGTCAATAACCTGATTCCATCTAATCGGAAGCAAGATGTGGCGTGACGATGCATTGTACCTGTTGGATGAGCCCTTGGCGGCATTAATAAGCTCATCAGCAAGGCACTCAGCGATGGTCTTGACGTTCCTGAAGGCGCTCTCCCTGGCACCAGTGGTGAGAAGGTAGATTGCCTGATTGACCCTCCTCAAGGGAGAGATATCCACAGCCTGCCTCCTGACAGCACCTGCAGACCCAATCCGGGTGGCATCCTCACGAGGGCCACTGAAAAAAAAGTAAACAAATCAGATTATTTGTATCCATCACTCCTAAACACACTGAATACCAAAAATTAATCGTGCATTTATGTATGTGTATGAACAAAGCAGACACTAGTGCTCGAAAAAAGCACCAAATTTGACATGCTCCACTCTCAAAGATTACTCTTTGAAAATACCTAGAATCTGATTTTTCTAGTGCTAAGGCCAAACAGTAACAAGTTTTCCCTCTACTACTTCATTCCAGTGCCCTCATGGCCCATTGCACCAATTGCACTTGTCAGGCTACACACTAGGCGAATCTAAAAATATACTGGGAAAGAAATGGCATGCACGGATGATATATTTTGGATCTATTGGCACGGCAATTTCATCATCTTGCAAATTAAAGACACCTTACGGCAATTTGATTCCAGCGAACTAACTTTGAAGGGATAGGAAACAGATCAGACCTGTTGATGATGGCGTCGATGATGATCTGGATGGGGTTGGCGTCGGTGAGCAGGTGGATGATCTCCATGGCGTGCTTGACGATGCGGACGGCCATGATCTTCTTTCCGTTGTTGCGGCCGTGCATCATGAGCGAGTTGGTGAGGCGCTCCACGATGGGGCACTGCGCCTTCCGGAACCGCTTCGCCGAGTACCTCCCTGCCGTGTGCGGCAGGTACGTCGCGTGCTTCGTCGCCGACACCGCCAGGTAGTCCGCCAGCGAGATGTCGTTCACCTGCGCCCGCCCATCCCGCCGCCTGTTAGCCGCCAAACCCCAAGGAGGACGGAGAGCTGAGAGAGGGGGGGAAGGGAGTACAGACCTGGACGTCCTCGAAGGACCAGCGGTTGAAGAGCTTGACCTCCTGCTGCGGGAGCTCCACCTCCGCCATGGCTGCTGCTGCTGCTGCTGCTTTGATGCTAGGCGGCGGCGGCGGACGAGGGAAACCCTAAACGAGGCTGGAGCGGCAGGAGTCGGACGGCTGGTTGGCCTTGCGTTCGCTTTATATATTCGCTGGCTGCTTGTTGGGCCGGGCCGGCAAGCTCCAGCTCGTGGCCCAGCTCGTGGAGAGGGATGCGCGACCCCAGGCCGGACAAAATTCAGAGACCATTAGGGCGTTCAATAGCACAGCCCGTTAGGCATACACAGTGCTCTGATGTAGCGAGTGACTCTAACTCACCATATTAGAGCATGACTACTTGCTCGGTATAGACCGCACCCTCACAGAGCTCCACAGAACCTGCAGAAGGCATCAGTGCTCCAGCCAGAGTGTGGGCTCGAAATCAGCAGAGCGAGGAGAGGGTGAGAGACCGAGAGAGAGCGCTCCACCACTTAGACTGGCACGCCGAGCTCCACCGCCTGGGACGCGCCCTCCACCGGGAATTGCCCTCGGCGAGCTCTGCTGTCGCGATGCGACCTCCATCGTGCTCCGCCATCGGGACGTGCCCTTCCGCCACCGGGACCATCGCCGGGCTCGTCTGACGACGATCTACGTTGCCCGAACTCGCCTGACACCGAGCTCCGCCGTCGACATTCGCCCTCTGCCGCCGAGACTTGCCCATCGTCAATCTCCGCCTCACGGACTCCGGGGCTCGCCCGTCACCGATCTCCGCCGCCTGGACTCACCCATCGCCGAGCTCTATGGCTAGGATCCGCGTCGCCCCCGTCGGCGGCGGGCGAGAGAGAGAGCGAAGAGAGGTGAGGGAGAGGACGCCAGGGAAAGGTAAGAGCGAGGGCGCCAGGGAGTGGTGAGAGAGAGGCTAAAGTTTTGTGGGACCCATGTAAAGCAACCCGTACTATGAGGGGAGTGGCTTCATCCAGCGTAGCATGTCTTTTTTCCTAAGGCCACTCCATCAAGGAGCATGCATTATGCATGCCCTTATAAGCTTATCTCAAGTCAGGTCAGCAGAAAAAACTTCTCGTACAAATGACAGATTCTCAAACGGACTCTTCATAATATAGACTAATTAATTCCTTGTTCACGTTCCATCTGATTGACGCCTCTGATTAGAGTCAGCACACGTAGCAAACAGTTTTTCTGATTGTCTTCTTGTTTTATGCGCCAAGAGTCGATGTTTTGCTGACTCCATGTAAAGCAACATATTTTCTCTCTCTTATCGTCTCTCTTCCACGTCAGCGAGCATGCAGCGATAGAGATGACAATGAGAATCCTTTGTACGTGCCCTTAGATCAGCAAAAAGACAAAATATAGAGATGCCATGTGGACCGTTGGATCCAGTGAAAGGTAAAAGTTAAAAAAAAAAGGCCAATGAAAAGAGAAATACCCGGACCTGACAAATTTCTCAGAGAAGCGACAAAGAAAGATGATGGCCCATTAATCTCATCGCTCGGTCGTGATGTTGTTCCATAGTTTTTATGATTTATGAATGAACTTGTTGCTCATTTACTTAAGGAAAAAACTTCTATTTTGAAATAATGTAAAACTAGAAGACTATAGCACACTACAAAACGGTATATCTTAACAAACAAACTATATAAAGAGAGAAATGTAAATAAAATCTTCAAACTGAAATTGCTTATCAACATATATTGTATACCCTTCCATCAATTTAATTTCCATCGATTAAGTGCATATTATACATACAAATTTACAGCTAATATATTTAATATATAAACTCCCTAGAAGATTGTTTACAATCAAACTCATGGAATCAGAAATTCCAATGAAGTGGATGAAAAAACACTATAACATATGCACTTATTTTTAAAGACAACATGCACGTAATGTAGGAAATTTTGTAGGACAATATAGATACATATGCATATTAGAGGATTTTTTGTGGGATGACACATGTATATAGATAAATTGTATAGTTTTCATTTTTTATGATAAATTTTAAAAGTCTAGCATAACCATAGTAATTTTTTCCATCATAATATTTGCTCCATGCGTTCTATATTATAATTTGTTTTGGCCCTATGAGGTTCATCCATTGACCAATGAATATGTTTTATAAATATACCCTGATTCATTAGCATTCATATTAATCTAGGGAGTGCTAGGCCATCTTATAATATGAAACAGAGACGATATTTATTATATAACAAGCTAATTGTATTTATGTTGTACCTATACTTCCTTCGATTATGTTTTTTCAATAGTTATTTGAATATGCAAAAGAAAACTAAATTTGGGAGAAGTAGAGTAAGACGACGATAATGAGTTCATGGTAGTAGTGATGGTGACAAGGAATGGGGCAACTGAAGCAATACTGAAGAAGGCGGTCACAATTGTGAAAATAAGGAGGAAAAGCAAAAGTAGGGAATATATGAATAGAAACTTCGACCCTACCCATTACCATTAGATGGGCTAGACATTGCAGTTTTCAACAGTATTTACCATATACTACAACTGAAATGTAGAAATTCAACAAAGAGGATGAGACACAGTAACGTATGGTAAACTATTTGTGGTCATGACAACATTCTTGATTACAAATTTAATATAAACTAATTCAGATCTAAGCTAATTACCGTATACTATATTTATTGTCCTGTCAATAATATTTGGCGTTGGAAGAACTGATCCTTTTCCAATGCCAAATTTTTTAACTACATAGATAAAGTAAAAACATTTTAAATATAAGAGTACTTTCAATATCAAAATTTTAACTAGATAGATGGATGGGCTAGAATGCATACATGGCAAACAGACATTAGCCCTTGGGGAATAGTAGCCAATGGCATGTGTGAAATATGCATGCGGCTCCATTAACGACCTAGTAGCAAGCGTTTTTTTTTGCCACGGGGGTAGGGGTAGTAACGGGTTTTTCGCCACAGGGGTAGGGGGTGGCAATGAGGCGGGTCAGGGATAGGTTAGACAGGAACGCCCCTGCGTCGGTCCACAAAACAATCACCTGGCCTCGATTGGGACTCGGTACCTGATCAGGGCTCCGCATCATCGGATGGAATAAATGGACCAGAGAGGCTGCATAACACAATGAGCAATAATATAGTAAAATTTCATCTTTTTCTTTGTTCTATAGCATCAAACTAACATATTACACATTGTTACCTGGAAGAGAGAGAGCCACAAGCAAAAGATACCTAGCCAACAAGCGATGGACGTGTGGTGGGCTGGCGACCGAGAACCGACGACGTAGGATGGTAGGAGTGTGGGAAGAGAGTGTAGTAGGGAGACACAATGTGGAGCGACGAAGATGCGACATCTTGGGCGTCTAGGAGGTTGGCAAAGGGCGCATCCACAGCAGGCGTTAGCGCCTCGCGTGGCGTGGGGGCTGTCGGGTTGGTGCAGTGGTGTGGGCGTGCACTTGGACTAGTAGAGTGGCTAGGGTTTTGTGTTGTGAAGTTAGAAGAGGAGATGATGAGTAGGCCGACAAGCGAATGGGGTTATGCTACTTGTGACAAGCTAGGGGCTGGTGTGGGGTGTGCCTGTGAGATTGTGCTTAATGGGTCATTAGCCACATAGGCTAGAGCCCCGTGAGGTAACTCACGAGTGTATTCTCATACCCAACCCGTCCCTGAAATAACTCGGGGCCTTGACCCCACCCACCGTGGGTGGAAAATTAGACCCAACCTCGGCCCCAGCAGGGAAATCGCCACACCTAAGCACTGGGCCACATGCAAAGTGTACATCCAGTGCATATGAAAGGGAGAAGGTGTTGATCATTTTGCACGTGACCCCTTAATACTCAACTAGATGATGTTTTTGGTCGAGTTAGGGGGCTGACTACAAAGATAGTCGGCTAACCATGTGAGATTTGACACATGGAAAATTTGAAGGCAACCCCTTAACGTTTACTAAGTAGGTGATTTATGTGGAGGGCAATATATAAGACCTCCTGTTGGCTGAACAACTCATTCCCCCAAAACCGAAATCCCGAAGAAAAAAATTAGAGGGTTCCAAGAAGGTTAAGAGAAGTGGCAAAGACTTTTGAGTATTTGGTTCACACGCCGTCAAGAGATTTAAACCACGTGTAAACTATTTTCTAGGGCCATGAACATCCATGCACATGTTGGGAGATAATACTTTCCGGTGTTATTTTAGGGAAAAAAAGAAGAAAGTAGGGTATGTCCATTTTAAAGGGGTGCTATTGGATACAAGACCATCTTGAAGAAGCTCACGGTTCCATGTTCATTTTAACGAAGACATCCGGATTGGTGGCTAAAATGATAAATTCCTCAATTAGTACCATAAGATCATCCTCAACAACCCATCTTCATTTGGATGATCATCTAAAATAATTTCATCTTTTATATCTCTTTGTACTATAGCGTATCATCCATATATGATATCTTTCATATTTCTTTAGAGGATAGAGAGAGAACATCCAAATATTTTTATTCTTCATCATTTATTTTTAGGATGGAGGATAAGATAGATGGATTGTTGATGATGCTCTCACTAGTGGACATTTTTTAAATTTATCCCGGTAGCTGGGTGTTAGGGTTAGAATAGCAAATTTTATTTTACAAACAAAAATATAGTTTTGTAAATTCTTAAATAAAAAATCTAGGTTTTTTTTGCACGCCCATGAGTGGCCGGTGGCCCACCAGTCAGCGGAGTCACACGTGGCACCCGCCACGCCCGCGAGCCTCCACGCAACCCACCCAATAGCCTCCCGCCACGCCACCCACCGCCCACTCCGCCACCCCAATGCCACGTGGGCCCGTGCCAGCTGCGGAGGTGGAGCCGCAACGGAGCACGACACGAAACGGGTTCGGAGCTGCGCCGCGAGCGAGCCTTTTCTTACCGTCGTCCAAGCTTCCGCTTCCGCCTCCGCATCCCCAGTCCAGATCCCGATCGATCTCGTCACCCGGGGCCATGTCGTCGTCGTCGTCGCCGCCGCCGCCGCAGCCGCCGTTCGGCGCGGCGCAAAACCCTGCCTCCTCCTCCTCCCTCCCGGGGGCGTTCTCCAACCTCCAGATCTCCCGTGGCCCCGCCCCGCCCCGCCCCGGGCTCACGCCGCAGGCAGGCCCGGGCCCGGGCCCGGCTGGGTTCGCCGTGAGGCCGCCCGCGGCGCGGCCCTTCCCCGGTAGCCCGCCCGCGCCCGCCTCCGCCCCGCCGCCGTTCGCGCGCCCGCCGGCGCAGCCTCGCCCGTTCGGCGGGCCTCCGTTTGGGGGGCCTCCTCAGGCGGCGGCTGCGGCGGTGTCCCATGCGGCTCCTCCGTTCGGGGGTCCTCCCGGCGCTGTGCCGCAGGCAGCGCCGCAGTTCGGCGCCCCTCCTGGGTCGATGTCGCAGCCTCCTCCGCCGTTCGGAGGGCCTCCTGGGGCGATGCCTCAGGCGGCGCCGCCGCAGTTTGGTGGGCAGCGGCCGGCATTCTCTGGACCGCCTGCGGCAACAGCGGTAGCATCGTCGCAGGCTATGCCGCCGAGTTTCGGGTCTCAGCAGCAGCAGCAGCAGCCGCCGCCGCCATCGTTTGGTGCACCACCCCAGTTTGGGGGTGTGCGGCCTGGTGCACAGCCACCTTTTGCTGCACAATCGGCACCGCTATCACAGCAGGCGCCCTTCATGGGGCCTCCAAGGGGTAGCGCTGCCGCGTTTGGAGCTGCGCCGTGGCTGTCTCAGGTGCTCAATCTTTACTGAATTACTGTTATGACTAAATTCTGTTGGAAAATTCTGTTTTTTCTAAGGAAGAGGGTTCGTTTTGAAAGGCTGAATACTGTCTTTGTATCTCTAATGTTGATTGCCTAGGGACAGAAAAAAGTTGTTTATGCTCCACTTAGCAATATATTATGCATTGGATATGATGTAGTCATGATTATCAACCTAGGCGCCGATCCTTTATGCATGAGTAAGAAAGAGATTTGGTTTTTAATTATCTTCTACTTTATTTTTCAATTTCAACCATTTGATGATAATCTGGACATTTTAGTGCGTAATTAGGTTATGTACATTTTCATTTCAACCAAGGTAACATGTTTAAAAGCTTGAATTTTGTCTATGTTATTTGACTAATTAAGGTATATACGCTTATGATTTGTGAGATTGGTCACCAATATTTTTTTTTCTTCATATCTTTTTGTGGTGTGCGGTTGCTTGAAACCTTAGACCTTGTCTTGACATTCTTGATCAAATTACTTGTAGGGAGCTGGGTCTGGTGCGATGCAACCACCAATGAGGATGCCTGGCATGCCGCCAAATGCACTTGGCCAAGGGATGCCTCCCACCCCGAGCATGCCATATTCTCCCCATGCTGGAACCCAGGTCTCGACCCCATCCAAGATTGATCCCAATCAAATTCCACGGCCAATGGCAGAAACATCAGTCATCATTTTTGAGACCCGCCAAGGTGGTCAAGCAGCCATTCCCCCGGTATGTCTTATACCTTCAGTTACATAAGTGGGTGTTAATTCTCATTTGTGGAAAGGAGTTTTTGTCTTATGTAAGAGTGGTGTCACTGATGACTGATTACAGGCTGCATCGAGTGAATTTATCGTGAAGGACACTGGGAACTGTAGTCCCCGTTTGATGCGGTGTACTGTCAATCAGGTAAATCTGTTCATTCATCTTTGTTTGTTGTTTACTATGGGAAATTTATTTCTTGCTATGTCATTGCTAATATGTGTGCTATCAGATACCTTGTACAGGGGACCTCTTGACAACATCCGGCATGCCTTTATCTCTAATGGTTCAGCCTTTTTCTCTTCCTCACCCATCTGAGGAACCTATTCAGGTACTTTATATTTCCTTTTGCACCTCAAGAAAACATTATACATACATATAGCTCAACAAATTTAGTTCATATATGACATATTCCTTTATTGCTTAAAGGCATGCCTTTTGTGCATACAACCTCTAGTTATATGAGTGGATATGCATGAGTAAACAGGTTGATCTCATTATCCTAATGCCCTACATTTTAAATAAGTTTCAACGACAGTTATTCATCGATGGTTAAACTTGTAAACAAATTGATATATGCAAAGCTGCAATTATGCTAGCACAAGTAACCTACAGAAAAGAAGATAGATCATAATATTATGTTTGACAATGCACAATTGGTTTAATTTGATTTTACGAAAGTATTCAGTTGCAGGCTCATTGTTATGATTATCTATACACTAGCTAATCATTTCTTTTAAGATTCTCTTCATCTAATGTCCAGGAGTTGAATTAATTGCAGATTCCAACAATTTGTAGTTTACATCTAAACTTCATTTTCTGTTGATCGCAACATGTAATGCTGTTTCGGTAGTGTAATCTGCTGCTTTATAAGTTTCTCTGTTTTCTCTAGCTTTGATTCATTTTCTCCATATTTTAGCTTGTGGACTTTGGTGACATGGGACCTATTCGGTGTTCTCGTTGCAAAGCATACATAAATCCTTTCATGAGATTCGTTGATCAAGGGAGGCACTTTATCTGTAACTTATGTGGTAAGTGTCAAATATACATGTCTTTCAATTAGTTCTATTTCAATCTTGTTTGTTAATTTCGTCTGTAGAATTTTATTGTGTGGTTGCCATAGACTGCTACATCTGGCATCGTGGTATTTGTTGAAAACCCCTCTTGTTATTTTATTTCTACTCTTGGATGTGGTGATCAGGTGAAATCATTATCATGTTTTAGGAGCAACGACAATAACCCTTACCGGCTTTCTAGATGCTTCCATAATTAACTAGAATCACAGCAGTATGGGACAGCATAACAACCACAAACTGGTCCTTTATCTTCTATAGATTTGTTGGTTACCCCTGTTTAAACATTTGGTATTTGATAAGATTCTTTGTATGAAATAATCTTGTATTATGCTGACCTTAAACACTCAACGTGCACTTGCCTAAAGGAAGGTGGCATGGTCTGATCTGTGGCCAGTCACATTTTGTTAGCCGCTATTTCTCATTTGGCTCTTGTCCGTTTTGTCAACAATTTTAGCATGCCGAGCTGATTGGAAATGTATAAGTAACAGTACACTTACTCTGCAGGGGTTAGCAATGATACTCCTAGGGAGTACATATGCAACTTAGGGCCTGATGGTAGGCGACGTGATGCTGATGACAGACCTGAGTTATGCAGAGGAACTGTAGAATTTGTCGCCTCCAAGGAATTCCTGGTTTGTAAATCTTATGCCTGAACTTATTGTGATAATAACAGGCATTTGAATATCCATAACTGATGCTTCTCTAAAACTAGTTTTGCTTGAAGCATTGAAGCCTACCGTTCAGTTCACCTGAACAAAAACAATATATTAATAGAGCTTGGACCTGTCGGACCATAAAAAGTACAATTTTCATCAGAGGTCGCTAGATCATAAATTCATAATATCATATAACTATGACGTGCTGTTGCATTCAAGCTTCTTGATTATGATTCACATGTACCCAATCATTGAACAATACTAATACTTACTCATCATAATCAACTTTTCAGGTTCGCGACCCGATGCCTGCTGTATATTTCTTCCTCATTGATGTCTCCATGAATGCTATACAAACTGGTGCAACTGCTGCTGCTTGCAGTGCAATTTCTCAGGCTATTTCAGATCTGCCGGTGAGTAATGCCTATTAAATCTACCAAACCATATACGTGCTACCACATAGAAATGGTGTGGTATTAGCTGAACTTGGGTTTTCTGCAATTATAACAAACTATCTGCCACCACTGCCAAACTCATCACAGCCTTGCAGATTTCAGCACTCAGTGCAGGAAAATTTCTGCCATTTCTAGCTTTTTCTATGTGTTTTCCTGTGTATGAATAACTTCAAATGTCTGAATTATCAATTAAATAGTACTGAAGTTTTATGATGCAAAAGTAATTCCAGTTTTGAATTTTTTATTTAGTGCTGAACATTCATAAGTAGGCACATTATACTTGTAAAAGTAATTCAATTTCTGAAGACTTGCCTTGATCTTAAATTTGTTTTATTCCCTTTTCTCATGAGCATATCTATAGGATAGGATACATAGTGGGCTTGGAATTGTGCGAGGATCCTTTTTTTTTTTAAAAAAAAACATAGTCATTTTTCAATGATAGAAAATTATGTTTTCATCCATGTTGTAAGTAGTGCACTTGAGTTGATTGGCAGGCTTGAGTAAATGTCAGACATACTGCAAGTATCAGTAATGACAGTCATATTGCTGTTTACTTGTAACACCCCTTTTGCACCTCACCCCAAAAAAACCTTGTTTGCTTTGATTTTTTGCCGTTTCCAAGATTACTCCCTTTGGTTCCACAATTCTTGATGTTTTGGACGAGGTTAAAGTCAAACTATTAGAGCTTTGGCAACCAATAACTTCTGAAATATTTAGTTTGAAGACACTGCCACACTGGAAGATGATGCATAGATCAGTCTTACAAAGTACTTTCATAAAATTAATATTCATTTTTTTGTTATATATATTATAATTTTGAGAAAATCATAGTCAAAAATAAGTTTTGTTGACTACGTCATTGTCTTTGACCATTTTTGTAGTATGTCGGTGAATCTTTAAATCTATACTCCTCATCTTTTCGCTTATGCTCATGCTTAGAAGCCAAAATTTGAATTTCAAAGCTTAACTTTGGAGTTGATTTTGGAGTTTTGCATCGTAGTTTATTTCCAGCATTTGCTTTTAGCTTGCTAAGAACACATATATAAAAGTTTTACCAAAACATTATTTTTTTAAGGCAAAATTTGCTACAGGGCACCGAAAAAACGCGTAATTAGCCGGTGGACACCGTAAGATCACGAATTTACTGCAGGGCACCACAAAAGTGTGGTAATTAGCTATAGGGCACTCCGGCCAATTTTTTATTATTTTCGGAGTCAAAAATTCTAAAAAAGACGAGATTGCCCTTGGCGGCCAACCCGTTATGTCAATTGGGTCCAGTCAAACCAGTCCCAGTTGGTCTCGGCGCCGCACCACACCTGAACCCTAGCCTACAGGGCGAGTGAGCAGGCGACGACAGTGGCAATCCAGCGGCGGTAAGGGCGCATAACGGGTTGGCCACTAAGGGCAATCTCGTCATTTTTGGAATTTTTGACTCCAAAATAATAAAAAATTGGCCGGAGTGCCTTATAGCTAATTACCACACTTTTGTGGTGCCCTGCAGCAAATTCGTGATCTTACGGTGTCCACCGGCTAATTACGCGTTTTTTCGATGCCCTGTAGCAAATTATGCCTTTTTTTAATCGTTAATAAGCCGTTTCCCTTATGCTTATTTAAAGCAAAACGATGAGAATGAGCTATGTTAGGAATTACTTATATATTTTGCACTTGTCATTCTAGATATTTCAAATGATGAATGGGTGAAAGAACATTTGTCATGCTTCATTCACAGTTGCTATATTTCTGATAGATGGATTGGTTTCTTTACATAATATACTTTTTTGACATATTAAGGTTTATTTGTGAAATTACCGACATTTTTTTTGTCTTCTTTAGGAAGGCCCTCGAACAATGGTAGGAATTGCCACATTTGATTCTGCTATTCACTTTTACAGCCTTAAGCGTGCTCAGCAGCAGGTATGACACAAATTTTCTTGCATATATTCTTATATAAATCTGACACCACTTGTCATTGGCTTCTTCGTTGAAGAACTATGAATGTTATCTTCTTTACCCTGCTCTCTTTGTAGTTTTTTGGGAACCTAAAAATCTAATGATTAAATTGGATGGTAGTTAATTTTCACTCAATGTACATTGTTTTTATACATTCTGTCACATTTGAAGATATATCGCAATATGCATCCAGAGGCATATATGCTATTTTAATGCAGTTAAGCTTGCCAGAGAAACTGTCTTTGAAAGTTTCAAAAATATTTTTGCTTCTGCATGATTCTTTAATATTTGTAGTTCGAACCCTGCTCATTTGGCCTTCTTTTCCTTGCAGCCTTTGATGCTCATCATTCCTGATGTACAAGATGTATATACACCTCTACAAAAGGATCTGATTCTTCCAGTTTCTGAGGTTTGCATTCATCTATACTTTTGGCTATGTTTTCTTCAACATATTTCTTCACATCTTACCATATTCTGGTTTTAGTGCCGTGAGAATCTGGAGCAACTGCTGGAAAACATCCCTAGCATGTTCGAGAATAATAGAGTTGCTGATTCTGCTTTTGGAGCAGCTATGAAGGTGCCAATTTGACCTTTCCACTAAGATTTCTTGTATTATTATCATTTGCATGGTGTGTTATCTTCATATGCACCAATTAAACACTTGTATACGGCAACTTGTCAATCTTGCATTCACATGGTTGAATATGCAGTGTTCTCACTATTATATATTTATATTTAGGCTGGCTTCCTGGCTACGAAAGCAACTGGTGGAAAGCTACTAGTTTTTCAATCAGGTACACCTAGTAAACTAGGCAGACAATCTCAAGATGCATCTGTATCTACTCTTTTAGCCGATTTGCTGATCCACATCTTGATTAGTTATTGAACTTTTCACTTTGATTGGTTCTGATTTCATAGCTACTCATTTTTCGCGTGCACGCTTCTCGAACTGCTAAACGACGTGTTTTTTGCGAAAATTTTCTATAGGAAAGTTGCTTTAAAAATCATATTAATCTATTTTATAATTTTTCATAACTAATAATTAATTAATCATGCACTAATCTATTACTACGTTTTCCGCGCCAGATAACTAACACTCAGCCGAACATGGCCTACCTCCGTTCTCCTTCTATCTCCCTCCTCACCGCAAACTCTCCTATCCTTCTCCTGACCCTAGCATCTAATGTTGTATGAGCCACAACACTAGCCGTGACATCTGAACAGTGGAAAATCACCTTATAAACTGCCTTGAAATAGCTTGGTCTATAACAACCATAAGGACTCGTTGAGATTTTGACTTACTTTAAGTACCATAGGAAATTTTCTATTTTATTTTTGCTGCTCATGTTGCAAATTTTACTTGCTTAGTGGAGGTAGATTCTTTGATAGTGTTTACCCTGAAATTTGAAATATGTGCATACAACATCTCCATGTTTTTTTTTCATGTTTTCGTGTCAGTTATACTTATGTGGTGGTAGCCAAAAGGCTTTCTTAATTTTGTGTATAGTTCGTTTGTCTCAGAAAAGCTAAGCGTATTCCTTGTGGTTATATTATACTGTTGACAGTGCTTCCATCGCTTGGTGTTGGTTCTTTATCTGCTAGGGAAGCTGAAGGTAGAGCAAATATTTCCTCTGGCGACAAGGTATAAGTTGTTTCATATACTCAACTTACTTTTTTTTAGATAATCACATAAACATGATCCAATCTAATGCATCTGTCTCATCAACATCACTTCATGTTCCTGTTATTGAAAATGTACCAAATTATACATTGTAATAATTTTGTGATTCTCAGGAACCCCACAAGCTTCTGCAGCCAGTTGACAAAACCCTCAAAACGATGGCACTAGAATTTGCTGAATATCAGGTATAATACTTTAGCTCTGAAGGTGCTTGATGTGCATGTACTTTGTTGACATGCTGTGGTGATATGTTCATCATTGTTGCATTCTCCCCTTTTCAGGTCTGCGTGGATGTATTTCTCACTACACAATCATATGTTGACATTGCTTCGATATCTGTTGTTCCCAATACAACAGGAGGCCGGGTATGTTTTCACCCTATGAATAGAGACCATACACTTTCTCAGCACATACCATCTCTAGGTATATAGGCACTTTGATTTCACTATCAATTCCCGTGCACTCTGCTTTTTTGACCTTCTCGTGTATAATGAAATATGGAGTGCTAAATAAACCTACTCACCCTACTTCGTTGATTTTAATGTGACAACCATCTTCTTTGACCTTTCTTAATAAAACAATGCTTGGCAAATGGAGGGAGCTGTACTGGGTACCACCTCTGTAACTCTGTTTATTTTTGTAAGACATTTTTTGATTTTTGAAAGTCTACAAGATTAAGGTTCGACTATTAATTTCCCATACCATATATTATTAATAGCTAGAAAATCAATATAGCATGAGAATACCTTCAAGTGTGAATCTAGTGGTATACGTTTTGTAAACTAAATTTACTTGTGAGCTAAGTAAATCATTGGTCAAATTCTTCAAAGTTTAAAATTCTGAAATCAATAAAAATGGACAGAGGGAGTAGTTGTTAAAGATTTTAACAAGGTGCGCCAGTGACCTTGACATGGTCTTACTTATGTACTAAAGCATTGAATTTTTCATTTCATATCTATCGACTTTCATCACCCTTAGTTTCTCAACTCAATAAGTACAAAACCTCTACAGGTTTACTACTACTATCCATTTTCTGCTCGTTCGGATCCAGCCAAGCTATTCAACGACCTTAGATGGAATATCAGTAGACCACAGGGCTATGAGGCTGTTATGCGTGTCAGATGCATTCAGGTGGGCTTAATGTCAGAGCATTTTTCTTCAGTGCTTTATATTATAGTTTGGCCATGTCTTAATTCTTTCTTCACATGTGATCAGGGGCTCCAAGTTCAGGATTATTTTGGCAATTTCTGCAAGCGTGTTCCTACTGACATTGATCTTCCATCGGTTAGTACCTAATAGTGTCACTGAGTTAAATTGATTTTGAAAAATTCTGTAGTAATTTTTGGTTGAAACTGTCTGTTGACACATATTATTTTGAATATAAACAATAGAAATGCAACCTTGCACTGAGTGGACATTGTTATAGAACTAACCTGTTGCATTAAAATGCAAATCTTGCTGAATTCCATTGTTTTCAGCACTAGTTTTTGAGACTACACCTACACATGAAAGTGACTTGCAGTTAATGTTAACATGTGCAGTTCATATAACATAAAGCTCTTTCACTTACTGTTCATTGTTTTTTTAAATCCATTATATGATATTGATTAAGCCCCTATTCTACAACATACTATCAACAAAGCCTAGTTATTCATGTGCACAATCTTAGTGTCATTCAATAATCATGTCATGTATTACTGGCTTTATGGTAAGAAAGGGAAAAATCAGTCATTTTACCTTCTCTAATGAAGGATGGTTAATAATTTTGTATGATTATGTTATAGAAATGAAGAAATCAAGTAATCTCTCTATAATATACTGTAGAATGAAGTTACGATGATGATCATAATTTATTCTCTTAAGTTCTCTTAATTATCCATTTATCTGGAACGGTATCTGAACTCTTTTATTACTTTGAATTTAACATGACTATTCATTTTATCCAGCGACCATAGGCATATTATCTGATTCGTATTTGGAATATTTGATTTGTTTTTCATTGCCCGCGGCATAGTAGGATACATGCTATATGTTTTGTTTTCATGACTGCCAATTCTGAAAACAAATATTTTATGGTGCAGATTGATTCTGACAAAACTATAATGGTTACCTTTAAGCATGATGACAAGTTACAGGAAAATTCAGAATGTGGTTTCCAGGTAATGATGAACTAGACTCTGTCCTTGATGTTTCCATGCTTGACTGACTAATTCTGTGCCAAGCAATTTTTTACAGTAATGTATGTTGAAAATGCTTTAAGCATTGATTACTGAAGAACTACAACAGGTTGTAAATATTTGGGAATTCTCCATCAGGAATGTTAAACTTATCCAAATTGCAGGCTTTGCCTGGAAATTCTTGAGCAACATCACACGAGATTATAACACCTGAATGTCTTGCTGTTCCAGAATAAAAGTCGATTGATTGCTAGGCTTTGGTAAATGTTTTGTGAATAGATACCAGTGCACCACCTGAGTTGCTATTATTGCTCCCAGCAAGTTCAGTAGATTAGTTAACGGAACTGGTTGGCCGCCATGGGAGATTTCTGAACCTGATAGTTAGCATTGACTTGTACATTGTTGTCAACATTTGAACTAGATTGATCACTGACTAGGAAAAAAAAGGGCACATACATTCAATAGTTACATCATGCATACACTATTTTTATTCTCCAGTAAAAACATAGAATGATTGTATATTAAAGATTCCAATGGAATATTAGCTTGTATTTGTCCTGTTTGAACATTGTTTTAAAATGCATGTTTGAACAATTATACAGAACATATTATAGTTAAGTAAATTGTTATAAATGCCCATATCTTTTTGAAATACAACTTATTTCAAAGTATTTCTAAGTTCAAGCCATGCATTTCATCAGTCTGCATGCATGTTCAACTTGTCAATAATCTAGGATGAGCTATAGATTATTATTGGCTCACTTACTCCATCCATCCATCATATTATTAGAAAATGTTGCTGACATGCATTATTGGCTTCTTTCAGTGCGCAGTTCTCTACACTACTGTATATGGACAAAGAAGGATTCGGGTCATGAACCTCTCACTCCCATGCACAAATATGCTCAGCAATCTCTTCCGTTATGCTGATTTGGAAACACAATTTACGTGCTTCCTAAAGCAAGGTAAAACAGTTATCCATCTTAATTGGGAAAACCTATAAACAAGAATCACAAGACAATATTAATGAAACAATTTTATTAGATTTGCTGATAACGTTGCTGGTTTATACAGCTGCTAATGGTATTCCAACATCTACGCTACTACATCTCCGGGAGGAAGTAACAAATACATGTATAAATATTCTCCAGTCATACCGTAAATATTGTGCATCTGTAAGCTCATCTGGGCAGTTGATCCTTCCAGAGGCACTCAAACTATTGCCCTTGTATACTTTAGGTATGACAACATCGATGAAGTGTACTATCGTTTTGTTTCATTCATTCTTATAGACTTCACTAATTATTCCACTATCATTTTCAGCACTTATCAAAAGCATAGGCTTGCGAAATGAGGGGCGGTTGGATGATCGTTCATATTGGATTTCTCTAGCTTCCTCAGTTTCTGTTTTATTAGCTGTTCCAATGGTGTTTCCTAGATTGATTCCAATCCATGATCTCACATCAAGGGTACAAGCTGCCAATCTTGAAATTCAATCTTTGTTAGAATAGAAGCCACATCATGAAATTTTAACATATATGAGAGATATGTCTTATTAATTTGTAAACAACTTTTTTTCAGGGGGACGATGAATCACTTATTCCTAGTCCCCTTATGCTCAATAGCGAGAATATACGTGAAGATGGAGTCTATTTATTGGAAAATGGAGAGGATGGTCTAATTTATGTAGGAAATGCAGTAGAACCTACCATCCTCGAACAAATATTTGGTGCATCTTCTTCAGCCGCATTACCAAGTCAGGTCAGTCCATGAACCATATCTTTCTTCCACTGACATGCATGCTCCCTGCGTTAAATTATATTGTTCATAGTAGATCTGACAAACAATTCGACTTACAGGTTGTGTTGGAGCAATTTGACAATGGACTTTCAAGGAAGGTAAATGAAGTAATTAATGAAATAAGACGCCAGAGATGTTCTTACCTAAGGTAAAGCTTTGTGCCTTCTGGTTTATTCTTAACATGTTTCTTTGTCATGAGATGCTTGATGCCCCGAGATTATTTTCCAGGTTGCGTCTATGCAGAAGGGGTGAACCATCTGGTTAGTCTTCTGAAAAACACTCGTGTGATGTTCTTCTTGATTATTATTTACAGGTATAATTTTAACTGTTAACCGTATAAAACATTTGATTCATCCGCAGGTGATTTCTTCCGCTCATTTTTGGTAGAGGACAAGGCTCCTGGTGGCCTTTCCTACGTCGAGTTCCTCGTGCACGTGCACAGGCAAATCCAGAGCAAGATGACGTGACATGCCATATGCTTGTCACAGTTTTTGGTTAGTGTTTGGTTAGTGGATGGATTTGCAGACCAAGAAGCGATCAGTGTCAGCATAAGGAATACTGCAAAAGAAGTATAGAGCAGCTCCAGATCACTGGTTGAATTGAGGGTTAGTAGACATCTCATTTTCAAGGAGAATGGATTTGCAGGAATTGAGGCCCTGCAATGTTTACAGCATAGTAGTTTTTTTTTGGGTGGATGGTGGTATATTCTTGTACACAGATGAGGCGTTGGATGTGGTGCCTCTTTTTCGTGTTTATCGATGTGCGTGCATCCTTGTTGAAGTTTCTTGTGAAGAGAAGGGTGCATCATGCTCAAAGGAATATAGGTGGTTCAGCAATAAAACTATATACCTAGCTAACAGTATGAGTAACGATATGATTTTTTCAAGTTTGTGTACGAAAAACACCAAGATATGTTTAGTGGTTGTCTGACTGCAACAATTAAGCTGCTAAAACGTGATAGTGATAGGAACTCTCTTTATAATTAAACTGTGAGTCTGATACATTCATGTTATAATGAGTTTGGCGTGTTGCAGGTACTCCTTTCATTCTATAATATAAAATTGTGCATACAAGCATGCATTAACTAGCACATATTTTTTTAAATTTAATATATTTTAAATTCTTTATCATCAAACATAATATAACTTAATTTAATTCAATACAAACAAAACTTTGCCTACAAGATGTAAATATTTGGAATAAACATATTAATTCAAAAATTAAAAAAGAGTTGGAATCTCATAAATAGAAAAAAAATCTAGAAAATCTCATATTAATCGAAGAAAAAGGAAAAGGTCAAGTAGAAATATAGTTTAAAATATATAAGATTTGGATTTAAAAATTAAAGAGAACAAAAAACAGTCCATGTAGAATACAATATGGACAAATTAAAATTCAGATTAAAAACATAATAAAATAGTTTGATTACAATAGGAATTATAAAGTAAATTAAACATTTCACAATAAGGTCAATCTCAATGGGATTTTCATGTACAATAGATAGGATGTCATGTAGATATTTTTGATGATGTGGCAAAGTATTAATGAAGAGAGAGTGAAATGAGTTTCATGAAGATAAAACCTTCTATGCACTGTTACCTAGACAATTTGTGTCTTATATGTAACCTAGGAAACAACAATAGATGAAACTATGACCCTGTTTGGATCCCAAAAAGTCCTAGGACTACTAGGAAAAAATCCCTCTTCTTTCAAACAAACAGGAGGAACTTTTTTAGAGACTTTTTCCTAGAAGTCCTAAAAAATTAGTAGTCCCTTGGAAGAGACTTTTAGGGACTTTTTCTCTCTCTTTCCACGCGTTGCCCCTCTTCTCCCATCCGCTGCCTGCCCACCCACCCGATGACGCCGCCCCCGCCCCGCTCGTCGGCCGACGCCGCCCTTGCCCTCGACGCTCGCTGGTGCCACCCCCGACCCCTCTTCTCCCCTTTGCCGCCTGCCCGCCCGCCCGATGGAGCCACCCTTGCCCCGCTTGCCGGCCGACACCGACGCCGCCCCAGCCCATGCCAGCTCACCGGCCAGCGCCGCCCCTGTCCCTCTTCTCTCCCCTCTTCTCCCCTATGCCGCCTGCCTGCCCGACGAAGCCGCCCCTGCCCCCACCCCCGCCCGCTCGCCGACCGACGCCGACAGCGCCCCTGCCCTCTCGTCGGCCGTCACTGTCCCCACCCGCCCGTCCCCTCTTCTCCCCACTCTTCTCAGGGGTACTATAGTATTTGTACCCTATAGTAAGACACTTTTAGTCCCTCCTCCCAAACAGGAGGGACTACTAAAAGTCCCTGAATCCAAACAGGCCCTATGCATTGAAAGAGGGGTGTTTTATCTTAGTTTTAAACTTTTTAGATGACACGTCACTCTAGGTAATCGTGTTCATAAAACTTACATTGAGGATAACTTAAGATTTAGATAAGAAATAGAGAGAATTAAAAGAAGAGCCCATATAGAACACAAAAATTCAGAATAAAAATAAAATAAAATAATTAATTTGATTATAATAAAATTTTAGTAAAATAAAACTTTCACTACAAACCGTAAATATCTCGATTTATGTGACAAGATGTAACTTTCTTGCCTCGCACTACTGTATGTAATAGCACAAAGCTATAGTGTTCTTATAGCAATTGTTGGAGAAATTTTATTCATCATCATCAATTCATCACCATCATGTATTCATGTGCAACAAGGTGATCAAAATGCTTATACATACAATTCAACCATAGACTGAAAAACTTATAACAGTAACTTCACAACTGCACAGAAAGGTAGTATATCCACTAACATATAAATACACTTTCCTCAATCCAGCCAGCCATGGGTGATTCCTTCACTTCAAGCACAAGCCAAAACATGTGAATCCCTTCATTGATAAACCCAAACGTCTTAAAACATAATCATACGGCTAGAAATAGCTTACTTAATGCACACACCCAAATGCAACACATAGAAAAGTAATTAACCTTGGGCCTATTGGCATGTTGGTTGTGATGGTTGTTGTACCGAGATGGAGTAGCACGATTGAGCTGCTCAATGTTAGGTGTTGAAGGAGCACTGCCTCTCCTCTCATCCCTAATCTGCTCGAACATGAGTGTATATTGCTGGGCACCACCACCTGTGGCCTGGTTTTCGTTCCACTGGCCCCAAGGAGGCACTGACCCACCATGCCCAACCTGTGAAATTTTTCATCAAATATGACAAGCGTAAACCACATCCTGTTTTGAGCTGAACTTGATGCTAACTTTAGGTCGAGTGCCTTTTATGTCCGATTAAAAGGAGTTACAAATGCAAATAACTAATGTATCATGGTTTATAGTATTATTGTGTGGTAACTCTATACTAGGACAACATTTATGTCTAGTCGTATCTCCCTTGGGGCTATAGATACAACTGCAGCCCGTATTACGGACCTATATTATCTCGTTTTCTGCGTGTATGCTTCTCAAACTACTAAGCGGTATTTTTTTTAAATAAAATTACAAGAAGTTATCTTAAAAAAATCATATCAACCGATTTCTAAAGTTTTTTCTTTTGCAAAAAACTATAAAAAGTTGCCTTAAAAATCATATCAATTGATTCTTAAAGTTTTTTATATAGATAATAATTAATTGATCATACACTAATCTACTACTATATTTTTCACGCCTGAGTGTCTCACCAGCACAAATACGGCCTATATCTTTAGAACTCACCGCGCTTTGGCTACGGGGCCGAGACGCAGGATCCTTGTTTCTTCGTGGGGTAGCAGGAGCGGCTCCACGAGGAGGCGTTCTGTGGCCTGAAGGAGGCACAGAGTCACCACGAGGCAGAGGAGGAGGAGGCTCAGCAGGAGGCACCACGCCACCACCTGCATTATTCTTCCTCTTCCGGGCATCGTCAAAGAACACCGTGTAAGGGGTGCCACCATCGCTGCTCTTCCAGTCTCCAAACTTTGGGATGTGCCCTCCTCCTTTGCCCTGTTACAGCATAAGTTAAAGCTTTCAGTCTTTTTAATATCTTTGAAAAAATATCTTAAGTCACCATATTTTTCAACGTAAAAATTTAGTACATTGAAGCATAATATACTTTAAGGTTCCATTATCAAAAAAAAATAATATACTTTAAGGTACCATAATTTTGTACTAAAATTTTTATTACCTTAAGATACTTTTTAAGAATGGTAAAAAACATGAACAGTGAAGAATTTGGTACCTGCTACTTGGGATGAAACATATCAAGTGTGTGTTTCAAGTTTCAGCTACTGAACTGTCAATGGAACATGGCTAGAAAAAGTAATGCTTTTGGGACAGGCATAAATTGCCGATTAATTGTGCCATTGCCATGTCCAAGCTTTTGATTAAAAAGTAAAGCAGTTGCAGAATTGTAACTTTTGTAATGCAAATCTGCAATATCTGTAAAAACTGTAGAACAGCTCCTCCTGTCAAAAAACAGCTCATCCCTTGTGATCACCAAAAAGAGGAAAGGGGACACATATCATATGATCAGCTAATCAGAAAGGGCTTTCCCTCTTTTGATGTTCTGTACAATCGTTTTTCTATTGATGCTCTGAATATTTCCTTCCATTAATTATATTTCACTGGATTGTTGCAAAGTAACACCTTCTTTTGCACCCCATCTTTCCTTCTAATTATTCAAGAGCAGAATTTCGCAGAACACAAGGTACATACTGGTAGTAGAAATGAACAGCTGCAAATACACTTTTCATGCAAAGAAAAAAGAGAGAAAAAAAAAGCAAGAAAACTGAACAATACGAAGTTGGCTTCCATCCATAAATCCAATCTAGGCGCTTTCGAATTCAGCTACCACTAACAATTCTCACCTAGCACATGAAAGCCAAAGATTTTTTTTTTTAAAAAGGTGATCAGAGAAATTAAACGTACCGCCATGATCCAATAGCAAGAACTCTTTCAGGAGAGATGATCAGAAGAAAGATTAAATGGAGGTGAAGAAAGCAGATAGAGCTGAATGAACAAATCTGAGACTGAAGAGAGAAAGCCACAGGAGCAGAAAGAGATATAGGTGAGATGGGAGGAGAGGGGAGGACACCAAAACCGTTGAACTGGTTTCTGAAGACCTGTTCATGCCTCGTGCTTTCTTAATTCCTAGTGTCAAAGTCAGAATGTTGTAATTAACTTAATTCACATTGGCACCTCTTGTCTAATTCTTTGGAGTTTTGTAGCCTGTTTGGAACCACAAAAGGTTTTAGAAGGTTACAACTTTTATTTGTGTTGCCAGAATAATATTATTGCAAATTTTAGAGAAGTTCATGTTCTGTGGTCATAGCTGCAAAAAATCACATGTATTATGGATTGCGACACATAACCCTGGGTATTATAGTTCTAAGGTTTTATAAAACTCCACCCCTATGCAAGTTAAGTATGTATTTACTCAAATTTTTCATTTTATACAGCTTTTAAGAAATTTTAATAATTGATTTCTTAATATAGGTGGTGGTTTAACTTTTTGTATTTTAAAGATTATTATTATCTATATGCTAAGTTTACTTGAAATTTGAATAAGGTGGAGTTATGTAAAACCCTTTGACCTAAAACGTGGATTGTTTGAAATTTAGTATAATATATATACTGCACACCTTGATAGTCATCCCGTGTTCAGGTTGTTATGAACAAACACTATACATTATTTTCAAGGACATGAGCAGATATTGGTTGGCAGATTGGGAAACTCCATATGGAGCTGACAAAAACGGATGCTTAAGATGCTTGATGACACCGGTTCAATGCAACGCAGATGACAATGATAGCTGTTTTGATGTGACGCTACACGCTTTAACTTATGTAATCAGTGTGTTTGAATGCTTCAAAACCTGCCATAATTTGTCAATATGGCACATGGTACCTGACAGTATTATACTACATGTCCAATAACGCGCCTCAACTCTAACCTTGACTCGTATTAAGGGGACGATTGAAAAAAGTCAAACGGTATATTTATAAATAAAAATAATTTATAAATAAACTTATATATATTCTCAGCGATATAAAAGTTAAGGCTAAAAAATAAACTTTAGTGAAAAAATGTCAAGATCAACTCTAAATCTAAAGCTAAAAATTTAAATTTTGGCTTATAACATATGTAGAAGCAAAAAATTAGGGTGTAAATAGAGAGTTTCATGGTTTCTTTGTCTCAAACATGGGGGGACCTGTTATTCCGTTTGACCTGTGGGCATGCGTTTCAGCTCATTGTTGCTCAATTTCATTTTATCCACAATTGAACTCGTAAGACCGAATCTCGGTGCAAACATTTACACATCAGAGCTTAAAAAGTTAGTTGATTTAAGCTCTTGACAAGAGCAGCATAGCCCTAATGCTCCTGCAATTTCACAAATTTATGTCCCACTATCCAACGTAGACTATACAAGGATATTCATTTTTTTTTAAAAAGTACTGTAGGAAACTCTCCAAATACCCCTCTACAAGTCAATGGTATTTCTGCTCTTCCCACTACAACTATATTTAGTACATAAACCCAAGTTAATTTCTCTTATAACTTCTCCCTACATTCCTTTTGATCGATTTCCCCTTGTAATCTTCTTTTAATTTCTTTTTTTTTTCATTTCTGACGTCCTGTGAGACTCTAGCGCACTCTCGCTATATGTTCAATGTGTATGGCTAGGGCCACGGTTGAAGTGGGGAGGATAAGTTAACTTATCCCTGGCATGAAAAACGTAGTAATAGATTAGTTCATGATTAATTAATTAATAATTATTAAAAAAATATAAAATATATTAATATGATTTTTTTAAAACAACTTTTCTATAGAAATTTTTTGCAAAAAGTACACCGTTTAGTAGTTTTGGAAGCGTGCGTGTGAAAAACGAGAGTGATAAGTTATCTACCTGGAACCGCCGAACGCGGCCTAGGGTGAAGTAACTAAGTTCGGCCCTACCATAAGAAAAAAAACAAGCAACTATGAAATGCTTTCATCACTGGTTTTTCTCGATTTTTTTAATCCCGTATTACAGTGGCAGCGTTATGACCAACTATTTACTTATTACTACATCCCCAATCCCCAATTTAAGTGCATAAGTAATTTATATGTCTAACGTTGACCATTTATCTTATTTAAAAATTTATGAAAAAATTAAAAATAGTCACACATAAATATTATTTATATTTTATTATCTAATAACAATAAAATACTAATTATAAAACGTTTTAAATAAGATGTACGGCCAAATGTTAAACATAAACAATATAAGAATACACTCTTTCTGGACGGATGTGAAACTTTCGCACTTAGAGCAACTCCAATAATTTTGATACATTCCTTTTTCATACTAAAGTTTGGCAAGCTGACTTGTCAAACTTGGCAACAAGCCATTCATGTGGGGTGAATGTTTGGTTTTTAAGTCATATTTGTAAATAAAAAATAATTTATAAATAAAATTTCTATATACATATTCTTAGATATCTAGAAGCTAAAACTAAAAAATAAACTTTGGTGAAAAAACTTAGAAATCAAATCTAAATTTAAGATTAAAAATTTAAATTTTGGCTTATAAGGATAGGAGAAGTGAAAGATGGGGTTGATGCTTAACGGACATGGGTCCATCATCACTTCCTCTTACCCATCAATTACAGTTCCCATATTTTCATTTTTACTTATGCTTATAAGCTAAAATATAAATTTTTAATCTTAAATTCAAAGTAGATTTTGAGTTTCTAATCGTACTTTATTTTCTAGTCAATTTTTAAATAGATAACAACGTATATATAAAATTTTATTCATGAATTATTTTTTATTTATAAATATGATATTTGACAATCATCGTCTTAATCAGCCTTGTTGCTGTTGCTCCAGTCCACCCCTTCACGCCCCGGGAAGGGGGAGGAAAAAGATCCTCTGCCTCTAGGCAGAGGGACTCTATGGCTGATATGTCAGACCATAAATAATGAGACCCACGTATCAATAACCATGTTACTCTAACTTTGTACTAGAGTAACTACGTCCGGGAGAGAAAGCTTAGGCCTCAACTGCTGCTCCTGCTCGCTAGTGTAGTGGTGTGGCGATGGGCAGGTCACGGGTAATGCTGTCAGCAACCGTGCAGACAGAAAACCGGGGAAAAAAAATAAAAAGAGGGTAAAATACACTAGCCCAATTTTAGTTTAAAGAATAGTATATGGGGAGACTCTTATAGCATATTATAAATACGAAGAATAATTTTTTTAAGCTTGCTAAATGGACCAATAGAGAGCTAAAATAGCGAGGCTATTGGAGCTTCCCTACCTAATTTTATACTTATACCGTGCATGCCCTTAGATTGTGTTCTTTCTCTAAATTATCTTAATCTTTTTCTTGATTTTTTGCTTCAATGGTGTGTTTTTTAAATAATTATTGAAGTTCATCATCTCAGATTAGATATTTTAACTTATAATAATTAATTTCATTGTTTACACTATTAAATAGCTATCTTAGAAATCATATAATATTTTATCTGTCATCTTCAGCTTAAAAGTTGTTGGTCACCAACCAAATAATCGCTTATCAAGACAAGACATGTTTTGTTCTGGATGGTGCTTAGAAGGGTACATGTAATGTTCCTATCTATCTATACTTTAGGGGTGACAATGAGCTTTAATTTTTGCCGATCAATCGGTGTAAAAATAAGGTGGTTAAAATTTTATAGATTTTCGAGACTATATATCGGGCTGTGAAAGACTCCATGAGTCATGACGCGTAACATCCCTATCCATACTTCTTTAAAAAAAAAGCAGTAGTTCATATGGACGCTGAGACTCTCATTCACCCTATTACTAACTCCTTTTTTTTAAAGAACAATGACCATGTCCCCACATGTTAAACATCACCGCCAACTCTTCACGTTTTATGGTAAGGAAATAAAAAGACAGTACGACCAAATGACCAACGTGTTATTACAAATATACACAGTAATCACAACTTGATGATGATGATAATAATAATAATAATAATAATAATAATAATAATAATATTTTTAATTGAAAATCTAATTGTAACATACCAACAATATGCTAGTTAAGCCAGAAAGCAAAATTAATAAAAAAAAGTTAGTGGAAAGAAAACCCGGTAAACCCACAAGCCATTAGCATTGTCTATCTCCAGCCATACGACGACAGCAGCGATCCTTCCTTTTTTTTTTGAGCCTTTTTACTTTTTTTATTTTAAAACTAAATCTTCTCAAAATTTATATAAATCTTTTAGCCATGTCACCTATTTAATGTGATCAAATAACACTGTATGCTACGACATAGAATAATGTTGCATCGTTACTCTGTATTATCTTCGTCCCAAAATAAATTTATTTTTCAGTTTTTACCTATAATGTTTTGACTCTTTCGTCTTATTTGAATTTTTTTTACGATTACTGGATGATAAAATATGAATAGTACTTTATGCTTGACTATTTTTTTAAAATTTTTGTATAAATTTTTCAAATAAGACGAATGATCAAACTTTCGATACAGAAATCGAAAAATCAAAAAATGAGGTTATCACGAGACAAAAGTAGTATTTAGCAACACCAGTGAGGTTGGTGTGATAAAAAATACTTTGTACGCCAACTCCTTATATAAAAATATTTTCTACGCCAACTCCTTATATTATGATAGTGTTATACGATCACATCAAAAAATAGAATGACATGGTAAAATAAATTAGGCCTAAAAATATGTTTTAGTAATAAGGTTTAGTTTTAACATTTTAAAAAAAATAAAAATGGGTCAAAGAGAATAAAAATTCGATGACAACAGCAGCAGCAGAGCTTATCCCCTCCTCCCACTCCCACCACAAACAATCAAATCCTTCCTCCACCCATGCTTCCCTCCTCACTCGGCTCCGCTCCCCTCTAACCTCACCGCCGACTTCGCCGATGGCATCCACTCCCTCCCTCGCCGTCTCCGGCAGCGCCGTCTTCCCGCCGGCCGTCGGCGCTGACCCCCGCAGGCCGCCTCCGGGCTCCGTCGCCGTCGTCGACAAGGTGAGGTCACCGTGAGCATTTCTTGTTTGCTAATTCACCGTGAGCTCACCGTGAGCAAAACAATGTGAACAATGCGATGCTACCACTAATTAATCAGCAAAACAGTGTGAATAATGCGAGTGAAACTAGGATTTATTTGCTTGCTTGTGTCAAAATCGCATTTTTTTTTTGTTTCTTGGGTGCACAGTGCAGGAAGAAGCCAGGAATGTGATGAACCAGTTGATCGACTGAAAAAGAATCGCTGCTCTTTTTTTGTTGTTGTTTCTGTTGCAGAGTAGTTCATACAGCAGGAGCATGCAAGCCACCGAAAATGGCGGCGTGGAGGCTCCCCTGCGGCCACTGGATGTCCGGGAGGCAATGAGCATGCTAACAGAGGGCAAGACAGTGCAATCTGCAATGTACGTGCCACTGCTGCACCGGTGCATCGAGACGGGCAGCCTCGGCGCCACCAGGGCCCTGCACGGGCACATGGTGAAGACGGGAACCGACGCAGACATGTTCGTGGCGACGTCGCTGGTGAACGTCTACATGCGGTGCGGCGCAAGCGGGGACGCTCGCAGGCTGTTCGACGAAATGCCTGAGAAGAACGTCGTGACGTGGACGGCGCTTATAACGGGCTACACCCTGAATTCGCAACCGGTGTTGGGCCTGGAGGTGTTTGTTGAGATGCTGGAGCTGGGGAGGTACCCTTCGCATTACACGCTGGGCGCCATGTTGAACGCGTGCTCCACCTCATACAATGTTGATTTGGGAAAGCAGGTTCATGGGTATGCGATTAAGTATGGGGCTGAGTCGATCACGAGCATGGGGAACTCTCTTTGTAGGTTGTATGCCAAGTTGGGAAGCTTAGATTCTGCATTGACCGCCTTTTGGAGGATCCCTGATAAGAATGTGATTACGTGGACAACAATGATTTCTGCGTGTGCCGAAGAGGAGGATTATGTGGAGCTTGGATTGAGCTTATTTCTTGATATGCTTATGGAAGGAGTGATGCCGAATGAATTCACATTAACAAGTGTCATGAGCCTGTGTGGTACAAGGCTGGATCTTAACCTGGGCAAGCAAGTTCAAGCCTTCTACTTCAAAATTGGTTGTGAAACAAATCTTCCAGTAAAGAACTCCACAATGTACCTCTACCTGAGGAAGGGTGAAACTGACGAGGCGATGCGGTTGTTCGAACAAATGGAGGATGTCAGTATTATCACATGGAATGCAATGATATCAGGTTATGCTCAGATCATGGACTCAGCAAAGGACGATCTACAAGCTCGGTCAAGAGGGTTCCAGGCGCTCACAATTTTCCGCGACCTCACAAGGTCTGCAATGAAACCGGATCTGTTCACTTTCTCAAGCATCCTATCTGTATGCAGTACCATGATGGCTTTAGAACAGGGTGAGCAAATCCATGCACAGACCATAAAGACTGGCTTTTTGTCAGATGTTGTAGTAAACAGCGCACTGGTCAATATGTATAATAAGTGTGGGTCAATTCAAGACGCGAACAAAGCATTTCTTGAAATGCCAATACGGACATTTGTTACATGGACTTCTATGATCTCAGGTTACTCGCAGCATGGCCAACCTCAGGAGGCCATACAACTCTTTGAAGACATGAGATCAGCAGGGGTGAGACCAAATGAAATAACATTTGTAAGTGTGCTCTCAGCCTGTAGCTATGCCGGTTTGGTCGAAGAGGCTGAGAGTTACTTTGACATGATGAAGAAAGAGTATTGTATTGAACCTGTTGTGGATCACTATGGGTGCATGATTGACATGTTTGTGCGGATAGGGAGGTTGGAGGATGCATTTTCCTTTATCAAAAGGACTGGTTTTGAGCCAAATGAGGCCATCTGGTCAAGTTTGGTTGCTGGATGCCGGAGTCATGGGAATATGGAACTTGCCTTCTATGCTGCTGATAAGCTGCTTGAGCTCAAACCAAAAGGGATTGAAACCTATATCCTCCTGCTGAACATGTACATTTCGACAGAGAGATGGCAGGATGTGGCAAGAGTACGAAAACTGATGAAACAGGAAGATGTTGGGATTCTAAGGGATCGCAGCTGGATTACAATCAAAGACAAAGTGTACTTCTTCAGAGCTAATGATATAACTCATCCCCAAGCAGCCGAATTGTATCAACTGTTGGAGAATTTGTTGGAGAAAGCTAAATCCATTGGGTATGAACCATACCAGAATGCAGAGTTATCTGATAGTGAGGATGACGAGAAACCCACTGCTGGTTCACTGAAGCACCACAGTGAGAGGCTAGCTGTTGCACTGGGGCTGCTGCAAACGCCTCCAGGCGCCACGGTTCGCGTCACGAAGAACATCACCATGTGCAGGGACTGCCACAGCTCCATCAAGTTCTTCTCGTTGCTTGCAAACAGAGAAATCGTTGTCCGGGACAGCAAACGGCTTCACAAGTTCAAGGATGGCCGATGCTCCTGTGGAGATTTTGGTGCACTGTTGTGACAAGATCACAAGACTGCAAAATCTTACCTCACAGATATTACTCTAGGAGCTCAACAGTTTTGTAGTGCAAATTACAAGTTGCATGAAATTTCGTTTGAGGCAAAGCGGGCGTGAACCGGCCCTTCTTTGTGAATTTTGTAGATCTTTGTATGAAAAATCAAAATTTATAAACTCAGGCATAGTCATCACATGATCTGTACACAAGGTTAGCATTATAGGAGAGTGAATTGAATACTACCTGTATATCTGTTGTAAATGCTAGCTTCATAGGATCAGATATAAGATTTTGTTGTTTAAACACACAATGCAACATGATAGTAACCCCCATTCTTTGATCTTAATACTATGAGCCCAGCGTATCATACGAAATATAACTATAGTTGACCATAAGGCCTGAGACCTGATGGCTCGGCCCAAGGCACGGTGTCGCGGCTTGGCCCAAGGCACGGTGTCGCGGCTTGGCCCAAGCACGACACGGCTTGGTCGGTGTTGGGCCTAGGCTGGCCCGGCCCGATGGTTGGGCCATGCCTGGGTCACACCCTTGGCACGGTGGGCTGGTCTGGCCCAGTCCGGTTAATTAAAAAAATATTAGGGACCTTAAATAGACTTAATTTATTTATATAAGGCCTAGCCTAAAAAAGAGGTATGTAAAATAGACTTATTCTAGCCATATATAACACAATCCAAAAAAGAAGCAGCGAAAATAGACTTATTTTAACAGCCCAAAGAAGTGAAGGGGTAAAATATGGACATTTTTTAAGAAGCACGATGGACCATCGTGCCTTCGGGCCGGCCGGCACGACACGAGTGGTATTGGGTCGTACTTGGACCATCGGTGCCAGCCATGGTCCAGCCCGGCTCGGCCCGGCATGTTGATCGGGTCGTGCTAGCCTGGCCCACCCAGTTGGCCATGTATAAATATAACTTCTGCATGAACGGTACGGTTGTTTAAAAAACAAAAAATATAGTATTACTCATATTTTATACTTATTCCGTATTTTAATAAATAGTTTTATTAAAAAAAACTTGTGTGATTATTGTTATTTTGTTATGGTCAGATTTATTACTAAATGTATTTGATTTGTCGTGAAGTGTTTCTCCTCCATGTAGTTGCTGAACCAGAACATGGCTGCGCCATGGCCGCCGGCGAGATCCCGCAGTCCGTCGGTAGCCTTTCCCGCCTCTGTGTACTCAACATCGCCGACAACCTCATGTCCAGCGCTCCATCACCTTCCTCGCGTCGCCGAGGCACCTCGACCTCACCAGCAACCAGCTCACCGGGCGGATCCTGGTCGGCGTACGTGGGCAACCTCACCATGCTCAGCCGCACACTGCTCGGCCAGAACATTAAGCTCTCCGGGTCCGTCCCAACGTCTGGCTCGCCGACCTTGACCTCGCCGAGAACCAGCAAACCGGCGTGATCCTAGACAACCTCGGCTCCTCACATGTGCTCACCTCCGTATACCTCGGCAGCAACCGGATCTTCGGCCGGACCCCGGTGAGCCTGGTCCAGAACAGGAAATTTTTTTTGTTAAATAAACTTTTTAAGCAAGTAATTTTATTACTAAAACACCGGACAATTTTTTTTCAAAACCGAACCTTTTGGCCATGGTAGTGTTGGTGGCGTGGCAAGACAACGCTGTCACGCAGCCTGGTCGACGTAGCATGGCGTGATAGTCTTGCCACGCTAATGTTGGCGGCTTGGCCAAAAGGTTCATACGGTGGAAATATTTTTTCCGGAGATTTAGTACTAAATTATTTATTAAAAATGTTTAAAAATAAAAAAAATTTCCTAGAACAAGGGGCTAGTAGTGTGGCCATGGCGTGTGGTGGCCGCTGGAGAGCACAAAGGGAGGGGGAAGAAGAGAAGTGCAAAGGTATATTCGTCTACGATGGTATTATAGGGTGTAGTAACCGAGTGACAATGGCAATATAGCAAAGCCAAACTTCGAAATGGTATTCTAGCGAAAACCTATGTTTGAGAATGTTATAATAGCAATTTCTCTACATCTCATGGAATGACTGGGATAGTTGTTGCCACAACGTTAGGGTCAGGCATAGGCCCACCGCCTAACGTCATCGTGGTAGTCCCTCGACGTGGGTTAACACATTACGCGCCACGGAACGTTAAATGATGGGTAAAATAAAGACTATGCCGTCGATGGTACATTAGGTACTCTCAGTATTGTGTGACATGTTTTGCGTTATTATTTTGTGATATGTGGGTAATATGCAAACTCTACGGATTAAATCTAGTCGATTAGTTGTGCTCACGGTGATGAGTGGCATGATTATATCCATTGAGTATAGATTTCTGTTTAAAACTTACTGATAAATGGGGAGGTTGAAATAATGGTTTAAAACTTGTTTTTCTTTGAAGATGAAATAATATTGGTGATGATGTATTTGAGTGGTATTACAGATTTACAAATTATTACTATGCCATATTGTTATTATTCCTTTGCCATGTTTTAAAGTATTGCTTCTAAAACTTGGAATCTCTGCGAACAAAGTTAATTTTATGCAAACTTTAGTATGTTATTTTTGTATTTGTTTGTTTTCTTACACTGATGCAGGAATTGAATATGTTGATTGGACTGATGGTGAGCAGGATGTATGAGATGATCCTAATTAAGCGGTTTGCCCCTTGTCGGTTGCAAGTGAGAGATTTTGGTAGATTATGCTTCCGCCGGGCTGTAATATACTGTTAAACTCCAGATATTATATATTGTTGTGTAATTAACATAATGAATACTGCTCCGTCCAGAAAAAAAAGATTTCTGGGTTTTTAGTTGAGCGTTTGACCATTCATCTTATTTAAAAATTTTATTAAAAAATTTAAAAAAATTAGTCATACATAAAATACTATTTATGTTTTATCACGTAGTAACAATAAAAATTTTAATCATAATTTTTTTCAAATAAGACGAAGAGTCAAAAATTCTAAAAAAACGCAGAAATTCGTTTATTTTGGACGGATGTTGTATTTATCTTTTGATATTTATGGCTAAAATGAACGTGAACGGTTAGAACTTTATAGTCCAACCATTCACAGATATGATTAGTGTATAAATGAAAAGAACCAAACGGGTTTTAGTTTGAGTCATTGGGGTATGTGTTATCTATCATCTTTCCAGTGTTTGACGTTCCTATGACGGGGTTTGAAATTGACTCATTTATGCTCCTCTCGGTGACTTATCGGTTATGTTGAAAGGTGTATGAACTTATCTCTGGGTAGCCCATATTTTTTATATATTGTCGTAAAATTGCTGAATAAAACATGATCAACTTATGCCAAAAAAAAAATCAACAGCGTTAACTGTTAAAATACACATGTTGTATTATGCTCGGCTTCTTATAAGCCTTTTTTTTTTACTCTATCCATCAGCCCGAAAGATAAACAAATTATATGATTTTTTGATAGCTATTTAATGATTTAAATGGTAAAATTAATTATTATAAAATTAAAATTATGCTTAAAATGATGAGGTGATGAACTTTTATATAGAAACTTTTTGCAAAGAAAATATTATATTGTTTAGCGATTCAAAAAATGAGCACGGCAAAGCCAAGAAATAATCTGCGCTATGACGGTGCAAACAAACGTAGCCACAGTACTATGATTGCGAGTAAAAGAACACAAATGAAAACCAATCTCTGATTGATATGTCAAGTAAGAATCACAAATGAGTTGCTAAAGAAACATATAACAAAGCAAATTGATGTCCTACACATCAATTTACACCTCTCTCTTACATTACAATTAGCCTATAAAAAAGATTGACAAATAGAAAAAAAGAACAGCAGCCAACTTCAGTGAACTGCTCAAGTCCTACACATCAAAGGAAAATTTACATTCTTACAATATAGGAATGGTCTCTAAGAGGTGAGAATGCATGGCACAATAGCTGTGCACCAGATTGCGCTAACTCTAACAGGCTGTTAGATTGCTGGGGTCACGAGGCTGATTTCTTCTTCATGTTCCTCCATTTGACCCTCAGGTCAGATGGGAGGCGTGTCCTGTGGAACACGTCCCTGCCGTACTCTAGTATCTGGACCCATGGAATTGGCCCGTTGTCCCTTGGTGTGAATTTGGCCATTAATTCCTGAATAAAATCCATCAACAGTGTAAGCAGTAAGACACGCATGTATGCGTGTTACTAGCTACCAGGCAGCAGAAGATGGTGAAAGATATCAATGTTAGTAACAGATTCTTACAGACCAGGTGTGCTTACCCTCAAAGTTGCTTCCTCCTGTTCTGTCCAACAGAGCTTTGTGCGCCTTCCAGCTGGTGCAACAGGGTTAGAGCTGCAAGAGAAGACATGCTTAAATTCTTGGTACAGCAAAAGTATGACAGTTCCAGTGAAAAAGAAATTCACAACAAATGAAGCATCTGAATAGGTATCTGTGCTAAGCAAACTCCGAAGTCCTATAAGGAAAACGAGTCAAAATTTCCATTGATGATCCTATTTCTGTCGTAAATACTTGCATTTTCACAAAATATTGAATACCTGTGCAAGAATGCTTAACAATAAGAAAAAACCATTACCTATGTCAGGATAAAATGTTAGTCTAATTTCACTATCCTAAATACAACTTGATGAGTTCACACCCCTATGAATTACTGGTATTAATGATTCTTATGAACTTCCTTTCCATTGCACAGTATTATTACATGATAAAGTTAATGGCCTTTTAAACCGTATGGAAGCTAACGCATGACGATGTCTAACAGCCAATGACATTGACCTACAAATATTCATGGAAACTGTGTAGCAACTTGTGAGAGCGTTAAAATTCAATGTTCTATCCCCAACTCTCATGGTACCCTTTTATTTGTCACATGTCTAAATCAGAGTGTTCAATGTCATTTGGTTCAAGATTAGTTATTAATAACACTTACTAACGCTTGGGTGGATATGCATAGTTCCTTTTCCTTGATGGTGAAGCCATATGTTGATCATGGTGCCCAAGTGCTTTCTTAGAATTATTTGGCATGGCTGTATCCTTATCCTGACATCTTACTTTGCGGTGTCTCAACTTGCGCCAAGGAGGCGATTGCTTGCTTGAGTTATTAGAAGATGTAGCTTCGATTTCATCAGAATCTTCTGATTGTTGAGAATTTGCAAGGCCGTCTTTGTCAGCGTCAACATTATGATTTGCAGTAGGACTGCACTTGTTCTGAGGTGAATGTGTTGTTTTGTCGTTACCAGATTCTCCGCTAGCTTCCGCATTTTCCTCTGGCTGCTCATGCTCTCCAACCTGAGCTTGTTTTATGTTATTCTGGAGTACAGAATGCTTATTCATGGGTGCAACATCAGAATTCTGAACAGGTGCCTTTTCAGTGACTACTTCCTGAGCGCAAGCATCACTGGTAGCATTTGTCTTCTGCTTCTTCCTCTGCTGGGCAGGCTCTTCATCCCTATGAGACAGGCCATTTCCTTCAGATTGATGATTACGTTGCCTTTTGGATACGTTGTTACACCTATTCAAATGACCCTCACTGTCAGCATCTCTTTGCCATGCAGCTTGTTCATTTTGCTCAGCCAACTGCTTTTTACCAAGGAAACTTGACAGGTTCTTCCTTGCTTCAGAATATGTTTTCTTTGCCTTTTGATATGCTGCAGTTGCTTTAGTATAGAAGCATACAGGGCAATAAAACTGGCCAGAATCATCAAATGTCACTGATGAACCAAAACATGTATCATGAGCAGCTAACAAGCAGCTGCTGCATTTCAGCAACTGACCGTCTTTGGCACACTTTATGCACAAATCTTGTTCTGATGAGCCCTCAACAGTACCATTGGCATCATGGTGCTGTGTAAAGAATGGTATTTTGTCAGTCATTGACAGAAGACCAGCAGCTGCGAAGCCACTCAAACTATCCTCTGAAGAATTCACATGTGATGTTTCTGCCCCAGTATTTCCCACAGTTCTCTTGTCTCTTGTATCATCGACATCCTGAGGAGAGTTTGGAATACTGCAGCAATCTTTCTGAATGGCAGTTGTGTTCTTTTTTATATTCTGCTCAGATAAACGGTTGATATCTGAATTTTTGTTATGCAAGGCCAAACTGCAGCTATGAGATTCTGGAGCAGTCTGCACATTTAGTCCACCACAGTCCATATTCTTTCTCATGATATTGCCATCATCATATAGAGTTTGATTAACTTTGTCAGAACAACCAACTTCCAGATGAGCCTTGTCACTACTTTCTTGTTCAAATATTTGTGTATGCTCTGCAGTATTCTCTGGTGGATCTTTAATATCAGATTTGTCTCCTTGAATAGGCCCATTGTAGCCTTCAGACAGGAAAGCAGCAACTTGCTGAATACCAACATCTTGATTTGCTTCATCACCAGTCTCATGCTGCGGTGAGTTTCGATGAGATTTCCTGATGTGTGCCTCTGCATTCTCTGCAGTAATAAACTCAGGCAAGTGGCTCATTTCAGATGTACTTGCTGGTAAAGCAGCATCAGTGCTTCTGTCAAAAGCTGGAGAAACAGTTGCCTGCATGGTCGGTCCTTCATGGATGGAATCCTTTGGTGGCTGAATGCTAGCATCAAGTGGTCCATTTCCATTATTATAGTGAAGTGTATTACAATTTTTGATCTCCTGGGATTGCGATTGAACCATGGCTGTATGATCTATTATGTCCTGCTCAGAAATTGTTCCTGTATTAGTATTTGCAACTGATATGTGTCTATCAACATTAGTTGGTCTGTCTTCTGGATACATGATGTCAACACCAACAGCATCATTAGATTCTTCTTGTGGCTGATCAAAACACCTATTGTCTGATGTAGATGATTGGTGAAAATCAGGAGTTGCCATTGTATCCTTCTGGAGATTTTCTGCATTACTTTCATTGACCAAATTTGCTTGATCGTCTTGCTGAAGCTGAGAACCATCTGTATTGATCCCAGTCTTCTCTGTACTTTCAAGATCATGTCTGATATTGTCATATTTATCATTGCCATTCTGCTCCGCTGGGGATGGTGGTACCACAAGTGTGATCTCAGGGTAAACTTCTTTGAGCTGAACATAAAACAAGCAGCACACCAATATGTCAAGAGAAGCCCTCTTCTCGATTCTGAAAAGTCGCATTTTAACATACCAGCTCAAAAGAAGTTTCAGCTAATGTAGGTCTCTTTATACATATAAACTTCTGGATATCTTGACTAAATGGCGGAAGCATACCCTTCTCCAAGCTTCCTGACCTACCAACCTGAAATTTTGTAAATATAAACATTAAAATTATCTGGACATCAGGAGGAGCTTTATGATAGGCAAATTGCAGCATACTAGCTTCAAAACTTCTCATTGGTTACAGACCTGGAGGTACATTTAAGCATAATTCTTCACAAGGATACATATAGACTTCTAGAGTTCTAGTACCTCAATCCAGAAAGCCTTACACAAATTATGATGGGAAATTAACCTAGAGTTATTTTATTAGATACTACATTTCTAGATATTGGAAAATATAGGTGGTAAAACAGAAGATTAGAGGTTAAAAGGGGGATGTCAGTGTTTCGTATCACTGGAATACATATAGCCTAGATATATTGTACACAAGGTTATTGAGACGGTATGGTGAGTTAAGGCGACTCACCACCGCCCTACCGCCTTAGCGACAAGGCATAAGGTGTGGTGACACCTTACATGCTGTAAAAAGGAAAAGAGAAAACCTAAGAGATATGGGTTGTATAAACACTAATCTAGAGTATCTGTTCATCACAGCCAGCCCAATAGCCCTTTCAAGCACTTAGCTTGCCTCGGCCCACTACTTTCCTCTCTTGACCTAGCAGGCAGCAGTGTAACCCTACTTCCACTTCAGGAGTCGCCGCCTCCATACATATATCCTTCATCACGCAGCAGGCTCCTTTCCACCTCTCTCTCTCTCTCTGTGTGTGTGTGTGTGTGTGTGTGTGCGTGTGTGTGTGTGAGTGTGCAAGATCAGCAAGCAGAGCATCTTCCCAGACTCCTCTCCTTTCTCTCCTCCCTCTTGCAGCCAGGGCCATCCTCCTTTTCTCCCTCATATGCAGCAGCAGCAAGGCAGTCCTGCCAATCTACCTCTACTCAATGGCGCAAGAGGGAGAGAGTGAAGGGGAGAAGTAGTGAGGAATATCCATGGAGGGGAAAGTGCAGACTGCAGCAAGCATCGCCTCCTCTTCCATCTTACACTTACCCTCTCTCCTTTGGTTCATGACCGTAAGGCGGAGGCAGCCTATGGCAAAGGACACCTTGCTCTTCTAGGAGCACCACAACAACTTAATAACCATGATTGCACAACTAGAACATCAGATTAGTAATCAACACAACAGATAGAGGGCACAAGGCGCATTTTAAGCAGGATTGATCCACAGAGAATACAACAGATGGAAATGGTACAAGTTTATAGGATCAAGGATTAACTGAAGTGGAATGCATCATCTCAAAATGTTGCATATATTTTCTAGCAAACTTACAAAAGACCATCAGTTTTGAGTCCATGGTAAAAATATTTAACTCAACAAAAGAAAACATAATGCAATAACTAACAAAAGTACTGAATAAAAAGTCAATCAAAACCATCCAGAGTATGAAATGCATATATCGAACTCAGAACCATATTGAGTATCAAAAGTAACATTTCTGAATTCTGATTCTTAAGTCATGTTTAAAAATATGTTGACAATCTACACAACAATATAATTCATCGGTACAATATTGACAAGTAGATTCAGAAATTATCTTGTCCATAATTCAAACGACGCCCCTTGTTATTTACTGTTCACACAATAAGAAGCATTATGTAGGCATTTAGGTGAAAACAGAAAGGGTCTTGTTATTACGAAATTGAAGCAAGAAAATTCACCAATCCAAACATGGCAGATGTGCTTGTATGATTTGCATAACTTCTCATATATCTCGTGATTCTTGAATCAACAATGAAAGAACACATAATGTAACTAATGAGAACCTTGTTTGTCTGAAAAAACACACATAACCAAAGCTGGAAATGTAAATTCCAGTCTCTACCAAGGAATGAGAATTATATATACTCTATCCTAGAATTTTTTTTTTTTGGCTTTCCTTCAACCCATTGTTATCTGACATTGTGTAGCAGGTACTCTAATTGTATACTCTGTTCTACACTTTTTGCAGGGCTACAGCGTTCTAACTTAAAGAGTAAGAATACACTCCTTTTCCATACCCAATCACTCTACCATCTCAAACCACTTCGCAGTTTAAATGTACAATGCATTGCTAGGGAATGGGGATAAGTTATCAACATGAACCGATGAACATGCTGCAACTAAGCTCCAGTAATCAAATAATACTTGATTGAAATAAAGCAATTCAGAATCAAGGATGTGCACGCCGCACGTGCACCGAGTACCTCTCGGATGAGTTCAAGCAGCAAATCCTCGCAGGTGCGGGAGGCGTCCACCCTAAGCAACCCCGGCGCCAGCACCGCCTCCTCCGGCGCCGCCGCGGCATCGCCCTCGGAGGCGAGGGAGACGACCTCCCGCAGGCACCGCAGCGCCACGCGCTCCCGCAGGGCATGAGGGGCGCCCGTGAGGGAATCCGGGGAGGCGCCCACCAGCGCTGGGCAAACAAAACCCTAGGTGGTGAGAGAAGGAACACACCGAGGAGCGGGAGGAGGAGGAGGAGGAAAACGTAAGGGATCCCGCCGCGGTTTTTGCCCTTACCCTTGGTGACGGAGAAGGCGAGGGAGTCGTCTCCGGCGAGCGCCTCGGCGGTCCAGTAGGAGGCGAACCGGGAGGCGGTGGCGGAGGGGGAGGGGGAGGGGCGCGGCATTGCGGTAGCCCGTGGTGGCGCCGGAGACGGTGGAGGGGAGGCCGGGAAAGCAGAGGCCTCCTGGATTTGGCGCATTGGGGGCCTCCTCCTCCTCCTCCTCCTCCTCGAGGCGCGGCTGCTTCCCCTTCTCTCTCCCTTTCTCGGCCTCTCCTTCCTAGGGCTTGAGAGTTGAGAGCTCTCCTCGACGTCGCCGCCGCCGCGGTTCGATTGCCGCGCGCGATGATCCGGTGAGCGATGAATTGAAAGATGAACTGCGCCTCTCGTAGTATTCCCCTTCCAAAGTAGTATAATCATTTATGCTTCATAAGAAAAAAAAATGTTTAATGTCCCTTAAAGTGAATATGAAAGAACGTAGTAGAAAGATAGATGGAGATAATATGGCAAAACAAAAATTCATCGGAAGTGACTGATACTATCTCGTTTCATTTCATAATGCAAGATATTTAATTTTTTTAGTTGCAACGTTTGACCATTCATTTTATTAAAAAATTTAGTACACACATAAAAAATGACAAGTTGTGCTTAAAGTTTTTTAATAATAAAGTAGTAAGTCATAATCAAAATAAATGATATTTTTATAATTTTTTGAATAAGACAAATAATCAAACATTACAAGAAAAAAAATATCTTAGATTACGAAATGGAGGAAGTATATGCTATGAATTCCTATAATGTGAAACAAGATTTAAATTCTATAAATCAAGATTGAAATAGGGGAGCAACCATTTGGGTTCATAGACCCTAAGTTATAAATTTTACATATTCTTAATTTAGCTCGAATTTTAAAATGAGATTCCTGCTGGTGTACAAACGATAGCAAGAAAATGATTTTGTTTTGTGCATGCACATATTATTCCATTTCTTAAGACTAATTAAATTGTAGTTCATGTTTTCTGAACCAAAACTTTCATTTTAGACGACCTACGCTCCAATGTTTTTACGTAGAACAAAATGCGTTTATTTATTTGGTATTTTAGATCATCATCTCTTAGTTTCTCTCTTCTCCTCCACTAGTTTGCTCCTCTCCATGATCATGGGCGATAGCAGATTTGTCACTCGCTGTCTATAACAAGTGGACTCTTATATGTTTATGATACGTGAGTCCAGTGATAAATCTGTTATGACTAAATGTGAGAGTGGCAAAAGGTTAATTATTCCTCACGCCGTAGGTGGCGTAAACCTTGGCCTCCTTAGCCTTGTAATGTATCATTTTCATTGCTTCTAGAACCTACCAGGGGACATCCATGATTAAGGCTGAGTTAGGCTGGGTTTGAAGAGTAGGTAGTTATCCGGTGTAGAAATGTATGGTAGATCAGTACATGATTAATTATTTATTAATTATAAAAAAATATAAAATATATTAATATGATTTTAAAGTAACTTTTTCATAGAAAATGGTTTGAATGATAGGTACTTATCCGGCGTGGAAACGTAGTGGTAGATCAGTACATGATTAATTATTTATTAATTATAAAAAATATAAAATATATTAATATGATTTTAAAGCAACTTTTCTATAGAAAATTTTTATAAAAAATACATGTTTAGCACTTCGAAAAACGTGCATGCGAAAAACAAGTGGATTTAAATAACTTGTCCGGGATACGAACACGGCCTAAAATGTCTTTCGACCAAGTCACTAATTTTTGTTATTCATATTCATATTTTGATCGAGAGTAATTTTGTACAGCTAGATGCGTCTTTACTGCTCAACAACCATAATTATCTAATTATCTCTTTTTAGCATAAGTTTTCTCAACACAACGAAAAGCTTTCCGTGTGCATCAACCAACCTGCATCAGAGAAAGAAGCTACAAACAGCAAAGAACACACCTGTTTTTGCAGACTTACAGTCTCCATCAATATGGCTTACGATTATTTTGGTATATGTCTAAAAGCAGTGGCGACCACATATATTCAGTTATGTAATTTGATATCAAATATACATAAAAATATTTCTTTATTATTTGTTTATTTCCTTCTGTTTATCATAAGACATGCTGCTTTCGATGTACCGTGGCAAAGCGCGAGGCGCTGACTAGTTCTTTAAAATCATCGTGATCATTCTCACTGTTGGTGTGACGAACGGACCATAGACATCATGGTCAAAGAGGATACGAGAGAGATGGAGAAAGGATGGTCCAAAGTGCAAAATAGGGAAACGTTGCGAAATGGAACATCAAGACCGTATTGACCCCAAAGGAAAACTTCATCAACAAAAAAAAATTATCATCGTGAACACTTTTACTTATACTTAAAGACAAAATTTAAATTTTAACACTTCATTTTAAAATTGATTTTATAGTTTTTTATCGCATAATTATATTACAACATTCGTTTTTAAATCGCTACAGACACATACACGTAAAAGTTTTACATATAAAATATTTTTATTACTAATAAGTCATATGAATAAGCATAATCGAACCGATAGAACTGCAAATTGGCTATTCTCACCATACGTTATTAATTCCATCGATCAGTTACTCTCTAGTGCTAGCAAATATTCGTCTAACATGGGTCAGACCAATGTTTGGGCCATACCAAACAAATGCAAAGGTGTGATTTATTCCATCCTCTCCACACGGGCGGCGTGCCACGCGACCCATGCAAACACATCCACACACACACAAAGAAAAAAGGTCTCCTGTGCATGCATGGATTTTTTAAGTTTATCGCTGTTTGAACGGTAATTAGAAATATTAAATATAGATTGATAACAAAATTAATAGCATAAATAAAGGTTATTTTATTAGATAATTTTTTTAAGCCTAATTAATTCATGATTAGCAAATATCTACTGTAACATCACATTTGCTAATTATGGACTAATATGCTCAATAGATTTGTCTCGTGAAATAGTCTAAAGTATGAGGTGAGTTTTATTAATAGTCTATATTTAATTTTTAATTAGTGTCCAAACATTCGATGGACATAGCCTAAAAAATTAGATGAAAACAAACAGGGTCTAAATATAGATTAATTTCTCACAATTGTTGCCACCGTGAAGCTCGATGATAACTATCATGAAGGCCTACCCTATTTACTTTGCTTATTGTGTTTCCTCTGCCATTGTGATACTAAGGTGTCCATCATTTCGCTTCTTTTATTAGAAAAATAAAACTTAATGTTAGAGTTGATATGTAGTTTTTTTCTCTTCGTAATTTGTTTTATGATATTTACTTTTGAATTGCTATATACAATTTTACTTATAAATTATTTCTTGCTTGTTGGGATAATCCGTTCATCCCATAAACAAGATGATAGGAGCCTAACATTGTGCATGAGCATACTGCACAGATACTTGCAATTAAATTGTTAGCTGTATACTTTGGTCTATTATTAGAGGGTATATAAGAATGTCGCCTTCATCTATCCAATCGTCCTGTCTCAAATCCCACCCTAATTTAAGTGTGTATATATTGTCTCGTTCTCTCTGCACACAATTCAATTAATGACTAACCCTTGACCAACACAATTGCATCCGACAGAACAATCAAATGTACAAGAAATCATCAATCTACACTAACATCCAAGGAAAAATATTCACAACGATGGTAATGCAGCTAACTTATCCACACGTAGTACTGAACAAAATGAAACCAACCTCTATTAAACAAATAATACTTGATTGAAATAGGGCGAGTCACCAATAAAAAGCCACCTAGGGCCGTGTTCGGTGGGAGGGAGGAGGTGGACTAGAGCAGTACAATAGCAGGCTATAAGTCAGCTATAAGAATATTTTAAAGAGATAAGAGGGTAGAGAGAAGAGAGGTAGGCTGCACACGTATTCCAAGACACAGTGTGTGTATGATATGTGAAACCATGTACTAATGTTTTGTAGGTAACTATTATATGAATTGACTATTAGATTGGTTATAGATGAATTGGAACTAGTTGTTGGCTATACTATTGAACTTGCTCTTAGTTATCTGGCACGGAAAACGTAGTAATAGATTAGCACATGATTAATTAATTATTACTCCCTCCGTTTTATACCGTAAGACTTTTAGCTATTTCTAGATTAGTAGTTGTATATTTGTCTAGATTTATTAGCATCCATATAAATCTAAGCAATGCTTGAAAGTCTTACATTGTGAAACGGTTATAGTAATTATTAAAAAAATATAAAATAGATTAATATGAAAAAAAACTTTCCTATAGAAAAAATTTAGAAAAAATACATTATTTAGCAGTTCGGAAAATGTGCGCGCGAAAAAGAAAAAATCTAGATAACTTACCTTGCGTGATGAACGGGGCCTAGGAGGCAACTATGGAGTCATTATAGAAGCCAACTAGGACATATCACCAACATTATGGTGGCAGAGGAGGCGACATATTACAATTGCATAAAGAGTTTGTTATGGAAGTACGCACAAAATGGTATGATATCGACTCTATTAAAACATCAATATAATACCTTGAGGACATCACCAACAATGTTTACTATTAGAGAAGTGATTTTCATGGACAACGACTAAACATCCCAGGTGGATCATACAAGGAACCACAAGCAATGGGCTAGGCCAGAGGAAAGTCATAACCCGCCTATGAAAAACGATTACCGTAGGCGGCCACTTAAGAGGTATGCTTGCGATAATAGTTTTCTCTTGCAGAACTCTTAAGGGACCGCATGAGATGATTCCAGGATTACTTTAACTACATTCCCACGGCTGATTCAATCTCATTTTCACCTAAAGTTTATCTCTCCAAAAAATAGCAACATGCATGAAAAAGTATTGAAGTTTGAATTCTTTGGTTCAAATTACTATGCAAGATTAGATACATGTATTTCTCCTCCATAACCACCATTTTTTTGAATTTCGTTTGCTCGATACAGAGATCTTAGTTGTGTTAACCGTGGACATGTATGAGATGTTTGCTGATATTTTAGCATGGTTAAATTAGTACAATTACTTTCTATACTAATATCGACCGTTATTGTTATATTTTTCTAGTCTTTAATTTTATGTTAGACATAAAACCTAGTTTACACATGAGTACTGGTTCTCATTTGATTTATCGCATGGTGAATTCACACGATTGGACCCTTTCCCACAACTCAATAAAGCGTAACGCACACAACCCCACCATTTTGGATTGAAACACACCATTTCACATGACAAAACGAATCATTTCTCATGAGTATCGTTTCCTATTTTGATAATGGTTGTTCACAGGCGGTTGGGTGCCACCTATAAAGATGCTCATTTTTATAGACAAAAAAAGTCAGGTGGGCCGCCCAACCGCATGCAAAGAATAATTTTGGCCATTTGCAAAGAATATTTCTATTGTAACGGTTGTCGTTAAGTTTAGTAGTACGTATCATAAGATATAAGAAGTTCTATTGTTAGACACATATATTAAAAAAAGTAGGACAAATCGAGGAATGATTAGTTTAGATAATAAAGTAGTTTTGGAATTGAATGGTCGGGGATTATGACTAGGTGGGAAAAAAAGAATGTAAGTGGATAAATTATTATAGTTTAAATCAAAATTTGAATAGTAGAACTTTATTATATTTTAGGATTTTATATTTTAGGATAGACGGAGCCTTGACCCTTTTCTTCCATCTTCCGTTCTTACCGTATAGACGACGTTAGATTGTACGGATGAAAACGGTCGGAAAACTATCTCTCATATTTTTATTTTTATATTTTTTGTTCAGAAACAAAAACAAAACGGTAAATACGGAAAGAAAAACGATGTCGGTACTGTCAAAATTCCAGAAACGGTAAAACCAGAATAGAAATATATCGACATCGGTCGGTAAACGAAAATGCATGTTGAAGACAATAATATATAGCATTACATAGAAGGATAAGTGCATGACAGATTGATAGTACCAATTCGTACTCACCATATCAATTGATATTGTATTAAGTATAGACAATCAACAAAAGCACAATGATATAACAAATTGACAATAAATTTGGCGCTAAAGAGTAAAGACGAGAGGCAGAGTAGCAGAGTATGATTAGGCGGCACTGCAGCCTATACGGCTCAAGGAAGCCCTCGTGCTGCTGTGTTGTGCTGCTCCTATCGTTGCACATACTCGTCGTGGCGGCCAGCCCAGCGACCTAGCGGTGCCTCAGATGCACCTCCGAGTGATCTACGACCTGCATCGACCTAGCGGAGCAAGCGACACGGTGGGCATACCAGTACAAGGGCAACTGCGGCGTGGTGGCGGCGACCTAGGCCGCATTCGGCCATACCCATAAGATAACTAAGCCCTCCTCGTTTTCCGTCCGCACGTTTCCCGAACTGTTAAACGGTGTATTTTTTAAAAAATTTTTATATAAAAGTTGTTTTAAAAAATCATATTAATCTATCTTATATTTTTAATAATTAATAATTAATTAATTATATATTAATGTATTACTACGTTTTTATACCAACGTACCACGTAAGTTAACTTATGCCCCTCTTTCCCGAACGGGGCCCTAGGCGTTGGGTGGCATCATGAACGTGTTCCACCATGCCACGTGGAGACGCGACCCGTGGCTAAGCGCAATGGCACGTCGGCGTGGGATCACAGAGCAGCGCAACGAATGCAGTGCGCATGCGGCTATGCTGACTACCGGGGAGTTAGGGTTAGGGAATTAATGGGCTGATGGGCCGTGAGTTTGTTGGGCTTTCCTTTTTATATCATTTTCGGAATTTTTCTTGTCAATTTGGGCTGGTTGGCAATTTTATGGGCTTTCGGAAATTTTTCCCAAATTTTCGCAACTTTCCAGCCTAGTACGGAATTCTGATAAAACGGTTGGAAAAAATACATTACTGTTTATATTTTCGTGTCTGAGAGTTGCTGTTACCGGCTAAGACGGTTAGAAAGAAACAGAAACAGGAGCCTGTACAGTCGATTTTTTCCACAGGGGGCACTGTTCCTATCAGGAGATGGCAACGGGCTTCCCCACCTCATGCTGCAGGCAGCTAGCGACAGTGTCGGCTGTTATTTTTATTGTTGACTGCAACGTATAGCCACTCAGCTTAGTCAGCTAGTAATAATTACCATAGTTGTGTCTGAGCTATACAAAACCATTACACTTGCTTACCTAAAACCAACGTATATAAGATACTTCTCATCCTCCCAAGACATCCAAGGGGATCTAAAATTTATAACACCTCGTTAGTGTCGGTTAATTAAAAAAACTACATATAAGCATGATTTATAAAGTAAAACCGATCTTTTTTGGAACATCAGTACCGGTGGTTTTTGAAGAAACCGGTGCTTGTAGCCATCAAACTAAGCAAATGGAGATGGCTCTTTTAATTTTTAAGAGATGTCTACTTATCTTCATGTCCCATAGCTCTCGGTTCCTCCATCCCTTCGCAAATCTCGACCCCTTTGAGTCACGCTGCGCCTCTTCATCATTATCATCGTCGTCACGCCGTTTCTCCTCATTGACCCCTTATCAATTAGCTTGATTTTGGTGGCGGTTCACATCCTCATGGCGCCGTGATGATCTGGAGCTCGAAGCCACCAGATCTGGCCACCTGAAGGTCCCCGGCCACCAAATCTCTGCCCGATGATAGTGAGGACAACATGATGCGATTGGTGTGACCTGCTTGATGGGGTGCCTCCTCCCTCCTCAGATCCCCTTACTAGTGCTACAATGGTGGTTTTGTAGATCGCGCGTGATATGTGTGATGAATAATTGATAAAATATTAGTTTTTTTTAGATCACGCGTGATATGTGTGATGAATAATTGACAAAATATTAGTGTTTTGTAGATCACGCGTGATATGTGGTGATGAATAAATTTTGGGTATAACCCAAACCCAAAGCCAAAAGATAACCCTGTTCATCTAGCCATTGGTTAAGTGTTACATAATTGAATTTGTTAGTGAGTGATAGCGGTAAATATCTCCTCGTTTTCTGTGAATGTGTTTCTAAATCGTTAAACAATGCATTTTGGTAAAAGAATATAGAAAAGTTACTTTAAAAATTATATTAATTCATTTTTATGTTTGAAATAATTTGTACTCAATTAATCACGCACTAATGTCTCACTTTGTTTTCCATGATTTCTTTTTTCTTCTCTTTCACCCACTCTCAAACTCAAACTCACCCTTATCAGTGATTTATAAAGCTTAATCATAGTTACAGATGTAACTCATCCTTAATTCACGCTTTTAATATGCAGGAGAAGAGAACTTTAGGAGTAATTATGTCATTTTTCTACTGTTGGCTGATGTGGATGGCATACGAGGAAACAAAGTTTTCACTCATGGCATATAAGGCAATGTCAAGTTTACAATGGCATATGAGAAAACCATCGAAGTTTCAACAACATATATAAGGGATTTTCCCATATTAATTAGTGTTAATTCTTGAACTTGTTAGAAACTTGTAGGGCAACAATTATGCATATAGATGACTATAACTAAAAAGGTTAAATATTAGCTATAAATTCTAAATCTTGTTAAGAAATACAACTATCCTATAAAGTTTCACTGTCTCAATTTGTATAAAAGTGTAATAAAAAATTCTAAAGAGATTTTAGTTTCGCTGTCTCAATTTGTATAAAGTTTCGCTGTCTGGATTTTAGTTTTCTTTACTGATTCTGTAGACCATGTTTGTTTCCAACAAGGCATTTTGAATTTTTACGGACACGCTTCTCAAGCTACTAAATAAGTTTTCTATATAAAAGTTCCTCATATAATCTTTATAGCAATTTTTAACTTCATAGTTAAATAATTTGTTTACATTATCCAATAGCTTCATAAAACTGCTTCGATCTTCCATTCTCAGTTATCTCAAATATTGCCTTAATATATACCATCAATTCTAAAAGAGATTCGGCAGCAAATAAAGGTTTAGATTGATATTTGTGCAGCAGTGACAAGAAGTCATTAAGCCAATTATGTATTTCTATGTTTCTAGTAGTAGTATCAAACACGAAAGGATAAATCAAAACAGTCTTGGCAATATATGTCAAATGGTCCCAAAACAAATAAAAATATACTATAGACAATCAAATGGTCCCAGAGATAAAGACATAAAAAAAAAAACAAAACACTCCCTCAGACTCCAATTATTATTCGTTTTTAGGTGGTGTTTGGATTGGGCTAAACTTTTTTAGCCTCATGTCACATCGGATGTTTGAACACTTATTATAAATATTAAACATAGACTATTAATAAAACCCATCCATAATCTTGGACTAATTCGTAAGACGAATCTATTGAGCCTAATTAATCCATGATTAGCATACGTGATGCTATACTAAACATGCGCTAATTATGGATTAATTAGACTTAAAAAATTTGTCACGCGAATTAGCTCTTATTTCTGTAATTAGTTTTATAGTTAGTCTACGTTTAATATTTATAATAAACGTCCAAACATCCGATGTGACACGGGCTTAAAAAAAATTTAGCCCCATCTAAACTCCCCCTTAGCCTTTTTAGCTGTTTTCCCAATGCAAGTAGTTTTGGATCCTTAATAAACTAATCTTCCCTCCTTGCTCCTACCAAATGAGCAATCTTATCCCTGAAACTGAAATGACAAGTTCTTTGCCAAATGCAATATAAATGAAGATCAACAAAATTTGCCTCAAAAAGCTTATCTTAAATACAATTTAAGAGTATTTTGGAAATCAAATTAAAGGGATATTGATATGAACTACATATATACACATATATAGACAGTAATTAATTAGGCCTTAATTACAGGATCCAGGCCCATGCTAATTAAATATCCTTGTCAGGCAGGCTGCTTTCCCTTCCTCCTATGCGACGATGATGGATTTAGACGTGTGCACCGAGAGAAATCACAAGGAGAGATGAGCATTTTTATGAGCCACGTGTGTATACCGTAGGCATGCAATTAATCATATGGCCTTGCAACTGCACACGTGTTCCTCTAGGGTTCGCCTCAATTTCATTTCCGACAAGATATTTAAATTTGGAGCAGTAAATCCGAGCAAAATTTGGCAGGGATATGTCAATTTTTCGGTGAAAACCATCGTACTGCTAGGGTCAGGATTTGGTAGCTTCCTTGGAAAGGTCAACCCTGCATGGTCCATCCTTTGCATCTTCGTAAGTGCCGCTCGGTTTGAGCTCTTGGGTTATAGGCTATTAGTGAAGCTATTTTAGATTTTTTTTAGAATTTAGAATTTGGGATTCCATCCCATTATATAGTTTGTCCAATTTCAGAATATGCCAATACAATTTACGAAAGCTAAGCTACGATACTATAATTTAATAGGTATTTAAGATATGTCACTGCTTATTCGACGTGTTTATCAAAAGTTTTGGACCAAATTGCTCCTCTCCGTTCTTCATCACCTCCCCTCTAAAATATTTATGTTGCCACCGAACCGAATAGTACACTGTCACCACTATACTTGCACAGCTTTTCGTTCTTAGGACCCAAGCAGGGGCGGAACCATGAAATTTCTAAGCATAGGACTCAACGATTGAGTATATGCTTTTAGACAAATTTTAACTAAAACTTAGTACCTTTCTAATGTATTCTTTCCATCAGACGTGGGGCTTAAGCCCAATCTACCCTACTCCTGGTTCCGCAAGTGGAACTCGCCAAAGAACCCGAAGCGAGATGGCCTAGCTAGTTGCGCACCCATCATCTCGATTTCATCAGATTTGTTGTCCCTGCACCTCCCCGCTGCTCAATCCACTATACTCAAGCCTAAATTGGTTGGACTTGAACCCACATGCACTAGCAAGCTTGACGGCTTTGCACAAATTGCCTAGCAGATTGAGAGGACAGTGACACGCCTAGCCGCTTGCACCTGCTCATACCCTACCCAACCACGCCACCTGAGAGAGGGGTAAGGGAGAAATGGATAAAGAAAGACAACGGTAATTTGGTAAAAAATATGGATGATCTATCCTGAATATTTATAGTTATGATGGCACGGTATAAATTTTGCTCATAGTAAAGACGTATTATAAAACGAAAGAAATTATATGGCAATTAAGCCTTAACTTTTAAGGGCTTTCTTGGTCAACTCCACTTTTTCTAATGCTAACACCGGAGGTAGAACCAGGATTAGGGTAGCTAGACCCTGAGCCCTAGGCCTAAGCCGGTAATCCTCTCAAAAATACGTGAAATCACCGTATAAATTTTAGAAATAGTTAAGGTTACATTAGCTAGCTTAGCCCTACCCCTGTTTTGTTTTTCAGATTCCGCCCATCGCTAACACCATACTCCAAAAAAAATGATTATCCAAAATTAAACTCCAAAAATTCAAAATTGGCTTCGGATTATATCATAACCTGGAGTGCATGCAACCAACCAAACAAGGCTAATAACTACTCCCTCTGTTCCTAAATATTTGACACGGTTAATTTTTTATACACGTTTAACTATTTGTCTTATTAAAATATTATATAATGATTAATTATTCTATATCATTTTATTTACTGTTAAATATACTTTTATGCATATATAGCTTTACATATTTTATAAAAAAGTTTGAATAAGACAAATAGTTAAATATGTATAAGAAATCGATGACAATAAATATTTAGGGAGCGAGGGAGCACTTAATTAGTGACTATTTAGGGAGGGAGGGAGCACTTAATTAGTGACTTGCACAGTCAACACAGCAGTCGTCGTGGATTGGCACTGCCTCTCCACACATCTCTCTCACAGTGGGTCATGCCTAGCTGGTTGGCGAGGAGGCTAACTTCCTCCAATTGCCTTCTCCTGCGATTTCATGGAGATTTCATAAATTTGCCACATTGAGCATGTGTGCCATATGTACATATATAGGCTGATTTATTATCATTTTTTTCTCGATCTCTCTTTTTTTTCCAGTGAAAATCTCCCCCTGACAGCGACGCATATATTTATATAATATATTAATTAATTATATATGCATCCTCCAACCCTACGCCACCTTAATTATTATATATATTAATTAATTTGCTACCTGCTACTGGTAATTAATTACTGCGAGATGCTACCAAGTGCTGTAGCTGTGAGCTACCTAGGTCACCGATCGATCACTTACATGCATGCTGATTAATCAAAGTCGTGGGGAGATAATTAATACGACATGATGCTGCAGAAACAGTACACCCAGGGAGGCATCAAACTATATAAACGTGTGGGGGAATTAAATAATTAATTAACTACCATATGAAACACTCATTTCGTTCTAAAATATTCAGAAATATAGCTAACTTGTAAAATAGTATCGCGTCAGGTATTTTAAATGTTGATTATTAATAACAAAAAAAAAATAAAAATGACTATGTAAAATTGTCGTTACTGGATTTATCATTAAATAATCCACCATAATATGTAACCTTTTATTTAAAATGAAATTTTTATAAATATTATTGGTTAAAGTAGCGCCCGAAGACTGTACCGAGATTCAAACATATATATATTTTAGAACAGATGAAGCATATTTCTAGCTCGTGCCAATCATAAAAAACAAAAGGTTTCTTGTAGAGAACATGGAGGTTACAACCACTATTAATTTCCCTATTAATCAGGGCCATCAGGGTCAGAGAGCCTACATTATTTTTTTCTTGGTTAGACCATCCTTCTCACGGATTTAATCGTCAGGCTCAGGGCAAGAGGTGATGGCAAAAAGGGGTGCATGCTACATACACGGCCAATTAAGCACAGGGGGCCAGGTTTGACCTTTGATTATGGCTAATTAATTGTGATGGATGATGCCCTAGTTGTGTGTGGTTTTCAGACATGCAGCATATTTCGGTTTTGATTTAATTATTATTGTCACGTTTGATGCCATCTATTTTTTTCCTTCCTTCTTTTTCTTTTTTTTGTGGTTGTAAGGACATCATTGGCCTTTTTGAGGAAACTTCATCCAGCTGCAGCTTTTTTAATAAGCCGTTGCTGACAGAAGCTGCCCCAAACAGTCTCAGCTTATGAGAATATGTAGTTACAGATTCTAAAAAAATGAACTAAGAAGCCAAAAGTTGAAGGAAACTAAGTTTAAGAGTTTTTTCAGATTATCAAAAGCTGGCTATCAAACTGCTGCTTCTCAGAATCTAAATATTCCCTAAACAGGCCCCATAATTTGGCTGTCACTGTAAAGGGCCATGGTCTCTCTACTTGGTTTTGATTCCCATCGTCATCAAACTCAAGTCTCCAATAAGGAAGAAAACACTTTTTCCCTTTGAATAGTAGCAATATGGATGTCCCAATTTTGATTTCTAGAGACATTTTGGCACTTGCTCTCACTTGCTCTCTTTGCTTCCCAGTTGCGGTACGGGCCCACTTGTCGGGGATGAGAATATTGTGCAAAAAATAAAACAGAATTATGCAACAGTTAATTTGCATAAATATTGTGTGAAATTAGTCATTGTCAAGCTAATTCAGGAACATCTTCAAACCAATAAGTGTGAGGTTCCTTTCCTATGTCCTAATCCTTGTTTGAGCTTTGTTCCGTGTGATAATCGTTGAGCTAGTATAATCCAAATCGAAAACCTGACCTTGCCAAAAATTTCTTAGCAAGTGGCAAGCACAATTATGTTGAGAAGTGGATCTAAATTTGTTGTCCTGAATGATTTAAATTTAGAACTTAATTAATTATATAGTTTATTTTGAGGTTTTTTAATTGCTTTTAACTTTTTTCCCAGCCTTTAATTTGCTTTTGGACTGATAAGCTAATGGAAGTATAAAATTTTTTCCCAGATTACTTTTTTTTGCTTCTTTATTTTTTCTACGGCTTATCAACCGTAGCTTAACCAAATCAAAAATATAACTTTCTGCGTAAATAAGATTTTATTATAATATTAGAGTCTGGATTTAAACAATAGAGCATTCTACTCATGATTTTTAAACCCTAAATGTTAACTTATTCAATTTAATAAATCAAAACCAAAATATTTTGACTGTCAAAAATTACATTTTTTTTCTAAACATCAGATACTGATCTTTACACTTTTGGATTTTAAAACTTCAAATACTGACAATTTAAATTATTAAACAAATTGAGTTGACCATGAAATGTTCTAAGATATATTGAGATACACTCAAAAGCCTCTGTACTAACTGTACCAGTAACTAGATCAACCTCTAACCTGACTGAAAGGAAACGTCAGATCATCTGGGTCAAAAAATACTTTCAAATCAATAATATAATTTGAAATAAAATTTTATTTAGTTATTTTTATAATTTTGCCCTCGTATATGTAATTAAGCGAATTTACTAGTTCTATTTTAAAAATTTTACATACCCACCAATATTATATTTGCAATATATATGGCAGAGACATATTCTATATACTTGGACACTGACTGCTGCTGCAAATAATACAGGGCAGCGGTTTCTGGTGCCTCCGATGCACTAGGGCATTGAGAACGGAATAATTAACTTTTTATAAAAATGGTGCTAATATATTTGTTACTAGGTTTATATGTCATAAGGTTTATATGTCATAGACACATGAGAACCCACATATCATAGATAGACAGTGAGTGACAAATATGTTAGGTGTCATTTTTAAGAGTGGCAAAAAGTTAAATACCTCCATTGAGAACTCCTGTGGCTATATATGTGGTTCATCTGCAGTACAGTGCAGATTGAGCCCATACTGGTCATGCATTTCCTTGTATTTCTCTCTTTAATTATGCAAGACAAGAACATATATGCAACCTGACAGATAAGCCCTTTGTAGTATATGACAAGATACAGCTGCTATCTACAGGGGTTCTCTAGCTAACTACTACTAGAATATGTGGATTCCAAAATCTCCAACAAGCAATAAAAATAATTTTAATTAATATACATGTACTATGTCGTTAAGCGCGTGTGAATTTTTCATGTAATTGAGAAAAGAAAGACGGATATTGCTATACACATGTGGTGCGCACGGCATGTCAATTTTGCGGCTCACGATACCATTCCTTGTAGCAGCGGTTGAGACACGTCACTCGTGTACCTAAATGCACATTTGCATCTCATATGCATGTGACACATGTGTCCTCTATTCTATTGACAAGAACCACTGAAAACGGCACAAAACCGCGCTGATTTCGCCCCCTCAAACAACATCATTTGCGCATCTAGAAAGTCTGGCCAAACCACAACATGAGTAAGACACATGCATCATATAGAGAGAGACATAGAGATGTGTCTGTACATGTGTAGAGAGAGAGAGAATAAAAAGGAGGTTTAAATTAAGAAACATGTATATCATCATAAAATCTGAATTTGGCCTGTGCTAAGGGGCAGGGGGACATGCTGGTACATGTTGCTTTCAGGTGTTATGTTGCTGCTGCTGCTGCAACTAGTAGTTGATCACTAGTGTGAGATTGAGCAAGTAATGTGGGTGCATGCATATGCATGATATAACCCTTTCAAGGATTGCGTCCATGGGGAGGCTTGTGAAGGGCAGCTTGGCCACTGGCCCTCTCAAGTCTAGCCTCAGCCGTGATACACAAAAACGTGTCCTGTGCTTGTCTTGCCATGCCCATTTGGCCATATGGGGGGTGCTCTAGTTTTGGAAGGTTGTTTCTGCTCTTTCCCCTCCTGATGTTCATATCCTTACATGACGTGCGCAAACCCTGTACTTATCGTAAACGCAACTTGTCAGAAAATGTTAATTAAGGTCCTCTTCGCTTGGAAGGATTTTTAGAGTGAAATTGGAGGAATTTGAACTGGTTTCTCTGAAAATCCTGTAAAATTCATGTGTTCCAAGAGAGCCTACGGAAATCGGGCGATGGACAAGCATGTTGCAGGTTTTTTTTTCGAAGTTATTTTATGGTCTTTGGTCGATAAGGTACATACTGAATTTTATGTTAGAAAATTTGTAGATCTTGATATCTCTTAACAACCGTAATTTTTTTCCACTTTGTTTTAAATTGTGGTGGATTTTTTAAAAGCCTGTGCGTATGATAGTTTCTGTAGCTAGAGTAGGTAATTAACTAACCAGGTTTCGCAAAATTTCACTCGTTCGAATTTCAGACCACATCTTTGCGAGTACTCTCTATTGGAGATGTTGAAACCTCAATAATTGAGGGTGTCACAATTTCCCCTTAAAGTTCAAGAAGCTGAAGTTTTCCAGCTTGAATAACTCCCCGTTTGAATTACCATAGCTAGCTAGAACATTGAAAGACCAATGGTAGAAGAAAATAGTCCTTTGTAACGAAGCCTGTGTCAATTTAATCAAGACGAATAGTTCTTCCAGCTTTATGATGTATTACACTTTTGGGGGTTTTAAAAGAAAAGGTTAAACAACGTATTGCAAACGAAAAATAATTTGCAGAACTTTATATACGTGTTCCTAGCGGTGAAAAAACCAAAGCTGGAAAATAAGTTACAATAAAAAAATCAAAATCAACTCTAAATTTAAGATTTAAAATTAAAATTTTAGCTTATAAGCATAAGCAAAGGCCAAAAGATAGGGGTGTTGATTTTTTATAGCTATTTAATAATATAATGTATGGAATTGACTACAAAGTTAAAAATCTACTTTAGACAGATGAGATGATGAACTTTTGTATATAAACTTAAAAAATTGTATCGCTTCCACATAAAAGCTAAGGAAAAATCTAAGAAAAAGCTAGAGAAACAACGCAGCCTATTAAGATTAGCCTCAAGATTAGTCAATTTTAGAGTAGATGCAAAGGTTGTGCACCCACACATTCGAAACTAATCTGCCCTCCTTTGGAACCAAGAAATTTCTCTATTGAAACTAACCTGATACACTCTCGCGGTGTGATTGTTTGGCCTTTTCAATGGTGTATATATCTGGAAACAAAAAATAATTTATAAAATTTTTATATATGTATTCTTAACGATCTAAAAGCCAATGCTATAAAATAAACTCCGGTAAAAAAATCTCAAATCAACTCTAAGTTAAATGCTAAGAATTTAATTTTTAGTTTACAAGTATAAGCAAAAACAAAAAATAGTTGCCAGTGAAATTTTCAATAAAATCCCGGTATTCCAAAGTACCTGGTCCTAGTTAGGAATACAAATAGGGTTGGTCTGTAACCATCTCTTTTTTTCTCTTTAATCAATGAATACACAAATGTGTAACGCGTGTTTAGTGAAACAAAGATTCGGCACCATAAATTATGGCTAGAAAAAAAAAGTACATTTGGTGATCAGCTGCTCTACTGCTTTATCGCCTCAAAGAGAATGGCCTAGGTAGGGCACAAGGAGTGAAATGACAACAGTTGCTGCATCAGAAGTACAAAAACTATTCAAGCTAGGTCCTCAACAGCTCAACTCATGGTACCCTAGGCTATCTGTTTCTAGGATTATTTTTATTCTTTACATCTAGGATATGGCTGTAGCTATCACAGTCCTAACAGTAGGTTGGACAAAAATTAGTGTATTAAAAAATATTTCTTTGTACTCCCAGACAAATTATAGAAATTGTTTATACTAAAATGATGTACAAAATAATGACCAATCACATGGTTCTAAAATAATCATGGATCGCAACTCCAAGGCTCCAATCTAACATATTTAAAATGAGAAAAATAATATGTATCTGGTCGGTCACTGCTGCATCTTCTTGGCACACATGGATGGAAATGCAAAATTTTGATAACTTTGACACAAAATCAAGTAATATGTCATGCAATAAATTCTACCACACTTATGGCATGTTTGTACTGGCCTATTCAGTAGAAATTTTAGATAAACTGAAGTGTTTCCTACAAAAATCTAGTAAAATTCATGCGTTCACAAGGAGCTCTTAGAGGGAAAGAAAATAAACCCTTCGAGAAGGAAGTCCAAGAAGGGAAAAGATAAAGGTAGAGATCTACACTTGCTTTGTTTCTCATTTTTCCTAATTTATACTGTAATTTTTAATAAGTTTTTGTCAAAAGTTTGATTGCATCACTGATTCACAAAAGACTAATAGAGATGCAGTTTTCTAGGTCTTCCATTGGCAGCTTATATATATTCCCTCAATCATAAAATGTAAGCATATTTAAGGATGTGTTTGGATGGATGGTTTTAGGTGGATAGGATATGGCAACCCATTTCTGTAGGTGTTTGGTTGATGGGCGGGAGTGGGATAGGGTGGCCCGGAGGAGAATATTACCTTAGATGCTGGATGGATGAATCTGGCTGATTTGGCCGGATTTGGGCGCCCGGGCGAGCGAGTCGGGCGACAACAACAACGACGTGCTACGACGGTGGCAGAGGGAGCATCGGCGAGCGCTGGCGCGGATGACGAGCGCGGCGGTGACGGCGATGCCAATGCGTGCCCGGCGACGACAACGACAACGTGCTGCGGCCGGGAGGAGAGAGCAACGGCGAGCAATGGCACGGGCGACAAGCGTGGCGGCGACGGCGATGCCGATGCGTGCCCGACGGCGACGACGGCGGCAATGTGCCGGCGAGAGGCAGCGGAGGAGGCGGCTGGGAGGAGGAGGCGCGAGGCGACGACCGGCGGGAGGAGGCAGCAGCGGCGGTGAGCCCTCGGTGGCTAGATCCAGTCGCTTTTTTCCTTTTTTTTCTTTTTCTGTTTTTTTTCTTTTTTCTATATGTATTTATAATGGAGATAGTAGTGTAAATCGTTGGAAATTTTATTATTTGTATTGTGTATTAAAATTTGATGGGGTACCACATCTACAAATTCATCCTACTCCCTCCAACCAAACAAATAATTGGATCACCAAATCCATCTTCATCCCTACAACCAAACAAAAAACTAGATCGCCATATCCAACAAAATATGGACCTCTATATCCCATCTAGTCTTGACCATTAACCAAACACACTCTAAGATTTGAATCATGTTTAGAATATAAGCATGTCTGGTATACTACTTATGTCATCAATCGCTAGGGTGGGTAACGAGCCAGCTCGGCTCGGCTTGGTCTACCTCGTTAAGATAACGAGCTGGCTCGGCTCGTTATCATAACGAGCTAAAAACCCGGCTCGGCTCGGCTCGTTACAAAGCTCGAGCTGGCTCGTTAGGCTCGCGAGCCATGCATGAAAAGTTAATTTAAACAATTTTTCAATAGATTATACAAGCAAATTTTCAGTTCAAACATGCAAATCATATGAAATTATATATAAATATTAAAGTTTGAACCAAAAAATCATATGGTGAATCTATAAAGTATTCAACACATGCTTTCCGGGGTAGAATCAATGAATGCCGACGAATCGCGTCTCTTTGGTCTAGCTCATTAGGCTCGCGAGCAGCTTACGAGCCAGCTCGAGCTAGCTTGTTATTTCTAACGAGCTAAAATGCTAGCTCAGCTCGTTAGAAAAATAAAACGAGCCGAGCCGAGCCAAGTTTGTCACGAGTCGAGCGAGCTAACAAGCCACGAGCTTTCTGTCCATCCCTATCAATCACTCTCTATTTAAAATGAGAAATTCTTCTCAGTTTATCCCCACCTACCCATTGATTGTTTATTTATTAAAAATTATTACAATATTTTCTTTTTAATCTTAATCTTTACTAAATAAATTAGAAATATTTATATTTTAGAAAGAAAGATCATCATATTGACGTGTGCTACACGAGGAGGTGGAGATATACATGCACCAGAGACGCCCTGATCTCCACATGTACATAGCACCACGATATTACTATTAGCACAATGCAAGTCACTCTATGATGTGATCTTAAATATTTTACTAGCTCTATATACTAGTAGTAGTTTATTACTCATGAAATTTTTAGGCACGCATGAGGTGATGAGATCAGACGAAAAATCTTTAGACATGAGGTGAGATCGAATTTTAAAACAAAATTAAGTACAACTGCGTGCGTGGAAGATGAAGTTGAGCTGCCCAAGACAAGAATTTAAAACAGAAAGATGCCCTGACAGGCACCTCCTCCCCTGCACCAAGCTCAGCTCGAAGGCTAATAATATATCCCATAATAACGTTATTTTTTGATTTTCGTGTTCGTCTTATTTAAAAAAATTTATAAAAACTTTAGAAAATTAGTTACACATAAATGACTACTCATATTTTATCATCTAATAACAATAAAAATATTAATCACAAAAAAATTTCAAATAAGACGAAGTGTCAAAATATTATATCTAAAATCTAAAAAATGACCTTATTTCGGGACAGAGGTAGTAGCCAGCAAATCAACCGTAAGACTTTTTTTAGCCTTCTATCAACGCACATATAGTAGTTAGCTATTTATACCTAATATATGACCCATTTGTGTATTTTATAGAGTTTATTTTGTTCTTTTGTTCGAGCTGGTTATAAGCTTAAAGCTCGCTTCTCCTCTCTTCTTCGCCTTAGCATTTAGCCCGCTTTACTATACTTTCTCTCAGCTCAGCTCTCTTGTTTCCATGACACCAGTGCTGTGTAATGATGCAGTCATCACCGTTGGCACTGAAATAAATCCAATCCAATCCAATCACCAATTGTACTCCTACATGATAGCCTCTCTCTCCCAAGGACAGTTGGAAGAATGGCATTAAAAGAAGAAAGCTAGCTGATCAAGGGCAGCTACCTAATGATCAGAAAACAGAACAGCCCATTAAGGTGCGTTTAGATTCCAAAAATTTTTAGAACAAATGTCACGTTAGACGTTTTACCGTATGTCGGAAGGGTTTTTTTTGACACAAATGAAAAAATTACAGATTCCACCAAAAAACTGCGAGACGAATCTTTTAAGCATAATTAATCCGTCATTATCACAGGTTGGTTACTGTAGTACTTATAGCTAATCATAGTCTAATTAGACTCAAAAGATTTGTCTCATGATTTCTCACATAACTGTGCAATTAGTTTTCTGTTTCGTCTATGTTTAATGCTCTATTTATATGTCCAAAGATTCGATGTAATGTTTTGGAAAAACTTTTTAGGAACTAAACAAACCCTGATATTCATTGTTTCACGAGCACAACACCCAAAATTTGGGTCAAACAGAAAATGGTAACTAAAATTTGTGGGGGCTGTGCTTCTTAGAAGGTGACTTTTATTGTTTTAAATTCTTTTTTTAATGGGACAAAGATGGAGGCATACCGAGAGATTTACCTAGGTATTGCAATTAATTACTTCGTGTGTAGGAGTAATCTTTGTTCTACAATATAAGCATTTTCGGTGGTTTATCGGAGATAAAGAAAACTTCAGTGTCTTTTCTTAAACGAGGGATAGTAGGATTGGAAGTATGGTCAGGGGTATGATGAAAAAAATAAATAGGAGGTGATTGATTGAACAAAATTAAAATGAATGCTTCTATTCTTTAGACAGATGTGGTAGCATTTTTAGGGTTAGGCATGGGTTTACTCGTGATGGTTATATATTTATCTCTATAGGATCTCCACATCAATAATCAACATCACAGGGTATCATGGAAAATGACGCGATAAAAACATAACACGTACGAGAGGTATTTAAAAAACTAAAATAAATTTACGAAAACAATGCCATCCATACAAATTGTACTACCTGAGGATGTTGTTGTAGCACGCACGGTGGGTAAATCCTTGGGTTGTGAGATTACCAATCAAATCAAGCAGGGCTTAAACACTCGTTCTAAACAAATCCCCTTGCCGTGTGCAGTGCTTCCTCGATCCTAAAATAAAAATAAGATCATTTTTTATTCTAGCACGTGGCACAATAAATTTATTTTTGATTAATTATTGCATTAAAGTTTGTGAAAATAATGAATAAGAACATTGGGAATAGATAAAATTACAGGAGAATTATAGTCAGATTTGATAAAGTGGAAGATGTTCTTATCTTTTTTGTTTTTATATTGATATGTGTGTTGAATGAAAAATGAAGTTATTTTGTGACGGTAGGAGCAGTATTCCATTAAAGTATAGTTATGTGGTTATGGAGTCCATGTATACGGTTATCCATAGGGATGCACCAAAACATGAAGGACTGGAAGAAGCATTCCCTACTTCTCCACGCATGAATGATCATATGTAATTTCAAGAGAATTTTCTTCTTATGGAAAACATTCGAAAACAACTAATATTAAATTTAGAGAAAGATGTATCAGGACCACAGAAATTCAATGTAAACTCAATCAAACATAATGCCGAGGAAAAAAGTGTTGAAAATGATTGATGAAATGTGGAAAACAAACTAGATCTTCGTGTTTTCCATGTCTTGCAGACACAAATTGAATTGATTTGTAGTCATTAATTATGTTGTCATTTCATCAGTATCCGTACAACTGCTAATTCCTTAACTATACTACTCCCTATGCTCTTTTATTTGATGCTGCTGTCTTTTTTTTATATGTTTGAGCATTCATCTTATTAAAAAATATAATAATTATTTTTTATGATTTAATTTATTACTAAAGAAACTTTAAGCATCACTTATAATTTTCTATATTTCTATAAAATAATATGAATGATTAAATATAGATCTAAAAATCAACATAGTTAATAAAAAACAGAGGGAATACTTTTTAATGAAATTAGTTTAGATTCTTTTGCAAACTTTACATGATTCTTTTCTTACATGTATCAACCATGCATTTGGCTAGCGAAAAGCATGGGTGTATATATTCAGTTTTCTCTAGCGATATGATCAATTTGATTTTCCTAACGCATTTTATTTAGCTCCAAGTTCGCTCCTTAACCTAGGGGGTGATCGTGTGGCTTATTCATAAAAAACAAACAGCATATTTACAAATGAAAAATAATTTATGAATAAAAATTTTATACACGTGTTTCTTAGGGATCTAAAAGATAAGACTGGAAAATAAACTACAATAAAAAAGCTCTCAAATTTGCTCCAAATTTAGAATTAAAATTTTAATTTTTGCCTTATACGTTTAAATAGAAAAAAAACAGATGGGGATGCCAGTCCACTGTGCCAACATAACTGTCATCTCGGTATGCACCGTTTGACAAGATTAATGCTTACCTGGTTGCAGGATCCAATAAAACATATCTATAATTTGCCCTTATGTTTTACTGTAGCAAAAATGGAACCTTTCATGGTAGTTAGGCTGTGGCAGGTATATTTTGTTTATGCAAGTGAACGTAGAACACTGCTATAGTATAACATACAAGGGATGCGATCTCATGAAGAACTCTCCATATGTGTGTGCCAGGGTTTTAAAAACTGCGATAATCATGACAATTATCGGGCCTACTGGCAAGGTCTGGTTTCGGTTTTTGGCGGTTTGGTCCGGCAAAAACCGCCCAAGTTCAAAAAAAATTGAAAAAAATGATGGAGACATTTTTAATATCAAGGTGATAGAAATGTATTTATTTAGCTTACCAGTGAATTTTTTTTTCAAAAAACGAAATGAATCAATCAAAACATGGGGCAATGTGATTTAAGCTGAGTTTATTCAAAAGAAAAAGGAAAGGGTACTGTCCATCCAGACATCCAGTCCAACTTGGCCTAGTGGGAAGGAAAATAACCTCCCTGACAAAGCCTAGTATTGCTCTATATTTGCCTTTTAACCATAGGGTTAGAACAAAAGGACTTCCAATTTATTCATAATATGTTCCCATATTTTTCCTATTTTTTTCACTGCCAACTTTGCTTACCATCACCTTGTGATAATTTCTCATATCGTCGTGGTTTTCACCCTGTTATCACGCGATAATCGTCAACAAAACCATAAAAACCAATCTACTAAACCGCGACGATAATGGTGACTTACCGTGCAGTTATTGTTTGCTACCGTGCGGTTTGTTATCCAAAACCATGGCGATTTCATTTGAATTTTTAAGATTTGGATTTACACGGTTATCACATGATAATCACGATAATCGACAGTTATCACCTCTTTGACGAGGACCAGCTTTGATAAACTCCACGGTAAATGGAAGCCTACTGTATGCTTGATTTGGCCGGTTTTACAGTTTTAGGGTAAGATGCCCTTTCGTGTGTGTGTGCACGAGAGAGAGAGATTTTTCTTTAATTTGTTACTACATACATATTTGTTAAAATGGACATTTTTCATGTGGATCTTTGTCACTAGGGACAGAAATTTGTTGTGATAGACAATCCACTTGGTTTTCCATGTAGGGGAAAGGACCATAGTGGACCCTAAGACAGACCTTGAGAACCAATTTAGACAAAGTAATACACCGTGGGCCAAACTGATATTCCTTATCAAAATACCGTAAATAATAGTCATTGGGAAATGCTAGGTGTACAATAAACATATGAACTAGTTAGGTCCCTTGCAATGGAACCGGGTGACATAACCCTTCCATGGCGATGCGTCAATCTCAAGACATGGTCGGTCTTGTCTTCCGAAGTACTAATAAGGGTAATTTGGGTGTTCCTGTGGGCATGATCAGTCTAGTCTTCGGAGGTGCTCATACGGGTAAGTCAGATGTCGATGTATGCGTTTATAAGGGGTGAGTTTGCGTGTGTTTGGTTAAAAAAAACCAACTTAAGGGTTAGTTCTCGAATAAGAAAAAGTGAACTAAAGAATAAAAAACTCACATATAGCATCACAAAGGGTGTGCTTGAAAACATTATTTTCCACGTACACTTCTCAAAATACTAAACGATAATTTTTTGAAAAAAAATATTATACGAAAGTTGCTTAAAATCATATTAATCTATTTTCCACGTACGCGATAACTAATACCTAATTAGTTATGTGCTAATGTATTTCCTCATTTTGCACGTGCTAATTATCCAAATTCAATCGGTGTTTGCGAACGCGCTTAATAACTGCAATTATCCCTAATTTTCGTCTAAATTAGGCTAGTCTCAATGCATGTTTGTCATGCACATTAAATAGAGTGTCAAAACAGTAAAATTATTGACTTGACAGGGTCATTAAGGTCTTGTTTAGTTGAATAAAATTTTTGGCAAAAGGGTCACGTCGAACGTTTGACCGGATGTTGGAAGGGGTTTTCGGACACGCATGAAAAAACAACTTTCAGATTTCGCCTAGAAACCGCGAGACGAAACTTTTGAGTCTAATTAATCTGTCATTAGCACATGTTAGTTACTGTATCACTTATGGCTAATAATGTCCTAATTAGGCTTAAAAATACGTCTCACGGTTTCCCCCATAACTGTGTAATTAGTTTTAATGTTCATGTATATTTAATGCTTCATTTAAGTGCCCAAATATTTGATTTGATATTTCTGTAAAATGTCTTGGGAACTAAACAGGGTGGCCTAAATAATAAGGAAGTTTCATTAGAAGAGAGAGGAGTTTCATCTATATAAAACTCATCTGGCTTGGTTATCTAGTCTACAATGTTAATAACCATGCCATGAAACTATACTTTGGCCTGGGCTTAGAACAAATTAAGCGCGCGGCGACTCCATCACAGAAGCAGTTCGTCCAAACACGCCGTCGATGGAGAAACCACACCACACCACTCCCCCAAACCGCGATAATTTGGCAAACAAAGCCTTACAATTTGCCCATGACTAGGCCCCCCACCCCCTCCCCCCGAGCAAATAAAACGTGCATTAACAATGACCTCCCAAGAAGAAGAGAAGAAGAGGAAGATCGAGGCAGCCATGGATCGAGGCCGCCTCCCATGGCGCCCCCCCTGCCGACCTTCCCCCTCCTCCCCTCTCCACACGCACTCGCATATATATACGCGCCCAACAGTCCATCGCTCCTCCACACCCATCCTCTCCCATGCTCCTCCTCCTCCTCCAAGAAGACGATAGATAGATAGATATAGGAGAGCATGTTCTGCTTCATGGCGTGGTTCGCGGCGGCGTGGAGCTGCCTGGTGGTGGTGCTGCTGCTGAGCTCGGCGAGGTTCAGTAAGACGGCTTCTTCTTCTTCTTGCGGCAAGGGAGGGGGTGGGTGGGGGCCGAGGAGCTACCCGGTGATCGGGTGCCTGGTGGCGTTCTACCGGAACAGGCGGCGGCTGCTGGACTGGTACACGGAGATGCTGGCGGCGTCGCCGACGCAGACGATCGTGGTGGACCGGCTCGGGGCGCGGCGGACGGTGGTGACGGCGAACCCGGCGAACGTGGAGCACATGCTGAGGGGGAACTTCGGGAACTACCCCAAGGGGAAGCCGTTCACGGACGTGCTCGGGGACCTGCTCGGGATGGGGATCTTCAACGTCGACGGCGAGCTGTGGCACGCGCAGCGGAAGCTGGTGAGCCACGAGTTCTCGGCGCGGGCGCTCCGGGAGCTGGAGGTCACCGTGCTCGAGGCCGAGACGCGGGACCGCCTCGTCCCGGCGCTGGCGGCGGCGGCGGAGGGGGAGGGGGGCGTGGTGGACATGCAGGACGTGCTCCGGCGGTTCGCGTTCGACGTCATCTGCCGGGTGTCGCTCGGCGTTGACCCGGGGTGCCTCGACCCGGCATTGCCGGCGCCGAGGCTGGCGGCGGCGTTCGACACCGCGGCGGGGATCATCGCGCGGAGAGGGGCGGCGCCGGTGGCCGCCGTGTGGAAGGTGAAGCGCGCGCTGGACGCCGGGTCGGAGAGGAGGCTGAGGGAGGAGGTCGGGGTGATCCACGAGGCCGTGATGGGGCTCATCCGCAGCCGGAGGAAGGAGCGCGCGCTCCTCCTGGTCAACGGCGACCACGGCGGCGACGGCGCGAGGAGGAGCGACCTGCTGTCGCGGATGATCGAATGCGGGTACCCCGACGAGGCGATCCGCGACATGGTCATCAGCTTCATCATGGCCGGCCGCGACACCACCTCGTCGGCGCTCACCTGGTTCTTCTGGCTCCTCACGCGCCACCGCGACGTCGAGCAGGAGGTCCTCGCCGAGATCGCCGCCACGCGGCGCGCCCGCGGCGCCGCCGCCGGGGAGGGAGACGCCGAGGGCGAAGGCCTGGACCTCGACGACTACCGCAGGATGCGCGTCCTCCACGCGGCGCTGTGCGAGACGATGCGTCTCTACCCGCCGGTGGCGTGGGACTCCAAGCACGCGGCGGCGGACGACGTGCTCCCCGACGGCACGGCCGTGGGGCACGGCGACCGCGTCACCTACTTCCAGTACGGCATGGGGCGGATGGAGTCCATCTGGGGCCCCGACGCCGCCGACTTCAGCCTCCACAGGTGGCTCTCCCTCCCGCACGACGGCAGCGCCGCCGCCCCCTCCCACGCTGCCGCGTTCGCCGGCGTCTCGCCGTTCAAGTACCCGGTCTTCCAGGGCGGCCCGCGCACGTGCCTCGGCAAGGAGATGGCGTTCGTCCAGATGAAGTTCGTCGCCAGCGCCGTGCTCCGCCGCTTCGAGCTCCGCCCCGTCGACGAGGGCCGCACGCCGGCGTTCCTGCCCCTCATGACGGCCCACATGGCCGGCGGCCTCAACGTGACGGTGCAGCGGCGGAGGACGACGCCGCCGCCGGCGAGCGGCGGCGCGGCCAATGGCACAGGACCAGCCGAATTAACTAGTAGTTAACCCACGTGTAAGTACACCAAACACAAGGATTAAATTAGTGGCATGAAACACACAAGTGTGCTTAGCTACCAAAATTATTACTGCAACTTACAGCTAGCACTGTACACACTGTATCATATGACCATCATATGCAATTCAAAGAAGATACACACACCATGTTCCTTTTTTTTCTGATCCTTGATCCAAGGTAACCTCAGGAACTTTTCAGAGGTATCTTCCTGCTGCACAAGCAGCTTCGTTTGTCGCGCCGATCCGGCACGTGTTTTTTTCGACTTAAGGCTTGTTTGGTTGGCTCGCGGCTACGAATTGCCACATTAATCTTCAAACGTGCCACCACATACGTGGTAAGTGTTTGATTTGTAATCTGATATAATATTTACGTGTGTATTTCTCTGCTCGGTGGATATATGGCTCTTCAACACACCATCCTGACCCCTAACATTCTTTGTCCATTTATTACCAAATATTTCACTACAATATTTACTCTATTGTATACATTTTGTAACACAATAGTTACCCATATACATGTTTAGAACATATATATATATATATATATATATATATATATATATATATATATATATATATATATATATAAAGGAAGCCATTTAGAAATGCATGATTGAACAACTGCATTAATTGGATTTGTACATATTATGCCTCTGGTTGATCATGACCACACAGAGATGTGCAGGAGATTTACTGAAATTAAGTTGGCATCACCTCTCATCACACACAGACACACACACCGTTAGGTGGGATTTGATGCTTAGCTTTTTGCTGCCTGCAGGCAGGGCCAGAGGCTGATGTGTGAGCTAGCTCCATCATCAATTGGAAAGTTCTTTGGTTCAGTTTCCAGTTAAGACCAGCATGCACATGAGCATGGACAAAGGGGACAGGCAGGGAAGAGAAAGAACAGGCTGAGAAAAAGAGCATGTGGGGATTTTGCTCTAATGGGGTTAGGTGAAAGGATGAGCCCAAGTGCAAGTAGCTTTCACAGTTGCAGAGATGGGAATTAAACGTTGTGGAAGAAAATATCAACTAGTATAGTAGTGGTCTTGACTAAATTCATATGTATGCTAATGAATCTAGTTATATATACAAAATAGATATATTGATACATAGATAAATTTGAACAAATACAGAAAATCTTATAATACGAAACTAGGTAGTACTAATTGACTTGGTGGCAAGAGAGGAGATGCTATATACTCCATTTATTTGTATGTAATATATTCATGGAGCATGGTTGAAGTGAAGAGGAAGAGAAAGGGAAAATTCATGTTTGCCACCACGTGCTGAATATATATACACTTGCCCCCATCATATCCTTGCTTTCACATTAGGAATATTTTCTCTCTCTTTTTTCTTTGATCGACGAATTGATGGAGAGCTTATTTTATTGTTGAGTACTTAATCAGGGTTTGTTTGGTTTGGAGGAACCGAACCTGTTCCTGTGAAAATTTCTCTAAAATTCATGTGTTCTTAAGGAGGCCTTAGAAGGGCAACTAACAATGAAAGCCATATGTGTATGATGAATTGGATGCAGAATTATGCACCAGCTTATTAGTTGACTTTTGTATTTTAGGACATAAATTTTTAATTATTTAAGGGTTTTTATCTTCGACTTATAATTGACACCAAGAAAAAAAGCCACCGGCTGCCCCTGTGTGTAAGGGTAAGGGATACTTTGGAACAAAGGGTTGTCAGATAAATTTGTCAGATAGTAATTATTTTAGTTTTTCTATGTTTTTCAATCCATAGGATTTCAGGTGCTTGGGTACGTACTCTCTAATGCTACCTTTTATTCTCCTATTCTGTATTTCGAGAATCTCACCGTCCAAAAGGCTGTTCGCTGAAATTAATCACGTCACTATTTGGAGAGATTTCCGGCGTTTGAATTTTGACCCAGCATGCATCTATCGTTGTCTTGTGTTTCCATCACGAGGGATAAAGATTAGGGTAGAATATTCTAGCTTGTATGGAAAATAAAATAAAATTTAGTGTTCCTCTCAGGAAAAAAACTTAAATTTAGTGAACTTATACACGTTTGTAAATACATTTAGTAAGTCAAATTGATGAAGCCATGAAGGGAAAAAAATCAGTTCCATATTTTAGTAAGTGAAGTAGACTTTTCCCCTAAGAGCAAGTTTAATAGTAAAGCCAACCTACTAGTTATAAGTTTATATTATAGTCAACACATATAATAGATTGACTATAAGATTGGTTATAATTTTTATCTCTTATCTCTTTCTCTTATCTTTGCATTTAATGTATTTTTTTGGAGTTAGTCTATAGCTGGCTCTTGCATGAGAGCCAACTCTACTTCTTTTTTATCACATCTTTCCTCCACATCAGCTTATAGCCAACTTATAGTCTACTATTATACTTGCTCTAAGAGCAAGTTTAATAGTAAAGCCAACTTACTAGCTATAAATTTATATTATAGTTAACACATATAATAGATCGGGTATAAGGTTGGCTATAATTTTTATCTTTTATCTCTTTATCTTACCTTTGCATTTAATGCATTTTTTTAAGTTGGTGTATAGCTAGCTCTTGTATGAGAGACAACCGCACTTCTTTTTCATTACCTCTTTTCTCCACATCATCTTATAGTCAACTTATAGTCTACTATTATACTTCTCTAATGTGGCATAGTGCAATAGGTGACACATTAATTATCAATCTCTTAGTGTAAACATTAATTATTAGAAGTAATAAAAAGAAGTAAAGTGGTTGCTCTCAGATTATACAGGTAATATTGGGAAAAAAATACCAAACTTAATCAAATAAATGTAGATGAAAATACAATGCAAGAAAAAAAATCACATTGCAGTTTGTGTATTTTAGCACATGGAGGATTGCTTAATTTATCCCAAGATACATACATGTATGGTCAGGATCACTGTTTGGTTGTTGGAAGTTTCCCCCTGATGTGCATGGCTTGTCTGCTCGCTTTTCTTATGCAAATCCAAATCTTTTTTTTTTGAACTTAGGCTTAATAAATAACGATAATGAAGTCAACTTCTGTAGTTTAGGGAATGGATGTACTTTAGAGCAATAAAGAACAAAACATGTTTAAGAAAGAAGTCGTGTTGTCCTGATCAAGCCGCTTATATATATTATATTAATGTTCCGTAAGTTTTTTTTTCTTATTCCGGGCTAATTGATGTCATTAATTCGATTTTTTGGTTATGGGCATATAAACTCATTTTTCGAAACGACATAATAATGTGAGGAGTGTAATTAAAGGCCCAAAATAATTTATGATAGCAATTCAATAATAGAAAATTAATAAATTAACTATTATAAAGTTACTAATAGAACTAACTTTTTTAAAAATTAATATATCAAATGTTTTTATAAAATTTATATTGTTAAATACTCCTTCCATGTTTTTTACATGACGACGTTGACTTTTATGTTTCTGTTTGATCATTTATCTTATTCAAAAATTTTACCCAAATATGCAAAATTGTAAGTAATATTCAAAGTTCCCATAATAATAAAATAATTATAAAAAATAATGGATAATTATATATTTAAAAATAAAACAAATGATCAAACATAAATATAAAAGTCAATAGCATCATATTTAAAAAACATGGAGGGAATAGCTCGGCAAGTGTTCCATTGAATAGAGTGGACCGATAAGTCCACACACCCCTCGGTAGGAGGCTATGGGTATATAAGAGTAAATTATAAACTAGCTAAATGTTGATGTGGAGGAGAGAATGGAAGAGAGAGAGGAGTGTTAGTTTCTGTTGGACTCTGTGTATGTATCCATATCTCTAACATTCCTCCTAAGTCGTAACAAGAGCAAAACAAACGATTGTGACTAGATTTGAAATCATGTGTTTCACCATCTTTTCTTTTTTGTTTCTCAATTATCAATTTTATCTCTGATGGATAATCCTCTACATCGGTGACTGCGTCCTCTTCTGTATCGTCTCGGTCCTCCACCTTGGTGACTGCGTCTCCTTCTGTGTTATCCCTTGTCTCTCTCCTTTATTAGGAGAAGCACGCTATAGTCAGTTTGGTCACAAGAATCAAGGTACTATATTAATGATATAAGATAGGCAAAAAAAGACTATAAAGAGTGTTATAACCAGCTTGTTGGCTATATTATTAGCCTTGCTCTAAGTATGGTCCACGTGGGAGCTGAGCTAATGGTATTTCGTCGGCAGATTATCATAATCAGATCTTTAAAATAGTGTCAATAGATGTCGTCAATTTGACTTAGCTATTGTGGATATGTTACTGTGAGTCAGTGACTCGACAAGAGAATTTTAGCTTCTACAAAAATCTTAAAGCGGTTATATAGTCAAAAATTATGTAAAAAAAGTCATAGTTTTTTCTACCCACTTCGTTGCAAAATATAGCTACTTAATTCTAGTCATGCATCGAGACGTAAACTTATCTAGATGCTTGAGCTTTGACCTTTTGTAATTGTAACTTTTGTTTTCTATTTATAAATAAAGATTAAACTGCGGGGGCCTCCCCGTTATGATTCCATAAGACAAACATAGATAAAGGGGTCATGTTTTGGCTTTTTCGAGAAAAAAACAAGTTACATATTTGCAAACAAAAAATAATTTATAAATAGAACTTTTTATAGCGATCTAAAAGACAAGATGTCAAAAAAATTTATGAAAAAGACATAAAATAAACTTTAAATTTAAAGTTAAAATTTTAAAATTTTGGCTATAAGCAATTAAGCATAAGAAAAAAACCAAAAGATGGGATGATAGATAGCTATATATAAACATAGCAATAGATAGCTATATTTTAAAAGCGGAAATAATAATAGCTGAACTTTATAATTTATCTATTTTTTATTGCCCTATTGTCCATTTATTCGATTTTTTTTCTCATCGTACAAAACAGAGTTTTTGTCGTCCTGGCCTCTTTCCTTTTGTACGAAAGAAACATGCCGTTTTTTTTGCTTAGGTGAGACGGCACTAATCATCACACAAGTTCCAAAATTCTAATTCATGTGATCGCACTAAAGTGACATTTTGCTCTTAATTTCTTTCTAGAAAGAAAGTTTATTTATGACTTGCCAGCAAAGAAACAAAAAGAGATTAAGGAATCGCACGTTGTCTAAACTCTAAATAGTGAGGATATAAATAATCGCAGCAAAAGCTGGTCAAAATCTAAACCACATGGCTGTACCTTGTGTGTGGAATAACAAATTTGTATCTTGGAAAGTGTCTGTTTACTTTATTGTAAACTGCTATGTCCACCGAGCAACAAACAAAACGGTGCTTAATTCGGGGTACATCATGGCTCAAATTGTGTTTTGTTTTGCTTGATTTTATTCATTTAAAAAGATTCACAACAAGTTCAGAGCACTTTGTTTGAAAGAGGATTCATGATCTATAGAAGTTGAGCGCAAAGCCTTCTTTACATAGATTTTGTTTGAGTTGTTTTTTTTTGTTAGATTAAGCTTGTTTATGGAGAGCTATTGGAAAACCAATACATATGTTGCGTGTCATATATGTATGGTCATACCCACTTAGATTCAAGGATTCAAATTATACGAATAGAGATTTGACTATAGTATTTGGAAATATAGGACTTAGCCAAGGTATACATGAGAACATAGTAATAAAAAAGACATAAGGATGATGATGGGTAATAGTCTTACTCATGTTAATCAAAGTTGGTATTACCTTTATATGTATTCAGCGAGTCATAACAAATACTATCTCCGTTTTATATTGTAAGACTTTCTAGCATTGTCAAAATTCATCAAGTGATGAATGTATATAATTTATATATATATCTATATTCATTAGCATTCATATAAATCTAAATCTAGACAAGACTAAAAAATCTTACATTGTGCAACAAAGAGAATACATGATAGGAAAAAGTGCTCTTCTAGTCTATCCAACTACAAGGCAACACCGAAGTCGATGAGATTGAAGTCGGCGGTTAGGGGTGAGATAACTCCTTTGATTTTGATTTAGCGTGGGTTATGGTTGTCTTGTCAATTTGCTTTCTTCTAGAAGACATTTGTATTTATACCAAGAGGTACCCCTTCTTCAAATAAGAGTCGGAGAAAACTTTTAAGTAATACGATTGAGTAGGTTGAGTCCTGCTCGGGACGTATTAGACGTCTTCCCTTATGGAAACACGATTGACTTCCTATCGTATGTTTTTCCGAAATGTTAAGACATCTATCAATATTTAATAGGTTATGCAGTCTCTCTGAAGACACGTTACCATGAGAGTATTAAGTATGCTATATCAGTATGCAGTGCCATAAATCCTAGTGCCCAGTAAATATAGCCATCGAAATAAACTTTTAGTTACTACTTTAAAATACTTTTACAAATTTATTATCCAACGCCGATCTCTTAAGTACGTGCCAAAGGGGACGCATTCTTGGATGTCTGCGTGTGCGTCTTTCGTGTAATCGAAAACACGAACACATTAACAACATGTTTGGCCTCTCTTAGTGCGCTGCTCCATTGACCATTATCCATGTTGAACATATGCTATGATGGTTTATATATATTACTCCCTTGCCAAAGAAGACCTTGACTAGGGAGCTAAGGCCTGACTGGTTAAAGAGAGGGAAGACACAGAACCGGCCTTAGCTTTTTTTTTTTTTTAAGTGCAGATGAAGTTGGTGGCTGTGTGTGGCAGGTTTGATGAACCCACGTTTCCACGTGTTTCTCCCAATTTTCTGAACGGAGCACTCGCTCGCGTGTTGCAGTGGACCATCTCAGGAAACGCGTTGGAAAGTACTTTCTTTTATAAGCACATCACGCCCTCACTTTCTTCGTGTTAAAAAAAGTTTATTTTTACGCATTGTGAACTAATTAAGGGTCTATTTGGATTCAAGGACATTTAGTAGTCCCTGGACTTTTTTCTAATAGTCTATAGGAATTTTTTGTAGTCCCTCCTGTTTGGGAAGAGGGACTAAAAGTTTCTTACTATATAGTACAAACAACTATAGTATCCCTGAGAAGAGTGGAGAGAAGAGGGGAGAGAAGAGGAGGCAGGCAGGCGGGGGCGACACCGGCCGACGAGCGGGCGGGGGTAGGGGCAGTGTCGGCAGGTGAGCGGGCGGGGGCAGGGGCGGTGCTGTCGGGCGGGCGTACGGGCAGGCAGCAGAGGGGAGAAGAGGGACAGAAGAGGGGCGGGGCGGCGCCGGCCGGCGAGCGGGCGAGGGCAGGGGCAGCGTCGGCTAGCAAGCAGGCTAGCGCGGAGGCGGCGCCGGCCAGCGAGCGGGGCGAGGGCGACACCGTCGGGCGAGCAGGCGGCGGCAGAGAGGAGAAGAGGGGAGAGAAGAGGGGGTGGGGGCGGCGTCGGCCGGCGAGCGGGGACGGCTCCGACCGGCGAGCAGGCGGGGGCGGCGCCGTCGGGCGGTTGGGAGGGCATGCGGCAGAGGGGTGAAGAGGGGCAACGTGTGGAAAGAGTGAGAAAAAGTCCCTCTTAAGGGAGTACTGATTTTTGAGGGATTATTAGGAAAAAGTCCCTAAAAAAGTCCCTCCTGTTTGGAAGAAGAGAGACTTTTTCCTAATAGTCTCAGGACTTTTTTTTATCCAAACAGCGTCTAATATGGAGACGAAGGTAGTGATAGTGCTAATGCTCAATTTCATCTCGGTAGTAGTAATATTATTTTGTATTAAGTGTGTTTCATTCTAAATAAAAATACTCGGATTTATCTAGCTTTATGCTTTTTATGTGGACTAGATTACAATTACCCTCATTTTTCCAGCGAGGGTGAGTTCCGTAGAGATGGTTGGACAGAATATAGTGAACTGCTTATAAATAAATCAAGTGATTTATTGATTGGCTGAAATTAGGATAAGCAAACATAGTTCATTAACAGATAATACATAATTTGCGGGTAAAAAAATTATATGCGTGGCTTTAGTGATTAACAAAGATTGAAAAATAAACTATAATGAAAAATCCTAAAATTAGCTCCAAATTTATACTTGAAAATTAAAATTTTGGTATGCATAAATATCAAGTGGAAGATTTCCTATATTTTTCCTATGATGTAACCAAATACAACTTTTTTGACAATTCCTATAGGATTGGGGTAGATGGCTATTCCCAATCCTCCACTTTTCCTATTCCTATATATGAAAATTTCTTTGAAACGAATAAGCCCTAAAAGTCACTTATAACACGTTCGGTAAGAAATATTGGTAAATAATATTTTTGGTAATCTATAAGTCGATAAGATATGCTGAAGAGAACGTACCTCGCACCTTCGCGCTCATTTGTGTGTCTCCATCTTTTCGCTTATGCTTATGCTTATAAACAAAAAAATTGAATTTTCAACCTTAAATTTAAAGTTTATTTTGAGGTTTTTTATTGAAGTTTATTTTTCAGCATTGACTTTTAGATCATTAAAAATATTAGATATATAAGTTTTATTTACAAATTATTTTTCATTTTTGATTTTTTTCATAAAAAAACAATCACCCCAATAACCTTGTCTGTTTCTCCATTTTTCTTGTCCGCTTCCAAAACCACAGCCAAAACGATGATAGAAAAAGAAAACCACATCCAAAATCATTAGTAGTAAGGTTTATTCTGATGGTTTCAAATAGTTTAAGACGTTTTTTTACAGTTTTATCGTCCGTGAGTTAAGTGATTGACTCTACGAAGACATATTGATCTTTCTGATGCAAATGGTTGCTGTTTTTGTCCCTATCTAAGTGCATAACATGTGTCATACTAAAATCGAAACAGATAGTCACAAAATATACTCTCGTATTTTCGCTTATGCTTATATGATAAAATTTAAATTTTCGGCCTTAAATTTTAAGTTTATGTTAGATTTTTTCTCATTATTGTTTATTTTTCAGCATTGACCTTTAGATCATCAAGAACACATATGCAAAAGTTTTATTACAAATTATTTTTCATTTACAAATATAATGTTTCGCTTGTTCCTGAAATAAGCCAAAAAAAATGGGCACCTTAATGTTTTAATGCCTATTCTTATTTTTGGAACTGTTCTAATGCGTACAACCTTCGTCACAAAATAAACGAATTTCTAAGTTTTTGGATAGAATTTTTGACACTTCGTCTTATTTGAATTTTTTTATGATTAATATTTTTATTGTTATTATATGATAAAACATAAATAGTACTTTATGTCTGACTAATTTTTTTTTCAATTTTTGGTCAAATGCTCAACCTAGGAAACTCGGAAATCTTTTTTTTTGTGGATGGAGTAGAATTGTTTTTTGGTGAACTTTTTAATGCCAATTCTGTGAGGCCCAAACTCATGGCCCATCTCATGAATGGACATGTCTCTGAAACGAAGCCCAGGTGTATTTCACAGCTTAGCATTCTATCCAAACTTAGCATTTTCCCTCCAAATCAACGTTAGCCTCAAACCACGATTTATATAAGAAAACGTTGGCCTCAAACCATGTGTGGTCATGGGGACCTTCTATTTTGCCACTTCAAGTCATGGGCTCCTATGCAACCCTTCTACTCATAAAAAATGTTAACTTAAAATGATTGCTAATAATGTAAGTCAACACATGCCAATATGGCTCTAGCATGCCAACCTCTTTTTTTCCATAAATACCAGTAACACCACTTTACCACATATATGTCAACTTTACATAGTATCCATATGTAAAATTAGGGTCGATTCTGGTTGGGAATGCCAACGGGTCTGGTTTGGTACGGGCAGAGCAATTACTGCCCACCAACTTAAAGGCTGCGGGTAGAATTCTCTGTCTGTACCTGTACCAACAGGTAAAATATGATATCCGTACCCATCGAGTCTACCATTTCATACGTCAAAAGCATATCAAAAAATCATTCTAACATATACAACAAACTAAATATACTGCTCATAATACAATATTGAATCACACATAAAAAGTTTAACAAATACTCCTTCCGTTTCATAATGTAAGATGTTTGACTTTTTTACTTGTAATATTTGATCATTTCTCTTATTCAAAAAAATTATGGAAATATCATTTATTTTGCTTGTGACTTACTTTATTATCGTAAGAAAGACTTGTCGTTTTTTATATTTGTATTAAATTTTTGAATAAGATGAATGATCAAACGTTGTCATCAAAAGAGTCAAACATCTTATATTATGAAACGGAAGTAGGACTGCTCATAATAAAATATCTTACGAATGTTACAAACTAATCAGAGCGATAATAACAGCACATAGCACATCATCTGATGTTCAGATTCAACCATTCAATATTGCATCACACATTAAAATTTCAAGACAAAGGTCATATCAAAATTTTTAGCTAAAAGAGAGTACATCCCAAATATTATTACATGAATAACATAATAAGTTTTTAGACAAAATTCAATATGTGGGCTACGTTCGGGTACTCGACGGGTTACCCGCGGGTAGGGAAAATACCTGTACCCATACCCACGTCGATTCAGGTCGGGTACGTGTACTAGCCGTGGATAAAAAATCATACCTGTACCCATCCCTGTCTGGTCGGGTACCCAGCGGGTACCCATACCCGAATTGCCATCCCTAGACTCTGGTTGAACTAAATAAACTAAATTTTATTTTATGGCAAAACTTAGTTTAACTAGAGCTTACCTTAAACTATCCACAGGTTGACCCACGCCCATCGTTATGTAAAATAGATGAAAAACTTTTTCATTATTCATAAAATGTCATATAATATGTTAGTTCAGCATTTTCTTCCCCAATGCTCCCACGAAAACCTTAATAGTAAAATGCCCACTAATCTTGTCAGTATCATTATAGCTCATACCGTCAAATGATTACCAGTAATCTCAGTCAATATAAGGGCTTGTTTGGATCGGTGCCATTTTGAATCTTACCAATTTTTTGGTAAGCCAAAATTATGCCAAAATTTCACGATTCTTCTAGTAAAATGCGGGTGTTTGGTTTGCAACCAAAATCTTGGCAATTGTTACTTGTGGTCTATCGCTCCCTCTTGCCAAAATACTGCCAACACCAAAAATTTGGTAACAAACTAAATGCATACTCATCGTATTTTTTGATCAAAACGTACTCTTCGTATTGCCACTACCATCGTCTGCTATAAAATTAAAATTAAAGTTGATTTTCGCTTTCACTTATGCTTATAAGCTAAAATTTAAATTTAAACCTTAAATTTAGAGTTGATTTCATGGTTTTTCACTGAAGTTTATCTTTTAGTCTTAGCTTTTAGATTGCTGAAAATACATATATAAATTATTATAAATTATTTTTCGTTTATAAATATGTCGTTTGACTTTTTTCTTAAAAAACCCAAATAATCACGACGTAGCTCAGCCACCTCTCTAAACAAGGCCTATATCTTTTATCCCGTACCATAGAATAAACATTTCAAATATTCCCTATCTTTTATCCCGTACTATAGAATAAACATTTCAAATATTCCCAGAAACTTAGTATACGCATACTTAAAGGTGACAATTGTTATATCTGCCTCATACTTACCTCTACGAATCAAAATCCACTCACTGAAGTATCCATTTATATCGATAGGTATATTTTTTTCTAATATCCATACCTACGCGGGAAAAAATTATCCACGGCAACGCATACCCAATTATTACCCACAGATATAATAAAAATAACCGTACATGATTAGTATCAATATGACTTATAAATTTAACAGTAAAACATAAGCATAAGTAGAAATTTTACCACATAACCAAATAACCAAATAGTAAATAAACCAGCTGCGTATCAATACATGATTGTAGCATTACATATAACAGTTGTAGTCTTGTATTCTATGGTAGCAATAACCAACGAGTACAACAAAAGTAAGTGATCAATAGTTTCAAACATAATCAGAGATTAATAAAGTTGCCTAGGCGCCTGGCGGCGGTGGTGGCGGGCTCATGTGGTGGAGTGGCCGAGTAGTATGATTTTTCTGGTAGGGAGAGATTGAGAAACCAACCAGCTAGGATTTTTTTTTTTGGTACGAGCAATTGAGCTTGTTTTTAGATGGACTTTTTTTGTTGTTGGGTCTAGTTTTGATGGATAAGGCTAGAATTTATATTTATTTGAGTATAAACGCTGTATACTCATACCCATACCCAATAACCCATCAAGTAAAAGAATTCTTATTAATGTATCTATTAATACAAAACTTAACCCATTCATCTTATTCTAATGAGATAAATACTCGTGGGGTTTCGGACGGCATACCCATATTTTCGACTCAATATGAATCATTGAATCCTTCCACCAATTTAGGTGGTGTTTAGATGACAAAAATTTTTGGTAGCAATGTCACATCGGACGTTTGACCGGATACTGCAAGGGGTTTTCGGACACGAATGAGAAAACGAATTTCACAGCTCGTCTGGAAGACGAATCTTTTGAGTCTAATTAAACAGTCATTAGCACATTTTGGTTACTGTAGCACTTATGGCTAATCATGAACTAATTAGTCTAAAAAATTCGTCTCACGATTTCTCGCATAACTGTGCAATTAGTTTTTTTGGTTCATCTATGTTTAGGTGGTGTTTAGTTTGTAAAAAAATTTTACAAAAACATCACATCAAGTTTTTGAATACATATTTAAAGTATTAAACGTAGTCTAATTATAAAACAAATTTCAGATTCTGGCTAGACACCGCGAGACGAATTTTTTGAGCCTAATTAATCCGTCATTAGCACATGTTGGTTACTGTAGCACTTATGGCTAATCACTTTCTAATTAGGCTCAAAAGATTCGTCTCAAGATTTCTTTCGTAACTGTGCAATTATTTTTTGTTTATCTATGTTTAATGCTTTATTTAGATGTCCAAAGATTTGATTTGATGTTTTTGGAAAAAAAATTTTGGAAACTAAACAAGGCCTTAATGCTTCATTTAGATGTTCAAAGATTCGATGTGATGTTTTTGGGAAAATTTTTTGAAAAGTAAGGGGTTGTTTAGATGGGGCTAAACCCATGTCACATCGGATGTTTAGATATTAATTTGAAGTATTAAACATAGACTAATAAAAAACTAATTTCATAATGAGTGGTAATCCACGAGACGAATTTTTTAAGCCTAATTAATCCATAATTAGAACATGTTTACTATAGCATCGCATTGACTAATCATGGATTAGTTACGCTCAATAGATTCGTCTCGCGAATTAGTCCAATATTATGGATGAGTTTTATTAATAGTCTATGTTTACTATTTATAATAAGTGTCTCAACATTCGATCCGAAAGGGACTAAGAATAAGTCCTCAACACCACCTAAACAAGGCCTTAAACTCTAAAACTAAAAGAGCTTCTTAGGAACGAGACAAACAGAAAAAAGAAGCGGGGAGGGAAAAAAAAGGCGGAAACTTTCCATGGCGGCCGAGGGTTCCAGCCGGGGCGGCGGCGGCGGCCGGAGAACCTCCTCTCCGGCGACGTCAGGAGATGGGGGCGCGGCTAAGTTCCTCTCCGGCTTGCCGTCGCGCGGCAATTTCATCTCGACCTCCGTCTCTTCCTCCAGTCTGGTACGGACGCCCAATCCCTGACTAGAGCTCCCCGCAAAATGATATCTTCTTTTTATTATTATTCTTTGGCGTTAAGAGTGTTCTCGATTCTCATGGCGGGCGAGGATCCTGACGCGATTTCTGGGATTTGATCTGCGCAGGGACGGCTCAGGGTGTACGTCTGCGAGCATGACACGGATCCTCCAGGTCAATGGGATTTTGACTCCTCAAGAAACTTTGCGTGCTGATACCTCAGAGCTCTCATTTCCGCTACCCTCTTAGGTTAAATCCTAGTTTGTAAAGGTAGCGGTAGCGTTGCTTTGTATGTGTTTTTAGGGTTTCATGTTTCCACTAGTATCTGTGAAACTAGAAGTGTTTTTTTTCTTCTTCTAGGGGTTATGTCTCTTCCCTTTAAATTAAGACCGGAGTAGATTTTAGTGTGCTAAAAGGCATGTATAAGTCTTGTTCTTACTGTTTAGGATTAGCTGTGAAATTTTGTGAAAGTGCTGTTTATTTAAAATGTCTGCAATAAGAATCTGTGTCAAGTTGCTCTTAGATTCTGTGCGTGCCTTGTGCAATTTGTTTTTTTGTTTTTCATCACTTCTGCAGACAAGGCAGTCTTAATGTCCGTTTAATCTTTTTCCACCTTCTGTTCTAGTTCTGTTGCATTGTGGTTCTTTGCATTCGATGTGTTCTGATGTATAATGAAACTCTGGTTCTTTGAGTTTATGCAGCGTCTACCTCTACCTTTCAATTTTCATTAATTCTTTTAGATTAAGTTTTGGTAGTTTAGTTGTAAATTTGTGATGGTTCTAGGATGAAACTACAGTAGATATATTACTGCAGAAATTTCTTCCATAGAAAAGGTTCTACACTTCTACCCAAGGGACTGCTGTTTCTGTTATATGTTGTATTATGCACAATTTAGGCTTAATGTAAGAAATCATGGATTTCCAGCAGTTTTACGGTGTTCTAGTTAAACAAATAAAAATGGAGCTTTGCCTTGGCAGTAGGTCTTGGCGATAGAGTTGGTCCAGAATATCACCTTGATGGATTGTTCACCTGTTTCAAATGTTTTGAGGTTATAATTTGCTGGATTAGTTATAATTTTAACTGTTTAATCTCTTTTCTGTTTAGAGGGACAAGTTATAAAGACAGATTCAAGAAATATTTTGATCAGACATCTCCAGCTAAAGAAAAAGGAGATGGATGCCAAAGAAGCCAAAGACACCAAAGATGCAGGTTCTAAGACTCAAGGGGATACCGTCAAATGGAAAAGGTAAACCTGCCAAATTGATAGTATTCGTTTTATAATGCCTTATTGGAGCATCTGTTCGTTATTAATTACCATGCCATTCCATTCATTTATATGCTACCACTGTTACATATGAGAAGGCGCATCTCTTGTGGCACTTTCTATTTCATTTAGTTCTGCTCTTGGTCTCTCACCCTTATCTTTTTATTTCTGCTTATCCTTATAAGCCAAAATTTGCATTTTCAACCTTAAATTTGGAGTTGATTTTGAGTTTTTTTTTCATCGTAGTTTATTTTGCAGCCTTTACTTTTAGATCACTAAGAGCCGAAGAACACGTATATAAAAGGTTTATTCACAAATTATTTTTTGTTTCCAAATATGCTATTTAGATTTTTCCCTGGAAAAGCCAAACAATGACCCCCTATATGGATATTATGTGATGCATTAATTTTTAGGGGTAAACCTATTGGAATCCATGATTTCAAATTTTCCCTGTGCTCATATTTATTATCCTCACTTCAAAGCCTTTCTCTTCCATGATTGATGTTTTCTAGGCATTTTCCTTTTCCTTTTTATTATTTGGTTTGATCGTATAATTGATTAATTGTGTATTCAAAGGAATTGCAAAATTTGCAAAACATTCAAGTATTGAGCTCAGAGTTTCTCCTTTGCTTTCTAGGTAAAAATCCTTATTTAGACAGGTAATACTTACTTAGGTGTCTTACAACACTCACTTCATCTTGAAGCATAGTGCAATGATGCTTATCCCTAATTCTTGAGTGAGTCCTATGGAGTTTGGAATCTGCTGTGTCAACCTTGTGGATTACTTTACTACAAATAAAGGAAGAATTAAACCAGATGAGCTGTTGCTATTCACAAACAAGTTATATTTTCCAAGACTTAGGCTGCGTTCAGTGGTGGGTTAGATATCCAGCGCGGAAAACATAGTAATATATTAGTACATGATTAATTAATTATTAGTTATAAAAAAATTGAAACATAGATTAATATGGTTTTTTAAAGCAACTTTCCTATAGAAAATTTTCTCAAAAAACATTCCTATAGAAAATTTTCTCAAAAAACACACCGTTTAGCAGTTCGGGATATGTGCGCGCGAAAAAGAGGGAATCTGGGTTAGTAGGGGGGGAACGAATGGGGCCTTAGAAAGCTAGTTCAGTTGGATTCTAACATTCTTTTCCGTAACATCTTGATTTATCCTAAAAGATGGGCGTGTAGCGCAGTGGTAGAGCATCCAGAAGAGAGGATGCCGACCCAGGCAAATCCAGGTTTTGCACCATATGAGGCTGAGCATGACCGTTCACACGCCACGTCCGGGAGGATTTTTCTGAACTTAGTTGAATGCCACGGTCCATCTAAATCTGCTGGTCAACTATATTTTATTTATCCTAAAAGACCAAGCTGGAGGAAATTATCCAGACACTTCTAGTATTTCTATTGGTCACTTTAAATACATTAGTATCTTGTACCTTTGTGTGAAGAACAGCATATGGTTTTTAGCTCTTTGAATCCTTTTTAGATCAAATATTTTAGTACGTACCCAATCCTAACCAGAGACGTAATATCCAATTTTGCAGCATTAAATTTGTTGAAACCTAGAAAAACATTTGATTTTTCCATTTATCGATTACAAATCATATGATATATTTGTAGTTCATCATGCTATAAATCCACACGTGCTTCAGCCATTTATTGAAGGAGTGATTTCTTTAATACTAATTATATGCTGATGCTGTGAATAACTTGTCCATTCAGTGATCTAGGATCCATACCAGCAATTTGAGTCATGCCTGCTTGTCTTGATGGAACTGTTTATTCTTCATGGTTGCTAATTAGTGGGATGATATGACCATACAAATTAGCTCTGGAAGTAATTTATTTCCTTTTTATTTGGCCAGAGTTGCTCCCAGCAGTTTGGATGGCCAAAGTTCATCTAAAAGGCCCAACTTGGGTGACTCCTCTGGGCTGTCTGCTGCTGGTAAGTGATATCATCTCAGTCTTTCAGTTTGGGCACTTGCAGAAATGTGTGATTTTTAACAATGCTAAGATATGAATCTAGGAATAATGTTTTATTTATTATTCCATTCTATATTATAAGATTTTTTGGTCCTACCTTAGATTCATCCATGGATCAAAGTATATGTTTTATAAGTCTAGATTTGTTAGTATTCATATGAATCTAGGAAAGACCATGACATCTTATAATATGAAACGAAGTTAATAGCATTTTGTTAAGGAAAAAGAGCGTGAAGGATATCAACTGTCCAGTTTTGCCAGAAGCCAACCCTTTCCGAACATCTACAAAAAAAAAATGGCCATAGTTGCCACCTTGCATGAGCTTCTTGCCATGATTTTACACTTGAAATTCATGAAGTGCCCAGTCAGGAGGAATTTTGCACATGCTTTAGCATTTTAAGAAAAGACAATAACACACCATGTACACGGTCACAATTCCATCCTAATAATTGTGATGAGCTTTAATATTGCAGAGGAAGCGACATCTGGATTTTCAAGGCAAATACTACAGTCCTTCACAGTTGAGAGGCTGCGTGGGCTTCTGAGACAGAGGGGCCTCATGACCAAAGGGAAAAAGGCATGCAAAAAATAATATTCTCATGTTCTCTTCTCGTTCTAAATTTAAGAAGCTTCACGCTTTTAATTCTGTGGCTAGTTATGCATTTGAATTTCTGCTTGTAAATTTTTTTAGGCAAAATTGGTTGTGTAGCATTGAAAGTTCACGATTTTATATTTATAGCACCAACAGTTAGGTTTGCTTTAATAGCACTGAAAGTTGTCCCTGTTATTAGCATTTCCATCACTTAACTGACCTTTTCTGCCATGGACTGATCCATTAGATGAAATGCCAAATCTACCCACCTTAACTGCTTCTTTGCCAGTAGCCTCTGCTGGCTTCTCTGTCTGGACACCAATGAGAGCACTTCGATGGCAAAGTAGCTCAGCTCTTGTCCAAGGGCACAGAAGAGGATAGAAAGGGAAGTACACAGCGATGAGCAGTTCCTGGGCAAGTTCAATTCAGTGGCAGCTTAACTGGGAGAAGAATGGATGGGGCTGATTCAGGGAGTCGCACCTGGGAAAACAGGATCGTTGCAAGCGTTCTTGATTCCTTGGAGCTTAAATGTCATCACACCTTCAATCTCGGTTGTGGCTGGCACGTTCTCAAGCTTGACATGCTTGTCCTCTCCGAGATTGCGAGAAGAAGATGGAGGCCTTGCTGAAGGTGTTGTACAGGATCTCCTACAAGATAGAGCAGGCTGTGGCGCTTGTGAAGGCTGGAGTTAGCAAGGGTGGCAGCGTCATAGATGGCTGGGATATTGAATGTGTGGTGAGGTTTGGCAAGCAGAGAAGGTGTGCAATCATTGTGGGAGAATGGGGTGGCCGGATGGGTCTATGGGGGTCAATTTAATCAACTGTTTGAGTTGAATAAGGGCAGTCTGATCAGAGTTAACAGAAACACGGATTTGGGTGACGGAATGCTAAAATCAGTAACTGAGGCAACTTCCGACTCTGTTAAAGTGAACCAGTAACTTTTGGCGCTATATATCTAAAATTCTTGACTTTCAGTGCTACAAAACCGATTTTGCCATTTCTTAAAACATCAGCTAAGATAATATGATACCCACCATGTTCTAAGTTTGGATTATTCTGAATATGTTTTGGAAACCTGATATTTTCCTACAAAGCTTCTAATTAATTAAAGAATTGGCCAATTACTACTATACATATTCCCACGATACTTATTTGTTGCATGGCATGCTCGGATTTTGTTTATGTCAAAGCTTCATATAATCTTTATCATTTAACTGCAGTACTGTGTCTAGTAAAGTATTTTGAGAACAGAACATAGAAGTTCCCAAAACAAACTTCTACTAAAGGTACTTGTGTTGCCAGTAGGTTGCTGCTTTTACTCTCAGTGGCAGCACATTGTGGTTTTTGCACTGTATTTGATGCCACATCTGTTGTTCATTCTTATGCATCACAAAAAAAAACATGTCCCCAAAGAATTATTTTCACAAAATTGATTATGCCTACACTGCTCTATCTAGGCTATATAATCTTTTCTGCAAGTGTACTAAATTTATGATATCTTTACTTCCTACTGCAGGATGAACTCATTGCTCGCTTAAGAGAGTCACAGGATTGATATATTAATAAGAGAAGCTTGTGTCCCGCTGTTTCTAGGTTGCTGGATTTCCTGGTCGCAATGTCAAAGCTTTGCTGGAGCAGAATGAGCATCAGCCTTAACCTGTTGGATAGATGCCAAGGCTCAAGGAGATGCAGTCACTTTGGTTGAACCTTGAGGACTTGTGTCTAACCAGAATTTGATTTCTTGGTACAAAGTTCCCAATTCATTAGTTTGCCAAAATTTTTTGTCTCGAGTTCCCTATTTGTTGTTAGGGCTTATCCGGTGCTTCAGTTGGTAGTGTAACTGGTAGCAAAGTTCCTGACTTCACAATAGTGCCATGTGTGACCAGAGCTAAGGAAAGAAATTTGAAGGTGAGCCCCAACTCAAAAGTGAATGGCACTATGGATCTGTTTGGGGGAGCTTCTCCCAGCTACAGCTTTTCCCAAAAGCCGCTTCTGCCAAAGCTGCCCCAAACGGTTCACACCTTCTGAGAATCTGTAGTTACAGATTTTGGAAAATGAACTAAAAATCTAGAAGCTGGGTTTAGGAGCTTTTCGATATTCTCAAAATCTGCCTACCAACCAGTTGCTTCTTAGAATCTAAAGCTTCTCAAACAGACCCATAGGAACACAGGAACAAGATTAAACTTGGCATATTATAATTTGGAAAACCAGAAGGGAATGTTTTCAATATCCATGATGCTGGAGATATTATTGTGTTGAGAAGATATGTGCTACTTTTGTATGGCTGGACTGAAATGGGCGATGGAAGTGAAATGTGAAGTCAAATTAGACCTGGTGTTACGTGCAAACATTTTTGAGCTATTCTAATTAGTGGTGCAACAATTACAATTTAGTCATGTTCCAATGGGCCATTTCGTTGAATGACCCTTTCTTTGTTCTATGCTTTGTCGTGTGATCAATGGAGATGGTCCAAAGTTAAATTAAGGTCATATGTCAAATTGTCGTTCTCCCTCCAATGTTTTGTTGATTTTAATTAATTCGTTTCTCTGTGCATAAACACATTTTTCTATAACTGATGGAAAAGTTTTACCTGAAACTAAGAAAAATAAAATTAGACGACAACAATGAATTCTGACTTAATTAATTATAAGCTGGCATGCATGCTATCAATAATGACAGTTTTTAGGGGGAAATAAAAGGTTCCCTTCTCCTTGGTAGTGTGTAGCTTTTGGCATTATCAACTGTTCAACCCCCTGTCAATCAAGTTTGTCACCTTTTTCTTTTGTATTGTGATTATTGATATTTTTCTATATGTCATGCATCTATGCAAACATTGGAGAGAGGACCATTGCCTTGATATTCTCATGTTGGCATATCAATCAGATTTGGCATTAAAACATAAAACTTTAGCTAAAACATAAAGCTGCCCCAGTTGGCATATCAATCAGAATTGTTTTGCTTCTGTGCTATTGAAAGCTTCAATGGATTGCCATCCCTGACTGCTGCATTCCAGCTATCTGCCCAATGGAAGTAAAATATGCTAGTGCATTTTTTTGCTTGATCTTGGAGGAAGGGTTACTTTAATGTTAGAAAGGAGTTTGACTAATGGTATTGCTTCACTTTAGGATGTGCTTAAAATATGTTGTCATGTTTTTAAAACTGTTATTGTCGGTGATTGACCGTGTAAACAGATAATCATTGTTGAAAGCAAACTAGGAGAGTGAAAATAAAAATGAGTGAATAATTCCTGTTTCCTCCAATAAGAATGGCTAAAATGATAGCATTTTGAACAAGGGCTGGGGTGGTTATTGACTGCTAATGACTGTTTTGTACACAACATGTACTGACTTGTACTTGTGTTTGTACTCTTTAACAGTCTTTAACTCTATTAAATGTGGGCAATCATGAAATGTTGGCCAGAGAACACAATCCAATAATCAAGGCCCGGGCTCATAGTTATTCCAAATAATGCATTTTGACAGAAAATTAACCTGAAAAATGAAATCTCTCTTGGACTTGTGTTGAGTTTGTGGTGTTGTGCCTCAGGCAGCTGGCGCCTGGCGCTGTTCTCTCCATGGAGTTTTTTTCCCCCTTTTTTAACCGTCTGCGTTACTCCTGCTCATTTGGAATATAATTGGCAGTTCTATTGTCGGTTTAGTTTCAGAAAAAAAAATGATTGGAATATCTCAATCTCAATTGTTAAGCAATGACAATTTTTCAACAAAGAAAAACATTTCAATCTGACTGTAAATTACTCTCCTGTACTTAGGCCGTGTTCGGGAGTGAGGAAAATGAGGTTAGTTATTCGGCATGAAAAATATAGCAATAGATTAGTACATGATTAATTAATTATTAATTATAAAAATATAAAATAAATTGATTTGATTTTTTAAAGCAACTTTTCTATAATCTTTTTTCTAAAAAATACATCATTTAGCAGTTCGGAAAACGTTCACATGAAAAACAAGGCAAACTACATAACTTATCTAGCTCAACTAACGGGGCCTTAAGACATTCTCAACCCATAACTATAAACTCTCCATCATCAAGAAACTAGTTATCTCATATGATAACTGTTATCTACACTACTCTTCGAATATAAACAACATTATTCCATACTTCAATTTAATGCTACTTATCTCATATGATATCTTGAATATTGTATAGAAATTATGTCTCATACAAGACATGGTTTCATTTCTTTTCCTTATTTATTCACTTGTCACATCATTTTTTATTCTAGATGATAACTTATTTAATGTTATGGACATCATCCTAGTCAGTGGGTTGGGAATGCCCTTAGTTCCCTTTTCATTCATTCCATTCCATGTTACTCTGTGAACATTCCTAATCACCCAGACTAAAACCACTCTTGTATTTTTGTATTTTCTCTAACCAATGAGATCACAACAAGCGCAGCCAAAAAACTGGCTACATCCACATACTGATCTCCCATGTGCGTTTTGCAGTTTTGACTGCATCCAACCAAACCATGCATCCAACACAAAACACTGTCTGTCTGCATCCTTTGCTGCTGCTGCTGCTGCTGCTGCCGTTTCAGGTTTTAAGAGTGGTCATCCTTGCTCAGACAAAATCGCCATGAACGGTCACTCACATGTAGGCATAGGACCGTACCGAACCCGACACCGATAGGATGGGGCTCCTCGTTCACGTAGCAACCTACTTACAATAAAACTAATAAGACTAAGAGCTTATATAACAATAGATGATCGGTTAGCTATTCACTCTTTAGTGTTTAAATACCAAATTCAGTGAAAGAATATAGTGATTGTAGTGATCTGATTAGCACCTAAGGTTTTGAGTTTAAATCTTCATACGAGCATGAATTCCAGGTTGGGTTATTTAAGGGGCTAGGTCTCCTACTTAGGCTAAGTTTTCTAATTAAAAAATAATAAAAAATGGATTATTTAAAAAAATAATAAAAATAGTTGCATATATCCAACCGGATATAGAGGCTGGTTAAAAATACCAAATTCGGTTGCTTTCGCTTTTCCAACGAATTTCAACTAAACCATTCGAAATGCAACCTAAGCAGGGTCACGTGTTTCAAGCCGGCTCGAGATGTTTGAAACTGATGAAATCCAAGCAGGGTCACGTGTTTCAAAAAATGGTTTTTTTACCATCCTCGAGAAGTATCTTGATATATCAGAAAATTTAGTATAAAATTCGGGTATCAGTATATTGTATATCACAATAGTAAAATTTTATATAAAAAATATGGTAGGTTAAGATATTTTTCAAGAATGATAAAAAAACTCTTCAAAAAAAATGTACATATGTGTACAGTTATTCTGTAGGTACCTATGTGCATCCAAATGCCCTTCCCAGCATAAATATAAATGATTATTTTAAATCGTTTATCAGAGTTTAAAGTTAACAAGAAAACTCTAATACCCTTACAACTTTAGTTGATTAGGGAAGATCACATATTTATATTTTTGGACAGAGAAAGTACTCTACCGATCTACTCTCTCTATAGAAAGCTCGAAATTATTATCGTCTGGCTTTTTTTATAAATAAAAAATAGTTTATGGATAAAACTTTTATATACGTGTTTTTACCGGTTTAAAACCAACTTAAAAAATAACTCCAATAAGAGAACTCTAAAATCTATTTTAAATTTAAGGATTAAAATTTAAATTTTGGTTTATAAGTATAATCAGAATCGAAAAGACGTTAACTGCTACAGATGAGCTAAAACAAAGGGTGGAGCCGGTGGGGCATCCTTGGGTTGGTTTTAGTGGGACAGTTCTTCCCTCTTGGGGTCAGGAATTCAGGGCCGTCGTCGCCTTTGGATCGTACGGGGCTACACCTGTACTGTGCTCACGCATGCCCCGGCATGGGAGGCCAGCAAGTGCATCTTCAGATTTTTCAGGTCCCCCCTTCTGCTCTCTTTGCTGTTGCTCTTGTTTTGTTTCATGATTAATGTTCACCGTACTGCTAGCTGAGCTGAGCACCCAGCAATGGAGCCAAGGGAATCTTTTGCTGGCCTGCTGTAGTGAGGACCCATGTGTTAGTGGGTGGAAGAGTCTTCCGTCCAAGATGGACTAGCGATGGTAATTTTATCCATAGGTTTGGGTATTTATAGGTACCTGATGGGTACGAGTATGGGAATAATTTTTTTTCTCTGGGTACACCTGCTCGTAACTCAAAAATCTAATGGATAGTAGCTGAATTTTTATATTTTACCTGTAGGTAACCTATACACGATCTCAAATACCTATTTTAGTCTATCTCTCATACCTATTTTCTATTGATCTATTAAAATCTTAAACTTTGATAAAATTATGCTAACTTGTTTATAATTTGCATTACTCTTTTAAACCATTGGTAATAATTTTATAATTTATTGGTTTTATTGCTCTTTATTTAATTACCTTTTTATTGATATATTAATCCTATTAAGCTCATTGGGTACCCACAGGGTATACCCGTGCCCGACAGACATGGGAATGGGTATGAATTTCTACTCGCAAATCCTATCAGGTATCAACCCAGCAGGCAAAAGTGGGTATCGGGTTGGACACGAACGTGCTCTACCTTTACCCGTACGCGACCAACTCATTGCCATACCTGGACTTGGTTTTTCTTACTGGCTAAATAACCCTGAGTTGCAACATGTTATTAAAAATATTAAAATTAAGTTCTATTAAAAAAAATTTAATTGGTGGAAACAAGATTGAATAGATTTATACCGTGTTTAAGAAGAACACAAAAAATCTTCTATCTTAAAAAATAGAAAGAAAAATAACATGCTTAATCAATTGAGGAGGTTTAAAGCTATACAAGTAGAAAGAGCATGTAGATAATTCACATATATATGTTGTACTGATTAATGGTCCACATGGCACACCACTACTATTGAAAGTTTTTAATGGTAGTATACATACTACCTTAATCTCAAAGAGGTTATTTTTATATTGATTTGTTTGTCTCATAAAGACTTTATTTTAAGCAATTATCACATTGGAGTTTAATAAATTAAGAACAAATACATTAAGATTTGAAAATGTACGTGATATTTGATAAAGTGAAGTGCATTGTAGTCTTTGTAGCTTCATATAGATATATGTGATATAGACAAAAATAAAGTTTTTTGGACGAAGGAAGTAGTAATTTTATTTTATTTTTTACGATTTAGGAAAAAAATCACAATCCAAAATGGCCGTGAGTTTGAAGACACTAGGAATATAAATATAAGCTTACTAACCAAGTGACGTATACATAGGATGGTATTACTTGTATTAATTCTTAACCACATACATGGCGCTATGCCACACCATGACCTGCTAGTATGAGACCTTTTTTTCCCTCTCGAACAAAGATTGCCACAGATTTTGTTCCGAATATTATCAGAAGATTCAAAACATCAAAAGGGAAATCAGGTACTTGCTATGCAGGTTATAGATATTACATACATGTACGGAGACACACATTGATATTTGATAGTACCATTTAACTAGAACGTTCAACAGACAAGTTGTACATGATTGGTTGTTTGTACCATGTATAATTAATATATCATCTTTTATGTTTGGTATCTATTGCATGCAATCAATGCATGAAGTTTTTCTTAAAAAAATGTTGCATGCAGCTTGGGAGTACGTGCCTAAGTAGTAGATGAACGGAGAGATGATGATTAAGTTTTTATTAATGATGGTTAATCTGACGTGTACGTATATAGACAACCATTGTCTCACCGTTGTACATGCCCCTATAGGTTCAAACGAGAGTTAACATAGTATAATGAATTGACTATAAGGTTGACTTTACTTTTTACCTCCTATCTCTTTCTCTCACGTATACGAGCCAACCCTTCTTCTTTTTTATTTTCTTACTCGTCCACATCATCTTATAGCTAGCTTAGTGCATGTTTAAAGGTAAAAACTATGATCGACTCTTCTCTTATCCACATATATAAAGTTAGAATTAGGGATGATTTCTTCAAATTAATACACCAGAATATTTTTTTATTATATTCCTTTTCTTTTTATTCACCTGATGCAAACAAATTTTCTTAAATAAATACTAAGAGTCAACGCTGAGCCGTTACCATCCAAACATCGACTTTTCTCCTTCCTCTCCCTCTTTTCTATATGGAAAGAGTCAGCTAATAACCGTGTTTGCAGTTGTCATAGCCTACTAGCTCTAACCTACCAAAAGTAAACTCCCAGCAGGTTGGGAGGATAGCTGCCCATACTCAACACCAATGAGTTTGTTGCAAAAAAAGATATGTCGACGCCTCGGTGGTCACCAGTGATCATGGGCAGTTAATTGGGTTCCTTCGAGATAATTTGTCATTTTTGATAGGTCCTAATTTTCACCCGTTAGAATATAACTGTAAAATTACATCCCAGTATAGATAATATTACACGTACGACGTGTTCTCTCACAACCTTACCTTAAACTGTTATTCCTTCGACTCGTAAAGGATAAAGTCATGTATGACACGACATGATGATCCATCATATATAGCCTGTGACCGAGGATTGGATTTGTAGTTGACAGAAAACCTATCTTTTTCAAGACTTATCCCTATCTAGCTAGTTGGCTACATGTTGATGTAAAATTCGCAATGTTGTTGTGTGAAAGTCATGCTAGCACACACAGAGACCTAGGAGATCTACTTAACTCAAGTGCAAGTCCTATCAATTTGGTTCAGGGCATACCAGTTAGTTTGATCCTGTAACTAATAAGATGAGAGCAATCAGACTGATCAGCTAAGAAGCCAATGATCGACAATATAATCGACTGATATTGATTGTATGTTGATAGGATGATAAAAGAAATTCATTGATGATAAACGATTTAAACAAATCCATATTATCATCGGTCATAATCCACTTAGACTTAATTATCCACAAACCACTCTTTATTAAAGATGTTCTTGATGGATTGGATCGAACCAAGACAATATAAGATTAAAACCTATAAAATTCAATCTATCAGACAGCTAAGCAACTTTACCGACTAGAAAAATAACATAACTAATCATACCAAATTACGAGAGATATTTTAAGAATAAAACTGTCTTGCCGCGGTTGCTACCATTCTTTTCTTATACTCAACATTTTCATATATCGATCGGCTTCTTGTCTTAACCGAATTCACTAAACAACCATACCAAATTTTGATGTTAACACTGCAATACATTCATCAGTTTTACTTGTGGAGATAAATGAGCAATGTCTCTCACGCCTGTGCTGCAAAAGATTGATAGGCCAAGAGAGTCAACACTAGAGAAGTCCAACAGCGGGCGACAATTAAGGTTGCTTCCACGCTATGAATAATGGTGTTGGCATTAGTTGCATGGCAAAATCATAGTACGTCCGTACGTGGGGCCAAGCCAATGTATAGGCACACAATGCAAAGCAATTAGGCAGCATAAATATGATTGCATGTTCCATGTTGCCTCCCATGCATGCAGGCGCAACAGAAGAAACCATCATATCGTCTTTCTTTGTGAATGTGGCCTGCCATTTTTTTTAATACACTACTTTATTTGGAGACCAAAAGGTTCAGAGAAATTCAGGAGGCAATTAACAAGTACTTGGTCAATCTCTGTTTGCGAGGCAGAGATCAGCTAGGGGTGATTGTTTGGGCGTTTTCTGAAAAAAAAACAAACAACATATTTACAAATAAAAAATAATTTGTAAAAAATAATTTTATATATGTATTCTTAGCTATCTAAAATCCAAGATTAAAAAATTAAACATCATGAAAAAACTCGAAAATTAACTTTAAATCTAAGGCTAATTTAGCTTATAAGCATAAACATAAGCGAAAAGATGGGATATGCGTTTAATCGGTAAGCAAGAGATCTGATTTTAGATATACTCTCTCCGGTTTGTTTATTTGATATCATTAACTTTTTAAGTTTGATTATTCATCTTATTCAAGAAATTTTGTTCAAATATGCAAAGTTATAAGCCATGCTTAAAATACCTATAACATTAAATCATATCATAACAAAATAATTGATAATTATTTACAATTTTTAAATAAAATAAATAGTCAAATATAATTGCGGGAGTACTCTATTAGACATACCTAAAACTAGAAACTCCGCGCATTGCAGCGGGAGATTCTAACTGACAATGGTATTGAACATGGTAATAAACCTGTGCTGAAATTAGAGATTTTAAGATTATATCGAGGAAGTAAATTACTATAACTAACACCCCATTGTTTGGCTTTTTCGTAAAAAAACCAAATAACATATCTGAAAAAATATGTATAAATACAAATTTTATATATGAATTCTTAGCAATCTAAAAGTAAGAGCTGGAAGATAAACTGTGATGAAAAACATCAAAATCAATTTAAAATTAAAAATTAATCTTATAATTATAAGAAAAAACAAAAAGATGGGGCTCCGAACAGATACGGGCAGTAGTGCAGTACGGATGTACTATTAGCCAATAGCCAGACTGTGCTTCACGAATTTTTTTAGAAATATTATCTTTTTAATGGAAATCACAAGATTAGAGACCACGTACCCAAAATCGTAAGAATAAGGGCCTGTCAACGGGGGACCTGTCGACACACCGCATATCGACAGGCCGCCTGTCAACATGCGGCATGTTAACAGGTGTCGACGGACCGCATGTTGACAGGCCCCATTTCCATGCCGCACCGATGCAATGTCGTACACTGGGACGTCGATAGGACCCTGTCGATCGTTGGAAAAAATAAACATAATGGAATAAAAATTATTAATTAATATGCAATTCCATTATGCTTATTTTTGCATCCGCTGAAACACTTCTGTGCGCAGCATGCACAACCTTTAATGAGATTATTATGTACAACAATGGTTGCTATGAACCATAACCACAAATCAAATTATTAAAATATTAGCTTAATTTAGTACTAAATTTAACACTAAATAATTTACGATACAACCAAACAGATCCCGTTCAAGTGATAAAACCATAATACAACTATATATTGATACAAGTTATGAATATCCTAATTATGTAGTTTTATATAGTGACATGTAAGGTTGCCAAAGTAAATAAGTACCATTAGTTCTCAATAGCTGTGAACTTAGCAAATATTACCGTTAAACCAAAATTATCAAACTGAATTTATAATATACTATAATTTTTACCTTGCTAGTAAGTTGTATGAACAGTCCGAATAACGATTTATCCCTACTCCTCCCTCTATAAGCATATTATGCTGAACAGGTTAATTATGATCACCAACAGCCTTTCCAGTATCTTCTAGTCTCTCTATAGGTAGACTACTAGAAAAAAACTGAAAAGACTTTTTGGTAATCCTAATTTACCTGTTAAACATACTCTGCTTGCTTGCTTCGAGGAGTGGAGCCTCTCCCATGGTACAGAAGGATTGAGGAGCGAAAGATTGTATGTTTCGCAGCGGTGTGAGCTCGTTGCTTTTATAGCGAGCGGCGCCGACAGTTTTTTATTTAATATAAAATTTTCAGTCATGTATCGTATTGCTGCTAGACGATAGGAGGGGTCCTGTCGACATGCCAACGATTGACAGGGTCCTGTCGACGTCCCAGAGTCCGACATGGCGTCGGTGCGGCGTGGAAATGGGGCATGTCAACATGTGGTCCGTCGACAGGCGTCGGTGCGCCGGGGACATGGGGCCTATCGACATGCGGTGTGTCGACAGATCCCTAGTCGACCTGCCCAACGTCGATAGGCCCTTATCTTACGATTTTGGGTACATGGTCTTTAATCTTGCGATTTTTCATTAAAAAATAATATTTCTACAAAAAATTTGTGCTTCACTATCATACACGAAATTGATTTTCTTCTATTTGATGTTGAGACCGAAAGAACAAAACAAATTCATGCTTACTAAGGGATGGAAAAAAATCAAATATTCTATTTATCTTTGATACTTCCTGAGTCCAAATTACCATAATTGATTATGGTACTGCAGCTGCATATATATAGGATGCTTAAATAAATCAATGCTGGACTCTCGTGGAGAAAATTAAGCCAACAGTGTCGGGATGGCTGAGACTTTGTTGTATGGCTGGCTAATGGACAAATAGTGACAGTGATTAAGAGCGTCGTTTTAGTTGAGAATAGTGTAGCACTAAAACTATTAGAGATCTGATTCTAATTATTATTTATAATATATTTGGATTATATTACTAGTTTTCTATTAGGTTTTTTAGTAATGTGCTATTAGGAGCAAGAGTAGGATTAGTTTCCTAATAGGATTCTACGATCGTTTCACTATTAGGACTCTTTGATTTCTCCTTATATATATCTCCTCTAAGCTGTATGGTAAGGGTGCGACGGCTCGGTGTATTCCCCTGCATTGTAATCATCATCTCATAGTGGTTATTATCGGTTGGCGTACGTGGATTTTTTCACAAGGGTTTTCACGTTAAATCTTTGTCTCGGGTATTGATCAATTTTCCTACCAAAAACAATCTGAGCTGATGGATTCTATTTGGGGCAATCCGGGGTGCTAAACTTTAATCCGGCGGATGAAAAATTATTGTGGTTTGATGTGCGCAGAATGAGAGAAGAGTAAGAACATATTTAATTGCGGTTAGTGATGACAAAATTTATAGATATATAGGATTGAATAGGAAATTAACTAGTATGTATAATTGTAGGGTGTGTCTAACAGTAAACCGGCATAGTTATATTTTTTAAAAATCATTCAACTCCCATCTATTGTCTCACCTTTTTTTTCTCACTAATTAATTCTCATATATACCCGGAGCAAGAAATCATTTTCGCCTCTTGTGTCAATCTCTTGCTAAAATTGGTGCAAAGATACCCAAGCGGTCTTGCTTAGCTACAGTGTGATCATACTGAGGCCAATAAATATAGATCTATCAGTGGTAAAGTATATCTTTTTTGCGCCTTCATACCACTCCCATGGTCTATGTTGAATTGGCAACCAAGCAAAGAGTTTGCATTTTTTTACAATGCACATGCCTCCTATGCATGTCAAGGGTTTTATTAATAATTGTGTGATTTTGGCTAGTATGTATAGATCTAGCACTCCATTTGGTGGTTTCTACAACTCTCTGTGTAGATTTAAGATCAAGAGAAGATGCTGAATGACTCACATTGCATACATCCGTTGCATTATGTCATTATATCTTGTCTCACTTGAGCAGTGCAGCCATCATATTGTGTGTAGCTAGCAATAAGCTAGGATTAATTGAAGCCAGTAGTAACAGTCATGCTGCTGCTCACCTCCTGAAGGCGGCCTTGATTTCACACGGCGCTTAGGCTACGTTAGGAGGCAACATATCCGTGCGAAAAATATAATAACATATTAGTATATAATTAATTGTTAGTTATAATTAAAAAATTATAAAATAAATTAATATAATTTTGTAAAGCAACTTTTCTATAATTTTTTAAAAACACATCATTTAGTAGTGTGGAAAGCGTGCACACGAAAAACGAGAGAATCTGGATTGGATAAGGAGTGGGTGTTACCGAATACGGTCTTAGTAGCTTTGCATTTGTGTGCTATGTGTCAGGGTCGTGGTAATGAGCTAAGGTCCACTTTAGAAAAAATTAACTTAAAATCTATAAAACTTTAGTTCCACCTTATTTTGGAACCAACTCTTAACAAGAAAAAAAAGTTGGGCCTATTACTTTCCCTAGTTGTACACCCTAGTTGTGTACCGTGAACAAAACATTTTTCGTATGATTGACTATATTTTGTTTATCGTCTAGGATAGATATATTTGAGACCGAGAGTTTTGTGTATTGGATGGATGCATGCCTACAGCCACGTTCATTTATAAGGATTAGTAACCCAGACTTCTTCGTTTTTTACGTGCACACTTCTTTAACTGCTAAACGATACATTTTCCTAAAAAAAATATCTATAAGAAAGTTACTTAAAAAACAAATTGCCAATAATTTTTTAAAAAATATCAATCTATTTTTTAAAATTTTTATAGCCAATAATTTATTAATCATATTCTAATTCACTGCTAGATTTTCCATTCCGGTTCCTAACCCCAACTAAAAAACGCGGCCTACGTCTCCTTGATATCTCTGAATTTTGTAAACATTGTTGCATATAAAATCAAGTTGATCGACCCTAAAATCTAGTTCATTTTCTTTATTTTCTAAAAGGGTTAAGTCCGATTTACCACTATCAACAATAAATCTAGATATTTAATGTCCTTTAACTTTTTAAACGGACGAATTACCCCCTAATAACTAAAGGAAATATTAGTCCTAGTTATAGCTCACATGTGGTTGTTCTTGACAGATGTGAGTATTGCTGTCAATGTCAGCGCAACCACCGTCGAGGAACCAAGAAAATCCTCCATCTTATGGCGTCTCAAGCCGCTCCTTGGGAGAAACGTTGTTGTGTTGGTTAGCCTTCAGGGTGGAAAGATCATTTCCGATCCAATATATCTAATTAGGATAATTAATCAAGATATATGACTTTCACGTGTTTTTCTATCCTTGTTTGAATCAGTGCCTAGAGGTTTAGAAATACTTTCAAGAGAGGAGATCAAATATGGGTTATATTATGGCCGGATCCACAGCCAGCAACCCTAGGGATTGTATAGGCTCGTCAGTAGACGTGCAATAATTTGAAAGATTTTTAATTACGAGTAAAAAATAAAATTGTCACAACAATAAATTCTCGATATGATAATATTAGTTTAGCTCTAAAAAAATTTGCGTCCACCACTCACTATTCCTATTTTCCTCTCGAGCAGCTAGTGTCCAAATGGATACTATATTATTCAATCTGATCTCATCCTAATATGTCCGAATCGAGGATATGGTAAGGGTTTTGAAACATCGATGCAAATGTGAATAGCAGTATGTAGATTCTGAGATAGATGTGGTACGAAAAGTATCAGGTAGATACGGATTATCCAATATTTCATACAGATTAGCCGATAGTGATTTTTGCGGATAATCTGACTTCTAGCCCAGACCCATCTAACCATCTAGCCTAATAGGCCACTAGCCATCGAAGAGGTTAACCTAGAGATATCCTCTTTTTCTCTTAGTCTCACAGGTAGAATATTGTAATTGGACACAGCCATTGCGCGCAGCCGGTGACAGCTAGCGAAGGGATGCAACGCATCTGCTCTAAAGAATTAGAACAATCACGCAAATAATCAGGGAAAATAATAACCATCAGCATTTGATCGTGGTGGACTTCAGCTGATAGTGCACAAAACTCGGAAAAAGAATTTGCATATGTGAGCGTAATTTACACGCAAATTTGGATAGTTCAAATTAGATTATCAGGCATTAATTAATTCATACAGATATATACAGCAGTAGTTACTCCTGTCGTACTGGCAAAACATAAGGCAAAATCTAATTAATATTTTTCTATGTTCTCTAAAGCTAATTTCTAAGGGCACGTACAAAGGTGCCTATTAGCTAATTCTCTCAATCGCCACGTAAGTAAATTTGATGATGTGGAGGAAAGAGAGGGAAGAAGAGAGAAAAGTTGTTGCCATGCATGACAACGGCTTAGAGTCGACTCTTAATATTTATTAAAGGAAACTTTCTTGCATGAGAATGTATAAAAAAGAAACTAGCTTAATAAAAAATATTTTATTACGTTAATAAAAAAATCACAACATGACTCTATCTTTATACGTGTCATTATAAAATAAACTCTTATTGTTGACGTGCCTTGAGATAAAGCCCACGACAGGCTCTACCTTTGAACGTGTCCTAACATGTATAGAAGTTGTTATAACAAAGGTTTAAAACATCCAACTATCCGAGAGCAGTTAATAATGAGATAGCTACAGCACTTGAATTATACGTACTATAAAGTTGTTTAAATTTCTGACGGCAGGCTATATATATGCATGCACGATCAAATTGAAATTAATTAATGGGGAGTCCATGTCTCATTAACATAATAACATATATGCATGCATGGAAGATATATAGTTTCTTACACTAATACATTGCCTCTATATACAACAAGTGGACATATAGTCAACTTTGCCATTTCACCATTATTTATATGGAAAATTTTACAGTGCTCCAAATTATTTCAGTCCGTCCAATGCAATTCAATCCAATGGACCACATCCATCTTACCTCCTTGGAGGTAATATATCAGAAAATGGAAGGAAACAAATTCTTGGATCTACCATGCAAAACGTTATTGCCTATAAACAAAGTAATTAACGTGGTAATATCCCTTGCCAAATTTCGTAATTGATTTTAAACCATGAACCTGCCTCATGCAAAACTAACTTTAAATCTTTAACATGTCGAATGAGAACTTCATATTTAATCTATAAATAATATCACAAGAATTGAATATATATATATATAATGTAAATACAAAAAAATAAGATAAGAAAATATTTAATTATATTTTTCATATTAGGAATTCTATAATTAAATCAAACTTTTGTTTAGCATATGATATTTCATGAATCGGTAGAGTTAAAATAAACAAACATTTTTTTCATTGACCTATGGCCTGCAGGTCCATTCTAATATGATGGAATTAGTTGTTTTGTTCACCTCTAATTTATTGCATGCGTAATTAAAATTGGAGAGCATAATCTATGGTATCAACCATTAATGTTGACCCCTGCAATCATTACTCACACATGAGAAATACATTTTAATTTTAAGTCACATAATTCAAATAAACATTATCAATGGTCGGGATTTATTGTTAAGTCTTACTCCCCAGAGGTAAGGTAGAGCACCGTAAAACATCTCTATTTATATACACTGGCTATATATCCTTAACTTTTAGTGTGTGTATGATATGATGGGTTGGTGCAAAACCGGTACACTGTTGAGCTATGTTATGTAGCTGCTCGTAGGAGTGCCAACCGATCGAATTCAGACGGACAATGGTTATACCTGGTTCTAAATAGTTAATTGAATCCATGCCATTATAAATTTAATTGTTATGGAAAATACTATTATTATTAGACTAATTATAAGGATGTCATTACTATTTCGCCACTATTTAAGATATGCCACTGCGTACCTGGTCAATGCATTGAGAATATTTTTTAGACCAAATTGCTCAATATGTTAATTAAGGTGGTTCACCACTCTATCCCAAGCTATAGCTCCTCCCTCACAGTGTGGTGGCCCTAGATTTGGATCTAGGAGGCTTGTGATACAGTGGATGAGGAGAATGATGGTGTCATGGTGGTGGATGGGGAAGAGGCCAGCATCATTGTGGTGGAAGCTAAGGATTGAGTGCGAGATGGCAGATCTAGCGATGATGAGACGGAGCAACGGATCTAGGCCCCATTCGGCAGGTAAGATAAGTTGTCCTTATCTCCCTCGTTTTCCGCGCGCACGTTTTCTAAACTGCTAAACGGTATATTTTTTGCAAAAATTTCCTATAGGAAAGTTGTTTTAAATCATATTAGTCTATTTCATATTTTTTTAATAATTAATAATTAATTAATCATTTATTAATCTATTACTATATTTTTCGCACCGGATAAATTACCTTATCCACCTTTATAACGAACGCAGCCCCCTACCTAAGGCACCACCCTCCCTCTTTCCTCCTCACTGGTCTATCCAGCAGCGAAAGAGGCAAATCCGATGGCAGTGGTGCTTGGGAGCGTCGGATCTAGTCTCCTCCATGACCGATCGGAGCTCACAGTTAGGAGAAGAGTGAGAGGTGTGGTGGATGCTGCTCGCAATAGTTTAATGACTGTTTTTTTGCACTGGGAATGCATAGCAAAAGATGGACGTTAACATAATAATGGAATGGAAAATATGTAATGAACACTACAACGTTAGTACAAAACCCAGAAATTACTTCATAACTTTTCTCCATTGAAGCTACACGTACGTGTTTTATTCATTTTCTTGTTACACCTTCAGATATAGAGACGGGGAGTTATCATACGTTATCTCGAAAAATGGGGTCTGTGTATCCTCGGAGCATGATATAATGGTGTAGAGGAAACTAAATTGACACAAGGATTAACTGAATGTCTTGTAAACTGAATTTGATTTGTGCACATTAATTAATAGACTGGCTATATGATCTCGTATGATTTTATTGGTTGTGGTTGTATTTTTTCCTCATAATTATCATATAACTTTGCACCTACATCTAGACAAGCAAGCATGCCCAATGCCCAAAAAACAAATTGCACTCCTGTTCGTGAATGTAAGATTCTGATTGAAATTAATCATCTCACTGCAAATTTTTTTAATGCAAACCTTTGTATGCCAAAAAATTATATATGAAATTTTGTATATAGAAACTTTCGTACCCGAACCAGCTACGTAAATGTCTTTGATTTCGATTTAGACCATGTTTGTTTCTGTCTGACTTTTTTTAATCACTGTCATATTAAATGTTTGGACACTAACTATTAATAAAACTCACCTCCTACTCTGGTCTCTGGACTATTTCGCGAGACGAATCTATTGAGCCTAATTAGTCTATAATTAGAAAATATGATGCTACAGTAAACATTTACTAATCATGAATTAATTAGGCTTAAAAATTTGTCTAATAAAATAGCTTTTATTTATGCAATTAGTTTTGTTATCAATCTATATTTAATAATCCTAAGTAACGTTCAAACATCCGATGTGACAAGAAAAAAAAGTTCCGATCCAAACATCCACTTGGCTCCAACATTCAGCGTCAAAATTTTATAAATAGAATCGTCCTACATTTAGACTTTGTACAGAGAAAGTGTGTATATATAGAAACATGGGTTTGGACACGTACCTTTCAACCTTTAAACTTTTGTACAGAGGAAGTTTGTATCTATAGAAACGTGGGTTGGACTCGTACGTCAGTCGCACGAAATATGTTCACACACATGCATGTCCCCTATCTTTTTACTTATGATTATGTTTATAAGTCAAAAATAAATTTTAAAGCCTAAATTTGAAGTTAATTTTAAGGTTTTTTATCCTAATTTATTTGTCAATTTTTACTTTTAAACTACATATATAATTTTTTTTATCCAAAAAATATTTTAATTGTTAACAAGTTATTCCGCTTACACTTAATTTCAGCGGAACAATCTAACATTCACGAGTTAGACATGTCCACGGTCTCGTAGCACAGGTCATTCTCCTTCCTCCTAAATTAATAGAGCTCCTAGCCCTATGGGTAGTGATGAAAACAGGACAGGTTGGGTTGGAACAGCCCTGGCCCTAAGTAGAGATGGGAGGCCAAATCACGACCTGTCCCCGACCCTTTCGAAATATAAAAGTACAAATAAATAAAACAACACAAAAATAGATCGAGGAACACTGATATACCTCCCAGTACTATGCTTGCACGCCGCTCCCCTCACCATGCTTGTGCGCCACTCCCCTCGACATGTTAGTGCGCCGCCTCGTGCGTGCGAAAGGGGGAGGGGTGGAGAGAGGCAACTAACAAAGTGGCAAAAATGCGAGATCCGAAGTAAGAGAATGCGTTGCCTATGTGTGGATAAGTAAGAGCATCTTCAAGTGTCCCCAATATTTGCCCCCAAAACGTACTTTTGTAAAATTAGTCTAAAAATCAATCTCCAACAGTGCCCAATAACTACTCCTAATTTTACCTTGCTCCTAATATTGACCTAAAAATATGTTAGATCTGAAGTTCGTTTTGGCATTCCCAATTATTGGCATCACGCATTTTTTCCGTCTCTACGCGCGCACTTATTTCATCTTGCCTGCACGTTATTTCTTTCTTTGCCTCTGCCCACGCACGTCCTTCGTCGCCTCCATCGATGGCCACCTCCGCCCGCGAGTTCCTTCGTCCCTCCATCCAGGCATCGCCTCAACCGAGGCGTCGCCTCCGTATAGGCTACCAGATTCGTCCAAGACATCGTTCACATCAAGAAAAAGAAGATGGGCGGGCCAAGACGCCACCGTGGCCAATTCTGTTCACCAAAGAAAAGACATCGTGGCCGATCTTGTCTCGTCCTGGCTGATCTCACACGTGCACGGAACAGATAAAAACTTATAACCAACTACTAGCCCCACCTCTAGATAAACTAACTAATTTTAGGAATTCAAATATAGGAATACTCTTGGACTTGAAAGAGATTTAGGGAGAAAATTTTTATAGAATAACTCCCAATACATTAATTTTAGAAACCAGATTTTGGTAATCTTTGGAGATGCTCTAAGGGTTTTTTTTCGCTTATACATCCCAGTATATGGCTTTTTTTTTATCTCTCATGGGTATATTCCCCTCAGGACCACCGGTGGAATGCCTTCCCGTTCAAATACAGGGCCCTAACCCCGACTTCTGCTGGACAGAATTGTCACACACCCCGCTCCAGCTCCAGTAGAGGCAGGTCTCCGGAAGGGACCCGATCCCACATGAGTAATTGCCATCCCTATCATGGGCCTAGCCTGTCAGCATTAAAATAAAATAAACAAAAATAGCCATGCCCCAGCTATCATCATTAAAAAGAAATAAATGGAGTACTAAGCATTTAGCCACAAATATAAAGTTTGCCAGAGATAAGCAAGCAAGCAGCTAAACTATACAACGTACTAGTTAGTTATTAGAGCAAGTATAATAATAGACTATAAGTTGACTATAAGCCGATAGAAAGGAAATAGGTAATGAAAAAAAAGTGAGATTGACTATCATGCAAGAGTTAACTATACACCAACTCTAAAAAAAATACATTAAATGCAAAGGTAAGAGAAAGAGATAGAAGATAAGAATTATAGCCAATCTATTATATGTGTTGACTATAATATAAATTTATAGCTAGTAGATCGTAAAAAACTCAAAACATTAGTAGTAAAAGGAAAGAGAAGCCGTGTCGCGTAAGTATTTAAATCGGAAAGGCCGTCCAGCGCTCGCCTTAGGTGGCGACAAGCCGCAACCCGACGGCGCCCTCCTCCTCCTCCTCCCCGGAGCGGCGCCGCCGCTACACGACGGCCGCCTCCCACTCCGCCTCCGCCTCCTCCGCGCCCCCCTCATCTTCTTCTTCTTCTTCTCCTCCTCCTCCTCCTCCAATACGGTGTACTGCTTCTCCGCCTTCCTCGGTTGGTATAGCTGCTGCGGTGTTGCTGCCGCGAGATCAAAGGAACGTTTGCCGCTGCTGTTGCGTGGTGTGTGAAGGGCTGGCGAGAGGAGGGGGGAGAGGAGAATGGAGGCGGCGGCGGCGGCGGCTTCGGCGGCGGAGGCGCACCACCAGCACCACCACCTCCACGGCTGCCTCGCCGTCAGGGCGCCCGTGCCGCGGTGCTCGCATGGCGGCGGCGCGGGCACGCTGGGCGGTGGATCTTCTGGTGAGGCTCTCCATTCGATCTCATTCCCTTTTTGTTTCTTCGGTTTCGGGCTTCTTCTGCATCGCAACTGCAATGTGTGGGAAGGTTTTCGGTACACCTCTCGCCTGCTTGTTTCCATTTTTTTTCTTCCTCAAAAAAAAAATCTCTCTGTATTTTTAGGAATTTTCACGGGTTTATTGGTGTGCTAGAATCAGGTGACATTTTAAAACTGTTCCATACATTATGCTGTTCTTGCTGGAGATTTATTTATTTTTTTCATTCATTAATACTGCTGTTCTTCTATCTGCTCTGCTATTGGACATAATTATTATTATTATTATTCATTTCCATTGATGCTGTTTTGCTCTTCTCCTGCTGTTCTAATCTGTGCGTCCAATCACGCTCCGGTATCTTTGGCAATGTGTTTTGATGAACTTTTCTGATACTATACTGGTGGTCAATCAGTATGGGGCCTCGAATTTTATTTTGGTTTTTGTCATTCACAAAGAAGTCAGAATTAGAGGGCCTAGAGAGAGGAATCTTGCAGAAAATGCTCTTGGTATTGTCAATTCTGTACTTGCTGCCGCTTTTGGCCACATACTTGTAGTGTTGGCTCAGACCTCAGAGTTGTGGCATGTGGAAAAAAGCGAAACGATGTATTTGTAAACGAAAAATAATTTATAAATATTTTTTTCTATACGTATTGGCAGTGATCTAAATTCCAATGCTGAAAAATAAAAATCTGATGCTGAAAAATAAACTTCGGTAAAAAAACAACTAAACTAGTTTCAATTTTAAGGTTGAAAATTTAAATTTTGGTTTATACACATGAGAGAAGGGAAAAGACAGAGGTGAAGGAAACTAATCATTGATCCTGTCCTTTTTATCTTTCTTGGTGCCACACTCCTAACTTCTTTGCAATCACTCTTCTTCCCTGTAAACTTTTTTCCCTTTTTTTTTTACTTTTGCTGTTCAAGATTTCAGAAAATTTGTAATAAAGTTTAATTAAAAAATCTGCCAATGTTGCGTGTTGATTGGTAATAGTACGGCAAGTGACTAACTATCTGCTTCAGTGACAATCAGTACTTGGATTAGTAGTTAGCAGATTCGCTTGCTGTGTCCTTCACCGCCTTTTTGGTGATAATTTCAGTACTGAATGATGGCACCCTTCACTCTGTTCTTCCTTGGCTCCAAAAGATTGACATGTGTATAATATATATGGCTGGAGTACATCATCAACCGATCTTGATTGTACAGTTACAACTACAAAAATGCTGGACCATTAGCTCATTGATGGTGGCAACCCAACAGCTGCTTTTGCTTGTGGGTTGCGTCTTGGTTGGGTTCATGCGCCTAATCTTATCGGTTGGAGGCAGCCTAGCTGCTCTAATTTGGTGAGAAATCTTGGCAGCAATGGCACCCCCCATTTGGCAGATTTGTTGGGCAACTGGAGTGACCGGTGAGAAACTGCAGAGATAGGGCATGTAAGTATGATAATGATATCTCTGGGTTAAGAACGTTGTCGTCTAACATCATGTGGGGGTATCAGTTTGGTCGGCTACAAAAATACTTTGCCATGGCTGTCTTATCCTCTCATGATAGATCCACTGGCTTATAAATATATAATAAGCATTGAAACTTGTATTTGAGATGGCATAGCATTAAGCAAAACTTTGTGTGTCAGTGTCACTAGACCTTAGCTTAGCTCCATCAGTTTTGGTTCTGGGGTGATGCTGGGGCAGCTTGCACTGTGGTCCAAGATTGCCAGTTCAGTAACTCTTCCTCTTCTTTTTTTTAAAAAAAAATAGCTAATCTCACCTTGCTTTTTCAGTTTTGGATGCATTTGGTAATTCTATTTTTCTAGTGTACATTATATTGGTGGTTTTGCCTTCATAAATAATAATTATGAAAAGTGTGTCATTCTCTTATTTCAACTGGTGACTGCGGTTTTATCTGAATCAGGTCATGTGGGTTTTTTTTTCTCTGAATCTTATGAGGGAATGTATTCTGTTCTTGTGTAGATGAGGCATCCTGTGGGTCACCAAGATGGATAGGGAAGAGCCTCTCTTGCGTATGCATCAAGCGAAAAGGAGCATATGAGAGAATATGCATGAATCTTACACCAGTGCAGGTAATGGCCTGCCAGATTTCTTTACTGTTCAAGGATTTTGCAATGGTTTGTGTCAATGTATCTACAGATAAAGTCAATCAATAGATAGGTGGGCCTGCTTTTTCGCTAAAGAAGCATTATCTAAGTGACCACTCAGAAAGGGATTAATTAAGATTTGGCTTTTTGTTATTATATTTTCTTTCTGTTCACGGAAACTAGTTTTTTAAAAAAAGAAAATGTCAGTCTGATCTGAATACACTGTCAGAAATTTTACAATTTGGAATTTCCTTTGAAAAATTCTCTTCATATGTATAGACTAATACAGAATGTCAAACCAATCATCCTTCCAATCGGCTCATCATTTACAGGAAGAGAGGCTTCAGAGGCTGAGGCATCGTATGAAGGTTTATTTTGATCCTTCCAGACGAGATCATCAGGTAAAATTTGCAGTAGAAATAAAGAATCCTTGCAATGGGTTAGCTCTGCATTACTCTTTTTGTCTAATGCAGCGTGCACACATACTGAATTTCATAGGTTTTCCTCTTTTTTCCCCTCTCGAGTCTTCTCACACACTATCCAATGCTGTAGATGCAAATAACTTACTATGACAATGAACATGCTCAGCAGATAATATCATGCATAACAATTATTAAGTTTCATTCACTTGTGGTTTTGATGAGATTGATTTGACTACAGGGTACCAGACTTCTATAGTACTAGCATGTATACTTGGTGTTAATTTCTTTATATTCTATATCACTTGAGTCCTGCTAAATAGCAAGTCGTGATGACAGGAAGCTTTGAAAGCTCTTTGGCATGCAACATATCCGGATCAAGAACTTCAAGGTTTGATTTCTGAGCAGTGGAAAGACATGGGATGGCAAGGAAGAGACCCATCAACTGACTTCAGGTAGTCCAAGCTAAAGCCTGCCACCTGATAGATAAACTCCAAATTTGTATTCAGCTTTAGTATCAAGTTAAGCAGAATTGCTGTACATGGCGCAGGGGTGCAGGATTCATCTCTCTGGAGAATCTTCTGTTCTTTGCGAAGACATTCTCTGTAAGCACATTGTCATTGTTGCTTTCATTATCTGAAAGACTGAAAATCACCCTATTGATTAATACTGATCGTCTTTGGTGGGTTATTCCTGCAGGCCTCATTTCAGAGGCTGCTAAAGAAACAATGTGGCAATCGGGCCACTTGGGAGTACCCATTTGCAGTTGCTGGTGTAAATATCACATTCATGATCATGCAGATGCTGGATCTCCAATCTAGTAAGCACTGACCCAAAGTTGCCAGTAAATATAGCTTGTGCACTGTAACTATACTGATTAGAAAGTAATATTGTATGCAGCTAAGCCAAGAACGTTTGTTCGAGCTGTTTTTATCCAAATGCTCTCAGGTAGGATCAATGAAGTAAATACCTTTCCTGGATCGGATCATGTACCAACTAACCAACAGTTTGAATCAAATTTGTCCTTGTTTTGTTCTCCCAGAGGATGAGTGGGCATTTGATCTCCTCTACTGTGTTGCATTCGTTGTTATGGACAAGCAGTGGCTCGATAAGAACGCCTCTTACATGGATTTCAATGTAATTTCCTGTCAATGTACACACCATCCTTTGTCTGTAAATCATCAGACCTCATCATTTTGACTGATCTTGCGATTCTGATGTGATTCAGGAGATACTGAAGTCAACACGAGCCCAGCTGGAGAGGGAGCTTCTGCTGGACGATGTGATGCGGATCGAAGACATGCCGTCATACAGCCTGCTTTGCTAGTGGCCATATTGGTTGGATACCATGATTGAGTCCATGGTTCTAACCCCTGAGTGACTTGAGTGTATAGCTCCCTCCCTTCCTTTGATTTCTTCAGGGAGGCAATTTTTGATGGCATGTAGGGCAATGACCTGTTGTCATGTTGAATTTGGCCCTCTGTGAAACAACTCACCCTGGTTGGCACCACAATGAATTACTAGCATTTTAGCATCCATTGTCAAAGCTGATGTTATGCTGTCATATTTTACCCCCATGGATCCATCAACAGAATCAACTATTGGTAACCCAGTTTGCAACCTCTGGTGGAAGGTGTGCAGTGAATCTAAATTCCTCACAAGCTTATCAACAGCAATCCTCTGTCCATGAACAGAAAAGTCAGCTACCAAATGCTGATCAGTTCTGGCATGCTATGAAACCGTTGTGTATTCTTTCCAATGGCGCCGGCGGTCAGCCGTCGCCGACCACCTCGCTGGAGCCGGGGATCTTGGACAGCCGTGCCCGCTTCATCACCTTCCTCAGCCTGTCCACGTCCTGCCACCTCCCGGCCTCCGCGTACATGTTGGACAGCACGACGTAGACGCCGTGGTTGGTCGGGTCCAGCTCCAGCATCTCCTGCACCGCCCGCTCGGCGACGTCGATGTCGCCGTGGTTCTTGCAGGCGGTCAGCAGTGCTCCCCATATCACCGTGTCGGCGTCGCACGTCGTCATGCCCCGGATCATCTCCTCGGCCTCCGCGAGGAGGCCGCTCCGGCCGAGGAGGTCGACCATGCAGCCGTAGTGCTGGATGGTCGGCGCCACCGAGAAGTCCTTGTCCATGGACGCGAACACGCGGCGGGCCTCGTCGAGGCGCGCCGCGCCGCTGCCGGTGCGGCCGTAGGCCGAGAGGACGCCGACGAGCGTGGCCGCGTTCGGCGGCACGCCCTCCCGGCGCATCCGATGGAACGTCGCGAGCGCGCGCTCGCCGTGGCCGTGGTGCGCCAGCCCGGTGATCAGGGCGTTCCACGTCGCCGTGTGCCGCTCCGGCATCCCGTCGAACACCGCCCTCGCCTCCTCCATGGCCCCGGTCTTGGCGTACATGTCGACCAGCGCCGTGCCGAGGATCACGCCCACCGGCGCCGTCATCCCCCTCGCCTCCATCAGCTCGTGCACGCGCCTCCCCATCTCGAGCCCGCGCGACCCCGACCGCGCGCACGCCGACAGCACGGACGCCAGCGCGGCGCCGCGGGGCTCGAACCCGTCGGAGACCATCTCCTCGAACGCCCACATGGCGTCCTCGTGCATCCCGTTCTGCGCGTACCCGGAGACCAAGGTGGTGCACACCACCGCGCTCCGCTCGGGCAATCCGTCGAACACCCTGCGCGCGGCGGGGACGAGGCCCGCGAGCGAGTAGGCCCGGACGAGGCCGTTGGCGACGTAGGCGTCGTGGTCGAGCCCGTGCCCGACGGCGAGCGCGTGGAGCTGCTCGGAGGCGCGGAGCGGGAGGCGGGCGGAGGCCTTGAGGAGGAAAGGGAAGGTGTGCCTGCCGGGAGAGAAGGAGCCGTCGCGGCGGAGGAGGGAGAAGAAGCCGAGGGCGGAGGCCGGGTCGGGGGAGGAGGCGAGCGCGCGGAGGGTGGTGTTGACCATGAAGGAGTTGGGGGCGCAGGGGAGGGAGGCGAGGAGGCGGAGCACGCCGCCGGGAGGGGAGAGCGCCGCGTAGGCGGCGAGGAGGCGGGACGCCGCGAAGGCGTCGTCGGCGAGGCGGCCGGAGACGAGCATGGCGGCGTGGACGGCGGCAAGCGCGCGCGGGGTGGCGCAGCGGTCCGCCAGGAGGGACAGGTTCGGCCGGCGCCGGACGCCGCCGCGGGCGCCCACGGCGGCGGCCATTGACGTCGCCACCGTGCCCTCTGCTCCCTCACTGCTGGCTGCTGCCTACGCGATTGCGTGTTTGCAGTTGGCACCCACTTGAAGTCTTAAACGCTTGAATTGAGTCTCGTTGTAATTTTTAAAATTTTTGTATCCAAAAGTTTCAATTTGAATTTCATAGGAGTTTTATAGAAATTGAATTTGTTGTTATGAAAAATCCTATGAATTTCTGCATTCTGAAGGAGCCATGAGCATGCAGAAGGCAGCATTTGCTGGATAGTGTTCTGATCAAAATTTCAGCTAGAAAATGACCTCTCTCGTATGGAATGAGATCCTCTGAGCAAAAGTGACGTGAATTTGGTATATCTCATGACCGTTGGATCGAAACGGGTGGACGAGATTTAGCGCTATAGTAACGAACATTGTTTCAAATCACTGTTGCTCTAGTAGACAGCAAACAAACAAGACAACAACCTTCACGACAAGATCATGGCGATTTTATTCTTGCTCTAGTTTGCAGATGAGCTACAAGGGCGCAGCAATATGCAAGCATCTACAAATTTATTTGTTCTGCCATTCAGGATTTTGTTTTACATTTATTATTTGCATCGTTCTTACATGCTAATAGTAGATGATGCCATACTCTCCTCTCCTGTAAATAATCGATCCAGGGCGGTAGCTCGTCAACAAAGCACACACTCCGGCATTACGCATCCTTGTCTTGCATTGTATGCTTTCTTCTGTTCTTCAGATCTCACTAAACGACTTGATCGTCCGGAATCCATGGTTCTCAGGGAGCGGTGCATTTCCCGGGCGAATGGAGATTATTACCTCGAAACCTGAAAGAGAAAATGTTGGAACAAACGTTATACGAGATAGAGTATTTGACACAAGGAAATGAATGATAACTTGAAAGGAATAGATCCTACAGGAGTCGATTGGTTAAAGTTATTACGCACCAAGTAAAACTGTAAAACCATGAATACTCTCCCAATATTATTGAGCAGAGCTCGTCATTACCTGCACTTTTTGCAGCCACTGCTTCTTGAAACACATCAGTGATGAATAAGATTTGAGCAGGACTGTCCACCCCAAGTGATTGTGAAATCTCAAAGTAACTCCTTGTTTCTCTTTTGTTACTGCGGTTATGAGAGATGGGAATCATAATTCTGCAGTCATTTTTCAGTAGCAATACAAATGGAACAAGAAACTTACCCAGTTGTGGTGTCGAAGAACCCACACAGGTACTGTCGCAGATCACCATAGGTCGTATTGCCAAATAATAGCCTTTGCGCCTCTCGGCTGCCACTTGAGTATATGTAGACCTATTGGCAAGTACATCAATTGTATCAAAGTCATCAAGTGCACTTTTTTTTTTGCAGTTGATGTTACACAATTTTAAAACTGGTATTGTTTGACACTCTCTAGGGTCAACTTTCTTGGCCCAAGTTGCTCGGCTAATAATTATAAATAATAAAACCATATTAGGATTTAGGAGCACTGAAAAAGTTTAAAGTATCACACTTCCACAGGAATTTGACAAAAGAGATAGTACCTTCATGCCACTAGCGTGCCAATGCTTTAGTGCCTCAGGAACATCCTCAAAGACAACTCCTTGCATTTCTTTACTTTCAAAACCAGTCCTCCATATGTGACCCTGGAAGTGGCATTAAAACCATGAACTCCATCAGAGAAACAGGAATGTGATTGCAGCACCAAAAAAGGATGTGAACTAAGCTACCTGGAGTTGTTTCAATGATGTAATCTTCCTGTCTGCTTTAATCATTGATTCAACGTTAGCAACCAATGCATTGATAACCTCTTCTTTGCCCGCATCATCAGGTGGAATTGGAACAGACCCAGCAATTCCATTTTTCAAGTCTTCTTCAACCTGGATAATTGATGCTAACCTGTTATATCTTAAATAAATTAGAAATGATCACATACATGTTGCATATGGTTTTTTCCTTCTTTTTTCCTTTTTTTTTTTTGCGATTAGAAGCTTATGGCTCTGGTGGTGAGGACTCCAGCCACTTTCCACCATGGTGGTAATACAGCTAAAGATCTCCACAAAAATAGGGAGTTGGGGAATCAAAATTTGAATAGTAACTTCGATCAAATCTAACAATTCTATTTTCTTAAAGAAAAGGAAAACAAAATAATTTCAGCACAGCTAATCATATATCCTGACTTTAACTACCATGAACAAATTCATAGATGCAATGCAACAAGCCTACAAGATCAACAACTTGACAGGATATGCAAAATTCCTTTTATCGTTAACTTACTTGGGCACGCAATAGGTTAATGTCTTCTTTGGTTTCATCAGAACCATATGTAGAAGTCAAATGCTTTCGCACATTATCACGGGCATAGGGAAACATAACATCAGTCACAAATGATATTGGAGTAGTTGTTCCCTCAATGTCAAGAACAACACAATGCTGCAAGAGAACAAAAGGTTAAGTAATTTTATTCAGGAAATATATTGTACTGACAGTGACCATATATAGCAGTCACAAAGAAGTCAAGAAAATACACAAAGAATAACACTCAGTACTCACAGATGCAAACCAGTACATTATAAGATCTAAAAATAACATTTTGAAGGTTGAATTCACAAATACTTAGAACAAATAATAGACCTTTGATGATTTGGCATCAGAACATCCATTTGGAACGCCAGAGCTCAGAACACTGCGTGGTCTTTTGGCACTATTTATTGGACCATGCTCAGGAGTTGTCCAATCAATTCCCAATTGATAAAGCTTGATGGCAGCATCAAAAAGATAATGATAGCATTCAGCCTGAAAAGCACGGGTAAAACAATTTAGTAAATGTATGTGATAGCATAAAGTCAAGGAGCATGACCACAGTATTCTGTTAATCACAAAAATCTCATCATATAGCAGCTTGCTATGAATATTATAGGTGCCTTTAAAATATATGTTCTCGTATAATTAGCGTATATGGCCACAACCTAGATAAAACAGGGGCATAGTGTAGGGAGATCAATATTGATTATTGAAAGAGCTGGCAAATTAAAATGAAGAAACAAACAAAGCTAAAATAAGAGGTCACAAAAACAAACCTGAGTCTTGGCATTGATCCAGGAATCACCCCACACATAAATTCCATGGTTCCGTACAAGGACTGCAGTTGCCTTAGGGTATGCTGCGATCTGTTATACAACTTCGCATCAGTTCCCTACATTGATAAAAAAATATTCCATTTGTTCTTGTTTATTTGTTGATTTGGTCACTCACATGGTCTCCAATAACAGTTTTGACCACTACCTTTTAATTGTATATAAAAATTATATTCCATTAATATCATTCCTATATGACAAACTTAAATGATTTTGTGGATATTAGTAAGCATAACTTTAAAGGTTTGACTGCAGTACTGTACACATTTTTAAAATAACGTATTGAGAATGGAGACAATATCACAGATAACATCTTATAATCATCAAATTAATAAACTTAGTTTTAAGTTCAAGCCTAAAATGGTTGGATGAGTGAGGTAGTGCTAGTTTTTGCTGCATTGCCTACAAGTTTCTTAACCCTTTTGTTAGAGCCATACCTATAATACCCAAATAAATTTATGAGAACAGCAGGCTACAAAATGACATAATATTGTTCTTTGTGAGGATTGAGAAACTGAAACTCAAAAGGACATTAGTAGCATACCGCCTCAGCCAGTGAGTCGGTGAGCTCATACTCATAAGGGGTGTTCTCAATTATAGGAATCACCAATTCATCATGGTAGCCATGGCCTTTAATTCCTTTAATCATTTCCATATGTGTTATCTGCAGTAAGATGGAAACGCAGTATATGGTCAAACAAAGATTTACATATTGCAGTCACTTTAGCGAAATCAAGCAAACAAGAAAATAATATCATAAGGTATACTGATGCTAAAAACTCTAGTCATATAAAAAAGAAAATATGAATGACGATCCATTTTTATTTCACACATTAGATCAGTCAGAAAAATGTACACAATGTGGTACACTACATGAGAAATGGTATGTCAACTTATTACTCCCTCCATTGGAAAATATAAGGTGCGTATGTATTTGGAAAAGTCAATATTTGTATTTTTTTACTAACAACTAAGCTAACATAAATATGTTTAGTGTCGTACAGGTGATACCATTGGATTAGTATTTGAAAATATTTTCACATGAAGTTCTTTTTGTAGCTGTTGATAGTATATTAAAAATAAATTGATGGTCAAATTCAGCATTGGATACCATGCCAAACTAATACGTGTTATATTTCTCGGCGGAGGGAGTATTACCACATGTTTGATAAATATTACGGCCAAATTTCATGGAAAATGTAAAGCACGTATTGGAGCTTTAGCTAAGTGTCATGGGTAAAAATAGACAAGAGGCTCACCCTAAACTCTTTTGCACCAGGATCAAGCATGGTTGCGATGCAAGTCTCCATCCCATGGCTATGAATGACAGCCCCAGCCCCTCTCATCAGATAAGCCTGCAGAACACCAAAGAAAATTAGACAGCTTAGATTAAAACAATTTGAAGAAGCCAAACTAGGCAAAGGATAGCACTGGTAACCTTCATAAACAGAGGAGCACAGTCAGTACATTTTGGAGGCTTGTGCGGCCATGGCTTTGATACTGGTGACGAGAGCACCTTCCCATCAGCCGACATAACATACATATCCTCTGCCACCATTCTCTCTTTCTGCACACCTGAGAAAAAGCCAAAAAGGTAAGAAGATGAAATTGTGATTAAAATTTATTAATACACCATGTTCTTTTTCCGAATCACAACCATGGTGAGTTAGGGTTGGAGTTGGACGAATGTATTGTACATTGATACAACATCATGTTCTGTGTAATAATTCAAGTTTTCAGCACTGTTTCATCCCTATGGTTGGCTTGTGGTACTAGACAACACTGCTTTTCACAACAATAAAAAAAGGTCAAAAATCATGTTTTTGTTAAAAAGAACACTTTACAGATGGCCTAGAGCATGGAATGCTTAAAGGCAGTGCAATACTGGACATTCCAACTCCGAACAGATTTACATAAGTATTTGAAAGTAAAACTGTATGCATCATACTCAACGGCATTGACACATAGTCAATAAGCATAATAATAAAAACTAGAATAATTTAAAGTTATTCGTTTCTGAATAAAACTGATGTTGGCTCAATAGCAACTTATCATTTTCATAGGAATTATCAACACAATGGGATTTTTTTCCCTTAAGTAGTATATGATTTTTTTTTACATGTTCCGTTCGACCCTCTGACTTGTACTGAAATCAGTTGGTTGTCCAGCCTCTGTAATTGGAATAATCCATTTCTCTTGACAAGCTTCCTGACTTACAGTGAAATATGCACTTAGATAAATAAAGCTGACCACTGACCAAAACTTTTAACCCCTATGGCAATGTTTGCTGGGCCATTTCACAAAAAGGGCAAGCCTTCAAGCATATGAGGGCAATATGAAATAAGCTCCTAGCCTCGTAAATGCTTAAGTACATTCCAACTGACCGGACAAGCAGCCTCCACAAGAACAATAAAGCAACCGTAGGTGTAGCTCAAGCCACGCCAACTAAGCTAATTTGATACTAGTACTTCTCAACCTTCGAACTTGCATTGAACCGTGCATGGCAACGAGCAATCTCGTATGCAAAATCACATATGTCAGTTCGTCCAATAGGAGAAGTGCAAGGTAAATGAGAGGCAGCCATGCCCCCTGTTGGTCCTGCACTCCTGCCGTCCTGGCATGCCCACGGAGCAACGCAGGAGTAACTAAATTAAACAATCCAAGCCTAGTAGGCAAGTCAAATGCCATCAAAATCAACAGAAGCCCATTTCGCTGTGCCGTCTACAGCTAGAGCGCGACGGCGAAGTCGGCAACGACAGACACCCCCGGAGTTCATCCCGGCGGCAGCACCCCCACCCAGACCCAGGCACCCGCCCTCGTCCATCCCGGTTCCCAGCATCGCCCCCGCGCGCCGTGGCAATCCGTCGAACAGGTGGGAGGAGGCAGAAGAAGGGGAGGGGGAGGTGGGGGCGCGATAGAAGAAGAAGGCGAGCCCGCTGCGGTGCGGTGCTGTTTACCGGAGGGGGACATGACGATGAGCTGCTGCGCGAGGGGGAGCGCCGGGTCGTTGGCCTTGACGGTGATGCTGCCCCCCGTGCCGGTGACCCACCCCTGCGCGTAGAAGTGGCGGCACAGCTCCGCCACCAGCTCCCGCGCCTCCCTCACCGCCTCTCCCTCCAGGTACGACTCCGACGCCGTCGCCATGGCTCCTCCTCCTCCTCCGCCGCCGCCGCCGCCCTCGGGATTCGAGCACGCCGGCTGCTTTTATGTAGTAGGAGGAGTGGAGCGGGGCGGGGCGGCTCGATTTGTGCCTTCCTAATTAATCGCACGATTAAGTTAGTTAATTTAATTAATCCGGAAGTGGGGCCCACATGTCTGTGGCGTATTAGCAGGGAATCGCGGGGGAGAAGGGAATAACTGCTGGTGCCTTTTCTTTTCTCACGCGAGCGCGCGCGCGCTCGCTTGCATGTGGTGGGGCCAGAGGGCTGCGCCGGGCCCGCACGTCAGTGGGCGAAAGTGGGAGGGTAGAGCGCTCCTGGCGGAGCTGCGATGAGAGGAGGGTCGCGTTCACGGGGTGGAGGGAGGGATGAGGATTTATATTTGTTTTTGTTTTTGTTTTTTAATTTTTTGCTTTGGAGCTGCGCTGAGGACAAGAATCTGATGAATTTTTTTAGGGAATTGCTACACAACAGCAGGCTGAAATTTTCTATTTTATCAGCCGAATTCTTGGCCATCAGATCAGCTCTAAGATGTGTGCTAATCTTATTGGGCCCATGGTTAGATTTGGGTTTGGACCTGTTCTGTTCGGGGAGAGGTGACTACGGCAGCTTCCGCGGCCGTGACCCGTGATGCGATGAGGTTACGGTGGTTTCTGCAACGGTAGTCCATGAAACAGTTTGGTTACTGTGAACAACAATGACGCCGGTACTGGATATAATGGCGCTGGTGTGGCTCCTTTGGACCAGATGTAATTTTAAGTTTTTGTGCACTTGAAATTCACTTCGATCCGGCCATTGTTCTTGGACAGTAGGCTTTGTTCAGCTACTAACATTTCTAACAAACGTTTCCTAGTCTGTTTGCTTTACTTGCTAGTAAGACCATGCATATTTTAGTTTTGCTAGCCCTAGCATTACCTATCTTTGTTGTTTTGTGATATTTACTAATGGTACCTGGTTTTGTTTGTTGTTTTTGTTTGGAATTTTTGTCATCAAATTTCTGGTAATAGGTATTCATTTTGTTCATTTTTTAGCACCGTATCAGTCATTTGTTTGCAAATTTCTTGCACTAGGTATTAGTTTTGTTAGTTTAGTTTTGTCAGAAAACTTCAAAGACAACCGTCGGTTGTGTTGAGGAGTTGTCTAGGTCATTGATCCGGTGACGATGAACTTGCTACCGGAGCACCAGAAGGGGAGTCGATGAGGTGGAGAGGAACAGGCAGACCATAGAGATAGAGAGATATTCCTGTAGAGTGTCGGCTTCAGCTAGCAGGATGTAATATAATGTAGAGATTTATTTTGTTTAATTTTTATTGTATAGAGATTAGTTTTGTCTTAAACTTATATTAACTTTCGGTTGTTTAGAAATTAATTTAGTTTGAACTGACACTGAATTTTGTTAACGATACCTACATGTATACTTCTATCAGGTGTTAATGTAGTGCTATGAACCACTCCTAGAGTCAAAGATGAAATGAGAGAATTTTTTTACTCCCACTGACGATAGCTGTTAGCATAGAAATACAGAAGTCATAGTCAAATCTATTCATAAATGCACCAAGGAAATAAGGTTTTTTTCTTAATAAATGTAAGTTGTTGATTGCTTCATTGATACTCCCTCTGTCCCAATATAGCACCCATAATAGCTAAAGGGTACTCAAATGCATATAAGTTATAACCCTGCACCCAAAACAAAACAAAATAAAAATAAAATAGCTGGTTATGCCACCGTCTATCATTTAGTGTTCCACTTTAACCTGTGAATTATATATAGACCTAATAACTTATTAATTCTGACAAATTGCATTCATGTATGGCTAGTAGAATACAAAACTGATTTATATGATTTTATTTTGTTCTTACAGCAGAATTGTTTTGTACTCACTCTAAAAAAACTTGTTTGTGGTCTGCGGATTGTTGGATCATGCGTTTGAGGCATGTTTGTCTATTGGGCTTTTTCAACAAACAAAACATGGATGTGTTTGAAGCCCAAATCTGATCTAGCGACCGGGGCGGAGAAGAGCACAAGAGGTTCGGCCGCAACTCATGCAAACTAGGTGTGGAGCGCAATGTGCGACATGATGATAACATGTGTTCTATCCAACGGCTACAAATTCAGCTGAAACTACAGAAAATCTCAGCCGGCTATGTCCTAGATAGTCCCATTTTTTTAATGTTTTTTCTTACTTCCGTCGCATTCAGGGATAAGTTTTGTTGTAGTTGGTATGCGATAGCAATTCAGACTATAAGACCATGTACGGATGAATACTAATATTTTACTCTCTAAAATCTTGTATTTGGTCTATCTAAAAAATATTGGACACGACTATTATATTCTTCTTCAAAGAAGCCTAAATCTGAATAACGTATATTAAGAATGCATATATCTACCCCAGATCTAGGATACGAGAGCGTTCATTTTAGACCATTCTACAGTTACTCTATATTTTATGTACTACTAAAATATCATGTGATAATTGAAAAAATTGTTGAGGTGGGTCAAAGGGTCGAGAGATAGTTGGCATGGTTTATCTTCTTTCTCAACCTAAATATGACAAATAAGTAGAGCAGGGTGGTGCACAAGATGTAGTTTCAAAATGGCTTCAACTACACATCTCACCTCACGGGTGTTGATCGATGGTCAGCATGGAAGACAACAGAGAAACTAGGAACAAAAAGAACAAGGCTTAGGTCTAGAAGGGAGAGAGATGGCAAGGGTGGCGTCCACTGAGTCTTGACTGCCTCACAATGGCACCATGTGTTCTTGGATATACGGAACTCATTTTCGACGGAGGACTATGGAGAGAACATATTTTTAGGATTTTTCTTGTATCATCTATAGGTAGGAGGGGATTGTATTTATCTTTTAGTTTGGAATTCCATCTAAACAAAAGAACTCGGGCAAGAGTATATGATCATTACTCTAATAAGGAAGGAGGATTTTTAATGTGTCGGTATAAACATCTTTGTGTAGCACTCATGCTAATACTCTATGGTTTGGGACTTTAGCAGGTTTAGGATTCTGGCGATAGCATATTTGATGTTTATGATTATTAGTCAGAATTTGAATTGTAAAACTTAAATTTTGAGTTGACTTTATGGTTTTTTCATCGTAGTTATTTTCTAGTATTTGCTTTTGTACCGCTAAAAACACGTCTATGGAAATTTTACCCATAAATTATTGTTTAGTTCTTAATATGTCATTTTGTTTATGCCCCGTAAATTATTGTTTAGTTCTTAATATGTCATTTTGTTTATGCTTAATTTCAGAAAAAATGTGGCTGATATATCATGCCTATCTTATACATCTATTAATCAAAGGATCAATTTTTATATGTAACATTTACTTATTATATGTTTGGGCAAATGATGCTTACACCGTGAGTTTATTCTATCCATTGCTACATAAGCAAATGTAATGACACGAAGGAAAATGATGGGAGGAAAGAGAACAATCATTATTACGCATGACAGTGGCTTAAAATCAACTATTGATATTTATTGAACGAAAATTTCGAAAATTTGTTGTATATGAGTGGATAAAAATGAAAGTGAACAAATATTTGCTAGGTCTGAATTAGATTTACATCCTTCAACCACAAAACCTTATACAGTGCATCCCTCATCTTCTAAATACAATGCAAATCGAGTTCCTTGACAATATTGAAGACGGTTTTTGATGACATGACATCTCAGTCAATAAAAATAAAATAAAAAAAATGTATTGGGGTCCACATCTAAGCGGACCCCTTCTTTCTCCATCTTCTTCTGTCTCTCCACCTCCTCTCAGAGCTAGGGCGGTCGTCGTGCGCATGTGCTGGCAATAGTGGTTGTCGCCTAACGAGGTGGTGGCGAGGCGCCAGTGGCTGGAGATTGAGATAGGGGGAGGTAAGAGAGTTGTTTTTAAATTTTTTAATAAATAATTTTATTACTAAATATTAAGGAAAATATTTTCACCATGGCGTGGCCAAAAGGTTCATATGATAAAAATAATTTTCTCCAATGTTTACTAATAAAATTATTTATTAAAAAGTTTAAAAAAATGAAAAAAATTCAGGGTAGGATGAGAGAAAGGAGGTGTACTAGACCTAGCCCAGACCACCTCCGGCTTCGCGGATGAAAATGAAACTTGATCAGCAAGGGAAAAAAGCCCAAACAGCCACCACCCCACGACAGCGTAAGGCCGTTAAAGTTCAATGAGCTGGGCCATACGGCCCACCAATATTCCAAGTGGATCTGGGCCTGTTTGCGCTCGTCGCCACATCGGGGTCCACCTTGACCCGCCCGCGCGGGAACCCGCTGGTCGTTGGCGCCAACTTTTCCCGCCATTCCGCGCCCCCGCGCCGCCTCCCTCTTAACCCCAACCCACCTCACCCACCCAACCCTAGCCAGTCGCCACTTCCCTCCACCTCACGAACCCTCTCGCTCCCCCCACCCGCCCGCGGAGATGGTAAGCCCTCCCACCATTTCGCCCCCCCTCATCGGAGCGCGTTGCCGGGCCGGATCTGACGCCTCGTTGTGCTGTTGTTTTTTTTTTCTTTTGTGGGGGTAGGATGATTCGGAGAACAACGCGCCGTCGACGCCCGGGTCGCCGGGGTTCAGCACCGACAGGCTGCCGCCCAACACCACCACCAGCCGCGGCGCCACCGACCCGTCCTCCTACTCGGACGACGACGGCGACGACGACGTCGCCGGCGCCGAGGAGGCCGAGGTCGACCCCAACGTGCTCCCCGAGGACGACGGCCTCGCCGACGCCGTCGCTGCCGAGGAGGAGGAGGACGGCGAGGACCTCTTCAACGACAACTACCTCGAGTAAGCGAGATTTCCCGGATCTGATGACTGAAGTGAAGTTGGTTGACATGTTGAGATCTGGTAAAATTTGGTGTTTTTTTGGTGGTCCAGCCCGAAAAATTAGGCATTTTTGGTGTTTACGGTAAATATTGACATCAGGGAGAGGCAAATTGTGGCACACAGTGGCTCACATAAGTGGAATTGGCTAATTACTTGACTGAGTTTTGTACTTTTTGGTCAAAGAATGATCTGTGCTATTTTTACTGTAGTGATGCCAGTAATGCTCTGGTACTGGTAGACTGGAAGCAAACACTCTTAACCTACTTTCATTTTGATTAGGTAGAATTACCCCAAATTTTGTTGATTTTGGCCACGTGTGTAAGTTAGTTGCTACTTAAATGTTTCATGAGATACCACTTGGTCTGTTGCCTCGCTGCTTATTCATGTTAAGTTGTATAGTTGGCACAATAAATTCATACAGTACATTTGGCTGTTAAGTTGCCTAATTTATATTGTGTGGATTAACAGTCATGCTTGCAACAAAGTTTTTTTTTCAGCAGTTTAGTCTGATAGGACTATGTATCTGTCTTTATAAATCCATGAAACAGTATAAAACTCTGGTGCCAATGTAAATTCAACAGGTGCTGCAAGTTATTGTTAATTCCACAAGTTTTGATTAAACTATTGCATCTTTCCCCCTCCTTTTGTAGTGATTACCGGAGGATGGATGAGCAGGACCAGTATGAATCAGTTGGGTTAGATGACTCCATAGAGGATGAAAGGAACCTGGATGAGATCATGGCAGATAGAAGGGCTGCTGAAGCAGAACTTGATGCAAGGGATGTGAGGACTGGTGCGACTGCTGATAGAAAATTGCCACGGATGCTACATGATCAAGGTAATAGCACTGTGGAAAATTACATTTCCGTAAGACATTAGAACAAGGCCACACCTTTCCACTATTGTACATTTGTACTTTACATTCTTGTTAATTGAGAATTTGAGATATATTTTGATATGTTTAGCTTTGGTGAAATGTTTATGCTTTAATGCTTCTTGGGTCAACTGTCAACTATTGTAACTGAAGTTTTATCCTCTTTTCGCATTTGCTTTTATATCTGAGTTCCTTGTAACATGGGATACTGTATTACTGTGGTATGGTTGTGAACTTTGAAGCAGTAGTAATCGTTTCTATAAGTAGTAAAATTAGTGTGCCTGAAAATGTCTTGGTTATTCTTTTTTGAGATATTGTTAGTTTTTTTTGTGCTTGCATACCCTTGGTCAGTTTGCCATGGTGATTGTAAGTTGAAGATAGTGTTTCTTTCATGGTGCAGACACAGATGAGGATATGAGCTTCAGGCGTCCTAAAAGGCACAGAGCTAACTTTAGACCACCAAGGGAACCAAGAACACCAAGAAGTGATGATGATGGTGATGGTGCCACACCTAGTTCACCTGGAAGATCTCAACGTGGAATGTATTCTGGAGGGGATGTACCTATGACTGACCAGACAGATGATGATCCATATGAGGTATTGACATTTGAACTAAAATTACCATACATTGTTGCTTTATATTTTCCAATTGGTTGCCCTCCTATTCACTAAACATGTATTTAATAAAAAAAACATGTTTTAAATGGTTATCCATGTTCCAATTCATCTTTTATATACAGGATGAGTTTGATGAAGAAGATGAGATGAACATGTACCGTGTACAAGGAACTCTTAGAGAGTGGGTCACAAGAGATGAAGTCCGACGCTTCATCGCAAAGAAGTTTAAAGAGTTCCTTCTAACATATGTAAACCCTAAGAATGAACAAGGAGAGTTTGAGTATGTTCGACTAATAAATGAGATGGTTTTAGGTATGATTCTCTGTTCCTTTTCCAGTTTACATGAAAAAAAGGCCAAGTTTCTTGGCATTGTAAGAAATGCTTGCTTATCTAACCTTTCCTCACCTCTTTGCAGCTAACAAATGCAGTTTAGAGATAGACTACAAGCAATTTATTTATATACATCCAAACATTGCTATCTGGTTGGCTGATGCACCCCAATCGGTGCTAGAAGTCATGGAGGAAGTTGCCAAAAACGTTGTTTTTGATCTCCATAAGAACTATAGGAACATCCATCAAAAAATATATGTCCGAATAACCAATCTTCCTGTCTACGATCAAATACGCAATATCAGGTCAGTACATGCTTTCTTTTGCATGGTATTTAGTAGTGAAATTGATTGATGGTCTGTGCTTATATGCTACTTGCTACATTTCAGGCAAATCCATCTCAACACAATGGTTCGAATTGGTGGTGTTGTTACTCGGAGATCAGGTGTTTTTCCTCAGCTGCAACAGGTCAAGTATGACTGCAGCAAATGCGGGACCGTTCTGGGGCCCTTCTTCCAGAACTCCTACACCGAAGTCAAGGTTGGATCCTGCCCTGAGTGCCAGTCCAAAGGGCCATTCACCATCAATGTTGAGCAAGTAAGTTGCCTGGGATGATACATTTGGGCTTTCTTGTTTGTCTTAATGCTTGGACATGCTTTTGGTCCTTCTAATGGTCAGACTGTTCGTAATAACAATTGGGTTATCTGTCTCACAGACCATATATAGGAACTACCAGAAACTCACTCTTCAGGAAAGTCCAGGAATTGTTCCTGCTGGCAGGCTTCCCAGATACAAGGAAGTGATACTTCTGAATGATTTGATTGACTGCGCTCGGCCAGGAGAGGAAATTGTAATTCTTCTGCATCTACCCTTTGTGTTTCTATGTCTTACTGTATAAATCACATTCTAATTCACTATCTGCCAATGTTCAGGAGGTCACTGGGATATACACCAACAATTTTGACTTGTCTCTGAATACAAAGAATGGTTTCCCAGTATTTGCTACAGTGGTGGAGGCAAACTATGTGGCTAAAAAACAGGATCTGTTCTCTGCGTACAAGTTAACTGATGAGGACAAAGCAGAGATCGAGAAGTTGGCAAAAGATCCGAGGATCGGTGAAAGGGTTTGTCACTTAATCCTTAAATTCCTTGCTGCAATTATAATGAGTTTATCAGCATTGTCTGACAAAGAACTTTTGATTTGCAGATTGTCAAATCAATTGCACCATCCATTTATGGTCATGAAGATATCAAGACTGCCATTGCACTAGCTATGTTTGGGGGACAAGAGAAGAATGTCAAGGGAAAGCATCGGTTAAGAGGAGATATCAATGTGCTCCTTTTAGGTGATCCAGGCACTGCGAAATCCCAATTTCTCAAGTAAGGATTAGGCAATCAGTTTGGTCAGTTCTCTTTATATTGCTCCATTAACTCACCATTTTGTAGGTATGTTGAGAAAACGGGACACAGAGCGGTATACACAACTGGCAAAGGAGCTTCTGCTGTTGGACTTACCGCAGCAGTTCACAAGGATCCAGTAACACGTGAATGGACGCTTGAGGGAGGTGCACTAGTTCTTGCTGATAGAGGCATATGCCTTATTGATGAATTCGATAAGATGAACGATCAAGATAGGTATGTAATACCATTTGGATATTTTGTGCTATTAAGCATTGATGTCCTATTGCCCTAAAATATTTCTCTTCTGATTGTTCAGGGTGAGTATTCATGAGGCCATGGAGCAACAAAGTATCAGTATATCAAAGGCAGGAATTGTCACATCTCTTCAAGCTCGGTGTAGTGTTATTGCTGCAGCAAACCCAATAGGAGGAAGGTAATGTTAACTACTTGCAGGGGATGTTACAATAACTCTCCTTTAAGCAATGCACCTAATTTTATCATGTTCTATATTCCAGATATGATTCATCAAAGACATTCACTCAGAATGTTGAGCTGACGGATCCAATTATTTCACGTTTTGATGTCCTTTGTGTTGTGAAGGTTTGGAGCTGACCTTGATGTGTAATATATTTGTGCAGTCCTGGTAGTCTACCCATACTGATTTTTTTTGTGGGGTACAAATGCAGGATATTGTTGACCCATTTACAGATGAAATGCTTGCAAGGTTTGTTGTAGACAGTCATGCAAGATCTCAACCCAAGGGTGCTAACCTTGAAGATAGGGTTGCAACTGATGTTGAGGATGATCCATTGGCTGCTGCCAGACAAGCTGATCCAGATGTATGTACCCTTTGTACTAAACTCAAAAGAAAAGCTTTTTACGAAACTTCATTGTTTCTAACAAAACCTATATTCTTAGATCCTTTCTCAAGACATGCTGAAGAAGTACATAACTTATGCCAAGTTGAACGTGTTTCCCAAAATTCATGATGCTGACCTGGACAAGATTAGCCATGTTTACGCTGAGCTTCGACGCGAGTCATCTGTAAGATATCCTTGTTTCTTGTCCATATTGATTTCATCTTACTGGTAAATATTGGATAGTTGATACCTTTGAAAACCAGAAATCAATGTATTATTCAATCTTTTGTTTCCATATTTGCAGCATGGTCAAGGAGTCCCTATTGCTGTAAGGCATATTGAGTCTATTATTAGGATGTCAGAGGCGCATGCAAGGATGCATTTGAGGAGCTACGTTTCCCAGGAAGATGTTGACATGGCTATCCGTGTCTTGCTTGACTCCTTTATCTCAACCCAGAAGTTTGGTGTCCAAAAGGCACTTCAAAAGGTAAATTTTAAATGTGTGCTATATTGCTATTGTATCTTCTTTCAACTGATGTCTATATAGTACTCTTTCCGTTTTATATTTTTATATTATAAGACTTTTTGGGTTTGTCTAGATTCATTCATGTTTTGTATAAATGTCTATATTCATTAGCGCACACATGAATCTAGGCAGAGCCAGAAAATCTTATAATGTAGAATGGAGGGAATATGAGTTTGAATTGTTGTAAACTACCTTATTTAGCTCATTAGCAATATGATATACACCTGTGTGGATCTGAACTTATTGCGAACTCAAACTTGTGCCCCTTTCCTGTTTTCACCATCATTTGGATAACCAGTTTTGCAAACTCTAATCTAATACAATATTTCTGCTGTCTGTACAGAACTTCAGGAAATACATGACGTACAAGAAGGATTACAACGAGTTGCTCCTGCTTCTTCTGCGCACGCTGGTGAAGGATGTGCTGCATTTCGAAGAAATCGTGTCGGGGCCAACGTCGCGCCTGACTCACATCGAGGTTAAGGTGGATGACCTGAAGAACAAGGTATGAGCCGCGCTTATCTCTGCCTAACCTCCAATCCTTTCTAACCGAGCTTATTGTGTGTTGATCCTTCAACATCCAAATGTCACTCAATTCTGGTACATTGTCTCTCTCTGATGCAGGCCCAGGAGTATGAAATCTATGACCTGAGGCCGTTCTTCTCCAGCGCCCACTTCAGGGACAACAACTTCGTCCTGGACGAAGGGCGTGGGATCATCAGGCACCCGCTTGCAGCCTAACCACAGATCACCACCACCATCATCATCATGTATGACCTTCTGACGATGAACAGTTTGAGCTACCTCCTTGGATGAAAAAGTGAAGGATTTAACAGGCATAGTGTAATCCACAAAAATTGCTGCCTCTGTGTGCATTTTACAGACTGGTTCATGCTGTTCAGCAGCATCTAGGTGCAGTGCTGTGCACCATGTGTACTTTCTTAGCATCCTAATTCTGCAAAGTATTCTGGAGTGATGGGAGTGTGTTTATGAATATAAAGATCATTTGCCCTTTTTGTTTCTTCTCTGATGAAGCTATCTATGCTTTTCTCATGGTGGACAGCTTCAGTAAAACGAATCCCTTGATTAATATGCTATTAAAATCCACAATTCCCACATGAGATTTCGGAGAAAAATCGACATTGCTTTCAAATTTCTCGTTCTTTTATCCTGGCCTTTGGTGATGTTTAATGAATAATTTGGAAAAAGTTAGCGGCCCGAATTTTGGAAACTAGCTCATTTTCTGAAATCTGAATTCTACAGCTACCTAATATTAGAATCTGATGTCAAAAATTCTGGACTATTTAGCAAGCTAGATATTATGCTAGAAGCTCTCCAAATAGCACCATTTATCTGAGATGAAATGTTATGCTATTTGAACATCTTTCATACAGATTATCCATTAACACATTTCAATAATTGCATAATGACCAGCCACCAAAGGTCTTAATGTCTGCGTGGTTAGAGCTAACAGTGCATCAGAGAGTGACTCTATTGTCATTATTGCCCATGCGTTTCACGGATTGCAAATATAAAAAAAAATATTATTCTATCTCTAGAATAATTGGTTGTTGCACATTGTTAAAAATTATAAGTAAGCTTTATTTAAAGTTACGTGTAATAAAAACTTTGCTTTACAGATCTGAAGTCGGAAATTTTATTCTGGCCCGACTTACACACTCTTTTCTTCTAAAAGGCAAAATTTCGATTTGAGCAAAAATAGTTAGGAATAGAAAGTAGAAACTGAAATTCATTAAATGAAACAGTGCCAGCATTTCTTCTCCTCCCTGCTTATGTCCAAGAAACAACCGAACTCCATAAGGCTCAGGGTCAAATAATCTCAAATGTTGGTGTCTATCTCCCAGAACCAGTGTTCTCACATGAACAGTTTTATGTTACGCTTTCTTGGGCTACTTCAAGGAGGAATTTTAAAGTACTTGCTGCACCAGAAAATAACAAAGCTATGAGTACCGTTGGTACATGTACCAAAAATATTGTCTACAAAAGATATGCTAACTTCTTAGACCTCCTACAAAATTCTATTATAGTATTAAATGATATATATTTATGTCTTAACTTATTGTAAGAAGTGTTTTATATGTTATTATTCTTTGTTACATGTTTTGCTTATTGTTTATAAAGCATTACAAAGCTTATGTATTGTTGGTATATTAAAAATAAAATTTTTCTTTTAGCTAACTATTTCCCGTCCTACCATAATTTGAGGTATTAAAATTTTTGGAGGGTAGCAAACCAAATTTGGCGTCCTTTTCTTTTAGAACTACTTGTCGTCACTTGTTAGCTGAAATTGGCACTAAACAAGATTTTACTGTTGAACTTAGAGCTTAGGTTTCAGGACAAATAGATTAATTCATGACTTGTTTATTGGCTTTATAGTTTTTTCTTCTTCGTTTGAACTAATATTTTTTTACCTGGATTAAGAACGATAGGGTTAGGTTAGGGACGATTGGTATTTATGCATACATGATTAAACAAACCAAAGAGATAACGAAGTTCATTGCTCCCAACTTCCATCTATGAAAGTTCCAAACTTATTAGGCGGCGTTTGGCCAGGGGTATTAAGTCTTAGTCCCCTCATTTTCCGCGTGCACGTTTTTTAAACTGCTGTACATTTTTTTCAAAATATTTTTATAGGAAAGTTGTTTTAAAAACCATATTAATCTATTTTATATATTTTTAATAATTAATAACTAATTAATCATGTACTTAGTTGCATTAGCTCTATAGCTTAGAAAGGAAGTAATAGCCCAATTATTAGCACGAAAAAGTGGGAACCAGCAATAATACAAGCAATTAAACCAATTAAGAATTTTGTGACAAACAAGGTAATATTTCACCAATGCTAAGCTTATTATTAAATAGTCTATATGAATGTGAAATATTTTATATGTTTCTTTTTTTACATGTTTAACTTATTATTTATAAAGCTTATTTACTGTTGGCATACTGCAAATAAAATCCATGCTTTGGACAAATTATTTTCTTATCAAATATAAGTCATTTTTATTATTGATGAAACGTTTAATTTTTTTTCTTCTATCAAACACGCGCCTAATGCATAGGGCTTGGGGAAGGGGGTGTGTATGAGATTTTTGACTTATGTGCATGTCTTCAGATGGTAGTGACCGGATTTGATCGATGAAATTAAAATTTTCAAACGTTTGATTAGTAGGCAGACCCAATATAGTTTCGTTTGGAAGCACGAACATATAACTAGTCTAGTTAATCTCGGAGTTCTGGTAAAACATCCGTGGATAGATCAAATCGTGGCCACAGAGACCAGAGTAGCAGCATACCAGGAAACAGTTTTTACCACACGGGTGGACATCCATCCGTGTGCTTGCATGTTATATAAATAGTTATAAAAAATATAAAAAAATTTGATAAGATAGATAAATATGAGTTATATCACTGTACAAACATGCAAGTTTAAATTCAACTTATACAAGTTATAACATTTTTATTATTTTTATTACAACTTATAGAAGTTGAATTTAATCTTGCATGCTTGTGGAGTGATATAACTCATATTTATCTATCTTGTTAAATTTTTTATATTTTTATGACTAGTTGGATGACATACAAATAACAGGTAAACATCCACCCGTGTGCTAAAAAACTACTTCCCAAGCATACCGCGTTACCACTATAACATGGACACCATGCCAGCAGCACGCACGCCACGCACGCACAAGATGGCCACGTCCGACGCCGCCGCTGACGAGGTCTGCGGCGACGACGCCCTCGACGTGCTCGCCGCCTCGCTGCCGCGGGAGACGCGGCACACGCCGTTCCCGCTGCGGCAGTACCGCGGCTTCTGGCTGCCGGAGCAAGCCCTCCACGGCGTGGCGGCCGCGCACGCGCGGTTCGAGCCGAGGCCGTCCGACGTCTTCCTCGCCAGCGTCCCCAAGTCCGGCACCACCTGGCTCAAGGCGCTGGCCTTCGCCACGGCAGGCCGCGCCGAGCACCCTCCCTCCGGCGACTCCCACCCGCTCCGCCGCCGCGGCCCGCACGACTGCGTCCGGTTCCTCGAGTTCACCCTCGCGCAGCCGGACGGCGAGGGCAAGCTCGCGGCGCTCCCTTCGCCGCGGCTGCTCTCCACCCACCTGCCCTACTCCCTCCTGCCGCAGCGCGTCAGGGCGGACGGCGACGGCGGCGGCGGCTCCGGCTGCCGGATCGTGTACATCTGCCGTGACCCCAAGGACGTGCTCGTCTCGTGGTGGCTGTTCATCAAGAAGGGCATGGCCGCGACATGCACGGCCGAGGAGGTCCTCGAGCAGTTCCTCGGCGGCCGGTGCATCGGCGGCCCGCCGTGGCGCCACGCCCTCGAGTACTGGGAGGAGAGCCGGAGGCGGCCGGAGAAGGTGCTCTTCCTCCGCTACGAGGACATGCTGCGCGCGCCGGCGCGCCACGTGAGGAGGCTGGCCGAGTTCATGGGGTGCCCGTTCTCCGGCGAGGAGGAGGCGGCTGGGGTGGCGGACGACGTCGTCGAGCTGTGCAGCTTCGGCCACCTCGCGAGCCAGGAGGTGAACAAGGCCGGCAGCATGGGCTTGACCTACCGTTCCATCACCATCAGCAACGACTTCTTCTTCCGCAAGGGCGTGGCCGGCGACTGGAGCAACCACCTGTCGCCGGAGATGGCCGCGCGGCTCGACGCGGTCGTCGAGGACGCGCTGCGAGGAACCGGGTTTACCTTTGCCGCCGGCGGTGACTCCTCCACGTGAGGAGCTGCACCGGCGGTGCTCCGGGCATCCCATGCCTTGGTGTTACTGGTGACCATGGCCGGCCGGGAAGCATTTCAACCCACGTCGTACTCCGAATCACACGATGAATAAAGAGTTTCGTACAAATAAATGTGTCTGAGAAATATTATCATTGTTATGGTTCAGTCCATTTCTATGATTAAATACAGTGTGTACTAATAACAATAATCATATACATATATATATATATATATATAATTTGTGAAATTAAGGTGGGTTAAGCTTTAAAATAATACATATACAACTTGTGAAATTAAGGAACAAAACAAAAACCAACGGATCTAAAGAAAAACCATCCCTAGCTTTGAAATTAAGGATAGACGGGTGCTAGTGGATAAGATCGTATCGGTTGAGAAAAACAAATGTCTGAGACGGGTGAAATATATCTATTTTTTTCACTTATCATAACTCAGGACAGATGTCCCCATCTGTCTAGTCATGCGAGTGGATTGAAGTCCACCCCCATCCACTCTGAACCAAAGCATCTCTATAATACGAAATCGGGGCAGATTGATTGGCCACGGGTGTGCCACGTGGCACAGCCCGTCACCCAGATAATGGAGACGGCTAGCCCTCTGCCATGTCGTGCCATATATGTGAGTGTACAGCTAGCCCCTTTGCTGTAGACCTACCACTCCATGCACACCACCGCTCTGGCCGGTGGCCGGTGGCTGCCTGTCGCCGCCAGGCGGGCCCCCACCTGCCACGCAACTCTGCCCTGCTATACGTACGTAACTACGCACTTGAGTATACAGATAGTTCGTACAAAAACTGCGCACCTCGTCTGCCGATGAAAAAAAGGAAAATTGCATAGATGTCATTATAATTTTGTGAAATAGTAGATATGCTATCCTGCTTCATGTGTCATTCACTCATGTGGGTCTTACGTGTCATTGAGATACCAGTGATATTACGATAATACTTTTTGAGAAGAATCTATGTAATTTGTCTTATATTTAAATTAAGCATTTAAGAAATGATCGATGGTGAAATTTTAGAAATTTAATCAAATCTTGTACTAAATGACAAATATGTTGACCGAAGGGAGTATATTTATATGTTTAGAAATTTCAACTGTTTTCTACAGCCCAAACACTTTTTGTAGTATTTGCATATCTTAAGTGGTATTCCCCCGTTTGATAATACCGGTCGTTTTGCACAACGGTATGATCTCCAAAATTAGTCGTTGATTACGATTTTGTACTATAATATATAATAAATAAATACAATTTTACTTTTATGAAAGCGTTTCTTAAAAGCTTATCTATACATGTTGTTTTAGTGTCATTAAAGTAAATATTTCCAAAGTTTTTAATAATTAAAGTTTTAAAAGTTTGACCCCTTATCAAAATGATAAGAATTATTAAACTGGATGGAGTAACTAAATTGTCAAATAATGATGAAACATATATTTGCATTTTTTGAAAATTTAAAGTCTTCTAGATTTTAGTTTTGCGAGGAGATATAATTTGTCCTTGTTTTGAATAATTATTATTTGTATATTTTTAATAGCCTAAGCACTTTCTCTTCATCCTAGTGTGGAAAAATCTAGATTTTTTGTATTATTTTTTTTCCAAAAGGGCATATTTTAAAAAAATTAACAGAAATTTTGAAGGATAACGGTAGCTTGAGAGGTTTTTTTCCTTTAATTTTTACCGGTAGACGAAGAGATGGTCGTTCACAATCGGCACGGATACGTGCATGTGGTTTAATTGGTAGTATTTTGGGAACATCTGGGTTTTTTTTGTCAGGAAATTTGTAACCATGCCATTATAATTTTGCAAAGTTAAAAATATATCACTGGTATCTCAATGACACGTAGGATCCACATGAGTCAATGACACGTGAGGCATGATAGCATATCTACTATTTCACAAAATTATAATGGCATCTATGCAATTTTCCTTTTTTTTTCTCAGCAGACGAGGTACGTAATTTTTGTACGAACTATCTGTATACTCAAGTGCGTAGTTAAGTACGTATAGCAGGGCAGAGTTGCGTGGCAGGTGGGGGCCCGCGTGGCGACGACAGGCAGCCACCGGTAGGTCTGCAGCAAAGGGGCTAGCTGTACACTCACATATATGCCACGACATGGCAGAGGGCTAGCCGTCTCCATTATGTGGGTTACGAGCTGTGCCACGTGGTACACCTGTGGCTAATCAATCTGTCCAGACTTAGACTTCGTATTATAGAGATGTATCTGAGATGGTCAACGTTGGCACTATAGATATATATTACGTATGCCTAGGTTAGTTTTCCTTAATAAAAAAATTATTTTGCAGATAATTAATATTATCAAAATCCGGACAAAAGGATGATTAGAGTACTGAGATAGTGTACAAAAAGAGAGTAATTAGAGTGTGCATCCAAGGTATTTTGCTGCCATGCATATATATATATGTTGGAGTGTCTTTTCCTTTGGGTGTTGTTGGTGTTTGTATTTCTCTCATATTCCCATAAGAAATAAATGAATAGTTTCTTGTCAAATGCCGGTGCCATCCGTTTAAAAACAAGAAATTAGTTATCGTATACATTAGGTTGCCAGAAAAATAAAATCAAGCTAGTGTGTTCAAGGTTCTATATCTCAGAGATCAGAATTATTTTAGGGTATCAGTAGAAGCAAAATTCAATAAATCGAGGAAATTTCAGACCCAAAAAAGTTAAATTTGAGAAAAAATTTACTTAAGTTTCAATATATTTTATTAATTATTTTTTCCTTTTAAAAATCCATCCTATTGGCCAGTCGCAAATTAAAATTACAATCTTTTGAAATTTCAGGAATTTCACCCGTAATTTGATCCCTGTGTATTACATACGGAATGCTTGGAATGTAGTTCTTACTTATAAATCGAAATTGAAAGCATGTAACTAATAAAACTTTACATAAAATTTTGTATTTATATTTCTGTTCAAATTAAAAACAAAAGACAAATTACAAGAAAATGTAGATTATATTCTATAAATTTTAAGTTTTAAAATTCAAAATAGCTTAGCCACAAACCAGATGAAAACCACATGAATGGAATGTGGTCGTGCTGTGCACAGTGCTTTGGGGTTTCTAAATACATGAACACTAGAGTTGGTTTCTTTGGATGATTCACATGAAATAATTGCAGGAATTTTGAAGAGAGTTGTTTGTTTTAGAGAGAAACTATATAGAGAAAAAAGAAGTGTATTGGAAAAATCTTTAGAAATTTGGTCCCTTCTTTTGAAGATTGGTGGTCTTCGTTTAGATTAGATATTCTTCTACATATACGTGGAATAATTGAGTTTCTCAAGCTTTCTGTTTTTGATTGGTTACAAACTCTGTACTTTTTCGTGGGGGTTTTAGCCTCTTGTACTTTACGTTCTGTTTAATTTATAAAATCAACTGTTGGGCCCACAGCCCGGTAGTCTCTCACTCAAAAAAAAAAGAAGTGTATTGGAAAGGAAATAAACTATAGTTATTTTCGTATGAAATAGAGGTATATGAAGCAAGTCCATAGGAATTTGAACACATCTCATTGCTTTGATCCAAAGGACATCACATGAAGATTTTCCTAAGGATTTCAATCTCTTTGAAATTCTTTTAGTCCTAAGAAGCACTTAAACTTCCGCCGGCCATTAAGGATGGGCATGGGTCGATTCACGGGTAATTTAGGGTCAGCTCTAGTTCAATAAAATGAACTAAGTTTCACCCCAAAATGAAATTTAGTTCATTTAGTTAAACTAGAGACGACTCTAAAATATCCACGGGTCGACCCATGGACATCCCTACCTGCCATCTATCTAGATTCTAGAGTTGTCAGTACAGTAGTTAGCAAAGAAAAATAAAACAAGATATATAAGCTTATCTCAAAATTTCTATGGAATGGGGATATTGGAAAGCAATCCTTAGATGCGGATACAACTATAGTCCTCCATTCCATTGAGTGTCATAATAATTTCTTTTACTAAAATCATATTTCGTCGAAATGCCATGAATTTCCACTTCACATTTTCATATTGTTGGTGCGTTGGTGCTTGTACTTACCTGTTTCACATATAAATGGATAAAATAAAGATGAAATTATTGTATGCTATTAGTTAAAATAAAATGTGCAAGCTGGTGTATTTAGATCGATATGGGTTAGAGTGTAGTTCTTGGGTTAATGGCTTATACACAACTACAAGTCGAGAGTGACGGTATATATATATATATATATATATATATATGACCAAATGGACCAACGTAATTAAGTAGGATTGCCCGATCGAGCATGTCATGGCCCAGTTGTCTATGCCGTGCTTTGGCCAACACCTAGTTCCAGCGTGCACGGCCGGCACAGCCCCATATATACATATAGATGGCTGACATGGCATTCTTGCTAGGGCTGGCACAACCCCAAATACCCAATTAGCAGTCATACCCTAGCTTTGACAAGAACCTTGGTGGTTGCGGGAGCTTGAACATCAGTTGACACCTAGGGCGCCTAGTCCTGACTTTCTAGGGTTCTGGTGCAAAACTGAACATAAAGATATTGTATATATATGAATTATTGTTGTAAACATTCAAATTGTATGCATAAATAATATTTATATAAAAATATTGTATATGTTAACCTAAAAAATTTAGGGGTGGGGTCCCTACAATTTGGAGGCCCGGAGTAACCACACCGCTTGCCCTATCTAGGGCCAGCCCTGTTGACACTTAGTGGTCGCTAGAATGAGAAGGGCAGTACATGCAAATATGCTAGAGGGGGTGACTCCACTCTAGTAGTTATCATTGCCACCGTGGTAGAGACTAGAGAAGGCGGCGGTGGTAGCAAGGGCGCAAGATCGACGTGGTGAGAAGTTAAGTGAAAGGCTAGGTGACAGTGCACCTGATAGTGACGTCGGGCGGTTAAAAACTCTAGCAACTCGAGCTAGAGGTAAAAGGAACACATATAAAGCAACGAAGCTTAGTGGTTTGTGAATAACTATACGTAACCTGACACTTAGTGCTCGACTCAGTGGATAGCCATAGCTCCATCAACGCGATATATGTCAATAACACGTTGATGGACCTCTCATCATTGCCCAATGTATTATTCGAGACCATGCTTACATGCATCACCCGCTATGAGTGTCATACCTTATCGGGCAACATAGCTAGTCTCGGGCCAGCCCGCATTTAGAAATGCGCATAGGAAAGATTAATAAGATAATCCTAAAGTAAAACTTTTACACTATATTATTAACAGTGAAAAAGTTAACATGGGTGACTGTACTCAACTCCTAAATCAAATTATAAATTAAATCTTGAAACTTAAGTTTTAAAATCTAAAAACATCGAGTCTTCTATTTTTTAACTATTTAATAAATAGTTTTAGTAATCTAAACCTTTTAGGTTACGTCACCCCTTTTTACGTGACATAAAGGACTTGCTGATGTGGCAGGAGAGCGCTACTATGACAATTACTCATGTCTTAACTTACCCATTCAGTGACAAAAAGATTCCGACGGTGAAAATGTTTATCTAAAAGATTTAACAATAAAAATCATTATGTTAAAAATGTTTTAAAAAAAATCCTAGCTGAGCCGCCGGCCGCAGATCAGACCTAGGAGCTCGGTCGTAGTTACTGCAGCCAGCTGATGATGCCAAGATCCATCCACCGCGCGAGCTCTCTGTGGGCGGCCATGGTGTCGGCCGGCCGGTGTCATCATCGTGTGACAGTGCATCATAGTCATGGAAGCTAGGCATCTTCTGACTGGAGACAGGAAATCGCAAAATTACTCGTTCTCACAATAGAATTAGCCATGATTTAGCAAATTTTGCTAGAACTCAAGATAGTTCTATATTTTAGAGAGATAACTCTTGTAACCTCATATCACTTTTAGATGGAGAAAGTTAGAACTGTTTAATATATTCCTGTTTTCCCGAAAAAAAATCTCTCACCTCAGCTCGTCCTTCCTTCTTCTGTACTCGCTCTGAACAAAAATAACAACCCTTTTATTATCGTATCTAGCGTTTAACCATCTATTTTATTAAACTTTTAAAAAAATCTAAAAATATTAGTCACGTGCAAAACGTTATTTACGTTTTATAACTAAAAATATCAATTATAATTATTTTAAATAAGAACTAAAAATATCAATTATAAAACGAGTGATCAAATGTTATAAATAGTAAGTCAAAATCATATATAATATGGGACGGACAATGTAGCCATATGTCGTCCTTGGTCCTAAAGCATCGGGGAATTGAAGTGGCAACTTAATTACATCCTGGTTTGCATCTAGATCCATGCATCTATCGATCCATGCATGTGTGTGTGGGGTATATAGCTGAAAGAGATAGATGCAATCTTAATCTGTTCGTTTCGATCTGGCTTGAGAGCATAATATAATACAACTTGATGACACCGTGTGCTGCGTTACGAAATATTTGAACGAATTTATGTTAAATCTTCTAGAAATGACAGATGCATATGTTTTAAAATAGTGTGAGAATGGCGAGAACGATTATTTGACATGTTTATAGGGTAATTAAGCTCGAGAGTATAGTCAACTTTAGATAGTGCAACATATTTGTATAAGCTCTAGAATGTAATAAAACATGGGTAATGAAGTGTCGTATTTGCATTTGCATATTGAGACTTAGTAGGTCCTAATTGCTACGAGGGGATGATGTGAGAGTATTTACATTTTAAAGTTTAGGAGATGCAAATTATCTGTTAGTGGGTTTTAACTGTATAGAATACTAGCACATTGTAAGACAATTATTATTAATATGTTATTTCTATGTATATCATCTCTTAATTATTGTTTATATTTGTTGCTGACTCGTGTACTAATTGGTCCCATAAAATAGGGAATTAATGTGGGTAGACCCATAGTTTTCTTTTTGTTTTGAAAAATTAATAGTTGTTGGTGAGGTAGCAACCACCGAAGGGGACTGCAAGGAAAGAAGTTAGTAGGGAAATCGGCTGAGTGCGGTCGTAGGAGTGTGACGTGAAGCAATTACCTGATGGAGTGGAAAGAGGTAGGAAATCACCTGCTGCCGGATCTCGGTGTCCGAGACTTCTTCGGCAGTAGCGTCGTGGCGGCATCCAACTCAGCCGATGATGCAGAAATCGGCAAAGCTACTGGCATCGTCTTGGCCTTCTTTTTCTTCGGAGCCAAAGTGACCTTCTTACTCCTAAGAGGCCTTTTGGCCGGACTGGATGACCCCGAGAACTTCTTGATATACTCGCTTGGGGGAGGTGCACCCTGCCCCAAGGAGGGGAGAACCGATGAGGAGTATTCGATCGGTTTGCCTCTTCTGCTAATAGCAGGGATCGCGAGAGTAGGCTGCAAGATGAAAGGTTAGTAGTCACAAAGAAGGCGTATCACAAGTAAAGGAATGAGCTCTGCATGAGAGGTGCCTCAGTGTCGGAGTATTCATAGTCGGAGTCCATCCAATTACAGAAGTAACCGACTGCTGTCGAAAAGAGATGCTGGTGTAACTCTTCCCACCAGCCGATGTATAGGTCTAGCACCGTGTTTTCAAAGGAGAAGGAGTTTATCGATCCAAAAGGGATCACTTCGGCTATCTTACTAATTCTGTCGAATTCTAAAGCCGAAGTCACGTGGCCCCTCATCTCGATCTTGCCAAGGAGGAAGAGATCGGCTGGTAGCTGGCCACATCCAAGCTAGCGCGCTACAAGAGCTAGATGGTAGAATTCATACGAAGGTCGGGCTGATCGTCCAACGTGGAAACTGACTGGTATCAGACAAGGGGTGAGGGCAAAAGCAAGGTTTTCTGAACAACACTTATCGGTTGATACTTCTTCCAATCTGAACGTGCTAGGGACTTCGTAGTCTTTGGAGTCCGGATATGCGAACCACGCGCGAGCGTTGGGTTCTGGTCCAAGATAGCACAGCTTGAAAATGTGGGCCAACCGAACTGCGGACATGCGGTGGCTAGGGAAGGAGGAGACCACTTTGCCATATGACATGCATCTTTGGGTCTCCATCGGCTCTGATTCCAAGTAGGATAAGGAAGGAACGCTGCGTTGGTTGAATGCTGATAGTTCTAGAACCCTGGAGAAGTACAGTCGAAGCCACAGTTGAAGGAACCACCAAGGCCCAGCAATATGGCCAACTGGCTGGCCGATGGATAATTTGCTAGATACTTGGTGTAGTAGATGATAGACTGCCCAAGGAGGTATTGACCAAGGGGTATGGCCTTTCCATCGGCCAGGCATTCAGCTAAGTTTTCCATATTGGTGGTCTGGCCTAAGGTTTGCCCACAGACACAAATCGCTCTAGCTAGAGATTAAGGAAGGCACTGTGCTATCTGTGATCGGCTGTTCCAGAATTTTTGCGATGGGCCTCGATATACTTTGACCAGCCTCCGATGTTCTTGGTTTGTAGCCGATGTTGGAAGTTCCCTCCCAGATTCAAAGGGTTGATAGGAGCCATGATATTCAGGCCAATTAGCATTAATACATCCATAAGGTTGGGGGTAAGTACCCCATGGCCGAATATGAAGGCATTCAAAGCATCGGACTAGAAATATGAGGCTGCTGCAAGGAGAGGTTCATCCTTTTCCATCTTGGATAGGCTGAGTCCTATGCAATGGTCAATATCTAATTCTTCCCACTGAGTACCATGACTCTTGTACATCCGGTTGTACCAGTCTCTCCAGCCGGTCAAGGGGGTGGGGAAGGATCTAAAAGATTGGGTCCAATCAGAGGTGTTTAGTTGGGCATTCTTAAAAGGGATCTGATTGGCTTTAGAACAGATGATTTCAGTTGGGTCAGGATTTCCCATTGGACCGAGGAAGTGAAACCTAGGGTTTGGGCTAGAAATCATAATTTGGTTTTTAAGATGCTGGAAAGGAAACGGTATAAAAATGGTCAGTCGGCAATCAGGAAAGCAAGTATTGTGGTGTAACAAGCCGATGCAGAATGGAATCGAGCGGGAAAAGTGCTAACAGTAAACCCTAGGCAGATAAAACAGAGTACCCTAGGGCGGAAAGTAAAAATGGGGCCAGGATGAGGACTTACCTCAACGATCTCGTACGGAGTGTCCGGTGAGGAGCTCGGTGAAGCCATTGTCACCGGCGAAAACTTGATGACGCAGGAAGGGATGTACCTCGAAGCGGAGGGATTGCCCAGAGCACGGTGACGGTGTTCCTGGCGATCTTGTGCGACGGATGCGAGCTTGGGAGGTGGATGAGCGTGCTGGACATGGGGATGCAGGTCGCGAGAGCTCAAGGAGAAGCAAGAGAGCAATGGTGAGAGAGGTCTAAGTCTGGGGGGAAGAAAGCTTATGACTCAAGCGACCGAGAAATGACCGTTAACACAGTGCGCCAAAACAGGGGATCCGTTGAGACTATGTTGTTGCTGCAGTAAGAGCCGATAGCGGAAATCGGTTACAAAAGAGAAAATTTTGGAACAATGAATTATTCTGAAATTGGGGGGGCATGTGTTAACGCCAGATTTTGGCAAATTATACGTTACAAATAGAAACATAGCTAAAGACCGGATCGGATAAGAAAGCGTGGATCCGCTGGAAGCAGGAGATTGGATGCAGAGTGGTTGTGGCCGGTAGAGTATGAGTCGGACAAGAAGTGGAGTCCGATTGGGCCCAGAGCATAGAGATAGATTCGATTTAGATGTGAGTCCATGTAGGTTAATTAGGTTTTATCCTAGATTTCAGTTGGGATTCTCTTATCAAATTAGAGTCCGAACCCCATAAGTTAGTTAGTAACGGATTATTGTCCGGATAGATTAGTTATCACCCGGGATTATAAATATGTGTACCCGGTGTCCTTGTGAAATTATCCCCAGATCAATCTAACTTGGCGCATGTCACGTCCAGAAATTTACACTAAATTTCTGAACAATAGCATGTATTAAATCTCGGTCCAGGAATCAGCCTGAGTACACACTATGACAAATTAATACACAATTCTACGACTTAAAAATAAATAAAAACAATTATCTATCTAAATGTAGCGGAAAAAGAAACAAAGCTAAAACCATCTAATCTTTAGCTTCAGCTGACGATGACGGCTCCACACCACAGGCATTCTCGACGACGCACTGAACCTCACTTCAACCTTGGGAACAAGCTTCTGACTGAAACTCTGGCACTTGCTTTGGTGGGGGAAAAAATTAAGCAAGACTGAGTACAAACCACCGTACTCAACAAGTAACACCCAAGAGAGGGAGAATAATGAATGCAATAGGATACAAGGAATATGCTAAGGTTAAATTGCACAAAACTACAGTAATTTAGCAAAACAGTAAATAAAATAGACTGAAATAAAAGTAAAGTAACATTTAAAATAATCATCCATTGTCCAACGTTACACTACGTTGCAACAGGCCCACACCACTGTCCAGCGTTACACCACACTACAACAGGGTCAACCCTCTGCCCAACGTTACACCACGTTACGACAGACCCAAACCATTGCCAACGTTACACCACATTGCGCAGGGTCAAACCAGTTCCAAATTAATCAAGTTATTAAAGGGATTCAACTAATCCCAGTGAATCTGTCAGTTCGCCCAATAACCGCAGGCACGGCTATTCGAATAGTTTTACTCTGTAGAGGTGTACAACTTTACCCACAAGACATGGCTCCCAAGCATGTTACCATGCCCCAACGTATCACCACGATACTTTAGTACGGAAACCATGATAAGACCTTTCACCTAACCCTCCCTAGATAATCGCACCACAATTCAGATTTCGCCCCCTCCTTTACACCAAGTCAGACAACCCCCTCTTGTGCCTAGGTGAATTCGGAAGCAGCATAGGACCATCGTTACACCACGATTCCCATCCATACTTGTCACACCCAAAAATTCCTCACACGAATCTCTGAACTTAATTGTGTATTAAATTCCCTGTCCATGACCAGCCAGGGTACACAAAAAGACAATGTTGATTACATTACCATCGTTCTTAGAAACAACTGAAAATTACACTTATTCTAGCGGAAATGCAGCGGAAAGAAAAAGGTAGACTAGCTCCAGCGGGTACGGCTCCAGTCCACAGGCAACGCTTCGACGGCGGAACAACTCACTCCTGAGAGGCACCTCCATCGGACTCGACTTCAAGCTCTGGGGTGGGAAAGTTAAGCAAGGCTGAGTACAAACCACCGTACTCAACAAGTAACACGGACGAGGGGGAAAATAAATGATGCATAGGGATTAACAAGGACAGGCTAAGGTTAGTTGCAATAAAGCAGCAGTTAAACAAATAACAGAGATTAAAAGAAATACAGTAAAGGATAAGTAAATAACAGTTGTAAAAATACCACAACACTGTCCAACGTTACACCACGTTGCAACAGGCCCAACTACTACTCAACGTTACACCACGTTGCAGTAGTCCCGAGTGAGAAACCAATTACTCAAGTTATTAAAGGTTCACTAATCACAGTGAGGCTGGGAGCTCGCCCGTAACCGTGGGCACGGCTATTCGAATAGTTTATACTCTGATCAGAGGTGTACTACTGTACCTACAAGACACGACTCCACTACACTTGAACGTGCGCCGACATACCACCATGGTATACCGAAAAGGAGACCGTGATAGGACCCGTTACACAACCCTCCCTATTTAATCGTACCACACTTCAGGTTTCACTCCCTCCTTTACACCAAGTCGGGCAGTCCCCTCTTGTGCCTTGGCAGATCCAGAAGCAGCAGAGGCTTTCGTTACACCACGATTGCCCGTCCATACTCCATCACGCCTACCCTTGCCACGGTACGTCAAATAGTTCGAAGTCATGCTTCAAATCCCACCTTACCCATTTCGGCATGTGGTTAGCACTTAATTACTTCCAGGGTTTCCCGTGAACCGGTCCTTAATTGCCATGGGTGTGACTCTCAAAACCATGCACCCACAGCCCACCACTATCAATATTTTAGTTGACATTAACCCGAACCGGGTAATGAATCATTATCTCAGCTATTCAGAACTAAGCATGATTAATTGTGATCCCATGAGCTATTTGTTTTAAGCATGGCTAAGCATTAACCTAAGTCTAACTCTAATCAATTTACCCCTGGTCTATCAACGAATAAAGTTGGATAAACAACGGCATAATAATAGGGTTTACCCGAAGAAAATAAATACAGTAAATACTTTAATCAAAACAATGCATATTTGAATTAATAAAGCAGGAAATTTGCAATAATGGGTTCAATATGATCAAGGATGAGTGTCACTTGCCTTGCTCTGGCCCTTGGGGAACTTCGGCGACGAACTCGAAGTAAACCGGCTCTTCGGCGGGGTCCGAATCTAAGCGACAAAGCACAAAAATAAATAAAACAGGCACAAACTCTACTGAAACAGCAAAAGAAACTATTTTTAATGGATTCTAGACAATTTTATGAATTTAATGAAATTTGAATGGACCTAAACGGAGACTAGATGAATTACTTATGAATTTTAGAAGTTTTCTAGGTTTTTTAACTAAACAGAAAAGTCCTAAATCAATTATTGCGCAATTAATGGGGCTGCTGACGTCAGCGAGGAGAGAGGAGGCTGACGGCTGACAGGTGGGGACCACCTGTCGGTGAGAGAGAGGGGGAAGGAGAGACTGACACGCGGGCCCGGGGAGGAGAGAGAGGAAGGGAGGGCGCGGTGTGACTGACGAGTGGGGCCCGCTCATCAGTGAGGCTGGAACAGAGAGGAGGGGGAAAACGCGGCCGGCGGCGGGAGTGACGGGCGGCGCGGCGGCGGCGGCGCACGGCGACGGCGACGCGACGGCGCGACGGGTGCGGGTGGCGGCAGCACGCGGCGCGGGACCGAGCGCGGGTGCACGGCGACGACGGCGCGACGGCGACAACGGCGCGACGGGTGCGGCGGCTAGATGACAGCGTCGCGAAGGCGACGACGACCACAGCGAGTGGCGGCGAGGAGGAGCTTCGCACGCGTCCGGCGACGACGTGCGGCTCGGCGGCGGTCGGTCGGGAAGGGGGAGAGAGAGGGGAGGAGGAAGGGGATTCTCACCGGCGGCGGCGAACACGCGGGCGAGTCGGCGAGATCGAGACGAAGGTGGCGCCGCGGGTAGGAGCGAAAGATCGGCGGTGGCGACGGAGATCGACCGGCGACGGTGAGGAGAACGGGCGCGACGGCGACCGGGCGGCGAAGGAAATGCGTGGCGCTGGGGAGACTCCCTGGCGGCGACGAGGGCGGCAGCAGGTCGGCGACAGCGAGGCGGAGGCGGTGACGCAGCTGGACGACGACGACCGGCGGCTGACGGCGGAATCAACCAGCGACGACGAACGACGACAGCGCGGCGGCGACTCGAGCGGAGGCGGAAAGTGGGCGGCGGCTCGCGGCGGCTCGGAATTTATAGGGTGGCGGCGCCGGCTAGGGCGGGGCGGAGGTTGGAGACCGAGTCGGGCACGACGCGGTCTCGGCGGCGGCCGGTGCGGCGGCGGTGGTTGCGGTGGCGGCGCAGACTCGGACTCGGCGCGACGCGGGTTTACTGTCGCTGACAGGTGGGCCCCACCTGTCAGTGGCACGAGGGAGGAGGGAGGCGGCGCAGACTCGCGGCGCGGGCGAGCGAGCGAGTTGGGCCGGGCGGCGGCCCAGGCGGGGGCGTGCGCGGGGAGGAGGCCGGAGGTCGGTCGGCTGGGCCGGCCGAGGGGAAACGGGCCGGCTCGGCTGGGCCGGCCCGGGAAGGAAGGAGAAGAAAAAGAAAAAGGAAAAAGAAAAGGAAGGGAGGAAAATTGGACTTCGGCCCATTTTGAGAAGGAAGGGAAAAAAAGAAAAAGGAGGGAAAGAGGAAAACCCCACTTTTACCGAATTTTAAATTAATTTGTTTGATCAAATTTTATTCTTCTGCAATTTGAATTTAAATCCAGTTAGTCGATTTGCGAGCCTCGATTTAACTGAGTTAATTTCTTTAGAGGGATTCTTCCTGAGTTAATTAAGTCAATTGTTATTTACGAATTTCTTTTTACGAATTAAGGCTTAGGACAAAACTCCGGGTGTGACAATACTCCATCAAGCCCACCCTTGCCTGGGTACATCGAATAGGGACAAGCTAGACTACAAGTCTCACTGTTGCCCATTCTGTCATGTGGTTAGTACGTGCAAGACTTTCAGAGTTTTCTGAGAACCGGTCCTTAATTGCCATGTGCACGACTCTCAAAACCATACACCCACAACCCACCATAAGTAATATTTTAGTTGTATTTAATCCACATCAGGAAATTAATCATGATAACAACCATTAAAGGTCTATCAAGGTCTAACAGTTAATTAGATAACAATTGGTGAGCTAGTTGAACTAAGCATGTCTAAGCATTGCCTAAGCCTATTTCTAGTCAAATTAACCCTGGGATGACAATAGTAATCAGTGGGAATCAACGGGTATAAAGGTAAAAGCCCAATAGGTAAATAAAGTAAATAGATTTGCATAAAACAATGCATGTCTGAATGTAAAGCAGGGATTTTATAATCATGGGATCAATATGATCAAAGAAGGGTGCCACTTGTCTTGCTCAAACCCACGAGAAACTTCGGCGACGACTTCGCGAACGAACGGCGCCGCGACGGGGTCAAAACCTACGACAAACAAAGCAAAACAAGCGAAAACAGGCTATAAAACTACTGAAACACAGAAAGAAACTATTTTTAATGGATTCTTGACATTTTTCTGGATTTAATGAAATTTGAATGGACCTAAACGGAGACTAGATGAACTAGCTATGAATTTTAGAGGTTTAACTATGTTTTTAAACTAAACAGAAAACCTTAAGAAATTATTGCGCAATTAATGGAGGCAATGAAGTCAGTGAGGAGAGAGGAAAGCTGACGTCCGGGACCCACTAGTCAGTGGCACGGCAGAGGGATCAGAGTATGACGTGTGGGGCCCACGGTCATATGCACAAAGAGAGAGAGGAGGGAGAGTGACGGGTGGGACCCGTTAAGAGCGAGCAGAGAGGAAAGTGGCTGGGTTGGCCGAACAGAGGAAGGGAGGACGCCGGCGGCGCTGTGGCGGCGGATGGCGGTGAAGGCCGGGCGACGGTGGGAACGGAGACCGGCGGTGAGCGGTGCGTGGCCGAAGGCCAGCGGCGCAAGATGGCGCACGGCCGAGAGAGCTAGCGAGTGAGCGGGGAGCGAGGGCAAGGGGGGATCGGCGACAGCCACGAGGGATCGGCGGTGCACGACGATCCGATGACAGGTGGCGAAAATTGACGAGCGGTGGCGCTAGGCGACGCAAGGTGAAGGCCAGCGTTGGGAACGACGACGGCCGGGGCGGCGGCGACCGAACGCGGCGCACGGCGGCGATGGCCGGGCGGCGTGCACACGGAGGAAGAGGAGGAGGATGCAGCGGGGCGGCGTCGCGGGAAGGCGAGGGCAGCGAAACGATGGCGTGACGACGACGACGACGGGTGGCGACCCAGCGGCGGCACGCGGCCCTTGGCGTCTGCCGACGGAACGGGGAGTCCGGCGGCGGCGGCGAAGAGGAAAGAGAGGGGGACAGGGGAGAGGAGTGCTCACCAGCGGCGAAGGCGGGGGCGCGTTGGCGAGGCGGTGGCACACGCGGTGACGACCGGCGATGAGCGAGAGCGACGGCGGCACGTGAGATCGATCGGCGGTGTCAGAACTTGGGCGCGGCGGTGGCGGCACGGCACAGTTGGACTCGGCCGGCACGGGGAGGTGGCGATGCCGGCCAACAGCGGCGGATTCGGCGGAGGGTGGCGAACGACGGCCGATGCGGAGGCGAGCACTGATGGCGTGTGCGCGCGCGGTGGCGGCGCAACGACGCGAGGGAGGCGGCGCAACGATGCGAGGGAGGCGGCGCTAGGCAGGCGGCGCGAGCAACGACCGGCGATGGCCGGGGAGAGTGGAGGGAGGAGGAAGGAGAGATTGGGCTCACCGTGGCTGAGGAAGGAGGGGAAGCGGTGGCGCGATCCCCGGTTTAGTGGCGACACGGCACGGCGCGCTGGCGAGGTCGAGCGTGAGGAAGACACGTAGAGGGAGCGAGCGGCGGCCAGGGGAATAAAGTAGGAGCGGGAGGAGGCGGCGCTCGCGGGAAGGACGGGGGGGGGGTGGTTGGCGGCGGGCGCGGGAAAGGGGACGGCGCCGGGAAAAGCGGGGAGGTGGTTACGTCAAGCGACGGATTCGGTGGCGGCCGGTGCGGGAAAAACGGCGTCGGCCGTTGCACCGGCGCGGGCGGCGGGTTTGCAGGAGGCGGCGCGCATTGCGCGAATGAGCGGGCGTGCTGACGCGGCGGCGCTGCGCGACAGGGAGGCGTGGGCACGGCAGCGCTACCGCGAGTGAGGCGACGAAGGGACGTGGCGCGGTTGCGACATTGAAGCGCGGCGACGCGGGCGACGGGCGACACGACGCGACGGAGACAGCGCATGCGCGGGCGCGGGCTGGGCGAGCGCGAGGCGTTGGCGCAGCGCGGCAGAGTGGTGGGATGCGTGGCTCAGCACGAGCGCAGCCGGCACGGGCGAGACAGAGGCCGGTGGAGCAGCTCGAGGTGACGCGGTAGCGCGTGGCATGGCGCGACACACGCGGGCGAGCGACGCAGCGGCGCAACAACAGCACCAGTGACGTAGGCGCAGGCAGAGGGCGGCGACGCGACGACGAAGCGGTGCGAGGGCACGGCGCGGTGAGCGCAAACGCAGGCACGCGACAACACGCAGGCCCCGACTGGAGGTTGGGGATGACCCCGACAGGCTGGCAGGCCGGCGAGGGGAGTGGGCCGGTTTGCTGGGCCGACGGTCTACTGGCCGGGAGGAGGGGAAAAGGAGGAGTGGCCCGAAGGGAAGGTGATGGGGACTTCGAGCGTGGGTTGGGCCGCAGCTCGTGAAATTGCGAACAGAATGTGTATTCGTGAAACAGAACTAAAACATGCGTGAATATAGATTCGCACGACGAATTAGATCCGAAACGTGAAACCGTGCACTGTTAGCGAAACAACGACGGGAATTAAACGACCCGTTAAATTGAGACTTAACGATTCGCTAAACTTTAAACTAAACGACTTTAGCGTAAAACCAATCTACGTACAAAATTAAAGTCCGCACTGTAGATCAATCTCATGTAGCTAATTGATTAGAAAAACTAAGCAATTACACGGTAGATCAAAGATAGATTGATTCGTATGAGTAAAACGTATGCGAACCTGAGATTTGGTAGAGAGATCAGCGACGGATGCGGCTATTCCTCGCTGCTCGGATAGGAAACCTAGACAATTAAACGGTAGATGAATTTAGATTGATTCGCAAGAATAAAATATATGCAAACCTGAGATTTGGTGGAAAGAACCCGGTAGACGGATGCACTGCTGCAAACAGAGATGCATCAGAGCTGCTAGCGGCTTGCTGCGCAACTGCTCGACAGGAGGCGGCAGGAGGCGGCTCGAGGAGCACGGGAGAGGGAGACGGGAAAAAGAGGTGAGGCTCTAGGGGTATTTATAGGGGAGAGCTAGAGATAAATCTTGTTATTCATCCCCTATTAAAAAGGTATAGATAAGGTTTCAAAGGGATAAGAAAGAGGTTGGAATTAGCTTGTACTGTGAGGGAGAGGTGGGGCTGCACGGCTGTGGAGGGGGAGTTGGGGTCGAGTATGATATGGGGGAAAGGAGATCGTACAGGGGGAGAGATTGCAGGGAGGGGAGAGGAGTACGACAGGGGGAGGTCGGTGGAGATCGTGCACATAGGAGAGGTGGGAGATGAGTTCGGCCAGGAGGAGAAAAAATAGGAAAAGAGAAAAAGAAAAGGGAAAAAGGGAGAAAGAAAGAAAAAGGAAGGAGGAAAAAAAGAAATTACCTCTAATTTTGCCGATTTTTATTAAATTTATTTGAGCAAATTTTATCGACTGCAATGCAAATATAAATCCTGTTAATAATTTAAAATGTTTTCGGAACATTTTAGAACATCCAAAAAGCTTCCAATTAAATTAAATTAATTTACACTGCTTTTCTCCTGAACTTTAATTAACAAATTATTTTTAATGCATTATTTTATTGAGTTGTAGCTAGGGTAAAACTCAGGGCGTGACAGCGCATCGCCTCAAATCTTCGACTTGCTTGAGCTTTCGACGCGAGGTTTGTCAGCTTCGCAATGTATGATCTAGTTCGTCAACACCCGTCGATCAACCAGAATAGGACTGTCTCGGTTAAATCCGATCTCCTGCCTGGTTGATCGGCAGGTTGAATTCTATTATTGTTTTCATCTGTTTGGACTTGAAGTAGTAGTAGTAGTTCTCGATCAAGGCCTCGCAAGTTCTTCTGTCTGATTTGTTAGCATGATTCCAGTTAACCTGGTTCTGTCCCGGTTCAGTCCGATCAATCTGGTTCAACGGGGTTTTGTCATCAGGTTAGATCGGGGGCTTGCGAGGACTTATTGCTGGAGTTCTAGCCAACATTATCTTAAGTAATCCATTGATTAGTTTGTGTTAGTCTCATCAATCTTCGTGTTTCTATGATTATATCGTGCTAGATTACATACTGTCTCGGTTATGTCTGATTTATGTATGTTTGGTATGATCTGCCCATAGAAGTCTGTCCGATCAGTCGGGTTTGATGAATCAATTGGCGAATTACGCTCGTTTGCCATCTTGTTGTCCACATATTATAATGTTTAGTTGATATCACGTATGATTATGCCTAGATCTATACTGTCTCGATTAGGTTTGATCTTCTAGATCTGGTATGAGTATGCATGTTGTCGGTTGTTATTGTTTTATGCTAATAATTAGTATGGCATCCCGGCTTATATTCAATTCCATATCTAGTCTTGTATCGACTGTCGATTTCATGTGCGATAAGCCCTGCAGTGGTCCGATCGGTTGGTTAATTTTAAGACTTCCTCGGTTCGGTCCGATCTTTTAAGATTAATTGGTTGGTTGATCCGTTTAGTATTTGTTTTGCTTCTGACTAAGCCGATTGGGCATATTTACATTTGCTGTCATGAAATTCCTATAAAGCCGATTGTTTAGTCTATCGGCTAGGGTCCTGGGACGATATCGGCTACCTGGCCGATAGCGATTTCAGAGTTAACGGTTTTCCATGTCGTATCTTGTCAGTTACAAGATCAAACTGACTGGCACGCCCAGTATTTCTAAGAATTAGGTCTTGCACTGGAGTGGTCTAAGATTGATTCCTAGGCCTACATGTGTGACCGTTGATTATTATTTTCAGCATCAACACTCTCCCCTATAAATACCCCCCTAGAGCCTCGCGTCTTTTCCCTGTCTCCCTCTGCCATGCACCTCCAGGCGCCTTCTGTGCCCCGCTACTGTTCTGCCACCCCTGTTCGGCATGACAGGAAGCCGTCGGCAGCCCTGCTGCTCCCTGTTCGCAGCAAGCGTCCCTGGTTATTCTTTCGCCAAATTTTAGGTTCGCATATATTTTATTCTTGCTAATCAATCTATTTTGATCTATCATGAAATTGCTTAGATTTTCTAATCTATTAGCTAGCGTGAGATTGATCTATAGTGCGGAGTTCAATTTCGTACACGTAGATTGGTTTTACGTTAATGTCGTGAGATTCTTATTTAGCGAGTCATTAAATCACGATTTAACGGGTCATTAAAACCCGTCGTCTTCCCGCTAACAGTGCATAGGTTCGCGTTTCGGATCTGATTCGTCATGCGAATCTCTGATTTGTGCACGTTTTAGTTCCATTTTATGAATACGTGTGTTGTTCGCAAATTTCCCGAGCCACGGCCCAACCCGCGCCCGAAGTCCCCATCACCTCCCTCCGCCGGTCTGCCAGCCAGCTCCTGCTGGCCCATCTCCCTCTCTCACTCTCCCATCGGCCTCCTCCTCTCTCCCGCGTGGGCTGAGCTACGGCCCAATTCCTCCTCCCTCGCAACCGGAGTCTAGATCTCCTCCCCCGGTCTCCTCTCTCCTATCTCCCTGATAGGTGGGACCCAAGGCCCCACCTATCGGGACCTCCTTCAACCTCCAGCCGGTGCTCCACCAGCACATACCGCGCCATGTCGTGCGCTGCCACGTCGCCCTGCCGTTGCGCGCCCATCGTCCTCCTCCAGCCCGCTGCCCCGGACACGCTCTGCCGCGCCCACGCCATCGGCCTGCCCGCCGTGTCCTCCTCCTGTCGCGCTGCCACGCATTCGTGCATCGTGGCCGTTGTTGCGCCCGCGTTGTTGCGCCCGTCGCCGCGCCGACGTCACGTTGCCGCGTCGAGCCTCGCCTCGCCGCCGTGGTCAAGCGTCGCCGTGCCCTGGCCGCCTCTCCGCCCTCTTGGCCGCGCATGCGCCGCCGCGTAGCCGTCGAGCCGTGCCACACGTGCGCCGCTACCTTTCCTCCTCACCGAGACGCCACCGAGCCGCCACTCTTCCGTGCGCCGTGTCGAGTTGCTGCACGGCCGCACCTCGCCCGCGCTAGCGGCACCGCACCCTCGCTGAGCTGAGCTGTGCCGTCGCCTCACCGTGTCGCCACTCCGCACCGCGTGCCTGCCTCGTCGCGTCGCGCGCATCCCGCAATCGCTGCCGCTCTGCTCTGCCTCGACACCCTGCCCGCGAGCCCGAGCCATCTTGTGCCGTGCGTTGTGCTGCCGCGTTCGCACGCGTATCCCGCTTGCACCGGTGCAACCACCCCTCCTCTTTCTCCGGCACCAATAACCGTTACCAGTACATCCCGACACTATGTCCCGCCGCGCCGCTAACCACCTCCCCGCCCTACACGCCGGCCACCCCTATAAATTACGCCTCCCCCACGCCGCTGCCCACTTTCCCTTCCCACCATCGGCATCGCCTTGCCACGCCACCACCCGTCGTCATATCCTCCACCGGTAAGCTCCCCTTCCTGTCCCCTCCTCAGCCGTCGCCGCCACCGTTCCCCGTTTCCCTTCCTCCTTCTTCCCCATCCTCACGCGTCGACACCATCAGTATTCGGCGCCACTGCCGTTGGGCTGACCTGATGCCGCCGCCTTAGCCTCCTGTCCCCATCTCCCCCGTTCTCTCTCATGTCGGGCGACCGTCGCCGTCTTCCCTTTCCACCTTCCTCCTCTCTTCCGCCTCCCATTCATGCGCGTCGCGCCGTTGAGGCGTCGGCCGCACAACGCCGTCTAGGCCGCCGCCGCCCACGCGTCGCCGTCGAGGCCACCGCCTCTCCTTTCCTCTGCCGTCACCGCCCGCGCACGAGCACGCCGGCGCTCGCCGTGTGCCGTCACCGCCGCCATCAGGCAATGCCCTCACGTCGCCTCTCCCTCGGCTCTCCTTCCTCCCCTGCCGCCGGCGCTCGCCGTGCGCCGTCGCGCCGCCTCCGCCGGTCACCGGCCGTCTCGGGACGTTCGCCGCCGCTGGTCGCCAGACCCCGATGTCGCCGCACCGTCGCCGCCCGGCCGCTCGCTCCCTGGCGTCATTCGGCCGGAGCAGAACTCCCCCTCCCCTCTCTGTTTCCCCTCTCTACGCTGTGGGCCTAGCCCGTCAATCCCCTCCATCTCTCTCTGACGATTGGACCCCACGTATCATTCCCCCGCCTGACTACTCTCTCTCACTGCCATGGGGGCCCTCTTGGTCAGTTTCCCCCTCCCTCCTCTGCTCTCTCCCACTGTCAAGTGGGCCCCGGTCGTCATGCCCCACTCTCCTCTCTCTAGTGGGCTCCACCAGCCATCCACCCCACCGCCGACATGTGGGCCCCCACTGTCATCCCCTTTCCCCTCTTTGTCTCACTGCCAGTGGGCCCTGGATGTCAGCATCCTCTCTCTCCTGTGCTGACATCATCACCTCCAGTTAATTACGTAATAATTCATTAAGGTTTGCTGTTTATTTTACAACATAGTTAAACTTCTAAAATTCATAACTAATTCATCTAGTCTCCGTTTTAGTCCATTCAAATTTTATTAAATCCATAAAAATACCAAGAATCCATTAAAAATAGTTTCTTTCTTTCTCTGTTTCAGTAGTTTTATAGTCTGTTTTCGCTTGTTTTGCTCTGTTTGTCGTAGGTTTTGACCCCGTCGAAGCGCTATTCGTTCTCGAAGTCGTCGCCGAAATTTCTCGTGGGTCTAAGCAAGGCAAGTGGCACCCTTCTTTGAACATATTGATTCCATGATTATAAAATCCCCACTTTACATTCAAACATGCATTGTTTTGTGCAAATTTATTTATTTTATTTATCTATTGGGCAATTACTTTTATACCCGTTGATTCCCACTTATTATTATTGTCATCCCAGGGTTAATTTGAGTAGAACTAGGATTAGGCAATGTTTAGCCATGCTTAGTTCAACTAGCTCACCAATTATTATTTAATTATTTATTAGACTTTGATATACCCTTAATGGTTGTGATTATGATTAATTTCCCGATGTGGATTAAATATAACTAAAACATTGCTTATGATGAGCTGTGTGTGCATGGTTTTGAGAGTCGTGCTCATGGCCATTAAGGACCGGTTCTCAGAAAACCCTTGAAGTCTTACACGTACTAACCACAAGCCGTAGTATACAACGGTGAGATCCGTAATCTAGCTTGTCCCTATTCGACGTATTCAGGCAAGGGTAGATATGATGGAGTAATAGGAATCGTGGTGTAACGATGGTCCTATGCTGCTTCCGGATTCACCTAGGCACAAGAGGGGGCTGCCCGACTTGGTGTAAAGAAGGGGACGAAACTTAAAGTATGGTGCGATTGTCTAGGGAGGGTTAGATGAAAGGTCTTATCATGGTTTCTGTACTAAGGTATCGTGGTGATATGTTGGGGTATGGTAACATACTTGGGAGTCATATCTTGTGGGTAAAGTTGTACACCTCTGATCAGAGTAAAACTATTCGAATAGTCGTGCCCGCGGTTATTAGGCGAACTGATAGACCTTTAATAACTTGATTAATCTTGGAACTGGTTTGACCCTGTGCAATGTGGTGTAACGTTGGTAGTGGTTCGGGTCTGTTGCTACGTGGTGTAACGTTCGACAGCGGTTTAAGCCTGTTGCAACATGGTGTAATGTTATTTTACTATTTTATTCAGTCTATTTTTATTTACCTTAGCCTATCCTTGATACTGTATTGCATTCATTATTCTTCCTCCCGTGGGTGTTACTTATTGAGTATGGTGGTTTGTACTCAGTCTTGCTTAATTTTTCCCCCACCAGAGCAAGTGCCAGAGTTTCAGTCAGAAGGTTGTTCCTAAGGTTGAAGTGAGGTTCAGTCCGCCATCATCGCTAGCTAAAGCTGAAGATTAGATGGTTTAGTTTGTTTTTCTTTTCCACTGCATTTCGATAGATAATTGTTTTTATTTATTTTTAAGTCGTGGAACTATGTATTAATTTGTCATAGTGTGTACTCGGACTGATTCTTAGACCGAGATTCAATGCATGCTATAGTTCAGAAATAGGTGTAAATTTCTGTGCGTGAGAGAGATGCACAACATGCCGAGGCATGCGGTGCACAAACATGGTGACTGCAATGCATGTGAAGTGAACGGAGGCGAGACTTGCCAGATACACATTTCACCGAACATGTGTTGAAAGTGCCAAGCTCAGCAATGAAAAGGAGACGAGCGCACAAGCACATCATAATGGTGGCCCCAAGATAGCTTGTGGTATGCAAGTGGGGCCCTCTAGAAGAGTTACGTGATGAGAGAGTGCATGGACAGTAGCCGAGCGGATGAGTGAGGAAGAGGAAAGAATTTGAACCAAGGACCGGCTATGGAGAAGGTGAAGCAGAAAGGAAGGAGGGAGTTTGTGCCGAATGAGCAAAAAGGAGGGAAAATGGCCCAAATGAACAATGTCTTTTAGGAATTTTCTAGTGATTTGGAATTGGAAATTAAGAGAATTTGAAATAAAAGTTTAAATTTAAATTTGAACCTGATGCACTAAAGAATTTTAGGAGGCACTCAAGTATGAGATTTGAAATCCCAATGTAACGGACAAAAATCAAATGAGATATAAATTATAATTTTGAAAAGTAGGTTTTAAACAAATTAGAATCGAGGGTGCTACAGTCTTGAGAGAGAAACAAAGATAGAAATGATGATGAGGAAAGGGTTTTTAGAACATTGCCACCATTCATCAGTTGGCCACGTAACAGGATTTAATGGAAGTAATCAAAGTTTAGCTACACAAATTTTCATCCAATTTGGATGATTATTTTGTAATAGGGCGTGTTCGGCAAGGGGCGTAAGTTATTTTATCCCCTTGTTTTTCGCACGCACGCTTTCCAAACGGCTAAACAATGTATTTTTTGTGAAAATATTCTATAGGAAAGTTGTTTAAAAAATTATATTAGTCTATTTCATTTTTATAATTAATAATTAATTAATTATGTACTAATCTATTACTATGTTTTCCGTGTCGGATACTCTCCTCTCTTACCGAACGTAGCCTAGGGCTGCGTTCGTTGCCCCCCTCAAGTTAACTTATCCCCTCGTTTTCCACGCGCGCTTTACAAACTACTAAATGGTGTATTTTTTGTAAAAAATTTCTATGGAAAAGTTGTTTTAAAAAATCATATTAATCTATTTTATATTTTATATTTTTAATAATTAATAATTAATTAATCATGTACTAATCTACTATTACTACGTTTTCCGTGCCAGAGGTAAGTTAACTTACCCACTACCTGCCAAACGCGGCCTAGGTTATCTTAAATGAAGTGTCTCCTTTCTAGTTAGTGTTGTGTAGTTGTTCTTTATGTCTTCATTAAAATGTGAAATAGTCATAGGTTTTGTTTGCAACTATGTTTTCATAGTAGTTTGTTTTGAAGTAAAGGTTATATAATCTCATTCACTATCTAAAAAAGGTTGAGTGCTAATCGCCCAATTTCAATAACCCAAATTATAATCTCTTATCTACTCCCTCCATAAAAAAATGTAAGAAATCATTTGTTTGTCCTAAGTTTTGTAGAGAAAAATATTAACATGATCCATATGAAAAAAATTAAATTATGAAAATATATTTCATAATACATATCTAATGATGTTCATGTGAGCTTAGTAATTAAATATTATTGTTGAAGAATCATTTGACTTAGACAAACACATCATTCCTTATATTTTTAGGACAGAGATATTTTTTTAGATAAATATATAATCAACTACTTACTCCGTTCCAAATTATAAACACTTTTATGATTTAAATTTCGTACCTAGCATTAATACACTAGTTTCCATGATTGTAATCATTACAATGATTGTAGTAGAGTCAATTAGATATTTGGAAAGTAATCTATACGTTTTTATTTTTGTAAAAAGTTTAAAACACCTACAAAATCTGTTGATTTAACCTTAACATTTGCTAAACAATCTAGAAAAATTTGTAATTTAGAACTGAGAGGTATTAAAAGGGATGTTTAAGGATTTATTTTTTGTTACTCTTAAATGTAACGTGTAATAACTCGCCACTGTATATGTAGGGATCGTGGATCCACGTGTAGTACTGACTAGCAAATTCTTACACACTGCTGCTCTAAATGTACCCAAATTTAAATACAGTCTACTAAAAAAAACTTTTGGAATATGCACTTACGAGTGCACAACATGTGCAAGCGTGGCTTTTAGCGCCCAGCATTGCATTTGAGGAAAATTTAACTTTTTGCCACTTTTACATATCGAGTGACATCAAATTTATCACTTTCCCTCACAAGCCTGGTCCCTCACAAGCCTGGTGAGAGGATTAAACTCTTACAGTGACAAAAAGTTAAAACCCCTGTATTTGACAGGTCCAAGTGTTTCAACTGGGCCCATGTTTGTGGGTCGCGCCCATTAGATAAGTATCTTCCTTATAGCCATGACTGTACTCCCAGATGGAAGTTGAACTCCTCTGTTTTGATGCATTTAAAAAAAACTGTTTTGAATCATCATCAGATTTACATTTCATCTATTTTCTGCAAAAAGAAAGTTTTGACAGGATATTCATCATCGAGGGACTATTTTGCACTGAAGAATTCTAAAATTGCAACTAATTCGTAAAAACAGAAGAAATCCATAAGTGGTAGAAATGTGTGAACACTGGGGCCCTTTTTGTTTGGGCTTATGAACTGACTTTTTTAAGCCAACAGCGCCAGGTAAAAATAAACAAGCAGCTTTTTCAATGAACTTTTAAAATAAAAAGGCAAGTCTAAACAAAGAGGGCCTAAGTTCCAAGCTAACTGATCAGGTGTGGAAATTAATAGACAAAAATGAAGTATAGGGCAAAAGAAAATTAGCTTTATTATCAATATATTATTTCACAGGGAAGTGACAATCTAATTTCCATCCAAGCTAATTACACTTGCTGTTACTAGTCAATCAAGTCAAAGAAATATGCTGCTACTACTCCAGCTGTTTTCTCTCGTGTTTGCTAGTCAAATTAGCACAGAAAAGCATGGGAATTTCAACGAATTGTCCTCATCCAATCATCCAAACCAGACAATCTAAAATCATCTTTAAAATGCATACATCCTGGTTCGGAGGGAGTACCGCCAATGTTGCGACGCGTATTGAGCTCAAACACCAAAGATAATAATCAAATATCAAAGCTTCCTGGTTCACCCAAATTAACTGCAGATCTCTCGAACCAAATAATGGGGTGATTCCAAAAGACATATTTCAGTAAAAATAATTTATAAATAAAATTTTTATATATATTCTTAACGATCTATAAGTCAAGAATAAAAAATAAAGTACAGGAAAGAACCCATTAAAATTAACTCTAACTCTAAATTTAAAGTTAAAATTTTAAATTTTGGCTTATAAGGCTGAGTAAAAACGAAAAGACAAGGTGAGTACTTTCGAATTCATAATTACTCGTTTATGTTCTATAATTCTAATGTTTTATATAAGGTTAAAATCAAACTATTGCATCTTTAGCTATCAAGAGTCTCTGAGGCATTTAGTCCAAAGACACTATATAAGTTTTGGTAAGACTAATATGTGCACCCCTTAGTATAAACTATTCTATGCCCACTCCCTTCTAAGGCCTCACAAGGCACATCTCACCTCTCATCCTTCTCCTAAGGTCCAAAAACCACTCCCACCTCATTTAAACGCTGGTCAAAAGGTTAACCACGTGGGTCAATCCCCTTATGGGCTTCCCCTCATGTCTATCTAAGCTAATATCTCGTCTCACAGAAATTATGCAGTAACACAACGACAAAAATGCAATAACACGATGACTAATTTACAATAACAACATCAAAACATACCCATGAGGAATCTACTTTTTAAAACATTTTTTTCAAATAATATGGTACAAAGTTCTTAAAAAATAATATATGAGGTGTGAGATAAGGTTGTTTAAAATTCGAAATCTTAAGAAATATCTATAAGCGCAGTAACGATACGTCTTTTACGTAGTAATAACGCTATGTTGCTATAAAGTATGTTTATTGTTACTGTACAATTGACGTAAGGTCGTGATAGAAGTATAGTAGCATCGCGATATACGTGCAGTAATATGTGTATTGCACAATTGCAGCAACGGCATGATAGAAATACAGTAACATCACGATAGAGGTACATTAACATTATGACTTTATGCTATTGCTACAGTATAAGTAATGCATGTGAGAGAGCTAAAATATTGTATTCCTAATCTTTAGAGATCAATATCTCATGTATTTTATATTATTTTACAAAACCGTTTTCACCACATTGGTTAAAAAATGTGATTTAAAAAACTAAATCCGTCGTGACTATATTTTGACGATGTTACTTCATTTTATAAGATAAGTTGCTGTATTTTGGTCTTCGTGTTACTGCACTTTTCAGATAGACGGGAGTTAACAAAGGTGGGGTGTGAAGGAAGGTCAAAGGATGGGTTTGACCGGCGGGAGAGAGCTTTGACCAGTCTAGAAGAGGGGTTTTGGGCCTTTAGAATGGATGGGAGAGGGTTTGGGCCTTATGAGAGGGGAGAGACATAGAATAGCTTATTCTAAATGGGTGCATATATTACTTTATATATATAACGAAATATTCAATAATAGAATATTGTAGTCGAAGATACGGAGTGCAAACCGTGCCTTATCCAAAACATCAGAAATGATAGAATTATCCATATAAATACACACAAATCTTGGTACATAATTACTTAGGCCAATCTCAATAGGAGTTTTATGGGCAATAAATAGGATGCCATGTAGGCATTTTTGATGATGTGGTAAAGTATTAATGAAGAGAGAGATAAAATGAGTTTCATAGAGATGAAACCTTCTATGCACGGTTACCTACACAACTTGTGTCTTACATGTAACATAGGAAACAACAATAGATGAAACTATAGCTATACATTAAGAGAGGGGTGTTTCATCCTAGTTTCAAACTTTTTAACTTTTTAGAAGACATGCAATTTTAGTTAATCGTGTCCATAAAACTTACAGAGAACAAGTGGTATTCAGATCAGCATACCCATACCTCGCCGCCCATAGAGCTCGATGCTTGGGAGGGCATGCGCCATGTGATGCACGGCCAACAAATCAAAGCATCGATCACTACCGGAAGGAATTCGGAAGGCCGCGAATACAGCACTGGTGGTGACCCATCTCGATGGTGGCCAGCAGATGGGAACGTACTACGCGGAGTGGCGACACTGGTGCTTCTGGGAGGCGGGAGAAAGGGGCCGGATCGATGCGGAAGAGGGGAGGAGATCTCACGTTATATATATATATACTTTAATGTAGGGAAGAAGCATCTGGATCACTGAATCGCATACGGACGATGAAAATCCAGTTTATGCACCGTAGAGATAGATAATTAGCAGTTCGACACCATTATTTTGTCTGCCCTTGTTTGACTGATTGTTCGCCCTTTTTTTTTTTTTTGGTAGTGTCATCTTCTGGTAGAGAGTATCATGGATTTGTGAAACGGAGACGATGATTTTCACAGGCAGTATGTTGAATTAAACAAGAATAGCAGCTACAAGGGATATGATGGAAGGTGGTGAGGTGGACAGGCAGTGACCTCCAGAAATGTTTCTCCATCGATGACGAGGGAGGTAAGGCAAGCTCATTGGTGCTTTAATTGTTTGGATATTGTGAGTAAGGTGCGTAAACTTTGCCATATTGAGTAGACCATTTTAGGTTAGCACTTGTTGTATTGTTGTGACTAACTGAATATAAAATTTTATACCAAGATGACTAAAAGAACTATTTGAAATTCGGCATCCGTGACAACTAGGGAATCAACCCCTCGGGAAAGTCGGTTATTGCATTTGTAGAATTTATGTGTTTTATCCTAATTTATCTCAAATGCAGAACTTCGCACAACTTACGTTTTTTACCATACGATCCATTTCAAATATAGACATTTAACACGTCTTATTTTACGCTTCCTCATTACATAGATTTATTTTTTAAATTACCAATATGCATGATTGTTGCAACCAATTAAAGTTTGGCTCATTTATATTAATTTGTCTTTGCACGTGTACGACGAGTTTAAGTTTATGTAGTTTGATGCTCCCTATCATCTGAATTACTCCATCCGTTTTATAATGTAAGATGTTTGACTTTATAATTGCAATGTTTGATCATTTGTCTTATTCAAAAAATTATGGAAATATTATTTATTTTTCTTGTGGCTTACTTTATTATCAAAAGAACTTTAAGCACGACTTGTTATTTTTTATATTTGTATTAAATTTTTGAATAAGACGAATGGTCAAACGTTGCACCCAAAAAGTTAAACATCTTACATTACGAAATGGAGGCAGTAGATAAGATTGAATTTCTAAGCACATGTACGGGAAAACCAGAGCGAGGGTTTCTATGTATCAGATCCAAGATCATGTTGTTTTGTGATCTATACAAGTATGGAAATATCAAGCAAAGTGCAACTGATGGGAGTTTTTAAACGTGTAAGTAGAATAACATATGGAGCTGCTGAGGGCATGGCAGCTACTGCACCTGATTGCTTTATTTTGGTTGATTACTTTGGTATGAGAAAATATTTTTTAACTCAGGAAGACAACCGTTTTCTCATTAGATATGTTTTGTATTGATGCGCCGGCATACAACTAGTTGAAAACTATATTGCAGACAACGCTATATGTAAAAACACGATATTTAACCAAGCAAGATTAGAGGACGAATCATGCAAGACAGAAAAAAAAAAAGATCAAAGAACGGCTTGAGCTATTCATCCACAATTCCATCCCAACTGAACACATCTTTTTCATACAAACTCCATGTTAACCATGCGTTGCAATAGAATTTTATTAAAAAAATATCATTAGTATTTTATTAAAGTAGAGTTAAAAAATAGTTTGATATATAGGTCTATTTTTTCTTTCAAAAAATATGAGGGGTTGGTGGTAGGGTAGTTGACATATTCAATAATTTAGCATGAGTAACTCAGAGTGACACATGAGCGATTATTAGCCATAATAACACAAAGAACGATCAGACGTGATAATGGAAAATATGATAACTATCATCTATTTGCTACCAAACAATATATGCTCAGCGGTGCCATAAATATGTATGTCATAACTAATACCCTTGCACCATATTTGATATATCAGCGATCATCATATAGTACCCACCAACGGCTCGAACTTTTTCTAAAAATATTAAATGATAGTGGTTAGTTTTTCTAAATTGATAAACATATATTTTTTGCGTTACAAAACTTAAACTCTTGCATTTTCAATGTACTTTATATTCTACGTTGCATTTAAATAATTAAAAAACATCATCATTAACTGCCAGTCAAGAACGTTTTTAAACATAGTATTCTTTGTGCTCTTTATATTTCCTTTTTTGGTTTGGTTTGGCTAAAATCATTGCTGTTTCATTGACATGCCCCTTGAATATGCAATGTAAAGTTGTCCAGATGAGAAGATGGGATCTATAAGATATATCTCAATATTTGGGATGACATGTCCTTGATTTATTTATGGTCATTGCAAAACCTAGATGTATTGGAAATTGTTTTATCTTGAACTTGAAAGGAAGGGGAATGTCGTCTGAGGGAAACAACAGGATCCTATGTATAAACACTATCTTGCATGCATACGGTCGTCGAGGTGACAACGGCGGTGGGACGGATAGTGATAGCGCGCGATAGTCAACCTTAGATAGGTGAAGGCACGTGATTTGGAGCGTGATATTTGAGAGATACGATAGAGAGGGGCATGAAGTGAGATATGAACACAATAAAGGGGAGTTGGTATATTATAAGTTAGACGATAATTTTGCCACCAAAAAATCATGTTAATTTTTTCGGTAAAGGAAAGATCTAATTGTCTGTTTGGTTGCTAATTAATCATATTGATGGAGCTACTACAAGCAGCTGTTGATTGTTGAATTGATGGCTAGATTAAGCAGATGATGAGAGGTAAATGGAAAGTGTGCGTGATTTGGAGAGACGGTAAAGGAAAAGAGCGTAAATGGAATATGGACCGTTCAATCTGATATAGATGTTTTGAGCTCTTAGATTTGTTCAATAAATAAATAAGTTTGTGCATTACAGAATATATTACTAATTGACACGTTTCAATATTAGTTGCATAATACTGATCCTGCCACATCTGTCAATATATGGTTGGTTGGAGAAGAAAGCTAATAATGCTTTTCTGATTTGTCTGTCAGCTGGATAGATGACCTGGTGAATAGCAAGATAAGGGGAGGGACCATTATTTAAAAATAAATTACTCTTTTTTTTTGTCTGCGTGGATGTCGCGCCTCCGTTAATTAATTGTTTCCAGAGCTTACAGTGAGCGCGTGACTCCTATCTTTTGTCGTTACTGTTGTCACCGAATCCTCTCGATAGTATGAGCCCCATCGTTTTCTTTTTATAATAAGCTAAAATTTAATATTATAAAATTAAATTTAGAGTTGAGATGTTTTTACCGTAGTTTACTTTCAAGCCTTTGTTTTTAGATGGATATATACACTTTTAATCATAAAATTATTTTTTATTTACAAATATGTCATGTGGCCAAACAATAACCCCATGAGATTATGGCCCATGTTTGTTTTGGTTAGGATTATTGTAATCTAGTTCTTTAGCTAACATATATAAGCTAGACTGTTATAAAGTGAAGTTTGCAATAAATCATAATTTGGTTAGTTTATCAAAGACCGTGCGTCTTTACCCATTTGATAATCTTAAAAAGAAACACGGTTGTTATACTATCGCCGTTCCAAAAATATTTGTATTTTTAGGTTATAGGATAAATTAAGGAGACGTCAAAAAAATATTTATTTTAGTACGTCAATTCGGTAGACTTCTGAATTTTTAATTAATTAGATTTTGTTTCTAGGTATCCGATTAGGTTTGGAATTCACTGGAATAATTGAATTTATGGAAATCCAAACAAGAACGTTTATATTATGATACAAAATTAATTCGAATCCTACAAATACTTATACCTTGGAACTGATGGAACCGTAATTTGACTATTTGAGCTATGGATTATAATATAATCTACTTCCTTCGTCCCTAAACGTTTGACGTCATTGACTTTTTTATATACGTCTGACCATTCGTCTCATTCAAATTCTTTTATGCAATAGGTAAACCTATATATATACATAAAAGTATATTTAATGATAAATGAAATGATATAAAAATAATTAATAATTATGTAAATTTTTTGAATAAAACAAATGGTCAAACGTACATGAAAAAATCAACGGCGTTAAATATTTAGGGACGAAGGTAATATTTGATATTAGGTTCAAACAAACCGTCCATAATTAGCTCTAATTGATGGCTTATTAATATAATTGGACTGAGCAGCTGCCACCACGCTACGGACACCATTGGCATGCCGCATGCATGTGCCGCACGCTATGGCCGCGTCCGCCGCCGCTGACGACGACGTCAGAATCCACACCGGCGGCGAGGACGCCGGATTCGACGTTGCCAACGTGGCAGAGCTCGCCCCCTCGCTGCCGCTGGAGACACGGTACCCGCCGTTCCCGCTGCGGCGGTGCAGCGGCTTCTGGCTGCCGGAGTACGCCCTCCCCGGGGTGGCGGCCGCGCACGCGCGGTTCGAGCCGAGGCCGTCCGACGTCTTCCTCGCCACCGTCCCCAAGTCCGGCACCACCTGGCTCAAGGCGCTGGCCTTCGCCACGGCCGGCCGCGCCGAGCACCCACCCTCCGGCGGCGCCCACCCGCTCCGCCGCCGCGGCCCGCACGACTGCGTCCGGTTCTTCGAGTTCACCCTCGCGTACCCGGACGGCGACGGCGCGCTCGCGGCGCTCCCTTCGCCGCGGCTGCTCTCCACCCACCTGCCCTACTCCCTCCTGCCGCAGCGCGTCACGGCGGACGGCGGCGGCGGCGGCTCCGGCTGCCGGATCGTCTACGTCTGCCGTGACCCGAAGGACACGCTCGTCTCGTGGTGGCTGTTCGTCAAGAAGAGCCTGGCTCCGTCGTACACCATCGAGGAGGCGCTCGAGCAGTTCTGCGCGGGGCGGTGCGTTGCCGGCCCGCCGTGGCACCACGCCCTCGAGTACTGGGAGGAGAGCCGGAGGCGGCCGGAGAAGGTGCTCTTCCTCCGCTACGAGGACATGCTGCGCGCGCCGGCGCGCCACGTGAGGAGGCTGGCCGAGTTCATGGGGTGCCCGTTCTCCGGCGAGGAGGAGGCGGCCGGGGTGGCGGACGACGTCGTCGAGCTGTGCAGCTTCGGCCACCTCTCGAGCCTGGAGGCGAACAAGGCCGGCGCCACGAGCTGGCGCTACTACTCCGTCGCGAACGACTCCTTCTTCCGGAACGGGGTGGCCGGCGACTGGAGCAACCACATGTCGCCGGAGATGGCGGCGCGGCTGGACGGCGCCGGCGAGGAGGCCCTACGAGGAACCGGGTTTACCTTTGCATCCAGTGGCGAGAGCCAGCCCACCGCCGTTGCTGACGACGCCGGCCGGCCGCGCCGGGAAGCATGCATTGCAATGCAACCAGGCTTAATTAGCAGAGAAAATTCCCGTTGATGCATCTCCTGTCTTATATTGAGTGCTTTGCTATGTTTGTTAATCATGTTTGTTTCATCCAGGCAAAGATCACGACCAAAGCACATATTTCTATCGTCGAATCAAACTGAGTGAGATAACTTTCACCGTATTTTCTCTTCATTTATATTGGATATTATAAAATAATGCTACCGGTTGCCTAGCAGCTAATTACCACATTTTTACAGTGTCGTCCCGTAGAAACGCATTCCTACGGTGTGCTATGCCAAAGAGCGCAAACTTTCGATGTCTTGTAGCAAATTTTGCCTATATGTTATATTGATCAAATAGGCTGTTTCACCAGATGTCTGCACATTAACTTTCATTCTCTCACTGTTCCAAAATAAATATATTTTCTATCCATCCCACACGAGTCAATAGAAATGAAAAGGACTACCATACCCTTCATTTTATCAAGTTTTAATATAATTATACATTAATTTATATAGATCTAATGTATCTGATTTTTACAAACTCCAATAGAATAATTGTTCAAGAGAGATAAAACTGATTTACTTTGGAACAGGAGGAAGAGTACATTTCAGCTCTGACCCTACGTTTCAGCCCGGCAAAGCCGGACGGCCTTTCTAGTATATGCCTAAGTTGATGTGGGATGGGAAATTAGGAATAGGCGCTGAAAAAGAAAATAAAAATAAAAAAAATAAATAAGCTCAAAACACTTGCTCTGTCCATTAACTCCCTCGTGGGCCGCCTAGTTTCGGACGTAAGCCCAGCAGCCAACTTGGCCCACAAGTGATGGTGGTGGTCGTTGCTCTCCTCCCGTGTAGAATAAGTTCACCCGAGGTTTTCTCAACTTAACGTCGAGTTTATTTGAAGTTTTTTAACTCAAAAATCAGAAATATGTATCTCTAAACTCATATAAATCTTTTTAAAAAAGGTCCCTTGCAAGTATTTGACTTAATTTTTATCCGATTTTGCTGACGTGGCGCATGGTGGGTCCCATGTGTCAGATTTCTTTTATTTTCTTTCTCTTTCTTCTTTTTTTCTTTTCTCCTCAGTGTTCCTCTCTCTAATCTCTTCCAGGCTAGGGTGCGAGAGCAACAGGCTAGAGGACGCTGGCGCGAGCGGAGCCAGGCGGGGCTCTGGCGGCGGCCGAGGCAGCTGGGCGGCGTAGCCCGCGACGGCCGGGCTGGCGGCGGCTAGTCTTGCGGCGGTAGCTAGACAAAAAAAATCCACAAGTGAAGCCATGAGCGCGAAATGTCTCCCTGCATGTATTTGTTTCTGTATGTATTGTTTTTGTTTTCCTCTTTGCCTATGCATGCAATACATTGCCTTGACTGCTTCCAATGCACACAGTCACGTTGTACATGAGTGCGCAGGTGATCATCTGGGCGGCAGCACCAGCAATGATACGCGTCGAATCAACGACGCCGGTGATGACGGTGCTCCTGGTGCCATTCTTGTTCGAATACCTGCCCAAGATCTACCACGCCGTCCGCTTCCTGCGCCCGATGCAGAACGCCTTCGGCTACGCGTATGGCCTACTTCGTCGCCGCTCACGTGAGTCGCTGGCGCACCGAGAGAGATTAGAGGAAGAAGAGAGAGGACAATATGGGAGAGAAAAGAGGAAGAGAAAAAAGAAAAAGAAAACGCCGGGCGTGGCTCTCTTCTTCCTCTCTTCTCTCCCGTCCGGCGCTGGGCGCGGATAGCGACGGATGGTTGGGGCGCGCGTGGCAGTCATGGCGGCGGCGTTGGCAGTCCGGAGGTACCAGCTCAACTCTCCTCCGGCATCCCTTCTCAACCTTCTTCCTAAGCTTCTCGGCACCGAAGTAAATGGTCTCCAACTCTGCATGCGTTCACAAGCATGTACACACCTGGGCGCAAGTATAATGCAACGAAAATGCATGCAGCGGCTGACGAGCTAGGTTTCAGAAGCAAACATGCATAATGCATTCACAAGCACGTACGCACCTGGGCGCAAACTCGCCAAGGCCAACCGCCAACGCCTGACGTGTGCAAGCTTGCCAAGGCCAAGACGACGGCCGCCACCCGCTCACCGTACCCAACCCGCCGGCCCCCGCCGCTCCCCGCAAATAGCCGTCCGTGCCCCAATCCGCAGGCCGCCGCCAGCCGCGAGCTAGAAGGACGTGGGTGAGCAGAGAATAGAGGAAGAAGAGAGAGATGAGAGGAAGCGAGAGGAGCGAAAGGAGAGAGAGAAAAAATTATAAAAAATAACATGTGGAACCACTGAACGCCGTGTCAGTAAAACCAGTCAAAAAATAATAAGTCAATACTACCTAGAGACCTTTTTTAAATGGATTATATGAGTTTAGTGATATACATTTCTATTTTTAGGGTTAACGGACATCAAACAGACTCAACGTTTAGTTGAGTGACCTCCGATGAACTTATTCCCTCCCGTCTCCTCCTTGTCCCCCACCGCCGATCCAAAGTGAGGATTATTGGTTTTCAATTGAAGTTTATTTTTTAACTTTAGCTTTTAGACCGGTAAGAAAACATATATAGAGATTTTATTTACAAATTAATTTTCGTTTACGAGTACGTCGCTCGGTCTTTTTCATAAAAAAAAATAATTGCCCTTTTCTAGTTTTATGTTGAGAGCGGGGAATTATCATGCCAGATGTATCAGCCATCTGCTGATATGGGACTTGGTATTCCATTCAGCATTGCATCCTACTCTCTTAAGGCTCCGTTCGAAGTTGATAATTGATATTAGTCAAATCATAGCACTTATAACAAGGAAGGTCATTGGTATATGATTAATTGATTATTAACTTTTGTAAACTTAAAAAATAGATTAACCTAATTTTTTAAACAACTCTCATATATTTTTTTAAAAAAATCTCACATAGCAGTTCGGAGAACATACGCACGAAAAACGATAAAAAATTATACGCCATTGGCACCTGCGAACACAGCGCATCATTGCACAAGTTTGTGGCATGTTATCTTGTACCTACAGCCCCATCTTTTTATCGCTAAACCAAAATTAAAATACTCAACTTTAGATTTGGTGAGTGTCGCGAGCGCGAGGGATCGATCAAATAGGATATGAGTGGGTAGTGGGCGGTCTGGGCCTCGGGAGCTTGGTAGATTATCGACCCGTGGTGGCAACGGAGACGAACAGAGGGGATGAGAGAAACAGAGAAATCGAGATGAGATTGGTAGATTGAATCGCCTTGCTTATTCTCATTTCCCCGTGCTTCTTAATTAAGCGTACATATGTAACAGACTAATTAATGCTACGGAAAAGGGATAACAATTGACTAACATGTTTAGTTGCCGAAAATTTTCCTTCAAAAACATCACATCGAATTTTTGGACATTCAAATAAAACATTAAATACAGACGAAACGAAAAACTAATTACATAGTTATGTGAGAGATCGCGAGACGAATCTTTTGAGCATAATTAGTCTATGATTAGCCATAAGTGCTACGGTAACCCACATGCGCTAATGACGGATTAATGAGGCTCAAAAGATTCGTATCGTGGTTTCTAGGCAAGCCATGAAATTTATTTTTTCATTCATGTCCAAAACCCCTTCCGATATCTGATCAAATCCGATTTAACGTAAAAAAATTTCATTTTCCCAACTAAATACCCCTAATCCAAGCCGAAACTACTGTAGCTCACCCGACACACGTGCCGTCCGCGTTGCTGCGCTGGCGCCGATGTTTGTCGCGAGCTTTCGCCCTCCGCGCCTTCTGTGATAACCACTCCCGAGTGCGAAACGTAGATTTTGGGATTTTTTATTATATTTTATTTTTTTTCTTGGTTTTAGATCACTAAGAATAAGTATATAAATTTTTTATTTATAATTATTTTTTATTTATAAATATGCCATTTGTCTTTTTTCTTCACTAAGTCAAACGATCACCCTTAAGTCATGTCTCCGGAACCTCGATTACCCTATGGTCTAATCTTATCGAGTTACTGTTTAGCGCAAGCCATAGTTTCATGTTGATGACATAGTGCCATAGTTATATTGAATGGAGGTGTGCTAAAAATCCATTTGTCACTTAGGTTGCGTTATTTTTGCAGCTGATCCCCATATTGATTCTCGGTTTTGGCCGTATGCTACCTGTTCGACGTGGTAGACGGTATGTTTTTTTTTGAAAATTTTCATATATAGATGCTCATCGTCTCACATATATTGTAGATTTTAATTTATAGTAGTTAATTTCATCATTTATATCATCACATACGTATTAAAAAAAATCAAATAATCTTTTATCTTTCTTCTGTAAAAAGAACAAAACGAGAGCAAGTGCCAGTAAACATAGTCCTGAGGACTTTACAATATTCCTTTTCTTATGCACTTCCACATAAATCTTCATGAACTATGCTGTTTCTTGTACTGTACATAAGTTAGCTGCGTCTTCTGATTATCTTCTTAATCTGTTATGAGATTTTTTATTTGATGCAAGAAACTAATGCCCCTTTAGTCCTTATTACAGCATGTTTCATCTAATCAACAGTAGTTATGTAAATCTTCTTTCTGCCAACAGGACTGTCTCTAATTTGAAGAACACATATTTTTTTATCGTAATTTATTTTCAGCCTTGGCTTTTAGATAGCTAAGAACACATGTATATAATTTTTTTATAAATTATTTTTAGTTTACGAATATATTTTTGACTTTTTTTTTTCTGAAAACGCTAAACAATCAACCGTAGGGATGACAATGGGTCGGGTTTGGGGAGGGTTTTGCAAAAACCCACCCGTCACTAAACCCGTGACTATAAGGTAAACCATACCCGTAAACCTTTTTAGGTGTAAAACTAAACCCGTACCCATACCCGCTCGGTACCCGCAACCCGATGGGTATCCACGTGTGAAACCATGTCAAACAAAAAATATCTTAAACGAGACATCTCTATGAGTATATTAAGGTTTTTTAATATGTTTTTAATATTTAAATGCAGGGAATAAGCAAATAAACATAGTCGATTGATTAATATAGCAACAAGAAAATCAAAAAGGTACAATAGTAAGAAAGTAAAAAACTAAGCTCGAAGAATTCTAACGTTCAGTCATCCAATCATAATGACACAAACGATCAATCATGCATCAACAATATTCTCATGCTCCTGACTTATAATACTGAATAATAAGCATGCTTTATATCGAATATTTCAAAGTGTTGCTAGATATTTGGGGCCTAATGAGCACCCACGAGTTAAACCTAAAACCCGTATCCAACCCATAGCTTCAGGTATACCCATTCCCACAAACCCATGGGACAAATCTTCACCCATACTCACACCCATTGGGTACAGAACCTTTGGGCCCTAAACCCATGGGTCAGTTACCATCCTAATCAACCGCTGGTGGAAATGAACCCAGCTGTATTGATGCTTTCCATGTTTCAATATCTTATTATTATCTGGTACAAAATCACGGTGCCACCGTGCCAGTACTACTCTTGACAGAACACACAGGAATAAAATTCCTCTTGACTGCGGGAAATTTAACTGTTTGCTACAACTCTTTAAATGTTTTATATTTGGTCTTATATTTTTGCCATCACAGAGATAAGATTGCCTAATATTTTGTCACTTTCGCCTACATAGCATGCCACATCACAGTGACAACATAGACATGATGTCCAAAAAAGTCTATTTTACCCATGGTCCAACGTAGTTGATCTTCACCCTCTTTGCAGTGGTATATTCGGGATTTTTATTTTGGTGATTCAACTTATATAGTATTTTAATTGTCATAAATATAATATAGAATATATATTCTATGTTATATTTATTTACATATGTAAAATAACTTTTTGATCAATTTTATATTACAGTTATATATATATATATATTCTATGTTATATATGTGAAAATTAAAAATTATATATGTTGAATCACCAAAATAAAAATCCCGAATACGCCACTATAGAGAGAGTGAGATCAAATACTTTGGACCATAGGCAAAATAGACTTTTTTTGGCATCATGTCCATGTTGGCACTATGATATGGCATGGCATGTAGGCGAGAATGGTAAAATATTAGACAATCTTTTCTCTGATAGCAAAAATATAAAATCAAATATAAAATGATATTTGAAGAGTTGTCACTTTTAATAGTGCAAATAGTTAAATTCCCCCTTGTCTGCTCCCCAGTCTTCAACACTCTCCTTTTTCTAACCACACTTAGAGGCCTCCTGCGGTAGATGTCGGATAAGTTAACTTATCCAGTACGGAAAACGGAGTAATAGATTAATATATGATTAATTAATTATTAATTATTAAAAAAATATAAAATAGATTAATATGATTTTTTAAAATAACTTTTCTATAGAAAATTTTTATAAAAAATATAACGTTTAACAGCTCGGAAAGCGTGCGTGCGGAAAACGAGGAGGTTAAGTTAACTTACCGAGGAGACCGAACGCGCCTATGGTTAACTTAGGTGGTGTTTGGTTTTTAGTCCCTACTGTTTGATTAGAGGGACAAAAAGAGACTAAAAATGTATCATATATAGAAATTTTGGTTAGAGAGTAGGTATAAAAGGAAGTTGTAGTCCCAATAAGTATCTCTAGAAAGGACTAATAGAGTAATACAATTTTAGTCTCTTTGAGTCGCTCCTGATTGGGTTTTTAGAGACTAAATGAGACTAAAGTGGAGGGACTAATAGATTAGCCAAAGATTGCCTTAACCCTTTTTTTTCACCCTTTTTTTGCGCGCACGTTTTCCGAACTGCTAAACGGCGTATTTTTTTACAAAACTTGTCTATAGAAAAGTGAATTTAAAAATCATATTAATCTATTTTATATTTTTAATAATTAATAATTAAATAATAATGTACTAATCTATTACTATATTATCCACATATTAAACAAACGCGGCCTTTAACATAAAATATAACTGAGCTGCAACGGACGATAAGTGACTCTTCTCAGCTGGACCTCAGTCTGCTCCATGAGCTTGGAGAAAATTTAATAAACAGGCTGCTACGGCCTTATGCGAACATTGCACTTGCTTCATTTTTTTCGTTGTAGCGCTGGATGCTTATTCGGAGCTATGATCTCCAGGGTGTCATTTACCGTGTAAATCGTCAAAACCGCGGTACCGCGTTCTCGCGGATCCTGTACGGAAACCGCAAAAAACATAAAAACCGTGATAAATTTGAATCCAAAAATTTGAATTTAAATTCGCGTGGTTTTTGCGGCTTACCGTGTGGTTTTGCATGGTTACCGCATGGTTTCGCGCGGTAACCGCGGTAAGTAATTGCTGAAACAGCGCATGAAAACCGCGGTAACCGTGGTTTTCCGCGCGGTTTTTGTGACCGAAACCACAGGTACCATAAGGAAACCGCGGTTACCGCGAGAAGACCGCGGGTGTAATGTCAAATGCAAAAAAACTTTAAAAAATCTAAAAAAATACAAGAAAAATAGGAAAAATATTTTGTGACTATATTTATGACATAGAAAAAAAATATGATATGTTATAGGAAAAACAAGAAAATTTTTACGGGATCTTTTCTAAATTCTTGATATTGCAACATACAAACATACACCGTCATATCATTCTTCACCAAATAATTCACAACAATAATAAGTAACAACAAATTCATTTTGATTGCTGCATCACAATTATAACTACCCATTATTACGAATACAACTCTTATGTATGTATTAACATGCACGCGTAAATTTTCTCCATACATATTTTTTTATATATCCATCGATATATATTTGTATTTCAACACTATGTACCATAGTGTCTAGTGTAAATTAATAGTGACTCAACACAAAATATTCTTAACCATCTTCTTATGAAATATTATTTGCAATATTTTTTAATTTTGTTTCTTGAAATTCTTGTTTATAATTTTTAATTACACCAAAAATATATTTTTCATGAATTTCTTTGACAAAACTACATTATATATCAACCTATACAACATATATTTTTTCCATTAAATTTCCTCAAAATTTTTAAATTCTCCTCAAATTTAAACTCGGTTACCGCGGATTACTGAAACCGTACCCCCGCGGACCACGCAGTTACCGGTAACAACGGGATCCTGAACCTGGATGATCTCTATCTTGTAACACCTCAGCTCGTTCGGAGAAAATTTAAATTTTTTAAGTAGTAGAAAAACACTTGTATTGGAGTACACATATTTGAATCATATAAATGGTTAGGAGTGATTGTTTGGCGAATAGTTTATTTACAAACAAAATATAATTTATAAATAAAACTTTTATATATGTATTATTAGTGATGTAAAAGCTAATGCTAAAAAAATATCGCCAATGCTGAAAAATTATCTTTGGTGAAAAAACCCTTAAAATCAACTTTTAATTTAAAATTAAAAATTCAAATATTAACTTATAAGCCAAAGCAAAAGCGAAAAAACAGAGCGGTTCCCTTTGAACGGAAAGAGTGATAACAAGTAACGCACGCTGTTGGAAGAGGCCATCCGGATACGGCATGTGTTTGTACCTGGCGATGGATGTAAACCTTGATTGCAACTCATTTCGTCATTTTTTGGCGAAACTTCGTACTCTTTGCTGGACAACTAATTGTCGCCATGCGAGATTTTTTCTTTCCACATGCTTTGGACGGGAGATGACGACGTTGACCCGTGGGGTTGGGAGTGCTATGTATTTATGTATTTTTTATATGACGTCGGTAACTTTTATTTTTATATTTATATTTGATCATTCGTCTTATTTAAAAATTATATAATTATTAATTATTTTGTTATAATTTGATTTATTATTATAAGAACTTTAAGTACGGCTTATAATTTTACATATTTAAATATAATTTTTAAATAAAACAAATAGTTAAATACAAATATAAAAGTCAACATCATCATATAAAAAGCCGTGAGCATATGCTGCCGTTTTGTGCTTTTTGTGGAAAGAGTTTTCAGTTGGTGCTTGGAAATGGCACCGGGTGGCGGCACTTGCCGTGACTGTAAATCAAATTTTGATGTTAACGTGAACCTTAAGATCAGGTCCAACGGGTTATTCATCTCATTCTACTTAAATCATAAAATAGACGACGAAGGATAAAAAATATGATCCAACATAAATATAAAAAAATTATTTATAAATTATTTTTTTTTGGTGTATGTTTCGCCTATTTTGCAAACCGTATAGCGCTTCTTTTGGGGTCCAACCACGCTGCCAAGCTGCAAGTGAAGGTACGCAAACGATGTCCTGTGGTAGTAGTGAAGCAACAAAAACATGTTCCATATTTAAAAACATTTAGATAATTAGATTGGGTGCATTAAAATCGAATGCACAGTCCTCTTTAGAAAGTTAGATTGCAGTTATGACAAATACATAACAAAAGGAAAGAAATAGTTAGATTGCATATTGAAACGATGTTGATATTTCTAACGGCATCGGACGCCTTTGATCGGAGATTTTTTTTAAAAAAAAATTGGTAAAGCAATCGTATTTAATCCTGTAAAAATCCTACGCTGGAAAGGATCGTCCTGGGAGACTGTCTTTTTTTTTCCTCGGCACTCGTATTTTCGCATATGCTTATAATTGTTTGTTTTGGGTTATTTATCTTAATTTATTTTTAGCATTTGTTTTTATATCGTCAAGAACACATACATAAAAAGTTTACCTATAAATTATTTTTTAATCATTAAAAAATGATTTCACTTATGCTTTTTAAAAGTAAAATGAAGAGGCTCTAAACAACTTAAGCTTACACGCATAGCGAAGGCTAGTCCACTTCTGTTCAATTATATAACCCAAAATTTATTTAAATCTCATAACATATCCTCCTAGAAAAATATAAATCTAAATCTTATTGCACAATATAAACATTTGTAGCATTGTTTATATTACTATTTGTTATTAATGCTACACTCTCGTCTTTCAGCTCATGCTAATGCTTATAAGCCAAATTCAGAATTAGAAGAGAGAGGCTAGACCTCACGTTGAAAATCCTTCAAAATTTCCATCTGTTGAGCCATCTTTAAGGAATTTTAAAATAATTTAAAAGAGACATTCCTTCGTTCCTCCGAAGCATTATATATCTACACCTTTTTTCCCCCTTACAAATCTAATATTTAAAATTCTTTTATGTCAAATAAGCCCCTTAAACTGGAAAGGCCTTTGCAACGAGGGCCATAAACACGACGCCGGCGTCGACCCTTGTTGAAGCCGGAGGGCACTAGGAAAAACAAAATGGAGAAGGAGAAGAAGTGAGACCGATGGATCCAACCCAAGGGCGGCTGTGGCCTGTGGCCCTTGGACGGAGCGAGCGGCCAGGAGGCTGGGCCGATTTGATGCCCATACAATATCCAGGTTTTGGAGGGGGCGGAGGGCTAATTTGGCCTTGCACGCCTCGACGAGTCCGCCCGCCCCCGTCCCGTCCCGTGCGCCAGCGGACAAGCAAAAACCAAAAATCAAATATGACGAGGAGGCTACTGCAGAGCAGTGGGGAGCAAGACGTTTCCTTTCTCTTCTTTGCGGAGAACACCCTCGCCTTTTCTGGTTTATAACATCAGACCGACTGGAGGGATGAGATCACGTCCGAACCTGATAAATTATAAACCAGGTAATACTGGCGCCCCTGTAGCGAGGCGGCACGGAGGGCGCGGTGGAGTGCGGGCCGAAGCCGAACATGGCTGGGGATTGGTGTGGAAGAGGCAACACCGATGACGAATGAGCATGCGGTGTTGGCGCGGGGAGGAAGCTAGGAAGACGAAGAGAATGGGTCATCAATTGATTCTGTTCGACAGGACACCTTTGTGTAGAGTTTATATTATAACATCCCCGTTTACCCTAATTCCAAAATCATTTATATTTTGGATGATCACACCGTAGTTAGGCTACATTCCTACGCGTGAGTTACGGATCCTTTTGTAGATGTGATAATTATAGTGTTTCATATGCGTCCCTAAAAACATTGGTGTGTTAGTTTCAACGGCTCAAAGTCAAAATCAAACACCAAATTTCGAATAAAATAAACACCAAGAAAACACAAAAAACACTCAAAATTTGCACAAGGGGACGTTTCCAAAATAACCTAAAAATCAAGGGACCAAATCCAAAACCCCAACCAAATTTCTATATCCCCTCAACTTCTCTCCTCTATCTCTCCACCATTCTCTCTCCCATCTCCGCTCCTCCTCCGCCGCCGCCGCCGCCGCCGCCCTCACGAACCCGATGGCCTCCCCGGCGCCGGCGCCGCCCGCGGCCTCCGCGGCGGGGGCGTCGCCTACCCCGCGCATCGGCCTCGCGGGGCTCGCCACCATGGGCCAGAACCTCGCCCTCAACATCGCCGAGAAGGGGTTCCCGATCTCCGTCTACAACCGCACCGCCGCCAAGGTCGACGCCACGGTGTCCCGCGCCGCGGAGGAGGGAGACCTCCCCGTGCTCGGCCACCGCGACCCGCGGGGCTTCGTGCTCTCCCTCGCGCGGCCCCGCACCGTGGTGCTGCTCGTCCAGGCCGGGCGCGCCGTCGACGCCACCATCGACGCGCTCGCCCCCTACCTCGACGCCGGGGACGCCATCGTCGACGGCGGGAACGAGTGGTACCAGAACACCGAGCGCCGGATCGAGGAGGCCGCCTCGCGCGGGATACTCTACCTCGGGATGGGGGTCTCCGGCGGCGAGGAGGGCGCGCGGAACGGGCCCTCGCTCATGCCGGGGGGCCACGTCGACGCCTACAACAACATCAGGGACATCCTCGAGAAGGCCGCCGCGCAGACGGAGGACGGGGCCTGCGTCACCTTCGTCGGCCCCGGCGGCGCCGGCAACTTCGTCAAGATGGTGCACAACGGGATCGAGTACGGCGATATGCAGCTCATCGCCGAGGCCTATGACGTGCTCCGCCGCGTCGGGGGACTGTCCAACTCCGAGATCGCCGACGTTTTCGCGGAGTGGAACAAGGGGGAGCTGGAGAGTTTCTTGGTTGAAATTACCGCTGATATATTCACGGTGGCTGACCCGCTTGACGCCAGCGGCGGTGGGGGGCTGGTGGACAAGATTCTTGACAAGACGGGGATGAAGGGAACTGGGAAGTGGACGGTGCAGCAGGCGGCAGAGCTCGCGGTGGCTGCACCCACGATTGCGGCATCGCTTGATGGGAGGTACTTGTCCGGGTTGAAGGACGAGCGTGTAGCAGCCGCGGGGGTGCTGGAGGCGGAGGGGATGCCATCAGGCCTACTTGAGACGATTAATGTTGATAAGAAGGTGCTAGTGGACAGGGTGAGGCAAGCACTCTATGCATCAAAGATTTGCAGCTACGCGCAGGGGATGAACCTTCTGCGAGCAAAGAGTGTGGAGAAGGGGTGGAATCTTAACCTTGCAGAGCTTGCAAGGATTTGGAAGGGCGGATGCATTATCCGCGCAAAGTTTCTTGATAGGATCAAGAAGGCGTATGACAGGAACCCTGAGCTGGCCAATCTGATCGTGGACAGGGAGTTTGCAAGGGAGATGGTTCAACGGCAGAATGCATGGCGGTGGGTTGTGGCTCGTGCTGTGGAAGCTGGGATCAGCACTCCAGGGATGTCTGCTAGCCTTTCATACTTCGACACCTACAGGTGTAGTCGGCTGCCTGCAAATCTGATCCAAGCACAGAGAGACTTGTTTGGAGCGCACACCTATGAGCGCGTTGACCGCCCAGGTTCGTTCCACACAGAGTGGACTAAGCTGGCGAGAAAGAGCAATGGTGCGGCCATTTGAGGACTTGAATGGTATCAGTAACTCTATGTGATGTCTCTTTGTGGGTTCTCTTTGAATTCACTATTGTTGTCTTTATGATTCTAGATCTGAATTCTGTACTTCGAATAATGATGTGTCATGTGCGGTATGCACAGAAGGAACATTCATGTAGCTTGCGCTTTTATATGGTCTAGGTGCACCCAGTTCAGTTTACTCATAAATTTGGAATTCAATGGTTTTACTCCTCATCAAATCCCTGTAATTTTGATCTGGACTGTGGCAATATAGCTAGTAAGAAATGTGATGTTTTTCTGCCTTTATGAATCTATGTTAGAATATTGAATGTTTACCTTAAAAAATGCATGCTGTGATTCTACCTGAAGAGCTACTTCCAGTTCCAAGATAAGTCAAATAATATCTCCCCATAATGGCTTCTGCTGTCCATTCTCTTTTATTTGATGTTGGTTAGTTCAGAACTAACCAACATCAAATAAAAAAAAAAGAGTATGATGAAAGGCTGGATTGCTTGGCATGATGGGAGATCTCTCTATATTACTGTTCTGGGTGTATTGGTTTTTATGCTCACCATAAACACACTCATTTCTTTGACTAAAGTAATGTGACTTATACTATGTAATTAAGCATTTATGTCATCTAGAGATCTAGTTAACAATTTGTAATATTAAGTTCTCTGTCTTATTGCTAAGTTGTTTTTTTTTTTACATTGAGCCATATATTTTTGCTCATTATTGGTTGGTAACCCTGGTGTTATCTATTTTGTATTCACTGTAAAATGGAACCACTCCTAATGAATGGACGACAGACTCATTCATACTAGAGTTGTCAATGAGTCATGTCAAACTTTGTTCATCATATCATGTACTCATCTTATCAGGTTTAAGTGCTTTTCTTAATGAACCTACAAAATATTGGCCTATTTTTGCTATCAGTGCGGTTCGATCAAATTGGTTTTCCCATCTTGGGCTAGCTAAGTTCTTGTGTCAGTTTTGGGTATCCTTTTATGATTGAAATTGCACTCATAATAAATTCACCTACATGGTCATCTCTAGTGGCATTACGACGGATTACAGCTGTAATCGCCACTTGTATTGTATAACTGGTTAAAATATAAAACGTTGTAGAGGCAACAAGTTTATTATGGCATTTCCTCATGTAAAAACTAACAGTAAGTTCATTTCAGTTTTGCAGGAGCAGAGCTAAAGAATGTTAGGCTCAATTCTTGCACCAATCGGCAAGTGATTGCCTGACATCATAGGTCTGCAGACTAAGTGATGCAAAATTAACAAAAAGAAGTGTCAAAGAAGGTCCTTTTGCACATTTCTTATGTTATGACTTTAGAATTTTGTAAAACCACTTTGGCCTGTGAGAACTGTGGTTAGTACTAACATAGCTATCATGTCAAACTTGCTTCAATCCTAACTTACAGGTTTTGACCTATCCATCTGTTGTCATTTTACTGTTGTCTTCAAGATTTTGACTGTTAAATCTCTTGAGTCTGCTCCATTTGATGTACAGGCTAAATATGACATTGTGAATTTGTGATGCTATCACTTTGTCCTCTGATTAACTTAATGTGCATCTCACGTAAGGACTGAACTTGAGTATATCAGTAAAATTTGAGTGTCATGTTATTTTGTGGTGGTGAAACTGAATCCTTGGGGTTAGATTTGGGCCTGAGATTGATCACATTATGCTAACTAGTAAATTGGCCAGCCCACTGGTTTGTAACCTATATATGAATGTGCCAGATATAGATCCTGCTTGTGCTAATGGGCCTATAGCACTCTGCACTCCACATTTGCCTGATTCTTACATGAAAAATATCAAGCTGACATGATTCTTGATTTAGTAGTTTGCTATTTTTGCTAGATGACAAAACAATCATTAAGAAAGTTTTCTTTTGCAGTTCATTTGAGTCTAGTGCTGCAACATGGTTATCATTCGTTAATGCTAATTGTAGGATTATATGGTACCGCAGGAACAGATAAGTTCTCAAATCTCTGCTGCACTTTTGTTTTGTTAGTACTAGTCATCAACCCTTGCAGTTGCACGGGCTTGTAGTTTTACGTATGTTTTATAGTTCTCTTATATATTTTTTGCATGGATTTTTTATTTTTTTAATTCTAGTTTATATACAATAAACACAATGATATACATTTCATATTTTGACACATTCTGGTTAAGTCTTGTATAGATATGACATTGAAAATTTATGGGAGATCCAAATAAAGGGCAATTTCCATTCTACATGTAGAACACGCCAATAATACTTTAATAGATTTATAATATAAATTCAATTGTAGATTAACTTGTTAATTAGCTCATAAGTTATAGCCCAATTTTAAATTGTGAAAGTTAATTTTAAATCAGTCCATGTTTCTTTAGTCATATTCTGTTTTTTTTTTCAGAAGTATAAAAATCATACCTAAAATATGCTTGCTTCATTGTAGGCAATTGTGCAGTTAATTTTAAATCAGTCCAGGTGTTTTTTTAATTGTTTTCTATTTTGTCAGAAGTATAAATGTATCTCTCAAAAAAAAAAGAAGTATAAATGTAATACCTAAAATATGCTTGCTTCATGGTAGCTCCACTGGTGAGTAATAATAATTGTCAGCTGTTAACTTCAAGACAAAACATTGAACTTACATACTTATGTGAAGGATTGGGGTGCATAATCAGTTAATCTGAGTCGGTCACAGTCCTTCAAAAGTTAATTGTTTTTGTTTTTATTTTACCCAAAGAAGACAGATGTGGTACATATGCCACATTGCATGGAAGCGCATGCAACCTTGCTGGGAGTTACTGCAGATTTTGAGGAACTTTGCATGCATACTTTGTGTTTGAGTTAGAGAGGGCAGGAAGGATGCATCAAAACAATATATCACCACTGAGAAACTGATTGAGTGTACTGTAATAATTGAGCTGATTTCTAATCGGACTGAACAGCCGCTATTAATTTGATGTCATACAGTAACATACATGCATTTATTTACCACACTCAGTTTTTTAGTCTGACTAAAGTGATGCCTATTTGGATTTGTGAGTGAACCGTACTGTATGCTACAAATTAATTTGTTCAATGCCGTTCAAAGCCTCGATTTCCTCATGACAATAAGACTCTGGTTGATATTTCAATATGACCACACAACCGATCCAAATAGTACATTATATTAACTTCTATATGGCATGTAACTCTAACATGATCCAATCAAACTACAATAGAGTAGAGATGTTTATTTAAAGCAATCTTAGCCACCAATTGTATCTTTAATGTGCATTGGGTGGTCAAGATTCTTTTTCTTTCCCCCATTAACGTGAGATTTTCTTGAATTTTTGATTAATGTGGGAATTTCTAACTAATTTGTCTTGTAGGATTAATGTGGGGGCTTCTAGGTGAGCCCCCAATTAGTATATAAAGATGTGGTTTCCACACGGTTTTTCCACTGATGACAAACAGAAGGAGCTACACAACATGTTGTCTGCAGAAGGAGCTACACAACGTTGCAAATTGTATGATTCCAATTGAATTGGAATACAGTAATACACAACAAAGCATCTATTCCAAGTTCAGTGGCTTTAGTTGTATGGAGTTAACCTCTTCAGTCCAATTATACAGGTGCCACAGCTTTTTTTTTTTTAATTTCATTTTGCATGATATGATTAAAAGAAAGGCTAACTTCGTGATTTGGTTTGCCTCTGAAAGATATGCATGATTTTATAGATGTAACAACTAACACATCTGTTCATTTACTTTAGGCTGTGGAGATGTTGACAAAAACACATGGAGTCTGATTTACTTTATTTCCCATAAGCAGGTGATCACTTGCTTTATGATTTTCTTTCCTCAGGTTTATCTTTTTCAAACAAAAGATTAGATAGCATTTGCCATTTGTTAATGTAAATTTGAAAGACACGTTTTAAAAAATAGAATACAATTTGATTGGTCAGTGCGCTGTTGCAAATGACATTATTTTTATGATTGTGGAAGGCATGATGTCTTATTTAATGGTAGGATTGTCAGTGCTAAAAAAGGTAATGATAGGATTGTGTGGGAGAGGTCTGTGGACTGTGGGACTCTGGGCCCTGGGGAGAAGGGGTTGGGTTTTATCTTCGTCCCTGAGTGAGCTTGTGTGTGAAGTTTGGTTGGCTGTGGACAGGATTGGTTTGAGGGGCCTGGTCTAAACAGTAAGCTATATTGGATATTTAGGTTATCTTTCCTCTTTCACCACTAGTGTCTTGTTCCTGTATTCCTGACCAGATTGTGGACTAATTCACACACCCTTACTGATGGATCTTCATTTGATGATTTTATAGGATATTTCCTTTGTTTCAGAAGGCAGGGTGTTTTAGTTTTGTCCTAAGTAACTTATCTAACTTTGACCAAGTTTACATAAAAATATATCATCGTCTACAACCTTAAATCAGTATAATTAAAATCAACCATGAAATATCTCTTAATAGTGTATTTCTTTGGTATTATCGATTTTAATTGTTTTTCTATAAACTTGATCAAAATTATGAGAAGTTTGATTTAGGACAAAACAAAATTACCTTGCATTCTGAAACGGAGGGAATAGATTTTAGGCAGGGTAGCATATGTTGATACCAGAAATGTCAGTATTGGATGCCTGGTCTCTAAATAATGAAAGATATATGATCCTAGGCGACTGTTGAAATGGCTGCTCGGTTGATGCGTGGAAAGTGGTGGAGACCTATTAGAATATTCTTGCTTTTGCTTGACAGCCATTTTTACTCTTTCTTATTTCTTTCATTCTGTAAGATCAGTAGCAAAGCAGATGCTCCCAATCCGAGCAAGATGGGTTTGAAAAACTGTTTCTTTTTTAATCTGAAACACCTATAATTTGTTAGGAGAGCTTTTTTATTTTGTTTCCTGAGAGTTGGTTGTTCTCTATCCCTCCTGGATGTAATGTAAGAAATGCACAGTGTACAATGCACATACTGACATTTTTGTAAGATCGCATCCTTTCTAATTCCTTTTCAACTTTGGCTTCCCTAGTTCTTTCCTGTGATCTATCTTAATTTGTTCTCTTATTAATAAGTAAATCACAAGGATGAGGCATCTGTACTTGCATACCACATAACCAACTGTTTGATCCTTAGGTTTCTTGTCTTTAGACCTCCAAGTTTCCTAGTCTCTAAACAGTACATTAATTTTTATGCCAGAATAATTAGTGGCTTATCAGTATTGTATTGTGATGTTGAGTTTTTGGTTGAGTCTCAATACTTTGTGCGATGTATGCCATCTCTACCATTATATTAGGAGTTTAGATTCTTGATTACTAATGTACCTGTGGTGATTACTATTGTATAATTATGTCTCAAGCTGCATCAAATTTTCCATGTGTCACAGGATGAGTGACCACTAGATAATTCCTACTTGTCCATTGATCAAGAGCACTATACCCCCACAATTTGCTTAATTCTTTTTTCAATTGCTGTTTTACATTCTTGCTATGCTGAGCTCAACCACCACAGCTGGTCAGCTACATCCTGTGCAAGAGACAGCAGTGCTACCTAGCCCTTTGAAAGGAAAAGGATATCCATTTACACCTAGCATCTGCTTTTGTTGGTGGTTCTCACAAACAACAATGGTGGAGCTGGTTCTTTCTCTTTCAGGTTCACACGTGGGATTGCAGTGGTGGTGACCTCGTGAATCACGTGTCAGTGAGGGCCCTAGATGATCAGTGTCCAGCTGGAAACAAAGGTAATATTGACTGCTGGTAACTATTACATTAGGATATGGTTATTATTGAGTTCTTTTGATGCTCCTTGGTGTAAGTTCACCTTCAGGACACACTTGTGGTAATGATGTATTATACGGTAGATTTATTTTTTTAAGGTTTGTCCTTTCACTGGATTCTTCTGCTGTTTATTCTTATAATGTGATGTGGTGGTGGAAGAGTATCAGCCACACAGTCCTTAGTTGGCTAGACTTTTCTATTAGTGGAACTGAATCTCATCAACAAACTTTAACATAAAAGAACTGGAAACCATTTGTTGAGTGGGTCTGTGTTCATAAAGAGCTAGAGCTCATCACTACCCACTCCAAGTCTAGATGCTAGCTTCTTAGATCCATATATGAAACATACTTGTAATTATCTTGATATATATATTTTTTAATGTGCAAAAGAGAAGCAACTTTTGCACAATGTGGAAGATGAAATAAATGGAGGACAGAAGAGCCAATTAGGTTTGTACTGATTCGTTGGCTTGTACGATGATGATTGATTAAAGTTTCTTTTACCTTCATGATTGATTTGTTAAGCAAGCGTGTGCACATACTTTTTCATGCTCGCCGTTATCTCTAATGATTCTTTTAAGTTTCATGAGCAATCAACCTTAGTCCTTGACTTTACTGTGAGTTGATATGAACTTCAAAAGAAGTTACAAGGACAATTTGCTTATATTTTGGTCCAGATTACTCTTTGGTGTGAACACCCATTGTATTTTTTTTTAAAAAAAAAAAATCAAAGATCGACCATAGGATGATCATCCCACATTTTTTGTAAATATCCACACTAGCTAGGGCACACCCTTATCCTGGAGTTTTGGTCTACTTATATTCAATCTTTTCTTAATGCAGCTTCTTGCATCGCAATGGTTTAAGATATTAGGGTTATTTTCTGGGAGGCATAATTCATCAATAAAATTAATTGAAGATAGGAGAACATCACTGCATTTCCCTAATTTATAAGCTACTCTTGCACTATTACTTTTACACAAAAACAACTCATGGGAACACCTATAATAGTTACAACATAAAAAACTACACATCTTAAGCTTATCCATATTCACATTTATGTTTGGTGTGAAAGTTTGAAACCAAAAAACTTGGCAGAATACCAGCGAGGTAGACGTAGTTTTTTTTTTTTTTTTTACCTGGAAGTTTGTTTCCAGAGATTTTAGGCTTTTAGCACAAAATTTTGAGTTCTAAATTAGCAATCGTGTCCATTTGGTATTTGAGACCTTATTTGTTGTTGTTCATGAGTTCTTACTCTGGTTGTTCCATCTTAGTCACAAAGGTATTGTTTTCTTCTAAAGAGAAAGAGAGCTGAAGCTTTATTCTGAGAAAATCATCAATATTGGCAAGCAGGTAGAATTTAATTGTACCCCAGCATCAAATTGGATTATTTAGAAGTCAACCACGGTTATCACTGACCACCATCTGGTAGTGGTACTTGGCTTGGTCTAATAGTATTTTCATGATTTTTTTAAAAAAATCTTTGAATAAATAACACAGACAATAACAACTGTACTACCTTTGTGACGGACCAACACAAACGTGAGCAAAACTAGTCTAACCTAGTGCATAGATTAGTAGGAGTTGGCCGAAGTCCATCAAACCCACTATCAGGATTGCTGTCAGTGGAATTATCATGCCTTCTTTTATTTTGAGCATATTGAGGGTTTATATTCTTTACTGAAGGAGAGTATATTTTGATGCGATGGGTCATAGCGTTGTCTAGTCTAACTAGTATAATAAAACAAACTGTTAATGGTTGCAGCTGGTTACCATCCGTTTCACGTATGACGTATCCTACATTTGTCTACTGGTCTGTATAATTTAAATTTAAACTTGTAAATTGCATCATCTCTACTCTTGCAAGGATCATATTTCTTTACACTTAAGAAGAAGTAAAAAGGGGAAAACAAACATGCCTCGAATTATTTCATTCACCCCATGTGCTTGGTCGTTGTTATTCCCCTACTCTACGTATGATTGCATTGATTATGTTGAGAAATTTGCGATATATCTATACTTATTAACATATTCAGATCTATGAAAAATTACGCTTGTGCCCGATTCTTCTGGCTGGTAGCCACCAGTCACCAGTTTTTGAATTAAGAGAAAAATTGAACACTTCACTAACCGCACTGGGAGAGGCCTGGTATTTTCCGCCAAACCGATATTCATAATCTTGATATTGATAAGTCCCATCAAGCATGCATCCATGAATGTCAGTTGGACACCTAGAACTGATGGTTACAGCCTGCTACTTACAGCCAATATGGTCCATCTGTACAATGTATCAGTTCTTGAGATTTTTTTTGGAAAAATAATAGTCTTTGATTAGATTTCACTAGGTAGCAATGCGTAGTACCGCTGTGCTAGCTGCCATTTGAGTGTCCACAGTTTGCATCATCAATTATGTTTTGTTGGACCAATGTGAATTGAATATTGTATGTCATTTGACAGATCCATAATTTAATATTGTAAAACAGAATATATTATTAAATCTCATGGATCCAGGCCAAACAGTTTGCTACAGGTTGATTCTAAAAAAACTGGAGCGAAACCAGGTTTGGCTTATTACTACAGTTCTCGTTAGGATAATTCAGATACCACATTCCGGAGTGAGCATTCATTTTCTTGTCTACCATGCAAGTTAATCTCCTTCATGAATCCATATTAATTTTCCATGGAGGCGTGCCGTTAACGCAGCTTTGATGCAGTCATTTCATGACACTGGCTTAAAGTTTGAACTGGATTTTCATGAATCAAGACAGCAGCTGGGCATTACAAGGACCGCAACACCCGGCTACCAGAAAGGGACTTGGGGTGTGCTGACATTGCTCCTGGGAATTTCCACATTGCGATGACCAGGCGGACGTGAGTCACTCTCGCAACCTTCGGTCCTTACCTTTTCAAACCTTTGTGTGAAGACCTACTACTGGTGTTGACATTATCCATGGTGATTGCTGGAAAGCTGAATCAAGGTGCAAGATTTGGTCAAGGATACACCATACACTGTCTAGGCATATTGAATTTTGGTTGAGAAGACGGATCATACACGACGCCAAAGTTGTCTGCGCTTGGTTTTTTGTGCTCCTTCCTACGGTCATTTATGTGAACTTATGATGTCACTCATGATCAAACTGTACGCAGAAAATGGACTGCAACCAAGATCAGGAGCAGGTAATCCACACTCATGTTAATGAAATTTTGCCTTTTCAGGGGTATTCATTAGATGTAATAACTATTTAGAGTAGCAAAAAGAAACCCCTCCACTCTTTTTTGACGGTGCACGGGATAATTGTTGATCTCTATCATGAACTTGGAGTCGTACTAGACTATAATACAAACTCTCCAATAAGAGTGATATTAGCCTAACTGTTTCTGTCATACAAGTATCATCAGTGCTAATCCTGCTTTCTTTGGGAACGAAGTGATATGATACAAGAGACGAACTGATGTACCTTCTGTGACTTTGTGTAGATGCAACCAAGCGAGGCTTTTTCACCACGGAGATTGGGCAATGACTCATGAGATGTACTCTGCCGGCGGCTGAACCTTATCCAGGGCCCTCTGATGCTGACCGTGAGTTCATCGCGCTGGGCGGCTAGGGAGTGGCACACTGTTCCTTTCATTATGGGCCTTAATCATGATCATAATGGCCGACCCGGCAAATCCGAGGCGAGATTACCAGTAAATCTGGTGAGTAAACCTGGTTGATGGATGGTGTCTGCTGCAATGCAGCCCCTGGAGCTTGTGATGGTGGTAGTGGGTGATGGGTCCTTTTCCACGCTCTATTAGCCTACTAACTAGAGCCTTTTTTTGATCTGCCTTTTGTGCCGCGCGTGCATCTGATTTTTTTGGCCAAAATACCCATGTGAGGTTCTTTCAGCAACTCTGCATAATAATTCACTAATATATTAGGGTATTACTGTTTTCTTCCTATTCCTTCATTTTATTTACCTTTGTCCCCTGCTAGAATGGACAAGCATATCAAGGATGGTGGCCTGGTGGGTGGATGCAAGTGCAACCGTAGGGAACATTTCTGCTGAAAACTGCTTTCTAGGTTTGAAATGCTCTGATTTGGATGTTATGTTTCAATTGGTTTGATCATTGGCAGCACTCTATATTTTCCAATAGCCTTTTTAGCTTGAATACGTCAAAAATCTGTGTACAGCCCACACATTACAATATTACATGCCGATCTCGTTACGAGCTTCAGCTTCATCCTACAGCCCTCTTTGTCTGTGGTCATACCAGGGTGTTAAGTTGCTTATGTACAACAAAAACATATTATCTTGTCCTGGCCTAAAAGCCTGGCTCCTATGCTTGGCAACCTTGTTTTTTTATGGGATAACAATTTAGCTTATTTTGCAGAAAAATCGCTGAAATATCCTTTGAGGTTTTGAGGGCTATTTTGTTTTAAAAAAACTGAAATATCCTTTGAAATGTCTGTCTGGGATTTTATACAAAGTGTAACAAAAGTTGAATGATGTTGCATATTTCAAATTTTGCAAATTTAATTTGGTGCATCATTTCTAAACTGTATTACAACTTTGTGATTTTGAATTTTCATGTAAAATTAACAGACCAAAACTAAATAAATTTCTAACAACGCATCTTTTCGCTTATGCATATGCTTATGAGACAAAATATAAATTTCTAACCTTAAATTTGGAGTTGATTTTGAGGTTTTTCACCGAAGTTTATTTTTTTAGCCTTGGCTTTTAAATCTCTAAGAGTGCATATATAAATTTTGTATTCATAAATTATTTCTGGATTTTCAAATATAATGTTTGCTTTTATCTATGAAACACCCAAACAATCACCCCCTAAGTGAGCGAATACAAAAAAAAGACAGGATTTCAGTTTATTTTTTCTAAATTCAAATGGATGCTATAAAACATAAACATATGGTTTTATGAAACATGTTGGAGCTAAAACCTGTGTTTCCTTGAAACAAATTGCAACAGCTGATGTTTTCTATTGTGCATGCACCAATGGTCGACCCGTGCCTACTCCTATACGGATGCACTAAAACCTAGTTTTTATATAATCTGCTCTAAGAGAACTAAATGAGCAAAAACTGATGTCTAATCCACAGTATAAACCTTCTTTAGAAATGCAGGAATGGCAAAATGTTGGAATAGTAAAAACACAAAATTTTGGTAGTAATGTATAATGCAAGACTGATTGTACGACACGACGAAAATATAGCAATGACCATTTAGATAGAGGAAAACAGGCATGAATTGGACGTGAGAGAGACTAGATGTTTGTTTTTTTTTTTTGAAGTATGGCATATGCTAATTTTTCGTCAAATTAATTCTTCATGTATCAAGTCAATCCAAAGATATATACAGGATTTTAAAACTCCAATCCTTTATTTCAAATGGTTAGATAAGATATCTCCTTTAGAATTTGAATTCTATATGACTCTGGCCTTCCTAAATCCTTTGTTTCAAACTCAAAGGAGGCCAAAAAAGAGAGTTCATTTGGATTTGCTTACAGTGGACTGTATGTAAGGCGGCTTAAGCTTTTCCCAAAAGGCAAGTTGAGAAAGCACTCTCATGGAGGCCTAATTCTTTAAAAAAATAATACGATTTTGATCACATGCTTATTAAAATAATTGTCAATCTTATACCAGTGATGGACATGGCTTGACTCGCGGATAATTTAAGGTTGACTACTCTAGTTCAGCTAACTAAACTAAGTTTTACTAAAAATAGAATTTTGTTTATTATCTTAAACTAAGTATCACTAAAAATAGAATTTTGTTTATTCCGAAAAGCACTTTAACGTTTCCTTAAAATCTTTTTTATATTTACAAATGGGCTTAATTAATTAGCGTGTGCACAAATTAAAAGTGGCAAGTTGATCATGTACAGCTGACCCCTTGCATGGATGCCAAAGGCTAGTTTCAGCCATCGTAAGTTGCATGTCTTGAGGGTCAAAATGTCACGAGTAGAGGACAAATCCATGCAAGTTGGAGGAGCAAATTACAGTGCTGCAACAGCGTTAAGTTGCTGTCGACTCTGATGTGCTTCACCTCTTTTGTGGTTCTTCATCCGTGTATTCTTTCACTGTATAAAGGCAATAATATATATATCATAATCATCTTTTTATATATCTTTGTAATACCGCACTTCCAATATTGACCAATTATTGACACATATGTATGACATATGGATGAGAAAAACCCGTTTGAAACTAGCTGTAATCATCTGCCTTGCGCCATTTGTTACCAATTAAAATAGCTGCTTTTGTTGACTCCTAGCCTCTTTATACAATTTGATTATATACAATCTTTTGTTTTAGTTTATATGATGTTTCGTTTTTCGGTTGATTCATCTATGAATCCATGTAGGGAATGCTAAAACATCTTATAACCTAAAACTAAAACAAAGGTAATACTAGTAGTATATTGGGGTAGATAAAATATACTCTCTCTAGTTTTTCTAATTGATGTCATTAACTTTTAAATCTACGTTTAATCATTTATGTTATTTAAAAAATTATATAATTACTGATTATTTTGTTATAATTTGATTTATTACTAAAATAACTTTAAGTATGATTTATAGTTTGGTATATTTGGACAAAATTTTTAAATAAGACGAAGAATCATATGTAAATCCAAAAAGTTAACTGCGTCAATTAAAAAAATCGGATGGATTATTTACGTATTTCTCAGCCAGCATAAAAACACCATGAAGAAAATCATAAACTTTTTGGAAAAACGTGTGCACCTTTTTTTTTTTCCAAAAATGGAACGTGAGTTTGATATACAAAAGAATCGTCTAAATATTCAGACAAAAGGAGACAAAATTTCACGTACGGGTCGATCTGTTCTGTATAGGCCGGTGAAAAAATTGGGTAAATACGGCCTTCGCTTCAGCATAGGTTACAACCAATTATTACATCGTAGATGCTGATAATATCAAAACAACAGATAAATGCCATAATAAAATAAAGTCATGGATAAAAAAATTAAATAGGATACAACCGTACGTATTGCTAAATCTGTTCTTTATCATTATTAGCAGTCATTGACTCATTGTCCTCTTCATACCTTTGGCTCGAACCTTAATCTAGTTTTGCCCCATAATAGAGTCTCTACACGTAAGATTTAATTTTGAAACATATTGGAGATAATATTTGGTGGATTTAAACCAAAATCAATTTGGGCTGCTCTCCAAAGAATAGCCGATTGACAATCAAACAACAAATATTGATTTGACTCATTACGTATACAAAAGCAACACCATGTACGTACTCCCATTCCGATTCTGTCATTTAAATTATCTTTAGTCAGCATACTAATATAAATATAACATAAAAATCTGAATTATAAGATGCATCGTCAATTTCCACATAACCTTATTATTGTCTATATAACCATTATTAATCACTGCTCTACACAAAGAATGGATCGACAAATGCCCATTTTGATATAAATTTCCTCTAAACAAATACTTATTATCATTTAAATTAATATGTACAATTCTAGCAACCAAGTTATGCCATAATTGTATTGTGCTCAACCAAAGATATATGAAAAGAGCCACTCAGGGGAATAAAACTAAAGACAATTGCAACCGTTGCATTATGGGTGTAGTGATGGACATCATTATATAAATACACACAAAAAAAATCAGTTATGTAGTAAAAGAAATCTTTCAAATTTATAATGATTTTTCAAGGCGTTTAAGCTCTAGGCAGGGGAAGGAATGTAGGCAACACTTTGTACTCATGCTTTTCCTTTTCAAATTTGATAACCCACAAAATCCAAAGTAATAATGGAAAATTAGATTTGAACACCGTTCTTTTGAAGAGAAAAAAAAACCTTCAACTCTTTTTTTCTTTTGAAATGTAAACATCTCTCCCTAAAGCCTCCATCCAACAAAAAAAAAGGATATTAGCACTGAGAAAAAGACTTGCATACATGCATGCATGATAGCTATATATCCAAACAAAAAAACTGTCTGTAAAAATGCATCTTCAGAGATGATAGTTTCCCTGAAAAGCTCATGTAAACATGGCTCATCATCATGAATCATCCATAATAAAATTATTTAAGATAGCTCCAAGAAACCATATGTGATGAGATGTCCTTGATACTACCCTACCCTGTCTTTGTGCCTGCCATGAAAATGGAGTAACTTGCTCTAGCTAGAAGTGCATTTGCATATCCATGGATGGTCACAACATGTAGTGTTGAGCCTTAGAGGCCCAATTGACATTACTATCTCTGCCTACATATCCAACCATTAGATAGAAAATGAAACCCCAAAAGAGAGAGCACTAGCAAAAATGCTTGAGCTTTACCCCAACCAACCACAACCCCTCCCTCTCACTATAAATAGGCCCATTTGTCCCAAGCAAAGCTCAATTGTGCCCACTTCTAGCTTCCAACCAAACAACAATATTAACCAACACACAAATTAACTATAGTCTAGCTCTCTCTTGTGCTTGCTAATGCTAGCTTGTTCCCTCCTAAGTAGCATAGTTCTTGCACTAGTTAATTAGCATTAGCTTCATCCATTAGTAACTGAGATCTATCACCACTCACTAGTCACTCTAGTTATTAACTATGCTAGAAGTTAAGGTTAGATATAGTGCTTAGAGAGGAATTAAACCCTAACTATATATAGCTTGTCTTTTTTTCTTCTTCTTCCTCCTCATCTTGCTAGCTATAGCTTATATACCATGAGGACAGAACTACTCACCACCATCTCCTTGCTCTTCATCTTCTTCTCCACCATGAACCCTAGCTCTGCACAGCTTTCATGGCTTTTCTCTCTCCTGTATCTCTCTGTGGCCATGGCGCTGCTCGCCTTGCGGTTTCTTTTGAAGCGCCATGCGCATGATGCACGACGTCGGGTTAATGGCGGCGCCGGCGGCGGCGCCATTCCCGGGCCGCGGGGGTGGCCGCTCCTGGGCTCTCTCCCGGCGGTGTCCGGCCCGCTCATGCACCGCCGCCTCGCGGCGCTGGCCGACGCGCACGGGGATCGGCGGCTGATGTCGCTGTCCCTCGGCGCCACGCCCGTGGTGGTGAGCAGCCACCCGGAGACGGCGCGGGAGATCCTCGCCGGCGCGGCGTTCCGCGACCGGCCCGCCAAGGCCGCGGCGCGCGAGCTCATGTTCTGCCGCTCCATCGGCTTCGCCCCGGCCGCCGCCGGCGCGGACGGCTACTGGCGCCTCCTCCGCCGCGCCGCGGGCGCCGGCATGCTCTCCCCTCGCCGCGTCGCGGCGCTCGCCGCCCTCCGCGCCCGCGTTGCCGACCGCATGTCCAAGAACGTGTCCCTCCACGTCGCCGCCGGCCAGGCCTCGTCCATGCGAGCCCTCCTCCAGGCCGCCTCCCTTGACAACATGGTCGGCAGCGTGCTAGGGCTAGAACAACACCCACAACAACAAGAAGAAGATGGCCGCCATGGCGGCAGCAGCATGAGCATGAGCATGGTGATAAAGGAGATGGGTGAGATGGTGAAGGAAGGGTATGAGCTGGTGGGCATGTTCAACCTAGGAGACCACTTCAGCAGCAGCATGTGGCTGTGGGGGTTGCTGGACTTCCATGGGGTGGGGCCCAGGTGTCAGAGGCTGGCAGCTAGGGTTAGGGTTCTCTTTGGGAGGGTGGTGGAGGAGAGGAGGAGGATCAACAAGGATGAGCTGCACAAGATGGATGATCTTCTTAGCTACATGGTTGCCATGCCTGAGGATGAAAGGCTTCAGGACTCTGATCTAATTGCTGTCCTCTGGGTAAGCTATATTTATATTTATACACACACCTTAATTCTATCTTCTTTTGCTAACACACACACACACACACACACACACACACACACTATATATATATATATATATATATATATTTATATATATATATTTATATATATATTATGTGTGTGTGACAAAATGTGGTATTCAAGGGCTGAGCTAATTTATTTATGCATCAAATTATTTATGCCATTGTTTTCTTCTTTTTTTAGTGTGTTAAGGGTGGTGGCATGGGTGTTCATATTGTATTGATAATTGTTGCATAAATTAGTGCATAGTGCACCTAGTAAATATAAGTGATAATATGCATAAAGTTGGATATATCCAAGGTAGTACAGTAAAAGTGTACTTTATGTACAATCAGGTTAATAGTTTAGTCAAAACATCAAAGTTAGTTTAAGCTAGCTTGTTACTTAATTTTATTGGTCTTTTTTAATTTACATTAAGTAATTGATCTTTTGTTTTTTTACCTATAATAAATCAGTATTCTCTTAACTCACTAGCTTGTTATTGCTTTTCTAACCTAAATTTGTACTTTCATGCAATTTTTTACACGATCTAGACTATTTTACAATAATACATGCAATCAACTGACCTACACGTCGAAAGGCAAAAATAATGGGTGGGTCATCTCGCAGAAGCTCCTAATTATTAGGAGCAAATTCATTCGACCAATTGATCGATTGAGACATGGAGACAAGATTGAGTGAAGAGACAGACAGCACTTTAGTACCACTCTAATATATGTCCTTTTGACGTTTCTACTTTCAAACACTAATAGCAAAATAAATAAAGAAACATGGTTTTCTTCATGTAGAGAGCTAGAACATCACTATTAGTTTCTTCTAATGTTTGGTCGATCATGTCCATAATTTGGTTCCTGCAGGAGATGATCTTTCGTGGGACAGATGTGGTGGCCATACTCCTGGAATGGGCCTTGGCCAGGATGGTACTTCACCCAGACATCCAGTCCAAGGTACAACAAGAGCTGGACATGGTGGTTGGCCATCGACCCATGGTCGACTCCGACATCCCCAACCTCCCCTTTCTCCATTGTGTCATCAAGGAGACCCTTCGGATGCACCCGCCAGGCCCACTTCTTTCATGGGCCCGTTTGGCGGTGCAAGATGTTCGCGTGGGGAAGTATTTTGTTCCCGCTGGGACCACGGCCATGGTGAACATGTGGGCTATATCGCATGACGAGACTATATGGGGTGACCCATGGGTGTTCCGACCAGAGAGGTTCATGGAGGAAGACGTTAATGTGTTGGGATCGGACTTGAGGTTGGCACCTTTTGGGTCAGGTCGCCGAGTGTGCCCTGGCCGAATGATGGGCCTCTCCACCGCCTATTTGTGGTTCGGTCGGCTGTTGCAGGAGTATAAGTGGTTGATGGCTCAGCCTGTTAAGCTTGCAGAGTGCCTCCGTCTTTCTATGGAGATGAAGAAACCTCTGGTTTGTCGTGCGGTTCATCGTAACAAAACAGTCTATTAGCTGGGTTTGCATGGGTGGTGTTAACCGAAGACTAAATGCTGTGTATGTAAATTAGACATATCTACATGGATGGTCTTGCTAATATATATTTGCGAAACCATGTTTATGACTTGACGAAGTTGTCGAGTAAACATGGAATTAAAAGGTGGTTAGGGCTGACTAATTTATTCCGTGTGTAATCAGCCTTTTATATATGAATCGCGGCATGTTACTAAGTTTTGCACTTGGCTACATTTTTTCCCCTGGCTTTTGCACGCACGCTTCAAAAAATACTAAAGTAGATTTTCAACTTTATATTTATTAATAATCTCATATTTTTAAAGTACATGTTCAACTTTGTAGCAATTATTTCAATTGTTTATACCATGAAATGACTATCACAAAAATAAGATAATCTTTCAGACGCAACACAAGGTATAACATTTTTTGCTTGTTGCAACTTTGTTTAGTAGATTTTTTAGTTGCAAATATGTATGTCATGATCTAGCCTGTTTTGGTTTTGGATCCAATTTTTTGCTTGCCTTTTTGGTTCCTCCTTTTAGAATGGCCAGTGCATCCTTAATCAAAGATTCTTGCCAAATATGCCACCTATAGATGACGTGTCATGCCACATCATGCTATTTGGCTTAACACCTTTTTATCCTTGTAATAATTGAAACCGGATCGAAGGAGTCGTTAATCATGTCATCTAGCACAAGTTTTTTTTATAAACAAATTAAAATCAAGAATATAATATATCTCTCTCCCTTTTACTTTTTGGTTTGTTCTAGTGCAAGAATATTATGATATTCATGGAATATGCATGGTCTTAAAGTCCATAGGAAATTCTACATGTACAGTAACATAATCACTTTGCCTTCTATAAATGAGATTTACTTCAGTCTAACAAAAAATACCTCGAGATACCGGTATCTCACGGTACCAAATCGTTTCTGATTGTTGGATCTAACAGTGCACATCCTACTCAGCTAGATCCAATGGTGAGAAATAATTTGGTACCTTGAGATACTTTTTATTGGATCGGAGCAAATCTCTCTATATAAATAGTTCTCCCAACACCATTGATTCCTTCACTGTTCAGATCAGCTGCATAGGAGCAGAACATCTTTAGAGCATATAATCTCTAGCTTGCTACTTCACCTCAGAATCATTCCATGGCTACACCAACACGCCAGAACCAGACCAGGTTCTTCATTATTAAGAATTAATGGTCAGATATATATACAACCTCAAAAGTGAGGAATTATTCCCTTGTTAGAGAGAGAAGTCTAGAAAAGAAATTAAGAGAGACAGCATATGTGTATATGTAAGAAATTAATAGATTTGATTTGCTTTCACCCAAATACACACACAAAAGAAAAACGAATGAGTCACACTTTTTTACAGAATCAGATGCTCATTCTCTTTTAACAAAGGTGTTTCCTTAGCCAAACAGCATTCCATGCATGCATCTGCAATTCTGCTGCATCCACGGTTTCTCAATCAGAAGAGGCTTCTGCACTTCTATAATAAAAACCTTGCTTAAGATAACTAAGATCGAAGGATTATAGAGTTGTTTGATTTTTGTAGCTATTTGAGTGTATAATGGATGATTTAACTAGTACAAACTTACACCCTCCACCTTTTCACTTCTGCTTACGTTTATATGTCAAAATTTGAATTCTCAACCTTCAATTTGGAGTTAATTTTGAGGTTTTTCACCGAAGTTTATTTTCTACCATTGACTTTTAGATCACTAAAAATACATATATAAAAGTTTTAATCATAAATTATTTTTTATTTATAAATATGTCGTTTGACTTTTTCCATGAAAAAGCCAAACAATCACCCTTTTAAACGTTTGCTCTAGAAAAAAAATCATATGAGGTATAAATTTTTTACGCAAAACACACATTTTAAAAGCTTGGAAAGCATGCCTGTGAATACCCAAGATCATTCATAGGTCAATGTAGCAGGAAGGAGCTAGCTAAACCTAGATATCATAGGTCAACGTACCCAAGATCCACCAAAGTTTGTGGACTCGTTTGGTTTGGAGCTAATTTATGCCCTACTAAATTTTTGATAGTGTCAAAAACTTAGCAAATTTTGGCACAACCAAATTTGATTCTATAGAATTTTAACTAGTGTGAGCAAAAATTGGTAGCAAAGCACTAGTTGACAGTATTCAGTATTGAAGTTACTAAAATTTGTACGCTAAAAATTGGTTGCAAACCAAACAAACCCTATGAGAGAAAAGTCACAAAAGTCGATCAACATGTCCCATAATTAAACCGTATGAGACAAAAAGTCGATCAACATATAGTCCGATAATCATTAACACTTACATGCTAAAAAATTGTGGATAAGCCTCACAGTTAATTTATAATTAGGCTGTGAACATGAAGTTAACCTAAACAAGATTAACGAAAGGGAGGCCCTACCAGCCGTATCCTCTACCTAACAGGATAGAAGGATTCATATATAGTTTTTTTCCCACTAGGTCTCATGGTTAAAAAATATAATAGAAGGTTTGTTATCACACATACATATATTTAAAGTTTTAGATAGAAGTTTTTATCTCAAAGCAAACACAAGGATCTCAAGACATTTTTAGCATATGATTAATAAACCTAAAGCCCTCAGTTTGGAACGGTTCAATGAAAAGTTTACAACTTGGAAATTCGAAAACTCGATTCCAACTTGGAATTTAAACACATGAAGTTTGGACATGTATTCTCCATCTTTTAAAATTGACGACCACGAAGTGTAAACCAAGTGGATACATAGTTTGTATAGTTACCCAAGTTAATAGTTGAATCTTGGTTGACTTTGTATGAATGATAAAGTTGTTTTTCGAATTCAAGTGTACCCATCGTGCTCGATACTTTCACTACCAAAGTTGTGTTCGAGCACGAAGTGTAAACCAGGTGGATATATAATTCGTGTAGTTATCCTAAAGTTCATTGTCGAATCTTAGTCGACTTTGTATGAATAGTGAAGTTGTTGATAGAATGCTAGTGTTCCAATCATTCTCGGTAGTTTCGCTACCCAAGTTGTCTTTGACCACGAAGTGTAAACCAAGTGGATACACAATTTATGTAGTTATTTTATTTTAATTGTTGAATCTTGGGTAACTTTGTATGAGTTTGCTGTATTCCACATGGGAAATTAAAGTTGGAAACTGAAAATGTAGGAACATTGTGCAATAGCTGGAATTTTCTTTTTAGGATTGTACACTTGTGCACTTCAAAAAAAATGTCAATACATTCATGAATGTAATAGACATGAGTTTCAGAAAAAAAAACTTTGAGCCCTTGACCATGTATCTGAAAAATAAAATGTCACATGATGATCAACCATTTATAATTGATGTTTCTTGTGGTGTACACATACATTATCATAAGTTTCATGCATTTTTGCAAATTTGCACACATGTTCCTATATGCTCTCCACATGACCACATATGAATATTAATGTGAGATGGCACTATCATATAATAACTTAATTAGGTACTTTATACTTAACCCTATAGATATGGTCAAAAAAACCCAGTCCACACTATATAAGGGCAAATTATTCTTTTATACTTTCTTATAGAGAAAATTAATCAAACAAATTATGAGAGAGACAACACCAAATCTAACCTATGTCTACTCGATCGAAAGAGACACACACACATTACATAGGTTGGTCCTTTGCACAAACAAAACCATATTAATTATATAAATGTTGTGCAAATGCAACACACAAACCTTTTCTTTCTTCTCCTTTACACGAAAAAAAGAAAACCCTACACGCCGATGGCATGCATCGCCTAACATCAAGACAGCTAGCTCACACACACACACACCATCATCATTAACATCTAAACAGCTCACTAATCACTATCCCTAACCACTAACCAAAAGCGACTAATTGAAGCTAAATATGTACAAGAAATTAATTATAATTATGGGGGTGTGATTAAGTGGCTAACTCGTCATTATCCCTCACTAATCAGATCATTAAACCTAGCTAGCTAGATAGTTGTAGTGGTGGCATGTACAGGTGGCGGTGTGGCGCGACATGTCGTGCGCTCAGTGCGCGTCGCCGGCGGCGAGCCAGCGGGCGGCGGCGCACTGGGCGCGGTGGGCGCGCTTCCAGTCGAGCGCCTGGCACGCGCGCGAGCAGTAGTTGGCGGCGCCGCACACGGAGCACCGCCGGAACTCGTGCCGCCGCGTCTCCCGCCGGCCGCACCGCGCGTGGGAGCACAGCCGCAGGTCGTCGTCGTCGGCGGCGTCGGCGTGGTGGCCGGGGAGGCATCCCCGAGCTGCCGTCTTGCTGCTGTGTGAGTCCCAACAGTCGACCATGAACCGGCTGGCCGCGTCCTCGGCGGCGCTGCCGTCGTCGTGCCCGTGGCCGCCGCCGCTGTGGTGGTGGTGCCTGTGCTTGTGCTTCCAGGACAGGTGCTCCCGCGCGGCGGCGTGGAGGAGGAGGCGGCGGCCGGCGGCGGGGTCGCGGCGCGCGCCGTAGCCGTCCTGGAGGCAGTGGCCGAGCTCCCGGAGCGCCGGGGTGTGGCCGAGCCACGCTGCGCGGGCGCACAGCGCGACGCCCGCGCGCGGGTCCTTGTCGCCCTTGCCGCCGCCGCTGCCATTGAACTGCATCACCGCCAGCGCGTACAGCGCCGGCGCGTGGCCGCCGCCCGCCGCGCGCGCCAGCAGCGCCGCCCCCGTCGCCCTGCTCCCGAGGCAGTAGAACCTCACCTGCACCGCCGCCGCCATCGAAGACGTACCAAGTGAGCCGACGAGATCACTGAGAAACACAGCAGAGAAGCAGAGCACGGGCTGGGTCGTTCGTTACTCACCATGCCGAGGAAGTAGCACGCGTGGAGGCTGCCGGCGGCCGCGCACCGCCGCAAGAACCTCTGCGCCGTCTCCGACCACGCAGCCCATCGCACGGCGACGGCCGCCGCCGACGCGCGCGACAGCACCGCCGGGTGCGCCGCGAGCTCCCGGAACCTCCTGCACCTGCACGCCCCCCCACAAACACCGTTCACAATCTCCTCACGACACCACCACGACGACGACCAACCAACAAAACAACACGGCATGGCAAGAAAAAAACCAGAGCAGCCACGTACGCGAGCGCCGCCGAGGCGATGTCGGCGGGGGACGCGGCGGCGGCGGCGAGCCTGGCGAGCACGGTGACGACGACATCGTCAGGCAGCCGGTCGAACACGTCGACGCCGCCGGCGCCACCATCGGCCAGCCTCCTCGACTTGGCCGCCGGCGACGGCGGGTGAGGGTCGGTCGCCATGGAACGCGACGGCGCCATTGCCGTGGGATGGACACGTCGCCTCCTGGGGCTCCGCATGGCGAAGTTGGCCGGCGGCCGGCGCGCGGCGCGGTGATCGGGGCAGTGAGCTGGGAGAGAGACGGATCGGGGAGAGGGACACATATATGATATATATATATACACACAAGTATACGTACGCACGCACGCATCCTCGCGTTTTGTACTGCGGTGGACGGACGGGTTTGCCCTTGGGGTTTTCACTTTCACCGGCCGACGCCGCCGCCGCCGGCGGGGAGGTCGCCGGCGTCACCGGACTTGGAGTTTGACCGCCGCAGCCTTCGTGGTCGTTAGGTCAATTAGGCTGCGTTGCGCAGGCCGGTTGTTAACCGGGGCTAAAAACGCGCTAATAGATTGGTACCTAATTAATTAATTATTAATTATAAAAATAATAAATTAAATAAAATTTTAAAACAACTTTTTCATACAAAATTTTAGTTAAAAATCGTTTGGACGTGTGTATGCGAAAAACAAAGGTATTTGGGTTATTCGTAGGAGGAAAGAACCGGGCTTAGTTTTGGAAACTATTATTTAGTTTATTTCGGAAAGCTGTTAATTGGTATATTTAGAAATAAAATAATTTATAAATAAGATTATTATATAAGTTCTTATATATCTAATCATAAAGACCGGAAAATAAACTATCTAAAAAAACTACAAATTAGAATTATAAACCGGAGCGATCAGACCAGACCAGGGTGTTCATCTTTTACCGCGCTCTGTTAAAAGCAACCAAGGAAACAGTCCTTACTTTTGTATCAAAAGCTATAGCCGATGGTTTTCTTTCCTAATTTTAATAAAAAAATAGCATCCTCATTTTCTATTTATTTAATTCTATCTTAAAAATTACTATAGATAAAAAAATACCATAATCTTCTCCTTTTCTTACTATGAAAATAATCTTATTAGTTCTTTTGATCAAAAGAAGAAAGCAATCTTATTCCGGAAACAACTCGTCGATCAGTTCAACGTTTTTTTCTTGACTTTGTATATACAGTACAAATATTTGGAAATTGATTTTTTAATTATATATTCATATATAGAACACAAATAAATCTAACTGCACTGGAATATTTATCATGACAAGTATGTAACGTCATTTTTCACATGTAAAATATTAATATTTTTCATATCTTAGTAATACATGCTTAATTTTCGTTCTCAATTTCATGTTGGAAATTTTGTGTGGATTTAATAAAATAAAAAATAATTTTATCAAAAAAACAACGTTTTCTTTTCACGTTTTGGCATCAAAGAGTTTGCCACTTTAATTTTAGTATAAATCAATTGCTTTTGCCCTAAGACTCGGAAGAATAAGCGAGACAACTTATTAGCGAAGAAAAACAATTCATTGGTAAACTTTTTATAACATATTCATTGTGTTTTAAAAATCAAATGCTATAAAATAAACTACGATAAAAAAAATACAAAATAAACACTAAAGTAAAGATTTAAACATCAAAATTTGGCTTAACAACAAAAACATAAGCAAGCCAATGGGAACCTATGGACAGTATATATAAATAAGATCCATTTTTATCCAAAATAACTAGTGACATGCCCGTGTCATAATTGGGGATTGGCTGGAAGTGTGCATTGAGAATAAAGCACAGCATCATGTAGTAGGATGAACTCTTGATATGAAAAGAAACAAACGGATGAACGTAGTGGGAAGATGGGACGGAACGATGATGACTCCGGTTTTTATCCAAAAAAAAAGTTATATGATGTATAATTTCATTTACACAAACACTTTAATGGTGGTATATCAGTTTCACAGATATTTCACTAACATATCTACTCCATATTTCCATCTCAAACAGCAATGGTTAATCGACTAAAGTTGTGTGCAGGACAGATGAAGATGTAAAGTTTCACAATTTAACTTGTTCCTAAAAACCACTCGAGGGAATTACGGTCGAATTAAGTCGAAGTCAAACCTCTAATAAGAAGGGGTGATCATTGGACGGTATTTCTGCAAACAAAAAATAATTTATAAATAAAACTTTATATATACATGTTCTTAGCGATCTAAAAACCAAAATTAAAAAAAATAAAGGGTTAATTCGATTCATGCCACTGTAAATTTGCTAGTTTTGAAATATGTCATTACTATTCGACTAATTATAAGGATGTTATTATAATTTTAGAACTATTTCAAATATGTTATTCTTGGACCATATTGCCTTGCGCATATCAAGGGCGCAGTGAATATCATAGGGCAATATGGTCCAATTTTTTTTAAAAATACACTGAAGGAGTATAGAGTGGAATATTTCGAATAGTTCTGAAATTATAATGGCATCCTTATAATTAGTCGAATAATAATGACATATTTCAAACCTAGTAAAATTATAATGGCATGGATCAAATTAACCCAAAAATAAAATACGATGGAAAACTATAAAATTAACTTTAAATTATCTTACAAACATAAGCGAGCAGAAGCGAAAAGATAAGAGCCCAGGAGCAGTAACTTTCCAGTTTGACACTTTTTAGCCAAGTTGGCACCATTCCATCCGTGATCCATCACGCAGGGGGTGTGTAGATGCATGGTTGGTTGGGTGGCTAGCTTGATTAACACCAAATTAATTAATTAAATTAATTAAGGTCTCCATCGTGTTTGGCAAGATCGAAATTAGATGGCCATCTTAAAGAATATCACCACACTACACATAGATTTTTAATTATCAAATATAAATTGAATGCTGTCGTGTAGTTTTAGCGAAGGACAAGAGTTTCAACGGCATGCGCAGGTTGACATAATATAGTATATTAAGGTGGATTTAGATAAGCAGACCGAAAAGACAGCAGCAATTAAGCAACCGCCGCAGAACATGGCCTCCTGTCTTGGGTTGCTTACCTAGATGGAATACCCACTCTGTCTGCGATCGATCGACTCGACTCGATTTTGCTACCCACTCTGTTTTAACTATAAATGTTTTAAGCATTTGAATATTTGGCTCTCATCGTTTTCAAGTTGTAACTGCTTATAAGCTAGAATTTATAAATGTTTTAAGCATTTGAATATTTGGCTCTCATCGTTTTCAAGTTGTAACTGCTTATAAGCCAGAATTTAAATTTTAGAATTTAATGGAGTTAATGTTATGTCTTTTTTTACCGTGGTTTGCTTTACATCTTTTGCTTTTGGGTTTTGGGTCGCTATGGGAGATTTTTTTCTTTAAAAAAGTGAAACGATGAGAGCCTTTTGTCATAATAATTTGTATTCCTAACACGATTTGCAGTGATGCTTATCCGACAATCGCTTATCATTTAATTTTTTTTCTATTTTATCTTCATGTATTATCTGATCCTACCTTAATATGTTCTTTATTTATTAAAAGATATCATAATCTTTCTTAATCCGGTTGCGGGAGTAGATTTTATATCCCTAAAAAACTATAAATTCAATCTTCTAACATTATTTATTGCTAAGTTCAAAATTGCAGTGCTTACAAAATGCTTAATTTTAGTTCATTATACCTGTAAGTTTGTTGTCATATACGGTTTTTTATCTACGTTGATTGTTTGCGTGTAATTTTAAAAAAAATATGTGTTAAAAGTTTATGTAATATATAAGTTGTAGGTGACAATAAAATTTTATGTGTTAAAAATAGTTTGTCCTAGTTTAGCGATTTGCATGTCCATTTGTTTAATATACCGCCTATTTACCATCTATTTTACAATATGTCATTGTACAACTATTTTTTATAAATACCATAAGTACCCTTAGAGAATATAAGTGTTGACAATTATTTTTTTTCCTGATAGAACTGTCAGAAAATTATGAAATTTTTTGTGTAATGTTCTTGCACGACATTGAAGTTTCATGTAGCATGGTAAAGATGACTTACATTAAAATGGCAATAAAAAATATTCTATATAGCACATGAAATAAATTATTTTATAAAAGTTAATAATTGAAAAAATTCATGAAACTTATATACATACTTCCGTATTGTGTAAGGATGCTACAAAAACATTTTTTCATTATTTTTCAAAATTTCTAATGGAAAAAAATCAATGGTTAAGTTGTATGTCTGTAAGAGAACTTTGATCATTTTTGAAAAAAAACAAATACTCAGGCCAAAGATATATTGTAGAACAATTAGTAAACCAGCCATTACATTTTTAAAAATAGGCAATGCCAATGACAAATCGTTGAGATAAACTTAATGGTATAAACTATAAAGTATATTCTCCCATAATCTAAAGAATGGACTCTGTTTAAATAAGTAACAGAGGATTCATGAGAGCCATCAAGTCACCATTCAAGGGACTTGTTTAAATAATTGGCTGAAAGTTTTGAAAATTTCAAATGCTTGAAGTCCATTCATTCTTTAAAATATGTCTTGCTGCTTTAAAAAGCTCCCCCCCCCTCCCTCTCACGTTGCAACCACTGTATCCCTAAGAAAACACACGCAAAAAAAGGTAGTTGTATCACGTGCTTTCTTCTAGATCCACACCTCAGGACTATTTCCAGTTATAGGCCAAATTTTATTTTATTTTTCCAGTTGTTTAGTAGAAGTAATTCTACAATATTGGACTTTAATTTTACAAAAGTCTGAAGAACAATTATTTAAATTCAAATACCAACCATTATTCGCCCCTAACAAGTAGTAAAGAAATAATAGGTGTGCAAAAATAGTTCAAAACTAAAAGGTTATGTTTATAGAACAAAATACATTACTTCACTTCAAATCATTATTTACTATCATTGTACATTTTAGAGTTTTATCAGAATATTTTGATACCATTTACCTGTTTTCGAAAAAAATCAAATATCATACCAAGGATAAAATTTCATGATTTTTAAAGAACACCCGGTTGGATAATGGAGTATATAAATAAGTTCACGGCAAAATAAAATTTACTCAAACCAAAAACAAATCAAAGGTTTTTATTTCTTTTCAGTTAAAAATTATCTTCAGCACCCAATTATTCATTTCTTAATTCATACAGAACTTATCAAGATTATTTATGAACTTAATGCTGTGATAAAAAAAAAATCTTCCTGATCGATGTACGTTTTAATTTTTGTAACTCAATAACAGTTTCAGCCTTGCACCATATCACCAGTCTAATTTCGATATATAGGACCTAGGCTGAAAAGGTGAACAGCTTAATTTAAAATCTAAGTGTTGATAACTTGATATGATTTACATACTTTTTGAGGAAGTTAATTTTTATTTGTCGGATGGCCGGACAAATTAAGAAAAGGCTGGCCAGCTAATCGACCTCTATAATTGTTCCACAAATCATATTGGAGGGCTTTGATCTTGGTTAATTATTAAACCATGCATGCAGGTAGGTTTGTTTTATCTGCTACAAGTTGATATTAATTTCTCAGACCACTCAATGATTACATTGACAGCAAAAATTCTTGCTTAATGCATGTTATTATTTTTCTCCTGATTTCTGACACGTATTGATTGATGACTTTCCAGTTAGCAATATAACACAACTGTCATAAATTAACTTTCATCAAAAAAATAAAATGAGACTGGGCCTCTCATGAAATCTTGGTTGTGCGCACAATATCTCCTTTTAAGAAGTTTTGGGGGCATTGTGGGAAAAAAACCCAACGATATATTTATAAATGAAAAATAATTTATCAATAAAATATTTTTATATGTGTTCTTATTGACTTAAAAGCAAAGACTGAAAAATAAACTACAGAGAAAAAACTTCAAAATTAACTCCAAATTTAGTGTTAAAAAATTAAATTTTAGCATATCTATACTACTTTAAAAGAAGATAATGGTGGTGACAGTGAATCTGCCATTCACCAACTATATTATATATTGTCTTACCAACTACTTCTTTTTTATATAAAGAATTTCAAAATAGTCCTATATGCTGGTTCTATTTTTCATCTCCAAAATACGAGTTCTGAACAATACTAACATACATATAATTCATATTTCTCTGTAGTAAAGCACGGCTATTTAGCTAGGAAGCATAAACAAAAGCAAAAAGATGAATCACCTTATTTACCTTGCTAGATTATTTCTAACCGAACCATGATTAGCTAATAATATATACCTGCACAATCAACTCTTCTAGGCACTTGTATACATGTTGTCACCCTCAGACTGGCCTCTGCTTGCACGCACATACGCCATCTTTAATGAAGTTGGTTCTTCAGCCAACTTGATCGAGTAACAACACACACCATCGTACATTGTCGTTTTCATGAGAAATAGACTAAATTGTAGCTATTTGATCGAAGATATTTATGTGATCATGCATCATATCCATCCATCCTCTATGTAGGATGGGAGCTCAAACAAAAGAAATGAATTTTAATCAGTAATTAGCACGTTTTAACGACATTTTCTTAGTTCATTTTTAGAATTAAAGTTTTAGGTGGACGCAAGAGAGTATATATATAGATAATTTAATTGTTTTTAAGAACACTTAAGAGAATAATCCAAATTTACTTGGAATCAAATCAATGCACACTATCTGTAGGTAATAATAATACAGACTCTATTTCATATTATAAAACTTTTTAGTCTTGACGATCATATGGTTTATGTATGGATACATTCGCATCATGCATATGAAGAATGTATGTAAGGCTATAAAGTTTTACATGGTAAAATGGAGGGACTAATCAACAATCCAAACACAGTAGCTATATATTTATCACACACAAATTTTATAGAAATAATAAAGCCCAATCATCAATTTTGTGAAATATACTCTGCATGTGCATCATTTGAAAAAGAGAGAGAGAGCGAGAGATAAATTAAGCAACATAGCAAAAAAAACCTATTTTGCCATGAAAGAGCCAAACACATATCTGCAAATAAAAAATAATTTATAAAGAAAACTTTTATATACGTGTTCATAGCGATTTAAAAGGTAATTCTGAAAAATAAACTTTGATGAGAAAATCTCAAAATTAACTTTAAATTTAAAGTTGAAAATTTAAATTTTAGCTTATAAACATAAGTAAAAAACAAAATGTGGGGGTGGCAAATCCTGGCGAATCATAGGACAAATTGATGTCAATAACAAGAGGTACACAACTGCCCATGCATACATGTTTTGACGTACACAACTTTACAATCTCTGATCGAAACACACGCACGCACACACGATATATACAAAATAGTTATCAAGGAAAAGTAATATCTCGTTATTTGATCGACACATCATCAACTAATCCGTTCGAGCCCTCAAAAATCAAAGTTGGAATTGGACTGACAAATTAATGGGAGCCACTAATAGGTTATCTTGGTGATCATAATTGTGTTATCTCTTGATTGACCACTAGCAAGTTTCCTACTCCTAGAAAAAAATAATCAAAATGCAGAGAGCTGGAATTCAAGCAGACCCTCGGATTTTATTAACTTATATGTTGGTTAATTAAAATCATCATTTTTTGGGGGGCATAACTCACTAAGCCATCTGTTTTATTATTTTTGAAAGCAAACTCCAAGAATGGAATACAGTCTTACCAAGAAAGTAAAAATGAAAAAAAAAACACCCCATGCATCATTTTACCAGCACAAATTAGATGTAACTGTGAATTTACAGCTAGAACATATATAATTAACTATCTACTTACTAATTAAATAATCATACATTATCCTGGTGAAAAAATATAGTTAAGTTCGTATATCATAGATTATTAATTAAGCAGGCCAATTGATTGAAAATATTTAATTTTGTCTATACTTGATCTCGATCGAAAAGTCGTTGTTTATCTTAGGCGTGACAGAGACATCTATGTATAGTTAAATACTACATAATAATTGTTCTTGGCATAAGGTTGATCATAATTTAAGGGAAGATAATTTGTACACAATAATGCTGGTTAGATATTAATTCCTGGAATTCCACACAAGTTGTCGTCGTTCCGACCAGCAAAGTCACAGTCTGATGGGGTGTTATGCATGTGCACGCCTAGCTAGCTAGCTAGCTAGCCATATATGTACGCCTTCAGTGACTTTTTTTCTAGAAGAAAAATGTTAATTTTTCCATGCATGCACATATTGAAAACAGAATTGATTCATTGTTGTGTATATATTTTTGTCCTATATTTAGTTAGCATTCTTTCTCCGTCTTAAAATATAAAGTTTGTACTCTTTTTAGAAGGAATTAAAGTTGAATTGAGAAATTATTGTGATTGGCTAATATGAGAAAGTAGGTTAAGAAACTAAATGAGACAAGATATTATATATGATCGGCAGAGAGATAGTTATATTTTGAGATGGAGTATGTAAAAAACGAGTGCCGTTTTATTAACAAGGAGAAAAGTCGTTTCCCCCTTATTTCGGAATGAATGGATCTACCTGTCTCCATTCTCCCCTTCAACTGTACATGATATTATTAGTTCTGATCTGTCAGTTAATCCAAACATGTTGCTTTCAGAAAGAGACCCTGTTGGTCAAGTCTAACATGATAGGCTTCAAAACCAACATGTACACACTTTTGGGCATGCAACTTGCATTGTACGTCACACACCCCCCAACTTTGTCCACGGATTGCATATATTGCATGAACGATAGGATCGACTCTGTCACGTCTTTTATTTATTTATATACACACACATAAATTCTTAATTAACATCTAATTAAAGAAGTAGAGTTAAATTCGACTTTATTGTTCACTTAATTGAAGCAAAAGTTATACAATGCGTCATGCATGTGTGTAGGGTTAGCTAGCATCCTCTACCAGCTTCCTCTTCCTCTTCCTTCTTTGAACATTGAATCTTGAAAGAAGATAAGATTAGCTGAGACAATAATGTCACTAGAATCCAACAACATGTCCATACATTTGACCTGCCTGTTTAATTTGTTTGGAAGCAATCATATATATGATGCAACATGTGCATGTGTCCAATCATTATTAATTTGTGTTCCCAAATACTAAACCATCAAATAATAGTATTAGCAATATGAATTAACATACCAGTTGTAAACTAAATATTCATTTGAATCAGGGTTTTAAATCTCCCGCTATAGCTATTTGAGAAGGTTTCTAGCTATTTGCTCTCATGTACAATTTAGCCCGCTATAGCTTCCGCTATATTTATTTGAGAAACTAACCGCTAAATGTCTTAGCCCGCTATTTAAAATAATGATTTGAATTGAAATCACATATCTCTTGGATTGATAAGCACAGAGCTAGGTAGCTTATTAAGTAATCTCTTCTTTTCAAAATATAAACATTTATAGGTTGTTTAGTTGAGATAAAGTTCAAGGAGAAAAGATTTGGGTGCCCCTTAATAAATATGAGATGAGTGAATGTGGTAGAGTGGTAAGATACGGATAAATCTGAATTGGGAGTGATTGATTAACAATTAGTATTGTAAACAGTGTGAATATATATATATATATATATAAACATATTTTAAATTATAGAAATGTTTATATTTTGGAATGGAGGGATTAATTAAATTTCTCTATGTTCTGAATCAATCATTTGGAAAATGGAGCTAGCTTTCAGGCTAAGGGCATTGATCCTTTGATGTATATACACATCTTGATTTACATGTGCATATATAGCTAGCAGTTTAAATTGTTTTGAAGTTAAACAGCCTTTTCATAATGCCTTATATAACTCGTTTTTCTTATCATGCTGGAAATGCTTTTTTTCACGATTTTAGATGAAAAAACAGGTTTGTTTGTCTCTTGCACTCTCTTTATCAGAGATACAAGTACAATATACATGCACACATACAAACAACTTGAGCCAGAAAGATTGACTCACGGGGTGTTTGTTTCACTCTGACTTTTTTTAGTCACTGTCACGTCGAATGTTTGGACAATAATTAAAAGTATTAAATATAGACTATTAATAAAACTCACCCCATACTCTAGACTATTTCGCGAGATGAATCTATTGAGCCTAATTAGTCTATGATTAGCGAATGTGATGCTACAGTAAACATTTGCTAATCATGAATTAATTAGGCTTAAAAAATTTGTTTAATGAAATAGCCTTTATTTATACAATTAGTTTTTGTTATCAGTCTATACTTAATACTCCTAATTAACGTCGAAACATCCGATGTGACAAGGGATTAAAAAAGTCTCTGGATCCAAACAACCTCTTATTTTAGTGCGGAAGAAGTATACAGGTCCAAATTATATATAGAATTATAATGAAGTTTGTGATGTTTTATTTGCGAATAGTCTAACACACTATACAAATTAATTGACATAGACGAATTAATTAAACGTGTGACCCCTTGTTTTGGAAAGCGTTTTGTATGTTTAAGGTTATAATAGAAAAATAATTATAGTAGACTAGTAGTATACATATATATTAGAGAATTCAACTTTTAAAGACCATGCCATAATCCAAATCGTATCTACCATATTATTAAAACCAAAAGCTGCCATATTATTCAAGTTAAAGTTGAACGTTTGGGTGCCCAAAAATTGACAGTGACTGCATTAAGCCCCACTAAGGCACAAAAATAAATTAGTTTGCAGTGTCAACCAAATAAACAATATTGTACGGTATATGTAAGAAACAATGGGTAATTACTATGTGCGTACGTTACACACCTTCAGTGATATAAATACCAAGTAAATCTCTCTTTCTCCATGTCCATACTCCATAGTATATATACCCCCTTATATTGACCTGGTAAACTAAAGTGTTTAACCAGAAGCTTATTCATCTGAACTCTCTCTTGATTAGTTAGGGTTGTTGGTTTCTTTACTTGCAAGTTCAGTAAGATAACACTCCTGTGGAGTAAGTAATAAGCTAGTATAGGCCACTTGGACGTCGCGTTAGATATTCGACGTGGAAAACGTTATAATATATTAGTAAATGATTAATTAATTATTAGTTATAAAATATTATAAAATAGATTAATATGATTCTTTTAAAACAATTTTCTAATAGAAAGTTTTTGCAAAAACATATCTTTTAGCAGTTCGGAAAACGTGCGTGCAATAAACGAGAGAATCTGGGCTAGAAGTGGGAGGAGAAGAACGCGGCCATAGTGGACATAGTGGATATATATAGCCATATCATGAATTCATGATCATGCATGAATATGCACCTTAATCCAATGTATTAATGGCAAGAAAGACATTGTCACAAATAAGCATAATTAAACACATCATATAATTAATCAACTGGACTGCATTGATCTGCTTAAGCTGGTCAACGCGATAATTAATTGGTCCATGTACACTCCTGTCATTTTTTTTCTCCACAACTAGTCAAATATCTCTGGAGATCTTGTCCCTCCATTCCTCTCACCTTGATTTGGACAGAATTAATGAAGTGAGTAAAAAAAACTGTAAACACAATTAAATTAGGTTAATTGACAGCCTAGCTTCTCGTTAAAAATAACCATCTGAAGCATGCTTGCTCGACAGTAACATGCAGGAATAGACAGGTAAAATAGACATTCAGATCCATACATGCATGATTATGCATGCAGGCGTTTGGGCTTTGCAAGTTTCCTCTCCTCGAAAAATGATTTATTTAATCATGAATTAAATTAACACTTGTCTATTTACTACTGAGCTTTGAATTTTGACCACCAGTAGTTTCACTGTTGTGTTTTGACCATAACTTTATTTATGACAATTGACAAAATAATATAAATGATATTCTAAAAAGTTCCACCTTTTGGTATATATTTTACATGCATTTGACAATTAGTCAAGTATTTTATTTCGTGGATGACAGTAATTTCCATGTGAATTTTTTCCTAGCTAGTCCAACATACACGCTGCCGGATCATTAACTGCTTCTAGAGAGAGTTTAATTTGTCTATTTAATTTGTCTTTAGGCCACAAGTCTACCAGACTACTAGTAATTATGTTCTAGCTGTCCTGCAAAGACTTCAATTATGTGCATAGGTATATATCGTCATGGATAGTTGAATAAATGAACACAACAGTATGTGTTACACCATAGAAATGTATGCTCGAGTGTACAAGAATTATTTGATCCATTTTGTTTCTTGTGGTTCTGTATCAAAGCAAAGGTCAGCACCATGACAAGTTACTTAACCAAAATGACAAGTAAAAAAGGTGTAATTAATAAATTCATTGTTATGTTTCTAAGAGAAATGGTGTTAGAACTTAGAAAGTCTCACAACGAAATCATATATGTATTTGGCCAATTGATAAGTTCTTAATTTGGTTTGAGAGTTTCTTCTCACTGAGCAAATCACTAGTGCTAATTAATTGGCTTGCTGCTGCTGCAGATCTAAACCCTGTAAAATTACTATGTTAATTTCATAATTTCGCTAATCTCCAAAAGTAGCTCCTCGTTTTCCATAAAAGAGAGAGTGTATATATCCAGAACTTATTTTCAATTAATTAATGACGACCTAAATATATTGTTTATAAGAACAGGGAAATTTATGAAATTCCTTATTGGCTATATAAAGGAAAAATAAATAGAATGATATCTTAATAGTAAATTTTATGAAGTTTGTTATTTATCCATGACAAGTCATTCTGAATGAATAAGCAGTAAATAAAAGATCGGGGTTAATTTTAGAGCAAATATGGGGTTTTACCCAGAGAAGAATCTAGAAGATATTTGTACTTACAGTAGGGCCCACATGGTGACGTGTACGCAGTAAATCGATCCACTAGAGCAACTTGCAGTCCAAGGTGGCCAAGCTGCCGTCGCCGAGGGAGCACGGCAACCTGGAGTAGTCGTCGTACTTGGCGCTGACGTGGACGTTCGCCCACTTGGCAGCTGACGTCATATAATCCAGGGGAAAGAACTCTTTGACAGAACATAAGGACTATCACCATCTTTTACGAGTGACAGCGTTGTTTTCTACATTTGCATTTGATAATTTGTCAAATTAAGTAATTATCGTTTATTTTGTTATGATTTATTTTAAAATTAAAGAAGTTTTAAGTGCGACCTATATTTTTTTTACATATTTATAAAGTTATGTAAAATTTTGAATAAGCCGAACGGGTGAAAAAAATCCATGGCGCCAAATAATATATCTTAGGGAACATAAGAGGGAGTAATTAGGTTCAGTTTAACTAACCATCTCGAGCCTATGGGGGTAATAACATCTTTGTGTTGCGTGTTTTGTTTCACTTGTCGTACGTCAGTGAATCAAAGCGGCGTGATGGTGAAGAGATTTTGTTTGATTTTTCTTGGCTGTGTACTGTAATTACTTGGCACTTCACGTTTCGTGATACCATATACTGACCCCTACTAACTCTGTCCGTATCACTGCTCTAATCTCTACTTCAGAATTTATGAATTTTATGAAAAAGATGTAGTTTTACTTTGTTATAATTTATGTACTACTCCTCCGTTTCATAATCGTAAGATGTTTAACTTTTTTGTTTTTAATGTTTAATCATTTGTCTTATTCAAAAAATTATAAAAATATCATTTATTTTGCTCATGATTTATTTTATTATCAAAATAACTTTAAACATGACTTATTATTTTTTATATTTATACTGATTTTTAAATAATACAAATGGTCAAACGTTGCAACCGAAAAAGTCAAACATCTAAATCGGAAGCAAGTAGTACGTATGAATTAGTTGCCATGTTTAATTACTGATGTTGCACTTATTTATATCACCGTGTAAAAGAAACGTGGCGAAGGTATAAGGTGAGGGCACCATTGTTGCTTCATATTTGTAAATAAAAAATAATATATAAATATTTTTTTCTATACGTGTTCTAAGTGCTCTAAAATTCAGGGATAAAAAATAAACTACGATGAAAAAAATTATACAGTCTTTAAATTTAAGGTTAAAAATTTAAATTTTGATTTATAAACATATACAAGTGAAAAGATGATGCGAATCTATCACTGCAGTGAGCACAATCCTCAACTTCTTGTTTGTGAAGATGAATCTTTTTTTTTTAAGAAAAGAAATTCAGCATTCTAATTTTGAGAACAATCTTACCTTGTTGAGTTGAGGATCATAAACAAACTTCAGTTAGGCTGGGTTCTTATTCATATTTCTTTTCTCGGCTTTTACACGTACGTTTTCGAACATCTAAATATTAAATTTTTGTAAAGAAAACTATCTATATTTATTTTTTAAAAATTTTTTTAGAGAATCATATTTTTATCAGGCATCTATATCGAACCGGATATATGCAGTTTTTTTTAATTTGGGAATTTACTTCAAGGAGGAGACTTAGCCCCTCAAATACCTAAAATTGATGCTTCTACGGAGATTTCGAACAACTAAACATTAAATTTTTTGAAATAAAATTATTTAGATTTTTAACTTTATAGAAGTTAGCTCCATCATTTACACCATTAAATATAGCTAACCTTTCTTCTTTTATTATTAAGAAAAGATCACAACCTGATGGTATAAATGAGAAGGTTTGGAAATTTCAAGTAAAATAAAAATGATAAACCCAACGGGCTTTTAGGGCCCGGCCCAAGATTGCATCTGGGCCTGAGGAGAGGTGGCCCACAATCGACCAGCTCCGGGAGGGAGAGCGACGCCACAGCCTCACATCGCACCGCTCCGGGAGAGCCATCCATGGCGACGGCGGCCGGCGGCGGCAGCGCGACGATGACGAGGGAGCAGCTGCTGCACCTCTTCGCCCGCTTCTCCTTCCTCACCTCGCTCCCAGGTGAGGAAGGCGCGCGCTCGGCCCCTCTCCTTCTTCCCCTGTACGTGTCCCCCCCTAGTTCCTCTAACCCTGACCACCCCCCCTCCTTTCTCTCCTCCGCCTCCGGCTCGCTTGCAGAGGTCAAGGCGCGGATCGCCGACGCCGTCAGGGACAAGCAGGTGAGAGCCTCTCGCTGATTCCTCGCGGCAAACCAGTTTGCCGATGGTGCGGGGTTCCTTTGCTTAGTGTTCGATCTTGTGAACAACAGCATTTTAATCGGTTTCAACAAAGCAAAAAAAAAAAAAGGTGAATTAGCTCTCAGTGTGCAGCTCGCTAGTGGAGTATGCAATTTGCGTGGCTCGACGTACCTGCGGAAAAAATAACAGAATTCGTGGTTTTTTTTTCTTTTTTTTTTGTTTTTTTTTTTTTTTTTGCTCTTGCAGGAGGCTGTAGCAGTGACCACCGAGATACAGGAGGAGATCCTTCGCGAGATGGGAATCGGTATGATTGCGTTTTGAGCAACAGTTGTGTTGCAAACTAAAGTTGAAACAGTAGTTATGGTATCTGTAGTTCATGAATAATTCGTTTTGTTTTACTACGTTTGCTTTCTGAGTTGATTCACTTGATCGATTGAATTGATGATTTCTTGTATGCTGTAAGAGGCACTGGACGAATCAGTCATACAGTAATTAGATGCTTAGTACTAGAATGGTTCAGCTACATAGAGTCCAGAGCTAGGAAAACAACAAAATGAAGCGCTCAAAAAATAAATGTTGAAACTTTGTTATGAGAACTAGTGTTCTAAACAGCATTGGCGAATTGCTGCTGTTGACATGATATTTCTGAACATCAGATCCAAGCTTTGGAATTGGCTGCCTTGGAAAGGTGAACATTATGTATGAGGATGACATGGAATTGATGGTAAAGTTCTATCAGTTTGTTGCCAAGTAAGTGCCTTCCAATTTTATTACGTCTTGACAATTTTAGATGAGTGCTCCTGCAGAGAATTCATGTATGCTATAAATTGCAAGGGCTTCATATCTCAGATCTATGTTCCATTTGTATTTAATAATACCAGTTATACTAACTTTGGTTAATAAACAACCATTTATATACTCGAGATACATTTGGACACGTTTAACATTGATTAGTTTCTCTGATGTGTCAGTTCAAGTTTCTTGTAGAAAGAGAAATGAAGCAATTAATTAGGGCATAAACCTTCAATGCAGAGCTATCATAATAAAATAAAAGTACTATCATTGCAATACACCATTGTCTGCCACCGTCTGGTGAGAATAGTTTGTGGTTTGGCATGTTTCACTTGAACTGTTATCAACTAGCATAGAATGTGAACTCATATGTTAATTTCTATCGTTAATTTGATAGAGAAGAGATGGCTATTGATGAAGCTGAGCTTGACCCTAGAGAATTTACTGAAAAATTGCATGCTCAGCAGAAATTACAGGAACAGGTGAGGCAAACTTCTTTTACAGTGATAGAAAAAAAGGTTTATCATATTTGTTTCAGGTAGCTAATGTCAAGCTGAATTACTATTACAGCAACTGAAGATGTTGATTCAAATGAGAAAATATAAGCCGGAGAGTCAATCCGTCATACTCGAAACGGTATGTCGCCTTACTACTCTCCCTAGCCGCTTTTCATCCCTCACTGAGTTTCAGTCTGAAACATAATAATAGTGTTGGACAAATTTATGAATTTGATCGAATTCATTTGAAGCAATTTATGCTTATTTGGATCTAACCTTCGATGCAGTTGCACAAGCAGTTGGAGGGTGCTAATTTCGATGCCGATGCATCGATCTTGACTCCGGAGCGGATTCAAGATATTGTCGAGAACTAGATCAAAATCTATACCAACAGCTACTGGGTTATGTTTTGTTTGAAATCTGATTGCTGTAAATTTCTTCTGCTCATGGGAAACACAATTATGGTAGCATTATTACTGTTATTCAGCTTTCACCATGCTTTCATTTGGGATATGGCATACTAAGTGCTAACTTCGTCCGCATATAACTGTGTTTCTTTGTTACTGTTTATTCATAATTCAAGAATCCCTTCCCCCCACCAAAAAAATAGAAGAAAAGATCAGCCACACAATGAAGGCAACCACCAGCACATACCTCATTTGACAAGGAGCATACGGCTATTTCATTGTGTGTGTTTTTCATAACATTTTTTTTCTAGGATTATAATGGGCGTTTTTGCTTTCATCCCTTGGATGAGCGTGTTACAGACTTACAGGTAGGCCCAAAGTGCAACTGGTTGCAGCAAGCATTTTTTTAAATAAATTTTCCTTCTGCAAATATCACCCTTTTTTGTTTCTTTGTTATGGATTATCATCAATTCACCGTTGGCATCAAGCCTCAAATCAAGACACATGATCTCACCGAGACAAAGCATAAATAGGTTATTTTGCAAGTGACATGCATGTGTAAAACCGTCCATTGGGCAACTTCTGAACCATCACGCAACAAGTCACATAACTAACTTGCAAGTCTCTTGCATCGGCAGGAGAAAATGAGAGAGAAACTTCTGAAAACAAAAGGCCCAGAATTACAAAACCGAACTTGAGACAGGTCACATTGGCGAGTCCATTAGGAAACCTGCTCCGGAGGAATCGATGATCAAACAAACAAACTTGCCCTAACTACCCTTTGATGGTCAGAATCCTTTTTATGGTTAGTTTGGACATCGAAGATTAAACTGTCCATGGGCCCAAAACTTTCCTATCTTTCCACAACTCCAGAGGCAATTCATTAGAGCACTGCGCTGTGTGAGCTGGTCTGGGAAGGCAGCAGAAAAGGCAACATTTTACAACAGAGTATCTTAACTGTAACAAAAGATTTGACTCAGTAAACTTGTCTGATGTTGATATTTATCCTTGAGTTGTGAATGTAGTTCAAGATAAAAGAGTCATCTTCACCAGAAAGCTGTGAATCCAGTGCAGATATTTCGTCCTGACCATTTCCTGTGAAGATTCGTGGAACACCTGCGAGAAAGCAAAGATAAAATAGGAACATGATAAATGTGTTCCAACTAGAATTACTACTGAAAACAACTCTCGTTTTGTAAAATGCATTACCATGGAAGTATTCTCGTGCTTCCCCAGCCATCAATACGATATCGCCACTTCGCAGAAACATTGCTGTTGGAACTTCATCTCTTGTTTTTCCTCCCAGAAGAAAAATGCACTTGCACCCCAAACTAAATTTATAAAAGGAAAGCCAATCCACTACGTTAAGAACTTAAAGATGGAGTGAGAATATAACCATGATAAAGATAGTGAAGCATAATACCTTATGCTTACAATGGGTTTAGTCCAATCTGCTTCCATGTCATCGACGTGGCCACCAAGCATATCACCTGTGGACAGGGATAGGAACATGAAACTTTGGGACTATTTTGAATAAATTAGAATAATCTAAAGGGATAGTCACTGTTGAAGGAACAAAGTACATACTTGGGCCATAATAGTTCACTATGGCGGCTTCTGGCTTGAATTCTTCTCCAGATGGCATGGCTGGAACGACCATCTTTTTGGCAAGAGCAGAAAGGCCATCTGGAATCTTGTTATGCGGGAGTAATACATCATAGTTGCGCTGTGATGACAGAAGAATTGTACATAAGTCGTTAGTGTCCTTGTTGAGTTGTTAGCAAAAGCTAATTGTATAAATCCTACATATCTGACAGTAATGTGAAGAAAATTGCAGTATAAGATAACTGATTTGCAAGACAATACTAGTATATGTTGCAATTAATGAGAGATTATTTTGACATTTGTTTTCAAGGTTTGCAATGTTATAAGATCAAAATTTACCTAATCAAGTAGTGGAGAGAGCACAATTTTTGTTATATACCAAATGGAACTATAGATTCATAATGATAATAAGAAGAACTGAATTCAGCATGCATGAAACAATTTCAGAAATTCTAATGAAAATGTACATATATATAGAATAAATTAATTACCATGTCATGTATTATTAGACAATATCAAAACCACTACAAGTAGAAATAGCTTGACGAAACAAGAGAAATCAACATAAAGATGTAATGCTAACTGTTAACAGTACCATAGGAGCTCAAGGGTACATACTTTTGACCAATCAAATTGCAGACCAAGGGTACTCCATCGGAGCTTCCGAATAAGAGTAGTTGCTGCAGTTGACCTGCATCCCTCCCCCTTTTGTATCTCTGTGACTTTAATAAATTTGAAGCTATTTATTTTTGTTCCATTAATATTCTGCTCGGATCTTTCTTGGCCATCAGAATTTTCCACTTCAACCAAAATCTTCTCATTATCAGCAGCAGCGAGTAAGTCAAAAATTGGACCATACAAAGCAGTCAGGTTAGTTCTATTAGGAGGCTGTGGAAATGTTTTCAAGCTTTCCCTAATCCAATAGCATTGTTCCTCAATAGATAGAGCACCAGGGATGATATAAAATCCTACAAAAATTAAGACAACGAAGATATCAGTAAATGTCACAAGATTATTATATATGAGAAATACAACAAATAGGAAGTGCATCGTATGACGTGGGCCATGTGGCAAGTCTATGTCTAAACCGGGAAATATATTTGTTTCATTGTAATCAAATAGCTCCACAAATATGATTTGCAGCTAGCATACCATGCTTACATTTCAGAGTGAGCTCGATCCATCCATCAATATATAACAATCCAAGTCTACATGTTACATAGGTAGTCTGATAGCATCCAGTAAATAGTCACACCCAACACTAGATATCTCTCTTCGGATACCGGTAATCATGATAAAAAGTAGCACACCCTTGTAACTGTACACAATGCAAGCAATGTTGCGAATCTACTCAAAAATGCGAAGGTTCCCGATGAATAATTAGCGCAAACAAAAAACTCATATTTGGCTTAAACTAGTACAATTAGAGGTAAAAGAGATCTATACTAAGCTAGCACAATGCTACAATGTCTAAAGTATCAATGGAGTACTATATCATAGGGATGAAAAATTCGAATTTCTCAAACAAGCTGTCAGATTTTACCGGGCCGGTCCAGGAAGCAGAAGACAGGGCGGTCGAACCCGGCGACGTCGCGCCTCGCGATCCCCGCGGGCAGCTCCCTGCCGGCGGAAGCGAGCAGCGCGTGGAAGTCGACCACCGCGGACAGGTCCTCCTCACCGCCGCCGCCGCTTCCCGGCTTGCCCCTGCAGCGCTGGAGAGGTCAGGAAATCAGGATGCGTGTGGAACAAGGGGGGGGGGGGGGGGGGGGGGGGGAGGGGGAGGGAGGCCGAGACCGAGACCTTGCTCTGCCCTTGGGTTTCAGCGGCTTGTAGAGCTTGTACTGCTTCTCAGCTCGCCGGAACGCCGTGCGATCCGCGGCGGCGGCGGCGGGCTCGGTCTCGCCGTACATCGCCGGAGGTGTCCAACTCTGCGGGCTGCGGCGGTGGCCTGGTTTCTGACTAGTGGACCCACACATGTGGTTTTGACCTGAAAGTTTGTAAGCCCTTTGGGTTCTAATGACACGTTGTTCCTTTTTTTTGGTAAATAAAAATAGGCTAAACCAATTTAATCACGCAAACGATATGTGTTATTATTTCATGTTTAAATTGTGTTTTAATTATCTAAAACTTGAAAGATATATTTATTTATGATTTAAACGCGATGTTCCCATGCTAGCTAAACCAGGTATATCTATATCCTGCTGGTCATTTGCCATATTTTACTAAATTCATAACCTCGATTCTGAATATTTGAAGAGATTCACTTATAAGGGATTGTATGTTACTCTGATAAAAAAAGGGATTGAATAGCATTGATAGAATGCATCCATTTTTGCTTTAATCATTGTTTTATCAAAATTGTGCAAGGACGTAATTTTTCTAGCTTTGCATCCTACAAGTTATGTGCTATTTTTCATTTTTCAAGCTGTTTATAAATATTACGTACAATTTTAGACTTTTGAACGACTATATTGGATAATAGTTTGATTGTTATTCAAATAAAATTCTATAAACTATTATGTTTGCCTAATAAACCTGCCTACAAAAAGAAGTGATGTGCTACCATTATCTCCCGGATTAGTATCCTCATCTGTAATAGAGTCAGTTTCCACCGAAAGAGCTGAATATTTCTTGTGAAATTAGCAAAATAGTTATCAGTTGATTCAAGCTTGATTTTAACAGCTTTCGACTACTATGGTAGAAAATGTTCGACCAAGAATCAATGCTTGCATTATTTAGCTACATATCACTTCTATATTCGATTCAGTTTTTAGCTCACCTCTTACTTATTTGATTCTTGTGTTCATGGCTGGGCTTTTAAATTATTGGCAAATAAATAATTGGACTGTGATATTTACATTGTTGTTGACAATTTGATGCAGATGAATCAACAAGTCTATGCAGCTCTCTTTCCATTCACTGCCAAGGGCATGAAAAAAAAAGCAATGATTGGGTGTTGTCTACACCTACTTAAGAAAAAATTGGGTTTCTTGAGTTATAACAAATTTGTTTTGCGACCTTCAGTTGTGGTGCAATGAATTGCATGGATTGGATATCCACCTAATTATTTACCATGAAAAGCAGCATACACTCACGTTCTTTTTTGTGGTGCAACCTGTTTACATTATAGAATAGAATAGATAGCTTTAAACTTGTGATATGGTTATAAATTTTAGTAATTTCAGCATGCACAATAGCTTCTTATAAATGGATAGAAAATCTTGAATTTTGGCAAATACTCTGACCTTAACTATGAGCCTAAATGAAAGCACCTCAAGAAATTCAACTTACTATATTTTTCTTTTTTTTTTGTTCCATATTATCAACATAATGAATTAAATGTTGTATTGCTCAATAAGAAATTAAGAGCTAAAATCACCATCCATGCAGTGTTTATATGTTTTGTTTACTAAATGTAAGACTGTTAATTAGGTTTTCAATATAATGGTTATGGTCTCTCACAATAAAATATGCCACTGTATTATTACTAAAGATGTCTCCGGTTCTTGTTCACTAACATTTTATTTTATTATTTTTTTAGACTCTCAGAATTTTACTTGGTTACTACTTGTTAACGTTGTGCAAGTTAGAATGGTTCCTTTAATCACACCCAACAACAAGTACAATGTTAGTGGGAGAGCTAGAATTTTAATTTGAATGAAGCAAAAGAAAGAAAACGGTTGATCATCATAGGTGAAATCTATGAAGATATCATAGAGAAGTTCGTAAAATATACATATTTGTAATAATCTGTTAGTCTCTAAATAAATGTGTATCTTTTTTTTTTTTGAAACTAAAGGCATAGCTTTAAATGACAAAGCAACTATTTTACAACATTATATTTTCGCAACGTGGATCCACGTGCATGCTTACTAGTAACGCATAGAAACTCAGTTCATCGATTGGAGGTCAAATAAAGCATAAACCATTGTAATTGAACAAGAAAGGTAACGAATAACTTACAGATTTTGGATCGATCCCAACAATCTTAAAAGAAACCTGCAAAAATTGTGCCATAACCAGGTAAGTGATGACATAATGGTAAACAAGAATCAACACCTAGGAGTCTGCTGCATTAATACTAACAGAGTTCACTACAGGATCATATATGAAATATCAAAACAAGTGAAAAGTTAAGGTGAAAGCAAAATGGCCATGGGCCCATGAGTGATTAAGCATGTCAATAAGACATGATATGATGAATCTCAAGAGAGAATATACATGACACAAGCTAAGCCATTTTGTGACAGATGTTTGAACACTTGGAGCAACTGACAAAATGTATAAAATAAGAACTTCTAGATGGCAGGTCCATGGATTAATGAAATTGATTTGACTACTGATACGGGCATTAATATAGCACACAAGCATTCAGTTGACAGTTGACAGCATATCTAAATTATTACTTAAGTGTAAGAAGAATCGTTTGATGGTTCTTTCTTATACTTCTTTTGGAAATCAGTCAATCCAAACTGCAAATTAGAGATCTTGAACATGTTTTTCAACTTCTCCAAATTGGTGAGATGAATCGTCATGCTGCTAATACTAAGATGAACACGGAATCATCTTGTAGTCATGGTATTCTCATTGTCCATACGACTGCACATAATGCCATATTCTTGTAGCCAAGTCCATCAATTTCATTAATATCTCTAGGTAAGTGCATTAACGCTAGAGCAGGAAATAGTCCTCATATACCAATAGGAGTTTCGAAACTTACAAGGATACTGCCACGACGATGGAGGCGGTGACCCGGCGGATGGGCGGTGGAGATGGTGGCCACGAGGAGGGCGGAGATGGCAGTGACGAGGAGGCAGGCGGTGGGACGTCGAACGGGGGGCGGAGACCACGGCGACGACGAGGAGGGAGGCGGCGCCGCGGCGGGTCGGCGAACCGGGGGCGGCGGCGATGACGATGGAGGGAGGCGGTGGGTCGGTGAACGGAGGCGGAGGCGGCACAGGCAGCAGTGGCGGCGACGGCGCAAGTGGTGGAGGGGCGGCGGTGCGGTGGAGACGGGGTGGAGGCGGCGCTGGCGGCGTGGAGGTGGCATGAGGGGTGAGGTGAGGGGCGCTCAGGTAGAGGGGGATGCTAGGGTGAGGGATGACGCGGACGATCTCAAGCCGTTGATTTGGAAATAGATCGATATGGAGCGTTGGATCTAAAAGGTAAGGACGTAGAAGTGAGGTCTTCGGTTGGTGCACTATAGGGTACTAGTAATTTGCCCGTGCTAACACTACGGTTATATTTAATATGTAACGGAAATAACAAAAATACAATAACTATTTTTCAATCAAAGCATAATGATATGGCCTACTATTACTTTATATTACTTTCATAGACTTGTGGGTTCCTGACAGAAAGGAAAAACTTGATAATGGAATTTATTTTTAATTGAAAAGGTTGGCCATCTATGTTGATCATTGACTGAATTATATCTATATATCCATACTAATAAGCAGACAAGATTAGCTACCCCACAATTCATGATTTGGAAGTATATGTGGTAAGGAATTTCAGTCCTATGGTGGAAGCTGTCAACGTACATTTCTCATATACAAAGGGCTCCCTTTCAGGCATTTCAGAAACAAGCATGTTTATTGTCAAGTTTTAATTCAGAAACAAGCATGTTTATTGTCAAGTTTTTCTTCAGAAACGAGAATGTTTAGCACCATTTATTGATTAATTCTCACACCCTATTACGCAAACACACATCATGTATGTGCAAGTCCGACAAGGAACTATTAAGCAAGACAAGTTCCAGAGATGGCAGCAGGTGTCCATGATCTCAATTGAGTACTCCTATGGAAAACGGAGCACGACTCTCTTGTTTTAGATAATATCACAATGCAAAGTTTAGATCATGTGACAACAAGCATGGCATTAGTCAATTACATTCTACCGTTAGGTATACCTAGTTGTACATTACAGGAAAGCCTTATTTACTATCAGTGGCAGCCGTAGATGAATTTTCTACGGCGGAATCAGCTGATGTTATTAACTGATTGGCAAAATTTAACCAAATTAGACCCACTGTCAAATTTAAAATTTAACGCACACATTAAAACAATAAAGCGATTTTATGATCGCTGAGGGGCTGTACCATATTGATTATATCTGCATGATACCACTACGTATCAAAATTAACACTATAACATTTGTACTGCTAGGTCAGCACCATCTCAAAACAAAATATCCTATAATAATAATCAGTGACGATAGCATAAATAAATTGGGTACTTACTTGCAAAAACATCAGTTTCTGCTATTACCCTAGATTTCCAGTCAATTTCATAAAACCTGACAATGACAATGTCGAACAAATATAGAATTTTAATCTGACACGGCAAGTTAACAAGATGCAACAAATATAGAATTTTACACATTTATATTTCCTAACAATATAGAATTTTAAAATACGATATAGGATGCATAGATCGAAAGTTAAATTACATAGACAATATAAAAGTAAAGTTAAATTGAATCGAAAGTACATGATCGAACAGAGCACTAAAGGTGGAGTAAACAAATTTTTGGCCATGCATATGAACCAACCATATTCTGCCACAGTCACAAGCACACAAGTATGCAGCATCCTAGCTTAAATCATATTAAGGGACGTTTGTAATTGTTTAATATCCAGTAAGCAAAGGCACAAGCCTAATGACAAATGATGCAGTGTACAGGTATGCAGCATCCCTTTTTATCTTGTATTTAGTGAAACACTGAAGACAGAGAATCATACAGTAAGCAAATTTTTGGTTTAACTTGACATCTCTTCCCTGCTACCTTAGGATTGTAGGTGCTTAGCAGAATTGCAGTCCATTAGTGACAGACTGCTCAATTTGGCATGGCAAGTTAACAAGATGCAACAAAGTCATTGAAAGAAAGGGCACTTTACACAGTCTATATTTTCTAACAATATAGAATTTTAAAATATGCTATAGAATGCACATTAAAAACCAGATAATTGATTTGTAGGCAGCCTGCAGTAACATTTATACATATCATGAATTTGAAATGAATCTTACATGTACGATTGGATTATAGTACTGTATCCTATTTATTCTCCAGCCCTTTATCGTACACTATCAGTGAACCAATGCAGTCCCATTAAAGTATTTTTCCATTTTAATAAATAGAAGGCACAAGTTCAACTCAATTATGATTCCTTATCGCCAACTCCTTCATGAATGAAGCACTATGAGGTTAAAAGGTAATATATATTAGTTTAACACGGATATGCCTTTTGAAGAATGTGAGAAGATGTAATCGGAGAAATTAAAAATCGCTATCAAGCAACAAAGAATAATCTCGAGCCTGAAAGCTCCAGCGATGCAGAAGAATAATGAATTAATAAATAAATCACTTGGGATTGTCAAAACAGATAAAAAAATCACCTAAGTATGGAGCTGAGACTGTAAAAATCACATATTTTTTTCTGTAAGGAGCTAAGTGAGGTCCGCTTTTCTGCTGTAAGATGGGCAACAACACTATACGATATGAGCACTGCCCAAGCCGGTATATTTGCATGATTGGTGCATCAGATGTAAAACTGGACATAAGGTTTGTTCGAAAAGATGACAAATATATTTCTGAGTTGTTGACATTATGTTTTCTTTGCTGTTGGATTCTATTTAGCTTTCTTTGCTGTTCGTAAGATGGTAAGAAGCATCACATAAGCATCCATGTCAAATTAAAAGCTCAAAATTGCAGGCCGGCGTAGAGGCATTCACTGACCAGGGCATACAGGTGCCGGCGAAGGAGGCAGGGATGGGGGCGGCGGCGGAATAAGCAGATTCAACAAAGTCGGCTGCGATAGGATCGACGAAGGGGTCGACGCACTTGGCGATGGAGGTGAAGGAGGCGGCGGCGGGCTCGACGCAGCCGGCGAGCTCGGAGGGGTCGACGAAGGTAGCGCCGGAGTCAGCGTACTCGGCGATGGAGGCGGTGATGGAGGGACGGTAGGGCGGTGGGTGGCAGCGGGGTAGTAGGGCTGCGGGCGGCGATGGGGCGGCAGGACGCGGAGGCGGGACGGATGTGCCGCGAAGGAGGGAGGGCGACCGAGGAGGGAGTAGCGGCAGCGGCAGGGCGGTAGGGCGACGACGGCAGGAGGACGACCGAGTAGGGAGGGCAACGGAGGGCGGTGGGCCGCGGCGGAGCAGTAGGGCGATGGGCCACGGCGGGGTGGCAGGGCGGTGGGCAACGGAGGAGGGAGTGGCGGCGGGGCGTTAGGGCGGCGGCGGCGTGAGGGCGACCGGAGTGGCGGTGGCTAGGGTTTGGGAGGCATCCGGGCGGAGGGAGCTAAGGCAGGCAGAGGGAGGGAGGCGTAGCAGATCTGGCCCGTCTGATCTAACGTTGATTGATTTAGACCGTTGGATGTGTCAGATGAGTACGATGATGAGTAAATCATGTTGGTGCGCTATAGGGTAAATAGACTAGTTATATACCCGTGCTAACACTACGGTAATATTTAACAATGTAAATCAAATAATATATATGGAAAAAATATCGGTATCGGTAAATTAAACATTGAAATATCTCAAAACCCAAATAATATATTATAATGCACACGATAAATAATATGTGAGAATATACACTGTACAACATCAAGAATTTCATTATCCATTCCAATGATAAATAATTCGATCGCAAGGCATGATACAGTACACTGACTGCAAAAGTTGCAACATAGCAACACACAACACCAGAACACCTAATCTCTCTACAATTGCAAAGCATCGATTTTGATTTCTATATACTTGGAGAGCAGTGATTGAATATCTATATCTCCTGAAAACAGCACTCTTGATTTACAAGCACTTGGAAATCAATGCTCAAAATTATATACTTTTCAAAAGTAGTACTTCCCATTTATATATACTCTGAAAAATCACCATATCAACTCAATCAGTGCTCAAAACTTATATATTTTTCAAAAGCAGAACTTCTCATTTATATATATACTCTAAAAAAAAATTGAGATGCATACCTTTTGAGTTGGAGGTTGACGGAGGCTAGTTGAGAGGAAGTCAGATCTTGGGTTGTTAGCTCCGCAACAGGATATTACCTGCTGAATGGACCTTAGAATTAATGGAATTCTTATTTGAGACAAAAAGATGATTCCTAATTCGGTGCATCCATTCGTTGGTTTGCAAGAATTTTCAGATTCAGAATTACGGTTCAATATGAACATGGACCACCATTTGTTAGAAGCATCCAATTTGTCAGCAACCTTTGTTCAGATCCTCGTGGATCAACTTTGCCATAGCCATAGCAGTGAATAGTTAAGCACTTAAGCTTAACATGTACATAGCTCAAAAAAGAAACTGGTGTACAAGCGATGTCGGACCTGGTGTATCAGCCTGCAAAACCAAACTAAACCATGAAAATAGAACCATTTGTAATGTATGTCATGTGACCAACGATCATTTTATTCGATTGTCTCCCTGAAGATGAAAGACAAATATAAACAAAATTGAACATCCCAAGAAATAACAGCATCCAGACAGGACCAAACCCCTAGGCAAACGGGTACAGATTTCCCACCGGAAGTCTCACTGTCAACACAGGCAAAGTCTTAACTCCTGTTTGGAACCCCAAAATTGCATATCCAGTATCCAACTCAAGACAACCTAAAGGTAAAAATAAAACCATGTTTGCATACATAGAAACATTTTCCCTGGGAACAGAGAAGCCTAGTTCATCCTCCTGATGAGCTCATTGATGTAATTAATCCTCACACGGTTGCCAGCATCACCACCCTTGACATATAGTAGTTCCTCTTCTTCTTGAGGCCACCAAGTGGCGCCTTCAGCTTGAAGGGCAACTGGAAGTTGTTTGCCTCCTTGAATGTGGCCCAACAGTCATGATCTTGTGGACAAGATCCTCGATGCAGATGATGTCGTGCTTCCCCAAGCCCTAGTGGGTGAATATCAGACAAATAGGAATTGGATTAGATGTAAAATGCACATATACCACATAATTGAAGAAAGCCAACAACAGCACACCTCCTCAATGACTTTGTTGTCCTAGATTGGAATCCTCTGCTTGTTTACCCCTCTTGTAGATTAATTCAATAACAGTCTTCAGGTTTGGGTACCTGATGACACCAAAAGTAGAAATTTTGGTTCAGTCACTTAAAGAACATTAAAAACAACGTTTAGCTCAAACGCAGTATAGAAATAGTAACAGTTCTGCCTCATGTAGCTTGGCAATAATCCTAAGACCCAGCTGGGATTGTGTTGATATAAGTTTTGTGATGATTTTTTTTGGATCGAAACCTTGATATTACCGTGAAGGATAGCTGATAGGAAAGTCATCGCATACTCACCAGATGCATTTCCCATATGCTTGGTATCATGAAATCCGACAGTCCCAGCAATGCAGAGGACCATGAGCAACCAGGTGATCTCAGGGATGTAAATCTAGCCATAGATTTTCTCAAATGTGTGCATGACTTTCACTCTTGGGAAGCAACTGAGGGACTGGCTCTGATTGATGATGGAGAATGTTCCACTGATGATTGCTTGGCTTCCATAAACAGATGCCAAAATCGCCAGCACAAGCACATGCTACCTTACACTTTCTGCATTTTGCACAAGCCAAAAGAAATGGTGTTCAGTGCCCACTGATACCTCAAACACTAAGCAGTTAAATTTCGGAACATCAGCTGCTATAATGTTCTATTCAGAAGCATGAAGTACCTGGGACTGAGATATACTCCCTCCGTTTCATAACGTAAGACGTTTTAGCTATGCTTAGATTCATCTATTAACCAATGTATATTGTTTATATATATGTCTAGATTTATTGATATCTATATGAATTTAGGATTCGCTAGAAAGTCTTACATTATGAAACGGAGATAGTAGTACCCAATTTGGTATGTTGAGTCCAGAGCATGGTGTTGCGATAAATACGCAGCTTGGCCCATGTATCCCAAAATCAGTGCAGGGTATACTAATGTAGTGAAAGCAAGCTGCAAAAGGGACTGGAATGCAATACTGGTGAAATTACCTGGATTGTTCTCATTTTCTATGCAGCAATATATATATAAGAAAGCATATCATCAAACAATTGGTAGTCAGTCCTACCTGGCTCATCATCCACTCATGTTGTCAGCCATTGGAAAAATCTAAAAAATGTTCCTGTTACACATGCCACGGAAACTTGAACAGCACACCTCCTCAATCAAGGCAGGAGATGCGCAAAGCAAGATCGTAATAAAGCATGAAAGCTATCACTTGCGATTCACCTAGCGCTAAAGCGAAAGTGCGGCGGCGACGGCAGAATAGCAACTACTGAAAGCTCTCTGCTGTCCTAAAGCAAAAAAGGGGCGCCTCAATGCTCGCCCCAAACACGCTTGCGTGAGAGGGAATTAACCAAATATACCGCCAAGAGATCAACAATCACCGAGAATAACCTCAATAACACTCTTCCCGATCCCGCCCCAACAGAAATAATCAAAAGAAGCAGCCAAAATCCCAAAAGAGAAAAAAAAAATCTCGACATGAGATCGAACCGGCAAAACCCCGGGGACAAATCTAATCTGCTTCATCCCTCGCAAACAGCATCGTCGTCACTTGCGACAGCGACGAAACAAGAAAAAAAACGAAGAGATTTTTTGCCAAGTACTTGAACAAACCTAGCCTCTCCACCGTGACGGACGCAGAGGAGAGGGATCAGCTTGCCGCCCAGTGTGCAGCTTTGGCGTGACAAAGTTTGCCTCTCGCGGCAGGAGAGCTCGGGCGCTTTAAAAGAAGGCGAGCACAACTGCAGCATGCAGGCGGCCGGCGTGCCGACGTGGGCGACGGAGGCGGCGGTCGAGACGTCGGCGTCTGGCGTGGCCGATGGAGGCGGCAAAACCTCGGCGGTGGCCGAGGCGTCGGCATAGGCGGCATGCGGCGACGGCGTGGGCGACGGAAGCGGCGGCCTAAGCGGGAGACGGAGGCGGCGATGGAGGAGGTGGGTCTGGAGGAGAAATGGAGAATAGATGCGAGGATGTCGAGCCGAGGAGATTCTATGCGGAAGCAGGATCTGAGCCGCCACGAGGCTGGTTGCCGCGGCCGAGGCGGGGTGGCGTAGGCGGCGGCCAGCGTGGGCGACGGAGGCGTCGAACGAAGGAGATGGACGAGGCGGCGGTGTACGCGTCCTCCGGCGTGGGCGACCGAGGGCGGCGTACGCGTCCTCCCGCGTGGGTGGCCGGGAGAGGAGGTGACGGAGGCTGGTTGGCGGCGGCCGAGGCGGCGTGGCGTAGGCGGCGGCCGGCGTGAGGAGGCGGCCGACGGAGGCGACGACCGAGGAGGGATGGCGAGTGGCGACGTAGGCGGCGAACGCGGCCACGGAGGAGGTGCGTGCGGGGAATAGATGGAAGGATGGGGAATAGGTCTGAGCCGTTCTATGGATGCGGATGTTTATATCCGTTGGATTTGTCTAATAAATAAACTGAGTTGCTGTTGGTGTATTATAGGTAGAATAATAGGATAGATTTAGTTTTACTTTTTTAAAAAAAACATCAAATCAAATATTTGGATATCTAAATAAAGTATTAAATATAGATGAAAATAAAAACTAATCACATAGTTAAGAGGAAATCGTGAGACGAATATTTTGAGTCTAATTAGTTTATGATTAGCCATAAGTGTTACAGTAATCCACGTATGCTAATGATGAATTAATTAGACTCAAAAAATTCATCTCGTGGCTTCCTAACAAGCTATATTTTTTTATTCGTATTTAAAACCTTCTTCTAACGGTCAAATATCTGACGTAACAACTCATTCAAAAAATTTTTAAACTAAACAAGCCCTCCAAATTTTTAAACTAAACAAGCCCTCCAGTGGATCCCACTAGGAGGGAAGTCTGTTTTGTAGGCTATATATTTATTTATGATGTATACACTATATAATGTTGTGGTTTATGATCTAACAGCTCTCAGCCTCTCCTCCAAATCACTAACCTACTGTTCTCATTGCCACACAAAATTCATTATGAAGATTGCTGCTTGTTCTTTATGAAGTTCAGAAATTCCACTTTTTAGAAACCACTTATGAAGAAAAAACCTGATCATTCAGAAATTAGCTCAAAAAAAGAGAAGGAAAAAGAAAAGAAGCTAAAGTTGTTCATTTCATAACACCTGCCAGAACTGAACCTCTACATGCATCAGCATCAATCTCAAACCCAATACTGTGCCCCATTCTACTTGAAATTCATGAGATTTACAAAATCAGTGGCATCATTCTCACTTCATTGCTGTTCCAAACAAACAAAAGAAGCAATCAAGAAGTGAACAACAATTTTGGTTTACTAGTGCACAATTTACAACCTCTTTTCTTGTCTTTGCATTGGATCAAGCAATTCTTGTTGAGCAATTGAATTGCATCAATCCACTAAGTAAAAAGATTATTTCTTCACATGAAGCTGACTCACTAGCTATGAACAAACCAACCAACCGCGCCGCCGTCGCCGCCGTGGACAAGCTCGGCTCGCTTCTCCGGCGGAAGGATCTGCTTGTCGTGGCTACCAATTTGCCAGCATTGGCAAGAACCGGCGATGTCTCCGGTGAGGATGGAGTTCTTGGTCGGGTCCGGGCCATCCTGGCTACAAGATCTGGGCGGGGCCGGTCGAGCAGAACGCGTCCGGTGGCCCGCCGGCGGTGACCCGGAAGTGCCAAAGGCGGCCCTTGGCGGCGGCGAGGTTGTCCTCGCAGAGGTACTCCCAGGCGTACCACCGCTCGACCGTGCGGTGCACGTCGTGCACGGCCACGTCGACCGCCTCCAGGCCTCCTCCCGCCGCTGCCGCCGCCGCCGCCGCCGCGCGTGCCAGCGCTGCCGCCGTGTAGATTGCGCCCATCCGCCCGGGCTCCTCGGGCCCGGCGCCGCTCGGCCCGTCGACGACGAGGACGTCCCACCTCGCGTCGAGCACCTCCCGCGGCAGCGTGGTGGTCAGCGCGAGGTGGCAGCCGGACTTGCGCACCGTGCCCGTCAGCCGGCCGCACGCCGGGCTCTCGCGCGCGCGGCGCAGCAGCGGCCACGCCTCCCCCGCCGTGTCGCGGTACCTGACCTGGTGGACCGCCGCCGCAGACGAGCCGGCGGCGAGCACGCGGCGCGCGCCGTCCGCGTCCTCGGCGCTGTCGGTGACGAACGCCGTGGCCGCACGCTCCCCGGCGTTGACCGCGGCGAGCTCGACGAGCTGCGGGGACAGGCCGAACACGAGCAGCCGGCACGGCGCGCGCGCAGCGACCACGGACCGGAGCAGCGCGGCCTCCTTGGGCGCGAGGCCGTCCCCCTCCCCCGCGTCCGTCGTCCCGTTCCCGCCGACGCCCCACGCAGACCCGCGGCCGTGGCGCGCGGCGGCGGCGGGCGACGAGTTGGTGAGCAGCAGCAGCTTGACGAAGGAGAGCGCGCAGAAGACGACGAGAATGACGGTGAGCCCCTGCTTCGGCGACATCGCCCTGATCCCCACGCCGCCGCCGCCGCCGAAGCCGAAGCCGCCGCTGCTTATCTGCATCGATCGGGGTCCTCCTCCTCCTCGGATCTGGCCTCCTCCGGGTTGCTGCTCCTCTGGCGAACACTTGTACTGATTTCTTGATCTGTTCTTACTCAATCCGCCATTGATCTGCCAGACCCAGATCTCCTTCCTCTGGTTCTTGGAGTGGTTGTGTGTGATGGTGATGTGTGACTAGCTAAGTAGCTAGACTAGCAATTAGGTTAGGGTTTGGTTGGTATTGACTTGGTTTTGTGTTTGCTCATGTCCTTGTGCCATTCTCCTGAGGTTGAAGAAGGTGAGGTTGTTGATGCGGGTCACTTTGCTCACCAATTTTCTTCCCTATCATTGAGTGAATTGGCATCTTTTAAGATTTTTTAGTAGTTATTATTATTATTATTATTATTATTATTATTATTATTATTATTATTATTATTATTATTATTTAGAGATATTTTCCCTATCATTGAGAGATATTTTTAAGAGATATTTTCCATGATAATTTTCCTTTCTTGTGAGTAGCTGGCAATCTGTCAAGTTGGTAGTGTCCGTTGCCTGTCTGATAGGACTATTTTTTATATCTTTACATCATTTTACATGTGGCCTTTTTATAGGATCTGGCAAAACATATATTGATGTAGATTAACTTTAATAAAAATTTGCGTTATGTCACTTTGATGTGTGTTTTTGCAGAATTCTTCGTGAAAACAAATACTCAATTCTTCTCATTTATAAATTAATTGCTAAACGAGTGTTTTGTTTTGAGATTAAGTTATCACCAAACACCATAGGAGACATGGAAACTTTTGAGTTTCTCTTGAATTTAAAGTTCATGAACCCCGTTATAGCAAGCATAGAAATATCTATGGAAAATGTCATTGTCTTTCTCTAGTTTGAGAGTACTTGTATTGAAAATATTTTTACACCCATTTTATTATCTTATTTTTATTTATTATAGTGACATAGGATGGGAAGAAGTTGTTAACAAGATATTGCCCAGGAAATAGCTAGGTACAAGAAATTTCCATCAAAGATTTAATATTAGATCTATTTCATATTGGGATAGCATGTTTGTCGAAAAGGATTCGACTACAATATTTGAGGATAGATGGTTCGGTGAGTGCCAAGGTATATCTGAGCGTATATCCACAAATGAAGATGTACATTTTATACTGGTTCAGGCCCCCGCCCCCTGATGGTAAGAGATAGCCCTGGTCTACTTCGCTGAATCATATTTTTACTCTTACTAGTTAAGTGCCCGTGCGTTGCAACAGGAAAATAATTCATACCAACAACTCCATACTATGTAAATGATAAAAAAAAAATCTTAAATCATAATATGCTCATTTCTCGTAATACCATCACAACTTTGTTAGATAAAGGAAGGAGTTTCATTGCATATAGATAGAAGTTTCATGAACCATAAAGCACATGTTGCATACAGACAGGAGTTTCATTGCATAATGACTAATGGATAGAGTGACAATATAGGCATTGCAAGATTCCTAGTTGTAAGTGAAATGGAGATTTGTGTTCCTAGTTATAAGTGAAGATTTCCAGTTTTAAGTCCATACCCTCTAAGCATTCTCCATGTTCCAATGCTTGAATAGATGTGAGGGCATTACTTGTAAGATTGGAACATAAATATGTATTGTTTGATGGTTCATGTATTGACCAACCAACTGAAGTACAGGGTGTGGTGCGGAGACGAGACTTTCTGATGTATTAGATCCATCAACCACTGCCAAAACAATTTACTGTCACCATGATTAGTGTGAGACATGTTGTATTCGGTACTCATACAGAGGCGGTGATACTAAATAATTTGAAGGGGGCAAAGGACCTTGTTTTCCTTTGAAGTAATCTTTGCGAGGAGAGTTTGACCACGACATCGGTGAAAGGAGCCTTTACTAAATAATAAATAAAAATAAAAATAAAATATGAATAAGGGTGTAAGAATTGAAAAAATTTTTGATACAAGCACATCTACATCACTAACTGAACAAAATCACTAAATAAACATAAATGACCATGGTTGATGGATAGCTATTAGTTCTTACTGGTTCAGTTTTAATTGTAAGTGAAGGCCAAGTTTCTACCATTGATCATGAAACATTGGTCAAGATAAAGACGACGCTGATCTCTGTACACCTGATCCTAGCTTAATTTTCCTAGAAGAATTCTCTGATTAAAAACTTCAGCAATTAGAGGTACTGAAGGAGTTTACACCACATGTGCACTTCCTTAAAGGAGGTGTGTATTCGATATGATTTTTTGCGTGTGATGTACATTGATTTTTCACTGGAACTAAAGAAAAGATATAATAACGACAATCGACTGTTGGCTGGAAATTTTATAGCATTGTGAGATTGTACTGAAGCATTGACAGTGTTGAATGATGGTCCATACAGCAATTCAAATGGAACATGCTTGCACTAAAATCCATAAAATCTGAACAATAGCTACAGAACAGTAAGAAAAAAAAACTTCAATGGTGTAAGAACTAACCATTCCAAACACCCCCAAGAGATATTGAGCCATTATCGCCATATATAGGTGTATATTGATGGATATGTAGCATGCCTCATAGACCTCAAAGTTCTTCCCTGTCAAAATTTAAACATAACTACTACCTACGTTTATTTGATTTTTTTGGTTGCAACGTTTGATCGTTTGTCTTATTCAAAATTTTAGTACAAATCTAAAAAATAACAAGCCATGCTTAAAGTTCTTTTGATAATAAAGTAAGTCACAAGAAAAATAAATGATATTTCCATAATTTTTTAAATAAGACGAATGATCAAATATTGTAAGCAAAAAAGTCAAACATCTTATATTAGGAAACGGAGGAGGTACATTATAAACCACATGCATATCCCCATCATGTAATTGTGGAAATAAAATTGCCATCTTCACTCCTATACCACAACAATTGATGCTATGTTAGAATTCAGTATTACAGTTCTGAAAAAAAATGTTGTTTTGTTTGTTGAACAGGTAAACATTTGTTAGGATGAAAAGGCATCCATCAAGTATAATGCAGGTTTTGGTATCAGATTTCTTCTCAAGCATCAATACCTTGAGATGACCAGGCCAGCATATGATTATGTAAAATCCTAGGCTATGAAAACAAAACAGGAAATGCATGACATCAAACCATTAGTGATTACTTCTAGGCTCTTCTATTTATGAAAATGGAAACAAGAATAATGTATTACTGCTATTCGTAGATTAGTTTTTAGAAATAACAGCAGATATTACCATGTCATTGGTCTCGGCAGATGTATGGATGTGATTCCAGCGTGCTTCTTTTAAGGCATGAACATCGACTGCATCCGACCAAGGCCGCACCAGCACAGCACGAGACCACATGGTGCAGCGCGACCAACTCCGCCGGCTGCCAGGCGCTCCTCGGCGAAACCGGCCAAGACGACGTCTTGCCCTCGCGCCGCCACCCAAGTCGTTTCCGTCGCGTGCCAGACCCATCAACCACGCCGATGCCGTCACCAAGCTCCTCCTCCTCCTTCCTCCCGCTCACTGCCGCCCTGATGTCCAATCCGGCCCCTCCTCCTCGCCGCAGCCCCACAACCCACTTGCTGCGGCCTCCTCATTCCTCCACCACCACCTTTCCCACCTCGCGTCCTGCTTCGCTGCCCCACCGTCACGGCGGCTAAGGTGCTCACGAGGTTGCAGGGCGACTCCCTCTCGCTTGTGGCTCGCACGACAAGGTCACGCCCGCGGGCGGCCGGGAGGTCGCGAGGGAAGGAGCGACGGTGGCAACAGGCAGCCGGAGGTCACCGGGGCACGGGAGGTCGCGGGTGAAGGAGCTGTTGTGGGGGGGGGGGGGGGGGGGGGCTCACGCTCGCGCCCGACGAGGTCAGCGCGTGGGCGGTGGGCGGCTAGGAAGTCACAGGGAAAGGAGTGAATAGGGGCGGTGGTGGCAGGCGACCGGGATGTTGCGGAGTAAGGAACGGTTGGAGGTCGCACCCGGGAGGTAACGTCGGTGGAGAGCGACCTACGCCTTCACCGTACGAATGGGGAAGTCTTCCACCGACAATGATTCGACCGACAGGCCCACATGTCAGTGAGATTGGGCTTACATCCATGGCCCACCAGTCAGCGACTGCTGGTGGTGGTGGCAGATTCACTGCTACCAGCCACCACCACTAGCAATCTTTATAGGAGTAAAGATATATTCTTAGCAAGAAGTACATAAATACAAGATATCAAACTATCTACTTGACTAGACTACTCTATAGCTGGATGTCGATGAAGTTGTCAAGATAGTGTTGGGTGGATCTTGACGAGGTTGCTTTCGGAGTCTTGATCTGGTGTGGTTTGTGTATTCCCTATAACTTGTCTCCTCTTCTCCTAGGAGGTCTTTATATTTATTCAACAAAATACTTATACTCCTTCAAGTAGGACACATGTAAAATTTTATGGAGTACACTAGGAAAGCGTGTTCGTAATGAGATTGGGCTAGGTATACTGTATGAGTACAACTCTTCTCTCCTTAATATATTTTTTGAGTGTGAGATACCCATTTGTAGCCAACAGGGTGTGCAATATTTTCAAGTATATGAAAGCACGATATTGTAATATATACCATAACTGATAGCGTGATTCTCATTTCTGAAAATAATTTGTTTGTTTTCATGAAAACCATGACACAGGTCAATAATTGTTTATACAAGTAAGTTCGATGCAATGGTTAAACTCAAATTTGAATTGATGAAGAAAGTAAGTTCTATGAATACTCTGATATTTATAAAAATTAATAGGATATAATTTTCAAAAGTTATGAATTTACATATAGTTTTTTAGCTGTTGGGTTAGAAGGAACCAAGAAAATATTTTAAAAAGGCAAATGCATTTCATGGTCCAAAAGTTAAAAGGCGATAACAAATACTACACCCTATTTTATTTTTTTTTAATTATTTTTGATTTTCTAGAGGCAAGCTTTACAGGTGTCTAAACCACGTGCTTCATGCAAAATTTTTCTATTTCATACTTTCCCATATAATATTTTATAGTATTTTTTTAAATTTTGCATAGCTAATTAATTTGTTTATATCATTCTATACCATCTTTTTACAGTAAACATTTATTTATTACGTACTTATACCCTCAAATAGCCATCACATAAATCATATATAATAAAAAAAATTCATCTAAACTAATATAAAAAGCAGCAGTTCATTCTTTCCTAAGTCCACCCAGAAAAGTGTACACAGGAGTTTCCTCACCGTTAGTTCTGTCCATCCAACGATCCAGATTTCAAGTTGGATTAACCTCCAATTAACACTGCAATTAACAGCCCACGACGACCACACCCACGTGCCCCCTGCCCCTCACCGCACCGGTCGCCGCCGCTGCTCCCTCGGCCCGCGACGATAGCAGCCGCGCCTCCCCCTCGGTCGCCGCCGCTCCTCAGCCCGCCGTCGATCTCTCCCTCTCCCGGCGGCAGTCGTGGCCCTCTCTCTCACCGGACGGCGCGGCCGCTATCTCCATTGCCGGACACCGCGCTGCTGCCCCTCACCCCGCCTGTCTCCACCGCTGCTCCCTCGGTCCACTGTCCCCGCCGCGCCTCCCCCCGGTCGTCGCCCCTCAGCCCACCACGGACGGCCGCGCCTCTACCCCGGCGAGGAGCAGCAGCGACCCTCTCTCTCACCGGACGTTGTGCCCGCTGTCTCCCTCGCCGGACGCCGCCGCGCTCGCTTTCTCTGGACTCCAGGCCCGCTGCTCCCTCTGCCCCAAATTTCAGAGATAATATTGCCCAGGTATTTGTTTAGTTGCTTTCCTTTGCTGAGGTATATGAACTCCAAAATGTTTTTTGAATCATGTGCGCCATTAGAAAACGTGAACCCTGATGATTCTGCCATTATACACCTTTTAAATGATTACTGAGAAAGGAAATGATCAGCTCAGCTCATTTTTCCCAAGTTTTGCACCTTGTGAAATTACTACTTCAGAGACATTTGATTCACAAGATTCTTGCCAAAGCACCACACCGTGTTGCAATTCTTGAGCACAGAACATAAGCATACAGTACCAAGTATGGATGTAATCACATTGCTCCTCTTTGGATGATTGTTCCAAGGTACATAATACTGACATGTTGTGCTTGTAGAGTTCAACGGCTGAACTAATGTCTTCCAGTGCCTATATTTGAGTATGAGACCAAGGAATTAGAATATTTTAATAACCCAAGAAAGATCGCAACATAACCCACGAAAACAAGCAGAAGGTAGAATGGTAGGCTACACATGTTGTATACTGAAATCAGTAGTCGCATGCTGTGTACAGATCAACTTTGTTTGGTATAATCTACAAGTTAGGAGGCAAGTCTAATGCTATTTGTCATATGATACACTTCATTTCATAATCTTGACATGCTTATACTTGTTTCCGTTGATTAAACATGCTTCATCGCCCTTCTCGATACATTCATTTAGTTGTACTGCACAACCCACAATAGATCTAATGCTGTATGCAGTTGCTATCTAGAATAAACCCTTATATTAGTATTGTTTCCAGATCAGGGTTGCCACCCATATTGCTATCTTGACATTTTGGAGCCATTATGGTTCTTATATTTAGCACCAAGTTAAATCTGGAGGCTTTCTCAATTAATTTGTAGAGTATGGCTCATGATTTTGCATGTCCAATAACTTCTCTCGGCTCCATTTCAGAGACTTGGAAGACCCCTAAAATATACTGTATCCCCCAGTTCAGATGAGCACTAAAAGAAGAGACAGAAAAAAAAGACCAAGAGACTGCTGCCTGTCAAGAAATGGAGGAGATCAAATTCAAGGAACCATTGTTGGATGGTAAGTCAAGGATTCTTCATTGCTTATAGGCTTTCCTGTTATTCTAAATATGTTAGCACTTTCAAAAGGAATACTTCATCTGCTTCTCTGTATAATATCAGTGCTCTTAACTAATTCTCAATCTTTTTTGGGTGATATCACTGCTATGAATGTACTGTGCAGTGGTACTTTCTGAACTTACAGACACTAATCTGGTTCTGAGGATGGTTATATTATTTCTATCCATAAGTAGCTACAAAATGTTGATAGCACAGTCTGCTTGGATGAGAGTATTGATGAGCTCGCTGATTTCTGCGGTGGTGATTGCAATGTTAGCTCAGTTAGTAATCCTCTAATGGAATTTAAATTTACTAATCTCGGTTTAGCAGTTTAGAGATGTTTTTTTGGAACTCTTGTGATCCTCAATGTTCATACAATCCTACTAAAACTGGAAGAGGAATTAGGGTTGGTAGCTCTAGGGAAGACGTAATTCGCTTTATAACTTTTTGCCTCTTGACTGGGATTTGAGAACTGAGTTAAGAGAAAAAAAAATAGGGTGGAATCGGTAATCACCAAGTACCACTTCGTTCAATTTTGTTTTTTAAAAAACATCCATTTTATTACAAGCTAAAGTTTGCTGCAAACGATTGCCCATTTGCCCTTGCCCACTGCTGTTACACTTATATACGCGATTATAAAAAAAATCAGATATGCGGAGTTACTTGAAAGGCTTTGTTGCATTGATCATACTCATACTTCTCCTTGGTGGTAATGTAATTTGTGCTAGCTGAATATTCTGCCCCCTTTATTCTTGTGAAACTTCTCTTTTTCTCCATGAAAACACATCTAGATCCTTTCACTGCACATGAGAACACCCCCTAAACTTTTTTTTTCTCTCCTGTTGGTTCCAGGAAAGTTCTGAGAGATGGCATCTGGAGGGCGTGACTTTGAGCGTGTGAGGCTAAAGTTGGCAATTGTAGTGGAGGTGATATATCATCTGTCTTTCTTATATCTGCACTGAGTAGCAAAGCTGGAGATGAGAAGAAGACTGGTGGCAATTCACAGGGACAATATTTGCCCGCAAAAAGTGAACAGCGATCTAGACAAGGGTTGTATCCAGCAAAGCCAAACTGTTCTGTAAGTATTCTTTTCTTCCCCTTTTGTTTATTTCTCAAGGACTTTCCAATTCTTTCACGTTGAGTACTGATAAATGGAGTTCCAAACTTCTAATCAAGAAGCAAATACTCCTTCACATGTCATGATCTCATCGGTGAAAGCTAATGTTGTTATCAAAGTTCCTTGAATAAAACAGATGAATTTTCAATCATAATATGGTTTGATATTTATATTGTACAATTCGTGTGGTGGGGTGTGGTTGTCTGGGCCAATGAAACCTTTCTAAGGGCATCATTGTTGGTTCAGGAGGTCTGCTATAATTAATGTTCAGGGTGGAATATCAGATTCTTGGAATACTGTAATACATAAGTCAAGTTATTTAACATGGATGAATGGTCTAAACAATCAGAAATGAAGCATATATTTTCGTAATATTGTTGGAGCCACAATTTTCTATTCGTGCATAGAAATTTGGTAGCTGAAGTACACAGCTGTTCCTGGCTACCAAGCAAGTCTCATGATTTTATTCACCTTTCAAGCCCATCACTGTTTGTTTAATATCTTTGAGCTCATATCTGATGACTGACAAGATTTCAGATACCATCATGCATAAATATTTGATGAGCACTGTTCTTGGTTAATTTTCTTATATTGGAAGCATGCTGGAACATAACTGGACTACATACTCTTACATTGGAATACTTTAACTTGGTAGGGTAATGTTCCGAATGTTTTTGTCACGATATATTTCTTTATTTGCAGAAGAAATGTCACGATATATTTCTTTATTTGCAGAAGAAATGGTTCTGCTGCATGCAACCTACTGCTGCTGAATCTTGAAGATCATGGGCTTATTATTGGATTGAGGAAGCGGCTACCTTGTTAAAATCTCAAAAAGCTCCACGATATCCATGGGAACTTGTTAGCAAATCTGCAGGTAAACTCCTGCCAAATGTTTTGATGGATACGAATTCCAAGAAGGTACATTTTAATGTCTCTGTTTCCAGCAATAATTGAACCTAGAATAAACTTAGGAGTAAATCTGCAGGTATACTTATGATGCACTGAAGTGTTATGCACCAGGAATGGTTGAAGTTCTCATTGATAGTGTGCAGAACTCAGCATTTTTAGAATGAGAGGTCAAAGAGCAGGTACAAGTTCATTTTGAGCATTATGTTTGACTACTTTTGCTTCTTTACTGATTATTATTCACTTACTGTTTTTACAGATCCAGAAGATAAAGTCTGGAATATCTGAAGTTTGAGAGGTGATTCCATTTTCTTTCTCATTCTAAGAATTATAAGGAGTCAGCCAACCACAGAAACAAAGTGCAAGCTGCATACTAATCTCAAACAAAAAACAATGTAGATATTACTGACATTTAGGTGTTAAATCATCGATTTTTCTGTTTTTAACCCCAACATATATGAGCAACCAACTTGTGACTTTTGAAAAGCAGCTTTCCTTTTTAGGAATACAATCTTCCACTATAATCTTAAGTTGGGCATTTGCACAAATAATAGAAACGATTGATAGAGAGCAGTTATGACTTTGACTTGTATATTTATTTGATTCAGCAGTGTATATCCGCACAAATGGAAAAGAACCATAAAATGAGCTGAAATTGGTTAAAAGTTAATAGAGAGTGGACCTCTGATAATATATATGAGACTGAAAACCATTGATACTCCTGTCCAAATCCTAAGTACAGAGAGATAAGAAATTCTGAAGTAAAACAAGAAAAAAAAACAAAGCCAACTAATGTTATGTAGTACAGTAGCTCTAGAAATCCACCATCCCTAAAAAATACATATATTGCCTGCACAAAGGAAGATGACAAGTGAGATCAGAAGGGAAAAAATATTTCCCACGGAATGGCATCAACTAATTTGTTCTCCCTGCAAAGAAATTCAACATATGGATTCACTCTTGAAAATTTTCTAAACTGAGATAGTAAGAAAATGAATAGGGGAGCCAGCCACAAAGGTGATTACTCTTTACCTTGGCTAGCTTAGATGATAAAAGGGAGGGCTGATCATGAACAAATTATCATATTGAAGAGCCCATGTAAGTGAATAAGACAAGGCACTTGTAGTAAAAAAAAAGGATTTGTAGATAGCCTATGATGCTAGAAATCGCATGTCAACCTGCAAATAAAAAGAAGAAAAGGAACTTTCATCAGGCAACACAGTATTCACCTTTGACTCTTTTTGGTTTGCAGAATTTTGTGTACTGCTGACGCGCTCGCCGTGCCGGTGCTCGTCAAGAAGATGTTCCGCGTGTCCGACACGGCCACCGAGCTTGTCGTGTCCTCCCACCGAGCTTGCGTGTCCTCATTCCACCGCATCTGCAAGAAATGCAGCGACGACGTGGAGTTTCCGGCGACGGCTGCAACGAGGCGGGTCGCCGTGGTCGAGGCGGTCCAGGTGGGCGCGTTCCAGAATGTGATGATGCTGCTGCAGGTTGGGTGCAGGGAGGCAACAAAGGAGAAGGCGACCGTGCTGCTCAAGTTGATGATCAAGTATGAATCGAGAGGAAACTGTTTTGATGCCATGGATTTCAGAGGGCTCAAGAGGGTTTCTTGAATCGAAGCAAAAACTAAATTGTAATTATGAGAATATGTCTTAGAATAGGTCCATATATACACATGGTACATCATGCAAGAATTTTAGTTAGGAAATGTACAGATGTTCAGGATGTTTTGTCTTTATAAACATTTTTGATTTGCTTGATATTCTATTGTGGTCTAAACATATATGTACTATATCCCCAAAATGTTCATACAAGTTTGAGTTTAAGATCTGGAGAGGTGTATGAAAAAATGAATCTTTGGTCCAAACTCAGTTGCCAGAATCAAGGATGTGAATTCTTGATTGTCATTGCCAAGGAAATGCATCTTCAATCACAATGTCATGATACAACTTCGATCTCTACAAGAGTTGTGATATAGCTGCCAGCTTTGAATGATTTATGCATTAATTATATTTTCCAAAAAGTGAGACACAATCCAAATTTACGAATTTGGCACTGTATAGTTAGTTTTTATGGCATGCCAAGAGACTCTGGATTTCTTATGTTTGTTACCCCATTCATATTTCTTAATTGCTCTATCTGCCGGCTCTGATTCCACGTACTTAATTATAAAATTATAAATAGGACCAATATAGATATTGACATGACCAAGGAATAAAATATTTGTGTATTTTTATTCTATTACATTATAATACAATTGTAATAAAGCACCATCTTTGAGCATGATATAAGTGATATATAATTTTATTTAATAAACTCCATCCAGTATATGTCGATGTGCCTTGCACGTGAACGCTTACTAGTAATCTCAGACATCCCAGTCTGCTATACCATTTAACAAGAAAGGGAAAAGGAGTCTACCAACCCCACCACGGTACTCCAGCCAACGCATCATAAAAGGCCAGCCGCTCGCCGGAGGCCATTTTCTGACAGACAGAATGTAAAATCTGTTCGCAACCCTAGCTCGGTATATTTCCAAGAATTATCATCGGTTCGTCGCTTGGTTTTCACTACACTTTCCATAGAGCTACCTAACAATTCAAATTCAAATTTTGGCTTTTGAAATTTTGTCTCGAATTTATAACTTTTTGTGTTCTCGGATTTGTGCTATCACCGCTGTTTGGGATTTGTGGTCGACGCAAGAGAACCTGAAAAACAATCTAGAAAACACACTGACGACAAAACAAAGAGTAGAGAACACATAAAATTAAAAAACTAGAGGTTGGCATTGGAGGGCCCAACAGACGAAAGACCAAGGGAGAAAATTCTCTTCCAAGCCATAGCTAGAGCTCTGTCTTCGCCGGGCAATCTTTCTCTGAATTTCCATCGAATTAGGATCTGAAGACCACGTCGCGTTTGTTGTTTCAGAGCAACCGGAAGCAGAGGAGTTAGAAAACAGGGAAGTGCTTCGCCGGTACGAGTACCTGAATTTATATTGAGGGATATATATACGGTGAAATAGATGAGCTCTAGTTATTTTTTTTAAAAAACCAGGTTGCTAAGAACCCCCCTCATTTCGAGCAGCTCCGCCTCTATGAGCAATGGAGTATAGGTGCTGCGGTTTCGTCGTCTTGGTGACAGACGTCACACCTTGCCGACTCGACAATGCCCTTTTTAATGGTTTGAGTTAAGTTGGAAGCTTCACTTATTTACAGGGAGCACTAACTAGGATGCCTAAATTTGTTGGAGGGGGGTAAACTAGGATGAAGAAAAAACAGTCGGATTTAGATTCAATGATCATTTCCATATAATTTAAGGGCAAATTTCGGTGGCACCAACAAAGATTTCACCGGTACCCAATAATAGCACAATTTTTTTTTGCATATTCACACTCGAAACCACAAATTTAAACGGCCGTTATTTAATTTGATGGGAACCCAAATTTTTGTGTTTGCTACAATACTACTGTTCCCTCCGTTCCATATTATAAGACTTTCTGACCTTACTTAGATTAATATATATGCTAATAAATCTAGACACATATATAATAAATATATATTGTATACATGGATAGTCTTATAATATAACCGAAATAATAATAAATAAGTCCATATCGTAGCTTCCGGCATGCATTGCCATGCCTCCATGCGGCCTGGACTCGTCGCAGAAGCCCAAACGGCCTTCACGGCCCCGGCCCAACGGATGATGACAGGTAATGTTGTACTCTTCCTGTTTCGTACTACCGGATATTTTGACTTTTTTTTTCAAAAGTCAAACCCAGTCGGTAAATTAGTTTCACTGAATCCAACATTGGATATGTTTTAATCGCATATTTGGTCTGTTTTAAAATATTGCTATATATTTATATAAATTTAGTTAAAATTAAAGAAATACGACTTTAAAGAAAAATAAAATATCTTATGATATGAAATGCACCGAATACTTAAACAAACTTGGGGCTGTTTGGGGAGCTTCTCCTAGCTCCAGCTTTTCCCAAAAACCGCTTCTGCCAGAAGCTGCCCCAAACGGATCTCAGCTTGTTAGAATCTGTAGTTATAGATTCTGGAAAATAAACTAAGAATCCAGAAGCTGGAGAAGCTGGGTTTAGAAGCTTTTCCAGATTCTCAGAAGCTAGCTACCAAGTAGTTGCTTCTCAGAATCTAAAGCTCCCCAAACAAGCCCTTGGTTTGTTCCCAGTCACCTTTGTGGTATTCTTGGGAGAGGAAAAAAGACTTGTGTTGTTTGGACATTCGTTGTGTATTGTTTCATTCTGTGGTTTGAGTGGTGAATCAAACAAGTTCTCTCAATGCAAAATTGCACTTCATGGTCTTATAGATAAACATATTGCTTAAATGTTATATCCAAGTGATCATTAAGACTTGATTAAATGTGTAGAGATGATATTCAGTGAATGTTTCAATCCAATTTAATGATATAAGTAACCGTTACATGAGTTTTCATCTTCATGAAACCCAACTCCCTCTTTTATCATAAATTATAAGCCACATTATTGCTTTTACCTACGTAACGTCTTTATTTACTTGTACTGTTGACTATTACTTTTTGAACTTTGACTATTAATAACATTTAAATGACCAGTTGATGATCAGCAAAAGTTGTACTGCTCTTTATTTATACGTCATACATTACTAATATAACATATTTTCGATATACAGAATATTTTTCCAAAAAAGAAGAATGATCAAAGTTACCAAATAAATAGTAATTGATATCAATTATTTGAAACCAGAGAAAGTATCACTTAATAAGATTGAAACCTATACAATTTACATTGAGAATGATCCTATTACTTACTCGGGAAATATTTGTGGTACAATTGGAATTATCGTTTCGTTTAAACATAGCTACACATCCAAAACGTGGGCTCCAAAAGGAATAAGTTTGCTTTGGGTCTCTCGAGTTGTCACGAAGTATCAAAATTGTCCCTCGACCGCAATACCAAAATGTTGGCCCTCCAAGTTACGAAAACCGTTCAAATTGAAAGTGCATCTAGCCCCTAAACGAAGTTTTCGATGATTAATTCTAATGCTAGCCAAGCATGTGTGCGCTAATGAGCTGTGATTGTAGAGAAGTTTAAAGGATCAATTCGATGAAGGATTACACGACTTACTTGATGCATATGTGACCCGGAGCGACCGTTCTATGAAGACGAAGGAGATCTAAGGAGATTTTATTTTTTGTTTTGAGTCATAGGAACTCCGTACTATTAAGAGGGGTTACCGGAAGCTAAGCATGCATCCAAGAGTGGTCAGAGTTGAGCCAAAGTTGAGGGGAGTCTCGGTGTTGTTTTTCCAAGCAGCAGGGACTGGACGGTCCGGCCCCAAGGCCGGACGGTCCGGTGGCAGGACGGTCCGGACCTTGGTCCGACCCCTGCTCTGAGTGAGTGAGTTAAGTGTTGGCCGGACGGTCCGGCCCCCTAGCCAGACAGTCCGATTGGGTTTCTTTTCCAACGGCTAAATGACGTCTGCCAGCCTATAAAAGGTGCTCTTGAGATCTAGCCGTTGGTGAGGCTTTCTGTTCGAGTTTTCTAGTTGCTATGGTAAGTTTAGCACCTCTCAAGCCTCCCCACTAACCCAAAACACCTCCTAGAGAGATTAATCGTTGGATCATGTCTTAGTGAGTGATAGAGTGTTCATTCTCGGGCGTTGATGGATGCATGTGGAGTCAAGGTGGCCTATTACTCTTCGAGATTGATCTTCTAGACGGATAGGCGTCGCCCGCGAGCTTCTGATTCGTGTGGATCGCCCGGGAGCAAGTTGTGAAGGTTGTTGCCTAACCTCCGCAAGGAAATAGGTAAGATTAACAGTGGATTCTTGTGCTTTCTCATAGAAGGCTGCAGGGTAGAGCGGATTGCAACCTAGGGCTGGGCAAGCCGCCTTGATCTTGACCTTGGTGGTCGATCGAAGGGGTTGCTAGTCCTTAGGTGTGAATTCGAAGACCCGCGTTAGCCTTGTGGGAGGAAGCCAAGAGAGGGAAAGGATCGAGAGAGATCCCACTCGTAGGAGCGCCTCAACGGAGAGTAGGATCGAAAGATTCGAACTTCGAGATAAATATCTCGTGCCATTATTCTTGTGATTTTTGTGTTCTGTTTGTTCCTGCGATCTTTCTGCATTTATTTTCCACACACGATCACTTCACGTTCCTAGAAACATCACCGAAAAAGGAGACTGTCAAGTCTTCTTTTTTCACTGACCGGACGGTCCGGTGTTCTAACCAGGACGGTCCAGCCAGAGTTCTCGGCCCAACCCGAGAGCGCCGACCGGACGGTCCGGCCCTTGCTGACCGCTGCAATTTGAAAGAATTTTTAGGACACCTATTCACCCCCCTCTAGGCTATCTCTCTGGGACTTCACAAATCAGGTCCCTTGGCAGTATTTGAGGGTGGTTTTACTGACGTGGCATCTCAGTCAACAAAAAAATATACTAAAAAAAATCGTGGGACCTACCTGTCAGTTGCCAAGTCAGAAAAAACAACTCAATAAAATATGGGGCCCACCTATGAGCCTAACAAGAAAATAAAAAACCCTCTCTCCCCTTCCCATCGATGCCCGCCACCGCCGTGCGCGTCAGCTGCCGTCCTCCCGCGCTGCCAGCACGGCTGCCACCGATGCTCGGCCGACGCTCACGCCGCCCGCCCGGCCGCCCACAACCGCCGCTTGGCCGACGCTCGCGCCGCCCGCCCACCTGCCACCGGCCCCATCCTCCCGCGCCGATCGACGCTCGCCACCACCGCGCGGCCAACACGAGCGTCGGCTCCTGCCTTCCCACGCTGCCAACCCGGCCGCCACCGCCCCTGCCCTCCCGCGCTGGCCGCCGCCCGCCCGACTACCACCACCCCTATCCTCCCACGCTGGCCGACGCCGCCCCCCCTGTCGTGCGGCCGACGCACGCGTCGGCTGACGTCTTCTCATGCTGCCAGCCCGGTGCCACCGCCGCCGCCCTCCCGTGCCGGCCGCCGGCTGCCACCACCGCTTGGCAGACGCTCACGCCGCCCCCGCCCTCTGGTGCTGGCCGACGCCTGCCACTACCGTGCGCGTCGATTGCTGCCCTCTCGCGCGCCGGCCCGGCTGCCACCACCTTCGCCCTCCCGCGCGCCAGCCCGGCCGCCACCGCCCATGCCCTCCCGCACTGACCAGTCCGCCACCGCCGCTCGGCCAGCGCTCGCGCCTCCTGCCTGGCTGCCACTGCCCCTACCCTCTCGCGCTGGCCGACGCACGCCTTGGCTGCCGCCTTCCCGCGCCGCCATCCCGGCCGCTACCGACCTCGCCCTCCCGCGCCAGCTGCTACCTGCCGTCGCTGCCAGCATGACCACCCACACCCCTGCCGACGCGCCCTGGAGGAGGAAATTAGGAGAAGAGATGAGAGGAAGGGAGAGTGAGGAGAGGAAGGGAGAGAGTAAAAATAAAAATTTCTTACATGTGCGACCCACTGGCCGCCACGTCAGCAAAACCGGTCAAAAATAGATCAATACTACCGATGGACCTTTTTTGAACGGATTCTCTGAGTTTAGGAGTACACATTTCTGGTATTGCGGTCAAAAAACGAAAAACAAACTGGCCTTCAAGTTTAGGGATCTCTGGTAGACTTATCCGCTCCAAAATTCATGCTAGTTTTAAGCCCAATATATATACTAATTTCAAGAAAAAAGAATCAAGCCGAATAAAAGTGGGCCCAACATGTACTTCAGTTTTTTTTTTCTTTCGCAATTTTAACCCAAGGACTTTGTTTGAGATAAATGATAACTATGAGATCTCGCTATGTACTTCAGTTTTTTTTTTCTTTCGCAATTTTAACATAAATTTGACCCAAATTTTGATTGGGCGGCCGGAACCTTGGCCCATTTTTAGGTTTGTCCCTACACATAGCATATATTTTCAGTCTGAACTTGGGTTCTAAACATACTGGCATGTGATTTCCTTGCAGACCGTTTTGGGGCAAAAAAAAAAAAACTCTTAAGATCAGATCTAGCATAACCTAGCTATACCCATGAACACTAAACCTAATTCATGAGTATAATGGCAGCATTTCGTTCAAATCAAATGGTTTACGCATGTATGTATTAAGGACAATATATGTATGTTAAGCTGTTCACTGAAGAAAAAGAAATTAAGATTTTTACAACTAATCTGTCAATTAACCTCTAGCTACACGACATAACACTTTTTTTTTTGACGTACACGGTTTATTATCCATATATATGTTGAGAGCGTCGTGAAGTAGGCATTATTCTTCTTATTACAATATGCAATTTTTACCATCAAAATCAGAGAGAACTTTTATGGTGGCATATGTAAGCTAGAGTGCTGATTAGGTCAAATCTTTTCGCATGACTTAGATAATCAATAGGAAATGAGATGAAAATCCAGCTAGCTTATATTAAAATGTCTGCAAGATTCCAGTGTCGTCATAACTAATTTTTCATTTTTGTTGGATGTTGATTATATGCATGTCTATTGCCCTATAATTTTGTGCAACATATTGAAATTAACACACCTTGCTTTTCAGTTCAGAACAGTATGTACAATCAGGAGCTACAAAAAAAATAATTATACAACTAATTAAATGAATTAGTCTGGGCTAACGTTCCCTTTCAAATAATCTTCACTAAATTACTACGATTATTGTCAACTAAGTAGCACACCTTAATTAACTAAAGATTCATCATGTTGACAAAAAGGTCAGTAAGCATCGTTATGTTATATCCAAAATACAATTTTGATTGCGGACTTCCTTTTCTATGTTTATAAATAGTATAAATTATATTATTATAGAAAGTAGTTTTCGGAAGAAACATCGAGTTAAATAAATTAAAAATTGCAGTTGGGTATTATAATCTTTTATGTTTCGTCATGCTTCAACACCCCAGATGAATATAAAAGAACCTCGGAATTTTGGTAGCTAGTGACTCCAAACCTCGAGGTTCACATTTCTTATCAGGAAGACAGATAATTAGGTGCTCATCTTTTTTGCATTTTATAGGAAGAAGCGAAAAAATATTAATAATTGAAAAAATAGTTTAAGGGTATAATCTCTATATACGTGTTTATAGTGATCTAAAAGTAATGGCGAAAAAATAAACTAAGATGAAAAAATCCTAAAATCAACTCTAAATTTAAGTTATAAAATGTAAAATCTGGCGCATAAGCATAAGCATAAAAGAAAAGGCGACGGTCTTATTTGTCACAACTGGTTCACAAATATATAATATGTGATCCTCTCAAACTACCTGGGGACCAAACAAGCAAGGTGACAAAACAATGTACATATACTTGTGGTCAGATCTCGACTGAAAACCATTACGACACTTAAAATCGATCACCAAAGCTTCAAACAAGATAAAATTAAGAAATGTAGAGGAGAAAACGACCCGAAAAACTAAGAAGGATAATTTTTTTTGAAACAAAACAAAACGCAGGACTAATTTTATCGGAGCTAAATTTAACTTGCACTGGCATAGCAATGATCGCCAAGGGAGAGGAGGCTTCGGCGAAGCATAGGTTGAAGGCGATGTGCTTGGACTAGCTTAATTATATAGCTAGCAGCGTGTCATGAGACGCTTCCTTCAGCTAGCTCTGATGGCGATGAGCAGTGGCGAATTTAGAAAAAAATATTAGAAGGGGCTAGACGAAAGAGAACTATTTTTAGCTTTTCTTTCTCTTCAGTAAATCAAAAATTTTGTTGCAGGGGTTAAGAGAGCTTCAATGGCACAGATCGGGTAGGAGGGGCTGAAGCCCCCTAGCCCCGCTTGTAGATTCACCCCTGGCGATGAGGTCTCCAGTGGCGTCCAATATTGAGCACATCATGATTGCGAACCAGTTGCCATGGTATACTACTATATAAATTATAAGCTAAAAATTTTCTCTTAAATTTAAAATTGATTTTAGTGCTTTTCATTATAGTTTATTTTTCAGTCTTGGCTTTTAGATCCATAAGAACATATATATATAAATTTTTTATTTAGACATTATTTTTCGTTTGCAAATATACCATTTAGCTTTATCCCTGAACCACCCAAACAATCATCCCCATGGTATATATGGTAGCGCAAGCAGGTTTTGATGTTGTTGTTTAATTATGAACCTGTATATATATAACAGTTAATTGTGCTATAGGACACCATGCATGCATAGGGGTGGATGGACCCAGGCCCGTAGGTTATTTCACAACCCTATTTAATTCTTAAAAGATTTTTAGCTCAAAACTCTATATAATTTTATTTTTAACCTGTTTTGAACCCAACTTTTTGTAGACAAAATAGTTAGGCCCATTAGCACCCCTATGCATGCAAGCATGTTTTGTGATGGGATGGCCTAGTGAACTTCACTGCACCTGAACAAAAAATTATTATATCGTTTTATTTGGATGCAAATACGCCAATATTGAAATTATATATTAATTACCTAATGCATGCCAGATTAATTATAGGTGGAATAACAAAATAATTAAGTGGAGATATATTTGTAACGCATGTTTAATGACACATGTGCATGCCATGATCCAACTATATCCTGGCCCATAGGGTTTTCACCTGGAGACGAAATTGTTCTTACCAGCTACAACTAGCTAAGACTAGACTTATTAAGGAATACCACCCAAGAGTCGACAAAGTGATATGATACTTAAGAGCTCAATGCAAGAACATCATATGAGAACCATACAAAAAATAAGTTATTAGTGGCTTAACAAGTGCTACCTTCGGCCCTAAATGTTTGACGCCGTTGACTTTTTATAAACATTTAACATATTCGTCTTATTTATTTTTTTATCAAATATGTAAAGCTATGTATATACATAAAAGCATATTTAACAATAAATAAAATGATATAAAAATAATTAATAATTATGTAAATTTTTTGAATAAGACGAATAGTTAAACGTGTATAAAAAATTAACAACATCAAACATTTAGACAAGGAAGAAGTACTTAATAGCTCACAAGCGGTCAATCTGATCCGTGATCTATTTTGTTTTTTGTAGAAGATGGGAAAAATCAACATAATTAACATCAAACTGGAGCAATTATCTGTGCATAAACACCATATATATGGGTGGAAATTAAGTACTCAATCCTTCCTGGTGCTGCTGAATGCGATGATCTATGATATCGTAATGATCGAAAAGTCTCCATCAGACCCCATTTCCTCCAATCTTCCTTTCATACACAACGATGATGAGTCGGCACTGTCCTTGAAAAAATATTTTAATTTGATGAACTAATGAACTGCCATCCTGGTTTTGTTAATTGTATTATATCAGTTTTAATTAAGCTCCACCTTTTCAACAACTCTCTATAGTGCCTATTCCTTTCACATTTGGTCAACTAAAATGCCACCTTTCGTCATTGCCTCAACTAACACTCTAGCTAGGTTACATCAACCATGATATGAGATGTGCAAATTTCTTTGGAGATGAAGAAACATGAGAAAAAGATGAGACTAGTCCTACTTGAATTGGTCGAAAAAAGTGAAAAAACTTAAACAAAGGTAGATATATAGTTATTTCTTAGAAACTCGATCCATGTTTCAATATTATGTGTAGCATTCAAGAATAAGACCATTTTGTATTGACAAAATCAATGGTTTGGACCAACAAAGAACACATAAATTTATTAAATATTAATCAGTTCACTTCTTACGTACAAAATTTATACATATTTACTGAAATTTGGCATGGGATCAGAAAACAGGTAATTGAACTTTCACTTCAATAGTGTTAATTCGGCAAGTAATTAAGCGTATATTTAATATGCAAGGACTTCTTCAGTCACCACATGTCATGACTAAGTAGCTTAGGACATCACTTAAAATATTAACAAAGTTGGTAGCCTAATAGTATCAACTTTCACTATTAATTTATCTTTGTGCTCCCTCGAGGAGTTTGAATTTTTGCACAAAAGACAAAAGTGAACTTTTTGGGTGACAATGAAGGTAGATACCACTTATAATCTCACATTGACCAACAAGCTTCAATTCAAGCTACCTTGAGGAGAAACAAAGAATTTGAGTCAGTCATGTGCGTTGACATTACGCTTACATGCCTTGGTCCAATTCGACTGAAATTATAATAATTTCAGCAACAAGACTTAATTACATATGTTGTGTGTTGTTTTGGTTTACCAGAACATATGCCGCATACCTAAAAATTTGTTCAAACAACTGCTCCTCTCGCAATTAACTATATATCTCGAGTACAAAGAATCAAATTGCGTAATACTAGTAAGCTACTCCCTCCAATTTTTTTTTTCATTTGACCACACAGTTGATATTTGAGTTCATGTTTGACCAATCGTCTTACTTAAAAATTTACATAATTATTAATTATTTTGTTAAATACTCTTTAAAATGATTTATAATTTTACATATTTATATAAAAAATTTAAATAATATTAACAGTCAAACGTAGATCAAAAAATCAATGTCATAAAAATCGATGAGAGTATTTTAACTCCTGTACAAAGAGGTTAGACTGACCAGTTAGGTTTGCTCGTTTAGCCAAGGTAGATTGGATCTAATCCCACTTGCTTCACAGTAAAGTTCTGCGGATGTTTTTAACCTTAGTTTGCTTTTAAAAGAAATCCTGTAATAGAAGAAGCCACACCATTGGGAAAAAGTAATGTATAGTTTAGCTGTAGCTGTACGTATATATAGTACTACTAGCACTAACGCACTAAAATCCAAGGAGCAACCTTTTTGGTGCTTCCATGAGCATTACTCATTATATATATATATATATATATATATATATATATATATATATATATATATATATATATATATATATATATACACACACACATACATGATTAGATTTATATTCTTACTCTCTATATTCTGGACATGTACGTCTTTGTCCCACTAGAAACAACAATATATAGAGAGCAACAGTTCCTGAAGGAAAGAAAAAGGAATAATTTTAATCAGGAGTACATCACAAAACAACAAAAAGAAGATGGATCATCATATATAATATTTTCAATGATGAAAGCATCATTTTGTCTAGCCCAAACTTTCAGATGTATACCTCAACCTCTCCACTAGCTATATCGATGTAGTCTTCTAGAGAATGTTTTATTAATTATATGAACCTCTATTGATTATTTCTTTTTTTTAACAATACAGTTTTGAATTTAATTTTTTGCAAGGTTACCAACTATATAACTATTTAGGATTTAGGCCCAATATAAGGAATATCATCCCAATGCAAATATACATTTGAAGTAAAGCAACATTTTGTTCAGTTTTCTATGGAACAAGATGAGTATGTCATGGTTAAGAACAATATTATATACTATATTCAGTTCTGGGTAATTCTATAAATATTTTTTATTATATGTTAATTTATTGGATAGCGTAGTCGAGACATATATTAACCTTGTACTTGAATTTTGTTTTAAAATATACCATAAAAAACATATGTACGCCCAAGTAATTAATACCGCATGATTTAAACCTATGTCCTCAATTATATTCCTAGACAATACTCTCTCCGTTTCATAACGTAAGATGTTTAACTTTTTTCTTTTAATGTTTGACCATTTGTCTTATTTAAAAAATATGGAAATATTATTTATTTTGCTTGTGACTTTATTATCAAAAGAACTTTAATCATGACTTGTCATTTTTATATTTGTACTAAATTTCTAAATAAGACGAATGATCAAATGTTGCAACCAAAAAGTTAAACATCCTACGTTATGAAACGGAGGTAGTAATAATTAACATTAAACAAGACCAAGTCAACATGGCTTGTATGCATGGCGCAGCACGCTACCTAGGTCGCCGTGTTTTTATGTTCAATAGTCATACATAATGCTGACTCGAAATAATATTTTGGCAAACTATAATTAACAAATATGAAGCAACCAATAATATAAATGGAGAGGATCAACATGGCATATACCCATAGCTGGTCACCATGGACCCACATTACAAATTACATGGCTGATACATAATATAACAACTTGAGGTTTCTTGTCATGACAGCAATTAATTAGTTAATGCTCCCTTGACAGGGACAAGAATATTTGTTATGTGTTCACCAATTACTGCACAACTGGACTGGTGTACCACAATATGTTATATAATCACCTTGGCTAATCATGCAGCTGTATGCATCTTCTTCCTTCAGGAGACCATATTACTCACAAGCTACAAATTAAGTGAGAGATTCCAGCTCTAAACCAAGAGACCAACCTCAGTCTATTTGCTACTTAATCACCTCTCTCCCTTCATCTTCTTCAACAGTTGAAGTAGCTTAGTTTGTCTCTCTCTAGCTAGCTTGGCCACCACAGTACACAAATGTGTGCAAAGATGGAGCATGGATTTCACCTCCACATGGAACACCAGGTAAATTCATGATCCAGCATCTTGGAAAAATAATTCACTTTTCTTTTGCTTTGTCAAAGGAAAAAAAAACATAGTGGCTGATTTATGTTCACTCTAGGGTTTACTTGGTGGAGAATATAATGACGGGATTCGCACGCCGATCCCTAAGCCTCCTCTTCCTAGCACATCGAGACCGAACAGCATGGTCGTCAAGGTACACACAACCATATACTGTTATATCATATGATTCCGTTAACTTTTAGCTCCTGGTTAAACGAATTACTTCTGGTCAAAGGTTTCTTCGGAACACAGGAATTTCAATCAGGTTGTGCTTTAATTCATGGCGTATTAATTTGTTGTGTGTAAATATGCAGAAGGTGTGCCCCCGGGAGTTCATCCCGCCGCACATCGTGGCGGAGGCGATCTCGACGCTGCACGGCCTCGACCTCCGGTGGTCGGGGCCGATCACCCCCAGCGAGCGCCTCTACGTCGAGCAGTACGTCCTCGCCAAGTACCCGCAGTACTCGCACGGCCTCATCGACGACGACGGCGCTGGCGGCGGCGTGGACAGGGACGACATCGTCCACGAGCTGCGGCGGAGGGCGTCGCCGCCGGCGGGGTCGCCGCCGACGCTGTCGTCGTCGTCGGCGCCGGCGAGGGGGGGTGGTGGCACGGCGGGAGAGCTCGCCGGCGGGGTGGCGGTGGTAAGGCTGGAGCCGTCGCGGCTGCTGGACATGCTGACGAGGAAGGCGTCGTTCCCGGGGAGCTTCATCTCGATACCGGAGATCCAGGCGAGGAACCGGGTGCTCCGCCGCTGCGGCCTCGGCGACGACGACTACCTCGCGCTGTTCGCCCCGACGCCGCGGGACGCGCTCATGCTCATCGGCGAGAGCTACCCCTTCTTCCGGGGCAACTACTACATGTCCATCCTCGCCGCCGACGCCGACGCCGATGGCGCCGGCGGCGACTGCATCCGCGCCTTCGCGGCGTACAAGGACGCCAAGGTCATCGCCGCGCCGGAGTCGTGGCTGGACCTCCGCATCAAGGGCTCCCAGCTCAGCCAGTACTTCCGCCGCAAGTGCAAGCACGCGCCCAAGGGCCTCTTCGCCTACCCCGTCGTCCCCGCCGCAGCTCCGTCGGCGGCGGCTCCTGCGCCGGCGCCGGCGAGGTACTCGCTGCACTGGGTGTCTGAGGCGCACCGGAACGGGTGGCACGTGCTCCTCGACGCCACGGCGATCGCCGTCGGAGACCGGCTGCCGCTGTCACTGCACCGGCCGGACTTCGTGACGTGCGCCCTCGACGACGAGCACGCGCAGCCGCCGTCGAAGGTGACGTGCCTGCTCGTCAGGAGGAGGTCATTCGACGTCAGCTCCAAGGGTGATACCTAGATTAAAAGCTGAGCTGATTAATTATTAATTTAGTAATTATGTACCCAGATTTGCGTGTATTTATATGGACAATTCTATAATTTCTGGCGTTTTGGATAAGGCAATATTTTGTTTTATAAAACTACTCCCGTATCTTCGACTATTATATTCTATTATGGAATATTTTGTTTTATAAAACTACTCCCTTTGGTTTTTTCCGTTGATTTTTTTATTTACGTTTGACACTTCGTCTTATTTAAAAATTTTGTCCAAATATACAAAATTATAAATTATACTTAAAGTTACTTTAGTAAGAAATCAAATTATAATAAAAATAATCAATAATTATATAAATATTTTGAATAAGGCAAAGGATCAAACATAGATAAACAAGTCAATAGCGTCAAACAAAAAAAATCGGAGGGAGTACTTTCTAGCACTTATGCAGTGTCTTCAAACTAAATGTTTCAAAGACTCTTGGTAGCTAAAGATGTAATAGTTTGATTTTAACCTTGCATAAAACACTAGAATTATAGAACATAAACGAATAATTACAAATTCGCAACAGACACATCAAAAAGTATTCACCACATCTTTTCGTTTCTAAGCTTATAAGCCAAAATTTAAAATTTCAATATTAAATTTACAGTTGATTTTGGTGGGTTTTTTCTAAACTTTATTTTTTTTATTCTTGACTTTTAGATCACTAAGAATGTATATAAAAATTATTTTTCGTATTCAAATACTCCCTCTTTCCCTAAATGTTTGACGCCGTTGACTTTTTATATATGTTTGACTACTCGTGCTATTAAAAAAAAGCATAATTATTAATTATTATATATCATTTCATTTATTTTTAAATATACTTTTATGTATATATATAGTGTTACATATTTAAAAAAATGAATAAGACGAATAGTCAAATGTTTATAAAAAAGTCAACGACGTCAAATATTTAGTGATAGATGTAGTATGTCTTTTGGAATCACCCCCATTGTTTGGTTTGAGAGATCTATACAGTTAATTTGGGTGAACCAGGAAGCTTTGATATTTGATTATTATCTTTGGTGTTTGATTCAATACGCGTTGCCACAGTGGTGCTACTCCCTCCGAACCAGGACGTATGCATTTTAAAGATGATTTTAGATTGTCTGGTTTCGATGATTGGATGAGGACAATTGGATTAAATTCCCAAATTCCCATGTTTCTCCGTGCTAATTTGACTACACCCCGTCCCGAAATAAGAGCATTTTTTATTTTTCCGTGTCCAACGTTTGATCATTTTTTTCTTACTAGATGATAAAACATGAATAGTACTTTATGCGTAACTAATTTTTTTAAGTTTTTATACAAATTTTTTAAATAAGACGAATGGTCAAACGTTAGACACGGAAAAACAAAAAATAATCTTATTTCAGGACGGAGGTTATAGCAAACACGAAAGAAAACAGCTGGAGTAGTAGCAGCATATTTCTTTTGACTTGATTCACTAGTACCGTCCAAGTGTGGTAAGTGTAATTATCTTGGATGGAAATTAGATTGTCACTTCCCTGTGAAATAATATATTGATAATAAAACTAATTTTTTACTGCCCTGTACTTCATTTTTGTCTATTAATTTCCACACCTGATCAGTTAGCTTGGAACTTAGGCCCTCTTTGTTTAGACTTAGCTTTTTTATTTTATTGTTTGTTTTTAACTGGTGCTTTTGGCTTAAAAGTCCGTTTATAAGCCTAGAAAAAGGGCCTAAGTGTTCACCCATTTCTACCTCTTATGGATTTCTTCTGTTTTTTTATGAATTAGTTGCAATATTATAATTTATCAGTGCAAATAGTCCCTTGATGATGAATATTCTGTCAAAACTGTCTTTTGCGGAAAATAGATGAAGTGTAAATGTGATGATGATTCAAAACATATTTTTTAAAACCTGGAGTTCCAATTTCCAACTGGGAGTACAGTTCGCATGGCTATAAGGAAGATACTTATCTAATGGGCCTGGCCCACAAACATGGGCCCAGTTGAAACACTTGGACCTGTCAAATGGGCGCTAAAAGGCAACACTTGGACCTGTCGTACACTCGTAAGTGCACATTCCAAAAGTTTTTTTAGTAGACCGTATTTAAGTTTGGGTACATTTAGAGCAGCAGTCACGTGTGTCTACGACATGTGGATCCACGATCCCTACATATACAGTGTCAAGTTATTAAACGTTAAATTTAAGAGTAACAAAAAATAAATCCTTAAATATCCCTTTTAATACCTCTCAGTTCTAAAATACAAATTTTTCTAGATTGTTTAGCAAATGTTAAGGTTAAATCAACAGATTTTGTAGGTGTAATGTTTAGATTACTTTCCAAATATCTAATTGACTCTAGAATCATTGTAATGATTAGAATCATGGAAACTAGTGTATCAATGCTAGGTACGAAATTTAAATCATAAAAGTGTTTATAATTTGGAATGGAATAAGTAGTTGATTATATATTTATCTAAAAAAATCTCTGTCCTAAAAATATAAGGAATGATGTGTTTGTCTAAGTCAAATGATTCTTGAACAATAATATTTACTAAGCTCACATGAACATCATTAGATATGTGTTATGAAATATATTTTCACAATTTAATTTTTTTTCATATGGAGCATGTTAATATTTTTCTCTACAAAACTTAGGACAAACAAATGATTTCTTACAATTTTTTATGGAGGGAGTAGATAAGAGATTATAATTTGAGTTATTGAAATCGGGCGATTAGCACTCAACTTTTTTTAGATAGTGATTGAGATTATATGACCTTTACTTCAAAACAAACTACTATGAAAACATAGCCATGTTCGGCAACGACAGTAAGATATCTAACTCTATTTTTCCACACGCACTCTCCCGAACTGCTAAACGGTGTATTTTTTACGAAAACTTTTCATAGAAAAGTTGTTTTAAAAAATCAGATTAATCTATTTAATATTTTTTAATAATTAATTAATCATGTACTAATGTATTACTACTTTTTCCACGCCAGATAACTAACCCACCTCCCCCAACTAATGAATGCGGCCATAGTTGCGAACAAACCTTATGACTATTTCACATTTTAATGAAGACATAAAGAACAACTACACAAACTAACTAGAAAGGAGACACTTTATTTAAGATAACCTATTACTAAATCATCATCCAAATTGGATGAAAATTTGCGTCGCTAAACTGTGATACTTCCATTAAATCCTGTTACGTGGTCAACTGATTAATGGTGTCAATGTTCTGAAAACCCTTTCCTCATCATCATCTCTATCACTGTTTCTCTCTCAAGACTGTAGCACCCTCGATTCCAATTTGTTTAAAACCTACTTTTCGAAATTATAATTTATATCTCATTTGATTTTTATCCCTTACATTGGGATTTCAAATCTCATACTTGAGTGCCTCCTAAGATTCTTTAGTGCGTCAAGTTCAAATTTGAATTTAAACTTTTATTACAATTTCTCTTAATTTCCAATTCTAAATCACTAAATTCCTAAAAGACATCGTTCGTTTGGGCCATTTCCCCTCCTTTTTGCTCATTCGGCCCAAATCCTCTCCTTCCTTTCTACTTCATCTTCTCCAGAGCCGGTCCTTGGTCCAATTCTTTCCTCTTCCTCACTCATCCGCTCGGCTACTGTCCATGCACTCTCTCATCACCTAACTCTTCTAGTAGGCCCCACTTGCTTACCACAAGCTACCCTGGGGCCATCATTCCGATGTGCTTGTGCGCTCATCTCCTTCCTATTGCAGAGCTTGGCACTTTTGAAACATGTTCGGTGAAATGTGTATCGGGACAGTCTCGCCTCCGTTCACTTCCCATGCACCGCAATCACCATGTCTGGGCACCACATGCCTTGGCATGCTGCGCATCCCCATGCCCTCTCCCTCCACCTTATTTTTCATCATTGTTTCCCTTCTTCCCACTTGGAATCTAGTGCCATGGGAGTAGCACACGTCGACATCGTGGCATCGTGTCGTTGCCTCATTGCCTTAGAGCCGCCGCCTTTGCTTCATCCTATTGTCGTGCTGTCCTGTGATCCTGTCCCATCACCACGATGTGCGTCGTGGCTCGCATATCCTCTCCCACTCCTTTCCTTTTCATATCTATGTTAGCTTTCCACCCTCCTCTCCATGCCATGCCATTTTTGGCTCAGCCTCCACGCCATGTAGTTACTACCGGCTAGGCCTGGGAATGGGGTGGGGCAGGGCCGGGGATGGTAAAAACGGCCTTGCTCCCACCCCTGAAATACATTCCTGTCCATGGCCCCGAACACAAACCCTGGGGAAAAGCGCTTCCCGTCCCCATCCCGACGGATCCCTAGCCTCGAACGGTGCCCCGTTGGCCCTTAAAAAAAGTTGAAGATGGTCAGCTAGCGGCAGCTGGAGAAGGAGGCAGCCAGATACGACGACAACGTGCGGGCGGTGGAGGCCCACGGGCGATTGTGTGGGCGATGTAGAGGGCAACAGAGGCGTGCGGGCACATAGACGATGGCATTGGCGACAGAGGCATGTGGGCACGCCGGCGAAGTACAGTGGTTGCAGATTTGCAGTATGTGTGACTTGCGCTAAGAAAGATACTGCCCTTGTTTAGTTTAATGGACAAAGGCCCAATAGAATTTTATCAACCGAATAAGTTTTATTTTTAAAAAGTTCGGGACCCAAGGGGATTACTATGGGTAAATTCTTCCGATGTTCCCATTTCCAAAAACACTGGGGCCTCGAACCCGAATCCCCGCGGGGCGATTTTAGCTCTATTGGGGCGAGTCCCTACCCTAGTGGGGATTTTGCCAAGCTACTTTTGGCCCTCCCACAATCCATGTCGTGGCATCCCCTCCACCGCTTCTTATCCACATCATCGGCTCATTGCCGCTCCTTCCTCTGAGTAGCCTATAAAAGGGACGCCAAGCCCTTCTCCACTACTACACCTCCTCCGTCTCCCTTGGCTACCCTTTCTATCCTTATTGGGCCACTGGCTTTGTGCACCTGTGGTGCCACCAAGCCCACCACATGCATGATGCATGTGGTTGTGCCTTCATCGCCATCCACAGCGCTTGCCCCGCCTTCTCTCTAGTAAGCACCTGAGTGCCATTGGATCAGAATGTGGAAGAATGCATCCCCCTTCCTCCCCTTGGTTGCACTGGTAGGTAGGACCCAACTAGGTTAAATAACCCTTTTTATTTCCCCTTCCTCTAAAAATCTAAAAAATCATTTAATCTTTGAAAAGTGCTAGAAATTCAACCATATATCCATTTGATCCCATTGATGTGCCAAAAAAATTATATATAATGAGATATACAAGTTTGGCACTCTTGATTTTCTACAAGAGAAAGGAGGGAACGAAGGAGGAGACAAGGGGCAATTTGGTTCACAAATTTTAGGAAAGACTTTTGATGCCACATTCAATAAATAAACAATGGATAACTGTGGTGTGTGGAAGGGTAGGAATGGGTAAATATGAACAAATTTGACGATGGAGTGATTGAGATAGACACATAATTACGTGAATAGGGGTAGAAATATCCTTCTATTGTGAAATAAATTTTGAACAATTGATTTGCTTGTATTTTGGAACAGAGGTAATACAAATACGAAAATTTCATGTGCTCCAACTCATCCTACTTATTACTCCCCCTATTTTCTTATAAATATACGTTTGACCGTTCTTCTTATTTAAATTTTATATCCAAATATATAAAATTATAAGTCATACTTAAAATTCTTATAATAATAAATTATACAACAAAATAATTTATAATTATATAATTTTTAATAAGACGAATTGTCAAACATGAACTTAAAAATTAATAGTGTCATATAAAAATATAAAAACGGAGGGAGTGCTACATCTCTATGTACATATGACCCTTATTGTTTTTGGGTCAGTTAAGCTCGGCCACTGGGCGGCAGCTAACTGGGAATTAATTAATGCATATATAGCTTGAGATCGATCTATCGGCAATTTGGCATATGGCGATGTACGGCATATATATCATCTTATACTAGTGTGATTGTTTCTCTAATTCAGAGATTATTAGTAATCTTATCCCTAGAGCCAATAAGCTCTCTGCAAATTGCACATGTGCGCACCGACTTTGCATTCATGCACCTGGTTTCCAGTAATTCCATGCGCGCACATTCATGCAACATGTACTTCGATAGAACTACCGATCAATTGGCATAATTTGACGAATCTTGCTTTTTCTGCGCCAGCCTTTTTTTTTTAATTTTTACGAGCGAAGCGATTTATTAGCGATTTAAAAAATATAGATTTTTTTAGATACGTGCTTTTAGTGATCTAGAAATAAAAAATTAAAAAACAGGCTGCAAATAAAAAAACACAAAATCAACTACAAATTTAAGCTTTAATGTGTAAAGTTTACCTTACAGGTTATCAGCGTAACCTTAAACAATAAGATTAGGGCCGATAGATCCAGTTTGTTCTTTGCTTGTCTCTCCAGTAGATTAATAAGAGTAAGATTTCACAAAATAACTCGTGCTTTACCTACTCTACATAAAACTGTGAGATTAAGTATTTGTCTCGCAGAAATACAAATTTAAGGTACCTATTACAAAAAAAGCACATGTCCTTTGTTTGTTTCGGCACAAAGAACTTGCCTATCCCAAAACTACGAGTTTAGCGTATCTATTATCTCAAAAATAAATGTTTAAGCATTCATATTCATAGTAACTTCACATGTGAAACCTAACTTATCTCAAGAATCTTCCATTGCTGCTGATGATAAGTAATTAAGTACTGAAATTTGTGTATTTCAATTCTTGTATAATCAATTATCCTGAGACTACAGGTTCTGATGTGGCAGTGACTATAGACTACTGAAATTTCCCGTGTGTCCCACATGTTAGGTAGCGTTTGATCTAATGACAATGCTAAAACATGCAATTTTGGGATAATATGCGCTAAATCCGTACTTTTATCCCAAAATTTTGAAACATGCTTTTATGATGGCGAATAAAATATTTCTACTCTCCCCTTCCAAAATATAATCATTTCAAATTTTATAATATAATATAAATATTTTTTAATTGATTCTCATGATTTTAATCATTCTACTGATTACAGAGCTAATCAAATGCCTAGAAAGAAAATCTAAGCAACTCCAGAAATTAATTGATCGCTGAAGTGACAAAAAAAATCTCTCCCATCTTGTTAGTCTATATGTAAATAACGTAGAAATGCTTATGAAAGTGGTAGTTTTATGAAAATAACTTACAAATATTTATATTTCAGAACGGACGCAGTAGTTTCGTGAAATTTATGGATGGATTAATTAACCAGATTCGCCAGCATGCATGTACGGTCGATCGTATCCGTATGCGAGCGAGCTAGGTTAAGCTGTCAAAAGCTGTAAGTGTGGTACACCCTCTGGTTTAATTAAGTTGTTTTTTGGGCATGTGTGGATCCAATTTGTCTGACCATTTCTACGGTGTGATCAACAGCTGGATATAGCTACAATTTGTCAAACACGTACGAGAAATTTGCCTACCACCGTACCATTTGTAGGTAGATCTCGACTACCGTTCAAATTTCGGAGTGTGAAAGAAACTAGAACGTGGCTCACACCTACTGTTAAAAATTAAATTGTTGACAGAGGTTGAAATTGGCGACTTTCTCAATTTTTATTAACACGTAGTATTTTAAACTGCTAAACGGTAGCTTTCGTATGAAAGATTTCTATACAGAAGTTACTTTAAAAATCAAATAAATTCATTTTTCGAAATTTTAATAATTAAAATATAATTAAGTAGCTAATAAGCCGTTCCCCACCTCAGTTAATTTAGAACAGAGTCTTAGGGCATAACTGATGGCGTGAAATTGAGCTTGGTCTTGCATTTTTAATGGTTCTCTCGTGTCATCGATCTTAATTATGTAATCCCACATATGTGATTTTTCTGTGATTCTCTAGTGCTATCACTTATTGTCTCCGATTTTCTTTATTAACGCAGTTGACTTTTGAATTTACGTTTGACCATTTGTCTTATTTAAAAATTTTATTCAAATATGCCAATCTATAAATCAAATCATAAAAAAATAATTAATAATTATTTAAATTTTTTGAATAAGATAAATGGTCAAACATAGATAAAAGAAAAGATACGCCTGGTAAAAAAAGACAACGACCATCTATATTCCTATTCTACTACTACTACTCCCTACAATATGTCTTCTTCCATTGGCGATGGCACCCAAGTGGCGAAGGACAGCAAACAATGTGGAGGCCGGTGTCTAACAGCAGCGGTGCCTTGGTGGTGTTGGACGACGAGCAACGTGGAGGGCGATAGGCCGGTAAGGGTGGTAACTCGGCGAGCAACTCCCACCGTCCCACGGGCACCACCTTGCCAGCTAGATATAGTAGCGGTGAGCCAACTATTATGGAGGAGCGAAACTAGATCTGTATTTTCTATTATTTTTAATGAATTAGGTTTTTTTTCCATCTTGATGATTGTTGTGATGCTGTGGTAATTTAGGTTATATCCAAGACCAAACGGCATTAACCAAAATTGAAATGTCTCAGTTTTGATATTGTATTAGTAACCAATATGTTTTCGTTGTTAGATAACCAAAATTTAGAGAAAATCAAAGAACCAAACCGTTCGCGCGGTTCAGTCTAACTGAACACCCACCCCTATCGGTAGGGGGGCAGGCAAGCGAAGGAGCTGGTCAAAGGTGATAGAATGATGATGAAAGGTTGCTAGAGTTTGGGCTGATCCTTAAAGGTCACCTTAGGGTTGTTTTATAGAATGGTGAAGCATGATGGAAGAAGATTTGAAGCCTAGCTTTCTATAGTTCCTTTTCTTTTATTTATTGGTCCTCCGTTACGAGACATAGAATCTAACCATTGTTGTAACTTTTGGCTTTGTATACTCACTTGTGGATATAGAGGCCAGTTTCTATCGGTTATCTATAAGAAATTATCAAATATTCTTCGTTTGTACAAATGACTCATCGAATGGCACCTGCGGGACATTCATGAACCGTGCCTATAATCGATTAAAATTAACCTCATGATGAATTAACTCTTTAAATACGTTTCTCCCATTAAAATATACTTGCCCTTTTCTAGGGATCGATTTTCAAACCTAGGCTTAAAAAAACGAGTGTTCTGTTACCTATTGTATTCGTTTCTAATTTGCTCGTGACTAGCTAAATGCCCATACGTTGCAAATGATTTCAATTAAATTTTTCATCATTCATTTATAAATTTATTGTTTAAGACTGGTGCAAAAAGAAGCTTAAGATTTTTGAAAAAGTAAATATGCATATGTGATTATAATTAGCACTTCATTAATTGTAATCCTCTATCCAGCGCATTTGTGAAAGAAAAAAATAAAGAACGGAACAATGACCAGCTAAATATAAATTAGAACCAATCCTTAGTTAAACATGTCGCTAAGTCCTATCAAGGCCCGATGCCAACTTTATGGGTCCACTCCCATTTTTTTCTCTCCCTTTGCTTTTTCTCTATCTCCCTTTTCTCTCCTTTTTCTTTCCTCTTTTCTTTTTTCCTTCCCTCCTATTCTCTGTTTACCTCTCTCTACTCTCCTACTCTCCTCTCTTTCTTTTCTTTCCCTTTTCTCTCATGGGAGGTGCGCGGGCTCGAGGCATGGCTGGGATGGCCAGGGGTGCGCGGGCCGGGATGGTGCCGGACTGGCCTGGTAGCGGGACGACGGCTGAGTGCAACGCCACCCAAGGCGCGACTAGGATGGCCGGGGGTGCGCCCGGGCTAGCGGCGGCGGCTACGCCGGGGAGCGATGCGACGGCCGAGTGTGGCACCGACCCGGGGCGTGGCAAGGACAACCGGGGTTGTGTGGGCCAATGGCGGCGCCAGCAAAAGGGGATGGAGCTAGCGGTGGCAGCCGAGAAGTGGCCGGGCTAGGGCACGCGGCCGAGAGGTCGCTGGGGCGCGAAAGGAGCGTCAGCAGAGAAGCAAAGAAGTAGCTGGCGGCCGGGAATGCTGGGAGACCTCCACCAACCATCCAACAATGGCCCACATGTCAGCGTGGGTGGACTGACATCCATGGCCCACATGCCAGCACCTCACTGCCACGAGCTACCACCACTGGGGATCTTTGGAGTATAGAAAACTGGTTTTCTTGTATGGGGACGTGCTACGTGCGCGACCAAGGGAAGATGTGTGAGTGGACGGACAGTTCCACTAATTTTAAAGTATAAGAGATTGATTTTTCTGTGTATAAAATATTAACTGAAATACATGGCCGAATTATAAGGAACGACTTAGTAATTAACGTGGGAGAGGGTAACATGGCATATCAACTATGGATTAATTAAATCAATTTGCTAGAAGGGAGAGATGCATCAATTGACAAATTCACTCAGCTAGCTAGGTACAAAGACGTACGCATATGGAGGTGACTTGTACAAAAATATACTTAAACAATCCCTGCTAATATCTCTATAAATGCAGCCCCTCCCATTCCAAAGCTCTCATCACCACTCAGCAAAACAAAAGCTTGATTGCTTAATTACCATTAGCCTATAGCTATACGCTTCACTACGCGACACGAACGTACGTACGCTCGGCCATGGCGAGGCGGCAGCCATCATCGTCAGCCGTGTACTGCTTCGTCGTCCTCCTCCTCATCGTCAGCCTCGGCGCCGCCATTGCAACGACGGCGGCGTCGACGTGCGAGGAGGACCTGGAGGAGCTGACGCGCAGCTGCGAGGTGTACTTCCGGTTCCCGGCGGAGCCGAGGGTGGCGCCGTCGGCGGCGTGCTGCGGCGTGGTGAGGGAGGTGGACGTGGCGTGCCTGTGCGCCATGGTGACGCCGGAGGTGGAGAAGAACGTGTGCATGGACAAGGTCGTCTACGTCGCCGCCTTCTGCAACAGGCCCTTCCTGCCTGGCTCCTACTGCGGCAGTAAGTACATGTGATATATATCTACGTCAGTTTTTTTTCTTTTTTTGCTGAAAGCACGGTACAAACGTAAGCACTCATAAAAAATTCGCTACAAATCTTTGGGGTCAAATAACTCTAATGTTGATGGCATTTATCAGACATAGTCGTAGATCTCGTACTTGTCAATAACATTTTTTTAGAATTAAATGTTTGTCAATGACATTCGTTAGATTTTCTCAAATTTAAAAAGCTGTGGAGTCTGCCGCCCCTATGGGTTGAACATGGAGCATTTTTTCCGTACTTGAGGAGGTACCATGAGGTACAACTGTTTTCTATGTAAAAAAATTTGGTACCTTCTAGTATCTAAGGTACTAAGAGTTACTAAATTTTATATAGAAAACAGTGGTATCTCTTAGTGGAATAATTAACTTTTTGCCACTCTTATATTTGGTCATAACAGATTTACCACTAGACCCACATATCATAGACACGTGAGGGTCCACGTGTCATAGACAGCGGGTGACAAATCTATTAGCAACCATTTTTAAGAGCGGCAAAAAGTTAAATGACCAACAATGGTAAAACTACGGTCAAGTTGAGCTACAATAATTAATCCTAACCAACTAATTAGCTATGGTCTTTTATTATGGAGCAATTATCTGATTTTAGTATACATATTTAATAGTATAAAGGATGAAATTAGTCGCTATAAAGTTAATAATCAACTCTAAAACGTAACATTTTTAGAAGACGTATCGTTTGACGGTTTAAGAAACACGTGGGCAAAAAATCGAGGAAAAATCTGACAAAAATGCAGCAAAAAAATGCGACATACATGTTTACTATTTCGACATGCACAAATCTACCAGCGACCAAATATTTCAGAGGACAAAACTTGAAATTTAAATAAATTTGGGTGTAAAATAGGTTCTTTAGGCCAGGGCGGTGGGGGTGTCACGAAATTCCTGAAATTTACCGAATTTCAACCTGAAATTGCAAGCATCACATGTGTTTTTTATGAATTATTTTACTGGCCAAAAGCTTATTATATACATGTTCCATGCATAGTTGTAGTCTTACCGGATCTGGTTGGTTCGAAGCCGTAACATGGAAACAAGAAACAGTTCGATTCAAAAATAAACTGAAAAAAATATTGTTAATATCAAAAACTGATAAATGCTTAGGAATAGTGTAGTTCACCCTGCTATATATTTAAAACGAAGTGCGAAACTAAACCTCTTTTATGCTATCCTGAAAATAAAATTAATCTAAATCGTATAAATACTGAGATTGCGAGGTGGAAAAGGATATAAAAATAAGATTATCGAGTTGCATGAACGAAAAAGCCGAGCAATTCACAGAGATGATGACTATTTAATTCCCCTATTTAATTAGATATTTTCTCTTCTCTGTTAATTCCTGTTAATTATTACTGCATCCGTTTCATAACGTAAAATGTTTGACTTTTTTAGCTGTAACGTTTGACCATTCGTCTTATTAAAAAATTTAGTACAAATATAAAAAACGACAAGTCGTACTCAAATTTCTTTTGACAATAAAGTAAGTCACAAGCAAAATAAATGATATTTTTATAATTTTTAAATAAGACAAATGATCAAACATTGTAAATAAAAAAGTCAAACATCTTATATTATGAAACGGAAGGAGTATTTAGTTCTAATGCGTACATATATATTGTTATTTTGCAGGTTATCACATTCCCGGGCCGGTCGTGTAATGAATGATGCGTTCATTAATCGCCGCATGTGCTGTTCTACGACCAAGAATAAAAACGCTGTTTGGACGCCGGACCTGTTTTCGAATTTCATCAATTTCATTTGATATTTCCCTTTAATTTGTTTGTTCATCTTAATTATCGTTGTTGAATAATTTTCCGTCCATGTGTGCTTATGTGGATGCTATGCTTTTGAATAAACACGACGGCTCCATATATGGATCCATGATATGAACTACACGGCTTCAGTTTCATTCCATCTCTAGTTATTTATTAATTCGATCTCGTCAGGTGAATGAGAGTAATGCATTCAAATTTATCGTTTATGCTGGAATTTAGTTTGATCGAATTTTGATGTCCCCGAAGTAAATGGACAATTAATAACCTTTTCAGGGCTCCTTTGGAACAAATAAATTTCAGATAAATTTAAAAGGGTTATATTCCTATGAAAAAAAATCATATATGACCGTTTAGAACGAAGGAATGTCTCTTTCCTATTCCTTTGAAATTCCTTATGAATGCCTCAAAACATAGGAATTTTGAAGGATTTTTGACATGAGATCTAACATCTTGTAAAATTTTGTTTGTGTTTATTTTATTTTTCTAGTTCCTGCAGTTTTTTATGGGTTTCTCCAACCCATATGATTTAAGTTGACATGGTACTCTAATCCTATAATTTTCAAACTACCGTGTTTCGAGAATCCTTCATTTTAGAGAAGTCCTCATCCTTAGGATTGATGGTGCGGTATATATTCTTGATTTCCTTTTTTAATTTGTAATGGTTGTATGCTTCGAATATGTTGTAATTGTTATGCATTTGAGGGGTTTTCCCTTTATTTGTTTAAAAAAAAATAGAATAGGGTAGCTGGCCGGCTGGGCCACTACAAGGCCCAACAGGACCGAGCAACCCAGCCAGCACAGCATACAACCTTATCCTTTCTCTCGTTCGTTCGGAAGCAGCGGAGAAAAAAGGAGGCGCGTGGAGCTCCTGGCGGCAGTGGTGATGCTCAACTGCTCGCCCGCCCTAGGCGGCATGTCCGCCCATGGGACGCGCGCTACGCGCGGCGCCGCAGCTCCCTCTCCTCGCCTACAAAGCGGATCGAGTCTCCCCCTCTAAGCGGCGCCGCAGCTTGTTCATCCACCATTCCGATGAAATTCCTCTCAATTCCGAGAGGAGCTAGCTGGCGCTGCTGCTGAGTTCTTGTTCGTCGCGTCGAGGTGCCGGTCCTAGCCACTGGTGCCCGGCGACGTGCGAGATTGCGGCTTGCGTCATTTTCCCCCTTTCTCTGGTCGGTGTGGTGTGCAGGTGGTGGTGGTGGCTGTGGTGAGTGGCTACTGCACATGTCTGGTGTGGTGAAGCATCTGATTGTTGTCTACCTTGGCCTGGTATTTGGGATCCGTTGCTATGCAGTGCTCATTTGCTCCTCGGGTTGGTGCCATGGACGTTTCACTCGATATCAACATCGGCTCAGTATCTCCGTCAACCATCCGCTAATTGAAGACTCAGACGTGAGCGGCGGAATTGGTTTTCTGAGACAGAACTTTGAGTTCGCTGAGTTTGTCTTCCTAGGTAGACAATCTACGTGCTGTGAGTTATCTAATACTCATTTTGGTTTACATTATTTATGCAATCTGCTAGTTAATTACTTGGGTATGATTGCATATTCTTTGGATGGATTAAATTGCTCGATGATATTAACTGTGTAGTGAGACAACTCGTGACAATCCAGAGATTTTAAAGTACTGATATATTTATATCTGTGCAAATTCGTTTGCCTTATTCTGAAAGCATATTACATCTGCTAGCTCTGTTCTTTACTGTTTAGTTTTAAGCAGCTTAGTGTTATTTGGTAATATAGCTTGTTATACAGTCTTTTAAAACCTGATTTAAATCTCTCTAGTAAGATAGTTTGTCACGAGTTAGTCGAGGATCTTTGATCACTGTTTGTGTTGGAAGGCTGCACGTGCAGCAACCCACAGTTTTGGGAGCAAATAACAGACAACAACCATGTTCCTAATATTCATCTATTGTCTTTATCTGATTGTCCTTATTAATATATAAATGAACTTGAGTAGCTTTCTTCACTGTATAAAAGCTTTTCGTATGCTCCTGTTCATTTATGTCTTATTAAATTATAATTGTAATCTGGGTAGTAGAATTGTTATATTCAGAATTGTTTTATTCATTTTATTTGAGTATACTGGAAGCATGTTCACTTATTCATCTAAAACTACAACAGTAATCACTGTGAACTAATGGAATTGGACGGAATGGCAAAAAATTATATGATCTTTTGGTATTAAAATGTACCAGCAAATTTAACTCGAATTTATGTTTCTAAAGTCGAGGTTTTTCAGTGTCAATAATACTAAATTTTCCTGAATTGTAAGCCAATTTGCGTACAATGATCGAAAAAGCGATGGATGACTTACAACATTCTTATTATGCTGAAAAATACTTGTGACCCATTGATTACCTCTTCTTCCTTACCTATATTCTCTTGTTTTTTCAGCACATGCTTCCATACCTATGATTTTTACACTAAAATTTTTGACACATCTCGGTACTTACTCAAGTACTATAAAATTGCTCCTACGATTAATTAATTAGTTTTTCAAAAATGATAAGTGATGTATTTGTCATCGACATCGAGGCTCTTATGGAAACTTTGCTAATCTAGTCCAGTCTTTAGAGATAGTCATAAAGTTAGACTGTGCGAATGTGTATATAAGCGCTTGTGTTTGTGATATGTTTTTAAAGACAAAATTGTGTACTAGCAAAAAAAAAAAGAGTTTGAGTAGGTGCTTGTTCTTAGAGGATCTAATTTAAATCCATCCAAATAATTAATATACTACCTCATATTATAAGACTTTCTAGCCTTGACTAAATTCATCCATTAATGAATCTATATAATTTATATATATATATATTTATTAGTTTCCATATGAATCTGCAAAAGTTTTATATTATAAAACAGAGGGAGTAACATATCAGAGGGATCTGCTGGGTCTGATTCTGCAGGTTGGGCCGGTGTCCGGCTTGGCCAATATTGCTACAGGTTCGGGTTGTACTCAGAAGCCTGCTATGTTGCACCGGAGTATCATTGGCTCATACATACACAACTCAAGAGCGTAGTACTCCATTCGGCTCCTCATAAATATTTGACGTTAAGACAGGATTCACTTAACTTTTATAACTCTAACCATTAGTTTCATTTTATAAAAAGTTTATGATGTTATAATACTATTTTTCTCGATCTAAATATGCTTAATTACAACATTCTCTTTTTAGGACGATAAAAGGATTGTCTAATTCATTAATAAATTAAAGGGTGAGTTTTAATAAATTATTTAGAGAGGGATGCTCGTATGCCATGTCTTTCTTGTCCCAGGTTATATTCTTCTGAGGTACCAGTAATGTATCGATCCTAATGTTAGTCAAATTATTTTTATATAACAAATCCCATCGAGCTTTATATTGATCCATGTCTCGTATCAAATATAATTAGCTGAAGGTATAATATTATAATATTTCCTATAAATGCTGAACTCAGTACCAGTACCATTATGTCACACCCGGAGTTTTGTCCTAAGTCTAAAATCGTAAAAAAGAAATCCGTAAATAATAATTGGCTTAATTAACTCAGGAAAAATCCCTCTAAAAGAACTTAATTTAATTAAATCGAGGTTCGCAAATCGACTAACTGGATTTAAACTCAAATCGCAGAAGTATAAAATGTGGCCAAATAAATTAATTTAAAACTCGGCAAAAGTGGGGTTTTTCTTTTCCCTTCTTTTTCCCTTCCTTCTCAAATTGGGCCGAAGTCCAATTTTCCTCCCCTTCCTTTTCTTTTTCCTTTTTCTTTTTCCTCTACTCCTTCCCGGACCGGCCCAGCCGAGCCGACCCATCTCCCCGCTCGCCGAGCCGACCTCCCGCCCCTCACCCGCGCGCGCGCCTCTCTTCCCCCCTCCGCTTGGGCCGCCAGCCTAGCTCGCGCGCCCGCGCTCGCCCGCGAAGTTCGCGCCACCTCCCTCCGCCTTTGCGCGGCTCACAGGCGGGGCCCACCTGTCAGCGACCGTGCCAGCGCCCGCGCCGGCCGAGTCCGAGCCCGCGCCGCGCCGCCGCCGCGCCGCAACGGCCGCCACCGAGTCCTCGCCGCGCCCGACTCGGTCTCCAACCACCGCCCCGCCCTAGCCAGCCTCCCCGCGCTATAAATCCCCACCGCCGCCGCGCCATCGCCCACTTTTTCCTCTCCGCCCGAGCCGCCGCCACGCTGCTCCGTCGTCGGCGCCGTTCGATCTCGCTGCCGGACACCCTTCGTCGCCGTCCAGCCGCGTCACCACCTTCGCCTCGCCGTCACCGACTTGCTGCCGCCCCTGTCGTCGCCGGCGGGCATCTCCAGCGCCCGCGCATCCTCTCGCCACCCGATCGCCGCCGCGCCCGACCTCACCACCGCCACCCCCGATCCCATCGCCCGGTCATCGCCGCCGCGTCGTCGGACGTCACCACCTGTCCCGCCTCCTCGCCGACTCACCCGCACCGTCGCCGCCGCCGGTGAGCGCCTCCTTCCTCCTCCCCTCCCTCTTTTCCTTCCCGGCCGACCGCCACCGAGCCGAACGCCGTCACCGGACGTGTGCGGTGCGCGTCGTCGCCGCCGCCCGCCACTGTCGTCGTCGCCTTCGCGATGCCGTCGTCAAGCAGTCGCCACTCGCCCCCGTACGCGCCCGCGCTCGTCGCTCGGTCGTCGTCGCCGCGCCAGTCCGTCGTTGCCGCTTTGCCCGGCTACGCCGTGTGCGCCACCGTCTCGGTCGCGCGCCCGCGCACCGTCGTCGGACGCCGGTCGTCGCCGTCGCGCCGTCGCCGCCTTGCCGCGCGCCGTCGCCGTGCGCCACCACTGTCGCCGCCCGCTGGTCGCCGCCGTCAGCCGAACCTCCCTTCCCCGTTCCCCTGTTTCCCCTCACTGACCGACGGGACCCCACCCGTTGGCCGCCCCTCCTCCTTTCCCCCCTCTCTCTGCCATGCGGGCCCAACCCGTCAGCCGCACGCCGACCCCCTCTCCTCACTCCCCCCGGCGGGTCCCACCTGTCAGCCCCTCATCCTCCCCTCTCCCTCACCGACAGCTGGACCCCACCCGTCAGCGCCTCCTCTCTCCTCGCTGACGTCAGCAGCCTCATTAATTGCGCAATAATTGATTTAGGACTTTTCTGTTTAGTCTAAAAACCCAGAAAACTTCTAAAATTCATAAGTAATTCATCTAGTCTCCGTTTAGGTCCATTCAAATTTCATTAAATTCATAAAATTGTCAAGAATCCATTAAAAATACTTTCTTTTGCTGTTTCAGTAGAGTTTGTGCCTGTTTTATTTATTTTTGTGCTTTATCGCTTAGATTCGGACCCCGCCGAAGAGCCGGTTTACTTCGAGATCGTCGCCGAAGTTCCCCAGGAGCTAGAGCAAGGCAAGTGGCACTCATCTTTGATCATATTGAACCTATCATTACAAATTCCTTGCTTTCTTTATTCAAATATGCATTGTTTTAATTAAAGTATTTATGGTATTTATTTTCTTCGGGTAAACCTTATTATTATGCCGTTGATTATCCAACTTTATTAATTGCTGGACCAGGGGTAACTTGATTAGAGTTAGGCTTAGGTTAATGCTTAGCCGTGCTTAGAACAAGTAGCTCATGGGATCACATTTAATCATGCCTAGTCTTGAATAGCTGTAATAATGATTCATCACCCGGTTCGGGTTAACGTCAACCAAAATATTGATAATGGTGGGCTATGGGTGCATGGTTTTGAGAGTCGCACCCATGGCAATTAAGGACCGGTTCACGGGAAACCCTGGAAGTAATTAAGTGCTAACCACATGCCGAAATGGGTAAGGTGGGATTTGAAGCATGGCTTCGAACTATTTGACGTATCAAGGCAAGAGTAGGCGTGATGGAGTATGGATGGGCAATCGTGGTGTAACGAAAGCCTCTGCTGCTTCCGGATCTACCAAGGCACAAGAGGGGACTGCTCGACTTGGTGTAAAGGAGGGGGTGAAACCTGAAGTGCGGTGCGATTAAATAGGGAGGGTTATGTGACGGGTCCTATCACGGTCTCCTTTTCGGTATACCATGGTGGTATGTCGGCGCATGTTCAAGTGTAGTGGAGTCGTGTCTTGTGGGTACAGTAGTACACCTCTAATCAGAGTATAATCTATTCGAATAGCCGTGCCCAGGGTCACGGGCGAACTCCCAGCTTCACTGTGATTAGTGAACCTTTAATAACTTGAGTAAACTGGTTTTCACTCGGGACTACTGCAACATGGTGTAACGTTGAGTAGTGGTTGGGCCTGTCGCAACGTGGTGTAACGTTGGACAGTGTTGTGGTATTTTACAACTGTTATTTACTTATCCTTTAATTGATTCAATTATCTTTATTCTTTTTAATCTCTGTTATTTGTGCAACCGCTGCTTTCTTGCAACTAACCCTAGCCTGCCCTTGATAATCCCTATGCATCATTTATTACCCTCTTTTCCGTGTTACTTGTTGAGTACGGTGGTTTGTACTCAGTGTTGCTCAATTTCCTCCTTCAGAGTTAGAACTTGAGTCTAGTGGAGAAGACTCTCAGGAGTGAGCTGATCTACCGTCGAAGCTTTACCTGTGGACTGGAGCTGTACCCGCTGGAGCTAGTCTACCTTTCTTTCCGCTGCATTTCCGTTAGAATAAGTGTTATTTTCAGTTGTTTCTAAGAACGATGGTTATGTAATCAACATTGTCTTTTTGTGTACCCTGGCTGGTCCTGGACAGGAATTTTAATACACAATTAAGTTCAGAAATTCGTGTGAGGAATTTCTGGGCATGACACATTATCCAAAAAATATATGAGAACAATATACACCTACATGAAAAAGAATGATATATTGTTACTATATTAACTGGTTGAGGACACAAAGAAACCAACACTGCAGCAAAATGAGCATCTAGAAACATTTTCAAAGGAACGGATTGAAAAACCGCGTAACATCCCAGCCCAAGGCTTAATAGGATTTGATAGAATATTCATACTAACAAGTTACAACTTTTTTGGAAGCTTATCTCAAAAGAACCTTGAGGTTAAGCGTGCTTGGAATGAGTGAGGATAAAGTGCACAGAAAAGCCTTGTGTTGGTTATGTGAAGGAAGTCTTGATGTCCTAGAGCGCTGCCAACAAACCATATCTACCGAAGCCGCTCCCCACCCCACCTAATTACGTAGATGCGGATCAGAGAGATAGATCAATGAATCGTCTATATAGATAAATTAATCCATTTTTTAAAAATAAAATCGGATAGGGATAAAATTAATCATGTCAATTGTTGTGGAGCTATCCAATTTCTTCTAATCATTGTGCTCTAAGGTGCTAGACATATCTGATCTTGGCAGCCTTAAAGAACAAGTTGTGACGACACTGTGTAAAATGGAGAAGTTATTTATTCCTTCCTTTTTCACTATCATGGTTCATTTAATTGTGCACCTGGTTAATGAAGCTAAATTAGGAGGTCCTGTACACTATAGATGGATGTACCCTTTTGAGAGGTAATTAAAAATGCTCTTTCTATTTGTTCCATTGAAATTTACATATTCTATATTAATTGACTTGATCATGCTATAAAACTTCAGATATTTTGTTTGGTTGAAGAGCTATGTGTGTAATCATGCACATCCTAAAGGGTCTATAGCAGAAGGGTATATAGCGGAAGAATGTTTAACATTATGTGCAAGATTTCTTAAAAGGGCCAACAAATCTAGTCTTTCCAAACCCACAAATTGTGAAGAAGAAAAGTATTTGTTTGATAGTTTTGGGGAAACAATAGGCTTTGCTCAAGATGTGAAGTTTGAGGCAAAAACACTTATTCAGGCCCATCGTTACATCTTACGACATTTCCATGAATTAGAGGATTTTCGTAGGTATAGTACCTAATTGAACATTATCTTTTAAAAAATAAAATTTATAAAATAATATTAATATGTAATTTGTAGATAATTTCTTGAGGAGGAGAAGAGAAAACAAAAGAAGTCATTTTTTACTTCCTTTGAATCTAACAAGTTGATTAATGAGCGATTTCATGATTGGCTATACCACAAGGTTAGTATAACTTAGGCAAAACAAGTCAGATGATGTATGTGTTGTAAAATTAATATGCCTAATGTTTAAAAACACATGTTTATATAGGTTATGCTTAGTGCTTGTGATCCTGATCCACGCATCACGGGAAATATCATAAAAATGGCTGAAAAACGGAGTAACTATGGAAGGAGTGGGTTTAAATTCCATACTATTTCTCGTGAGAATAATCTGCAAACTCAAAAAAGTGGTGTTGTTAATATATCTGAAGGTGATGCCATCAACTATTATGGCCGTATTACTGACATTATAGAGCTGAACTACAATGGAGCATTTAAGGTTGTCTTATTTAAGTGTGATTGGTCTGATGTGCACCATTGTGTGGGTATGGAGGAAAATGAGTTTGGTTTTACTCTTTTGAATTTTTCTCGGGTTATACACACTGGCAATAAGCTGATGGATGATCCATTTGTTTTCTCTTCACAAGTTGAACAAGTATTCTATGTCCAAGATGCCAAAAAGAGTGACAGGTCTATTCCTGTTAGGGTCAAACCCAGAGATTTATTTGACGTGGGAAAGTGAGGAGATGAAGATGATGAGATATGAGTTGTAAATAATATATTTTGTTGCATTTATTTGCTGAAGACATTAGACTTTTAGTTATTTTCATTCAGATATATTTTTAATGTATTTGTTTGTTCAATTGCCTGGTAGTTTCCATAAGACACTTTCCATTTATTTACTTGAGATATGGAGATACGTGTGATCTCATTTTTTTCACTTTAACTAGTATGCAATGGTTATCTTGTTTCTTATATCTTTAAAATTCTTACCCATTTTCAAATATAGTGCAAATGGATACGAGCTCCCAAAGACTATATGGCTTGTCTCTTTCGTAGAATGGAGTACAAAATCATGAAATAGATATACCAAGGAATGATCAGTATGTTGAACAACATAACCTATCAAATAAGGATTAATTGGCGCACAAACTGCTATGCACTAGAGAAAATTTGCAATTGATGGGAGAGCTAAGAGTTGGCTTCTCCATCAGTTAGATGGCAAATAGAGGCAATACAAGGCAAAACTAGAAGGAAAATATTATAAGTCTAACTTACCTATGGAATGAGTATTGTAAGCAGTATCCAAAACTGTTGATGAATCTCAATGGCCTACACTTGTCTCTTACTGGTACTCAGAGGACTCTAAGGTAAATATGTGTTGGGACTTTTTAGTGAGTGGTTGTCATTTTCAATTATGTCAGCTCATTTAAATGATAATATATGTTGTATTGTTAGAAAATTAGCGACAGAAACCAAGAGAATGCACAAAATATCAAGCATCCACACACTTTAGGAAGAAAGAGTTTTGCAAGAGAAAAGAGTTGGTAAGTCATTTAGCACTTTTATTTATTAATTCATTCTTTTGTTTCCTCCTGTATTTGAGATTTATAACCTTAGGAAGTTAATGGGGTGGAGGTGGACTGAGCAACCTTCTTTGATGAATGCCATAAGACAAAAGATGACAGATATGTTAATGGTGCTAATCAAGAAAAAATGGTACTAACATCTCTTTTTTAACTGGTTGTACAACAAAATACATTATGCTAAGAGTCTGATTTTTTTCCAATGTAGAATAATGTATACATGAAATTGGCTGAGAAAAGAGTAGATGGTCAAGAACTCACTAAAGCTGATTTTGAACAAGCTATGTTGGATGTGTTTGGAAATAATCATAGTGGTAGAGTTAGAGGCATGGGTCCGACCATTACTCCAACAAATTATTATGGTGGAAGGTTTTCGAATATATCAGCAAGGAATGAACAAGGAACCAACTCTAGTAATATCAATGCTTTCATAAGTTTTATAGTCTTATATATGGTAGAGAAATATCCTAAGGACAATTTGTTGGCTAGGCTGTCACTATACCTTACTAGGCTCATCCCAACAAGTGAGGTATGTGCACAAGATTAGTAGTTTTAAATGTAGCAACTTATATGAGCATATGCATAAGCTTGGAAAATAATATATTCATAGATACATTTTCAGGTTAATCAAAACCAAGAAACTCAGGCACCAAATAACATGCTATCTTCTAGTCATAGAGCGTCTTCTCAGCCTTTATCTGAAGAAAAGTGATGTTACAAATTTAAGCAGTTTTTCCATCTTTGAGGATAAAGAGGTACCAAAATCTGGACTATTCATTCTTCAGATCGGACGGCCTGAGATGATTAGTACCTCCTGTACTGCCTACTTTAGGGGTACAAGGGTAATTTCGCATCTAGGCTCATCCTAATCCCATCGTCTCCACGGATCGGCAGCGGCGGCCGCCACCATGGTTCAACATCGGCCGCCATGACCAACACCTCCTCCTCCTCCCGTCTTCACCACCGCCCTCCTCGGCCTACTCCCTCCGCCTCTAAAAGCCTCTCTCTTTCTCCCCTTTTCTCATGGGGATCTTGTATTCTTGTGTGGTGGTGGTCTAAAAACGAGGATGAGAGAGGGGTCGGAGGACGAGGCGGCCGGCTGTGCCGTTGTTTGCGTGCGGCGGGAGTGGTCGCCGGAGATGGAGGCGGCCGGTGGCGCGGGGCTGACCAAGTGGCAGGCCGTGGGCCACCTCCTCCTTGGACCTCACGGTGGCCTCAACCGGTAGCACAGCGTCGAGTACTGGCTCACGCTTGACCTGGTGTCCTCATCATCGCCTCCGTGCGGGGTCACAGTCAGGGTCGCCGACTCCCACGACGCCGACGTTTGTGAATGACTCTGCTGGGTTTGATGACCGCCAAACGCTGCTATACTTCCGGGGAGCAATTTACAGGAAGGAGGAAACAACAATTAACAAGTGTGTTAGCTGATCATACATCCTGTAAATACATACTTTCTTTTTTTTGTTATGACTAAAATCTAATATTTGCTTGTAGAAAGAACAATGTGGCACTTTAATTTGGGTAGATGATTTCTGGCATCCAAGAGTACAACGGGCACTAGAACATTTATGGGATGTAATTGAATCAGGGAAGAAGGAAAATGGTGGGCCTCATCAGTCAACATCGTGTTGTTTTGTTGAGAAGAGGAAACTAGAGGAAGAAAAAAATGAGTCTGGAGCTTGATGTGGCCGATCGTATTATGGCTATAGAGGTAGCATCCGAGAAAAGATTAGCCAGGAAGAATAAGGAATTAGATAAGATAAATAGTTGGCTCATGTGCTCCTTGGTTATAATTGTCTTCCTTTTAGTTAAGATAGTTGATTTGTTGTCACAGAGGTATTGAAGTCAATGTGTGTAATCTTAGATCGACCGTACTTAGTTGCTCATTTTTCTGCATATTTCATTTGGGTGTTTTCACTCCATCTCCATAGACTGCACTTCGCACTTCAAAACTAGACTGTTTATGTTTATTCGGGCAATTATTCCATCTATCTAATTATAAAGCCATCATGTTGGGTTTATCAATTTTATAGTTCTATGCAATGTACTTTATGGCGGGTGTGGTGTATGTACATGCAAATGGTTGTAAAACAGTTTGCAGGTGATGTACACAGATTTCTCAATGCTACTCAGAAACTTGACCTGTTTTTTTGATATACTGCTGAACAAGGCTGTGTGAGTTTAGAATTCTGGTAAACAAAGAGTATCGTATAACCCACTTGCATCTCTGAATACATCTCATATAAATTACATAGAAGTCATTCTCTCTCTCTGCGTTTGTGCAACCATAATTATTTGTCTACAATCATAGTAGAGATATAATATTGACTTTTTCTTGAACTGCAATGAAACACACCACACTGATATTTATGATTCTCTTTGTGAGCACAATAAGATTAGAAGCCAATTGGTTTGCCACTAGATTCAGAATAAAATTACATCTGTTCATAACAAAAAAAAAAAAAAACCATCTCGACTGGACAAGTAAAAATCCCAAGGATTTGTACTTTCAATCTGCCATCTTGCAAGTACCAACCTCTCTGAATTCAATATGTCCATTCAATAATACAGACGAATCATACAATTCCTTGAAAAACAAAACTAAATGCAATCTTCAGTCCTGTGTATTCCATTAACATATCTTAAGCTGCAGCCAACTTATTTAATGTCATGTCTGATCATACATCTTGTGCCACCTTCCTGTAAAGAAAACAAAGTGTACTGATTACTGAAAAAAGCCTCTAGAAGAATATCCATCTCAAATATAGTGAATTTGGCCCAGTCAGACTCACTGTACTCGTTCTGCCATTCATAGTGTATAGCAATAAACACAGTAAGCGTAATCTATAAAAAGGCCTATATTAAATAATGCAAATCAAATTTTCAGTTGATGGTGCTGCCAAAATCAAACTAGACAGTTATTCAGTCAACCTGACATAGCAAAACTAAGAATAACACATTCCTCATTTCCAAAATAAAAACTAGTACCGCACGACTGATGATTTTACAGATCTAGCAATTTGGCAACTAAAAGCTAGCATTTCATCCAGGAGCAAGTATTTCATCAGCAAATGTACTCATCAATGTATAAACCGGACCAAATCAAGCAAAACTTAATTTCTAATGGACGTGCAGCAGGGGTAACCTGGATAGGGAAGAGCTGGGTGATGCCCCAGGCGGCGACCCTCTCCACGATCCGCCGGGGCGACGACCCTCTCATGATTCGCGGCGAGATCCGATGCTGCCTCTGGGCTGCTGGACCAGGACGTGTGGGTGGACACAGAACCTCCGTGATCCGCCCGGGCAGCAACCCTCTCCACGATCCGCGACGCTCGCCGCGGCCACGATTCCTTTCCGCTGGACGCGCGCACCGCCACCTTGCCGCGGCCGCGACTCCTCTCCGCCGCACGCGGCCACACCCTAGCACCTCCGTGGCTCCATCCGGTCGCGGCGTTTCTCGCTACCGCCGGTGTATTTGCCATCCTCCCGGAAGGCGCATTCCAAATGTCATAACTTATTTGTCACTCGTCCTATAGGTTTGTTGATTAAGTGTTACTTTTGTCTAGTTTTGTAGGATTATAACTATATAGGATATCTTATCTTGGTAATAATTATTTTTTAATTGTTAATTTAAATTTAAAATTTTATAATTATATTTTTACATGAAAACCATTTACCTATATTTTAAATTATACTTGTTCATAAACTATTTTCTACATAATATTTAATTTATAATTTAAATTCCAGATACTTCTAAATTTGTATTTATTTATTGAAAATTATTACAAATAAAACAATTGATATTAAAATTGATATTGAGGGAAGAATCCATCTATAAATATAATTTATAAACAACTAAAATTTCAGTGAATCAAATTAGAAATACAATTTAAGATTTAAAAATAAAAAGGTCCATGTGTAAATTAAGAGAAAAGGTCAATATATAAATACAATTTAGAAGTATCTAGAATTTAAATTATAAATTAAATATTATGTAGAAAAGACTTTATGAACAAGTATAATTTAGAATATAGGTAAATGAGTTCCATGTAAAAACATAATTTAGAAAATTTTAAATTCAAATTAATAATTTAAAAAATAATTATTATCAAGATAAAAGATCCTGTATAGCTATAATTTCTATAAAACTAGACAAAAGTGATATTGAATCAACAAAACCTATAAGACCAGTGACAAATAGTTAAAGTTCACGAAGAAAGTGATATTTAGGAATACGCCTCTCGGGAGGATGGCACATCATCCCAAGTCCCCCTGCTAAGGTTGTGGCCCTGTGGAGTCTGGCCGTGCACAGCTGCGATGGACGGAAGGCTAACCTAATATTTTTTTTCTATCCCTATCATGCCCCCGTGAAATGAATAGATGGATTTCAATGTTATCTGGTGGTACATCCTCAAGTATGGAAAAACTGCTCTATAAATTTACACTAGCAACTATATCAATCCGTGTCTATAGAAGTAAAAACCGTCTTTAAGAACAATAACTAATATGCTAGCTATGAATAGAGACGGCCCCAACTATTTCTAGAAAAACAATAAATTGTCTCTACTATATGGTAGAGACAGAAACAACCAAGCAACAAGTGTCTCTACATGTTTTTAACAAAATTTTGTATTTCAAATTTCACACGGCCATAATTTAAAGTAGAGTCGGTTTTCCATGTGTCCAAAAATTTTATTTACACATCAATAATACACTAAATATTAAATTTAAGTGCCGTCCTAGAACACGCCGCAGCCGGCGTTCAACCATATTGTCATGGCGTTTCCCGTTTGGAATTCTTCAATGTGAAATCGACCACATCCTCACATGTAAAATAGGGATGAACGATCCCAACTATAAGAAGAGGGTATCCTCTAATCAATCTATTAACACAAAGACGACAGATAAATAATAGGATAAATAATAGGAGTACATTGGCTAATCAATGAATCAGCGATGGTAGAGATGACGTGTCACATATATCGTCTCTTAGTTAATAAGTTTTTTACATGCATGGATAAAATTAAAGATTACATACACCTCTGCCATAATACTTTCTCAAGCAGTGTATATGGTAACTGATACTTTCTCAAGCAGTGTATATAGTGATCAGTTACCAAATTGTGTCAAGAAAAAAATTGCACCAGCAGCACTTGCCGACCCGAAGTCATTAGTTCACAGACACGTCATCAATCTGGACATCTATCTTCTCCTCCGTCGCTGCCATCACGCACTGCGCACGTAGCTCCTCGCTGCTGCGGTCGTGTCAGTGATGGCGGAAGGCCCATCTCTGGCAGCCCCGCGACGCCCGGGCAGTCGTCAATGTCCAGCCACTCGAGGGAGGTCAGGCGTGGCAGGTTCGCAGGAAGACGACGGAGGTTCGGCAAGCGCCAGAAGTCGAGACGACGGAGGCCGGCGGCGAGAAGCTGGAGAGCTCTCTCCTGTTCGTCCGTCAGGCCTACCATCGTCTCGCTCTCGCCATTGTCACGCTTGCTTCCCCAAGACCAGAAGGACAGCCGTCGCAGGGACGTGAGCCGTCTGCAGAGGGAGACGGTGAGGACGGCGCCATCGCCGATCTGGAGCGTTTCCAGCCCGGACAGCACCACCTCGGAGGCACCTTGCTGCTGCTGTGACAGAAGCTCCAGACATCGAGGTACACCGGGTGAGCCGGATACTCCCAGGGACCTGAGGCTCGTCAGAGAGTCGACGCCCTCGATCGAAGCGAGTGAGACGCAGTCTACGATCTCCAGCTCGCACAGCGCCGTCAGGTGTCCCAGCTGCAGGAATGTCAGCTCTGGGCTTCGCCATATGTACAGTGCTGTGATGCTAGGGAAGCAATGCTGCAGCAGACGGGACTGGTCATGGTTTCCGAGGCTGGAGATATCAAGCTCCTCGAGTGATGGATGAGGTGCCTGGATCTGTGCGTGCTCCTGCAGTTTGAGATCCCATGCAGCAGACAGCTCGGGGCTCATATCAATCTCCAGGTTCACAAGAGACGGCGGGAGCAATCCGACACCCACCTCACCACTCACCAGCAACGGCATAAGCTTCGGGCAACGCTGAATTCTAAGACGCTCGAGAGAGGTGTATCTCAGGAGTGCTCCCTCCTGTCCAAGCCCAACCAGCTTCAGCTCTGGGCAGTCAGAGATATCAATCCTCTTCAGAGAAGGGAGGATGTTAGATGGAATTTCCAACAGTTGTTCGTCTCCACTTGAGGGCATTGCTTCCAGATCATTGTTGCTGCCTTCTTTCTTCGCGGGTTGATAGAGTGAAAGACATCTTATTCGTGGGATGTCATTCAGTTCCAGACTATCCATCGAACGAACATGCGAAAGCATTTGTGTCAAACGATACCCCAATATGTCGCCACATGCCTGAATGGAGAGTAATCTGAGAGACGGGAGGACAAGTCGGCTCGGAAAGATCAATTTAGGGCAGTTTGTTAAATGCAGTTCCTCCAAAAGGGTGCACTGGTTGAGACCTTCAGTAGACACGGACACCAAATTTGGACAGTCTTTTATACGGAATGATCGTGTGCGCCCAAAGTTATGGAATGCTAATATCTTGTCATCAAGCATAATCAACTCGTCAGATTTGATTATAAACTCACATGTTCCCTCCATTGTAGGAAGAGTTGGAATCCCTCTGATGGAGAAGCGATGCATCAGTGCAGAAAACGGGAGAGGATGTGAAATTACCAGACGAGGACAATCATGAACGGTGAGATCGAGGAGACTCCTTTCGATCCCCTAGGGAAGTGGAAATTTGCAGGGGTGAAGTTAGCCCGCTACAATATTCCAGGCTTGCCATCTGAATCAACACCAACTTCTGCAGGGGAGGGACTAACAGCTCCTTGACTGAATGCAGGTGTATTAGTTCCAACTGCTTGAGTGCTTGCATTTCTCTCAGGGATAGTATTTCCCATTTGCTGCCACATCATTTACAGAGAATCTAAATTATCAAGAAAAGAAAAGGAAATGGGTGTTGTTCATGGGGAAAAAAAAAAGAAAATTAAAGAAACAGCTTATATGTACCTTATGTGAGGACAATGCTCGATGGTGAGTATGCTTAGAAACAAAAACCATGACCTGTGCTCTGTTGCAGAAGGAGAGAAGCTTTGGAAAGGAGTGAAGTTATTCAATTGAGGGCAGTTCTGGATCTTCAATACTCTAAGGTGTGAAGTCAATTCTATCCCATAAGTTCCAATGCACTTCTCCAATTTCGGCATGTCAATTAAAACCAACTTTTCCAAGGAAGGAATTGATAATTCCACTAGATTCCACATCTTGGCCAATACCAATTTCCTAAGCATTGGAAGCATCTCAAGAAATCTAAGAATCCGCCACTCACTGCAATTTTGAAGACGAATTGTCCGCAGTGATGTAACCGAGAGATTACAAGAAAGCCACGTTGGAGATGTAGGGCCATTGTAACCAGTTATACGTAGAGTTTTTAGGTTATGATGTGGTTGAAGACCCTCAAGGACATCTTTTGCTATCTCAGATTGTTCGAGGCTCATGATACCACCACTCCATGTCAAGGACAACCATTCCAGATACTCTTTATCGATAAGCCTGGCGCCATTGGCTTCTTCTTTAGTCTTCACATTTTCAAGACGAAAGATTCCAAGAGTTACAAGCTTATTCATGTATTGGAGTTGTCTTATACCGAAACTGCTATCATTCTGAACCTTGAATTTTAGTTCTTGAAGAGAGATCATGTTGCCCACACCACCTATGGAGAAGTGCACTTTAGGGTTAGCAATGAGATGGCGCAAATTAACTAGATTATTCATGGCAGCAGGCACAGCAAGATTTCCAGAAAACCCCACATTCAACACTTGAAGGTGATAAAAACTTGTCAAAGCCCGAGGAAAAGCAATGTCCCTGTAGTCTCCATACAGCACCATGTCTTTAGTGTCCGAGACACAAATAAACTCAAGATATCGGAGATGATAAGGGTTTAAGAAAGTATGTGTAGCACTGATGTCAGCATTTGAGACATAGACTCTTAATAACCTTAAACATTTGGCTTCCTTCAATACAGTTTGTATGGACTTCAATAGGTGTACACTGCTGCTTCCAAAATAGCATCAAGCTCCTCAACTTTTGCAAAGGTCTAATCTTCTGTAATATCACCTCATATTTCTCAGTAGGAAAGTTGGCACTTTCATCGTTACCGTCACCAGTGATGGACAAATGACGAATACCTGGTGGAGCTGTGTTAGAATGCGATCCTTCTATCATATAACACTCTCTTGCTGAAACCTGCTCTGCTAAATCATGCATTAGATCATGCATAACGTAGCCTGACTAAGCTTTCTGGAAAAATCCAGAATCCACCAAACTATCAAAATATTGCATCCCTGTCTCTTTCAATCCCTTGCATGTATCTTCACATTGCACAAAATTTTGAGATATCCAGGCCTGCACCAAAGTCAGCCCCCAGAACCGGTGATCCTCTGGAAATAAAGAGCAGTGGGAGAGACAACGTCGCAGGTGAAAAGTAGATAGTCGTAACTAAGTTTCAGGATAGGTACAATGTCAGACACGCTTAGGTGTATTTTACTGGTAGTAATATACTGTCAGTAGAACTAATCTTGTCTATTGATTTAAAAGGGTATTTTGGTACTTTAATTTATATTTGATTTGTTTTTATTAATTATTTTATTACTTCAAATATTCTCCTAGTCTAGGTCCGCTTCGTTTTTTTTTCCTAATCTACATCGTCCAGGTCGAGGTCGTGGTGGCTTCCTTGCGCGTAGTCATAGCGCCGCTGGGCCTCGTCGGGCCGCCCGTCGCGCGCGGCGAGGAGGAGGCGGAGGTCGGTGGCCGCGGAAGGGTCGCGCTCTGGACTGACGCCGTCGACGCGCGCGCATACTATCACAGAAAAAGGACGAAATTGCCCCCTCCGAATTCTACTGCATCTAAAATTGATGGTAGTATAGTATAATTTAATCACAGCCATACGATAAAAACAGACAAACGGCTTGAATTAAATTATACTACAAGTAAAATGCATCGAAGTCGGCCTCGTAATGTCATCATCTTTTATTTGTAGAGATTTCCATTTGTCTTGAACTGTCCTCCAATGTTCATAGCTAACATTTCTGTTCAAGAGTGCGCCAACACTTCGTGCTGCGAGTGGGCAGCCCTTCAGTGCAGCAGCAATCTGTTGCCCAATGGATTGCAAACTAGGGTGACCCTCGTAGTTCTCGTTACCAAACACACATGCTTTGAAGAACTGCCAAAACTGCTTCTCGTCCAGACCACTGATTTCGAATGTATCCACTGTTCCTATCATTTCTGCAACCGACTTTCTCCGGGTTGTCGCTAGCACCACACAACCGGTTACTTGGCTATGTTTCAAGGGAGCTAGCAGCTTATCCCATCAGCTCATGTCCCGGTCCTCCCACATATCATCCAACACGAGCAGAAATCTTTTCTCTTATGTTCTTCATGAGAATCTCCTGTAGCACATTGAAATTGCTGACATCTTTGTATTCTTGTTTATCTTTGCATATATGCTCTAAGATCTCAAGTGTTATGGCCACTTTGTTGAAGTAGGTGGACACACAAACCCAGATTCGCAGGTCGAAATAATCAACAACTCTTTGATCACGGTATACAAATTTGGTGAGTGTCGTCTTCCCAATACCACCAATGCCAACTATTGGCAAAACACGCAGATCACTTGATCCGTCATCCAATAATATCTTCAGTATCCTGTCCCTATCGGCATCCCTCCCAAACACCTTGAGCTCGTGAGGAACAGAAGTTGTCAGCCGTGTGTTCCTGGTCTCACTTTGCCTCTGAGTTGATGGCAAAGCTAGGTGTGAGATATATGGCAGAAGAATCCCCCTCACAGAATTGCCAGTTCTCTGTAGATTGTTCACTATTCCATTGATCCTATTGGAAATACCAAGCTTGACCTCAGGAGGCAGCATGGTGCCATGGGCTGTCTCTCCCTCTCTGTTTTCTTTTTCTGCAATATGAGGCCCAAACAGTGATTTGGCTCCTGGCATTGCGTAGGAGTTGATTGGACGAAGTTGCATTGCTTGCCTCTGGATTATTAGCAGTGGCAGCACTGCAACCTTTGCCTGAACAAGAAATTTCAGTTTGCTATGGAAATCAGAACAACTAAGCTGCCCAACTTCTCAAGCAAAAAGTAGATGCATCATCTTTGCAACTATGAATAATGTTAGACGAGGGAATAACATTCCAGCCTTTGCTCAAGGAGCTACAGCCAATTATTATAGAGTCCGTGCACGAACAAATTCTGCACATATACCAAAAATACAAGCTAAATCATGCTGTCGAAAATTCGAAGTAGGTAGGCAATTAAAATTGCATATATAGAACAAGACAGCCATAAGTCTCCATCCATACCTTTCTCAATCTGTTGTTGTAGCCGGTAGTAGTCGAGCTCATCCATAACGTCTTGGGCATCATAAAGCAATTCTCTGAGAGCATCCAACGAGTGGACCAGTGGCTTCAGCTTGTCAATCCTCCTTCCCTGATCGGCAGCAGCAAGCACCATCTCCACGTTCCTCATCTCGAACTCCAGCAAGCTCAACTCCACGAAACCAGGCTTCCATCTGCCCAGTGAAGAAACTCCCCAGGATGCTTTGCACAAGCCATCCTATTGCTGCTTCTATCGTAGCTCCGGCTACTAACCCCATCGTCTTCGTCTCCTACTGTACCAATGAGCCAGCAGCAGCCTTTGCACAGGCTAGGGAGAAACCGAGGAGATGGGCTCAGTGGGACAAAACAAGCAGTTATTCTCTTGGGTCAACAACTGCGAGAATATATTAACTGGTCATTCGGTCAAACCGAATTTCAACTTACAGTAATAGAAAAAGTAAAGATACAGGAATATACATGCACATCAATTTATAGAAATTTTTTCAAGAGGTTGGAATTGATGTAAAGTTTACAAAAACAAATTTTTCCTTTGTCTTTCCTATAATTTATTCCTACAAACCGAATAACAATTATTTTGAGGAATCCAAATCGTTTGTTTTCCCTTTAAACCGAATCAGCCCAAAATCAATATATAATTTTTTTTGCATAAATGCGTGCAGCAAGCCCTACTTTACCTGCCAAACATATTTTATCTTCAACCTCGGTAAAATTATACTATCTCATGATGAAGATTGACTTATTCTCCTACAATTAATAGACGTGTCTGATTGTTGCTTTTCTTTATATTTATACAATTTGTTGTAAATATAGCTATATTAAAAATAGCATGTGTCTAGATCATCAGCTGGTATTCTTGAAAGCAGTTTCATGGCAGTCAATGGTATTCCATCATCAGTTCATCACAGAAGCTGTTTATTCTTCTCTCCGTATAAAATTTAGAAACCATCCTTGCTTTTCTTAAAGTCGACATTTCTAACATTAGACTGATTACTAACCGAACAATGGGCTTTTTTTACGATCTTTAAAAAGTATCTTGAGATACAAAAAATTTTAGTATAAAATTATAGTACCCTGAGGTACAAATGTATCTTAAGTTACTAATTTTTTACACTAAAAATATGGTAACTCAAGGCATTTTTTTTAATGACGGTAAAAAAGCTCAGGAACAATACATATAATAATACATATATTTTGTGTCACACATGTGATGTCATCAGATTCGAATGCGAAAATGCTTTCATAGTGTTAGGTTCGTAGTTGTTGACAATATATTATTAAAGTAATTAATTGTTGAACCATACTATCAGAGAGCATGTCAGTAACATGCACGTCTTATATTTCCATGTGAGGGAGTAGAATATAATCGTTTTATCATGCCAGAGGGATGCTAAATCATAATAATGAAAACACTCAGCACTAAAGTTAGGTACCTGGGTGTACTCCAGAGTCTAGAGAAAGGCTATAAGAAGGAGAGAGGAGAGGACTAGTATATTGGCGTTTAATTAATTAATTAATACATAATTATGTATATTAGCACTTCACATTAATTAGGAATGCTCAAATACAGGACATATGCTAAGATATATTCATGCAAGTATAATAGTAGACTATAAGTTGGCTATAAGCTGATGTGGAGGAAAGAGATAATAAAAAAGAAGTGGGGCTGGCTCTCATGCAAGAGCCAGCTATAGACCAACTCCAAAAAATACATTAAATGCAAAGATAAGAGAAAGAGATAAGAGATAAAAATTATAGCCAACCTTATAGCCAACCTGTTATATGTGTTGACTATAATATAAGCTTATAGCTAGTAGGTTGGCTTTACTATTAAACTTGCTCTTAGTGCAAGTATAATAGTAGGCTATAAGCTGGCTATATACTTATGGGAGCAGAGAGGAGATGAGAGAGAGTGTAAGTAGGCTGTAAGCTTCTAGCCAGCTCGGGCACAGAAACCAAGAAACTCTGTGAGAGTGACATGTGGGTCCTGCATTAATGATGAAAAGCTAACTAGTATATGGGTGGGCTAAGAGAAGACTATAAGATTTAAAATCTTATATCCTATATTATTAGTCTTGCTATTAGAGATGCCTGCAGCAGGTTAACCAGAACACAATTAATATATAAACCCAATGGTAGCTCGGTCGGGGTAGCTCATGTGAGTCGAGGAAATGAGTTCTGTGCTGGGTTCGTGTCAGTTTCCATATATACATTGTGATTATTAGAGAACGGTGCGTTGCTCAGCGGGCAGAGCAGCAGCCAGCAGCAAGCCATTGGTCTTGCATTGGATTATATATGTTCGAACCCAACATAGTCATCACCTCCTCAAATTATGTTCTGGACAGGATTAAGTTTCTTTTTTCTTGACAAGTTGATACGAAGGGACATTCACAGTACAATTACTAGAATAATATTCATAAAATTAAATAAAATTGTTTCAAAGAATATAATTAAGATGGCGTGGCTAGCTATTAGGTAAATAAAGAATGAGAAGAAAATCATTTTTCTTACATAAAACATGGTTTCTATCTAACCAATTAATACACAACGAAGAGATGCTTAATATAAAATTTAAATATGAATTAATAGTGTTTACACAATCAAGCATTTGTAGTACCTGGCGACAGCATATAGCACAGGGAAAATTATGTAAATCATGCAGCTAGTCTTAGCAAAAACCAAAGTCGACTCGATCTTTTATAAATTAATTGCCTATGACAGCATGGTGACTTACCTATCTCTGTAATATGAAAGCTGGGCAGATTCATTGGCCAGAAACGTGCCACGTGTCGTTGCTTGCTGCTGAGGAAATGTGCTCCCTGTCAGCTCACGGCCAGACGCTCACGGCTCACCCAAGCACAGATGCTACACACAACCTGCTCTCTCTCTCCCTCACGTGGGCAGAAACCTTTCAGCTCACACGCACCATGCTATTGTGTTACTGATCCGTTGTCGCCAGCACCATTCGCACATGTCGCTGCGCCGCACCAGCGTTCACCGTATGGTTTCACAATTGTTAGAATTAATTCAAATTTGAATCTTAGAATAAGCATAACATATTCATTTTAAATCTGATTTGAGTGAAACTTGAACCTAAATTTATCTAAATTCATAACCTTCCTGGCGGTATTAAATTCATTACTTAATAAATATAGTTGTATCTATGAAGACATTAATATCCAATGGTTAAGCAATAGTAAACCTAAAAATGTATTACTACCTTCGTTTCGTAACATAATATGTTTGATTTCGGTTGTAATATTTGACCATTCGTCTTATTAAAAATTTAGTACAAATATAAAAAATATCAAGTCATGCTTAAAGTTCTTTTGATAATAAAGTAAATCATAAGCAAAATAAATGATAATTCCATAATTTTTGAATAAGACAAATGGTAAACATTGCAATAAAAAAAATTCAAACATCTTACATTATAAAATGAAGGGAGTAATAAATAAATTTGGTGTTATACATTAAACTAGGTATGGGAATAATTGTCTCAACATGTATTTTAAAATGTAAATCCATTTTTAGTAATTCTTGAACCATTTTTCTTATAAAATCAAGACCCTCCCAATGGTATATAATTTGTAATTTGATCATATTTTATTCATAAATTAAATATTTGGTTAGCTTCATATATAATTAATATATTTTTAATTCCTCATGGAAAAACTCCACGGGTTAAAATGTGGTGGTACAAACGAACGATGCACCCAATAGATACAATCATACATTCTAAAACACATCAATCTTTATTAAAAAATTAATAAAGGTATTAATTATAAATTTATGGTTACAATCACTAATAACTAAATTGTCCATTTATAATTACGCGCAGCAACGCTGAGCGTTCTTTCTAGTGTGCCACGAAACTCCAGTAAGGTTTGATCATGAATCCACAAGAGTGCCCGCTACCGTGTACACGTCTGAGATGGTGAGCCACGTGGCTGCTGATCTTCAACATGAGGCGGCAGAGAGGTAATCATCTCATCTCACCTTGGTTTCTTTTCTGTCCTCAACCAGTTAATACAGTAACAATGTGTCATCCCTTTTCATGTAGGATTATGGGTCTATTTAGGGAGACAACTTTTTTCTGTCAGAAACTGCTCCAAACGGTTCATAGCAGTGAGAATTCATAGTTACAAATTCTAAAAAAATAATCTAAGAATTCAAAAACTGAAGAAGCTGGGTTTATGAGCTTTTCCAGATTCTGAGAAACTGACTACCAAGCAGCTTTTCAAAATTTAAACCTCCCCAAACAGACCCTATATTGTTCCCCTATATTGTTCTCATATATGTTTTTGATAATGGTATTGGTACTGAGTTCAGTATTTATAGGAAATATTATAATATTATACCTTATGCTAATTATATTTGACATGAGACGTGGATCGATTAAAAGCTCGATGAGAATTTTTATATAAAAATAATTTGACTAACGTTAGGATGGATATATATATATTACTGGTACCCTATGGAGAACATAATCTGGGACAAGAAAGACATGGCATACGAGCATCCCTCTCTAAATAATTTTGGTAAAACTCACCCTTTAATTTATTAATGAATTAGACAATCTTTTTATCGTCCTAAAAAGAGAATGTTGTAAGCAGATTTAGAAAATAGTATTATAACATCGTAAACTTTTTATAAAATGAAACTAATGGTTAGAGTTATAAAAGTTAAGTGAATCCTGTCTTAACGTCAAATATTTATGACCAGCCGAATGGAGTATTACGCTCTTGAGTTGTGTATGTATATATGAGCCAATGATAGATACTCCTGTGCAATATATCAGGCTTACGAGTACAACCCGAATCTGTAGCAATATGGGCCAATCCGGACGCCGGCCCAACTCAGCCCACCTGCAAAATCAGACCCAGCATATCCCTCTGATATATTATTTGGGTGGATTTTAAATTAGACCCTCTAAACAAGCACGTACTCAAACTCTTTTTTTTTTTCCAATCATCTTGCTAGCATACAATTTTGTCTTTCAAAACACACCACAAACACAAGCGCTTATATAAACATTCGCATAATCACCCCGATAAATACATATAATACATTCTAACTTTATTACTATCTTTTCTTTACAGACTGGACTAGATTAACAAAGTTTCCATAAGAGCCTCGATATCGACGACAGATACATCATAGGAGCAATTAATCATACGAACAATTCTATAGTTTTTTATAATAGGTACCGAGAGGTACAAAAGGTTTTTGTGTAAAAACCATTGGTATGAAAGCATGCACCGGAAAACCAAGAGAATATAGGTAAGGAAGAAGAGGTAAACAATGCGTCACAACTATTTTTTAGCATAATAAGAATGTTGTAAGTCATCCATCGTTTTTTTCGATCATTGTACGCAAATTGGCTTACAATTTAGGAAAATTTAGTATTATTGACACCGAAAAACCTCGACTTTAGAAACATAAATCCGAGTTAAATTTGCTGGTACATTTTAATACCAAAAGATCATATAATTTTTTTGCCATTCGGTCCAATTCCGTTAGTTCATAGTGATTACAACATGTTCGAAGCATACAACCATTACAAATTAAAAAAGGAAATCAAGTATATCTACCGCACCATCAATCCGAAGGATGAGGACTTCTCTTTCTCTGAAACGAAGGATTGTCGAAACACAGTAATTTGAAAATTATACAATTAGAGTACCATATCAGCTTAAATCATATGGATTGGAGAAACCCAGAAAAAACTGCAGGAATTAGAAAAGAGAAATAAACACAAACAAAATTTTACAAGATGTTAGATCTCATGTTGAAAATCCTTCAAAATTCCTATGGTTTGAGTCATTTTCAGAAGGAATTTCAAAGGAATAGAGAAGAGACATTCCTTCATTCCAAACGGTCATATATGAATTTTTATATAGGAATCTAATCCTTATAAATTTCTCATAATTCATTTGTTCAAAGGAGCCTGAATGGGTTATTAATAGTCCATTTGCATCGGGGACATCGAAATTCGATCAAATTAAATCCCAGCATAAACGATAAATTTGAATGCATCTCTACCTGACGATATCGAATTAATAAACAACTAGAGATGGAATGAAATTGAAGCCATGTAGTTCATATTTATCCATATATGGAGCCGTCATGTTTATTCAAAAGTATACATATGCATGAATGGAGTCGTCCTCATAAGCACGCATGGACGGAAAATTATTCAACAACGATAAATGAGATGAGCAACAAACTAATTAAGGGAAGATATCAAATTAGACGATGAAATTCGATCGAAAACATGTCCGGCGTCCAAACAGCATTTTTATTATTGGTCGTAGAACAACACATGCAGCGATTAATGAACGCATCATTAATTACACGACGGGACCGGGAATGTGATAACCTGCAAAATAAGAATACATATGTACGCGTTAGAACTAAATACTAAATAACAGGAATTAACGGAGAAGAGAAATAAAATGACTTGAGTTAAGTTCCCGAATTATACTGTGGGTCACTCTTGTAATTATTTCTGAAATTAATAAAATTATATCATGGGGCCCTCCTCACTATCTTGTGATAAAAAAAAAGTTCCCGAATTTTAAAAAATGGCTGCATATATCCAACTGAGCATAGAGGCTGGGTAAAAATACACTTCTATGAAAAATAAAAAAAAACATAGAAGAGAAGATATCTAAATAGGCGAATTAAGTAGTGATCATCTCTGTTGAAGCAAGTGATCGAATTGCTCGGTTTTTTTGTTCCTACAACTCAATAATCTTATTTTTATATATTTTCCACCACGCAATTTCAGTATTTATTTATACGATATAGATTTATTTTCAGGATATGTAAGAGGTTCAATTTCGCACTTCGTTTTAAATAGCAGGATGCATGAACTACACCATTCCTAAGCATTTCTCAATTTTTGATATTAATAATATATTTTCTCAATTTATTTTTGAATCGAACTGTTTGTTGTTACTTTCCATGTTACGGCTTAGAACCAAACAGATCCGGTAAGACCACAACTATGCACGGAACATGTATATAAGAAGCTTTTGGCCAGTAAATTAATTCATAAAAAACACATGTGCTGCTTGCAATTTCAGGTCGAAATTCTGGAAATTTCAGGAATTTCGGGACACTCACACCGCCCTGGCCAAAAGAACCTACCCCCCCCCCCCCCCCCAAATCATTTTTTTTTTCATATTGTGGTGAATTTTGCCAAATTTATTTAAATTCATTCAAAATTTATTTAAATTTCAAGTTTTCTCCTTCTGAAATATTTGGTCGCCGGTAGATTTGTGCATGTCGAAATAGTAAACATGTATGTTGCATTCCTTTGCTGCTTTTTTCTTAGATTTTTCCGTACATACTTCTTAAACTGTTAAGTTAAATGATACACCTTCTAAAAAAGTTTAAGTTCATCATCTTTACTTTTGTAGAATAGATTTTTAACTTTATAGCGGCTAATTTCAAGATAACTTTTCAGCAATAAAAGACCATAACCTTAGTTGGTTAGGACTAATTATTGTACTTGAATTTGTCCTAGACTTTATGATTATTTTTTTAGTGGTAAACAATGTACTCTTGATAGCAAGATACGCATAGTGACTTCGTCAATCATGTGATATACAAATTAAGTTTTTTAATGTAATTATAAAGTTAGATTGACCAGTCTACTCTTGGAAGGTAAGGTGTGCACATGTGTTCATTTATATTGTAAGTGTGCATATAAGTGATGGAGCTATATTCAAGCCGTAGGGTTAGCTGAGTCCACAGTTTTTAAAATTACAGTGGTAATTACCGCTCATACACCTGAAAATTTATGAAATCTTAAAGACGTACATCAGAGTTATTGGGCGCGCTCGCAACACACTTAAGGGAGCAACCTGTTTTTTCGTGCTTACGCTTCCCAAATGCTTAATGGTAAGTTTTTTTTGCTAAAAAATAGTTTATGTAACATACCCAAGCCCGTAAACCCGAGAACTAAATTTAAATTAAATGTATCATGTGGTTGTTGAGTGGTTTTAATTGTTTTTGGATCTTAATCATCTCATCATCACATGCAATAATGGGCCTAGAGTCAAAAAACAATTAATCTGTTATTTATATGCATTAAAAAATTCTACAAAAATTCTGAAAACTACCTTGATATGTCGGAAATCAACCCTCAAATTCTAAAAATTTTTCATTAAGGTTTGCTATCTCTTTGATCTATTTTAATCTGTCCAAAATTCTGAAAAATTGCTTAGTAGATTCAAAATTGCTCTCTCGGTAAAATTTATTTCGAAACCTCTTTTTGAAGTTTGGTATCATCCAAAGTCTTCTACTAACATTCCTCTAACACCACGAGAAGTGGCACACCGTGGATCACTCTTTAACCCTTTCTTCTCTTCCTCCAAAAATCGAATCAGCTACTAACTGCACTGTCAACGGTTGCTAACCATGTGTCAACCCATGTTCATCCCTTCATTAAGCCTAAACCAAAGACTTCTAACAAAAACCACTTCAGCCCTTTTACTCTCCACATCACCGCCGACCAAGAGGATCACTAGTATACGTTTGTTGCTGCACAAAATCTCTCTTCAATCCCCTCCAAAGATCCTTGGAGACAGCCTTACTTGACTTAGCCTCCAAGCCAGATTTCAAATTTCTTTCACTTACAAGTGGGCTCCACACCCCTAGGACCCACATGATAGCCTCCCACTGTCTCCTCACAGCCTCCACTGTCCTCCATGCCCAATAGGCGCCGAAGAAACCCCATCATAGCACCAGCCACCCATCCCTCTCACTCCCCCGACTCCACTCTTGCTTATTTGCCAAGCCAACACGTCAGGAGGAAGGGCATACTCACCACATCAAGTTCCAAGTCCGAGCAAACGCATCCCATGCCCAGAATGCCCAGAGCTCGGTCGTCTTTCCTAGCACTGGCAACTTAGGCGTCGTCGTTCTCCATCCTCGGTGAGTCCCTCTCTCTTCCATCCTATGGAACGTGATCTACGTATCACGCCGAGCTCATCTGTGCCACTTTTGCCCTAGAAGCAATCTATCAAACACGTGGTGGGCGTCACTGACCTCGTCGCCGGCCACCATCTTTGCCGCTCACGTGGACCTCGTTTCCTCCGTTTTTTCGCTTGGTGAGCACCCTAGTACCTTGACACAGCTATTGCACTAACTCTTTTGCACTAACCGAGCCCTTGCATGCACTAACCAAGCCATTGCAAGCACATGCATGGGCAGACCAAGACATACCACTGTTGTTACTCATGTTCCATGGCTACGGACCACCATTCCCTCACCACCACCACTCACGGATGCGCAAGGACCCCCTCTACATTTTCTCTTTTGCGCTCGAATCGATTCGGGCCACCGATCATCGCCGGCGAGCTGAAAATCCAACTCACCCATGGCTGCCCCTAGCTTGAGCCGACTAGGGACCTCCTTCGGAGAATTCGACTAAAGCTAGGAACCTATCCGAAAACTGCCTAGACATATATTACTGTAGCAAGGGAGTGCGGGTTGATTTCCTATCTTCCGAGGGCCTTTCTGCAAAACGACCCTCACTTCATAAAAGCGCCCTACACTGAGATGTGGGCCCGGCTAGTATTAAATTTTGAAAACTGATTTCTATTTTTTTTAGCTGAGAATGAGCAGAAATTCAAAAATTTGTAGAAAATTCATTTTAACTCCGAAAATTGTGAAACCAGTTTTGTTAGATCCGTGAAACTGTGAACTATGTAGAAAAATATAAAACTTGGTACTTTTTGTACAAACTTTTCCTTTATTTTTGTTTTGCCCTAAATGCCTCCAAGAGCATGTTAAATCCATAACAAATTGAAAATAGCTCTAAAAATTATGAAACCACTTCTGTTAATTTTCTAAAATCATGCTCTGTAAATTTCTAAAAGTAATTTTCTTCACTTCTGTACAAAAATGTTGCTTAATAAAACTTAGCCTTTTTAAAACCTTCTTAATTGAAAAATGCATATCTCTATAAAACAATGTGATAAAATAAAAATTCCTTCACTAGAGACCACCTGAGACCAGCACACACTCACTGCATAAGTTTCATGCATTTTTTGTTTTTACGCATTTTTGTATTTATCGTATACGCGTATTTTGAATAGAGTAAGAATACATCGAAGAAGAAGAGGGTGAGTTTGTTGAAGACCAGGTTCAGGTGTTTGCAGACGAAGGCAAGTTAGTCCCTCCTTTGACCACTTTGATCCTATGTTTTATTGGGCTAAATGATTCTATTGCAAACATGCATACGTTAGCTAGTATTAATTTTGGTAAAAGAAATTATATAAATGTGAGAATGGTAGATATGACCTAATTGCTACATAATCCACCTTGAAATATTGAATCTTGCTGGTTGTAACCATAGGGTGCTCTTGGATACAATTATTATGTTATTTGGAATTATGCTATGCTTATATTGCCGCTATATGTTTATATTCGGTTACCGCCTTACAAATTACTTATTTTGATAAATGTTATATGTGAAAAAGGTTATTTTGATGTTGTTGGATAGAATTTTAAATGTGTCAGTATTGTGAACTGAAAATGGAGATAACTTGTTTTTAGACTTGGGCGACGAGTGGTGTACATATGGTGGTAGTTGTGCACCGATAGAGGGAGCGTTCGCCCGGGTCGATTAAGGACCTCACTCTATGTCACCAACTAATGAAAACAGTACAAACCACATGTGCTAAGTATGGGCTGGCCTTAACCTATTAGCTGTTTAGAGTTTAGCCTTCTATCTTGGTAGGCCGAAGAGTATGGGTTACCGGGTTTTGGTAACTTATCGGAACTTTCTATGGTTTGTGATATGTTGAAATTGATTAATGACATGTGGTATGTGATGATTTGAGTGGGCAGTCTATCTAATACATCGATGTCGTGCCTCATGAGGGATTCCGGGTAGGGTTCCTTACTGTGCTAGGTTAAAGCGTGGGCCCGCTACCTAGTGGCGCTACTTTGCTAGTAGCGTGAGTAAAACACACATCGTGTTGGTGCAAAGCTAGACAATAAACAATGTAATGGTTTCTTATTACCTCTAGATCATACTCAATGTGTAGAGTGTGGTGATACCGACGAGTATCGGATAAACTAGAGCGATCCATATCATGTGGGCTGAACAGTTGTACAAACTCTGCAGAGTCTAAAACAAATCGATTAGCCGTGCTCACGGTCATGAGCGGCATGGTTAAGTGTCATGAGTATAGTTTGTGATTTTGATAAACTCTTGTGATCTTGGAAAATGGTTGGAATGTTTTGTTGGTAAACTTGGGTAAAGTTCGGTGAATGGTGATGATATGATGGAAGTGGTGATGATCTACCTTGAGGGGTAGATGTGTGTTATTTCTTCATTTACATTACAAGCTTTACTTACTCTATACTATTGTTATAAAATTTTCGTTGCGAAACATGTTGTGAACTAAAATTGGCATTTATGCAAAAAATTACCTATACACAGCTTATTCTTGAATATGGCCAACATGTAGCATGCTAGGGTTGTCATCAACTTGCTAGTACATTAATTTGATTAATGTACTGATTTCTTGCTTTCTTTTACTTGTTTTTGGCTCAGACCCTGCTATAGGTAATGACTGTTTGGATAAGTAGTGTTATGCAGCTTGTGATTTCCAAGGATGGTTCTAACTAGGGATTTACCCTAGCCGGTTTGCCTATGGGTTTTGGGTAGCACGCTTACCACATGAACCAATATGTATGGCTTGTCGCCAAGTACTACTTAGAACTTAAGACTATTTATGCTTTATGCTTAGAACCACTTATGATGTGGATATCATGCTTGAGATGACTTTTGTGAGACTATGTTGCATTCCTGGGCGGCTAGTCGCCCATGAGGATGGGTTTGAAATGGTTGAGATAATTGGAGAATATGCCTTTGTTGAGATCGAGTCTCTGGGTACGCTTTTGGTTGTCACCATCGAGTGGTTGACGGGCGTATGACGTAGATGACTAGCGTGGCTATTCCAATGGTTATGTCTTCTATTTCATATCCGATGGCTTAGAGCCTTTGTAGTGTCCTCTTTAAGACATGTCGGGGTCTGCGATGAGGTTGGATGGTTATTGTAACAATTAGGTTTTATCTGAGACCCCATCCATCCAGATATTTTGCGCTGACATGCCTCGGAGTGTTGCACCACCTAGGCTTTGGGACGTCCTCACAGCTTTCGATTATGTAACATCCCAGCCCAAGGCTTAATAGGATTTGATAGATACTCATACCAACAAGTTGCAAGTTTTTTCCGGAAGCTTATCTCAAGGGAACTCCAAGGTTAAGCGTGCTTGGCCTGGAGCAATCTTGGGATGGGTGACCGACCAGAAAGTTAATCCTGGGTACGCATGAGCGAGGACAAAGTGCGCAGAAAAGACATGTGTTGGTTGTGTGAGGGTAGTCTTGATCTCCTAGAGCACGGGCCCGGCCTAGGGCGGTTCCTGTTTCACGGACGCGTGTGGGCACAACGGCGTGGGCATGTTGCGGCACGTGGGCCCTGCGGGGACACGGCAAGGCACATGGGCCAAACCTGGATACACGGACGTGGCCAAGAGGGGAAGCGTGTGGGCACAGGGGCGTGGGCATGTTGCGGCACGTGGACCCTGCGGGGACACGGCAAGGCACATGGGCCGAACCTGGATACACGGACGTGGCCAAGAGGGGAACGTTCCTGGTTGTTTGCCGGTCGGGTCCTTTGAGGGTAGGTGTATGTAACATCCCAACCCAAGGCTTAATAGGATTTGATAGGACACGGCAAGGCACATGGGCCGAACTTGGATACACGGACGTGGCCAAGAGGGGAACGTTTCTAGTTGTTTGCCGGTCGGGTCCTTTGAGGGTAGGTGTATGTAACAACCCAGCCCAAGGCTTAATAGGATTTGATAGATATTCATACTAACAAGATGCAACTTCTTTTCTGAAAGCTTATCTCAAGGAAACTCCAAGGTTAAGCGTGCTTGGCCCGGAAGTTATTCCCGGGTGCGCATGAGTGAGAACAAAGTGCGCAGAAAAAACATGTGTTGGTTGTGTGAGGGAAGTCTTGATCTCGTAGAGCACGGGCCCAGCCTAGGGGGGTTCCTAGGGTCGGGGCGTGACAGTTTATATAAAAATCATTTAGAAAAATCATATTAATTCATCTTTCAAGTTTACAATAGCTAATACTTAATTAATCATATGCTAATAATTTTTCTCATTTTAAGTACGCCAATTAGACTCATTTGCACGAGCTGATGCGAACGAGCCCATTGACCCGAGAGGTTCGTAGCATATTTTTTATTATGAGTGCTTATGTTTGTATCGTGTTAACCATGTTCATTTAATTATAAAAACAATAAAAGTAATCATGGTGAATCTCGTTTGATTGTTTATAGCCGCACACGCTACAATTTAAAAAAATTACTTTGATCAAACGTGTACAAGACACAACCCCCCATACATACCCATATGCCAACACATCCCGTGAAAGAGGTTATGATAGGAGCATTCACATAACTCACTCCTAGTCATTTACACCACAGTGAGATTGCACCTCTCACACCCTTAGCCGAGTTGGGTAGGGTACCATTGTGCCACGGTAGATTCGGCAGCCGATTAATCCATACCCGGACCAACACAACTTCAACACATCTGCCCTCAACTGGATGCTTGAGAGAGGAGAAAGCTGTACATCATGCTCAGTCATTGCCCACGTTTTCTTGCATTAAGTATGGATAAGTCTCCTAAGTGTTTTTCATGAGCCGGTCCATAATTGTCATGCGCACGACCATAAAACCATGTACTAATAGCCTACTACTAGTCATATTTTAGTTATTTAGTAAAAAAACCTAGAACATGAACTACTTTCATTCTTAGGCTAGATCTAGAATTATTAATGAGAATAAATATAGTGTCCCAACCATAATTATGTGAGTAGTATCTAAGCATGACTAAACTATCAAATTAATAATATAGATAAAACCTGGGTAACAAGGTAAAAGGATGTATACAACGGAAGATTTAATAGTGAAGTATATAATTGTGAAAGAACACATTTTATAATTTATAAATGCAAAAATAATTTAAGAACGTGGATCAATATTCTCAAAGATTTCGATGTGACATGCCTTGTAACTCTAGGAAATCTTAGGCTACCACTTTGTAACAGACCTTCATATTAGGAAAACTATATTTAGTAGATTCTTTACAAAATTATTGAACCACTAGTATTTGAATGGGCTTAAATAGATTTCGGATTTAATTAGTTATGTTTTGAAAGGTCTGTTGTTTTCTTTACTAAACCTGAAAAGCATGTTAATGAGTTTTTAACGTAAAGCGAATGGAAACAAAAAATAGTAGGGAAAATAATACTTTGCCCTGACTACGAGCATAGTCGTTAACAACTCCTACCGTGGACTTTAGTTCATGACTGCAGTAGCATGCATGAATCTAGGCGACGAAGGCAAAACGGCCTGCAAAGGCTAGAAAATGACTACCGACAGAACAAATTATCATCTTTTGTATGAATACCAGATTCACACGATAACCTGTTAACGGTTCACATCAATACAACTGAAACACAAATGAAACATGGGAAACTTTCACGAATTGTAGATTCATACAACGAAACTCATCCGTTGCATGGGTCGTGAAATGAATCATAGAACAACTACAGGGTTAATGACTAGCAGAAACGCTTAACAAACTACCAGTTCACATATACAAAAGTGAGAATTCACACTACAAATTTAGTCAATGGTTAGCAACAAGTACTAAGGTTGGCGGCAACGAAGTGCAAGCGTGGGATTCACATGATGGTAGTGAGCAGCAGGACGGCGATGAGGCAGGGGAGGTGGCTCGATAGCCAGTGGTGGATCCACCACTGGGGCTAGGGGGGTTTCATTGAAGCCTCTCCTTAGCCTCTGTAACAAATTTTTTGATATTACTAAAAAGAAGAATGGGCTAGAAACAATTCTCTCTCGTCCAACCTCTCCTAATATTTTTTTTCTAGATCCACCAATAGCAGTGACCGACGGCTATCGGCCGCCAACCGCGGCTACTGGTGGAGGCAGATGTCGCTAGTGGTCATGCTAGCGGCATGGCAGCTAGCGCAGGGAGACGGCGACACAACGAGATGAGGGCAGCAATTGGTGGGTGGTGCGGAAGAGGCGGCTTAGAGAGAGGTTAGAAATCCTAACCGAAAATGAATTCTTTCTCGATACAAATGAAAAGGCTAGAGATAAAAGAAATAGAGATCACACGACTTAGGTAATCGTACCAAGGAAAGGAAGGGGCACGCGCAGAGATGGGAGGGTGGTGGCTTGGCCAGCTAGGTTAACTTAGCTCTCTCGTTTTCCGTGCGTACGCTTTCCAAACTGCTAAACGGTGTATTTTTTAGAAAAATTTTCTATAAGAAGTTGTTTTCAAAAATCATATTAATCTATTTCGTATTTTTTAATAATTAATAATTAATTAATTATGTACTAATTTATTACTCTGTTTTCCACGCCGGGTAAGTTAACTAACCTCCTCCACCGCCGAACGCGGCCTTGGTCCTGGCCCAAGGTGCCCGAAACATGATGACTTTGGCCCAAGAAATAGGAAAAAGGCCTAAATTAAAGAAAAGAAAGGGAAAAAAAGGGAAAACGGATGCTGAACTTTGATTAAACATCGAATGACTTTTATTCGTTGAAACTTTAATCTGTTTTCTTTTTGTATATACTATTAATCAATTTTGACACATGAATAGGACAAGCATATATGTGGCCTTTGGTTATAATTAATAAATAAATTAACTATTGACTTATTAAACAACAATATTTTTTGTATTTCGCTTTCCCTCTCGACTTAGGTTTAGCGAAAAACTCGGGACGCTACAATCACCTAGTTAGCAATTAGTAGCTACCGAGTCTTAATATGCAAATATGACACTTCATTACCCATAATTTATTACATCTCAAGCTTATACAGATACGTTGCATAATCTAAATTGTATCATCAGACTCATTTTTTTCTTCTGCTTATGCTTATAAGTCATAATTTAAATTTAGAGTTGATTTTGGGGTTTTTTATGTTTTTAGATAGTTAAGAACACATATAAAAGTTTTATTCTCAAATTATTATTTTTATCTGTTAACATGTCATTTCGCTTTTTTAGAGAAAAAGGCAAGGATAAAGGCCTACGTTCTAGAGCTCAACCAATAAACATGTTAAATAATCGTTCTCACCATTTTCTCGGTATTTTAAAATATATGCATCGTTTCTATGAGATTTAGGGCAGTCTCAGTGAAAAAACTGACACGGTTGTCATAGTATAAGAAATAGTCAATAGAAATTATTTTAGTGGAGATGTCTTTCGAGTAATAATTATTTTATCTTTCTCTCTTCTAACTCTATATTCTTTCACCATTGGTGAGTGTGACACATATCCCCTAGGAACTGATTGTTTCTCACCAATCGCGAAAGCATGGTTTCTTCGTAAGGTCAGCCTCAATGCCCAGCTTTACGGTATAGTTTCCAAAATAGTTAACTAGATGAAACGATGTATAAAACAACTACTCACAGTACAATTTCATTATACCATTTTCAAAGCTAAATAAAACCTTTAATTACTGCTAAAAGTTTGATTTCATGTAGATAATGTTTGATTGCATAAAACACCTCAAGCCTCTCAATACGAGTTTCACTACATTTTCGAGCATATGGTAACGGTGCCCAAAGGTTTCATGGCCATGAAACGAATTCCCTATCTCTCCTCACAGTGTCATGTGAATATTTTCTTTTATGCTATGCATCACTTAATTAATGTGCATAACACCTCAACGAAACCCCATTAAGACTGGTCTAAGGAAACCATTTCTAAGTTTTTTCTTTGTTTCTTCATTAAAATCGTTGCCATGTCATCATTTTGCTTATATGGCAAATCATTTAATGAGGATAGAAACTATTGGTATATGCCATTAGGACTGTCCTTATATATCCATTCAGATATTCCGTAATCCGTGACAAAGCACATGGTATCATCTAGTTGTATTACATCAAACGAACAGATTAAGATAGCATCTATCTCTTCAGCTACCCCACGCATGCATGGATCTAGATGCAAACCGAGATGTAATTAAGTTGCCACCTCAATTCCCAGATGCGTTAGTACCTAGGACGACATATATACTAGTCCATTCCCCTAATGACAGGTGAAAAGGCCCCAAAATATTGCTACTAGCTACTACTATTATCTTCTGCGTACATCAAGTTGCCTGACACAGTATTACATATTTTACTGGTCGAGATTAAGCCACCTACCAGCGAATTAATTAACTAGGCTCCACAAGCTAAACTAATTAACCAAGCTTAATTTTCTCGGAGGATCGAGCTAAACAAGGAGTAAACGCCATTGATTCCAGATGCTTCTATAGAAGTGCTGCGGGCATGAACTGTGTAGGTCACTCCCTAAAAAAATAAGATGTCACTTAGGACAAAGCCACACATAGAATACATGCTCTACAGTGCACCATCTTTCACATGGGTTTCACTAAAACTTTTCCTTTTTTGAGCATTCATTTTTTATGTATTTATCTCTCCCCCTCTCCATCTCTCCATCACTCTCCGTTCTCTCCAGTTTGCTCTGGTGGCGGCAGCGCTAGGGGTGGCGGGCGACGAGCAACCTCGGCGGCGGCCCCGACGTCGCTGGCGACTGGTCAACCTTAGCGGCCGGCGGAGCTCGGTGATTAGGGTGGCCTGGATCGACAGTGAGGCGGCTAGCGGCTCGTGGCCGCGCGGATCGACAGCGAGCTCTCGGCGGCAGCGCATCGGAGGGGGCTCGCGTGCTGCTTGCTCCCTTCTCCCTTCTCTGATCCTCTCAAAAAAAAGTTGGTTGCTCTGATAAAAAGTTGCTTGCTTTTGCAAAAAGCCTGACGAGACAATCGTTTCCTCTGCAGGACACAAAGAGCTTCACGGGGCGCGACCCAATCCGAGCGGGAATCTCGCATGGGGATGGACGAGGGTACTCACCATGTCAGCGCACAGTGCATGTTCTAAGGTCTTGTTTAGTTCCTAAATTATTTTTTTTAAAACATCACATCGAATTTTTGGAGACATAAATAAAGCATTAAACATAGATGAATTAAAAAACTAATTGCACAGTTACGGAAGAAATCTTAAGATAAATCTTTTTAGCGTAATTAGTACGTGATTAGTCATAGGTGCTACAGTAACCCACATGTGCTAATGACGGATTAATTAGCCTCAAAAAATTCGTCTAGCGGTTTCCAGGTTAGCCGTGAAATTTTTTCATTCATATCAAAAACCCTGTCAATATCCAATCAAACATTTCACATAACACATCTTAAGAAATTTTTTTCTGATCTAAACGGCGCCTAAGCAAACCAGCAGCAGCAGCCAGCAGAAGAAGAAAACTGGCCGGTTGGGCCACGTAGCTAGCTAGCCAGCTCCTCGGTCGCTGTGCGTGGGCCCCTGTAGTGCACAGTGCGAGTGTCAGCGTCTGTCGCCGCCACCGACAAGCGGTACCACTCTGCCGCCATGTGATGACGTGCACGGATCGAGCGACGGTGCAGTTATTTATGGCTCTCTTCAAACGTATTATGTCTGTTTCAAAATAAAACTATTTTTAGTTCTTATTTTAGAATAATTGTTATTGATATTTTTATTTTATTAGACGATTAATCATGTATTATGCTTGACTAATATTTTTAGTTTTTTTAGAAAAGTTAATAAAATAAATGATCAACAAGACACAGGAATAAAAGGTTTTATTGTTGTCTGTTTTTCAGAGGGAATAGGGAATACAGAAGGACGAGCTGAGATGAGAGGTATGATGGACTGTCACACGGTGACGACGACACCGGCCGGCCGACGCCATGGCCGCTGACAGAGAGCTAGCTACGGACGGCTGTGTCTGGTGGACGGATCTTGGCATCATCAGCTGACTGCAGTAATTACGATGAGCTCCTAGGTCTGATCTGTGGCCGGCGGCTCAGCTAGGAATTTTATAAAACATTTTTAGTAAAATGTTTTTATTATTAAATCTTTTATGTAAATATTTTAACTATCGAAATCTATTGGTCACATCACTCCGTCTAGGTAATTAAGACAATGATGTCACGTTGAGTAGTTAGCGTAGCAGCGCTCCTACCACATCAGCATGTCTTTTTTGTCACGTCAAAAAGGGTGACGTGACTTAAAAGGTTTAGATGGTGAATTTTTTCGCAAGTAAGGTTTAGTACTAAAATTATCTATTAAATAGTTTTAAGAATAGGAAAATCATTTTATTAGATTTTAAAACTTAAGTTTCAGGATTTAATTTATAATTTGATTTAGGAGTTGACTTTTTACGGTTAATAATACAGTGTAAGACTTTTACTTTAAAATTATCTTCTTAACCCTTCGTATGCGCATTTCTAGGCCAGCCCGACTTGCTCGATAAAGTATGACATTCATAGCAGGTGATACATGTAATACATGGCTCAGTGCCAAGCTAGGGACAGTTGTTCGCCAACCACTAAGCTTCATCGCTTTATACGTGTTCCTTTTACCTCTAGCTTGAGTTGCTCGAGTTTCTAACCAACCCGATGTCACTACCAGACAGACTGTCCCCTAGCCTTTCACTTGACTTCTCCGGGTTCTCCCCACATCGACCTTGCAGCCTTGCTCCTGCCGCCGCCCTCTCTAGTCTCCACCACAACACCAACAATAACCACTACAGCGGTGTCACTCCCCTCTAGCATATTTATGGGTACCGTCCTCCTCCTTCTGGCGACCACCAAGTATCAATAGGGCCGATCCTAGAGGGGCGGCACTCTAGGCCTCTAAATTACAAGGACCCAACCCAAATTTTTTTTGTTAGCATGTATAATATTTTTTATATGAATATTATTTCTAATTATATTTAATATTTACGATAATAATTCATATATATATATATAGTATATATATTTATTGACTATTATTATATACTATTATAAAAGTCTTTTTGTTTAGTTTCGCACCGGAGCGCTGAAAAGTCAGGACCAGCACTATGTGTCAACTGATGTTCAAGCTCCCGCTACCATGTGTCAACTGATGTTCAAGCTCTCGCTACCACCAAGGTACTTTGTCAACGGGTAAGGACCATGGTTAGGGTATGACTGCTACTTGGGTATTTGGGGATTGCGCCTTGTGCCAGCCCTAGCAAGCTAGAATGCCATGTCAGCCATCTATATGTATGGGGTTAAATTCATTTAAAACCTAAAATCACCTAACCAAACTCAGTCCATACCAATCCATCTGTCTCTATAACCCAACACAATCCAATTAATTTGAAGTAACAATCCATTTGTACTCAACCAAAGACAATTCAAATTAAAACACAACTCATTTAATCCATTTCCATCCAACCCATTAGCAGGCCTACATATAAGCCACGACCCAAAGAACTATACTCTAACCCATATCAATATAAATACACCAGCTTTTGCATTTTTTATTTTAGCTAATAGCTAGTATACAATAATTTATTCTCTATTTTATCTTTTTATATGTGAAACATGTAAGTAGGTACAAGCACCAACAACATGAAAAGGTGACGACTTCTTTGGATCGGCGGAAATTCATGGCATTTCCAAGAATTAGGAAATTAGTAAATGATATTTTTTATGAAACCCAATGGAACGGGGGACTATAATTGTATCGTATCTAAGGATTGTTTTCCAATATCCCCATTCCATGGAAATTTTAAGATAACCTCATATATCTTGTTTTATATTTCTTTGCTAATTAAGTACTGGACTGACAACTCTAGATTGATGGCCGGCGGAAGTTTAAGGGCTTCTTTGGACTAAAAGAATTTCAACGGGGTTGAAATCCTTAGGAAAATCTTCATGTGATGTCCTTTGGATCAAAGCAATGTGATGTGTTCAAATTCCTATGGGTTTGCTTCTCATATACCTCTATTTCATACGAAAATAACTATGGTTTATTTCCTTTCCAATACACTTCTTTTGTCTCTATAGTTTCTCTCTAAAACAAACAACTCTCTTCAAAATTCCTGCAACTATTTCATGTGAATCATCCAAAGAAACCAACTCTAGTGTTCATGTATTTGGAAACCCCATAGGACTGTACACAGCCCGACAACATTCCATTCATGTCGTTTTCATGTTCGTACGTTCTTAGCGTTTTACATTTAAAAAGAACCCTAATTACAACAGGTTAATTCGTAGGTCTGGTTTGTGGCTAAGCTATTTTGAATTTCAAAACTTAAATTTATAGAATATAATCTTCGTTTTCTTGTAATTTGTCTTTTCTTTTTAATTTGAACGGAAATAAAAATCCAAACTTTTATGCAAAGTTTTATTAGTTACATGCTTTCAATTTGTAAGTTATAAGTAAGAACTACATTCCAAGCATTCCGTATGTAATACACAGGGATCAAATTACGGGTGAAATTCCTAAAATTTCAAAAGTTTGTAATTTAAATTTGCGACCGGCCAATAGGATGGATTTTTAAAAGGAAAAAATAATTAATAAAATATATTGAAACTTAAGTAAATTTTTTTCTCAAATTTAACTTTTTTGTGTCTGAAATTTCCTCGATTTATTGAACTTTGATTCTACTGATACCCTAAAATAATTCTGATCTCTAGGATATAGAAACTTGAACACACTAGCTTGCTTTTATTTTTCTGGCAACCTAATGGTCACGATAATTAATTTCTTGTTTTTAAACTTGAACACCCAAAGGAAAGGACACTCCAACGTACACCACGTGCCACCCACCATACATGGCAGCAAAACACCTTGGGATGCACACTCTAATCACTCTCTTTTTGTACACTATCTCAGTACTCTAATCATTCTCTTGTCCGGATTTTGATAATATTAATTATCTGCAAAATATTTTTTATTAAGGAAAACTAACCTAGACGTACGTTCATTATTCGTTTTTTCATGTCGAACGTTTGACCATTCGTCTTATTTGAAAAATTTATAAAAACTTTAAAAAATTAGTCACGTATAAAATACTATTCATATTTTATCATCCATTAACAATAAAAATATTAATCGTAAAAAAATTTCAAATACGACGAATGGTCAAACGTTGGACACGGAAAAACAAAAAATAAAATTATTATAGAACGCAGATAGTACTTAATATATATATATATATATATATATATATATATATATATATATATATTGCCAATGTTGACCATCTCAGATGCATATGGTCCTAGATAGCGCCTTAACCAGCTAACGACTCTGTTAAAGGTTCATGATCGCCTGCCTATATTGTGGTAATATTATTTTTTACTGTTATAGTTTAATTTATTTTATGGCAAAACATCCACGTCTTTTCGTTTTTGCTTATGCTTATAATCCAAAATTTAAATTTTAACCTTAAATTTGAAGTTGATTTTAATGTTTTTTTCACCTAAGTTTATTTTCAAGCCTTGTTTTTAGAAAACTATTAATACATATATAAATAAATTATTTATAAATTATTCTTCCAAATATACAGTTTGACTTTTTTTTCATGAAAAATACAGATAATCACCCTGAAATCTTCAGCTATCCGTGAAAGCTTAATGCTTCGTATAGGTACGCATGCTACCGTACTTTATCAAATAATGTTAATGCAATGAATGTTTTTACAACTATTTCATGATGAACCCTCGCATATATTGAATTGTTTTTAGAAAATATTAATGAAAAATTACAAAACTAAGGATCAGTTGGCTAAAACTACAAGTTTACTACCCTGTCAAATATCCAATATTTGATAGAGTATATATTGAACGGTGCAGATTTGATTAGCTTGTCGAACGACCACAATCCAACATGTACATGTGGCTTGTCTAATAGCCTTAGCCCATTATTAGTGTTTCGGCCTGTGTGTTCTCGTTTTTGATTCGTTGGGTTAGGTCCAAGTGTTAGGCCTATTATTCTAAGTATTTGGTTGGTGGGATTAATCTCACATAAAAAGTTTAAATATATTCAGGCTAGTTTATACTCAGTTCAGCTTAAGGATAGTATCTCTGGGTTATTTTTTTATATAAAGTGATGATAAAAGTATAAGTGAGGTGTTATATGAACGTGCGCTTACTCGACATGTAGAGTGGAACATATAAATTTTTGGGGCTGGGACATTATAGTGTGCTTGTTCAACATATTTGTGAGCTAGGTGAGCCTATCGAAACAAATCAAAGAAAAGTTAACTTTGCTTTGTTTTCCCCTTTCGACAGTCCTGAAATCTGAATTGAATATTTCATACCCTTCACCCATGTGCATCGATCATTAACCAATACTTGGTTTCCATTACCCCAGTTCCTAACATTTGTCAAGAAAGGACACTTTCTCCAGAAGAGAAACAAGTAACTCAACAACCCAATAAAGGGGGTAAAATCACCTCATCACCCCCCAAATCCAAAGATAAAATGAACAAGTTAATTAAAGGACTTTGTGGACGCCAGGACGGAGGGAGTAAGAATGTAAGAACTTGTTGATTTTTTTCCCAATGACAGGAAAATTACATAATTATCGTCAAGATGGTACTCGTACTGACGCAATATACTTCCTCCATCCCTAAATGTTTGACGTCGTTGACTTTTTTATACACGTTTGACTACTTGTCTTATTCAATAAATTTACATAATTATTAATTATTTTTATATCATTTTATTTATTGTTAAATATACTTTTATGTATATATATAGTTTTACATAATTGACAAAAAAATTTAAATAAAATAAATAGTCACATGTATATAAAAATCAATGGCGTCAAACGTATTGGGATGGATGTAGTATTAAGTATTGCCATCCTAATTCGTAATTGGCCAAACTAATCTTGGACTTCGCAAAACAGACGGTCACAGTCGAGAAGCTCGTGTTACTTGGTCCCCCTATGTTCTAAAATACCAGTTTTTGTCATCGGTTTTTAGAAAATGCATAAATACGTGTAATACTCCATCCATCCCAAATTAATAGACGTATTAGCAAAATGAAAAAGTCCCAAAATGATCAGCGTATTATACGTTGAACCATCAAGACGCAGCCATTCCGTGTTTAAGGGGCGCTAGTTTCGAATGCATGCACCAATGTATTAATCCAACCACCTAATATGCTGCTTAGTACCCCGTGTAGTACTGGGCCATGCAAAGTGCGTAGCATGCATGCATTCACCTTGCAGTTATTTACTGCATGCATAATACTCTAAGCATGCATGAAAAACGATAAGCATGCTGAGATTTTTTCGTCATTGGTCTTAGTGCACAGAGATTATACGTCTATCAATTTGAGATGGAGGGAGTATCAAATTAATTTCACCATTAAACATTTATTTGACAGTGCATTTATTTGATATTATAGATGTGAATTGTGCATGTAAACTCGATAAACTAAAAGTATTTTGACTTGTGACAAGAGTAAAACATATTAAATTTCAAAATAGGTTCTACTATAACAAAAAGAAATTGCATTCGTCACAAAGGATAACCTTTATTATATTACTGGTTCATTCTACTCCCTCTATCTACAAATATAGATATACATAGACCTTTTCAGAGAGACTAAGGATAAATAGAAATGACTTCTTTTTCAGACCCTTCACTAAAAAATAGGGTTTTTTAATTATCTTTAAAAAGTAACTCAAGGTAACAAGAATTTTAGTATAAATTTTTGGTATCTCAAGATACGATTTACCGTAAAGTATCGTACTTTTTACACTAAAAAGTATAGAACATTGAGTTACTTTTTAAGGACGGTAAAAATTAAAGCTCTAAAAAAGAAATGGTTAGTGGTAGAGGAGGTCGATTACTGATTGGAAGTAAGATGAGATTAAAATTAAGAGAGAGATGTTCAATGTGACAAGTTGAATCTATAAATCTTTATATTTTTGGATGAATTTTAGTTATGAGAAATGGTTGTATTCAGGATGGAGGGAGTAATTAATTAGGAGTAACAAGAGCCTGTCCCACCAGCACAGTAACGATCGAGCATAAGAAAAGGTAGTACTAAGCACCATCTGCTATATAATTCCACGTAATTTTTTCTTAATCTCAAGTTAAAACATCAAATTAAGATGGCTATATTTTTAGGATGGATGGAGTTCTCGTCTAGATGGCTCCTCAATCACATTATGGGTGCACTGATGGGACAGTGTGTCATGGCTGTAAGTATGGGCCAGTTTAGTTTATCGACTAAACCAAAGCTTACCAATTTTTGGGTTAAATAAATAGTACAAGGCAAGTTTTGGTTTGAATCCAAACTTTGACTAGCCTAAGAAAAAAGTGCCAATGATAACAACCAATTCTCTAATCAAATACGATTTAGCTTTACTGAATATTAGTTAGCCAGCAGAGACGGAACCAGAAATTTATTAAGCCCTAGAGCTTAACAATAAAATATAAATCTTTTATTTAAATTTTAAGCAAAAAATAGTATTTTGCTAATGCAATTTTTTGGCCAGACAAGAGGCTCGAGCTCAAACTGCCCCACGTCTAATACCGCCCCTGCTATCCACAATATGACTATAATCAAGACCGCCCTAGAGGGGTCGAGCAGTGTGGTCACTCTGGCCCCTAAATCGCATGCCCCCAACCTAAATGTTTAAGATAACATCTACATTGTATTGTATATAAATATTATTTTAAGTGTTTAATTACGATAATAATTCATATATAAAAAGTATAGATATCTATTGATTATTATTATATAGTATGACAGGGGATTGTATATTTTGTTTCAGACCGGGCCTAAAAAGTCAAAATCACCCATGACTATAATCAAAAAATGGCAAAGCATGTTTAGGCTTCAAACCAAAACAACCCTGTATGCAACTTCCATTGACGCAAACTGCCCGCCCCTCCAGAGTTACTCTATTGGCCCCAAACCAGGAGACGTTGGTTCAATGGGAAGGAAGCATTGCTACATTCTAAAAGCTAGCTTAAGAGGTGTGGACTCCCACCACTTATGTGGGACTATTCCAATAATCTCTCATGTGCCCCTCAGCATCGATTGGCTCACACGCGAGGTCCACTTGGCTTCAAGCTTACACCATACGAGGGTGCACGGTACTCGAGAGATTATAGACCTAGTTCTAATACCACTTGTTAGACCAAAACTAGGAGATGTTAGTCTAACCGGAAGAAAAGCCTCGCTACACTCCAAAAGTTAGGTTAAGAGGTAAGAGATTTTTCCACTTTTAAGCTAGTGTAACTCTTCTTAGTTTTAAATGTAAGACTATTGTAATGTACTCGTAATTAAGGTTGTTTAGTCAAGATGGACATAAATGATGGTATGTTTGGTAGGGCTCTTGCTCTCGAATCCGGCATGCCTAATCTTGTGGGGCTAGAACAAGAACTGTATTCTCAACTTTTCAAGAGCATAAAGTATATACTCACCCGTCTCTAAATAATTGACGCTGTTGATTTTTTATATATTTGACTCTTCGTCTTATTCAAAAAATTTACATAATTATTAATTATTTTTATATCATTATATTTATTGTTAAATATACTTTTATGCACATATATAGATTTACATATTTGACAAAAAATATTGCATAAAACGAATAGTCAATCATGTATAAAAAGTCAACGGCGTTAAACGTTTGAGAACGGAGGTAGTATTACATACGCAAATGATAAGACTTCTTTTTTCTTAGTTCCATAACTATTAAGACGAGTACATTTCTGATTTATTGATGATCTACCAAACATGCATGCCTGACGACATCAGAATTCAGAGAAAATTGGCACCGGAGCCCCGACCACGTACCACGACCTACGTACTAGTGACTTCTGTCAAACGAAGCTTGACATTTCAGTTAAGTGGTTACTACGAACTCGATTAGTATGCATATAGCTCCAGCTAAGCCATGTTATTTGAGTTTAATTAGAGCTTAATCCAAAACGAATTGAGGAGTTTTACCTTGGTATATTTTTTTTTCTTTTGAAGACTCATATTTTTATCAGATTAAGGGCTAGTCCGATTGAGACAGTAGCAATGACCGTTAGTGTGCTCTGCGAATGTATTTAAAAATATCTATAGAATTTTTTAAAAAAAGACAAATATATGTATTTTTAAGTTATAAATAATAAACACTCAATTAATTCCGAGCTAATGGGTTACCTCGTTCGCGTTCCACGGTGTTGCTACTCCAATACGCCGAATCTAACTCGTGCTAGCTAAAGACATAACTAATTAATGAGAAACAAAATGCCCAGTACCACGCTAGATTAATATAAATAGATCTTACATAGTAACACCATTCTTTTACATGGTGAAGAAAACTGGACTACGTAGAGACTATATTCTTCGATGGTAACATATAGCCTCATGTTTTGGAAACTTCAATAGCTCCCACAAACTCTTCATATTCACCTCCATATCGATCCTCTCTCTATCAAGTGTATGCGCATTCATGTGAAACTCATACATAGTCATACAACTTGATGAAAAAGGGACTTGCCAGATTTAACTATCAAGGGGCAAGTTTAGTTATTTAAATGACATGACAAGTCATATGAGTAGTTATTTGAAGGTTATTTCTTAATATAATTGCCAAAACTTGATATAGAGAATCATTTTATCACTAGATGTGTGCTCTAACGGTAATTGAGATGAGATTGACAATGCTACAGCTTCGCCGGTACGACTGACATCCACACCCATAGATATGTTTAGATTTATAAACCAAAATTTAAATTTTTAACCTTAAAATTAGAGCTGATTTTATTTAGTGTTGATTTTACAGTTTTTTAGTAGTAGTTTAATTTTCAGTCTATACTTTTGATCACCTAGAACATGTATTGAATTTTATTTCCAATTTTTTTTTGCAAATATATCATTTCGTGTTTTTTGTCAGAAATTCTTACATTATGAAACGGATAACAGATGGAGTAGACTTTAATCTCTCTCACAAGAATAGTGATAAATTTGTTATCACTCACTTTTAACGGTGACAAAAAGTTAAATTTTCTCCGATGATCCGTCACAGAATCAGGGTTGTACCTGAATTGCCACTATAGACCTCCATCCCTTTGATTTGGCACGAATAGTCACCGCTGCCACCGTATCAATTGCCATGGAATCAAAGGCTCGGTTCTGTTAAGGAAATATAAAAGGTTTTATTTCCTGTCATAGCTATTTAATAATGCAAATGATAAAATTAACTATTATAAAATTAAAAATCTACTTAAAAATATGGGATGATGAACATTTATGTAGTAATATTTCTTCAAAAATATACCATTTAACGGTTCAAAAAACATACCCACCAAAACCAACAAAAGAACTAAGATTAATTAATCTGGAAAAGAATGAAACCTAAAACGGAACTAATGCAAACTATAATACTAGGAGCAGGTGATCCGAATTCGTTGTTGGCGAGTTGCCGGAATCATTATCCACGTCCTTTCACTCGTACTAAAATTTGAATTCTTAATTTAAATTTTGAGTATCAATTTTGGATTTTTTTAACGTAGTTTATTTTTTATTTTTTTATATGTCTAATAACATGTATATAAAAGTTTTACCCATAAATTATTTTTAATTATTAATAAATTGTTTCATTTATGTTTAATTTTAACGAAAAGATTGGACTTCTGTTTTGGTTTACTTTGGTCGCGTCTCGGGCTCTCCAGAAAGGCGTAAGTGCATAGCTTGGAGTTGTAAAAATAGAAATATTCTATAATTAACTTTCGTTGTGTATGTCATGTATCTTCGGCTTATCAGCCGTAAAAATAATGCGTTCAGAGAAGGCTCCATCTACTCGACATGCTTGTATACAATGGATATGTTTTTTTTCTAAGTTAAAAGATAAAATACAGAAGATTATGTGCAAAAGGGCATGTAGCCTAAGGGTCCTAGTAACATTTAAGGTTCTGGGTTCGACTCTATGGACATGTTTGGAAGAGTTTTAGATTCTGAAAAGTAGCTGTTTATATGTAACCTAAGGGTCTTAGTAACATTTAAGGTCCTGGGTTCGACTCTATGGGCATGTTTGGAAAAGTTTTAGATTCTGAAAAACAACTGTTTAGCAGTTAGCTTCTGAGAATCTGGAAAAACTCATAAACACAGCTTCTCCAGCTTCTATATTCTTAGTTCATTCTCTAGAATCTGTAGCTACAGATTCTCAGAAGCTGTTAACCATTTGGGGTAGCTTCTGATAGAAGCAACTTTTAGAAAATGCTGCAGCTGTGAGAAGCTCCTCCAAAGAGATCCATATTAGAGCTAATAATCCAGGCTTCTAGTGGTTTTGTGCTTTCAGTGATAGGTGAGAGGCCTGTGTCTTACCATAGATATTTAAAACGATAAATAATGAAATTAGCTACTATAAAGTTCAATTGTATATTAAAGGTCAAATACTCTTCGGTATAGAAACATCTTCTAAAAACATGCGTAAAAAACTAAGCAAAAATATGAAAATAACGCAGCCAATATTTCCTTGTTTTTTTTCTACATGCATGTCATTTTCAGGGGTTGTTTAGTTGGCAAAAATTTTTGCTATGGGGTCACATCGAACGTTCGACCGGATGTCGGAAGGGGTTTTCGGACACGAATGGAAAAACAAATTTTAGATTCCGCCTGGAAACCACGAGACGAATCTTTTAAGTCTAATTAATCCGTCATTGGCACATGTTGGTTACTGTAGCACTTATAGCTAATCATGTCCTAATTAGGCTCAAAAGATTCGTCTCATGATTTCCTCTGTAATTGTGTAATTAGTTTTAATGCTATATATATTTAAAGCTTTATTGAGATGTCCAAACATTCGATGTGATGTTTTTTAAAAATTTTTTTAAAACTAAACAAGTCCTCGTTTGACAATGAGGTATGTTTCATTTATTGTACATGTGAAACGACTAAGGACAAACGCCAACAACATAGGACAAGCTTAACGGAGATACCAACGGCTTACCTCTCTACTAATCTAATTAATGATTTCGGAATACCCTAGGCATGTTTCTCAAATTCTTAAACAATATATATATATATATATATATATATGTTTCGTGTAAAAGTTTTCTATAAAAAATTCCTTGTTTTCTTCTTTTAATAAGATTTCCATTCTAAGCAGTTAATTTAGTGTTATACCATCAAACAACTTTAAAAAATCAGATAATTTTTTCTTCCAAAATCTCACCTACATTTCTTGTGCCACAACCCCGTACACACAAGTCTTCTATGACGTGGTTTAGTGACATATATGAGCCAGATATACTCTCTCACTCTATCTAAATATTAGACGTCGTTAACCTATTTATATATGTTTGACCATTCGTCTCATTTAAAATATTTATATAATTATTAATTATTTTTATATCATTTTATTTATTGTTATATACACTTTTATGTATATATATAGTTTTACATATTTTAAAAGAAATTAAATAAGACGACGTCAAACGTGTAATAAAAGGCAACGACGTTAAAAAATTTAGAGACCGAGGTAGTATATGAGAATGATATGTCTCGCTCAAAATCAGATAAAAGTAAGATAGAGAAGTCATTTCCCTAAATGACATTCTAGCGGAAACACAAAGTAGAATCACTCTCCTCGTGTAATTTGATGCGGTAAATCGATCGGAGGATGGATGAACACGCTACTACTGTATATATTAATATATGTTGACCAGTTCAGACGCATGTGGTCCAAGCTAATGAGCATGTTAAGAGCAAGACTAATAATAATTATTAGCCAACAAGCTATTTATAAGATATTTTAGTAGTTTTTTTAATCTATTTATATAGTAGTTAGCTTTTCATCATCAATATAAAACTCGTATGTCTCTTATAAAGTTTGTTGGTTCTTGTGCCCGAGCTGGCAATATATAAGCTTATAGTCTGCTTCTTCTCTGTTATTCTCTCCTAACATCAGTATTTAGTCGACTTATAAACTGTTACTATGCTTGCTCTAATGGCTGATGACAGCTGCATCCGATGGTAAAATTTGTTTTTTTTTATTTTTCTAGCTCTCATCTTTTTGCTGCAAGAAATCTTTAGCGATGCATGCTCATAGCTCAATATATATGCTACAGTTATCAAATAATTTAAGGCATTTTTTCATAACAAATGTTTTGACAACAATTTCTACAGATGAACACTGGCTATAATTGAAACTCGGGCATACACCGAATACATCAAAATTTATAAAAGCAAGAAAATATTTTTTTTAAAAAAAAACCTGTTCTAATCGTAGGACTGCAATTATGAATTTACCAACGATAAAATATAATCACTGGATGAACTAATATCACTCCATGGCTACTTAATATTACATGTTGTATCCAAAAAATGACAAACCAATGGGTGATTGTTTGGCTTTTTCAGCGAAAATCCTAATAGCATATTTATAAACGAAAAATAATTGATGAATAAAACTTTTATATATGCTTTCTTAGCAATCTAAAAGTTATGGCTGAAAAATAAACTACGATAACCTTAAAATCAACTCTAAATTAAAAATTAAAAATTTAAATTTTGGCTATAAGCATGAGAAAAATGAAAAGATGAGCGTGAACAAACTTAGGCAGGTTACGTGCTTAAAAAAAATTGTAACTTAATAAAAATCGATTTAGGTACTGCTTGACCTGCTCTTCATCAACAGACAAAAAGTAACTTCTTTTTGACTGTTCTGCAATCTGAGTTGAATATTTCTTACACTTTACACATGTCCACCATTAAGCATTAAGCCAGTAACATTTGATGAGCCGCTACCTCAATCCCATACTTGCTCCAAAAGAGAAGAAAGGTACTTTCAACTACCCAAACATGGAGACGAGAAAAAAAAAACAAGCAAAGCTAAAATGAAGCACTTAAAGGTCATGGTTAGGGGAAGTGAAATAAAACTTTCCAAGGGGTCCCCTCGAACACACGAATTTTATAGGATTTTACACAAAATAGTTCAATTCCTCTTAAATTCCTACAATTTTTTCCAAATTAAATAGGCACTAGAATTATCATATAGAATTAAAGAAATGAGATGAAGAAAAGAGGCGACTAATAAGAGGATGAACCATTTCCCATAATGAAAAAAGTCTCTACATATACGCAAAGAGAAAAAAAAAAGGTTACTATTGTATGGTTCCTCCGTCCCAAAATAAATTTGTTTTTCGCTTTTTAATATAATGTTTGTGTCTTCGTCATATTTAAAATTTTTTATGATTAATATTTTTATTGTTATTAGATGATAAAACATGAATAATACTTTACGCTAACAATTTTTTTAAAGTTTTTTCTAAATATTTTTTAAATAAAACGGATGGTTAAATGAAAAATAAAGTTTTTTGGGACGAAAGTAGTAGTAAACAAGTTAAATAAATTTCTTGTACAATCTTAGGATTTGCGAATTAGAGACAATATGAAGTATGGCGTAGCTCTAAACTAATTAGTGAATGATAGGGATAAAATTAGAATTGAGAAGCAGTGGTCACAGCACTATTAAACCTGCTATTATATGCACACATAAATAAATACCAAAGCTAAATAAAGCAACCAATCAGCACCGACCAACGGGACGCAGCCCCACGCGCTCCTCCACTCCCCCCGCGACACACGCGTACGGACGAACACCTCGCCGACGAAGAATCCAGCCACCCTGCTTGCTCCGGCGACCGAGAGAGAGAGAGATGAAGCTGCCGGGGCGCCTACTCGCCGCCGGCGCGGCCGCGCTGCTGGTGGCGGCGTCGGTGATGGTGGCAACGCTGCTGACCACGCCGCTGCCGTTCCTGCCGTCGCTGCCATGCCTGCCCGCGGTGACCGCGCCCTCGGGGTCCGGGTACGAGGCCGCCGGCGTGGCGGCGCTCGCCGACGCCGCCGTGCGGTACGCCACCACGGCGACCGTGCCGCAGCAGTCGCGCGCGGAGATCTCCCTGTCGCTGGCCGTGCTCCGGCGCCGGGCGCCGCTGCGGCTGCTGGTGTTCGGCCTGGGCCACGACTCCAGGCTGTGGCACGCGCTCAACCCCGGTGGCGCCACCGTCTTCCTCGAGGAGGACCCCTCCTGGTACCGCGTCGTGCGCGGCCAGTCGCCGTTCCTCCGCGCCCACCTCGTCGCCTACCGCACGCGGCTCGACCACGCCGACCTCCTCCTCGACTCCTACAAGCACTACCCGTCCTGCCTCCCCGGCGGCGGCGGCGACGGCGTCCCGCGCGTCCGGGGCAACGCCGACTGCCCTCTCGCGCTGCACAACCTGCCCGCGGAGGTGTACGAGCACGAGTGGGACATGGTGATGATCGACGCGCCCAAGGGGTACTTCGCGTCGGCGCCCGGGAGGATGGCCGCCGTGTGGACGGCGGCGGTCATGGCGCGCGGCCGCCGCGGCCAGGGCGACACCGACGTGTTCCTCCACGACGTCGACCGCCACGTCGAGAAGGCCTACGCCCAGGAGTTCCTCTGCGACAGGTTCCGCGTCGGCGGGACCGGCCGCCTCTGGCATTTCAGGATCCCGCCGGCGTCGCGCCGCGGGAACGGCACGGCGGCCGGCGCCGGCGCCGGCAGCGACGGCAAGAGGCCCTTTTGCTAAGGATTGCGCTTTTCCGAGGGGCCTTTTTGCAAAATAGCCACAAAATAAACAGGTGAAAATTACAAAATACATAGGAATTTGCCGGGTTTCCTCTCCTCTGCCGTGCAAATTCAAACGCAGGATAATCAAGTTTGAGGTAAAATTTCTCGATTTTTCGCTTTCGTTTGAATTAATGGAGATAAAGATTAGAGAGGTGATTTGAATCCTGAGATCACTAGAGTTGGTGTGAACAGCACGATGTGCATCACTCTCAAATTTGTAATGGAAGTAAGCAGATGAGCTTGTATGTTGTTTTCTCTTTCATTTTTTTTGTATGAGTACATACAGAATTTTCAATAAAGTCCGTACACCAGGTTAACAATTGAGATACTCGTCATAAAGGGATTCTGTTTGAGGAGACGTGCAAATCAACAGAAATTAACATTGCTCATAAGTATTATTGAAGTATAGTTTCGAACAGATGGAAATGATATGACATAAGTTATCGTGACAATAAATTCCTAATATTGAACATGAGTGACTTATTGGATTAACATATCCATAATTTTTTTTGAAAGAACCCGGGCCACCCGGCACACACATATTGGTTTCATTGAAATAAGAATGTGTTATTTGGGGCCAGATTATTTCTGCACACATACTTTCCGAACTACTTAAATAGCGTATTTTTTATAAAAAAAGTTTAAGTTTATCATCTCACATTTAGACAATAGATTTTTTTAATTTTATAGTAGTTAGATTTTTATACTGTTATTATAAAAATCAGATATTTTTTATGTTTCATCAACTAGAAGAACCAAGCCTAAGTGGGAGTAAAATATTTACAGCAATAGAAAACAAAAACTGTACAGCCTGTAAGTTACTGATAAAATGAGCTTCAGTTTTGGTGCCGGCAAGCGAGCATGTTCAGCCTCCTTTATTTTTGATATGAACATTTAGTTTTGTATGACTTTTTGGTTTATTTCCTTCAAAATTTCCTAGGTTGATAGTAGTAGAGATGTTATCCCTTGCTTAGGTATTCATTGCCATGTTGCTAGCGGTTCCCACATCATTTCCACAATTTTTGTTTATATACATTACTCCCTCTCACCACAAAAAGGAAAATTGTTTGGGATGCATACAATTGGCATCAGTGAACTTCAAAACCATGAATATCACTATTAAAACCGGATTGTATTGCTAAAATGTAAGGTTTTGCAGCTGATGAATGATTTTCAGACAATTTATAGCTAAGGCATGTATGATGGACTTATCCCATGTAACCGTTTTTAGTTGTATAAAATAATTAAGTAGTAAAAGTCCTGTCGAATTGACTTATAAAATATCTGATTTGTTTATTTTCGCCGTTTCTGTGGTAAAATTTAATCATTAATTTAATATTGTTGTAGAGAGATACTCCGTCTGTCTCAATATAATTCAAGGTATGTCATTTCTAAGGTACATTAAGCTTATGTAAAAAAATGATGGGATTGGTGATATGGGAAAATATGTGAAAAACTAAATAAAAAAATATTGTGATTGATTAAGATAAGAGGTAAGTGGAGAAAGAGTACCGCAAGATTATTCAAATCCTACAAGTAGACTAATATATGTGCAGAAGCGTGGAACGAGATCCTCTGCAGTAGCAAGATACTACTGCAGAGAGCAACAGTACCGTAAATTTGGTATATCTCGTGACCGCTGGATCGAAATGGATGGTTCAGATCTAATGCTACAGTAATGAACAGCGCTTTAAAATTGTAATTTGCTACAGTATTTCAACTTATGACATTAAATCAATGTACTACCCACATGAACAGTGTTACTCTGCATTACTTCGGAGGAACCGGATCTCAGAAGCCTGTTACGTAGGGATTCAGCTTTTCCTCGTTGAACCCTGTTCATTTTACCTACTGGTCAATAGATTATCACGAACATATTCTTTAAGCCACTTAAGGATATGACTTTTAAAGTGGCTATACGTCTCATGTAAATTACTACTCCATCAATCCCATAAAGACTTAGAGGTCATTGTCTGGCGTTTGCAGTATAAAAACCAAACGTCATGTTTAAAAAAAATGAACCAAACTTTTATACACGTATTCTTAGCGATCTACAAGAAAATATTGAAAAATAAGTTGTGATGAAAAAAAAGCCTAAAATCAACTCTAAGGGGTGATTGTTTGGTTTCTTACTGAAAAACTGAAAAAAAAACCCTATAAATACTTCTGAGTTTCAAAGGCGGAATGGTATTTTAATCTTTGTACCTATCTATTGGTACGTACGTGCGAGAATGACTAAACATGAGAGAATAAATGATTTCTACAATGAATATAGTGTTAGGTTTTGGGTTTCTATCAGAAATAGAAATCTAGAATGGGGTTTCTCCCCTGTGGCTAAAAAAGAATCATGTTGTTTACTATGAAATTAGGGCTTAAACTCCTTGTTAAGATTCCTCCTAAATGCACCTACAAACAGCAGTTTGGTCCTGACAGTTTCGTGAAAAAATCCAAATGATATATTTACAAACGAAAAATAATTTATAAATAAAAATTTTATATACGTATTCTTAGCGATTTAAAATCCAATACTGAAAAATAAACTTCAGTAAAAAACCCTAAAACCATTGAGAATTCATATTTTAGCTTATAATATAAACACAAGCAAGAAAGATGAAAGATGAGATGAGTACCAGCTTTTACGAGTACATCAAACATCACACTTATGATCCATGTGCTGAGTACTAAATAGCTTGAGAAAAAGTTGCAGATGCATTTATGCTGAAAATAAATTATTATATTCATCCTAAAATATAAGCATTTTTAATGGTTTCATAGAAGTTAAGGTTAAGAGATTGTTTGGTAGAAGTTAAGGTTAAAAAAAAGAATATGGTGCTAATTAATAAATGATAAATGATTAGGGCTGGGAGGATACATGAGATGAAAATCGAAAGAATTTTGATTGATAGAATAATTACCATAAATAGTGTCAGACATGTTTATATTATGTACAAAATTTATATTCTAAAAATGTTTATATTTTACCAGCGACGGAGTACACAAACAAATGTTTATATTCTAAAAATATATATATTGGGATAGCACCTGGTCAAGAAATGCCAGACAGAAAAGAACCACTACCGTGGCTTCAACAAGTACTAAAACTGTACCCGATAATAAAAAAACAATTTCTAGAGAGGTCCACCTGTAGTCAACTGGGCCAACAAACCGGTCATAATAATTGGTATTATGGGGTCCAGTATAATGGAGTGCAACAGCTCAACGAGTAATAAGTGGAGGCTGTGTTTTCTGCTTACAAAACAAAAAAATTAGATATTATAAAATTAAAAATAGACTCTATAAAAGTGAAACGATGAACTGTATAGAATTCTTTTAAAAATGTATGTTAGCCATTTGTAAAGAGCACACACAAACCGAGAAATAATTTACTATAGAAGAACACAGCCTACGAGTCATCAAAGATGATGAAACTAACTAATAACAAGTTAAAAATGAAACTTGTAATATGAAATGATGAAATTTTTAAATAAACATATCATTTAATAGTTTGGAAAGCGTGTGTGAAAAAACCAAAAAATGTACTAATGCAGATCAAGTGCATCATCTTTCTGCTTATGCTCATGCATATAACCCAAAATTTGAATTTTTAATCTTATATTTAGAGTTGATTTTAGGACTTTTTTTATTACAGTTTATTTTTTAATCTTATCTTTTAAATCGTTAAAAACACGTGTATAAAAGTTTTATTTAGAAACTATTCTTTATTTACAAATATGCTAAACACACGCCTCAAACGCACGCAGCCAAAGCAAGCTGATGATTAACGAAAGCAATTGGCAAACCCTACAAAACATTTTTTGCTGGCAACGTACTCCAGCGAAGCTGATAATGTCACATTCATATGCCAGTGCACCACTATAAAGGCCAATATAGTTAGTGAACGATTGCCCTTATATTCTTTTATGTTTACGACTTAGCCATGGTCGATTGAGTACTAAAAGACCACTATAAAGCCCTGTTTGGGTAGTGAATTTTTCAGAGAAAAATCTAGAGGTTTCAATTCCAGATGAATCACATGTTTTCTTATTTGCAAACTTACTTTGTGAATAAAATTTTTATACAAGTGTTCTTAGTGATGTAAAAGTAAATGTTAGAAAATAAACTACGATAAAAAAACCTTAAAATCAACTCTAATTCTAAAATAAAAATAAAAATTTTAATTTGTAATTATAAGCAAAAGTAAAAAAAAATAAGGCTATTTCTACGCACAAGCAATGCCCGGGTTCACTTGGTGAAACCAGAACAATTAGCATTCATGGACGACAGATGCACGCGAGAGATGAGAATAGGGCGCCTTTTGGGTTAAATCAACAAGGGACATAATTAGGGTGTTAAGTTACATCGTTTAAAATTCATGTTTTCCAAACACCTCTTTACCTATATTTCGTATGTTTTCGCTTTCTTCGTTTTGCACTATCGTTCCTGCATTTTGTTTACCTACCATTTAATTGATGTGTTTTATTTTTCCATGTTTCAAATAACCCTAAGTGTCTTATAACCCAGTGCAAAGGAGTATTTAAGAATTTGTCGCTTTAAAAGTGGCGTCTAACAATTAGTCATTATGTGTTTATGACATATGATGCCAGGATCTCAGGATCCATATGTCACATGTTCCTGTGACAAATTATTAAATGCCACTATAAAAGTGGCAAAAACTTAAATACCAACACAAAAAGTGACTATGACGTGATTGATTCAACAGCAGAGGTCAGCAATCAAGCAAGGCGCATGACTATCTAGCTAGTCTCCATTGTCTTTACCGCACAGACCTTGTAGTCTTGCGAGCTAGTCAATCTCATTGTTGATTGATACGTGGCCACACGATCAGATCAGCATACCGCTATGAAACAGTAATATCTAAGGAATTCCCAACGCCTCTTTGGGTTGCCCTCGTCACCTAGAAAGTGAGTTGTAGGCTCATAACAACCCTTCAATATGGCTAGCCCAACATAAACCGATAGAATAAAAGTAAAGAGATAGTATAGCAAAATAGGAAAAATTAGGAAAATAGGGAAAATTATGGAAAAAATAGGAAACTATGTTGTAAAGCGGGCTAATAAAGAAACATACGGGCGATACGAGGAATATATATGAGAATATGTGGACATGAGAAAAGTATCAAAAGAATGGGTTGGCTCTTGTCATAATGGCCTTCTACGGATCTATTAGTGTTGTCTCATGGGCTAAGGCATTAGCTCAAACATGACATGGTCGGTGGATTTATATAGCTAGGTGAAATTGATCATGCTCTAGATGGTGTGCCACAAACCAACCCATTTGACAACCCCTATCAATGTTTGAGGGGAAGGGGGCATGTGCCTCTTATTAAATAGTGCAAACCACGCTATTTCTGATTATACTTATGGAGAATGCATATTTTTTAGGCTAGTAATTTTAGTCATCTCAGTTATTCATATACATAATAGGTAGCATGTGCGATACATTTAATTTGAGTTAAATGAATTTATTTCTCCTAATTATGCTTGTTCTTGCTATTACATGAAATGCATGTATTTTTTAGCACTCAAATATCTACGGGATGTTAGGCTCTCACCCTAATACCATGTGTGGCTCAGCATTATTTGACCATTAATTGGTGCATGACTACTGAAGTGAATGCATGCAGCAGCAGCTAGCTAAGTTTCCTAATATGGTCTCGTGTGGCAAAACAGTTTTTGGTCATATGCATGTGCAAAGCTCTTATATGTTGTGGTCAGCTTGCTAGCACATCTATCTGTCCACCTGCTTTTATTTCAATTCTATCTAGCTAATTAATTACGATATCTAGACATACGCATCTAAATAGTCTAGATTATTCACTGCGCATTGCTGCGGGGATCTGTATGAATATAATATAAGTAAATTACTTCTTTCTATGTTTAGCACATTGATTATTATTTATCAAATAAAATTGTTATCAAGTGTAAAAACATATATTCCTTTTATTTTATCTTGTATGTCAAAATGAATTGAACAAATGGAATGGTAACTCATCCAAAATTAATAGCATTGGTGGCCTATTAACTATTAGATTAACTATACTAAGTTGGTTGTTAATGTATATGATATATGAATGGTTGGGATCAAAGAATGTGAGTGATCGAAAGGCTATTATTCTACATGCGGTGGCTTAATACATGTTGAACTTTGGTGACAACCATGTAGGATATATAGATATATATATATATATATATATATATATATATATATTAAAGTTAATATGTATAATAAATTAGTTATAATATTAGGTATAATAAATCTAAATCACTTAAGAATTAGTTAAAATTCTAAAGGGATCATCTTCTTAATTTTGTATGGAAAAAACCAAACTACGTATTTACAAACAAAAAATAATTAATGAATAAAACTTCTATATACATGTTCTTAGTGATCTAAAAGACAAATGCTGAAAAATAAACCACGATGAAAAAATATCAAAATCAACTCTAAATTTAAGGCTGAAAATTTAAATTTTGGTTTTTAAGCATAAATAGAAACGAAAAGATTGTGTTATAAGTAAAGTCATACTTACCATGTACAGGGGTAAGGTTTTATGAAACCTTACAACCATAATATCCTGGGAGATGTATATATCACGAGTCATTACATATGTGGTTTTTTTTTTATCTTTGACCATAAAATTGGATAGTTTTTAAATTTTACTCTTACATTCTCGTGCAAATAAAGTTGAGGACTTGACATCACTAAAGTTGAGGACTTTGTGGTCGTGGCGCAAGAATAGCCTGCACGTGCCCAGAGCAACAGGACGTGTGCATGCCTTTGGAGTCATGGGGATGGGCACGAACAATCCGCAGTGTGGGAGCACTTCTGTGGCTGAATTTTTCCTTCTCTTGCGTGTTTGTTTTGCTATAAATAAGGAGAAAGAAAACCAAAAGGCTGCAGCAACATTACACAGTGCAAAACTCTGTCTTCCTCTCATTTTCAGATTGTTTACAGTGCTCTCATGTGTTGGTGCTCGTCCACCGTTCGTCCGTGTCCCGCTCACTGATTGATTGGGAAATCCTGACATATTACCTTAGAAGTAGTTACTTTACAATTTAGCCATTTTTATAAACGTATTTTATAAATAGATCTAAAAAAAAACTTAATGTCGTCATCTTCACCACCATGATTGGTCCCATGGAGGGGGTTAGCACCAAAAAGATTGACACTGATGGCCTGTACGTAATTAACATATCTTATAAATAGGTACTTAGTGCAAGTGTCGTTGATGCTAAAGGTCATGTTTGTGAAATAAATTATTTATATGACTACCGTTCTAAGGCATCATATAAATCATTAGTTTTCCCCCTCCACTAACTCAGAAATTGGTCACTATCATGTTTTTAGGAGCTCGCGTCATCCGTAAACCGTGACCGCAACTTTGGTGCTTCCATAATTCAGTACAGGTCTGAGTAGATTAGTATGCCAAACAGGCTACAGGAAGCAAAAAAAAATTTCCCAAATCAATCCACTTATGTCGTCTAATCCGCTCTTGCTCTATCAGGATTTCCTTGTGGACAGCCCGCTGCTCCACGCCTCCCTCTCCTATATCGGTTTCCCCCTATTCCAGTGGCGGCGGTGCTCCCTGCACCTTATCTTTCCATCACCGCGCAGGGGTGGATAGGCCGTTGCTTCCTTTGTGCAGCAAGATGTGCCACTTGAGCCTACTAATGGGCTGAATTTGTTTGGATCTAATGGGTTGGGTTAGATGTTGATCTGGATTACTTTGGTTGGTTTGGAGTGGTCCGTGGCTCTGACTTTATTTTGGATTGGTGTCGACTAGACTAGCCGAGTTAGTGGATTGGGCTGGACTGAAACGTGACTCATCTAAAGGAGTCAGTCCATGGATTGAGACCAACAGGTGCCTCGCTCCGTCGCCAGCGTCGTCAACTTTTCCGCTCCATCACCGGCGTCATCAGCCCACCCACTCCATCGTCGTTGTCGTCAGTCTGCTTGCTCCATTAACAGCCACACTCCTGCCCAACACATGGTGGTGGCGGCGCGAAAGGGTCCGTAGCCTAGTGGTTACAAGGGACTCAGTACACCTAAGGTCCTGGGTTCGACTCCTGGTTGGAGCGAATATTCCAGGATTTTCTAAGGGGTAGGCGCCGTCCCCACTGATCAGGCTTCGAAGATGCTCATAGAGGTAGGGTTTGCGTGCGTGCGTTCTTAGGGGAGAGTGTGCGTGCGTTGTGACCGTATGCGTTGTACTGTGTTCTAAAAAAACACATGGTGGCGGCGGCGGGTCTAGCCTAGATGTACATCTAGAAGAAGCCCACACCGGACTCACCGTCAGCAGGGGGCATCACTCTCCCCTGTCCCCTCAGCGTATGCTCCTCCACTCTCTGGCTTGAATTCATCGCTTTTGCTACGTTTTTATGATACTGAGATCGGAATCCTACCAAGTTCTGAGGCTGTGTGGGCAGAAGTTGGATCTGCTGCAGCCTCATCGGATGGAATCCATTTACGTCGAATGGATTGAATCCATTAAATTGAAATGGATTGGGGCGGGTTGAGATGTGAAGAGAGCTGGTTCGGTTTGGGCGTTGAAGGGATGGAAGTGAGGTGGTCTGATGTGGACGTTGATATGTGTATAGAGGTGGGCCAGATTGGTTTTGGACTGGATTACTGCCTATTAGAAGGCTTATTTATGTATAAATAAGACGAAGAGTGAAACATATATCAAAAATTAACCGCGTCAAAAAAAAGGAAAAAAAACTAAAATATGTCATTGACAAACGTTTAAGTCTAGGAAATTCTATGGATGAATGCAAGTTCTAAGAAATATCATCGTACAAACAAATTTGTCTGAGAAATGCCACTGTCGTTAGGTTTCCATACATTTTTTTGCCATTAAGTACATTGTTTATCCTATAGCACTGATCATTTTTGTGCAAATGTTTTGCGCTGATCATTTTTGTTTTTTTTTTTTGAAATTGGCTATGCGCTTATTAATCGTGGATGTATGTATGAAGTACAATGTCTAAATATGCCCTTTTTGTGGATGAGGCCTTTACCATTAGGATATAGAATGATTATTTTAGGCCCAAGTTAATTAACAAATAAATTGGCATAGCCTTAGCACATATATCTTTATAATAGAAAACACTTCGACATATCTGATGCTTCCCCTTCTGTTCAACATGTGGATCATCATTACAACATTTAGATAGATGCTAGGAACGAACAACGTGAATTAGAAGATCCATTATTCGAAATTAAGGGTGAATGTAAACACCGATTGCATCAATGTAGACCGTTGAATGCCCGAAGAAGCCGACGATACTACCGTTTTGTTTTACTCGAGTGCGAAATGTTGTTCCTTTTGGTTCTCCAAATGGGCCATAGCTCCGTATGTTGGTTCTGAGCTGAAGTGATGTTATGACACTGGGAAATGAGAAAAACGGGCCATATGTTCCAGAAACTTCCTTTACAAACTCTGAAGGAGCAAGATGGACCTGCGGAAAAAAAATACAGGAGGGAATGAAAACATCAGTACGAAGTACTCCTTTCGTTTCATATTATATGACTTTCTCGGTTTGTTTAGATCCATCCATATATCAATGTATATATTTTATATACGTGTATAGATTCATGAGTACACGTAAATCTGAAAAAGGCCAGAAAATCTTATAATGTACCGCTTGATTTGATTGTGTGGCAAATTAAGGGTTTACCATGCGAACAGTCCCACCAGCACCACCCCATAGTGGTGTGGTGTGTTGCTTCCCAGATTTGTCCAGATAAGAAAACCCAATCCCATCCACAACAAGGCCACTGGAAACTCTGACGCTCTCCAAACGCCATGGCGCCACTGCGATGTCATGCTTCCTCCTTCCCTCTCCGCCCCACGGTCCAGCTCGTTCAGGCATGATCTGATTGCAACAGATGGATCAAACAATAGGTCAATTATTAGTATACTAATTGCATGGTTATAAGTGCGTCAAAAATGAAAAGGTAGTACTAGCCCCCCTTAGATTGACTGACGTTGACAATAGGGTCATGGTTAATTTTGCAGGGAAAAAATGGGGGGCAAAGGGTGAGATCACAAATTTGATTGCGAAAAACTGTCTTAAATTTTGTGAATTGAGAATCTGTCTGGTTAACAATTACAGTTTTTCACAAAAGTTATATCCAAATAGTGCAGATAAACTTGATATTTGACTAAGGATGAAATTCAGCAAGCATTAAAAATACAGGACTAATATTCTCTCTGCACCTAGTAACTCACCACATTTTTATATCAGATAACTAGATGCATCATTAAATATGGTTACTGCCAGCTAATAAGCTGGAATGGTTTTTTTCCCAGTTGTACAATGCTACTAAAAGAGAACGGTAAATGATAAGGATCATGTTTACTTGCACATAGTTTAGAGTTGAAACGACACATTTCTTTTCTGGACTGGATAGATTATGAGAGGGGTCCGCCAGTGGGTGAAATTAGATATTTTTTATAGGAAGAGAAAGAAATGAAAATGCAATGAAATTAATAGCCATCGGTAGTTGCTAGACAAAACATAGCTGATTACTTAATCAGTACCTCCTCAATCAGTACCTCCTCTTCTTCAGTTGTTTCCTCATTGACCAGGTGTTGCACCTCATCCAATTCATATTCAAAACATCTGGTGATCTCAAACGTTGGATTGTTAGGATTGTTCATGATTGCCCTTCTTATGTCAGCCTCTGCACTGTCCACCTCACATCTCCTGCAACCGGTACAACCAATTTTCACACTGATTTGCCTGACAGAATGCAGATTTTCCAATCCAAGATTGAAGTCGCCATACAAGTCCTTCGTCTCACGAACCCGGAGCACAATATCAAGACTTACAAGGCTTGGCACAGCTCCCTGTACAAACATGAGGCCCATCGCGTGATGACTGCTCAACCCAAGATGACACAGGCACCGGAATTGCGTGTGATCTGTGCCAATGAGCAGCTTATGTCCTGTCGATTCGATTTTCCTGACAGAGAGATGAAGAGAACGTAGAAATGGTATAATCCCGATATTCTGGATGTCCTCCTGCCGTAGTATGTTGAGCGTCATGGTTATCTGGTACAGGTTTGAGAGAGAGTAGTTCATCCAACTTGGCAATCTGGACATAGGACTGCCAAAGAAATCTTGGAGGTGTTGAGGAGACCATCCTAAATCTGCAATGAATTCCGTGGGTGCTCCAAAAGATCGGATATGCAACTCTTGGATTTTCTGCAGTTTCAACAAGGAATCACACAAAGGTTTCTCGTAGGTGTTGCGCCACCCACCAAGACTACCATTACCACTAGCCAATGAGATATGGAGAACTCTCAGCTCGGTTAAATTGCCTAGCTCTCCCACAATACTTGGTGAGCTGCTCACACCGTAAGATGAGAGCACCTCCAGTAAATTCAACTGCCCAATTCCCTTGGGCAGCTTCACTGAATCTTCAATATAGAGGCGCACCAATTGTTTCAAGCAAACAGCCGATGATGGCAGTTTAGTTATGGAAGTTTGACTCAGATCTAATGTGTGCAAGCATTGCAGGTTACCAAGTTTTCTTGGGAGTCTTGTGATATTGGTATCCCTTAGCCCAAGGTACCTCAGATTGAGCAATTTCTGAACACCAGCAATGTGATGATTCTCCAGGTCACGGCAGTGCTCCAAATCCAATACTCGCAAAACCGGGGTGTCTGAAAGAGGTGGCATCAAGTTAGTAGCACCAGGGAAAACAATAAGTGATCTCAAATGAGATACGTTCAATGTTGCATGTGTTAAGTTGTGCTCTTCTTCATTGTTTTGGAGTGACAACCGGCGAACCTTCCCTGGATGATCTGCAAGCTGGCGTCCATCAAATGTAGTGACAAAATTCTCTTTGGTTGCAAGGGATGTGATGAGATCTAATACCATATCATGCACACGACAAGACTGAATCCCATCATAAGCGGTTAAATTCTCTGGTTGAATCAAGCTTCTGTTAATGAGCTCAAACAGGTATGAATATCCTAGTTCATCCAGGGCATCATGTTGCCCATGGACAAAGCCTTCGGCTATCCATCTTCGTACCAATTGATCTATGGGAATACTGTAATCCTCCGGAAAGACAGTAAAATACAACAAGCAGGGCTTTAGGACAGAAGGCAAGCCATCATAACTAATAGACAGTATCTGACGCATGTTGTCCATGTTAGTGCATTTTTCAACCCCAAAACCAATGGAGTTGTGCACCCTGTTCCACTCACTCTTGTTGCCTGGTTTATTTGCCAATAGACTGGCTATAGTGGTGATGGCTAATGGCACCCCACTGCACTTCCTTAAAATTTTCTCTGATATCTCTTTCAGTTCCGGATGACAGCCGTCCTCGCTGCCGAATACTCTCTTGTAGAACAACTGCTTCGAGTCGTCGAGCAAAAGTGGTTTTAGTTTATAGATGCTACCATCAATGTCTGAGCAGCATGATGCAGCAACACTAGCTAAACGAGTTGTTGTTATTATTCTGCTACCGTAATTGTTCTCAATAAGTGCACACTGTATATATTTCCACGCTGATTCGTCCCATATATCATCAATTATAATAAAGTACCTGTTTTTTTTTTCAACAGCAGGTCAGTAAATAGATTTATAGCCCATAGGTAAGATGAAAGAAAATTATAAAAATCAATGTTAAGACTGTGAGAACACATTAGCCAGAGCTAGGATTTGGTTAATTCATTTTACTTGTCCCTTTTATCTGAATATCTCAGCATTTTTTGCATGCCTTGTATGCCAGAACATTTCTAAAACACTAATTGCAATATAAGTGAAGTGCATCTTTAACATTTCTTATAGAATAAATGCTGCAAAGTGGAGTTTTTACATCAAATAAGCAAGTGATACACATTCTTAAACAAAATCAATTGATAAACCTGAACTCTGCAAACACAACTAGATATATGTCAGATATGACTAATTGGGTCATTCTAGTGAGCTTTCAGTGGTGCACTGACAGACCTCTTCGCAATATTTATACTGAAATTTTGCTAGTCGTTGATATTCTCCAGATTCGAAGTAAATTCAATGGACTTTTTAAAGTGCTCCAACATTTTTATGCTATTTATTTCCTTTGATCAAATGGTTATTACTTATTACTACTGTTACCTCAGTAGAGATAATAGTCTTAATTATAAAAAATAATTATTTGTTTTTTTGTCTTGCTACTCATAATGGTTGGCTGATGAAATGATGCTACCTGCCATATATTAAAATTTGAAAAAAAATATAGTTCCATTGATTACATCTAAAATGAACTTTAAAACTCTTTGATCAAAGCTCACCAAATACTTGTAATTTGTTTTAATTAGGTACAGAAACATTGGAACTTTTTTTATAAAAAGTCATTAGAGTTCAATCTTGAAACCAACATATCTCTCTTTTTTTTTTCAGTTTAGATCAATTTTACTGTTATTGTTGTACTCTATATTTTTTTAGTCAGAAACTCTGATCAATCACTAAATTATACTTTCACTACTGAACTTTATTATGCTAGAATATTAACAATTTATTAAACCTTAATTCTTGGATACTGAGTTAAGTTTGAAAGGACATTAGGGACAATACTGATTTAATTATCAGTTCTACTATGATTTATTAATTCAGAGAAGAGGATTTGTCCTAGCTCTTAGTACTATAGAAGTTTGTAGGAGCATCTCAAAACACTTCAAAGTAATTAGCTTAACTCTATAGAAATTTTAACACAAGTTGACAAGGGTGAACTAATAGTTAGTGCACATTACCTCTTATTAGCAAGAACTCCTCTGATTTTATTGATAAGCTCGTCAACTTCCCATGTTTCATTGTTAGGGTAACCTTCCTGCTCACTAACTTGGCGAAGCAAGCTGCCTAGAATTTTCTTCAGATCAGGCCTAAGTGACACCGAAACAAAAGCACTGCAACTGAATTGATGCCTAAGCTGTTGATATGTCACAGTGGCAAGCGTGGTCTTTCCTAAGCCACCAACTCCGACGATGGATACCACTCTGAGCTGCCGCTTTGATGTGCCTTCATGCTCCATAAGCAGGCCACACAATTCCTTCGTTGGGCCACTAATCGCGACGAGCTTCGTTGATTCTTCGAACATGCCGAGCAAACGGGGGTCAATTGCTTGAGCCATGGGCTGGTCGACAATATCATCAAACTTATACCTCTGGCGCCGTTCAGCAACCTCGGTGATAAGTTTCTTAATGTGTTCAATGTCGCCGGCAATCTGACGACGAGTTTTTGCCCTAGTCAGAGATCCCAAACAACTAACAAAAAACCCTATAATTCCAGGCAGCTGTAACGATGGATGAGCCTTCACACGAACCATGAATTTGTCGATAATATCTTCAATGTCATAGGACAGGTCCCTCATCTCCCTTGCCCAGATCTGGACCATGTCGTCGCTCATCTGTGCCTCAGATGCTCTCGTCAGTGCAGCATCCATGCTAACCAGCTCGGCTTTCAGGGATTTGATATTGCCATCTAGGCCTCTCTGCAGCTTGTATTCACTTGTCAGCAGGGTGTCCAGTTTTGGCAGAAGGGTGTGTATTGTGCCTGTCACGATTTCCATTTTATTGCCCAATGGAAGCTGGAGCCTTGACCCTGCACAGTTTTAGGAGATTATTTGCTGCAATGGAACTTAGGGCCTGACCCCATACAAGATCAGGCCCGCTCTATGTTTCCAAAGGCCCTATGCGAACTCGCCATTGTAGGCCCTTAGGTTTTTTTTTATTTGTAATATTTAAGTTATATAAACCATATGACACAATCACGTCAATAAACATTATAATATAGTATAAAACTGCAAAATTAAAATAGTATGAATACCTTAAATTGTTAATAAGAAATACATATTGTGTTTTGTAGAAATGAATTTTTATGATAATTTCTTCAAGCAAAATCATCAATAATAAGATCAATGTTCTCCAAGATATTCTTCTCGATGTTTCGGCTAAGAGGGGGGGTGTTAGTTACGAGCTCCCAACGGGAATCGGAGCCCGAACCCTCTCTACCTAAATCGTGGCGGCACCAACCAACCTTGGGTTGTGGGACCCTCTCACGCAGCGCTATAGAAAGACAAGGGGAGTCGCCGACGCACCCGATCGACGGTTTGCCGTGCACATGCCGATCCAAAACGGCGCTGAAGTGAGGGCAAGTTCCACGCCGTCTGTTGACCCTGAGAACCGCCGCAGTTGCCTCACCGTCGTCGCCGCCAAGGCCGCATCGTCCTCTAAACCTAGAACTACGCCTAGCGATCCTTGAGAAATGAATTACGTTTATTTTAGGTCCTTTTGGACCAAAGTAAAATGCAAATAAATTTATTTTGGCCCCTCTCGGCTAAAGTAAATAGAGAAAATAGTTAGTTTTAATTCCTTATTTAATTTTTTTTCAGAAGCGCTTATAGTTTATGTTACTGTTTTTTACTTCTAAATTTTTTTACCAACATAAAATTGTTTAGAGAGTTAAGTGAATTGAAGTTTTTAATTTCTGAACAATTCTAGCTGATGTGAAAATTGTTTAGAGATTAGAACAATGTTTGAAATGCTTCTTAAAAAATTAGAAAAATTATGTTTCCGCTGCAATTATGTACTTTTCCATGGTGTTATTTAGACCAACGTTGATAATAGCAATGTTGAAATTAGTTTTATAAGTTTTTCATACATTAGTTCTATTTCTGCCCAACAGTAACGTATAATCAATGTATATGTGCATGGTATGTTTTAATTCTGAGCAACGTTAAATTAAGACATGCAATAGTTATTGAATGTATCAATTTCTGAGCAATTTTAACCAACGTGAAAATTGTTAAAAGAGTGGATAAATGTAAGGAATGGTTCTGAATATGCATGTAAAGTTAATTCCGCTGCAATGATGTGTTGTTTAAGAATGAAAGTAATGTTGTTATTAAGACCAACGTTGTTAATAGCAATATTAAAATTATGTTTTATAGTTCTCCCAAGCATTGGTTCTATTTTCGCCCAACGGTGATATAGAATTAATGTGCAAGTACATTGTATTTTTTAATTTTGACCAACATTAAATTAATACATATAAGGGTTTTTAAATGTTCTCAATTCACTAGTGCACATCTCGTCTGTTGAGTCCCTTAACTAGATAGTTATGGCTCATAGCGAGAGAAGACTGAGATAGCGCTTGTGCTATCAGAAACAATGCTTGATGGCGAGTAAGAGCTGCAAAGTGGAGGCAATAATGGGAGGAATCTCAGCATGTACCACCGCTGATGAGTACCTTGAGAGGGTGGAGAAACAATTTACTGGTTCTTCAAAGGCCCATGCGGCTACTCTAGTCAAAACCATAGAAACAATGAGGTACACCGGTGGAGGGATTAGGGAGAATGTTTTGAAGATAAGTGGTATCACTTCAAAGCTCAAGAAATTGTGAAAGATAAGGACATTTTCAATGAATGTTAATGTGAAAATGTGAATGTTGTATGAAATACAAAGGACGTTGTATGCAATAGTGTGACTTTCCCGTCCACGAATGTTAGCAATAAGCGCAAACATTGCAATGACGAAACATTTGTGAAATTATGACACTGTGGTTTTGGCCACATTTCGAAGGGGAGGATTGAACGGTTAATTAAAGCAGAAATACTGAACCCGTTAGACTTTACGGATTTAGGACATTGCATCAAAGGAAAACACATTAAACAAATAAAGAAAGGAGTCATACGAAGTTTAGGTAAATTGGAAAGAATACACACGGATATATATGGTTTGTTTCCAATTAAGAGTGGATGATTATTTCCATTATGGCTACATTTATCACATCAAAGAACAAAAGTCAGCAAGATCTAAAAATTAAGGTAGTAAGGTCCGACCGTGGAGGTGAATACTATGGTCGACACACACCCCTATGGCCAAATACCTGGACCTTTTGCAACGTTTTTATAAGAAAATAGCATAGTTGCCTGATATTCCACACCGGGCGAGCCTCAGTAGAATGGAGTAGCTGAAAGTTGAAATCACACTTTGGAGGACATGGTGAAAAGTACGTTAAGTTACTCGACATTACCAATAGCTCTATGGATGGAGGCGTTAAAATCCGTTATCTGTATTCTTAATCGAGTACCAAGTAAGGTGGTGCCTAAAACACCTTATTGTTATGGACAGGAAGGAAACCCATGCTAAATCATGTACGGGTGTGGGGCGGTCTAACTGAGGCTAAGTTGTTTAACCCAAATATTGGGAAACTATACCCCAAAATAGTCAGTTGCCATTCAATTGGCAATCCTGAAAAGTCGAAAAGTTTTCAATTCTACTGTTCTGGTAGGTATGCCAAGTTCGTAGAAACAAGACACACAATATTTCTAGAGGATGAGATGATCAAGGGTAGCATGGTACCCTGGGAGATTGGTCTTGAAGAGAAGCGGGTATGTGTACCAACTCCGATGATTCAAGAACTAACTTCAGGTGCTTGCATCGGAGCATGATACCTGTTGCGGCGACGAATGAACAAGAGAAACCTAAAATTCAGGAACCTACAGAAGAAGATGTCACACAAGGAGAAGAGAACGTCAACCCCAAACGGAAAATGTAACGCAACTTAGAATATCTCAAAGAGAGAGAAGAACAACAATTTCTAGCAAATACAAAGTTTATGCTAGTGAAGAAGTTCAAATAGAGGGTGATCCCACCTTAGTTGAAGAATCCATGAGAAATGCAAATTCATCAAAGTGGCTTAAAGCCATGAAAGATGAAATGTAATTAATTAGTACCAACACACTTTGGGACTTAAAAGAAAGACCTAATGAGCCAAAATAGTAGGCTATAAATGGGTCTACAAAACTAAATGTGACTACAAAGGGAATGTAGAAAGATACAAGGCGTGACTCATGGTGAAAGACTTCACGCAAAGAAAAAGAATAGATTATAATGAGATGATTTCCTATGTCATGCAAGGATTCCTTTAGAATAATAATGACACTTACATTAAATGGGACGTAAGACGTCGTTCCTTAACGGGGATTTATATAAGAATGTGTACATGGTGCAACCCAAGGGTTTTGCTGTGGAAGAAAAAGAACAAATGTGATGCCATATGATGAAATCCATTTATGGCTTCAAACAGCCTCCTGGGAATGGTATTTTAAGTTTAATGAAGTAATAAGAAAGTTTAGATTCAACTAGAATGAAGAGTACAATTGTGTATGTGCAAAGTTTAGAAATGAGAAGTTCATTTTCCTTATCCTGTATGCAAACGACATTCTACTTGCGAGTGGTGAGGTTGACCTACTATTGAAGACAAAAAATGTTTTTGTCTTCGAACTTTGATACAAAAGATCTGGGTGAAGCCTCATTTGTTTTATGAATAGAGATTCACTGAGATAAAAGAAAGGGGGTTTTAGGACTATCACAAAAGGCATATCTCGAAAAGACTCTGCACGTGAGTAAGCCTACACCTGCTCCAATAGTCAAGAGCGATAGATTTGGAAAGTTTTGAGTCTAAGAAACTAGTATAAGATCGATCAAATGAAAGCGGTTCCATATGCTTCAGCCGTCAGAAACTTACAATATGCTCAAGAAAGTACACGTATTGACTAGGTTTATGTTACCGGGATTCTTGACAAATATGAGAAAAATACAGGAATAGATCACTGGAGAATGGGAAAGAAAGCTTTGCGATATATGCAAGGCTCAAAAGGCCTCATGCTAATGTATAGAAGATCTGATTCCCTAGAAGACATAATTTAGATGCAGTGTTTTGCGGGAGATGTAGACGAAAGAAAATCCAGGTCAAGATATATATTAACTCTCGCAAAAGGATCTATTTCGTGGAAAAGCTCAAAGCAAAATGTCATAGCATCATTTATGATGTATGTCGAGTTTGTAGCTAGTTATGAGGCCACGAGGCAGGCAAAATGGTTAAAGACAATTGTACCCGGGTTAAAAGTGATCGACAATATTGAAAGGACACTCAAGATGTATTGTGACTATGAACTCGTAGTGTTTTTAGACTCACAATAATAAGTCAAGTGGTGTTGCCAAACACATTGAGATTACGTTTTGTGTTGTGACAGAGAAAATCCAGGATGAGACCATGAGTTAAGAGCATATAATAATGAAGGAGATGTTAGTGGATCCACTTAGAAAAGGCTTAATGCCAGTTTAGAGAAAACATAGCCGACATGGGTTTACGGAAAAGCGTATGATCCTTGGATTAAGGACCTAGTGTTTATTTCGAGATTGGTAGGTGCACCGTGGTTGTTGTGTCTAGCAGTTCATTAATAACTTTTACAATGAAACATACTCTATGTATCGATTTGTGAAGAAGTAAATGATAAGTAAGAGACGTGAGAAAGACAGAGATCGAAGGGGAGAATGTTAGTTACGATTTTCCAATGGGGATCGGAACCTGATCCCTCTCCACCTAATTAAATTGTTCCCTGATCGGGGGCACCAACCAACCTTAGGTTGTGGGCCCCTCTCACACTGCGCTACAAAAAGACAAGGGGAGTCACCGGCGTACACGATCGAAGGTTTGCCGTGCACACGTGCTGCCCACAAAACCCTAGAAACCAATCGATTCGAAACGATGCTGAAGTCGCTGTCGTCTCCTCGCCGTTGTCGCTGCCATGGCTTCATCATCTTCTAAAACCGAAGGTACAATTCTCCTTCTCATCTTTCCCATGAACACTAGACCTAGTGCTCTAAACCTATATCGATGCCTAGCAATCCTTAAGAACTAACAGGGCGTAATGGGCTCCCTTCTGGCGTGGGCACTAGGCTATAGTCCCTTCTGCCCAAGGGTTGAGTCCGACCTATCTTGTTGCATTTTATTGACTGTGCAGAGTGCATGGTTCTGTTGTGATGTTGCCGGTGGAAAAAGGGCAGTAGCACAAGTGGAAGGGCAGAAGGAGAAGAAAGAAGAGGTAGGATGAGAGGAAAAGAAGAGAACGAGAGAGATTGATTTTTGGTGGAATCACTAGATTTGTGGAAATTTTTGTTTCTCACCATAAATGCAAACCCTTTTTAGGCTCTATTTGTTTCTATCTAAGATTATTATAATCTATATTATTGACACATACTACTTTAAACTAGAAAGCTGAAGTAGGTAATACATGGTAAGAAGATAATTAATTTAAAGTATCTAAGGTAGTCAGTATTTAGCCACTCAATAACCTAAAAAAACATCCTTGAAGTAGCTTACCAGATTATAATAATATAGGTCTCTATATTATAATAAGTTGACACAATAATTTAATTATTTGTTTTAGATTATTTCTATAACATAGATTACAATAATATTGAGCTAAAACAAAAAGACCCTTAGTTCCTATATGAAAGAATTCTAAATATAAATCAAGTTTTGTCGTTGATGCTATTTGGAATCGAGGGATTAATCTGTATAGATTCAAGTGTTGTGCTCCAGATAAAAATTAAGAGCATTTTTCCCATCCTTAAGGAGCTAACATGAGGTAGCACTGTTTTTATGTAAAAATTGGTACCTTCTAGTATCTAAGGTACCAAGAGGTACTAAATTTTACCTTTTGGTACCTTCTTAATGATGATAAAATTGCTCGAAAATTAAAGGTTCGGTAGCACACCAGGTATGTGAATACCTTGGGCTACTCAGTACTGCATATATATAAAAATACCACATGTGCTTAAACTAGATGGGAAAAATTGTTCTGCTGACATTGGAAGATTCTCTGTTCAGAAATATTCCACAAAGTCATATGTAAACTTCATACCATCATTAGTTTGAAAAAAAATAGATTATATAAAATTCCGACCATTCCATCATCCGTTTCTTCTTGTTTCTCTGTTATTTCCATCGAGATAATAGAAGGGGAAAAGATGCCTTTGCTCTTGCTGTCTTACATGATTTGCATTCACAACTTCTAGCATAATTGAATAAACACTTGTAGTTGATTTGGGGACATTATTTTTTGGGCCTCATCTCTTGGGCTTTGGCAGAATGTGTGTTGGCGTAGAACCGTTTTGAGAAGGGCGATAGCCATGGAAATCCTAATCACTGCTGGTTCCAAAACTTTGAGCACATTTTTGTTTGCGTTTTGCTAACATTTTAAATTCAAACATTATCCGAGAAAAGTATGTACAGTTTAAAATTTTGAATTCGTCTTGAGCGCATATGTATGGTTAAACTGTAATAGTTAATGCAATAATTTAGCATGTTAATTTATATATGTTCTTATTTTAAAGGTGACTTAATTAAGCTGTGGCGTTTGGTTTATATTAATTAATTATGACCCCCTTTGCCAAGGAAAATAAAAAGGATATATAGTTGTATTGGGGAGACTAGGGTTGAGGCGATAAATAAATTTATTCGATTGGTTTAGAACATGAGATACATAACTAGGTGAGAAAATTAAATAAGCGATAGCTGTGGCTGGCCAGGACAAGAAAGTAGGCAGGGATATTAAATTTAATTATGTGGACAAAACAAACATTAACGGCTCAAATTTACACCCTTATTATCTCTAAATTGGCAGGACGGAGTACTTCTAACATGGAAATCCAGATCGTTTCTGCTAGATTATATATACCGAGAGAATAAAAATGAGGAAAAAAATAGAGAAAAGAAAAGGAGACACTACACTTACAAGATAATTAACCTGCCGGCTTAATTCCCGCTTCACGAGACGGAGGAGAGAATAGAGATATGGGAAAAGAGAAGCGCCGGCTCTATTAATTCCTCAAAACGCCGAGATATATATATATAAGCCGTGGGTGTGCCTTGCGATGATTAGGGCATGTACAAAGATACTTATTAGTTGACTTTCTTAATCGCTGCGTAAGCAAATTTGGTGATATAGAGGAAAGAGAGAAGGAGAGAAAAAAATTGTTGTCATGCATAATAACGGTTTAGAGTTAACTCGTAGTATTTATTAAAGAAAACTTTTTTTATGAGTGTGTATAAAAAGAATACTAACATAATAAAAAAAATATTTTACTATATTAATAAGGAAACGATATCTAGCTTTATGTCTATATCTTTGTGCATATCATTGCTGGTGACGTGGCTTAGGCAGAGCCATTGAATATACCGTTACCCACCGAGGCTGCTTGCTGCCGTTGTTTCCAGCGGTTTTCTATTGTTTCTTCTGCACTCTTCTAGAGCGAATGGTTTCATCTGTATTAGATTGCGTTGAGACGCCATTTGGAGTTTTTTTTTTTGTTTTATTTGTTAACCTTGGTCATGCATGCATGGTATCGATCTCTAGAGCAAGTTTCATGGTAGACGTTATAGTTTATGTTTAATTTTGTCCGTATCACCTATTCGTAAATTTAAAACGAACAAATTCAATGTGTTGTTTCTAGTGCACTGGATCTAATATTCTACTACTAATCAACCTTTTCTTTGCTTTCTCACTTGTTTCTTAAAGTTTATGTAGAGTTTGTCTCTTGCTTAACTGTCAAGCAATTTTACAGTTCTTAACAAGGTATTATGATGCATCAAAATTTTAGTTAAAAAATTACCGAGCGGTGCCAAATTTTACATCAAAATTTTAACAACTCTTAGTATCTACTCATGAACCGTAAAATTGCTCTTAATTATAACACTGGCTATTAGGCCATCAAACTTTTTTCAGTGCTTTAAATGGTCAATATTCTCTGGATATATTAGAGAACGCTTGAACCAAGTTTAATAATAATAACTTATGCCTTTAATTTTGTTTACCGCGTTTACTTATTTACGCTATGTAAAGTACAAAAGCTCTAATGCTCAACTCACGAACATATAATATCATTATCCGCTAGCATCAAGTATTCTGTCTTGAAACTCATGAAAGCACTCCATATACATACAACTTATTACTTACTCTATCATAAAATAAGTGACTATGCAACTGTTTCTCATACCTACCAATCTATTAGTTAGATTTAAACCCATCTTACCGACAATGACCATTGCGCTCGCAAAAATATCTAGAGACATAGCCCTATCTCTTAGACCTGGTTTAGTTCCCAAAATTTTTTTCTCTAAACATTGCATTAAATTTTTGGACACCTAAATAAAGCATTAAATATAGATCAATCAAAAAACTAATTGCAAAGTTACGGAAGAAATCTTGAGACGAATCTTTTGAGCCTAATTAGTCCATGATTCGCCATAAGTGCTACAGTAACCAACATATGCTAATGATGAATTAATTAGGCTCAAAAGATTCGTCTCGTGGTTTCCAGGCTAGCCGTGAAATTCATTTTTCATTCGTGTCCGGAAAACCCCTTCCAACATCCGGTCAAACATTTGACATAACACTTCTACCAAAAATTTTCTCAATCTAAACACCCTCTTATTTAAAGTGTATTATAGTGATTTTTGTTGTCTCAACAAGTGTCATTTCGGAATGGAGGGAGTACATTCTTAATTCTAAGATTCAATCCTATCAAATCGTCATCACATACACCATTTATTGATTTTGACAATAATTTATCATATACTCCCTCCATTTCACGCTGTAAGACTTTATAGTCTTGTCTAAATTTATATGGATGCTAATGACGAGGAAGAGCTGCAACTTCTAGATTGTGATGGTGGTGAAGAGGTCAAATGAGATTGAAGTTCAAGTCTTTTAGTTCAGAGGATATCTGCAACCCAATTTTCAAAGTTGGTACGGTATTCCAATCAGTAGAGGTGTTGAGGAAAGCAATAACAGAATATAGTCTGAAACAAAGAGTGGATATCAAGATGCCAAGAAATGATAGGACAAGAATCATGGCACATTGTGTAGAGGGATGTCCTTGGAATTTGTATGCTTCATTTGAAAGCAGGGCCAAAGCTTTCATGTTGAAGACCTATGTTGGAAACCATGAATGCCAAAAGGAATGGGTTCTTAAAAGGTGCACTGCAAACTGGCTTGCTGAGAAGTATGTTGATACATTTATATCAGATGAGAAGATGACTCTAGGCAGCTTTGCAAGAATAGTACAGAGAGAATGGAACTTGACACCTTCTAGGAGCAAACTTTTGAGAGCTAGAAGGTTGGCTTTGGTAGCTATATATGGTGACGAGGTTGATCAGTACAACCAACTATGGGATTATGGTTCAGAGGTAAGGAGGTCCAACCCAGGAAGTACCTTTTATCTTTTTTTTTAGAGAATGGTGCTTTTACCCGGCCTCTATATCCACTTGGATATATGCGGCCATTTTTTTATTTCGAGAACTTTGGGAACTTAGCCCAAGTAGGGACTTAGCCCCTCAAATACCCAATCTAAAATTCATGCTCCTATGGAGATTTAAACTCAGGACCTTTGGTGCTACTCATGTCACTGCAACCACTAGGCTACTCAGTACCTTTTATCTAACTTTGAATGAGCACTCTGTACATGTCACTTGATCCATGCAAAAGGGGATTTCTCAGTGGGTGCAGACCAGCAATCTGCTTGGATGGATGTCACATCAAGACTAAATTTGGTGGCCAACTTTTGACTGTCGTTGGAATCGATCCTAATGACTGTATATATCCAATTGCAATGGCTATGGTGGAGGTGGAGTCATTGTCTTCATGGAGATGGTTTCTTCACACATTGAAGGAAGACCTTAACATTGACAATTCATATCCATGGACTATAATCACAGACAAGCAAAAGGTGTAAGTTGTATTTGTTCTTCACAATTGTTCAAGTTAACTTCTAAATTCTAATGATAACCATGAATAATATTATTTTTCTTCTATAGGGACTTATACCAGCAGTCCAACAGGTTTTCCCTGATTCTGAACATAGATTTTGTGTGAGGCATTTTTGTTCCAACTTTCAGGTCCATTTCAAAGGTGAGAATCTAAAGAACCAACTATGGGCATGTGCTAGGTCTAGTTGTATAGATGAGTGGAATGTCAACATGGAAGAAATGAGGATTTTAAACCAGGATGCATATAATTGGTTGAGTAACATGTCACTTAATACCTGAGTTAGAGCTTTCTCTAGTGATTTCCCCAAGTGTGACATCCTCTTAAACAACAATTGTGAAGTATTTAATAAATACATTTTAGAAGCTAGAGAGTTACCTGTGCTAAGCATGTTGGAGAGGATCAAGGGACAACTAATGACTAGATACTACAGCAAGAAAAAGGAGATGGAGAAGTGGCAAGGACCAGTATGTCCGAAGATTACGAAGAAAGTTCTGAAGAATGCAGATATGACCAATAATTGTTTCATTCTCCTAGTTAGTAAAGGAATTTTTCAAGTGCAACACAAGAATTTTAGTTATATTGTCGATATTTAGGAGATGCACTGTGACTGCAGACAATGGGATCTAACAGGAACACCATGCTGCCATGCAATTTCATGCTTGAGGAATGAAAGGATTCCTACCGAGTCAGTTTTTCCTGCTTGTTACACAACAGATGCTTACCTGAATGCCTATGGCCATAACATTTTGCCATGTTTAGACAAGAGAAAATGGGAGAAAGTGAATGGACCTCAAGTAAGTCCTCCAAGTTATGATAAGAAGGTTGGTTGTCAGATCAAAGAAATGTAGGAGGAAGCAACCACAAGAAGTTCAAGGCAAAAATGGACCAAAATGTCCAAACATGGAGTTGAGATGCATTGCTCCTATTGTCGACAAGCAGCGCATAACAAGAAGGGGTGCCCACTAAGAAAGGCTAGATTAAGGCCTAAACAACAACCAATGAGAAAGATCATACCATTGGTTGATGATAACACTAAAGTTGATCTAGAACCTGTTGTTACACATGTATTTGCAGAATATAAATTCACTACACATCAGTTATATTTGTTACTTCTGTTTGCCAGAAATAATGTTGTTGTATTTGTTACTTCATTTTGGCAGAAATAATCTTGTTCTGTTGTTGTAGGATGTGATGCAACCATGTCAAAGTAATCAGCCATATCCAACTAATATAATGCTATCACAAATGGTTGTAGAGTCATCATGGAATAGTAAAAGAGCTTTGCAGGTAGAACCTTTACCTGACAGTGCATATATCATGTTCAACCAACCTTCAGCTAAGCCAGCCCCACTAACCACAGCAACCAAGGAAGGAAGAGCTACAACAACTCGTGTTGGTACTGGAAAAAAAGGTGGCTTTGGTGCAAAGAAAGCTGCTGGCTCATCCCTTGGGCCAAAGAAACCTGATGGAAAGAAATCTGCTACAAAGAAGGTTGTAGGAAAGAAAACTAGTTATGCTTAATTGTTAGATATTGTCAGGTACAAACAGTACTAGTAGGCTTGTTGATTCATGCCTTCAGTTTAAGAACCCTTTGCAGTGAACACGTCTTTATTTTGATTTTTGGTCCAAAATATTTGGTGTTTTGTTTATATTTTGCCATGGTAATGCATGAACAGTGGTTGTTTATGTTTTAGACCTGTGTTATGATCTTTGGAAACTTACACCCCTTTCTTTTTTGCTTTTTCTTATGTTTATCAGACGAAATTTGAATTTTCAACAGTATATTTAGAGTAGATTTTGGAGTTTTTTTTAGTTTATTTTTTAGCCTAAGCCTTTAGATCACTAAGAACACATGTGTGTGTATATATATAAAAAAACTTTTATTCACAAAATATAAAATACAAATATGTTGTTTGCCCTTTTTTTCTGAAAAAGCCAAACAATAATCTACTACATCAAAATTAAGTCTGAAACTATAGAATCAAGATACTGATTCTCAACCATTGGTAGGTTGCAACTACCAGATCTAATTCTTCCATATATGCATAGACTTCAACAGCCACACTGCATCCATCAGACTGCATCATCAGGAAAAAAATCCCCAATGCGGGTCATGTTTTCCCATCATCGCCAATGTCGGCAACGACGTGGCATCAACCATGGAGAATGGCTAGGAACGGTGCCACCTATCGTGGAGAACGTCGGACAAGGTGGAAAACCTAACCAAAAACTGAGGAAGGAGTTGCGTGCGTGTAGCTAGAGGAAGGAGCCAACAATGGAGGCATCCTTGAAGTTTGTGACGATGATGACGCTGGCCAGCATAATGAGAATGAGTGAGTTGGGCTCCTTGAGTAGCAGGTTTTATTTTGCAATTTGTAGATAGCAACGGTGAGCCCCTGCAACGTGGTTGTGCACACGGGAAGACACGTCAGATCAGAATTGCAGCCGTGTCAATTTTGGACCTCATGTGATACATTTAGCCAGATTAAGGGCCTAAATACCCGATTTCAAAGATTAGGGACCAGGATGAGAACACCAGTCAAGTTTAAGGACTCACTGTGTAAATTCCTTACAGAGATTTAAGTATATTTCAATTTGGAAGTTTGATGCAAAGAATCTATATAAATCTACTCCCTTCAAATTTTTTTTATACCATTGACTTTTAGGTCTATGTTTAACCATTCGTCTCATTTGAAAATTTTATAGAAATATACAAAAGTATAAGTTGTAAGTTGTGTTGAAAGTGTCTTAAATGATAATACAAATCTATTGGCTCTCGATCTCGAAAACTGGCCTGGAACCTCATGTGTTTTCATGTATCAATCCCTAGATTAATAGTTGATAAACACATAAATAGTCGTATCGTAATCATGGGTCCTTCTTCGGTGTATTTTATTGGTAGCATTATATTATTAGTAGAACTAATCTCAGCCATTAATTAAAAATAGTATTTTTTTACTTTATTAATTAATTGATTAGTAATATTTTGTAATTTTGTTTTTCAATAAAGATCACAATAAAAAGGACAACATTACCATTTCAAATTTCTACTACACATAATATTGTTGGTAGTATAATGTAATCACAGCCATTCGATAAAAAAATCAACGGTGTCGACTTTTTTTATTAGAGAAGGGTATTTTTGTCCAGCCTCTATATCCATCTAGATATATGCAGCCATTTTTTATTTTGAGAACTTTGAGAACTTAACCTAAGTAGAGAACTTAGCCCCTCAAATACTCAATCTGAAATTCATGTTCCTATAGAGATTTAAACCCAGGATCTTATGTGCTACTTAGGTCACTTCAATCACTAGACTACATGTCCTTTCACGAAGAAGGTTTTACTTGTGTTGGACGATGTATGGAATGAACGAAGAGATTGTCGGGATCGTCTGTAGAAGCCAATGAACGCCGCAAAGTAACAACCCGTAGCGAGAGAGTAGCGAGGCTTGTACAGACAGTGCCTAATTACTACAACCTACACTGCCTAAGCTCTGATTACAGCTGGTCATTGTTCAAGCAAATTGCTTTCACTGCAGGCAAAGGAAATGATCCAAACCTAGAAGAGATCGGAATTGCGTATAGTGAAAAAAATGTAATGGCTTGCCTTTAGCAATTAAGACGCTGGCCAGCATGTTGCACTAGAGAAAATGGACATTGTGCCACGTTTTAATAGTGGTTTCGCTAGAATGCTATCTCAAAAATGCGTTTCTTTGAAATGCCATACCGAGTGAGTGTTTCTAGCCACTTTATCATTTTTTCTGGTTTTTTGAGTTTTTTAAATTTTTTGGCTCATCAGCCATGCGACATGATGAAAAAGCCCCTGGTTCCAGTTGAATAAAACATGTTGGTCGCCATCTGAGCCGGCGTCTTCTTCCTCCTAGGACAGCGACGCAGCGACCCGCTCCACTCTGACGCTACGACGCTGCCTCCGACGCTGCGCCACCACCGCCACCGTATCCCTCCATCTCATGCCGCTACCGTCGTGTGTAATGTAGTGACCTTTTCTAGTTGAAGTATAATAGGTCAGTTGTAATGCATTGACCTCTGCTAGTTTGTATTGCTGAATGGAGTGACAAAAAATATAAATTTGCTAGACCAGACCAGACCAGAGCACGTTTCATTCAACTAGAACCAAAGGCATTTTCGTCACGTCACCTGGCTGTTGAGCTAAAAAAAATTGAAAAACTCAAGAAACTAGAAAAAATGGCAAAGTATCTGGAAGCACTCAGTTGGTATGGCATTTTAAAGAAACGTGTTTTCGGAATAACATTCTAGCCAAACCACTGTTTAAACGTGACACCATGTTCATTTTCTCGTTGCACTATGAACCAAGAGAACAGATGAAAGATCGATTCATCTAAGAAATGATCGTATAATTGAGCTAAGGAGCTTGAACAAGGTAAGGGAGCTGAGAATAGGTGGAATGGGAGTCCATTTGACGACTGATGGTGCAGAAGAAGCCCGGCTAGAGAGCAAAAGTCACCTACAAGTCCTAAGCTGGGATTTTGGAGATTGCTACAGTAGCCTAGATTGCAACCAACCCCTTGTTTAGTTGTAAAAACATCACATCAAAGTTTTGAATACACATTTAAAGTATTAAACGAAGTCTAATTATAAAACAAATTTCAGATTCTGTCTGGAAACAGCAAGACGAATCTTTTAAGTCCAATTAATCCATCGTTAGTATATGTTGGTTACTGTAGCACTTATGGTTAATCATGTCCTAATTAGGCTCAAAAGATTCGTCTCATGATTTCTCCCATAACCGTATAATTAGTTTTAATGTTAATGGATATTTAATGGTTTATTTATGTGCTCAAAGATTTAATGGGATATTTTTGGAAAAAAAATTTAAGTACTAAACAGGGTCAAACATGTGCAGCTACTTGAGAGCCTGCGACCACACCACAGGCTGAGAGAACTAGTGATGGTGAACTACGAGGGTCTGGAGTATCCCTGTTGGTTGGGCGATGCTGCCTTCTCATGGATGACTCGTATAGAGCTCAGCTGCTCTCGTGCTCGGTGATCTTCCGTCCCTCGCGTCTCTCCATTTCCATGACATGATGCTAGCTCATCCGGCACATTGGCCGGGAGTTTTTCGGCCATTTTCTTCTTCCCGTCACTGACAAAGCTTAGCTTCGACTGGATGCCCAAGTGGTTAGAATGGTGTGGAGTGGTTGATCGACGAAGGTGGATGCCCACGCCTGCGTACCCTCTCCATCTGCCATGCCCACAGTCAGAGCCTTGACAACATCGGATCATTCCCCTTCCTGTCCCTGACGACTCTTGAGCTGGACAAATGCTGCTGCATCAACAGAATTCCTGCGTCGCTTACGCTGCGTGTTGACAGGCGGAGCTTCGACCTGCGCAGAGGTTCAGGCTGCTGAACGCTCTCCCATCGCTGGAGTGTCTGACGATCATCTGCAGTGACACCACAAGCATCCCCCCTTCAGCCACAGCACCTGCCTTCACTCAGGAGGCTCCATTTGAGCTGCCAGAACCTCCCTATCCATCATTTTCTCCCACACCTGCAGCTACACACTCTGGATGTTCGTCACTCACCAGGTATATGTCCGTATCACCTTATGTATATGTGTATCTCATTCATATATATACACGCTATTTCCTTAAGGGTAACTGTCTCCACGTTTGTTTTTATGTTTTTGTCTGCATTTTCATGTCTCAGGTTACAACTTTGGAGACTTTGATTGCTAAGGATATTTGACAGCGAGGATTTGTTATCGCACTGCTAGCTCATACCGTGGGCATTTCACACAATTTGTTATTGTACTACTTATCGGTTTAATTTTGTAATGGGAGCTTGGCTATTGTGCTCTTTACAATTAGTGTTCTATACCGGCTTTGTATCCTGTCTTTAGGCAGTAATAGCAGATTGTGAAGAGTGTTGTAACATTGGTGAATATCAATTGTTCGTTTTAAAATGGATTACTGTGGATCACTTCGTACAATTATACGCTGCAGCAGTAACAGTGGTTTAAATAGCTACAATGTTCTGCCATTAGCCATTCACTGCGCTCCTCTACCACTGTTGAGCAATGTTAGAGGATGCAAACCCCATCTAGTCGAATGTGATTTTGTTCGGTCCAATAAAAAGTACGTCGTGGTATCAAATCATTTCTGATCGTTGGATCTAACAGTGTACATCCTACTCAGTTAGATCTAATGGTACAAAACGATTTGGTATCTCGAGTTACTAGTACCTAGAGATACCTTTTGTTGGACCGGACTAAATCTCTACTTGAATTATATGGATCTGTTTTGGGTTTCCAAATACGTTGCCGACACATTGACAATTATGCTTCACATCCTGAAGACTGTAAAGCTGCTATAATATGTTTAAAAAGGTCCTACTAAGCTCAATCCCAGGATTCGTCTTCAGTCCTCCGATTACTTTGCAAGGGTTTGATTGCCGCTAGTAGAACTGCAACCTTTTTCACCTACCTAACCGTTCCAACAAATGGCATGACGGGTCGTTTCAAGTTTTAGCACCACAAATAAATAGTACTGTCTCCGTTTCATAATATAAGATGTTTGACTTTTTTTTATTATAACGTTTGATCATTCTTCTTATTCAAAAATTTAGTACAAATATAAAAAATAACAAGTCGTGCTTAAAATTCTTTTGATAATAAAGTAAATCACAAGCAAAATAAATAATATTTCCATAATTTTTCAAATAAGACAAATGATCAACAAGCAAAAAAAGTCAAACATCTTACATTATAAAACGGAGGGAGTACCCCGTCCCTAAATGTTTGACGCCGACTTTTTTATATACGTTTGACTATTCGTCATATTCAAATTTTTTTTCCAAATATGTAAAACTATATATATATACATAAAAGTATATTTAACAATAAATAAAATGATATAAAAATAATTAATAATTACATTAATTTTTTTTGAATAAGACGAGTAGTCAAACATGTATAAAAAAGTTAACAGCGTCAAACATTTAAGAACGGAAGGTGTATTATTTGGAAACGCCTATTCCTCAGGTGATTGAAAATTTTGTATTTGTCGATCAAATCCATCAATCATTGGATCTTCATCCAACCGCACAGTGCAACAAGCACATTAAAACACACAAACCCCAAAAGCCACAAAATGAGTTGGTTTATGGACTGCCTATTATAATGGGTTTTGGACTTAGACTTGTAGGCCGCTAAGGATTTAGTACATGTTCAGTCTTCAATAACTAGTTGAATAGGCTTGATCTTATTGGATTACTTTTCTATCTCTTATATCGTTGCCCTCGTTATGTCAGTAAAGATAGAGGGTCCTTGATATATTAGGGTGTAGCAGATTGTGTAAGATCTATATTGTGCTATGTTTACACAATATAATACACAAAACAGTAAAAGTGAGGTGTTATCTTGCATTGAATATTCGTACGTGGATAACCCTTATCTTCTGCCAATCAATGGTCTAGGCTTCTCGTTTGCTATCATATGTATTTACTATCAATCTTGATCACCTATAGTTAGCATGCTAGGTAGGAAGGCACTGAGAATTTTTTAAAGATTCATTGGACCTAAACATCGAAGGTCATGAAGATCAGGTTTATCTTTAGACAAACTTTCAAGTTTGGCAATATTCAACTTGGCGAATACCGCACGTTTTCCTTTATCGACTTGGAATTAAACCAGTCGAGAGAGGAGGATTTCTAATCTCTTAGAATCTATTTTCATACCATAAAACTTATCCCGGGAGTCATGGTGGATCAAACGGGCTCTCTATCTTTTTTTTTCTATTTTCCAGATATCCAATCCCATCATATATACCATCAATCTCATATTATATGACTATCAAACAAACAAATGATCCCGTTATTGTACGAAATACAGCACGCTGCCAAATAAAAAAGCTACATAAAAATATAAAATTAGCTGAAACAATCCAAATTAGAAAAATTCCGGCCAAATTAAGCCCATCAAATCCAACCGTATCAGTATCACACAACCACACCCACAGCCGTGCTTGATCTACATAAACTCGAATCCCGATAACCAATAAAAAAAATGGCCCAACGCAAGTAACTGCGCCATCACCTGCCCTCATTAAATTAAACTCCTTAACTAATCACTCCATTAATTAACTAATCACTCCAATTAACCAATCCCCTCCCAACCGATCGGGGCCGTCCATCCGCGATCCAACGGTGGATACACCCCCACCGACCCCACCAAACCCACTCGTACACACGCCGCCGCCGCCGCCGCAGAAGATCCAGCCACACCTAATCCGCAGTTATAAGACGAGCGGGGCCCACCTGACCTCGCTTAAAACCGAAGGAAACGAAGCAGAGAAAAAACCGGGAGAGAAAAAAAAAAGAAAAGAAAAAAAAGAAAAAGGGAAGAAAAATAAGAGAAGAGTCGAGAAGCTTTCGCTTTGGAGGTTGGGAGTTGATGGGGAGGGGCAAGGTGCATCCCTCGCCGTCGCCGGCGGCGGCGGCGGCTGGTGGCGGTGGTGATGGAGGTGGCTGGGAGACGGCGGAGGCGGTGCTGATGAGGGTGCTGCCCGTGGCGGTGCTGGCCATGGCGGCGCCGCTCGGGCCGGAGGGGAAGGAGGTGCTCGCGTACCTGGTGCTCGCGTCGCTGCGGTCGACGTCGCCGGCGAGGGTAGGGGAGGGGGAGGAGGAGGAGGGGAAGTGTAAGGGAGGGAGTGGGAGGGTGGTGGTGGCGGGGGCGGCCCACCCGCCGGAGCTCGGGTGCGGGTGCTTCGGGTGCTACACGGCGTACTGGTCCCGGTGGGACGGGTCCCCGGAGCGCGACCGCGACGCGATCCACCGCGCCATCGAGGCGTTCGAGGAGCACCTCGCCCGCAAGGAAGAGGAGGAGGACGGCGGCGGCGGCAAGGCCTCCGCCCGCCGCCGCAAGAAGCGCGGCAAGGAGAAGAAGGGCAAGGCGAAGGTCGCCTCCTCCTCCGCCGCCCAGCCCCCGCCTCCGCCTCTGCCTTCTAGCGTCCCCGAGAAGGTGGAGACCTCCTCCTCATCATCCTCCGCCGCCGCCGCCGCTGTCCCCGTCGCCGGGGAGTGGGAGGAAGCAGCGGAAGAAATGAAGGCCGCCGCCGGCGACGGCGTGGTGGAGGAGGAGCGGAGGCGGCGAGGATGGGGCGGGGTGGCCGGCGTGTTCAGCTGGAGGGGGTGGAGCCTGTGGGGGTCCCACTAGTCGGTGAGGCACTGCAGCCACACCCAATGCATTTTCTGCTTTAGTTGGTGAGGTGTACCTGCAAAAAAATTTTCCTGCTCTATGGGGTTTTAGGTTGATTAGGAGATGCTTACTCAGCCCAAATTAGCAAATTAGCATGACGATGATAACAATAATGATGATCATATGCTGCATGTGGTGATCATGTGTTTGGTTTGTTGCATGTGTAAATATTTCAGTCTAGTCAGTGTGTAAATATGTGTAGTATCTGCAACCAATGTGAATACCCCCTGTAGTACTATCTACTTGAATTATTCCCCTGTTTAGCACAGCAATTTTTTGTTGGCCATCACCCGAGAATGAGATTGGTTACCTCACTTGAACCAGATGAATCTGGAATCCATCTTGAAATGGTGACGATTCGTTCGAAATAGACTACACGATTTAATTACAAAACGACTACACGATTTAATTACGCACACATCTTTGGTAGTGTCTTTGGGCTAGTCCTCCCGATTGTAGTCAGGCAGGCATACATTTCTTGGTCAAATGCAGTAGTCCAAATTTTAGTTGAGAAAAAGACAAGATCCATGGGTCTAAATTCAGAGATGTGGTAGTTCCGTCATCATGGATCGGACTCTTTAACTGTGCAGGTTTATCTGGTAAACTTTGGATAATCTCTTTCTAGTTCCAATTGACCCGGAGAAATTAGTAGTCATCGTCAAGGATTTGGTTGCTAACTGTCTTGACTTATATGACAAAGCCTTTTTTGTAGTGGTCTCTCTTTTGTGGTGGTCAACCTTTGTGGTGATCTCTTTCTTGTTTTGGTTGGTTAGTTAAGACCTACCAATTGGATATTCCCTAGTACTTGTATGGTGGTGGTACTACTTGTGCATGAGAATAATGTGAGATGCTCCTTTGCTTGGGAGCGAAGCACAAGGGAGTTTCACTTTCATGGCTTCTTTGGATGCTTGGTGGGGCTGTGTGGTACTCCCTGCCTACCTCATTGCTGGCATCAATGGATGGAAGGATGGATGCCTTTTTATTTCTTCCTTTCTGTTGCTTATTCACCGCCCATTGGTTTCCTCTGTGGCATGGCACCGTCCAAATGGAACTTCTTGTTCTTCAGGCCGGCATGTTTGTACGTGTGGCGTTGGTTTGTTTGTTGGTTTGTACTGGCTCCGTTTTTCTAGGGCTTGACTGTGTTTGCTCTACGTAATTTGAAGTTTGACTTTTTAATGGAAAGTTGTGTACGTATGGCCTCGGTTTGTTTGTTGGCTTGTACGGCTTGTGCTGGTTTCGTGTGTACATTTGTAGATTGTGACCAACCAGGGTGTGTTGTTTGTCAGGGCGTTAATGGTCGTGGGTCGATCCACGGATATTTTAGGGTTGACTTTAGTTTAACTAAATGTACTAATTTTTATTTATGGTGAAACTTATTTCATTTTGTTGAACTAAAGCCGACTCTAAACTACCCATGGGTCAACCATGTAAGATCTATCCTTATAGGGCGTGTAATATATGGCTGGTTTGCAAATATGTCTTTGTTTTTTTCCAAACAATCACTTCTTACTGAAATTTGAGGGAAATTTGGTGGAGTTGATGGTACTTTAGTCTGTGGGCCAGATGGTGACATGAGCCATAATTATTATTAGCATATTATTAAAAAAATCTTTTTTGCCACTTGGTATAAATGTATTATCTCTTCCGCCTAAAGATGGCAATGAGTTTATATCCGCTGGTATCACCTCCAAGTACCCATGACTATGATGAACAAATTCTTTCACGAAGAACCTAACTAAACTCGTGGGCATATTTTTTCTCAGACCCATACTCAGGTGGGTGATCGGTACTCACATGGTGGCCCACGCATAACCCATCAAGTACCAACCATATGAATATATAAAAAGCTAATTGGTTTATTATAGAAGAAATAGGACACTAAACTAGTACTCAAGATAGAGGGATATAACCATTGCAGCTGCAACAATTCCATAGGCTCACCATTTCAAACAACCTATAAAGTCCAGTTCTTATAAGTTACACCAGTATACTTTGGGGTTTCTCCTATTTCATACTCTATCTATTGGATTGGAAGTATCGATCTATTTTGGTCCAATATTAGATAAACTATGGGTATCCATTTGGTGATGACCCATATATACTCATCCGTTTGAGTGAGGTTTTTCTTAGGACGCCACCACATAATGCATAGCAGCGGGTTAGGCTTAACCGGCGACAACTTCGCTTATCAGAAATAGAACTATACCTTCTCCTATGGATATGTCACAACAGGATTGCTGTCTTTAATGTCATAAACAACTATCCCAATCTCATATCTAGTAATTACTGGTATACCCAAAAGTGCATGTTTTTTCTTCTTACGAAAATTTCTCTTAAATTATCCATCCAAACTACGATCTGATTATTGTGTGCATAACAATTAAATCTTTATAACAGATCTCACATGATTATGTTTTTATGAAAAATTACAAATTACTTTTATAATATATCTAAATTACTTTTAGATTTCATGTGTGCACTGTGTGTAGCTCCCAACATTTTCAGATACCACACGGTACGGTACTGTGAAACGGTTGCCCACACACAGCGGCATTGGGCCAAAAAAACCCACTTGAATGTCATACAAAAGCGACAGACAGCCTCTCTCCCTATTATAGTTGTTATATAGTTGTTGGATTCGGCAGTGTATGGTTTGCAAGGGTTAGAAATCCTCCATTGTGGAGTGCAGATTAATGCGTGTTTAATTAAATATTAGCAATATAAAAAACTTAAAAATGGACCATCCCACTCGGATTTTTTTTTCAAAATGTAATTTAGATCACAACCGTTATAGTTTTTATGTCATGAACCACCAAAGAATAGGCTAGTGTCTTACGTGGTCACTGAATAATGTTGATAGCATTGGGGATCCTTGTATCATTTTGTTTTTGAAACTTCTAACGAATATTTGAGAAATTTTAGACTTCAGTGAATCATTTTTTGCATCTTCAATGTTTTAGGGCTCATCATGCATAGGGAGCTACAGCCGTTGGCCCCGTTTGGCACAACTCTAGCTCCCAACATCAAGTTACCTGGAGCCGGAGTTGTGCCGAAAGATATATTCATGTCATAATGCCATCAGCATACGAAAATCCCTAGTGAGAGCAACTCCAAATTATATATATATATATATATGCTGCAAAATTTAAACTTCCTGACTTAGAAAATACTAAAGTTTCTTAAACATGCCCACACAAACAATGTGTGCGCATGTGCATTTTACCGCATGTGCATTTTACGCGATGACTGCGTACACGTAAACATGATGACAACCCTTTATTATATACTTTCTAAGTTTCATATTATAAAACGTTTTGGTCCAACCTAGATAGAACTATTAATAAGAATATCTTATATTGGGGTGAAACCGGATCGGATATGGTTAGATAACACCCTTCTCATATTCATAAACCACATTTTATTTTCGGAATCAGGTAAAATATACATATTAATGAATATAAAAATAAATACAGATAATATTGGACACAAATACGGAACATATACATACTAAGACGATACGAATGATATCAATTATCGATACTTATTTGGATATAAAATCAAAGCAATAACTATACATACCACATGTACGAGGGCTATTTAACTATTCCATAAATACGAATGCAACTATATCATGGTAGTAACAACTTCTTGTGACAAGCTAATAGCCAATATATAGGGCAGCATAAAATGAATCGTTATTACATTGTTAGTAGGTTAGTATATATATGTGAGAGCAACTCTAATAGAATGGCTAAATGGATGAGAGCATCTCCAACAAACAGTTTAAATTGGATTCTCCAAATACCTATTTGGCCGCTCTCCATTTCATTTGGCCACTTAATTTTTTTTTTACTTCAACAATCTCTCCATCGATCCTCTCTATTTCAAGTCTATAATAGCTGGACCTCACATGTCATCCTCTTCTCTATCTTTTTTCTATCCCTCTTCCTCAATCTCTTTCTCTGCCTCTCTCATTTTCTCTTTCTTTCTCTCTCTCCTTTCCTTCCTTAGGCGGCGACGGAGCCGGTGGCACCGGCACCGGCATGGAGGCGGCGCGCGCGGGGAGGCTAGGTGGCGCGGCGGCATGGAGGCAGTGAGCTAGCGACCTCGGACGTGGTGGCGGCTCCCCGGCGCGACCCTCCCAGCGGCTGGCGTTGTACTGTTGCTGTAGTAGTACAGTAGTATTGTACTAGTACTGTGTGTGGGCCCATGCATGGGGCCCACATTTGGCAAGCGCATTTTGGCTAGCCAAATTTGGCAAGTGGCAGGGGTGGTTTGGCCAGCCGGCTTGGCCATCCAGTTGGCCAGTCTGTTGGAGGACGAATTTTAGGCTACGTTGCTAAATTTTAACGTAGAGAGTTATTTGCCAACTCTGTTGGAGATGCTCTTAGTAAGTATGAGAGAAAAATAGCCTCCAACAGCCACTCTATCTGATTAACGAAGTCATTCGGATGGTCAAATCACACCCCTCACTAGCCAAATTTGGAGAGTCTCTCTGCCAGTCTATTTGTGGGCCCCACCACTCCTCCTCCCACCCTATCTCTCTCTCCTCGTGTTGCGGCAGGGGTTGTTCGCTCCAATGGCGCGCTTCGCCGTGGGGCTGAGCTGGGAGTCGGGGGTAGACGTCGTCGATGTTGTCTTGCTGCCGCAGGAGCCCGTTCACGCCATCCCTGTCTGCGCCTTCCCAAGCCGCGACCGCCGCCGCTGTCCGCGGCGTCCCGGCTATGAACACCGCTGTCCACGGCGACCCCCTCTGCTGCTTCCGCTCACGCTCCGGCTTGGAGAAAGAGGACGCGCAAGCAGGCAGTAAAGGAGGAAGAAAGAGAAAACATGGAGCAATAAGTGGGGCTTATGCATGGGTCCAACTATAAAGGATGGATGGAGAGGCTGTTGAAGTAAACAACGAATTTGACTTTGATAAATATAATGGACAGTTGGCCAGTAGATATTTGGAGAGTCGAATTTAGAGAGACCATTGGAGATGCTCTTATACTCGATGAATAAGTGATTAAGAACAAAAATTACAAATAAATTCAAGCTACATGTATATGAAACACTTAGAATAAGGTTTTCTGGTTATTGGGCTCTAATAATATGTGAATACAACATGGGTCTTTGATATGCTATGACTATTCGGGTCACATCTGGATATTTAGTCAAGTGTTATCTGTTTTTTGGTAAGGTAATCCATATTTATCAGATAAAGTAATACCAAACCCATATTTGTATCCAAAACAAATACATGGACTCAGCTCCAAAATCCAGATACTTGAATTTGCCCCAGATTGATTCGGCTGGGCGGACGAGAGGGTAAAACCCTTCCCATTGCCCCTATTTTATACGTGTCTATATTCACATCCATCCATATAAATCTTAATAGAATCAAAACATCTTATAACATAAAACATATGTAAAATTTTCCAATGAGATATATAATAACAATACTCTCTTTGTTTTCTTAATTTAATGTTGTTGACTTTAAAATACTTTTTGACTGCTTATCGTATTCAAAACTTTTGTGCACATATGTAACATTATAAGTTATGCTTAATGTTGCTTTAGTAGGCCTATTCAAACCCCTGGACAGGCCAGCCATAAAAAACATGGCAATACAACCTAGGCATGAACTTGTACAGTTAAGAGAAAAACAAGCCCCGGTCAAGTGGCTCGTGGCTTTCTCATTATAATTTTTGGAAATGCTACGATATGGTCTACCGTACGAAACGGAGACGACGGGATACGACAACGACGTGGGACTAGGAGCGAGGCGCTCGAGTGCTACCTCGACCCAAAGGTCCTCTACTTCCTCCTCGAGCCACGCAACCCCCTCTTCCACGTCCTCCATGCCTACATCCACGTCGCCGCCTCCTCTTCGTTGCCCTTGTCCCACCCTCTCCAGCAAGCACGTCGAGGTTGCTCGTGGGGAAGGCTCGATGCGGGTCGGCACCACCGCCGTCACGCGCCCGACGCGATGGTGCGCCCCAACGACGTCATCCACGGCATTGAGCGGCTCCTCGTGCCGCGGTCTGTGCAGGAGGACTTCAACTGGCGCCGCAGCCTCGCTGCCATCTCGGCCGTGCTCCTCATAGGGGCGCCCGAGGTGGATCCCAGGACGCATCAACTTAAGAAGCTGATCGAGGGAGGCACAGTTTGTGATGACGGCGACAACTGCTGCCAAGACGATTCGCAACGATGGCGACGATGCACTCCATCCCCTCTGAGAACCCAAGGATTCATCAGCTTTTGGGTGTGACTAACCGAGTATCAGTTGTTACCGCTCTGGTATCATCTGGTACTGGTGTGGTATCAGATCTGATACCGAGAGATATCATGTTTGATACCTCATCTAAATCACCCCGTTCTAATATCAGATCCGGTACCAATGAGGTATCATGTTTGATATCTCGTCAGAATATTCTTGTTTCTGATACCGATGAGGTATCATGTTTGATAACTCGTCGGAATCATCTTGTTCTAGTATCAAGTTTGATACCGACGCGATATCGTTGGAATCATCTCATTCCAAAACGAAATCCTGTACTGTAGCAGTGGCCCATATCTAGGCCCAACAGTGGCCTGGTCATAGTCAGGCTGGGTCAGGCTAGCACTCTTTTGGGCCAGGCCGGCCAGGCCAATCGGGTCCAGCCCAACTTAAATACCTTTATCCTTTAGTAATAATTCAAAGCAACAAAATAATTAATAGTTATATATATATATATATATATTAAATAATTCGAATAGTGAAACTTATATCTTAAAGTTAACTTAAAAAATAGTGGGAGTAACAATACACGCACATACAAACGCCTCCGCGTGTGCCCCATCACGAAGATGCATGCGCGTGTGGGTATAGTACGTACGTCCGTACGTGTATACATCGGTGTACTTACACGCATCAGGTACGCTTGCCTCGCATGAAAGTACAAAGTATATATGTACATGCATATATATACGCTACAATGCTACATAACATCCCTCACGATGCCCCAAATACTTTTATAATAATGTAACGTACTATACAAACAAGAAGAAACTATTTTTTTTAAAAATGTGGATGAACCCCTTTTTTTTTAAGTTTTCTTATACTTATAAGCCAAATTTAAATTTTCAATCTTAATTTTGAAGTTTAATTTGAGTTTTTTCGTTGTAGTTTATTTTTCAGTTTTAGCCTTTAAATCACAATAAGCACGTATATAAAAATTTTATTCGTAAATTATTTTCTGTTTATACATAATTTTGTCTTTTTCACCGAACAACAAAAGATGATCACGAGGAAGAAGAAGAGAAGCATGACTAGTCTCTCCGTACGTGCCATGTTCAGATTCAGTTCTCCTCTTCTCGATCGCTACCAAGAGAACACTTGAACGTGATGCATATGGGACGCAGTTCAAGTCGCTGACAGCCTGACATGTCAGGCCCCACCATCCATAGGTTCATATGGTACAGGATCTCGTTTCATGGATACCGTCAATATGTATTTTATAAGCATGTAAAAATATGTATCCTATTTATAATTTGTAGTGATACATGCTTTGAATAGACGCGACTCTGAGATCACACCATAATTTGGACTGTGCAACAAAGTGAACGTGATCCTCTACGATACTGCAAAGCAGTTGATTCCACAATCAAGATATAAATATTCGTTGTATTATGCATTACAAATGTAAGAAGCACATGAATTGAAGAAATTGTATGATTCAAAATTTCTCTACAAGTATTTATAAGGGAATTAAAGTACTATTTCTTTCCCTCGCTCTAACAATCTAACTTATTTATTTATTTTTTATCCAATTTTACTTCCAACTAACCACCATTTCACTCGACAACCATTTAACGAGAGAGTGACAGTCGTTTTCTTTTTGGAGATATAGTGTTTCTCTTTCATCATTACAACAAGAACCCTCTCTAGTCATACATCCTTACCAATGACCATCTGTTATAAAAAAACAAACTTAGCAACACTTACTAATAGGTGAGGTGAGTTTGTAATGGATAATTCGCGTTGCAGCACATGTGTTGCAACATCTTATACAGTTGGCAATAAATAATAGTATATATTGCTAGTTATGTGTTGCAAAGGATGAGCTGTGTTGGTAAAACTTTTAGGACTAAATATGTCAATCTCATCCGTAGTTAACCAAAAAAATTCTCATATATAGAAAAAATAACATATTTCAATCTTATCCGTAGTTAGCCAAAAAAAATCTCATTCATAAGCAAAATAATATATTTTAATCTCATCCGCAGTTAGCCAAAAAAAAATCTCATTCACGGAAAAATTACATATTTTAAAAAATTCTCTTATATAAAAAATAACATATTTTAATCTTATCCGTAGTTACCAAAAAAATCTCATTCATGAAAAAATAACATATTTGAATCTCATCCGTAGTTAGCCAAAAAAAATCTCATTCCCAAAAAAATAACATATTTCAATCTCATCCATAGCCAAAAATAATCATTTATAGGAAAAATAGCATGGTAAAAGTACACAAGTCCAGGCTCAAGCACATTACCTGTAGGTTGAAGCATTGAGTCACTAACCAAGTAATCAATATGTGAAGACCTAATATGAAGAGTACTTAACTTTTCTAATAAAGAGTATATACCAGAAGTGGATTAGTCATTCATGTTCATTTAACAAAATAATACGTTTTATTATAAGTTAAAATATTAAATTATTATACATGTACGTACTCAGGGGTACATGTCACTAATTTAAGAGAAAATTAATAAAATAACACGTTTTATTAGAAGTTAAAAATATAAATTATTGTACATGTACGTACTTAGGGTACAGTTCAATTATCTAAACTAGAATAATATCAAAATATGTCACGAGCTCACGAAACTAATTGAGTTATTTTAGACCATTCTCACGCTCAGGCTGACTACAAATTGAGATCATGGTCCAATGGGTAGGTCGTCCCTCCACAAGCAGGAGGTCCGAGGTTCGATCCTCGCCTCCGGTCTTTTTTCAGTCATATTTAAATAATAATATAATATAATTATAAATATAATAATAAAATCATAAAACTAGAGGAACATAAAACTGTCCATTATTAAACTTAACAACGCATAAATATAGTATCACCAGCCGATATGACGACGAGAAAAACTTTGATTATTTCTGTTCAATGACTACATATGTCCATACTTCATCCCTATCTGCAATTGTTATTGTTGCTGTTTTTATGGCCTCAGACGTGACGATGAGAAAAGCTTTTAGTTTTGCCTCCTCCTCTCTGCTGCGACATCGCTCGTAGTCTACTCCGTCCCGCTCGCCAGCGTGCACCGACGATCGGGAGAAGTCTTCAGAACTTTCGCCTTCGACGCTATGTACCGGGAGAAGCCGGCAATAAGATGGTTCCACGTTGCGCGACTGCTCACTGATCTTCCACGATGGTTGGTCTATCACTGTGCTCGAGAGCTATGCGCCGACTACAACATCAGTTATCGAACGCTGTTCTTCTGGTACGCGCGGTTTCTCATCAACACGATCAACAATAAAATCGGAACACTCGGTACGTGTTTGTCATATCTTCTGTATACGATCTGATCATGTTTTACTATCGAGCTTACATGCATAGACCGTATGATCTAAGTATCATAATTTACGTGTTCAATGTCATGATTTATTTATGAAATAAATTAAATCATTATGTGCTTATATATTCATTCAACGCTGCATACGTAAGCCCCTCCAATAAGCTCGGGAAACCACACATGTGCACATCCTATTGATATATAGCATGCAGATCGAGAAATACATATATATGCCGTCCTGAATTACTGCAGCTGAAGGTGAAGCCGATGGCAAGACCCACCGCTGCTAGACCTGATCGAATAATCCACACCCACACAGGTTCATCGGATGCAATAATTTAATTAATTACCGGACAAATTGCGTGCAAATTGATCAATGTGCTAGCTGCATCTGCATAGTTGTCGTCGTCGTTCTCTCATCGATCGGTCGGCAGCAAGTACCGGACCCCGGCGATCGATCAGCCGTACGTATGACTAGTTTGTACAGCATCCTCATCTCTGAATCGTGGCAGCAGTGGGCGCCGCCGGAATTGAAGGCCATATGCATGCCTGCCTGCCTGCCTGCTGGCCGAGTACATGCATAGATCCACAGTACATGGGAATTGCAAGCACGCTCAATTCAACTGTAATGTGTATGTCCAATGCCCATGTCTGTATTAGGCTTGCGTCGTTCTCTTCCTAATTTTAGGACAATTGCATGACTATTTTAGAGTCTAATTATAGATTTAGTCCTGTTTTTTTTACTTTGCAGATTTAACCTCGGTTTTCAAAATCAAATCTTCCGTTTGACCCTGCTGTTAATTTACCATGAGCAGTGTAAATAGAAACAAGAGAAAAAAAATAAACATGCAAAATAACAACAATACCCCTCTCTTCTCTCTAATCCTATCTGTAGTTCCCCTCTCCCATGTACGCATGGTAGGGTTTGAATGGCGGCGGGGCTCCAGCGGCAACGGCGCACGGCGGTCCTGGGGCAGGTCAAGCAGGGCGACCGCCCTGGGCCCCCTAGCCAGTGTACATTAGTGTATAAATACCGTCTTTGTAATGCTTAGATATTGCCATTGCTATACTACAGAACTCAAAGCCTCAATGCAGCCTATAAGTTGTTGTTGATTGTTTTAGTTTTCACGGCTGCGAAGCTACGGAATACTAGCCAACAACCCTGTTCATACATACATCGTGTAATAATTTACTTGGTCTAGTAAAGGGCAAATTTAATTACATGTAGTACACGAACAACGAATGACATGCATGCACAAAGGAATATCTTATCGATTCATCTACTTTGGAATATAAAATAATTCATAGAGTTTATTTTAATTAACTTATACTACTTCCTCTAAAAAAATTATACTATCTCCTCTCAAAAAAATATTTTTTCTTGTAGTCATAAATAAGTGGTGTTTCACATTAATTGCACATATCATATTTAATCTTTTATCATCAATTTATATTTAGTTCTTAAAAGTCTAATGATTATATCTATTTTCAAAAATAAATTTAAAAATATCTTAGGCTTTGCGTATTTTTTCAAGTTGCATTATAATAATTAGTATTAAAATAGGTACATCTATGATTGTTTTACTTACTGGGATATTAGTTTTATAATCATTTAAAATATATCTATATTTGAATAAAGGGCCTTCGTAGTTTTGCATCATCCTAGGCCCCTAAGATGTTAGGACCGGCCCTGACGGCGAGCGTGCAGCGCGTGGCGGCGTGACCAGCGGTGGATCTTGGGAGGCTGGACCAGCAGATAGGCATCATGCATGTAGATCGCCAACGAGTGACGACGACCGGACGACATCAGGTGGCCGGGCTGCCGGGGCCGGCGCGTACTCCGGCAGCCAAAAGCCGCGGTACTGCCGCAGCGGGAACGGCGTGTGCCGCGTCTCCGTGGCAGCGAGCACGTCGAGGGCAAGACTGCAGACCTCGGCGTCGCTGGCGGCGGACGTGGCCATCGTGTGCGTGCTGCTGCATGCTAACCGTGGCATGGTGTCGAGCATTTTAGTGTATATTTTCTTACGAAGTTCTAAGGCTATATATGTCATAAGTGCCAGCTTGTTGAATGGTGCTCTAATGTTTAGACCTATACATCTTAAACTAAGGTGGATCCACTGAAATAAAATAAAAAGATGCCATCCTTCCAACCTTTCTCCACCATACAACATTAAATATTAGCTAAAATATTTTTTTAATCTAAGCACTAGTTGCCTAAATAAGCAATCGGTGCTTGAAAATTTTAGCCTAGCATCCTTACTCCAATATATAGCACCTATTCCACATATTTCTCTCTCCTTTATGTACCTCCTTAGCATATACTTTGGAGCTGCTCTAAGCTGCTGCTCTGCTTTGGTCTCTGTTTTTAATTAAATGAATTTTAAATCTTAGTTAAATTTATCAAACTTCAGTCAAATATCAATCAAAACAACTCAAATCTGTTAAATACAAGTTAAACATTATAAAATATTTTTTAAAGTACATACATGTATAAAAACATGACCAAATATACAAATAAACTAACAAAATAAGGCCAAATGTGTAAGGGTAAAAATGTCCATTTTTTCTCACTTAACACCATTAACCTAACTTCACGGAGTAGGGCCAAACGGATGTCTCGAGTTTGAAAACCAGGGTTAAATCTGCAAAATGAAAAAATAGAGCTAAATTTGCAATCAGACTCTAAATTATGACCAGTTATGCAATTGCCCCCTTAATTTTTCCAAGCTACCCACTGTGACAGAGGAGAATGTTGGAGGTGGCTAGCTTCTTTTTAGAGAAAAGCTTGGGTTTCCATTATTGTTCAAAATGTAGAGAAAGTAGGTGGGCGATGCAATGGACTTTTTTTTTTCTGAACGTTTTTGTCTTTTAATATTAAATCTAAACTCCGTCGTGGCTAAGAATTGGTGCTAAGAATTGGTCACTGATGTGGTCAATCACTTGTAACGGCTCCTCACACATTAGAGATTTCTTGCATAGGTAACTGATTGAGAGGATGGACCATCGCTGATAGGAAAACTAGCCAAAGCTAACATCATCACCAATGCCATCTCCATCTATTCCACCGATATAATCACTGAGCTACCATTGCCACCGCTCAAGAGGCCCATGGCATGGGTCAACTCCCTATTGATGTTGGAGAGGATGACGAGCATATCGTCACAAACATCTAGGCTCTCCTTCCCCACACGGTCGAGGAAGAGGTAACATGGTTGTAGCGAGACAACAGTGTCGACTTCGATGAAGACGGGGATCAGAGGAGAGATGGAGCAACAAGATGATCGCTACGATGAGAGGATAAGAGCTAGGATGGAGTGATGATGAGATAATGATTCATTTTTGTCCGAGGAAGGGTCATCTGTAATGACAGTCACCTCTGTAACACCTCTCAATTGGGTGTTGTTACATATGACATCTTATAAATAACGTAGTCAAGATGGCTTGAACTATCTAATGGCTGCTAGTATCAACTATCAAAGATGTTATCTATAGCGGTTCACTTGGGTCTATCATAGATTACCCATTACAACTCTGAGGGTTTGTGCTAGTATTTTGGCTATACTAGTCTAACTAGCATGACCTATCAACATTGTCACAGTACCAACTTCTCATAATATATTAGTGTTATTTATCCACGTGACATGGGGTGACATAGGCAAAAGGTTTGAGATGTACAAATAAAACCCAATGGAGTTTGATTTTAACATTTTAAAATAAAAAGGTTCAAAAAAAAAAGAATTTGACCTTGGGATAGAAAAGATATATAACAAAAAGTTGGAAACTTTTTTTATTGTACTTCCCTATCAAAAGCCGTATAGAATGGACACCAAACACTTTTACATGTGATTATCACGAAATACTAAGGCCTTGTTCGTTAGAGCAAATTCCCAACCTTTCCTCCCTCGTTTTATGAATGCATGTTTTTAGAATGGCTAAACGTTATGCTTTTACAAAACAAAACTATAGAAAAGTTGTCTTAAAAATCATATTCATCATTTTCCAAATTTGTATAGCTAATACTTGACTAATCATTCATTAATGAGCCACCCCATTTTCTGTAATGGAGACATGGTTCCATGCAAACTCCGTCAGCTTTCCAAAACGCAAAATATGTCTATATGGTTTCATAGTAAATGTTTTCTTTCCTGCCACTACTACCATGATACTGTCATAACACTACTATACAAATCCTCAATTGTGATACCTTGATGGGGGACTTCGTTGCTCCTTGGACTCCACACAACCGGCCTTTTAGTTGCATCAATTGCTTTTTAGTTGATTTGGCACTCATGACTTATGAGTATATTGCTGGTTTTTTAGATGAACTAACACATATTAAAAAATATTACTATCGAGTCTTTAATTAAACAACACCAAAACCAGGTTGAGCTGAGCTGATCGAGCAGCTCATGTGCCAGTGAAAATCCTTAAGTGTGATCTCTTTTCTTAGGCACTAAAAAAAGGTCCATTGTCGTTCTCCATATTTCTCCCACTCCCAATCCTCCTTCGATATCTTCATTTTCTCTCCCACCCCTTCTCCCTCTCTGGCTGCTTGGACCATGAATTCTGCCTCTCCCCCAGTGATGGCTCCCTACCCCTCTAGCCTCCTAGGTCGTGATGACCACTTGGTTGAGCCACCTAGAGGTAGGGGAGGAGGTAGAGGACATACAAGACCGATTGTTAGGAGAAGGGGGAAGTGAGTGGGAGGAGGAAACAACCAATTCACTAAGCTTGAGAAAGAAATGAAGCTGACGTTCCAATTGGCACATGTGCTCATCTAGGAATTGGGAGCTCATGGAGGCCGCCGTGGCGCACTAGTGCCATGCGCTGGACTCTCCCTCTACTTTCTAGTGGGCAGACCGGCTGTGGATGCTGGTGATACGAATTTCATCGAGCCCAGGAAATTCACAGAGGATGGGGAGCTCATTGACGATCGGGATCTCATGAAGCTGTTGATGATGGGAATGAGGTAAGTCTAGATTTCCATTGGTGATCCTCCCGACCCTCCTCTCCCAAAGGGTTGGAAATTTCCCCCACGGGGGCGAGGGCAGGGGCGGGGGGCTGTTTATACTAGCAGGGAACCCACGGGGACTCAGAGAGGTCTATTAGACTTCTAAGTCTAGTAAAATGAAGAACCAAAAGACAAAAGCTCAATAAAACTATAACTAAGACCTAGTTTACAGCCTTACACTCCCTCTCCCTCACTCTCTCTCTCTCTTGATCCCTCCGTCCCTCATCCCTTTCCATGCGGCGACGGCCTGGCACGACGCAGCCCATCGCTGGGCACCCCGTTGCCGTCACACCATCTCCGACGGTTAGTCCTTCTCTTTCTTTTTGTCTGTGCATGGTTCCTCGGGGGCATCGAGGACCCGTTTAGGTTTAGGGATCCGCTGGGGTTGGGGCTAGGATGAAATTTGGGGTCAGGGCTAGGGCCGTTCTTGCCAAACCTGGCCCTAATCCGCCCCATTGCTGACCCTACTCTCGCGGTCTCTATCTTTCTAAATTCTCATGTTGCTCCTCTAAACCTTCCGTGCTCCTGTCTCTCTAAGAATTCTCCTCTCTCTCATTCCCGTGCAGATTTGGGGGGCAGACGGAGCAGATCCAAAAGGCAGCAGTGGTTCTATCGTTGCGGTTCGTTGTTGGTTGATTTTGTTGATTATATGTTAATCAGTGATAACATGGTTTGATCTATAAACCTGTGAACTCAATTCGGGATTCTGATTATTCATTCTTGTATAAATTATTGACTGACTATGTGATTATGTATTGATATATGAACCTATGAACCCGATTCCATATTCTTTTATTGATATGTGATACGTCCGAAGGCAGCTCTAAAAATATGTGAACTTTTGATCTTGATTCCATGATTTTGTATTGATCCACTTGCAGCCAACTAGCATTTTTTTTAACTTATAAAACAACAAGAAGTCGATCGGTTCTCACATCCGGCACTCAGTGCCCAAAGTATAGTGCTGGTAGAAGAAGAGTCTTTCACAACCGGCACTAAAAATGTATTCTGTAGTAGTACAGTATATGTATATTGTAATTCAAAATGGATGGTCCAAGTATTGATGATTTGATCGAGCTATATCCTAAACATCAGGTATTTATGACTTGGGGAAGCATGTTAACCACCCATTAATCTTGGTGGTCTCTATTCACTGCATTCTATCAGAAGTACAGCACATCAACCCACAACCCGTACCTTTGTCCTGGATATGTACTACTACTTCGTTCTATAAAAATTTTATTTTTCGATTTTTGTGTCCAACGTTTGACTATTTATCTTATTTAAAAATTTTGTAAAAAACTGACAAAAATTAGTCACGTATAAAGTATTATTCATGTTTTATCATCTATTAGCAATAAAAATATTAATCACATAAAAATTTCAAATAAGATAAAGAGTAAAATATTATATGTAAAAACTGAAAAATAAATTTAATTTGGAACGGAGATAGTACTCAACAGAATAAATCAGGCAATATAGATCGTAGGAGTCTGTCCCAATTTTTAATAGTGAAACATATTTGTGCTCAACTATTTCAATAGATGATGGTCCGTCGCAATGCCTATATATGTCTTTCATCTAGACCTAGAAATTTATGATGGCCTATATATTAAGCCTATTACTCGTCCTAGTGAATTGTTGTCGTTTTGAACAACGACCGGTTTTATAAATCTATATTTGATCTTAATATGTTATTAAAATACATACAATAAAAATATGAGTGTTTACTTTTATTAAAGTTACTTTATGACTTATTTATACATTTTGTTCTAGTAATTTCAAACTACTTATTTTAAAAATTATTAATAGTCAAAGTTAAGTTTGACTATACTCTTGTCTAAAACAATAATAATTATGTAAATGAAAGGAATAAGTGGGAGAGCTGAGCTAGTTATCAGCCTAACGCTTAAACTAAAAGTACTGTCTTTTTTTGTTTATTTGAAATCGTTGATTTTTGGATCTATGTTTGACCATTTATTTTATTCAAAATTTATAAGCAAATATACAAAATTATAAGTCATGCTTAAATTTCTTTTAGTAATAAATTAGATCACAATAAAATAATTGTGTAAATTTTGTGAATAAGGCAAATGATCAAGTGTAAACATAAAAGTTAAAGTTGTTAAATAAAAAAGGAGAAAGTATTATGAAAGTTTTTATTGCTAAAGGAGAATAACATTATTATATATGTGTGTATTTTTCCGAATTTGACATGGTAATATGAAGGTCTTGTCATGTCGGTGGGTACATCGGTCGGTTGAGCAAGAGCAACATCATGGTTGCAGAGTTTAGTACATTGATGCATGCTTTGATGTGCCTCTTACATATCAACTAGACGTTCTCCGACATGCCCATGTTAATTGTGAAAAGTCATCAGAACTGTTCTGTATCACCTTAATTAATTGACAATATATGCTAGTTTTATGCTACTCGATCCTATATATCTGCAGCTGCTGCTTGATAAAAAAATATTCTTTTTAAATTGGATCTGGTACCTAGAGTATATAAGAGCAGTCCCAATCGAAGAAACTGACGTGATTGCCATAACATAAAAAATCACTTATAGAAACTATTTTTCACAATTGAGATGTCTTAGAGTAATAATTATCTTCTCTTTCTATTTCCTAACTCTATATCCCTCCTCCAATAGTGAGCATGACACATGCTCCTTAAAAACCAGTGGTTTCTCTCCCATAAAAAATTTATGGTTTCTTAATACATTAGGTGAAGAGAAGACTTAGTCTCTTCATAAGAAAATCATTTCTAAGTTTTTTTTCTTTTTCTTCATTAATTACATTGTCATGTCATCATTTTGCTTCTGTGGCAAACAATTTAATAAATATAAAAAACATCATTAATACACCATTGAAACTGCTCTAATGCGATCCAATCTGGTATTAGAGTAATTAATGCAGATACGTATAATGTATCATATCCAAAACTCGGTAATTCGGATCACTCCCCCACTAGATATATAGGAAAATATATCGCCCGAAATTTGATTCAAATTTGATCAAAATTTGTTTGAATTTCCAAATTATTATTTTACCCAAATTTCCAAAATTCTAGGCACATTAGGCCATATATAATCGTCGAGCTGATATATTGAACCCTGATTAGATCCACACACATATATATATATCTATATATATATATATATTTTAAAGTACATTACTGGTACTTAAACTTGTGGCGCGGTACCACTTAAATCCATAAACTTAGAAAATGCATATTTAGGTTCACGATCTTGTTTTATATACCATTCTAGTCTAATCTGCGTTGACCGTGTCTAACCAACAGCATGGGGTGCTACGCAGGCAGTACATTTGTATTTGTCCCCTCCGCAACATGTAGTAGGCACTGTGTCACATTGTAGCATATTAGAACCCCAAAATCCCCAAATCGGCTAGGATTTGGACGATAGTTTTATTCTTGCATAATGACCTCGTTGCCTCCTATCGTCCAAATCCTAGTCGATTTGGGGATTTTGGGATTCTGATATGCTACAATACAACATAGTGACTAATATATATAGCAAAACTAATATGTGCACCCCCTTAGAATAAGCTATTCTATACTCCCTCCTTCATAAGGCCCAAATCCTCTCCCACCCCCTTTCAAAGACCCAAAACCCCAGTTCTAGCCTAGTCAAATCTCAATCCCGTCGGTCAAACCCATCATTTGTCAACTCCTGTCTATCTGAAAAGTGCAGTAACACTAAGACAAAAATACAGTAACACACCTTATAAAATGCAGTAACAACGTCAAGATATAATCATGACAGATTTAGTTTCTAAATCACATTTTTTAACCAATGTGGTGAAAACGATTTTGAAAAATAATATAAAACACATGAGATATTGCTCTCTAAAGTTGTGAATACAATATTTTAGCTCACTCACATGCATTAGTTGTACTGTACTAACAGCATATAAACATGATGTTACTGTACTAACAGCATACAATCACGACGTTACTGCAATTGTGTAACACACATGTTACTGCACATATATCACGATGTTGCTGCACTTCTATCACGACTTTACTGCAATTGTGTAGTAACAATACACATATTTTATAGCAACATAGCGTTATTACTCCATAGAAGATGTATCGTTACTGCATTTATAGATATTTCTTAAGATTTTGAACTTTAAACAACTTTATCTCTCACCTCATATATTATTTTTTAAGAACTTTTGTACCATAATGTTTGAAAAAAATGTTTTAAAAAAGTAGATCCCTCATGGGTATGTTTCGACGTTGTTACTATAAATTAGTCGTCGTGTTAGTGTATTTTTGTCGTCGCATTACTGCACAATTCCTATGAGGCGAGAGGTAAGCTTAGACAGACATGAAGGAAAACCCATAAATAGGTTGACCCATGAGGTTAACCCTTTGATCAGTCTTTAGATGAGGTAGGGGTGGTTTTTGAGCCTTGGAAGGTCTTGAAAATAAGGGGTGCAGAATAGCTTATACTTAGCGGTGCACGTATTAGTCTCTCACAAGGCCCATCCCACCTCCCATCCCTTTTCCTAGGCTCAAAATCGTCCCCACCTAATGTAAAGGTTGGTCAAAGAGTTTTCCCGTAGGTCAATCCTCTTATGGGCTTGCCCTCATGTTTATCTGAGCCCACCCCTCGTCTCACAGGAATTCTGCAGTAACACAAACGCAAAAATGCAGTAACACGGCAACTAATTCGCAGTAACAACGTCGAAACATACCCACGAGGGATCTAATTTTTAAAGCATATTTTTCTAACAACGCGGTACTAACATTTTAAAAAAATAATATATGAGGTGAGAGATAAAGTTGTTTAAAGTTTGAAATCTTAAGAAATATTTCTAGGATTTGTATTACACAAATGCTATGGCAATAGCTACAATAACACTATAATGTTATGTTATTATAAAATATGGGTATTGTTACTGTATAATTATGATATAAGTGTAGTAGCATTTGTGTTGTTACTGCACAATTGTAGTAATATCATGATAAAAGTATAGTAACATTATGATCAAATACGAGGTGTGACTGCATACTATTGTTATAATACAACTAATACATGTGGAAGAGCAAAAATATTGTATTCCCAATCTTTAGAAAGCAATATCTCATGTGTCTTATATTATTTTTTAAAATCATTTTCACTACCGTGGTTAAAAAATTATGATTTAAAAAACTAGATCCGTCATGGTATTGTTATTATATTTTATAAGGTATGTTACTGTATTTTTGCCTTCGTGCTACTGTACTTTTCAGATAGACGAGACTGGACAAATGTAGGGTAGGAGAAAGATCAAAGGATGGTTTGGACCGGCAGAGAAGAGATTTGACCAGGCCAAAAGAGCTTTTGGGACCTTTGAAGGAGGTGAGAGGTGCGTTTGCACGTATAAAGAGAGGAGGTATATATATATATATATATAATACTAGATAACGTTGGGAGTACCTAGAACGCGTGCGCACCTGCTGATGTGAAGTATGAAGTAATCATCCATCCATCGCACACATAAGCATTATAGCTGGCTTTTATATATGGATAGACACCCCGATATGGACGAGTTACATGTACTACGCTACCTCACTGGATTGGACGATCGCTCAGCTGTCATCTGTAGTAGCAGTAGGAACAAACTCCTCCTGTCCAAAATATAATTATCTTTAAAATTTAAATTATATATCAAAATATAGGCATTTTTAGTATGGTGCACGTTACTATTTGTTCTAATTAATTATCACTTTTTATTTAAATTTCTTCTCGCTTCATCCCCGCATATCATCGATCCCATTCTTATTAAATATTCGAAGTAGTCATTCATTTTTAAAACTGAGTTCATGCTAAATAACATAGGCCACTCGATAGGGAGATGGATAAGGTAACTTATCCGGCGCGGAAAACGTAGCAATAGATTAATATATGATTAATTAATTATTAAAAAATCTAAAATAGACTAATATAATTTTTAAAGCAACTTTTCTATAGAAAATTTTTGTAAAAAATATATCATTTAACAGTTTGGGAAATGTGCGCGTAAAATCGAGATAAATAAAATATTTTATCCGGCTACCAAACGTGGCCCTAGATATATTTATAATTATATTTTGGTACGGAGATGGATGATATATATTTAATGAACTTACAGGCTAGCTAGGCTACGAAGTGCAGTATGACTAGCTAGCATATATGCCATGCGTGCATGTGTGTGGCTGACACGGTTGGGCCCCCTTCTGCCCACTAATCGACCATTTGTAGCCTTCCCGGTGTTTTGATCTACCGACTAAGAAAATGCATCCATGGAATGGACAGACATGGCTGATGCACTCTACCTTCTCTTCTCTTCTCTTCTCCTCTCCCTCCATTATATTAGTGCCCCTCTCCCTCCCCTCTCTGGCTCTCACCTTAGCTCGCTAAACCGGCTTCCAAGATGAAGGTTAGTGTTCCGTCCCTCTCATGTATATATATCTCGATGTGATTATTTTTGTATGTGCTCGTATCCCTACCATAATCGTTCATCGATTAGTTTTGTAATACAAATAGTACTAACAGTGTTTTTATTTATATGTAGTTTTTCTTTGGATAAACTTAGGTTGGTGTCTTCTTAACTTTGTAAATATTTGGTGCCCAGTGAATTGCTATATATCTTAACAGATACATGATGCTTTGTCAGTTAGATAAATGTAGCTAAAACCGTTATTTCATTATACATATGCACATAGGAAACACCATCATCAGGGATATGATCTTAATTATTTTCTGATCCTCATATATGTATATCATCAGCTCTTAGGTTGGATGCATCGAAAGCTACGGAGTAATAATGACGTGTTCAAAGAGTTCAACACCGGAGGAGGTACACACAGCTTAATTAATCTACTTTTCTTCGTTTCTAATGTTTAGTTGATTCATTATATACAGTAATACAAAACATGAACATTCATATATAGTTCATCAGTATTAAAAAAGATCTCTGGTTTTAGATATTAATTAGTCTATGCTTGTAAAAAAAGGAGTATAGATATGCATGCATGCATGCCCACAATAAATGAGAAAACCACTGAAAAATTATTGTCTAAGCAAAAAGTATATTAATTGTTGGAGGGTTCCACATGTCATTGATGATTAGCAGCTGCTAGAACTGCATGTATGGAACACTTACAATAATCATCAAGGGGAGCTTTGCACTCTTGTGCTTGGTCACATTGGAGGTACCACATCACACATGCCACCCTTTTTCCAGCTTTGTGCACTACCTACACTACCTACCTAGCCCAACTATTGCATGACAAGAACCCTATACAGGAGTAGTCCACATTTTCCCAAAATAAAGCTATATTTGGGTGTGAATCTGGACTCAAAAACTCTATATCTAGATTCATCATCAGAAATAACTGGTATATTTTAGAAGAACATTTTTTCATCCTTAAGGAGATATCACTGTTTTCTATGTAAAATTTGGTATCTTCTAATATCTAAGCTACCAAAAGATATCAAATTTTACATAGAAAACAGTTACCTTATAGGACCTTCTTAAGAATGGAAAAAATACTCATTTTAGAATAGATGGAGTATCATTTTACGGATATATAATATATTCTTTCAATGCACCAAACATTGCCATGGAAAGACCACGAGGGCATGTCAGTTTTTTCGTGGAGCTTTTCTCTCTCTTTCTCCGTAATTTTTAGAGTTGGATACTAGAAATGGTCCTGGGAATTTTTTGACTATTCAACAGCTAGAGAATTCAACAAAGAGATGCTTTTTTATATCTATATGGCCCATATGGTATGGTAAGATATTGTATTTTTAGTGTTTGGTGTAGTCCTTGGTCCCTCAACACGAAATCGTCAGGGAACTAATTGGCTACTTAGAACCAAATTAATGTGGAGTGAACTACAGTTTTGGTTTTTAGTAATCTTTTTTTAAAATGACTTTAATAGCAATTGTTGACAAACCTCAAAGTATTAAATCATTAAGAAATATGAAAATTATACTAGTGAATTTATCATGAATACTCATCACTGTTTTATTTTCCTATATATATTACATATATTGTAAGAGAGTAGCTAGCAATATGTATATTGTGAAAAAGAAAAGAAACCGAGTAATTCAATTTGCATGTAAATGATTTTGTGTATATATTATCGCTGCAGGTGGGGCCTGCAATTGCATCACTGCGCTTGCCTCGCCTGACGCCGACCATGAGTACTTCGCCGGCGACGAGGCCTTCGACGCCGCCCACGCTTCGCCGGCGGTCACCGCCGGCGACCTGTTCACGCTGGGCGGCAGCGGCCTGCTCACCATCGGCACGCTAGGCATTGCCGCCGTCGCCATCCCCGGAGACATCGACGACGATGACTACGACGTGGACGACATCGACTTCGAGGTGGAAGGCAGCAACTGCACCGTCGGAGACGACGCCGACGGCGCCGTCACGCCCACCTTCACCTTCCCCGTGGCCGCCGCGGAGGCCGCCTCCGCCGTGGCCACCGTGGAGAAGGCGGTGGCCGCGGTCGAGGCGATCGCGGAGAAGGACGACGACACCACCACGGAGGACGACCTCATGGTGGTGAGCGCCGAGCTGGAGAAGGTCCTCGGCGGCGACGTGGCGTCGGCGCGGGTGAGCTTCGCCATGGGCGTGGACTGCCCGCTCCAGGGCTTCCTGTTCGGCTCCCCGGTGAGCGACGTCGAGTCGCGGCCGGACCAGCCGCCGAGGGAGTCCTACGGCGGCGGGCGGCGCACCTCCCTCGGCGAGCTGTTCATGCGCACGCGCTTCGCCGAGGAGAAGGTGGCGCTCGTCGCCGTCGAGGAGGGCGAGGACGGCTTCGGCGACGGAGCTGCTGCCGGCGCAGACAGGGAGGAAGGGAGAGCCGGGAAAGGCGACGGCGGCGGCGGTCACAAGATGATGAAGAAGAGGAGGGTGAAGGACGAGAAAGGCGGCGGCGGCGGTGGAACGCCGGCGACGGTGACCAAGAGCAAGTTTCAAAAGGTACCACCATTTTTGTATTTGCTTTCGTTTTGCTTGGAGAAAAATTTAATTCGCTGCAAATTTTGGCTAAATCATTTATCAGTTGATCCATGCATATGATTTATTACTTTGTTTTTTGGCTTAATTTTAGTTAATTTTTCTTCAATAAAGTAGTAGTAACTTATACAAATTTAATTATACAACACGCAAGAATTGAGAGAATTTCTTCGCGAGGGTGTTAAAGAGTATCCCAATATTTTCCAACTTTATAAAGAAACTAGACGAGTCTTTAAAATTGGTTTAAAAACACTGGCCATCAATTCTAGAAATAAATTTATAAAATCTAATATGTTTATAATGCTGCAATAAAAGTACCTCATGAGTATTTAAAAGCAAATTTGTGCGTACCAACCTTAATAAAAGTTACCATTTGAGAAGTGTTTAAAGTTTTAAACACTAACCGAATATTAGCTTAAACATTAAATACTTATGATTGGAGGGAATATGTTCACTGATCGGGATTAGAATACACTAACTCGTAGACTTTCTAATCCTTTTGCTATAGAAAGAAATACTGATCCATCCAAAATTACCTCAAATTTCATATTGCATTTTAATTTCTCGGGTATATGATTAAGGAAATAACCAATAATTAGACTACTGATATATCAGAGAACAGCACAGCTGAAGCCAATCCATTTCCCATGCATGTGTATCCTAATATGTGACACAAACAGATACAAATCCTGAGTTTTGACTACCATGTCATAATTGGTTGATCTCTCGATGAATCGTCGATTCGAGACATTTCGAGTCAAGTTTCTGTAGACCAACTTGTGTTGTCAATGGGTTCAGTTGTTAGGAGTGGGGAAATGGGGGCAATGAGTTGACATGCGATTTGTTTGCAATCTCCTGTCTAATGCTATCTTTACGGAGCATTTCATTTGTCATTTTTCACTGGCCCATAGACAACAAGGATTCTTGATTTGATAAATCCTTCTAGCTAAGAGTCTTTTCCTTGGAAGATGCACCAGATTTCCCTGAAAAAAAAACAATATTCCTTGACAAAAACATTTTCCTCATCATGGTTATATATGTACTAATATATATAAGATTTTCTCCGATACAATAAAAAGTACCATCAGTACCTCGTGATACCAAATTGTTTCTAATCAGTTGATCTACAGTGCGCATCCTACTCAGCTAGATCCAATGGTAGAAAATGATTTGATACCTCGAGATATTTTTTTATTGAACCGGAGCAAATCTCAGTATTATATATATATATATATATAGTTTTGCTACTTAGTTAATTACTCCATGTAAACCAAAAATTGAAGAATTAAACAGTCACTTGACAATGTTCTGAAATGAGGAAACATCTGCTCATTGCAGATCCTTCAAATCTTCCACAGGAAAGTCTACCCTGAGAACACGCTCCTCACAAGGAACCTGACCAAGAAGAGCCACCGCAAGCGAGGAGACTCCTCCGACAACAACAACGGCGGCGGCGGCGCCGCGGCCACCGGTTACCCCGCCGACGAGCCGGCCCTGGGCTCGCCGGTGCTCCGGTGCCGGAAGGACGTCCACCTCATGAGGGGCTTCGGCTGCTGCACCATCGGCGCCTTCGGTGCGTCGTCGCCCAGCTGCAACGGCGGCGAGATGAACGGCAGCAGGAGCGGCCACTGGATCAAGACCGATGCCGACTGTGAGTAGCATTTTTGCACAGAGACAGTACTGACACTAGCTCTTGCGTGTGTGTCCCTTTCCATCAAATTAAAAAATGGATCTTTGCAATCATGCAGCACACAGAGTGTACATGCTGTGTAGTAATCCATCACCAAAATCCAGTCTTGACAGCTAGATCATTCCATACTATTTTTGGGGAATCTTCAGGAGCTAGCTAGCTATCAACCTCTGGGTTACTGTGTGTGCTGATGAGCACACACCACATTGTGCTTTTCACTGATCACCCTGTCTCTCTCTGATCTGATGCAGACTTGGTGCTGGAATTATAATGTGGTTCAGGGGTGAATGGAGTTCAAGAAAAGTGAGAAGCTGTTTCTTTCACCATGAATTAAGCAAGAACTAATAGTGAGTATATCATATATATGTGTATGTGCTTGCTTTCACAATTAATCCTTATCTGTTTGGTATAGACTGCCCTGGATATAATGTGCTGTATGTGACTATATTTGTGTCACCACCATATAAAGGGGGGGATAAGATTACTGTGGAATCAACTCATAAGTGTGTGATGTTACATATTGCTCTGTGAATGTATGACAGAGATCAGAACTTAAATGTATTGTATGCTTCTTGATGTTGATTGCTGTGTTTTATGAACCTCTAGCTGATGGCAATATTGTTATGGGTGCCCCCCCTAATCATGCTTTGATCTTTAAACTCTTGTTGGTGGCTTAGCATGCATGGAGGGGATGATGATCCAGTGACAGTGATGGCCCCTAACTACACATGGACATTGTCCTCACTAGATTGCCCTCTAGCTAGAATCATTCTTTGGGTTATCTTTGGGAGATGTATTAAATATATAATAATATATGGCACCATTTGGCCAGTTGTATGTGTGTCCATGCTGGGATTAGGGAGGGGCAACTCACCAGATTCAGTGTTCAGTTGGGACATGTGTGCTAGTGTCTGAAAAGTATCTTGTTCTTCTACAGTGAAGGATAGAGCATAGGCCACTGAAGATCTGTTTGGTGTAGTAGTTCTGTTAGGGCAGCTGAGGCCTACCTTGTGCATGCAACTCTCATATACACAAACTATTTCAAGGCCAATACAGCAGCTAGCATGGCATCTTATACAGGTGATTAGTTTTGCCACTTACATTTTGGCCTCATGCATATGAAGATTCTGGTAGTCTTGAACTTAATAATATCAATAGTTTATATGGACTAGAATATTCGTGTTCTTAGGAAAGTATATCCATGTGAACTCAAGGTTATGTAGAGAAACACCGAAATTTATTTATATGGTCTTCAAGTAAACGATATTGTAACAAAATGGTCCATATGAGACTGGAAAAACATTTCTCGATTTACCGCCGAAAGCTGTCACTATTTTTTAGTTTTACTTCTATGCCATTGAGAGTAAGCATTTATAGGCATGTGTGCGTCCATCTTGGGCTAGCCAGAGACATATTGAACTTGGATGCAAAGGCTGGACTGATTTCTAATTGGAACAAAGAATCTTCCTGTCAGGCTAGTAGTACTATGTATTTTTATAATCATATTAAATATTTTATTCAAAACTATGATAATATATATTTATCAGCATAAATGGCATACAAATTTATCATAGGGTTATATATTGTAGTTTCAATTTTAACTTTATAAAATTTCCACACATACTACCAATATAACCAATATAGTATAATAAAATCAGATAGGTTAAATTTAAAGCAATGGATGGCTCACAGTCATTCGAGTATACCTTAAAAAGTCCTTCAATTCAGATTATATATTAATCCCTTCTTTCTTCTCCAGTCCACGTAAATCCTCCAAAAGAAGTGAAATGCAAAAATCCTAAAGAGCTGTGATTTCTTAGTTTGCCCCTGACGAACGAGAGTCTATGACGTGGCCGCACACTTGGATTTTTTTAGGCCATTACCCTTATGTTAAGAAACCTCTCACCATAATTTCCCTTTCACCATAATATTAGGGATAGGGAGAGGGCCAGCAATAGAAAGGAGATGTCATATTATGGGCACCGTTACGTTACCTTCTGCTAATAAATGTAGTGGTGTAGTATGTAGTCTCTCCATTCTACCATATAAGACTTTCTGACATGGCATAGATTCATATGTGTGCTAATAAATTTAGATACATATATAAAACATATGCATTGATGCATGGATGAATCTAAGTAAACAGAGAAAGTCTTATAATATAAAATGAAGGGAATATTTTTATAAGTATATTAAATATTTTATTTAAAATTTTGATAAGATATATTTACTAATCCATCTATTTTAATATGATATATGACATACAAATTTATCATAAAGTTATATATTTTAGTTTTAATTTTATCTATAAAATTTCTATTATACATACTACTGGTGTAGTATAAGAAAATCAAATCTGTTGGATCCAAAAATGACTGACGGCACACAATCATTTGAACTTACCTTAAAAAATCACATATTATAGATTTAGAGATTTCATAGGGTGATTACATCTATATAAGAGAAGTGCTTATTTCAAAAGAAAATCCAAGATATTAAAATGATGATAACAGCCTCTACATTTCATACTAATTAATTGGGGCGTGATAAACACGCTATATAGTTAGTGAAGTGTACCTAGCAGCTGCAGTGGTAGACAAATTAAGAGATACTGCAACAGCAGTGGATCACACACACATCCTCTCTGAGATCCAATCCAGTTACTCTGAACGATTCATCAGTAACAGTTGTCTGAACTCTGAAGATCGATCGACATACAGTCCCCGAAATGACTTGTCCACAAACAGGGAGAAATATTTATCGGTGCAGTTTTACTTGCAATGTACGGGCTGATGAAATTAAGATATATATGATCAATGGAGACATGCGTCCCTGCAGCTTCCCAGTACAGAAAAAGACATCCCTCACTTGTGATCATCGTTTTCTTTCTTTTCTCCAGAAAACAAGGCTCCCAGCTGTGGTAACAGCTGTGGTAAGAGCAAGTTTAATAGTATAGCCAACTATTAGCTCCAATTTTTTTATAGTCAATCTAATATTCAATTTATAGAATAGTTAGCTACAAAACATTAGTATATGGTCTCACATATCATATACACATTCTATCTTAGAGTCCGTGTGCAGCTGGCTACAAATTAGTAGCCTACCTCTCTTCTCTCTTCTCTTATCTCTTTAAAATATGTTTATAGCTCGCTTATAGCCTGCTATTGTACTTACTCTAACACGCTGACCCCAGCTGCTTGGGTTTTCAATACCGGTTTTGCCCATACTTTCGACCTATTTTCTCAGACAAAATTTGATTACTTCACTAGTTACAGGGCTAGAATAACTCCAAATTTAACTTTAGAATAATTGTACAAGTTTTTGAATTTAGATTCATTTCATCCCTGCCAGCAGCAAAAGCATATCCTATTGATCGTCGGTTCTGATCTGGTTACCTACCAACCGATAATATATCGCTTGCTCTTGAAACCATGCTGCTACTAGATCAGTCTCAGAAAGGGTGGTTATGATAATCCTGGCACTAGGGCCTCGTTCATTCCTACCTCTTACGCCATCCCTAAAGTAAATTTCATGTACACGATTACATAAAGTGACATGTCATCTAAAAAGTTTGAAACTGGGATAAAACACTCCTCCTTCAATGCATAGTTTCATCTATTGTTGTTTTCTAGGTTATATGCAAGACACAAGTTGTTTAGGTAACAGTGCATAGAAGGTTTCATCTCTATGAAATTCATTTCATCTCTCTCTTCATTAATATTTTGCCACATCATCAAAAATGTCTGCATGGACCCTATTTGCCCATAAAACTCCCATTGAGATTGGCCTTATTAATACTGATTCTCTCGTTTTTCGTGCACACATATTCCAAACTACTAAACGGTGTACTTTTTGTAAAAATTTTCTATAGAAAAGTTGCTTTAAAAAATATATTAATCTATTTTATATTTTTATAACTAATAATTAATTAATCATATACTAACATATTACTGCGTTTTTTATCAGATAAATCCCTCGGCCCTAGGAAACACAAATAGACCATTCCTAAAAGCTGCTCTGGTTTGGTGGGTAGGCTATTCTCGTTATCAGTTAGTGGTGCAGCATAACTAATAGGATTGGAGAATTACTCCAAGAAAACTTTGATGATGAAAACGATCATGTTGGAAAATTATCAGATATGTGACATCTTTGGTGGCATATGGAGATGTCAAGATTGAAGAGACAGTACAACTACTAGCTAGCCACAACTAATAGTAATCCCCTCCGAAAAAAAATCCCTTCTTTCATATCAGCATTTTTTAGCATAACATCAAACTATGAAAGTACCAAGAGGCAACATATGCATGTAACTCTAATTAAAGCTGTAATTAAGTTTAGTCATAGATGTTAAGACTCTTTGCATCATGCACCTGAACACTCATTAGCACATACCTAAAATGACATTAATTTTTAGATTGCACTGAAGACACCGCACTACGCAAAGTACACCATTACTCACGCATCTGTAGGTAAACACATGCTTAATTTTGATTTGTAGTGGCAATGGTACTAGATTTCATCGCACTAGGCTTTGTTTTACATATGGTGCCAAAAATTGCCATAGCAATTTGAGACAAAAATTGCCCATAATGTGACTTTAGTATCAGATAAGTGGCATGACCATATATATTGTTTGCATCAGTACACATTCAGACAGTAAAAGTAAAAATACTAATTAATCTACTTTTTTTAGATAATGGATAATCCGGTTTTAACTTTAAAAGAAGCTACGGTCACTTATTACAACCCAATGTTCACACATAAGAGCAACAAAAGAATAACTAAGTCTCTAGACGCAAGTAATGACAATAAGACATTTGACTATATATAAACAACAAGAGAATAACAAATCAAAAAAAATCCTATTGTTAAATCTCTAGCCGAAATTAACAAAGATTTGCATGATCATAGATTCAAGACTCTGACATACATCATAGATCAAGTCCTTGGTCTCGTAAAACTTTTGTAGTTGCATTCAAAATCAGAACTAATATGTTACCATGAATAATACTTGCATATATGTTTTAGATAGAGATTTATCAAAAACCATATCATTTCTACTTAACCATAGAGCCTAATATAAAGCAGATGCCCCTACTAGAATTTTCATTGTAATCTTTGATTGAACCTCATTCAACCAACCTCCACCCATATGAGCAAAGAGATTTGCCACAAAAAGTACCTCAAGGTATCAAATAGTTTTCCATCATTGGATCTAGCTGAGTAGGATGCACACTGTTAGATCCAACGATCAGAAGCGATTTGGTACCGCGAGATACCGGTACCTCGAGGTACTTTTTATTACTTTTTGTTGAACTGAAGTAAATCTCATGAGCAAAACTCGTTGGTATATTTAACCCAAGAGATACATTAATGACTCTCCAGAGGAATTTAGCAAAATGACAATTGAAAAAAAGATGTTGTATAATTTCTTCATTAGAAAAAAACACCTCTTACCACCTTCCTAATTCTATCTTGCTAAAATATCCTTTATTAAGACCACCCCTTATAAAGATACCATAAAAAAATTTTAGTCTTTAGGGACAACTTTAAATTCCAAATATGCTTATTAGTATCTCTAATGCCATTATTAATAAGATCTAAATACATATAATGGACAGAAAATTGACCATTTCGATGGAGATGGAGATTCTACTGTAATAGCTTATCTTAAATGTTGGAGCATTATCTAAAAAAAATCTTAAATGTTGGAGATGCTACTGTAATAGCTTATCTTAAATGTACGTATGCACGATCTGATATGCCATATCCACTGATCAATCCGTTGCTACCTGAACCATTTTGTGCATTTTGCGAGGCCAAGCCGACATCGATGAGGAGCACATGGATCTGACCGGCCGTGCCTGCCTTGTTTTTCTGTGATCTTTAATTTGCTACGTACGTGTTCATCTCACCCCGATTTTAATTGGTTTTTGGTGGTCAAGGAAATCTTGTAGGCTAATATGCAGGCAACGGCCCTTGGATTTTGTGACGAGTCTGAGCAAGAATCATATATCCAGGGCATCCATCTGCATCCACCGATCTTGTGTCTGTTTGTGATCAACTCAGTATCAAGATAGATCATAACTTTTTTGAGTTAACAGTATGATGGATAAATATCAATTGAAGTTTGATGTAACAGGGACTAAGATAATTAGGATGGCATGCATTAAATAAAAGTATAGTAGTTAGAGTTAGCTACTCTATCCATCCAATAATGCTGCTGCTATTCACTTTACTTAGGCCGCGCTCGGCTGGAGCTGTGAGGTAGGTTAGTTATCCGGTACGAAAAACGTAGTAATAGATTAGTATATGATTAATTAATTATTAATTATTAAAAAAATATAAAATAGATTAATATGATTTTTTAAAACAACTTTTCTATAAAAATTTTTTCTAAAAAATAAACCGTTTAGCAGTTCGGGAAACGTGCGTGTTGAAAACGAGGAGGTTACATAACTTACATGGACTTGGGAACGCGGCCTTAACATTATATGTTCCAACTTATACATGCCGCTTACGAAATACTCCCTCCATAGTAGGTTTTGAAATTGAAATTAATCCGACAATATAAGAGACTATAGTACATTACTTTATTGTAACATTAATCACTTTCTATTTCAATTTCTTTTCATTTACTCATAACCACCCTTCACTCATTATATTTTAAGAAACGCTATAGTATTTGTTTTTATTCTTATTTTATAGAAACCCTTATAATAAAAGAGTTAATTGGATTCATACCATTGCAAATTTTTCATGTTAAGAAAAAATATTATTACGTACGATTGATGATATATCACTGTAATTTTGTACGATTAGAACCACACCGAGTCATGGTATTAGATTCATATCTTCTCTGTCTACGGCCTATGCCTCGTCAACATCCTCGTCTTCTCCGACACTGGCGTTGGTACCCTCTTGTCCCCGTGCTTTTCTTCCCCGGTACTGGTGACCTTCTGACAGAGAGGGGATGGTTCAGTAAGGAAAGGGAGAGGAGAAATCGGTTCCCTTGACAAGAACATGTCCAAGTTTCCCACATGGGTGATCAAGATGGGCAGCAATGAAATTTGATTGTGTGATTGATTTATAGCAGGTGAAAAATACTCCAACAACTGCATTTACTCGATGACATGGTTATTCCTCCAACTACTTTGGAGCAAATTTAATAATAAAGTCAACTGCTAGCTACAAGTCTATATTAAAGCTAAGATTGGAGTTTAAGATTGGAGTTATCTTTTAGGTATAGGTTCGTATTAGAGAAATTCGTATATTATAGCTTGCTTGGTTATGAGGTTGCCTATACTATTTTTTTTCTCTTGTCTTTTTCTCTCACTTATGCATTTAATATTTATATATTAGGGTATGTGTAATGCATGATAGCTCTTGCATAGAGCCAATACTCAACATTTTTCACTCTCTCTTCTCTCAGGTATGCTTAAATTGGCTTGTAGGCTATTATAGCGAACTATAAGCATACGTAAAGAAGAGAGAAAATACAAAATAAGGAGTATTGACTCTCATGTAAAAACTAGCTCTATTTATGCTTCTAGATAAATGCATTTAATACATAAGTTAGAGAAAGTGATATGAAAAAAAAAATAGAGCCAATGTATAGCTAATATATTATACATGCTACTTCTCTTGCATGAACTTATAGCAAATTATTGGCTATATTATTAAACTTGATAGTACAACAAACACTTGAGCAAGTTTTGGGTTAATTGGATCCATGTCATTATAAATTTGTCTTTTCTAAAAAATACTAGTACTATTTAACTAATTAGAATGATGCCATTACAATTTCTCAACTATTTGATATATGCTACTACGTATCCTTTGGTGCACTTTAAAATAGTTTTGGACCATATTGTCCTCCATGTTGTTCACCACTCTCTCCAGAAGATTTTTTGAAGTGCAGAGGGCAATTTGATTCAAAAGTTCTCTAAACGCACAAAAGGGTACGATGTGACATATCTCAAATAATTCGAAAATTATAATGGCATCTTCCAATTAGTCGAATAGTAATAGAATGGATCCAATTAACCCGCAAGTTTAATAGTACCACCAACAACCAGTAATAAGCTTATACTAGAGTCAACACATTTAATAGATTATCTATAATGTTGGCTCGAATTTTTGTCTCCTTACTCTTTCTCACATCTATGAATTTAATGCATTTATTTTGATGTATGTGTAGAGTTAGCTCTTACATGAGAGACAACTCCACTTATTTTGAATTCCCTCCATCCTCCACATTAGATTATTGCCAGCATATACTTGCCTTAATAGATTAGCTATAAAGTTAATTTTTCTATTTTTTTCTCCTATCTCTTACTCTCACTTATATATTTAATGTCTTTATGTTAAAGCATCGTAAAGCTAACATTGGCATCAGTGTCAACACTTCTTATTTTTATTTTATCTCATTCTCTACGCGTTCTTGTAGTTGTCTTGTAGCCTTCCATGATACTTGCCCTCATAACAAGTATAATGGCGGCCTATAAGCCAAATATAAGCTTATCTAAAAAAGAGAGAAAATGAAAAGTAAAGTTTATTGGTTCTAATGTAAGATCTAACTTTACGCATGCTGTAAGATATGTATTAAATACATAAATAAGAGAAAGAGATAAGAGAAAAATAATGAAGTCAACCTTGTTACTAAGTAGCTAACTTATTATACATGTTTGCTCTAATTAACAAGCTTAGGGCATGGACGTAAGTTAGGGCCCATACCCTAATAAATAAATCACATCTAATAGTTCTATCAAACATAATGCATTTTAATTCATATGGGTAGTCAGTATATTCATTCTATTTCATTTCCTAATATCTTTTTCACAATTGTAAAGCAGCCTATATAAAGTTATAATGAACACTGTTGGCATACGTTGTGGACGCCCTTGTAACTAGTAGTTGGTTTTAATATTAAACTTGCTCTTGTGCTACCAATCGTATTTAGTAGTTACAATAATACAGAAATGATAATGCACAAAGGCCCGTTTGAAGCTGTCTTTTCATTATAGACAGAAGAAAGATAACAATCCCAGGGCCGGAGATTGATGGCCCATTTAAGGACTCACATTTCAGCCGATTAAACTTCTGCCCAGTTCAGCCCATGGGTTGGGCTGGGCTGGGCAGCCCACTAAAAGGCCCAACCCGGATCACCTCGCCGGGTCGCTCCGCTGCTCCACCAAACCGCACTCGCCGCCGCCGCCACCACCGCGGACGCCGCACGCCCCTGCGTCCCCTGGCGGTGGGTGCGGCCCGCCCCTCTGTCCCCGGCCCTGACCCTGCGCTGCAGTGTCCCTCGGCGCCGCCCTGCCGTCGCCGCAGCTCGGCGGCTTTGCCATGAAGGCGGTGGCGGCGGCGGCGACCACCGCGTTCTCGCCGCCGCTTGCGCCGTGTCCGGCGAGGCGGAGCGTGGGTTCCAGGAGGAGGTTTTCTCGGAGCTGTCAGTCCGGGAGGATCTCAGTTTCGGCAGGGTACTCCCAATTGGAGGTGAAAGATTCTCTCTCTGTATTTTTTTTCCCCAAACCTTATCCATTGACAGTTTCGGACAGCGCGAACAATTCTCATGGAACAAGATTTGGTGCTGACAAAATTCTATCTCCACTGTTTAGTGTCTAGTTCGTTACAATGTATATTTTGCAGTTTGATGGTTGATAGCATGAGCAGAGCTTAAGCAAACGCGTTTGTGTTAGGGAGGGAGGAAATGACTGAGTGATAAAAAAGAGAAATTGATGCTCTTGAGGATTGTTCGTCACAATTTTACAAGTCGGTCCGCCATTTGAACTAGTTTCCTCCCTTTGAGCTATCGCGGCTCTACTAATTATGTAGATTCTCTAGCATGCATGCGATATGCTGCTCTGTGTATACATTTTTACCATCTTTAATCAATTGTGAAATGTTGTAAACATTGTTTCTTTTAGGTCAGAAGAGTTAGCTATCGACCTCCAGGAACCGAGCAAAACTTGTTGAATGAAATTAGCCTCTCTCTTCGGGAGAAAAGGTATGCTCAATTTTTGTGTTACTGTAGAGCTATTTATGGTTTTAATTGTTTTTCTGAGTGTTCCATGCTTGTGCAGTTTTGGCTTACTTTTCGGACGGAGTGGGAGTGGGAAAACCACTCTTTTGCAGGTTTGCATCAAAACACTGCATTGCCATTGTTTAACTCCCTTTCTCATCTTCCATCTTAAAGATATAGCTTGATTTCTTAGCTTTTGGCGGGTCTATCGGAACCTACCAACGGGACGATTTGCATACAGAAGTACAATGACAGTGGAAATCCTGTGAGCCCACCAGAATTATTGACTGCTCAAAGAGCTGGCATTGTATTTCAGTTTCCTGAGAGGTTTGTGTTGCCACATTCACTGTTAAATAAAGTAAACTGAGTAAGAATGTGTACCATCAATTTAAATGTTCAAACTGTTCCATCAAACAATAAGATCATTTACTTATCTCATTCCAGGTACTTCTTAGCGGATACTGTGCTTGAAGAAATTACTTTTGGATGGCCACAGCAAAATACAGACTTTCTTTTCAGGGAGAAACTAGCTTCAAAACTCCAAAATGCCATTAACTCAGTATGACTATCCTTCTAATGTTTTTTAGGATTTCGATTTGTACCTCATAGAACATATATCATACTTTCCAGTGTTAAATGAGTTCCTTGTTTGAAACACGAATAATTTATCCCTAAGATAATTTGTGCTCTGTGTAACATACTAGGTTGGTCTGAATGGCATTTCATTGGAAGAAGACCCACAATCTCTAAGTGGTGGGTTTAAGCGACGACTTGCTTTGGCAATACAACTGGTATTTTTTGTGGTGGCTTGTTATTAACAACAATAGTTTTTTTGTTTCATTTTTTGAAAGAAATATGCCACTTAGTGTGGTACCTTTATTAATCTTATAATTTTGCAGGTCCAAACTCCTGATCTATTATTGCTTGATGAGCCTCTTGCTGGTCTTGGTATGTGATTTAGTGCCTATACTGAAGCATTATTCTAACTCTTGGTCTGTTTCCAAACAGGCATTTCTTAAAATGTTTCAAAATTATTAGATAAATTTAAAGGTCATATTTTGATATTTGAAATGACATTGTTTGTAACAAAGAGTATTTGTTATTTTTTTTGTGTAACAGAGTTAAATGGTATATTGTAATCTGAGTCATTTGTTGATAGACAAGTATTATTACAAAGGTAGTATATAACTGTGGCTGGTGCTTATCAAATATTTCCCCACAATATCAGATTGGAAAGCTCGTGCTGATGTTGTGAATCTTCTGAAGGACCTAAAGAAGGATCATACAATACTGGCTGTAAGTCATGACCTAAGGTAATAAACTCCACATAGAAGAAAATGTTATTGTTTTTATCCACCTTCTACTCCCTCCGTCCCAAAATAAACCAATCCTTCACTTTTTAGCTACAATGTTTAAAGCTTCGTCTTATTCAAAAAAAATTTACGATTAATATTTTTGTTTTTATTAAATGATAATTCATGAATAGTATTTTATGTGTGACTAATTTTTTTTCAATTTCTTAAAATTTTTTCAAATAAGACGGATGGTCAAACGCTGAACACAAATGGTCAAAAGTTTGGCTTATTTTGGGACAGAGGGAGTAGCAGTTTGTTTGCCCCTACTTTAGAAAGAAATGTTCTTCCTTTATGCTCATCAGAATCACAATTGGGTATTCCACAATACATTTTGTTGGATTATTCATTTACATTCAGCTAAAAGCAGACACTGTTCTATACCATTCATCTTGACTATAAGTTTTGGAATGCCTTGAAAACATTTTGTAGGGAATTGTATCCGCTGGTGGACCGCTCATGGAGAATGGAAATGGGAGGAGTTTTGAAGGAAGAATCTTTACCTGTGTAGGAATGCTTTTATTAATCCTGCTGGCAGTATTTACTAGCAGTCTCCAGATCAGGTACGGTCAACTTGACAGCTGTATCTGTAGACTTATGTTATGTTAGTAATATCTTTTGATAGTTACAATAAATTGTTTGGTCACAGGTACGACTTGTACGATCTGAGAATTGCCAGGCCAAGCATTTGTGCCAAACCTCAATGGAAACCATTGGTGTTACTCCTAATTTCGACTGCTGAAATGTAGAAGAATGTATCATTCATGCCTATGCCTGGGTAAGGGTAAGGAGCCAGTCAGCCAGGATGCTGAATTCCACACGTTCAGAACTGGAACTGCACTGCATAAGCTGTTGCTCGGGGACAAGGTTGTTCAAAAGAATGCAAAGTTCATATAAAAGCCCTGTATAATTTTGAATTTGGAGCAAAATTATACTGAAAGTATCGCTGACATTTATATTGAAGAGGAGCTAACCGATTGTGTTACTGTTACAAAACATTGGAAAGTTCATTCACTGCCTGACTATTTCATTTGCATATTTACAGCCTCCTGTCTTCCAAATTTCTTTGTCCTGTTCTATGTAATACCAAATAATTCTTAAACCCTTATATTCCCTATTTTCCTCCATTTTGTGAAGTTTGATGTTGAAATGTCTTGTTCATGCAACGATGTTTATGGATGTTATAACATCAAATATGTCCACTATAATCCAGGACAATAGGCTCAGTGTGGTCAACAAATTCTGTTCCCACTGTGAATTCATTTATACTATTCTCAAATCCTGTATATAACGTGTTTTTATAACAATAATTGACATTTCTGTTGAACTGCAAATTGCATTTACTCTACTTGTGGACCACACATGTATAACAGCATATGCATTCTCAATGCAGAGCATGAGCACTTTTCCATCCCTTCTAGACTACAATGGTCACTTTCACAGCTCACCCCCTTTATTCTCATATTCCAACCTTTGTAAACCACACGTGTTGGAGTCCCTGTCACCACCTGCCAGAAGGGAAGGGAGCTTTGTATGCAAAGAACAAGTCAAGGATGCAAAATGCTAAACAAGCTGATCTTATCCAAGGTATGTCATTTCAGAGAGCCAGTAATCTTTTGATAAATCATCTCTCTTGGCATCTGCTGATCAGCTAAGGTTCCCTGCAGGAAGGCTCCAGGAAGGTGACAAGGTTGGAAGGATTTGGGTAGGTTGGGGTCATTCTCTCTGGATTGATGTCTCAGTTTTTCCATCATGAAAGGACCATCTACCAGTTGGTCTAATTTATGTTTTTTTTTTTTCACTTTGCTGCTTCCTCCTGGCTGTTCATCAGTTTTGCATATGCCGTCATCACTCATCACTCATGCAGCTATATTTAGGTGACCTGGGCTTTCTGAGAGGAGATACCAATGGTGACTCTGAACTTCTGAAGGTAGAATGCATGTCTATAAACTCCTGTCTGCTTTTTTTGGGGGGAAATTTCATAGTCCTTTTTCGTATATTTTTGTAAAAATTCTTACTTTCATACTTGCAATATTACTTTGGTCACATTACGTGCATCTTTTTCATGCTTAGGATTCATCTAGTACAACCTCCGTCCTTGAATGTAAGGGATTCTGTGAATGAATCTGGATATACAAATTCCAATTGCAACATGTGAGACTTTTCATCTACTATCGACGTGGATGGAGTTTAGATTGTGAAATCAGAAGAATTTATTTTCAGTTATATGGGATTTACCTACAAAAAACTTCACATAGCCAACACTTGGAACGGTGTGTGATTTGAAATCTTCCAAAGTTGACAGGGACACACAATTCAAAGGCCATGACCTTGGAACAAACCCAAGTAGCTGGACAAACCAACGACAAATCAAACAGAACACAAGATCTGCAGGTTCCTGATCATCGACAAATTAAGCACCTTTCTCCAAGTCGATGAGACCTACATATGGATCGGAGCAAGCACGTATACAATTCCACAAGATCATATGCAGGATCTACTTAATTAGCATGGTCGACTAAAACAATGGCAAAGATGAACACTGGCATATCTGGGCGACAATGACACTTTGATCCTTGCTTTATGCCTAGCTTAGACCAGATAATTTTACTATTCCAACACAACCATGTCAGGGTGCCAACAATTTCCAGTCTATGATGAAAGAAACAAGAGAGAGAGATCTAGAGAGAGGTGCATGGCAAAAACAAATGTCTTGGTGAAATTTCCATATACCAGCTGCAGCTGGTTCCTAACATTTTTGTCTCTGTCCTGTTCTGCCAGAATTATTTGTTGTCTGGATGTTACTGATTCCAAATTAATATATACTGCGATGCGACATTTTTAGCACAACGGAAAAAGAGAGAGAATCCAAAAATAGGTGTCGTTGACACAGTACATATATGCATAAATGTCAAGATTTTTCTAGGCTAACACTTAATATGGATATGTGAGATTAGCCAAATATTTTTTTTTTGAGAACAGATTAGCCAAATATTGGAAGGCTGGCTTTTTAACCTATGATTTGTTCATGGTGTAGATGGGTCCATGGGCATGTGTACACTTTACCTCTTTGATATAGAGAAACCACTCTGGTTTTCAATTCGAATATGCTTTTGAATAGATTGTCCATGATCGGAATTTTAATTAATTAATTAGTTAATCTTACCTAATTAAAGCCTGTCCATGGCAATTTTCAGTTAACTCTATTTCTTCTTTATGAAATTACTGTTCTCTCGATTGGTACAATACCATTGTGCTGTCAAATTCAATTTAGATACACAACCATATTCTTCACGAGGATTGAGAAAAAGCTGCGACTTTTCATTCATGCAAGATCAGTTCACTAGATTTTGTCTCGGAACTGGCGTATTGGTTAAGCGAACCATCTCACGACTTTTAACCAAGTGGTTTTGAGATTAAAAAAACCCCAGAAATATACACAGTTAACCCACATCAAGTAGGTCTTTACACCACTCTAATATATCATAAGCACAACTAGTCTGCACGTTAGGGATTTCATAGTTCATGCCCATCGTTCTTCTTTGTGCAAATGGCTTAGATCCAAATATACAATACCATAGTGAACCATGGTTCAGATGATCATAGCCTTGGATTTGTATCGAACAGCATTGATAGTATGAAATAGGAACCCGGTGTGCATGCGATTCTTGTTTTAAATTAACTTTACGATTCTTGTACGATTCCTACAAAACTACTGACCCGTCTTTCTAATGAATTCGGTCAAGATATCACCTCATCTTTTCATTGGTGCTTATGTTTATAGGTCAAAATTTGAATTTAAAACCTTAAATTTGGGGTTCACCGAAGTTTAATTTGCAGCATTGGCTTTTATATTACTAAGAATATGTATATAATTTTTTTATTCATAAATTATTTTTTGTCTGTAAATATATATGTCATTTCGATTTTTTAATAAAACACCCAAACAATCACCCTCGTTTACCGTTTGTCTATTAAACACCCTCTCCTGCTAAAATAGATAGTTGGTTTTGGCTTCTATTGTTCAACGGATACTAATCCATTGTACATCTATTTTCCAATCTGGATACAGTAATTTAACAATCTCCCATAGACCATGCATGGCTACAATTTGAATGTTTCAACCATGGAAAATTGGAGTTTTTGACACCACATGTGCATGATTGATGGCTGTACCTAGACGTGTGTCTTGTAGGAGCTATTGTCAACACAGTAAGAGAGTGAGCACCACCAAGAATCAAAGACACTGGACTGGATTGTCCAGGTATTTAAATTAATACCCTCTATTATATATAAATATATCCCCTTACATATTAGTGTTCTTAACTTTCATAATGTAAAACTTTCTAGTTTACCTAAATTCATATATATCCTAATGAATTTAGGCATACATATATACAACCAATACTTCCTTCACTTTTTTTTATTTAATGCTATTGACTTTCGAGTCTACGTTTGACTATTTAATTTATTCTAAAAAATATATAATTATTATTACCTAGAGATTATTTGATTTATTACTAAAGAAACTTTAAGCATGACTTTTAATAAGACAAACGGTCAACGTGGATCTAAAAGTCAATGACGTTAAATAAAAAAACAAATAGAGTACATTGATCGATAGATTAAATCTAGGTATATTGCTGAAAAGTCTTACATTATAAAATTAATGGAGTATATTTTTGCTCAATGCAAATGCATGGACTTATTACTATTGTATTATCTTTTTGAAAATGATTTATTTGGACTAAGTTGCATGATGCTGTTAATTATCTCGGCTTTTTATACAGGTTAATGGCGGTCAGGTGAAAGGTTACCAGTTATGCCTTGTTGGGTTAATTCCAATCGCAAGTGAATTTAAAGGGATTAGGAAGGGATTTATTGGTATGAAATTATTCCCCCTCAATCCTCCCTAATTTTTCCCTCTTAATGAATAACCGAATAGGGAATAACCGAACATGGCCTCAGGCGGCTCAGCTTGGGAGAGAAAGCTACATTTTGAGTTAATTGAGGTATAGATTAGTACACACATTGTAGCCACCAAATTGTAAATTAACAATGAGTTTGTATAGAATGCAAATGGATGGAAATATAATTATCTAGCTAATAGAGGTTCACGCCAACAAAAGGTCCACCATTATTATATCAACAAAACTCAGGGATGCAACCATATTTGCTCAGTTTTAGATTAAGTCAGGGTGAACAAGTCGTAGCGTATTTTTAGTTTAGGTTTAAAATTGCAACAGAAGAGTGTGATGCACAATATTTTTTTATAAAAAAATCTAAAATATCATGCGAAAGCACACCGTGAAAGTAATAATCTACTTTAACTTCAGTACATTAATTAGAATAAATATATAGACACCAAAGTAAAATAACACTATATGAATGATATATGCTCATATATAGGTTTTTTTGGGCCGGAAAGGTGGAACAATACCTAATCTAAGGGCCCGTTTGGTAGGGCTCTAAACTTCAGATCCTAGCTCCAAACTCTAACTACAGTGAGAGCTGCTCCTATGGGAACCGAAGAGTAGATCAAAATTGTTTGGCTAGCTTGGTCTGCTCCAGAACTCCTAAAGGAGAGAATATGAAGTAGATTGACAATAATAGCCCTTGCGAGTTATGTGTAGTCATGATTAAACCATAATTTAATTATGTTTCTTTTCATTTAATTAAATACTGATTATTTTTCTTTTAAACTTCAACAACATAACTATATGTTATAAAATACTATATGATAGTTAACACATAATATAAATATTTACTAATAATATATAGTAGTATGAGTGGCAGATTCAAGTAATTACAATAATAAAGGGTAGTGGGTCTTTTGGCGTGGAGTGGAGCTGTGGAGCAGCAAAAATCCAACTCCACCCCTATAGTTCATTTTTCAGGAGTAGCTCCGCCAACTTCGCTCTAAAAAAATTAGAATCTGTACCGTTTGGCACAACTCCGGCTCCAGTTAAATTGGAGTTGGAAGTCGGAGCTGTGCCAAACGGACCATAATCTAATTTTAAAATGCATAATCTGAAAAGTTATATCCTACCTCACTCTATACAAAACAACCACCCCTGGACATTAATTAAGTGAAAAATAAGTAGAAGAGATAGACTACCATTTGAGACTATAAAAGACATGGAATGAACCTATATTATTTGATCAATTTCGCTAATTTGTGGGTATTCATATCTAAAGAATTCCCCACAAAGGCCTGCATCGATCAGCTGTACGTACACCAACAAATGTTGGACAAGCCAAATTAACTGCGTATGTTAGAATCTGGATACGATCGAGCAAACCGCCCAGGGGGAGAATATATAGGCTGTTGTTACATTTAAGGCTGTGTTCGGCCACCCAAGTTAGATATCTAATCCCCTCTTTTTCTGCATGCACGTTTCTCGAATCGCTAAACGGTATATTTTTTACGAAAATTTTCTATAGGAAATATGTTTTGAAAAAATCATATTAATCTATTTTATATTTTTTAATAATTATTAATTAATTAATTAGTCATGTACTAATCTATTACTACATTTTTTGCGCCTGATAACTAACCCACCTCCCCTCCAAATGAACGCGGCTTAATACTATATGCACACTAGTCTTCCTATAACATTAAATCAAACCCTTCTCGGAATAATTCCTCGCCTCATAACCACACCAAAATTGTTGAAAAAGAAAACCACAACTCATTTCTACTCCAATTGATCCATACGCCCTAATTTTTGTAATAAAAAGCATTTTATATCGCCCTCCTATTTTTTTATTCAAACGGTGAAGGTAAGCACAATTAATATGTTGCACTTGACCAGATAAAAGAGACCTATAGTTATCATAAACTTTGTGGTTTAAGTTATACCATGGAGGAACTATCTCCCGAGCAGGTCGGGCGGCTGTCTAGACTCCACCACTATTAGTTTGTTACCTCCACCAGCGATAGCCATTTAAGTATATACAATTAGTCGATTATTGTAAGAGCTATTAGTCGTCTGAGCTCAACATTACAACTAGCACCGACACCAAAGTTATAAACATACGCTAACCAGCCATTACGTACGAATGTTCCTCTTGTCTATATACTTGTTGTAATGTATAATTTTCGTAAACCATGGTATTCATTAATTAAGGTAGTCGTGAAAAACTCATCAGGATGTGACAATTAATTGTTGCCTTGCTAATTTTTCCCGTAGCAATCCACTAATCGACTAATCCTTCCAAGAATCTATGGACGGATATATTCTGTATTTTAGCTCTGGAAAAGAAGGGCAAGCTGAATTAGGAAGCATCATCGATCGTCCCTGGCTGCAGGAAGAAGTCAGTGGCAACCCTAGTCATCCAAATGAAAATGTGCATGCATGCATGTAAATTTTTCCATCGCCATGAGGGAGACATCCCTGCTTTAATTTGTACGGATGTCCAGAATATATTGATCGATCTTTTAGTCCATGTGGTCAAATATGTAGCTAGCTAGTTTAGGCCATGTTTAGTTCACAAAAAAAAATTTGGGTGGAAGGTCACACCAACGCGTACGGTCATATATTTGAAGTATTAAACGTAGTTTAATTACAAAACAAATTTCAGATTTCGCCTGGAAACCGTGAGACGAATCTTTTGAGTCTAATTAATCCGTCATTAGCATATGTTGGTTACTATAGAACTTATGGCTAATTATGTACTAATTAGGCTAAAAAGATCCATCTCACGATTTCCCCCATAACTGTGTAATTAGTTTTAATATCCATATATATTTAATGCTTAATTTAGATATCTAATGATTCAATGTGATGTTTTTGGGAAAAGTTTTTGGAAACTAAGTGCCTTAATCACATAGATGGCGAACGTGATGGTTGATTGCTTAGTTACTTGGGTAGACCATGTACTTTGATTCTAGATTTTTTTTTTCTTAGGTCATACAAAATTTTACTCGTCGGATTGGAGACTATAAGTCTCTTATTGTTACCACACCCACAAGACATATACTCCATTTTTTATTTCAGGCGTTTACTTTTAATCTATATTTAACCATTTGTCTTCTTCAAAATTTTCATGCAAATATACAAAATTACAGGTTATTCTCAAAATATTTCTTTAGTAATAAATTAAATCATAACAAATAATAAATAATTATATAAATTTTTGAATAAGAAAAATGATCCAACGTAGACTTTTTTTTTTGAGAAGAATCAAAGGTAGACTTAAAAATTAACTGTGTTTACCAATATGGCAACTAGGGGACAACAGAGGATACGTGTGTACGAACGAACAATGGTATTTAGCAATGTTCGTCTCTGTTGTTTCTTCCATCTTTCGTCTACTCAGTCGTCTTATATATGGCAAAGAGATAACTAATTAAAAAATTAAATAACTATATTATGTTGATATATATGAATTACTATAACCTTTTTTACTATATTATAATTGATATCCTATCAATTATTTCTGATTTATGTGGGCTAATTAAATTTGGTCAATTAAAATTCGAGTGAAAAATCGATGGGGTTGAAACAATAACAAAAAAGATTATTGTTAGGCCACCTCCAATGAATATCTCTAAGCTATGTATAAGATGTACTATACAATTTTTTAATAGAAGATAGATAAAAGCTATCTCTTAATGAAGAAATAGTCTCTTGCACATATTTTAATGTCAAGTGAGAATGACTTGTAGAGTCATTTATATTATGAGCTACTTGCTAAGAGCTAGACTATTAAAGAAGTTATCTTTTAGAATGTTTAGAAATAGTATGCTATCTGAGGTGGCCTTATACCCTCCAGACGGTTCAATCGACGTCATTGCTCATGAAATTATGTGCCCATGCTTTGACTATCAAACTAATGTAGCTTAAATATATAATTCATGTATATGATATAACTGGTTGATTTATATATATTGCAAAAGAACACATATTCTGGTAGTTATAGTGTTGAGTAGTATTTAAGACTCTAAGTTCTTAATTTAGAAAACGTTATATATATTTGGTTAGATGTAGAGATAAGGTAAAAAAATACCTTTGTCTAAAAAATATATATATAAAAGAAGATTGCTATTGTACTTTGATTCAATTTAGTTTTCTCTCTTGTACGAATTCAACCTTGGTTTCCTTTCACTTTCACGTTGAGTACCCGAACGTACATATATGGAGCCAATATCATGCATGTTTCATTTTTTTCATCACGTGAAACTCTCGGGTGCATGCATGAAATGAGATAAAGTTTAAAGAGCACAATTCACATGTTTCTTGAGCTTGGCCTAATATTCAAACAAAACGGTTTTGGACCGGCACCATTGGATTAGATCTACGTGTCTCTGCTTGATTTGCTATATATAGTTGCCCAATCTTCCACTACCACCCAAAGAGTCACCGTAGAGGAGTCAATAGATACACAGTGTGTCCGTGCTTATTAAACCAAAATTGGATTGATTAATTCAGGGTGAACCCATGTCCCCCTAATCTGATAAGATTAATTCAGGGGGACAGGGTTACAATTAGAGACATAATATGATAAGATCAAGGCCTACCCGATCCGAATACATAGAGTGCAGCAATCTCAGCATACAATCCAGATGTAACCAAACTCTAACCGAACCAGTACAGGATAATGTTGTCTTTTTCGTACGGTACCCCCTTCGCTATATGAATATGTACAAATTAAGAATACCCCATGTACGAGTATCTCACAAATATCATTTTGAATTAAAAGTAATACATTTATACTATATTAAGGCATCTCACATGCAAATTAATACTGTAAAGTTAACAAGTTTTCCTTTTTGTCTAGGTTAAACTAAAAAATTAACCAGTTGGCGGCCGACCATCATCAAGTACTACATGAACTCTACCCATAGTATCATATCAATGCAAACGCATGCATGTGCAAAGACATTCTATATATAGCTAGCCCTATAAACTGCCATATGGATGTTAATTATTCACCAAATATTGAATCCTAATGCAATATTTGATATAATGCAAGATTCAACACGGCAAGGTAATGAAACCACTGTCCACGTGTAAGATAAAAAGAAAGATCGAAAAACTAATTAGTGGTATGTAGCAACAAGCCACACATACACCACCTTGTCTCTGTCAAGGGCTACTTTGGCCCTAGTCACCACCTTATCGTAGGAAAGGGTTCGACTAGAGAGTCCATCAAGATCTAATAGTAGACTAGCTAGCTCAAGATTGTGAATTTAGTTGTTGGTAGGCTTCATGAAGGACATGCCAAACATCATCTTGTCTTTGTTAAGTCATTAGGACACTGACACTATGCCCCTTGTCACCACGTCATCCTAGGTCACTGTTGGACTTTGGGGCCATCAAAATCGAGTTGTGGACTAGCTTAAGCTTGCGAATTTGGCTTGGCAGACAATAAGGGGAATAGGGGTGCCAAGATTGAGGCAAAGCATGCCACAACCGCAGCCGTCACTTTTCTATATCCAGTTTCCAAGGTTGAAAATCTAGTAAGGTGAGCGACAAAGGTTAGGATCAAGTTGATCTCGTGTCTTAGATGCCAATCTATATTTTAGTATGGTAAGGGTGAGTGACTAGAGGCACCAAAATAGAGAAGGATGCAGTGGAGTCCGGCCGGCAATAATCAGAGGGGCTGATATAGCAGAGGTTGCCATGTCAAACACGGATAGCAGGGTGGTTGGAGCCCATAGAGAGTTAGGGGTTGGGGAGAAAGATCCTAAGATTGATTTTTGAATATAAAAGAATTGATTAGCGATTGGTTAATTCCAAAAGCATATAACTATCTCAGTTGTTGTATCAAGTATTTTATGAAACTAACCCTTGACGTACCTAAGAGTCTCTACAAGGGCTTGACGTACCATTAAACTTGCCCTAATAAATATATATAATATCCTTGACTACACTTAATCTTAGCCGCCATGGCACATGCCACCATGCCATGGCATGCATTTAGGTATCGGAATCTAGGGCTACCGTAGCCACCAAGCGCATGTGCATGGTTTGACGATGACACTTAGAATTATTCACAGGTGGCAGCACACTGCTTCATCTCCTTTTCTCTGCCCATCTTATACGTACGTCCCTAGCTAGTTCTTCCACATGCATGCACCGAGACATGTTCCAAGTCAAGATACGGTACACACGTACATCAACCTGATGCATGCAATACAGGCCGGCGGTCACTATTCATCAACGCATGCAAGACATATTTTGATCATGAATCTAATACTGTCTCCGTCCCTAAATGTTTGACACCGTTGATTTTTTTATACAGGTTTGACTATTCTTCTTATTTAAAAAATTTACTTAATTATTAATTATTTTTATATCATTTCGTGTATTGTTAAATATATTTTTATGCATATATATAACTTTACATATTTAATAAAAAATTTTAAATAAGATAAATGATTAAACGCGTATAAAAAATAAACAGCGTCAGACATATCTCTAAGCAGCCAAGCTAGCTTTCTATATCATAGCATACGTACATGATGATGTGATTGAACAGTATACCACCATCCATACACGTTGTTAGGTACACACACTAAATAACGTGTTATGGGTACTAGTATGACTGAAACAAAGAACTACTAACTACTACTTATGTCTTAAAACTAGTAACTACTTTCTATGGTTTAAAATATAAGTATTTTTAGAATTTATAGTTTGTCTTACAATATAAGCATTTCTTTGATTAACATGCTTTAATCATTTTAATGATTCCAAAACCAATCCGATACTTAGAAAAATTAATCTAATTAAATCAAAAATTAATTACTAAAGCGAGTTAAGATAAATCTTTTAATATTTTCTTAGTTTATGCCAAGCAACGGAAAAATATTTATATTTTGGAACGGATGGACTAAATATTCTGGTCATCACTCGATAGTCATTGAAATGCATGCGAAGATCGGTATAACACGAGACACGGCTAAGGCCCCGTTTTGTTCTCAAAACTTCACATCGAATCTTTAAACACATAAAGAAACCATTAAACATAGATGAAACCAAAAACTAATTGTATAATTATGGAAGAAATCGTGAGATGAATCTTTTGAGCCTATTTAGTGCATGGTTAGCCATAAATTCTACAGTAATCCACATGTGCTAATGACGGATTAATTAGGCTCAAAAGATTCGTCTTACGGTTTCGCCTAGGCAAGCCATGAAATTCGAATTTTCATTCGTGTCCAAAATCTCCTTCTGGCATTCGGTCAAACATTCGATATAACCGCAAAAATTTTTGCTTTTGCAAACTAAACACACCCTAAGTGTCGTTTGCTGAGCAAAGCGTACGGCCGGCACGTACGACGACTTGGACTAGTTCTGCATTTACATCCCCAAACTTGAATTCTATCTTGCTCTGTCCGTGTTCCGGAGAAATGTGGTTTTCTCTATATTTTATATACTATATATATGTCTCACGGACAAGTTAAGAATGAACGTACGTACTACTACCTATACTTTAGTACTAATGAATTAACAGTGATAGGCCAAGTTAATTAATTATGTGTATATATGCATGTGTTGTCAGTATGACCTAGTATTCATGGCACTTAATTAACTGCCGGCAATAAAATGAAGTTAATGGCGAACTATTTGCCGGGAATATATCAAGTGCCGGAAATAATCTTGGACGTCAACAGCGACAGTAATCGATGGATCAAATTTTATTTGTCTGGTACGATTCGACGGCATGTGAGAACGCAGAGATTCTGCAAACGATCCAAGTTCTATCGAAGTTTCTAAGAAATTTAAATGTGCCTTTGCCAGTCAACCTTAACGTTTTGGCTTTGACATGTGTTGGAAACTCAAAATATATATAATTAACCTAAGCTTCTTACCCAAGTTACCTTTCTAATAGTTGATTAGATTATGTGTAGTGTGATGGTCATAGCTATTGTATATTTATTTAAAATCTGTTTATTTTATATGTAATTCTAAGAGAAAAATTCAATGCCTCTAAAAGTTAGGACATCGATCTATACAAATTTTCGTTCATGAGAATATGGTCATAAATTTCTAGATTACTGACAAAGCTAGTTAAGACATTATCTTATCGGTGCTAGCTATTATTACCTCCGGTCATCTTTATTTGTCATTTTAGACAAATACTTTAGCCTATTTTCTTGTCTAAAACGTCATTTAATTATGTCGGGAGAGCGGAGGGAATAGTTCACCATGGAAACCATAGAAAACTGATCTCAAATGTACATAAGACTTAATTTAATTTATGAGGCCATTGATTTTGTCGCATTTATTGGATTCCCCACATGCATGCATTTGTTCTACCTTTATTCTCTGCCGTCATCTTTTACAAAACAAAATTCCATTTTGAACACTCTCCTTGATACTCCCTCTTCTTGGTCCCAAGAAGACCTAGTTTTTGCCCCTTTTATCCATCCAACAAAGACTTCATATTTTAAAACAATTCATGTACTAAGAGTTCGATAAAGTGCCGAATAAATGAATTGTAGCTTGGTAAAGTAATACAAATGTATTGGAGTTTAAAAGTGAAGAAAAAATTCATTACAGTTAATAAAATAAAAGGTATTTTAGTCTTTTTAGCTTTGTATTGATTTGGAATATGAGATGGAGGAAAAAAATAAAGTCTTTGGTGATAGAGAGGGAGTATCTAACTAATTAAATTGCATATACATCAGGGGAGCCATGATGATAAAATTCAGCACACACTTGAACTGATGTAGAATTTTGTTCTTGCATGTAAGCTAGGTTACTAGCTAATTCATCCCAAAATTGAACTAAATCCTAGGAATTAATTAATCAATTGGTCAATGGCATGCATGCACTCACGCATGTGTCAACATATATGTTTCTATCTAGCTAGGGTATCATACAAATTGCAGGAAGCATGCATGGACAAGTCAATTAAGCCAGAGGGTTGGAGGAGGGCATAGATACTGGCATGGTTAAGCATGTGACAGCCACCTACTGTTCCTTGTCCAAATCCAGCATGAAATTCCGTGCCGTTTACGATAACCACACACACACCAAGTGACCCAGCTCTCTCTCTCTCTCTAAAGTCATCTCTCTCACTCTCTCTCTCTTTCTTCTGTGATGGCACGTACGATTTGTGTGGTACATAGCAAGCGCAGGAAGCCGCCTTTGTTGGTCAAAGTGAAAAGAAGAAGAAGAAGAAGAAGAAGACAGAAAAGTATTAATTACGAGGTCATTTAGTTTAGCGAGAGCTTTGTAATTAACCCCTATATAACCCTGGCTGTAACTTGTGAAACTCTTTCAGCCTCCTTCTCCTCGCTCTCTCTCTCTAACTCTCCTCGACCAGCTAGCTACTATATTGCTGATCAAGAGCTCGATCTCAAGCAGAAGCAGAAGCTAGCGTGTGCAGCTGCTGCAGGTTTGATCGATCGATGGAGAACTTCCCGATACTCTTTGCGACGCAGCCGTCGTCGTCTACCTCCAGCTCCTACCACTTCATGAGCTCTTCCGCGGGCACGGGCGGCGGCCATGACCACCGCCACCACCATGGACTACAGGCAGGCGGCAACGGCGGCGGTGGAACCTCCCTGGGCCATGGCTTGTTCATGGGGTCCTCGTCGTCGCTGTCCAACTCCAAGGACGACGTGGACGGCGGCGGCGGCGGCCAGGAGGAGTTGTCTGCCGGAGTCGACGCAGCGGGTGACGGCGACAGGCTGCAGGGCGGCGCCGTCGCCGGAGCAGCAGGGAGGAAGAACGGGGAGAAGAAGGAGCGGCGGCCGCGGTTCGCGTTCCAGACGCGCAGCCAGGTCGACATCCTCGACGACGGCTACCGGTGGAGGAAGTACGGCCAGAAGGCCGTCAAGAACAACAAGTTCCCAAGGTAACTAATTAACATCATCATCCATGGATTAATTCTCTGCAATATTTTTCTATCCATGATCACTTCTCTCTACCTATCTGCATGCACCATCGATCAATTGATTGATCTTGAATTTACTATTAATTACGCAAAAGCTAATTAGATGTTCTCCATTGAGGTTTTCTTTCTGGGATGGATGCTGTTTCAATTCTTGATGTTGTGATGATCTTTCTGGGGTGTTGCTTCTTTTTAATTATTGGTTTAGAGTGTAATCCGATGGATGCTTTTCAGTAGGGGTTAAGAGAGAAAGTAGGTGAGATGGAGTCCCAATGAATCTTCCAAGCTCTGCTAGTGGTTTGCTTACTTACATGTGATAATGACATATCTCATCCTCATCATCTAGATGAAAAAGACTAATAGTTTCACATGATTTTGGTGGGCATCGATCCATTCAATAAATAGAAGAACCGATGGCGATCGACTTTGACCGGCAATAACTTGGATGACCATCCACCGTTGTTTCCATCGAATTAACATTATCTATTAATCTGTATATATGTGTGTGCTATTATCATTCTAATTCAGTCACCATCTTTATATGCTCCCTAGAGAACAAAGTTTGAAGGTGTGTGCTCACTGTGAGCTTAATTAATTCCAGAGCTCGAAACAACGGGTAGGTCGTACGTAGTTTCGTCTGGTTTGTGACCAGAATTAGTTAGTTAATTAATGGTCAACCATAAAATGTTACTATTTGCTAGAAGTGCCTGACCAACAACTGAGGGAGTCTTAAATATTTCATATGTTATTTATGAGTAAATTACACACACACAGATAAGGAAATATATAATAGAAAGGTGTATATCCAAGAAAGAGAATTTGCTTAAAAGTTCTGCACCTTAATTACGACTTTACCATGGCATTGGTCCCCTGTCATTTCTGTGATCAAAATTGGCTGTGCTTACATATATTAGAGAAATCTTGATCACTCCATAGCATTGTTCTTTTTTTTTCCCTTCTCTTTTGACACCAATGACATCGTTCTTTCTTTTCTTCTCTTTTCTGAAAAATTTTGGCGACATTTTTTTTGGCAAATATTTTGGAGACACTCAACATGCACGAAGAATTGCAAAGACGTGCATAAATATGCTCTTGGACATAAACTGCAGTGATCTATGTTTTCGTATCATTATTTTCAACAGGAATATTACTTCCAATTTTTACTAGACCCTTCCCATTGGTTCTACTCAATTTTTTGCATGTTGGGGAATATCCAACAACTCCTTTTTTTTAAAAAAAAACAACTTTTGACTGTATTTGTGCAAAAGCCAGGGATGCATCTTTCATTATCTAAAAAGCAAATTGCTTCCAATGAAACGATTATCCAACGAGATAAATTCGGTTCCTTTTAAAATGGTATGCCTCCTTTTATTTTAGAAAAAAATTACTTAAATTTAACATGCATACAGGTAAACCTGTTAAACACCTATCAACTACTAATGTGTGCCGTGCAAAATTTCTCACAGTCTGTTGGGCTAAACCTAAAATTAAATTAGAAATCTTAGATATTTAGGATCTTGCTCAAGCTCAAAGTTTTTCATACTAGATCATAAATGTCAGCGTGGGGCTCCAGCCCCCCTCATACTGGATCCTCCATAAAAAATGAGAGAGAGGGTAGGGGAAGAAGAAGGTAATCAGCACCCGAAACTTCGTATCCTGATCCGCCTGATAAACACAACTATAATTAATTTAAATCAAAGAATGATAAAAGGTTAGGTCGGTGCACAATCGTGTGGACAAACATCCTGTCCAGTTGATTTCTTTATGGCCACTGTTACACGTTTTTTTATAACCGTTTGATTTAACTATATGGGAGTTAAAAAATCTAAGTTTACTCACGGCACATCCACCGTTATACATATGGTTATTAAACAACCATTGAACTCTTGTAAGGGAAATTGAACAGACACGTTGTGACAAAGAAAGAAAACTGAATTTGAGCTTACTTGCAAAGAAAGAAAGTAAACTATCATATTCATGAATATATAAATATTCTTAGTTATCTAAAAAGGTTCTGGCAACCTGGCTTCCATATCTCTTTAGGAGAAAATGGGTGCATAATATATGTACCACAAATTAAGACCATGTTTGCTTCCAGGGATTTTTTTTAAGTCCCTGTCATATCAAATGTTGGACACTAATTAGAAGTATTAAATATAGACTATTAATAAAACACATCTCATACTCTGGACTATTTCGCGAGACGAATCTATTGAGCCTAATTAGTCCATGATTAGCGAATTGTGATGCCACAGTAAACATTTGCTAATCCTAGATTAATTAGACTTAAAAAATTTGTCTAATGAAATAACCTTTATTTGTGCAATTAGTTTTGTTGTCAGTCTATATTTAATAATTCGAATTAACGTCTAAACATTCGATGTGAGAAGAAATAAACAAAAGTCCTTGAATCCAAACAACCCCTTAAAAAAATCAGTTAGACAAGATTCTCAGCGACGAAGAACTGCATGCATGCATGATTTGCAACTCAGCACATCCTTTATATTTTTAAAAGAGGAACAGACCCTTCATACTACATATATCTGCATTATATATTTGCAGTAATTATATTCTTTCTTGATGAATCAATGTATATATATGGAATCTAACGCGAGGGTGCATGCATGCAAATGCGTGGGGGGATGCAGGAGCTACTACCGGTGCACGCACCAAGGGTGCAACGTGAAGAAGCAGGTGCAGCGGCTGTCGCGGGACGAGGCGGTGGTGGTGACCACGTACGAGGGCACGCACACGCACCCCATCGAGAAGTCCAACGACAACTTCGAGCACATCCTCACCCAGATGCACATCTACTCCTCCACCGCCTCCTCCGCCTCACCTCATCCTCTCTTCCTCCCTTCCTCTTCATCCTCACCTGCTGCTGCTGCTCATTCCACACACCTCTTCCAGTAGCTGCTTCAGTTCTCTCTCTCGATTAATTAGCAGATATTCGTCATATCATACGCAACAACAGATGTATTTCACATGTACATGATCAATGCATGCCAAATGCCAATCTTCTCATGTGTATATGCAGTGCATGCATATATCCATGGGTGGAAATTTAGAAAGGAATTAAGAGGCTTTGTTAATTTTGTACATTAACCTTAGAGATCGATGAGGTGCAGTACGTGCTGTAAGAGAAAACTAGCTAGTGAATAATAATAATAATAATAATAAGCATGATATATCGATTCAGTGCAGTAGCAAGCTCAAGATGCAGGGTTATATATATGATCTCTCTCTCTCTCTCTCACACACCCACACAGCTAGAGATACCCTCTCCCATATATACAGATATACTACTGTGTTAACAAATAGGTAGCGAAATTCATAGTTGTCGTGTGTGAGGCCTGGAGAGCCTTGTTTTCAGAGAGAAACGATAAACACTATGTATATACGTGTTAACTAAACTTGCATGAATTGCCATAAATTTCCAGGGATTATATGGCTAGCGAAAGATCGATGCACATACATATAATACATTCAGTAATTAAAATAAACATAGATCTAGGTGCCTGCAGAAAGTAGAGAGTATATATATCTAAATCCATCGCAACTCCCTCTAATTCGTTTCTCTGCCCATAATCAAGCCCATTTACAGTGCCATCCCTCCTTGCATGAATATATATTAATTCATGATTTCTACGTACATTCGTACTTGATATATTGAAGATCGATCTCAGTGAATTGCCACCTATCTAGGCACCCTCGAGCCGAGTAGCCTGGACCCAATTAATTGCAACAATCTTGTGTTTTCAACTGACTTCTGCAATTTAGAGTAATGTGAGATACACCAGCATGCACTAGCGAATGGAGCTCGTACCGGCAGTAATGTTTAATTTCCTAAACAACCTGCCATGTCTAACCTTCGATTAATCCCACAAAAAAGCGCAGCAAGACAAACGATTAAATTAACGTTCTTTTATATATATCATAGAGCAAGACTAATAGGCGTGCACCCCCTTAGTATAAGCTATTCTACACTTCCCTCTCTTCTAAGGCCTCTCAAGGTCCATCCCACCTCCCAGCCCTCTTTACTAGGCCTAAAAATAATCCTCACCATAATTAAAGGTTGGTCAAAGAGTTCTCCACGTGGGTCAACCCCTTATGGGCTTCCCCTCTTGTCTATCTAAGCCACTCCTCGTCTCCTAGGAATTCGGCAGTAACACGAAGAAAAAAATACAGTAACACGATAACTAATTCACAGTAACAACGTCGAAACATACCCATGAAGAATCTACTTTTTAAAGCACTTTTTTCTAACAATTCGGTAGAAACATTTTTAAAAAATAATATATGAGGTGAGAGATAAAATTGTTTAAATTTTAGAATCTTAAGAAATATCTATAGGATTTGTATTAGTATACACTAATGTTATGGCAATAGTTACAGTAACGCTATACATTCTATGTAGCAATAATGCCATGTTACTATAAAATGTGAATATAACATAATGATATAAGTGTAGTAACACGTGCGTTGTTACTGCATAATTACAGTAACGTCGTGATATAAGTATAATAACATCATGATCGAAGGACAGTAACACGAGGTGTGACTGTATACTATTGCTACAATACAATTAATACATGTGGGAGAGATACAAGGTTGTATTTCTAATCTTTAAAGAGCAATATCTCATGTGTCTTATATTATTTTTTAAAACCGTTTTCACCATAGTGATTAAAAAATATGATTTGAAAAAATAGATCTGTCATAATGTTGTTACTGTGTTTTATAAGGCATGTTACTGTATTTTTGTCTTCATGTTACTCTACTTTTCAGACAGACGGGACTGGACAAATGTGAGATGTGGAGGAAGGCCAAATGACATATTTGACCAACGTGGAAGAGCTTTGACCAAATTAGGAGAGATGTTTTGGACCCTTAGAAGGAGGTGGGAGGTGGGTTTAGGCCTTGTGAGGGAAGAGGGGCATAGAATAGCTTATTCTATGAGGGTGTGCATATATATATATATATATATATATATATATATATATATATATATATATATATATATATATATATATATATATATCGATTAAGTTTGGTTACCAGCCTCCAAACATAAACACTATCCAGTTAGCTTTATTTTTTTTGTTCCACACAAAAAGTTTAGTTGTAATCAAGGGCGGAGCTACTCGTACCTAGGGGGGATTCCTCTTAGAAAAAATTTTAGCTAGAGTTTATCAATTTTCACCGTATATTTATCCCCTAAATCCAAATTCAGATACCCTCAACAGTCTAAACTTAGTTCAAAACACTAAAAAATAAATGAGTGGCATTGATCTATTTCACTCTAGAATCGTCCCTAGTTTTAATTAAAAGGATGCTCATATATAAGGGTGGCAATAGCCCCGGTTAGGCCAAGGCCACTAGCAATTATCAGGACAGGGTTGATGACAATTTTCTTGGGGCTTATGTGTAGAGCCTCGGTGATGAGTAACTAGGGTCCCGATCTTTCGAAAGGGACAAAAAGATCGTTGTGGAGACTCTACGGTGATGAATGATCCCAAAGACTAACCAAATCGATCAAACCTCTCGCAATCAATACACCACCATTCCATTGGTTATCAATTATATGGTAACTTGGTTGATCTAGGGTCTGTTTGGGGGAGATTCTAGAAACTGGAGCTTCTCACAAAATCTCTAGAAGTCAGAAGCTTTACCAAATAGCACTCGGCTTATGAGAATCTAAAGTGCCAGAATCCAGAAAGTGAACTAGAAGCCAGAAGTTGGGAAATCCAGCTTTTCCAGATTCTGAGAAGCTGACTTCTCACAAGCCGCTTCTCAAAATCTTAAGCTCCTCCAAGCAGGCCCCTAATCAAGAAGGCTATCTTCTGCAAGCAAATTGAGAATACAAGTAAGATATTAGAATGAGCAATCTAAATTTGTATTACGAATATAGATGAACATCACAAGCTAGGCTTCCATCAACCGAATTAGCGGCAATACTACAACAACAAAATAATATATCTAAGCAAAACCCAACTATAAACGATGACAACTACTAAATATGTATGACTAGGACATACATCTAGTGGAGGAGGATGAACGAAAAATAAAGTATGGCACGTGACTAATTACAATATTAGATAAAAATCATTATTCTTTCAATGACATGATAATATAAGATTGTAATTAGACAGAGAAGCCAACAATTTTTAACATACAAACACAATCTATTCGCAAACATACAAGCAAACATTAAAAATTACCTTAGCAATATAAAGTTTCAACACTAGTCACTAGAGCTAAAGGAGAGGAGCATTCATGTATGAATAATGTACCAGTGCCAAATAAAGAGCAACAATATATTAGTATTTGAGACAAATTAATACAAAGAATGACAAAAGGAATTTAAAGAATACCAATAATAATTTTTTAATTGTTCCTTAGCACTTGGGTTGTACCTATAAATCCTGTTCCAACAGTTCCAAATATGCACATAACAAAAACATAAGTCACACAAAGCATTATCAAGCAACAAAACTTAATCAGTCATTCAGTTTGTTGCTAAATAGACCAATCAAAATTTTCAAATCTACCATTTTATGATATATGCTGGTTTATTTTCCTTTCCTTTTTTATAAATATGTTTAAAGCTAAAATTAAAAAAATCCCCAGGACCCCAACTAGCAACTGCTGCCTGCTGCCTGCGCGACACAGGGCGCGTTCTAGAGTGACGGTAGGAGTGGTGCTAAACAGCGCACGCAAAACGAAAAATATCATTAGATTATAAACTTGAAAAATGGATTAATCTGATTTTTTTAAACAACTTTCATATAAACATTTGTGCAAAATATGCATCATTTAACAGTTTAAAAAGCGTGCACGCGGAAATTAAGGTAAGCATTAGCTGACTGAGGCCTTTGCGAGCACAGCAATGGTCTCCTCTTGGCAGGGCTCAATGAATAGCGTAGGTTACTTCCTTCCCACTAGTTGTGAGCTGTTCCACGCGTCCTGCCAGCTCGCGGTCGCCTGTCCACCTCCTTGCTCCTCGGGGCCTGGGTGTCGCCCGCCTTGCACAGGTGTGACGGGCCAAAGGGCGACACGCAATACCGGTTGTTGAAGTCCCTAAGTTGTGGCCTAGAGGGGGTGAATAGGTGTTCTTAAAAAACATTTTAGTGTATCAATATTTAAAAGTCCGGAATGTCTAATCAGGTGGGGCATATCGTCTGGTTGACACTCTCGGGTAAGTCCAAGAGGACTGATCGGACCATCCAGTCATGATCATCGGACCATCCGACTTTAAAAGAATGGATTGTAAGAATCCTCTTTTCAGGTGAAGTTTCGGGAAACGTGTACAAAGAATATATGTAAGTATGAAAGATGAAATCGCACAGAACAGAAATAAAGTAAGATTATACAAAGAGACACAACGAGGTTTTTCCGAAGCTCGATTGAAGAGTCCTACTCTCCTGCCTCTGTTTGCCAAACTAAATAGAGGTTCCTCAGTTCCCATCATGTGGAGTACACACTTTGACATTAGTTCAATACATGGATCATGCAATATTATTATTATATAGAATAATTAATGCTAATTTGTATAAAACTATAAATAATACATACTATAGATAGTTGTATATGAGCTAATTGATTGTATTTACCATAGTTATTGGGTGGAACTAGCAATGTGATTGTCAAAAGTAATGAAGAATGAGAAAACAAAAAGGAAAAAGGAAACATATGATAAATGTTTGAGTCTAACTTGTTGTGCTACAACATAAATTTATAAATTTATGTTAAATTTTTAAAATATTAATAATATTAATATTTTTTATATGCATCATATAATAAGTTTTCTCTCTTGTATGTCTTATTGACTCCTAACCTGCTCATTCTTTTACGAGTAAAATACATAGCCAATCCTTAAACTTAGTAGCGGATGTCATATATATCTGTAAACTTAAAAATTACACACCTAGTTACTGAAATATGGGAGCAAATGTTATTTAGGTCCATAAGCATGAAAATTGCACATATTTACTTAAACTTGGCAGCAAATGTCCATTTAGATCTATAACCATAAAAATTACACATGTAGGTCCACAATCTTGGTTTAATTAACCATAGTCAGTCCAAACCTGATTTGACTAAAGTTGTTTGCCGGCGTGACATTTCACGTAGGTAGCACATTTAAAAATAAACTCTTTATGACAAAATGTGCTGGAATAATTGCAGTTTACCCTTTTAACCCGGCATAGCCACATGACATCTCCAAGCTCCTACATGTTTAGCAGTCACTGGAAGAAGTTAGTTCGCCCCTACCGCCACAACCTTGCTACCTCGAACAACTCCCTTATCGCTGCCCACCGCTGCTCGTCGCCTCAGCCACTAAATGTGCAATTTTAAAGTTTACGAACCTATGTTGTACCCCCAAAGTTTAAAGATCTAGATGTGTAATTTTACCTAAATGACGTCTGTTCTCAAGTTTAAGAATCAACAATGTATCTTACTCTTCTTTTACTCTTTAACCAAAATACTGAGCAACATAACCTAAAGCTTTTATTAGCTTTCTCTGTAATCATACTGGATCATATCATTCTTTCCAAATTTCTTCATCAAATCAATGCATCAGAAAGGAAACCACAATGAAGATTCACAAGGGAATATGCACTGAAAAAACCAAAAAAGAGAGAGAAAGAGCCCAACTTTTTGATGGGAAATGTCCTCAACAGACATGGGACAAGAAAACGTTCCAAATCAAGAATTTGGCCCATTCACAACTCACTCCTTCCCTCCATCATCGACCTACCTGCCACGTAAGTCAGTTAGGCCATTCACAGCGCGAAGGATCCCTACCAAGGACCCCATGATCCAATTAGGATGAGACCACCCATCCAGAAAAACTGATCCTCTATGGTGCGAGTGGCTCGATCTAACAAAAAAATTTTCATGTCAGCCCTACCCTTTGTATTTTAGCTCACATGTTTTTTCTATATGCCGAACGATACACATTTTACAGTAAAACCCCTCAGACTAAAAAATCACTATTCCCTCCATCCCCGAAAAAAATCGATTTTTAGAGTACATTCCTTGTCCCAAAAAAAATCAATTTTTAGAGTGGTCAGAGTTGCTAAACAGCAGCAGTACAGCAGGTTAAACAGCAGTAGTACAGCTAGGGGTGGATATCGAGCTAGCTCGGCTCGGCTTGGTATAGCTCGTTAAGATAACGAGCTGGCTCGGCTCGGCTCGTTATCTTAACGAGCTAAAAGCCCACCTCGGCTCGACTCGTTTGAAAGCTCGAGCTGGCTCGTTAGGCTTGTGAGCTAGTGGCAGCGACGTACGGTGGCCGGCGACAAAACGAGTTGATGACATGGTAGATCTACGGTGGCCTGGCCGGCGGCGCTAGGAGCGCTGACGGGGGAGGCGGTGCGCAAGCGTAGGCGACGCGCTAGCGACGGGGACGGGGGCGATGCGCTGGCGACGGGGGCGCGACGCGCCGGTGGCGGGGACGACGTGCTAACGAGGAAGGCTGTGCATCGGCGTCAGCTGCGACGCGTTGGCGGTGGCGGTGACGCACTAGTGTCGGAGGTGACGCGCCGACGGTAGAGCGGGCGCCTGGCAGTTTGGGAGAGCAGCCGCCCGTCGCCTGGTCGCCGAACGCTGAGAGAGGTGAGAGTGTTGTGCTGCTGTGTGGCGGCGGTGGGAGTGCGGCTCCGGTAGTGCTGCATGCTGCGTGCTGTGACTGATGTCCTTTGCTTGTTGTATGGCTAGGGTGCTTTATTAGGCCGTGGTTGGTGGGTCTATGGCCTGTTATCCATGTGTTATATTTTGTGCTCTGGCTCATTAGCGCTCGCGAGCAGCTCACGAGCTAGCTTGAGTTGGCTCGTTATCTCTAACGAGTTAAAATACTAGCTCGGTTCGTTAGAAAAATAGAATGAGTCAAGCCGAGTCGAGCCGAGTCGAGCCGAGCTTATCACTAGTCGAGCGAGCTAACGAGCCACGAGCTTCTGGTACATCCCTAAATACAGCAGGGGTCCTCATCCACTATCTACAGAAGACCGAGCCCACCGGAAAATCAACAGACCTCTTTCCTCCATCCCGTTCCTCTCCTGAAACAATGACTGCGTTACTTTAGCGAGGACTAATAGACATTTGCTGGTAATGCAAATTCCTCGCTGGGAATCCAGTAACAGATAAATCCAATCGCCCACTAGCCCACTCGCCCCTATCCCCACACGCTCCGCCGGTTCTCCCCTTCCCCCACGGCCGACCGCCGCGCTGCTCCTCCCGTCCCCCGCCGCCGGCGACGGGAGACCACCGGCGCCGCTCTTCCGGTCCTCCCCTTCCCCCACGCGCTCCTCCCCTTCCCCCGCCGCCGGCGACGGGAGGCCACCGGCGCTCTCCTCCCGTCCCCCTCTGCCGAGAGCGGGCGCAGATCCGAGAGGACATCAGGGCGGCGCCCGCCGGAGCTCGGGCGGCGCGGATCCGACGTCGCAGCGGCCGCCGGAGCTCAGGGAGACACAGATCGGCGCGGATCCGACGTTGCGGCGGCCGCCGGAGCTCGGGGAGACAGATCGGCGCGGCTCAGGCTCCCCAACGGTACGCGGATCTCTGCGGGGCTTCGGTCTGGCGCTGCATGCTGCTCTCTCTCCGACGTGGCGAGCTTGGGCTTCTGCCACGTCGGTGCAGCGTGAATGCGGCACGGCGGATCTAACATGGGACATGGGGTTCGCTTGAACCCCCAAACTTTTCGGGAACAAAAATAAATACTGTTACTATGATTATAGGGGCATTTAACTTTTTGCCAGTTGCTACGGTATCCATTTAATAATTTGCTACTCTCTCACGTATCATAGACATTCAGATTAAGAGTCATCTCTGAGAGTAGCAAATTATTAAATATCCGAGGATTACAGCTCAGTCAAATTAAGAGAGAAATTTGTAGATCTGGAGAAAGAACCTGTTGAGCTAGGGTTCATGGCGTGGACGGATCTCAGAAGGCAAAACAAAAAAAAGGTGTGTGGATGGAGAGAGAGCTGAGGAAGACGTAAAGGAAGGACGGATGGGATGCTCGCCGGTGAGGACGCAGGCGGCGGAAGTAGCACGACCGGAGATGGGCGCAGGTGGGGGGCGACGAACTCGCGCCGGGAGATGACAAAAAAGCTCCGTCCCCATGGCACGGCGCTCTCTTTTTGTCGTCTCCCCGCGCGAGTTCGCCGCCACCCGTCTGCCCCCATCTCCGGTCGTGCTACTTTCGCCGCCTGCGTCCTCACCGGTGAGCATCCCATCTGTCCATCCATCCTTTACGTCTTCCTCAGCTCTCTCTCCATTCATGCACTTTTTTTTGTTTTGCCTTCTGGGATCCGTTCGCGCCATGAACCCTAGCTCGACAGGTTCTTTCTCTAAGTTTCTCTCTTAATTTGACTGAGCTGTAATCCTAGTAACAGTATTTATTTTTGTTCCCGAAAAGTTTGGGGGGTTCAAGCGAACCCCCATTTCCCACGTTAGATCCGCCACTGGATAGACTGTGGTGTGTGTGCTCTCCGAAACAAATTGTAGGAGTAAAATGGCTGAAATTTTATTTTATTTTGTATGGTTTTCCTTCCTTGACGTATGCAACTGCAGTGTCCTCTTTCATTTTATTTTCTTCTAAATTTTATTTAGAAAATTTTGTTAACTTAACCGCTTGCTTGTTTTAGGAGCTTCTGAAATTCATTTGTAGTAAATAGTAGCAGCCCTCTAGTTATAGATAATAGACATGTTTACAATTTTGTATCATTTATTAATTGTCTAGTAATCGATAAAGTTGCTATCTCATAATTGTGTGCTCAAATTCAGGAACAAAGAATAAATTCAGTATGCTTTCGACACTGTGCTGCACTCAGTTCTATGTTGTTTCTGTCGCCTTGCCTTTTCATTTATTAATGCATCAACACTGAGCCCATAGCAACAAACTTTTTACGATGTGTCTAACATTTCTTGTTCGTTGTTATCCGTATTACAGAAAATGGTAATCCTTTGTGGTAGCCACATTGGCATCACTCCTGCCTATTCCCGATTTTCAGAAAGATGGTTATCAGAGAATGACAGTCCGAGAATGTGTTATAATATCCCCATAACTAGAAGGAAACTCAGAAAGCAAAACAGATGTCAGCGGGTGGCTGCTTTATCTAAAATTTCTGCACTACAAGGTAGGCATGTAGACATTACTAATATCTTTGTATATTTACAAAAAAGTCTGAAATTTGAAGTTCCCTTTTATGTGCTCATACACTTGAGAGAGTGTGGCCCTTCATTGCTTGTTTTGCCAATCTCAATGAGAATTTGCAGGATACAAGCTCCATTTTCCTCTCCAGAAAATATTGTTCCAACCACATTCATGAGGCCCTATTATTTAAAGATACCCACTGTATTCTGTTGGGATGGGTTATGCAAGCAAAATTCCCTTTCTCTCCATGAGTTCACATTATGAGATCTTCAGCTACCACTATTATGTTAACTATAATATAATCGATATTTGCTTTTCAGACCATGTGACTACTGCTATTAATTCAATTGTGCAGATCCTGTTGCCTCTGTGAAGCCTTCACGTCTTCTGCAAACAGATGAGCTACGCATATTTCGCAGCAATGTACCTGAAGAGATAATATCGGCAGTCGAATTGGAAGAATCTGATGCATTCTACATGCTAGAGCTTGGCACAAGCAGAGAATTTAGCTCATCTTTGCTAGATAAGAATGCTGCCATTCTAATCTGTATAATTGATGCCGATGGTGATTCCTTGTTACAAAGAGTACCAGCAATCTATTGGGATCATTCCGCAGAAGGCAGAAAGGCAGAGCAATTGCTTCCCTTCCAAAGCGGTTCAGTTGACACTGTCACCTTTAAAGGATCTAAACTGCAGAGAATTAAAGAAATCTGGGTCGGTCTTGAGTCAGGTATACTTTGTACCCAGTTCCTGTAGTGATGCTCCATGTGTATAAATTAGCTGAAATATGCTCACCTGATTCCTGTCTATTATTTTATTCTTCAAGATCAGGTTCATGGAGAATAAACAATTTAAGCTTGAAAGTTATCCATGGACCATTGAATACACCTCCAGACCTGGAGGCGACACCTGAACTCAAGTTCAATGGTCTGCAGTACACATTTGACAAAATCAGCATGCTGCTTGGAGAGGATGGAACTTCAGTTGTGGAAGCAAGGCCTGTGGCTGTCACTGATCTGTCGGGAATTAGCCTTTCTGATCTTCAAGAGGGGCAGTTATCCTCAGCAAGCACAACTTCAAGCATCCTGGAAATGAAAGAGGATGGGTTGAAAGAGTATGCTGATCTCAAGCAATCGTTGCTGCTCTACGATCTCGCCATTGTGATTACAGGTTTCTCTGCCTTCACCTTGGCTTCAAATGACAGTGCTGCCTACTCGTTCCTTGTTGGTGGCATCGGAGGATTTCTCTATTTGTTGCTGCTCCAAAAATCTGTTGATGGGTTACCAGTGCTTAGTTCGCCATCAGAAGCTGGCAGTTCCCAGCCCTCTGTTAAAGGTTTCAGTGGCATAAGGAGGCCATGGCTAATATTGTCATTGTTAATGGTTGCTGGAGCTGTTGCATTGAAGTATGGTGCTGGCGGTGACAAAATCGAACTGACACCAGTCGAGCTATTTGTTGGCACTGCGGGATTCCTGGCGAACAAGGTTGCTGTTCTTCTCGCAGCATTCAAACCCTTTCAAAGTAGTTTGAACACTGAAGACCGATCTGGTGACTCACCCTAGCAAGACAGCTCTGACCATACTAGGATTTCTATATTACCTATACGGTATGTAGACTGATCCATTCAGATATTCTGTATATTTCAACAGATCCAATTGGTAGTTTATAGGTTGACATCGTATAAACATAGTTATTGCTTCGAAACACATGAAAGAAAATGATAGCGGTATCTACTTCTAGCAGAACATTATATTCTTTTCTGTATATAAAGTGATTCCAATATAACAAGCATGTAGCAGTAATACAGTATCTATGGCTTCTACAAGAATAAAATTCGCTTTGGTACTGCTTTAATACGACAAGCAGGTATGAATTTTCCTCCATTTCACAATCTACTTATGTCTTGAGATTGCAACGACATAAGCACATGTTTCTGTCATGTTCTCTATGTCTGAACTACAGATGTTTAGAGTCCATATTTGCTGGATGATCAATCTGAAAACCTGAACATGATTATCAATTATTTGTACCCGCTATCTAGGCGGTTTACTTTAGTCAAACACATTGTTTATACTTTTAATTATTTGCCTTGCCGTAGATCTGGTCACCGACCATGCTTAGTACAAATTACAGATACCCAGTACGCTGCATTCCTGGATGCCGCATACACCATTGACAATAATGTGCACACTACAAATTAATTTATAAAAAATACTGGCAAATAGGCATGCACAATACATGATTAGGAAGCACATTAATGAGTAGAAAATGCTGCAATTACTATCACTCTAAGTATCAAATGTATACTTATAAAGAGCCGTTTATCTCCCAAAATGCCGACCGTGAGCTCTCCTGTAAAAATGTCCATTGTTGTAGATGGACAGCCCTAGCCTCCTTGCTTTATTCTTTCAAACTTACTTTACTTCATTTGAAAGCTTTCAGCCTCCATGATATAAGTTTCCTGATCTATAGCTAAAAGTTCTTTTTGCTGGGGGTTGACAAGCTTGCATTGACAACAATGAAGCTGTTTGTTGGCATGACACTGAAGGGTTCCTGGTGAACAAGGTTTCTGTTCATCTTATGGCATTCAAACCCCTGCGGAGTAACTTGAAGGCTGAAATCAGATCTGGAGACTGCACTTTGTTGACCTGCTTTGAATATACTAGCATTTTTTGCTGTTGCAACAGAGCATGCAGATTTTGAAACTGAATTATAGCTCTGTTATGCAGGAGTGATAATGTGTTATTGTTTTGCCACTGACTATAATAACTGGCAGGATAATGGATTGCATCATTTAGGGGTACAAGTTCCATTTTCTTCCTCAGCACTATCGTTCCTACAACATTCATGTGGTTCAAGACTATCATTTGTTGTTTACAATAATTCTGATGGTATTCATGTGGTTACCTTTAATGGCGCTAATCGTAAATATAACTAAACAGATATGGATTAGTCTTGCAGAGTAATTTGAAGACTGAAGACATTTTTGGGGGACCGAATTAGTCAGGCTCCTTTGAATATACTAACATTTTTATAGTCGGTATACAGTATCATGATCTGAATGTTAATTATCGAAGTGCCAGGGTAAAGTTTTCAGAGGGAAATGTATACCATGCCTGATGAGCCTATACCTAGCTTGGTTCCACAATCATAGCTGCACATCACAAACTCTTTTCGTAAGCATTTCTTTAAGGTTTCAACTCAGATATGAAACTTTCCTCTTAAGTATAACCAAACTTCACTATAAGCTCTGGCAGTGTGGCCTATTTGGGCATTGCAGACATCTCTAATACCGAATCTTCTCTAATACCGAAAGCAAGGCAATTTCTCGGCCAACGAGTGTCCACGTGGCATATCCCATCGCTCAGGGAAAACACGCCAGCGGACCAGCCAACTGCCTTGCTCGCGCTTGCATGTTCGCTCATGAAAGCAGTACTGCTTGGTTTGCCTCATCATGAACAATCTGGAGACCATCCTTCTACTCGCTAGACCCACCTCGATTTTTTTAAAAAAATATAGTGATCATATCGCCGGGACCCACACTCATAAAAAAAAAGCAGCGCCATTCGATGCCGCCGACCATAGTAGACTCAACATAATACCGGCTGCTCCCCTCGGTTCCCAAGCCTATTTGACACTACTCCTAGATTTTAGTTTTTTAAGAAATATGTATCTAAATAAAATTTCTAATTTCTATATAGCTCAATATTTTCTATAAATCGTATTAATTTTGAGGGTAGTTAATATGTTTAAAAATATAAGTATTTATAATAGGTGGTTTAGTGAATTGTAAGGTTAGATAAAAATATTTCATTTTAGTCTTTCTCCGTGAACCCAATTATCATAGTAATCATTAATAGGACGAAAAATCATAATAATCAACACATAAATACCTATAGTGTTGAAAAGTTTACCGTACAAAAGTTATATGTTCTAATAAAAGTAGTATTTATTACATTTTCTAAATTGAACTACATTGCATGTATAAAATTTATGACTTTAATTTTAAATTAGTACAATAAAACTTTACTATTCTAAAAAGGTCATATGTAAAATATTCAATAAGAGCACTAAATACAGACGCATAGTTCCAATAACTAAACAAATAAAAATCTCGCAAAAAAACTAAATAAATGTACACATCCACTGGTTAGTCACTGTGTTCACCTCAACTTTTTTTTTTACTACTTATGATTTATATATATCTTTCTATTTCCGTTTTGGCTTATTTTGTGTTGTGTAATGAATATTAATTTAAGACGTAGACAATAAACAGTTATCATGGTAAGTTGGTAAAAATTTTAGAATAAGATATGTACTATCAAACATCGAATACATATGATAGTTGCAATGGGCTAACTGGTCCAATGGGCTTGCTCATTTACATTTTAGCGTGGCAAAGCTTCGTAGCCTTTCTAGTTTCAAGAGATTCAAATGATAATTCAGGTGACATGGCATGGACGTGTAGTCACATGATAGTGCCATAGGATTCTAGCAGATCAATATGTTCTTTAATATTTTACAATGTATATAAAATATAAAAATACTAATGATTCCAATGTAATAATTATGCAAAAGTAATACAGCGCATGAATAAAAGTGTCTTTGTTATGCTTCAGCAGAAAGTCATCAATTTCACAATCCACTGGCAGACGCATATCCATGTTTCTATCATGTTCCCTGAAGTTAATCTGAAAACCTGAACATAATTATCAATGATCTGTACCTGCTATCCAAGGCAGTTTAGTTCAGTCAAACAACACCATCTGTAGTTAAGTATTCAGCACACTAGATCTGGTCACCGACCATACTTATTACATACTCCAATGCCTGGATGCCCCACAAAGCCGGTGCTGACCCCAACCTGGAAGCAGCATACAGCGTTGACACTACCAATACAAATCCACAATATTGTGCACATTGCATGATTAACAAAAAAAAAAACAAATCTACAATATTATGCACGCTGCATGATTAATTAGTAGCACCAGTATCAGCCTAACTGCGTGATCACAAGTATCAGGAGCAGCTGACCTCCCAGAATGCGAGTGCTAATTAACCATGAGCTATCTTGTAACAATGTCCATGGTAGTAGTACTGGTGCTGCTTGCTGCTGTTTTCAGCGCAGCTGCGACGGTGGCGGCTCCGAGCAACGCGACGGCGGCGACCACCAGCGCTGGCCGGAACTCGACGACTGCGCCGCCGTTCGGTGCCAACCACACCGTCGGTGAGGGCGCGGGGTGGTTCTTCGATGGCAAGGCGAACGCTTCGGCCGCCAACTACTCCGCATGGGCCGCCAACCGCACCTTCTACCTCGGCGACTACCTCAGTAAATTCTTTCCGTTCAAATTTCAATTCGTTTCGGCTGATTTTGATAGAAATTGAGTTGTTTTCCTTGAAAATCGCGCGAAATGAATGGTGTTTGTACATGGATCTTTGCTTCTGACAGAGTAATGTGTGCTCGTTTGTAGGTTTCAGCACCAACACGGACAACACGGTGGTGCACACCACTAACGCCACCGTCTACAAGCTCTGCGGCGGCGGCGGCGACGGCGGGGCGGCTGGATGCAGTGGCGGGTGGAAGCCTGAGGAGGCGTTCTTGGCGGTGATGCTGACGACGGAGGGCGCCAACTACTTCTTCTCCGACGCCGGCGGCGGGGAGCATTGCCGGAGAGGGATGCGGTTCGAGGTCACCGTCGCGCATGGACAAGGCCTCCCGCCGGTGCCGGCGTCGTACTATGAGCCGCTGCTCTCCGCCGCGCCGGCTGCCGGCGTTTTGTCCGCGGTGGTCAGGCTTGCCGTCGGCGTTGCCTTCGCTGTAGTAGTACTTGTGCTCTGAAGTCTGAATATATTACATGTAGCCAAAATTTCGATCAAGAAGAAATTAAATGAGAGAAGAATTCAGAGAATGCGTCAAGAATTTTACTGACAAAAATTATAGTAGTTCTGTAATGGTTGTATTAGCTTGTCTGAACTGAACAGAATAGTTTGCTACCCAGTAAAGGCAGAAGAATCAGAGGTAAAGTAGAAAGGCAAACTTTACGTTAGTACTGAATCTCTGATGGCTTCATTTCTGAGACTGCGGGAGGCGGAGGAATACGTGGAGGGGGTGTCCGCCCCCGTGACCCCGTCGCCGTCCCCCGTAAGCCGCTCCCGTCCGTCGTGGTGCCGTGCCACGCAAACGTGTTCGACGACGAGGGGCGGTTTGCCGACGCGCCGGGGGACGTGACGTCGGTGCCGTCGATGTCGATCTGGTGCGTTCACGTGGCACCACGTCGAGCTCCCGCGGCAGCTGCACGGGGGCGCGGCGGCCAAGCCGCTCCACCACACACAGGCGCTGATCGAGCTCCTATGCTCGCCGCTCACGCTGCAAGAGATCCTCGTGTTCGTCGCCACAGGTCAGCACCATGGGCCGCTTCTGCGTCAGGCTCGCGACCTACTCGCATGTCGCGCTCGCCAGCCTGTCCGCGCCATGGGCTGCTTCTGTGCTAGGCTCACGGCCCACTCGATCACGCTATAGATGGCCAGATGAGGCTCGTGGCCCACTCGATCACGCTATAGATGGCTAGATGGGTGGTCCGGCCCGGCATGGTCCAGGCATAATTGAGCCCATGCCAAAATTTTTCAGGCCGGCATGGGCCGATCAACACATCGTGCCATTTTTTGCTAGCCTACTGGTGGCACCGAATGTATAGTCATAGCCCAATTATACTTGGGTCATTCCGGGCCGGCCTGAAAGCGCGATGACACATCGTGTTTATTTAGTAAATAAGTCTATATTTTATCCCTCACTTTTTTGGGCTGTGTAAATAAGTTTAGTTTGTCCCTTTTCTTTGGGTCATGTTTTATTTGGCTAGAATAAATGTATTTTACATATTTTTCTTTTTGGGTTAGGACTTATATGAATGAATTAAGTTTATTTTAGATCTTTAGTTGAACCGAGCCGTGCCAGGGCGACCTATCGTGCCAAGGCATCAGCGCAACTTACGGGCGATGCTGCCATAGGACTTATTTCTTCATTAATTGCTGATTAAAATCTGAACAGCTTGTGAGGTGAAGTTATGATGAAGATGAAGGGGATGACATGGATCACAATTATTGCAAGGCAATTCCTAGCGTCAGTGATTGTTTACAAACATAAATCTTTTTGACAGAATCTTGTTTTTAACTCAGCTTGTGAATGCGCAAAAGGGAAATGGGTGGCAGACAGTGCCTATCAAAGATCTGAACCGTGCAAAAACACATTGTACAGCATTGGCAGAGGGGTGGATTCAGAACTTGTAACATTTTAATAGCTCCATGTAATCAGTGTTGGGTTTATACATACTCCAAAAGAATATGTGGATTGTCCATTGTGATCTGTCCATGTAATTGTTGGGTTTATACATGGCTACATGAGATCTGTATATTGTGCAAAATTTGTGGATTATATGTTTTATTCTATTGGAGTGATATATGCCCTGTGTGGAATTAAATGAAATGTTCAGATTCACAAGTATAGGGTCATACCAGTTTTATTGGTTTATGAGGGTAGAATGACATTTGTGACAAGGAGATGCATAACCATTTCCTAATTATTGTCACCACAAGCCTTCCTATAGGCCATTCAATTGACCTGGTAAAAAACAGAGGGCCAAATGCCGTTGTCCCATTTGCTGCATTTTATGTATATGTTGGCCGATGAGCAATTTAATATATTTGGCAATTTGATCACTAGAGCTTCTTTTTTTTTTTAACTAGAGTCAATCACGTGGTAACCTCACCATTCTTAAGAAGAGGTCACTGCACTCTGGGTCAAAACATCCAATCAAACACTATCTCTTATCTCTTAAATATAGCGTCCAAAGATACAATCAACCAAATAGTATCTCAAGTCATCCAAGACAGACTCATACAAGCAACTAAATATTTCCAAATGGATTACTCTAGCTATGCTGAAGGGATAGAAAATGATGGATTGGAATGGGGTTATCCTATTCTTTAGGCTGTTTGGTTGTTGGACCAAGGCCGTGTTCGGTATGGGAGAAAGGAGGGGTTGGTTATCCGACGAAAAAACGTAGTAATAGATTAATATATGATTAGTTAGTTATTAATTATTAAAAAATATAAAATAAATTTATATGATTTTTAAAGCAACTTTTCTATAGAAATTTTATTAAAAAAATATACCGTTTAGCAGTTCAAAAAGCGTGCGAATGAAAAACGAGAGAATCCAAAATTAATAAGATGAGCACCGAACACGATCTAAGTGGGTTGGGTTGGACTAGAAAAGAATATTCACCGTAGGGTGTTCCTTTAGATTTGGTGGGACCGATCGGTTCCGTAACTAGCTGGGACGCGGCATCACGCAGATGGGAGAGTGAGGGCATCGCACAACTATAACCACAACGAGGTGGTCCAGCCCTCCGCGGCTTGAGGTGGCCGGAGCCGGAGTTGTCGCCTGCTGTGCTGCCATTCTCTTGTTTTTTGAACTTTTTTTTCAATGTCGCCTTGTAATTTATCCATAATTAGGTGTGAAATGACATATACAGTTTTATGTCTTCGTTGTGGTTATAGTTAACGATGAAATGTACATTTCATTTATTAATTGTAAAATGACCATATTCACATATTTAATTGATTTTAAACATACTACTTGTATAATCAAACACAAAATTATGTTAGGTATTCAAATATTAATCACACTATCTCATACATTTTATTTGGAAGAAGGGAGGTAGCTTCACCAAGTCATTATGGAAGGTAATCATATCTGTTCATCCCATCTTCATCCATCGAACCAAACAAGTGATAAGTTCGCTTCATCCCATCTCATCTCTCTAGCTAACAAAAAAATAAAAAACAAGATCCAACTCATCCCACAAACCAAATAGAAAAATAGAACTAACTTATCCTAAAAAGCAGGAACGGAAGCAATCAATCTCTAGTTCATAAACCAAACGCATCCGAGGTCTAACCGGTACTGCGAGCCGCAGCAGGCACACGCAGCAGAGTGCGCTGATTCAACCAGGCAAGCCGCAGCATGCACACGCAGCAGCGCAGGCAGAGGCAAGCCGGCGGGCGATCGGTTTTAGGCTTTAAGGTGTTGTTCCGCTTTTCATAAAAAAAATTGTCTAGCTTAATTGCTATTTAATAAATGCTAACATCCTAAATCACTTTTCATGCGGGCTCTGTGAAGTTCTGTATTTATGTGAGTTATTTTGAAAGCGTCGAATAAAATAGTTAGAAACAGTATGTAAGTCTCTCGTATTCTTTTATGCATATATTTAAAATATCGATATAGCTTTTGAAATATACAGTGTATCGTAGTGATGATTTTATCTTAATTTATGAATTTAAGCCTTAACGTGTTACTTAATGCATGCATATTGAATCACATTGTCAATTTTATAACTATTACGATTTGCTAAAATAAATATACCAAATTATATACAATATTTTTTGATTGTACATGTCCTTAGTTGAAATCCTAGATTCATCGCTGATTATAGGGCAGAGCTATCGAGACCAGCACCAAGCTCTACTTCTCCAATTTGGACTTAGGTGTATCGAACGAGCACATTAAGTTATACACTTCGCGTATTTGAATTGTTGTTTCTATAATACTCTGGTCGTATCTGTGATTAGCAAGGCTTTTATTTTTGCAGATATGGCATGAACGTCGTGTTAGATTCCACCAAATAATTGGTTAATGGTCATTGCTATGGTTTTGATCTATATATCAAGATCTTATGGCTTTTCTTCTTAGTATTTTTTTGCAAATTAGTAGCTTATTGATAATTTCTATCGAGTATTCACAACATGCTTTACTCCACCCATGACTCATTTGAATTTTTTTATAGGTATTATATGTTTTATGGGACTCCCCACCGTCCATTAAATTATCTACAGATAACACATACGCATGTCATATATTTTAATGGAAGTTTTATATCGAATAATTCTTTTTATCCCCAGGCGAAACATGTGTCTAGAATACTATATTTATAAAATATGCATAGATTTATTAATAGTAAGATGGGAACCCTGTCGTTTTAAACACAACAGAAATACTGAAAGATCAAGTGGATTATTATAAATCATACTATACATGGACTCTATTTGAAAGCAAGAATCTGGGGAGGCAGTTACATGAAACTTGTGCATGAATCACTGAATGTAACTCTAATCAGATCACTTTTATCCAAACTGCATGAAACGCAGTATATACTACTCGAAGTCAGTCCTCATTGCCAAGATCAATAGCACTTGAATCTGCATGGCCAAAAAATAAACAAAAATGTAGAACACATGGAAAGAGAGAGAATGTATAGGAGTGATTGCATAGAAATAGCCAAACGATATATTTACAAATAAAAAATAATTTTTAGATAAAACTTATATATGCGGGTTTTTATTGATCTAAAGTTAAGGTTGGAAAATAATTTATAGTAGAAAAAACTCTAAAATGTACTCTAATTCTAACATTAAAAATTTAACTTTTGGCTTATAAGCAGAAGTACCAGTGAAAAGATTTGGCACTATAACGATGACATAGGAAAGATGCATGTAAATCGCACTTACCTAGTGTGTCACCGAACATCCGGAGACTGCAGCTGTTGTCGGAGCTTTGGGCACCCTGAAATCTTTATGCCGTCAAGGCAAGTGAGGCCAGCAAGGCCATCACAGTACTGGAGGTTAACACAGCTTAATGTGAGCTTCTTCAGTGATGGCAGTCTCGGTGGCTGAAGAGATAGTTTCGTGATGGTCTTAGAACAGATTGTTATGTCGCTGAGCGTTGGGTGGTCATTCAACAGTCTATAAAATACCTCATCTTTAGGAAGTGAGTCCCACAGAGACAAGGTGGTAAGTGAGGGGAGTGAACCAACCACACTCAAGTCTGGACAGTTTGTTATCTGCAGCTTCAGAAGTGATGGGAGTGTGGGAAGTTCGGACAGACCAGCACAGCTAACAATGGCTAGCTCTTCCAGGTTATGTGATGCAGGAATGGTGGTGTGCATGGCAATAGACCAAAGTGTGTCTAGCACTGGGAGATGATCCGGCTGCTGACCATGCGGCGTTGCATCTTCCTGGGTTCCATCTGCACTCAGGGTTTTCAGTTTGGGAAGGGAACCCACAGCAGTCAGGTTTGGACACCCTTTTATATCCAGTATGTTGAGTTCTGGCATGGAATCGACTGCACCTAGTTCTGGGCAATCAAATACTGATAATTGCAAGAGCGAGGGCTGAGTAGGGATACTGATGACACCACACACGGTCAATTCCAGTGTGTGCAGAGAAGAAAATCGATCCAATGGAAGAGTAGTTAGTCGCTCGCATCTTCTGATTACTAGACTTTGTAAGCATGGGAAATCTCCATCATGTACATCAAACCACTTGGACCACTGTCGCATGCTGCCAAATTCCAATGTTATCAATGACGGGAAGCAATTGCTGCCAGCAATATGGCTGCAAAACTCCCTTCCAATGTGTTCCACATAATACATCTGTCTAATCGTGAGATGCTTAAGGAAAGGCAGCTCACCAAGTGTTGGAACACATTGTTGCGATACCTTATGTGTACCGGAAATTATTACTATGTAAGTCAACTTTGAAAATGAAGCATCACCCAGCCAACTGGGGTAGCTCTGACAATTGTAACCATATATTTCCAGTTCTCTTAGGCCCTCATGTGGTCTCAAGGTCTCAAGTATTTGATTATGTGGTACTGTAACATATTTAGGTTGTTGCATGTCTTCGTACTGAAAATTTTCATATCGCCCTTCAGGAGTAGAGGTTAAGTCCAATTCCTCAGTCATGAGAAAATCTTGTTGCAGCATGTGTTCACAGTGCACTTCATTGAAGTCTAATATTAGAACCTGGATGTTCTTTTTACTCACTAATTGAGCTTGATTTGCATCTTGGACATGAGACAAATTACACAATCCTCGTATAGTCAACTGATCCTTTATCTGGTTGAGGTTCCTCAGCTCAATTAAGTTAAAACTATCACCGCATCTACAGATTTCTATGTCAGGAATAGTCTGTAGATTGGTTAGGGGATAAATTCCACTTGGTGCATTCTCAGCTCCTTGAAGATGGCGTAGTAGTTTCAGGCTACTGATGTGCCTTGGTAATGCCTCACCAAGGTTGCTACCACCTAAGCTAAGGACCCGCAGATTTTTGCAGTTCAAGAAAAGAATGTCTGGATTACTAACTTCAGAATGTTCCTCCCCAAACACAACAATGGCCCAGAGAGGGTGGGAGGGAGCTGAGAACTGAACAGATGTATGAAAATCGATTATGGACATAAACCGAGCATTTTCTGGAATTTTAACCGGTTTGTTACCTTCAAGTATGAAGAACTCATTTCCAGAAAGATGGCATGCAAGATCATGGATTAGGTCATGCATGACGACCTCATTCAAAGATAATTGAAGAAATGACCTCTCAACTAGTCCATCAAAACATTGACTCCCAATTTCGTCCCCATTGTTCCTCTCATCACCCTGTAAAATATCAAGTAACTGCCACAGCTCAATAACCTCAGATTTGTCAAGCAAATAATCTTTTGGGAATAGACAAAGGGAAAGAAAACATCGTTTTAAATGCATGGGCATGTTCTTGTAGCTCAACTCCAAGGCCGGTAACACCTCATTCTGTGCTTTATCTAAATCCCATAGATCACTTTCAATGACATCTATCCATCTCCTTTCATCGGTTTCATATCTCAACATGCTTCCCAGAGTCTTGATTGCCAGTGGTAATCTGTCACACTTCTCAACAATCTGCTTGGCAATGTCTACAAGATTACCTGGAATGACATTCTGCTGTGCTGTAACTGTTCTTTCAAACAATATCCAGCACTCATCGGGACTTAAGTGGTCCATAGTGAAGTGTGGCATTGTCTGCACCAATTTTGCTACTGCCACATTGCGAGTTGTTACTAGAACCTTACATTGTTGGGCAGCAAAGAATGGCCTGCAAAATGTTTCCCATAAATCCCCTCTTTCATTCCATACATCGTCCAGTACAAGTAGAAGTCTCTTCCCCATTATCTCCTGGGCTAACATGTCCTGAAGATCAGCCAATTCAGACAGCCCATTGCTCTCCTTGGTTATAGAAACAATAATTTTCTTTGTCAACCTCTTTGAGTCAAAATGATCAGAAACATAAACCCATACACGGACATCAAATGACTGGGACACTGTTTGGTCATTGTATACAAGCTGTGCTAGAGTTGTTTTGCCCAGACCCCCCATACCAACAATAGCCAAGACTGAGAACTGATTAGCAACATTGCTACCCTGTCTGGACATCAGCATTTGTTTCACTTTCTGCTTGTCTGACTCTCTTCCAACAATGCTCTGTTCAACCACGAAACAGCCTGTGTCACGCACGCTTTGGATACCAGGCATAATCCGGCGCTCTCCATCATTTTCTGACAGGCTAAAATACTTTTGGTAGACTTCCATTTCATCAAGTCTTTTTACAAGTTCGCCTGCTCTGACAGCCAGCTCATTTGGAACCGGGACAAATCCAACCTCAGTGCATTGTTCATCATTCACCTATATAGGCAGGAAAAAGGAAAGGCTGAAGTTTTTTTTCTCTCGACATATAGTTTATTTTTCCCTACGGTTTATTTAATACACAAAATCTCAACTAAAAACTATTTTTCTTTTTAAAAATGGAATTGCCACCTTCCATGAATCTATAAAAGAGGAAAATTAAAGCAGTAATAATATATTTATAATAGTATCCTGATGCCATTGATCGGGGAACTAAACTATTTGCCACTCTTACTAGCAGCCACTCCTCAAATGCCACTCTTATATTCTTATGATTATGATTGTTTCTAATTTTTTGCCATTACAGAGACGTGAAATATCAGTTCTACCCCTATCGTTTCATATTTCTTTCTCATGTTACTTGTTTATATGATCAGCTATCTTAAGTGTGTGAACATAATCTTTTTAAGCTTGTACGCTAAAATAATTTGCATAGTAAATAAAATAAGTATGGATGCAATTAACCCTAATAATGCTTATAAGTATGGATGCAATTAACCCTAATAATGCTTCGTGTTTAACTCATGCTCGGGCTATGGTTATTGAGAAATTAAAGTCTTATTCATTTTTTTAGTACATAATATTCAATACTTCATTTGTCAACGATTGTAACAAGAAAAGAAACATTTAATTATGTTATTCAAAAACTTTGGAAATGCAGAAATTTTCTATAAATATGATTTGAGTAAAACATTAATTATCATGATGTGAGTTGTGATGTTATTCATTACAGTTAGTCAGGTTAGACGTAAGGATATTTTAGAATTCTAGTAATCATGTCGTCTCATTAGAAACAGTGAGAGTACGTGGACCATGCAGTCAAGGAACATTATGAGAAGGAAAATATAAAATAGATGAAAGAGGTAGAGTATGTACTTTGTATGTTTCTATTGTGGCAAAAGATTGAAAACAACCGTAAGAGTGGCATTTGAGGAGTGGCTGCTGGTAAGAGTAGCAAATAGTAAAAACCCAGGTTGAACAAATGACCAAAGACCAAGGTCCTTTGCAAACTGAGTTTCCACCATAGTGGCACTTAAGAGAGCAAGATATTAGTCAAGTATTTATCTTATTTGGAAAATAAGGCTTTAACGTACGGATCGATGTATTTCAGCGAGAAGTCCACAAAGCAAAATGTATTCTAATTTAGTTACAATATTCGATTGTTTCTTTCATCCATATATAACGGAGAGAGTATATCTATCTATCGCTGAGTTGTGTATGAATTTAATTAGAGGTTAAGTAGTGATCAATGCTAACTATACCTCGGAGCGCTTGCGCTTGGAGCTGCTGGCTGCAGATCTGCCCAACCTGCAGCGGCTGACCTCGTACTCGTACTCCTCCACCACGTCCTCCGCGCCATAGGCGAGCTCCCTGAGCTCCCTGAGCCGCAGCTTGGCGGACTCCTCCCTGACGTCCCAGTGCTCCTCCGCGTCGGCAAGCGTCGCCTGGATCCTCCGCATGGTCCGCTCCAGCTTCCGCAGGTCCTCCAGCCCCTGCCAGACGACGGCCGGTGACGAGGAAGAAGCCGCCGCCGGCGCCAGCAACGACGACAGCTTGTCGAGCGCCCATTTCACAGCCATGGACGCGAACACCCCGGCGGCCATGTCGATCGGATCTGGATGGGTTTCGCTGCTCTGCAGCTATCTCTCTAGTCTCTCCTCTTACTGCTGCAATGACGCCACAACCGATTATTGCTGTGGAGGAGTACGTACGACTGCCATGCCAATCGACCTTCTTTATTAGAGGATAAGCTCCGGTCTTTATCCCCGTGTCTACCGGCTCCACGCCAAAATGTCAGCGTCATCACGGTGGCCCGGGCATATTGCGGGGCTAGCGTAGTTATAAATTTTATCTTATAGGTCTCTTATGTAGATAATTATTATTTTATAATTTTTTAATTTGAATTTAATTTTTCTAAATTATATTTTATATGAAACCCCATTTACCTATATTCTAAATTATACTTCTACCTAAACTATTTTTTATATAATATTTAATTTATATTATATACTTATAAATTATATTTATAAATGGACACTTTCTCTTAATTTTTTCAATTTTTAACCAAAATTTCAGATCTTTCCAAATTGTATTTATAGATGTACTCTTTCCTCAATATCAATTACTTTAAAAAAAATTATCCAAGATTTAGATTTCTCTAAACTTTATTAATCATGGACTCTTTTTATTATTTTTCTTTTATTTTTAATTGATCTTTTTTTCCTTATCCAATTCTAAAAAATAAAATTATCTTTCTTTGATTTTCATTGTCCGATTCAAAACAAGCCATTTTTTCTCTTATGGAAACCTAAATGATTTTTTTCTATATGCCAACTTGTAGGACATAACAGCAATGGTGGAATTCTATATACCAATTTGTTGATCGTAACAGTAATGGTCTCGTTGATCGTAACATAATTTGTTGATTGTAAGAGCAATGGTCTAGTTGATCGTAACAGCCATGTGATCTAGCCGTGTGATCTTTTCTCTTGTTTAATTGCGATTGATCTTGTTTTTCTTAACTTTCTTCAATTAATCTCATACTTTCTAGCCCGTGAAAGATAGCATGGATTTTAGATTTGGATTTCATGGAATAGAAACATCTCAGAGTTTGTATTCATGCATGGCTGGAACATCACATCTATTAACCTATTAAAGTAATAGGAAAATGAGTCTCCACGTTATCTCTAGCGGGCTAGAAATTCTTCCTAATTATATTTATAGATGGACTCTTCCCTCAATATCAATTATTTTAAAATTTTTAATCCAAAATTTGAATTTTTTAGTTGTATTTACATATGGGCTATTTTATTATTTTATTTTTAATTCTGAAATTGTATTTATAATCGGATTCTTTTTGTTACACGTGGACTTTTTTTCTTTATTTCTAATTATGCAATTGTATTTCTCATCAGATTCTTTTTCGATTAACGTGGATTTTAATCCGAGATTTAGATTTTTCTAAATTGTATTTACACATTGGCTCGTTTTTATTGTTTTTATTTTTTAATTTCGAAATTGTATTTCTAATTAGATTCTTTTTTATTAAAGATGGACTCTGAAATTGTATTTATAATGAGATTTCTTTTGTTTTTGATTAACGTGGGATTTTTGAGCTCATTAGAATGAACATGCTAGATCAAAGTCTATTAGAGATCTACCAGTGCATTATAAACAACACACTGCCACCATCATCACGCCGTTTTTGTCCGACTCCTTTTCTTTCTTTTTATCGATATCCATCTGTCCGATTTATATTCCTTTCCTTTTGTTTGTTTGACTTTTTTTCTTTTTTTCTTTGATTAATCTCAGAATTTCTAGCACGTGAGAAACAACGTGGAGCCCTCTTTTCTTATTACTTTATATATATAATAGATCATAAGTCTAAAGTTAGACCAATAATTAGTCTGAATGGTACGACCTCTGTATTTAATTATTTATCTTATTTAAAAATTTTACATTAATACACAAAATATAATTTATAATTAAAATAAATTTAATAACAAATCCAATCATAATAACTAGTACAGTGGCCCACGCAGGCTGCGCGGCTGACTTCGTTATGAAATTTCTTATATAATATCAAATATAGTTTCATATTATATTATAAAATATAAATATTAAAGTGGTAATTTAGTGTTAAACTATGACCTACCTTAGATTAAACTATTATATTTGACTTTCCACACAAATTAAATCATTGGATCCTTTTATATTATCTTAGTAACACAACAGATCTAACAATAATACTACAATAGATCAAAGTTGTATAAAATTTATAGCATAATATCTCTTCTTTCATCCGTCTTCTTCAATCACATATATTTCATATATATTACTTATTTGTAATTGTTCTTCCTAATTGTATTTATAGATAGACTCTTCCCTCAATATCAATTATTTTAAAAATTTTAATCCAAAATTTGAATTTTTTATTTGTATTTACATATGGGCTATTTTATTATTTTATTTTTAATTCTGAAATTGTATTTATAATCGGATTCTTTTTGTTACACGTGGACTTTTTTTTCTTTATTTCTAATTATGCAATTGTATTTCTCATCTGATTCTTTTTCGATTAACGTGGATTTTAATCCGAGATTTAGGTTTTTCTAAATTGTATTTACACATTGGCTCGTTTTTATTGTTTTTATTTTTTAATTTCGAAATTGTATTTCTAATTAGATTCTTTTTTATTAAAGATGGACTCTGAAATTATATTTATAATCAGATTCTTTTTGTTTTTGATTAACGTGGGATTTTCGAGCTCATTAGAATGAACATGCTAGATCAAAGTCTATTAGAGATCTATAAGTGCATTATAAACAACACACTGTCACCATCATCACGCCGTTGTTGTCCGACTCCTTTTCTTTCTTTTTATCGATATCCATCTGTCCGATTGATATTCCTTTCCTTTTGTTTGTTTGACTTTTTTTTTCTTTTTTTCTTCGATTAATCTCAGAATTTCTAGCCCGTGAGAAGCAACGTGGAGCCCCTTTTTCCTCGTTACTTTATATATATAATAGATAACCATAAGTCTAAAGTCAGACCAATAATTAGTCACAAAATAGTAATTTGTCAGTAAATTTTATATGCATGTTATTAGAGATATGAAAGCAGAAGCTAACAAGTAAATTACGATAAAAACTCTAAATCAACTCTAAATTTTAAATTCAAAGTTTAAATTCTAACTGATAAGTATAAAAAATGAGGGGCTGATAGGACCTAACACTATCGACCACTGTGTGGAATGATCAAGCCAAAATTAATGCTCCCCTACCGCACTAGTGAAGATTCTCAATCTCATGGGACAATCAATATATTGGTGTAGATAGGCACAATTAACCGTCGTATTACTTAATTTTTTTTTCCTGTGAGCCGAGAGATGAGCTTGGATAGACATAAGGAAAAGTCTATAAGAGGTTAACCCGCGGGGGAACCATTTGACGAGCCTTTCAATAAGGTAGGGACGGTTTTTTGTCTTGGGAGGACTTGGAAGGGAGGAAGGGGATATAGCATAGTTATTCTAAAGGAGGTGTGTAGAATAGTTTTGTCCATAATTTCCATGTTATGGCATTTATATCATGATACACACCATACAAATCGTTACAAAGTAAAGTGTACATTATAGAAGTAATTACAAAATAAAGTGTTTGTGTATATGTAATGACTAGTTAAGGACTTAGGTTAACTTGCTGAAATAGACTTAGTTATTTGGGTTGATATCATGGATTTATGACATATGGAGCTGTAGAATTTTTGAGAAAAGTCCCGAAAAGTTTTAGAGAAAAATTTTTTGAAAAGTTTCCGACAGGTTCTGATTTCCAACAGATAGTGCCCTTACTGCATCCATTTTTATTTCCAAGAAAAATTTTTGAATCCATTTATGATAATTTCTGAAAAAAATCACTGATGTTTTCCATTCCAAATACTGATTCGGAATCAGGAATGTTTCCAAACCGTTTTCATCCCTGCAAGGTCAGGAGCAACCTTGATCCCTATAACATACTACATAGTTAAAATTTGTGTCATAAAGGACTCGAGAAGAAACTATTAGCAAATATTTGACCTGAATAAGACATGTTTTTCAGTAATTTAGCATATATATCATGCTACTACAAATGGCTGGTTTCAGATCGCCTACAACCGAAAAACCAAAAGTTGCCTCTGTTTCAGCTGATGACTCATCACTAAATCCACAGCAAGGTAAAGGGACATTGAAAGCTTGGTGATACACATTGTAGGAGGATGCTTATTTTTTTAAAAAAACTAGTGTGATACTAACCTAGTGATCCAAGGCAAGAGTTCGGTGTATGAAAATAAATGTAAATTATAAGCTGTAAGCTTAAATTATCAAATGAAAAGGCTAGATTCCATACCTGCTTTGTTAATGTCCATCGTTTCGCCTTTCATACTGATTTTTTATTACCAGTAATCACGGTTCATTGCCACCAGTGCATACAGAAATTGGAACACAACTGCCTATACCATATATGCTGCCATTCAGCCGGCTTGCTTGCAATCAGCTGTAGTTCTGACTACTTCCATTAAGACAGCTAGAGCTGGTTATCGACAGATCACGAATGAGAAAGCTAATCAGATATGCGCGCTTGTAAAATGCAAGAGGTTAAGCTGACATGATGCAACCAAAAAAAAAAAAAGCTGTAACAAAGCGATATATATACCATGAGTAGAATGATTCGGCAGCATACAGTTCTTCAAGCTGGCTTCGAAGCGAATTAGGTAGACGAAGGTGCGGAGAGCCATTTATGTTTAGTTTCTTGAGGGAAGTGAGGCAGGCCAGTGCATCACAGTAGTGTAAATTAGGGCATCTTAACTCGAGCGATCTAAGTGCAGGCAAGCCCTGTGGCTCGAGGCATACTGACTCCAAGGTGCGAGACCAAATTGATATGTCTTCCAGTGTCCGGTGTGAATTCACCAACCTGTGAAGAATCTCTTCTTTGAACGGATCCTGGAGATGTAAGGTGGTGAGCGAGGGAAAGTGACCAAATGTAAGGAAGCTTGGGCAATTCAAAAGATAAAATGATTGGAGTGACGGAAGAGCTGGCAGTTCTTTCATTTTCTCACAGTTGGAGATATGTAGTTCGCGCAGAGTAGCTGAGGCAGGAAAAGTAACAAGATTCCTGCAATCAATCAGGGTAAACTTGCGCAAGGACAGGAAGGGAACCAGTGGAAGAGACCTCAATCCAAAGGCATCCCAGAACAGCAGGGTTTCCAAGCGCCGAAACTCACCATCCTCCACTCCGGACCACTCCGACAGTCGGTTCATATCGTGGAAACTCAAATCTCGTAGTGCGAGGAACCCTTTGAATCTTGGATCAAGGCTGCAGAACTCATGGCCAATGTGTTGTACACGCTCCATTTGCTGTATACCAAGGGATTTGAGAGAAGGTAGCTCACCGAGTGTTGGAAGGTGCTGTGATTGACAAGCCTGTAACTTCAGTTCTGTTAGCTTGGAAAAGGAAGCATTGCCCAACCAGCTGGGATAGTTTCCATGGTTCAAGTGTTGTATTCTCAGCACCTTAAGGCTTTGACAGTGTGGTCTTAGCCTTTCAATCAGCTGGCCACGGGATAGCGTAACGGCAGCTTCATTAGCGTCACCATGTTCTGTATGCTCACAACTTCTCAATTCATTGAAATCTTTATGAAGATAGAATTCATCAAAATCTAACTCTAGTATCTCAAGGTTCTTTTTACTTTGTAAATGAGCTTCATCAGCATCCATGATACTAGGTACATTACGCAGTCCACGAATGCACAAGTTCCTTAGTTTGTTCAGATTCCTCAACTCTCTTATGTCAACGAAGCAACTGCATTTCATCAGATGTATTTCAGGCAAAGTTTGCAAATTAACCAACCGTCCAATTTTGCGTAATGTATACGCTTGCATGTGCAGTGTCTGCAAGTTAAATAGCTCGGACATAGAATTAGGACGTGATAAATGTGCAGCACATTCATATCCTGATAGTGAGAGATGGCGTAGTAGTTTCATGTCACCCATGAAGTCAAGAAATGCCTCCTGAAGACTGCCCTGTAGGACGCGAAAAATTCGAAGCTTCCTACACTTCAGAAACAACTCTTCTGGATTTTTGATATCAATACCATCGACTACCATTATGATAGCTCTCAAAGATTGTGATGCATTTGATATTTCAATGCTCGTATTACATAGCGGTTTTGGCACTATGGACAGATATCGAGCACCCTGTGGGACTTCAGTTTGTTTTTCTCCGTCAAGTCTAAAGAACTCATCCCCCGCAAGAAAACACGCAAGATCATGGACAAGATCATGCATAACTTTCTGTCCATGGATATCACTTTGAAGCAATGATCTCTGAACTAATTCGTTGAAATATAAACTCCCTATCTCATCCTCGTTATAAGTTCCATCACTTTGAAGTAAACCAAGTAGCTTCCACAACCAAACTACCATGTTTTGATCGAGATAATAGTATTTTGGATACAGAGAAAGGGCAACAAAGCAACGTTTCAGGCATACCGGCATGTACTTGTAGCTCAATTCCAACAGTGGCAAAACCTCGTTCTGCGCCTGCTCCAAGTCCCACAGCTCACATTCCAGCACGTCCCTCCATTTCATTTCATTGGTTTCGAATCGCAACATGCTCCCTACAGTCTTGATTACCAGTGGCAACCCCCTGCATTTTTCAGCAACCATCTTGGCAATCTCTACCAGGTTTGCTGGACTGGTATTTTCTTGCTCAATAAATGATGCTTGCTTGAACAACGACCAGCTCTCATCCGGACTTAAGCAGTTTAGCCTGTAGAATGGCATTGTCTGCACCAGCCGTGCCACTGCCTTGTTTCGAGTGGTCACTATAATGTCACAGGACCTAGAAGCAAACATCGGTGTGATCAACAACTCCCAGCAATCGCTTCGTTCATTCCATACATCATCCAAAACAAGGAAAACCCTCTTGTCCTTTATCATGTTCGCCAGTGCCCCCTTCAGCTCACCAGATTGTATATGGTCGCAGCTATTCTGGGTTAGCGAACTTATGATCTAGCGTGTTATGTTGTTAACATCATAATAGTCTGATACACAAACCCATGCGCAGATATCAAAAGACTGGCAAACCCTTGGGTTGTTGTACACAAGCTGTGCTAGTGTTGTTTTGCCCAATCCTCCCATTCCAACAATGGCCAGAACAGACAAGCAGCCTCCAACACGGCTGCCTTCGCCACACAGCAATTTTGCGATGACATTCTCCATGTCTTGCTCTCTTCCAAGAATTCTGGGTGCAAATACAAAAGAGCTAGTCTGACGCATAGTATTTATATCAGGGGAAATCCTTCTGTCCCCATCATTCATTGACAAGCTAAAACTGTCGCAGTAGTCTTTGATTTCACTGAATCTCTGAATTATCATCCTCGTTCTGACATCCAACTCACTTGGAACTGGAACTATGTTAGAGCCAGTGCAGAAGAGCTCTTCATGTACCTTGTAACAAATAACAGAAAAATAATCAAAGAGGGCAGTTTCAGTACTGAGCCAACCTCAATGTAGCGATGCTCGTTTTGTCAGCATTGTAAAGAAAAATAAATAAATAAAGTGAAACAAGAGATTAAATTAAGTCAACCGATAGTACTCATGCAGTTTTCTTGAGGGATTTGCTCAGATCTGATTGGGACTTGCAAAGTAACTAGCTAGTAATTACTAGTCGTATTAAAAAAAAAAAGCACTACGAGACGAAGCAGAACACAGATTACTAGTAAATCACTCATTAGTTTAATTACCTCCTCGCGCTTGCGCTTGCGCTTGCCGCCGCCGCCGCCGCCGCCCTGAAGAGCGACCAGCTGAAGCCGCTCGAACGCCTCCACCTTGTGCCGGGTGACCTCGTACTCGTACTCCTCCACCACGTCCTCGGCGTCGTAGGCGAGCTCCTTGAGCTCCTCCAGCCGCAGCTTGGCGGACTCCTCGCGGATGTCCCAGTGCTGCTCCGCGTCGCGCAGCGTGGCGTGGATCCGGCGCATTGTCCGCTCCAGCCTCCGGAGGCCATCCAGCGAGTCCGGGGCAGCATGGCTCGCCGCCGCCGGCAGCAGGGAGGAGAGGTTGTCGATCGCCCATTTGACGGCCGAGGATGCGAACAGCCCGGCCATTGGCTATTCCAATTTTGCATAGGTATTTGCAGGAGCAATTGGCTGCTAGGAAGTGAACACCAAAAGTCAGTCAACTCAACTCCTCACCACATGCCGCCGTCTCAAAATATCTGCCTGTACCAGGAGGGGAACCTAAAGCCGATGGATCAAACATCTATCAAAAAGATGACTTCACCTTGACATGCTCAATCATTTCAGCAATTTTACCAACCAAGGGGTATCGCTATTTTCTATATAAAATTTGGTATCTCTTGGTAGAAAGTACCAAATTGTACGTAGAAAACAGTTGTATCTTCTTAAAGATGAAAAAAATACTCTAATCATTATAGATCTATACTTCAGCAGCTCGTTTTACCTACTACTATTATCACTTGACACATCTAGTGGTCCAAAACTTCTACATACATTTTAACGATCTATATCCTCCTCTCCTATGGTAGGCAGATGTTTTCACTTAGCAAAAACCTTTGATATGGATAGCCCACGCCCTATTGTAGCAAGATCACTAATTAGTATGCGGTTGTCGCAATGGTACATTCGTGGCTGACAACATACTAATGACTTTCGTAGTAGCTGTTTTCATAGCGGGCAACGTATTGACATTATCCATAGCAACAACATATGTTGTCTGTAGCAATACTTTTGTTTTTTCACTAATTTTATATATAGAAAATATGTGTGTACATACATGTTGGAAAATTATTGTTTCAATGTGAACAATAATAAGATGTTATAATCACATGGATTGTGAAGAGAATAGCATGTACATTATTATTTTTCTTGATGGATATTGTAGGCTTAGTAATTTATATTCTAGAAATATGTAACTATTATACCACATGCTTACATAAATAACAATACATAATATCTATATCTTTTTAATATAAAATTTAGATAGCTACTTTTATTTTTGATTTAAAAGTTAGGATGAGTGTTATATAAATGTTGTACATGATATTTTTTTTAAAAAAATAAATATATATCATGCTACTAAATAAGTTTGTTGTGTATTTACATATAAAAAGTAGATGATGGCTAAATAAGGATGGGATCTACCTACCGATAGTGTGCCGATGTGATCCAAAATCATTAACTAAATTCTAACTTATAATTAATCACTAACAGTAATATAAAATAAATATCTTGTAAATAGGAATGAGTGTTTAGGGTAGGGAATTATGTGTTGGTCCTATATTTGATAGATAAAATAAGTGAATCCTTTGATTTGTTCAAACTTGAATCGCTGCAGGCCATGGCAAAATTGATCCCGAGCCTCCAATAAAAAGCGATAAAGTGAATCGTGCATGTCCTCGAATAATAATGAATGAAACCCAATCAGTGAAAATATGTGTTTTTCATGGTCGTTTAACATGTAATGTTCCTACTATTACACCAATTCCAACTTTACAATATCTTATTGATTCTTTTGGTCAAAAATAATATTTAATTTAGTTGTTAATTATTATCTTGATATACTCAAATCAATTGAGACGATATGCATAATGTCATAGCGTTAATAGGGGTACATTACTAGTATCTTTAATTGTATTTATTCAATGCATATCTACGCTACAGGCACCAACTACAGGTCCTCATTTCTATTATCCTCAATCCTCAAATCCATCGTATCATATTCAATCTATATTGAGATCAATGGACGTGATACTATGATTGCAGGGTTCAAGCTAATCGAATAATTCGATACCTCCATCAATTGTTTCATCAAGGACTGGGTGTTGTAGCTGAATGGCTGATCATCTATCATTCTGTGTTCAAAACATCTGGTGACATGGAACGTTGGGTTGTTGGGATTCATGATGATTGCCGCTCTTATGGCAGCATCTGCACTGTCCACTTCACAAAACCTGGAACCGGACAGCGAATTTTGACAATGAGTTGCATAACAGAAGAGAGGTTCTCCAATCCGAGATCAAAATCACCATAGATATCCTTTGTTTCTCGAGCACTGAGCGTACTGTACAGATTTTCAAGTTTTCTCATAGCTCTCTGAGGAAACATGATGCCATTGCATCACAGTTAAAGGTGAGATGATGCAGGCACTGAAAATGTGTGTCATCTGCGCCAATGACCAGCTTTAAATTTTCTTCTGTCGATGCAATCTTGTCTATGGAAAGATGCAGATCAGATAGAAATGGCAAGGACCAAAGATTCTGCAGGTCCTCCTGCCGTAGTATCTTGAGCATCCACATGCTTATCTTGTACAGGTTTGAGAGAGAGGGGTTCATCCAACTTGGCAATCCAGACAACTCAGCGCTGTGAAAACGTTTCAGTTGTTGAGGAAACAATCGCAGATCTGCAAGAAACTCTGTGGGCACCCCAAAAGATCGAATGTGTAGCTCTTGGATTTTCTTCGGTTTGCACAAAGAATCAATCAAAGGTTTCTCACTCCAATGGTTGCCAGCAGCTGCAGTGACTTCAACCTGCCAATTCCGTTGGGCAGCTTCACCGAGGATTCAATATATAGGTGAACCAATTGCTTTAAGCGAACTGTCGTTGATGGCAGTTCAGTTATGGAAGTATTAGTCAAGTCCAATGTGTGCAAGCAATGCAGGTTGCCAACTTCTCTTGGAAAGTCTTGTGATACTCGTATCCCTTAGTCCCAAGTACCTCAAATGAAACATTTTCCCAAGACCAGCAATGTGTTGATTCTCCAAGTCACGGCAATGCTCCAAATCCAACACTTGCACATATAGCCATAAACAAAACAGGGAAGCAAAACAGCTTCATCTTCACATATAGGATGGGTATTCCCATCCACACTCCAATTAATAGTCCTCACTAATTTGTTTGCTGAAAGAGACAGTGTGCTAATGTGATCGAAGGGAAAACTCAAGTGCTCTTGTGCCAAAACACGACCTTTTCAAAAGGGCAGACCCTACTCTTTTATTTCAAGGGGACAGAACACCAAACCTGATTGAGAACAAACAAAACCAATTTTTGCAGCAACACGTAGCTGCATAATGGCACCGTCAATCACAATGATGTTTGCTCAAAGGGTACAATTTATCAGCAACACAATGGGTTCGTTTCAATAGCAGGAACAAATTTATGTTGTCCATAGTACAAATGTGTATTAATTAGTTCTGACCAAACTGTGATCGAGGTAAACCTCATCCCTATTTAGTCTTCACCTTTTCAACTTGAAATGCTGCACAAATCTTCTTCCAGCTCCTCATGGCAATGAGAATTGGTATCACAACCCATGAGCTGTTTGCACCAATGAAATAAGCCCAGAAGTAGAATGGACTAGCCCAGAAGTTGAATCCATCCAAGTATGCTGTAATGAAGTAGACCAGGCATCCATAGAGCTGACCAAGACAGACAGTGAATTGGAGGATATGGCTGTAGGACTTCTGAGATGAGATGGCATAGCTGCAAGCAGCAAACCTTTTGTCAGGTAGGAACAAGAAAACACAAGGCCATATTATAATATGAGTTGTCTCAGAGAAAAATCTCCTATCAACTACTCTATGGAATGCAGGATGTACATCGTTCGGCCTAGTACCAATACATCAATAGTGTTATGCACTTTTGGATGAAATTCAAGCTAACATGAATTTAATGGTACATCCTGTAATCAGGTCAAGTGAACTAAATGTGAATAGTCTGCGGATACATTTAGGCATCAAACACATACAATTCCTATAGCACCAGTACTACTTTTAGGATCCAGTCCAACCATCAATCAGGACTGATTACTTCTGTGCAAGAAAAGCTACTCCATAAAGCCCATTTTGCTGTCCATGATTAATCCCGTTTGCCAAATCCAATATGCAATGGCCATGGTCTAAAATACATTCACTTGGAGCATGTATCAGTAGCGTGGCAGAGTAAACTTTGAACGACATACATGGTACCAATTTATAGGGTGATGCTCTGGAATAACTAGGCTCACTAAATTGGCTAACAAAATCTAACTTGGAGGGCCAAAAACAGTAGAACGAAAGGTCAAACAAACATCTGAAAGTGCATTTCGCATGTATGAATACAGATGTGCAAGAAATACAGTAAAGTAAGCTGGCCATGGTGAGTGAATGCGAAGAAAGCATACACAGCAAGGAGTGATGCGGGGCCTTCCAAGACGGCTGTAATTCCTTCAACCGTAACAGTCGCGGTGTCTCTGGCGACATATCTGGAGTCACCTTTGCTATACTCTTTCCCTGAAAGGGCATTTCTTTTACCTCGAAAGTGAAAAGAACAAGAAGAAGAAGAAGAAGCGGCGATGACTTACAAACTTCATCGAAGTAAGAGGGGTTTTGGTTGGCGAAGAATTTGGGCGCGAAGACGAAGGTCCCCTCGATGATGATGTGGGTGAGGCCGGTGAAGGCCCACCAGCACATCAGCCATCGGTCGGTCTTGGATAGCCTGCCACCTCCACATCTTGCTGCAAGGTAGAAGAAGCATCCTTACTCTGGAGAGAGCTCTAGAGTTTGCGGAACGAGGAGCTAAGGGGTGGACGCAATGCAGTGCCTGCCTACCGGAGACGAGCCAGACGGCGAGGACGACGAAGAGGGAGGCGCCGAGGTAGGGCACGAGGATTTCCCCCTGGGACAGCCGCAGAGGCACGAATCCAGGGAGGCGAAGCTCCGGCGGCGCGTAAGGGTGGGGGTGCCCCATTCCTTCCGATCTGGAGGGAGGAGAAGAAGAAAAAGAAGAAGAGCAAAAGTCACAAGTCAGATCCCATCTTCTCTCCATATTTGGATTCGCTGAGTTGACTGCCATCCATGGGTATGGGGCGCGACCACGACGGGCATGGGGCACGACTACGACGGCTTGGAGATGATGGGCCATGTTTAGGGTTGACCCAGAATTCCTTCGCCGCCCCGGCTCAGGAAACCAAACCAAGGCTAACTCATCCCCCGCCCCCGACCCCAAAAACACTGCACACAGGGAGAGAAAAGCGAGCGCCCACCGTCGCCGGAGAGGAGGGCGAGGACGTCCGCAGCCGCGCCGCCGCCCCTCTGCTGCTGCTCTGCACCGTGAGAGAGAGAGAGGAAGAGAGTGAGACCGAGAGAGAGAGGGGTAGGTTTGGGAGGATAACTGTGATGATTTGGATTTTGTTTTGACTTGACTGCCATCCCATGGGTACCCATGTGGTACGACACTGCGACCACGAGTCCACGACGGCTTGGGGATGGATCACGATTCTATGCAAGCAAAGACATCGTGTCACTGATAGGTGGTCTAGTATACTAGGCTAGTGACAAAGGTATCATGTTCTTGACCGTAGAGAATCTCGTTCCTTGGAGATGGACATTGCTAGGGAAATTCAACTATTCTCACCAGTTTGTAACGCCGGATGATGTTAATTTTCTAGCCGGTCTCAATATATAGTTTACTGATATAGTTTACTGATATAGTTATTAAGACGGTAAACTAGGTAACCAAGCCGGATAAGTTTTATAGGGATAAAACTCCTCTCTCATCTCATAAAACTCCTTCATTTAACGACTCTGCTAAGTCAGTAATTTTGCTGATGTGGTACCCTATTTAATGTGCATGACACCATCTATAAAACATACATTTAGACTGACCTTAGAGGTTTAGGTAAACTCCCTCGTATTTTAATTTGTGCCGTCATTAATTTTATTTTTGTCACGCATTTAACTATTTGTATTGTTCGAAAAATCTATACAAATGTGTATAGTTATAATTAAAATATATTTAGTAATAAAATTCAATCACAGCAAAATAAATGATAATGATCGCATAAGTTTCTTTTAATAAGATGAATGATCGAACGCATGCTATAAACTCAACATCGTCATCTATTAAAATACTAAAAGTGGATATTTAGCCATTTGTGTTACTAAAAAAATATTGCGTCCTTATGTCATTATCCTTATTTTATTGTGATTTGTATTGTTATTACAAGTACTTTAAGCACAACTTCTTTTTTCATATTTACCAGTTTTTTAATAAGATATATGGTTAAAGCATATGACAAAAAAGTTAAATTGTGTCAAACATTAAACATTAGGAGAGAGAGTATTTGCCATGGTTAGATATGACAACTCTCCCAATACATTTTTTTATATTTGTTCTTACATATTCTTTCACTAGATAGAGAAATGTTTTTAATTTTTGGCACTTCCATTGACCCGATTCTGAGCATGCATCAATGCCATATCATCCACTCATCCTCTTCCACCATCAGGGGCGTCCTTGGGTCTATGCGCACTGGGCGACTTAATAGGACCCCAAGATTTACGAACTATACTAAAGTATATATTATAGTTTTGGGCTTTTTTAATTAGAAATCAGCCTAAGTTGTCTTGTGTACTACGTATATATAACGGGTTAAGTCTTGAAGATTTTATTCCACAACAAAATAAAGGCCTGGTTAAAATTCTAATTTCTTTTAAAGAGACATGAGTGTTTTTCCAATGCAATCATTGCATACAGAATTTTATTGACCATTCCGGTGAGTATTGGATCGACAGAGGGAGCTTTCCTAAATTGAAGCTATTGAAGACCTACTTGTGAAAACTACAATGACACAAGATAGACTTAATGCATTGGCATTAATAGCACTTGAGAGTGGTATACCGGAGAAGATTGATTATGAATATAGCATTGAAGATTTTATTTCAAAGAATGTTAAAAGAATATCGCTTTTCAAGTGCTATACGACAGGTATAATTTTTTGTTATGTTGCTATACTTTGTGATATAAGTAATATATTGATTGATATTTGTCATTAGTTTTTTATTGGTACTAGATATTTTCACAGGACGCCGCAGCCAGACTGAATTGTCGCCTTCAATTTGGCTAGCAAATGCTGAATTTTACACACAAGTTAATTCCCAGTGCTTCGTTTAGTTTATAGTTGGATTTTCTTGGCATCTTTCATGTTTGGCTGTCAAGACCACGATCAACTAACACGGGGGGCCATGATTCTGCAGATCGATTCCTCCTGCTTGTGGACATTCATCATCTTGGTACGTTCAGTGAACCACAGGTATCGAGGAAAACAAGATGCTGAGCCCGTGCGTCTCCATTCGTTCAGCGAGCCACAGGCAGGGTCATTCCCCCCAGCATTACCGAGGAGTGGGAGCAGCTCATCGTCATCTTCACCAGCGCCGTTACTTGTAGGGCGGCGGCTGCTGCAAAGCATAAGATGTTGCCGTCTCCGGTGAAGCCGCGCGCTGGACGAGATAGAAGACCAGCAGAATTCTGGAAGCTCCCAGCCCAGGGAAAAGAAGCAGCGGGCACCGGCAATGGCAGCAGCAACACAACTCCACCAGTGCCCAGCGGTCCAGCCTTCCTTGGAGATCAACAAGGCATTAATTGCTGCTATTTGGACCCACCTTCAGCAGATGCTCAGGCGCCTCTAAGCCCACTGCAGCCACTTAGCTCGCGGCCATCGCAAATGTAGATAGATAATGCTGCTACTGCCCCATGTGCAGGGACAGGGTACCTCTAACCACATATCTGCACACCGTCTATCAAATTAATATAGATACATAGATTGGTCACTGTTACAGTACAGACATTAGAGTATCTCCAAGAGATTGCCAAAATTTGGTTTCTAAAATTACTGTATTGAGAGTTATTCTATAAAAATTTTCTCCCTAAATCTCCTTCAAGTTCAAGAGTATTCATATATTTGAATTTCTAAAATTAGTTAGTTTATCTAGGGGTGAGGCAGGTAGTTGGTTAAGCTGTTTTTTATCTATTTCGTGCGTGCGAGATCAGCCAGGACGACGCAAGATCGGCCACGATGTCCTTTTTTCGGTGAACAGAATCAGCCACGGCGGCGTCTTGGCCCGCCCATCTTCTCTCTTGCTGTGAACGACGCCCTGGACGAATCTGGTAGGAGGCGGCGCCCTCAGTTGAGGTGATGCCTAGATGAAGGGACGAAGGAACTCGCAGGCGGAGGTGGCCGTCGATGAAGACGACGAAGGACGTGCACGGGCAGAGGCAAAGAAAGAAATACCGCGCAGGCAAGATGGAAAAAGTGCGCGCGTAGCGACGGAAAAAGTGCGCGATGCCAGTAATTGGGAATACCAAAACGAACTCCAGATCTAACATATTTTTGGGTCAGTATTAGAAGCAATGTAAAATTGGGAGTAGTTATTGGGCACTCTTGAAGATTGATTTTTAGACTAATTTTACAAAATATGTTTTGGGGCAAATATTGAGGACTCTTGGAGATGCTCTAATAAGAACAAACAACACAATGTAACAAAGGTTTAGGCCTTTGGGGTCCCCTACTTCTCCCCTCAAACTACTTCTTCCTCGGAGGGAAAGGAAGCAATTGCAACTACAACTTAACAGGCTAAAGCAGATCACAAATGAATAGATATGTGTTGCCAGCTGACTGAGAACAGAATTGGGTTTCCTTGTAGCAGTAGATTTCAGCGAGGAGTCCGAACCTCCAATGGGCACAACATTGGAGACGTAGCGCTGGTGCTGGTGCCGCTCCTCAGTTGTTCTGATGCTGCTAACAACCTCAGCTCCAGTTGCTGTAGTTGATGGACCACATGAGACATCCTTGGTCGCACCCAAGGAACATCCCGGGAGCATGAGAAAACATGGTCGACAACTTTCTCGATGACGCCTACATCTAGTAAGTCCTAAGGACGCACACAGTGCACCGACGTGGCGAGGAGCTATAGCTCGCTACGTCGCCACCTGCTCGCCACATATGCATGGACTATGCCCTGGGGAAGCTCCATGTACCCTGCAGAGGGCACGACAACAAGGACATTGGACGACATGACGCCATATGAAGCTTGGTGCAGCCGACCATATAAATGTGCACTACTTCCGCACATTTGGATGCGTGGTGTATGTGAAGAATGTGAAGCCGCACCTGTCAAAGTTGGAGGACCATAGTAGTCCCACGGTGTAGCTAGGGTATGAAGAAGGTGTAGCACCAAAATTTGAAAAAATTACTTATTGGATTCGGTTAAGTAAAGGCACAATCAGCTGATGGAAATCTTATTCGGAAGAGTCCGAATTTAAGAAGGAATCGTGAAGACCAAGTCATGACAGATTAATTTTATCTATTAATTAGAGTCGGTTTAGGAATTTTGTTTTATATCTAGAGTTAGAGTTCGATTGGGACTTGTTATTTCCTTTTGTCTATTAGAAATCGTGTGCCGTATTCGATATGGCTTACTATCCACTCGAGGGTATAAATATGTATACCCAGGGTCATTATAAATCATCTACATCTACATAATATAGATCAATTACTCTCAACGCATCACCACCCTCGTCACTGAGGTTTCATCACAGGCAAAATGTGGCACCTAACGCGGGGCTGCATCATCTCGATCTCTGACGAAGGGGTAAGTCCTACATTCCACCGGCTACGGTAATCGTATCGACTAGATCAGAACTATCTCAGTTCGGTCCAATCTTCGGATCTACTTGCACGGTTGCTAGTTATCGCATCAGTTCCAACTTAGGTTACTTTCGTATCTTGAGTTGATTTGGTCAACCACTTCAGGTGATCTACGTTGGTTTGATATTTGCTATTTGACATATTCAATCTAATATTGTCTCGGATCGGTCCGATCTATTAGATTGTGTTTATGAAATAGTTTATATCAGGTCGATATACTTGCTAACTGTTTTATCGGAGTACCAGCCAATAAGTTATCAGTCATCAGCTCATTAGCTTGATAATAATCTAGATCTGTTTAGTATCTATCCTAACATTGCTAGGTGTAATTCTGAACTGTCTCGGTTTGATCAAATCTTCTATGATTATTCCTAGTAAGCTAGACTAGATCTTTTATAGATATTGGTCAGTTATCGGTTGGTTATAGCCGATGACCCTTGCCGATCTACATCCTCATTTTATTTATATTAGTAGAGTAGCCGATTGTATTACTGCATTACTTCTACACCAATCGGCTTTGTTATTAGATTAGTAGTTATTTATGTTACATCAGCTTATGAGAATTGCATGCTAGTTGGTGTTGGCCGATCATAACACATGATTCATTGATTATTTAATTATTATTCAAGTTTACTAGCCGATTGTTCAGCCTATCGGCTAAACGCTGCTACATCAACATCCTATCGGCTGGATTTTTTGTTACCTATCGACTCGATAGCCGAGCGGTCGGTTTTATTCTTCATCTTGTCAGTTGCATGATTAAACTGATTGGCACACTCGTACTTCTTAAGAATTTAGGTTCTGCAGTGGAGCGATATAATAAAGACTCTCAGGCCTTCTTGTATAACACGTCATCGATCATTTTTTTACGTCAACAGAAAGAAGTAAGGCATACAAGGTGTTTGATCCCATGTCGAAATGCGTTAACGTTAGCAGGGACGTGGCGTTTTATGAAGAGGCGAAGTGGGATTGGGAGTCAACCACCACCGGCGACAAGAAGCCCGAGCAAGGTGATATCTTCACTGTCTCATACACTTTCCACCCTGCTTTAGACAATGAACAGTACTCAGGAACGGGCACCAAAGTGCATGTGTCGCCGGATCCTCACACGCCTAGCGCCAGAAGTTTGATAATTGTCTAATAAGACTAATGGTTAAACTTATATCAAAAATCAAGAACATCATTTATTAAGGTGGTAAGAGAGGAAGGGACCTCAGGAGGATCCGACAGGCCACCACCATATCCATTGAACATCCAAAATAGAGTTTGATGGACAACTACGTCACCTGAGAGCTCATTAGTTTGGTGTGGTCGAGGAAGAGGTGGGGGAATCAGATCTAACCTGCCCGGGAGCTCAATGTCACAAACCAAACATAAATCTGGATCGTCAGATCCACCTTTATCCATCTAACCAAATATAAAATTGGACCGTCATATCCAATCAACCAAACAAAAAACTGAATCACCATATCCGGCTAAATCCGGGCCGCCATATTTCATTCTACCTTGACCGCCAACCAAACGCATCCTAAATAGTTGGGTTACTGTCATAGCGTCACTGGTTGATACGTAAATGTAGGTAGAAAAGTATATATGAGAAACGTTGTGATTGGTTAAAATAAGAATATAGATAGAAAATTACTAAAAATTTAAATGCTATAAATTGCTGTACAGGTGCGATGGAGGGAGCAGCAGTTTGAGAAATGATCCAAATTTAACGACCGGCATCACGTTTCATGCTGCTGCACGTCAACAGGAAAGCAATGGCAAAGCAGACTCAAGACGTAGCATTTGTGTTGCTTAAATACTGAAGGTCCAGCCTAATTTTCACTAGGCCTAAGGCCCAAGAACAGGGCCGAGGGGGGTATGTCGTAAGAGTTTCAATCTTAGAGGTGTACCGCAACAGCTGCAATGTACGGAATAAGTTTATTTTACGTCCTTTATCTTAACACCGAGTTTCAAAATCGTCACTCAACCCCAATACCAGAAATGTTAGACCTCCAACTCACAAAAACCATGTGAAAGAGGTCCCTAAACAGTATACGAGGATGATTTTGCTTATGTAGCACACTAGTTAGCTTGTAGGACCCACCTGTAAGTCAAATAAAAAAATAAAATCTCCCTCTGCTCTGCCCTCTCTCTCCATCGTCGCCGTTAGGGCCAGCCAACCGCCGGAGCTCGTCACGACCTGGACAAGGCAGTTGACTTAGGTGGTCCAGATGAACAACGTATTGATCCCGACAAGCAGCAGCCTGAACGTAGCGACAAATGCGCGGTGCGTGGTGTCCTTGGTCCTCGTCGGGATCAAACGGAATGGAGTAGAGCAGCTATGACGGTGGGGAGGGTTTTTTGGTCAAGCTCTGGCCTCCGCCACCCGTGCAGAGCCCGGCCACAACGGAGCATACGCACGCACTGGCCGCCGGCGTGCGGAAGCATGCATTCATCGCTAGCTGGTCCCTGGGCATGTCATGCATGCCTCGCCGCCGCCGCCCCATGCAAAACGCCAGCCAGGCCCGCCGGTGCCCTACATGGAGGCTACATCTGCTTTCCTAGCTGATCAAGAACTCTACATGCGGTGCGTACGTGGTGTCCTTCGTCGCCGTCGGGATAGTTCTAAGTACGCATGGTTGCATCAGCTTGCCTCCTCACCTCCTTCGGTGATGCAGCTCCTTGACGATCCTCTTGGATGTTGACGTCTTGATCTTGGTTGCATCAGCTAGAGCGCACGGGAGAGGAGGAGATCGGCAGAGGAAGTAGAGATGAGAGTTTGTCACCGCCGGCTTGCCGACTAAAGAGGAGAGATATTTTTTTATTAGGCTGACAGTTAGGCCCTACATATTTATTAAGTTTTCTAGCTTAAGCTTTTGATATTGACATGTGGGTCCCATAATGTTTTAATATTTTTTGCTGAATGGGACGCTACATAAGCGAAACCATCCTCATGTACGGCTAGAGGACCTCTTTTGCACGGTATTCATGAGTTCAGGGTCTAACATTTCCGGTGTTATGGTTGAGGGACGATTTTAAAACTCTATGTAAGATAAGGGACCTAAAATAAACTTATTTCGCAATGTACTTCCTTGGTCTCAAACTAAGTTCGTCTTATAATTGAACGAAAGAAATAGACAAATGCAAGACGTTCTTGATTGACAAATATGTTAACGAGTTTAAACTTATGTAAATTATACATATTAATGAATGAATGAATCTATAGAGTCAAAATTCTTACGGTATAAAATAGAGTTACTATAAGGATTGACTTATTTTTATAAGAGGAAGTAGTACAAATAAGTCTCTAGGAGACTCCTTCAGAACTAAAGAATTTCGAAGGTATGTTAGAGGGTTTACATTAATCTACGAATTTTTTTCTAACGTGATTGTCTGAAATAAAGAAATAGCCTTTCCAATTAAATCCTATGAAATTCCTTAAGATGGCCTCAAATCTATCGTATTGGTTTCGGATGATTTCCAACATAAGGTCAAACCTTTTAGAAATTTTTCTGCGCCTATGTCTCTTCTCACGTGTTTTTCCTAAGCTTATGCAGACAATTATTTTGTAGTTATTTTGTGCCTCGACATCCATAAGATTTGGCGTGGCGAGTCAGTACAATCCTACGTTTTTCTTTCTATTTGTGTGTTTCCAAAATTCTATGTTCCAAAGGATAGCCCTAATTAACTTAATCTATGCAAAGTAAAATATATAAGATACACTCTACTAGATCCAAAGCATAATTTATTTATTTTTTTCACCGGAGCATACTAAAATGCGTACACATTTTTGAGCATTCTAAACTCAGTACGAAATTTAAGAGTAAAATACATGGTCGGTATTTAAACTTAGGATCAGATGTCATCTAGGTCTGTAAACTTGAAAATTACATATCTAAGTCCTTTATTAAACTTAAGAACGAATATCATTTAGATCCGTAAACTTTTAAATTACATATCTAAACCCTTAAACTTGAGAGCGCTTGTCATTTAGGTCCGTAAACTTAAAAAATACACATCTAGATTTACCATCTTGGTTCCATAAATCATAGTCAATCCAAATCTTATTTGACTAAAATTAACAGTGGACAGAGTTATTTGCAAATATAGTACTTACTTAGAATGTCATGTTAGCGGTCAACTTTGGTCGACTAAGGTTTGAACCGGCTATTATTCATTAAACCAAAATGGTAGATCTAGGTGTAGCAATTTAAAAGTTTGTGGACATAAATAACATCCGCTCCCAAGTTTAAGGACACAAATATGTGATTTCTTAAGTTTATGGACCTAGATAATAGAGTGAAGTGCACCAGCGGTCCTTAAACTTGTACGCATGTGTCATTTAGGTCCTTGAACTCTCAAAATGCATTTTTGGGTCCCCGAACTTGTTTAGGGTGTCATATAGGTCCAAACGGGTCCCGACCCGCTCCATCCGCTGATGTAGCATGCCACGATGGTGCCTACGTGTTTGTGGGGCCATGTATGTCCCACATGTCAGTATCTCTTTATTCTTTTCTCGATTCTTCCACTACTTTGTTGTGCTATCTCGTTCCCTTCTCACATGTGTGTGCGTCCGAGTGGGAGACAGCTGGGCCGTGACAGCGCGGGTGGTGGCCGGACAATGTCAGCGCCACGTAGGCGCCACCGTGGCATGCCACGTTAGCGGATGGAGTAGGTCGGAGTCCGTTTGGACCTATATGACACCACAGACAAGTTTAGGGACTCAAAAATTTATTTTAAGAGCTCAGGGACCTAGATGTCACATGCACATAAGTTTAGATACCGCTGGTACACTTCACTCTAGATAATATATGCTTCCAAGTTGAAGGGCCCACTATGTATTTTACTCATTTTCGTTACGTTATTATATTCAAAATTCGGGCAACCGGTCCGGGCTGATGGCCAGGTTTTGTTTGGCAGTCTCTCTTTGAAACAGTAATTGGTCTAACCAATGTTCATATATACTACTATGCATGGGGTTAAGTACTTCGGATGCATTCTTTCGTTCTGTCGATAGATGAAGATAAAGACGAGACATTAATCTTTGTGATATCTATTTCAAAATATAAAGAATAATATTAACTAATACAAAGTTAAATGTCTAATTTAAAAATAGAGATAATCAACTTTTATATAGAAACTTGTCACAAAATATATACTTGTTAACAGTTTGATAAACGTGCGGGTAGTAGCTAACAAATAATTAACCTGAAAGAACACCGCCAAAGTCAACGGCTGTAGCTTGTATTGCCAAATAAATACTACAAACACGTACAGTACTTCACAGTGCAGTTTCTCGTCAGAAACCCTTTCCGGACATGTCCATCCATGGATTTTTCTGGTGAAATGGGATGAGGCCACCCGTTCAGTTCCATTTTTTTTTTCAAAAACATCGTATCAAATTTTTAGACATCTAAATAAACCATTAAACAGTGATAAAATTAAAAACTAATTGTACACTTATGGGAAAAATCGTAAGACGAATCTTTTGAGCCTAATTAGTGCATGATTAGCCATAAATGTTACAGAAACCCACATGTACTTAATTATGGATTTATTAGCTCAAAAGATTCTCTCGCAACTGTAATTTGTTTTATGATTAAATTACGTTTAATACTTTAAATATGTGTTCGTATATTCGATGTGATGTTTTTACTAAATGTTCTTGCAAACTGAACTGGGCCTGAGTTAACCAGTTGACCTTGACGTCTTATAGCCAGTAGTAACGTCGACCATCGAATCATTTTTGTTAATTAACTATATATAGTTGACTGGATCATCATCGTAATCGATCTGTTTCGAGTTTTGCCTTCACGTGATAACAGCGTCGGTAGTTGAAGTCGTCTGTCAGGATGGAAGATCTGTCATTAATGATGATAGGCTTAGAACGAGATCGATCGATCGATCTGGTTGTCTTGGTGCCTTGAGAAATCGTTAATTTATGGCATGTATTAATTATTATCCCATGAATATCAGAATAGATGATCATCTGGTCCATGCATATCACATTTTGTTCACGAAGCCATATAAGTAGTCCCTATTAATCCTTTTCATCCTTTTCAGTCCGTAAAATTCCAAACAGAAGGGACTAATAAGTCTCTATATAAGGTGCTGAAATAAGTCCCTAATTAAGGTGCTTATTTAGGACTAAAGGGACTAAACATCCGCCCGGTGGAGACATCTGACCGCATAGCTGCATCTCGCATCCGCCCAGATGAACAGACCGCGCCTCATCTCGTATCCGTGCCGAGCACCCCATCCGCCACCGCTGGCTCCATCCGCCCGCCTAGCTGCCACCCCGCCTTGGTTTGTCGGGCCGACCCAAGGCGCCGCCGCCTGGTCGCCGTCGCACATCGCCGCCACCAGCTGACCATGCCGCCTTGACCGCCGACGCCTCCTCCACACCGTCTCTGGCCGCCACCCCGTCTCCATCCGCCGCCCCGACCGCCACAAGAAGCCACCGTTGCCTCCACCCGGCCAACTGCCTCCACACCGCCTTTGGCCACCTCCACACCGCTTCCAACCGACACCTTGACCGCCACAACAAGCTATCGGCGTCGCCATGGCCGGAAGAGAGGAGGACGTGCTTGGCGGTTGGGTTTGCATGAAAAGTACCTGCTTTAACTGCTCATTAGTCACCCTTTAGTTTCTTGAACCAAACTACACAGACTAAAGTAGGGGCTAAAGGAACCAAACAGAGTACTCTTATTTGTACATACACATGGATACAAACTTTCTACAATATAATCAATAATATTTTTTTGAAGAAATAAAATGCTTTCATTTCTTCTGCCACCATTTGCGAATGGTGTTAAATTGCAAGAAACCGAAAGACGTAAAGACCTCACCATATGTGTTGACGTATTGTTCAGCATATATTCTCATTGTCAATGTTATAGATTTATTCCAACTAATTTAATTTAGATGTATGTTACTTTTTTTTAGATAATGAGAATTTATTAAAAAAAAACCCAGCCTCTACACCAGCAAGAATGTTTGTTATAATGGTAATTGATCGTAGTCATTTTCGAAATATATTGTCTCAATCAATGATTTACATTGAGTTCTACACTAATATAACACAATACAAGTTACTAATCGAAGTTATGAAGAGCATGCCGATACCCCAAAAAAATGACTTTTTTTAGGGAGTACGTTGACATAGGCTTAATTAGTTTTCCTTATGCAGGCATGGATTCTTTTCGATTGTAGGATTTGACCGATTCAACATCAAGCTAGCAAAACCCTAGTGGCATCGTATGGTGTCTTTTCCCGGTATTAGAGACAGCTCAAATTATTATATCCATTTTGTACATAGTCATGGTCATATGGTCTAAGCCTTTGGACTAAAAGCTTCTATTTTTTTAGACCTAGAGATGGATAACGACTATAAAGATTAGTTATTCGACACGGAAATATAGTAATAGATTAATACATAATTAATTAATTATTATTATAAAAATTGTAAAATAGATTAATATGATTTTTAAAATAATTTTTTATTAAAATATTTTAAAAGATATACTGTTTATTAGTTTAGAAAGCGTGTACACGAAAAACGAAAAAATCTGGGAAAGGAAGGGAGGCAGCCAAACTCTGCCTATCTTGGTTTTGAAGGGGGAGACCGGCGATGGTGGGGCCAGAATTTTTCAAGCCTCCGTAGAATTATTTGCTACATATATCTCGGCCTGTCATGATTATGAATTCGAGCTAATTTAAGCCAAACACAAAACGAGCCAGTCCAAACCATGAGCTTTCGGCTTTCTTTCATCCCTAGTATTCACATCCATACTATTTTTTCTATATATAATTTATGAAAAAAATAACAAATTAAATACTGAATAATATACGTATATTTATAGTCATATTTGTTATCATTTATATAAGTCATATTTGAACTTATATATTTATGGAGTGATGTATTTAGTATTAATCTATCTTCATAGCTTGAATATCCCCTTATGAGTTTAATAGTTTCCCTTTTCTGGCCCATATCTGAAGTTGATTTGCCAAAACCAAACTATCTGTGGCTTATAAGATTCCCTCCTGTCTAGTGATGGGGGTCTTTTAAAATCATCAACCTGTGCATTGTTATTTTCACTGCAGAACCTTCCTCTGCATCTGAAGCTATCACTCATGTCAGTGTGTCAACGCCCATCTCTTGTTAAGTGCAATTAACAAACTTAATTTGGTCTATATATGTACTGTACTTCAGCTGTCCCAGCCAGGTATCAACGCTCGTAACCCGAAGTCGATTCCTCACACTTCACAAGCTAGCGTGTGATTTGCATCTAACTCATTGTTTTCAAAACACTGGTTTGGGTGCAACTGGGCTTCACCGCTAAGAGTAGCTATAATAGCATGCTATAAGCTAGCTGTAAACATATTTTAAAGAGATAAGAGAAAAGTAGTGAGCTACTAATTTATAGCTAGCTGCATCACGAGCTCCAACACATTGTGTGCGTATGATATGTGAGACCATATATTAATATTTTGTAGGTAACTACTGTATGAATTGGCTATTAGAGCAGATACAATAGCAGGCTATAAGGAGCTATAAACATATTTTAAAGCGATAAGAAGAGAGAGAGGAGAGAGGTGGATTACTAATTTGTAGTCAGCTGCACATGGACTCTAAGACACAGTGTGTATATAACATGTGGGACCATATACTAATGTTTTGTAGGTAACTATTGTATGAATTGACTATTAGATTGACTATAGATAAATTAGAGCTGTTAGTTGGCTATACTATTGACCTTGCTCTTAGGTTGAGTATAGATAAATTGAAGCTAGTAGTTGGCTATACTATTGAACTTGCTCTAAGAGCTATATTAATCAAGATATTTTATTTTTCGGACAATGTCAAAATTTTGAAGATGAAACTACATTGTGCAAGTCAAGAGTTTAAAGGTCACAAAATAAAATTCTGAAGATGATGGGAAGTCATATGTTGATGAATACCATTATGCATGGTTGAATTCGACCTACACAGGGAGGAGAAAAGAAGTAAATAGATGATCTGGTTTTTGCTACCTTTAAGAAAAGATACAACCAATTATTACAAAATTGTGGCTAAGTATAGCCATGAACAAGTAAAAAACTAACAGATGACGAGATGACAAATAATAAATGCACCAGACACTAATGAAAAAAAAAGCCACAACAATTCAATAAGCAATCCTATTGGTAAATGTGCGTCCACATTAGGCCAGTCTTAATATATGTTTCATGAGAATATCATGCATATTAAATAGGATGTCACGTTACAAAATTGCTGATTTGACAGGATATTAAAAGGGAGTTTTATGAGATGAGAGAGGAGTTTCGTAAGGGGGTTTCATCCCTATGAAACTCATCTGACTTGATTGCCTAGTTTACAGTCTTATAATTATATCATGAAACTATGTATTAAGACCAGTGTTAGTGAAAGTTTTCATAACCGTCTGACACCAACTTATGCAGTTATGCCATATAAAGTTGGGTCCAAAACCAAAGGCAATATGTTGCTCTGAAAAGCATCGGCACATATAATGGAGTTTAACATTCATCCTCGTTTTCTCTATGATATATACATGGCACCATAAATCCATAACCGGTTTTAAAATTACTTCAGAATCTGTTTACATCTGACTGACATACATAAAAAACGAGAAAGCACATGCTAAGTTTTCAAAATCCAACTCCACCTCTTCTACAGTATAATCTTAATTCACTGCATGCTTTGGAAGATCAATGTTCTCTGAATTATGTACAGCTTCTGCACTAGGCATAAACTATGTATCACTGAAATGAAACAGAGTAATTAAGCATGCCATTTGCCTAATCTTTTTCTAATCACAAGTCAAATAGAACTGCGGATAGTACGTAAAGAGTGTGTGCAAGGGGCAGGAAGACCCTGGCGAATCTAAGATTTTAGCTAAGCATATATATGTCTCTGTGAAAATTGTCATATACAATTTGGTAAATCCATTAATCGGTAATAATTGTAAAATATACAATATGATTTAACATATATACACTAAGGATGTGTTTGGTTCGTGAACAAGGTGGGTTGGGTTGGATCCATCCTTGGATTGTAGGATGGGTTGGTTTCATTTTTTTGTTTGCTTGGATGGATGAGTTAGACCCTATTTTTTATTTGGTAGGAGGGATGAGATGAGATGGGTTGAACCTGTTTTTTGTTTGGTTGAAGGGATGGATGGGATAAAAGTTACCTCTTATATCCAAAATAAAATATTGAATACTGGAATTAATATATGAATAACCTAAAGTAATTAGATGTATATTTATATAAATAATATATTTTAAATAAATTTAATAAATAAAATGGACACCCCCTCTACGTGTCATGGTCGTTCTGGGATGGATCCGTCCCACCGTTTTAGTGGGATGGGTTGAACTTGGATCTGAGAGGAATATTTCTCTTTTGGGTCCAACTCATTTCACCTATCCACCAATCAAACAGGGTCAGGGATAGCTTAACTCTATCCCAACCCATCGGATCCCTGAAAACAAACACATCCTAAGTAGCACGTATCTATATTCGGATGAGTTTTTCTGAAAAATCCATACATATACCGAGTATGAAGTGCCCTGTATATCAGGGCATACCTGGCGTACCCTCTAGCTGCCCATGTCAAGGTGATCAGCATATATACTGCATCAGCTAAGCCAGCCATTATCATCGAGCTTAGCTCCAAACACTTGAAGCTAATCAAGAATCCAAGGTCGATCAATGGCGGCCACCACCATGATCCTCCTCCTCCTCTACTGTTGCTTCTGCAACGTCTTCTTCCTCCCCTCGTCGGCTGCTTCCTCCGACGACTTCCTCCAGTGCCTCACCCGGAGTATACCGGCGGAGCAGGTGTACACGCAGAGCTCGAGCGCCTTCATGTCGGTGCTGACCTCGTCCGTGCAGAACCCCGAGTTCGTGACGAACGCCACGGTGCGGCCGCTCTGCATCATCGCGGCCTCCGGCGTGTCCCACGTCCAGGCCGCCGTGCGGTGCGGCCGCCGGAACGGCGTCCGCCTCCGCGTGCGCAGCGGCGGGCACGACTACGAGGGGCTGTCGTACCGGTCGGTGCGCGCCGAGGTGTTCGCCGTGCTCGACCTCGCCAGGATGCGCGCCGTGCGCGTCCGCGCCGGCGACGCCACGGCGTGGGTGGACTCCGGCGCCACGCTCGGGGAGCTCTACTACGCCATCGGGACGGTCAACCCCGGGTTCGCGTTCCCCGGCGGCGCGTGCTCGACGGTCGGCGTCGGGGGTTACCTCAGCGGCGGCGGCATCGGGTTGATGATGCGCAAGTTCGGGATCGGGGCGGACAACGTGCTCGACGCCATGATCGTCAACGCGGACGGCGAGCTCCTCGACAGGGGCCGCATGGGGGAGGATCTCTTCTGGGCGATCCGCGGCGGCGGAGGCGAGAGCTTCGGCGTGGTGGTGTCGTGGCGGCTGAAGCTCTCGATGGTCCCGTCCACGGTGACGGTGTTCAACATCGCCAAGACCACCGACAACGGCGCCGCCGCCGCCGCGCTCGCCAAGTGGGAGACGCTGGTGCTGGAGCCGTTCCTCCCGGAGCTCACCATCCGCGTCGTCCTGCAGGGCCGGACGGCGCTGTTCCAGAGCCTCTACCTCGGCGGCTGCTCCCGCCTCGCCGCCACCATGCGCGCCTACTTCCCAGAGCTCGGCATGACGGCCGCCGACTGCCACGAGCTCACCTGGCTCCGCGCCATGGCGTTCATCAGCCTCGGCAGCGCCGACGCGGCGCCGGAGGGGATGCTGAGGCGTACCAACAACCTCGGCACCTACGTCAAGAGCAAGTCCGACTACGTCCGCCGCCCCATGGGCGCCGCCGCGTGGGACGCCCTCTTCAGCCGATGGCTCGCCGGCAACGGCAACGGCATCCTCATCCTGGAGCCCCACGGCGGCGTGGTGGGCTCCGTGGTGCCGGACTTCGTCACCCCGTACCCGCACCGCGCCGGCGTGCTGTACAACATCCAGTACGGGGTGTTCTGGTGGGGGGACGCGGACGGCGCGGCGGCGAGGCGGTGGCTGGAGGCGCTGTACGCGGCGATGGAGGCGGCGGTGAGCAGCAACCCGAGGGAGGCGTTCGCCAACTACAGGGACCTGGACATCGGCGAGAACGTGGTGGGCGGCGACGGCGTGACGACGTACGAGAGCGCGAGGGCGTGGGGGGAGAGGTACTTCATGGGGAACTTCCGGCGGCTGGCGGCGGTGAAGGGGAAGGTGGATCCCGGCGACTACTTCCGGAACGAGCAGAGCATCCCGCCGCTTCTCCTGCCCTATTAGCTAGCATCCTCCTTCCCTTCCCTTCATGCTCACACGTGCGTGCATGCCCATGCTCGTCATCACTCCACCGATCGATCTATGTTTAGCTAAAGAATAAAGGTTCGAGTGATTTTTTTCCCTTCTAAAAAATAATATTTACTCCGTTTCACGGTATAACACGACTTTCTAACCTTTTTTAGTTTTATATAGACTAATAAATACATATATAATATATATTAATCAATAAATAAATCTAAGCAAATCTACTGTACGAAATGGAGGAAGTACCAGGCAACCAGGGGCGGTTCTACAGCACAATGGACAGGGTCACCCGACCTCGATAACCTCCCACGAAATCCATTATTATATTGTTTAGGCAGCTAAGATCATACTAAAAATTTAGTAAGATTAATATATTCTGACCCTGGTGACTCTACTGAACTAATTTTCTAGCTCCGTCTCCACAGGAAACACGCGCTCGTTACGTGCGTACGTTCACCCCTATCAACATATACGCACGTTGGATTGGATCAGCTCAGCATATACTGAGATTAAACTCCAATCTATGTTTGAACAAATACCTAGCAAGGAATAAGGTTCCTTGTTCATGCACAAATAAAAGGTTAATTACATAGCTAGACCAAATTCACTGTTCCATAATCTCCTCAGTATGTGTATGTATAAACGACTTTTTGCTCCACTAAATCACAATAAAAACGAACTTTCATCTGTACACAAATATGGTTTCACTTTCATCCCTCTCTAATGGGCCTAGCCTAGGCCCATCTAAGGCTATATGGATCATATATCTTGGGCTTCATGACCATGCAGATTTTACACAGCCCAGCCCGGCCCAAGGTATCGGCTATCGCCTTGCAAATTCTTCAAGCTAACCAGCTCTCCTCAGGTAGGCTATCACACCGAGGCCGGTGACCAGGGCGGCGCCGGCGGCCACCCCGCTGTACGCCGCCGCCCACGCGTCCCGGCTCGACAGCTCCATCACCGTGCTGCCTCCTTCTCCTCCACCACCGCCGCCGCTTCGGCCGGAAGCAACCACGGTTCTCCGACGTCCGCCGCTGCTGCTGCCGGAGTAGTCCAGGAACAGCTTCAGGCCCTGCAAGAATGACAAGCACAGTTTGCAGGAATCAAATCGCGGTCAGGCAGAGCATTCCGAGATCAGCGCCATCGCCGGCGAGGCGCCGGCGATGGCGAATCGTGCGTGCCTTCCAGCCGGCCAGCCTCGCGTGGTCCACCGCCGCCGTGAGGTCGTCGTCCGACGCCAGCACCACCTTGTCCCGGTCTTCGTCTTCGTACTGCGAACGGATGCACGCCGTAGCAGTCAACAGCAATCAGGCTGCAGCAATGCTTTGCATATATCTTTAACTTGGGCGATGTGTATCACTGTTCTTTCTCTTTTTTTTTTTTTGGCTCTAAGCTTGATTGTATGTGCGATTAGTGGCATTATTTCTTACAAGAATCTGGGGCAATCGGTCGCGGTCGAGGTCGGGGCCGAGCCTCTGGAGGATGCAGGTGATGAGCGGCGTCAGGCTCTGCACCTCTGCAGGAACAGGGCGGTTGCCGTTGTTGGATGAGCTACAGTGCAACATTACTGAAAATACTGTACAAAAACCGGCACGGTTTAGTAGTGTTAGTGTTGGTATACCGCAGCTGAACCGGTGCATCCGTCCTCGCTTGTCCTGCAGCTTGAATGAGAACGATTGGTTGCCACCGGCCGCCTCGTGGTGGATGTCGGACATGGACATCATCTGCGACCTCGACGCCTCGCTAGCCAATAGAGAAGGTGGAGAATGCAGAAGGTTTATGCACTAAAGAAGGGGCTATTGTACAGTTTGTCGAACGGGAATCTAGGACGACAACAACCTCATCTGGGATTGTGATTCAGTTTCGTCGTCCAGGGGTCCCAATGCCATTGCAGAGTCCCAAAACCTCTGGACCATGGAGATTGCCACATCATCGTTCGCGGCCCCATCACCGGTGCCCTCAACCTATATATGTACCCACTCATTTGCATTCAGTACATACACATATGAAGAAATTACAAAAAAAAAAAACAAATTACAAAACCTGAATCTATAGTATGTACGGCTGATTGAGAGCTTACAATGGAAAATGCCGCATGTGTGATGTCGATCACGTCCAGGATGGAAACAATGGATCCATCTGTAGCAAAACCGATGGCGAAACCCCAAGATTAGTTGCCAGATTGCCACATCATTATCAAATAAATTTCGTGTACTAGGTACATTTACATACCTCTGTCCATGACAGGGAGATGCAAGAACTTCCTCTCCTGCATGGTCCGGAGAGCGTCGAGTATGGGCATGTCCAGCGTCGCGCATTCAGGATCCAGAGTCATCACCTGGTAATTAAATCATACTATCTCCATCCACATCACATTCTCACATCTATGGCTGCGTTATTTTGGACTACATTATACCTCGATTTTTTACATCACGTTTCCAAACGACTAAACAATGTATATTTTAAAATGTTTTTTTTATATAGAAGTTCATCATCTTGACTTTGTGGAGTAGATTTTTAATTTTATAGTAGGTAATTTCATCATTTATATTATTAAATAACTACCAAAAATTAAATAATTGTTCATATTTGATCTTTCATCGATCAAAAGAACACAACCATATATATTTTGCGATGTTTTACTGTGCTTGGAAAGTTGAATTTAAGGATACTAAACGTAGAGGATTTAATAAATCATCTGAGTAATTTTACCATCCTTTAGAAAGTATTTTGAGCTACCATATTTTTCGGTATAAAACTTCCATACTTTGGATACTCTAGTTACTGAAGGTACAAAGATTTTATATCAAAAATTTAATATCTTCATATGCTTTTTCAAGTACCGTAAAATTTCCGTTATCATCTATGGTTGGTTTCCTACCTTCTCAACCGGAGTCGAGTCCGCTGGGAGATTCTTGGCGATCATCCGCATCAAGATGTCCCTCGAACTGCACATTGCACACACAAAAGTTCAGAGTTGAAGTTGCAGAAACAAGCTGGAATAATATTGATGATCCGATCGATCGATCCAGTGTCGTACGTGAGGATGCCCTGAGCCTTGTTCCCGGCGGCGACGACGGCCGAGCTCGCATGCACCTCCAGCATCTTCTGCGCCGCCGTCAGCACCGAATCGCCCGGCGACACGATGACGGCCCTGTCAGCCGATCATCCATGGCCATGGTTCCGCACATCGGTGAGCACATTAGGGGACAAAAAAAAATGAAGCAGCATTGCATGTGTCAATGTCCAAGAAGATGATGGCCATGGTTGATGGCGACGCTACGTACGTTGATTCTGCAGTGGCAATGGTCGATAGCGATGGCCTGAGCATCTGCTCCTTGAAAGCTTCGATCATGGAGGTCGCGGTCGGGTCGTTGCCGGTGCCGCCGGCGGCGTCGACGGCGCTGGCGATGGCGACCTTGCCCTTCTCGGACGCCCTCTCCATCCTGGAGATGGCGTCGTAGAGGCACTTGGCGATGTCGAGCATGGCGATGACCTCGCCGTTCTCCACCACGGGGAGGTGCCGGAACTTGCCCTGCACCATCTTGTGCAGCGCCTCGACGGCGAGCGTGTCGGAGAGGACGAACACCGGGTGCCTCGTCATCACCTTCCACGCCGGCGTCTCGTCGATCCGCAGCTCCCGGGCGACCACCCTCCCGGCGATGTCCTTGTCGGTGAGGATGCCGCAGAGGAGCGCGTTGGAGTCGGTGAGCAGCGCCGCGTCCGCCCTGCGCGCCGCCATCCGCCGGCACGCCTCCAGCACGGTGGTGCTCTCCGGCACCGTCAGCGCCCGCGACAGCCGCAGCCGCCTCACCGTGCGCTCGCCGCCGCCGCCCATCGTCCTGCACGGCGATCGACTTCCCGCCATAAAAAAAAAGAAGAAAAAAAAACCCCGTTGCATGCATGCACATACGTACATGGACCGGGAGAGGCCGGGGAGCACGGAGCCGTCGCCGGCGGCGGCGACCGAGCGGCGGGCGAGGGAGCCGGCGCCCATCGACATCGTCCGCCGTGGCGGCGACGACCGGCGGCCGGCCATTGCGCGCGGCCGGCCGGGGAGATGGAGAGAATTAATTAACTGGTTGGAATGGTAAACGTAAAAGGGACAGGAAAAAAAATTGTACGTCTCTAGTTCCCTACCCAATTAATTTGCTTGATTAATTAATTAATTAATTGGGGAATTAATTAAGATAGGAAATTGCACTGCCCAATTATAGCCTGTGGTAGGGAAAGACCAATGTTTGGGCCGTACTAAAACAGCAACTAAGCTATGGAGCCCATGCTTCTTAGTTGAGGCCCACTGTTATGTTGGGCCGGGCCTTGGTTAACATGATTGGGCCATGCAAGGCCTCAGTGTTGTTTCTTAAACCTGGGCCTGAAGTGTTTGCTATGGTCAAATCACAGGTCTAGGTTGAACCGGCCAAAAAAAAAGAAAAAGGGGCAACCAATAATGCAGAAAGGAGTAATTTTACGCTACTAGTAGGTACAAGAGGTACCAAAAATTTAGTGTAAAATTTGATACCTTAGGTATTAGAAAGTACTAAATTTTATATAGTAAAAAGTGGTACCTCCCGATACTTTCTTAAAGACCGTAAAATTGCTCTGCAGAAATACAAATATATGTTTAGAGCAAGTTTAAAAAGAGAAGCTACAAATATATATTAGAGCTAATATTTATAATAAGTTAGTTATAAGATTATCTCTAATATTTTTCTGTTGTCGCTTTCTCACACTTGTATATTTAATACTTATTTTGCTCACTTATATATATTTAATTCCTCTAACGATGTGTATAGCTAACTCTAGCAGGACTGTCTATTCTTTTTTTATTTTATCTTTTCTTTATATAGGCTTATAATCAGCTCGCAGCATTTATTATAGTTGCTCTTATTGGTGTGCAATAATGTGCTTTCAATTGGTTTTGTTTTTTAAAGACAAAATCATCAGTCTTCTGTAGTAGTGGTGCCGTCCAAAGAAAGTCACGTAGCTAGCTAGGACCTATAATTGTACGTGTGATTTTCACGGTCCTTGAGGGTATGTGATATTTTCTAGATTTTTGACATGGGTTTAGCTCTTCAATTTGTTAGTTTTTTTTTTTTCAGAACCAGTCATCTGGATTCAAATATTAGATTTAATATAGGTGCTCGCATGTGTGGTTATTTATTCTTTTAGTGTTGAAAGATGTACCCATCAATAGCGAGGCACCAGTCGTAAGTTGATGCAATATTAGGTGTCCAATCATCCAATAGGTTTGATTTGAGAACGTGAAGACATTCACGTTTTGAGGTGTTCGATTGGTTGATCATCACCTCGTAGCTGCTACACTCATACGTCTACTTGTTACTGACCACATTCTCACAAAATCGATTCCACCATGCTTTCACATAGTCAACCTCATCACAGAGATTTTTCTCCTGCAAACAATCAAATAAATTCACAAGAATAAGAAAAACATAATATGAATTTACAGATGAATGATTAAGCTCACGAATTTGGGATTTCACAAACCAATCTAATGACAAAACTGACAGCCACTGAATATAAAGGACATAGAGTCGGCCAATGACCCCTCGACGTGTCCCTATTGAACTCCAACACGATAAAATTCCCACATTCTAAAAGGCGGTGACATGGTACTTCCATAAATTCTAGACGCCCTTATGTTTCAATAAGATCCATTTACACAGAAATAATTTTTACATAAGACCATATCCATTTCAAACGAGATCTTGTTAGCTTTCCAACTTCCGTACATATATAAAATATCAACAGCATAATTCGTATGGGCCTTGAGTGACCGATTTAGTGTGAACTGCTCTTGGATCTCGAGGTGGACCTAAACTTGAGATAACTTAAGTCTCCATCTTGACTTGAATGCCTTTGTCAGGCTTGTCATCCTCCTATTTTCACTACAAGTGCTTCCTAGTCATTTTCATGTTTCTTAATAATAATAATTAAATCATTAAGTAGTATTGTATTTTAAAATAAAAAAATTACTTAACAACGGGCTCATATATAAATTCAGTGGCCGTGCAAGAGCTCTAAAGATGGAACCTTGTATCACAGCTTGAGGAATACAAGTGTCGTGTATATGTCCTCCTCGTCACTTCACCAATATTTCAAGTAGCAGACTTTTCACAATTAGTTCCAACAATGGCCCAGTATTTCCCATAAAATTGATTTTTGTAGTTCTAGAAATTTCCTAGATACCATAATATGTGAGTTAACAGAACAATAAATTGATACATATCAAGATGTAAACTAAGAAGGCATCAGCATTTCACCCTTCTTGGAATGAGTGAGCTCTCCTCCATATCCTTCATCCACAACAGTACACTGCAGCTATCTTCCACACATGCATGCAACAATGCACATAAGACCAAATACCAAACTTGCATCCAAACAACAAATAATTGGCCAGAATTATAAACTGTTGCTCATCATATGCATATTGTAGCCATTCAAAACCATACCTCTCTCTTTGTCACCCCAAGCACACAGGGACAAGGGCCAATTATACTGTTGATGCAGCCCATGCACCTAACACACAGGAAGCTTCTATGTACTGTTGCACCTAATTGGTCCCCATGTTAGCTGTAAAGGAATTATTGCACAATTTTTTTCTCATGCTTTGTGCATGACATCCATGTTTGGTACACTGAAATGACAAAACACATAACATATTTCAGGGAGACCAGAACACAGGTCTCAATTCCATTGAAGTTTTTTTTTAATTGGTGGAGATGAAGGGGGAGATTGTTTGGCTTTTTAGCGACATATTTATAAATAAAAAATAATTTTTAAATTAAATTTTTATATACATGTTCTTAATGATGTAAAAGCCAAGACCAAAAATAAACTATAATAAAAAAAAACTTAAAATCAATTCTAAATTTAAGCCTAAAAATTATATTTTAGTTTAAAAGCATAATAAGCGAAAAGATGATGCTGGAAAAGCTTGCATGATTGCTCAGGTTCATAAGATAGAGTTGAATTTTGATTCTTAGGAATAATTTCTGGTATATATAGCCTTTTCCATTGTCTTGTAGCAATCATGAAAAGAGACCAGGATAAAAGGCTCCTAATTAAAACCAATAAAATAAAGATAACACTCTTAACATTTGAAATCATCTTAAGCTTCTAATAAGCTGAGACTGAGGCAAGTAGCCGTACAAACCTGCAGTGGTTTATCGATATCCTTTTTGACAACTTGCAGGCGTCGGATTTGAACAAGCAGACATCTATCATATAACTAAAAGTTCAGAAGAAGCACTGCTGCTACCAACCGGTAAGAGATTGTGTGCAGAAAATTCTACGGGTCTGCATCACTAGCTTGTTCATCCACATGTAGATCAATAGTCTGTCGTTGACTAGAAATATCGCCTTCAATTAAAATCATTTTGCTATTGAAATTGAGTGGATTAAGTATTTCTTACAAAGGAAATATAACGTTCGTCCTCACCGCTAATATTTTAGAGCAGTTTTATAGTTCTTGAAAAGGTATCAGGAGATATCACTTTTTTATGTAAATTTTAGTATCTCTTGGTACCTTAGGTAGTACGAGATACCAAATTTTACACTAAAATTTTGATACCTCATGATATCTTCTTAAGTACCTTAAAATTGCTCAATATTTTAACCCTGATGGATGGAGTCATGTACTTTAGTATGACTCTAACACCACAACAATGGCGATTGCTTTAATTACTTCTGAAAAAAAAATATATATTACCAAATACGAATTGTGTGTAAGTTTGAACTACGCAGTTCCTGTCAGCTCCTCTTTGCTACTTAGAGTTACGTACACAGGGAAACTAAATGTTGGTCTATAATTAATTAGTGGATATATTTCTGCATCCAAATGCCTACTTATGAAATTTAGGTATTACAGAAGAGGAATATATATATATATATATATATACACTATAGATGCTTTCGGCAGGTTGACTGTTAACTGGCACGGAAAACACGTTAATAGATTAATGTATGATTAATTAATTATTAATTATTAAAAAATAGAAAATGGATTCATCTGAATTTTTAAACGTTAATAGATTAATGTAGAATTTTTTTTAAAAAATACACCGTTTAGCAGTTTAGGATGTGTGCGCATATAAAACAAGTAAATCTGGGTTATTAGTAGGGGAACGAACAGGGCCTATACGGACTCGGTTCATTTTAAAGAAAAACAAAGGATTTTGGAGGAAATAAATTGTTTCATGTGAAATTCCCGCGTTAATGCCGAAGGAGATCCCTACATCCTTTTGGCCGCCTGAAATGTCTGCATCATGTGAGCAGTCCTTATTTTGATGTTCTTAAATTATTCCAATAGTCTTTTTATAATTAATCTAAAAATGAAAAATAATCAATCTAGTGGAAAGCACGAATCCTGATAAATCCTAGATCTACTCTGTTATGGAGCAAAACATTTGATAAGGTCATAAAAAAATATCACTTACCTTTATTCTTCTCTTCAAGTTTTAGCCTTCTCACGCAAAAAGGAACTCAATAATCCTAAAACCTTGCTAAATACATATGCTAATCTTCGTTTAGAATGTAAAGAAGAGAAACTGGGATGAGATGCAAGCCAGGCTTGTGAAGATACAATATTCTTCCACCCATGACAAACAGAAAAGGTGAGGGGCCTAAATTATTCATAAAGTGATGGATCATATGATGCAAACTATATAGATTTAGATATGACTAAGAATAAGTAAACTGGACGTCTCACCTCTGGTCCAAAAATTGTGGCCACCACCAAGCATGAGCCATGTGTTATCCAACAAAAAGTAGCAAGCCAAACTACTTATGAAAGAGCATAATTAAACACTGGGATTAATTAGCAGGCTATATATGAACATTTTGCCATGGCTAGCAAGCTGCCTGCCATGGAAGGGCAATTCCATTAATTGCTTAATACACTCCAAAACCCAGCACTCTCAGTTTAATCATCACAACAAGGAGCCCAACAAACCATGTAGGCAATTAAGTTAAGTATTGTCCTCTTGCACCATCTGACCAAATCTTCAGGACCATTACTGAAACAGACACTGCAACCACCATGACAAAAAAAAAAGTTCAGAGTTGCAGACCACCACCACCATTGCCATGAGCAGCAGTTTTCCCTCTTCTTCGTTCCCATGCCTTCACCAATGAGCAGTGGCGAAGCTCCATGTACGAAGAACCCACCCTCAGAAAATTTTTTAACTAAAGTTTATGAATTTTCACCATATATCCATTCCTCCGATCCAAATTTAGATACCTGTGACACCCTCTCTATTTCGCTCTAGCTTCGCCCCTGCCAATGAGAGGTAGACGACAACACGTGAGGACGAGGGCAAGTAGTCACAGGTGCTTGTGAAGAAAAAGGAAGAAAAAGAAAGCCATGGTTGGTTGCTTGCATGGAATGGCAGGAAGAAGATGGGTGGTGGTGACCATATGGCTGGGGCTTGGAATCTGTCGTCAACTGCTTTTGATTCCATCTGCTGCAGTTCAGTAGCACTGAGTATCACCTTGCTCTCTGATCTTCTATGGCTCAATGTGATTGGGTGCTTAAATAATAAGGGGGTAGTCGTAGTTATTAGATACTTAATAAGTGGTGCTCAAATCAAATTGGTTGATACAATTAATGGAAGTGATTAGTATAAACGCTGATGTTTTGGATCAACTGGTGCATTTGAAATGGGGGTTCAACAATGCCAATTTCTTTTGCTGGAGTTGGAATATTTTAAATCTTTTTTCAAGCCACAAGTATTGAACATGTGAGTTGCTGGATATTCAGCTAAAATCTTTGTAGAGAAAAGGTAAGTAGCTCGCTGACAAGGTTCCATATTTCGGAAATTTCGTTTCCCCAGATAGAATCTTATTTTGGCAAAAAAAAAAGCAATTATTAATTAAGAAAATTTTATTTAAATTTAACCAAAATATTGTTGATGTATACCTGTTACTTAAAATTCTAGTTTTGTTTCAGGGAAACTTAAAACTGTAGTTGACTATGGGAACTAGAATCATCATACAAAATATATGGTTATGCATTTATAAATTATTAGGAAAACTGAGAGCTGATGATGATGTATAAAGTCAACCTCTTTTAGTGGTCTCACAAAAAGATATAGACTTCATCAGGTAAATGATGAATGATGAAGAGTCCAAATAAAAGACCTGAAACAAATAAAGTAAAAAAAGTTGATGCATTGTTACATCTGATTGGAAACTGACGGAACAAACAAACTACCAATATCAATCGCTCAAAAGAGTACCAATAGAAAAGGACAAAATAGAACGATTGATCTACCATCTTTCCACGTACGTAAGATTCATGCAACTAAAATGTCACTATCAAAACTAAAATGACATATATATACTACGTAAATTTAGGCTCTGATCGATTAATTATTTGATCTACGGGTAATGACTGATGAGCCGAGAAAAGTGAATAAATCAACCAAAACAGAAAACAAACTACAATGAACAAAGATTTAAAACCTCAACTCTGAAATTTCTAAATAAAGTTTAAAAATCAAATTTAGTTTACAACTAATAAGCCAATAAGCAGACAACAAGGAGCTTAAACAAAAAAGAATAATGTCACGCACAGTAAAGCATAAACAAGAGTGTCGCTAAAATCTAAAAAAAACATATCATCATGCGTACACGTGTATCCCGCCCTAACAAAAGATAGCGACATAAGTAAAATCATATTTTATTATCAATTATATATACATAACAAACACACGTGTACCAGATATATATACCGACGTATGGATGCCAGCTCTAATAAAATAAAACCACAACCATCATTTGGCAATGGCAACAGGCAAACCAATCATCCTGACTACCATAGAGGATCATCCTCAGCTAGGGTAGCTTGCTTGCTATCCCCACAACCACCACCACCATTTTTGCCCTCTCCTCTACACATTCCCTCACCCAAAAGGCCATATATACACCTCCCCACTTCCACACCACACCACACCACACTAGCCTCCATTGGTGATTGATTGGTCCTACCAAGAAGAAGAAGAAGAAGAAGAAGAGGAGGAGGAAGAAGAAGACACAGTGTGAGTGTGAGAGAATCATATAGCTGCATAGCCATAGTGTAGCTAGGTTGCTTGGCATGGCGGATTGGGGGCCGGTGTTCATAGGGCTGGTGCTGTTCATCCTGCTGTCGCCGGGGCTGCTGTTCCAGATCCCGGGGAAAGGGAGGATCGTGGAGTTCGGCAACTTCCAGACCAGCGGCCTCTCCATACTCGTCCACTCCATCATCTACTTCGCCCTCATCGCCATCTTCCTCCTCGCCGTCAACGTCCACATGTACCTCGGCTAGCTAGCTGCCGTGCCATGGCCGGAGATAATAGTAATTAATTAGCATGCATGGATGGTTATGGTAGCTGGTTCTTCGATCGGGCTAGCTGCCAATTTGATTGCTGTTCTTTTCTTCCCAGATTTTAGTTCATATTTGTAAACTGCTAGTATCATTAATTACTTGAGCATTTAGCTTAAGATGGTTAATTACTCATGATAAGTTCGTATGAAAGATGTGCTTAGTTCTCATAATCTTTTTTCTCTTGTCAATTATTTTTCTGTGTGTCGATCGCTTGGTTTTAATTTTAATTTTCTGCATTTTGGTTCGAACACAAGAGGATCAGCTAGGCAAGTTAATTTATCCCAGGAGGAATATCTTCTTTTCTTGCCATCTTTTGATCAAAATTGTACGAAATTTTTACAGGTCATAGAAACTATTCCGGTGTGATGTTGCACCTAAACTCGACGACAAATTCAGACTTGTACTTTGCCATTCACATGCATATTTCTCGGTCCTTTTTTTGAAATGCAGTCTTGGAGCACAGTACAGCACTACAATTTGTCCTTAAAATTTTGTATATAGAGAACTCCACTGAGGTTGTGTAGATCACACACATGGGATGGATGGATTATTATAGTAGTATTGTGCTCTCCTGGGATGGCATCTACCAAATTCTGCAGAGACGAGATTTGAAATTTGATCACAGCTTTGACGTATGAAATATTTTTGTTCGACAAAAAAGTTGTTGCAACAAACTTTATCTTTATTGAGTTGTATTTGATTTAATTGTGTGGCTATTGCTTTCTTGATGAATCACATCCTGCATGGAAAGTGTGAATTAACTTGCCTTTGAGTTCACAGTGTGCTGCTAAGTTTTCTTGTTTTTTTTTTAAAAAAAAGTTGATTATATTTTAACAAGCAGAAGTAAAAACCTACGGGTTTACGAGAAAAAGTCAACCCCTAGCCAAGCAAGCCTCGCTAAAAACCAACCCACTAACAAATGGAGCCCAAAGAAAAGAGTCAATGTTATGATTGATCGCCGCAAAACTAAAAAGACAACTCCAATTATACTACGAGTGTCATCGTTGTGGAGCTTGTCAGTCTAGTAACATAGTAACTCTGACTTCGTAATAGATATTGTGCTGCTAAGCTAGACAAATCTAGCTCTAGATTTCTAGTTACTGCTGCATGCCAAAGTATGACAGCTCGTTAACCATGAGAGCAGGGGCATGGAAGTACTAATATAGCAGGTAAGTGGCTACTATATGTCCACATCTTAAGGGAAAGAATGACGTGGATGCCTGACTTTTAACAGAAAATACACACCCACAATAAATGCTCTTATTTACATGAACTTTTTTGAAAGAGGATGAAATTATCAATTATCCACATAATAATCATCCAAATTTGTGAGTTTGGCTGAATTTAAATTAAACAATTCAAATTATGGATTAAAAATTCCAGGTGAAAAAACCATATTTGGTCATTTTGTTAATTTCAGCTCCAACCTATGGTCTTATTCAAATTTTGTTGAAGTTTAGTCATTAAATTTTCGTTACAAATTTGAGGTAAACAAGGTGACTATAGTAATTTGCCCCATTTGAATTTTTCTCAATTTTCATTAAGTTTCTCTGAAAGTAAAATTTTGTCTTTTTAAAATTTAATCCCTTCTCTGATCTGGTGTGGACTGCGGAGTGATTTTTAGTTCTAAACTTCAGCGGTATGGTCATTTCTAACAAATCTAATAATCACTCACATGATGGATATATACGGGATCAATATAGGAAAAGAAAAACTCATGAGTTAATGAGTATGTATATTAAGGGATAAATCCAAATTCTGAGGCACGGAAAAGGATTGAGAAAAAAATAATTAACATCCTTTCATATAGAGCTGAAGTTGTTGGTATGTCGTCCATCCATTCAAACCCGGATTTGCAGAGAAGAATGCCAATATGTTCTCTGATACAATAATTAAAATATTGGCCATGCCACGTTCGATTCTTTTCTCATGTCGGTGGTGATCCTCTTGTTTGTTTTGCTTAATCAAGGGTTAATCTCGAAGGATTAACATTACTGTAGCTGATGCCAACGGTTCCTGTCAAGCGTCAAAAATGTTTTGCTCTATGCATCCTCCTGGATCAAGAATCATTTTTCTTATATCATTTCTTCACTAAGAAAACTGCATTGATTAATATATAAATTATGGTTCTAAATCATTCTATTGTGAAAGTATTTTTTTCAGGGATTCTGAAAGTACTTTGGCTTCATTCGGCATGATCATTCAAATAGCTCTCACAAGGTCCATCAAAATTTCCAACTTAAAATTTGTATTTAACAGCTTCTAGGCACAGAAAGTCTGATGAGGCCAGATTTTCATGGTAAGTGTCGGAAGGCCTATGTTACAGTTTGGGCCTTCAGGACCCTCAATGTCAAAACACCGGTTCATGTTGCAAAGCAAAATAGGTCAGTCTGGCCAACTAATAGTAGTAGAGTTGGCCTCCTCTGGGTTTGAGGCCTCAACCCAAACTTCACAAGTTCACATCCCTGGAGAATGTTGCTAAACAAAGCATACATATGTACATCTCAAGAAAAATAATCACTGATATGTAGCACAATTGGTTGATAAATAATCTGCACAACCAGAGGACCTGAGATGTTATTTATCTACAACTGTAACCAGCTTGAATTCTGCAGGCTCACACAACCCAAAAAAAATAGCAGCCTCAGTCATTTTCACCAGCCATTCTGCAGGCACAACAAAAACCACAGCCCCCAATGTCTATCTATACCTGCCAAGAGAATGGCAGTGCCTGGGAAGGATCTTCATATGCAGCAGTAGGAACCAACACATGGTGACTGGCAACTGATGGTCCATCTGATGCGAATGCAGTGGTTACAGTCTGCGACGAGGAGGCGATTCTACTGAAAACGGGGGCAAACTGCGCTGGAGGCGTTGTGCTGGAGATGCCGGCAGAGGAGGGATGCAGCGACGATGACAGAAGAGAGAGAGCACACTCTGGGTCCAGGCCGTGGGGGACACCGTTGCATGTGCTGCTGCGGGTCGGGGTGATGTTGGCGCCATCTTCTGCGGAAGAATAGGTCCGCAGGAGATTTTGGCCAGCTGTGCTGATGCCGCCGCTGCTGCTGCTATCTTGCAAGAAAGGGAACTGCTTCGGCGCTCTCAAGGATCCCGAGAATGAGATGGAGAAGGTAGGCTGGCGGTCCAGCGGGCGCATTGAGGCATCGCCATTCTGGTCGGCTATTGGAAATGTTTGTGGGTAGACTGAAAATTGATTCACTGCAAAGACAAAGTAGTTTTACTCAAAATAATATATTGGATGCATTGCTTGTGGAAGAAATTCAAGGAAAAGTAATAGAACTAGTGAATGAACTAGAGAAAAATTTTAGTTGAATAGAGGTCTACCAAAATTGATTCATCTTGACTTAGTATCATTTTGTCTATGGTTTACTACTTTCATTTCATATTATGTCATTTTGGGTTTGTTCTAAGTCAAACATTTTCAGGTTTGACCAAATATATAGAAAAATATAGCAACATTTTTAACACAAAATAGATATACTTTAAAAATATATTTAATGGTGGATTTAATGAAACTAATTTAGTATTGTGGATATTAATACATTTTTTATAAACTTAATCAAACTTAAATGTCTAAATTAGTACAAACCCAAAGTGACTACTAATACGGAACAGATGGAGTAGAAATTTTCAAATAAGTTAATGGGGCAAGACTGAGCATGATAGTGTTCCATTTGATATCGACTCTTTTTAGTTTCAAAGATACTAACAAGCATAATGAATGAATTTTAAAATCTTCAAGCACACTAAGCATGCATTTTTTTCTGCCAGATTTCAAAGATATTAGTACATAATATACACATTATTTCCTATGACAATGTAAGTAGGTACACTGCTAGATTTAGTTTGTTACAACTGTAGACAAAGAATGAACAGTTAACCAATTCTGCAGTAATGGTAATACAGTATGAAAACTTAATCAAGAAACAGGGAGGAATAGGATGACTACATTTTTCAACATATATAACTACGTAGATGCAATGTACAAACCTTGTTGATATGGAATGAAGCTCCTGGGGTTCAGTGCATCATGCTGTGGCTTTCTTCGCCGCCTGTTATGACCATCCAGCCGTTTCCGGCAACTTTTTTTCTCATCATCAAACTCACCCAGATTGTGAAATCTGAAAATACAGAGTTATGTTGTATTGTTGTTACATGGCCCTCGACATATTCTGAACAAGTACTCAGAACCTGACTATAAATTCAAATTTTCACTAAAAAAATTGTGCATTTGTGCTTGCACAGTTCTCATCTGCCACTACTTATAGTGCACTGCTGCTGTTTCATTAGGAATTAGCAGCCTAGACTTAGTGGTCAATTCTAAAGTTCAAGGTAGAAATTACAAACTGACTACCCATAGTCGTCAGTAATTTGATTGGAATTGACCTCTAGTCTGTAAAGTATAAACAAGCAGTAGGTAATATAAATTCAGTTATACAGGTTAATCTTAAATTTAGCATGCACACCAGCTATTAAGTGTAAATTGCTTTAAATGCTACTAAGTGTAATTTCATATATTAAGCCAACATCAGAGGGATGAACAAAATAATAGAAAGCCACCATCAGAGATGTTCAGTCAAGAAAGGAACATCAGAGAGTGGCCATGCAATTGTGTCCAAGAAAACGGTGATAAGTATGGACTATGGACCAAAGAGTTTCACTTCTTTTCTGTGAAATATGCTTGACAGCTTGAAATTATCAGGATATTATTATCAAAATTTGAAATGCATGTTCACTCTAGTGTTGGTATTACAACATCTGTCTTTGTAAACGTGACATTGTGTGTTCTCATGGAGTGTGGTGGAAATTGTACTCAGGTCTGATAGTTAGTTCCTAGTATTGATTCATGACAAGATTGAATTTGCAAGGTTAATCACAAGAGTTAGTAATGTGAAATTTAATAAGTATATCAACCTGGGTATGATGGTTCAAGAGTTTCACAAAACCACACAATTAATGAATTTAACTTAGTACTATAGCAATAAAATGATTAATGTTTGGTGACTGCAACTTGTAAATGATGTGTTAAAAGAACTTATAAATCTGATATAGTTTTTTATGTAATTTTATAACTCATATTGGGTTAAAAGGATGGTTTTATGAAATTATATGTCCATACTCCATAGTACCTGTGGTTATTTGCCACATACGAAAAACACTGTGGTTTCTAAAACTCGATAAATTATACATGTGGTTTTGTGAAACTTACTCACGTTTTAATAACAACATGAGCCAATGAGTCAATGACACTCGAGAGGATGCTTCAAAGGGTTGTCAGACTCAACAAGGACTGTTTAATGGGCTCTCGATGGAGCTGGCAAGCTATGCCAAGGAACTTTACCTCCTAGTTAGTCTGCTCCACTTGTCATCCATTCCTATTTTGTTCTTTGAACCTGACCTTATAGTCTACTTACCACTATATTTTGCCATGCTATAATATTCTATCTCATAGTATGCAAGTGATGGCAACCATGGTTTAAGCACAAATTACAGGAACTTTCATAGTGGGTTGTTTCTAAGTACTTATGTGCAAGATCCTTGGTTCGAATCTCAACCTTTTGTCACTCTTTTTCCTAATTCAATAATGGCGTGCAGGCCATGAAGGCACAAACTAAAATGAATCGGAAAACAGTGCCTTAATACTTATTGAAATTGAATTACAGACTTCAAGTAATGTGCACAACTTCCTTTCAATGGATTAACAGTGCTCATTTTCCCCATATTATAGTTGAGAATCCTTTTTCCCTTGATTTCAAAAGGTTAAGCTCAAATTTTGGTTTGAAATCTTGAAAGGAATTTTCTGGTTTCCACAAAAATTCGAGTTTTGGTGGATCCAAGAAACATCCAAAAGAAAAACAACGTTAACAGCTGAAGACAGTAAGTAACCAAAGTAACCACCGAGCGGTAGACTAATTGATAATAGTCATTGACTTGTCAACTAGAGGTAGCATTGCAATTCGCAACTTGACTAGACTAGCTACCAGCTTAATGCCATTGTTTTTTTACTGTTTTAACTCTTTATGCAACCATGGTATGGTGAGAAACTTGGTCAAGTGTCATTAAAAACAAAAGATTTGGGTATATCAAGAGGAACAATGCAAATGTAGGTGCAACTGATTTTTAAAACAAAATGTAAAGGACACATGTGCTATTTTCCTAGTTCCTACAGCTGTGATAGTGGTATGAATAGAACCCACAGTAGGCAAGACAACATCTGATGATTTTAACAACAGAAGGAAATGGACAAGTATGGCATCTTCTTATAGTTGGGAGGATGGTTGGAGTTGCATATAAAACTGTTTCGATTACATCTCTAGATTGTCTAAGACTAATATATATTCTTATGCAAGGTAAAGACCTTCATAGACATGATAAATCTCAGCTAACTTACATGATAAAGTGTGCTTATGCGTAAAGGTCGAGCACAAGAGATCAGTGAGATAAATAATTCTGTTTTCATATTGTTGGGTCTTATAATACTAGCAAAAGAGGATGACATAATGAGGTCATCAATCTGTACTTTTTTGTAACATTTACCCATTGCTTCAATGTGGTGTTATCTTACTAAATAATGTCTTACAGGCTTTGAACCTTAGTAAGATCTTGGAACTACCACATCCCACCTATTGGAAAACTGTACCGTTGTATGGTAGATGAGATGACAATATTTAGAAAAAGAATTGAGGACCTATTTGGTCTGAGCACCAATCCTATTCTACAGCACCATCAAAACCTTACCCTTCTTTTTTTTACAATAAGATATCACCACATTGTTTTGCTTAAATTAAGCACAGGCGAAACGGCTTATTAACGACTAAAAAATAACTTGTTGGTAAAAGTTTTATATGCATGTTCTTAGCAATCTAAAAACAAAGACAGGAAAGTAAACTAAGATTAAAAAAACCCAAAATCTACTCCAAATTTAACTTTTAAAATTTAAATTTTGTCTTATAAGCATAAGCATGAGCAAAAAGATGGGGGTGATATTTACAATATAAAGATCCTTTTGAAACAGAAGTGGAGTTATCATTCTGCCATTGTTTCATTTAGTAGTTGAGAAATTCTATGGCCTCCAGAAGATAAAAAATGACTGTTTGTTACCAAAAGAGTATAATTTCAAAAATTATAAAAGTATTATTTTTACCACTTAAAAAGAATGTACTGGTGATGGTGAAGTGGGCCTACAAATGAAAAAATTACCCAGCAAAAACATCACCCTTGACATTTCTGAGTGCTCAGTCCCCTCCTGCAGTCCAGCCACGCATCCGAGTGAAAACATCCCAGCAGAAAAGGCGGGCTTTGACACAAATATAATTTCAAAAATTATAAAAGTATTATTTTTACCACTTAAAAAGAATGTACTGGTGATGGTGAAACGGGCCTACAAATGAAAAAATTACCCAGCAAAAACATCACCCTTGACATTTCTGAGTGCTCAGTCCCCTCCTGCAGTCCAGCCACGCATCTGAGTGAAAACATCCCAGCAGAAAAGGCGGGCTTTGACACAAACTGAGCCCGCTCCAACACAACACCTGTGCTCCTCCCAAAGTGAATGTATCGATCCTATCACCGCGCCCATACCTCATCTTTTTGCAAATCGGGGGGACTGTTGGAGATCGCGGTGCTTCCTCACCTTCTGGCCCATCTGCTGGAGAGTTTGCCAGCAGTGGACAGCACAACACATTGAAGTGCTAGGCGGATCAGCTGAAATAAGAGGGCAATACCTTCTTCCTCAAGAGTGACCACATCACCACCACCATCGATTGACGCATACACTGACAGGCGAGACTATGCCACCACAGCAAGATTTCGTACTGGCCATGTCAGCTTGCCGCTTTGGCATTGGTGCATGACTTGTGTGTACTACTTCTCAACCAACATTGGATATTTCACACTTCAGGCACGATATTTTTCTGTAAAGCTTCAGTATTACTATGGTAATTGGTAAATCATGTCAATTACATGCTCGATTATCTGGACTACTTCTTGGCCTCCACTAATTCTATCCTGTTTTCACTGTCTTGGTATTTTCTTAAGTTTGCTGCTTGGTTCTCTCAAGTCTAAGTGTGCAAGGCTATGCTATTAACATATCATATATGGTCCGTTGATATGTGCTTCTTCGTGGGCGGTCTAGTGGTGATGTACTTTTATTTTGTTAAGAAATGCTGCTTTGCACAATGCCATCACACTAATAAGCAAGGAAACAATGTTTGGTGATGAACATCCTGATTTTTTTTATTTAGTTTGGAGTTTATAGAGTAGAAATATCATTTAAGTCAAGATTTTCAGTACATGAAAGAGCATCCTGCGTGGATCAATGGTAATCAATGAAGATACACAGATTATAAAATGTAAATTAGTTTTGTCCTCAGTCCTTTGGAAAAATCTCTTATGTTAAATTGGAATGTGAGTCCTTGTTTGTGTAAATGTGAACCTCCTGGTGTAAGATTTCAGTTCCAACAATTTTGATAACTATATAACTCGACTATTCAGAATTTGAGATTTTCAATTAGTACTACAACAGTGGTCACATTCTAAATCCCATGTTTCATTGCAACACATAGGCAGCTGGCTAGTCTAAGTAGAAAGTTGAAATCAACAATGCATATTACGCTGGATTTCTGGATCTCTCCAACTCACTTATCTATGGTGCAGTTACATAGTTAAAAGTTTTGTCAAGATTTTACTAAATGATACTAAGTTTTACTTTCTGATACCATTTTCAGTCAGATTTACTCCTGTAATAGAACTCCAAATATTACTCGAAACCATATAATTCACCCAAAAACATGTTCAGCTGTTTTTCCTCCTACTGTCATCTAACTCCAGAATAGTTTACTGCACTATATACATCAAAGAAACTGGCAACCAGGGAGGAGAGAGTATAACTTCAGAAACAAACAGCTAAGTTTTCAGTTCTGCATGCCCGCGCCCTACGGAGTAACCCATGAAATAACCCACACGCTAACAGGAGTACCAACCAGCAAAACTACCATAAAATAGACCTGAACTTGCTCCATCCAGATCTTGTGAACTGAAACTGCTTCCTAATCAGTCTCACCGAAACACAACAGTTTGCAGAACCAAACTTTGCATGGTGTATGAGCTGAGCAAGAACCTACAGATATTTCAAACACCCCATCCATCCCCCTCAATCAAAAGAAAGATTCCGCGAGATGCGAGAATAATACAGAGAAAAAACAAAACCCTACCCACAAGCATGTCAGCTGCCCACACCACCCGCTTTCTTTAAATAGTATCCGTCAAGATTAAATTATCGGCGTTCATCAGACCCTAAACCCCACCCAATTTTACCAACCCAATTGTTTAATCCTCGACAAATAGCATAGGAGAGATTAAATAATGCGCGACGAGCAATCAGGCCATCAGATCCTAAATTGCCACCAAATTACCAACTCAATTGTTTAGCCAGCTAGGTATGGGGACCCAAGCAGTGTAGTAGCAGGCCACCTAAATTTTTTTGTTCTTTCTTCCCCCAAATCCTGATAGGAAATGCACCAAAGTGAGCACCAAATCCCCAAAGCTACAGTAGCTCCCCGATGAGCAACCAAATTTGGGGGCAAAGCGGATTGGAAAACTAATAACAAATGACCTCGTCGGGTTGGGGAGGTGGTTTCTTTGCGGGAATGGAGTAAATCGGATGGAGGGTGGGGTTACCGGCTGCATTGCTGGCAGAAGCGCTGCTCCAGGCCGCCGACGACGACGACCGGCGTCTTGGCGTGCGCCTCGCAGACCTTGTGGCGGCGGTGGTAGTCGCGGCACCGGGTGAGGTCCGACCGGCACCCGTCCACCGAGCAGGAGTCCGCGCCGCCGCCGGCCGACCCCCCGCCGCCGCGCGCCCTCCTCGACGACGGCGCGTGCGGCCTGGACGAGGCGCGGTGGGCGAGCCCCGCGGAGAAATCCTGCAGCGCCGCCGCCGCCGCCGCCGCAGCCGCAGCCGCCTCCGCTTCGGCGTCCCGGGAAGACGACGGCCCGGCGAAGGACAGCATGGTCGGGCCGGCGTCGCTCGCCGCCGCCCCCGTGCCCCAGAAAACCGCCCTCGTCGCCGCCGCCCACTCCATGCCCACCCAAAGAACCCGCGCCGCGCCTCCTCCTACGCCGCCGCCGCCCTGTCCCCCCAACGACCAACCAACCTACCAAAAAACCAAGAAAACCCATCAGCAAGCACCGCACGACGAAATTGCGCGGCAAACCGAGGCACCAAAAGCAACCAAACGCGCCGCGCCAGCGACGGGCGGCGGCGACGCTGGCTCCTGGCTGGGACCAAGCTAAGCTAAGCTAAAGCTTAAGCAAGCCAAGGTCACCGGAGCAGCAAGAAGAGGGAGGGAGGGAGGCTCAGAGGTGGGCACATACGATACGATGGCGGAAGACGAAGACGACGAGGAGCAGGAAGCGCGCGCGCGCACAGCGAAGGTGGAGCAGGTGGGGCGCGCAACAGTGGATGCGATCGTCTACTCGCCTCGCCCTCGAGTCGCTTGTCCGTGGATGGAGTGAGGTATATATCGACGAAAAGGATGGGCGGATGGATGGAGCATGGAGGCAGACGCAGGGAGAGGAGGGAGAAGGGATTAGCGGGTAAGACAGGTCGTAATGCATAATTTTATGGTATAGTTATAAAGACAGTAAATTAGGTAACTGAACTGGATTAGTTTTATGGGGATGAAACTCCTCTCTTATCTCATGAAACTCACTCATTTAATGACCCTATCAAGTCAGCAATTTTACTAATGTGCCATCATATTTAATGTGTATGGCATCCCCACGAAACATGTATTGAGACTGGCCTAATAACGGTTACTAGGACATTTACGGTAGAATACTATACCTATATCTATATAATTAAAAGAGTTGCCAGGACAGAAATGACATAACAACTTAGTAAATGAAAAAATAAAAGAAAAACATATCTTATATAAAACATGTTTTCTACCCAACACCTAAGATATAACAATGAAAAGTAACGTTGGATTTAAATATAAATTAGTAATGTTTGTATTACGAGATTGGCGTTTAATCTTGGTTTTTTTTACATAAATGATATGTAAATTATAACTAATGTCTTGAATTACGATAGCCTCTCATCACTCTTTTTGACCTATGACTGTTTCTGAACATGCACTCCCCTAGCTGTGAGAGGGAAACCAACCAGCCATTTGTTAATCCGGTCGGCTTTGTGTTTTTGTTTTGCACGGTGGTCCTCCTAAACTTCGGGATTTCGAAATTTGTCGTGTGTATAAGCATGGTTTACAAATTTGTTTTGGGGTCGAAATGCATGGGGTCCGGTGAGATGATGGATTTTTCACAAAAGAAAAAATGGTGAAATATTTGGAACTTGTGGTAGAAAAATGAATGATTTAGGAGAGTTTTGAATGCTTTACGATGAATTTCAGACAATTTTGTGAAGGCATTGACAATGCACGTGGCGCACACACGCATGCACGTCTATACAGTGCTAAGAAAGAAATTCAAACAAAATTATGAAACGAAAGAAATTCAAACAAAATTATGAAACCTTATATTCGTATTCCGTAAAACACAAATATTTGCACCTTTCACTCTTGCAGCAGCAAACGATGTACCTGTCTACAGCGAGATCCGTGTGCTGATTTTGTGAATTTTAAGATATGTTAGCCTAGTCTTAAAGTTTTATAAGAATGGATGTGATATGAGTGTCTGTGTTTCACAAAAATAATAAAACAATTACTAATTACTATGTACATAAAATTTCCATGTTTCAAACGATTTGTAAAGGCAATGATTTAATCTTGGCAAGTGCAGGAAAATAGCTTAGTTAAATGGATATAAGGTTCCACATAAAGTATTTTTTCCCCTCATGTGCATTCATGATTATTGGATCCAGATATCCAATTATGATGTTAGGGAGAAAGTGTGGTGATAATGTGGTCCTCTCCTCTCTGGTGTGTTGCACTAGACTTTAATTACTAGAGTGAATATGTGAAAAAAAACCCACAAAATGTTCTTTTGGATTTTTGTTTCAGTGGATGGATTAGGCATTGTCCTTTCAGATGGGCATACAGTTAATTAAATTAAGTTATCCTCCAATCTGTTTGGATCAGTTCCCGTACATATTATCCATATAAATAAGCTCAGGACCACTATTCTGAAAATACTTGTGGACGATGATGCATGATTGCAATTTGGGAAACAAGGTTAGAAAATGTATATATATTTTTTTCATGGAAGGAATATGCAAGACAGAGGATTAAGTATACAACTTACAATTAGGCACAAGGATCTTGATACAAATTTACTTCCTCCTGTTCCAAATACAGGTCTCTTCTATCATAGGAACCAAGAAACTGGTTGAAATGGCACTGCTGCCCCCAACCCCCAAAAAAATATTGCACAGGAATATGTAGTTTATTTATTTTCAAATTCCTCAATTGAAAAGGCCATGTGAGAGCAAAAATCAAGTCAGATAAGTGAATCAAAATTATTTATTGAGTTGTGTTTTCTGTTTCAAGAAAGACTTGTATTTGAACAGCGACAAAAAAAAATCATACGTCCTATCTGTGACTACTCACTCTGTTTAGAAATATAAGTCGACGTATTCTAACTTGAATTTAAATAATTAATAATCTAATAATATTTAATTTTTTCACTAAAAAAGATTCAAGCTTGAATCTTCTTATATTTATGATTTCGTAAGTGTAAGTGGAATAGTAAATATGCATTTTTTTCTCTCTAGCGGAGCGGAGGGGGTAATCAAAAAATCTACTACGACCTACTTTTGAATCGTTCGATTTAATTATTTGTACCAAAGCGTCCAAATCATCGTAAACACCATCAATATGTTTACATTTGTCTTGGGAAGCTACTAGCCATGGTACACCATTTGGGGCAAAATTATCACACACTTAGCCAATTAAGCTTGAGGTGACATATAATATCATGTACGGTATGGAATCTACAATTAACCTCGAAAATAAAAAAGGCACAACATGCATCCAAGATTTCTAGGTACCAACCATGCCATGAACGTTGTCAGTACTGCCGATAGAAATTTGATGTTTTTATTCCACGAGAACTGTTCCCTCTGTTTCATCTAGTTTTCTCTGTTGTTTTTTTTTTTAGCAAAAAGAAGTACAGTACTTGTTTTTCCATTGAAGTAGCAAATTGTCAGTCCCAACTGGCGAACCAATGATGTGATGTGAAAGTACATTGTAGTCAAATATTTGTTTCGATGATTGTGTTGTTGTTCAAAACGATATGAAATTATTAATACATGGCATTCGAAAGGTGTCGAGAGGAAGAAACAAAACGGTCTATATAATTAAGTTCAATGAAAATAAAAGGCGTCGAGAAAGCTGAAACAGACTTGTATTTTTTATCGAGAGGATATTGTTAAGCAATTTCAATAATCCACGTACTACGTTGGTTTGCGCAGAGTGAATTGCATTGACGCATAAGAAAAAAATGAGTATAGGGGTACTTTGACAAAACTATCGGAAAACTACGAACTTAATGTAAGATTTATATAAAACTATAAACTTAAGCCGTCATGAAACTACATATATATTTAGTTGTAAAGTTACCAATGGGCTACGGATTTTAAAGTCTATCTACATGGCACTATTATTTTCTTAAATTGCAAAGTTGTATTTTAGGATAAATTTGATGTTAAATCTATAGTTTTGTGAAAGTATTCGTACTAGATCTATAGTATTATGAGACATACACTTAAATCTATAGTTTTATGATATTTTGATCAAAGTTATATCTAGTTTTGTGAAATTTACTAAAATTTGATGTGGTACCTGAGTTAACGATGAGAGAGAGGAAAATTGGAGAAATCTTGCTTTCAATTAAAAGCAAGATTGTTGACCTTTCTTTTAGAAATAAAATGGAGGAATCAAATATCACGTACAAGCTAGGATGGGGGCAAATCTAAATTGGATACACCAAACAGAAAAGAAAAGGTATTAGAAATGCCAACAGTTTCCTAATCTTGCACTATGTGCAACTATTTATTGCACCTCTCCTATGAAAACCAAGCTAAAAGGAAGTTATGCGCTGTGAAGGTTAGATTAAATCTAAATAAATATTTAGGGGAGATATCAGATGCAACACCCTACTTCAGTCCAACCACCTAAGCCCCTCTATACACCACTGGATCTAAGATGTGTGGTCCAGATCGTTCTCCTCCCCTGATTGTGCAAGATGTGTGGTTTGGCATATTGGCTCAAGGATCACCGCCGCTGTCAGCAAATTATATAATGTGGCGATTTTTTTTTCAATGCATTATAACGTGGAGGGAGCTGGACCGCTCATCGTAGATCGAATGGTGTAAGATATGGAAGAAAATCATGTAAGATCTCGGTCCTTCACAATCTGAAAAGACCCCGCTTCTCGATTACCAGCACTCATCTTCTACGGTTGTACCTTTAGCTCAACTGCTTGGAATTTCTCCTTCCCTCTCATTCTTCTTGGCTGGAGCTCCAGCTCTAAGATTCGTGTGGACACGTGGGTCGTAGATAAGCAAAATTTTTCTAAACATGGAAACGACAGTGGTCTTGTATAATTTTCTTCCTTAAGATAAGGGTTGCATGTATGGTTAAGTTACACCTGATACTTTCTCAGAAATTTAATAATCTCCTACACACAGTACACCACGCTCAGGCACTGTTAAATGGTGATTGCTCTTATTTAATCACGGACTACCGGCATGTTAATTATCATCTACTAGTATACCACAGACAGGCATGCATGCAACTTGTATGTCCATTTAATTTTCTTCTGTTTGTTTTGGTGGGGAACATGAGTGGCTATTTGATGTTAAGTTTTTTCTTAAATATGGTGTCTTTTATTCATGAACAGGTACTGTAGAACCGATGGGATGGAAGGCACTTGCTGGGTGCAACAAACTCGTTAGATTTTTTAATTAAGACAATGGCATGCACATCTGAATCGTCGGTGTACCATGGAATTCTTATGGATTCTCTGGAAGGCAGAACTCTCGTAATATAGAAATGGGAAAACTAGAAAATTAAAATATCGTATCAATCCAAATCGTATGGATTGGAGAAGAACACGAAAACTATAAAAACAATCGTTTGGAACGAGCATAGAAAAAAACATGAATTCGAAAAGCGGTAGACAGAATGGATTTTTCCAAGTGGTTGGACCTCATGTTGAAAATTCTCAAAAACTCATGTGTTTGGAGACATTCCTAAGGAATTCCGAAGAAATTTGGAGAAGGCATTCCAAAAGACCATATAGGAATATTTTTCATAATAATCTAATTCTTCAAAATTCCTTTTAGAATGATAAGTACATTTGCCGCTTGTTAAATATTTCAATTTTTAAAGCTCATTCCAGAAACATATTTTCATTAAAAAAATCCCTCTAAAATTTCCCCAAACCAATATGCCTTAAGTACTGCTGATAAAAAATGTCACAAATGCTTTCGATTCCTTTAGGGCATGTTCAACACCCATTGTGGGCTCTATCTCAAGTCACGTCAGCAACAAGAGTCTATTCTAAAATGATACGTACAAAGGTAGAGTCAGAGTCTATTCTAAAATGATACGTACAAAGGTAGAGTCAGAGTCTATTCTAAAATAATACGTATAAAAGTAGAGTCATATGTGGTCTCTTCATTAATATAATAAAATATTTTTTATTTAGCTAGTTTCCTTTTTACACATTCCCATGTAAGAAAGTTTCCATTAAAAAATGCTGAAAGCCAACTCTAAGCCGTTGCCATGCATGATAATAGATTTTCTCTCTCCTTCCATCTCTTTTCTCCACGTCATCAAATTTACTTACGTGACGATTAAAAAAGTCAGCTAATAGACACCTTTTACGTGCCCTTATTTACCCTCGCCTCTCTTTTCTCCTTCCATGTGGCCTATTCCCATTGGAGCCTTTCATTTTCTTTGAATTATTCCATGGACCTAAGGGCACTATTCTCTTAGACCAATTGACTAATCATCACTAGCACCAACTAACAACACAGTGAAGAAATTGTTTGTTTATGTCAAATCAATGACACCACATCAAATTAAATTAGCTAAATTCCACTACTGGCAGACGCATACATAATACACAGATCTGTAAAGCTCTAGTGACAAATATAAAACTCTACAATAATAAGGGCTTGTTTCGCTCGCGAAAAATATTTTTGTTGGTATCTCATTGAATGTTTGATCGGATGTCTAAAGACTATTTGATACCTAATTATATAAGGTGTCATAAAACCACAAGACAAATTTATTAAGCCTAATTAATCCGTCATTAGCACATGTGAGTTCATGTAGTAGTTATGGCTAATCATGTACTAATTAGACTTAAAAGGTTTGTCTTATAAATTTCTTCTAAACTATACTATCAGTTATATTTTTAACTATATTTAATATACATGTGTCAAAATATTCGATGGGACTGACAAACGCGGAACTTTTTGAAACTAAACTAGGCCTAATCTCCTAAAACTTTCCTCACGGCCTGCTTGCAGTTCCAAGCAAGATGGAGGGCCATTTTGCAAAAGACTTCGCAAGTGGTGGCCGGGGCGCGCCTACCAACCGGAGTGACACCAAGTACCAATGCCTGCCTGCGTCGTCGTCTCCCTTTTGACAAGTATTCCCCTTTGCTGCCTCTGCAAAACATGCAAAATCCCATGCAACTTTTGGCCTAAAATTCCACCAATGGAAGGGAGCAAATCTGCACTGCACTGCACTAGGGAGGGTCTTTTCCCCATGGAGGAAGGAAGGGGGGGAAAGAAAAGCAACAAAAGGATGGTGATGAAAGGGAGCCAAGCCCCACACACACACACCCTTGAGATAGAAATATTATTATACTAATATATGTGGCCTTGTGTTGTGTGTGCTTCCCATTGGAAGACAGCCTTCTCTCTCAGCTACCATTGTTAGCTGCAGATTCCAAAAGTGATTAGGTTTTGGGTAATTATATATACCATAGTTAAGAAGGTATCCGAAGATATCGCATTCGCTAGCGTAGAATTTGGCACCTAATGGCCATAGATCGGTCTATGGGTCATTTACGTGTAGATTTAGTACAACCAAATACAGTAAGTTTTATTTTAATATTAAATTTTAGTTTATTTCGTAGAATTATAGCTGATCCTAAATTACTCATGGGCTGACATGTGCCTATCCCCACTCTAGGTATTGAGGACTTAGACACACCAAAATTAGTATAAAAATTTAGTACCTCTAGTTATTTTCTTTATAACCATAAAATTTCTCTTTGAGCTTAATCATCATCTCGAAGATTTGAGCTAAATTTTATAAATCTTATAAGATTCCAAGAGTGATTAGGGTTAAGCCTAGGAAATTTTGGAGGACTTCCCAGTCCTATTGAAAAATAAGAAAGCCTTTGGTAGAAAAAGGATTGTATCATATCATTTTCTTTTAAATTCCTATGAAATATGGAATGAACAACTCTATGGAGATTTTAGAGAAAAATAACCAGGAGGTCAGGGCTCATGTGAATCCTTTATCTTTTTTAATACTATGATTTTTTTCCATATTGCAATCAAACACTCTTTTCAAGGTATCCTGTTGTTTATCTTTCTGTAAAATTAAAAATCATTGTCACTTGATTTATGTTTTTTTCCTATTCCAAACAAGTCCCTATCTCCAAGGTGATCGGTTGGCAGAGCTCTTTTTTTTCTTTTTGCTGTTACGGCCATAGCCGCTTCGGTAGCTAATCAAGTATTTTTTTTTTCTAGATGTAGCTCATACCCCAAAGTAAAAACTTTCTCAGAGGCTGTTTGAAACAAAGGGCTAGGGTTAAATTTTAGCACCTTGTCCCATCGAATATTTTGACACTTATTATAAATAGTAAACATAGATTATTAATAAAACACATCTATAATCTTAAACTAATTCGCAAGACGAAACTATTGGGCCTAATTAATCCATGATTAGTCTATGTGATGCTACAGTAAATATGCTCTAATTGTGGATTAACTAGGCTTAAAAATTTCATCTCTTGGTTTAGCACTCATTTATGAAATTAGTTTTTTTATTAGTCTATATTTAATACTTTAAATTAGTGTTTAAACATCTGATGTGGCACGAGGCTAAAAAGTTTAGCCCCATCTAAACCCCTAAGTATGCTTAGGCCCCGTTTTTCTTCCCCATTACTAACCCAGATTCTCTCCTTTTCACAAACACGCCTCTCGAACCGCTAAACTGTGTGTTTTCTTGCGAAAATAAAAGTTGCTTTAAAATTCATATTAAGCTATTTACAATTTTTATAACTAATATTTAATTAATCATGTACTGATCTATTATTATATTTTTTGCACCGGATAACTAACCTCTATCCGAATGCAGCCTTAGTGGGTAATCTAGTCAGCCTAATTTCTGGGCTCACTAGGGATATCAGCCGGTGATAAGGCAATCGATAATGATCTCTTTGAGCATTGTCTAGACAACTAATGGAACCTGCTGTGCGACAACTTGAGCCATACAGGCGCCCTTGGCGCCTAATATTTTACATGAATTTTGTACAAAGTTTCTTTTATGGTCTAGATCTTCTTCTAAAATATTTCGTTCTTCTGCCTGTCTCACCCTATTAGGGCACAAAACAATTGGGTAAACAGAATCTAGCCTCATGGCCTGAGGATCTTTGCTGGATGACTACCGGTCCACATCCATCTGTACTGCTTTTTGGGTGATAATTAAATTATTGATGCTTCTTGGGGGATATGGATGATGATCTCATAGGAGATTGCACAGCTCATACAAACTTTTTTTTTTCATGTGCTGTGCATGTGATTGATGTAGGTACCTAACAGTCTAGTGCTATCAAAATGTTAAAAGTAAATAGGGCACATATTATTAGAAGCTCTTAAATGGTGTGTTTTGTATGAAATATATTTAGTATGTATAAAAGTTCGTCATCTGATTTTTCTGAAGCAAATTTGAAAAATTTATAATAATTAAATTATTTTTTAATTATTAAATAACTATCACAAAAATTAAAAAATCTTTCAATCCTTCAACCTTAATTATCTCAACTACCATCCAAGAGTTTTGACTTGTGAGTGTGCAAAAAGATCGAATTAAGATACAGTACCGTTATACACGCTACAATAGCAACTGCATGTAAATCCATATATTTATTTTCTTATATCGAACAGATCCAAATAATTGCTACAGTTTGGGCACTGGGTTTTCTTCTTCTATACTACTCCCTCCGTCCTAAATCTGACGCCGTTGATTTATTTATATACGTTGGACCATTCGTCTTATTTAAATTCTTTTGTGCAATAGGTAAACCTATATATATGCATAAAAGTATATTTAATGATAAATGAAATGATATAAAAATAATTAATAATTATGTAAATTTTTTGAATAAGATGAATGGTCAAACATGCATAAAAAAGTCAACGGCGTCAAACATGTAGGGATGGAGGAAATATAGTGTTTGCTATAGTAACTTTGCTACAGTGTGTTCTCAACAAATCTCAACCCTTCCGTCATGATCCCATGGTGTCGCTTTGATCGCTTAACTTATTGTCATATATTGTAACAGGAGCATGCATCCGAATTGTTAACAATAGTGTTTCAAAGTTCAAAGCATGTCTAGCAAATCATTAATATCTGTAGTTTTGCACCTGACTTTACCAAGATAACTATAGTTTCTATGGAATGTACTACTAGTAAACTTGCTGTGTTCCATATTTTATGTCTACTGTACAACAGTATGGAAGCATATCCCCCTCATTCTAATAAAAGTAAATTACATAAAAAGATACTGTATATCATGATAATGGTATAGACCATAATATACTCTCATAAAAAAAGATAAACCAAACAGACATGCACTATTGGAAAATACAAGGAACATGCATATCTATCGCATTTATGCATAGAAGCAAATCGATCAAAACATTATTTGAGAGAATGAAGAAGACATAGGATGCAGCTACACTAGAAGTATAACTAGAAGCGCCACTGCCATTGTTGTTTCTTCTTATGGAGCCGTTGTCGCTCCCATTATCGGTGTTGAGGTTGTTCTTGTTGCCAGTAGCCATGATGATAAGGATATAGTCGAAGTAGTCATTCATATGATGATAAAGATATAGTCGAAGTAGTCATTCATATGAAGATAAGGATATGATAAGGATATAGTCGAAGTAGTCATTCATATGAATCAGTGAGCAGTCGTGTGTTGCACTCCACAAAAACCTGATTCACCTCCACCTCTCAGTGCAAGATCATGGAGGCAGAGGTTCAAAAGCATGCTCTCCCAGCGAGTGTGCATGCAGGTGCTGGAATGGGAAAACAACTAGGGAACGAATTTGGATCACCTACAGTCACAACCTTGACTGCAAGCTAAGGACCGCAAGAAGTTTCGTCAGTTCATTTCAATGATCAATGGCTTAGATCTTGTACTTCAAAATTAATATTAAGAAATGGTTCAGGTTGCTCTCTATTACCCGTGAGGAATTGAAAACATATAACTCTTAGCATAATGGACCTTAAAATTCATTTGATTTAATTAATTTAATTGATCTAATCACCCAATTAAATCTAACATTATGGTCAAAGTTACATTAATGGCTACTATGACTTGTATCATATAACCGTATACTAGGCTTTGGAGATTTCTATATAGAATCTACTTCGTCCATCTCAAAATAAGATCACATTTACCTCTTCTTATTGTCTTAAATAAATTCATTTTTTTGCATTATAGTTTGTAAAACTAGGAAATAAATACATTGGAACTAGAGGGACAATTGCAATGAGATTTGATAAAGTTGAGGGTTTTCTCTTTTTTTCCCTTTTTTTCTTTCATGTTGATATGTGTGGGACGGGTGAAAAATAAAGTTAATTATTTAGGATAGAGGGAGTAGACAATATGGATTGTTCAAAAGAAAATATTGGTTGCTACTAACTGTACCATTTCTTTTTCTAGTGATACCGTAGAGCCTTTTATTACTTATTTAGTAATTTGACATGATTAACATCCTAAGATTGCTTCGAGAGGTATAAAAAACTAAAATAAAAGCAATCGTATGCATGATACCAATTATAGAGTCCTCAATTAAAAACGTAACGTCTCATAACAATCTGTAAATTGTTTTATATAAAGTGGAGTACTTTTTTAGCATAACAATCTGTAATAATTATAATGTTTTTTTCCTCAAAAAGGCAAAATATTAAGTCTGAGGAGATCAATTCATTTTGAAGACCTAAACTTTTCAAAGGGCCATAGAGAGCATCTATGATAACTAAGTTAGACATAACACCCTCGTCTTTTCGCTTGGTTATGCTTATATACCAAAATTTAAATTTTTAACTTTAAATTTGAAGTTGATTTTGAGGTTTTTTCAGTAAATTTATTTTATAGCATTGACTTTTAGATCGCTAAGAATACGTATATAAATATTTTATTTATAAATTATTTCTCATTTGCAAATATTTCGTCTGGTTTTTCCCATAAAAATACCAAATAATCACCCCCATTCACTACAACACAAGGAGACAATTGTAACTTCATAATTGTTTTCTCTAACGGTTCAAGGAATCGTGTGAACAAAGCTAGTGAGACTGAGTCATTTTCACTAATATAAATGGGTTATCGATGAAGATAATCCTTTTAACATTTCAATAACAACTAGTAAATTAAACAATAATTTCTGACGTATTTATATTAATTACAAACATTAGCTGTGTAAGTAGTATTATCCAAACAGGAAACACCCATTATCTCTAGTAGGTGCCCAACACTACCATGGATTGAGATTCTAACATCTGCTGTGATATGATCGCTAATTTTGTGGGACCCACCTCCATGAGTCCACATGTCAACGACCACATCTCTATAACACTATGTTAGAGGATTTGGTTTTCACTGTCAATTTTTTCGCACATGATGTAAGTGGGAATCAAATTAACTATCCTAACATAAAAATATGGGAGGTTTCTGTGAGCCCATGTATTATCTAGGTAACCTGATCGTTTACTAAATCTAACGGTTCTTCCTTAAAATAAATAAATTAACTTGTTCTATCTTTGACTACTTCCAATCTAGAGACATTAATTTCTTCTCTACCGGTTCTTATCCATTTTGTAGGGAACCCATACAATATATGAGATCACATTACAACAAACATTATCATATAAACATGTAGTATAACATTAGGGATCATGGATGACCCGTTTTATAGCACTGAATTAATCTACCACTGCAATGGAATGATTATGCAGGAAGAAGTACCAGTAATTTAGGTCTCCAGCTATATATAAGATAATATTAATTAGGACAAACTCTTAATGAATTATTGTTGATATGAGAATGAAGGTACTATTGTGACATGTGCAGTTGCTCACAAAAAACGGTTAGTATAGCTTAACCAACAATTGAGCTGTAACACACAAGTACTTAGCCTGTGGTGCATGCATGGTGTATGATATATGATAACCTGAGCATATTGTTCACTAGTCATCTTCGTATATATTCTTGTGATTTCTAAAGCCCAAGTTGCTCTGCATGATTCATAATTGGTCCCAAGTTGAGGTGTTTTCTAAGCATGGCATGTCAAGTCACAATAATTTTTCCAGTCTAAACCTGACTTATGTTTGTGTACTTAGCTATGGAATATCTTATTAAGAATTAACATAAATGCAGGCACACGCATCTGCATCCGAATAGGTTTCGCTAGCTTTCGCACGAGTTACTACCTTTTTTTCCCACTTTGTACCAGCCTCTTTTGGGATTTTGGAAAATATATGCTTTATGACTTGTAGTGGCCTCGTGGAGATATTACGGGCTAAAAAAAAATATTTGGAGAAAACACTGTTCGAATATTATGCGACGGTATTCAAAAGGTGTTAATTACTTGGCAACTTGGATATTGCTGCATATCAAATACTCCCACCATTTTATATCCCAAGACGTTTTAGCTATATGTCTAAAATGATGTATATTCTTTGTATATATGTACAGATTTATTAACATCTATATGAATATAGCAAAATACTAGTTTATATTGTGAAACAGAGGTAGTTACATAGAGGGTGGTCGTTTGGCATATCGAGGAAAAAGTCAAACGATATATTTCTAAATAAAAAATAATTTACAAGTAAAACCTTCATATATGTGTTTTAGCGATCTAAAAGCTAATACTGAAAAATAAGCTACGATAAAACCCTCTCACAAAAAATCTACTGTAAATTTAATGTTGACAAATCATATGTTAGCTTATAAGTATAAACATAAGTATAAGCGAAAAGACGGAGATGGTATATAATTTGGCAAAAAGGTTTGAGTAGGGCAAAATTCGTATTAACTCAGCACTCCTTAAGCATCGACTGTAGCCATGTGTGCATATGTATCACTTCGTTGAATTTTTTTTCTCGCTTTAGGTCCTGTTTAGTTCCCAAAAACTTTTCTAAAAACATCACATCGAATCTTTGGACACTTAAATAAAACATTAAACATTGATAAAAATAAAAACTAATCGCACAATTATGGAAAAATCGTGAGACGAATCTTTTGAGCCAAATTAGTACATGATTAGCCATAAGTGCTACAGTAACCAACATGTGCTAATGACGGATTAATTAGGCTCAAAAGATTTGTCTCGCGGTTTCGAGGCGAGCTAGAAAATTCGTTTTTTCATTCCTGTCCAAAAACCACTTTCAGACATCCGGTCAAACGTTCGACGTGACCCTTTTACCAAAAATTTTTAGCAACTAAACAAGGTCTTAAATGGCATGGTTAAACCGAAGGTCCTATTGATAAAACCACCTAGCTCCGTTCGTACCCTCTCTTTCGCGACCCATATTTCGTGCGCACGCATCCCGAACTGTTAAAATTGTGCTTTTTGCAAAAAAATTTTATAGGAAAGTTGTCTTTAAAAACCATATTAATATGTTTTTCTATTTATTTCTATGCCGAGTAAGTTAACCTACCCTGAACGCGGCCTTATTCTTTCATTCACACTTGAATAGTTAGAATATATAGGTAGTGCTGCGTGTAAATCCAGCTATCAAGTAAGTATGGTTCATTCGAAATAATTTATTTGTTTTTTTTTGAAACCAAAATAACTTATTTGTTAGTGTTGTTTGTCGGGTCTGCTATGTCAAGTAGTTGCATGTTCTTTCTTTCAGCTGGTACTTTTCTAACATACGTGCTTACTTGAATCAGTGAATGAGGGGCTAGATGGTGGAGAGATCTTGTTTGGGAAGGTGAGCTATGTATCAGAATAGTTGTTCCTATTTTTACATATATTTTTTAATAAAATGTAGGTATTTTTCATTTTAATTTCCCTCGAAATTAACTGCTCACAGTTTTTAGTCAAAACCATGTGAACAATGTGGAAAACCGGATGTTTTTTGTTCAAAACCCAGGAGAGCGGTGGATTTGAATTCAAAATTTTAAAACTCGATTTTGTCGTGGTTTTCACGGTTTCCATAATAATTGTGCGATTATCACCCTACCGCAGGGTCGCGATTTCAGTAAAAAAAAAAGGGGGGGGGGGGGGGGGGGTAAAGGGACCCCTGCACCCTAATCACTTGCTGCTGTTAACTATAGGTTCCTAAGGAACATAGGTAGCGCTTGAATTCTCTCATTAGGCTTGTGGCATGGGAGCTAAGGAAGCATGGCTGTGATGATTGTGTTTCTAACAAGGCCGTTCTCTCGGTTACAAGTCAACTGGCCTATTCAATTAAAAATAATTTATAAATAAAACTTCTATAGTAATCTAAAAATAAAATAAACTACGATGGAAAAAACCTAAAATCAACTCTGAATTTAGTTTCTAAAATTTAAAATTGGACCTATAAGCAAACATAAGTGAAAAGGCATGGATGATAAACGATGGTTCCAGGCAGTAAGAAAAAGAAGAAGCCTTGTGGTTCATGGCTGAATAAATATTTTAAGATATATGGTCCCGTCCTTTTGATTGTTACTATCTCCGTCCTATAATAAAGTTATTTTTCGATTTTTATGTCCAATGCTTTGACTATTCGTCTTATTTGAAAAATTTGTATAAAAACTTAAAAAAATTAGTCACACATAAAGTATTATTTATATTCTATCATCTAGTAACAATAAAAATATCAATCGCAAAAAAATTTTAAATAAGACGAAGAGTCAGAAAATTGTATCTAAAAACTGAAAAATGACCTTATTTCGGGATGGAGGTAGTATAAGCCAAGATTTGAATTTCAACCTTAAATTTAGAGTCCTTCCAAGTTTATTTTTTAGCATTTGCTCTTATATCACTAAAATACATATATAAAGTTTCATTCTTAAATTATTTTTTTATAAATATGTTATTTGGTATTTTCTTTTAAAAAGCTAAAAGATGACCTTGATGCTCTTGTTGTCTTTTGCTTTGATCGTGGTTGTAAGGCTTTTATGTTGCGTGCCTCTTGTTTAATGTTCTGCGTGTGGGTTATGTTTTTGGGTAGGATCGATGTTTCCTATCTCTATTTTAGTTTTCTTCTCACATTAATTTCTAATGAATTCCTGACAAAAAAAATAGTAATCATATATGCTCTTTAGCGTCAATTACAAAAACTCACACTGTGCTTTGCTCCTGAAACGTGGAGGAATAATATATCTGAGTAGTTCTGTACGTAGGTCATGACATGCAGTGGATAAATCTACCCAATTTTGTTGTTCATCAAGAGTCCATCCCTTAATTTGGTTAATTGGTCATTATTCATGATTAAGCCCCTATCAACATCAGGATCCACTAAGCATCCCTTAATTTACTCAGGGAAAAGACTAAAAGTTGTCTAATCAACCGATTTTTCTCCAACAACTCAATCATGGATCCAGCAGCCAAACTAAAGTAGCAATTGAATAACAATTAAAAGTCCCCCAAATAAGAAGCAAATAAACCTTAACACAACAAAAGTCCAAAACAAATTCCACTTGCAAGTTTAGTTCCTAATACTGTTGTCCTTGCATTATTGACTTCTTTGTTCATGCCAAATGGTGGTATTGTTGCATACGGCCGGTGCTGGCGTGAATATGTGTGACTCATTTCTATTATCTTTTTCGTGTGTGTGTCAACTAGGTGTTTGTTTCTTATTTAATTAGAAACTTAGAGTACACACATGTTTACATTAATTTTCAGAGAAGTTTGTTCAGTGTGTGCTGGGTAAAGTTCATTCCCAAATTTGGGCCCAACGTTTTGAATTCGCTAATTTGGCCTCTCGGTTTTCAACAAAATCAGTACCTGATCTGATGGATGAACAGGGATACTTTCTTAGGATTTTTTTAAAAAGAAAATTAATCTCGGCTAGGGCCTGGATAGCGATATCTCAATGAGATTTTACAAAGCTGATTTAAATTCTGAATGGGTTTAGCCCATATTTTTTTCGAAAAAAAAATAGTGACTATAATTATTTTGGGATAATTTTGGCAGGATTTGGAACCATGGTTGTAACATACCGCAAAAATATATAGTGTTGAGGGATATATATACAACAAAATTAAATAGAGCTAGCCTTTTTGTGGACCTTTGAATCATCAAATTTTTAAGCCTATAAGTTTCAGAGTTAAAATACAGTATTAAAAATAGGTCAATCAAGATTCATAATTCTAAAATTTCAACTTTTTTAATAAAAAAATCTGGTCATTTTTACCCTCCTTTCTCAGGTTGCACTTGAACGCTTGAAGCTAATTAAAGCAACCATCTTCTCTGGCAAATGATTTTGCAATGACTGCCAATTGGAGTGCATACATGAGCAAATTCTAAGTAAGCTTTAATTTATTGCAGAAAAAAATTGTAGATAACTCAGGCTAGCTGTGAGTGTATACGTACGCATGTACCTAACCACCGTAGAGTATATATATACCCCGTAGCTTATTAAAAAATACATGATCAATATCAGTATATATCAGGACAGTCATCTTGCTGCATGTTCTATGCGCCACGTTAGTCTTCATCATATAATTTTAAATTTTTTGTTAAGAGGGACCTATAAGGTTTAATTAACATGTGTGGCTGTGGACCTAGATGATTAATTAGCACACTGATGATATATAAGCAAGCAAGGCTAGCTAGGACAGGGGAACTGGCAGCAGGTAGGACACACCCTCTCATGATTCAAAGATTGCATCCAATCACACCCAAATGTGTTTGATTCAGAGGATTATGTTTAAGGCTGTTAAAATTTAAAAATCGTGATCCTGAATCCAAGGTCACTAAGTAGGATTGTAACCATAAAATTGTAAAAATCTTTAATTATACCTAGTGCAGAATCAGATCTGTCAATTAATTAGGTTGTAAAATTGTAAAGGAGTATGACACCTAGTGTCACCATACATAGGTTAGTAGATTCAATTATATTATGTTTAAAAAATTCCTTTAGTATAAACATATTCCATTATGTTTAAAAACACCTTAGTGCTTTTGGGGAATTTTAATTAGTTTGAAATGATGCCATATATACACTGGGCTAGTGGGCTGTCTGTCTTAGGAACTAAAATTACACCTAATCGGCGTACTTCACTCTCCTAGTTGTATGATCAACTTAATTCTTAATCTCCTAGTACCAAGACTTTCTTAATCTCTTAGGCACATTTAATTTTGTCCAAGTTGTTTGCATTAGGCAGAAAATCAATTGATTGTCCCATTTGAAGTCTCTGAAGAGTTGAACTCCTGTTCTCCATCAATGATTCGATGTGTGTATCCCTGTGCATATGCTTTGTCAGCACTTGCAGAGAGACTGATAGACAATTAGGCACACAGGCAAGGGACCATGACAAATTTATATGTGTGTGTAATAATCACTGGAGAAAACACAATGTTTATGTGTAGGTTTAGGACCATGCCTGCCTTGTCGTAGATGTCAAGCATATTGGAGAAAGATCCATGCATCCAATTCGTTTGCTTGATGGATGTTCCCTCTTAAATTAAATTAGGCATGATTAAAATGTGGTCAAGGGCTAATGGAGCAATGATAACATATAAATTTGCCAAGTGTTTGAGCCTAAACATATAGGTTATTTGCCAGGTCGCCATAGCCCACAGGCATGGTGATCTAGATAGCTATTGGGGGAGAATCCTGTGTTGTTGCATTGCAGCAGCCATGTTCTGTAATTACTGTGTGAACTGTATTATATTACCACTCCGCAGGATGTTAATTAGCACCGCCTCCGTCCCTAAATGTTTGACGCCGTTAATTTTTTTTACACATGTTTGACTATTCGTTTTATTCAAATTTTTTTGTCAAATATGTAAAGCTATATATATATATATGCATAAAAGTATATTTAACAATAAATAAAATAATATAAAAACAATTAATAATTATGTAAATTTTTTGAATAAGACGAATAGTCAAATGTGTATAAGTCAACGGCGTCAAACATTTAGGATGGAGGGAATATTCATTAGCATCAGTTAGCATGCTAGCTGTGTCAGTTCTCACTTGCATTTGTTTCATGTTTGGGGATTGATGAGGGAGCAGTAATAGCAAATGAGCTGCTAATGGGCCAAATGTGCGTTGCTTTGCTCCTTTTGACGATATCGATCCACAAATTTACAGCAATTAGTGCAAAAATGATCTCTATGATGATTTGATGATTTTTGTCGTGATCAAACTATTTATGCTAACACTTATAAGTATATTATGTATGACCAAATAATCAAACCCTAATTTGTGGAGTGCCAACAAAAAAAAAATCAAATCTCTTCTCTTTTGGTAGCAAGAAAAGAAAAATAAAAAACAATTAAAAAAAATCTTTCCTGGCTGTTTAGCTACCTGCTGTCTTTTGATTTCTACAGGCACACAATTAATTAATCACTCGATCGTAAAAACGAAGAGTCTTCAGATTAAAAGCCACCCTCTTTTTCTTTCAGATGCAGCACTCATTCGCAGCATCTCTTTTTTCTGAAGAACACAGGAGCAGCTGCTGCTGCTGCTGCTTTGTTCATGTGATGGATTTGCCCAAGTTTGTGGCCAATTTGATAGCCTTCTTTCGCAGGTATGTGTGTGACGAAAAAAATTCCGAAACGTGTGTTTGGTTCGTTGCCACAGTTTTCTTGGATGGCAACACATTTTATAATTTTATTATATGCTTATGATGTTAGAGAAGGATAAATAATATCCAAGTCTGGTTTGTTTCGTCGTTTTTTATGGGCAATTTGGTCGTGTTTTGCGAAGTTGATAAGGAAAGAACTGTCCTTGCTACGCATATATGTGTGCCTGTTCTGATCCTAAGGATTACAGGTACTTTGTTTTTCTTTTTTCAGATCTGTCGTCTGATTACTAAAACGGATTATTTGCTTCAGGCTAAAAAACCCATTTTCTCAAGAAAAGAAAACTATCTTCTACTGTAGTATTATCAGACCACTTGTTTTAAAGCTGTTATATGTTAAGTTTGTTGCTCAAAATATTTAATCCTCTTGTTTTAAGTTATTTATAAAGTTTACTTCTCAAGATATATAATTTTTATATATAATCAAGCCGACAATACGCATCAATAATCTATTACTAGTCCATAACGAACAAAAACCCTAACTGATTTTCCCTTATAACTACTAACATTACAACGGACCCGTATCTTGGCTTGGAGATTATTTTATGCCTTTTTGTTTTATTCTCTCACGCTTTCGATATGAAGTTTTACCCTCAACTTATTTTTTAAAAAAGGTAGGGGCAATTGTGTTTTTGAGTCTATATTAAATTCTAACCGCTAATCTGACCATGTTTTTTTGACTCTGCTTATTTGACCCCATTATTCGAAAAGAAAACTGGAATGTTAACGGTGTTAAAATCAGGGCATAATGTCACTTGTGCCCTTGACTATTTGTATCCTACTTAGGATTTTGTTTAATTGAACCTTGATAAATTTAGTGGAAATCCGGCACAAACAAAACTTTGAGAAAGACTATAAATGGTATTTTGACTTCGAGTTTAACATTGTTAGATTGACTTTACGGAATAGAGTTTGACGGAAACTTTATCTTTGAAAATAAGGATAAGGATCAAATGAGCAATGTTGAAAACATGGTAAAATTGATATTTAAACTTTAAAATATGATCAGAAGCACGATTATTATCCCACCCCCCCCCCAAAAAAAAAAAGAAGACGAAGCTTCTTGCTTCCAACGTTCACCATTGGGCCTGGCCCAGTAACCATTTAACTGGGCCGTTCATCCAGGGGGCCCAAGGCCCAGCCCAATACGCATCCTGGGAAAAAAAAAGGGAAAAGAAAATAGAAAAAAGGGGCATCGCCTCCAAGAACACCACCAAAAACCCTTTCTTTCCCTTGCTGTTTGCTGCTCCGGTGTGCTCCAGCCGCTGGCTTTTGTTGCTGATCGGAGGATTCGCTGCTCAGGCTAGGGATCCAGGCGCTGGCAGCGATGGGCGGCGGGGGCGGCGGCGCGGAGGAGGAGCTGACGGCGCAGGAGACGGCGCTCTACGACCGCCAGATCCGCGTGTGGGGCGTTGACGCCCAGAAGAGGTGCGCCGCCGCCGCTGCATCTCCCACCTTTTACTTGCTTTGCTCTTGTTTATGTTGGGAAGATTTTGTTGGGCTGTTGTTTCTTGACCAAAAAAATCGACCATTTCGGGGCTTCATGGTTTATTTTTGAACACAAGGTTTTTTTTATTTTTTTTTTATTTCGAGACCCATGGGTCTGTATTTTGATGCGAACGCAAATATCCGATATTCTTTTTTCGTATTTTGTGTGTTCTATACTCCTTTCAATTTTTCTTTTGTTTTTGGAGCCGGTTTGGTGCTTTCTGTTAAATTCCCCCTAACTTGCCCCAAATTGAGCATGTTTTCTGGTTGGTTTCTCTGTTGTAAGTCAAAATTGTTTTTGCTTGTGGGGAAATGTTTTTCGGCCCAATGGAGATACATCAATCGTTTTTCTTTTGGCTTCTGAAAGAATTTTTTTCATGTCTTTCATCTGTGTTTTGACTGCTGTATTTGTGTTACTTGGAACAGGCTAAGTAAAGCTCATGTGCTCGTATGCGGCGTGAACGGTACTACTACTGAGGTAAGTAACTAGAGATTTACTCCAACTGTTGCGTGTCTGTGCTAGTTTATACCACATGATATTGTTGTGGCATTCAAGCATTGAAATTAAGTTGTTGTGTTGTGGAGTGATAGCTGTGCATTCTTAGCTGTTGCTTTTAGTTTGTTACCAAGCATTAATTTCATTATTGCTTTGCTGCTCATGTCGAATTGTAGTGCTATGGATGCACTGTTTGTGAGATTAAATCTTAATGTTTATGTGTTTACTTTTTGGCTGGTGTTTCTGTTCTGTAGGACCCCTGTTGGACCATCTTGTAAAGTTATTACTTTTACTTCTCAATGTTTAGTCATCTAAGTACTTAAGTTCCTCAATTCTGCTGTATATATATTAATAGAAAGTACATTGTACTTCACACCAGTGCACCATGTTTCACTTTGCACAAGGTTTAGCACAAATTTTCACTTTACATCAGGCTATATTGAAATTCAAATGAAACTGGTGAGGCACGGTCTAAATTCAAGAAGTTTCGTAAGTTTTCCCATATTTTACAAGATTTGCCTTCAATTATATTATGAAACCTATTGCAGAGTGAAACTTATTTGATATATCCTGGTGTCAACTGAAAGTATGTGCTAAACCCGGTGCAAAGTGAAACAAGATACCATGATGCCATCTATGTGGTGCAAAGTGGAATTTACTCTTAATATAAATCGTAACTCACAACTGAAGTCAGAGTTATACACTAAATGTTGTTTCTCCTACTCTGTAGTTCTGCAAGAATATTGTTCTAGCAGGAGTTGGCAGTTTATCCTTGATGGATGATCATTTAGTCACAGAGGATGATCTTGAGGCAAATTTCTTAATTCCTCATGATGAGAACGTATATGGTGGTAGATCACGAGCTGAGGTTTGCTGTGAGTCCCTCAAAGATTTCAATCCAATGGTCCGAGTTGCGGTTGAAAAGGGTGAGCTAGTCTGATTATTTTCATTGGTTTGGATGCCAGAATTAGAAATATGTTAAGTGGCATGCTTTCTTGCATTCTTGAATTGTTCTGTTCGCTTCATCTTTGACACTTGTTGGGAAGATATCCTTTTTCTCAATGTGTAATCTTGCACTTATAGGCTTTTTATAGCTGTTACTTTAACAAGGAAAGTTCTAGTAAGAAAATCCTTTAATTAGTAACATGCAGTTGCCATGTTACTACAATTTATGGTTATGTCAAGAACTCCGCATATATGTTACTGGGAGATTCTGATGTTCATCTCTGGCCATGACATGACTGTGATTCTTCAGCTCTTCTCAACATCGTCTAAAAAACTAATTTCTTCTGTTTTCATTATTTCGTGCAGGTGATCCATCACTAATTGATGGAGAATTCCTTGACAAGTTTGACATAATTGTAGTTAGCTGCGAGTCTATTAAAACAAAGGTGTGTATTCTTTTCCCATTTTAGTTCTAAAGCTTATTGCAAGTTCCATTGTCACTCAGCTGTACTTTTAAACTAAATTACCGCAACAATAAATTTTCCTTTCTTGTACGTAGTGCTCACAACAATTCTGCATGTGTTGTACTATTTTAGTTGTTAATTAATGGCCACTGCCGGAAAAGAACCAAGCATATTGCATTCTACACCATAGAGTGCAAGGATTCCTGTGGTGAAATATTTGTTGATCTACAGAACCATAGCTACGTTCAGGTATGTGTTATATATGGGCTCATTATATGTGCTATTGATTTGTCAGTTCAGTTATAATATATTTCTTTTTCAGTTATATATATAGTTTTTAAGCACTAAGTATGCCTGCACATGTGCCTTGAATTGGTTAAATTCTCCATAATATTTGTCGTTCTGCTAATCTACTTCCAATATTCCTTCCTGTCTACATGCATGTAGTTTGTGTGCTATAACTTATTGATACTTTTCTTTACATGCTGTATAGTCACTAATTTTGTTTCTATGTTATATTGTTATGTTTGAACTCAAAATTTATCTCATTTTGGCAGATTTTTCATGTTAACGTATTATTAAACCTAATACACTTAACTTCATGAGTGTGCAAAGCAACAGTTTTTTTTTTCCTTTTTTGTAGTAAAATGTGTACTGGTGTGGTAATCTGTTCTCACTGTTTTTTCACCAAGTTAGTTGTATTTATTATTTTTCTCTATCATTTAAATGGAGATACAAAAAACTCCTTAGTTATGGTGCTTAAAATAGAGTATCGTAGCACTGTCCAGCATATGAAATTTTGGAGAAAGGGTTCATCTTGCAATGCACCTTTACTTTTGGTTCAATCACTATGTCTAGATAAGCTCTAATGCTTTCGAGAGCATGACCATTTTTAAGTGTCACAATTTTTTCATTGCTTCAGTAGTTTGGATCCTGAGTACCTTTTGAAGTGGTATGTTTTTTTCTTTTCTCAGAAGGTTGGAGGTGAACCCAAACCAATGGAGCTGACATATCCTAGTCTTCAGGTAAGTGACTTAGGTTTATCAATCCTGGTACAACCTATTGTCAACTATTTTCAAAGAGCAGCAACAATTCCCTTGTTTATCTGGTTATGACATATTCCCTCCGTTTCATATTATGTCACTTTGGATTTGTCCGAAGTCAAACATCTTTTAAGTTTGACCGTGTTTATACCAAAATATAACATCTCCAGCACAAAATAAATATACTATATAAATACTTTCAATGGTGCATTTAATGGAACTAATTTGGTGTTGTAGATGTTAGTACATTTTTGTACAGCTTAAATAAACTTGAATAGTTTTGACTTAGGACAAACCCAAAGTACTTATAGAAACAGAGGGACCCAAAGTGACTTAATGAAACAGAGGGAGTACCTTGTTACTGGAGGTCTTCATTTCCTATGTTAATTAAATTGGTTCCACAAGAATCCTCTTTTCTATGTTATCGATGTTTGGGTAATAGTTTTGGAATTCATATCTACACTAGAAGATGTGTGAAATTTTTTTATTAAATAAACATTTTTAGCAAGTAATTTTATTACTAAACCACCAAGCAAATTTTTTTCAAAACTGAACCTTTTGGCCACACCAGTGTTGGTGGAGTGGCAAGACAACGCTGTCACACAGCCTGGTTGACGTGGCATGGCGCTTGCCACGCCAATGTCAGTGGCGTGGCAAGACAATGCTGTCACACCACCGACAATGGCGTGGCAAGCTGTTTCGCCACGCTAATATTGGTGGCGTGCGTAAAAGGTTCATACGGTGGAAATATTTTTCCTGGAGGTTTAGCAATAAAATTATTTATTAAAAAGGTTTAAAAAATAAAAAAAATTTGCCGGAAGAATGAAGAAATGTAGTGTGTTAACCATAATTATTTAGCTTTGTCTTTGTGTATCGTGACTTAAATTTCCATTTGTTGCAATAGTGATACCACAGCCCTCATAGTCTGGAGGGTAAAGAGCATCCAATGGAAAGCGAATATTAATATCACACCATCTTGGATGCTTCAATTTGGAAATGTTAACAGTTTTTTTCAACATTGGAAATGATAATGCAGGAAGCTATCTCTGTACCCTGGAAGAATCTACCAAGAAAAACAACTAAATTGTACTTTGCCATGAGAGGTGAGGTAGTGAGGATGTCAGACTTATACAGCACTGTTGAGGACTGTTTAGTGCAAGTTTACCTCCCCAAAATTGAAAACTGAAATTACCCAGCTATCTAACTTGTGTTTTCCTGCCCCGCCCATTTGTCCACTTGAAATTCCTTTGCAGTATTGGAAAACTATGAATTATCTGAAGGCCACAGTTGTTGTGAGGCATCACTTTCTGATCTACCTGCAGTTTTGGCTCTGAGGAAGGACATGTGTGACAGAATGGTATATAAGTTTTTGTTTTTTTTAGTGTGCGCCATATCCTTCAGATTTTTTACAGTGTGGCAAACTGCAGTCTTTAAGTGAGTCTCAAATTCCTACTGCTCTCCTGGAACGCCTGCTAGCAGCTGGAAAGAAGCAACATCCTCCTGTATGTGCAATCCTTGGCGGCATTCTTGGCCAGGTAGTTACCATTATTTCATTACTTGGATGTGAAAATTGAGTATATGACCTCAGACTAGATGACAATTTATAACACCCTCCTATTGTCATACCTCTTGATCACCTTTCAACCATATTGCTTTTCTAAAACCAAAATTATGTGGTGTATGGACAATTGTGCCCTTTTTCTCTAATTGCTTCTATCTCTCTCTCTCTCCCTCTCTCCAACCTCCCCTAGCAAGACTCCTCCCCACATGCTCACTTGCACGCCCTGGTCAGCACCCCCACAGCCTCTCCCCCCTTGCAATGGCAAGCACAGAAGCAGCTGGGCAGGTGATCTGATGAGTAGGGTGGAAGTAATGGCACTGTTTTCCCTATTACTAAATTTTTAAGGTGCAAACTCAATGCATCAACTGAACTACTGCACAATAAACCATTTTCCTAAAAAGCATAACTTCCCTATAAAAACATCTTCTCAACAAATACTATGTGTTGGCATGTTATTCCTCTGGTAATTCAAACTTTCATGATCTTATTGTCTGACTTATTACACCACATTGCTTGGGTCCCTCAACTTAAAAAATATTCCATCCGTTCCAAAATATAAGCATTTTTAGGTTGTTTAGAAGGGATTAAGGTTGAGGAGAAAAGACCCTCAGTGCCTACTGCCTTCAAATGATGAATGAATAGAGATGATGGTAGATGGGTATAAAATGGGAAGAATTTTGAATGAGAAGTGATTGATGGGACAAATAGTACTGTAAATAGTGATAGAAATGCTTATTGTGGTACCAAATTCAAATTCTAGAAATGTTTACATTTTGGGATGGATGAAGTACATATCAAGTGCCTAGCAGGTCTTTCGGACATATTGAAACCCAACTCAATTTACAATCATGAAAGCTAGCCCCTGGTTGAGGGCAAATTCCTTGACCTGGTCGTGGGCCTCAACCTGCAGGTCCAATTGGGCCATGGTAGACTCTTTGGCCATACTTGAGTAAGAGCGTTGTAAAGGTAGCAGAAGTGCTGTGTTATCTTATCTGTAGTTAGTTATTCCCTACCTCAACCACAGTTTGGAACCATGAATGTAGTTCTAAGCCTGAGGCCCAAGTGATGAACCTCGCATGTTTGGATATCCAATGCCTATCATGTTCACTGTGATGCCATGATTAGGTGATATTCTTGGAATTTGATCAGTATTCTCACTGGATACCTCTTGGTAGGTGTAAAAATTATACCTACAGTCTTTTGGTGGAATACAAATTTGTATTGAACTTTGCCACATACATAGTTCTAGGAATCATACACAATGAAGAACTAGCAGAAGAAAGATTTGCACATTCTGTAATATTTTTTGAGTTACTTAGCAGCCTTGTGAGATGTCTGAAAGGATCCAAACACTATAAATTTGCCGAGAAACTTCAAAAGCAGTAGGAACGTGGATTTCTTCCATTCCAAACAGGAATGTAATTAGTGTTTATACATACTGCTCATTGTTTAATTCTCTGTTTTGACCTAACAGGAGGTGATTAAGTCAATATCTGGTAAGGGTGATCCAATCAAGAATTTCTTCTATTACGACGCTGCTGATGGTAAAGGGATCGCGGAGGACATTCCTCCCTCTTCTTCAGACTGAGCCTGTTAACTGCTTGACTCCCATTCAGCCTGGCTTCACTAATCATTGTACCCATTTATTAGCATCCAATTAGATCAGTAGCCACTTTAAGACTGAGATGCTTAGCACTCTACTATTTAATATTAAGTTGTGCCAGCTTAGAAATGGTATCAGATAGAAAACTGACTTTTTGTGCCAACAATCTTAAAGCTGAAGCCAGGAAGATTTTGTGCTGATTGAAGTTGGACTGCAGTGTTCTCTCTATTCTCTTCAAATATGATGTGCCTACAACTATGTCATGCCCATATATCTAGAATGCTTGATTATAGTGTTCTTATTTGGTTGTAATATACTCCCTCCGTATTTAATAGATAAAGTAGTTGACTTTTGGTTATGTTTGACTATGTGTTTTCTTAAAAAGCTTATATAATTATTTACTTTGTTGTGATTGGATTTATTACTAAATGTATTTTAAGTGTAATTTATATTTTTGGACCAAATTTTTGAGTGCGATGAAGCAAATGTGTGCTAAATATTTGAACGTTATTATCTATTACAATACGGAGTGAGTAATACGGTAATGGCATATCTTTGGTCTAATGCTGTGATTTGAGTTTAGAGGAAGCTCCAAAGATGTCATGCTGGAACTCAGCAAGATGATCCCAATGTTGGTTAATTTGCTGTTACCCTGGGGTAGGCTTTAGGCTTAAAGCTGTGCAGCTGGCAGTCGCATGATTCTGACACCTAATCCACTGAATCAGAGTTGGACAGTACTCTGGGCATATCAAATCTGGTTCTGAAAATTGCCATCCCAACCACTTGTCTGTAGTCACTTCGGAACAAACTCCAGTTCATTTCAGGCTTTCTTCAAGTGTAAAATATGTGATGGGAGTTTCACTTCCTTGGTAGGGTCAATAGTCTATTTGCAACTGGTCCTGTCTGTTGTTATGGTTGCTGAGAAGGAAGGCCAAGAAAAGAGAAAAAAAATGATGATCTATACCTTGCATGTATATAGGTCATATTCAACAGCAGAATAGGTCATGAATTGGACAGGGAAGAAAGGCACATGCCACCTGAACTTGTGATCCTGATTGTTGAGCTTGGTCATATGAATTGAGCTAAAGGCTTACCATCAATGTTAATCAAAACATGTCTAGTGTCTCTCTCATTACTGTAGATTTGTCCTCAAAAACCAAAAGCACAAAAAAGAATAATGTAGTTCTACTTTCCTTCAGAGTTGTGCATTTGGTTGCTTTCATTGAACCAGCCTCTTTACGCAAAGATCATGGTTGTAGGATCAAGGGAGTACTTTCTAGTACCTATATATATATACTATATGATACTTTTTTATTCTCTCGTTGGACATTCATCCAAGCTGTCACACAAAGGAGCCTCACCCAACAAACCTAAGTCTTGACAAGCAAATAACATGTTCGCAGGGGACCATGCTAAGCCACCCTCCTTTCATATGAAAAGGCTTCCCAATGATGAGCCATGTATTTAGTATCTAGTACAATAATACAATTTGTATAATACAATATGTACAAACAACAACCCCTCAATTAGCCCCTAATCATAATCTCTGGTGCACTACTCCTCCCCTCCCCCAACTTTAATCCCTTTTGATAGCCTCCCATGATTCATCAATTAAGTAGATTCCAAGCATTGTGCAATGATGCTAGATAGCAGAGGATCAGATAGATGGACAGACATACATGTAATATATACTGAAACATATTTTTTAACACCCGGAGAGAATGTGCACATCTACCATCTTGATCAATCAATCATTTCTGATCAACACAAAATAAAAGAGCTTGTAAATGCACATGACCTACTCCACCAATATGTGCAACCAAGTTAATAAATTTGGTACTACTACTTTGTCATGTAGTAGCAAATGTACCAATGATGGGTGTCATGGTAGGACACATACACATACATTTGACACATATGCATAATAATGCATTGAGTGCTTGCAAGCTCATTGAGATCCAGCCCATGCTGTGACACGTGTCCAAAAGACAGTGCATTACATTATATGCATAGAGCTACTCCATTTAGGCAGGCTTTATAAAATGGAAGAAAAAAAGCTGCTAAAGTGGAGGAATTAATATACACTTGGGAAAAAATAAACAAAAGTTTAATTTGTGTTTGTGTGTGTGCTTAGAGGCATAGAGCAGATACAATACAAACTATAAGCCAACTATAAGAATATTTTAAGGTGATAAGAGATGAGAGAAAAGAGCAGCCGGCTATAGATTTGTATCCAGCTGCAACACGGACTCTAAGACACATGTGTATGACAGGTGAAACTGAATGTTAATTGTGTAGTATATGACTATTGTATGAATTAACTATTAAGTTAACTATAGACAATATATAGACAGCAGTTGGCTATACTATTAAAGTTGCTCTTAGCTTACACCTTGCTAGCTCAGGAAAAGGTCTTTGCATTTGCATGTATTTTGATGTGGAAAAAGGGAGAGCGACTGATGATGATCAAGTGGACAAGCGCGTGGGCTCCAGGATCAAGGATGGTGGGCCATGCATCACCGCCATGATCAGAAAAAAGAGGGTTTTGGAAATTAACTAGAATTGTATTTTATTTCATTGCCTTTTCTTTTGTGTTCTTTTCATGTGTGCATTGGACTTCTCTTTATGCAGATACTTCTTGGAAATGTTCACGTTCATACAAGTGAAGTCATAATCCGGCCATGCTACGATTTCTTATACCAAAATGGTTGTTTGGATAACAATGGATTAATGCATACTTAGAACTTGCAGAAAAAAAATTGAATTATTTCCAAGTGTGTCCTGCAACTTCTAATTACTTACTGCATTCCAAAATATAAAAATTTCTTTACGCTTTCCAAAATTCACTCGGAAATCTTTCTATATAGATTTGGATACGGTTTTAAAAAGCATAGAATTTCTTACTCTCCTGCGTCTTAAAATAAATTTATCTTTCTAGTTTAAAATTGAAATAAAAATATTAACTTGTTTTCAAGACGAGTGTAATTTTTGTAATGGTGGTAGTAATTGAAATTCCTAAACCATGTGTCTTTTAAGCGAGGCATTTAACTTTTTGCCACTCTTACAAATATCACATAACATATTTGTCACTCGTTGTCTATGACATGTGGGTCCTCATGTGCCTATGATATATGGGCCAGTAACAAATATATTAGGGAGTGATAAAAATTTAATTATTCCCTTTTAAGCGGAGATCTTTTCAAACTGTGCAGCTGGCGTGCGTGCGTCCAATTCAAACCGCAGAGATTTCGAGAAAATTTGGCTTGGAAACTCTGACACACGACTACGAGTATGGAGTACTATGCGCGTTTCAACTCGTCAAATTACGCAAATAATTTAGCTCAATCGTACGTATTGCAGTGATCTTGTGCTCGTTCTTTGATTTTTCGTCTCTCTTTGTCAGAGGAGCACATGACATAGCCTTGACGATTGCTCAATTATCAGCGCCCAGGCTTGGAATATCTCCAGACCAGTGTTCTCAGATCTGACGCCGTCTGACTGAATTCAGTTGAACACATAAATATTTGTTTTCTCTTGCCTTCAAATGATCAAAATATTATTGCGTAGGAATGGTCAAATTTGTTTTTTATGCCGTGCATTAATAATTATTTCATGATTAATATAAATGTAAAAACAAAATTATTGTATAATATAGAACGTATTCATAGGTACGGACGGGCCATGCATGTATGTGCCTTCTGTACAGCAAATAAATATTTTAGAGATCTGTTGAAATATCTCACTCTATTTACCTATTTGGCTAGCTCTCCAACATAACTAAAGAGTCAGAATTTCTTTATGCTCCAACTTACTATGCATATCTCACTCTCAATATACCGTCACTCCCAAAACCACCAACTCCCAAAACCACCAACGACATATGCATTAAGAGATATTGGGAAGAGTCTAGAGCTGTCTCCTTCTTTTCCTCTCTCTCCCCATCCTTTTTCTTCTTCAATCCTCACCACCTAGCACATCCACCACTGGCCATATAGACCATCCCAGCAAGCCCACCAGGCAAGCCGAGGGTGGTGGTGTGTGAGGCGATGGAGCTCAACAGCAAGCGGCGGTAAAGAGGTACCATTAATTACACCATAACGAGCGAAGTTATCCAGACACATATTTCCTCTACCACTATCCCCATCATCCCCCTTCACCACCATCATGGTCATTATGGTGACTACAAGGGAAAGAGGCAAAGAAGACAACATTGCTACGATAGAGAGGCAACGTCAACTATAATGGTGGATTAGTGCGCCTATGTTGCTACAAGCAACGACAATATTGAAGGCGTCAATAGAGATTGGCACATGTAATAATAGGGAGGTGACTACAAAGGTTCATGCAAGGAATGGCTCGTGATGTCGTGCTTCGAATGACGGTGTAGATTAGTGTAGGGAGGGCTAGTAGGCGGTGCTCTGGACGGAGGATGTAATGTCGCTGCTAAAACCCTTTCACAAGTTTATGTCGGATATAAAACTGGGGACATAGAAGGATATAGGGTTTGGGTCCCATAGTTGCAAATGATTTTGGCTTGTCAAGTTTGGCCAACAAGGGGAGAAGTTTGGCGATTGGCCTGCTATCCGGTTAACAAGTCTGTTGCAGACGTATTTTTTCTAAAAAAAATTATCAAATATTGGTATGAAGAGTTATACAATATCTGTTGGAGTAGCTATACAAAACTTAATACTTAATATAAAACTTCTAGCCTTACCTAGATTAATATGAAATCTAGACATGCATATAACTAATATGTATTTATCAATAGATAAATAAAACAAAGTTAGAAAATCTTATAATACAAAACAGAAAAATTGTAAAACATAGCCCGAAGTTTTATAGCTCTATATTGGAGTAAGTGTGCCTGTTACTCCTCCCCTCCACACGGTAAGATAGGAGAAAGGACAGTGGCATATTTTGCACCGACCAGTGTACGGGGTGCAATGTCGGACACTTCACCAAACGACTTACCATAGCCCAAACAGTTGACACATATGCATGTGTGGACCTTAATAATCTTCACTTCCAAATCAAATATAAATTCCATCAAACAGGACGTCGATGGAATGATACATATCTACAGCACGCAGCTACCCTTTCACCTCAATCATTAATTAACTAATTAATTAATTAATTAATTACTCTATTTTATTTTTTAATTGACACCATTGATTTTTGGATTTATGTTTACCCCTTCGTCTTATTCAAATTTTTTGTCCAAATATATAAAATTACAAATCATACTTAAAGTTACTTTTGTAATAAATCAAATCATAACAAAACAATCAATAATTATATAAATTTTTTAAATAAGACAAAAGGTTAAATATAGATCGAAAAGTTAACGCTCTCAATTAAAAAAAATCAGAGGAGTTAACAAAATCACCACTTATATATATCTTTCGATCGATCGTGCTTATGTAGAGCTAGAGGAATCGATGGATGCACCCCCATCAAATCACAGTCACAGAAGCACATTCACAATTAATCATGCAGAAGAAGAGAGGCCCATAGATTGGCAAGGAAACGTACATCCCCAGCCGGCCGGGCGGCTGGCCGGCAACCAATCAAGCACGCCGGCCGGCGAGCAAATCACACGGCCGGGGTGTCGTCGTCGGCCGGCCGGCCATGTACACACCTCTCGCAATTATGGATCACCAACAAACAAGCTAAACAGACGCAGCCAGTACGTACGTCCTCCAGATGCATGCATCTCTCGGTATATCTATCTATGTATACTAGCCAAAGGATATACTCCCTCTCTCACGAATGTTCGATACTTTAACTTTTTTATACACGTTTATCCATTCGTCTTATTTAATTTTTTTAAAAATATATATAAAGTCAAGTATACTTAACAATAAATAAAATAGTATAAACATAATTAGTAATTATGTAAATTTTTAAATAAGATGAATGATCAAACATTTAGGGACGGAGTTAGTATGATTTGCTACGGATAAAAACGAGCTACCCACTTGCTAGCATTGTTTGGAGCAAGTTAATAATAAGACTTTTCAAACAATTTTGTCTCTATGAATGGTTTTGCATGATAATTTAGTATATACTTAGAGATAAGATAATATATTAATAACATATATAAGGTTTTTTTAATATTTAAAGACATGGAGCAGCTGGTAAAAGATTAGCATAAGTGATGGGGGTGATAACTTGTCATACGTCACCACCATTTTCTTGTTTTTAAGGAGCTAGTATAAACATGTGTGTATGTATATCACTTTGCGAGTACTATTACATCAATGATCTATGCACCTATCGATCTATATATATCTCTATGTGTACTGTACAGAACTAGCTAGCCAGACAGGGATGCATGCAGCATGATGCAACATTAAGGATGGGTGATAGATGCTAATTAATCAAGCTCTAGACATTTGTGTACTTTCTCCGTCTCATAATAACTTTATTTTTTAATTTCTATGTCCAACATCTTGATCAATCGTCTTATTTAAAAATTTTATTTAAAAACTTAAAAAATTAGTCATACATATATGACTATTTATATTTTACCTTCTAGTAAAAATAAAAATATTAATCGTTAAAAATTTAAATAAGATAAATAGTCAAAACATTGTATCTAAAAACTAAAAAATAAACTTAATATGAGACGGAGACAGTACATAGCAGTGAGCCGTCCATCGTTCGATCGAGTGAGTGTTGATGCGCAGGGTTTCACTTACCGTGCGAGCCGCCAAAACCACAGGGCCGCGTAGCCACGGAACCCACACGGTAACCACGGAAGCTGCAAAAACCACAACGAATTTGAAAAAAAAAAATTGTATTCAAAACCGCGCGGTAAACGCAGTTACCGTACGGTTTTACATGGTTACCGCGCAGTTTAGCGCTGTAACTGCGGTATCTACTTGCTGAAACAGCGCATAAGAACGGCGGAAACCGTGGTTTCCCGCGCGGCTTTTACAGCCGAAACCGCGGTTACCGCGAGGAGACCGTGGGTGTGATGCCAAATGCAAAAGAAAACTTTAAAAAATCTTTAAAAATACATGAAAAATAGGAAAATAGAACATGTTTTAGGAAAACACAAAAATTTTCACATGACCTTTTCTAAATTTTTATATTGCACATACAAACATACACCGTCATATCACCCTTCACCAAATAATTCACACCAATAACAAGTAACAACAACTTTATTTTGATTTTTGTGTCACAGCTATACTACACATTATTACTAACATGCACATATAATTTTTCTCCATACATATTTTTCATATATCCATCGTTGTATATTTGTATTTCAACATTATGTACCCTAGTGTCCAGTGCAAATTAACAATGACTCAACAACAAAATATTCTCAACCATCTTCCATGAAATATTATTTTCAATTTGATTCTTTTTAGTTTTGTTTCCCAAAATTCTCGTTTATGATTTTTAATTACGTCAGAAATACACTTTTTCATGAATTTGTTTGACAAAACTACACTACCTATACAACATATACTTTTTTCATTAAACTTTCTCAAAATTTTTAAATTCTTCTTAAATTTAAATTTAGTTATCGTGGCTTACCAAAGCCGAGGAGGCTCGGTTACCATGGTAACGCAAACCCTATAGATGCGTCACCTTTCTTTTCGTGCATGTGTGCTTAATTTGGCGCCTATATGTTGGTTTGTAGTAGCTAGCTTTGCATGCTGTACTGTCTTATCTAATTAGATGCATATATGCTGGCTTCTGTACTGTGTATAGAGTAGGGGAAGATGTGAGGCATCTCATGAAACTGTTCATCCTGAGCTCTAACTTCCAGTTGATGTGTTTTTATCAGCCTCTTTTTTTTGTTATGTAGCTAGTTAATTAGGTTCCAGAGCTCACATGGAGCCTATCTATACCCATCCCGTTCAGCCGGGCATACACTTGAAACTTTGTTCTAAAAAAACCACCATAAAAGGCGATCCAGAGACAGAGGACAATGATGATCGATAAGGCCGTTAGAGTATTTTCAGTAACCCATCCAAGTTTAATTATCTGTATTGCTATTTGGATAGCAATCTAAAATAAATTTTCTCTTCAAATCAGTCATCACTGTAATAAAACATCTATATTATATCCTTCGTATATATTTTATTGATATTTTACAACCACACCTTTTGTTAAATATGTAAAGCTATATATATGTATAAAAATATATTTAACGAATACACGAAATGATATAAAAATAATTAATAATTATGTAAATTTTTTGAATAAGACGAACGATCAAACGTGTATAAAAAGTTAACAGTGTCAAACATTTAGAGATGAAGGGAGTATATACCTAGGGTTACCTCTACTAAGCAAAACATAGGACCAGTTAGGCCGCGTTCGCTGGACACATCAAGTTAACTTAACTGCCTCGTTTTCCACGCGCACGCTTCCTGGACTGCTAAACTGTGTATTTTTTTAAAAAATTTCTATAGAAAAGTTGTTTTAAAAAATAAATTAATAAATTAAATATTTTTTAATAATTAATAATTAATTAATTATGTACTAATCTATAACTATGTTTTCTACGTCGAGTAAGTTAATTTACCCACACCCTTAGCGAACGCAGCCTTACTCAGTGTTGATTTTAGTCCTATGTTGGTCATTGAATGCAACGAAAACATAACTTGTAAGACGATGACTTGCCATATCCATCAAAAGAACTTGTCTTTGATCGATGAAGTTAGCCTAAACCAATAGTCATGCTCTGGTAGGACATATGCTGTTCATGTCCTGCTGTCCTACACAAAATTTTTGAATGGATACAACGTCACGACTTCATTAGGGCACCGTATCTGTACGTGTATAAGAGAAAGATTAGTTTGAGTTGAAATATAGTTTCCATAGTAATTTACCTAGCAATCATGGATGGGTAGAATGAATTAAAGATAGTCTACATTGATTTGTTAGTATCATGGAGACAACACATGGTACCTAGGCACATGTTGCACATATAGGCCAGGACGCAGGACCAACTTAGGTAACACAATTAGATTAATTAGTTGGTAGCTCATCTAACACCCTCATCAATTGTCATGCTTGTAGGGCATAAGTTTTGAGTATGCCCTAGAAAGTTTTGAGTACATATAACCTTTTTTTTTTCTAGGCATGGATGGAGGAATATATATGCTCGTTCCTGTACTCTCTATCCATGACATCTAGGAGTATGTAGGGGTGGGAATAGGGCTAGGCATGTGGGTTCTTTCATAACCCTATTTAATTCTTAAAAAAAATTTAGCTCAAAACTCTATATAATTTTATTTTTAATCTGTTTTGAACGCGGCCCTTAAATTTTGTAGACAAAATGGTTGGACTCATTCCCAGAGTTCCCCACAAGAGCTAAACTTTAGGTTTATCTAATATTTCCCTCATGCTTTAGTTGGGACATCTCGTTCTCAAAGCTATTTTTCTTTTGGGCAGAGAACTTTGTTGGTTGGCCATACTGATCAACCTTCAGTTATAAAGTCTTTGCATATCGATTTTTCAGACCTTAATAATATGATGAAAATGATATGACATTCAGACAATTAAAGGGATCCGTATGGTGTCTGCTGTGTCCTGTCGTTCGACATAAAACTGAAAAATCCGTACGTACGTACCTCTGGAATTTATGCCAATGAAAGAAACTAGTAGTAATTAAGAATAATTTGTACGCGCTGTACGTAATGTGTATCATATTTATAATTCATGATGACTGTGATATGTCATATTTCGTCAACAATCTAGTATTACATCGAAATTCACTCCCAAGACCAGCACATTACTGTGTTAATTGAAAGAAAACACTACTACAAGACGCTAATCTTTACTCCTAATCTCCAGCAGTCTAGCTGCTATATCCAGTATAAGAGCGGGTACAAGATTTCAAATATTATATTTAAAAAATAGTGAATTTGGTAGAACTACATATATTTCATAAATTATTGCAAAATTATAGATTTGTCACTATATTTATCATGAAACTTAATACAATGCCATAAGTTCTTCGAGTTAATTTTTTAACATGTACTGGCAGTTTCCCTCACGTAGGCAGAGGAGGGGGGGAGGAGAGGGGACATTTTAGCCCAACGGGGATTTGGTGCTAAGGTCCAGGTTTTGGCCAAGGACAGGGATGGAGGAGGGTTTACCCCCATGGGTCACCAGTGGGACCTCGGGAAAGTGTATTAAACTTTAAAACATTATAAATTGAAGGCCCAAAAGCTCATCTAGTCCGAAACAAATCCTAGTCTCACCTAATCTGCCTCATCTCTCATCTCTCACTCTCTCTATGCGCGGTGAGCTGGCGGCGATAACCCTGACCCTGACCGGGGCGGGGTAGCACAACAACCTAGCGCGATGACCTGGTGTAGCGGTCGGCATCCTTACCCCCTCTCCACTTCTAGCCTATGAGTCCCTACTCCCTCTCTATCTGTGCACTGCCTTTGTAGGGTGCTTGAGCTCGCTTGAGGCCGGGGTCAGGGCCGGGAAAGAAGTTCGCCTTGTTTTCATTTTCAGGGCCAGGGTGGCGGATGAAATATCTGGTCGGAGCCGGGGCCGAGGCCGTTCTTGTCTAACCTAGTCCTGATCTGCTATGTTGCCAACCCTAGTACTACCACTTCATAAGCTCATATTTATAGTATACAATGACCTGAGATAGTATTTTTGTCTGGACCATGCAAGTTGCAAGTCCACTGTAATTGATGAATTTCTAAAGTACTGTATCCCTTGTTTCTTTCACATAGTTACATCTTTACATGACTCCTCAATGCATGTCATTGTATAAGTGATATATGCATGCAGCATGCCTGGCTACAGTGAACTATGTATCAACGTGGATCGATCCACATATAATTTAGATTCAGTTTGGTGAGATACTTGTACCAGGGGTATCCGTAGACTACATGAATATGTACGGTCAAAGAGGTACTAAATAGGAAGGAGGTACCAAATAGGAAGGAGATTGTATTTGGTATCGACTAATAGTTTGGTAACTACCGGATTACATGCTGTGTATATCAGATCTGAGTCGTAACCGAATTAGAATAGATCTTAGTCTTATCAAATTAGGACTCTACCATATGTGTGAGCCCTACCCCACTAGAGCACAGTTACACACATATTCAATACCATTGCCAAGCAGGATTAGGATATTATCTCGTCCAGCCGAGAGCCTGAACCTAGGTAAATTGTCTTTTTCTTCATCTTAACTATCGAGTTCTGAGCCTAATAGCCACCATATAAGTTTATTACTGACATCAATCGTCGACAAGTTTTAATTTAACTAAATAAATTAAGTTTTAGTTTTTTAATAAAATCTAGTTTAATTAATTAAACTAGATCTGATTGTAAACTACAGGGGATCAAGCGACCACAGCCATCCCTTCTAGCAAGTATACACCATATCTGCAGGGACATGGTAGCAGAGATACGAGGAGCATGACATATCCATTAGCTAGCATATATATGAAATAAATTTGAGAAAGATATTAATGTTTGGGGATTTATAGTTATAAGACATGAGGATAATATATATGTAGATCAACTCAACCTATGAGTAGTAGGTATTCCCTCCGGTTACAAATTTAATCTGGACATTTTAAACAATAATTCACCAGACTTATAATACTCTCAATATCTTTTAAACTACTCATTTTTAAGAAAAGTGTTGATGCACATATTTACCTTAAAAAGTCTTGTATAATATCTTAAACTTATTAGATTTTATAAATAAAAATTGAACTACAGGGTTAGATCAACCCAGGCTCATGCCTTTTCAGGTTGGTCCGGGTAAAGCCAATCGGGTCAGATCCAACTCGAAGAAACTTACATATATCTGTATGAAGTTACTAAGGCCCGTTTGACACGAGGGATATAAGTTAACTTATGTCTGAAAACGTACTAATAGATTAGTACATAATTAATTAATTATTAAAAAATATAAATAGATTAATATGATTTTTAAAATAACTTATCTATAAAAATGTTTACAAAAAATACGCCATTTAACCGTTCGAAAAGTGTCTGCGCGGAAAACTATGGTCATGCTGAACGCGTCCAAAGACCAGAACATTGTTCACCTTTTCAAACCTCAATGCTTTATCATCTACCTTTTCATATTCCAATGCATCTATCTCGTATTGTACCAAAATCCAATGCAATAGTTACTCCAAAAATAAAGACTTTTTAGAACGAAAGTACTATATAATAAAAGGTGTTAGGGTCATTTTTTTCTCAAACATTAAGTGTAATTTGCTTAGGAGGAAAAAACAAAGTATTCGTTTTTCTAGACTTAATTTCTGTGGTAGTTATTTTTTTGTAGAAATAAAGTTTTGAAAAACCAAAGAAATGTTTCTTTCTTACAAGTCTTGGAGAGAAAACATAGAAATTTTTCCATCCACTCAAACATTTTTAAAAAATTATTATATTAGTATGTACATACATTCATGTTCTTCTACATTTTCGATTGCAATAGGTTAAAACTTCTTTAAACCTAATAATTCCTAACCTTTCCTACTGCTATATTAGTAAACAACTTAGGACAACGAGCATATACGTATACTTCGCATCTTTACGTATAAACAATAAATCGCCAAAATACCCTTAAACATACCAAAAGCGGGCTCTACGTGTTATTACGTCTCATATATATCGGTAAAGTACATGTATACCCTTCAAAACTCGCTGAATACATTTTATACACCTAAAATTTACCCGATCTCTTCTATATCTGTGAAAATTTCAACTCGATCTCTTCTATGCCCCTGCCGGTACATTTTTCTTTCAATAAGCATTGTTGCAAATGTATTTAATTCCCTTGATGATTTAGGTTTGAATATAAGCTCGAAAAATGATTAAAAATTCTGTTTGAGTGAATACTATGTGCATTTTATATAACTAGTGAGATAAGGCCGCGTTCGGCTGGAGAGAGAGGTGGTTTAGTTATCCGACGCGGAAAACGCAATAATAGATTAGTAATGATTAATTAGTTATTAAAAATATAAAATAGATTAATCTGATTTAAAATAACTTTTTATAGAAAATTTTTGCAAAAGCTGTTCGAGAAGCCTGCGTGTGGAAAACGAGGGGTTTAGATAACTTGCCCTAGGGGTCGAATGTGGCCTAAGTAATTAGTACAGAAAATTTTGTTATAAATTTTAAAAATAAAACAAAGCTAATAAATTAAAAACTTTATTTGAAATTTGATAGGAAAATATATTTTTTTGATCGAGAGCCTTCTTAAAAAAATATCTTGAGTATTGGTAGTTCTATATTTGTCTGGATGCTCCTCGTTATTATGACTTATTAAAAATAAAATTAATAAATAATTTATGTCATAATCTAAAAATAAATTTTATCATAAATAATATATCACACAACAAACTCATGTTAATTAATAGTCTAATGCGATAAAATTTTACACTTTTAATAATGTAAATCATAATTTTTTATGTTCATCTAGAGGGTAAAATAGTCACTTTTATAAAAAAAATAGATTGTCAATTAATGGTCACCCTAAATGTCGAAATTAAATTTTAGAGGTATAAAAAAGTAAGTAAAATTTAAAGGCCTGAAAAGAATTATCTAAAATTTTAAGTGTACACCACGGATTATCCCCGTATATATGGACGGAGCCCATTGCTTCCCAACCCCATACCCCACCCGCAGACCCACTTCCTGGGCGGGCCCCACGCGCCCACCTTTTATTATTATTATTGTGGCAGAAAATGGGAGGGCGTGCGCGGGGCCCACCTACCCCTCGACGCCCATCCCATGTGCCCCCCTCTTCCTCCATCGCCCACGCCACGCCACCATACAAAGCCTCGCCACCACCTCCCCCCTCCGCCATTCGTCCCCCTCTTCCTCCACTCCACGACGCTCACCGATGGCCGCGGCCGGCGCCCAGCGGCGGCGGAGCAGCGCCTCCTCCTCCTCCGCCTCCCCCGAGTTCCGCTTCTGGCCCGTCGACGCCGACCCCGCCGCCTCCCCGTCCTGCGCCGACGAGATCTTCTCCGGCGGCCTCATCCTCCCCCGCCTCCCGCTGCCCGTCCCGCGTCGCGCCTTCGACGGGGATGCTGCTCCCGCGTGCCCTGAGCCATCCGCTGCTGCGGCGGACGGCGATGAGGACGCTGGTGGCGCCGCTGTGACGTCGCGGGCGGCGGTGTCGGGAGGTGGGGGGTCGAGGAGGTGGACGGATATGTTCGCCAGGAAGGGAGCGGCGGCGGAGGAGAAGGATCAGCAGGTGAGGCGGAAGGACGGCGCCGCGGGCGGGCGGAGACCGGCGGCGGCGGCCGGAGGAGGAGGAGGTGGATCGGAGCTGAACATCAACATATGGCCCTTCTCCCGGAGCCGCTCCGCCGGCGGGGGCTCGTCGAAGCCCCGCCCGCCGCCGCGGAAGGCCAGCAGTGCCCCGTGCTCGCGCAGCAACTCCCGCGGCGAAGCGGCGACGGCGTCGGCGTCGTTGTCGTCCTCCGCCGCGCCTCTTCCTCCTCGCCGCTGGGCCGCCAGCCCCAGCCGCGCCGGCGGCGGCGTGCCGGTCGGCCGGTCCAGCCCCGTCTGGCAGATCAGGCGCCCGTCGCCACCATCTGCGAAGCACGCCGCCTTGCCAGACCACCCCGCCGCCGCCGCCGCCGACAGGAGGCCACCCCACCACCACCACAACAAGGACAAGCCCGCCGCCAAGAAACCCCACACCTCCGGCGGCATGCGCGGCATCAACCTGAGCGTCAACTCCTGCATCGGCTACCGGCACCAGGTGAGCTGCCGCCGCTCCGCCGACGCCGGCGTCGCCCGCGGCGGCGGCGGCGGCCTCTTCGGCATCAAGGGGTTCTTCTCCAAGAAGGTGCATTGAGCAGCTAGCCAGCCATGGAACCTTCACCTAGCTAGAAATCAAAATAACTTATTTTTCTCTTTTTTTTTCACTCCCTTTTCTTTTGTACTTCTTTAACTTTTTTTTTAGACTTTGGGATGCTTTGTGATGATGATGATGATGCTAGTGGTGGCTGCTGTTAATTACATGTAATTAAGCCAATAACCTGTTTTTTGTAAGGGTGAATTATATGTATGTACCAATAGTTTAATTAATTAATTAGCACTACATTATATGTTTGTATTAATTACTAGTGTGCATAATTAACTATGGTTATTCAGTTGAGCATTGTCTGCACTCTGCAGCCGGCCGGCACAGACACAAGCAGATGATGATGAGATCCAGAGAAGATGCTCTTGGTTGGTCTCTCTCTGCCTGCAATGGAGAGAGATTATATATTCCTTTGCATAATAATGCTGCATGTGGATATGATTGTGCCGGCACAAATTGTTCATGTTTCTGCAATGATGTTTGTTAATGTAAATTATAAATTGTTCGTTCTTGGATTGAACATGTTGCAGTATCATGGCCGGATTGGGGATCTGTGCACATTTTGAGCCTCGTATTTTCAAGCTATTGCTTATGCTAGTAAATTTAAAATTTAAATTTTTGACATTAAATTTAGAGTAGATTTTAGAATTTTTCATCATATTTTTTCTGGCCTTGTCTTTTAGATCGTTAATAACACGTATATAAAATTTTTATATATAAAATATTTTTTATTTATAAATATACATTTCGCTTTTATACGAATAAGTTAAACAATCCCCGATTTATATGGCTCTGAAAGGGAGAAAAAGCTCTTTTGTGCATTTTATGTTCACCTTAATTGCTTAAATTAAGCCTGGGAGGAGATGAACTTGTGCAGAAATGAGAACGCACCGCACCTATGGCTGCTTGTCATGCTGAAAATGTCTCCTCCTTTGACAATGGTGGCTGGTGGAATTGATTAATTATTTACAGCAAATTGCATGTCTCATCTTGGATATTGCTGCCTACTAACCGCACCAGTCTAGCAGCATCCTTAATGAACAAGACTTTGGTCATGGCGTCTTCTAAAGTCTTCGTGACGTTTGGGACCCACGTAAATGCCTATTTCTTCCTTTCTGTTCTTCAGGATGCAAAATGTTTAATTTGGTCTTTACGACTGCTTCAAAACTTGTTTTACCATAATTTTGTAGAAAACATGTAACTTTTTTTTAAACTTTTCGTGCAGTTTCTCCTAACTAAATAGGCTCTTAGAATTAACAGAGCTTTCTCTACTATGGCGCTCAACCATTGACTTTTAGTCTATGATCAGAATTAAGAGCAGATGGTGAAAGAATCAATCGATATATTTGCAAATGAACAATAATTTATTAATAAAACTTTTATATATGTTCTTAGCAATGTAAAAGTCAAAGTTAAAAACTAAATTACGATAATAATAACTTTAAAATCTAAAGTTGAAAATTTAAATTTCAACTTTAAGCAGGAGGAAAAGATAGTTTCAGTCTTCCTCGGTGCTGTTTTTCCCACCTATAACTATGACATGCAACCGAACCAACAAAAAAAAGAAACTTCCTCCATTCAAAATATAAACATTCTAATATTGTAATTTTATAATACAATGTAAATATATATACATTGATTTTCATTATTATTATTATTTTAATAGTTCTATAGCTAATCAGATAAACAATTTAAAATTCAAAAATTAACTACTGCAATGATTTAAAGGAAAATATTTTGGTAAAACCTTAGAAAAAGAACGACATAAAAATTCTTTTTTTAACAAATATACTGACTCCATTCCAAAATATATGAGATTTTAGCTATGGAAGCATAACCAAAATCTCTTAAATTATGAAAAATATAAAGGATTTTTTTTCGTTATATTTATATAGTCAAAATCTCTTGTATTTCAGGAATGTATTTCGGGATATAGGCAGTGGTAGTTTACAACAGGATAGTGATTTAAATGTAAAAAAAATCGAAAAGACACCTATACTAATTTAAAATTGGCTTTAACTTTTGCTAGTACTACTCATGAATGTGCAGTTAACCAGCTGCCCGGCGCACATTTTTGTATAAACGCACGTCTTACCTTACAAGTATTTTCTTTAGTTACATCGATCACGTGTCTTTCTGACTTGGAAGCTGTCGGTACTCCGAATCACCTCCAGGATGATGGACGGCGTCAACGCTTGAATTTTATTTAAAAGAAAGCTAAACAGTATATTTAAAAACAAAAAATAATATACGAATAAAACTTTTATTACGTATTCATAGTGATCTAAAAGTCCCGATTGAAAAATATTTTTTGATGAAAAAAAATATTAAAATCAACTCTAAATTTAAAATTAAAAAAATTAAATTGAGTTATAAGTATAAGTAAAGGCATAGGTACGAATTGAATCAATCAAGCACTAATAATATTGTTAACGAGTTGACTGTTGCTACAACTTGCCCCCCATTTAACAAAAACGGATTCCATGGCACGACAGCATCTCGCACAATTCGCCCTAAAAGTTAACAAAAAAACCCCAACCTGTGCGTTGTGATCAAGAAGGAAGAAGATGAAGCTCGAGTAGTTCCGACGACGTGGCGACGATCCACCGGACACGTGCGCCGGCGCGGCGCCCGAGGCCGGAATGACAATGGTTTAAATAAATTTCTTGTTTGAAATTCAAAAGTTTTAAATAGTCCACGTTCTTATGAAAATTATCACTGTTGTCTTCTGCACTACCTTGTCACGAATCACGATCGATGCTTATGGGGCTGTTTGGGAGTTTAGCCCCTTTCCATTGATTGGTTGGGCACTTAGTAAACGTAGACTATTAAAAATATTTATTCATAATTTTGGGCTAATTCACAAGACAAATCTATTGACTCTAATTAATCTATGATTAGTCCATGTGATGCTACAGTAAATATGCTCTAATTATGGATTAATTAGGCTTGAAAAATTCGTCTCGTGGATTACCACTCATTTACGAAATTAGTTTTTTATTAGTCTATGTTTAATACTTTAAATTAGTGTCCAAACATCCGACGTGACATGGGGCTAAAAAGTTTAGCCACATCTAAACAACCCCATATATACCACGGTGTGCCTCATCTGTTCCAGAATAAGTAAATGTTTCTATCGTTTAAATTTTATATTATAATATAAGTAATTTTAAGTGCAACATCCGTTTTAAAATAAATCATTTTTTAGGTTTTTAATGTAATGTTTGTATTTTCGTCTTATTTTAAAAAAATACGATTAATTTTTTATTATTATTAGATGATAAAACATGGATAGTACTTTACGTATGGCTATTTTTTAAAAAAAATTTAAGTAACTTTTTTCAAATAAAACACATGGTTAAACACTCAACAGGTAAATCAGGAAGTGTTTTTTCTTTGAGACGGTGTAGTAGATTTCAATAATTCGTATCACTCCAGTGATTACGAATCAAATCAAACACTTGGAAAGGAAATGCAGGTGATTCAAAATTTAAGCTCTAGCTGCTAAGTTGACCAAAATAAAATCTTTTTTCTAAACTCAATATCTGCTAATCAGGGTAGAAGAAGTATTTGTATTTTAGAGCAGATGAGATATATCTTAGGCTGTACTACTACGTTGTTTGATTCTCCTCTTGCAAGGTCTTGGGTTTTGTCTTGGATTGGTTCGCTTGGCTTTCATGTAACCAGTACACGTCCACTTGGCGAGTTGGATTGGACTTTGGAGAGAGCATTGGGGTGGCTGCAGCTGCACTGCACTGCACCGTGCCAAAGTTTCGAGGAGTGTACGTCTTTGGACTCTTGCTTCTTGGGACACATCGCCGCTGCGCTCGTGCACATGGATCCTTTTGTCCATACGAAACAGTGCTACCAAGACATGTCTGGTTTTCTTTCTCAGGTTGAAACTTTGCAACCGGTTTTGTTTTCAAACTGCAAAGCCCAAGGTGATGGTGTATATAGGTAGCAGAAATGAACCACAAAAAAAGAAAATCTACCACAAGCAAGCGTGGTATCCATGCTCATTTTTTTCGGCTCTGTTTATACATTAAACCAAATTTTAAATTTTTAACTTTAAATTTTGATTTGATTTTAATGTTTTTACATCGTAGTTTATTTTGGCAGCATTTACTTTTAGATCGATAAGAAAGCCCATATAAATTTTATTCTCAAATTATTTTTTGTTTTCAAATACTGTTAACATTAAAATTTGGAAAATTTTCTTATTGAACTCCGTTAAGAAAAAACGTAATCACCGATGCAAATTTTATCTGGAAGAGTTCGAATTCAACATAGAATCATAAAGACCAAAACATGGTGGCGTGATTTTATCTATTAATTAGAGTTAATTTAGATTTTTCATTTATCTATAAGGGAGTTAGAGTCCAATCGTGACTTATTACTCTTTTTTATCTATTAGAAAACAATGTTGTATTCAATAGGAATTAGAGATAGAATCCAAATAGAATTTGATTATTTTCTTTTATCTATTAGGACTTGTGTTTTGTGTTCGATATGGACTTATATCCACCCGTGGGTATAAATATATATGTCCGGGGTTATTGTAAATCATCTACTTCTACATATAGATCAACTACTCTCGGCGTATCGCCACCCTCCTCACCGAGGTTTCATCACTGGTGGAACTTGGCACCTGACATGTAGCTGCATCGTCTCGATCTCCGGCGGAAGGGTAAGTCGTACTTTTCGCCAGTCACGGTAATCGTATCCTAAATTAGAACTGTCTCGGTTCGGTCCCATCTGCTGATACGGTTGCTAGTTATGGTATCAGTTCCAACTTAGATTACTTTTGTATCTTGAGTTGATCTGGTCGACCACTTTGGGTGATCTACGTTGGTTCGATATTTGCTATTTGACCTATTCAATCTAATACTCTCTCGGTTCAGTCCGATCTATTATATTACATTTATCAAATAGTTTATATGATATCGATGTATATTGCTTATTGTTTTATCGAAGTACCAGTCGATAAGTTATCAGTTATCGGCTTGATACCAATCTACATCTGTTTAGTATTTATCCTGATATTACTAGGCGTAATCTTGAACTGTCTTGATTTGGTCCAATCTTCTATCATTATTCCTAGTAAGTTAGGCTAGATATTTTATAAATATTATTCGCTTATCAGTTAGTTATAGCCGATGATTTTTGCTGATCTAATTGTTTATTATATTTATATCAATATAGTAGCCGATTGACTTACTGCATTATGTTTATACCAATCGACTTTATTTATTTAGATCGGTAGTTATTATGTTACATTGGCTTATGAGTATTGCATGCAAGTTAACTTTAGGCAATCGCAACAAAGTATTTATTGTTTATTAAACTATTTGAATTTATATGTATCGGATTCAGCCAATCCAAACTCTCAACAACCGATTGTTTAGCCTATCAGCTAAACACTACTACACCAACGTCTAATCGGCTAGAATTTTTTTGTTACCTATCGGCTCCATAGATGATCGGCCTATTTATTTTTGTCTTGTTAGTTGCAGGATCAAACTGACTGGCACGCACGCATATTCTTAGAATTTAGGTCCTACAATGGAGCGATCTAAGAAGAGACTCTCAGATCTTCGTGTATGACACGTCATCGGATCAACTTTTGACGTCAACAAATACGTTGTTCCGAATTTTCTCAACAAGCAAACAATGACCCATCTTAAATAGATTGATGGATTCTGCTCATCTTTTCTCTTCTAATTATGTTTTAAGCTAAAATTTAATATTTTTAACTTTAATTTGTAGTTGATTATGAGGGTTTTCCATCATAGTTTATTTTACCGCCTTTACTTTTAGATCGATAAAAAACAAGCATATAAAATTTTTATTTCTAAATTATTTTTTGTTTTCAAAAATATTGTTCAAATTTCCTCAACAAGCCAAACAATGACCCCATCGTAAATACATTGATGGATTGTGCCAATAAAACCTTCGATTCAATATGAAATGTGAAAATGACGGGTTTTCAAGGATATATACCATTCTCTTTTGTGTTTTTCATGAACTCGCCAGAAATATGTGAATATATATTACTGGAGCATTGGACAAGATTATGAGAAATTCAGAATAACTGCAACCTTTCTTTCTCTCTCTCTCTCTCTGGTTGCTTTGTTCATGATAAAGGAGCAGGTGCTTTGCCCGGTGTCTCTCGAGAGGTCATGGGCTCATGCAGCATTCGAGCCTTTTCTTTTCTTTTCTCTTTTAGAGAACTGGAGCATTCATTCAAGATCAAGCTCTTCGGGGAGCAAGTTTCATCATTCCCTGTGCTCCTCTTGTTTCCCTGTTTCTTCTTTGGCCTATTTTAGATGGGTCTTTTCTGTGATTGTGTACCTCTGTCCAAGTGTCATCGTTGTTGCTGGTCGCCGCCTACGAGAACAGCTCATCGATTCGAAAGGTTTCTTGGATTGATGATGGATGCATGCCTTGCAGAGTGATCCTCTCTGTCAACAGTTCATCTATCCCATCTTTTATTCTAAAATTAAAGGATGAAGATTACAGATTAAGCTCTAACAAAACTGTCATCCTATCACCTATTTTGGATGTCATCCATATTAATGAAGAGAAACTTCATATTTGGATGATCTCTCTCCATCCTCCAAAGAGATATAGAGAATGTCATATATGGATAATCTGGTGGAGTAAAAAAGATATGAAGGATGAAATTATTTTAGATAATAATCCAAATGAAGATATGGATGACCAAATTTAGATGAGCTGTTGAGGATGCTCTTACGTCATTCACAGTGCACCACGCTGTCGAGTGGCTCAAGCCCTTCAGGGCAGCACTGGTGTACCACCTCGGACGGGACCGTGCCCTTGCAGAGTTGCAAAGCCACTTGTGTCCTGTAGAGGGCACACATTCCTTATCAGAACGAGGCTGTGCATGGTCCCTAGGGCAGCGATGAAAAGGAAAGAGAAGGGAGCATACTAGGGCATCGATTTGGCGCTGCCTGCTCAACCTACCAACGCCTGGCATTGATTGCTGGCGCCTGGCCTTGCTCTAGCATCGTCTGCTCTGACGCCTAGCCTTCCTCTTCCGTTGGTCACTCACTCTAGCACCTAGCCTCCCTCTGACGTCACCCGCTCGCTCTACCCGCCACCGCTGCCTGGCATTGATCCATCGCCGCCCATTCAACCCGCCTATGCCTAGCCTCCCTTTGCCATTGTGTGGCCTCGATCGACCGCCATGCGGGTTCCGCCATCACTCGTCGGTGTGATAGAACTAAGTTACATGGACTGTGATTATTCCTGAATCTATATGTAACATCCTAGGCCAATCGGACTCTATCTCCTGTCCAATCCAGACTATATCGGCTGAATCCGAGTTGTATTCCGCTTGGTCTTATGCCCGATTGCCTTTTTTCCTCTTCGATTCGGTCTTTAATCGTGATTTAATCCATAGCGACGATTTGTTAAAATCTGGCGTTAATATAGAGCTACATGATATGCCATGTATGCCCTAACATACCGTGCACTCCATACCCGTTATATATCGGTATTGGTATATATATGTATTTTTAAGAAAAACTCATCTGAATACGAATGCACGTTACTTGGTGCATATATATTGAATGTGGTCAATATTACAATTATTACATATTTACTAAAAATGTATTTACCGAATTGTATATGATATTTTTTTGGACGAGCGTACCATTAGCTAAAATCCTAGATTCATCACCATGAGAGAGTGCGGGCACTCTCCATACCTCCCATTCGGTCAATGTCAGTCGTGGTAGCTAGTCCATGTGAACATGACACATTTGATGGCCGGCCAATGTGGTAAAATTCAGGGCAGATTCCTGCTGAAAATAGGGATTTTTGTCATACGAGACCAAATAGAAGGAATGATATCTCTCACCGTATAAGCCACGGGTACTCAGTGACTGATATATAGGCCTATGGACGAGACGATGGAGTGCACGTATCATCAGCGACCTATGTTAGTTACTACTCTGACCTTACACGTAAGAGTAACTGCGTCCCAATTCCCAGATGGAAACCGATCGACCGATGATGCAGCCGTGCTGAGCCGCCATGGATGGTGGTCTGACGATCGGTGTGCAGCAGGTGGCCGGCTCCATGCGTCCGTGCGGTGAAGGATCTCGCGGTCGCGGATCGATCAATCGATCGATCTGGGGCAGGTCGACGACGCAGAGATGTTGCAGCAGCATATGTCAATTCCTGACTAGAAGAGGCCGGCGAAGTGACACATCGCCTCTCAGTTTTCAAGCAGGCTTTTTTTCTTTCTCGATTAAAATAGCTAGTAGCAGATGTCCTTTTGTTTTCGCTCGTGTGGGTGGGGGATTCGGATCGCACACACCGTACCATTCATGTGCTCGGAGTAATTCACTCGTGGGAGCTTCAGTTAAAAGAGACAAAAAAAAAAAAGACAGCTTTTTCACTTGTGTGATTGTGACGAATAATTAGGTCCGTTTATTCTCGAAAAGAAAATTGTTTGGACGTCAGGTTGAGCGGTTGATTGGACGTTGAAAAGGGTTTTTGGACATGAATAAAAAACCAAATTTTATAGCTCGCCTGAAAACCACGAGACGAATCTTTTGAGACTAATTAATCCGTTATTGGCACTTATGGCTAACTAATTAGGCTCAAAAGATTCGTCTTATGATTTTCTCCTCTAACTGTACGATTAGTTTTATTTTTCCTCCATGTTTAACTCTCTATTTAGGGGCTCCATCGTTTCGCGGTTGCAACTGCTTATAAGCTAAAATTTAAATTTTAGAACTTAATTTTGAACTTGATTTGTGGTTTTTTTTCATCATGGTTTCTTTTATACATTTCGCTTTTGAGTCACTATGGACACGTATATAAAAGTTTTATCTGTAAATTATTTTTCGTTTGCAAAAACATGTTTTCGCTTATTCCTCCAAAAAGAGAAACGATGGGACCCTAGGTGTCCAAAGATTCGATATGATGTTTTTAGCAAAGAATTTAGGAACTAAACAGGCTCTTAGGCCATTCACAGTGCATGTAGCCCGGTCGAGGAGTCTCAGTACACCACGTAGGATGAGGCTACACGGTTAAAAAGTTCTTTTGTCACGGTGCAGGTATCTCAATTAGTAGCTTCAAATATGCATGTCAGCCCTTCACATTTTGCATTTAAATCCTTTTAGTTTTTAGTTGGCATATAAATCCTTAAAATAATCGTAATGGCCCTAACAATCACGTAACTTTTTCAAAACACTCCCTAGCCCACCTCTCCCCCATCCTGTAGATCTGGAAGCGCACCTCCTCCTCCTTCGCCGACGGAGCACCGACAGCCGACAGCAAGCGGGCAGCGCGGGGCGACGAGGGTCTGCGGGGCGGCAGTGGCCAACGCCCCCAGTAGTCGGCGGTGCATGGGGCGGCGGCGCTCGGGGCAGCGCGGGGCGACGGGAGTCCGCGCGGCGGTGGCAAATGTCGAGGCCGCGCGGGTCGAGGGTGGCGGCGCTCGGGATGACGGGGGTCCGCTGGCGGTGGCGAACGTCGAGGCGGCGAACGTAGAGGCGGTAGCCAACGGTGCGCGGGTCGAGGCGACGACCGACGGCCAGGTGGCGGCGACTGCGGCGGCCAGTGTCGGTAGGCGATCACGGAGCTCGGGAGTCGGCAACGGAGGTAGTGGCGAAGCTCGGGAGGCGGTGCTGCATCCCCGTCCTCCTCCTCCGCCGGCAGCGTCCCTCGTCCTTCTCCTCCCCCACCGGCGACGCCGTCCTCTTCCTACTCCGCCGGCCTCGTCCTCCTTTCGCCGGCACCAGCGCCCCCTCGATCTCTCTCCGTCGGCGTGGGTCCCTTCATCTTCTCTCTCCAAAGCACTCCTGAAGCCACGACCGTCACAACGCCTTAGCCCGAGCATCGCTCTGCCGAGTTCGAGACGGAGGTCCACGCGTCTTCACTGAAATACGGTGCCCTTCTGTGGGGCGACACGAACGTGGGCCCATATGCACCGTAGCCGACGTGGCAGACTGAGGGTACTCGCCACGTCGGCGCAACGTGAATGTCCTTAGTGTTCTCCTGCGCCGTTTATATAAAACAGCTCTTTCTAAACATTTTAGCTGCATTTTCTAGTTCCGGTGTTTCTTCCAGATCGAGGGTGGTCACACGGATGTCAAGGGCTCTTTGGCTCTGGTTGGCATGTCCATGGCTTGATTTTGAAGGGGCTTCTATTCGATGGTCTCAGCTTGGTTTGTATTCAAATTTCTCCCGACTGCATTTATACTTTTAGACCCACTCTATATACGAAGGGTGATTGTGGCTTTTTCATGAAAAAAAAGTCAAAAGACAAATTTACAAATGAAAATAATTTATGAATAAAAAATTTATATACATGTTCTTAGCAATCTAAAAACCAAGACTAAAAAATAAATAATAATAAAAAAACCGTAAACTCAATTTCAAATTTAAAGTTGAAAAGAAAAAAAAAATCAAATTTTGGTTTATAAACATAAGCAGAAATGAAAAAAAAAAGGGTCGAGGACTCGTAATGATATTATTAGAAGTCTTTGACACAATCTTATACAAATCCAATGATGTCTTTGCCGGTTTTCTTCAAAGCAGGTTTCATATTACTTACCTATTCAGAGAGGGTGTCGTTGTTTAGAAAGTCTTTACTGTTACCTATATTTTATATTATAAGATGTTTTAGTTATTTCTAGATTTATATAAATGATAATAAATCTAGACAAATAAAAAAATATATTGATTCATCGATGATTAAAGGTATGACCAAAACATCTTATAATATACGACGAAGGGAGTATAAACTAATACTTTCTATATAAATACTAGTGCCTTTCGCAGTTCATGGGGTTTGCTATATTATATACATGAGTAAATTTCACGGAACCATAAGTATTATGTGCTATGTCTTAAAAAAACCATCAGGTTTTTGACACATAATACATAACCATGGGTATATAGTCCTATAGTTTTGTATAACTATAATATTGGCCAATTATTGTTTGACCCACTGTAATTACAGTTCAATACAAGTTATAGTCATATAAAATTAATCATTTTTATTTTGCTATTTTGTACACCAATTGGAATCAGAAAAATGGCACACTATAAATCCATATATACGGGGACAGATTTCAGACACTTAAATTTTTCTTACGAATTTGATCTTTGTGCAATATGAAGTACAGTATTTGCAAGCCTTTTTCTAATTAAACTACTTCATCTGATCCATATTATAAAATGTTTTGGTCATACCTATATTTATCTATGAACCAACAAATATTTTCACATATATGTTCAAACTAATTAACATTTACATAAATATAGTAAGGAACCAAAACATATTATAAATTGATATCCTGGCCCATTATCATTGACTCAGATGGTCTCATGTATAATACTCAGGAGTGACAACACCAACAATTTGCTAATGAAAAAGGAAGTGCAAAATCATCAAATTTACCCAATGTGACCCTTCAGTTCACCACCGGATGAATGGGCCGCGAAAGCTGGACGTAGTGGTGGTAGCTGGGCCGGCACGAACGGATTAGACCAAGAAACCACCACCACACCAAGCCCAAGCCCACGCACACGCACACGCCCACGCACACGCGCGGAGACGCTCCATCCATCCATCCCATTCCATTCCCCATTTCGAATTCGAATTCGAGTTCGCAAGCGCACGCCTCGATCGAGCCCCGCCCGCGGCTGGATCGAGGCGAGGGGGATGCAGCAGAGGCCTGCGGTGGCGGCCATGGAGGAGGAGCAGGCGCCGGTGGTGGCGCGGCTAGGGTTCTGGCTGGCGGCGCGGCGGCGGCTGGCCCCCGACGACCCCTTCTTCGCTGCCGGCAACATGGAGCGCGAGCTCCTCGCCAAGCAAGTGCGTGCTCTTCTTCTTCTTCTTCTTCTTCTTCTTCTTTTCCTCTTTTCTTTTCCCTCTCTTTCTCCCCACCTCGTCCCTCATGTGTGCTCCCCTCCAGTGGCCGGTTTAGCTTCTTTGATTTTAGGGCATTTTTGTTTGGCCGTATTGAACTGTAGCCCCGTGGTAGTAGAATGTGAATTAAGATGGTTGAATCCGCCCCATGTGAACTACCGAGATTTAGTTGCACTGAACTGAAGGGAATTTAGCTGCCTTGTGCGGTGATGGAATGGGCAAGAAATAGGGCAAGGCGATGTTTCAATTTTTGCCGAGATTTTGAGGGAATTACTAAATGTTCTGCAATACATGTTCGGCTTAAGATTATTATAATCTAGATTATCGAGTCAGATTACTTTGTTATAATCTATTATAGAATAAGTTGTGAGTTGTTTCTTTCCTAGATTATTAAAGTCTAGATTATTTGGTTTACAAGTCTAAAGAGAGTGGGGTGGCATCATGGCTAATTTTTCACCTAATAATCTAGAAAAAGCTCACCTAAATGAGCTTATCAGGTTATAATAAGCTGGGCTCCAAATTATAATAAGCTACTTCAGATTGTCTGTTTCTTTTAGAGTACCCCCAACAGCTCATCCATCCATCCTCCATCATAGAAATAGAGGATAAAAAGTAAAAGTTGAGCTCCAGCAAAGCATTTATCTCATCATCTATTTTTAAATGTATCCATATTAGGAGAGAGAAACTCTATATTAGATGTTCTCTCTCCAATCCTCCAAATAGAAATGGAGGATGCTATATATAGATGATCTGCTGGAGTACAAAGGGATATGAAGGATAAAAGAGTTTTAGATGATTATCCAAATAAAGATATGGATGACCAAATTTAGATGAGTTATTGGGGATGCTCTTAGCTTACTCCTAATAATCTGTATTATAATAATCCTAAGTTGAAAGAAACAGAGCCTTTATTTGGTTTATTGTGTGAATTATGATGGATTATGTTGGATATCCTGCCCTGATGGCTGTTGTGTTCTGAAGTGTAGATAAGATGAGCATGAGCACTATGTTTGTTTTTTGTTCAGGTTGCTCTGGACCTCTCGGATGATGAACGGTACCAGCTTGAGAGGATGGAAGTGGCGAGTACCAAGTAAGTGATCGGTCTTCACTTCTGCTTCTGTTGATATTGAGGATTATTGTCCTTTCCATTTCGTGCTAGATTAACGTACACCTTTCTAGAAATTTATGATGTGATCTTGAGTTCTTGACGTACTGTGTTTCTGCATCTCCATAACGACATGTAATTCGTAGCTGTAGCTAAGGCGATCTTTGGTGCTGAATTAGCTGTGCAAATCTTATGTGCACAATTTCACATTAGTAGTTGCAGACTCACAGTTGACTGTGCCTCATAATTCACAATGGCGCGTATGTTATGTTTGTATACATTCTCCTTGCATGTATAAACAAGAGGTCCACAATCAAGAAAGGCGTGATTCTTTGGCTTTTGGGGGAACAAGCTAAATGGCATAGTTGCAAATTAAAAATAATTTATGAATAAAATTTTTATATACGTGTTCTTAGCGATCTAAAAGCCAAGGATGAAAAATAAACTACAATAGAAAAACCTTAAAATCTACTCTAAATTCAAAGTTGAAAGATTCAAATTTTGACTTATAAGCATAAGAAGAAGTGAAATGATGAGTTGTAAAATGTATGTGAAAATGACAATTTCATGTCTTGAAACTAAATTATTGTATGAGTAATCTAGATTCCATAATTCATAGTGATTGGTCAGTATTCCATCCTGACAACTGCTAAAATATGTCTCTCTGCAGTTGTATGTTCTCTCAATGTTGTATTACCTCCGTTCCATAAAAAGTGCAGCCTTGTAGTTCAAATTAAATTATATGGCTGCACTTATCATGGGAAGGAGGTAGCAGTAGCATCTAGTGCCACAAGTATTTGTCTTATTCTGTTCTATCTATTTGATCATGTGTCTTAAACTCTGCAGCACCTTTTTTTGCCCAATTTCTGGCTGTGGTGCTCATCTAGATTGCTTGGAGAACTTTGAGGACCACTATAGCACCCGGCATACTGCTTCATGCTCTGTATGTTGGAGAGTGTATCCAACTTCAAGGCTGCTAAGCATTCATATTTCTGAGGCACATGATTCCTTTTTTCAAGCAAAAGTTGCTCGTGGCTTTCCAATGGTAATAAACTTGTAATCATCTATATTGATTTCCTTTTTCTGTAATCGGTTTAGTTTTTTGACATATGCATTAGCCAATTTTATGCAAACTCAAAACTCAATATAGTAACTTTGCCTACCAGTAAGTTTAAAAAATTATTCCTCGCTGTCTGAGCATCAAATAACATTCACATGGTTTGCTGATCCTGCTAATGAAGTTTTCCACTTCACTTTGCATCTGACCCTTGTGCAAATTTACAGAAGTGATGCTTTTATAATCCATTTACTTTCAAGCGCAATTCACATTGGGTATGCTATTTTCTGAAACAGTACGAGTGTTTGGTGGAGGGTTGTGGGGTGAAGTTGAAGAGCTATAAAAGTCGGCAGCAGCACCTTGTTGATAAGCACCAGTTTCCCAAGTCATTTGAATTCTTCAAAAAGGCACGCCCTTCACAACGCCAGCGGCACAAGAATCAGAAGCAGAGGCAAACAGTTCACAAGGGAGGAGAAGAAACGATGGAAACTTTAATGGATGTTGATGGGAAGGGTTCAAGGCACATGAATCGGAGATATCAGCCGAAGCAGCGGCATGATGTTAAGGAGTCCAAAGAGAACGAGCAGCATAGCTGCAAGGAGCCCAGCAACAGCGAAATGGAGGTTGACAAGCAGATTGATGAGCTCTCCTCAGCTGTATCCAAACTGAGCACAGCAGATTCGACGCCTTCTAGCATAAGCTTCGGCCATCGTCGCTCTCGTGGTCTTGCCTTTGTCCCTAGGTCAATTCGCCAGAACAAGCAGGTTTCTCAGGCACAACCAAAATGACGGCACTTTGTCTTGGTTCGTTGTTGATCCTGTATCCACTAACAATCCTGAATGTGTTCCTTCTTGATGTGGGGCCTTCACAGAATCCAGTAATATACGATTGTATGACGAGATGTGTTGTATCTGTTATAATCTTTGGTGATGGAGGTACTAAGCTTGCTGTTACTGTCATTTAGAGCATTTTTTTTTCTTTTGGGAGCAAGTGAAAGTTGACAAGTGATGACATTCATCGTTCGTTTCTGCTGATCATCTCAGCTCATTAGCCGCACGGTTAATTAAGTATAATTTTTTTAATATGTGACGTTGGTCAATTCGTTTATATATTGAAAAAAAGAAAGGAGTATATATTAAAACTGAAAAATAGATTAAAATGTTTTTGAATGAAAGTTTTTGGAAAAGTCGTAATATTAGGATCTTGGAAGCGTCTACATGGTAATCCGGTGGAGAAAAGGTAGAACGGAGCATGAGGTTTTCAGTTAGTGATAATCAAATCTATAAAGATCACACGCCTTTTTGTTTTTGAACGAAAAGATCACAGTTTTCATATCATAGATCAACAGGAAATTCACAGCTTCGTTCAGATTTAACCCAAATTTTGATTTGCACGGGCTGGATTTGTATCCACGCTAAAAGGTGTGTTCGGTTGGCTTGACATTCATAGATAAAAGATGACCGCTCAGTTTTTGATATGTTTGATTTGTGGACGAAGCTGGATACGATGATTCAGGAAGATAATATTCTATAAAGATGATGCATGTATCCGGCCCAATTGAGTGGATAAGCTCATCCACCGTTATTAACATTGATCACTAGCGATTATTTATTGATAATTAGTATATTTTCTCATTAATGAGAAATTAACTAGTTTAAATTAGTGTTAATTAAATATATTTTGTTGTCTATTGGTCTAACTACAACAAAATTTATTATTATAAATTTATATTATTATTTATTAGTAATTTAATATGCTCATCCCATTCGTACTCATCCATCCAAATAAATAAAAAATTGGATCATCTCATGCATCCAACTAAATATAAAACTGGATCGTCGTATCTCTGAAAATATGAATGGTTATATCCTTTTATATATATATATATATATATATATATATATGCACCCCCATAGAATAAGCTATTCTATGCTCCCTTCCCTCGTAAGGCCCAAACCTATCCTTTGACATTCCTCCACACCTAACATTTGTCCAGTCCCGTCTGTCTGAAAAATGCAGTAACACGAAGACAAAAATACAGTAACATGCCTTATAAAATACAGTAACAACATCATGACGGATCTATTTTTTAAATCATATTTTTTTAATCACGTTAGTGAAAACGGTTTTAAAAAATAATACAAGACATATGAGATATTGCTCTCTAAAGATTGGAAATACAACCTTTTAACTCTCCCACATATATTAATTGTATTGCAGCAATAGTATGCGGTCACACCTTGTATTACTGTCCTTCGATCATGATGTTAATACACTTATATCACGATGTTACTGTAATTATGCAGTAACAACACACGTGTTACTGTATATATATCGTTATGTTACTGTATAATTACAGTAATAATATCATATTTTATAGTAACATGGCATTACTGCTACATAGAATGTATAGCGTTATTATAGCTATTGTCATAACATTAGTGTATACTAATACAAATCTTATAGATATTTATTAAGATTCTAAACTTTAAACAACTTTATCTCCCACCTCATATATTATTTTTTAAAAACGTTTCTAGCAAATTGTTAGAAAAAAAGTGTTTTAAAAAGTAGATCCTTCATGGGTATGTTTCGACGTTGTTACTGCGAATTAGTTGTCGTGTTACTATATTTTTTCCTTCGTATTACTGCAGAATTCCTGGGAGATGAGTGGTGAGCTTAGATAGACAAGAGGAGAAGCTCATAAGGGTTGACCCACGTGAGGAACTGTTTGACCTACCTTTAATTGTGGTGGGGATGATTTTTGAGCCTAGGAAAAAGGGGTAGGAGGTGGGATGTGTCTTGAGAGGCCTTGGAAGGGAGTGGGGTGTATAGCTTATACTAAGACGGTGTACATATTAGTGTGTGTGTATATATATATATATGTATATATATATATATATGTATATATATATATATATGTATATATATATATATATATGTATTCTTAGTGTCCTAAAAGTAAAGTCTTGAAAATAAACTTCGGTGAAAAAAATTTCTAAAATCAGCTCCAAGTTTAAGGTTAAAAAATTAATTTTAACTTATAAACATAAACAAAAGCGAAAAGGTAGGTGCGGCAAACTTTTCACATCACTTTGGCCAATCCAAGGTTAGGGCACATCGGAATCTTGATCCAATATGACCTAAACTGCACCTAATACTTAACTCACATTGCCAATTTGGTAGCTCAGGTGTATAAAGGTCAGTCGCTACTTGACAAGTAAAAAACGAGAACTATATTGAATTCAATTAATAGTTTTTGGATATTTAAACTATTGTAAGTGAAAGTGTAGTGCCTTATATTTTAGGATGACATTCCGGTGACACCATCTTTCTAGGCAATTGTATGCTTTTCTTTTTAAAAAAGACAATCATTGAAAGTGTAATACTGCATCGATCCATTTTTAAATATAAACGAACTTCTTAATATGGAGTACGAACACGGTGTATGTGCAGATTTAAATCCAAAAAATTATAGGTTCTTTTTTGTGTGTGTGACGGAGGGAGCTGTACGCTGCAAGCGTGAGCACCGTGTGCGGCATCATCCGATCAGGCGGGCGCCGACCTGACCGACCGCCCCCACCCCACGACGTGGCCGCCCATACCAACAGAATCACCGTCTCCTCCTACCTCCCTCTCTGAATATAGCGTCGTTGATTTTTTTTATATATATTTAATTATTCATCTTCTTTAATTTTTTTATAAATATATAAAGTTATATATATACATGAAAGTATATTTTACCATGAATGAAATGATATAAAAATAATTAATAATTATGTAAATTTTTTTAATAAGACGAATGATCAAACGTGTATAAAAAGTCAATGGCGTGAAACATTTAGTGACGGAGGGTATAATGCTAGACATCAATATCGATGATCATGACCATACCTTTTCGCTTCTATTTATATTTATAAGACAAAATTTAAATTTTTAAATATTGAATTAGGAGTTGATTTTTTATCATCGCAGTTTATTGTCTACTTTGCTTTTAGATCACCTATGCCACATATCTAAAACTTTTATTGATAAATTATTTTTTATTTGAAAATTTACGGTTTGGCTTTTCTCAACCAATAACCGCGATGTGTACGTATTAAATTTAGGGCTATAACTATCGCTATGTATGCCGTAATTTAGGTAAACATTCTAGAGAGAACGTTATTTATTATAAAGTTGTAATTTATATTCTTGACAAGTATGAAATAATCATGTTGGTGTAAATCAGTCTGTACATATATAGGGAGGATAACATTAAGGTTTTCTTTTATAATATCCGTTTGGCTTTATTGGAATTTTATAAAATTCCTGATGAAAGTTATATTAGAATGATAGTTTTAACAAATTGATTACAGTTTACAAAACCTACTCTTTCCTAATCTACCAGTTCTCTAAGGGCTCCTTCACAACACATTAATTTTTTAGGATTTTTATCGTAAAATAGTTCGATTCCTCCGAATGTCTCTAAATTCCTCTAAACTGAATGGAAATGTATGTAATGCTATTTGCATTTCATTTTAAGAACAAGTAGCCAATTACCAAAGCATTTCTATCAAATGAGGGTAAGAAGGTACGTAAAACCTAAATACACGTAAAAAACGCCATCATCTGCCTCCAGAAACAACATAAAAACTGGATCATCTCCAAAGGTAACTTCTCCTGAGCCCTGAATCCTGATGCAATTTTAATCAAGTATTTATTATTCCTATCTTCACCAGCAAATTTCCTCAGTGATCTGGCTACCTTTTGACCTCACTGCACTGTCCCAGATCTCTCATTAATCCAAACCAGAAAACAAAAATTAGTACAAAAAATACACAAGATTCAACAAAGCACCTGACTTGGTCGGTGCTGTACCACGTCGCCACGTGTGCAGCTCCCCCATGCCCTCGTCACTCCAGAGACAAAAAGAAACTCTTCTCCAGTAGCATCATGCCAGGTGTCCTCCATTCTTGTTTATCTTCCTCTTGCTTTCTTGTTCTTATTTAAGGCCACAAAATCTTGCTTTCCCTTCCCTGGATGAACAACATTACAAGTTTAGAACAGCATCCAAACAACACAAGATACTTCCTTTCAATCACTCACTCCAGTGGTGGTGAGCACTAGTGACAGGCCGGTCAGTTAGTGAAAGTTGCAAACTTTGCAATAATCACAAGTTCATAAGAAGAAGCAGCTAGAAGATCATGGGGAAGGTTTGGACAATCCTCACTCACCTTCACTCCCTTGCAGGGTATGCACATACCATCTCTCTTTGATTTTCTTTCAGTTAGCTGCAATTAATTTGAGCTTAAACTGATTCCTGTGAGCTTTTCAGGCCTACCGTCATGCTGCTGTACCCCTTGTAAGTTCAAAGAGTTTCTTTCTACCTTTGTGATTGATGCATCTCAAGCTAGCTTAAGTTCTTCTAATCTTTAGGGTTCATGTGATTCATTGAAATGATTTTTGGTGCAGGTATGCGTCGGTGCAGGCGATGGAGAGCCCGTCGAAGCTCGACGACGAGCAGTGGCTGGCCTACTGGATCCTCTACTCGTTCATCACCCTCATGGAGATGGTTCTTGAATCCCTCATCTACTGGTGATTAACCTGATCGATCAAAGATTTTCATCTTGATTATGAGCAAATAAATATGATCGAGTTGATCACCAGAAACCACGTACTCATTCAGAAAAGTATGGGTTTTGTTAATTCAGGATCCCAATCTGGTACGAGCTGAAGCTGCTGTTCATCGCGTGGCTGGCGCTGCCGAACTTCAGGGGAGCGGCGTTCATCTACGACAAGTTCGTCAGGGAGCAGCTCAGGAAGCATGGCCTCGCCGGCGCCGGCTCCGGCGACACCGCCGCCGTGGGGAAGAAGGACAAGTCGTCGCCGTCGTCTTCTCCAAAGGATAAGGAGAAGACCAAGAGCAAGTTCCTCTCTTTTGTCACTCCCAAGAAGGTGAGCTCTTGAATGCAGCATCAGGCTTTGAATGCAGTATATCATTTGAAAAAAAACCACTTTCTTTTCTTTTTCCATGAAATATCTTACGATTTTTTGGTTGAAATTTGATCCATGTCTTTGTATCTTCATATATCAGGATCATGAAGCTTACTGAACCAAGAGGCGGTGATCAATCAGATCCCTCAAGATAGCTTGTAGTGTTGTCTTTACTGTTTCATTTGTGTTTGTTCCTCTCCTTCAGAAGAGGCAGCTCCATGTTTGGCCTTGGCCATCTGATCTGTGTATGTCTGAACTTCACTGGAGTGAGGGAAAAAAAGAGCTTAATTACACCCTGCTGAGTAGTGAAAGTGATTTGGGTTGATCTTGTCCTGTAAATGTAATTCAGGATCTCACATGAGCAGACAATAAAAGGCACACTGTTCTAGGAGTGACCTTTTTCAGTTGAACTCCTCTGCCTGGTTCTTTTGAACCGTACTGATGTGGGTATATGCAGTGACCACTTAATGCTATGATTCAGTCATTCAGATTCGGGTGATTATTCCAACCATTAGGAACAAAACTACATTGCTAATAGGGATACCAATAGCCTAATGCAATTGTTTTAAATCCTACTAGTGTTAGAAGAAACTAGAAGCACCTGCTGTTTCGTTTATGATTTGTTCATTGTTGTCTGTTTTGTTCTTAGAGAAGTTTTCTGTACTTTGAGCTACTGATGAGCTGATAGCTCTTGGATGTTTCACCTGCCCTGTAATCTGCTTAACTGAAATCTTTGGCTTCGTTGTGGAAACGTCATCAGAATCCAGACAACACGCATAGGCTGCACCGTCACTAACCACTATTTCATTGCAAAACATTATCTAGAAAATCTTATTGCAAAACAAGATGCTAAGGAACACATCAATGGGTAGTCTCTGGACAGCCCTAGCTCACCTTCTCTCCTTGTGCTTCAATTCACAGGTGTGTTTTCTTTTTGCAGTCTTCTTTCTCTTCCCAGTCATTGGAACATATTGGTTAGTTAGGTTTATTAATCACATTGCCTTTTTTGGTTGATTACGCTGATTGATCAGTTCATCATGGTTTGTCGATCTCTTTTTTTTTTCTCACAGCAGAATTTAGGAACAGATTCTTGTTCTCAAACCAACGGATGCGATCAAAAGTACCCGAAGGATTGATGGTCGATTTAGTTTGATGCCAAAATTAGTAAATTAGTACCTTAAAGCCCCGTTTCTCACGAGTTTTTAAGATTTGTAAGATTATCTAGTTTTACGATAGGTGTTTGAGTGTATAAATGGTTGACTTTACTACTATAAAGTTAAAAAAAATTTCTTTAAAAATATAAGTAAGTTTTATGTACAAGATTTTTACACAAAATAGATCATTTATAAGCTATACAGCCTATACCATTAGCTATACTGTTAAGAATGTTAGTAATTCTAGCGTAATTATGAAGTGTTGAATCGCACCGGTTCCCTTTTAAGATACAAAACATTAATCGCATTAGGGCCGTATTTGGATGGGCCTCAACTCAGGCCCACGTAGGCCGGTACCTAATTAACGCCTAATTGCTTTCGTGCCAACTTCTACAATAAGGCGTGGTCAATCGATTGGACTACAAAAGCAATTTCTCAAAGAACTTAAATTTTATGGTACTTCAGAAAGTATACAGAGCTATCAAATTTTGTATAAAACTTTGATACTAGCACTTCAAAATACCAAATTTTACATATGTGGTACTTCCAAATGCCATATAAGGATGATAAAAATAAACTCGTGTATGTATACACCGTGCTGCATAAAATGCAAACCCAGTTGATTTTCATCGTTGGGAATTTGGGATTGAAACTTGTGGGTCGGGGTACATGTTCGAGCATATCCACAGTTGGGTAGGTAACGCACAAGTGTATATATATACAAGGTTAAGAGGTATTGTATGTATCTACGTATTAAAGACATATGGGTCTTGTATCTATATTATATTCGAAAAGATTTCTATTATATTATTGTCAAAACGAGGCTTCGCTGAAATATCACTCCATTTTGAATTCACCTGTATGCTATTATCATATAGGGGGATATTCGCCCAAATGCTATTTCCCTTTCGTTTAAATAAAAATGTTTTTGTCTCCATCTTTGCTGACCAAAATACCGCTGGTTGAAACAACAGTTGGAACTAGTGATGATGTTTAGACCATCTAGATATGCATTTCTTTTATCATCTTTGGAATGGTCTCAAGGTAATACATTTTTAATGCAAAAATTTGTTATCTCCAGGTATATCTTTTTGAGAACTACAAATTTGATGTAGAGCTCAACTCCATCAGAGATAGTTTGAAATGTATATATTTGATTTTGTATGAACACATTTGAAATTTTGTAAAGAATAATTGGTCCTCCAAATGATGTATAATTTTGATGTATAAAAAGTTGTAAATCTTGTGGAGTTCTATAATTTTGATGTATAGTTTGACTCAACATGACTTCATATGGCATGTTTTAAAATTATAAAAACAATATATACCAAACTATAAGGAAAATTATGTGTTTAGACCCTCCCTACCCTTAGGAGGGCATCAAGTAGTTCAAATGCAATTGTTTTCGTGTATCATCGATGAACATATGGCTATCACGTCATATTTAGTGTCCTTTACGAGGATGCTTTTGAAGAAGTCCCCTAGAGAATCATTAGGGCCTTAGGATATATTTGAAAATAAAAATATTTTTTAATTTTTTAAAATAAATAAATAAATCTATATGGTGCGGCTGCGTCAGATAGCCAATGGGCTTTGCGGGCTGCAAATTGCAAGGTCGTCCTCCCGAACTGAGACCAAGACCAAGCTTTGATGCAAATTATACTCATGGGCTGAGCCGAATGAGCTAACGAGCCACAAGTAGGCCGTGTTCGGGATATGGGGTATAAGTTAACTTATCCCTGACATAAAAAACATACTAATAGATTAGTAATAGATTAGTACATGATTAATTAATTATTAATTATTAAACAAAATATAAAATAGATTAATATTATCTTTTAAAACAACTTTTCTATAAAAATTTTTTGCAAAAAATACACCGTTTAGCAGTTCGGTAAGCGAGCGCGCGGAAAACAAGGGAGATAAGCTAACTAGAGGGGCTACCGAACGCGGACGTAGATGGATATATAGCTAGAACCAGCTTAAATTAACAAATCCCATCTTAAATTGATCGACGGAAGCTAGTTAGTCCACCTGTATTATCACAACGCTAATATACACTCACGTGGCTGCTAGTTGCAGAGCTAACATGACAAGATGATAGCCTGAACTGTACTGCATGTATATACAGTTATGGGTCACCAACTTCGCAGTTAGCACAAACTCGACCCATCCTTTTCCTTTTCCTTCTGTGGTAGGGGTGTACGTAAGGACTTGTCCTACCTTACCTGTATATGGCCATTTGATCGCATTAATTTGGTCCCCTGATCATTGATTAATTCTCTTCATCACACCCGGCATATTTGGTTATGTTTTTTTTTTAAAAAAAAGATCATGAAATGGAGAAGCTAAGGTAGCCCGGTGTATGGCCCGGAGTTACAGCCTGCCAGGAGGCCCAGTAGGCCCAATAAGCCAGTAAAACAAGTGAAAAAAAAAACCATGTTGGGCTGTCGATGGGATACTTTAATCATACTTCTCCTTCCTTTTTGTTCTTGGAGACGTGTTTGTAAGGGAGATCTCGTTCTAATTTTGTTTAGATTAAATGGGAGAGACCAGGCTATTGGGAATGACTACTATATTCTTATTTTGCAATTTGTTTTTCCATTTATTAATAAAATGCTGATAGCAATAGGGGCCTCCTCTGTTGTGCTTTCTTAGAACAAAAACTAGTGAAATGGTAAAGGTAACCCTGAATCCGTCCTTATCAAAAGGAATATAATCAAATCCTAAAGCTATAAATACTTAAAAGCTATATGTAAGATTCGGTCTTGCCTAATAGTGGACCCCATAGGGAGACCTACCACTTTCTCTCTTGATGGTCTCCAATCCATTGGCAATACTGTAGGAACTAGGAGAGGCACCAGTCATTAGAGTCTGAGTCCACCACCACCCAAGTCCCATATAACCCGCTGCCATAGTCAGGAGTACGATGAGATAGAGCTAAGTAAGAGTGCCACCGTCTTCGTCGCCTGCCATTCTACTTTTCTCGATGAGAGAGTCATTGCCACAACCATCAAACTTCTTGCTCTCCCCACCAAGAGTGTTTCTAGCTCCACCGTCTGCCCTATTGCTGTTGTCGCCAAGAACACCGCTAGCACTCCTGCTCTTACCATCCATCATCTGCCCACTGACTCGTGCCACTACCTTCTACTGACTTGTTGTCATCGCTCATCGGTGGAAATGTGGGAGGGAAATGTTCTCGACGGAGTGGAGGAGTAAAAAAAATGAGTGGTTGTCATGTGGGACCCTTTGTAAGATTGGATAGTGTAATAGAGTGTTTGTTGGAGTGAAAGACAAATTTGAATCACTAAGAGCATGCACAATAGTCCCCCTAAACTCCTATAAATCCCTAAATTAGGGGATTTCAAGGTAAAAATATTTCTCCAATGGATCTCGTAACCATCCTCCCAAGATATAGAGGCCCCTTTCTCGGTAAAGTCGATCTCCACAGGTTGGGAGCAACGCTCACTCCCAAATCCAGGTCGCTGCTTCTTCCCAAACACAAAAAATGTTATCGCCTCGATAATAAACTAATTTCAGTTGGTAGATTCGTATGGGCCAATTTTTTATATTTAGGGAGTCAATTGTAGCCAACTTTTTGGAGGCATATATTTTTTCACACGTTAAATTCTATGTAGGATTTCAAAAAACAAAATTTCATGAATGAAATTTAGTCAATCTATTGGTGATGCTCTAAGTTTTGTCTAGCAGGCCGAATAGACATTTGGAGAGTCAAATCTAGCAACTCCATTAGAGATGCTCTAAATAGTGTGATGTTATCCATGCAATTGTGTTGCATCTAGGGTTTTCCTTGCTGTTTAGAAGAGGTTACTATTTACGAAACCCTAGTGATAAGCCTTGTTATCATATGATTACCGTTGTAAAAGTTCTCATGCACTTACCATGATAAACCATAAAAAACTGTGAACAAAATTTATTAAAATTTCTTTTTAAAAATTTTCTTACTAATTGGTAGGTTATGACTTATGAGACTCTTAATGTATATTACCATATCCACACAAATATAGCTTGGCTATGGCGGTAACTAAGGGTAAAGAAAACTCTAAATCTTGCCTATCTTCCTCCTTCTTGCCACCTCTAATTGTGGGTTTATATTAATCCACGTCAGCTGAAAAAACTCCCCATACAAAGAATAGGTTCTTAAGCCAACTCTTTATTATTATAGACTAATTAATTCACTGCATGCAAGCTACTCCCTCCGTCCCAGTGGAATTCTAACTATTTACTTATAGTTTTTAACCATTCATCTTATTCAAAAATTTACTGCAAATATAAAAAATTATAAGTAATAATTAAACTACCTTTAATATTAAAGAAAATAATAAACAATATCAATAATATTTTCGAATTTTTTTGAATAAGACGAGTGGTCAAACATTACAAACGGAAAGTTAAAATCCTTATAACGTGGGGCGGAGGGAGTAGGATCCAATGTGAAGTTGATCATTACATATATTTCTTGCATTGCTCTTGTTGACTGCCGTTAGCGTACAAGTATGTACTCCCAGACCAACCGATCTTTTTTCATTAACCAAAGTTTGCATGAGGTTTTTGTTTTGCAATGACTTAGAGCATACAGACAAATATATTGAAGAAGCCTAGAATATTATATCATGGAAATTTCATCGGAGCTTCTTTTCTCAGCATACAGAGTAATACATTAATCCTGGTTACACTAGCAGTTCATCAGCATATTCAAGAAGAAATAGTTCATCAACATGCCAAAAGTCTCAAAGCGAGCCTATTCTATCCTTTAACACATCCATCATCTTACGTTAGTTAAAAGCAATTACGTAGCATTGGTGAGTACAACACTTTGCTATTAATAAACTGAGAAGCGAGATCTGAAAACTTGTAATTTTCTTCAATTTTAAATATGTTCAATTTGTAAAGGAAATGAGAGGATGGCTTAGTAAAAGGAATGAGCAAGAAAATGTTTTCTTGAGTGGCCATTAGGGTAAAAACAGAGGGCCATAGCTCTTGCACTAGTATAGCAATGTCTGATCCTTTTCAGTGAAACATCTTTTGCCGTTGCATATATGAAGTTATAGTTCGTGTCAATAGTAAGTTCCTCATATGAGGAAGGACTAAACCATGATCATATTAATCAACATAGTTATGTTTCTCTATAACCGTGATAGCACATTTCATAAGCTATGAGTCTTACTGTCAGACTTATATAATCTCCACTCAGTTGAGAGTAGCCTTGTCTAGTGGTGGAGCCAGAAATTATTTAAAGCCTGGGCGATGGGTAATTAAGCATAACTATAATCAAATATATAATCTATACTCTTAAATTACTTGATCAACAGTGTTTTGTATCACGTAATTACTAATCCTCTGATGGTTTGGTGCCGGAAAGCCCAGCTAGCCGTCCTGGCTGTCCGGGAGGTGAATCCACCGTTTGCCTTGTCTAGGCTAAATCTACATATTAGAGGCATACAAATTAGTGATGATTTAGCTAGAAATCAGAATTTTCACTGAAAGTTAGTTACATGCATAAAGCAAAGTATGCAAATACACAGAGCATATTATCTATGTCCAAACCGATTAGTAAAGACTTGGTCATCTATGCCCGTGACCTGGGGAAATGGTGACGCTGGCGAGGTTTGTGAAAGCAAATTGACGCCGGCAGGGTTGTATAACACATTACCTCTGTTCACAGATATAATGGTTTCTGTAGATAATGTGAATAAGCATATTTAGGAACATGGGTAGTATATTTAGTGGTTAATTAAAAACTTCCGATAAATAATAGGTTTATGGGGCTAATTGCTAATGTTCTTGACTTTTTATATATAATCATTCCTTAATATTATCAAATAGTTCGATCGTAACAAATAAAAGTCTCGAATAGCTGATACTAAAAAATATACAATGTATAGTGTATTGCAAAGAATGTCAAATATATTGAAAAAAAATCCAGGCATCACAGACATATTATTTTTCCTGTACACGCGTGCCACCAACCAGTATGGTCGGCTGCGTGCATCATATGATGCAGAGGCAAGGACATTTATTTCATTATTAAAAAATTAACCTGTAGCGCTTATTCAGTTTAGAGAGAAAACATTGGATTTAGATATTTCCATAGATTAATTGTTATGAGTGCAATTCATTTCGTTGGAATGAAGTATCGAAGAATTAAAGGAAATTTTTCTTCCTTCAAGCTGTAAAGAGAAGCTGAGTTTGATGGCCATTCAAAAGTACTGTTGAAATTTTTTGATGCGTCTCTTCCATTACTTTTTCTATTTGCATGGGTTAAAATTCCTTAGAACCAAACAACCGTTCAGTAGCCACGTGTTCGCCACGATGCGCATACCACTTTCTCGTCACTCTTCCTCTTAATTTTTCATAAAAGTCGATATACATGAACTATACAAACATGACAACTAGCCATTACTCCCTTCGTTTAATATTACGAGTCACTTTCATTTATTCTAAATCATTTTTTAAAATTTAATTAAATTTAAAGAACAAAATATAACATGTACAATATAAATCATTCCATTAAATTAACCATTAAATATATTCTATAGTATATTTATTTTGCCTATATTTTTATAAACTCATCAAGCTTAAAAAAATTAATGTATAAAAGTTGACTTATTAGGAATAAGAGGGAGTAGAGTACTCCTCGATCGGCCGGCTGGAACATTACTGCACTCTAATCATATTTTTTTTCCTTGGATTTTGGCAGTTTGTTCATTAAACCTATATGCATGCACGGGTGGACTTGACTTCCGGCCGACGGTGCCAAGTAGATGGAACTGTTGAGCATTGAATTAGCATGGAACTAATTATATACTATTATTAATTAACCGGTCGGGAAGAACAAGAGCAAACATGAGAACATGAGAACATGTATGACCGGGCTTAATTATCCGTGCAGCTGTGACAAAGGAAATAATTAATTGTGCATCATGGGCACACCACATTTCTACATCAATTTTTATACGGACATGCGAGCTCAGATATTTCATTAGCGAATCTTTCTACACGTCCACCTCAATTTCATAAATCACAACAGTAATATTATTTCCATCTGAAAATACTGCTACCAGTTTATTATCTCGGTTTGACATTACAAGATTTTCTTGCTCTCTTTATATTCATATAATACAAATACATTTAGACACAAAATATAAAATATATTCATTTATCCACGGATTTGATTAATGGACCAATACGTCTTATAATATAAAATAGATGGAGTATTCAAATTTGAACCGTAAAAATAGTAATATTTTAAAATGGATGTAGTAATAATCTTTCTTTTTGCACTGTGCGCGTTTTGTTATTCTTGTTTTGTATTTTACACATTTGTGCTTATTTAATTATTTATCTTTTTTTTTTGTGAATTAAGATGTAGGTTCCTTTTTCTCTATCTGTTGGTAGAATAATTAGTTGTCTTAAATAGTACGGAACAGGGGTAATAGATTTTAACGTTTTCGGTGACAGCTTGAAAAGTTGTACATACTAAATCCTGTCTAGAAAGTATTAGTATGTTCTAAATATGTGCTGTCAAATCTTGAAATTATAAATCATTAACAAATGCGAAAAACTTCACGATTTCTAATATGAAAACCAAATTGCTATTTGTTGTCATAAAAACTCTTTTACATACTTGCATTGTTAATATTTTTATGAATATATAGTTTTGTAAAGTAATGATCACATATGAATGTTTTTTATAAATTGAGTTTGTGGTATAAAAAATGATAGGGGTCAATGCGATATACTCTCTCCGGTTTTTTTATTTAACGCAATTGACTTTATATTTACGTTTGACCATTCGACTTATTCAAAATTTTATTATAAATATGTAAAATTATTAGTCAAGTTTAAAGTGTCTTTAGTAATAAATTAATCATAATAGAGTAATTAATGATTAAAATTAAAGGGTGGATGATCAAATGTAGGCCGAAAATCAATGATGTCAAATAAATAAATCGGTGCGAGTAAGTTCGAAAACATGAAAGATGAGCATATATACCAGTATAGTCAAACAACTTCACTAGCGCCTGTCTTTTTGTCCAAAACAAGCCACCTGGGATTTATATTGTTTTGTTGTCCATTGTTCTAACCATATGTGCTTTGGTTTCGTACAGCTGATACAGTACCCGGCCATAAGACCTTTAAATCATCTATGGTCAATCTAATAGTCAATTTATACGATAGTTACCTATAAAATATATACTAACTTGTCCCACCTGTCATACATATATTATGTCCTGTAGTCCATGTTACAGTTAGACTATAAATCTAAATCTAGAGCTCATCGCTCTTCTATATTCTCTATTATCTACTTAAAATATATTTATAGCCGGTTTATAGTCTACTGTTTGCAGAGCTGATTAATTTGTCGCTGGCTCTTCACATGCTCCAAAAGCATCCTGCACACTGCAGTAACTTCAAATAAAAAAAATTTAAGTCGTAGTAACCTACCGTCACTCGCATTGGGGAACAAAAGACGCGGAGAGGAAAGAAACAACCTCCAAAAGACTTTTTAATATATAAACAATATAATAGATTAATAAATAAATCTAGACATAGTTAAATATTTTACAATATAAAGTGGACAGAGTAATAATTAGGAAAAAATTTATTGTATTGCTTTTGGAGCAAAATATTATAAAATCTATATGGATAATGTAATATTAACATTCGGTTGGAGAACTCGTATGAATAGATAATCTATTTTAGATGGTAATTCAAATTTAAATGATCTATTGAAAATGCGGTAAGGCTACTAAGAATTTCTTGTTCAAAGAAGTTGGAGCAACAGCCTTTGGCTGTTATTGCATAAGTTATTTATTTCTGTTCTAGTGCTAGAGTCGGATCAACGAGAACATGTAAATATATTTTTTACGTAACCGGCGGGTGTATACAAGGGATGCATTTGTCGTGGACACACCATAAACCGTTCCTGGGTGGAGGCGTGATAATCGGTGAATATCACTATTATCACACGAAAACCACAGAAATTCAAATTTGAAAATTTAAAAAATATCGTGACAGTTTTTGCCTTCATATTGCGCGGTTTCCCACGCTTATCACGCAGTTTCAGACGATTATCCCAATGATATGGTAATCACGGTTTCAATCGATAATCGCGTGGTTTCAGACGACTATCGCGACAATATGACGATCGCGGTTTGAAACAATAATCACGTGGCTTCAGCTAAAAAAATGACGATATAAGCGATAATCGTACGGTTTTAGCTAAAATATATAGAGGCTGTTATGCATCAAAATTAAATAAGAAAATTAGGGAAAAAGATTATGAGGCTTACGGTAAAAAAAATATACCTAAGCAGTCGTATACAGTCGTATAGTAAAAATGAAAAAAAAATGTCATGACATTTGGTAATAGTTTAAGAATTTAGCAATTACGAACATAAATAACAATCACAAATTCACAAGTCAAGATATGAAACGAGCATGCATATTATAACGAAGTTGACAACCACAGTATATTAATGTTCAAAATAATAATCTAGTAAAGTCCACAACGATCAGAGGCTAAAGTCCATAGACATAACATAAAGTCCGTCGTACAAACATAGTCAAGTATGCAGGCCATGCGAACGAATGGGAAAGCGAGGGGCAGATTTTGGACCACTTCATCTGCTATGCGTACAGGGGAGGGTGTTATTCTCCGTAGTGGGCCAAGTTGGGTTGGATACATAGTGAAAACTAACATTTTTTTCTTCAATGAACTCAAGTCGAGTCATCTTTCCTTAAAGTTACGAATAGTTACGAATGATTCATTGAGTTTTTTGAAAATTTTCTTCACATCTAAGCTCAATAAATACATATCTATCACCTTTTTTTTCTTAATTTTCCATCTACACGAGTTGACCGATTAATTAGCAAAGGGAATAATTGTATCCATCCATGATTATTAAGTGCCCCGTTAGCTACCCATGAAAGTGTTATTATCATCTCAATTTCACTCGAAATTGTCTTGCAAATGTCAAATTAAATCCTCTCTCTGTATGTATGTATGGTCATGGACGACTGAAGCCATTGATCGATCGAGGTCGGCACTCTGTTTGCAGTCCTTTTCGGTGATCTTGCCGTGATGTATGCTGTTTCTTATATATGAATACGTACTAACCTTGGGTATTTCTGGAAAACATTTTTGTACACAGAAATATTAATATGGTAGTATTGATTTCAGATCAGGAAATATATCTGTTGGATGCAAAGCCTCCATTCTACTAATAATGGAAGTAAGCTAGCTCTAGATCTCTGTTACAAACTTTGTTATTACGCTGTGTTCGGCAGCTAGGTTCCCAACCAAAATTCACGGGGCATTTAACTTTTTGCTACTCTTAAAATTGGTTGATAACAGATATGTCACTCGTTGTCAATGACATATGGACCATTATGTGTTTGTTGAAGTCCCAGAGAGACAGCCTAGAGCGGGGTGAATAGGTGTCCTGAAAATTCTTTTAAATCGCAGCGGTCAGTACAGGGGCCGGACCATCCGGTCGGCACTCTCGGGTTGGGCCGAGAGCTCTGGCCGGACCGTCCTGGTTAGAACACCGGACCGTCCGGTCAGTGAAAAATGCAGACTTGACAGTCTACCTTTTTAGTAATGTTCCTGAGAACGTGATGTGATTGTGTGTGGAATAAAACAGCAAAAAGATCGCAGGAACAAACAGAACACGAAATCATAAGAACAAAGACACGAGAGATTTATCTCGAAGTTCGGATCTTTCGATCCTACTCTCCGTTGAGGCGCTCCTGCGAGCGAGATCTCTCTCGATCCTTTCCCTCTCTTGGCTTCCTCCCACAAGGCCAACACGGGTCTCCGAATTCACACCTAGGGACTAGGAACCCCTTCGATCAACCACCAAGGTCAAGATCAAGGCGGCTTGCCCAGCCCTAGATTGCAATTCGCTCTACCCTGCAGCCTTCTATGAGAAAGCATAAGAATCCACTATCAATCTTGCCTATTCCCTTGCGGAGGTTAGGCACCAACCTTCACAACTTGCTCCCGGGCGATCCACACGAATCGAAGGCTCGCGGGTGACGCCTATCCGTCTAGGAGATCTATCTCCTAGAGTAATAGGCCATCTTGACTCCACATGCATCCATCAACGCCCGAGAAAGAAAACTCTATCACACTAACCTTAACACTCTCTGTAAGACATGATCCAACGATTAATTTCTCTAGGAGGTGTATTGGGTTAGTGGGGAGGCTTGAGAGGTGCTAAACTTGCCCTAGCCACCAGAAAACTCGAACAGAAAGCCTCACTAACGGCTAGATCTCAAGAGCCTCTTTTATAGGCTGGCAGACGTCACTTAGCCGCTAGAAAAGAAACCTAACCGAACTGTCCGGCTAGGGGGCCAGACCGTCCGGCCGACACTTAACTCACTCACTCAGAGCAGGGGCCGGACCAAGGTCTGGACCGTCCTACCACCGGACTATCCGGCTTGAGGCCGGACCATCCACACACTTGACTTGAGCAGGGGCCGGACCAAGGACCGGACCGTCCTGTCCCTGCTTCAGGAAAATCAACATAGGCTACAACTGGACCTAAGCTTACTCCACTCAGCTTAGGCTTACTCCAGGATGCATGTAGAGATTCCAATGACCCCTCTTAGTAGTACGGAGTTCCTACGACTCAAAAAGAAAAAAAATAAAATACGCCTTCGAGCGTCTTCATCTTCGTAGAGCCATCGCTTCGGGTCACAAATGCTCTAAGTTTGATCAAGTAATCCTTCAATCAAAATGATCTCTCGTTTTCTCTGCAATCACAACTCATTAGCGCACACATGCTTGGCTAGCATTGTCATTAATCATCCAAAACTTTATTTGGGGGCTAGATGCACGTTCAATCTCCCCCTTTTTTGTGATTGATGACAATACTAGTCAACGCATGACAATAAAATATCATACATGCAGAGATGCAATAAATCTAGCCCCCCTAGATGTGTGCTACCTTCAACAAACAATTATGCATGAAACTTGAACTTTTCTAACAAAAGGCATATGAGTTCATGCAACGAACACACAACACATAGCATGGAAATTAAATGCGAGCTAGCCTACAGTCAATACATCCCAGCAACACAAAAGTTCAGAACACAGGATAAAAGAGGGGCCGGACTGTCCGGCTTCAGGGCGGACGGTCTGGCCGACACAGACTCAGAATCATTTTGACCTCCTCTCAATTCTGCAACTTCTCCCCCTTTGGCATCAATACACCAAAGGGAGCAGGCATGGGAATGAGATGGTCAATCCTCATCTGACGGGACAATCTCAGTGGCACCAGAGGCGATGCTCGTAGTGTCGTCCTCTGTCTGAATCCCATCACTCTCAGTGGCCTCCGCCTTTGCAGCTATTTCTGGCTGAGCTGTTTCTTCCATTTGAGGTGCACCAAACACAAACTCCTGCTGAGTAGAGTGGCCACCTAAAACCTGAGGCTCTGGGGCCGTCTGCTCTGGCAGCTGTTCTGCCTGCTGCACTGGCTCCCCTCAGCCTGTGCGTCTCCCTCCTCATCGTTTGCTGCCTCGCCCTCATCAGACTCGACTTCCTCTGAGGACTCCGCTGTAGGCACCTCGGACTCCTCATCCTCCTCCTCAACGTACTCCTCCTCTTCGGTGTCGACATCACTATCAACAGGAGTAGGGCGAGAAGAGGATGCGCCGACGTCACGGACGATGGTACGGGCAGCCTCATAAGCAGCAAAGGGATCCTCGTAGACCTCATCCTCGGACTCAGAGGGAATCTCATGCCCAGACTCACGCAGAAGCTGATTAATCTTTCTTTCGTTGGATTTTACTTTCACTGTTGTCTTCTTGCAGATCTCAAAGATAGCAGAGAGCGCTTTCTTGAAAGGAGAAAGCGATCCTGAAGATGGGCGCTCAGGAATCTACGAAGTGGAGGGGCGAGCTGAGGCACTGGACTTTCCTTTCGCTTTGCTGACTTTGGGGAGAATGGGCTTGTAACTACAGTGAGCACAGTCAGCTACAAAACACAGACCAGTGACTGTCTCAATCATCAGATGTAGGTATGGAGTATATGCAAGTCCACGGGAGGCATCCAGGATGATCTGCTGCAGCTCATACCAGATATACTTCATGATGCTGAAAGGAGGCGCATTCTCCCTCGTGCGCAACAGCAAGGTATGGTGCCTAGAGTTAAGGGCTGTCTTGTCGCCGCTCTTGGGCGAAATAGTAGTCTTCAAAAGCTTGAGTAACAGATCGTAATGAGGAAGGAGCCCCTTGGTCGAGCCAAGTGCCCCTGCCAGCATCCAGTCTACATACAAGGTGCGAACCACCTCTGAAGACATTGGGGACTCTACGTGTATGCTGGGCTTGTTCAGATCGATTGCATCGAGTCCCAAGATGGTGGCAAATTGTGACATGGTCACAATATACTCTTCCCCTTCAGTCAGCCACCGCATGTGCTGTTCTGTCCCATCCTCCGTCTCCTCAAAAAATACAGTCGTAAAGAACTACCCAATCAGCTTTTCATTCCAATCCTTCTCCAAGCACATGATGCCACTGACATTCTTGTCGATGCACATCTTGATCACTTGCTTAGCTACCGGATTAGTAGAAGCCTGCAAGTAGTCCCAATCCACCCATTTCATCTCTGTGAGGGAATTGGTCCTGCCGAGGAATACTGAGTTGTACCAATCTACTTGCACCTGGGTCTTGAAACGGTAATGTGCTTCACACAAGTACTGCTGTTCTGGAGCCTTCAAACGATCAACTCTGGTTTTTCCCATGAACCTCATGTAGTCAATGTTCTTCCTTGGAGTCTCAAACTGGTTATAGTGCATCACAACCCTTCTTTTCCGTAACTCAAGGGGGCAGCCGCTCGACTCACGACGAGAAGGTCGAGAGGAGCTACCACCAACTGGTTCCTTCCCCTTCTGTTTCTTGGATTTCTTGGACTTTTTAGCTTTCTTGCTCTTGGCAGGAGAGGATGAGTGGGGGACATGTGAAGCGGTCTCTCGACATGTCTGACTGCGAGTGCGGGATGTGGAGGAGACTCAATCATAATCCCCATGGAGTGCTTACAGATAGCAGCTCGCTTGCCTCTCCCTTTGGTTGCCACCTTCTTTCCTTTTGTCATTTTCCCTCTTGGCAACTCAACAGGAGAGGAATCCTCACTGTCTGTTTCTGTAGATAGCTCCTGACGAGCCTTCTAACGCTTTTCTGAAGTCATGACTGAGGATAAAAAAATGCAAGAATCAAGAAGCATGAAAGAATTGAAGTATGGTGGAAGGTGGAGCCAAAGAATTAAACGGACTGCCTGTGGGTCGGACAGTCCGGACAAGCACACAACAGTCCGGTCGGAGCTCACTGTCTAGCCAGAGAAATTGAGCCGGACCGTCCGGTCCAAGTGCTCTGCCAGACCGAGAGGGCCGGCTGGACCGTCCGGTCTTGAACACCGGACTGTCCGGGCAAGAACAGGTGGTTGAGTATGTGATTTTGGCCAGTAGATCGGTAAACTAGACATCTAACGAAGTGGTTTTCTATGGTCGAAAGTTGTTAGAACCTAACAGATTTAGAGATCGGGCTAAAACAAGGTGAAAACCATAGAAAGAGATTGAAACCAATACCTGGAGTTGGGGAATGTCGATTCCGCGCTCGGGGGCGAGTTCCTCACCACCAATGCAGCGAAAAACTTGGAATCCGAAGCCTTTTCAACGGTGCAAACCCAAAATCGCCTCTATAGGGGTGAGAGGGAGTTAGGGTTTGAGGGAGAGAGGAAATGAGAGATATTTCCTCTCTGTGCTCGGCCTGGGGGCAGATAAGGAAGTCGCTGGCCGGACCGTCCGGGTAGGGCTGGACCGTCCGGCTGGGACTTTGCAAAGCAGGCCGAGGGGGTTGCCCGGACAGTCCGGCTGGAGGCGGACTGTCCGGTCCAGAGTGGACTCTGGTGGAAGTAAAAGAGGCTGAAGCGAAACTGACTCTAAGAAGATTTGGCTATTCAACTTGAGAATCAGATCAAGCAATCAGTACAAACCTATGATTCTCAAGTCAACAACCATTTTCGCAATCTAGAAATCAAGTTTTCGCAAAGCACTCAACAATTTTCGCAACCATGTTTGAAAAACAAGAATTTTGAAATTTTGTTTAGGAATGTTTGAACCTTACTCCTAGTATTTAAGACCAATTCTATTTAAGAATTGACCTCTAGAAATACGAAGACTCATGTTGTTCTAACATGTGTATGAAATTGACTTAACTATTTGAAAAGTCAAACCATTTTTCATGCAATGTTACGGGAATCCAAGATATTTAGATCATTTCTCAACTCACAAAACCTTTTCTCATCTAAGGGCTTGGTGAAGATGTCGGCTAGTTGGTGTTCGGTTCTCACATGGGTTATGAAAATGTCTCCTTTGGTTTCATGGTCCCTCAAGAAATGGTGTCGTATATCGATATGTTTGGTTCTTGAGTGTTGGACTGGGTTGTTGGCTATTTTGATAGCACTCTCATTATCACAAAGGAGGGGGATCCTAGTCATGGTGTATCCAAAATCTTGGAGAGTTTGTTTCATCCATAAGAGTTGGGCACAACACGCACCGGCGGCTATGTATTCGGCTTCGGCAGTGGATAAGGCGATGGAATTTTGTTTCTTGGATGACCATGAGACTAGAGACCGCCCAAGGAATTGATAAGTCCCTGTGGTACTTTTTCTATCAACCTTACACCCGGCATAATCCGAGTCGGAGTAGCCCACTAGCTCAAAATTGCATCCTTTCGGATACCAAAGCCCTAGGTTTGTAGTGTGAACCAAATACCTCAAGATTCTCTTAACGGCCACTAAATGACATTCTTTTGGAGCAGCTTGAAAGCGAGCACACATGCATACACTAAGCATTATGTCGGGCCTAGATGCGCAAAGATAAAGGAGGGAGCCGATGATTGAGCGATATACCTTGATATCTACCTCCTTACCATTAACATCAAGGCCGAGGTGTCCATTTATCAGCATTGGCGTCTTGATGGGCTTGGCGCCGTCCATGTCAAACTTCTTAATGACATCTTTCAAGTACTTTGTTTGCAAAATGAACGTGCCATCCTTGAGTTGCCTTACTTGCAAGCCGAGGAAGAACTTCAATTCTCCCATCATGGACATCTCAAACCTTTTGGTCATGATCCTACTAAACTCTTCACTAAATGAAACATTAGTTGAGCCAAATATTATGTCGTCGACATAAATTTGGCATACAAACAGGTCATTCTTAAATTTCTTGGTAAAGAGAGTAGTGTCGGCCTTCCCGATTTCGAAATCATTCTTGGTTAGGAAATCGCGAAGACACTCATACCATGCCCTTGGTGCTTGCTTGAGCCCATATAGAGCCTTGTGTAGCTTGTAGACGTGGTAGGGGTGCTTTGGATCTTCGAAGCCCGACGGTTGCTCCACATATACCAATTCGGAGATTGGTCCATTGAGAAAAGCGCTCTTGACGTCCATTTGGTATAACTTAAAATCATGGTTAGCGGCATAAGCTAATAGAATGCGAATGAATTCAAGGCAGGCAACCGGCGCAGAGGTTTCACCGAAGTCAAGTCCTTCGACTTGAGTGAAACCTTGGGCCACTAACCGTGCTTTGTTTTTTGTGACGATCCCATGCTCATCTTGCTTGTTCCGGAAAACCCACTTGGTCCCGATGACATTTTGCTTGGGCCTTTCCACTAGAGACCACACTTCATTTCTTTTGAAGTTGTTGAGCTCTTCTTGCATGGCCATTACCCAATCTGGGTCTCCAAGCGCATCTTCCACTTTCACTGGTTCCAAAGATGAGACAAACGAGTAATTTTCACAAAAACTTGCAATTCGGGATCGAGTCGTTACCCCTTTCCTCATATCACCAATGATGTTGTCTACCGGGTGATTCCTTTGTACTGTTTGATGAATTCGAGAATAGTGCACCGTGGGGACCGGAGCCGATTCTTGCTCACGTATACCCACGACATCAATCCCATCCCCAAGGTTTTTATTGCCACCATCATCATCAACTAGTACGGAATCATCTTCGGTTGAGGATTCTTGTTGAACATCTCGTTCTTGCTCTTGCTCCCCCTCAACCTCCCGGGGTCTTACATCACCAACAGCCTTGTTGTCTATATCCTCCCGTGAAATTCCAATTCCTGCATCATTCACTTCAACTTGCTCTACTTGAGAGCCATTAGTTTCATCAAACGTCACATCCCTTGAGTCTTCAACAATACCGGTGGTTTTGTTGAAAACCCGATAGGCACGTGCGTTTGCCTCATATCCTAATAGAAAACCTTCATCTACTTTGAATGCAAACTTAGATGATCTAGGCCTTTTGCTAAGAATGAAACATTTGCAACCAAAGACACGAAAGTAGGATACGTTTGGCTTTTTACCGATTAGAAGTTCATATACAGTTTTCTTGAGAAGCTTGTGGAGGTATAGACGGTTGAGGGAGTGGCATGCGGTGTTGACGGCTTTGGCCCAAAAGACATCCGGAGTCTTGTACTCATCAAGCATTGTCCGAGCCATCTCGATAAGTGTCCGGTTCTTCCTCTCCACAATCCCATTTTGAGGAGGATCATATGGAGCGGAGAACTCGTGCTTGATTCCCTCTTCATTAAGAAACTCTTCAACTTGGGTATTCTTGAATTCTTCTCCGTTATCACTCCGAACTCTTTTTATCTTTACTTCAAACTCATTTTGCGCTCTTTTCGCAAATTTCTTGAAGATTTCTTGAGTTTCGCTCTTGTCATAGAGAAAGAAGACCCAAGTGAAGCGAGAAAAGTCATCAACAATTACTAGACCGTGTTTGTTACCTCCCAAGCTTAGATAAGCTATTGGTCCGAAGAGGTCCATGTGCAGTAACTCAAATGGTCTTGTAGTTGTCATGATGTTCTTTGTGGGGTGGAAGGTTCCAACTTGCTTCCCCGCTTGGCAAGCACTACAAACTCGTTTTTCTCAAAAATGACATTAGATAAGCCAAGAATGTGCTCCCCCTTTAGAAGATTTGACAAATTTCTCATCCCGGAGTGACCAAGGCGTCGATGCCAAAGCCATCCAAGAGTCGATTTGGTAATTAAGCAAGATTTAGAGTTAACTCTATCATTGTCGAAGTCGACAAGATAGAGATCCCCTTTAATCTTCCCTTAAACACTTCCGATTTGTCATCTCTGCTAATGATGGTAACGTCTATATCGGTGAAGAGGGAATTAAATCCAAGCTTACATAATTGAGAAACCGAGAGTAGATTGTAGCTAAGGGACTCAATGAGAAGGACATTTGAGAGAGAATTGTCTTTGGAGATAACAATTTTACCTAAGCCCATTATCTTTCCTTTATTGTCATCTCCAAAGATAATGTCGTCGCAATTTCCTCCATTCTCGTCAAGTAAGATAAACATACTCCTTTCTCCGGTCATATGATTAGTGCATCCGCTATTGATCACCCAACTCGAGCCACCGGAAGAGTATGCCTACAAGAAACAGGTCAAGCATACAATTTAGGTACCCAAACTTGTTTAAGTTTGGGTCCCTTAACAATAGTGATCAACTCCTTTGAGATCCATATGCTTGGCCTTCGCTTCTCTTGACTTGATCCAATGAAGATAGCAACCACACGTCCATGGTTGTCCTTCGTGATCACATGAGATCCATAGATAAGCCTGATTCGAGCTGGATCCTCATGAACTAAGGAGAGCTTAAAGTCAACCTTTCTACTCAGCTGGGGTCGGACTGTTCGGCCCGTAGGACCAGACTGCCTGGCTGTTACTCTCTGCCAGGCAGACAGCTCAGGTCGGACCGTCCGGTCATTGGGACCAGACCGTTCGGCCAGACCCTTCTTCCAGACCGAGAAGTCTGACTGGACTGACCGACCCAGACCAGACTGTCTGGTCTACCCTCTCTGTTGAACAGAGGGGCAGGACCGGACCGTCTGAGCCGGGCCGGACCGTCCGGCCTGCCTTCTCTATTGAAGAGAGGACTCAGGCAGGACTGTCCAGCCCTGTTCGGACTTTCTGTACTTAGGGCTGATTTTTGTGTCCTCTTCAACAGTTGACTCCCTTTCCTTCACAAATGCAACACATGGTTTACCATTGATCATTACTCTTTTTGGGCTTGCATTTGAGTCGGGGGAAAATTCAAGACCCCTCTTATCATTGTTGTTATAAGAGGTGATTGTCTTGAAGAGAGCATCCTTGGATTGGTAAGTTCGAATGCATCCAAACTTTACCAAGGTCTCCAACCTCTCATTTTCTTTCTTCAACTCTTTGAGAGCTGCATTGTTAGTCTCAACAACACTTAAGTCAATAGTTTTGCATTTCTCACAATCAAGAATAGTATTGACTATTGTGTTGTCCTTAGAGTTGGAGAGGTTGTGAGCGGGTTTGCTAAAATTTCTAAGCAAAGCATCATCATTATCATTGTCTATATCATCATCATCACAAGAATAGTATTGACTATTGTGTTGTCCTTAGAGTTGGAGAGGTTGTGCTTAAGATTATCAAATTCATTCTCAAGACCATTGTGCCTCACATTCATGGACACAATAGTTTCCTCAAGGATTTCATTGACATCCTTAAGATTGGTTATGGTTTGATTTGCTAGTGTGAGCTCCTTAGACAAATCAACCAACTTTTCATCCTTTCCGGCAATGACCTTTTCAAGAGAGTCATTTTTTATCCTCTCTTGAATAAGGAGATCCTCTTGCCTCTCAAGAGATCATTCCTTTTCTTCTAGCACTTTCATGAGTTTAGCAATATGAATGAGAGAGGGTTTGCTAAAATTTCTAAGCAAAGCATCATCATTATCATTGTCTATATCATCATCATCACAAGAATAGTATTGACTATTGTGTTGTCCTTAGAGTTGGAGAGGTCGTGCTTAAGATTGTCAATTTCATTCTCAAGACCATTGTGCCTCACATTCATGGACACAATAGTTTCCTCAAGGATTTCATTGACATCCTTAAGATTGGTTATGGTTTGATTTGCTAGTGTGGGCTCCTTAGACAAATCAACCAACTTTTCATCCTTTCCGGCAAGGACCTTTTCAAGAGAGTCATTTTTTATCCTCTCTTGAATAAGGAGATCCTCTTGCCTCTCAAGAGATCATTCCTTTTCTTCTAGCACTTTCATGAGTTTAGCAATATGAATGAGAGCGGGTTTGCTAAAATTTCTAAGCAAAGCATTATCATTATCATTGTCTATATCATCATCATCACTAGAGTGAACATGATGTTTGGGAGCTAAATATACCTTGCGCCCTTCTGCCATGAGGCACAATGGCGTATGATCACCGTCGTCGTCGCTCAAGTTGGAGAAGAGCCGCTCCGTGCTTGATGATGATATGGCCATGGTAGCGACGCCTTTGCTCTTGGAGTCGCTTGACTTGGGCTCCTCCTCTTTGTCGCTCTCATTGTCGCTTGAGAACCACTCTTCACTAATGTGAGCTCTCCCGGGCCTTTTCTTGAAATACTTGGTCTTGCCCTTACCCTCCTTGTTCTTAGCGAGCTTGGGGCAATCCGCTATAAAGTGCCCAAACTCTCTGCACTCATAGCATGTTTTCTTGGATTGCCTCTTGTACCGGTCCTCATCCTTTCTTCCATAGCTCTTCTTGCGGAGGAATTTCTTGAATTTGTGAACCAAGAGAGCGAGTTCTTCATTCTCACTCTCTGAGTCACTTGAGCTCTCTTCTTGAAGCTTGGAGTTAGTCTTCTTTGCCTTGAATGCAATCTCCTTGTTCTTAGCTTGGGCGGCATTGCTGGCGTATTTCTTAACTTTCTTGGCTTCTTCCTCCAAGAGTTCATGCGAGATGATCCTTGAGAGCACGTCACTTAGAGTCATTCTCTTGAAACCGCTTGACTCACGGATCAAAGTCACCAAGGTAGGATTTCTTGGTGAAATTGCCCGGAGCAAGCGTTTCACCACCACATGATCCGTCATATCTTCACTCCCAAGGCCACGGATCTTGTCACTATGACCATCAACCGGTCATACATCTCTCGAGGTGTTTCGTCATCTTCCATCACGAACCTCCCTAGCTTCCCTTCAAAAAGTTCAATCTTGGATTCTCGAACCCCTCTTGATCCTTCACGAGCAATGCGGAGCGTGTCCCAAATCTCCTTGGCTTCATCAAGTTGATCAACCTTGTTGAATTCCTTCGGGCTCAAGGAGTTGAGAATCACGTTTGCCGCTTGAGCATTGCGGTGGATGAGGAGCTCTTGCGCTGGAGTGAGATCTTCTTCATCTTTCGGCATATCCTTCACACCTGTGCACACAACTTTTCAAACACTTGGATGCAAGGAGATTAGATGAAGTCTCATTTTATGTTTCCATGCCCCATAGTGAGTACCATCAAAGGAACCTGCACGGCTGGAAGAGATAGAAATGTTAGATGATGAAGTATTGAGTTTAGAGTAATCAAACACAATAGAGGCTCCCTTTTTGGTAGAGCCTTCTCCACCATATTCATCTTTACGGTTGTTGTTGTTGGAAACGTCGCTAGTCTTGTCTCCCATTTTGGATCACTTCAGGCTTTTAAGCCTTTTCAAAAGAATAGGCTCTGATACCAATTGAAGTCCCAGAGAGACAGCCTAGAGGGGGGGTGAATAGGTGTCCTGAAAATTCTTTCAAATCGCAGCAGTCAGTACAGGGGCCGGACCATCCGGGCCTATGGCCGGACCGTCCGGTCGGCACTCTCGGGTTGGGCCGAGAGCTCTGGCCGAACCATCCTGGTTAGAACAACGGACCGTCTGGTTAGTGAAAAATACAGACTTGACAGTCTACCTTTTCGATGATGTTCCTAGGAACGTGATGTGATTGTGTGTGGAATAAAATAGCAGAAAGATCGCAGGAACAAACAGAACACGAAATCATAAGAACAAAGACACGAGAGATTTATCCCGAAGTTCGGATCTTTCGATCCTACTCTCCATTGAGGCGCTCCTGCGAGCGGGATCTCTCTCGATCCTTTCCCTCTCTTGGCTTCCTCCCACAAGGCCAACACGGGTCTCCGAATTCACACCTAGGGACTAGCAACCCCTTCGATCGACCATCAAGGTCAAGTACAAGGCGGCTTGCCCAGCCCTAGATTGCAATTCACTCTACCCTACAGCGTTCTATGAGAAAGCACAAGAATCCACTATCAATCTTACCTATTCCCTTGCGGAGGTTAGGCACCAACCTTCACAACTTGCTCCTGGGCGATCCACACGAATCGGAGGCTCGCGGGCGACGCTTATCCGTCTAGGAGATCAATCTCCAAGAGTAATAGGCCACCTTGACTCCACATGCATCTATCAACGCCCGAGAATGAATACTCTATCACTCACTAACCTTAACACTCTCTCTAAGACATGATCCAACGATTAATCTCTCTAGGAGGTGTATTGGGTTAGTGGGGAGGCTTGAGAGGTGCTAAACTTGCCCTAGCCACCAGAAAACTCGAACAGAAAGCCTCACTAACGGCTAGATCTCAAGAGCCCCTTTTATAGGCTAGCAGACGTCACTTAGCCGTTGGAAAAGAAACCTAACCGAACTGTCCGGCTAGGGTGCCAGACCGTCCGGTCAACACTTAACTCACTCACTCAGAGCAGGGGCCGGACCAAGGTCCGGACCGTCCTGCCACCGGACTATCCGGCTTGAGGCCGGACCGTCCACACACTCGACTTGAGCAGGGGCCGGACCAAGGACCGGACCGTCTTGTCCCTGCTTCAAGAAAAACAACATAGGCTACAACTGGACCTAAACTTACTCCACTCGGCTTAGCCTTACTCCAGGATGTATGCAGAGATTTCAGTGACCCCTCTTAGTAGTACGAAGTTCCTATGACTCAAAAAGAAAAAAATAAAATACGCTTTCAAGCTCCTTCGTCTTCGTAGAGCCGTCGCTTCGGGTCACACATGCTCTAAGTTTGATCAAGTAATACTTCAATCAAAATGATCTCTCATTTTCTCTGCAATCACAACTCATTAGCGCACACATGCTTGGCTAGCATTGTCATTAATCATCCAAAACTTTGTTTGGGGCTAGATGCACTTTCAATGTTTATAACATGAAATCTACGGACACGTGGCGAAAATCTAGAGCTCACCGTATTTGATCGGATGGTTATGATTTAATGATGATGTGGCCTCCTAGAAATCGAGTTGTGTGGGTGAACTATATAGTAAGAAGTAGATTTAACGGGTGAATGTACACGCTCAGCCGTTTTTAGCAAGCAAATTATACACATGAATTATAATTATGCAATCAATTAAGTTCAACCCACGTCTGAAACAGTTCCAGGCAACCTAGCTTGGCCATATGGTCGCTTGATTCAGCTGTGCGATAATATAAAATGAGTTTGAAAAATAATATGATTTGTATTATTTTTCTCCCAAGAATACAATGGTGTTTGGGTAACGAAGAACAAAACTGTCTGAAAGTAATCATAAATGTGATCAATTTACTCCACGAGTTGTAAGATGTAAGGATATTTAGAAGAATAGAATTCAAATCTTGTTTCTTAGTATAAGAACATCCAATGCTATTTACGGTACTACTTTTCTATTAATCACTTCATATTCAATTTTTTCCATCTTATCAGCTCTATTAAGGCTTAATTCATTTTTAAGAGATATGAAAGCCATTCCGTTTACATTAATCTCTCCTAAACAACCTAAAAGTACATTTACACTCTTTATTGTATATTATAAAATGTTTTAGCCTAATATAGATTCATCTGTCAATTATAAATTCTCGCCTGTCCCAAAATATAACTATTTCTAGAGCCACGTATGAGGATTAAGAAGATATATGAGAATGATTGGAGAAAGATTGTGATTGGTTGAGAATATAATGTAGGTAAGAAAAATCAAATAGAGAATACTTGTGATTTGATGAGGTATTTAGAAAAATAGCTTCATTTAAATGGCGGGTGGCAGAAATAACTTTATTTAAAGACGGAGTATGTTTTATATGTGTGATTAGATTAATTATCATTCATATGAATATAGCGATGACCATAATATCTTATAATGAAAATGCTGATAATAATATTTTAGAATGAAGGAAGTATAAAAGTTACCTTCTGATTATAATCGACCAAAGTGGGGTTTACATAGGAGCTAGGAGCATGACCGTGTTCTTTTGTTAATGAAAACAAATTAAAAGGTGAAATATCATATAATTTTTAATATATAGCTATTTAATAGTATAAATGCTGAATTAACTTAAATAAGTAAGATGATAAACTTATGTATAGAAATTTTTAAAAATACAATATTTAACTATTCTAATTGCGTACACGTAAAAGGTAAAAAAATAATCGGATGAAAACAACGCACCCCACCTAGCCGGCCGTGATTGTCAAAAGCTAGAGGCAGTGCTCCACGAAAAGGAGGCACCGTTCCCAGGTGAAATGTCTAAATTGTCTAATCAGCGCACGTAAAACGAAGATAATTGTCTAATCAGCGCACGTAAAACGAAGATATTTATTAGCATATGATTATTTTATTGAGTATTAGCTTTTACAAACTTGAAAAATGAATTAATCGGATTTTTTAAAACAACTTTTATATAAATTTTTTTAAAAAAAATACACCGTTTAACAGTTTAAAAAACGTGCACATGAAAAAAAGAGAGAAAAATATTTCCGTGTTGGTGGATTTCGAACGCTCCCGGAAAAGATCACAAATAGGCTCCAGTTGCTCGAGCCAATGCCGGGCGGCTGCAAGCTATATTGCATTCAAAGTCCATCGCGTGTATGCAGTTTCTGGCATAGCACAGTGCTTCATGCCATGCATCACATTGGAACGGTGTTTCGCAGTGTAACAAGACGAAAAAAGGTTGCAGATCACCAAAAGTTGTCTTTTTTAATTAAAATAATAAGATTAGTTTCATAGTCAAGCGACCACACCTACCCCAACCCCTCAGGGAATGAAGCTCGGATAAAATACTAGTACTTATCAATTCATTATGTCGTCATTGAGAATACAACTTCAGTATGTGTTTTGATTTTTGTGTCCAATATTTAACCACCCGTCTTATTTAAAAAATAGTTATACGTAAAAGACTATTTATGTTTTATCATCTAATAACAATAAAAATATTATTGTAAAAAAATTAAATAAGATGAATAGTCCGATACTGTATCTAAAAACTGAAAAATAAATTTATTTTGGAATAGAGAAAGTAGCTAGGTAATTAAAGCTGAGAGATACTTGCTGTCAGAGTCGGGACGTGCAAAATATTGATCAAGAACAGTGAAAAATATTTTTTATAAAAGAAAAAAGAAAAACCACTAAGGGCTAGCCAAATGGCATAATCAAAAAATAATAATTTGTAAAAATACTGTTATATAATGTTCGTTCCTAGCGGTCTAAAATCAAAGACTAAAAAAACATCAAAATTAATTTTAAATTTAAGACATAAAATTTAAATTTTAGGTTATGTACGAAATCAAAAGAAAAAGAGATGGTGTTAATCTGGCAAGAGAACCGTCACCTATATTTCAAATAAGTATAATTAAGTAGGAACCTGAACGAACTGCCAGGAAAGAAAAACCATGGCAGTTACAACCACACGGCCGGCACACATGAATATAACACTTAGGCCTTGTGTAGTTCCCAAAAAAAATTCCTAAAAACATCATATTAAATTTTTGGACATTTAAATGAAACATTAAATATAGATAAAACGAAAAACTAATTGCACAGTTATGTGAGAAATCTCAAGATGAATCTTTTGAGCCTAATTAGTCCATGATTAGCCATAAGTGCTACAGTAACCAACATGTGCTAACGACGGCTTAATTAGGCTCAAAAAATCGTCTCGTGGTTTTTAGCCGAGTTGTGAAATTTATTTTTTCATTTGTGTCCGAAAAATTCATCCGACATCCGGTCAAACATTCGATGTATACTCATCCAAAAACTTTTCCCATCTAAAGTTATTGTATACCCAACATAACAACTTGCTGTAGAACCACAGTAGCTCTAACTTACCGTTGAAGTAGCCAAGCAACGGTAATAAACAGTTTTGATGTACCGTTAATGTTTTTAAGTTTTTACCATCAATATCTCTGTACTAAATTTCATTCAACTTGTATATAAATACTTCTATTGGTTTTATACTAGTTTGTAACTATCAAATTAGTGTCTGAGATCAACAAAATTGTTTATAACGCTGAGGTGAGTATCAATAATAGTTAATCAACTAGCTATATGCATGAGTTATTGTTTGTGTTTTTTATTAAAAAAATGACATGTTGCAAATGAAAATTATTTGTGATAAAACTTTTATATACATGTTGTTAGCGATCAAAAGCCAAAAATTAAAAATAAACTACGATGATAATAAACCCAAAATATACTCTAAATTTAAAGTTAAAATTCAAAATTTATCTTATAAGTATGAGTAAAAGCAAAAGGATGTGCAAATAATATATTAACTATAAAAGGATTACACTAAAACAAGTGGAAGTTAAGCTAGTCTTGTAAAACACAAATTAATCGTACACATGGATGTGTTCTTTTCAGCTTCTAAATGAATAATTAAAGATTATTTGATTTTTAATAGATATTTAATGGTGTAAACGATGTAATTACCTACTCTAAAGTTAAAAATCAATTTTGGAAGGGAGCATGATGAAATTCTATATATAAACTTTTTTAAAAAAATACACCTTTTAATAGTTCAGAAAACATACATATAAAAATCGAGAAAAAAATATAAGAGAAATTAATATAGGTTAAACAAGCAGTCAGGACCAGTACTCTAACACGCAGAGAAGCATGCATGTGTCGGCCAGGAAAGCCGATCGACCATGTTAGTTGATGTCTAATCTCGAAAACGACGAGATATGGAAGAAACCTATTTTTTCCCTTCTTTCTCTATCTCCTCTCTTATAAAAATGTCATTCTAGCTAGCTTAATTTGGATGCATGTAGAGGGCTACCCAATTGCATCATATCCAACTGTCGATATGATATAGTTTAGATTCGATCGGATAACTGCCGGTTTTCTTGCCGTTGAGGCAGGCGAGAGTTACACGAAACAACCAATTAATTAATTTGATGAATCTTTCCGACGCGACATCAATCTGTAACGAGAGCAAAATGCAGCAGAGAATCAACGTTCAAACCGGGTCCCGATAGTCTGTAGGATCACTGTTTATATGAGTTGCATAGTAAAAAATTCTGTAAACAGTACCATAATACTGTAGCCACGGTATTTTGGTACTGTACCATCACTGTAGCAGTAATGTAGCAATTAGATCAGATCCATTTATCTCTGATTCAACGGTTAAAAACCAGTACAAATTCACTGCACTGTTCACCTCTGCAGTAGCATGTCAGCTCGTTCAAACCCGTCTCTACGGAAAAGCTAGCAAAAAATTATTTTTTTGAATGAACGACGATAGAAGATCGATCTGCCGGAATTTGATAGAAGAAGAGAATTGGCTCTGTTTATAAGAAAAATCAGGCCCGAAAATCATACAGAGCACGGCTAATTGAGGAGAACCGACACAACCTGAACTGCACGGTCAAAAGAGGACCGACAACACCTAGAACAAAGAGACGAGAAGGCGACAGGACAACTAGAGAGAAAACACCACGCCTAAATCATCGTTGCCGAACTTGACTACAAATAGCTCCGACTTTCTAGGAGGAGAAAACAAAGGCAGCCTAGTCGCAAAGAAGCAAACAAGCAGCTCGCAAAGAATTAATCTCAAACCAAATTAATCAACAGACGTGGATAAATGTATGTATGCACTAGCTAGGAGATGGGATGATCGATGATCTCTTTTTCACTGGTCTGTTTCTGTCTATTAATTATCTCATTGAGACATATCTGACTACACATTAACTGAAGACAAGTGACCATAACCTTAACATACAGTTACCCAGGAAAAGGACTAGTAAAATCGGCCACACATAAGACATTGAGCTCATCTTTCCACTGGGCATATAGTACTGTATTGTTAGTTATCACCATCAAATTAATTAACCTCTCATGAATATCTATCACAGAATACGGGGTGAAACCTCGACCGCACGCATTTTGTCGATCTGCAGCAGCTGGAGGTACAAGCAAGCAGTCCCTTTTACTTCGAGAACTGAGGTACAAGCAGTCATTAACACTTTCCTCTATCTCCCCAACTAATCTTAATTCGTGGAGTAAATTGATATCTAGGGCCGCGTTCGTTAGTACGTCAGGTGACCGGCGTGAAAAAAACATAGCAATAGATTAGTATATAATTAACTAATTATTAATTATTAAAAAATAAAAAATAGATTAATATGATTTTTTAATGCAACTTTTCTAAAAAATAGATTAATATGAATATCATGTACCATTTAAGAGTTCGGGAAGCGTGCGCACGAAAAACGAAGAAATCTGGTTACTTAGGCTGCGTTCGACTGCTAGGTTATTAGTCGACGAGCAAAACGCGGTAATAAATTAGTACATGATTATTAATTATTAAATATAAAAAATAGATTAATTTGAATTTTAAAGAGATATTTCCTATATAAAATTTTCGCAAAAAATACACCGTTTAGCAGTTTGGGATGTGTGCGTACGAAAAACGAGGGAGTCTAAGAATAGGAGGGGGGCAAACGAACGGGGCCTTAGCTCGTGTAACAAATACGACCTATGTATGAATAGGTAATTAGGAGTGATTGTTAGGGCATCTCCAAGAGAATAGCTAAATTTTGACTCTTAAATCTATATTTAGTTATTTATGTCAAGTTTGGTAACTCTAAATCCGATGTGCACCATTCTCCATCCCTACTTGCCAAATTTGGCAAGAGGAGGATGACTAGTGGGTCCCACCCACGTGAAACACATAGATAGCAATCTTACTAGTAGAAGAATGACTTGCCAGATTTGATCATACTAGTCATGTTTGGCATGTCAAATACATAGTCGTTTGGAGGATAATTTTTGTAAAAAATTGCTAAAATTTAGTATGGCAAGAGAGATGAGTAGTCTCTTGAAGACGCTCTTGAGCCAATCCTCATATTTTACAAATTAAAAATAATTTATAAAAAGTTTTATATACGTATTCTTAGCTATCTAAAAACCAAAGCTGGAAAATAAACTAGGGTGAAAAACACAAACAGCAACTCTAAATTTAAGGCTGAAAATTAAAACTTTGGCTTATAAGTATAAACAGAAGTGACAATATATGGCTTATATATGTGGAATATGAGCCGTTTAGGTGATATTTGGGACAAGAGACTTATTTCTAGTCCCTTATCCCATCAAATGTTTAGACACTTATTATAAATAGGAAACGTAGACTATTAATAAAGGGTTAATTTGATCCATGCCATTTTGTAAATTTACTATATTAGAAAAAGACGATTACTATCCAGGATATTAGCTCGATACCACTGTTATTTTATAAAACTAGATTCATGCCATCGCCGTAACATTCTCCGTCAAGCTCGCCTTCTTCCTTCTCTGCTTTTCTTCCCCTCTCGATGGATGGGTGCAGAACTGCAGACCTCATCTTCAACAACGACCTCGACGTGATCGCCACGCCAGGGGGAGTGGCCGTGGGGGGTGCTTCCTGGTCGCTGAGTTCCAGACCATCGTTGATGGAGACGAGGCCACCCTCCTCTGCTTCTCGTCCAGGACTGGCCAATGGAAGGAGAAGAACGTCAACAACCCTCTGCTGAAATGGATTTGAAACTTCTACAATGTCGTCTCCCACAACGGCAAGCTCTGGTGGGTGGACACTGCAATAGACCTCCTTTTGTGCGATCAGGACAACCCCTAATATGGAGATAGAGACAATGAAATCTGCCCACCAAGCATGATGCATCAGCACCACACCACAATGCAATAATAAGATTTAGCTGTCGTGCTAAGCAACCAGCTTTGATCTTTGAGTAGTGAGTGGATCCATTGCCTAGATCACTCCATGCATGAAAGGATGGATTAGATGCAAGAGTCATGGTCAGTGACAGATCCGCACACTGCTATATTCCTTCATTCACACATCGCTGTCTGTCGCACGCTAACGAGCACCTTCGAGCAGCATTGGTGGCAGCCTCGGCCCTCGAGACCCTCGGCTTGCTGTCCGACTCAGTGCTCATGAAGGTTGACGACGATGACATCCACCGCCGTGTGATGGCACGTGCACATGTTTCGGCTGCTCCGGTGGCACACAACTTGTCGACTTGCCGTCGTGTTGTCTGAGTCGTCACCACCTTCCTAATCTAGCTCAACCATACCGAGGTGGAGAGAGAGAATAGAGAAGAGGGGAAGGAGGACGGAGGAAGAAGATGGAGTTAGATAGGTAGGGCCCATATCCAAGGGTACTTTGGTCCTTATGAAGATGAAAAATGTGACGGCAGTGATATATATATCTAATTTTAGAAAATTTCAGTGGCATCAAATCGATATCGCGAATAGTAATGCTATTTTTCTAAAACGACAAATTTACGATGGCATGAATCAAATTAACCCATTAATAAAACCTATCCATAATCTTGGACTAATTCGTGAGACGAATCTATTGAGCCCAAATAATCCATGATTAGCCTATGTGATGCTACAGTAAACATGCTCTAATTATGGATTAATTAGGCTTAAAAAATTCGTCTCGCGAATTACCACTCATTTATGAAATTAGGTTTTTTATTAGTCCATGTTTCATACTTCAAATTAGTGTCCAAACATTCGATGCGACATGGGGCTAAAAAGTTTAGCCGCATCTAAACAACTCCTTGCAAAGTAATCCGTGCAAGTTAAAACATATTGTTTACAAATTTTCCGTCGAAAGCTCCAGCACATGAAAACACAACACTAACTACATGAGAATTTAATTTTTTCGAGAGAATTAAATTAAATAGCAGTCTCAGTTGACAAAGCCAAGCGATCAGAATGTACTCCGTACATATTAATATACTACTGCTTTTGTAATACAGCTTTGAAAAGTGAGATGGAGAAATTAGAGAAATCAGAATGTACGCTTGATCGTTTCGATAAGTCACCTTAAAACAAAAGAATTAGGTGAGAGAAATATATTATTCAAAATATTTTTTTAAGAGGTGAAGATTTTGCTAAGTTTAATCTAACATCTACATACATTAAATTAACCATTTCTTAGGTTTTTTTATCGGATTTGGAAAATTATAATCCTTTATTTCAAAAATACCAAATATATAAAATTCTTTTTGAATTTGAATCCTATAAATTTCTTCACATATCCTTTGTTTCAACGGCCTGAGTTTGAACTCCTATAAGCAGTGCAACAACATTTACAATACATACAAGGGGTATCCAAAAGGCTAACAGTACGTGCGTGCTCCAACTTCAATGATGAACCGAAATTTAGAACTAAAATTAACAACAACAATACATCATGCACAATTGGTTCAAATAAAAAAGAAAAAGAACAGCAGTGGTACATATGTATGGAAAAAGAAGGAACCTTTTTCGCTTTGAAAAACGTAGTCAACCCACCGGTTAATTAATTAAAGTTGCAAAGCACCTGTCTTTTTTAATACTTATAAATTAAAATTAAAATTTTAAAACTTAAATTTAGAGTTTATTTTTGAGTTTTTAAACAAAGTTTATTTTCTAGTATTTATTCTTAAATCGCTAAATATATATCTATATAACAATTTAGTCTTTAATTTAGTCCGTACATTACTTTTTAATCGTTAATAAAAGCTCGCCGTTTATGCACATGAAAAAAAAAAAGACAAGACAGCAAACTTGGGTACAACATAGTACTGCTACGAGTACACGACTATAAACAAATTAGCTAATTAATCTATAGCCGGTAGGAAACACCTAGTGAATTAATTAGGCTTAAAAAGATTAATCTTATGATTTTTTCTCTAAGTGTATAATTAGTTTTTCTTTCTATCAATGTTTAATACTACGTTTAAGCGTTCGAAGATGCGATTTTTTTTTAACTAAACTAGCACTTAGTGGAGGGGAAATAGTCCCTGCTGACACATGCCTCTCCCTCTAGCTTGTTCAATTATTCCACCGCTGGCTAAAGAGAAGAATGGCCATGCTGCCAACCGTGTTGTATTAACTACGGTCATCCTCATCCTGCCTGTGCACCTCCTGGTCACAACATATGCTGTATTACTACCTACTTTACATCTGAACGTTTTGGTTTGAATGTTTGACTATTTATCTTATTTAAAAATTTAATATAAATATAAATAATAATAAATTATGCTTAATTTTTTTTATAATAAAGTAAGTCATAAACAAAATAAATGATATTTTCATAATTTTTTAAATAAACAAATAGTCAAACATTGTAACCAAATAAGTCAAACATCTTATAATATAAAACAGAGTGAGTACGTCTTACATGCACCACCCACGTAGTAGTAGTAGTAATAATAATAATAATAATAATAATAATAATAATAATAATAATAATAATAATAATAATAATAATAATAATAATAATAATAATAATAATAATAATAATAATAATAATAATAATAATAATAATAATAATAATAACCTGGTCAGCTCCTGACGGCGTAACCGGGGCCCGGGCCCAACTTCCAAGCTACAGTCAATGCTCGACAGCATCTCATCTCTACTGTTGACCACAGTGTGTGTACTACTGTACCATATAGCTTCAAGGATTGGAAATACATAACCGCGACACGACACGTAAATTAATAGTACCAGCACTTTTTTTCTTTTTTTGGAAACAATAGTACCAGTACTGGTTGTTCCCATGTTGTTCTCTAGAGAAATGCTCTTTCTTTCTTTTTTTTTTTCCTGGATGGATGAAATATATTTCTATTTTCGCAGAAAATTCAACTTCCTCCGCCACAAAACAAATTAACTTTTCGGTTTTTAAGATACAATGTTTGACTCTTCGTCTTATTAAAAAAATTAGGATTAATATTTTTATTTTTATTAGATGATAAACATAAGTAGTATTTTGTGTGTGACTAATTTTTTTTCAAATTTTTTATAAAAATTTAAAAATAAAACGGATGGTACATAGTTTTTTCAGGGACGGAGGTAACAGATAGCATAATCTTTTTTGGTTATTACATGGAGGACCCACACGATTTGAACCTAGCTAGCTGGGTGATGGTAACACCATCTGTCACAGTTCATACTTCTTGCGCTTCCTCCTCCATGTATGTATGTAGCATTTGGATGCATGCATTTTTTTTAACTTTTCGTCAGAAAAATTTTGAGAGAACACACGCTTTTAGTTTCTCCTGATGACCTGCATTAACGACTTTACATTAATTTCTGAATAACGACGTTTATTGTAAGAGATAGTGAGATGTATACGCTTACACCCTCGAATTTTCGCTTATACAAACCAAAATTTTAATTTTTAACCTTAAATTATTTTTACCGTGGTTTATTTTTCAGTTTTGTCTTTTAGATCATTAAATATATATATATATATATATATTTATAAATTATTTTTTGTTTATAAATATGTCATCTAACTTATTTCGTGAATAAGCCAAAAGATAGGGATGGCCTAAAAAGATTAGGAGAAAAAGAACAACTACAAAGAAGAGAGAGAGAGAGGAGAGGAGATACATGGGCATTCCATGCAGTTGAGTATACGGATACATACAATATTCCGCCACTATTTGGTGCAGCCACCCCCACCCACCCATCAATTCCTCCTCTCCTGCACACTTCGCTGCCTCACCCAGGCCATAAATAATACCACCACGCCACTCCCTCCTCCCCGCCTCCAAGCTCCAGACCCTCCTCCTCATCCTCCGGCACCGCCGCCGCCGCCGCCGCCGGAGCTGAGGAAGACGATCGAGCTATAATATATATAGCTAGTGTGTGCTAGCAGCAAGCAAGCAACCATGGCGAAGGAGGCGTTCGTGAACGGGTTCCTGAGCGTGTTCATGCACGTGGGGCTGTCGCTGGTGCTGCTCGTCTACCTCCCCGTCTCCTTCGTCTGCCGCATGCTGTCCAGGCTGCTGGTCAGGCCCTTCGTCTCCGGCGAGGACCTCCGCGGCAAGGTGGTTCTCGTCACCGGCGCCTCCTCCGGCATCGGCGAGGTAATTAACGCGTGCATGCTGCAACTTCTTGCTATCTCTGCTGCATATCCTAGCTAGCTAACGTTGCAGAACTCGTTGTGTGCTGGAGTACTGCTGGGCCACACTGCCCAGTGGATCCTTCAAGCATGTTTGGATTATTTTCTTTCCAGTTTGCATATATTTCTATCCTGCACATATTTAACTTTGTCTTTATATTACTAGTTCATAATTTTTTTTAGATATATGGTTTAAGGTTTGGAGTTTAAGTGTGTTCCTGTTGGATTCTTTTTTTGTGTGCGTTATAGAAAATGGATAATAAACTAGCTTGGATTTTCTTGCACTTGAAGTTACATGTCAGCAGATATTTATATGGTGCTTGAATGGACAAGAATGCATTATGACATATACTCCTCACGAACAGGAGGAGGAAGAATTTTGTAGAGTATAATATTAAAGTCATGTGTATTTGGCGGTTGTGATTTAAATAATGGGTTTGATTGCCTTTCCTTTCGTTGGTATGCATGATTTGGAGTTATAAAAGCATGGGCAAACTGAAGAGGAAAACCTGTGGACATGCATGGTTGCAGGGAACATGATATATGTACAGGCATAAATCTTAGTATAATTTTGCATCTGTGTCGACAGTGACATGGGCACCAAAGCTAGCTGAATAAAGTTGGTGTGGTGGTAAAATTATCAAACAAAATTTCACGTTGGAACATTGGTCTTGGTGTGGTTGCAACGATTTCTGATAATATCGTTGCATCTAGGTTATTTGACAAGTTTTCCCTGCAAAGAAAAATATATTTGAGAAGTTTGATTTAATTAGTTGTGATTTCGGCAACGATGATTACGACAGGTAGAAATTCTTGTAGCTTAATATATACTCCTATAGAGTACTAGTATATTAGCACAGATAACTTGTGTTCCAGAAAACGTCAAAAGAAAATAAAGTGAGTACAGTGGGAAAGAACCATGTCAGATATTTAATGTATTGTCGCCACATAAAAATTATAATTTCTACTTCCTACAGTTTTATGTAATTAATATCCCTTTTCAGTTATGTGCATAGAGAAAATGAATAGCTTTAATTTAATTCCTACGGTTTCTGTGTAATTAATATCCTGCTTTACAAAAGGAAAAGGAATTCGAGGACTTCAACTGTAGCTGATTATCAGATCAGTACCAAGTACCAACTCTAGGCCTCTAGGGTCCTTGATGATCATTTCTCTCTAAAAACATACTAGTATAATTATTATTTACACAACACCATTTTATGATCGACTGCAGCATAATTAAGAGAGAAATCTGCAAGTATGGGCGATATACCGTATAGTTCTAGAACTTGCGCGTGTGTGCATTTAATCTGGTTGGTACAACAATTAATTGAAATTATCCAACATACATGAATCCAATAGTAAGCAACAAGTTTATTAAGAATCCTGCACCGACTAAAAGTCATTCATCAAAATATCAAAGTGTGCATGTGGTGACAAATCAAATCATGATACTCATCAGCTAGGATCGATGAGCCGGTCTGTCTAATTGATGTGTATGTCCCACAAATATATTTCTGTGGTAGTGAGAGTTGTTGATTCAGTTTTAACTTGAGTTTGGTCAGGGTCAACTTGAGAGAATACCTGCATATTTATTGTCACTAATAGCACTTCTTCACACCATATATATAATTATATCTGGTAGTAGTAGGTTAAATATATATTCAATAAATTAAACCTGAAATATCATATCATGTGATTCATGTTTTCTCTGAACCATACCAATCAAGAGAAGAAACTAGCCAGAATGGAAGTGTTGGAACACTGCACTTAATTAGTTTTTTTTTTGCAAATCACTTAATTAGTTCAAAGATAAGCAGCCACATTAAGATTTCTTGGGATTAATTCCTAGTAGGCAGAAGCAATAAATACGGGCTCCGGGGGCATCCCATTAATTGGGAGCGAGCATGGCCTCGATCTCATAGGCCTCTCCGGCCTGACCATGCATGCAATCCATTTCTCCGAAATCGTCCTGGAGAAAGCTTTGGGAAGGCAGCCATGGCTGCCCTGCCCCCAGATGCATGTGATGGCACAGTCGCCGGCCGGAGTAAAGATCATTCATGGACCCCCTGAGACCGATGATGCGTGAGGGAGGTGAACCCCCATCATTTATGGCCTATCTAACTCGTCCTGTTCTCCCATGAATTCCTTGACGTGAACGTAAGATCGATACTGTGACGACGACGAAGCTAGGGCAGGCAGCAGTAGCTAGCAGGGAGGGAGGGCACACTACAGCCCTTCGTAATTAAGCCAAGAAAGCGAATAGGGAAATGAGATTTATCTCAGTTTCAGTGGATCGAGATTAGGGTTCTGAGCTTGTCTGCAAAGTTCAGAGACGTCGTGAGTCACATTTAATTTTGGGACTTAAGACAGAAAAAAAAAAGGAATAGGGAGGAGACGACTGACCCGAAAAATAATGACATGGATGCGCACGTACGTAACGTACTGTGCCCTAATTATGTAACGCTGACAAAGGATTTAATTATCGACGAATCGATCTCTCCGGGAAGAGAAACGGCGGTGCGTAATTTCAGGGTTAAAAAAAATTAATCAGTTCCAAATTCCAACAAGTATACTCAGATTGTGGCAAAATTTGATAAATCCTGCTTAGTTAATTTCCTCACAAAATTTTATTTTTTTTTCTGGTTAAATTTTTGTGCATGTTAGTTAATTAGCTCGTGGATAAAAATAAAAGAAAAACTAAAAATGATGTGCATGCAGCACCTGGTGTACGAGTACGCGAAGAAGGGGGCGTGCGTGGCGCTGACGGCGAGGACGGAGATCGCCCTGCGCGCGGTGGCGAAGACGGCGCGCGACCTCGGCTCGCCGGACGTCCTCGTCGTGCCCGCCGACATCACCAAGCTCGACGACGCCAAGCGCGCCGTCGAGGAGACCGTCGCCCACTTCGGCAAGCGTACGTCTCTCACTAAATTCACCCTCTTCTCCATCAATCACTCGGATATATACTTATCTCCAAGATTAATCATCAGCTTTAATTACTGCTAGCTGCTACTGCTATATATATATATATATATATATATATATATATATATATATATATATCTCCATGTATGAGCTCTTTTAAGGTGCCCCGTCTTATCTCCAGGGTGGTAAGAACGATTTTTTTTTAATTTTTAAAACTTTTTTAATAAATAATTTTATTACTAAATCTTCAGAAAAAATATTTCCATCGTATAAACCTTTTGGCACGTCACCAATATTGACATGACGAAACGACTTGTCATACCATTGTTGGTGGCGTGGCAGCACTGACATTAGCGTGGCAAGACTGCCACGCCGACAAGACTGCCACGCCGACCAGACTGTGTGGCAGCGCCACCAACGCTGGTGTGGCCAAAAGATTTAGTTTTTTTAAAAAAATTGTCCGGTGGTTTAGTAATAAAATTACTTGCCAAAAATGTTTATTTAATAAAAAAATTTCGGTAAGAACCAATGAGAAATCCTGGCCGTTCATTTTTTTATTTGTTTTGTCTAATTATGGGTATATTAGAGAAAAAAGGAAATCATTAATGACTATAAACATTGCTTCCAAAGATAACCACATGTCCTATAAAATTCCAAACATCCAAACTATACAAATGGACGTGCATGTTATTATTTCAAATATGTGAAGTGGTTATTTAAATTTTCTAGGTAATCAAAGTTCCATAGGAAATCATGGCAAGAGTATGGAATTAGTAGTCATACAAACAAATTTACATTTTATAAATCAAATGGACTGTAGTTTTAAAATCCAAAATTTGGATAGCTGCAATGAAAATAAATATTATTTAGATTTCAAAGTATTTGAAAATTTTTCATAAGCATGCAAAAGTGATTTAACGTTTGAAATATAAACACAAAATTTGAATTATGCTAATTGGGTAGTACATTTTAAAATTCTCATTAGGGATTTAAACACGTGCAAAGCTGAAAAATTGTAAAAGTAAGTACCTTGCTATGATGTAATTCTAATTTTAATTATGACAAATGAGAACATTTCAGTAATTACTTACTCTATAGGCATTAATTTTCGTAGCAAGTTGAAGGATTTTATCATTCCTTTTCTTTCTGATCTATTACCTCTAATGAGGTAAGATTAATCCTAGCCATTGGATCAACACAAAATGAATGGTCTAAACAATCTTGGAGCACTGTAAAAAAAACCCATCTATTTACAGCTTTGTATAGCGACTTTGATTTTGTTTAGTTCAGAGTGCTGGTTTCAGACCAATCAACAATGGCGACGTTGGCTCGCCAACGACGACAGCTTCGATATATGGCTAAGCATCGTTCTCTTTCCAACTGACTAATCAAAACCTCATCGTTCTAGGACCATGAAATAACTCTCAGCTTTTGCTGAGAGTAGAGCTAGCTGCAAGCAGTGATGGATATGATGGAGATATTAGTTGATAAGGCTAATTAATGGCAGTGTTAATTGGAGTAGATGGGATCGATTTTAATGTCCATTTGGTTAATTAGCTACGTAGTGTCACGTTCATGTGGTGTCAATTATACTAGCGATGACCGATGTAAGATGCATCAAGTTTTGATTTGACTACACAGACTGAACGCGTCGTCAATGGAGATAGATTTCTTGATGCAATCTCGGTGGTAGATGAACTGCAGTGAGTGACAGCTAGAGATGTGCTATGTGTTTGCACATTTCGCTGTTAACTTTGATTTTTGGTCGAAATATAAAAACTACAGTATTTTACCAACTCAGCTGCTGGGATCGATATAAATACATTCGAAACGGGTATATATATATATATATATATAGATCTGCACTGATAGTTGCATATGAAGTTAATTAATTACTGCCATGTACTAATTATTTGGGAAAATGTCTGCAGTGAATCACCTGGTGGCCAACGCAGGGATCTGGTCCAGCTGCTTCTTCGAAGAAATCACCAACATAACCGCCTTCCAAAACGTTATTGTGAGTCATTGCGTATCACATGCTCCATGTCGACATTTTTAATATTTTCACACAAACTGATATATGAAGAAGTTAGTTAGCACATCTGAAACTTTTGAGTTGATTTCTTCCTAGCTTGTGTTCACAAAAACATATATGAAAAATCATATTCCTCTCAAACAACTATATGCATGGTCCCTCATTTATATGGTCCAACGACGTACGTACCCTCCATTAGTGGGCATTGGTCTCCCAGATCGAGCTTGGATTTCAAAAGGGATGAACAGATTTAATTTATAGCATGCAATTCGTATCAGTTTGGTTGTTCTGTTCGTCTGCCACCCATAACCTCTTCCATTAATTAGTGAATCATTAGTTGCTAATTCTTCTCCTAATTAATCTGCAGGATCTCAACTTCTGGGGCGCCGTGTACCCGACCTACTTCGCGTTGCCCTACCTGAAAGCCAGCCGTGGCAACATCGTCGTCACCTCCTCCGTCGCCGGCAGGGTGCCGACGGCCAGGATGAGCTTCTACAACGTAAGTACATCAGATACTAATTAATAATTACTCCCTCCGTTTCGTTTCATAATAGAAGATTTTCTAATCTTGTCTAGATTTATATGAATGCTAATGAATCTAGACATATATATAAATTATATGTATTTATCAATTGATAAATTTAAGCAAGGCTATAAAGTCTCAAGAGATGATATATATACTATCTAGTTGATTCATGTCCTGCGTGTGGCTATCAAGTAGTAGCATGCAGCTAGCTAGCTAGGTGTAGCAATTTAGTTCAGCTCACCAAACCCAATATAGGTGCACCAATACCCCAACTACATACGTGCAGATGGCCATAGATGTCAATCAGGATGTCAGAGGGCAAATGATGGTTGGATCTGTCAAAACTAATCAACAAATTAATTGACACTCATCAGCCTCTGTGTCACCCTAATCACATGTAAATACATGATAGCTTAGATTAGCTTGCATTAATCCGAGATCGTGATGATAGCTAGCAAGCATTAAACCCCTCTCTCTTTGTGGCTCGCTGATTAATTGCATTCATCTCCTACATGCATGTGTGATGTGTCACCCAGACAGAAAAGTAGTAGGGTCGTTCATTCCCTGTGGTATTAGTATTATTCACTGCAGTTTGACAACTTGATCGACATGTATTCATGGACAGCAACATTCCCCTGTTGTTCTAGCATCGCATTCCTCTCATAAATCCGTTTATATGTATGTCCGTACTTGAAATTGTTCTCTCCCATTGGACAGATGGGTGACCACGAAAATTTATGAGGTAGTTCTTCTTGGCGAACGTGGTCCATATAATAATATTTAGGAACGCTTCGGTGTATATTACTTGTAGTATAATACTATCCGTGGAACTAATCTCGTCCATTGATTTAAAAGGGTACTTTCGTACTTTGATTAATATTAGATTTGTATTTATTATTTTTTATCACATTATGTACAGATAAAAAAAACCTAACAAGGTCCACTTACTATCACGGTAAAAAAGATAATATTGTCCTCTCAGAATTCTACTACATCTAAAATTGTTGGTAGTATAATTTAATTATAACCATCTAATAAATTAGATCAGCGGTCTAAATTAAATTATACTACAAGTAATATACAAGTAATATGCACTGGAGTCGGCCTCAATAATATTGTATGCGTGTATGTATTTACGTGTAAACTTTTATTCTCATCTTTTTCGCTTTTTCATACTTATAAACCAAATGGCCAAAACATATTTCAACCTTAAAAACAGAGATGATTTTGAGGGTTTTTTCATCGTAGTTTTTTTTACTCTTGATTTTAAATCGCTAAGAACATATATACATAAATTTTATTAATAAATTATTTTTTGTTTATAAATATGCCGTTTTGCTTTTAGCCTTGGCTTGAAAAAAAAAACAGACGATCACCTCCCTTAGATGCTTAGTTGCTATGATTTACTACTGTTTACAGGCGAGCAAGGGCGCGGTGATAAGGTTCTACGAGACCCTGAGGGCAGAGCTGGGGTCGCATGTCCGCGTCACCATCCTCACGCCGGGCTACGTCGTCTCCAACCTCACCATGGGCAAGGGCATCCAGAAGGACGGCCATGTCGGCATCGACGAGCAGGCTCGCGACGTACGCACCACCAAACCCTAAAAAACTACTCCGTACAAGCTAAGTATATACGGTAGTAACTAATTCCTCTCTTGTAAATGGATGTGTTGTGTGTGTAGATCAACGTGGGGCCGCTGCCGGTGGGGAAGACGGAGATGCTGGCGAAGGTGGTGGTGGCGGCGGTGCGGCGGGGGGACTACTACGTGACATGGCCGGGGTGGTACTGGCCGTTCCACATGGTGATGTGCGCCGCGCCGGAGCTCGTCGACTGGTTCTCCCGGGCCTTCTACGTCTCCAAGTCCAGCGACCACGGCGGCGCCGCCCTCAGCCAGAAGATCCTGGACGCCGTCGGCGGCAAGAAGTTCCTCTACCCCAAGACCATCCGCTCCCAGGCCATCGCCGCCAGCTAGCTCTTCCATGGACGACGTCGACCTACCCAAAGCTAGCTGCTACAAGTTAATTTAATTATACGAATTAATATGATGATAATTTGATGATATATGTGATTGGTTTGTTTCTAGCAAGAAATTTGATCAGTTAAAATTAAGGAATGGGAGAAATAGGTGCCCGAAGTGAACAGATGGATAGTGTGTTCTTTTTCTCTCCTTTTATTTACTTTTCTTTGGGGTTTTTAACTTCTGGCTTTTTTTTTTCAATTTCAAAGTAAGCAGTGTGATGTGAATCTATACGGATGTAAAAACGGGGTGTGGATGCAATTGATGTATGGAGTACCTAAATGAAAGTATTTATTGCTCTCGAGAAGAAACTGATCGACCATGTCTGTCTGTTTGAGCCATATCTCTCATGTATCTATGTAAATATGTCTTTGGAGTGGGTTTCCTGGCACCTGGTTCAAAAAATTTATTTAGTTAAGTCTATATTCACCGTATATATACCCTTCTTAATCAAGCTCAAACATCCGTAACTATCTAAACTCAATTGAAAACATTTGAAAAGAAAGCAAGTAGCTTCACCCGTGCTCTCATGTATCACTGTTTGAGCCATCTGAGTGTCCTGAAAAACGGAATGCGGCTGTTGGACAGAAAAGATATGATTAATTACAACATAATTAATCATAAGTATATAAAAAAATTATTTATAAATATATGTACATATTTATAATATATGTCATGTCCATCTTTGAAAATTTAATCGAATTTCCATATTAACTTTCATTTCAACTACAACAACCGACACTTTACCAAAAATACACAGATCCAGATACATAATCGATGTAATATACAGATAAATATTTCACTTTATATAATTGTAAAAGATAATCGTACGGAGGATTGTTTGGACGATCAAGAAAGATGTGGCCAATTGAACGCTAGAAATAGACCATTAACGTTCATAAACATTAATTGTACTTTTGCATCACGTTAATAGGGCCGATCACCTGCCGTTTTCGTATATACGGCAGACAAATTAAACAGCCGGTATGGCGTTTTTCGACGACACTGATTGAGTGATATTAATTTTTTTAAGGAGGTATCATATAACTTTGAGCAATTTTACAATTCTTGAGAAGGTACCTGTTGGTACCTAGGTACTACGAGGTACTAAATTTTACGCTAAAATTTTGGTGCCTCTCAGTACCTACTTAAGTACTGTAAAATTGCTCTATAACTTTTTGTTTATTCTTTTTTATGGTTGCTCATGGACCGGATAAATTCTCCGCATTTGTCTCCAAAAGTTAATGAAACATAAATTATATTGGATTGGAAACTTTTGTTTTTTGAACCTTCTTATCTTAAATCTGAAAACTAAACTACAGCAAAATTTATTTTCAGATCTATATTATGGTCGTACCATTGCGTCCGATATGACTAATGGCACGAGGAGTTATGACAGCATTATTATTTACTAAAAGGAGTTGCTCAAGAGGTTTGATCGGTAAATATATTGCCGTGGAGTTCAATTTTAAATTTTAAAAAAATAAGAAGGATAATAAAATAAAAAATTTCTTGGATTGGCAACCATGAAGTAAGTTAAGATTCTTTTGTTTTGCAAGAGATTAAGCAGCATTAGGGAAAATTTCATTTTCTAGATGTAAGAGAGATGGTTGTGATTTTTATGCCCTGTTCTTTTGCCATGAATTCGTTCGGTTCATCTTTCTTCGTCGAGCTTTAATTTGTTGTGTCACTAGTCTCGAAGGAATTTGGCACAAAAGCACTAAATGTTGTTTCGATTCTAGCAGTTGGTTAGCTACTAGAGATAGTTTAGGGGAATCAGCAGTATTATTATGATATTGACAAACTACCTGGAATCAATCATATTTATTCAGAGGGCTCAGATGGTGAAAGCAGAGAGGTTTGCTCACAAAATATGTTCCAGAGATTTCCAATTATCTGTGACGAGCTGCTTTAATTAGTTCTCTGTGTGTGTATGTTTTTCATTTTTTGCAACACAAAGACATTTCAGGTTAAGATAGTTTTAACCACTGTTATTTAAAGTGAATATTTGGGACAAAATTCCAGTTATACAAATTTTGATCTCTCAGGAGTACTAGAGAAAATTCAAATTTACCTATTGTTGCTCTTGAAATGTCTTTCACCCTAATTTTTTTCGCTTCTATTTATACTTATAAGTTAAAATTTTAATTTTTAAACTTAAATTTAGAGTTGATTTTGGGGTTTCTTATCGAGGTTTATTTTTCGTAGATCGCTACAAATCTTGTTTTACCTATTGTTGCTCTTGTAATGTCTGTCCACTTCATTTGCTACTTGGTTTTCCCATCCTAACATTTGGGTGCACACATGTTGGAATACCATGGCTCCAAAACCTCCAGTTTCCTTGGCCTTGCATTAAGGAGGTGAATCATCATTTTGGGGAGCGTTATATCGCGAATGTTTGTTGATTCGTGGGAATAATCATTTTGACTGCTTCGATATTGTCATGGTTAATTGATAGTGATAATGGGCTCGTTCGCAGGAGTAGTGCTATACACAATACTGCTTTATTACATCCTTGAGGAGAGCATGTGTTAGTTCTAGATACTCCTGTATGTTTAGTTACGTGACAGTTGCACAACACGTATAATGCAATTAATTATTATTCCCTAGCTCACTGTTCAAACTTTATAGTTGCTACCGACCGTGATAGATATATACATAATTTTATTATTATCTTTTGTTGATATACGATTTTGTTGGTAGGGCAGACATATTAAAATTATTGAAAGACATGAAGGACACATTATATTACAGCTCAGTCTTCCTTAATTATTTTTTTCTTGGGTGATAACCCACCTGGCTATAATAATATTGCTACGTGGAATGATAGTGGAGTTATATACAGCGTTAGACTCTGCACCCCATCGATGACTCGACCTATTAATTAATTATGGTATCCAATATTTGCACACGTTTTGCTTTAATTTGCTACAATTATTTCTGTATCATTTTAGGTCTTTTTTTGGTACATGGAAGTTACAGATATAACACATATGCACATAACGAGCACGTCCATGAATACACTCTTGGAAGAAATGGAGGCAAGTGCTAAATTTTGATCGAACTAAATTCCTACTAAAATGACACACCATGTAGGTAATATTTGTGTCTAATGTTGGGTAGAGTCATCCATCTACGACTACGTACATACCTCACCGATGGCACCTGAGTACTTCAAAAAAAATATAGAATTAGATAAAAAAATATATTATTCATATTACCATGTAATCAAGTAACCTAAGTAATAATAAAAGGTACCGTACAAACGTCGCCTTTTAACCTATACTTATGTAGAATGCTAAGTACGGGTGTCAATAACATCATGCATCGTCCGGTAAATTATTAAGGCCAAATTGACAAGGAGGTTGATTGTTGCTTTAACCTATGATGTGGTCTAAACGCTATATATATCTTGCCAGAGACAAATTAAATTGACAGAGGTTGATTGTTGGGGGCACAGCTTGTGATGGATGCAATGCTGCATGCAGTGACCAAATTGATATAGGGTTTGATTGTTGGCTACAACCTCTAGATGATGGAGGCAGCTATGATAGTTGCTCTGTGTCTCCCTGTACATGCATACTTGAGTATATGCATGTTGGTGATGTTGATCGGTAACTAATCAAATTAAGCCAAACAGTTCATAGGAGTACGTACCAATTTGCAAGGAGAAGCACACAACCTATGGCTAATGATTAAGGTTATTATCGTACATCAGTATTTTGACAAAACTTCCCCGCAAGGCCATGAATGACAGTAGGGCTTAAGAAATTCATTGTTTTCTCTTCTCTTTACCATTTGCTAATTCTATATCTCACACACGTAGTCGACTTTGTTATATATTGATATTTTTTATGGTTGTTTAATATCCACTTCTCTACGTGCCAGATTTTTTAAAAATGAAAAATCTTTGCTGTAGGGAAAAAATCTAGATAATATATAGCCTCTCGTTTTTTCTTTGCGGAACAATAACCTCTTCTTTTAGCAGAATAAATTTGATTTCTTTAGTTTGATTCATTATTTAAGGAATTCATTTGAACCATGTCACACTAAGCTGATTTATCAGATGAGATTTCACTGAATTAATAGGCATTGAAGATGCAGGATAATATAAATAATAAACTGTAATATCAATAATTAAAAAATGCCAGAAAAAACGTACTGGAAATCTTTCTCCTAAAAGTTCGGTGGATCTGAATTATGGCCCAAAACATACAGGAAATATTTTGGGCCATATGAACTATCCTGGATAAGTAATGAAAGTGAATTAAAATCTCGGCCCGTTAATGAGTTTCATTTCCTCTTCTTTTGACGGTTTGATTCCATAGTTGGGCCATTTTCTTCAGAGAACTCATGCCTGCAGGACAAGAGGAAATATGGGCCAATGTCACATTGCACTTCAGAGAATTCAGGTAGTGCAGCTTTGTCTATATTGCTGAATGTAAATTGGGCCAGGGCCCAGTCTACTGTGGTGCGTCTTTTGTACCCTCCGAATTTTATGGGTTTTAATTTTATTTATTAAATAATTCACAAATTGATTTTTCATTTCGAAAAATCACAGATCTAAACTTCTGCCGCCCAATTTTGTGTATTATTTAATAAATAAAATTAAAAATCTAAAAATTCCTTATACTCCTAAGGCCGTGTTCGCCACCCACTTAAGTTAACTTAGCCCCTCGTTTTCCACGTGCATGCTTACCGAATTGCTAAACGGTGTATTTTTTACAAAAAATTTCTATAGAAAAGTTGTTTTAAAAAATCATATTAATATATTTTATATTTTAAATAATTAATAATAAATTAATCATGTACCAATCTACTACTACGTTTTCCGTGTCAGGTAAGTTAACTTACCCACCCCTCTGCTGAACACAACCTAAGTTGCTTTGCTCATACCCTATTACCCTATGGATAAATGATGTTCTATATGTACAGTTATATTAGTATCCATGTAAATGCAAAGCTTTCGAGTTCCATCTTGAACAGGCTCAAAACCACGTCTACCAAACATGGAAAAGTGCATGTAATAACAGTAAATAACACAAGATAAATACCATACGCTTAAGACAAACCTATATATGGTAATATCTGGAGGCATAACATGTGTGTAAATGCACACACGAGAATTTGGGAAAATGTATATACCTTTCATGTGTCCATATGAATAACCCGGTCACATGGTGCTGCAAATCTAACTATATTGATCGGCAAACCGAGTGTAAGCTTCCCGTGTGTATTTTCCTAGCTAGACGCGCTGCAATGATTTTTACGATGTTCACCTAAAACATGCGCAAACTTTGAATGCCATGTACCAAAATCTACATTTGTCTTTTTTTTTTGGGGTAACAACGTGGTTTCTTTTATGAGTAACCTTATAAAAAATATACATGTATTATGTATATATAGACTTTTAATATATGTACAACACCTTATATAACTATATTTGAAGTAAGATCACGTTCCGAGTCGGACGTATAAAGTTTATATAGATAAATTTTACTCATACACTTTGCACATATAAACTTTCAAAACTGATCAAATTCAAATCCAAATCCAAATTGGATATATGAATTTTATGCGTGCAAAATTTGGTTGGGTAAAATTTATGTCTAAACTTTTTTCAAAAAAGTGAAGCCACGTGTATACCATACGAAGAAAGTTTGAGCCAGGCGGAGACAAACGAACGTTCGCTAAATAGACCTTTTTGTCAAGCCTAGCTTGCGAACTACTCCATCGTTTCTAAATGTTTAACGTCGTTAACTTTTTTATATACGTTTGACCATTCGTCTTTGTTTAATTTTTTTAAAAAAATATGTAAAGCTATATATATACATAAAAGTATACTTAACCATTAATGAAATGATATAAAAATAATTAATATTTTTGAAATTTTTTTGAATAAAACGAATGGTCAAACTTACATAAAAGTCAATGGCGTCAAATATTTAGGGACGGAAATAGTAACATCTGACGTGACTATGATAAACTGAGCCTAGTGTGCAAGTTCAAATAAGAGCATGCATCCACACCTCACTCGATTAATTCTATCACATATACCACTACCCAGAAAATCAATGTTCCCCTTTTTTCCCTTCAAAGTTGGGCTGCAAACAGTAATTTTCATGGGCTAACATTAACTTCAAATTACTGCTTAGAAAAGGAAACTGCTTTACGTACGAGAATTTTGTACGAGCTCCTTCTCTCGGCCATCGTAACGAGCTGTTACAGCAATTTTTTTCGAACCTCAAACAACACCAGAGACAGGAGTCTTCGCATCTTGGAGGAAGTTTAATAGTAGAGCAAATTACAACCTATAAACTAATACTCCCTCCGTTTCATAATGTAAGATGTTTGACTTTTTTCATGCAATGTTTAACCATTTATCTTATTCAAAAAATTATGAAAAAATTATTTATTTTCTTTGTGTCTTACTTTATTATCAAAATAACTTTAATCATGACTTGTCACTTTTTATATTTATACTAAATTTTTGAATAAAACGAATAGGTAAAATTAAAAAAAAGTCAAACATATTATATTAGAAAACGTATATATTAAAGCGGTAAAATATGCTATATCTTAGCTAATAGCTGACTTTCTCCTTCGTTTAGGCTTATATATGCTCCCTTGTTTTTTATTTGACGCAATTGACTTTTGAATCTGGCCATTCGTCTTATCCCCAAAAGTTGTAAATTATTTTGTTATGATTTGATTTATTACCCAATAACTTTAAGCATGATTTATAATTTTACGTATTTAAATAAAAGACAAATGGTCAAACATATATCTAAAAAGTCAACGACGTCAAATTAAAAAATAGAGAGAATAGTTAACTCTTCCTGCTTGCTTGCTGTTGTACTTACTCTCAAATTTGTTAGAGCAAGGCTAACGATATAGCCAACCAATTGACTGTAAAACTCTTTGTAGCCTTCTCTTAGCCCACACATATTGTAGTTAGCCGTTCAACATTAGTACATAATCTACTTGTCTCTCACAGAGTTTCTTGTGTTTTGTACCTGAGCCGGTTGTAAGCTTACAACCTGCTTCTACTCTGTCTTCCTTCCCTCGTCCACCTTAGAATTTAGCTGGCTTATAGTCTGGTATTATACTTGCTCTTATGCCTCTCGAAAACAGCCGACATTGATAATGAAACCTGCAAAGCATCTTTGAAGACCGCCTAGATACTAAACTTTGTCACATTGCACTTCACTTTTTTTGTCTCATTTTCTACGATGGTGGTTACTGTAGCAGTCTCATATAGTATATTTTTATTGACCTCCAGCAACACCAAAAAGAGGCATCTGGATCCCACCAACACATTTTATCTCCATGAAATAGACAAAAATGGTATCCAAGCTTTCCATGCACTTTCTAAGATGTATAGAAGAGTTCAGATCTCCTGTAGCACTGTAGAGAATCTCATTTACCAGTAGAACCCCAAAGTTCCTGCAGAACTACAGGGAATCCCATTTACTGCTACAACCCCAAACATTACCGTATCATTCAACACTTATTTTGGCCCATTCTCGACACTCGCATCAACCTTTGGTCGAGGCACACCGTGCATGGGACGCATCTTGCCGTTGGTTCTACTACCGATTTTTATCACGCCGGAGTTTGGTCTAAACCCTCTCTCCTTCCATGTCAGTGTCACCACACCTTATTCGGTCATCTGCCAACCAACGCTATCTCTCTCACTCTTTTTCTTTATTACTTCGTCGACTTGTTTTCCCGTTGCAAATTGGCATTTCTGTAATTATGTGACAATCTATGGTGGAAGTAAAATAATTTGGGTAATCGATGATTATCTTTTCATTTAATGTGAGAGTTTCTGTCATATCTAATAAGTACAGATATAGATAGATAGTTAGCTATATATAGATAGATAGATACATAGATAGATAGATATCGTACTCCCCTTTAAAATTGGAATAAATCAAATATTTATATTAATTCCTTATCATGTTCCTCGTCTATAAAAGAAAACATTATTTGTTTGCTAAATACAATACTGAAAAATAATTTGCTTGTCATTTTTATTCTAGGGATCTGCTCCCGATTAGTTAAGTACCTACTTCTTCCTTGCACTATATATAACACGCCTATATTTTGCAGGCATCACCAACTTAAACCACATTTTAGCCAGTAAAAAAAGAAAGACGAGAAAAGCAGCAGCTAGCAGCAAGCGACACGACGAACATGGTCAAGGCCACGGCTCTCGTCTTCTTCCTCGGCGCCCTCCTCCTCAGCCACGCGCAAACTGGTTTAATTTGCATCTCATAATAGCTCATGCATCCTGCTTAATTAGTTAATTGGATGATGCTTGTTTGCGTTGATTTTTACTGTATATACTGGATGCATTCCTGTATGCAGGTGAGAGCCAGCCGAACTGCACCTTCTCCGACGTGAGGTTCGCGGTGGAGAGGACGGGGAAGGCGGTGGGCGGCCAGCCGGAAGACCGGGTGACCTTCTCAACGGCGTGCCCGTGCAAGCTGACCGGCGTGCGCGTGTGGTGCGACGGCGTGCAGGACGGGCCCGAGCAGCTGGACGAGAGCAAGGTGGAGTTCGACGACGGGATGTGCGTGCTCAGGCAGCCCATCGCCGCCGGCTCGCCGCTCTCCTTCACCTACACCTCCAGGACGCCGGTGAACTTCCGGCTGTACAGCGCCACCGCCGACTGCTGAAACGTACTGGTGCTAGCTACTCCGGCTCTGCGTCGCCTTGTTAATTGGGGCGATCACTCTAGCTTCTCGTCTGAGGACTGAGATGTAAGTACAAGTGTTTGATGCTGCATCCCCATCTGGAAGCAATAACGTCTATGGTGGTGTTCACTATGAACACCCACAAATTTCAGTCCTTTTTGAGTGGTTCAGATCGCCAAATTCCTCCGTATCTTCGAGCACGGTGGCGAGGTGAAATGGGCCTCTCGGCCCAGCACGATCAAACTATGCTGAAATCAGTCAGGCTGGCACAGCCTGACCTATGCGCCAGGCCAGGCCAGGCCCGCCCATCGGCTGCATGAATGGTCTAAGACTCGGGCCATGCCTGGCCGGTCTGAAGGCATGATGGTCTATCATACTTCTTCACTAAATAAGTCTATATTGCCTCCCTTATCTCTTTGGGCCGTGTTTTATATGGCTAGAATAAGTCTATTTATCCTAACTCTTTTTTTGGGACTTGCTTATATGGATAAAATAAGTCTATTTTACATGCCTCTTCTCTTTGTCTTGAGCTAGGGTTGGCAATTTCCAACACAGGGGAGGGGCCCATCCCTACGGGGACGGGGACAGGGGACATTTTCGCCCCGCAGGGATTTGGGACCAGGGCCCTAGGTCTAGTTGAGGGAGGGGACGAGGGAGGTTTTATACCCATGGGTTAAACGCGGGGGCCCGAGGGGTCAAATTATACTTTAAATGTATTGCCCAAAATATAAAATCCTAGGAAAGTTCTAACTTAACCCAACGTTCTATCTCATCCTCATGTTCTCCCTCACACGCCACTAGTGACAGCGGCTGGGAGGTGGCTCGGCGGCTTGGCAATAAGGCACGCGACAGCAACAGTCCCGTGCAATGGTGGGAGCGGCATAACACGTTGATTCTCTTTCTCTCGCTCACTCCCTCACATGCATGGCGATGGGGGCGGCTCGATGGCTGTGCGGTGTGACGGGCGACAGCGGTAGACCCACGCGACGGCGGGAGCGACAGCGCGTGTCAACACTCTCGCTCCCTCACACGCGTGATGGCGGGGATAGTTGGGCGGTCAGGCAGGACAGCGCGTGGCAGCGGTGGCCCCGCACGACGGTGGGGTTGGTTCGGCGGCTGGCAAGGCCGAGGTTCGACGGCTGGGTAGCACTCTGATGCAGTAGCGGTGAGTCCTCTCTTTCTCTCTCTATGCATGTTCCTCGCGGGTGTCGGGGTCCCGTTCGGGTCCAGGGATCCATCGGGATCGGGGCCGGTGAAGAATTTCTCCCCGTTTTAGATTTCGAGGCTAGGGTTAGGGCCATTCTTGTCTAACCCAGCCCCGTGCTGCCTCGTTGCCAATCCTAGGCTGAGCCTTCTATGGCTGAATTAAGTTTATTTTGGTTCCCTCAACTATTATTCTCCGCTACTCATTGGATCGTGCCGGGCCATTGTGCCAAGGCACATCGGCCCAACCATGACCTAACTATTGGCGGGCTGGGTCAGCACATGCCCGACATCTGTAGTGTTGCGCCATGCTTGGGCCGGACCATCACGCCTTTGCCTTATGGCCATCTATGTCTATAGTGGCTCACTCATCGGGACGTCTCTAGCTCCTTAGTGATGCCTCAACCATTAACCACATCCACCGTCATTTTCGTAGGCAGTCGATGACCGACTAAAGTGGCCTGCGTGGATGTTCAGTTTTGGCAGGTGGCCCAACCACCTAACCCAACAGGTGGCCCAACCACTTGTTGAGATATTGGGGGAGGGGGTTGCTCGCCCACGAAGATGTATTATGTAGCTAGCAGTGTTTGCTACCTCCTTGGTCATTGCTTTGTGCCAGAAATAGAGTATACATTTGACTTATACAGAAGGATGCATCCAAATATGGATAGATACATGTAATAAAGCAGTTTTATCTCAGATAAGGAAGAACTCTGTAGTCTAACTTAGGAATAATAGGGTCTTATCAGCCAATACCATGTTTGGTAACTCTATATTGTACTTGCCGAAGAGGTCATCTTTCAATATAAATACAAGGCCTATTAGGAGGGAATTGGACATAATCATAAGGACTTTTTTAACATTCTGGAAAAGTACCTTGAGATATAAAAAATTTTAGTGCAAAATTTTGGTATCTTAAGATATATTGTACCTCAATGTACTAAATATTTACATTAAAAATGTGGTATCTCGAGATACTTTTTAAGGATGGTATAAAAACTCAAATCATAAACCATACGATCCACACCACTTTGAGATTATGCTGAGAAGAAGCCTACGACTAGTCATCGCATATATTACGGTGTTTATCCAGCAAAAACTAGTCTGCTTGGCTATATTAGATAGCTTGAGTCCCACTTTGTACTCAATGTGATACACCCTACTAATACATATAAATAATAGGATGACTTTTACCGATGTAGGTGGATCGAACATGTATAAAGGTCTACATGTCTTTCTCATATTTTACAGCATTATAAATACATTAGTATCAGACAACACCTACATCCTTATATATTACCATTGGGATGTCACTTGCTGACAATAATATATTATCAAGTAAATTGACAATCAAATTTCAATGTTGGAGACCATGTAAAAACTTGTAGGTCTTCGATATTTTAGGATGAAGAGAGTACATGCTCTACATGCAGTTCTACACTTTCTGTCCAAGAGATTTTGTTGCTTGTGATTTGTCTCCAAATATAATGGATTTCGGTGTGTTATAGCTTATGTGGAGGCGATACATCCATTTATCTCTCTGCCCCCTACACGCGGAAAGGGAGCGCGAATGTGCACATTAGTTCCGTAGTTCTGGCGAATATACACATGTGAGAGAATTGGTGACTTATTTTTTTTATTTATGTAAGACTTTGAGTTTCTATAGATTTATACATGTATCAATGTATATATTTTGTATATGTGTTTAGATTTATTAGTACACATATACAAGGTGGCATTGCCTACATCCTTTAGCTTCTGCGACCATCTAAGCAGTCCCTACAGAAGTGGCATTGCAAGGTGGTAATGATTTCAGGCATAACTCTATAGCCATAGATCATAATCCTAGTAAGCCTCAGTTGTCACCAGCCATGTTTGCTACAAGAAAGGGCCGTGGAAGGGGGAAAAAGCAAATGAAAGACACCTCAATCGTTAGCTCTCAAAGCCTCAACCAACATAGTCATATGGTCAAATCATATAAATTCTAGCTTGGCATGCCTTTGGTGTCAGACAACATCCCTGCCAGAATGAGTCCTGGTTCTCGACAACTATACATTTACTACATGCAGACGACCAACTTAACGAGGACAAATAAAGATACATCCAAAGTCAGGTACCTCGGTCATGAGCCCTTCCTATCATCGCCCTCATACTTCATAATGTGTTTTGATAATATATGCAACTTGTTCAAACTATGAGGTGTTGATATGGTTTTGCTAAATTGCTATTCATTGTAAGTATCAAAACCTTCGAAGTATGGTAAACACCTCATGTACAATGCTAATGCTAAAATTTTTCCATAAAGGTTGTATTGGAAGGAGGTAGGTTGGACGCGTAGCAAGGTTGGATTTCTAAATCCTCAAAAAAACTAATGAGACATAATTCAATAATGCCTTGTAAGATGTCATTGACTACATAAAAAACTATTTATGGGCACACCAAGACAAAGACTTTATCTTGTATCCACACAAGCAAAAGTAAATTTTAGATATATACTTATTAACTCTGCAACGCATCCAACTTTGGTTTTTAACTCTGACTGTGTTACTATCGCAGGTTTCATTGGATTTTAATGTGCATTGTGTTTGATAAGAGTAAGGATTACTATCGTAACTCACGAAAAACAAAAAATATGATTTCTCTCCATTAATATCCGCATTGGTCTCCACTTGAGATGAATATGTCCTAGAAGGTTGTAAGCATAAAGGGGGAAAAGCTAACCTGTATCACCACATAGACTTTCCTATTCAACAACAGACCAGCAAAACATGCAGTTCCACGTGTGCCACCACATGGGAAATCTAATTATACAGGTGAAGAATTCAGATGTTGAGGTTTGTGATATTGTCCATTCTTAGTGGTTTAATTAGAAACTTTTGGCAATATATTAATCATATAATGTTGCATCCATCTCTCTATTAAAGGCAAATATAATGAATATTCTACTGCACAACTTCAACAATATTAGAGAAGAAGCAGCTCCTTGTTGTGTTCAGAAGTTAGATCTTCGAAAGGGAGCTTTCATTCCAATACAAAGTAATGATACTTAGTTAAGGGTCGCATGACTAATGTATTGACATCCCTTTACTTCATGGTTGTACGACTAAAATATTTAATGATATCGGTAGACTAATGCGGTGTAAAATATTTTTTATGGCTTGTTTTGTTTTTTTATTATGCTGGTTTTTCCTCCAAACATTTCAGCACGCTTACTGTCTTATATATTTTTGCTTGTTTTGCCTTCAAATATTGCCATGTTTGTAACTTCTTTCTTATTCTAACTCAAAAGAATGTTCACATGTATATATACATGTATGTCAATTCATAGGTATACACAATGTGTTTCATTAGAATGTTTCTGGGAATGGATGAATGACCGTGAGCGGACATATTTGAGCAAGCTTTCTATCCTTATATATGTATGTCTGGATGAATGTATGTATGTGTGACTGGATATATGCATGTTCATTTCTGAATGGATATATGTGATGTATAGATGGGTGTATATGTCTATTGGGTGTTTTCGAATTGTATATGTGCTTCATTGCTTCAATCTCCGTGGACATGGCCAGTAGTCTCCTGAGGCTGCCCAAAAATCAAAATTATTATTTTTTCAGCATTAATTTCGTCATCTGATAGTAACATTGGGATGAGCTTAAGACCGTAACGTGAGCCCGTCAAAGATTAGTTTTGATCAAATTTATTTTTTTTTCTAAAAAATAACAATAGTGCAATATATAAATATCTCCTCCATGGCTGTCTGACACACTAGCGACAGAGATCTACACACTTCTACGTACACGAGCATGCGACAGAGTTGTGGCCTTGATTTACTGGTCATCGTATCCCAGTGGGCTGTCACTGCCGGCAGAGGTGGTAGGTTCGTAAGTTCAGTTCGATCGTTAAGCAAACGATCGACGGTTGCCGCAATTAAGTGCGGTGCCACATGCTTGCTACCCTAATTTGTTCAAGAATCTCAGGACGCGACCAGCAGATGTTTGCTGGTATGTATACACTCGATCGAATTTAGCAAAAGCTATCACGTGGAGATTGGGTTTTTGAGATCTTGACCGCATAATATTTATCTTCTCTACGTACGTACGTGTAGAGATTAAGTATATCTGTAGAGAGGTAGTTGGCCTACCACCAATGATCCGTCGCGCGCGACGAGGACGGATCTCTGCAGTCGTCGCCTGTTCATGAAAATGATTTTATTTAATTACTTCCATGCATGTATCCTGCCATTAATTAAGTTATACGTACACTCCTAGTTTAGTCGGACGCGCTCCAAATTTTCGATCGAAGTGAACAATTAAACTGCAGGGAATCCTTTGACTCGATGCTCACCGATATGAACTCTGAAGCCTAACTGCCATCTTCGCCTCATCGTCGTTTGGTGCGTCTCACAACTCACAAGATGAGCTACCATGCCCTGTATTAATTATTTTGTCATATCTTTTGTTAAAACTTATATAAAGCCCGACTATAATTTCAGCCGTAGGATTTAAAGAAGGATAAATGAAGAATATAGAATAAGTAAAACATATGTCTGTGCACTATAGGAGTAGACTAATCGTTTAATTTTTACCTAATTTTATCCAAGGTCACCTTCCCTCTCTCCAAATGCGCCTCAATCTAGAATTATAGTATTTTTCCTTTATTTGGAACACAAAATGTATATGTCTATTTATATATTATTATTATTATTATTATTATTATTATTATTATTATTATTATTATGACCTTCCTACATGAATCAGTATTGTCCCTGTATGTGTCTTACTTAATTAATTAGTAGGATGTGTATTTTTAGATTATGCCTCAAATATACTAGTCCTAGTCCTAGTCCTAGTATTAGTCATATTCCTAGTCCTAGTAGTACTCCTATACAACGCCTATGTAAATATATGGCACCCTTTACGTGTAATTTTCTACCGTTATTAGTGGATTGGTCTGCTGTGGCTTTTATCCTCTCTACCTTGAAGGGTTTTTTCACTTTAAATCATGTCTCTTGATCTATTATCCCTATAAGGTGTAGTATATAGGACGAAAAAGAACCCTAGCAAAGCGGCTTAGCGGATCAGTTCCACAACTCCTATAAAAGACATGCAGTATACCAGAAATGAAGCCATCCCCAGCCCCAGCTAGCTGGCGTACGTCTAGTACAGGTTAACTCCTTCCTTCTTTGCAGTATCTAATACTTAAACCAAATCTCTTCTCACAATTTGCTTCAGGAATCTATATGTTCTATGGCTTCAGACCAAATAATATGCTACCAATTTCTTTCTTGCTGTCCAGCTTGTTTTGTTTACAAAAAAATATGACTGTTTCTTGCTCGTGTGATTTTTGTCATGGATGTTCAATTTCTAATTGGTGTTTTCGATCCGCAATTCCTGTTTCATTTTTGCGTTAGCTAGCTGAAGATCCAAACTGGCAATGTTCAGTCACATCATTAATTGAAACCTTAACAATCAATTTTATTTATATATATTATGACAGTAGTTTCAAGGGACAAGTGAGTACGCACCATTATTTTCATGTTTTCTAAACTAGCATTTCAGAAGTTTTCGTGGTCAAATGTTGGAAAGTTTAACAAAATCATTTCTAAAATACCAAATATTATATGGTCGGATGGACTATACAATAAAGGTCTCAAAATGACGAACTCTTTGTCCTATGTCCTCCTTTTTCTCCAGTTTCGAATGTTGCAATTGAAAGTTTGCAGTTTCATGTATGGGAAGTTCTCTGAGGTTGGTTTGGATGTCCTTTCAGTGATTTAAATTCGTGAATGAATCTGGAAGTTCTCATTTTTTGGAATGTTGCTAAAACGATGTGTAGTTGAGTTCACTGTAACGAGGAAATAAATTCAAATACATAAAAAAATTCAATTACCGTACTGTTGTTGGCTTGTATTCTTATGTGTATGTATTTTATTAGTGCTGAATAATTGGGTATCCTACATAGATCCCCTATGTCCCCTTATATACGTGGGATAGGGTTAAAAGGGTTGCATACGAGTCACATACGAGTTTGGTCCCCATTAAACTGTACATGGTACTGTCCGACCAGGCTTGTATAGCTTAGCTGCTGGATACAAGACTTTTCTTACCCGAGTCATACTACATATGATATTAACCTGCCACTGTATACTACCCATTGTACTACATTGCTATGCGGATACCGCTTTTCCACATTATCCACAACCAACCTCAAGACCTTTACTTTTGAGCTAATTCCTCTAGTAGGTTCTTGAACAAGCAGCATAGTTTAATCCACCTAGAGTTGTTGTGCTCCATATTGACATTATGTTGAGAAGCCACGGAGGGATTCGGAAAGAAAATGATAAGTGTATTTAATAGATGTACCTATTGGGTGTAGCCTTCGATTTTAGGCTTAGATAAATATAACTAAACATAAAATTTAATAAGAGCATAACCAAATATGGTACTTATTAGGTGCATCGAATAAGCGCACCTAAAAGCTATAGCCCACCTGATTGTATGTTTAGATAACGCCGTACTAAACATGGAATCTAATAATCTAATAAGACCGTAGCCCTAGATTTATTTGGGAGAGTATAGTAACTCGACCCAAGTGGTCTCTTCTAAGTGGTTCCATTCAAACTCAACAATGTTAAACTAGTGCAACAAATAATCAATTATTTCACTTAAGTTTCAAGAAGGCTTGGTCAATACAATCGTCCCAATTAATCTTTCCCCGTGTGCAACAACATCATGGAATTTTACTCAAGTACAACACACGGCTCAAGGCTGATCATCCTTAGGGCTGTTAGGATTAATCTTATTGTTTTTTTATATATTTGTGTGAATTGTGTATGTGCTTAGTATATGATTAATTAATATGTACTAATATATTAGTATATGATTAATTAATTATTAATTAGTAAAAATATAGAATAGATTAATATGATTTTTTAAAAACAACTTTACCATAGGAAATTTTTTAAAAAATACACCGTTAACAGTTTGAAAATTTGCGCACGGAAAACAATAAGGTAACTTACCATGCCCTGCCCAACGCAGCCTCAGTCATGTAGATGGCCAACATATCGTGTTTTCTGAGATGGTAGAATATGGTACTGAGAAACCACTAGTTCCAGTCTACGTTTCCTCTTACTGATTATCTGGAAATTGACCTCAACTAACTCACGGCAATTTGAAATAATGTAAAGTAACCTAAAGACTAGGAAATGTCAATTTTAAATACCATAAGCTAAAACATGTTAGTTACATTCTCAAAAAACATAGATATTACTAATTTTCAATTTCTTAATTACATTTGAGTTACACGTCGTAATTAAATACTTACAAATCACGAAGTTTAAATTTTCTAAATACGCCAGAAGATACATACATGTCCTAAATATAGATATCCTAATGGGCCGCCCAGCGAGGCACAACCCAGCTCATGACTGGGCTCAGGCCAAGATCCATCACGCAGGCATGGCCCCACCTATGTGTCCGGCAGGGCCATGCCTACCATGGGCTGCACCAACGGCGTAGGTACAACCTAATAAGTCTCGGGTCAGACCGCTCTGACCTGAAGGCTCGATGGGTCCATCATGCTTCTCCACCAAATAAATCTATTTTCTCTCTTGTCTCTTTCATCTGTCTTACATGGCTAGAAATAAGTCCATTTTTCTTCACTATTTCTTTAGGCTGTGTTTTATATGGATGGAATAAGTCTATTTTACATACCTCTTCTCTTTAGGCTAAGGCTTATATGGTTGAATTAAGTCTATTTTAGGTCCCGCACAATTTTGCTTCAGTACTTCAGCTGGGTCATGTCGGGCCTGCCCATCATGCGAAGGCATTGGCCCAATGATCAGGCCATGTCAGACGGGCTCGACACTAGTCATGTCATGTCGTGCTTGGCCGGGCCAAATGCTCGTGCTGGGGGCTTAAGCATTAGGCCTCGTGCCTTATGACCATCTATATAATTACATACAAATTGCCAACTTTAACTTTCCAATTACATTACTTTGTATATTTCCTAGATATATACAAATTACTAATTCAAAATTTCCTAAATACGTAAATTAGGGTTGATGCCATATGACACTCGTGATGGGCCTTACCTTATGACCGGGTACACATAAGTCACCGGTGACGAGTCATACCATGACCATTCATACCTAACCAACTGAATGATTAATTAAATATTTAAGAGTAATTTTACAGCACTTAAGTAGGTACTGAGGTACCAAAATTTTAGTGTAAAATTTGGTACCTACTATTACCTTTACACTAAAATTTTGGTACCTCCTGGTCCTTCTCAAGGACTGTAAAATTGCTCAAAATTTAAACCGATGTTACTTCGCTTCAGTTGTTCGGTTTCACCAAACAAACCGTAAACATTTAGACGGGAGAAGTATTTCTATCTGAACTTGCTTATGGAAGTCTAGGAGAAATAATATAACTTGGAGCTATATGGAAACGCAGTAGACTCTAGGCATAGTTAAAGATATGTTGGGCTAAGCTTTCGCGTTACCAGCCTAGGTTGCGATGAGGAAGTGTCGTTTGGTTTGCTCGGGTTATTAGGTTTGCTAGTCTGAAAACTGTAGAAAAGATGGTAGTGTTGAAAACCATGGACATACTTGTAATCTTCCTCATCTAAAATATTGTCGATTTAGAGAGTTATTTTTTTACCTTCACAAACTATATGCAGCCTCTTATTTGCTCTACCGGTTATGTTGAAAATATTGACAACTTTTTTGGCAAGCAGAAACAGCTAGTTAATTCTTGTTTCGTTGGCTGTAGATTTACTTGTTTTTGAAACCCTTTTAGATTAACCCACCTATGGCGGAATAATGACACTTTGAATTTCACATAACTTATCTTTCATATTTCCTATATGTGGCCATATATAGTATTCATCACGACTGGCAAGTTGGACATTATCTGCATGACTGCATCTATGTGTACCCTAGTGTTGTGTACTGTTCTTTTGCCACCATGATTGGTCATGTGGAATGTATATCCTTTGATATCATATCATATCCTTGTCAAGTTAAAACCACCCATCAAATGCTTCATGCTAACCATGTACAAGTCTCACTTGTGAGGTTGGCTGACATGGAAATACAATCCTTGAACCATTTATTGAAGCCTACGATGTGGTTCCTTTGGATCCAATTGGTTGATCGGTTGACATTGTGTTATTGGATCTTCATATTTCGTGTTCCTTTAAGCAGTGCACTACCTCTGTGATATGACGTAGCACAGTGTCATTGGTTTTATCGTATAGGGCGTGGTCTAGCATGATAGATTTCCCTCGGATGGCCCCAATGCTTATTAGCTTGCTCTCATGTGTAGACTATGGAACATCAATTGTCCTAGTCTTGAACATTGAATCTATATAGAATTTGATGATTTCCGTATCGGTGTACCCCTCAATCGTGCTTCCCTCAGTATGGGACCGGTTGTGCACATAACCCTTCGAAATTCCTATATATCTTTTGAATGGGTACATCTGCCTCATCGATACAAGGCCAAGTGCTTTTGTTTGCTATACTAAGTGAACAATGAGGTCTATCGTGATATCAAAGAACATATGTGGATAGTACATCTCAAGATTATGTAGGGATGGTAGGACACATGGTTTTTAATGGTGCAGAACAATATAGTATGAATCCTCTTCCGTCCTTAAGAATCTGCCATAGACTTCCCAAGTCATGGACAAAAGTTTCAAACTTCGCTCAATCATTTCACTAGTATTGAAATCATAATATACTTCTGTTTAAAGCACAATCAAGGTGGTAAGTTGAAATTCACTAGAAGCACTACCCAAGTACTATGATTACTTCACAGGTCACCAAAATAATTCATTTTGTCAATTCTCGAACCAAGCCAAATTTTCCCTGGATCTTACACAAATTCAGGGGACACCATATTGATTTTCCGCTAATGCAGTAAATCCACTTGGTGCCTTAACATACCATCCTACTTTCTATCCATTGCTGAAGAACAAACTTAATTAGCTCCATTCAGATTGGCAAATGTTCACTTCATGTAGTCAGCAATAGGGATATACCACACCACCTTCATAGGACCACTGCTATTTGACTTCTTACCCTCAAGATGTAGGAATCTTGACATGCCTGAATTCTTATAACCTCAGACCCAACTGGACATAGCACTCGCTTTGCTTCATATATCATCCTTGGCATTTTATTTGACTTGGGCAGTAGGTCAATCAGAAAATCAAGCAAATCCATGAATCTTTTGTATGACCAAGTACTCAACAAAATGGTTAGGGTGGGAGCTGGGGAGTGGTAAACTGGAAGTGGCTCCTCTGACTTAAGTCAGAGGGACGTGGGTGGCTGACAGTGGGCCCCACAGCCCATGAGCCCACATGTCAGCCACTCTGACTTAAGTCAGAGGAGCTCGTTCTGGGGTAAACTGATGCCCTCAATAATTGAAAATAGTGTCCTAAAAGGATATTTGGATTCCTTGTAAAGTTGTTTGTTTACCTACCAATAATATGGGGGTAACTGAAGGGCCAGGTGAGATAATGATTGAATTTGTGTCTGTTTTCATGTTCTAATATGAGATGAAAGAGTAAACATCTCTCTGTTTATACAGGTGTAAGAAGGTCGTGCAACAGACACCAACAGCACCCCAATCTCCGTGAGTAAATCGACAAACCACTCTATTTGATGAAATTTATTTCAATTTGCTATTTAATTGTCGCTTATTTTTTATATGCCAGAAACCTAAACATGCACAAGACGTAGCTAGCCGAATTTTTTATAAGGTGTACTCTAATAGTGAATTAGAACTTATTCTTGTTTGCTTCATTATATATTTTTCCTCTAGATTAATTTGGATATATTTTTATGCTTATATAGATCACAATAATTTTCTACACAGTATGGATAAGTAACGAAGTACAATATTTTATAAGTTTAGGTTAGAACATTTTTTATTTTGCAACAAGAAGTCAAACATAGTATGAGTTATTAAATGTCGATCTAGTATATATAGAGAAAAATGATTGATAACTAAGAAAAAAAACAGTTGGTAAATAGACAAAATCTAATTCAATCCCGTGCATTTATTGAAAAGGTATTTCTCATTCGGCTGGGCTGTTGTGAGATCTCGGTGACCGTTAGAATTGACCTAGGAGAAACTATGATGAACCACTTTAGTGCAAACCCCTAATATCACGTAGGATTTGAAGGTGACATAGAAGAGATAAGGAACCACCCCTCACACAGGAGGCAACCTTTACACCACTACGGGATAAAATTAAATGAAACAGACCAATATATTAATAGCAAATAAATAAAATGAAATTATTATGGTGTACTGGGGATATACGGTAGAGGTAATGTTTGCGTATTGTATATGTTACCTCCTGATAAATGACTAGATGATGTGGACAAAATTAATTAGAGATGACTACTACCCCTTTTATAAAACGTGTTCTTATAGGATTAGTATATTTGACATCCATTCTAACAGTGACATTTGCCGTGGAATATTTTCATACCAATAAGAAAGTTTTTTTTTGAGGAAATTAAGAAAACTGTATAAGAAAGTGTGTATATATATATATATGTATATATATAATTCAACATAACTGTTTAGCTAGTTTGAACTATTCCCATGACATATGTAAATATATGCTGATGATATATATTTTTGCGGTGCACAATGGAGCTGAAGCCTAGAGCCGGGGATCATCGTGCGACCCAGAAGTCGGCATTGTCGGAATTTTTCAGCTTCAATGGGCCCCTGACGGTCAACATGGGTCTGCTGGCGATGCTCTTCGTTAAGTTGTGGGGTCACATCGACATCCTTCAGTCTGTTTCCAGCTGCATCTTCTTCCTGGGCCTCGGTTCGTCGGTCCTGCTGCGCTTCTACGGAATGATCCGGACCATGGACAGCCTACGGATACACAGCTCGGTAGACCGTGCGCAGTGGATTCAGTGGATGACGTGGCCTTCTGCCATGGCCTACGCCTCCACTGTCCTCCAGATGGTGGCTACTGCCGCTCTCCTGCTCTTGTTTGACACCATCTACCGCATGGTCGCTCTACCGCTTCTCCTCGTACTGATCATGGCGCTCCTCGCCGTGCTCCTGCGGGAGGCCGCAGCTGGAAGCGGGCTGCCAGCGTCGTCGTGGGGGCCTCGCATTACTGGGAGCAGGATGACACGGATCTCATCAAGACGAGACTGAAAGACCTGTTCATCTTGTCCAGCCAGACGGTATCCATGGGTTTCTCGGGGCTCCTAGGCACGGTGGCCGGCTACGTGAAGAGCTCTCCGGAGGCGCGGGGCGCGGGCGGCGGCGGCTACAGGCTGCCGGATTGCTTCATGCTTTACGGCGTCCTCCTCGGCCTCCTCGTGATGCTTCTCAGCTCGGTGCCGCCACGGGTGGACCATCCAAGCACCAGGCCGAACGTCGCCGCGGTCTACCTGCCCGTGCTCGCCTACGCCGCGCTGCTGTTCCTCGTCTCGGCGTGCGTCGTGGCAGCGGACGCGATCCTGCGCGAGTTCGCCTTCTTCGGCTTCATCGTCCTCGCCGTGTGGTGCTTCTGGAAGGAGCACACGGACGGTCCAGAGCCACCAGCTACAGGGAGTTCAGGCTCAGCTACCTGTGTGCAGGCTCTTCTGGATCCGAAGCTCTCGCAGAACATTCACAGCTTCTACATCATCCCGTCGTTCAGCATACTGATGGCCTCGTACGCGACCTACACCACCACCGGCCATCACTTGGACGCTGACTGGACCAGCGATCAGCTGTTCAAGCGATTTAACTTCGCCGTGTTCTGCAGCATCCTCACCAACGCGGGGCGGATGGTGGTGCGTGCCGAGGCACAGGGCAGGAGAAGTATGCTATCCCCTTTAAAGACGTGGACTGTAGCAGCGTATGTCACCGCAGCAATGGCCATCGTATTATTGTGCGTCCTCGTGCCGCTGCGCCCCAATCTTATCCGCTACATCATACCATGAGAGGTGGCCTGGCCTTTTACTCTTAGCTAGTGATCAGTGATCTTAATTTCCGTGCATTTGTATCACATGCTATGCTTATAGTTATGTTGTTCATCCCAAATAATCCTGGCAGACTACGTACTCATGAAGATCTTGTACTGATGTCCTGTTTTTGTCACCGACCATATTGAGTACGTACTTAGGACTTTCATCGGTTGATCTGTGTGCCAGCCTTGCTCATCATTATGGGAAAAAGAGGTGACAAAAAATGGCGCTGCTCTCTCCGTACTTTAATATACGATATCGTTGATTTTTTGGGTATATGTTTCACTATTCATCTTATTAAAAAAATATTTAATGATGATCATTTTGTTGTGTTTGGATTTATGACTAAATGTATTTTAAGTATAACTTACATTTGTGCATATTTATATAATTTTTGAATAGGACAAACGATGAATAACAAGAGGTCAATAACGTGATTTATTAAAATAGAGAGTGAGTGCAAAATAATATTGCACCCCTGGTGTAGCACACCCAAAGTGGTAAATCTGAAAATTGTGGACTTGACTGAAATGCAACTACTCCATGTGCTATTTTATTTTTTAGTACAGAGATATACGATCAACAATACCAATAGGCATGTATGCACGAGAAAAGATTTTAACCATTTTAACCATTTTCTACTTCTACATTTGAATATGAAAATGAAAAGGAAATCGGTAAAGTGTTCAAACTTACGGAATTTTGAGAATTTCAGAAATGAACCAATTCGAACAAAATTATGTCGAATACGGTCGGTATAAAAAAAATAATACGGAATAACAACTCGCCAACACACAAATACATTTCTAGAACAAGCAATTAAGTAGTAACTAAATTAGGATAGAAGTATAAGACAACTGGCTACAGTTCATCAGCATCATCCTTGTTAGGATCAATTTCCAAGTCTTTTGCTTCTTCGGTGTCCTCCTCGAAGTCCTCGTCACCCTCCTTATTCGTTTCATACGAATTTGTGATGTGAATGAAAATGAGATATCAGTATAATCGTTGTAGCATTTTTAGATCAAAGAAGTTATTTTTAAAAAAATAAAGGGCAACTTGAAACAAAAAACATACCTCAATTTTCAGTTCAGCCACAGCAGTAGACAAAGCCTCCACCTCCAAATCACTCACAATTGATCCAACTATTTTAGCGTCTAAACAAAAAATAAGAAAGGAAAATAATCAATGCATTATTCTGCTGCAATTATAATTTGTAAGTGCATAAATGAGAAGATGAGCACCTTTTCTTGCCGTAGAAACCCAATCATTTGAGCAAATTAATGCCTCCATCATGTCAGGATCAAGACAACTACCATATGGATCAACAACATGACCAATAGCGCTAAAAGCAAACTCGGATACTACTGTTGACACTTCTATTACCATTACATCCCGAACAATTTGTGAAAGGATAAGATATTCTTCTCTCTTGTTTTTCCACCATGCTAAGATGTCAAACTCACCAACAATTTTCAAAAGTGGTTCTACAATATACCACTCCAACTTGTTAGACTCAGCCATAGCAGGTTCACTTGCATCATCTAAGAATTCTTCAAAGTCGTGTTCTACATTTCCCATTAATATATCAGTTGTCTTACTAGGTTGAGGTGCAGATTGATAATGATTGGTGTAGGAGCACAACTAACATAAAAGTTGTATAGTTTCTTTACCACACTAACAAACTCATCAAGTTCAGATTGATAATGATTACAATAGAACTTCTTCATGTAGTATACTATATGAGCCTTGTCTTATACCTAGGATCAAGAAAACATGCTACAGCTAGAGCAATTTCTCATTCATAGCAATTGTCGTATATCTGATTGTAAGATCTTCACTCCAGCACCAATCATCAAGCAAGAGCTTTATATCATAGAAACCTCTATAAAATAAGTTTGCAGGAGGATATGAAGTCCAATAGAGAATTTCAGTGAGATCATGAAATTTTTTCAAATAGCTATAAATTGTCAATTTTAGAAGTTACGTTGTTTCTTACTTAACCTGTAGAAAAAGGGTTAACGACTTTTTAACGGCAACTGAATGACTCAGGAAAACCGCGAACGGAAGGTATTCACACGAGATAACTAAAACATGCATGAATCAGAGATTCGCAGGATGAATATTATTTGAAACATGAACCCGTGAACTGTTAGCAGAACAACGTCATGATTTTTAATGACCTGTTAAACCGAGATCTAATGACTCGCTAAACTGAAACTTAACGACTTTTACATGAAACCGGTCTACACATACGAAACTGAATTTCGCATGACAAAACGATTTCATGTTAGCTACAAGATCAGAATACCTAAACAATTAATCGGTAGATCAAAATAGATTGATTCGCAAGCGGAGAAGTCGTGCGAACCTAAGATTTGATGGAGAGAAGCTGGTGGTTGCTTGTTGTTCGGCTGAACAGAGGTGACAGGAGCGGGAGTCAGCCGGCAGGAGGGGACGATCAGCCATGGACAGCGCAGAGGGCATGTTCAGCTAGGGATCGGCCGACACCAAGCACGGGTTTGGCTGGTGGGAACCAGCGGCTTGGACTGGATGCGGCATAGGCTTGCACCAGCTAGGGCACGGCTCTGCCGGTGGCAAGCAGGGCGCATGGCATGGGCAGCTAGGGCTGGCGGCTGAGGGTGGAAAACAGGAAAGAGTGGGGCTCTAGGGGGTATTTGTAGGGGAGAAACAAGAGATAAACTAGGAATCCATCCCCTATTAAAAAAGAAATAAATAGTCCCAAAGAAAAAGGGATTAGAGTCCTAAGGAAACTAGATTAGGATTAGGAACAGAAATAGGAGTAGGAGTCCTACTCGAATTATGTTAGGGATAGAGGGCGGCAAAGGAGGTGGGGGCAGGGGGAGGGCGTCGGCCTAGGGGAAGGCGGTGCTCGGCCAAGGCTGGGGTGGTTTGGCCGCAAGGAGGCTTTCGGGCCCAAAAACACGAACGAAACCCCGATGTGGCCCAAAAGAAAAGCTATGGCTAGATAAAAGGGAAACTGATGCTCTGGTTGCTGTTAAAACTTTTGAACGATTTTAATTTAGTAAATTTTTACTGCAATTCTACCTGAAATACACATGTGCGTCCCGTTAATCAAATTTGGCACGATGAAAACGAAACCACATTTTCGTGGCCATTAGGTGATTTGATTAAACAATTTCTTTGGGCTATTAGCTCCTGGTTAAACCAACATGATTTCTTTAGAACAATTTAGAGTTTTGATTTTTACGCTTAAGACAAAAACTCAGGGTGTGACAGGTTGTCCACCATATAAAGATAAGAGCACAAAGAAAGAGAGGGCATCGGATCAAGACTTTGACAATCTAAGCCATATCAAGCTTTTGTTGCACTACAGGGTTTCCCGGCTAATACCACACAATTTGTCACAACAAAGGGTTTTTCGTTGCAATATATAGGGGTAATGGCAACAGTTGTCTATTTCGGTTGCGATAGACACACATGTTGCCACCAAATATGTTGAGTTGCCATTTATACTGCATTTGTTGCAATATATGTTATATATCGCAACGCATGTATACGTGTTGTAATTGAACTATTGTTTTTGCAACAATTGTGCATATCTGTCGCAATATTAATCTTTATCGCATCCCTTAGAAACCGTTGGTAGTCATACTATGTCATGTGGCAATAGATGTAATGTTAATGCAACACAGTACGGAATTGTTGCGAAAGGAGTTTTGGATATGGCAACACAAAACGGTTTTGTTGCAACTAAGACATAGATATTGCAAGGCAATACTTAAACGTTGCAAAGAGTCATTCATATATCAACAATCATTTAGTCGTTGCTAAAAAAGAAGAATTTATTGCAACACTATGACTATTTAGCGGCAATACTTGTGTAAGAATTATAACTTATTTATGGGCCTTAATTTGTGTTGTGAACCACTAGATCTGAATCGAATTTGTGTTGGAGTAATTAATCAAAGTTTATTGTACTATAACTTATTTATGGGCCTTAATTTTCTTTGGGTGTATTTGCTTATTGGGCTGCCGCACTGGTGGAACTAGCTAGCGCCGGCCGGACGTACATGTCCAATTGGTTTCCTAAATTAATTTGTTTTTCTTTCTTGGATATTGCCAATCACGAGATTAATTCCTTAATTTGATCATAGCCAGATCGGACAACAGCATTGCACGCCATATAGTTGCACTGATCGATCGATCGTTGATTTTCTTCGTAGATCAGACGACGACACGTCTCGTTGGCCGATCGTCCGCACGCGTGCTAGCCTCCTGGTCCCGATCGATCGTCGACGTGCGCGTCGTGCGTGTGCTAGTTTGGTCGCGCCGGGCCTCCTCTCCTCGACGCGTGCGTACACACAATGGCGCGCACGACGGCTGACGTCCCTGCAGGCACGGACGACGCAGCGGCGGCTGTCGTCCCTGCAGGCGCGGACGACGCAGCGTGCGCTTGCGCTCTGATCAAGCGTGTCACTGTTGGTACGTAGCTGGCGTGATCGCTCCACGTCGCCGTGTGCATTGGCTCATTGGACGTCGTCGGTACGTAGGATGGTTTCAGCATAAGGTAAGACATAATGTTATGTTATTTTTGAAATTTGTCGTACTTTAATATACACCATTTTCCAAACATATATAATCTTCCATTTATTTTATGGCAGATCAGGAAACTACATGCGGCGGGACAAGCAGATGACATGATATATTCTTTGTTGCGGGGTCCAAATCATCGTATTCGTCTGGCTAACAGGTGCTCGATCAATGGATTTCACTTTCGAACAAGACAGGTAGAGAAAAGCCTAACCACACAGAACAATGGTGTCGTCATCCAAGGTGATGGAATGGAATGGTATGGAGTGATTAAAAGAATAATCATGCTGGACTTTCATTTGGCGAGGGAAGTTGTTTTGTTTGAGTGTGACTGGTTTGATGTTCCAGCTCCAAGTAGAAATAAATCCAGAGGTTACAACAAAGATCGATATGGAATTATCGACATTGACACCACTCGTTTTCGCTACTCTGAGGAGCCATACATCCTAGCGATACAAGCAGAGCAAGTTTGTTATGTGAAAAATGCAAAGAAAGCTAATTGGTGCAGTGTTCTCATAATGAAACCAAGAAACCTATTTGCCATGCCTAAAGTAGTGGACACTGCAAATAAGTTTGATGATAATGATGTGGACTCTGTCATAGCAGTCGAACAGCTTAATATTGAAGAACAAAATGAGCATTTGACAAATTGGAGTTGGACTGATGTTGAAGGTTTTAGCATTGATGCTACTGTACTTGAAGAGGCGCGTGCTGCTTCCATGGCAGAACCGGACAATGCAGACATTCCAGATGACGATGAAGATGTTGATGATGACACCTACATTGCAGATGGAGTCATTGCTCCAATCGATTCTATCCGAGAAGAAAGGATGATTTTTTTGTATAAATCTGGGTTGTAAAGTATATTAGCTATCCAACCACTTGATTATCTATCCTAGCAGCACTGTTAGCTAATCCCTCGATTCTAACAATTCAATTCGTTTAAGCCCCCTGCCCTGTTGCTTTCAATATAGTCCTTTTTGCAAATATGAGTAAAATCTGAGATGATAAACCAATGCTAGCATTATCTCAAAACTGGCCAGATTGCTGCATGCACATGGTAACTAGTGAGACAGTGCTGATTTTGTGCAAAGGTTGCAAACAAATATAAAGATGCAAATCCATCACAAGCATATAAAATAACAGAAGTTACGAAACACTAAGGTAATTGTTAACTCCCTCTGCATACAGACACATCTCCATTACATATATGGTTCCAAAATAACACGAGGGATCCAAGACATAAAAGTTCTTCATAATCTAAGTTACTACATTAGTACGTTGTCCCAGAGGCACATGCAGTGCATCGATAATTAGCAAAATAACATAGGATGGTACCATAACCTAAACTACTAACTCTAATGTTGCTCTACTTCCTAAGCTTCCCATCCCTCGTCATATTGAACAAGAGCTTTGTCTTGACCCAGTCCGAAGGTTCTGTGCCATAGCCTTGATCTAGTGTTGACATGCAAGAATAAAACATCAAAATGCTGCTAATGTCTAGGTGAAGACAAGAAAAAAGAGAAAAATCTAACAAAACCACCCACACGTCAGAACAGTATAATGTGATAAATATTTAGCAAGAGGAAGGACCATCACCTCTTTGGTTTGGTAAACCTCATCAGCTTCACCGCCACTGTCTTCAGTGAAGTCAAAAGTGAATTTAATTTTTTCCATTTCAAACTCAGCTGTGAATGAACCATTCTGTGTTTGGAAGGAACATTAGTTACCCTAGCATTCAATTAGCAAAAAAGTAGTGTATGGGACAGTACAAATATAATTTGCAATAATCAAGCGTAGTAATCAATTATGAAGAATGTACATGCAGAAGAATCTTAATTTGAGAGTGTGTACAGAACATGTGAATTAGGACTTAAGTACCATGACAACTTAAAACGACATTAAAATGTATATTACTAAACATTTTCCATACTTCAACCTCTAAAGTTCAGCCAATTTACCAACTGGCATAACCTATAGACTAACTTACTTCATATTTCTTCATAATTGTACCTTGTTGCATTATACAGATAACTATTATAAGCCAGATATGACAGCAACCCAGCAAGTGAAAGTAAATGGAATCCCTAATCGTTACAGAGTTGCTTTAAAACAAGATTATAACACCCAAACAATCAAGAAATACCTGATCAAGCATAATAATACAAATTTCCAGCTGGACCGGAGAAGGACAAATATACAATGTAGAATCGAAAGAAAAAAAAACGATGTGCTTGATTAATTTTAAATTGTTACATACTTACATATGCATGTACATATTATATATTCTTCGAAAATAACAGAAAAAATTTTTACCCCATGGCGGTCGACATCAATAAAGGATTTTGGTTTCTTCTTGGCATCGCAGTTCCTAGTGTGCTAAAAATGTCACAAAAAATCGCAGTTCCTAGCTGGGTGCTAAAAATGGACACGACACTTCCCTCAAGCCATCGTCGCCGATCTACGGCCCCCGGGGATGAGGAGAGGCCGGGGAGGCGGAGAGGGTGGGGGGGGGGGCGGAGAGGTGCAGTGGAAGAAGAGAGAGGACGAGTCCTATTCGGTCACGGAGGTGGAGAAAAATCATCGGCGCCGGTATTTTCGCTCGATTATATTGGAAAGGCCACGAGACGAGGCAGTTTTTGCCATCTCAGAGGAGGACTCGTGAGTGGTTCAATGACACATGGGGTCCACCGAAGATTACTTTCCCTGTTCGAGATTTTAATTTGAATACAAATTGTCATGGCCAAATTTAGATTAAATTCTTGAAATCAGATTTTCAAATTTTTAGAGACGACCTCGGACCGTGTGACGCTCACGACTATTTAATTGGAGGTCGTTCGAATTAATTAATCGAACGTCGTCGCCGAATTTAGATTAAATTCCTGAAATCAGATTTTCAAATTTTTAGAGACGACCTCAGATCATGCGACGCTCAAGACTATTTAATTCGAGGTCGTTCCAATTAATTAATTGAACGTTGTCGCCGAATTTACATTAAATTCCTAAAATCAGATTTTCAAATGTGTAGAGACGACCTAGCTCAGATCGTGCGACGCGCATGACTATTTAATTCGAGGTCGTTCCAATTATTTAATTGTACGTCGTCGCCGAATTTAGTTTAAATTCCTGAAATCAGATTTTCAAATGTGTAGAGACGACCTAGCTCGGATCGTGCGACACTCATGACTATTTAATTCGAGGTCGTTCCAATTAATTAATTGAACATCATCGCCGAATCTAGATTAAATTCCTAAAATCAGATTTTCAAATTTTTAGAGACGACCTCAGATTGTGCGACGCTCGTGACTATTTAATTCAAGGTCGTTCCAAGTAATTAATTGAACGTCATCGCCGAATTTAGATTAAATTCCTAAAATCAGATTTTCAAATGTGCAGAGACGACCTCGGATCGTGCGACGCTCATGACTATTTAATTCGAGGTCATTCCAATTAATTAATTGTACGTCGTCACCAAATTAGTTTAAATTCCTGAAATCAGATTTTCAATTTTTTAGAAACGACCTCGGATCGTGCTACGCTCATGACTATTTAATTCGAGGTTGTTCCAATTAATTAATTAATTGTACGTCGTCGCCGAATTTAGTTTAAAATTTTCAAATTCTCTAACTCTCGTTAACATTATTTTTTCGAATTTTCTAACTCGTGAACAAATGTTACCGCTCGCCAGAAACTTTTGCCTCCAAAAATTTTCATGCGCGCGTATATTTGGGTGCTGCTAAATAATATTCCCTCCAAAAATTTTGGCCCATTGCAAATTTTGATAAAGCCCGCCAGAAATTATAACCCTAACTAATTAACTCTTGGCCGGCCAAATCACTACCTCCCCTTGCGGCCGCCGCCCTCCACCATCGTGACGAAGGAGGCGATCCATCTGGAGTTCACAATCAGGTCAATTGATCCCTGCCACTCCCCTTTGAACATCGTTGATCCCAACGAAGCTTTCCATGACCGGTCCCTCATGGTCTGCTCTTAGCGATGACGACGCCGCCGCTGGCCGTGGTCGATGCAGAACTCAGGGGGTTGACGTTGAAGAAGACCAAGAGATATCCTATCCATCAAATGCAAGGTGTGTATCCCCTGTTACGGTGCCTGCTACTATCCACTAGGAGGAAATTTTGTTCACAATTTAATCTTTAATTGCCTATATGCAATCGGTGGCAAAATTGGGAAAAAAACTAGGGTTTCTCAATTTGTTTCGGCCTTCTATAAATATTTTGCAATGAACAGTGGATGCATCATTAACTTGGTTGTAGTCCATGCCCCCTGATCCATGTACTAAACAAAAACTTCCCAAAATTTATTTGTAACTCTAGCGATATGGGAATATTTATGTCATACTCATGCATACTTGTCCACCCACGATTCTGTTTGTAGGAAGATTAAATGCTTACATTGATATGGCACCTATTTTGTTTTTTATGAGATATACTGTAATATAAAATAGAGGAGTAATTAGCATGACAAAAATCAGTTTGACATCTGAACTATGTTCAATAATAATGCATCACCTCAGTTCAATGATGTTGGAATAAATAGTTTTCCTACCATGATAATAAACAACACGTAGTTTGCACATATGGAGTGGTAATACATAAATATTGAACTTTTAAATTATTTGTATTGAAAAGAAGAACAAATTATGGAGTGGTCCAAGAACAGAATGTCTCTGTGACTACATGTGTCAACTTATTTTACTATATGCTCCAATTTAGTTTTGTTTCAATTGCACTAAGTTTGATTTATTAGGTTATCCCATATGACCATATTTTTCGTCAAACTATCACCATGGAAGTATACTAATATTTAATTATGTACATGTGCAGGCCTCCTCCAATGACAGGTGAGATGTGTTGCATTGTTGTCGAATGTAGGGGAGGAGAAGGAGAAGTGCGCAACGTCCATGCAAAGATTGACAAGGCAGGGATAACATTTTCGAACTTTTTATATTTCAAAGAGCAGATTGGGTTTAGTGTGCGTGACTTCCTGTACTATAAGAAGAGATCTAGAAATAGGGTCGCAACTCTTGAGGCAATTGAATTTAGTCATGATGCACAGCAGATGGTTCAGTGCATTGGCCCAGAAAAGACTGAGGGATAATAAGCCTGATAATGGGTCTGAAGATGATTATGCACCTAGTGACGATGAGTCAATTGATGCATACAAAGATTGGTACATGGAGAAAGGCCCGGATGCAGGTGTATATGCTTTTCATATCTGACTTATGACATATCAATTATCATTGTCATCGTTGAACTGACATTAAGACTTTGTTGTTTTTTCCCAGATATACATGATGAAGGTATAAATGTTTGTCGTCCATGACGTGCCACATGTAAACTATAATTGCCACCAGAAACTTACAAGAACACATTGTTGGTTTATCCCAGATCTACATGATGAAACCCGGGAACAAACAAGAGCAACCTACACTGAATGGTTAAGGGACAAAGGCCTTTTGAAAGGAATTAGTAAGTCTTTCTTCGTCTGCACTTCATAGTCTCTAATCAAAATACTTGGGTGCAATATATTTCAATTTTTTCAGTGTGTTACGAAAAATATGAGGAGACTACAAAGGTAGATGATGAGGGGAATGGTAGCAGCGCGAGCCCACCAGAAGAATGGCCATCTCATGCTAGGAAATAAAAGAAGAAGGCAAAAGGTTTTAAAATCTGCAAACATTTTTAATATTAATTATTCTTCTTCAGCAGATAACTTAATTTATTCTTTTTGTGATGGAAAGGAAATGGCAAGAAAGTTGGTCGCGGTTCCTTGAAAGGACTAGCAGCAATGGCAAAGAGGGCGAAGGCTCGCACTCGGAAATTAAAAATTGATTTCTCTAAAAATCTAGGAGGACCGTGTGGAGATAATAGGCGTACATTTGTGGATGAAATTGTTATGTTTACAAGGTTGCATGCTCCACTCATTGGAGTTAGACAGTGGAAAGATGTGAGCCAAGAGGTCAAGAATTTAATAGTAGAATCTGTAATGGTATGTTTATTGCCTGGATTTCTTCAGTTAATGTTACACATTGATCAAGACACTTAACTACATTTGATTTACATTTTTTGTTTCGAACAGAGTATATGGGACATGGGGAACGTGGCTGACCTAGAGGAAAATATATTGATGATTGCAAAAGAGCGCTACAAAGGGTGGCGATTCGCTTTCAGTGCTACATACAAGGCATATGACAGTTACGATGCCCGAATGAAACGTAAGCCTGAAGACTTGGATATTGTGGAGTGGCACTACTTGAACATGTACTTTGGAACATCTCAGTTCAAGGTAGGTGACTATTTCCAAATTTAATTAAATACAACATAAGCAAAGTTTTTAATTCCTGAATATTACTTGTTCACTCATTGTAGAAGGTTAGCAGCCAGAATTCTTCAAATAGGTAGGAAATGAAAACCATGCATGTGATGGGTTCAAAGCCTTTCTCTCAGTGTAGTTGGGAAAAGGTAACAATGAATTTTTACCATTATTCTTAGCTTGTAATACAAAATATTAATGGTGCATACTAATGCAATTTGAGAGAGATTTAGAAACTGGTGCTGAGCCAGGGTCACTAGAGCTTTGGAAGACAACTCATACAAAGCAAGGCAAATGGTCGAATGAGATGTCTGAGACTATTTACGTGAATACCAAAATAATTGAATTTTTATTATAACTTGTTTTTTTATTGCAATATGATATGCTTTTGATATCATACAAATGTATCTATACCTCAGACTAATCTAGCTGGGAAGTTGTCCATGGTTGAACCACAAGAATTGGGTCAAGAAGAGTTATTAAATGATGCATCTTCACCTCAAGAAGACATAGTTTTCCAGCAAACCTACATGGAAACAACTGGCGTTAAATCAGCCAAGGTATGTGGCCATGGTTACCTATCCAATCCAAATTGAAAGCATCTGTTTCAGGGGACAATTCAATAGCAAGCACGTGACATTTAGAAATTAAAGGATCAGCTAGCAAAGCAAGCTGCTGATAAAGAAGCAGAGAAGAAACAACTCACTGCTGCAATCAAAGATTCAGTGATGCAAGAGGTCAAAGCAATGATGGCGCAACAGCAATACAGTGAGGAGGTATTCTTATTTACATAATTCTGAAAGTATATATACTGCTTATGTTGTGATTATGACAATTGCACTTATGGTTGCTTATGTGCTATTTTTTTTCTAATACACAGATTCCTACCACTGCAATCAATAATACAACAACAGAAAACAATCAAGCTCCTACAACTGAAACCAATAATACACCACTTTGTGAAGATACCAGCAATCAGAATATAATTCAAGAAACACCAGTGCAGAGGACTATCCAAACACCAAATCTGGATGAGGTAATTCAACTAATAGGACATTCCAATCATAATTGTTTACTGCATTCAAGTATAACTAACACGGTTCTCAACCTTATAATTCAGATTGAGCCACAAAGCTTTATCACAGCAGAAAAGAAAATATTCCCCCTGCTTCCAAACCTAAATCTTCCAAAATTACAAAGAATTTATTCAACACCAATCATGGTAAAGGTAAAGGAGCCAAATTCATTTCATCACACCGGCTTCGACATGGTGTTGCTAAAACACGAGCAAGCAAAATGAAACAATAGGTAATATCTATAATTGTGTTTACATACTTCCATCAAATATTTGCATTTCTGATATAAAAAACATGAACTATCTGGTAGTCAATATCCTAACTAACTAGGAACATTATGTTTTTCTTAAGCAGGAGCTTGAAGCTTAGGGTCGATTGGTTTCAACGCCCACTGATGGAGGAACTTCTATACAATTTCTACTTTTTTAACTAGTTTCGGAAAGACAAACAATTCCTTACTTTCATGTTTACCTGTGACAGTTAGAGAATGGTTGAGTTGTAATCATTTGAGTGGATTATTGAATCGGTTGTAATTGTGATTAATGTTCTGGTTACAATTATAATATATATGTTTTGCAACATATACTATTAATTGTATAATACAGAAATTGCGTTTCTATTTCGGAGCATTTCAATATTTGCATTGCTATTAAAAATACTGCAATGAGCATATCCTATTGCTATATGTGTTTGTTACAACAATGCAAAATTTTGTTGTGAAAGCTTTTTAGTGTATTGCAACAACTCTTATTGGATGCAATACACTGACAGTATTTAGCAACCATAATTATGTTGTTGCAGTACACTAGACACATATAGCAACATAGGCATACATGTTGCAGTACCTTATAAGTAAATAGCAACGACTAGATGATCGTTGGGATACGTGCCAAGCATGTGGCAACCACATTTAGCATTGCAATTCCCTTCGAGCAAGTAGCAACGACATGTTATGTGTTGTGCTACCCTTCAAGCCTATAGCAACACGTCACATTGTTGCGAAATACTTTAGGTATATTGCAACATCAAATGATTTTTTAGCAACAAATGTAAAGTGAGGCAATATCGGGTATTGCTTCACATCTATTTTGTTGGAATAATGCATATTTGCAACTAATATATATGGTTGCAGTAATCAATATAGCAACGACGACGTGGTTGCAAACACTAGTAATGCAACTACTATTTTCATTGCGTTTTCAATATATTTCCACAACATACATTGTTGCAATATCGACTATTTGTCGCAACGTCGAATAATTGTGAAGCAATAACCTATTGCATCGCCTGTACTTGCAACGCCTCCCAACGCCACTTTTTCGTTGTGATTTTTACAAATTGCAACGAAAATACCCTTATTGCAACATTATCACATTGTTGCATCAGCCGGGAAACCCTGTAGTGTTGGGATATTGCCTAGAACTGCCTACTACGGTCACCAACTATAGCTTCTACCTTCATGACAATATTAGTTGGTATGTCAGGTATATACTTGCATAATATTGCATTTCATATGATTTCATCGTCTATACTCTAGTCCATATAAATTGAATTAGGGCTATTACCCACTGTGGGAGCCTTAACTTGTATAAATATGTGTATGCCATGTTTTTTATATCCACACATCATCATAAATACATTAATACAAGATGACCCTATATCCCCTGAATATCGTATTCGGATCACACTGCTGAACAAAAATTGCCTAAGGGAATTAAAATCAGGTTTAATCCACAGTTGAAGGGCTAGACAAGGCCTTTATCCCCATTCTTACCTAGCTGGCATGATAGAATGTCCATATGTTTCTGGCCCAATGGCCGAGTCTACATGGTGCTGGGATGATTGGATCGATATTTCATGGGGGATTCCAACTGCTCTGTCAGCAAATTAAGGTGGTTTGAGCGGACAAGGATCTTTGATCTAAGAAAACCGCTCGATCGGGTTGTCCCCGATCGATGAAACCAGCTCGAGAACCGTTTGGCTCCTCCTAGCAGGTTGAGGCCACAAAATAAAAACTTCCTTAGGGAGATGTATAGGCTCATGTCCCCAGGGGCGTCCTAGGGCCCGTGAGAGCTGGGAGGGTCCCCAAAAACTATGGCCCCAAGATTTAAAGTATACAATGTATATATTATAGTTTTAAGTTTTTTTAATTAGAAATCAATCTAAGTTGTGTTGTATAATAAGTATATATAACAGTTTAGTTCTTCGAGATTTTATTCCACAAGAAAATAAAGGTCCGGTCTAAATTTTAAATTTCTTGAAGAGACATGAGTGTTTTTTCAATACAACCATTGCATAAGCATCATTAGTTTTTTATTTTGGTACTCGATATTATGCCTCTACTTAGTGCTCTGAACTGGGCCTCATATTTTTCCGCTGCATGTCCCAGTGAAACTAAATTGGAAACGACTGCAGCTCCGATGTTTGATGGGAGAGAAAACATCGGACAGTATATGTTTCACCACGTATCAAGAAAATGTTGCATATGTTTCATCACATACTGAGCAATGTTTTAAACAAAAATATTTTCCATATGTTTCCACTAGCGTAGAAAACTTTATTGTCGTGGGTCAATACCCTTATCAGTAACAGGTATTGGTTCCGTTACAGACAAAGGGTTACTGATATGAAAAATCATCGGTGACGGATAAACCCCCGTTACAGAAGTAATATATCTGTAACGGGTCATGATTATGAACCGTTACGAAAATAGTATATCTGTAACAGGTTATAATTACGAACCGTTATGGACATACACTCGAAATATAAAAAAATAGTTCTAATTTTAGGTATCTAGCATGTTTAGAACTATCTGCACCATCTATTCATCATATATATGTGGTAGTTTAGAATTCAAACTCGAGACCTCCACCTCTACAAACACATGCTCTAACTATCTCACCTACGAAGCTCTTTTGATTGCTTCTTCCGCTTTATTCTTTTGACTATTGATTTTCAAATCATATAATGCGTATTTGAATCTCTATATGATCTTAAATTAAAAAATTCTCAACTACAAAGTTGGATTTCTCGATGAGATCTATAGCTTTCATATAGGAATCTTCTTCACCCGAGGTCATTTAAAAATTTTAACTACTCATTTTTAAAATATATTCAAATAATTATAATGTATATTTGGCCAACAAAGAATTTCAAATGAAAATATAGTCAATTATAAGTTGTAGATAAACTCAAAATCTACAACTTTGATATAGAGCATATCTTCATTTGATGTCATTTGAAACCACCGAGGTTATATTGAAAATGCCAAAGTTAACTCTTTATCAAAACTATAGTAGTCAGTATGGGATTGAATAGAAAGATATACTCACAATTAAACATGTGAGGTTATTTCATTTTGATTTTCTAGATGAGTTTTTCGATATACCTTATTAAATTCCAGAATATACGTTGTAACCTGTAATCTTGGATCCTACGGACTAACTATTTTCTTCTCTTTATTTATAAAATCTATTACCGCGTGGGCTTCCCCCACTGTGTTCTGTTTTAAAAAAAATCTAGAATCTAGATTTTTTTAATCAAATATGGATATTATTACAAATAATAAACTATTAAACTATAATGAACTTTATAACCAAAAATAAAAGTTCCTTAATAAGTAATAGATAAATGTATTTTTATTAAATTATCCATGTATTAAAATACTATACTATTTTTTCTTGGAATTTGAGAAGCTCAAGAAGTAAATTTTCATACCACAAACATCATTTTAGGAATTAGTTTAAATAGAAAAACAAATAAAACCCCTCCATTATTGTTTGGCTGCTTTCGGCCCATTTACTTCCCCCTCTCTATACAAAATAGCCCACGACTACAGACCCAATGGGTGGACTGTGGACCGCACGGGCTCGAGAAGGGCGACATTTAGACTTGCAGAATCAGCTTGGCTGTGCACCGCGCACGTGAGGGGAATGGGCCAGATTTGGTCCGTGGGGGAGGAAAAGATTTTAAATGATTTTTTTTATCTTAAATTATAAAGCGAATTGCCATAATGATGAATAGCTCTAGTGGTGTGAGGTATCACATTTGTTATAGTTAAATTTACTGTATCCTTAACTAATGGCCATAACTTATGACGTCAATACGATTAATTGAATGTCTTCTCACATGATCATTTATCTCTAAAACCAAATACTTATTTAATATGAATAAATCTTCACAAATTTTGCTGCACAACTCGCTATTTTTTCGACGCTTATGGATTAAAGAAATTAAGGACATTGTATCAACAATATGTCATCAGATAGTTTTGACGAAAAAAAATATAACTACGTAATCATCCCATCAACTAAAACATAACTTTACAACGCCCTTACACCCCACTGTGAAAATCTATATAAGGCCATATAAATCTGGCCACAAATTGAAAAGAGAATCGCCGAACTTTGAAAACTGACTAGAAGATCGCACATTTGTAGTCCCTACCACATAAATCATATTTAACAGGTATATTTTATTCTACTTACGCACTACTAACACAATACCTTTACAAATTTGTGCACCTAAATGATCTTGTGTACAATTATAATTTTACCCTCACCGCCTAATTACCTCTAATACCTTTCTTACCGTACCTTTCGCTGTGAAGTATCAGGTCTTTACCTTTTTAGAAATACAAACACCGTAAATGACCTCTTAAGGTAATGGTGTAAATCATAGGATAAGATAGACGTCGACGGACTGAGAGCTAGAGTGGGCCAAAGTGTCGCAATGATAATTTTTTTCATATCACCGTTTACTTTTTTTTACACGTTTGACCATTTGTATTATTAAAAGATTATTTATATATGTAAAAATATAAGTTATACTTATAATACATTTAACTATAAATCGAATCACAATAAAATAAATCATAATTATATATTTTTTAATAAGACTAGCGGTTAAGTTGTAATTGGAAGGTCAATGGCATCAACTATTAAAATACGGAGTGAGTATGTACCAAACCTGCATGATCCTTGAAAAACTAATAATTTCATATAATCTTCAACTCCAATTTAAAAGTATATATATCAAAATTGCCCCTGTATCCAACTCTACCGAAGTATTGGGAAGAATAAGATATGAGCCTATGGTTTATTTATTTTTGAACTGATGAGCCCATGATTCTGGTAAGCAAACACTTGTTGGGCCTGAACTGCAAATTTCAAAACAATGTCTTGCCACTGGGCTGATGCTCAGCTCTGCAAAAAGTGTACGCATGTGGAATTTTTTGAATTTTGAATTTTATTTATTAAATAATTTATATATTTAATTTTGCATTTCAAAAAATCACAAAACTAACCTTCTGCTGCCCTTTAGGAGGACATAAAGGTGACATGACAAACGGCCACTCGGGCGTGAGGGACAGCCAGAAAGGGGCTAAATGTAAAATTCGCCGTGCCGCCCGAAAATTTTTCGATTTAACCGTGGTTTCATACATGCATGTATAATGTATGAAATTGTTCAATCACAATTATTAGCTTAGCTCAGTGGTTGCTGCTCCCGTCTGCTATCTATCCTAGATAGAAGAGGGAGACGGTGACCACTGAGCCAAGGTACTACATGTGATTAAACAATTAAATACGTTATATATATATATATATATATATATATATATATATATGTATCAAACCAAGGTTCAAATTAAAAAATTTTCAGTTCAATCGCAAAATTCCCGGGTAGCATGTTAATTTACATTTAGCCATGCTAAATGTAAAATCCATTGTGCGCCGTTTCCGATCGTCCCTCACGTTAGAGTGGCCGTTTGCCACGTCATCTTTCCACCCTCCTAGAGGATGGCGAGAGATTAGTTTTATGATTTTTAAAATACAAAATTAAATTTGTAAATTATTTAATAAATAAAATTAAAAAATCAAAAAAAAACCTATATGTCTATGTGCCTTTATCAGTTCTTGGGCTTGGCCGGGCCCAATATAACTCAGTTCATTTTGAGCTGTTTGAACATCTCTTTATCCCTTCTCATCTACTTACAATATCCTAACTCCGAGGTGTTGAATTCTTGAAAGATAATTATGTAAATGCTTAGCGTTATGTACTTATGTACTAGCCATTTCAGCTGTGAATTTACGGGTAAAGTTTTCCATCCGTTTCACTTTAGACAAATTTTAAAACTTAAATTTAAAGTTCATTTTGTATCTTTTTCATTGTAGTTTATTTTTTATTCTTTGTTTTTGGATTGCTAACTACATTCATATAAACTTTTATTCACAAATTATGAAAAAGCGAAACGATGATGGCCTTTATCTTGTTGCAACTTGTACGACCCTCTATATCTCTTCTTTTTTTATCATCCTAATCTTTTCACTTTTGCTTATGATTATAAGCCCAAATTTAAACTTTTAAACTTAAATTTGAAATTAATTTTGAGGTTTATTTATTATAGTCTATGTTTTAGCCTTGACTTTTAGAACGCTAAGAGTGCCTATATCAATGTTTTATTCACGAATATTTGAAAAAAACCAAACAATCACCCCCTAATTAAATCAATCATCTGCTCTGGCATAAACCATACATTTTTAGATAATGGTGAATAACCATAGGATAAGATAGATGTCGACGGATTGAGAATTACAGTTGTCCAATATACCGCAATGATAAATTTATCTAATCCAAAGCGAAAAGTCAGATAAACAGTGGTGTAAATTAATCTTACTTGAAGCTTTCCTAATAAAAGATGATCCAAACTGTAACTCACATGCCAACCTCGTTCCTTCCACCCTATGAAAAACAAAGGATGCAATGCAACCACGTCTTGGATCAAGTACAGATAGGGTCGCGTTTGCCCGCATAACTAAGTTAACTTGGCTCTCTCGTTTTTCGTGCACACGTTTTCCGAACAATTAAACGGTGTAAGTTTTGTAAAATTTTATATAGAAATGTTAATTTAAAAAATCATGTTAATATATTTTATATTTTTTAATAATTAATAATTAATTAATTATATATTAATCTATTACTTCGTTTCCGTGTCGCGCCAGATAAGTTAACTTACCGTGCCACTCGCCGAACGCGGGCCTAGGTCAACGCCAGAGTAATGGCCTTGGCCGAGTCATTGTCCTGCAGGTAGACTCGAGAAGACTTATGCTTCAAAATGGCCGGCGGATCAGATCTGTAGTAACCAACGAATGCAATTGCAATGTGAAAGCGCGTAAGTTGACTGACCTAGCCAGATAAGATAAGCTGAAAACTCTAGCATGCTCCCTTCCCATTGGATGGAGGAAATAATTAAGGTGGTGTTTAGTTTGGAAGTATTAAACACAGTCTAATTACAAAACAAATTTCAGATTCTGGCCGAAAATCGCGAGACGAATTTTTTAAGCTTAATTAGTCCGTCATTAGCATATGTTGGTTACTGTAGCACTAATGGCTAATCACTTCCTAATTAGGCTCAAAAGATTCATCTCAAGATTTCTTCTGTAACTGTGCAATTAGTTTTTTAATTTATCTATGTTTAATACTTTATTTAGTTGTCTAAAGATTTGAGGTGTTTTTGGAAAAAGAATTTAGAAACTAAGCAAGGCCTTAGATTGAGAAAATTTTTAGGAGAAGTATCACATTAAATGTTTGACCAGATGTCGAAATGGGTTTTCGGACACGAATAAAAAAATAAATTTCACGGCTAGCCTAGAAACCGCGAGACGAATCTTTTGAGCCTAATTAATCCGTCATTAGCACATGTTGGTTACTGTAGCATTTATAGCTAATCATAGACCACTTAGGCTCAAAAGAATCGTCTCAAGATTTCTTCCATAACTGTGCAATTAGTTTTTTGGTTCATTTATGTTTAATGTTTTATTTAGGTATCCAAAAATTCGATGTGATGTTTTTTAAAAAAAATTTAAGAACTAAAGAAGACCTAAACCTTCTTCAGCTGCTGATGATCTGTGCAAGCAGACATGGAAAACCTGCATAGACAGATACAACCGTTAGATCATGTCAGTTGTATATTTGGTGATGCAATTTTGGGTTCTTGCGAGTTTGTGAGAGATTCAGCACGGTCCTGAAGCGGACCATGGTGTTTAGGTGTCCAGTTGTTTTCTCAGCATCACATGGGAAGATATCTGCATGGAAATTTCTCTGCCAAGACTTGAGTTTCGAGACCTCAAGTCTTCTTCTGAACAGTGTTACCTTTGGAGATTGATAATTTATGAGACCGATTGACCTGAGCTTCCATGCACCAACGTTTCAGACTAAAATGAATTGATTGTTTCTTTTACAGCGCACTAATCGATACTTTACGCGCATTGGTGGCATGCTAAAAGTGAATTAAAGCGCTCAATGGTCATTTCTGATTTCTCTGATTTGGTACGTTTGAAGCATGCCACTATGTTGTTCATGTGAACCATGGCAGCTATATATATATATAAATTCCATGAAGATTCAGTACATACAAAATGGATAGTGCTCACAATCTTCATGGCCTATCAACCTTTCCCAAAGATGATTAAAAATAATGCTAAGGAAGGCCTTTACATCAAACAATTTGCTGAGAACTTCACACCACATCCCTTCCACAAGATCAAAGGTTGCCCCAATGTACTTTGCTCGCTTGTTATCTCTCCTAAATCCTAACCCCTTATTTCTAAGATAAAGAGTAGGTGGACAGGGACATCAAAGTATGAACAAAGTAGGAGTTGTACAAGTAGTAACAAAGTCTCCTGCCTGCACTTGGTGATACACTTGTTTGGATTAATTATTGCCCTGCACTCTCACTGAGCATGCCGATCTGTGAACCAAAATCACTAGGGAAGCGTTAGCACTAGAGGGAGAACACGAGCAATTTTACCATCCTTAAAAAAAAATACTGTGAGATCCCATATTTTCTAATGTAAATTTTGATATTTTTAAATAATTTGTATCTTAAGGTACAAATATTTTAAGCGTAGATTTTAATACATAAAGGTATCGGCCCATCTGCGATGTATTCTAATTCTAGTATTGTACTACCAGCAGAATTAATCTCAGCTATTGATTAAAAAAATATTTTTGTACTTTGTTAATTAATTGATTGATATTATTTTGTAATTCAGTTTTTTTGGCCATAAAGATCATAATAAAAAAGATGAAATTGCCCTTTTAAATTTATACTATACCTAATATTACTGGTACTATAATTTAATTATAGCCGTTTGATAAAAATAGATCAACGGTATTGATTAAATTATAGACAGCCTCTTCTTTTAAAGGTTGGCAAAATTAGCAGTAGTATATACAGTACAGTAGTATGACTTGTATGTCCTGACTTGACTTGAGAGTTTGGTGGGGCATATCACCATTTGATTTGATTTGTGCACTCACCTGAGTCGGCTCACCTTTCCCTCCCCCTATAAATGGAGCGTGATCAGAGATCACTTGCCCTCTTCCATGTCGCCCAGAGCAGCTAACTGCAGCAGCAACTGACCACCCTCGAGAACATGGCACTGCCCATGAAGCTTCTCCTGCTTTCTGCATTTCTGCCCCTCCTCCTGCTCCAAGGTAGGATCTTTTCTTGCCAGTTCTTGAGCTCCCTTGATCAAAGACGCGATTTTTTTTTTCGTTTCGTGTGTGTGGTTAAATTTGTGGTCTTTTGGTGGCGCTGGAAAAATCAGGGGCGGCGAGGTCGGCGTCGTCGGCGTCGGCGTCGCCGGCTGCTGGGAAGTGCGCGGCGTCGAGCGTGGAGGTGGAGCAGACGAACACCGGCGAGAAGGTGGGCTACGACCCGGTGTTCGAGGTGACGGTGCGGAACCGGTGCGCGTGCGCGCTGCGTGGCGTGCACCTCCGCTCCGAGGGGTTCGCCAGCTCGGTCGCCGTCGACCCGCGGCTGTTCCGCCGCGAGGGCCGCGACTACCTCGTCGGCGACGGCCGCCGGATCGAGCCCTCCGCCGCCTTCCGCTTCCGCTACGCCTGGGACCGCGCCTTCCGCATGACGCCGGCCGCCGTGCAGGACGACTGCTCCTGAATCACCACCACCACCATCATCGTCGTCGTCATCGCAGCGTCCCTAATTAACTGCGACGAACAAATGGTGATGCAAAAATGTGTGTATTAGCGTATAGTGACAGTTGATTAAGTAGTAACTAGTAAAAGTACTTAGTTCGAGGTGTTCTTGCTAATGGCAACGGGTGGCATGATCACTGGGCATTGGCATGTGCCGAAGAACAAATCGAGATTCTGAAAAGCGAAAGGTGGATGAGACTTTCCTTTTTAGCTGAGCAGATCAACTGCAGATGTGTCTCAGTTTCAGGTGATGCAATGTATGGATGGATGGTTGGTTGGTTGATGATTGCTTCCCAGTAAAGGAGCTTAGTGACTAAGTCTTGGATTAACTTAACCCCTGTCTTGAACTTGATTCTGCAGCTCTGAAATTTTCAGTAAAGGAACAGAACTAAGGGTCTAATTCTTTACTCTTTAGCCCTGATAGGAGTTAGGTGTTCACACACGGCTAAAACTGAGGAGGTTAAAAACCTGAATATGATAAGGTTATTGTCAGCTTTTTATTGGTTGATCAGTATTCAGTACAGATGCAAGGAATGGCAGAGGAGCATCCAGATGTTTCTTGGAACAGCAAGGCAAAATTAGGCTTGCTAATGGGTTGGATGAAAATGGATTAAATGGGTTGTATTTTAATTTAGATCGTCTTTGGTTGAATGTAAATGGATTATTACTTTAAATGGATTGGATTGGGTTAGGTTATAGAGACAGTTGGATTGATATGGACTGTGTTTGGTTAGGTGATTTTAGGTTTTAAATGAATTTAACCCGTGGAGGGCAAATGGATCCTTTAATTGGGTAGCTAATGGATAAGAGAATAGTCATAAGTGGGACCCACATGTAGAAATTGATCAAAATTTGCACAAAGCTGCTCTTATACATAATAAATCATCCCACCAAATTTCAGTCAAATTTGATAGTTTTTTATAGTGTGAATGCGAGCTTTAAAATTTTAGATCCGAGTTTCTACATACCAAATGGATGCATCCATTCTACTAAAGTGGGTTGGATCCATTTTAACTAAATGTTTTGGTGCGGGTTAGACTAAAATTGAAGTTGGATTGGTTTGGATTGAAAAATAATTGGGGTGGATTGGTTTGGTAGACTAGCTAGTAAAGAGATGGATTGCAGTGGATTTGGATTGGATCTAAATCTATTGGCATGCCTAGGCAAAATGCTTGGAGTATATCTACAAGGAAAGGAAGTGCACCAATAAAAAATTAGTGCAGTACTAACTGAATATACCATCCCAACCTGACATCACATTTAACCACCGATGCAAATGCTGTACCATGGTGGCCAAAGAGTCTACATGAGCAACTTTCGGGATCAAGAAACATGATGTAGTTTAGAGGGATATATGTTAAGTTGTTAACATGCATCGGACAATGTTACGGTGTCTTTTATTTACAGTAACAGTGTAAATATGTATTTTTATAAGTATATTAAATATTTTTATTTTAAACTTTAGTAAGATATATTAATCAATTTATCTATTTTAAAATTATATATGACACACAATTTTATCGCGGAGTTATATATTTTATTTCCAATATTGCTCTTCTAGATTTTTTACTAAACATAATAGCGTTATATAACAAAATCAGATGGGATCCAATATTGCTCATAATCATTCGATGTAACTTAGAAACATCCTAACATGCATCACATTTTAATTACTGTAGCAGATTTACAGGTAATATTTTGAGAAATAATCACCACAAAATACGTTACAAAACCTGCTGAAACAAGTTTCAGCTGTCAGCTGTCAACAACTAAGTTTTCGTATGCCAAAGAAAACAAAATAAACATTGCCAAATATCGAGTTCAAGAGGTGTGAAATTGGCGCAAATTAAAACTATCTGTAAAGCTTGATGCGAAACCGAACAGCTTTTACAATCCGAAAATGTGAATAACTTTGTTGGATTAGGAAGAATAGATAAGCTACCGAAATGGCAGTGGTGTCTGACAGCTCACATGTACATATAACAAGTGTCAAATTGGCAAAGGTAACCATGGGTTTAATCTTCTTCTAAACTCCTCATTAGCTAGGGGGAACAACTTGCCTTCTCTCCCTTGAAAAGGGGACAGAAACAACACAGGATTGGAGGATCTTGTGGCAAAAGCAACATGAACAATCAGGGCTGCGTTTCGGCACCGCGCGTTTAGATATCTAACTCCTCTTCCTGAACTACTAAACGGTGTATATTTTGTAAAAATTTTTTATAGGAAAGTTGCTTTAAAAAATCAGATTAATCTATTTTATATTTTTTAATAATTAATAATTAATTAATCATGTACTCATCTATTACTATATTTTCCATGTCAGATAACTAACACACCCCTCACCAACTGCCGAACGTGGCCCAGGAGATGCTAATTAGTAATTTTCACTGCTCCCAAATGCAGAAATTCCATGGGTACAGACAGGTGGTCGCCCATGGTTTGGTGCTTTGGATTCATGCAGACCAGTTGGAATCAACAGCATGAAAACCAGTTTTGGATTGTTCTTGGTCTGTCGCATTCTCAGTCATCTTTTAGCATAACTTGTCCACAAATTGGGCACTAAGTTGTGTTAAGTAAGGGAGACTTTTATAATCTTATTTTCCCCTGTACAATTTGCATTAATTTTGTTAGCCAGATTACACCTGAAATTCACAGGACCTTTTAAAGAAATCCAGGAGAAAGGGCTAAAATAAATGCAAAACATTCCCCACATTCTGTACTTAAGTACTCAACTCAAGCACACAACAAGGTATAATCTACACAAAATTAACTGCTGTCAACCACATGGCAACACATGTACAACTCTTTTTTCTCTTCAACCACACATGTTTTGCATGCATCATCCTGCATGGGCCCACTAATCACCCCCAAAGTGTTAGTAGCAATCTTAGAATCAGATAGAGCAGCTGATAACATAAAGTCTTCATCATTATTGGGGGAGAAAAGCTTGTGGCTTTCACCCATGCCTGGACCTAACTATAGCCATCCAATTGGTTCAGCAAGAAAATTTGTCTAAACCAGTAGCCAAAAGAGGGGGTTTGATAGTGTTTGGGCACTATTTGTGTCTTTGACTAAACATAACCAGTTGGAAGAGAAAAGGAGAAGGAGAGAGAGACAAAGAGAGGGGAAAAATATCAGCCTTGTGGTGTTTCTTGGTTGCTAAGGTTCTCCTGCAGGCCCCATATGCCCATGCACAGTCAAGATCTTAATTAACTAAACATATGCTTGGAGGGAGTTAAGCTGCTGCACGTGCCATGAGTTAACTAGCCGTTGGCATAGTACTATCTCCCTTTAGGGCTGATTCGGATTACAAATTCCTTTGCTACAGTTCGGATTGCAAAATGAAAATTTCTCATGTTGTCAACTTCAGGATATTTAAGAATTTGCAACTCTTAGAAATGACTCTTAATCTGTGTACAAGATCTATACAGAGAGTGCTAAATCGTTAAATGAGGCACTATAGTAGGTGACAAATAATTAAATGCCCATCAATTTCATACGGAAATCACAGGAAAGAATTTATCCACTCCAATCTCATGTTTCTTTTCATTTGCTTTAAGCCTACCATGTGTACATCCGAATGACTTATCTTTTATATTCATGTGTTTTCTAATTTTTTTTTCAACTAAATTTCTTTTCCATTCCTACAATTTTCATTCCTGCCTTCTGAATGAGACCATACTCTCTTACTTGTTGTGTTTTTGTTTTATGGTATTTGAGATGCAGCTTTAGCCATGTTTTTTTTTATTTCTTGATGTGGAGATATCTAAAAAGACATTTTAATATCATGGAAGTACATGTGTTTCAAGCTTTACCATCCGTTGATACAATTTTGACGAAAAAAAAATCTACCTAGTATTAGATCTCTACTACTAATGATCAAACTTTAGGACGCTTTGACGCCACAGTTTGTTAAGATGATGACATGTTGGCTTCAATTTCAAACAGCCTAGTTGATAAGAGTAACGGGAGAATTGGCACAGCAGCTGGACTTTCAGAGAGTTTCAGAATGAGGTAAATATAACGCGATGGCATCATTCCTGACACTTGCCCGTGCTATGTTTTAATTTGGTATCAATAACTTGGTGCTTAGACCTATACTTCCTCAGTTCCATATTATAAAAATTTTTAGATTCATCCATATATCAATATATATGTTTTGTAAATGTATCTAAACACAAATAAATCTAGCCTTGGACGGAGGGAATAACATTTTACAACTACACTACAACTGCACATTTACAACTTTCTACTAAAATATTTTAGTACCATTATAGTGCTACCAATATAATTGTGTTAAGAAATTTAGCAATAAACAGGGGAAGCATAGAATGCGCATGTGCAAGAAAGCATGCAGTCGAAACGTGCTAGTCATGCTCGCATAGTTGGATGGACGTGGTAGAAACAAACTCGTTTGAGCATTTTTCATCATGGGCTGGTCTAGTTCTTTTTTTATTATTTTCTTTTGTTGAATACTAAAGCGTATTTTTAAGATAATTAAAGAGGTATAATCATAGACAGCAGTAAACCCACCTTTCCCTTTCTAATCTTGTCACAATTGATATGTACTGTTGTAACTTTGACCACATATAAGTTTTAACTGATTAGATTATGGTAAATCTTGATTTAATACTTATGTTTAATACGTAGCACACTTAGATAATATGGCAACTATTTAGGTACTTTTTTTTTGAAAAAAAAAAGAGGATCGATGTTTAAATATAAGTAGTCCTTGGCGACAAATATGAATGAACAGAGGGAGGAAAATTTTCAGACAAAAAGTGAGTGAGGTATAATACTATTGCAACATGTCAGAGTGCAAATGGGCCGGCCTGTTAAGGTGTTACCAATCCCCTCCAGTCCATTTGCTTAAGTAAGACCGGGCTGCCCGTCTTTTTAAACGAGACTTTGGCCGGCCCATTAGGCCTAATTCTTTTAAGGATAATGGTCCTATTCTTGTGGACCAATCTGAACCGGTTACGATGATAGTGTTTGTATCTATCTCTAGCCTCCCTGAACCAATACAAGGGCAGAGTGCACATTATTGCGTATGTCTGTCTTATCTAGGGTGAGATTGATCCAAAAGGTTACGGTCTTCTACATCTTCTTGCGCCTCATCTTTAACAGGAAGGAAAGGAGTGGATTCAGGCTACCCATTGACGTAGCCTTTCTACTTATTAGCCCACTACAGCTAGGCTATCGTTCGCGATTTTGCTACATCTGCTTCCTCGTCACCACGAGGCCACGCCGGGATCATCATCGTCGATGTCTCAACTCACACACTAGGCCTGGAGGCTCATCGGACGACGATCGGTGCCGTTATTGGAGATGTCGTCGGTCTTATTCATGGGCGCTACTCCCCATCAACATAATCCCCAGGCTCTGATTTATTGGCACTACTCCCTATCAACATTGAACCTAGTAGCTAAGAATCTATGGATTCATCACCATCCTTTTCTGACACGTCTATGTCTACATTATCGCCGCCATGGTTATATTGTGGAACTTGCCCTTACTATTTAAAGGTTTATGGGTTATAGATTCTGACTCTAATTCAACTGTAACCTGATAATACTAGTATATTCAACACCTATTCAAATAAATTCCACCTTGGTAAATTTATTTCATCTTTTGGGTTTTAAAAATAAAAAGGCAAACAACATAGTTACAAATAAAAAATAATTTATAAATAAATCTTTTACATATGTATTTATAGGGATCTAAGAGTCAAATCTGAATCTATTATTTTATTGCTGGAAGTTCGGAATCTGCAGCAGGAGACGGTGGCACGTACGACCGCACGAGGTAGGAGACAACGACGTGGCGTGGGGGCAGGAGGAGGCGGGGCTTGCAGGACGAGTGTGCGCATGAAGCCTGTGCCGTCGCATGAATACCGGATGCGTGCGGATCGTCAGCGCCTAAACATACGCGCAAACGAGGAGAGATGTGATCTTGTCAAATTTGAGAAAGTTGGTGGCAAATCATTGCAGAGTGACTTTATTTTTTTAAATTGCCAAAGAAAAAAAATCAAGGACGAGAAGTAGAGATACCAAACTATTAAAATTGCTTACTTGTTCTTTGCCTTCCCCTGTCATTTTCTTCACAGAGTACGCGGTGCACCGCAGGAGCTCCACACACCACACCATGCCATCCAGAGCCACGAGTAGGTAGGTGCGCAGCCTACGTCCTCACGCACATCTACTTCCAATTATGGACGGCCGCGGATCAGCCCATGATATGGACGTGCCCACGGCACGGTGCCATATATAAGAGCACGTACCCACGCACGCACACAACTACTTCAGCTGCCAGCCCGATCGATCGATGGCTCCGACCACCACCGGAGTTGATCGCCGCGACGGCGGCGGCGGCGTCCTCGACGGCATGGCGATGGCGGAGCTCCTCCCGTCGCTGCCTCTGGAGACGCGGTGCCCGCCGTTCCCGCTGCGTCTGTACGGCGGCTACTGGCTGCCGGAGTGGGTGCTCCCAGGGTTGGAGGCCGTCCACGCGCGCTTCGACCCCAGGCCGTCCGACGTTCTCCTCGCCAGCTTCCCCAAGTCCGGCACCACCTGGCTCAAGGCGCTCGCCTTCGCCGTCGCCAACCGCGCCGACCACCCGCCGTCCGGCGACGCGCACCCGCTCCGCCGCAGCGGGCCGCACGACTGCGTCAGGTTCTTCGAGTCCAGCTTCGCTCTCGCCGGTGAAGGCGGCGGCGACATATTCGCCGCGTCACCGTCGCCTCGCCTGCTGGCCACCCACATGCCGTACTCCCTCCTGCCGGAACGTATCACGGCGAGCGGCTCCGGCTGCCGGATCGTGTACGTCTGCCGGGACCCCAAGGACGCGTTCATCTCGGCCTGGCTGTTCACGACCAAGAACAGCACGGCGCACGACAGAAGCGTTCAGAAATCGGCTTCGATCGAGGAGGTGTTCGACCTGTTCTGCGCCGGGCGGTGCGTTGCCGGCCCGCAGTGGCAGCACGTTCTTGAGTACTGGTCGGAGAGCCAGAGGCGGCCGGAGAAGGTGCTCTTCCTCCGGTACGAGGAGATGCTCCGTGAGCCCGCACGCAGCGTGAGGAGGCTGGCCGAGTTCCTGGGGTGCCCGTTCGCCGAGGAGGAGGAGGCCGCCGGGGCGGTGGACGCCATCGTCGAGCTCTGCAGCATCGGCCAGCTCAGACGCGTTCCGGCGAACAAGACAGGCGCCACCGAACTGGGCATCAACAAGGAGTCCTTCTTCCGGAAAGGGGCGGCCGGCGACTGGAGCAACCACATCTCACTGGAGATGGCCGCGCGGCTGGACGCGGTTGTCGAGGATGCGCTGCGAGGCTCGGGGTTCTCCTTTGCCGCCGCCGGTGGTGACTCCGAGTGAGACGGATAACCGGCCGGCAGGCCGGAGCTGTGGACGACGATGGCGCTGCCGCTGAAATCTACAGATGCATTCAACACACGTTGCATATATTGTATTGTAATCTGTGGAACTTGTGATGAATAAACTAAGTTTCTGCCGTGCATGCATGCATCCTAATTTGGTTTAGAAATGTTCACTGGTGTCTAGTGGCCGGTGCACGACGCGACGCCAGCGTGAGCGCGCTCGCGGCGGTGGGATTCGGGAGGGAGCAGCGACGACGACGTACTTACGGCTACGAGTACGACAGATGAGCACGAGGGGAAGACGACGACGACGACCACCTTACGCTGCTGCAGGGTGAATATATCCGCCAAAAGTTGCGAAACGTTGCGAAAGGACATGTAGCCTAATGGTTACAAAGGCCTTAGTAGTATCTGAGGTCTTGAATTCGACTCATAGGAGGGTTTGTACTGTGTTATCTTTTGAAAAAAAATATTATCCACCAAACGTTCACGTGAATATATTATTTAAGTAATATGCGTAAACTTTAGACATATAAACTTTAAGATTTAAGCATATATTTTTTAATATAGATATATTAACATGTGTATTTAAAATTAGAAATCGAATCATACTACGAGTTAAAATTTAAGTATAAAGATGGCACAGCTTTGCAGCGCGTAATTCGGATGAACCAGTTTTTTTATAATTATAACCATAAATATGTACTATTATGAATTATTTTAAATGAGGAAATAGAGCGGCCTTGTCGTGCCGAAATGAGTGTTTTTTTCCTTAACACGTTGGATAGTCAGTGATATTAAATTGTATAAATTACTTAGTCAGTGATATTTCAACACAAATGACACTGGGATAAAATATTTTTGTTACCTTTACAATTTCTTTCTAAACTACTATTTGTTCTAGCTATTTCTGGTCACTCTGTAGCAAACATATGACAACCCCCCTTCTCTCAGTGATATTTCTTCCCCCTCCTTACGCCATGGCAGCGAGGGGCTACTCATGCAAATGACCAAATAAATTTATAATCATATGAAATCATAAATCAAAATTAGGAGTAAAAAAAGATTGTGGTGGAAAACCATACAAATTATAATGACATATCTTCAACTTTGCAAAATTACAATGACACTGTTCAAATTATTCCTACAAATATCCAAAACTATGAACAAAGGAATAGAAAGGGTACAACCGTACAATATTATACCCTCGGACGGTGACCCAATAGTTGACCACAAAGATATGTTGCTAATATTTTATAGCAACATAAAAGGCAGTTCACGAAGGTTAATATAATTTCAATTTACAGTAAATCAATCATCTTGACATCATTTATTTGAAGACCAAAACCATTGTATTATATACATATGGATCTTAAGCTCGAAACCATTGCATACAAACAACCAACCCGTATTATAGCGGCAGTCCCTGATGCCTCGAGCTTAATGGAACAGAGTAGAGTAGAGCAAATGGGTGCACATATCAGCTGCAGAAAAATTTGCAATTTGTTAGTATTGTTAAAAAAACATGCATGTGCTGTCACTGGCCGTCAAATAAACAATCCAACTACCTATCTGTAAGCATGAATTTTTTTTTTGAAGTACTGTTAATGACAAACTATAGAAAAATGTCAGTTTCAGTTACAGCTACACATTTGTATGTCTTGCAGATAAACAAATCCACCACGATTGCCAATGCATTAAGATTCACTGAGACCTTCCATCTTATTAGCAAACACCAGTTGTTCAATAGAATCGATATCCAGCGCAACTTGTGTGAAGTTTGATGCGTATGACCTGCAAGCATATCACAATAGTTATTTGGGAAGTACGATAATTTGCGAAAGAGAGGAAGAGGCCGAAGTATTTATTGATTAGAAAGCTTTTACAACAAGAACACTTCAGGTCAAGTTGCCAGAAACATCTTCTTTTAGGAAAGGCAAAAAAGAATAAATGAACTCTGTAGTCTGAATCGGTCGAGCTAGCTAGCTAAGCTTCTCAAATCAGTTGACACTCAGTGTTTTTTCATGCCTTAAGCTTGTCAGACTTCTAGGCATCGTGTACCAAAACTCTTTCCTTCTAAACGTGAAAATCTTTTACGCGTTCGAGAAAAAATTTGACACTTAGTACAAAAGTGTTAAATATTTCCTACATCATATATGTCGGGAAAGGAGGAGGAAGGAAAACGCACGCAAGAGAGATCGAGAGATGCAAACAAAATAATGGAGTATCCAAGTAAGTTGATTTCGCCTAAACTAAAGCTGTATCTACTATCCGAGTAGCAAGCTGCTAGTAATTAGCAACGCAGTAACCAATAAATAATTGCATGCATGCTTAGTACTATAGAAGAAGCACGAGCAATCCAATTTATCATTTATTTTGGCATTATACATCCAGAGTCATGTACTCAGTTAAGCATCATTTCTTGTATGTTTAACCAACTGTAAAGAACAAAAGAGCACCAAATAGCAAAAATATAGGACTATCACTTTTACTATTGCAGTAATTTATAGCTAATCTAATTATTTTTTACAGAGCTGAATACAAAATGAATTAGCAAGCAGTAGTTTTAAAATTACAGCAAACTATAGCTAGAGTTATTGTAATGACTTTGAACCAGAAAACAACATATCATCATAATTTTGATTATTGGTTAGCAGTAAACAGCAGATGAGAAATCAGAAGTGAATCAACAACATGCATCTAAACCACAAACCAAAACAATTAGCTTAAAACCTGATAAGAACAATCAAACAAAAATTAGTGGGACCGCACCAGAGACAGAAATCACCTGGGGCAAGGGCAAAGGTGGAATTAAAACCCCTCAATGAGGACTATACCATACTACATGATAACCATTCTATTGTACTTCTGTGCGAAAAGGGGAAAGTGTTCTAAACTCTCAAGGGGATATCCCTTCGTCTATTGCATGATATCTAAATAGTCATCAAAAAAATTTAAAAAACATTATGAAGATAGATTAATATAAGATATATCACTACACAAACATACAAGTTTAAATATGACTTCTACAATCCATAACAAAAATAACAAATTGAACTCTGAATAGTATACGTATACTCACAGTTATTTTTATTATGGATTTGCAGAAGTTATATTTGAACTTGCATGTTTGTGTAGTGATATATCTTATATTAATCTATCTTTATAATTTTTTTAAAATTTTTTAATAACTATTTAAATAGCATGTAACAAACGAGTGGATATCCCCTCGAGGGTTTAAAATCGACTCCCTGCGCTGAATAGACCTAACGGGAGCTACGCCAAACCATGCGTGTAATGGCAGATTTCACCAGCTTCTCCCAAAGAACACAAATATATCACCATAATATCTGGACTTAATATGTCCACCAATTCTTGATTATGCAAAGGGTAAAAAACTAATATATTTATTTGGATTGATTTAATTCAATATATGTCAAAATCAGCCTAATCGTAAGTCAGCTGGTAAATATGATTAGGAAAGATTCAAGAATCAGCCTGCAGGTGTTAGAGATGTACTGGCATCTTGTTGGTTTTGAATATCCTCTACAATAAAAGGAAGCAGCCCATGAGAATCAGAGGGTAAAATAATTTCTGCAATAAGAGGTAAAAAATGTTGGCAGAATACATCATAATAAAGATTGGATAGGAGCGCATGATTAACTTGGAGCTAAAAATATGTGCCTCTTAAGCGGGGAGAAATAATGTTTCTGCAGGTTACCATAAAACAAATTGGCAAACTAAAAGGTTTCTATTCAAATCACAAAGAGCGAAAAACATTTATTCAGCGGCAACTAAAGAGTAGCAAAATATAACATTATTCTTGTAATTTGTAATTATGCTAAAACTATTGTACAATCCGGTAATGTAGATGGAACTACCCGAGCAGCAGCCGGACGACGCCGGCTTCAGCAGGAGGTGGGCGGATCTGGAGGCACGGCGACGACAGATCAGGGCGCTGCGGCGGCGGCTGGAGTACGGACCAGGAGGGCGGCGGATCGGGCGGATCAGGGCCCGACAGCGAGGGGCGGTGGCTCTTGGCGGCTCGGGGCCCGGCGGCAGGTGGCAGTGGCCGGAGCTCGGGCGATGGAGGGCTTGGGGCGGCGGCCGGAGCCCGGAGGCGGTCGGGCGGCAAATCGAGGCGCAGCGGCGGCGGCCTGAGCTCGGACAGGGCGAGTGGCGGATCTGGGCGGCTCGGTCCCGCCAGCGCCGATCTCCGGCCTCGCCACCGCCACCGCAGGGTCGCCCCGCCGTCGCCCGCCGCGCCGCCCGTCCGCGTCGTGAGAGGCGCAGCAAAGCCGTGCGACTGATCTTGGAACGGCCAGCTCGATGATGGGAGAGGGAGCCAGTGGTAGACGCGGAGATGAAAAAGGAGAAGATGACATCACCGGCTAGCATCACACGGCGGACGGCGGCGATGGGCAGAGGAGGGCGTGGGCCACGATGGCAGTGACGCGTGTAAAAGGGATGGGGAGGAAGAGGCAGGCACGGGGGACGGGGGTGAGGTTATTCATCCGGTATTGCTATCCTATATCTATACTTATATCTAATTATATTTAATAGTAAAATTTTGTGCTATTAAAATACCGACTCATACCCGTTATGGGTAACAAAATTTCCCTTACACATACCCGTTTGGATAAATCTTACCCATCGGGTTATCCATATATCTGCAAAAGTTCAAAACAATCTAAATATCACATTTTCTATATAGTATATACATAAACGTTAGATACTTAGGACATCACACATTCATATAGTGTGATGGAAAAAATATGGATGGTTTAAATTCCTATAGTTTTGGTTAATTAGGCTAGGCTAATATGATATTAGGTATGACATGCATTTAAACTTGCGGGTATTTATTATCCATGGGTAAATGGTACGAGAATCATAAGAACATTTTCATACTCGCGTATTTATCGGGTGAAAGTATTTACCTAATTACTTATCCACGCATAATATATTTAGCTCAAACCCATATCATAATGGAGTAAATACGGTCGCGAGTCCCGGTCCCCGTTGCCATCTCTACTCCGGGCTCGCAAAAGCTAGATCTATATTGCACCACGTGGGCCAATGACATTGCGAGAAAACGTCCACGATTCAATATATAGAGACATGTAAACAGTCTACATTCAAATATGGATGGTACAAACTTTATTTGTATAAGCTTTTCAAAAAAGGAAAGCAGTTATGTGCCTAAAAAAATATGAATTGTTCACGCAAAAACCATCTTCGCGAACTTTCGTTAATGCATTCCCAAGAGGTATTCATCCCATCCTTCATCTTAAGACATATGTAATTTATTTGCTTAATTTGTCGATAAACTATCTTGTAACAATAATGTCATATCTTAATTAATTTCCATCTCTACCAGTTCATTCGTGTACTACTGAGGGAACAACGGAATAGTCGAGACAGATTCAAAAGAAATCCTCATCCTCAACAAATGACTGGTAATCATGTGATGCAAATTAATTAAATGTTAATTAGAATTCGTTGTAAATAGCTACGGTGAGTGGACTCACCGACTGCTCCATGAGTTAGGGTTTAAAAACACATCAAATTACTTTCAAATTTCGATTTATATAGCTCAATATATTCATTATATCAAAATCTTGTAGTATCACAATTTTTTTTATTTTTGAAGATTTTTAAGTATCTGTTTGAGATTTTTAAATGATACATAACACATTGATTAGTTTATTAATATTATATAGTCATTTTTAAAAATCTCCGAAAATGAAAAAAATTGTGTGCTATAAGATTTTGATATAAAAATATATTGAGTCATATAAATCAAAATTTAGAGGTGATTTAATATGTTTTTATCCGAACTCATACTCCCTCCGTACTCATTTCTGGTCGTTCTAGGAGAAGAAATAATTAGCGTTATTCTGTTCGTTCTGGGAGTAGTAGTCATTTTGAGCCCATTTTTACCCTGCAAAACACAGTCCCAACGCAATTAAAACTTGACATCGCTTTGGTTCACAGGCTGCTGCAGCGCCATGCAAGAAGTGTGAAGCTGGCGAACACAAGACATCGTGTTTCAATGCTGGCACTAGCCAATCCGCTAGAAAGAGATTTCTAGTAGAAACAAACTCCAGACTGTATTTAATAGGGGCTATACATATATGGAAAAATAGAGCTGCACTAATGACTTCTTAGTACGCTAAATCATGTTCTAAACGATCAGAGATTGAGTACGAAGGGAGTATCTATCTTTTCGAGTGTGTGTGTTTGTGTTCCAAGTAATTTTCAGCTCAGTGTGTGTATCATGTCAAGCTCCTGCATGTATTACTTAAAATGACATGGTTAACATCGTTTCTGTTGCCTTGTATTTTTTGAAATTTACCGATCGAGATGATTCTGTTTAATTGGGGTTTGGATCGAACTTCCGTGCGTTGTCGAACATCAACAGCAGAAATTAATACGGTATTTCAAATACCCCAATTAGAAGCCGGCAGAGACCGGGAACGATGGCGTACACGTCCATGCTGTTCCCTTATCTCAATCTCCGTGAGTCTGATTTGCAAAAGGATCGGATGAACCTAACGAGTAATTAATATTTTCTTTATTTTCTACCGCAATAATTATATATTCTTATGCTTATGCCTAGCTAGATCCATTGGAGGATATGTTTTGTGTTCTACTGTCTACTTTCTCCGTAGGTATATTTTGGCACGGAAGACGGTTAATAATTTAGGGCAATTTTACGGTAACGTGGTAGCAGTATATTAAAATTTATATCTAACTATATATTTTTATAAGTATATTAAATATTTTATTTCAAATTTTGGTAACATATATTTATCAATTTATTAATTTTAAAATAATATATGGCATATAATTTTATCGTAGAGTTATATATTTTAATTCTAATTTTACCCTTATAAAATTTTTACTACACATACTACCAGTGTGTTATAATAAAATCAGATCCGTTGGATCCAAAGTAATTGATAGCTTACACTCGAATCATTCGAGGATACCTTAAAAGAAGCTTTTACGGTATCTCCCACTCAGGGTGCAGTAATGCAATAGATAAACTTATCATCGTTTGATTTTTATGGATATTTTCATCATTTGCTTAAGCTATGAAAATGTCAAATTTGTCTTTTAAACTAATTGCAACATCTCAAAAATTACGCAAATTCAAATTTAAATTTTTGATCACGTTTAAAATTATTTCAAATTATTTTAGTGCATTATTTCCCCTTTTCCCCCTTTTTTCTTTTCTTTTCTTTCTCTCCCCTTTCCTCTCCCCCTTCTTTCTGTTCTGCTGTAACTGTCTGTTCTTTACCCGACTTCTTGTAATTACTTTTCCCCCTTCTTAATACAAAGTCACCTTCAAAAAAATATATATATCAAAAGAGGCGCCCCGTCTGTGAATTTACATCATGGTTTCTGCTGACATTTTGTTCAAGATGCTGTTGCCTGTTGGTGCCTTTTGTTGTTGAATAAATACAGCCTACTCACCATGAAAAACATCACATATCTCTACTGACTATAATACATCGATGAGCAGATGAGGTGATGAACTCCTCGTTTGGCTCCTGTGTGTCACACCCGTGTGAATTTCAGATACGAAACTGTATTGATGTTTTATGTGTTTCTCTTTCTTTCATTCATGAGATGAAAGCTGAGAATTTCCAGATCAGTTGACAAGAGAATTCCGCGAGAAATATTGTTAGTATGAATGTGATGTATTAATCCACCGCTTTAGGGCCACGTTGGGACTCTCTCTGTTCCATGTTTCATATTAGTACACTATATATTAGCTTTATGTATATTTATCTATGACTAATATATATGTTTTTTTACTTATCTAGATTTATTATCATCTATCCATATAAATATAGTTAATGTGAATCTTATATCAATATGCTGTGAAATAGACGTACGTCTGAAAGTTGTTGGCTCATACCGTGTCTGAATTTTCTGAAACAATCAGACTGCTGTTGTTCTAGGTTCAACTATGGCTGCCGAGTCCCGTGTTGGATCTCTCTGAAAAATTCTTGTGCATATATTAATGCTCGTTGGCAGATGATGTTAATCTTGTTAATTACCTTGCAGAAAAAGCTACTACACCTTATAGCCTCATCTTTTTCTTCTTCGTTTTTACTTCAAAGTAAAATTTAAATTTTCAATATATTAATATTAATTTTAATTTAATTTTAAGGTTTCTTGATCACAGTGCCTTTGTTCTTTTTAGCGTGTATAAAAATTAGCCAAAAAGAAAGGCCTGATACTAAATACGTCGCGTTCCTAGAAATATATCGTTTACCATCCATTGCACACGTCCATGGGGTGAATCCAATAAGCTATAGTAAAACTGAAATTAAAATGTCCATTTGATTCAGAATCAAAAGGATTACAAACCAAATCGAACGACGAAAGAACCAAAAAAAAAAAATTATTCAGTCGCTGTAACAGCTTCGGATGGACTTCCCGTTCGCCTTGGCTTCCTTCTTGAGCTTCTTGTTCCGGCGGCGGCGGCGGTCGCTCTCCTCCACCCGCCGGACGGCGCGCTCCAGCGCGTCCACACGCTCCGCCAGCGTCGCGATCACCTCGCACTGCTGCATGCTCCGCTCGCACAGCGCCGCCACCATCTGCATCACCTTGCTCGCGTCCAGCCCCTCCGACACCGCCTGCTTCTCCTCCTCCTCCTCCTGATTCTGCTGCTGCTCGGCCGCTGGTGGCTCTAGGGAAAGCGCCTGGGCCGCCTCCGAGATCCCTTCAGGCTTCGCTGCCGCCGCCTCGGTCTTGCAGGGCTCCGCGTATTCCACCGTCACCACCTCCCACTCGCCTTCCGCCTCTTCCTCCTGCTCCGCCATGTCCTCCCCGTCCACCACCTGTTCGTCCGCCGCTTCGTCAGGCTTGGCCTCGGCTGACAGTCCGTCCACTTCCATCTCGGCGACAACCGTCTCGGGCTCCGACGCTGCCTCGACGCGGTGTTCTGCGGCGTGCTGTGGCTCCGGCGCCATCTCGTTGTCCTCCGCATCGTGAGTTGCCTCCTCCGTGTTGTCGACGGCCTCCGTCGCGTTGTCCGCGAGCTCGGCCGCCTCCTGCGCGTCGTGAGCCTCCGCCATGTCGACGGCCACTGGAGTGTCCTCCGCGAGCTCGGCCGGCGCCTGCGCGTCGACGGCCGCCGTGGCATCTCCGACCTCGGGCACCTCCTCCACGGGCGCGGGCCTGTGCTCCAGGGCGTCAACGGCGTCCTGCAGCGCGAGCACGCGCCTGGTCACCCTCCTGCGGTACTCCCGCGCGCCGTGGACCGCGTCGAGCCGGAGCAGCAGCCTCATCAGCAACTCCCCGACGGCCACCCTCGCCTTCGCGTCCCCAGCCAGAGCCTCCGCCTCGGCCTCCATAATCCTCCCCACCTTCTCCGCCTCGGCCTCCACGGCCCGCACCGCCCGCACCATCCTCCTCGCCATGAACCCGCGCGCCGCCGCCTGCACCCTCACCGCCGCCTCCTCCACATCCATCCCCCTACTCCTCGTCGCGCGCACCGGCTCCGCCTTCACCTCAGGCTCCGGACCACTCACCGGAATAGACACCGGCTTCGCCCTGCTCCTCCTACTCCTCCTGGGGCGCACCACGTCCTCCGCCTCCACCGGCTCGCCGTAGGCGCCATACTCGTCGGCGGGGAAGAACCGCGAGGACTGGCGGCGGGAGGCGGGGGAGTACGACGGGTAGGCGTAGTCGTACGGCGAGGCGGCGTGGTAGTAGTCGTATGGGTCGTAGCCGAAGAACCGACGAGACGACGACGCCATGGACGCGACGCGATCTGATCTCCGATCGATCTGCTGATCTTGTTCGCGTGATTTGTTGCGATGCGTTGAGCGTGAGGTGAGGTGAGGGAGGCGGCGGCGCGCGGGTGGGGATTTTATAGCAGGAGGAGGGCGCGGGGGGGAGTTCGAGACGGATTTGGGAGGTTTCCGAAGGTTCTGGACTCTCGGGCTTCGCTTCGGAGTCGGAGAGAGAGGGGCTTCCGGAAGGTTCTGGAACGGTTAGCGGTGGATGACGTGTGGGGCCCAGCCGCGTTGTGAGGGGTCACGCGTGACGCACGCTGTGGGGACAAGGTGGGTGGTCGTTTTTGTCCGTTGGATTGAGAATCGACGGCTGTGGTTGGTGGTGGCCGCGACACCGAGAAGATTTGTTTCCTTCTCTTTTTTTTTTTTGTTTTTTTGAGATCGACGCGGTAAAGATTTCCTTTAATTGCAAGTTTTTTTTTACCTAACATCGTAATAGGAGATAAGACGGTATTTCGATTTATGCGCATAAGAATAATTTATTTCTGTTTACTCAAGCCCTGTGTTTTACTATTTTTATTTATATACAAGGCGTTTCATCAATTTTGATTTTCGTCCTTTAATTTTATATAACTAACTGTGAAACATCATGTCGTAAGCGCACATATTCATGGAAAGAAATAAAAACACAAATGATCATTAATCTTGGCTAATCTGGAAATCTAGAAAGAAAAAGTCTGAATTATCGTATTGAGTAAGGCAGAGTTTGAGAGAGAAGATAATAAAATAAATAAAATAAGGTGAGTCATTATGTATGATTATGTGATTATTAATTATTTTAAACTACAAAAGAATTAATAAAATTTTTAAAACAACTAATTATATGATTTTTTTTGAAAAAACATAACTTTTAGCTGTTCACAGCATAATACTAGTTTGACAGTTGTAGATGTCGATCTACAGTAGTAGCAATAGCTTTAGTGTCACGTATAAAAGTCAAAGTCAGATATGTTATCTTAATTAATATATTAGCGTTTTTTATCTATATCTTGCAATTAAATTTATTTCGATAAATGTTAAAAGTTGACTTTAGACTTTTGTCATGCGTAACGACAATTTGTCTATTTGTTTCACTCCATTTTCTTTATGTCATTATATTTAGTTATGTGTTGATGAAAAAAAAATCAGTTAGTAAACGCTTTTTAATGTGCCCTAGGTTACCTTGGTGAAAGAAAAAGCAATTCAAGAATCCAATCTGCACAATATACATTGGAACGGAAACTTAACTCAAAAGGAAACAAAAATAAGTGATCAAACAACAATAAAGTGGAAGACTCCAATCTGCACAATATACCTGAGTTACCACTACATCATAATTTGATGCGAAAAATTTTTCCAGATTTCGACAAAACCAAACCTGACGCTTCGTTTGAGCCCATATATAACACGAACTAATCACTTGATAGTTTGGAACTTTGGATAGAAATAATGCATTCAAACATCATTACAAGAAACCCATAAGCCATATGCAATCGGTGCTGCACACCCTTCCACTTTATAATCCATCGTAATTTACAGGAGTTTCCCACGAGTCTGTACATAAAGAGCATCGACATAACAAGGCCACTCACTGGAGTATTTTTTTATTGTTAATGGGTTTGATTAACATAAGTAAATAGTTAGCCATGAAGGTAGGAATTGTTTGGATGATGGGAATTGGGAAATTTTTTCCCACTTTCTAAAGGGTGATTTTCAATCTTATCCATTCTTCTCTTATACTATATCAGCTGTTCACCAATTTCCATATCTCAATTCCAATATCTCCAAAACCATTATCCAAACAAGCCGTATAAGTTTGGGGCTCGGCTACCCACACTTTGGCCGTGTTCGGCTCATCCCCTTCTAACCCCAAATTCTCGTTTTCTGTACGTATGTTTTTATTAAAAAATTTTATATACAAAATTATGGGATACCTATACCGGAGGTATCCGGAGACTATACAAATACGTACGGTCAATAGGGTACCGAATAGGAAGGAGAATATATCTGTATAGTATCGGTTAAGAGTCTGTTACGTACCGGATTGCATGCCGTGTACTTCGGACCTGAGCCGTAACTGAATTAGGATAGATCTTAGTCTTACTAGATTAGCACTCTATCATATCCGTAACCCTTTCCCCACTATATAAGGGGTACGGGGTGCCTTCCTTGAGGGCAACAGTGATTCATCTACGCAATACGATCGCCAAGTAGGATTAAGATATTATCTTGCCACGTCGAGAGCCTGAACCTGGGTAAATCATCTCCCTCTTCATCATTAACCATCGAATTTCGAGCCCGGTAGCCACCCTATAAGTTCATTGCTGACACCAATCGTCGAAAAAAATTTTCTTTAGAAAACAATATTAATCTATTTTATATTTCTTATAATTAATAATTAATTAATCATGTAATAATCTGTTACTATATTTTCCACGCCGGATAATTAACCCTCGTATCTCTCTCCCCCAACGCAGCCTTTCTTCACGAAACACATTTACAAATACCAAATTTTACATATAACTCCATTAAGATTTATAGGAACTCAGTAAAATTTAATGTATTTTAGTAACATACGATAATCAATGGCTCCACAATTGCTAGGCAACATGCTACAAAACTGGTTACATATGCCAAACACACCCAGCCTCATCTTTTTTATATTTATAAGTTAAAATTTGAATTTTTGGCCTTAAAGTTAAAGTGATTTTAGGGTTTTTATTTACAGTTCTTTTAGATGCAGAAGAACACATATATAAAACTCTTATTCATAATTTTTATTGTCTACAAATATGTTGTTTAACTTTTTTCTCTAAAAGAGGCACACAATCACCCCCGTCGACACAAATGCATTCCAACGAATAATACTCCTTCACGATTTTAATAGACTAGTAATATTCGGGTACATTATAACATATGTTCACTATACATGTCAATCGAGAAAAAATGATTTTCTTAAAAGAAACCACTTACTACCTTCATTTCATATATTGTAAGACTTGCTAGTGTTGCCTAAATTTATTACTTAATGATTATATAATTTATATAGATGTTTAGATTTATTAGCATCCATATAAATTTAGCCAAGGCTAAAAAGTCTTATATTGTCAAACGGAGGGAGTTTTTCTTTTTAGTTTTTTAAAAGCGATGATTTGTGTGTGCGGTGGGATAGAGAGGAGGATAGACGACTATGGTTTTAAGCGATAGAGATTGATGACTTTTAAGCACATGATTACTATTCATCTTACCTAAACACTTAAATAATAAAAAATTATCAAACATAGGTTAAAAATTCATCACCTCTTAAGAATTGAAGATAATATACTCAACGGGAAAACAAGCTGAGTCAGAGTCAGCTTAAGAGACTGTATTTTGTATGAGAGATGTTTTTTCTACTCACATGACTTGAATAATGGGCTCTATCATTAAAGATGCCCTAAGTAACTATGTATACCAAGTTTTATCCCCGTAATATTTAATTCATCTGTTTCATCATAAATTTGATACTACGTTATTATTATTTTTTCTTATATGGCATGTCATTTAATGAGATTAAAGCCATCGTAAAACCTCAACTAACATAAGGCAGATTGTTATTGTTCTTGCGAAAATATGAGAAATTTAACTATATGCCACTTCATTCAGATACCTTTTAACAAAATGCCACCCTCTAGTATGCTTTTATAAAAATATCGCCCCTCATCTAACTTTCTTAACAAACAAAATATCACACTTATGTATTTGAAGCAGATTTGTGAAAGGACTAAAATGCCCCTGCTCTATTAGAAGGCATGGCAGCCTATTCAGCCACCTTCCAGCCCGATGGCTGGGTACTGCTGGGGGAGGAGAGCTAGCAGGATGGCCGGTCGGCGACCACAGACACCGAGGGAGGACCGGGGCAAGGGAGCTGCGTTGCTGACGCATGAGGGGGAAGGTGGTGGCGCCGGCCGGGCAGATCGGCGGTGAACAGGCGTGGCTCATGGGAGGAGTAGATCTGTTCAGCCAAGCCAAGCCACGATCTATTCAGAATAGAAGCAAAATTTCTCGCAAAAATACAACTTTCTAACTTCAGGCCACGACTTCCTATGCTGATCATGGTCTTCCCAACTAATATAATGAAAGCTAATGGACAAATCACGGCTTCAGTAGTGATCGTTCAAGCCGCGGCGGCGTCGACGGCCGGCGTCCTGGAGCGCGAGAACCCTGGCGACCACGCGCCGCCTGTACGCGCGCGCGCGTGCCGCGCACGGCGTCGACCCGAAGCAGGGTCAAGCCATCTTCGCCCTCGCCGTCGGCCCCTCCACCGCTGCCTCACGCAGGACCTGCTCCGCGTCCCGCACCGCCGCCTGGCCTCCTCCGGCGACGGCCTCTCGCCGAAGCAGCGTCAAGCCATCTGTGTCCGGCTCTCTCCGCAGCCCGGCCAAAGAACTTGAACGACGACGACGCAGCAACCAACGGCGACGGGCTGATCGACAGCGACAACTCGACTTGTGTCGTCCCGTGGCGAGGTCAGACGGCCCGATACCCAAACATGACACGAGTCGGACCCGAGCTGATAGTTGGGCCGATGCCCTTGGCACGGTGGCATGGCCTGTCCCAGCATGCATGTAGGTCGGACCATGCCAGCCCGACTTACTGATCTTGGCTCGGGCCCAATCGTGTCTACAGGTGTGGGCACCGGTAATTTAGTTATGGTCCAAATGATTTTGAATTGGATTATGGCATGAACCGATCCCAATACGTACTAGTTGTATTCTCCAGCAGAAACCCTCATCTGCTAATACTTCTTATATTTCTATAAAGAAAAGTTTTCGAACCAGCATCGCAACATAGAAAATGAGTATATATGGAAGTATATCATATTAAAATATAACACTAGTTTAAAATTAATCAACAAATCACGAGCACATATTATTAGTAATTTTTCACACACATCTGTATATAGGCACATATATAGTGGTCGCGATGAAAACCGACGTGAACCGCCCTTGGATACGCTCATACGCCACAGGCAGTACTGCAGTATTCTCAAAACATAACTCGATGTTTTATGAAGAAACCAGTGCTCGTTTAGCAAACACACCGACAGTCAAGAGATCATTCTCTTTTTTGTTTGAAGTATTACTTTATCATGATTTAATTTATTACTTAAAACACTATAATCATGACTTATAATTTTGCATATTTGCATGCACATTTTCAATAAGACGGAAGGTCTAACATAGATTCAAAAGTTAATGACGCCAAATAAAAAAGGTATATTTATAAACAAAAAATAATTTGTGAATAATGCTTTTATATATATATTCTTAATGATTTAAAAGTCAAGGCTGGAAAATAATTTAGTGGAAAAATCAGATCAACTACAAATTTAAGGTTAAAAATTTAAGTTTTGTCATATAATCGTAAGCACGAACAGAAAAAGATGGGTGACTAGCTAGTGGTGGACCACCGGTGCAGGTCGATTGCTAGTGTCTTATCGTTTTAGCAATGTGTTTTGAATTTTAGAGCTTAATTTTAAATATATTTTTATTATAATTGTTTTACATATTTTCTTTTAAACAATACAAACATATATGTAAAAGTTTTACCCCCTAATTTTGTATAGCTAATATGACGTCTTGAAATAGTTATTACAAGCAAATTAGATTTTTTTTTGAGAATTAATATTATTTTAATGGAAAATCATAAATGTGGAGGCGATCCGGGGGAAATCACGAATTTAGGAATCTACCGAACGGTGGACGTTCAACTGGGGCGTATCGAATGGAGGGAGTTTGATAGGGTCCACCATCCGTTCGACTGCTGAGCCAGTCGGGCCTGTCAAACTATAGCAGTTAGACAGGGGGCAGTTAGATAGGCCCCGTTGTCTAACTGTGGCGGTTCGACAGGCCCTATCGAACTACAACGCTGGCGATCTAGTCTGATCTTCTCTTCAGTCGACCGCTGTCCATTCGACGGGGGTTTTATCGAACTATGGCAGTTTGACAGGACCCTAAATTTAGTTTTACATATGACCTCTAATTTTGTGATTTTTTATTAAAATAATATTAATTCTCAAAAAAAATCAGCTAAAAGAGGTGACCTTAGTTTGTTATACTGTGTTCATGCCGACCGGTTGATATGTAACTGTCGTTTCCTCGATTCGTTGGCCCTACATTAGTTCGATTATTTTGCTCAAATATGTTAGATATGTGTTCGTACATGTGAATACTTTAAAGAAATGATCTGCTACCGTACTATAAATCGAGAGCTTACAATGATCGGTTTGATATGTGCATCACTGTACTATTCATTTTGACTCTGCATTGTTTACGTCAAATAGACTAACAATTTGGTCTTTTGTACGCTGTGACCAAACCAACCCTCTCAAACCACGTATTTGTAACAACACCATATAATCGGAATTGCAAAAGGAAGTTATTGATAGATAATAATCCATCTAAGATATTTGAGGATATAGGGTTTAGCTAGCTGGTGTCAAAGTGTTCGATAGATAATAACCTTACTTGTATTTACACGTATTCGGTGGAAATAAGGTGAGATAAATAAAACAAATGGTGAAACGTGTAAAAAAATATTTATTAAAGCACGGAGGGAGTACTCTTTTTAAGAAATGTTGCACAATGCTTTAAGTAATGTTTAAAACCTTAGTTACAAAATCTTTAACATCAGGTAAAAACAGATCAGTATTGTATTGTCATGTTCCATTATCATCAGGTATAAACTGTTTTGACATTTCGATGAAATGGTTTGGCGTTAAGCTCAATCAATCGTCAGCTCAAATCGTAATATCATAATTCACAGTTAAGTGGCTCTCAAACTCTACAGTAACTAGTCACGATGTCCCATTGTTTCACTTCTGTTTAGGCTTATAAGAAAAAAATAAATTATAAAATTTAATCTTAAAGTGAGTTTTATAATTTCCTATCATAGTTTTTTTACAACGTTTCCTTTTAAATCAAGACAAACATCTATATAAAAGTCGTATACATAAATTATTTTTCGATCACTAAACAAATCACACGAGCAAGTATAAGCATAAACCAAAAGATGTCGTCCCCCAGCCTTCTTCGAATCAAAATGCAGGGCTAAATCTCACCACCTAAGAAATCGTAAGGAAAAATATCTGACAGAGTGCAATCCAGATCCTCTGCAGTACTGTACTACTGCAGAGGGCTACAGTAATCGGAATTTGGATCATTTTTTCACCATTGGATTAGAACATACGGTCCATATTTGCTGCTACAGTAATGAACAGTGATTGTTACCGTCCCGAAAATTACCGTGACTATAGTATTTTGTCACATTTTTTACTGTGCTCCTCGGAACAGGGAGTGTTGCAGCAATGCAGACAATCCAGACCCGACAGAGTGACATGTACCATGGGTGTCCTTGATGCCCTAAAATCAAACTCCACCGGTCACTATCGATGAACACATCGACAAAACCCTTAAAAGAAAAGGCCCAAACAGCCTTATAATCACGTTAATTTAGTAGTAAGTAGCTGGGGTTTGGCCAGCGATCCCCAACGAACTCCCCAGCTCCCGTGGTGGCCAACCAACCCCCAACAGAAACCACTGCTCCTCATCCTTCTGTGCGCACAGTAGCAGCTCCGTGGACCGGCCAAAAGTTTCGGCTTTTTTTTTGGGCGGCTGACTTGAATTTACTGGAGGGTATTCTGAGTTTTTTTTTTGACAGGTTTTTGGTGGAACGGAGAGCAAACACACGTGAATTTAATTTTGTGAGGTTTTTCAGGTTAGGATTAGTTCTGCCTCTTGCAATCCATCAGCTTCTTTGTTTTGATTTTTCTCGTATAGATAGTGGACAGAGATACGGTCTTCAAAAAAAAATTAAAATTAAAATTTGAGGAGCTGATGAATTGCTTCTTAGTTTATGGTTACTTTACCCATAATTAATGTATCAATCATCGCATATGCAAACGATTGTTACGGTCAACTTCGAATAAATAAAAACACAAGTTTGTTTTGTAAAGAGGGGAGGCATCATCAGGTGTATCCTGACGAATTCTATACATTCATACATACATAATAAAAACAGAATACACTGTATTTGTTTTTGAATGGACGAATTTTATTTTAAAGTCGGTTATTAATTTGACAATTGACGGGTGTAACGTAGAAGTGAAGCTCTTAATTTGACTTGAGAATTGACAAGTAAGTGTGGTTGTTGAAGTAGCTTGCTTAGGTTGAACCATATATATCGTTGTTCTTGTAGCTCCATTACTGGATTTCCCAGGGTGAGAAGCAACTAAATATAATCCAATCAAATCACTCGGATTGTGTGCAAAAATAAATATATTCTCTCTAGTTCCGTAATTCTTGTCAATTTAGATAAACAATAAGCATGGTTACACTTTTACACTTTAACTATTAATATATAATTATTAAAATATTTTATTTTGAAAAGACTTAATTATGAAATGTTTTATTTAAAAATACTATATATAAGTCATAGAGAACACATATCACCTAGGGTCTAAAAATTTAATGAATTTAACCATGGTGGTTTTAACTCCGCTCCATAGTAGCCAATTCAATAGTATAGCCAACTGCTAGCTCCAATTTATTTATATTCAATCTAATAGTCAATTTATATAATAATAGTTACCTACAAAACATGAATACATGGTCTCATATGTCATGCACATATTTTATCTTGGAGCCTGTGTGCAGCCGACTATAAATTAGTAGCTCACTTTTTTTCTCTTTATTTTTTATCTCTTTAAAATATGTTCATAGCTGATGTATATTGTACCTCTCTGAGCTCTGTTCTGTCCATGCCACAGCTTGCAATTCCCAAATGGCTTACAAGTTACAACAAAATATGATTAATTAATTACCAAATCAATTTGGTGCTGTCATTCCCAAGATTCTGCAGTGTGCTAGAGACCAGGACGACAGAGCAGCATTGGTAGTTATACAAACCCATCCAACCCCAACTGTTCTTGCATCACTTCTTTTCTCCTCCTTTTTTGACACTGATCACTCTCCTGTCTGCAACAGCAAGCCTTCCAGCTCCTTCTATATAAACACTTCCCCCCTGAACACCCCTCTCTCATCAAACACACAAAAACCTCACTTTCTCACTCTAAAATCCATCGATCCAAGTCTCTCTCTCCTCTTTTCTCGATCTGCTAGCATCCATCACACCAAGATCATCAACCATGGTGAGATAGCTACAGAAATCAGCTTGATTGATTGATGTGCACTGTTTGAATGATCTCCTTGCTGATCATTGTGGATAATGATATTTCTTGCTAATCATGTGTTGGGTACTTGGGTTTAGGTTGTTGAGGCTAGGGAGAACGGAGCCGGCGTGGCGGTGGCCGACGGCGGGAAGGCGGCGGCGAAGCTGACGGTGAAGAGGGGGGAGCCGGAGCTGGTGGCGCCGGCGGAGGCGACGCCGACGGGGGAGAAGTACTACCTGTCCAACCTGGACCAGAACATCGCGGTGATCGTGCAGACGGTGTACTGCTACAAGGCGAAGGCTGCGCCGGCGGAGGACGGCGCCGGCGCCGACGCCGACGCCGACGCCGTGGCCGTGCTCCGCGACGCGCTGGCGAAGGTGCTGGTCCACTACCACCCGCTGGCGGGCCGCCTGACCATCAGCCCGGAGATGAAGCTCGCGGTGGAGCTCACCGGCGAGGGCGCCCTGTTCGTGGCGGCCGACGCCGGGTGCGACCTCGCCGACGTCGGCGACCTCACCAAGCCCGACCCCGCCGCGCTCGGCCAGCTCGTCTACTCCGTCCCCGGCGCCAAGAACATCCTCGAGATGCCACCCATGACGGCGCAGGTACGCCCTGCCCACGACGTCATTGCCCTGCTTGCACCTTTTCTTCTGGCGCCATTGCCGCAGCCGGCCATGGCTTCCCTGAGCTTCGCGTTAATGGCGGCCTCGCTCTCTCTCTCTCCTACCCTTTTGGTGAAAGTAGAAACAAAAATAAGTAAAAGCCATGCAGCTGCGTGTCTGGGTGATGACGTGGCAGGTCACGGTCGAGTCGATGGGTGAATTGATAGGGACGTGGTCACGTGGCAGGTTGCTGTTGAGGTGAAGGGAGTTGCAAAATGCATTTAAGAGGAGGATGCCATGGATAGGGAGTTTGAAAAAAAAACATTTTGGAATTTAGTTGTGCTGGTAAAAAAAATCCGTTTTTGTTTTGAGTATTTTTTAATTATAGAACTTTGGATATAAGTTTAGTTTTTTTTTAAGAAAGTTAGCTTACCCACCTGAACCTACAAATCACCTAACCACATCAACAATTTTGTTTTGTAGGTTGATAGCTCTTGACATTTATAATTAATTTGTATGCCACCTCATGTGTCAAATCATGCATGCACTAAATCGTACTTGGCTCAATTAATCCTTTTTTGATTGAGCATGGTATATCCAAGGACTGAAAAATGAGTTAAACTCGAGTTGGTCATGGATTATTTGTGAATCTTTATGTGCCCATCACTAAATTTTAGTCAACTCAAATCAAGCTAATGCAAATTATAATTGATTAATTGGTTGATAATTAAAAAAATATTTTTTTCAGGTGACACGGTTCAAGTGCGGTGGCTTCGCGCTGGGGCTGGCCATGAACCACTGCATGTTCGACGGGCTGGGCGCCATGGAGTTCGTCAACTCGTGGGCGGAGACGGCGCGCGGCGCCGCCGAGCTCACCGTGCCGCCGTTCCTCGACCGCACCGTGCTGAGCGCGCGCGACCCTCCGGTGATCTCGTTCGAGCACCACGAGTTCGAGGAGATCCCCGACATCTCCGACACGGCGGCGCTCTACGGCGGGCAGGAGCTCCTGTACCGCTCCTTCTGCTTCGACCCGGACCGCCTGGAGCGCGTCCGCGGCCTCGCCCTCGCCGGCGGCGACCTCGGCGGGCGGTGCACCACCTTCGAGGCGCTGTCGGGGCTCGTGTGGCGCGCGCGCACCCGCGCCCTGGGCCTCGCGCCGGAGCAGCGCACGAAGCTGCTCTTCGCCGTGGACGGCCGCCGCCGCTTCGAGCCGCCGCTCCCGAAAGGCTACTTCGGCAACGGCATCGTGCTGACGAACGCGGTGGCCACGGCGGGGGACCTCCTCTCGTCGCCGCCGTCGCGCGCGGCGGGGCTGGTGCAGGAGGCGGTGCGGATGGTGACCGACGAGTACATGCGGTCGGCGGTGGACTACTTCGAGGCGACGCGCGCGCGGCCGTCGCTGGCGTCGACGCTGCTGATCACGACGTGGTCCAGGCTGGCCTTCCACGACGCCGACTTCGGGTGGGGCGAGCCGGCCATGTCCGGCCCCGTCACGCTGCCGGAGAAGGAGGTCATCCTCTTCCTCGCCCACGGCAAGGAGCGGAAGAGCATCAACGTCCTCCTCGGCCTCCCGGCCTCCGCCATGGACGCCTTCCAAAACCTCATGGACGAGATATGATACCCACATCATCCATTGCACGCATGCATGCATGGCATGGATGATGTCACTCTATCATGGTTAAAATTTGATTTTGTTATTATTATAATGTGGTGTTTTTTTCCTTTATGGTTATTAATTTGTGGGGAGAATGTGTTGGGTTATGACTTATGAGGGAATATTGTTGCTGGCAAAAAAATTGTTGTAAAATGGTTTAATCGTAATGAGAAGCAATTGTTATTTGTTTAACGCTTTTGCTATTCTACATGCGCCTGAAATTTTTTGCTTTTGTCAGTCGATTGCCTTGGCCGTGCGATCTCAGTCAGGATCCGTGCACGCATCAGACTTTAGAGCATTATAAACTTTTGGATGGAGATCGGACGGGTGAGTGCAATCGACTGACAGCTTCAAAATAATCAGGCGACTGACCAATAGGCGAACCCTTTGTTTAATTAATTAATCGGGCTTGTTAATTGTTATCTTATCTATTCATATGGATCAAGAGTTGAACACTGGAATTGTTACATCTGTGAGGTCGGCAAGGGAAGAGAAAAACAGAGAGAAGAAAGAAAAGAAGAGGCTCAGGAACAGGGGAAACACAGAGACATGCTTGGCAGGCTAGGTTGATTTGAAGAAGATGATTTGTTTGACATTTAGCTCGATGTGTACACAATGTTTTTGCATATTTTGAGTAAAAAAATATTCCCTCGTTCATATTGTAAGTTACTTTCGGTTTGTTCTAAATTAAACATAGTCAAATTTAACCAAATTTGTGGAAAACAATATCCATAACAACAAAATAGTTTAATGAAATCTGCCATTACATATATTTTATAATATTTATTTTAGGCGGGAAATGTTGTTATATTTTTTTCAATAAATTTGTCAAACTGTGACAAAGGTTGCGGTCGAAGGTGAAGGTCAGGAAAGCCAATTAGCTGCACGAAAACGATAAACGTAATTAGTATATGATTAGTTAAGTATTGCTTATTAAAAATTTTAAAAAAATAGAATTATTTGATCTTTTAAAATAATTTCTATATAGACAAATTTTGTATGAAATATATCATTTAGTAGTTTAAAAAATGTGCTAACGAAAAACAAGGATTAGTTCAGTCCAACCGGTTGGAACAAACACAGCCAAAGCTCAATGAACTGTGGTAGGAATAGTGCACTAAATATGCAGGAAACATGAAACTATATATAATATAATCATAATATAATTAGGTTATAATTATGTTATAATAATACTATAGTTACATCCTAACTTACAACAAAATTTTGTTACATGACATACTGACCTTGCGAAATTAGCTGTGAGACACCATAAAAGTTGAAGTTTGGGGGGGGGGGGGAAGAAGCTATCAGAAAATTCTGTTCCCCATCTTTTATTATATCCCTGCTAAAAAGGGGAGAGAGAAGGAAAATTGGACACAATAAGACCAATTAAGGTCATGGCCAAATGGTCCGTGCTCAAGCAGGCAGGCCCGATCACAACTATATATTGCACAACCCTCGAGATGATACCTGCTTAGTCATGAGTCGTGTCGGCACGGTCTAATAAACCGTACCGTGCTTGGGGGCCTAGGGCATGGCACGGTTGGCTAGCATGGTATGACCCGACTTCTATAGCAGGTTAGTATTGGTGATCTAGAAAAAATATTAGGAGTGTCTGCACGAAAGAGAACTAGTTCCCGCCCTTTCTTCTCTTCAGTAATACCAGAAATTTTGTTGTGGGGGCTAGGAGGACTACAATGACACAGTTCGGGTAGGAAGGATTGAAACCTTTAGCCCCGGTGGTAGCTCTACATGACCGAGCACGAGTACAGTCTGGTGGGTCAACCTATTTTCCTCAAAGTATTTTGCATGTGTTCCTTATTTTGTTAATTTACACCACATATTTTCTATTTTTCTTATTTTTATCAGTTTCTTTATTTTTCTGACCCCATATTTCGGAATTTACGGGTCATTCGTATGGGTCGGCGATGTCTGTGCCGAGAGCTGTGAGAGGGGAGATTAAAGGGTGGGTGGGTTTAGAGTGGCATAAATAAATATTCTTTCCGTCTCATATTATACTTTTGGTTTTATTTATATTTATTTATATATCAATATATTTTATACGACCGTTTAGATTCATTAGCACACATATAAATTTAAGTAAAATCATAAAGTCATATCATCTTATGATATGGAAAGGAAAAAATTGTTGAATTCCTTAGGTCTTGGTACGTCAAGTGCACGTTCATATGCTAGAAGAATAACATAACAGTATATTGTATTAGTAGACTAATGAATAATAATTCTGTATCACTATTAGCAAATATACTTTTATATCTGAGATATAGAGAGTAAAAACCCGATGGTGGTTCAATATAAACCTAGAAATACATTATGCATCACTTCCTCGATCTGATTGAAACAATATACGGATGATATGTTCAATGATAGTACAAACTAATACACTCTAATTGTCACCAGCATCTCAACAGAGAGAGATAATATATCTATATTTCTTACAGTATTTTTTTCCCTTAATTTCCATATAGAAATTGCCAAATAATTTAACCACACATGCAACAAATTAATTAATTAAGAAGCCTAATGCACATACAAGGAGAGGAGGCCAGCCTCTTCTTCCTCGGCTCCGGCCGGCCATGGATCAGCAGCGCCACGCGGAGGCGGCGATGATGGCGCGGTCCTGCCACCCGAGGAGGAGGCAGCCGCCGTCCTCGGTGAGCCGGTAGCCGTCGCCGGCGCCGTAGAGGCCGAGCAGCACCTGGCTCTGCCCGACGGCGGCCGGGCTGAGCGGCACGGCCTCGAACCCGCGGCCCTCCATGAGGCGGCGCCACCGCTCCAGCCGCTCGTGGCGCGCCACCCGCTCCGCCCCCTCGCACGCCACCACGTTCCGGATCTCCGGCGCCAGCAGGCACTGCTCCACCTTCATCCTCGCCGCCGAGTCCGCCGGGAACGTCGCGTCCAGCGAGTCGAAGATCGCCGAGTAGTAATGCAACGCCTCCAAAAACCTTCATTCGAACACCATGCAAACGTTCAAACACGTTCAGCGAATTTCGTTTGTGACAAACACCACGCAAATGTTTAGATGTTTTGGATGAATTTTCGTTCAAAGATGAGGAATTTTGGGTTGGTTTACCTGCCCAAGAAGTAGGGGCCATTGTGGCCGGCCTCCTGCTCGACGAGCGTCATGATCTTGGGCGCCTGGTCGCGGACCATGGAGAGCAGAGCGGGGAGGTGGGCGCCGGGGACGCGGTGGAGGCGGTTGACGGCGTTGACGGCGAGGGCCTCGCCGACGCGGCGCTGCAGGGCGGCGGGGCGGAGGCGCTCGAGGCGGTCGGCGACGGCGGCGTGGAACTCGAACGGCACGCGGAGCGACGCGGCGAGGGAGGCGAGGTGCCTGCCGGTCTCCCTGACGGCGGCGGCGGGGTGGCCGACACCCGTGAGGCGCAGCGTCGGGGGTCCCCCAGGGCGCGCGGCGAGCGCCTGGAGGAACGCCGGCCACTGGTAGCCCTGGAGGATGTCGAGGTCGACGACGTGCACGCGGTCCTCGCCGTGGAACGCCTCGAAGATGGCCTGGTTGGCGGTGAAGTGGGCGAACTTGATGTAGGGGCAGGCTTGGTAGAGGATCTGGTAGACCTTGAGCGTCTCCGGCGAGGGCGGGAGCGGGAGCGGGGAGGCGGAGGCGGAGGGGGAGAGCGAGAGGCGGGCGGCGAGCGCGTCGGCGAAGTAGGAGGCGACGCGCTGCATGGAGTCGCCGAGAGGGGAGGCGACGCGGCGGAGGAGGTGGAGGTGGCGCAGCGCCGCCGGCTGGTCGCCCTTGGACACCATGTCGGCGCACGCCAGCAGCAGGTGCACCAGCTGAAGCCCACTGTCCTGCTCCTGCGTCCACACAATTAATTAATTAATTGCTATTTTCTTAATTGATGTAATTGATTTTTATCGATTTTTATTAATTAATTAATTGCTATTTTCTTAATTAATTAATTAATTGTGATTAATAATTTTGTATATTTGGACAAATTTTTTTGAAAAAGACTAATGGCCAAATATAAATCCAAAAATGCCAATTAAAAAATTAGAGGGAGTACTCCTGTAGTAGTGTTAATTAAGATGCTAATTGCAGTGATTATCCAAATTTTTGGTTACAAAGTAGTAGCAGAAACATGTGGACCTTGTTACAGAAATTACACAGGTTAAAAGATAATCAGCGCACAACATTAGAACAAATGTTGAGCAGAAGATATCAATTTAATTTGTGATTTTTCTTCAACCAACAACGTTCATGCTCCAATTGTCCACACAGTACATGTTGATAAGTAAACTTCAGTTATTTAAAATTTGTAGTAGGTAATAATGTCCTTTTTTTTATTTATCTTTTGACACAGTCCTGTGCCATTTGCAAATGCACATAAACAGTATAGTAAAAATATGAAGGGCATGTTCGATGCAAATTTTACTTTTATTTGTTTTAAAAATACACTACAATGAGTCAATCGAGGACCTGTATGGTTTTCTTCAAGAGAAAATAGGGACATGTATGTATAATTCATTTATATCAGTTCGTGCTACTAATGATATTTATAGTAGCCAGCAATTTCCTACAATTTTAGCACTTTAGCAATTTCCTACAATATTAGTACACCTACAAAATTTTGGACCTCTAAATCTTAAATTTATAGGTAAATAGAGGGCAGAGAGTTCCTATTTTACATTAAAAAGAACAATGAGCTAATCCAGTTTGTTAAGGGAAATCAAGTCCAAAAACCATGCAACTGTATGGTTAACTAAAGGAAAATTGCCAAAACCTACATGGAAAACGGGAAGAAAAAACCCTGTGGTGGTATCATCAGTATTGTCGAGCTTATCGTAGAACGGGCAACCAATTGTCCAATTCTAACTCCCCATGTGAAGCACATATATCCTAACCACCTAAGTATCTAACCAACCACAAAAAAGTGTCTGTAGTCCAGTAGTTACAAGGGCCTTAGTAGCATCTAAGGTCTTAAGTTCGATCCGATTTTCTAACGGCTTTATGCTTTCAGGGATAGGCGCCGTCCCCGCTGATCAGGCTTCGAAGATGCTCATAGGGGTAGTGTTTGCGTGCATACGTTCTTAGAAGAGTGTGTTGTGAGCGTCTGCGAAAAAAATACCTATCCGACAAGCATAATCTTGGTAAAGCCTAGGTTTTCACCTTAATAACGGCCGAGTCACTCCAACCACGTTGTTGCAATAAAAACATTTTTTTAACTTTTTTCTTTATTACTCCCATTGTTTCGTTTTTTAGAGGAATAAGCGAAAACACGTTTTTATAAATAAAAAATAATTTACAGATAAAACTTTTATATACGTGTCCATAGGGACTCAAAAGCGAAATGTGTAAAAGAAATCATGATGAAAAAACCATAAAATTAAGTTCTAAAATTCAAATTTTGGCTTATAAACCGTTGCAACTGTGGAACGATGGAGCCCTTTTGTCAACTACTTTTTTATATATATATATATATATATATATATATATATATATATATATATATATATATATATATATATATATATATATATATAGACACACACAATTTGCACAGTCTTTTGAATTAAACAACTATTACCCTCGCTTTTTCGCTTATGCTTATCGGCCAAACTTTTGAATTTTCAACATTAAATTTTAAGTTGATTTTGGATTTTTTTCATCGTAGTCTATTTTTTTAGTATTTGCTTTTAGATAGCTAAAAATATTTATATAAAAGTTTTATTGATAAATTATTCTTTTTACAATTTCGGTACGAAAAAGTAAGATGACCGCCGTAAACTTCAATGTGTCAACAACGTCAGCACGTGCACGTCTAATTCTGACAAAAAACATTTTGGAGCCGCAAAACCCATAAAAATTCAAACTCCAGTACAAAACAGAGCTCTCTTAATTAACAGTACGAGCCTCTATATAAATCAGATTAATACGTTAATTTTGGACTGCTTGATTGCCACCTACGTACTTACCGCTTCTGAATAAAATCAAACCTGCTAAAGATCCTAATGATCTTCCAGAATCAACATGTAAAGTTTTTGTTGAAGAAATCAACACATATATCCTTGTCCTGTTTCTACACTAGTAATGCTAAATCACATGGCATCAAGGCTACTTTTGGCAAGTTGGTTAACCACTCAGACAAAACAGCATGCATTCCTAGTTGGTGGGCTTGGATTATTAGATATACTAATCACATGCACGGACGTGTGCTATTAGCAGCACGCTTGCATTCATGGGCTAGGACCATTTGGCCACTTGGGGTTGCTTACCAGATTCAGAATATTATTGTGGAAGACCAGTGAACACTAAAAAAGATTCACATTATTTATAGTCACAAAATACAGCAAGTTTTTAAAATGATTTGGTGTAATTTTTTTTCAGGGATGACTGTTTGACTTTTTTTTTGAAAAAGGACAAACAGTGAATTTGCAAACAAAATTAATTTGTGAATAAAATTTTTATATACGTGTACTTGGCGATCTAAAAGCCAAGGTTGAAAATTAAACTCGATAAGAAAACCCTAAAATCAAACTTTAAAAATTTAAACTTTAACTTATAACTATAAGCAAAAGCGAAAAGATTAGGTGATAGAAATTAACAGCCAATCTTACTTAAGATTGGTGTACGTTATATTAATTTGTACTGTACGGTCAATTAATTCATTTTGTTACTGTAAGGATCATTTCAGTTTGATGATGCTGGTTATTCTTCTGTGTAAATAAGTTTCTGAAAGAAGAAGATCAGCTACTTAATTAATTACTAATTAAGTAAATTATGAAATGAATTACCTGCTCAGCTTCTGATTGGACCACTGAGCCCAGCATGCTGTGCAGCGAAGAGTCAGCCGCCCACTGGTCAGCCTTCGCCATCTGATGCTGCAGCGGCGGCGCCATGCCTTCTCCAAACTGGCCGCCGCCGCCGCCGCCGCCATAGTACATACCAGGATGCCCCAACGCTCCCACGGGCAGCCCACCAGCTGCCATCGCCGCCGTGACTGCTTCCTCGCCGCCGCCTCTGTAAGCCGGCTCCGGCATTGCCAGGCACTCGGACAGCGTCGGCAGCTGCTGCGACGACGACGGCGCGGTCACGGCAGAGGCGGGGGCGCCGCCGCTTGCGTTGTCCGGCAGCTGGTACGACGCTAGGTAGCCTTCTTCGAGGAAGGGGTCCATGGACGGCAAGGAGGCCGGGAGGTCGCTCTCGGCGCCATGTACGTAGGAGGAAGAGCAGGAGAGCGTGGACGGCGTGTTGCTCTTGCCGTCTCCGCCATGGCTGCTGCTGCTGCTGTGTGCGCCGCCGCCGCCGTTGTTGATGTACACCTTGTGCAGTGGGCTCTGCGACTTCCCCTTGCCATGGCCGGCGAGGCCGCTGTAGAGCAGTTGCGCGCCATGGCCGGCTCCCTCCATTCCGCCGCCATGAACGTAGCTCTGGTGGTGGCCGCCACCATGGCTGGTGGTGGTGTAGAGGTTGGAGAAGGTCGTCCTCCTCGGTGAAGACACCATCTCCCTCCTCGGCGAGGTGACCATGTACTCCCTCTTGGGAGAGGACACCATGTAGTCCCTCACCGGCGACGAGGTCACCATGTAGTCCCTCTTGGGCGAGGACGCCATGAACTCCCTCCTAGGGCTGCACGCCATGAAGTCCCTCCTCGGGGAGGCCGACGACATGGACAGCAGGAAGTCGGCGCCGGAGGAAGCGCCGATCTGGTCGGCGAAGATGGACTCCCACAGGGCGATGTCCGGCGACTGGATCTCGGCATCGTCGATGTCGCCGCCGCCGTCGAACCGGAGCGCCTGCAGCCCAGCCAGGGCGTCGTTGGCCTCCGGGCCAGCCGACACCGTCGACGCCACGATGTTCGACTCCGACACCGACGCTGTCGGCGACGTCGGCCCCTGCTGCTGCTGGAGCTTCGTGCCGGCGGCCATGTCGTGCATCGTCGTCCCCATGCTTGAACACATCCAATATCAAATGATCACTTCTCCCTAGCTAGCTAGCTAGCTACTATCACTATTCACTACTAAGTATGCTAAATTACTAATGCATGCAATAATCTTCTTCTTTGGAAGCTCTCCTAGCTAGCTACTTCTGATCTATCTATCTAGTGATCAATGAGGAGTAATCTAGATAAAGTTTTCTCTCAAATCTAGTATTCTACCTCACAATGAGGAGAGTTAGAGCATGTTAGATGAAGCATAATTTGCAGCTAATATATGTTGTTGGTTTTCTCCTTGTCCAGCTTGGTTTGGAGCCTGGAGAAGTTGTGAATTGTGAGGAGGATGAGGAGGATAAATTGGGCTGGTTCTTGGAGGCATCATGTTGGCGTCTCTGCACACACCATGTCAAAGGAGTGTTTTGGTCGGTTCTAGGGGTGTACATTCTCTGCCAAATTCCTCTTGTACTGTCCTGGGTGCTGGCTGTGGGCTATTGGCCCCAGCACGCTTAACTTCAGAGTTCTAATAAAAACCTGTGAACTAGGTGTCATAAGAAAACCAGAGGCCTTCCAAAGTAGAAGAGACAAGAGAATCGCTTGGGAGGAAACCCTAGGTTACCAAAGATAATATATGAGGAGGGCTCAAAGAATGCCTTGAGGAAACATGGCAGGTCATACCATATATGGAAGTTACATGCTGAGCAGGAGATCAGCAATGGAAATATATTTGTATTGCATGGAGCATAAAAGAATCTTGGTCTTAATTTGTTTGTAGATACTGCCAAAATTTCTTTGGAAGAATAGGTGACTAATTCTTACATGACATCCTTTTGTTTTAATTTATTGAGGGTTTCTCTAGCTAGCAATTTATATCCTTCGGTCAATAATTAAAATACAACTTTGTATGATACCTAAAAAACATAGTAGTTTGCTGGAGGGTACCGTCTCTGTTGTGACCTCGCGTCACAAACACAAAAATGTACATGCAACTACAAAAAAGGTCAGTCGCACATACACACAAGAAGTTCAAGTAGATGATATTTGAAATGCCTTGGCACTGTATCTCTCATTAACCTTGAGTTCTACAGGATAGGGGTACGAGCTTTTATAGCCCCGGAAAACCTCTTGTACAATGACTCAAGTACCCCTGGTTAGTTACTAATAGAGTCTAAGGGTACAAGGGTAAAATAAGTAGCTTCTCGGGGACCGCCACACCAGCTGTCTTCAGCACTCGAGTGCACTTGAGAGCTGGTCCCCAGGCATCTTGGCGAGAATATTCCTTGGAGTCGTGACGTGCAAGCTTCCGTATTCTGACCTGGTCTGGATTGTCGAGGGGGTGCCGGTAGTACATAAGTGTCTTACTCGAACACCAAGACATCTTGACCGAACATACCACGAGGGGCATGATACTCGAATACCAAGGCATCTTGGCCGAACATGCCACGAGGGGCATGATACTCGAACACCAAGATATCTTGGCCGAACACGCCACGGAGGCATGATACTCGAACACCAAGACATCTTGGCCGAACATGCCACGGAGGCATGATACTCGAATGTCTTCGAGGCTCGCTCTAGGGCGAATAGGATGGGAAGGAGGGGCCGGTACCAACAGTCTCCATTATTTATCTTTGGCTTATTTGGAGAGGCAATCAATGCGAAAACTAAAGACCGAGTGCCTCTAGCCTACTAAAGTGAAATGTACATACAGGTTTGGTTCAAACTAGACCTTACCCTGTTCTTCATGTCAATGTGTTGTCTCCCTCATACTTGAACCCTATAAAGGGGTGCAATAGCCCATACGTATGGCTGTTGTTGATCTCGCCATTTATGTCATCACTCACTGCCACCATAGACGCCCTAATGCAGCTATCTCCTAGCATTTACGGAGAGACTAGGACGTGCAGGACCAAACACACAGGAGAAGTCTAATGGTCTAAGTAATTATGTGGTTAAATAAGAAGCTTAAGAGTTATGTGTTAGTGCCCTTAGTTATATCTAAAACTTTTCATCTCCTAGTATGAGTGACCCTGCATAGTCTATATATATGTAAAGACTTTTCAGTTCAAAGAGGGAGGCTGATGTGAAGTTACCAACTAATATTGGTGAATACTAGAAGGAATTTGTGAGTTGCAATTCCAACTAGATTTCTGTCTTGTTCGTGTGCCTCTTATTTTGATCGATTCACTTCACGTTCTTACCACTGCATCACGCCCCTACCTTGCTGCCTGCTAGGATTTGAGGGTGAGTGAGATAGAAGAGTGAATTGGGAGAAGTGGATTGGATCAAGGTCAAACATAACCACGGGTGGACCAAGAGGTATTTTGTCTTTTAAAATGATTCTCTCCCTAAATAGGGTAGAAATGATAGAATTATAAGATGATGTTCTCCCTTGAATTACCATGTTCTTAGGGTGCCTTAGGGCATACACAATGCAAGCCTCACCTTTGAGCGGTTTCATTGTGCCACCCAAGAACATAAGGCTTAAAAACACTTACCCACAATGCAAGTGGTTTAAGCGGTATTAAACTTTTTATATTAACTCCTTGGTTTTTCTACCTAAGTCCCTATACTATTCTAATTTAGATATAAATCCAACATTTCACACTAAAGACCTCAAAAGGCAAAAGAAGAAGTACATAATCACACTTGGACAGTGAAAACAAAATACCAAATCTTCAGCCAAAGGTAGCCAACCAACCACCAAGCAACAATTCCAAGATCCACAAGGTCTCCACGCTGACATAGAGGCAGTAAGGTGGCAAGATAGCTCGGGAGGGGCGGTGTGACGCGGCAGCTGCCAACAGAGCTTAGGGTAGTATGGATTGACGTAGTGGCCGTCGGGGAGTGCGGGGCGGTGCAAATCGACATAGTAGCGCCAGCAGAGCTCGGATTGGCGCGGATTGATACAGTGGCGGTGGGGCCGGTGAGCCCAAACCTACAAATCTATTGGCGATGCGGACGACAAGCCTCATTGCTTATTCTTGCAGGCTATGGAGGCAGTGGCTGTCTCACGAATCTGGTCGCTACTTCTCATTTTTGTCTCTCTCACCACTTTTTCTGATAAGGGCACCGTGCCTCATAGAAGTTGTAAGGGCCCCCTGTAAAGCCGCTCATCCCTGCCTTCTCTTACCTCCATGGATACAGTTAACGTACGTGATGAGTCAAGACCACTCACCACATAGGTGCATTGTGCATGCCCTTAGAACAAGCGACGTCTTTATGCGTTTAGCACCAGTGAATTCTGAATGTCTTATAACAACTTTGCATTTTTTTTTAGTAAAAACGGTATAATGGGAAATACTTCTGAGGGATTTGAATCCATTTCCTTTGGAGATATCAGTGTTCAGGTTCAGGTTCATTTCCTCTAACCTCTAGAGTTAAGAACCATGGTTGAGGAAAAGCAAATTAATTAGTCAAGCCTCCTCCACCCCCAAACCCACCCTAAACACACGCAACAATATGAAAAAAAAATCAATCTTAAAAGCATAGGATCTTTTCTGGATAGAAGGAAGAATTTGGCAGGAACTGAACATAGAAAAATCCCGTTCTCGAAAGGAAGGCACATAATACTCCGTTTTATTTTGTTCCTACGAAAAAACAATTTTACAGTACTTAAGAAGGTACCAGGAGAAGATATCAAGAGGTATTATTTTTATCGATGTAAATTTAGTACCTTACGTACCAGGAGTTATCAAATTTTACACTAAAATTTTGATACCTCGATATACCTAAACAAGGACATTAAAATTGCTCCCCTACAAAAGTTAAACAGACCTCCCCATCTATACAATATGGTATTTTTTTTGGAGTATTATATCTGTGAGTAAATGAATAAAATAGTTTTTGAGCAAAGAGTAGTACTTGTTGTTCATGCAAGTACGGGCATTGACAATGTCGTCCGCCTAGGCTTTGGATTTCCCAAAGGCACAGAGTGGTTTGGAGCTGTCCCCATAGTTGTGTTCTCTTGGGAAGCATCCCAACATGCTTAAATTCTCTTGTGCTTTTGTACTACGTCTCCTTTCAACAACAAACCATGGAATATTAGTATATTACACATGCATTACATTATATATAATCTCTGGAGAGTGGAGATTGGAGCACACAAGACAAACTCCTTTTGTACTATCTGTGTCTACAAACACAGATAAGTTTTAATTGTAATTTAGTATAAACTAATGTGCATCTATGCAATATGGATGAAGAGTTCTTTTGATTATGTTAATGCAGGTGAGAGAACCAAAATAGGCAAGTCTCTTTCAAGTGGGACCCCATGATGAGGGGTTCAATTGCATGATACAAGATGGAGACATATATACGTGAGCCAAAGCAGTACAGCTTCATATCTTTGCTTTGGAGGGTTTCTTGATTGGCTTATTAGGCTGCCATTAGGTGTCTTGCTTGTTTGCTCATGAGATGGTAATTAAGTAACTTTTTCTTGATGACAACTTGTTTAAAATAATTGTACCGCCCAACAGAGATAACTCCTAGTGCTGTTACAAGACGATTGGATTAAAGATAAAACAACAAGCTTGTATATCATGGACAGCTAGAAGGATATTGTCTAACTATGACAGCAATCAAATTCAAAGCCAGCTATGATTATTTCAACATAGTAGTGTTAAGGCCAGCAATGGTGATCAAAATTATCTCTAAATTTAAGAAGGATCAGATATAAGGTTCGTTGTCAGCCGGCTATCAGAAAGTCAGCAATGGTAAGAAAAAATACACCGTTTAGCCATTGAGAAAGCATGCACGCAAAAGTAAAGGAAAAACTGAAATAATCTTCGGAAAGGACGCAGCCAAAGAGTATATATATGCATGCTGAAGATGTCTAATGGCATGTTTGTAACCTTCTGGTTAATCAAACCTTCCTGATTCTGAATCTGAAAACGCCAAAACCATTTTAATTACTTGCTGTAAGAAACGATGGCGTCAAGATTTTTTTTTTTTTGACTTGTGATGGTATCAAGATTGTGTGAGACAAAGCATCGCATAAGCTGTTCTGCTTGGAAGGAAAAGCTTCAGTCTAAGCTTTACTGTGAGATCAATAAGTAGCAAGTCTTTGATCTAATTTTTGCATCCTAAGCTTGTATCAAGTTATCAGCCGGCTGAACATGGTTGTCGGCGACAAGCTCAGGACCAATATCAGGCAACGAAGAAAGAGGGAAACATGGCAGGAAATTACCCCAGCCAAACAACTTGAGAGAGGACGAAGGACTTGTATGCAATTTGCATTTTGTTCTCAAGGGACTTTCTTGTAAACTACTAGCTGAATGTCTGTACTTTGCAAAAGATAAAAACATATTATATTATTTCTAAAATAAATAGAAAATTATTTTTTATGAAATGTGACCATCTTTTTTTATATAGAAAATATCCATATCAATTTGATTTAATGTGGATATCCATCATTGATTTTTAATATTATGAAGTTAAGGGGGTAAATTGTAAAAATATAATGGGAGTAGATGGTGGTGGCAGATTCTACTAGAGAATTTTATAGTAGTAAAGATTATGTTGGGACCTTTGTAAATTGTAGTTCAACCACCATTGTAAGCTGTAACATGACGATGGTGTAAACAAATATGAATCTGTGTTCCATTCTGCAATCCAGCTGGAAACTAATATCTGACAATAATGCAGATACCACAAGACTCAACGGCTCTAGATGATCAATGGAAGAAAGTTGTTCTAAACTGTGGGCCATCATTGCATCTATCAACTTAAGGGGAAAAGAAACACGGTAAGCTGTGTGCTACAGTTTGGGATCATACTGCCCAGCTGAGTTTCACAGGTCATCAGCTAGAGAGTTACTAGTACATGCATCCCTTCTGCATAAACTATATGTGAAAAAGGGATAATACAAGAGACCTCAGTTTACTACACTTGTGCTAGACAATACTTGTCTACTTGCATATTACAAAACTTGCGTATTGCAATTTTCCAGTTGAGTACAACATCGAAGAAAGGATTTCGCATTCTGGTCAGACCATAATAGCAACAACAACGATGTACAAGACTTGAAACAAAGTCTCACCTCTTTAAAATAACTTTCCTATATGACAGATTGACAGTTCCAGGTATACGTTCTCAACGCCTACCAAAATTGGAACCATTAGATGCACCTCTAAAAATTAGTGTCATGGCCAGGTGTGAAAAGGCCTAACCATCCTAACCTATACTAGCTTTCTGGGTAAGTGCCTAGTGCAAAACTGCAGTCTCCGCAAGAGCATGACCTGATAAGTCTTAAACTCTCATTCACCTTCTATAACTGCATTGAACTACTGTACTATGGAAGAACACGGTACCTTTTCACATGATCTTTCCTTGACCTGCAATATGACATGAGACGTCTCTCATCTACCTCCCCTGTGTTTGATAGCTGAACTCCATATTCCAGCAATCTCCTCACATCTCTAGGAATGGGGCTTTGCCATTGCCCATCCCACCAAGCAGGTGCAAGAAGTGGTGTCAAGGCACATTGGTGCTGTTGATGTTGACAGCTCAAGGGCCCAGCATATCTGTTCCAGATATGGCCCCAGCCAACCTGTGACGAGAGCCCCTCAACCAGTAAGTTACTGTGGACGCTGCTTAAGAATGTGAAGTTTGCACCTGGAGACTGATGACCATGACCTGATACAAGATAATTGCGTAGTAGTAATTTAGATTCAGTCGTCATACTGAATTCTTCCATACAAAATAGAAGCAGGTATGAGCAAAGAGATATGCACCAAATCTATTAGCTGCAGCCAATGCTGCGATGAGTTGTGCATAGGTTGTCCCCACACGGCGGTGTGCTCCAGTGACCACTGCATATCTGGCTTGGGAAGCTAGAAAGAAATCAACAAATGCTGCCCACCTAGGAGCTGAACCCCAGTCTCTTGAACGAGAATCCAAAGTCTGCACAGGAAGGAATTTAATTTGGGCAGGATATTGCTTCTTACGAAAGTGATGGCAACTAGCTGAGATCTCTATAGAAAAAATATTATTTAAAATAAGATAGACTAAACTATGTTAACAAAATTGCAGAACCGTTTCTATTACTTTATCATAACACACTTTCACCTATACTATTAACTGGGAAAATTTATGACCAGGATTCTTGAGTGGTGCAAGGTAATGAAATTTTACCATGAAGTTCAAATATTAAGATACTTCTATGCTTTATTTGCAAAAATACATATAAATTATGTATCCTATTGTACTATTACTGTTTAATACCAGTATACTTCATTATCTCGCTGCCCTTTTGTGCATGCTTAGTTGCAAAAATTGAATCGGTTAACATAGATTCTTGGTACAAATCTAACAACTATGAATATACTTCTCAAGTTTTCAGTAAATAGCATTGAAAAATTGTGGCAAACATAGTGGTGGATATTACATGTAAGAGAGTATACTGTACCTTATCAGTTCCAGTTGTCTCTAGATCAAAATTCTTGGAGAACTTTTTGTGATCAAAATAAATCACCTGCTTAAAAAGTGGATCATAACCATCAATTTCCATTCCTTTAGAAATTCAAAACCAATTAATTACAGAAACTCAATCCCTAACCATAATCCATTATATTTGAATAAAACTGTAAAGTCCTTGAGATCACATTCAACAAAGAAGCTAACCTCAGCAAACTCGCTGATGTCTTGCTTTATATCCTTGGCAAAGCCTGGTGTATCTGAAATTACTGCCACCCGAGGTGTACCCTTCAAGTGACAAATCTCTATAGCTCTCTTAATACAATTAACTGCAGCTTTTCTTGCTCGAACTGGCCTAGTCAAAAAACAAGTTATGCTAAGGAGTTCAAAAAGTATGGCGTGGAAGGTAGCTAATAAATTTGATTTGAATAATTGTAATTTGTAGGTGGTGGATGTTGTCGAGTTGAATTGATAAGGTGCAAAAAAAATTCATATGCATTAGTTTATAGGAATTTCTGGAAATTCATAATTTATTTTAAAAAAATAGAAGAGAAAGGTTAAAGAGTTAAGAATGGCACAATATGAAGAAAAAGAAAAGAATAAAAGAGGTTGACAGGCCAGTTTGCTGTTACTATAGTGAGTTACACTATCTAAGCCATAAGAATCTTTACTGATTTTAGTGGGATTTCGATGTTATGATCCAATCTGTGATTTCAGATAACTAGTAACTACTGTAACAAAATGGAATTTAATTACTTTTAAAAAACAACTGCAATGTCAAACAGACCCTTAGGTTTCTGTTGACAACTACGTCAAGAGTTTCTGTTCACATCTACAGGTGGAAGCAGCATATTTCAAGGCTAAGTGATGAGCCAGTTATGTTTGACATGTGAAATTTACAATCTAAAATTGTCAATATCCTATTATGTTTTCAAAAGTGAATGTGTAAATTTTACATATATTCCTCTCATTGTGCCACAGGTAGTGCCCCATACCTATTTGTCATCATGCGCATGTGCAATACAACATCAGGACTGGAGCCCTTTAAAACCCACTGAACTGCCTTTAAAACTGTCTGTGAAGGAGATATGATAACTTGCATAAGTTCACCAAATGTATTAGGTCTCGCATGTAATGAGCTCGCTGATCCAAAGAGCAATGAAGCAGCTGTTTTCATCCTAGGATGAACATTCTTCAGAAAAAATTGGATCCCAACTGCATCTGTAGTTCCATCAAACCTAACATCAGGAACAAATAACACTACGTCAGCATGCGTTGATTTTTACATTTAGCTTTCATGAGGAAATTAACTGTTAGGGAAAAGATGACAAGAATTTCCCAGTTAACATAAGCAGAAAACAAGTAACACTTAGCCTTTTCAAGGGTTTTAGGAGGCTTCTTATGTCAGATGTACTAGTAGAGAAAGTCAAGCATCATTTATTCCTTCAAATTAGTTTTTGGCTGTTCTTACCCTTCTAGAAACTGGGATTGTTTAGAACATAATACAAACGAGGGACTCACTACCTTTGGTTTTAATATGGATCCTCAATCTTTCTATATTTATAAAGCTCACCTGTTTGCTCATTGACAAAAAGAACTGCAAAGATGACTTATAGATGGATGGTAAATGTTAACAGGAGATTGCAAACAGATAAGTATATCATGTTCTTAACTTCTTATACTGTCTTCCTTTTTTTATTTCAAGATAACAAATTAGCTCATAGCCTGAGTATGCTTAAGTATCTGGCATTTTATGTAGATCAAATGGAAAAGGAAATGAAAACATAACATGGGGTAGCACAGTAGCAGTACACCAGTAGTAATCCACAGCATGAATAATGCTACCAAAGCATTTGTTTACAGGCCATGTTTACCGTGGGAGTTACTGCCTACTGAATAGCAGCTACAGTTATTTCAAAATAGAACAGTATTTAGTTTGCAAAGCAGTAGTATATCTTGGCACCAAAAAATGGAAAGCACGAACTTTGGTAACTCGATATGTCTATAATGCTTGCGAATGATCTGTACAATGAAAAGAGGCAAGATGTGAAGTAAATTTTCCAACGCAGACTCTCTTGCTGCACTGTGGGTTAAGTATCTAGTGTGCTGTGATATCCATATACAAAAGTTGAGAAAAAACCAACTTCAATAAGTTGGTTGGAAATGAACATCTGGGAATTCAATATATTCAGAGTTAAGAGTTAAGATGTTCTACAGAATATTCACTTCATTTTGTTCTTACAAAAGAATCTTGATGAGTCGATGTGGATAAAGGAAAACACAAATGCATACAATTTGCCCCACATAGAACGCAATCTCAGGTAGCCTTTCTATTTCACTGACAGCAAGTACACATAAGCACACTGTGAAATCATGCAAAAAAGTTAAATAATACCTAAAATCTGCATTACTATTGGGGATAATCAAGACTTTCAAAATATCTAGTTAAATGTTTTACTGATAATGATTTGCATTAAAAAGATTGATAGGTGCATGTCATTTAATCATATCTAAAAGGGGGGAAATGCAGATACATAATGAACATATCAATGTTATGCCAAGAAAACTAACTATTGAAAATGTGACTGTACTAGATTGTAACTCTAGACTATAGTACTAACCAGATGATTGGATCTTTCCAGCTATTCCAGTCACTACAAAGTACATTTGTCTCTGTTGGGTGTTCAAAATTGTCGACCCTCATGTTCAGATCTCTACCATATTTTCTACCGCAATGATGTTTCCTCCATAAATGCTTTACTTCTCCAATAGTGAATGAATGATTGGTGTAAGAAATGTACTCTCCAAAAGGATATAACCCCCTGTTGGATAGAAGAACAATTACATGGTAAGATGGTAGTGAATATCAATCATCAGTACTCTAAATTTATAATCATTGCAATAACAATAATTTACAAATTCAAATAGATATTGCACATAACAACTTTATCACATCTAAAGATGGAATGACCAACTAGAAACTTAAATTTGTTATGTCTTACAGTTATATCTCATATATAATCATCATAGGGAAGCCAAATAAAGCTCCAACGTATTCAACCCCCATACATAAGGAAGAAAAGTAACTGAAAGTAAATGCACATACCTGGTTTGCCCAATGATGAGAGACCGGTTCAACATAATACTCAGTGCTGCTGCTGTCAAAATCTTGTACATCTCATTACCAAACCCAGCTTCAGAGGATTTCCCCAACACAAATCCTTGCTTGCAGAACTCATATGGAGGAAGCTCTCTAACTCTTGCAGCCCCTGACAAATTAATTGAACAAGTAAATATTGGGCTCCTCAATCGACCTAGGAACTCAAAACTAGCCCCCCAAGCACTCTAGACAAGATCACAGTTCCTACTCTTGCTGTTTATGTTGGTAGCAGAGAATTTACAACACAGACAATCTAGAATGAGCTTTGCGCAACAGCGAAACAAGCTTCAAATTCAGGGCGAGACAACATAATAGACAAGTGGTGTTGGTACCGATTTGCCTATCATGAGAATCTCTGTGTGGTGTTCTTGGAGCTAGTTCTGCATAAGCGCATTGTTTCGATTTGAGCAGTGAACACCAAATTCTTAATCCTTGTACCGAACAAATTTGGACTTGGGGACATCATATTACCAAAAATACACATTGATCGATGGAACTACAGATTTGCAAGGAGATCAAGATTAACATTTTTCACAAACGAGAGAAGAGAGGAGACGATTGGCCACCCCATGAGTCCATGGCATGTGGGCCCGGGTCCACATGTCATGGACACGGGAGGAGTGGCAGGCTGATCAGAGAGGGATCCCCCTGTGAGGCGCACGGATCACCATCAAAAGCTCGGTGAGCAGCGGTGAGCACGCACCGTGGAGCAGGAAGTGGCGGCGGATGAGGCCGCGGACCCGGAGGCTGGCCGCCTCGGCCTCTCCCCGCCCCGCGGCCTCCTCCCCCATCGTCTCCACCGTCGCGCACGTGGCCCTGGAGGAGGAGGCGCCCCCTCCTCCGTCCGCCGCCGCCTCCCCGTCCTCCGAACCCCTCGCGGCGAGCTCGCCCCACGAGGGGGAGGGCCGGGTGGTCGAAGACGACGGGAGCTGAGGGCCGTGGGCGTGGAGGAGGAGGAGGAGAAGCAGGAGCGCGGCGGCGGAGACGGCGGGCACGAGGAGGGTTCGCCGGAGCGAGCGGCCGCGCCGCCATCGCGGCATCGAGGTGGTGGTGGTGGAGGAGGAGGAGCAGTGACGCGAGGAGTGGTGTCGAGATCGCCGCTGAGCAAACAGAGAAAAGACATGCTTACCCGTCACCCTTACCGGTTGAATTTCGAATCATTTTTGGGCTGCTGTAGACCGTAGATTTTGGATTTTCGTATTCACTAATCAATCACTAATGAACACTGTTAGTATAGTAAAGTTGGATGAGCTCATTCAACCAATTTGGCCGGATGCATCCATCCAGGATCTTTATGGAATATTTCTCTCCTGCGCGGCCCTATCCAGTTTCACCTGCGAAACCAAACACATCAAAAAACTGGCGCGGCCATCTCCTATACAGAGAAGTCCAGCCAACCAAACACACCCTAAGCCCCTACATTGAGGCTCTGTTTAGTTCCCAAAAACTTTTGAAAAACATCATATCAAATCTTTGGACATCTAAATAAAGTATTAAATTTACATAAACATTAAAACTAATTACACAATTATGGGAGAAATCGTGAGACGAATCTTTTGAGCTAATTTAGTATATGATTAGCTATAAGTGGTACACTAACAAACATATGCTAATGACAGATTTATTAGACTTAAAAATTCGTCTAGCGATTTCTAGACGGAATCTGAAATTCATTATGTAATTAGAGTACGTGTAGTATTTCAAATATGTAACCGTACGTGTCAACGTGACCTATCTCTCAAAAAAAATTTGGGAACTGAACAACCCCTGTGTAGTTTTTTTTATACAAGACACCCTCGGTTCTATAATATAAGACTTTTTAAATTTGTCTATATTTATCAATATATAATTATATATGTTTTGTATATGTGTCTAAATTCATTAGCCACATGTAATCCTAGCAATTCCAAAAAGTTTTATAACGTGGAAGAGAAGGTCGGAGATAATAGTTTATGTGAGAATGCTGTCATAGAATAAACCTTTTAATTTTGGACTTGCTCAGTTAGCTCTAATTCTAGCTCCATCTCTTCTGGAATTGAAGCTCAACCAAACAACTCCACCTAAAATAGCATGGGTGAAGTGATCTGAAAAAGATGAATTAAAGGCATGGATAGGTATGTTGAGCAAGTGTGCAGACTAAAATATTCATCAACTATTCATCAGCTCCAACGGTGCAGAACTAGACTAGATAATAGAAGATTGAGCCAGTCCCGCTAGCTTCTTGAATGTTCAATTGGTTGCCCTGATTGGGATTTCATCGGCATATTTTCCTTCTTGTCGTTGAAACATCTCTAGGCATTGAATCCCAAAATGCAACTATGTAGAAACCGAGTTGACCTCACCACCACGAGGCAAGAGCTTCAATCGAGGTATTTGAAGGTTCATGCTTATAACTATGATATAGAGCTCCCTCCTATAAATCTAAAGGCTTGTATAGTCAGAGACGATGGAAATAGACGTACAATAAAACTGAGACCAATTTTCTAAATAATAGTATTTTTTTAAGAGATGGTCTATTACCAACGTAGGTACCTATTATGGCATTTGAGTTGTAGTAGTCATCGTCTTACTAAACAATTAAAATAATACTCTTACGAAAATGCAGCGAAACTAAACTAATAGATTAATCTTGAATAACAACTAATAGAAATTCCTTAAGCGAAGAAAAACCTTAATCTTCTGAAAGAACTTCCTCTTACTCGTAGTCAGCTTGTGGAAAAAAGGGGAAATAAAGCAAAACTGAGTACCACCCACCATACTTAATAAGTCACACGATAAAAACAATATTAGATGCATACGGAGTACAATGAAATGACTTAGGGAATAGTTTTTGCATAAGACAACATTTTCAAAGCTTTTTATTTAGCTAAGGCAAAACATTATAAGTATTAATCAAAATTGAAGAAATCACTGCCAGCGTTACACTACATTGTATCAGGCCCAACCATCACTAATATCGTGCTAAACCATACACTACTAGCACTACAAGAAAAATAATGTATTGCCATGAAAAAAATCGTAGCATCAATGCTAAAATCATGGCAATAGGTACATGTTGTCACAATCTTAAAATCGTTGCTAGCCATGGTAATAAATAGCGTAGCAATAGGTTATTGCAACGATTTTTATTTAGTTGTAACAAATTTTGATATTGCTATAAAATGGATGTGGCAAAAAAATGCATTGCAACACTTTCCATCGTTGCAATAGATAACTATTGCCACCACTCCATATGTGGCACAAGTTTTACGTACCAAAATAAATGTCCTACATATCAATCTTGTTTAAAAATGCATATCATTCTTTTTTAGCTTTCCTATCTAAGATTTGAATCATGAATATGAATTTGAGTATTTAAAAGATTTCAAATGAAAAATTTAAGTTGCAGAGCTCTAAATTTCATCCAAAATGTATCCTAATCCATGTCGATATGAAAATAAAAAGAATAATTTAAATTATGAGATGATAATTTTTTTGTTGCAATGAATTTGTTAATCGTGGCAATAGAAAATAGTGAAAAGTACTATGTACTATACAAATTGCCACATAAGTTAAAATTATGGCGATAAAACATGTTTTTTTGCAATAGCAATGTTTTTCATGGCGTTAGCTCATTTCATATCGCCACAAAAATACTGAATAAAACAACGATGGTAAATCATTGCAACAAAATATAGTTATTTGCCACAGAAAAATTATCAGTGCGATAGTATAATATATTGTCACGAATTATTTTTTATTGTAATAGATTGGTGGTAATAAGTTATTTTTCTAGTAGCGTAGCATAACCCATCTATCATAGCAAACTGTTAACAAGATTTATTTATTAAGAAAAAGATGACACTAATCGTAGTAAAGCTGGACCGAGTGCCCATATCCACATGCGCGTCGATTTAAACGGCTTTAATCTGATCATATATGTATAACTTTACCTATAAGACATAGCTCCAGCATAGGTATTCGTGCGCCGATGCACCATCCTGATTTTTGACCTGCCGATAAATCTATTTTAATTAGTAATCCTATTTTCAACTTTTTATGTTTTCATTTGCATTTAGATTTATGTCCCAAAAATAGCATACTTCGGTAGTTCCCAATAAACGATAAATCATGTATCCACTCTTGAAAGCATTGACTCTCCAAAAATATGTATGACTAAAGTTGTAGTTCCGAAGATTTAATCCTACAAAAAAAAAGGCTCGTTCCTGTTTGAAAATTTATAATATTTACCTTAAACTTCCATAGTCCCGACGAATATTAATTGTTCGTCTTATCTAATATTTTTCACTATCTAATTTACTTTCTACTACTGAAAAACAAATATAGGTACATGTATACTCCTTTATTTTTCCTCCACCTCCTGCAATTCCACGTCCAGTACCGTGATCAACTCGCGCTTTTCCCGACACCATCATCACTCAGCGTACAAAATTACACACAAAAAAAGGAAAAGGAATACGTAGTACGAGCTATAAGCAGGACGAGAGCATCCTTAACCGCTTATCTAAATTTAATCATCCATATCTTCATTTAGATGATCATTTAAACTAGTTTCATCCTTCATATCTCTTTTGTACTTTACTAGATCATGTATATATAATATCCTCTATATCTCTTTGGAGGATAGAGAAAGATCATCCAAATACGAAGTTTCTCTTTCCTAACATGGATGACATCTAAAAATAGACGATAGGATGGCTGTTCTGTTGAAACCTAATTTGTAGTCTTTATCCTCTATTTTTAAGATAGGGGATATGACAGATAAGCTGTTGGGAATGCTCATAGTAATCAACCGGCGCCGCGCGAGGAAGTAGCAGAAAGAAATAGAAGAAAGAGAGAGAAGGACCGAATCGCGTGGAGAGAGGAAGAAAGGAAAACGGAGTGGGCCCACATGGACCTGACCCATCTCTCTCCCCAGAGTCTCAGCCGATAAAATAGACATTAAATTTGGTCAACTTCAAAACGCGGTTTCACTAAAATGCTATCCCGAAAACCCGTTTCTTTAAAATGCCATCGCGGAGTGAGGGCTTATAGCCATTTGCCATTTTTCTTGTTTTATTCAATTTCTCAACTTTTTTTACCTTTTCCACCGGATGGGCTGACCAAATTGCCCCTCGGTCAGTAAAACTGAAAAAAAATAAGTCGATACTGTGAGGAGACTTTCTTGAATGGTTTATGTGTGTTTAGAGGTACATATTTCTGGCTTTGGGGTTAAGAGATCTCAGACAGACTCAACGTTAAGTTAAGTTGAGTCCTTCGATAAACTTACTCAAATGAATGATTGCCATGTGAGTAAGATATGGGTTGTGAAAGGTTTAAAAAACCTGACTCATGGATTCAATGATTTATGGGAAAATCTTGCGACGCGACTCCACTTCTATGTGGTTGGTTTCATAGTCACACACAAGGAACGATTCTTTTAGGAAGTTCACCCAAACATAAAACAGTATGACCACACGGGTAATATGGGAATGCCCCTGGCAGAATAAGTAGCTAAATCGTGAGTGTCAAGTAGGTTGGTAGTTGAGGCACGCGGTGATAGGAGACAAAGACATTCTCCTGAGTTAGGAGTCTGGCGTGGACCATGAAATACCGTTGGCGTCATATAACGCGGCTTGACTAGAGGAGGGCCTGAGACTAGTGTGATACTTGATTTTATATAGATTGGACCAACTACGTGAACCGGGATGTTTATGATTTAGTTAGTTATAAAACAGCTTTTGGAGGAAGGAGACAGGAGCAGCTGGGCTAGCCTGGCTAGCTGATTAGCTGGGCCAAGGCCCAAGAAGGAAGAGAGAGAACTGCTGGCCCAAAATAAATAGTGATCTTTTGAATTTTTGTACAAATTGAATACATAGGAAAGTTCAAAGGAAAATTTTGAAAAGGGAGGAAAATTTTGAAAGAAAAATAGAAAGGGATTCAAACCAGAGTTGTATGAAGCTATAAATTAAGGAAGAGATCACAAGAATGTATGACGCAAATTTTATTACACCAGCATGCTGATATGCTAAGTGGATACCTAACGTAAGAAAAATAAAAAATTACAAGTGTGCACTGACTTTCAAGATCTAAATAAGAGCAATTTTTACTTGCATAGGTACTATGTGGTACTAAAATTTTAGTGTAAATTACTAAGAGGTAGCAAATTTTACATAGAAAAAAGTGATACCTTATGGTATCTTCTCAAGTACCGTAAAATTGCTCTCTAAATAAAGCTACACCAAAAGCTGAATATCCTATGCTGATTGCAAATTTACTAGTAGATGCAACTTTGGGAAACAACATTATTAGTTTTATTGATCATATTGCAGGATATAAGGTACTCAAAGTGATTGATCAATATAGTCCACGGAATAAATATAACTTACATTAAACTAGTGAGATTGATGGCAATAATACATACTTTGATTAAAATATTAGACTGAACCATGAAAGTTGTAATTTAACCTATAGAATTACGTGTCAATCAACTATCAAGATTAAAGATATAGAGATAACATGAATTGAAACTGACCTGATAACCAATACTTATACAAGATTAATCAAAATATGAGATTGAATCCAAGTGCTAATTTAGCCGATATAGCTATTATATATTAAGAACTTATCCAAGTGCTGGACATCGAATTTAATCGATGCAACCCTCCAGCCTAGAGCTCACTTCCACGAAACTACAAACTAAGGTGGTGATGCACCGAAAGTAGAGTTATAGATCTGTTTTTATAAGAGCTAGATAAACATATTAATATCCTTAGGTAGAGCTATCGTCTGACTCGACTACTGATAACTGATCAGAAACCTATGAGTACAGAAAAAGGAAAGTGACACTATTAATAAACATAATCTACATCCGATTTGAAAATCATCAATCTTCCTTACAATTCCCTTCCCGTACGCGAATTGGCTTTCCAAATCCATGTGAAATACATTAGAGCAAGTTTAATAGTAAAGCTAACCTACTAACTATAAGCTTATATTATAGTCAACACATATAACAGTTTGGCTATAAGGTTGACTATAATTTTTATCTCTTATATCTTATCATTGCATTTAATGTATTTTTTTGGAGTTGGTCTATAGCTGGCTCTTGCATGAGAGCCAACTCCACTTCTTTTTCATTATCTCTTTTCTTCACATCAGTTTATAGCCAGCATATAGCCAACTTTCCACGTAAACACGTAGGCTTTCGTTTTTCTTACCGTATATCTGTAACTTTTAAAACACTATCGATCATAAAAGATTTACGTTTACACATGCCCACCAAATTCAGAGAATAGTTGCACTTTGAAATTGATTGGTCAGGCCTTAGTTTCACCCACTTTTTCCGTTTCAAGACAACATGCCCAACTCAAACATTCTCTTTAGCACACGAATAAATGTCCACAAAAATAAAAAATAATAATTATGAATATGCGTATACTGGTTTCTGTTTAGTTTATTTTTTGTTGCAACTTATAGAAGTTAAATTTAAATATACATGTTAGTGGAGTGCTATAACTAATATTAATCTATCTTGTAAATATTTTTTTATATTTTTTATCTAGATGACATGTAAATATATGGTGGATATGTAAAAAAGAGTTTCCCTCTTCTTCATGCTTCTCCCTCGTCATCACCGCTTCACCTTCAGCGTACGCCTGCATCAAGCTCGGCGGCAATGGCCTCCACTTTCAAAGGCTGTGTTCGGCAATGCATACTACCCCATATTCCCTCTTTTCCATGAACACGCTTTTCAAGCGGTTAAACAGTATCTTTTTATAAAATATTATATATAAAATTTACTTTAAAAATTCAGATTAATTTATTTTTCTAATTTTTATAGTTAATGATTAATTACCCATATAGTATACGTTTGCGCCGTTTAATAAACCAACTGCCGAACAGGGCCAAAGTCCCACAGCTATAGGCTCCTTCATCTCCATCTCCCTTTTCTTTTCGATGCAGAACCTAACATAGGATTTAGAACTAATTAAACTAGCACTGAAAAAGCTCAACCTAGTTTATATAATCCGCCTCCGAAAGAAACGCGCAAAAGGGCCATGCTGCATGCGCAAATCCATTCCTTATCACTCACTCAACCACGAATTAGAACAAACTACCAGAGCTCCCAAAAGTAGCAAAAAAAAAAAAAAATCAAGCACACTGTAGTACTACTAATTGGGACAATTATTAACACGCTGATTAATTAATTAATCACCGGAACAAGAGAAAACAAAACCCATTACAGATTGAATTACAGCAGCAAGCAAGCATCTAATTAATTTGTGAATCAACGACGAAATACATGCATGGTGACGACGACGATCGACAAAATGGGAAGAAAAAAACGAGAATTAATTAACTTACAAGCCCCCTTAACCATTAATTTTTTTTTAACGTCGCTCTCTCTCTCGATCCAGCATGTAGGCCATGCATGCTACGTACGCACGCAGTCGATCTCGACGTGTAGCCTTCTTCTTCTTCTTCTTCTTATGGCGACCCATGCATTGCACGCGCGGGTTACACCTCCTCCTGGCCGGCCTTCTTCTCGACGGCGGCGCCGGATTTGTCGTCCTCCGGTGGAGGCGGCGACCCGGCGGCGGCGACGCTCGGGTGGTCCTCTGCCGGCGGGGACTCGACGGGGTGCACCTCGCGGGTCTTGACGTCGATGGCGGCGGCGGCGGAGAGCTTGGCGATGTTGACGACGTGCTCCTTGACGCCGGCGGTGGGGGAGGCGGCGTCGTCGTCGTCGGTCGCCGTGGCCTCGACCTCTTTGGCCACCATGGTTGAGCGCTTGGGCGTGGAGTTCCTGTACATGGCGTAGAGGCCCATCTGGATGACGCCGAAGGTGAAGCCCAGCACGTTGGGAAGCTGTTCCATTTGAAACCAATCAGCTCAACCGCCTTCCGCCATTAAAATACCTTCAAACCGGAGCAGCCATGAAAAAGAAAGAAAGAACTTACCGCAACATATTTGTCCTTGATGAGGAGCCCATAGAGGAACCAGACGACGGCGCTGACGGTGAGCGACAGCGACAGCGAGAACGGCATGAACTCGACGCTCTTCGTCCTCACCACCAGCCGCTGCAACCAAACACACACACACCCTCATCAATCACACCTCCGACCTAAACGCCAGAATCACTCACATCGGTTTGATTCCGCACCATGATGCTCAGCGGCGCGACGAACACGCTGACGGAGAAGCCGACGCAGACCCAGCCGAGCACGACGACGCGGCGCGGGCCGGCGGAGAGGAGGAGGGTGAGGAGGAGGATGAGGCCGAAGACGCCGACGTTGACGAGGAGCAGCAGCCTGGCGGTGAACACCCTGGCCTTCTTGGGGGCGTAGACGAGGTAGACGGCGATGTAGAGGGTCTCGATGACGCAGCCGGCGGAGTTGATGGTGATGAGCAGGCACTCGTCGGACTTGAGCAGCGCGTAGTAGATCCACAGCATCGCGCTGAAGAGCGCCACCACGTAGGGGATCGACTGGAACCCCTGCGTCGACTTGCTCTTGTAGATCCTGTAGAACGTCGGCCTGAACCACCATGCACAACCCCCCCCCAAAAAGTAATTAGTTTATTACTTATTAACTGATGCTTTTAATTAGTCGTAAAAATGATACTCCCTTGGTCCAAGAAAGGATCAGGTTTATTACTAGAATTTTGTTTTTTTATGACTAGATGAATACGGCTGCATTCGGGAGAACGAGAAGGAGAAGGAGGGGGTAGTAATAGATTTGTACATGAATAATTAATTGTTAATTATAAAAAAATAAATTGGTTTAATATGATTTTTAAAATTATTTTTCTATAAAATCTTTCTGTAAAAGATAAGTTTAACAGCTTAGGAAACGTGCGTGCGAAAAACGAGAGAATCTGTAGAATGAGCCGAACACGGCCTGTGTGAGACTTACAGTGGGGCCAGGTAGGTCATGAAGGAGATGATGTTGCCTGCAAATCAAGAGAGAAAAAAAAATATATACTCATGTTAGGAGCTTGTAGGAGTAATAACTGATAGCTAGTTTGGTTAATTTTTTTTAATTAATAAGTGCATGCATAAATGCGACGGTTAGAGAGCGATCCATGCAAAGCAACGTGACACCAGGAGATGCGTTACGAGCATCAATCCGTTTAATAATTGTGTGTGACGTCACGACACACACACATACACAAGGGAAATATATTGGAGCCCTTTTCCCCTGAGCTCCTTTAATTTGTGTGGCTTGTTTAGTTCTTTTTGTGCCTGGCTATGCTAGCTTATGGCTGAGCAATATTAATGCATTATTAATTTGTATGTGTATCTCTCCTCTTAATGATGAATCTAAGTGTTCTCTAATCTTTATTTTGGAATCTAATTAAGGGGGGGTGCTTTGGCAGTAATCAGGGGTAGTGTGGAACAAAAAGGAATGGAGGATCACCATGGAGCTAGCTAACTAGTACAAGAGAAATCATGTTTTGCTAAAGCATAAGGTAGCCCTCCTAATGCAAACCTCTCACAGTTGCATCCCAACGTGCAGACTCCACTAGCTGCCTTGCACTATATTTTGGATATGAATTGGTAGGGAAAAGAATATGGTAGCTTTGGCAACAAAAGAGAAACATGGAAAAAGGAGAGAGATTATAAATGGAGAGAGTAACTAATTAAGAACATGAGTATAAATGACCATGCATGCAAGATTCTCAAGAGAAGAATTCCTTGAAGTAGAAGAGTAATTAACAAACCTAGGAGGCCAAAGGCGAAGGCCCAGGGATGCTGAAGAGACATGCCAGCCATTGGGAAGATCTCTCTGAGTAATTAACTAGCTTGGTGAGAGGAGATCAATGGGGGTAATTAAACTGTTCTTGCTTGCAAGCAGCAGCAAGAGCTAGGAGGTAATTAATTTTGTATCTCACGCTAGCTAGCTCCCTCTTATGTGTGTAACTGGTATAGATCAAAACTTGATTTCTCTTTTCTCAATGAGATAAGAGAGAAGAGAGCTGATCACCTGCTACTACTTGGGATCTAGTTGCTAATTGCCTGAAGGCTTTGATGAGCTGAGCACCTGGGCTGGAGGGGGTTTATATAGTGCTAGGAAGGAAGCAGAGACTGAAAAGGCACACATGACCCAGCTGACATGCATGCCTGCCCCTCATGGTGTGTGACCCTGGACACCAATACCTACACACAAACTATTCCTGATCAATCACAGCCATGGGATTGATTAAACTAGATACAAGATAATCATCATCAGGCTAGCACCATTGCATGGCAGAAAGCTGCCAATCTGCTCTTGCTTTTTTGTGTTTTCCTTCACAACTCCTTCCTCAATGCATGGATTGGTAACATTGCTGTGCACTCCAAGTTGTCCTAGTTGAGGATCTAGCCTTGGACAAGCTAAGCTAGCTATTAGCTAATTAAGCTAGCTGTCTTAGCCTTAATTACAGTGGAATATATGAGAGGTGTGCAGTGAGAGAGAGCAGAACTGATGGAGCTAGCCCAAAAGGAGCATACACCTTTAATTTACCAATGGACGATCTGAGACCAGCTGGCTCTAATTAATGTAATGCACATGTCAAAGAAAATCAGAATGCCAGATGCCTAAAATTTGCAAAAACCAACTGATCGATCAAACCGTATTTGGAGAAATTTATAGTCTAACTACCGGAATTGGAAATTTAAATTTCTAGCCACCTTTTCCTTGCACCCTCGTCTATTCGCTGTTCCTTGCGCTTATAAAGCCAATATTTATTTTTTGAGCTTGACTTTAGTATTGGTAGTATTATACTACTAGTATTACTATCAAGACAAGAATCTCGCCTATAGATTTAAAGTTCCACTAGCAGTAGAAAAAATAATTTTACTACCAGTAGTTTTTTTAAGTATAAATAGACCTGATTCATTGGATTAGAAAAATAAATGGTCTAGATTAATTTTACTGCCAGCATATAGAGCATTGTAAAACACCTATAAATTTTTTAACACTAAATTTAGAGATGATTTTGGTGTTTTTTTATCAAACTTTATTTCTCAGCTTTTGCTTTTAGATTCCTAAAACACACACATTAATTTTTAATTTAAAAATTAAATTTTGTTTCCAAATATATTGTTTGGAAAAAGCCAGCGATGAGGGCCGGGCCATGGTGTAATTCTCCTCAAGTATGGAGGGTTGGACATCTGGCTATACACTTTAATTACTTCCCTTGTTAGACAAGATCATCCTATTCAAAAATCCATCTGTAACCGTGGAGTTATCATATGATTCAGTCATGATAAGTTCATCAGAGGTTATCTGACACGCAGAGCACAGGAGTTATCAGCTGTGTACGTGAGAGTATCACACACATACACAAACACACACACGGTTTCTTGCAATATGGGCAGGCACAAAAAAGCAGCGTGCCAGGCACAGGCCAGAACACCAAATACCGGCCAAGATAGGGCAAAAACTTCAGCTGCATGGCTAGCTACACGTCACTGCTAGCTGCACCTTGCTTTCTTCCATGGCTTTCTTCACCTGCACATAAACCCTAATTTTTCGCTTGCTTTCTCCATGCATGCTGCTAGTCGTTATTCCTCCTTAACTTGGACTGCATATATGCTTTTTTTTTCCCGCATAGATCTCCTGCATTTAGGGATATATAGAACAGAGCATATATAATTATTATTGTGTTCTCCCCTTTTTTTTCGTGATCGATCTTTTTTCCGGGTTTATTGGTTGGTATCTAATGAACCCAACGCATTACGCATGCATGATGATCACAAAATTAGTTCATTAATTAATTGACAAGCTAGCTATACATACATATATATAGGCTGATAGGCAGTTAATTTATCATAATTAGCTGCATTCTATATTTACAAGGTACTAGTCTAGTTGATACTGACAGTACTTAGCTTTGACCGTGGTTCCAAGGGAGGCGATTAATTCGATTAAAATATGCAGCTAGCTATAGGGGCCCTGATGGATTAAGAAAGTGATTAATTAATGAGAGGCCATTGGGGAGGGGAGAAGCAAAGAACGGCTGGAGTTGTCCAGCTGCTCGCTCGCAGCGATCGATCGGCTGCCGGCCAGCAGTTTCTATCTTCCTTTCAGGAAAAGCTAGCTTTCTCTGCGCCTCTGTTGCATACATACATCTGAATATCTGATGGTGTACACCACTCTGACCGTGTGTTGTTTGACGTATGCGAGGACGTATAACCTTCCTCTGTCCTAAATATTTGACGCCGTTAACTTTTAGACACGTGTTTGACTATTTATTTTATTTTTTTTAAAATACGTAAACTATATATGCATACAAGTATATTTAATAATAAATAAAATGATATAAAAATAATAAATAATTATGTAAATTTTTTTGAATAAGATGAATAGTCAAACTTATATTAAAATAAAAAGTCAACGGCGTCAAACATTTACGGAGGGAGTATATACCTACGGTGTGTTCTTCTCTCCATCAGAAATTAATTAATGTGCAGAATTTAATTAAGGTGTTAGTTTTTCTTATTGAATATTATATCGTTATAATATCACCTTTATTTTATTGATGAACGCTACTGTACACACTATATATTATGTCCGTTGCTATTTAACTAGTTTTGTAGGACATCGACATGCTACTGAATGCATATGCCATGCTGGCGTAGGATTAATATCTAGGTATCTGCATTGTAAGATGCATATAATATATATTCTGTTACTAAAATAATCTAAGATTGTCGTGGCATCTGACATCATTTCGCGATCAAGTTTTTAAACAAGGACTATTATGTACCTAGTTCGAAATTATTTAATATTTTAGATCGTTGGATTAAAGGCTTTTTTATCATTCTTAAAGATATCTTGCAGTACCAAAAATCTTAGTGTAAATTTTTTATACCTTAAGGTATAAGGTACATCATGCAAGGATCTAAATTTTTATATTAAAAAATATGGTATCTGAAGGTATTTTTTCAAATATGATAGATCATATATAGTTTTTCTTGTCCTCTCTCGTTCTATCTTGCTCCACGCCACCTCCCTTGCTCTTGTTGGAGCTTTTTAAATATCCTTAAAAATACCCAAGATATCATATTTTTTTATGTAAAAATTTAATGTTTTTTTACCATGATTGAAAACTACCTTGAGATTACAAAAATTTTAGTGTAAAATTTTAGTATCTTAAGGTATATTGTACCCCGAGGTGCTATATTTTTATGCTAAAAAATACGATACATTGAGATACTTTTCAAGGATATTAAAAAACTCAAAAAATTACTACATCCAAGTACAATGTACCCTTGAGGCATCAAAATTTTACACTAAATTTTTTGGTAGTTCAAGGTATTTTTCAATGTTGGTAAAAAAACTCATCTTACTGTGCTTCTCCACATACTCCCTCTATCAAAAAAACCAATTCCCCGATTTCCGTATTCCACGTTTGATCATCCGTCTTATTTAAATTTTTTTAGAAAATTAGAAAAAAATTAGTCACACGTAAATACTATTTATGATTTATCATCTAATAAAAACAAAAATATCAACAAAAAAATTTGAATAAGACGAAGAGTCAAAAATTATAGATAAAAAGTAAAAAATTGATTTATTTTGGATGGAGGGAGTACATTCTTCACCAGTATCGCCTTCAGCAATATAGTGGGTGTTGAATGATCAGACCGTTGAAAATATGTAAGATTTACCTCTATTCTCACTCCTGCCCCGTTTGTTGGTCAAATATTAGTTGACAGTTCTGTTTAAACGTCCAGTACGTCAAATTAAAAAAATACATTAAGTGGGAGTAATTGATATACAAGCCAGGAATTTTTTTTTCTCTCAAGTAAAGGATAAATCGAACTTTGTAGGCAAATTAAATAAACAAAACCAAATCATCAGTGACGCGAGAAAGTCCTAATTTGGGGGACCAAATTTAAAGGTTCCTCGGATCAACAATCTTCCAAGATGTGGGCCCCGGCCTCTGATAGCTGCTTTAATTCCCCTGACGATCAGCATGCAGGGGAGGGCACATGGATGTTGAGATTTCGAAAGCCGTCGTAACATCCTATCTATTTGACTTTTAGTTAAAATTTAGATTTTCAATCTTTTGAAGTTGATTTTGAGTATTTTTCTTATGCAGTTTATTTTCATCTCTGTCTTCTATATCGCTATAAACGTCTATATAATAATTTTACTCACAAATTATTTTCTATTTGTAAATATACCGTCTACTCCCTCCGTTTCATAATGTAAGATGTTTAACTTTTTTCTTGCAATGTTTGACCATTTGTCTTATTCAAAAAATTATGGAAATATCATTTATTTTACTTGTAACTTATTTTATTATAAAAGGAACTTTAAGTACGATTTGTCATTTTTTATATTTGTACTAAATATTTAAATAAGACGAATGGTTAAACGTTATAAAAATTAAACATCTCATATTATAAAACGGATGCAGGAGCAATTTTCACCAATAAGCCGAAAAGATGAGCCCCGTCGTCGTGTAGTGTATAGCACACTATACATCAGCAGGCAGGCGTCTCGTTTTTGTTTATGATCAGGTGATCACGCGTTGCTTGTTGCGTATGCAGCACTAACGACAGTATATATATCATTAGACTAATTAATCGTCCACATGTACGTGCTTAATTTTGATCGACCTGGCTGCGACCTTTTCTGCAATTAGGCCTGAAACAGCCTGACGAACTGCATATATATGCAGTAACGAGTGCTGCTAGTACGTCCATATGAAGGAATTTAATGGTTGCAAATCGGTGGAGAAAAATGGAAACGGAAACGGTATAATCGATCATTAGTTATCCGTTCGGATCCGATCCGTTTTTTCCTTTCAGAATAATCAAGAGAAGTAAAATTTCTCATACCTATTTTCGATTTGTTTTTATTTGACAGTAATGACTCATGGATCCACGTTTAACCATTTATATTATTAATATATATAATATAATTATTAATTATTTTATTATGATTTAATATATTTATTAAAGAAGTATAAATAAGATAAATAATCAAATATTTAAATCAATAAAAAACCCCGAAGAGAATACTAACAATAATCTGGCTGAACCGCTTTAACCCTACATAGGGATGTCTATCGTGACCAACCGAGCAATATATACAATACTAGCACTACGTTGCTTTATTGCTGATCTGTCAATATGTTGTTCATTGTAACAAACAATCTTAATCTGCTTCGGTGCACAAGTTACTCCCTTAGTTTTATTATGCAAGATTTTCTAACTTTATCATATTATATGAATGCTATGCATCTATAATTATATGCATCTATAATTATATACAAATCATATACATTGATCGATGGATGAACTTTTAAGAGAGTAACCAATACTAAAATACAAATAAAGTAAAATTTGTATTATACTTTTAGTTTCAATAACCACTTACTATTTACCTTCTTCAACAAATATAAATACTTTTGTCTAGGCATCCGACTAGGGGCTACATTTTCGCCTATTGAATGAAAATATCAAACATCATGTTTATAAATAAACCATAATTATAATAAAAGTCAAGGCTAAAAAGTAAACGTGAAAAAAACCCTTAAATCAATACCAATTTTAAGGTCGAAAATTTAAATTTTGGCTTATAAACATAAGCAAAAGTGAAAAGAGAGTGCAAGTGCTTGAATATATATATGTGCAAATGCTTGTTTATGAATTGAGGGGGTACGAGTATAAGTATAATAGCTGTGTTTATTAAATTGTCCACTCCTTTTCCTTTCCCTTCCCTCCAAAATTCGAAACTGGTATATTCTGCACAAACAAAATCCTTTAAAACAAATACCCTGCAGAAAAAAGATGTCCAAAAATAAAATAAAGCAAGCGCGTGCAAGATATTTTCGTAGTATCTAAGAAACAAGATGGAGATGCAAATTAAAACAACGCCATGTGCCCTGATTCCGACAGATTCGTACACTACAAACATCGGTAGCAACAGGAAAGCAGAAACCAATTAAGTATGCTCAATTATCATCTCCTAAGTGCGCACTAAAGCACTTAATTTAATCAATCCATACTTTAGGGCGGCTGCTCGACCGTCCGTTCTGCCCTCGTTGCTTCGACCTATTTGGACGGCTCTGATTTGCTCGAAAAAGAAAAATCTACTCGCTCGGTCCTAAAATAAGTTTTTTTATTGATACAATGTTTGACTCTCGTCTTATCTATATTTTTTTGCGATTAATAATTTTAATTATTAGATGATAAAATATGAATAGTAGTTTGAGCGCCGCTAATTTTTTTAGTTCTTTTTAAATAAGATGGATAGTCAAACGCCGAGCACAGAATTCATAGAAATAAAGTTTTTAGGACATAGATAGAATCAGAATGTGCAGTCAAAACAGAAGCTTTCTCTGCTGCTTCTGCAAGCAGGCTACTTGCACTAGGACTGCAATCTGTCTGAAACAAAGATCAGGTCCGGATTAATTTGCACACATGTTGCACTGACATGTACCTTTCTGTTCCTTTTTATGAACCGTGTGATTTGGAGATACCTGAGCATTATTGCTTAGTGGCTAATGACAGTAGCAGCGACATCATAATCTACCAATAGTTGGAAACTATATGTGGATTTCGAGGGTCCTGGAATTACTCTGCTTTTCTCTTTTTTATTTTTGTAAACTTTATGGGGAGGTTCCTAGGTACTTCCAGGGCATGTGAGAACCATTTGGAATTGATTTCTTCTGTGCTCACATTTTCTGCGTGTTTTTTTTCTTTATTTTGGAGAGTACAATTGAACACACACAATCCACAAATAAATCCCTATCACAACACGTGCATACATGTGTATGTGATGGACATGATCATAAGTAATATTGCGCTCGTAATATACATACGTACAGATGAGCTTTTTTTTATTATTCTCGAGAAGATATCCTGAGATATATATTTTTAGCGTAAAATTTTAGTATCTTAAGGTATGGTAAAAAATTACAGTATCTTAAGATTTTTTAAGGATGGTAATAAAACCCTCTATAGATAGGATATATCCTACTACCACCAGGTCTGATTGTTATATATATATATATATATATATATATATATATATATATAATTATAATTGATGCATTTTGACTTTAGATATAAAATTTGGATTTGAGTAACCAGTGGCACAACTGCCTCTAAGATTAAACATTTTATAGGTACCGTTTACCACTTGAATATATAAAATTCAACACTAGTTGGACTGCTATTTCCAAAAGAATATATAAAAGAAACAAGAGAATAGTTATTGGTGAAAAATATACCTATCTTCTAATGTAGTCACTATGTGGCTCACATGTAGTCAAGAAAGCATTATGTATAAAATAATACCAACATTCCTGACGTCAATAAACCAACAGAATATATTGTACGAAGAGGATCTTCTCATGGTCAAAAATGCCCTGCATCTGCAACTCTGATTACATTCCAGTAGTACATAGCATCTCTCCTTTGCTAACTTCACATTGCAATATGCATTTTTCTTTCAAAAGAAAAAGAAAAAACAATATGCTTGTCCAGGTTCATTGCAATAGTTACCTACAATTTCTACATCATCCAGCTATATGTTAAACTAATATCTAAAAAAGAGCTAGAGGTTAAATTAATTTATTATGCACAAAACAGGGAAGCTGAAAGGTAGATCTAGCAAGCTCTTTTCCATTAGGCATTTGCAGCTCTTTTCCATTAGGCATTTGCAGGGATCTTTCCAAGTCGATTCTACTACTACTGGACGTACAAAATTAAGATCCAGGTGACTGAGACACATTCACAGCCGTTCGAATATTCCTGCTAGCAAGATATTTGATGCAGGTTAGCAGCCATAAGCTGGAAGAAATTAACTAAAGCAATTAATTGACGAATTATGGAGAAAAAGCATGAACCTTTTCTCCTCGCTCTCATCTTATCGCCGTCACCTTTTCCCAGTGCTGGTTAATTTACCTATGAAAAGTTTAACCCTTTTTTCGTCTTTTGCTTTTTAGTAATCTATTCGAGCAAACCTATATGTGTGTGCGCTATACATTGACATTCTTTTGTTTCATACATAGTTGGACAAAACAAACACTAATAATAGTTTAATACATTGACATTTCAAGGGGTTTGAAAAAACAACATCCAAATTTGAGATTTGGAAATTTTGGTGGTTTGCCATGGCTGGATCACAGGGAAATCATGTCCACCCTCCGTCCCGAAATGTTTGACGCCGTTGACTTTTTTTATATGCGTTTGACCATTCGTCTTATCCAATTTTTTTAAAATATGTAAAGTTATATGTATGCATAAAAGTATACTTAACAACAAATAAAATGATATAAAAATAATTAGTAATTATGTAAATTTTTTGAATAAGATGAATGGTCAAACGTGCATTAAAAAATCAACGGCGTTAAACATTTAGAGATGGAGGTAGTGCTTGCTTTTAATATGTTGATCCTACCTGCGAATACCCGTGGGCAGGCCAGAATACGTGTGGCTTAGAGATGCAATTTGATATAGGATATTAGGCCTCTTGGAGTAAAGAATTTGATCGAGTTATATGTGTGAATTAATGCCCAGCACTATTTATTCGATTAATTGATCAACACTTGTTTTTTTTATGAACGGACTCGTGTGCAAGTTAGGGTGTTTACACTGAATTATGCAGATTGATATATGTAAGATCATGAAGTTGATTTATAATTTTTGATGAAGCACAATTAGTGGTTTGTGATACATTGCGTAGAAGTATTTGTGTGATGGGCTGACCGTGGCGGTGAGACCAAAGGAATATGGGTGGTCATATGCCATACCTGATTGATATGTGTTGTTTGGTTCCTTGCTTAAACACAATTTTTTTTTTGGTTTCAGATTTATTCTTTCATGATTTGATTTCTAGATGGTTTCTATGCGTATGGGTACTGTTGTCATTCTAAAATGAGTTAAATAGGGTGAAGTTGTACTCGAATATGGTTTCTTTATTGTTGCACGTGAACGTATTGCTTGAGGCCTCGGGAGAGTATTGCCGGTGATGGATCGGAGTTGGCTAGGGAGTAGTCGACGTCTAGGGATCACGAGATCAAGCAAGATACTAAAAGCTAGAGAATAATACATGTGGTGATAAAGTTTCCATATGATATATAAGAGAGATCGTATGCCTATGGTAATATAAAGTTGAATTCAGAAGGGAGTCTCGATATGAAAAGAATGGTTGTGTTAGAGATAAAGACACGTTGGATTCAGTTAAGGAAATTAGATCTATGAGACCAGGAGTCCTAATTCGTGCTAGATATGTGAGCTTTGCACAACCGCGTTAGGAGTATAAATAGATATTGAGAGGTATTCCTCCGGTGTTTTTTTATGAGTCTTAGATGAGAGAAAATTAGGGTTTAGCTTAAATTTCAATTTTAGATTGAAAGTTTGGTCAGGAGTGTTGTAGGTGCACCCTGCAAACACTAGTTGGTCAATAAAATTCTATAGATTTTTAATCTGCATCTTTGAGTTTCGTCAATCGATATTTTACAGGAACCCTATGGTCTAACTGTCATCAGGTGGGTGGTCAGTCCAGAGGGCTAGGATGCGGCGATCAGCCCGACACCATACACAGATTTTATTGAGTCGTTAATCTGAGGTAAATTGTTTAATTCTGCAAAGAGATTTAGATTTGTGATATACCTGCCTTTTACCCCCTCTAGTTCGGTCCTACAATAACTCCCATATTACATATGTAGAAAGCAAAATATATAAACATTCTTAGATGAATATAGAAAACTAGCCAAAATCCCGTCGCATTGCAATATTATTGCTTCGGAATAAAATATAACTCATGTGTGAAAGTGAAATAATGTGTGTATATCACAAAGTAATTCAATTATGTGGTTTACATACAAATGAACAATCGGTGTGGTGGTTGAGTCGACTCGCGTGTATTGGTTCATTCGGACACCAAAAGTTATGCTACCGTTATTTGAAAACTAAAAGATACTAAGAATTAATACATGAGGTGGTGATGGGATGGTAGATTTATCACTGACATCACTACATTATATTGGAAAAAAAGAAAACAGTAAAAGCATTTGGATGCATATGCTACACACACATGTAATTAAGAACGTGTAGATCGTTCTTAATCAACATGAAATTGTCACTAAGTTGTTTTACATTGATTTTAGGCGTCCTTTATAGAAAAGTCTGCTTGTCGTTGACACCCATGACGTCAAGATAAGTGCTTTTTGTTATTTTTGCTTTTTATTGTACGTCCTTTTTTTTTAACATCATTCTCAACATGTATAGGGCCGGCCTCATAGCTCAGAATAATTACAATTAGTTATTTTTTTTTTGAGATAGGCGGATGATATTCCATCTGGAAAATGGTAATTAGAGAGAACATATTTGACCGATTATTAGTCCTGTGCGTTCATTTGGATTTTCCAATGGTATTTCTGGTCATCAAACATCCAACTTATGTGAAATTATTTGTCTAGACATGCATATGTGCGTTCTAGTTTATTCTATACTTCATCTGTCCCATAAATAATTCATTTTCAGAGGTTACAATTAACCTATGAATCTAGGACATGTGAATCTAATTAGAGGCTAGAAAACACAAGAGTATTAATAAGAGGCAACATAATCATTTCTGCCAGGCCACTACTATTTTCTCTGAAAATACTAGAAATAAGTGTATTTTTGGTATTGAGGAATTATTTCTTGAACATAATTTGGCATAATAGTCCCATTCAAACGATTTTACCCAAACAATAAGATCGAATAAAAATACAATTTCCACACTATATATGGATGCTGCAGTACGTGTTTTTTTTTTGGTGTATTACTTGTTATAAATTATTGTTTTTTTTGCACCTTTTATTTAGCCTTCTCAGAGACACACATTCAAAGTAACATGCTTTCATTCGGCTGGTGCCTCAGATCACATACTTATGTTCTTTCACTAGTGATTTTTATATATTTTTCTACGATGAAATATTATCATCGTCACTAGCCTTTTCTCTCTGGATGAGCTACGCAATCTTTTGTCACTCGGAAAATAATTGAAGTAGACAAAAGGGAGAACGCAAAGATGTCCATGATTTAAAGCTCTTCCATTGTTGACACTGGCTTTAACGATGATTTGATCCCCTTGACAAGTGGTTTAATTTGATATTATCCGTTGACTGTGCGGATGGCTAATTAAGGTGCAAGACGTCACAAACGAATTTATATTGAATAGAGACAACGGTGTCATATATAATATTTGTATGCAATCTTTACTAGACAACATGGTCTATAGCCAGGGATTAACTATCCCCGGTGGTATAATACTAACTGCACGGTAACCACACTAAATTGAAATAAATTTTATAAATAGTTTAAATTTTTGATAAATTTAGTCTGGTTTTGCACGGTTTACTATGGTTACCACATGATCATGGGGGCTTAGTAACCCAGCCCCCGCTAGTATGTGAAAGCATGTTCATTATTATTATTCCTTCACCCACCAAGTAGGTAATTTCATGTTTCTAGCACTACTGTAAAAAAACCTTTTTATAATTTGTTCGAGAAAAATTATGAAGGTTGTGTTGCTCGGCAATGGTGACAATGACCATGATCAGGGTTGCAATGATGACTCACAATACCTAGTGCAATTAATCTTCCTGTTATTTTTGGTTGCAACAAACATGAGCGCGCGTCTCCTGTTTTTATGCTTCATGATTCTGTTCATTCGAACAAGTTTATGTTTGTGCTGTATTACTTTATCCTATTTAACACCAGTACAAAACACCTAATAGTAGCTGGTTGGAAACTGATCTTTGATGTTGGTTTCCTAGTGTCCATAGGGCGACACAAATGGTGGGAAACGACACACGCTGAATCTAAGAACCGACACTTATGTGCTTCCCACAAGTAAAAACAATTGATGCAAGCTTGAAGCATCGCTTGCCCTCTAATTCCCATCTAGCCATCAATGTCCAAAGACTAAAACAAGAGCATGAAAATGAAATCAACACATCCCATTCCACGTAATAACAATGATCTTGGAACAAAATCAAGTGGACCAGAGCCGCTAATGAGAGGCACCAATAAGTATCGTTATCCTCATGGCCAGCCACTGGAGGCGTCATCGCTATAGTCGAGGACCAAGGTTGCTGGACCATCACCTACATGGGCACCACCACCATGAGCTGTCATGGGGAGAAGAATGATGATCTTGTGGTTTTCCTCTCCCTCCTCACACCAAATATGGTGGCCTTCGAGGACGGTAAGGGAGACAAATGATGGTATTACATTGTTGTGCATCTCTGTTATTTCATACTTCAAGAGGTGATGTAGCACCAATTCCTATGAGCCAATCCTTAGTGTTTTTTTAATCTGGAACTGTAGTAGCCCTTGTCTAACCAACGGGAGATTCTGCTAAGAGGACAATGAGAGAGGGATGGAAGGGCTGTAGAGAGAGCGATGGGGTTAGGGATGGCTACAGTGTTTGAGGCGAAGATGAGGAGGGGTGGTACGTGGTGGTAGAGAAGGAGATAAGGAGGAGCGGCGATGGTGGACACAAAGAGCGCGAAGCGGTGCAGATGAGAGAAGGGAGCGAGCGAAAGTTAGGAGAGAGGAGAGCCTGCAATAACATAACAGCTCAAAGCTTCCATCGGCTCGGCTCGACTCAGCTTAGCAACGGTGTCAACTTTTTTAAAATAATCAGCACCTATAAACATAATATATGTGCCAATTTATTTCTTTTATTAATTAACCGATAGTTATTGCTAGTCTATAGGTGCCATTTTCAATTATAAAACCACATTGAAGATAAGATGGTGGGAAAGCGTCATATGTACCTTTTTTTTTAGAAACCGGCATATATGAGAGCGTCATCTATTAGGGGTTATGTACAAGTGTATGTTCTTGGCCATTGTACGTTCTCTCTGGTAGTGGATATGAATGAATTTGTATATGTGGATGTGAATAGATGCTTGCATGTGGTTCATATAATTTTAATTTTTTTTGGTAAAAAGACCTTTTGACCGGTAGGTGACCCATTGATACGCCTGAGAAAGTTTTATTCTTACAGGTGAGTCTCTTATGGGCATCGTCTGAGAAAAATCGAGTTTTACAAACCTTTTACTTAGAGACGGATATCCAGCCTGGTTGTGAAAATTATATTTGACTACATGAAAAATGATTTCATTGCTTCACAAATGTGGAGCCCACCTACCAGTGACACATATATAGCATCCTATACGATACGACGAAATGAGCGGACAAACTTCAACCACCCATCAATCTCGCAGAAGCTTCTAGAACCTTCTCATGGATGCATGAACACTACTACCACACACTCTCCTCGAGGTCGACCTCTTGGAGCTAAGCTCGAGGCCATGAGCCAGTCAGCCAGCTCACCATCTTCCTACCTTTGAGCTCATGCCTATCTGTGATTGAGAAAAGCTAGCTTGCTATGGCCCCTACTTTCAGACAAAAAAGAAGGGAAGAAAAGAAGAGAGATTTGCAGGGTCCCTCTTGTCCCCTCGAGCGCGCATTGCAGCAATCTGGATCCAAAGCTAGGAGATAAGAGCGTTATCGCAATCGCCTGAAGAAAAGTGTGTTGTGTTGTGTTCAATCCTGTACCATGCACTTTATCTTTAATTAATTTGTTTCCTACCATGCAGTTGGGCCAAATAATATTGCACCTAATGGCCATTCATTAATTAATGGGTTCGACTTCGGTGCATTCTACTGGCAGTAGAATTTAATCGGCATCGTTCATCTATTTTTATCGGACGACTGTGATTAAATTATACTACTAATAATATTGGGTGTGGTAGAAATTTGAAGAGGTAATTTCGTCTTTTTCATTGTGATCTTTATAGCCAAAAAACAAAATTACAAAATAGTACTAATCAATTAATTAACAAAATACAAAAATATCATTTTTAATCAATGACTGAGATTAAGATGGTGTTTGGATCCAGGGACCTTTTTTAGTCCCTTGTCACATCGAATGTTTGGACGTTAATTAAAAGTATTAAATATAGACTGATAATAAAACTAATTGCATAAATAAAGACTATTTCATTAGACAAATTTTTTAAGCCTAATTAAGACACGATTAGCAAATGTTTACTGTAGCATCACATTCGCTAATCATGAACTAATTAGGCTCAATAGATTCGTCTCGCGAAATAGTCCAGAGTATAAGGTGAGTTTTATTAATAGTCTATATTTAATACTTCTAATTAGTATTCAAACAGGGTCTAATTCTACTAGTAGTATTATAAATCAGTATAAGGCACTGGAGAGGGACCTTTCATTAATTAGTTGTCAGTTCCTTTTGATTTGTGACGTACACCATTGCTCCCTCGAGTGTGCACTCCATTAACCAAAGATGATTTTGCCAAAAGAGGGATAATGAGAGGTACTTATTGCCTTATTGGGGGTCCTAATAGCGTGTGCAAAGGTGATTAGAGACCTGTGTCCTGTTCATCTCAAAATAAAAAGGGAAAACAAGAGAGGTGTGCTATGTTCATCTCACTGAAACAGAAATTAAAAAATGAGGAAAAAGATGGAGCTGTGTTCTGCCAGGGTATACCTTGGGTTGCCCATTGCATCATTGGGTTATCCAAGCAATGCACACCTTTTGTTATGCCAAAATATTTTTGCATATCTTTGGTACATTCTGCGTTATCTTCTTGGCAAGTGTCCGGTGATGCATGCATGAATGCAGTTGTCAGCTGCCTAGCAACACGGGGGATTGTTTGGCTTATTTAGAGAAAAAAAAAAGTTAAACATACTATTTTTATTCCATAATAATTTTATTTTTTGTTTTTCTGTATCCAACGTTTGACCATTCGTCTTATTTGAAAAATTATTTCAAAAAAACTTAAAAATATTAGTCACACATAAAGTATTATTTATGTTTTATTACCTAGTAAAAATAAAAATATTAATTATAAAAAATTTGAAATAATATGAAGAGTCATTGTATCGAAAAACTAAAAAATGATCTTATTTCGGGACTACTGAATAAATAATTCAACAGATTTTTCAGAACTACTGAATAAATACCGTACAAACAGAACATTATGATCAGCAGAATCTTCTCACTTATATTTATTCTTAAAAATAAAATTTTGAATTTACAATCTTAAATTTAGAGTAGATTTTGGAATACTTTTATCATAGTTTATTTTTCAGCCATGTCTTTAAGATCACTAAGAACATATACATATATAAAAGTTTTATTCACAAATTACTTTTTACATACAAATATATTACAAATATATTACCGTCGAAGATTGTTGTCCCTTGTTGCCTTTGTGCATGCTACCTCCGTCCCTAAATATTTGACGCCTTTGATTTTTAATGCATGTTTGATTATTCGTCTTATTTAAATATTTACATAATTACTAATTATTTTTATATTATTTTATTTATTGTTAAGTATACTTTTATGCATATACAACTTTACATTTTTAAAAAAATTGAATAAGACGAATGGTCAAACGTGTATAAAAAAGTTAACAGGGTCAAAACATTTAGAGACAAAGGAGTACTGTATACGTATCACACCCACAAACTGTGTTATTCGTCAATTTAAATGAAGATACCATTTACTTTCGTTCAGAAAGACAAGTTGGCATCCGCTGTTAACAATGTTGCCTCCATAATCTCGAAGAAAGCAAATCGATTGGCCCCTAAAGCATACTAATGTTGGATTTGCAATCGTCCACTAATACTAAGCACTGCATCACTGTGGAAATGCAAGTGTCAAGTCAAACATAATCCATATGGTCTTTTTTTAATTTGCCGTTCAAAGTTATCGCTTCCCTTTTTTTTGCACTTATCGCTCTCTTCTTATACGTACCCTTTTATTCATGAACAAATTAAATTTATTTACCATTTTCCAGCTAGTCCTCCATTAACACATTGTCAGCACAAGGGTAAAAGACTAATTTGCCATTGTCTACCTCATGTACTCAGAAGTTTATTGATTAATTACAAATAAATTGTAGATTGTATTTGCTCAGTAAAGGTTAAGATGCATCCAGAAAAGGAAGGAAAAAAAGTTTTAGAACAGGACTTCTATTCTTAATTGTTGAAAAGTAAAAAATCAATTGTCCCGTAAAAAAATCTATAATTATGTTTAATTAAAAATTAAAATTGTAGATGGAACTTATACAATTGGCGATAATTTTATGCAACATACTCAATTAAAAAGGATTTTGCACCACACTCCCTTAGTAAAATAACACTTATATCATGACACATTTTTTCAAAATAAGGTATAAATGTTGCAGACAGTGCCAAGAGCAAATTAGGCCCTGTTTAGTTCTCAAAAAGTTTTTCCCACGAACATCACATCGAATTTTCGGATACTTAAATGAAGCATAAAATATTTATGAACATTAAAACTAATTATACAGTAATAGAGCAAATCGTGAGACGAATCTTTTGGCCTAATTAGTTCGTGATTAACTATAAGTGCTACAGTAACTTACATGTGCTAATGATAGATTAATTAAGCTCAAAAGATTCGTCTCGTGGTTTCCAAGTGAGCCGTAAAATTCGTTTTTTTATTCGTGTCCTAAAACCTCTTCTAACATTCGATCAAACGTATGAAGCGACCGTCCTTCCAAAAACTTTTGGAATCTAAACAGGGCCTTAATGGCAAAACCATATATCATCTCACCCACCTAATAATGGTAGATTTTACTATTACAACGGGCAAATAAGTGATAAACGTTTGAACGAGGGAGAGTCTGTATTAATTATCGCGAGGAAGAAAAAAGGAACCGACGAAATTTCGAGGGCAAATAAAGAATCTTATTCTCTCCATAAATATTTGAGTGGCACTATCTTTGGGATAATGTGCATACATATAGTGTACAGACTCAAATACACCTAGTGATATGAATAATACTAGTAGTAGGCATACGAGTTGATTAACGCAGTTTGTAACACATACCCCACTAAAGGCCCTTTTTATATTTAAATTCGAGCTAAATTTATCTCACTCTGTCGGCGCCTCAGAGGTTACCACTGCCAACCCTCACTGTAACCTCGATCAGGTAAACCCCGAGGACATTTCTAACCCATAACATTAGATATAGTTTTCATAAACCTTTCACCATCAAGAAACTAGTACTATACACTACTCTTTCAATGCAAACACCACTATTCCATACTTCAATTTAATGTTACTTATCTCACATGATATCTTGGATGTTTGTAAAAAGCATGTCTCATGCAAGATATGGTTCATTCTCTTTTCTCATTTATTCACTTGTTACATAATCTTTCATCCTAGATGACAACTTATTTAATGCTATGGACACCATCCTAATCATTGGGTTGGGAACGCCCTGATTACTGTCCCAAAAGTCAATTTTCAATTACTCTTTTTAAGCAACAAATACCAACCACTCTTCAATCACTTTTTGTAACCCGTGTAATCAATGACCATTATTAGTTGATGGAGTTGCCCTTATTAGTTATTTTGCCTCTCACTCTTTTCACTTGTCATTGTTAATGACCTGATTGAAAGAGTTTCTCTAATTGCAACTTCTTATAAAATCTTTAGAAATCAAAAGTTCTATTAAACAACACTCGTGAGAATATGGAGTTGTACAGTCTAGAAAATAAATAAAAAACCACAACAAGAGAAACCCAACCTTTTCAAAAAAATTGGTGACTTCAACTCCCTTTGGTGACTTCAAGATTGTCTATGTGCCCTCAAACCACTTAAAACTCAGTATGCCTACCTCCTACGTACATTGGTTTAAAGTTGGTTAAAATGAATTTTAAATTAAAGCCCTACAATTTATGGCTCAGCCTCATAATTATATATAAAATAAAACTTCTTATTAGGAATCCTACTATAAAATATCAGTAACAAATGCATCTCATGGTCTCCCTATTATTGGTTTCAAATCTCTCAGTGCTCCTTCACGACGACCCGTCCCTAGGACTCCTGCATAAAAGGAAGCCGCCACCACCATGACCATCTTCCCCTATCCACAATGAGAAAATTAACTATATGTCACGCAATAGTCATGGCTTTAACAAAATGCCACCCAATGCACTGCAGTTATAAAAATACCACCCACTAGCTTCACATCTTAACAAATTGCCACCATGGAGTACTTCAAGTATTATTTTATTAGTTTTGTATCCACTGGCTTGTGAAATGACTAAATACCTCTTTTGAACATATCAGGTGAAGAAGAGAGTATGAAAATGGAGAAGAGAAGAGAGAGCGCTGTCGGTTCCGCCGCCGGCGCCGGTGAGAGGGAAGACAACGTGAGTAAACCGGTGCAGCGTGCTTCATGGCGGTGGTGACCGAGGGAGGCGGGAACAGCGGCGGCATCGACTGGGGGATGCGACAAAGACGGCGGTGGCTGAGGGCGTCGTGCGTGCCGATGCTTCATGTCGAAACGATGCCCGTCCGATTTCGGCTCTGACGGTGGCGAGGGGGACGGCCGGAGTGGTATAACAATAATAACATGGTATTCCCAATAAAATAAAAATGATCTTGGTGTCTTCTGGTGACGGCATTGTGCAGGTGTGTAATTTAGGCTAAGGTGCAGCTTCTATGGTCCCCTCTCTCCCTGGACTGCTTCCTTTCTACCCGAAACAACGGTGACTTGTACAAGCCGCACAGACAGGTTAAAAGTGACTTGTTTTTCTGTTTTTCTTCTAAGTACATATTGGTTCAAATCCATGGTGGAGGTGGAGGTGTGAAACCAGGCTACAATCAATCAGTGGTGGATCTAGAAAAAAAGTATTAGGAGATACTATAGTAAAGAGAATTATTTCTAGCCTTTCCTTCTCTTCAGTAATACCAGAATTTTTCTTGTAGTGGCTAAAAGGGCTTCAATGGTGCAGATCAAGTAGGGGGGTTGAAGCCTCCCTAGCCCCAGTGGTACATCCGACCCTGGCTACAATGTGTAGCATTAGGCATGACCTTAGCATACAGAAGATGATGTAGGCCCGGTTCAGCTCTACCCTACCTTACCCTATATTCTCTCTTTTTTGTGCACACTTCCCAAACTGTTAAATAGTATGTTTTGTGAGAAAATTTTCTATAGAAAAGTTACTTTAAAAATCATATTAATCAATTTGATATTTTTTAATAATTAATCATTAATTAATCATGCACTTGTTTATCTATTACTGTGTTTTTCGCGTGGGATAACTAACCCTAATTTTTCAATTCCGAACGGGGCCGTAGTGGACACAGCCGGGTCCCTCTATGGCGTCACAGGGCTGGCCGTACTTCCTGTTTGTTCCTGCGAGCATATGCAACGTGGCAACACTAGCAAACCCTATCGATTCTTTTATCCTGAATAAAATCCTGTCCATGATCTTCATTGTTTTCTTGATTATGTAAGAAAAGCTTATAATCCAAACTGCGATATAATATGGACAGAAAAAAAAAATAATGCTGCAGCATGGTATCCAGCATGAAGACACTAACATTAAAAAAAAAAGATCATGAAGTCACATAACAGCAGCACAGTGCACATTCAAAATAGCAAAGGAAAGCAGCATCATTATCCTCTGTTTTAGTACTGCAGATGTCTTTATTCATGCAGCCTAACTTTCTGAAGGCTGCTTATTCCTCCACGTTAACACGCACTATATCTGAATACTTATATCTTTCGTCATCTTCATTACTTCTTTTTTCACTGACAAGTAGCAATAGTAACCTATGCATCTGTTGATTCAGAGGCCAACATTCTTTTTTTTTCCTTTCTTTTTTTTTGGGTGAAAGAAGTATATAATTTTCGGTCTCTACATCATGTAAGGATATAAATAAAAAATATCCTATTGTTGATTCAGATATGAGGATTTGAACTCTAGTGTGGGTATATATGTATAGCAGTTTCTTTCTTATGAGAAGGCCTATTTTTATCATCTTTGGAAAATATCTTAAGGTAAAAATTTTGGTACCTTAAAGTACCTCGTATCTTAATGCACTAAATTTTTATACTAAAAATTATGGTATCTTAGGATACCATTTGAAGGATGGTAAAAAACTCTTCTAACAAAGCATATAGAGGTAACATATTATATAGAGTAAAATTTGATAACTCCAGTTACTTTATATATACCAAAATTATAAGTGTAAATTTTAATATATGAGGTACTTACTCAAGACAAATTGCCCATATATGAATCATGCATCCACGATGACTGTAGTGATGCACCAATTGTGCTAGGAGTATTCATGCATCCTACCTCAGATAACGTTGCTGTTACATGAGTGCCCCACCAATGTCAGTGCTGGTTGATACATACATACTCCCCCGTCTTTAAATATTTAACATTATTGGCTTTTTTATATATGTTTGACTCTTCGTCTTATTTATTTTTCTATTAAATATGTAAAGCTGTATATATGCATAAAAATATATTGAACAATAAATGAAATGATAAAAAATAATTAATAATTATGTAAATTTTTTGAGTAAGACGAATAATCAAACGTATATAAAAAAGTCAACGGCGTCAAATGTTTAGGGACAGGAATATAATCTAAATACAAGAAGAGTTGTGCACACTTCACCTGGCAAATGACAAATCTTTATCGATAACTACAAAATCTAGGATGCACCCTGATCAACAGAAGATGCTTATCTTTCCTACGAAGACAGAGATAATGCATCAACCACTTAGTATTAGTTTTACAACTTTCTTAAGGTTTGCCTGACACTACCATAGGTCATACTATCTAGTGTGTGATTCGTTTACTTTTTTGTTTCAAAAAAATCACTACTATAGGTCACACCAGCATATACATGTCCCAAAATAACTCAACGGAAAAATAGTCCAAGGACGAATTGTTTATATTTGTGCCTCTCACACGCTGGCTAATTAAAATGCCAAATTGAGCATAATTAAGTCGGATTATTCTTCAAAACATTCAGGATTAATATAATCAGGGATCCATCACTGTCGAAAAATCAATCCAAGGTTCAAAGCATCGATCCCTGCAAATTGAGCTTACACATGGTACTTAGATATGGATCAACCAATATATATATATATATTAGATTGATATTTTTGATATTTAAATATGTGCTGCTGAACATTGATTCTCAATATGCGATTAAATTATACTTGTGCACTAGAATTCAGAACTCTAAAATGCACTTTATTCCCGGAACGAGCTTAAGAAAATGATAAGCGTACTATCCTGTATAGTACAGTAATTAATTATAGTTTCCTGAGCCAAAGAATGGTTCAGGGTTCACAAGCTTGGGCAAGGAAAAGTTGTGGCCCACATTTGATCACAAGATCAATGGTAGAAGTTGCTAGCTGCATAATTTATTAATTTAATTATATTTTTGTTAATTATGACCAGTTTAGTTTGGAGGATTTTCAAAGAAGAATGGGGTAAATTTGACATCGTATGAAAAATCCTATACAATTAGAGTGCAAATAGTATCTGACTCTTTCTCAATTTGTTCTTGAAGTTCTTTTTTTTTATTGTAGGGAAAATATATAGAACACTTGTAGAAGCCGGAGAAGAAGGATAAATTCATTTATCTCGAAATTTTCTAATAAAATGCACTGTCATCTCTTCGACTATAATAGTGAAAACCAATATTCCAATTCAACTGGCCTATTCGATGCATGGGCCTTTTGACACTAATGACACTCAATACTGTTTCTTTTTGCTGGTTGGCCTGGCCTGCAAAAAAGTGTCCCCTCCCTATTTTAATAGAGGATGACTATGATTTGTTGTCACATGCTTAGCCATTAATCTTATTTATTTTTTTGCAGATATATAAATGTTTAAGTTATGATTAAAATATATATAGTAATAAATTCAATCACAACAAAATAAATAATAATTACCTAAGTTTTTTGAATAAGGGAAAGAAAGGAGTAGGTACCTGCTTGACAGAAGAAATGTTAGCTGTTGGGGTTTCCCAGGGTATCTGTGTTCCTATTGTTGTCAGGAGGAAATCGATCTACTGCCCTGTTTTCAGTTGCAGCTTTAATATCTAGGCATATTTGGTTATCTTCTTATTCTCCTTTGATCAGTAAACTGAAAACTCAATATATTGCTCTCACTAAAGATGTAATTCTGGGGTTTAATCTACTATAGAAGCCCTAATACATGAAACTTAGACGCCGGTTCATTCAAAACCAACACATATTGGCCATTTTGTATCTCGGCGGAGCTACAGTGTGTCTGGCGGGTTCCTAGGCACCTAGTTAAGGAAAAAATTTAGTTAGAGTTAATGCATTTCTATCATATATGCACCCCCTCTCAATCCAATCTGAGACACTGTAGCAGTCTAAACTTACCTCAAAATACTTAAAAGTAAGTGAGAGACACTCAGACACTCCACCGCTTGTGACTATGGAAAGAACATACAGAACTGGCACTTATGCTCGATTATTATAGCTGCATGTGTTATACACGACGACACCCATGAGCTTGGGGCACCAACCGTCGTCTGACAATATTTAATTAGTGTGACTATTTAATATGTGCTAGATTTTTTAAACAACCGGCAATTATACCACATGATAATGGACTCAACTTTTTTTCCTATATAATTTAAGGATTGGTTTCAACATGGGTTAAAAATAAAATTTTATAGAATTTTGAGCTATGAATTTTTAAGGCTGAAATAGGTTGTGAAAGAACCGATTGACCATGACTCATTACCACTCCTAGGTGACTGCTGTTAGCTACCAACGACACCATAGGCAGTGATACCGACTTGTATTAACAATCGACACATATGCCTAAACTTATTATACTTTTTCTCCAGCTCGGGTTAGTCGAACAAACAGAGCTGCGCCTCTGTTGTTCCTTGTTAGAGGATGGGGAGGTTTTTATTGGTTGCTTGATTTTCTAACAAATATTATCTAATTTGGATCTTGATTTTTATTTATCTTTTTAATTGATTTTTGTAATACACCATCTCTTTCCACCTTTAGTACATACATAATAATATGGATCCTCTTTAGCTCATTGGTATACAGTGCAATTATGAACCTAGTATGGATTAGACGATGTTGCATGCCGGGGAGAAGGGTTACTTTGATGATATGAACTTTAAAAATTCAAAACCATGGGCAGAGGACTTAAAAAAAAAATCCGGTTTACAATGGTTGCAAGGAGGAGCACAACAAGTTGCATGCTGTTCAGTCCACACTGCAGCTCAAGGCAAACAACAGTTAGTATGACAAGGGCTTCGATTACTGAGCTGTAACCATCGTTAGGAGAGAAATTATTTTCAACGTACAATGTGTTGCCGGAAACAACTTGCCAAGCTAAGCAGATAGTTTGTCTATATCTGAGGCCAGTATGTTAGCTTGGACATGTGTTTAGTGTGACAAAATTCTATCCAATACTGAGGCCAGCATACCGGCTTGGATGCGTGTTTGATCAGTCCAAAGCATCTCGGTTTATAAAGAGAATGTGATGGTGCCATTACGAAAAAAGAAGAAGAAACATGTACACCCGTTAAGATGGTCTTCAAGGTCTTCAATTTACCTATAATCCCCTCGTCATTGCTGTCACCTTCAGGGCACCAGTTGAGAATCCGGTACCTCTAAAATGTTGTTTCTAATCGGCACCAAAAAGATTTTCTATGAGCAATTTTACAATCCTTAAGTAGGTATCGAGAGGTACCAAAATTTTAGTGTAAAATTTAGTACTCCTTATTTTACACTAAAAATCTTATACCTCCTTATTTTACATTAAAATTTTGGTACTGGTATCTTCTCAAGTACCGTAAAATCGCTCATTTTCTACGGTAAAGGGTGTGTGTTAATGTCACTGTAATAATATTTTAGTGTTCTGACCTAGCTAGTAGCTCTAGCAGCTCCTAGGTTACTGTTGACACCACTGCCTGCCTGAACGCATCTCCTCTGACTTAAGACGTGGGTGGTTGACAGTGGGCTCCGCTGTCCATGGGTCCACATGTTAGCAATCATAGTGTAAGTTAGACGAGCCGGTTCCTAGCTGCCTTCCACACTAACATCTTCCATCGCAAGCAGCTCCTTCCGATGAATCTAGCGCCACCTCGATCCCACTGCTTCCAAACCACTTTGATGACGAGCTTACTCAGCAATCAATATCTTCGAGGCTCGCCAAAGTTCGCCAATGAACGTTGGAGATGAGAAAAGATAGAGCAAATCGTAAGGATAGAAATTCCCTCTGATTTTCTCTTTCAAAATTTGTCGTGTAATATATTAGTAATATTTTTGTTTCCAGGCAATCTCTGAGGTGTACATGTTGAGATCGACAGATGATGGTACACATGCATTGAGTGGAACTAAGGCCTTGTTTAGACACATAAAAACATCACATTGATCTTTAGACATCTAAATGAAGAATTAAATATAGATGAAATAAAAAATTAATTGCACAGTTATGGAAGAAATCATGAGACGAATCTTTTAAGTCTAGCTAATTAGTCCATGATTAGCCATAAATGCTACGGTCATCTATATATGCTAATGACGGATTAATTAGGCTCAAAAGATTCGTCTCGTGGTTTACAGGTTAGCCGCGAAATTTATTTTTTTATCCGTGCCCGAAAACCTCTCCCAACATCTGGTCACACGTTTGACGTGACGTCTCAAAATTTTATTTTCACCAACTAAACATCCTCTAAATTAGTATGGCCCATATCTGTTGTATACACCTGTCTCGTGCATAAAGCATCCACATCCAGTGGTGAGAAACAAAGTTATAAGTTATATACTCTTCTCAGTACTCTGATAAAGTTTTTAGGTAAAGGTAGTTCATATAGTTTCAGATAGGTTGTTGCTCTTTTGCAGTAATTTGTTTTGAGTTACTTTTTGTAAATCTTAAGATCAGTTTGCATATATAGTCATCTGTCTCGCTTTTTCCCTTTACCTAAAGGACACATACATAAATCTCCTGCCGGCACTAGAGGCCAAACTCCTTATTTTCTTTAAAAAAAAAGGGCAAAGTTAACGTACGTGGCAACAATCTTCGACACGCTTAAATTAATTTGTTCTGCAACATATCGTACTGCAGCCATTCGCTACATGAAATATATTAATGTCTCCGTTTCATAATATAAGATAATATAAGATATTTGACTTTTTTTCTTAACGTTTGACCATTTATCTTATTTAAAAATTTTATACAAGTATAAAAAAATAATAAGTCGTGCTTAAAGTTTTTTATAATAAAATAAGTCACAAGCAAAATAAATGATATTTCTATAATTTTTTGAATAAGACAAATGATTAAACATTACAGGAAAAAAATTAAACATCTTACGTTATGAAACGAATGGAATAGTTGATTTATTAATCTTGTAAGCAATATCGTACGACGATCTCTGTATGTGCAGAAGCACTAAGAAATATTCCACGAAGAAAAAGTTTATGGATGAAACGTGAAATCGTCTAATCGGATTCCCCTTTCATATAAAGCAACAAACATGACAAAAAAAAAGCGCAAAAGCGAGCATTAAATTTGATTAAGTTCTTGAACTTTTTGTCACGTAAGCTGAACATATAATGGGTGTGGCATTAGATCTCTGTGGCTCACACCTGAGCTTGATTGGTGCTGCCACTGATTACATGAAACAATTAGTACTTAATGATTAGCTCATGATATCCTCAAAAAAAAAAACTCATGATTAGGGTTGGATAACAAGCTGGCTCGGTTCGGCTCGGCTCGGTCCAGCTCGTTAAGATAACGAGCTGGCTCGGCACGGCTTGTTATCGTAACGAGCTAAAAACCCAGCTCGGCTCGGCTCGTTATAAAGCTCGAGCTAGCTCGTTAGGCTCATGAGTTATGCATAAAAAGTTAACCTAAACAATTTTTCAATAGGTTATACAAGCAAATTTTGATTTCAAACATACAAATCATATGAATTGTATTTAAATATTAAAATTTGAAACAACAAATCATATGGTGAACCTATGAAGTACTGAATACATGCATTTCAGGGTGAAATCAGTGAACGCCGGTGAATCTTGTGTCATTGGTCTAGCTCGTTAGGCTCGCGAGCAGCTCACGAGTCAGCTCGAGCTAGCTCGTTATCTCTTACGAGCTAAAATGCTAGCTCGGCTCGTTAGAAAAATGAAACGAGCCGAGTTTGTCACGAGTCGAGCGAGCTAACGAGCCACGAGCTTTCTATCCACCCCTACTCATGATATATAACTATAGCAGTAACTTTACTAATTAATTTCATGCATGCACGCATGGCATTGTAAACTTTGCATGGCTAGCTGCTTTGAGCATAATGTAGTATATCTTTTCTGCTCTTTTTGGAACAGTGGAGGCATGCATGCACATAGTTAAATTTAACTCACTGACGACAAAACTATATGGGATGGATATCACTTTAATTTGGTGCAAGACTGTACGAGTACGTGGATGGTACAGGGCAGTTTGCTGCATTTTTCTGATGAGAAAGCCAATCTTATCTCGACGGTATACCAGATGTACCTTTCACTTGACACATTTTCATTTGGTTTTAGTTGGGGCTTGTTGGCAACATAGTGACTTTATTAGTTCCCCTAATGATGTGTGTCAATTAACTAACAACGTACTGATATTCAGAATATACAATTAACTTGATGATTCGGTCTGGCGATCTCAAATCCATGTAATTGTATATACATAGGATGCCCACTACCGAATGATACTATCGATTTGTGATCTGAATTTTAGTGTTCTTTTTTGCTATCTGGAAGCCGGAAAGTTCTTCTCTCATTGACTGCTATGCATCAGATGCTCTTTTTTGTTAAGGCTTTTGAGTATTGAGCCGCTAAATGACAACTAATTAGTGCATACCTACCAGGGCTTCATTATAGGATGCCATGAGTCTATGGGAGGGATCTAACAACACAGGTTATACATCCTGCCAGCTCCAGCTGTAAGTAAATTTGATTAAACCACAATGATTGACAGTTCATATGACCACAACTTATAAATCTATTGATGATTACTGGAGTTGGGAAGTTTTGGTAGAACCCAATTAGGCGGCTTCACTACTACGAGAATGATTTTCCTGGACACCGGCCCCTTTTATTTTTAGACGGGCTGTAAGTGACGCCGCCTGGAAAAATCGGTGGAGCGGCGCTGGGCCTTCGCTAGCACGGGAATATGCATTATCCCGTGCGGTCATCTTAACCCGACCGCACGGGATAATGGGTTAAGACCGCACGGGATAATCGCATTATCCCGTGCGGTTGGATTAAGATGACCGCCACGGGATAATGCATTTTTCCATGCGGTCGTTTTAAGACGCCCACACACGATGATGTGCGCCTATATACAACCCAGCCAGACTGCCACCTATCCTCCTTGCCCTTGTCGCCCCCGCTTCCTTTCCTTCTCACCCTCACCGCCACCGATGCCTAGATCCGCCGCCGTGACTTCTCCTCTACCCCAAGCCACCTCTCCACCTCCTCCCCCTTCTTACTTCTCGCAATATTGCTCTTCCTCATTGCAACAACCACATCCCCTGCTTCACCCCAAGAGTGTCACCCCCTTCCTCCCCTCAATCCACCCCCGTCGCCATCTGACCCTCACTCTGAACCTTAATCCAGCGTGCCACCAATGATGGCTAGTGCTGTAGTTGAGGTAGATCTTACCTTGGCCATCACCATCAGTAGTGAGTGCTCGTCATTTGCCTCGATCTTATATCTTCTTGCCTTCCTTCATTAAGATCAGGTTGAGGGTGACTAAAATCTTGCAATTCCATTAATAGAAGTAAAAAAAAGGAAATTAAAGTTATTCTGTAATATTTGGAAAAATCCATGGCATAATTTGCACTTTCATAGTTGTAACCAGACAGGGTTCATGTAACCGTGGCGGTAACCGTGGTAACCGGCCCCTCGATGGTGGCACGACTTCGGGAGGAGGCGCTAATAGCAAATAAATTTGAGACATTCAAAAAAATGATGAAATTTGAAAACAAACATGCATGTTGTAGAGCATATTTTTTAGTGAAGTTTGGTGCAAAACATATATGAAAAAGAAACGATTTGAAGACAATTTTAAAAATCAAATCAAAAAATCGGCCAAAAAAAGAAAAAAGCTATTGTTCTACATAGGGCCCAACAAGGCCCGATGGGGGGGGGGGGGGGTGGGCGACCAAATAATATTTGTCCAGGGATGGGGGACACAGGCGCAGTTCGCGTTGGAGGAAGCTGGCGCAACCATGCAGCGACGACCGTGGTCCCTCCGTCGCCAGATCCGCTGCCGACGCCACCAAAGCAGCCAAAACCACGTGGTTTCGGCAGGAAATTGCGGTTGTTTGGGTGGTTACCACCTGGAAGCAGCGGCACGCGGTAAGCCTCCTGATGAGGACATCACTTCATCGGATATGCCCATAACTTCACACTTTCCAATTCCAAGTCCAGGACCAGTTCGGCCTCGAAAGACAGCACTGACTTCAAACGGACCTAACTCCTTCATGCCAACTCCGATTAGGGTGATCTTGGACTTGATGGAATGCTTATATCGTCACCTTTCAAACGCATCTGGTCTCAGATCCAAATTCCTCTCGAGTCAACAGGAATCATCAAAACAGGACAATGCTGGTACTAAAACCGAACTTGGCCTTGGGTCCTGTAATAGACTAGGCCCATCTCGGAAGTTTCTCCCTCCACCTCCACGAATTAGAACTTAACCCTAGCTTTATTTTTCTCCATAAATATATTTGTACACCCTAAAAAACATTGGGGTTTTGTTTAGTTGAATTTGCTAACTGCTATTCATCTTGTCTCTAGTCCTCGGTCGTTTAGTCGGCGACTATAGATTCAGAGCCCCCAATAGTTGGTGTGTTGATTTGCCGGGTCGATTAGATCTACCACTTCAGTCGCAACTATTTCTTTGTGCTTAATCACCTCTTCGCAATATTTAGATTGCAGTCATCACCTCCTCCCCAGCCATGGTTACTGTGGGATTAGTTGACGGTGCCGTGCGGTTTGCGGTGGCTACCACGGTGAGCAGGGAGTGTTCCGGCGACTTGATAGCTGTTGCGGTTGCTGCCCCTTTTCGCGCGGTTTTGGCTGATTTTTTACACATTTGTTGTGGTAGCCGGCGGTTTTCTTCGTTTAGAACAACACACATTTAACACGCTTGACATATATATAGATTGTGATAAATGCTATGTAGTTGACATATTTACATGCTATGTAGGAATGCATTGTACGTTTTTGAGTGGTGTTAGTATGGAGTTGAGATAGTGTGATAAATGGTTTTGGCTCATCATAAATATAGAGTTACAAAACACTTTCCTGATTTTGTTTTATTTTACAAATTTGTTCAAAAATCATTTTCAATTTACATCTCGTAGGTCATAATGTGACGCAAAATTGGAAATGAGTTATTCGGTACTCGGTACTGCTTTATAAGATTTGGTAATATCTCTATAAGATATAGTGACATGACCGTAGGTAAATGACGTGATTTATTTGATACCAACATGGCTGCAGGTGATTTATGACAGATATACCTCCTCCTGATATTGTGTGGGAACATGGAGAGCCCATGGGACATGGACTCCGTTGCAGGTACTACCGAGATAAAAAAAGCAGCGGAGGTGTAACTAGGTTCAAGCAACACCTAGCTCATATTGGAACACATATTCTTGTCCTGTTTTAGCTGACTGTCCTCCTGTTACATGGGTCTATGAGTGGCAAGGGCCAAAGTGGTATGCTCAATTGTATGCACGATGGCAATCAATTGCGTGCTGGACAGGGCAAACATGGCAAGACTACAAGGACAGATTGCTTCATACGCGAGGCCTGATGCTCATATCGACAGAGGAGTATGCCATGACGTGTCAGCAGTGGGGTGCATAGGCCTCTTCATTATGTGTTACTCTCAATATGGCTCTATTGGATAATATTTGGCATTGTATTTCCGAAACTACTCTATTTGAACAATTGCAATCTGTCATACTATGGACTGTACTATGGACACTTCATTTAAACTCTGGCCTATGGACACTAGCCTATGTTTGGTTGTTCTTCAGTTGTATGATTTGAAATGTACTTCGAGCATCGATTATGTTGTCATGTTATCGCGAAATATTATTTGTCTTCTCTATAATGGTTGCAATATAAAGAATTTAGAAAAGGTCATGCCAATTTTTTTTTCTAATACATGTCCTCAATGCCATAAATATAGCTACATAATATTTTCCTGTTTTTTTAGAATTTTTTAAAATTATTTTGCATTAGGGAGGTGATGGATTGTATACGCTACGATAAACGCCCAAACCTGCACGATTACCACTGTTAGCGCAGAGATTTGAATTCAAAATTTTTTGGGTTCAAATTTGTCGCAGTTTCAGTGGCTTGTGTGGTTACCGCGCGAAAACCGCTCATCCGCCGTGCTGTGGGACAAATGCGAGGGGCGGTAAGTGAAACCCTGGTAACGACACATAAAATCCCAACAACCCATGTGTGCTGGTATATACTATTCAAGAGCAAGCAAGCCTAATGTATCTTTCTTGGCCGACCGGTGGCACCAAACCGTGCCAATCCACACATGAACATGTTGTGTGCAACTAGCAGTAGAGCGCAGAGACACTGCTGCAGGGGTTGCAGGGGGTAGATGCCACCAAACAACCACTAGTAAGAATCCCATTAGGGTGAACGTGCACTGGATTATCCTATACTCGAAAGGTGACATAAAACGCCCTCAACGTCATCTAGACAAAAGATGACAAACAATTACTATACCTCTATTTCATATGGTAAGTCTTTCTAGCCTTATCTAAATTCGTCAATTGATGAATGTATATAATTTATACATATGTCTAGATTCATTAGTATTCATATGAATCTAGGCAAGACAAGAAAGTCTTACATTGTGAAACAGAGGGAGTATGTGATTGACAGCTGAATAGACATATAAGCGAGATTTGGACAACAAAGGATTTTGGTAATAGATTCATTTTGTCGATTGGATGATGGGTAAATCAGTCGTTCTGGTTCCCATACGAGACCTTTTATATGTACTATTAGACTTAGTTGAACTAGAACTAGAAATATCCATTCTCAAGCAAGGACACACGAAAAATATCAAAATTGGACATCAACTCGGGGATGAAAGGGCTAACCACACAAACACCTATGGTCTGACCACAGCTCACTGGCAAATCAATTGAGGTCAAACCGGCCTTCAGAGGAAAGCTCCAATTTGTTTTAAATTTGGCTTCCATTTTCAATAAATCTAAACTAGATCCAAATTTCAGTGTCAGCCCAAACCAAATTAATACAATAAAAGGTCCTCCTTCTCAAGCCCAATTGAGGCATATTTACCGTGGTCAAAAGCAGTAATTTAACCTGAATGTTTCATGTCATCAAAAGAACAAAACCAAACCTGTATATGTCCTTTTGGAGCTTAGGGTAAATTGAATAACTTTGCATTAATTGCAAATGTAAGGATAACTAGCTAAAATGCCTGTGGTTTGCAAAGCATAAAAACATATTATGTTATTCCTAGAATAAATAAAAAAATATTTTTCATGAAATATGTGACTATCTTTTTATATAGAAAATATCCATATCAATTTGATTTTACGTAGATCTATCTATATTTGATTGATTTTTAATATTACGATGTTAAGGGGGTAAATTGTAAAAATATAAAAAGAGTAGATGATAGTGACAGATTCACTAAAAGCTTTTATACTAGTAAAGATAATCAAGTGACTCAGTAGGTTCCATAAACTGGGAGGAAGAGAATATGGTACAGAGGAGGTTTTGAATGTGAGGACACTCAGGCTCTACCACAGCTGCCACGCCATGAAAGCAAATTCACCACCCTCGCAAGGAAAACGATATTGGAAAGGTCATCTTTAAGGGCCTATCTAGAAGGCTTCTAGTCATATTATTTTTGGGCTTTAGCCTCTCATCATTTTCTTTGTTTTAGAGTGGGATAAATTTGAATGTGGAGAACAAGCATTTGGCCGGCCCTCACAGCCCACGTAAATGCGTTTCAATTTGTTATATATTCACAGAGTAAATTGCATCTCGGGGCATACAAATTTACCAAAATTTTGAATTCAACAATACCCAACTCATTGTTTTCGCTTTGGACCAAACAGCTTCACATTTGCTTTACCCTGGACCACCCATCATGACTAGCCACAGCAATTTTCTCACAGCCTCATCGTCAACCTCTGCCTCAACGCGTACACCTGGACGGCAGCACAGCCGATGATCTCATGATCCCCTTTCCCTCTATCCACCAAGAATCCCTAGCACACTATGCTTCTTCCTCTGAGCAATGGTAGGCCGGTCGGAAGGTAGCTAATGAGCTTGGAAAGGAGGAAGGGATCGACAGCAGATTCAGGGCTAGAAAAATGCAGTAGAAGGTAACTAATCCTTGCATTCTCCGGAGTGAAATACACTTGATATCCCTTGGTTCAACATGGATATTAGGTAATAAGGAAAGCCCCATAATACAATTCACTCAGATTTATATTAGGAGCTTTAAAGGCAGAATATTTATACATAGCAAACTTATGTGCACAAAGTTTATACACACATGTATAGAATTCATGTGATCAAATAATTTATTGACAATCTGAGTTTACTATACCAGGATTTTAGCTCTAACTATTTGTAATATTAAATAAACCCATTTTTATTATGGATGGATAGGACATAAATGTACAACAGTCAAATATGAACAACTTTCTTGAAGAAGCCAAGACATGATTAGAATTCTGCTGCCCATGCATTGATTAGACGAATCAGAAGTTCTAGGCAAAACTTGAAGTAATCAGGTCGTGTGTACAAGGTCTGGTCTCATCGTGGGGAGGTCATCGCTTCCCTCATAGATGATGACTCTCTTTTGTCATGAGAGATGCCTAAAGATTTTATGATTGAAATCGTTGGAGGATACGCCACACCACGCTGAACCATAAGTGCTACTAGGTACATCAAGAGGGTTAGATAATTTTGAGGGGTTAGAGTAGTAGCGACCTATCTTCTATACGATGAATCAAAGGAATGTGAAATAGATTTCACTGTGTTACATTCTATGCTAGAACAAGTCTTATTCAAAGCCGGTCTGACAAAAGTCTCAATGTTTTGCTGTGAAAATCTAATATGTCAAAAGGATAAGATCAACAAAATAGATTTGATATTATCCATATGAGTTTAGGACTCACACGGGCCGGGGTTAGGATTAGGTGGGTTTTTTAGGGAGAGATTTGCAAAAATAGGCCTCCAAACATGTGGTGTTTATAAATTTGACACTCGGAGTATATGATATGTGGTCTATCTGTGACGGGATCTAATGACAAATCAGCGAAACACCACGATTGAGGACCTATTTTTATAATTTTTCCTTTTTAGGGAGTTCGGCTACCACATGGAGAGGCTTCGGAGCATGGGAGATAGATGCAGGGCACCACGGCTGGAGCCGGGCTCGGCCAAAAGGCTTGCCTAAGCCGGCTCAGCCAGGGGAGCACGGCAGGGGACAGGAGGGGAAGCGCTGGCCAGCTGGGCCTTGCGCCGACTCATGCGCGAACTCAACTTGCGGCCCAAGAACTCAAAACCTATGGCTAAAATGACAAAAATGAATCGAACAGGTTGCTGCCTTAACCAAAACTTTAAACGATCAATTGAGAACATTATCAATTATATAATACTTGCAAACTTACCATACTCATATATAAATTATTAAATATGTAGTCAATAGTACCTTGCTGTGTTCAATTTAAGTTTGCAATTTTCATTGGCAAAAATTCATGCTCTTCAGTCTCCCACCCAAAATATGAACAGTAAAATGGCTTGGGACAGCCAAAACTTTAGTTCTTGCGGATATATATATATATATATATATATATATATAGCTACAATATGGGTCATGGTTCTTATGAAATAAATCATTTCAAATATTTGTTAAAATCTCTCGTGGCTCATAACAAATGAGCCATGACTGATAATAATATGGTCATGTTCTGTACTGCATGTTACTATTAATGGACCATATCGGTCATGGTTGATAGGATGAGACCGTTACGGATATGTCAGTATCAATAACTACTATAGATTTGGAACCGTTATAGATATGTTGGTCACAGCTCTATTACTTGACATGTGATAGATACTGTTCTATCTGTCAAGGTCCAATGTGGTACACCATATCAGGCATGGGTCTCATTATGGCTCGTTATGATGTAATTCACCCCTAACAGGCCGAATTAAGCCGTTACGGTAACTCCCGATAGAGCGATCTGTACTAGTATATGTCTCTGACTCGCTCATGAGGTGACTATGCACAATCCATAAAACTTCCTGTGTGCCCAAACTTACTTTAGTACTCAAATTCTGCAAACTTTTAGTAGTTTCAAGCTTGTAACTCACAGCTGTCGTTCAACGAACGTAATATAACACAAACAATAACAAGCTTCTAACTTACAGATCTGTCGTTTCAATGTTCTCACTAACTATCACTTCTTTTTCCCCAAATATCTGATTATACAAAAACTGTTCATATATATTGCAACGGAGGGGGGGGGGGGGGTTCTAGTAACTAATGTGATCTTGTTATCTTGTCCATGGAAAAATCTGCAAATTTCTGCAGCCCTTGTTAGACGATTCTTGTAGTATCTGATTATCTTGGTACTTCAAATATCTAGGCTATGTGCAACTGCTCCGTTTGGCATCAATACTCATTGGGCGAGTCTTTGTAATAATTAATTAGACCATTGTATCCATGTATACTTTGTTAATATCAGAACAAAGTATTGATGTATATTGCTTTTGTATTATTCATACGTACAATATCAGAGTTTGATCTTGGCCTTTTTTTTTTAGTTGAAATCAGCAGATCATTTGCCTCTTGAAGCGGCAGTCATCTCTACTTCACTAGTTGAGTTTAACCAATTGCCTGTCGCATAAAAAACCAGGAAACACAGTATATATGGCCAAAGGTCCAGGATTTGACAATAGAGGGATGCAAGTCAGTAGTCACAATCCCAGGATGAAAAAACTAAGGATTTATTGGTTGATGATTAGCAAGTCATTTTCTTTTTAAAGACTTCCTGCGATGTTCATTCGTACTAGTTCATCACTACGTTTTATGTGTAAGTTTAGAGTCTGAACTACACTGTTGCTATCCGGCAAATTTCTGAAGAACAGAGTGTGTTGAGGAATAGCAGAGTATGCAGACGTGAACAAGAATTCAGAGATGTGGGGCAATTTTCTTCCTTCTATTCTGGAACTGAAAAACCGAGAAATACCAATGCAAATCTAGCTACTTAACAGTGCCAAGCCTCAAATTCGTACCATCCCACGATCCTCGGTTCTCAGACAACACTTGAGCTACACTGCAGAGAACTGATGCACGCGAAATTTTTTTTTAAATAAACCTTTTTAACAAGTAATTTTATTACTAAATCACTAGACAAAATTTTTTCAAAACTAAACCTTTTGGCCACGCCAAGAGAACGCTGCCACGCAACCTGATCAACATAGCATGGCGTGGCAAGCCGTTACGCCAATGTTGGTGGTGCGGCCAAAAAGTTTATACGGTGAAAATACTTTTTTCAATTGGTTTAGTAATAAAATTATTTATTAAAAAGGTTTAAAGAATAAAAAATTTTCCACGCACGCACACGCGTTGCCGAGGACGCAGTCACCACGGAGACATTGATCCGCTCGCTGCCGCATCCATAGCATCTGCTCACTAACCTTGAACGGACATGGTCGTTAATTGGCTAGCTCCCGCCATGCACTCTGCATTGACACACAAGCTTGGGCCACCAAATGAGCCAAGATTCTGCACGGGTTACAGAAAACCTATTCAGCTTCATCTCTGTTCTAGTTGTTGTACATTGATTACTTGGATCCATTCTAGTGTTCTATTGCGTTTGATGTGTTGTTTGGATGCTTTCATTTTGGTGTGACCAATTAATATAAATGAATTAGCAAAACTGTGTTAATTTGCCCTCAAATATAGTACGTTCCAGTGTGTTGGAATGCTAAGGCGCCCGGTAATAACCTGAAGCATACGGAGTGTAGCCAAATTGATATGAGAATGTTGCTGTGTGCAACAGTTACATTTCAGAGGGCTGCCATGTGTTTTTAGCACTAGGGAGAGGCTCCCTCTCCAGCAGTATAATGTCAAGTAATATATACAGGGTTCCTAAGAACTTAAACAGATAGTTTTTCTTTCCTTTCCCTAAGAAGTCAAGTCATGAATAACTAGTTAACATATATGCAAGATCTACTCTCATTTGGTTAACTACAGTATACTAGCCGATTTAGTTAGAGTATATCAGCTTTAGACATGGCTCACTCCCTACCTTTACAGTTTACATACCAGGAGATGTATCATTACGTGGGTTTAAGCAATATAATGAATTCAAATTAGCCTAGTCTACCTCCCTCTAATTTACCATCTACCATGCGGCCAATTCTGTCGTACTATCCTCCTGGTGGTGGTTATCCCATTATATCTACATTCATCATACCAAGTGTAATTTAGAAGTATTACATACAGTTGCAATTGGTTCAATGTAGATCTATTGGTCAGATCCTTCACTCTAGGATACTATGTACAGAAATTTTGTATTGGTTTAAGATATAGGTTAGCTAATGATTTATTATTCATAGATTTCATTATTTCTTGCATGCTATATTTCTATAATAATCTAGCAACGAGATACATCATTTGGCTACACTCACTCACTCATTCATTTATATTAATATGCATGTCGGCTTGTAGTTAACTTATAGTGATACACTCCAAGTGCTAATAATTATTCAGCAAAAATATAAGAATAGTCTTTTACAATAGAAATTTTCCTACTTGTTGAAAACGATAAAAATGCACCAAAAGGGATAACTATGTTTTCCTTTTTATATGTACAAATATATGTACGTAGAGAGACTGTATGCGCAAAGAATGATTCAAGCTTGTGCCTCATTTTGTGACATTTTTACGGTACCTGCAAATTTATTTAGACCATCCATTGTCCATAGATAACAAGGGCTTATATTGCTCTTAACTCATGGGCGGTCAGACAACATTTGTTGCTATCTAACTTCTATATAAGACAATGATTGTAGTCTATAAAGGAATGCAATAGTAATTATCTCCTTAATTTGATTTGGTAGACAACAACTTTTAATTATATATTGGTACAAAAATTATAATTTGAACTCAAAAAATTTAGTGAATGTTAAATTTAAAAACTTTGAAGTGCATATGTTTTGCAAAATCCGGATTATTCTGTAAAGATGTACTTTTAGATCTTCCAATTAATATTCCAGAGGATCTTCATCCTGAAAGAGATGTTCGAAATATACATTCAAACCAATATAGTCCAAATGTGGCAGTAGAATATCAATTAATGTTATGATATATTTAAATGCTTAGGGAATAATTACATATTTCAAATTTAAAAGTTATGATGACATATTTGTTGGTTTGCATCTTCAATTCCTTTCATGCATAACTAGAGAATTTATTGCATGCATCCAATAGGTCATGTAAAATTTGGAAAGAATATTTATGGGCACATTAATGTTTTCGTCTCTGCTGATTTAATGATTAATTAGGATGTCAAAAATATATTTTTAATACATAATGCAAACAAAATTTAATGGTCAAGATGTCAAGACAGCTCTTACCTCTCTAAGGGTAAGATGGAGCATTGTAAAAGAGCTCTCAATAAAAATGTTGCATTCATTTATCGCCCATGTTCTGAATGCAAAAGTAAGATGATATTTGCGAACTCATGACGGATCCAAGCACACTAGATGATGATGACATCCATGTAGATATCATTGACAATAACGACAACCGATTGCAGAGACTGTTCTGCTGGCCATGAGACTTTGATCCTATGCTTTCATTATCCATCAAGTTTCAGATTATGGTTATTGCCAGATGTGTGACAAATTAAGGAGCCTAGAACAATGCTACGTGATGTGCAAGTAAACTTGAATATGGTTTAATGGGATTATGCCAGACTCGTAGACTACTATTCAAAGGTTGTAAGACAAACTATACAAAGTTGGCATTAGTGCATGTGGTACGGATGGAATTAAAGATAATATATGGTTGGTCTCATACAAGCTTTGTAGCACTATATAAGATCTATTGTCTGGCATGTTTCGAAGCAAACGAACTACCCAAGAATGCAGACTAGTGCATACTGAAGCATCAATGATGGGTTAACAGGATCCGTCACAGAGGACTTACTCATCTTTGATAGATCAAAAAGTAGCATATTTGAAAAATAGATACAGGGATGCCCTATCACAAATTTAGGGTCATTCGTGATGGGTTGTAGCTATGACCCTTCAAAGATAGTATATGCTAGACCCTTCAAAGATAGTATATGCTAGGTAAAATGTATTTTAGCAGTATATGCTACGTAAAAAGTATTTTAGCACTATATTTGTCGTCATCGTATCTTCAGAAATATTTTATAGTTTGCAGTATGAGGTGTTAGACATTAATTTTACTGTTGCCCCTCCATCAACTAACATCATAGTCATCGGGTTCTTATCAATGTGTCCTTTGATATATAGTGGCCATAGATGTCAACCCTTAGGCTCTGAGTCCTGGTGGATACCACTACGACACCACTAAAGGTTCTATCTTGCAGTTCTTTGTAGAACTCTTCATTAAGTTTCTCATCGTGTTTGTAGCACTCCTAATAAATCCGCCCAAGATGTTCACATACTAATATTTGTCTTTGAAATAGTTGATTATGTAGCAAAGATGACTATGCTCGGATGTATCCACACTGTAGGCAATCATCAACCAATGTTAATATCATGCCTTGAGCCCAGCAGTACTAAAAACAAACAATTCCAATGTGAATTATACCGATGTTCCTATTGCTATGATGAAGTTTGTTTCTCGAAATGCTTTTGGTCTTTGACAATTAGCCGTTACAAAGAAATTTTTTATTTGCAATAAACACGACGTGGGATACCCGGATAAGGAAGATGTAAAGATAGATGTTGGGTTGTATTTGGGTAGGGAGGGGGGGTCCAAATCGTAAAGGAAGATGTGAAGATAGATATTGGGTTGTAACTATTAGTATTCTATGTCTAGATTTCCATCGTGAGTTGAATATATGTTAGATAGGCTTAGTCTTATCAGATTAGGGCTGTATCTGTTGTAACTCTACCCCTCCGTATACAAAGGTAGGCAGGGGTCCCTCGGGGATCACAGTTTAACAGATCGTTGCTAAGCCTATTCTATCAAGAGTAGTGAATTATCTCAACTTGAGAGCCTAAACTTGGATAACTCCTATCTCTTTCATAGCATCATACTTTTGGTCTCATGTGCCATGCCATAAATTATTGCCAATACAAACCATCGACACTTGATATTTTTTCATAGTCAGTTTCATCAGCTTGATCAATCTTCATTTAGGAAACTCCATATTAACTAGTCAGTTTCATCTACAATTACTATCCAGCAGCTTTTTTGCATCATGAAACTTAATTCTTCCATGCTCCACAGGTGATTGAATTTTGTTCCTGAAATATCTTGCATTCATTAGTATGATGAGAATCTAAGTTATGCCACTTACAATATTTCCTTTTCTTGAACTCTTTGGTCGATGGGATCACATGGTTTGATGGCAATTGTACTTTCTTCTCTTGGAGTATCAGCTCAATGTTCTGATGGGCCTTATTTATGTCCAAATTGTACCTCTCTTATTTCCCAATATCCTTGATCCATGGACGTGATACCACTTTGCTATATCAATTTCATCTTCAGAACTTCCTTGTTGATTACAATGTGATGAAAATCCTTGTTTGTCAGCTATATTTCTTTGCATATTTTCCTCCCTTGCTTTATAAATTGGTTTTCACAAGTCGTTACATTTTGTATAAAATAAAGAAATATTTAAAAGTACTGAGAATAGTATCTTTCTCTGATTGCAGATGATAATCCTAGGAAAGCCAACTCAGCAAACTATGCATCACTCAAACTTAAATTGCAACATAAACTTCACACATATCAAAATCTCTAGATGTATTCATGTACCGACTCATATGTCCACTACATTACTAATGTTAGGTTTGTAAGCTTTATCTCATAAATTTCAGCAAAGAAATATTTATGAAATTGTTTTCTAGATTGTCCTAACTTCTAATAGAATTTGGTGGTGAATATGAGAACCAAGTAAAAGCCGATCCTGGTAAAGATAGAGGAAAGAAGATAACTCTTAACACTTCCTTGACCGATGCCTCTTCACACTGAACCAAGAATCAGCTAATATGTTCAATTGAAGAAATATTATATTATCTAGAAAACTTTAAAAAATTAGGCACTTTGTACCGGTGGGTAATATTGGAACTTGATCAAACCAATTAGGATATGGTCGCCGATACATAAAAGATGTTCCTTGCACTTCCATCTAATATATTTTCGTCATCACTTTGGCTATTCTTATTTATCCACTCATCATTTCGTGCAATATCCATGGTACATTCTGTTTAGGAATCTCCCTTGGTGAATTCCATTCATGCACTTCCCTTCTTGGTAGACCCATTCAGGAAATTGCACTAGACTGATGCCCCCATAGTAAGTTGTATGATGGTATTCAAGAGGAAATACAGTGGGAACCACATCTTACTTGTGGCATTATGTCTTGATTGGATGTGGAGTTTTGGCTCAATAATACATAGGACCACAATGAGGCTTATTAACAATTTATCCATCCATTGTTTGACTTGTTTGATGAATCTTCCCTGATTGATTCATCAAAGCATGACACACATGCAACCAATTGTTTTTGTGCATCTACTAGGTTCGCAAACTCTACTAGAATCGCCTTGCTGGCATAAATATTCTTCCCTTTCGTTTCGGATATGTTGGCATGTATATTAAAAAATTAGTACCACCGCGCGTGCCAAGAAACGTGTTGATGCAAAATTCACACCAATACGCCAAAGTTCTAAGAGTTTGGTAAGCTATAGCGCATGTCCTATATTTGGAGGTTCATGGCTTGCCAATCAATTTGACCCTAGTATTGACAAGAAGGATAATAATAATTTCATTAGATCAAGCAGTGCCTGTGGGAGCTGTTGAGACCAACCGATTGACCCAAAAGTAGAGGTTTGAGACAATAGACTATTTTCAGTTTAAAGGCAATAAATATATGAAGACAATAAAGACCATCAAGTAGGACCAAATAATAGCAGGCACAAATCTGCAGAGACTTGAAATCTCGCTTATTACTAGTATTCTTGATAGATCAGACCTAATAGAGACAATATAAGATTATGATTAATAAAGATAAATCAAGCAGTTAGCAGATCAAAACTAATTTTCAACCTAGCGAGCTGATGGATGATACTTTTATATAACAAACAAGATAACTCATTGGCTAGAACTCAAATGAAATATTGCAAAAAACTTATCAACTTGACAGAAATTCAGCAGCAACCTAATATTGGACCTAACCGAGATAGTACGGGATTGAGGATAAAATACAGAAATATATCATGTTGATAAGATATGAGTTAGGTGATAATAAATCATATCAACATAAGATACAAATGTAAGATAAATTGAGCCAATACGATATCTAGCGACCATACAAGTTTGATTGGAAACTTGGATTGAATCAACAATGTACTGATCGAGCCGATCGTCATGGGGTGACAGGAAATCACTCAAGTGTCACGCATGACAATCAACAAAACCCATCCGAGAGCTCACTCCCATCCAAAATCTTATTGAAAACAAATCCCGATGCAATCATGTCATAATTGTTTTGGCTTGCCTTACTCCTTAGGTAGAAACTTCTTTTGGACCGGGTAAGGTTCTGTCGGCTTCATGAACAAATCTTACCATTTAATGCCTTGACCAGCATTGGCTTTGTCCGTCTTAAATATGAACACAATCTATTGGTAGGTTAAATCTTAACAGAAAGAAATTCCAAGTAAGTTAACATTGTGCAGTTCAACTGGGAGTTAAACCATATATCCTACTGGGCCATATTACCGTAGCTATTGTCGCAATGTAGAGAAAGGGTCCTTTACCAGTATATATGCAATAACATCACATAAGGGTGGACATTGAATCTAAAGCCAAACACAAGCCACCTCAAGTCATGATCTAAGGAGCCATCTTGGTCCAAGTCATTGACTATATATCACTGATTAGGTAACCTCATATTAGTAGATAGGCTAGATGGATAATAGTGATTCCCCCATTGTGGTATATAAAAAAGTATAGGGTTATTACTCTATGTGGTTCAATTGCCGAATACATATAAACAAGTATATATAGAGTTATTATTCTCGTTAAGGGCCTAACCTATATAAAAACCCATAGGTCTTATTCTTATTACCATTTCATACCTTGGTATCAAACGCACTCTTCATCCACAAATATCATAGTTAGGTATCACAAGTCGACATGGATACACAATAGCTTTAGCTAATATGATTATTATGTACACTCAACGTGTCAATATGTCTTACTAGTGGCCACTATTGACACATGGATGAAAAATATGGTTTCGTGTTGCAACCAAGTGTATGTGAACCTACTAGGTCATGCACTTAATAGGTTCAAAGGACATATTGGGTAGAGATCCAAATATGGGCTCTTCTTATATGGTTCCGAATAGAGTTCCTATAGGGTACATAAGGTCCAGATAGAAATTCATTATATTCAGATGGCACAGCTGTGGGATTGACAGACATGTCAAATTCCTAGTTGCATCAATTCTCACGAGCCAAACTCTAGCCGTGTGTGAGTTATAGAAAACTCGCATTTGGTGTTCCTCCCTTATACATTTGTAGATTGGTAGCTGCTGGTTCACCGTGGCACTACTTGGAATTTTTGTGAAAGGACAAGATAGACATTCCTACGAATGGGATTCCCGTGAATGGAAGATGATCGAGTCACCGAGATTGACTAGTCCCTCTACGTCCGCATCTTTCATCAGATCGATCTACTGTGAAATCTACTTATGCTGCTCTATGCACCGAGTAGTATCGATCTATGATCTTTACACTACTATGGTTTCCAGGTTTACATGGTATAAAACTTGTATTTTTGCGCTATCGTAGCCTACCCATAAACCTAAAATCTGTACACCAGATTAGCTTAGTGAACTAAATGAAGCAATAAGTAAATTGAATTCATGGAGGGCTTCCAGTGCAGGTGTTTAGTTGGGGAAATGAAAATATTTGGGTGTCACACCAGATGTTTGACCGGATGTCGAAAGGGGTTTTCAGACACGAATGAAAAAATAAATTTCACGCCTCACCTAGAAACCGCGAGACGGATCTTTTGAGCCTAATTAATCCGTCATTAGCGTATATGGGTTACTGTATCACTTATGGCTAATCATGGACTAATTAGGCTCAAAAAATTCATTTCATGATTCCTCACATAACTATGCAATTAGTTTTTTATTTCATCTATGTTTAATGCTCTATTGAGGTTCCAAAGATTCTATATGATGTTTTTGGGGGAAAATTTTTGGGAACTAGACAGGGCCTCTGTATGACCCTAAAGAAGACAAAAACAATTAAGAGAAAATAAATTGCGAATAGAAATGGTAAAAACACATAAGAGATCATAATGAACTGCAAAAAAATTCTTTTAAAATCAAGGAAACCATTAAATAAAAAAATTTAATATATGGACAACAATATAAAACATAAACTAGTTTTTTATGTGCAAGCTCCTCCATGATGGAAGGTACTTCACATCACAAAACTTGTGGACCCACACCCCACTTAAAGTCACATTTTCCAACAGAAGTTCCCGTATAAACTTACTAGCAAAGAAACACCCAAAAGGTTTAGCAACAATCCAAATAAATAAAGAAACAAATTGATAAGCTTACAAGCAAGGTCCTACCTTTAATTCCAGCCTAAATTAGGACTTATAGCTTTCCAGGTCAGCATGGTTGTTCATATGTTGTCACAATTATCTCTAGCCCCCATAAAAGACCAAATAGGACGTGAGATGGAGTGAGATTAACCGCTTGTACAAGCTCTGAAGAATGAAAAAGCAGAAAACTGACATTGGGAATCTCCTCCCATCAGCAAAAACATGCTCAGCTCTCCCTCTTCAGCTGGGGTTGGTGTGTCAATGCTATCTCACCAGCGACTGCATGGAGATAGGAAGAGTGTGTTAGACAGAGACTTGTAGAGTGAAAAAGTGAGATTGAATCTCCCTCACGCCACTCACAGTTGTCCATCCATCCAACTGGGGGTCTCTCCTCTGGACTGGGTCCTTAAATACAGCCCCTCTCCTCCTCCGTCACCATCACCATAGCACCTTGGAACTCAAGTGAGCGAGCGAGCAAGTGATCTTTGAATTGTGTACCTAGCAAGCTAGGGTGATGGCCAACACCGGATTTAGCATTCCCGTGGTGAACGATGCCATGATCCACCTTCCCACCGGGTTCCGGTTCCTCCCCACAGAGGATGAGCTTGTCATCAACTACCTCTACCCCCGTGCCCTTCATGTGCCACTGCCTTGTGAGATCATCACCGACATTAACATCCTTCACCACAACCCCTGGGATATCGTCCCAGGTTAAATTTGATCTACATACCCTGCCATGCTTCCATAAAAATGTTTATTACATCCTTGTGCGTCTTAATTTCTTGTGTGTACGTCCCGACAAATATTTCTGGTTTGTTTGTCATTTCTTCCTTTGTTGGTTGGTTGGCGATGATCTGATGATGCAGAAGTGGTGGAGACAGAGAAAGGGAAGTACTTCTTCACACGGAAGGTGGTCAAGTACCCTAGTAGCCACCGCAGAAACCGTGTCGCTGGTGATGGCTTCTGGAGGGCAGCAGGCTCAGAGGTGCCGATCTATTACAAACCTGAGGGAGCAAATGAGGGCGTGTTGGTTGGGATGAGGCGGACTCTAGTGTTCCACAATGGAAAGCCACGGAATGCGAAGCGCACGGAATGGGCCATGCGTGAGCTCCGCCTCGCCGGGGCTGCCATGTTGCCTCGCGCTGTGATGAGGCGCGGCACAGGGGATGGTTCAGTGCCACCCCGTGTTTGTCCTGAAGAGACAGTAGCCCAGGTTAGATGTTTCCTCCAAATATTTCCTTGCTGTTGTTTTTTGTCATGTTGATTGCACCATGCTGATTCTAATAATTGCTTAGCTGTTGCAGGAAAGTATACATATATAGAATTGTTATTTTTAGCTTTAGGGAATGTGGAAAATATTATATTTTTATGTTATAACTCTCATGTGTAGGCCTTGTGTGTGTTACAAATCAGGGTACACACCGCTAGATCTAGGATTGATTTAATATTATCACTGCCATGTAAGAAAGATGGATTCAGGAAGTGATCCAAATTTGTTCTGACCAGGAATCTAGGGTGGCAGGTATAGTGTTGATTTGAATTTTTCATAGACTACAGGGTTCGATATGTGTTACTAGGATATAGCGACAATCCATCGATTTTGTTGTGAATCTTCATCTGCCAGTTATGGGATTCAAAATTATTAAAAAAAAAGGAGTGTGCCGTCCACAAGCATTCGAATAAGTGAAACCTCATTGTTGAATAGGATTTTTCATTACACACTTGATACCCGGATGTTTGGAGTTGTATATCTGATTTGGTCATCACCATAGGCTTTACTTAAGTCATATTTCAACCGTTTATTGTTAAAATTAGTTGCATCTTACCAACAGAAAAAAATACATATCCAATTTCAGTCACAATATGATTTTCATCGAAGTAAAATAGCGTTCCAACTACTCGTGTAGAAACTGATGGTTGATCATATTTCATTGTTGTACATGTTACACACGCCATGGTCTCATATTAATCAGATCCACTGATGCACAAAACATTTTACAGAAAAGCGATGGTCTCTCTGCAACTGTTCCTGCCAAGTTTGCTTCTGCACCTCTAGTGAGAACCATTGTAAAACCTGATAGCTCATGGCTGATCTGTCGCATCTACAAGAAGAGGCAGCGGACCCCACGTGTCATTATCCCTCCCGCCATTGGTAATATAGGGGTAGATGTCATCCCTAATGACATTGCCAATGCAAGGGAAGGCCATGTTCGCTTCATTGACTTCTTGGGGCAGCCACCTCACATTGATTCATCTTCACCACATAGCTGCACTGTTGACCCCTCCTTGTTGGATGAAAGGACCGATGAATCTACTGGTTGTAGTGAGGATAAGGATAGCCATGGCTTGAATGAGGGCAACCAATCGATTGATCAAGCTAGTAAACCAAGAGAAGAATAAAGACAGCATGTAGGGTGCTCTACTGCTTGGAAGATATACATGCATGATATATATGAGTTTTCAAGTTCATATAGAAGACTATGTGTTTGTGTTTGTTTGAGTTGGAGTAGCCCATGCTTCTCAAGCTGGAGTCTATGTTGTTTTATTAAAGTTGGAGTCTATGTTCTGTTTATTAGTTCCATGAAAATCAAATAAAGCATGCTTGGGTTCTACAAGGAACATATAGTCATCCTAGATGTAACAAGTTCTGGAGAGGTAGCTTTTTTTGGAAATTGTTGCATCTAGCTTTCTTCAATATATTAATGCAGTGAGAGGGTTTCTATGTATTTCCTGCTAGAGGTTCCTCAGGATTACAAATATATGCTATTGTCACTATTACATAGGGCGATCACTTCCACCTACTCCTCCTTCAGGCTGAGGAGGCAGTGGTCGGCGATGCAGCAGCTGCAGGGCACTAGGTTGTGGCGACGCCTGCAGGACACTTATGCGTTCCACTGAGAGATATAAATCAATGTAGATAGATATGGACAACCGGTACTACATATCTTGTTATAATAACTATTAAGAATATGAAAAACCATCATTTAATTAATTTTATGGGACTCCTTAAAGCACATATAATGAGCAAGCATTCTGCTAAGACAGGCGATGCTGGCCATGGCATACTTCAATGTATTCATGGCATCCCCAATGTGGTGTAGGCCATGTTCGGCTGCCCTAAGTTAACCAATCTCCCTCGTTTTTCATGCGCACGCTTCCCAAACTTCTAAACAGTGTATATTTTATAAAAAATTCCTATAGGAAAGTTGTTTTAAAAATCATATTAATCTATTTTATATTTTCTAATAATTAATAATTAATTAATCATATATTAATCAATTACTATGTTTTTCCTGCCAAAGTAAGATAACTTACCACCCCTTAAAAGAACACCGCCGTAGTTGACCATGCAATATAGCTTCCCCCTTTCACGTCATGTTCAGTGAGAAGACCTCCAAAAAGCGCAACCTATATACCTATGTCATGTAACTCCCCCCTTCAACTCGAGCTTAGGATTTTATTTTGTCCTTTGAATAGTTGGAGAGAAGTGGGTGGTCAGAGGGGTAGAAGATGAAATTACAGTATTACTGAATCAAAAGAGATCCGAATAGTAGGTGCATAATGCAATTTTATTTATGTATGAACAATTCATCACAAAATGTAGCAGATGGAGATTTGAGTTGGTCAATAGATGGCTGATTATTCCAACACTCTACTTGTGATACCGGCATGTTTTGCGTTCAGTTAAAAAGGGAGTAGGTAATAGTTTCGTTATGTTGCATGTTTTATTAATTTGACATACATGTTCAAGAATTAAGAGGTAATGATTTATTGTTTATTTTGATTCAAATAATGAATTATGTCACTGGTCTTTCAAACATGGATCGATCTATACTATCAATAGTGTTGTGACTTTAGGTCATACACTAGAAATTGAATAGGCGATGGGAGACAACTCCCTCTCCTATCTAACATGAACTCAAACATAAAAAATGCTCATATATCGAGGTGGTATATTACTCGGTTAATGTAGTCTTTTACGGTGAGGATGACATGCTTTTATAACTCTGGTATGACCTTATGGAGTTCTTCGAATGCTCCTGGCTATACACAAGACCCCCAGGAGTATTTTGGTAATCTAGATAGCTATTTGGGACCACTTTGTGAGCTTTCTTGAGTATTTGATTGCTGGTCTCCAGGCATCTTGAAAGGAATATTCCTCAAAAGATGAACTAACAAGATTCATATCATATTTAGTGAATCCTTGTAGGAATCCTCGCTTTGCTAAACACTTGACATGCTTCTTTGGATCCATTCTTCTCACAAGGCATGTTGGCTAGTTTATGCTTGAAGGTTGAATTCTATGTGGCATTTAACGCACAAGTCATATGGGACTTTCACCATCAGATAAAAAACTAGCTCATCTTCTCCTCGTGATCGATTTGACAAATGTCTAATTCTCTAGGCGTACTATATGCACTCCACACTAATATGGGCAAGGTGACCCCGCGCCAACAAATAGTGTTAAAGTAATATATTTTGATTAACAAGAAAAGCACATAGTTCACTATAGAAATTGAGTTGTCTAATACTATTGTTTTATTCGAGTTTAATAATAATTTTGAAGAAAAAAATAATGATATACATTTTTAGTACAAAAACCAGTATAATATATAGTTTTTCATATGTCCTATGTCTATAGGAAAATTCTGTGCAGTCCATGGGTTATTGAGGACGTTCCTATTATTCGGTTTTCATCCTTATGCCATTTTTTCCCTGATAAATAACACCTATATCGCTAATAGAACAAATTTAGCCTAATTCAGAATTTTTTTTGTTTTAGTTTAGCAAAATTGACGGATAAACACAACGACATATATCAATGTGTTATGCCTAAAAATCTCATCATTGATACTGCAAAAACAATTAAACATTGGTACGCTGTAGATATTGCAAAAACAATGAACTTACCATCTTTTATATTTATATATTCACTCACCTATATATTTTGCTGCAAAATGATATGCGGTGCGATAAAGAAATTTCATGTCGATGATTTTAGGTCATTAATATCTGAATGGTCAAACTATATATGCGATAACATCTAGAGTATTATTGTGCATTCCTTTATTTAGTCCGCAGATGTTATTGGCTTAGCATCATTCATGGGACAAATGGAAGAAACAGTATATGTGTATCCACATAGATATACTGCTACAGCAAAACATAGTCAAAACCAGTAACTCGCATGTTTATTAGAAATTTCGACAACATCCCCTCTAAATATGGAAATCCAAGGGGTAGTTGAAGCCAATACAATGAGGATAGCACATCCATTGGCACAAACATCTTTGTCCCAGAGCTCGGCATTTGTTGGGGCGACGCTCCTAACCAATGAGCCACATCCATTGCTAAATTTTATGCTGATGGTCGGAGGCTCTACTGGCTTTCCGCACCTATCAACTGTTGTCACGTTGTATTGTACGTCATGGATTTTTTTCTTGGTGTATTTTCCACGCCTTGTCATTTTACCACTTGCATATGGGTCCACGGAGGTTGCGGTGTCGGCCTCAGCAACTTCATCCTTGTCATTAGGCTAGATGGCGATGTTCCCTTTGGATCGTCGTAGTATAGCCTGATCGATACAAACCACGCCAAGTTATTAAAATTATTGAAATGGAAATCAATTACCAATCGATTCAGTTCTTAATTATGACATACATCTTTAGGGTACTGGGCGTAATCTTGATAGTTCTCCTTGGCTTGTGCCCTCTTGAGCTGTCACTCAGGATGAGGATCACTTGGGGTCCTATAGGAGTCACTCGAAGATCTTTGTCCCAGTAAACATGACTTACGTAAGCAAGAATACAAAAGTAAAATTATATCATTAAGATTGTGCAACAAATTGTGATGTTCAGGGTGCTAGACCATTTCATGCATGCCCATATTATTTTAGACCTAACAAAGTAAAACACAAGAGTAAATGGTATTGCAGCTATCATACATAGAAACGAGTTGCTGCTCAAATTTTGGACGCAATGGGTTAATTAGCTCCATGCCATTACAAATATGCCACTTTAAAAATATACCATTACAATTCAACTAATTATAAATATGCCATTATAATTATTCCTCTCTTAGAAATATGCCATTTTGTACACCCTGAGAGCATTTGGCCCCACATACATAACCATGTATTTCCGTATTGACCAAAATGCCCATTACTCAGTGCTTGAGCATTTGGCCGGCATGGCGACGGTGGAGGTGATGGCCACGGGCGACCGGAAGGCCGACGGCACACCGACTACGGGTGGGGGGCGTAGACAGGAGGAGGCGACAACGCGTTGGAGCAGGGTGGCATCGAGGGCCGGCGGTGTCGGGGGACGCCGGTGGCGAGGGGGGTTGAGGGGATACCGGCACAGTCGGCAAGCCATCGGCGTGCCGATTGCCCATGGCCGTCGACTCCGGCCAGGCGGCGTCGAGGGGCGACGGCTTCGGGGGCAGCGGTGGCCTGACGTCGAAGGCACGTCGGAGCAGGACGGCGTCCGCACAGTAAAGCGGTGGTGTCGAGGGGTAGCGGCGGTCCGGTGGTGCTCGCGGCGAGGAGATCCGGGAGCTTGACCGGCGGTGAACGCATCTCTCTTCTGTTGGAAGAGAAGAAGAAGAGGAGGAAGAGGAAGAAGAAGAGATGAAGCAGGGGCATTTTAAGTGATAGGGAAGAATATTTGTCAGCATGTGGGGCCAAATGCTCTCAGGAGGTACAAAATGGCATCTTTCTAAGAGAGGAAGAATTATAATGGCACATTTACAATTAGTTGAATTGTAAAGTCATATTTTAAAAGTGACATATTTGTAATGACCTAGATCTAATTAACCCTCTTTTCATTGCTTCACCTTAATTGCTTACGCTAATCGTGGCAAACCAGTGCTATTAGAAACATAGCGACGATGGCTAGAAGTTTTATACAGGATGCTTATCACGAATCTAATAGTTTAATCCCAACACCATTAGTTGCAAGACCAATGTATAACATCACAAATGTCAATCATATATTAAAAAATTTAGAATAATGCCCATATTTAAATAAAACCGATGGAATATATTATGGACCTAATATTTTCTATGTTATCATACACAAGTTCTGCAACGACGCGCAGGGTTCTCAATAGTATACTAAATTGAAACTCCATCCTATGCAATAATAAGTATAGCGAGTTGATTTGTTTCAACTTATCAAATTTATAAAATGAAAACTTACTCAAGAAATACTAGGTAGCATGCATTCTTGATCTAATTTTATAACATCAAAATTTGATTTTGGAACACTAATAATACAAAACTAAGCTATCCTTAGAGCATTATAAATAATTTTAACTAATATATTCTCCATATTATATTGAAACTTTGATATTTGTAATCTATACATCTACAATGATTTGGCATGTCATCTATGGCAAAGATATCATGTTAACAAAAGTTTAAAAGGCCCATTGATATCATATTGGCGTTCGATGATTGTAAGAAGTCACGTAACATGCCATCTTCGATTCAGTGGATTTAGTTTTTCAAAACATCACGTTCAATAAATATCAAGTTGTATCTATCTTGGACTTAGTACTATATTAATTTAATACCAAAATATTAAACGATTATTCTACCAATCTTGCACTCAAATTTTATCACTTTATTAATATATTTCAAAATTCATTACCAATTGGTCCAGTTGTAAAGGACATACTAAACATATGAAATTTTATATAGGTAACAACAATAATAATAACATGTGCAACTCATGGGGTAGAAATTTGTACTAATAATTGATGACAGGTGTTAAGTGTCAGGTGCATTTTTGCATGACAAACACAATGGGTGGTGTAGTTAGTGGTGGGCCGGCGGTGATAGAGGAATACATGGAAAGGGATGTGGCTTTTTAATGGGAAGTTGGGTGGTCATCGAGTTGAATAGCATGGTGATGGCCAGCCCTATGCAAAAGAATTGGGATGTCTCCATAGAACACTAGGCAAGGAGGACAGGCTTATGATACTGTTAGAAAGAAGGATAGAGGACATAGATGGATCAAGTCAATGAAGCTATAGATGCAAGCACTAAGAAGAGACGGTCCCTACTTGCTCAAGGATTGGCGGTCACCAGTCACCACACCGCCAACTTCCGATGGTTGCCACCCACTACAGAAACCTCGTATACCCAAAACCCTACAGCCAGGTATATAGAGCCACTTCAGCAATTGGTACTTGTCTGCTATTGCTTGAAACCAGAGGTAACATTGTCCGGTGTATGTGCTCCCATCTGTTTCCCTTTGCCTCCTAGGTCTACTTCACAATTACAACCTCGGTGGGTGGTTGGTGTCTCCCAATGGTGGAAGGAAGACAAGGTTGTCATTGCCATGCACAGACATGAGCTTAGGTCAGCCAACATTCCCAATCCCTCTCCTACCTAGCCTTCTTCAACATCTCATGCACTTGGACCATCCAAATGACTATCTAGTTTGATAGAGATGTGGTTAGACTGACATGATCACCTTAAAATAGTGTGGAAGAGTTATAGGTGGTACTAAGGTTGCATTGAGATCTTCCCTTTCTAACCCCAGATTCGCTCATTTTTTGCGTGCACACTTTCCAGACCGCTAAACGGTGTATTTTCTACGAAAATTTTCTATAGGTAAATTATTTTAAAAACCATATTAATCTATTTTACAGTTTTTATAATTAATAATTAATTAATCATGTACCAATCTATTACTACGTTTTCCGCACCAGATAACTAACCCTCATTCCTCTCATGCCGAATGCGGCCTAAATTGACTTCCATTGTTTGAAGCCGTGGATGTTGCCTTTTTCTCCTTCCATGCTTCCTTTTGGTTCAGTATAGATGTAGGAGTCCCAAGCGAGAGATTGCCTACTTCATGATATAGGCATTAGTGGGAATCATGAGCAGTCCATTGGTCGTGTTAGGGTTTATCATGGGGTTTGAAAATGTGGAGAGATCATCATGATTCCAAATGCCAGGGTTCCCCTGGTTTTGTATCGTTGTTGGCTCAAGGGTGGTCACAATCAGGTTGTTCGAACACATCCAATCATGGTCCCTATTGTTAGAAAACATGCATGAGGTAGCGATGGTGGACAATTCACCTGTTGCGACTTGGTCTCGGTTGTTAGAAAAGATGATCAACCAACAAGAAAAATAATAACTAATTGACATACGGAGATAGACGCAGTGTCAAGGATACCGCAGCTATAGCCCCATCGCTGATCGTCATACACACAGAATGGTCGTAAGATGTGGGTTAAGGAGGAATGGAGGAGAGTGCCAGACCTAGAAAGGTAGGGCTTGCATCCCATAAAGACTATATTTTTAGCACATCAAACACATACCAGTAAAAAGCTAAAAATACCAAAACATCATTCGCCTTTTCAAAGTTTATTGGTTAGGGCAATGATGCAGATTGATACAGAGGAGGCTTTTTATTTGGCATTAATTATTAGTACAGACTTATGAGGAATATCAGTAGTTATTGGCTATCCTGGAGCTAGCAAGTGCAAAGCACTGATACAAAGTAATAAGTGGTTTTATATATGGGACTCTGGTGTCTACCGATCGCAAACGATTAATCACATTAACAAGTACTTCGACACCAAGAGATTTTATATGGTTACAGGTGTAACGTTGTTACGGGGATGGAGGTATTTGCATGGTTAGCATTTTCAAACAGGTAAAATTTTGAGCACCTATTGGTGCAAATGTCACTTTGTGTTTGAAATCTCAGGGACACAGCTATTCATCTTTTTTCAACTGTCCCTTGAGTTTGAGTTGTTGGTATGCCATTGGGATTAATTGGAACACTAATTTGGAGTTGACTTTGATGATTGCATTGGCAAGGTACCAATTTCATAGAAAAGGCTTCATGGAAGTCTGCTTGATAGCATGTTGGCCGATTTGCAAGCGAAGAAATGCTTATTATTTTTCAGAATATTGCACCTGATCTTGGAAGATATTGTTCAAGAATAATGATCTCTTTTATATATACTTGCAGGATATTGAAATAAAACTTAAAAGAAATCAAGTTTTGCACTGGTTACAATTCATATAGTTTTTTGGACGCTTTTTCTTTCATCTTGGTGTAAATATGTAAAAATTTTTATTACTTTTTTATATAGTATAATTGTTAGGCAAAGTTCTAACTCTATGGCCAATTAAAAAAAAACTCCAATGCACATGTCCCATTCTTATTTTTCAAACTCTAATGTACTTGTCTTATGCTTTTTCAAATTTCTAATACATTCGTTTCGCTAAATACAAAGTATTCGCGGGATAAATATAATGTCTTCTATTTTATAGGTATGGGCTTTATTATTTATTGTGAATGGTTATTTTGAACCTCTCTGGGAGACGAGTTAACGGATAGGCGGCAAGAGGGAGAGAACCCAGAACACCCATGTCAATAATAGTATAAGATTTAATTAATCAATGTTAAATAAGTATCAAATAGTTAATTGGATACGATTAATTTCATGGCAAAAAATTAATTTTGTTGTTAATGAAAGCCAAAGATCTATTGGAGCTTATTGAGAACAATTAAATTAATTACGTTCAATCGTCTTAATTATGATGATACTGGAGCCCATTATTAAGAATAACCGGTTGTTTGGGAAATAAAATTGATCGAAAAATGCTGATGACACAAAGAAAGACTTAAATAGCATCATCTTTTTAGACTTTCCTAGACAAGTTTCCTACCACAATTAGAGATGCTCTAATATAGCTTATAAAAAAAGTTGGGAATCCAACGGGCAATATATAGGTTCTGGCTTTTAAACTCACATTTTCCAACACAACCCAGCCATCTTTAGAATAGCAAATTAAAAAGGCAACCAAACTAAACTCTATGAACAACCTTAATAAGAACAAAAAATAATAATGTTGCCAAAGTGGGTTCAACACTTTTAATGTCATGCCTTAATAGGCACCCACAGTTTAATTTCCTAGTCAGTAGTATTGTGCACATCTCCAGACCCTAGTCCACTCCGCAAGAATGGCTCAAAAAGGAAGTGAGACCGAAATACTGAAGCTGCCATGAGAAGCATGATCTCCCATGGAACAGAAAAGGCACAAACTAAAAATCAGAAGAAAAACTGACGTTGTGATCCTTATTCGATCATCCCCCTCATCATCACAAACCCCCATCTTTATTTCTACCAAATTTGGATCGATCCTTTCCTGTATTACTGCATGCGTTTGCAACACTGGATATGCATGCTATCTCACCGTCTTCAGCCAGGAGATAGAGTGAGGTGAGAGATAGAGAGAGAGAGCCATGGTGAGACTGAGGCATGAAGAGGGAGAAAGGGAGTGAAAGTTGAGTCTCCCTCACGGCACCCACAGCCACAGGTGCCCATCCAGGTGGCAAATGCTGAGCTGGCGACACTACTACGGTACTACCCCTTCTGCTCTAAATACAGCTCCTATCTCCCTCTTCCTCCATCTCCATCCATCCATCTCACCACAGCCAGAGTAAGAGAGAGTGGAATCTGTTTGGAAGTTTGCAAGCGATCGAGGAAGATGGCCGGCACCGGAGCTTGCATCACCATGGCGGACGGCACGACGATGCGCCTCCCTCCTGGGTGCGTCTTCCGCCCCACGGAGGACGAGCTCGTCGTCCACTACCTGTACCGCCGCGCCATCCAGGCGCCGCTCCCCTGCGACTTCATCGCCGACATCGACATCTCGCGCCACAACCCCTGGGACGTCGTGCGAGGTACGTACATACACCACACCGCCTTGATTACTCACATGAAAACTTAACTGATCTTGAAGCCAAATGTTTCCCAGCATCTTTGATTTACTTACTTAATCTGTAGAATCACACCTTGGCTAGATTTGATCGATGCAAGTGTTTCGGCGGTTAATCCATGCCTTATTCCTCTCATCATCTTCTCCTTTGTTGGTGATGGAGCAGAGGAGGAGAAAACGAATGGGAGGTACTTCTTCACTCGCAAGGAGAATAACCATGGCGACCACCGCGGAAACCGCGCTGCGGGGGATGGGTTCTGGCGGTCGGAAGGCTCGGATGTTCCGGTGTACTACAACGACGGCGACGCCGCCGACGGCGACATGCTGGTCGGGATGAAGCGCACCCTGGTGTTCCACTGCAAGAGTTCTCCGTCGGCACAGCGTACCGGGTGGGTGATGCAGGAGTTCCGGCTTGCAGGTGCAAGCCTCCTGCCATGCCCTGTGATGGCGGATGCTGCCGCCGATGGCTCCAACCCGTCCAACAACTGCACCGAAGCAACAATCACCCAGGTGAGAATAGTGCATTCAAACATAATCATGGCGTTATTTTAGACAATATTCATTCATGTTGTGTATATATGTTACTGTGGTTGGTAATTTATTTTGCAACCAAGAGTAGGATTGTTGTAAGGTTAGTTTCTGGGGAATGGGGAAAGGTGAGTATCTAGTAGCTTATAATAGGGCTGATGCCGATATTGTTCATGAGTAAGGGATGAGTAGCCGTTGTGTATGTTGCCATTGAAATGGGTCACTAGATCTGGGTTGATCGATATATTGATGCCATGGATACAGGGCACACGGGTTCTTAATGGTGATTCATATTTTGTCAGGGTTATGGTAGTTATAGGTGGTAATCTAGAGGTGATTTGACTTCTTTAGAGTTGGATTCCATGTGTTAGGACGATCCGATTACAATCCATTTGGTCTTGTCACTGTTTTGAGTGAAATTCGAATATTTTGGATGCTAAAAGGGGAAATGTCCGTACCTGTTAGCTGGATCTAACAACAATTAATTTTATTTCCCATGAGTGAGATCTAAAAGTTACAGGATCTACAACGTATTCAAACTCATTGATATGCAAAGAAGGTATATGTCCATATCAGTTTTGTCACGACTGAGATCCAACAAATTATATTGGGATCTATAAGAGATTGAGTTTTGCCATTGACATAAAGAAGTTCGCACACACACCATGGTTGCACTTTGTCCAGCTTCAACTGACAGACTATATATTTTGAACTGTTCTGCAGAAAAGTGATGGTGGTTCGTCTGCTGATCATATTTGTGCCCACCTGGGGACAACCATGGTCGAACCTGACAGTTCATGGCTGATCTGCCCCATCTACAAGAAGAGGCAGCATGCACGACATGTCATCATCCCTTCGGCCAATGGCAATGCAGGGGAACTCGCCTTCGCCCTGCCTGCCGTTGGCAATGGCGAAGTTGATTTCATGGAGGGGACTGATGAGTCCGCTGATGTCAATAATGACAATGATGGTGATGCCCATGGCCAGAACTAGCTAGTCCATGGAAGCAATACAGCTGAGAGACAAGAATAAATTTGCAAGCATGTTGTTCCATTGATGCTTGAGACTATGTGTTATGTTTGATTTAAGTTGGAACACGCCATGATGCTGTTCATGCTGGAGTGTTTGTAATTCTGTTCAAGTTAGAGCCTATACTATTTAATTAGTTCACAAAAAGTCAAGTGCGCTTGCTTTCAGGTATCCCACCAAATGCAAGATAAACTCGCAGGGAGGTATGTACCCTTCTTCAATATACTGTGTGTTTTTTATCCTGTCGATCATAAGAGAGATATATGTGTCCTACATATGTTTATTTGCACTCAACTGCATTGCACTGTATCTGATTGATGCCAATATCCAGAATACGGTTGTGTTGTTTGCATGATGAAGGATGAAAGATGAATAATTATCTGTTTTTTTAGATATTTAATAGTATAAACGGTGAAATTAACCAGTATAAAATTAAAAATATACTCTACAAATACGAGACCATGAACTTCTATATATATAGAATCGTTTTAAAAAAATACGTAATAAATTATGTAATTTAGATGTACTTAATTCATGCCTAGCAGAGGCGAGATAACAGAATGAATAGGCCGATTTTAGCTAGGTAATTTATAGCACTAATTTATAGTTTTTTACCAAACAATATTTTCATCGTGCAAGAAATCCTACAAAATTGCATTATAAAAATAATGACGTGTGCACAAATACATTTATGATATAATCGTAATTTTTTTAAGGGTACAACTTGAGACGCACACGAACACATGTACAGCACACTTACACCACAACACACGCATACACATGCGTGTGTCCCTACCACATACTTAGGACTTAATTTGGGGTGCGCACGCATGTGAGACGCGCCAGTTGCGATCCTATGGATCGAACTCACATGGGCTGATTACCTGCCCGCATGGCTAGCCATCCGAGCAACACTGGGTTCTCCATATGATCGTATTAACAGCAGGCTACGTTAATTCACACACAATGTACATCAAACATTCCTTCTTGGGTTGTCTCCAGCACTACGCAATAAATTTGGACATTGCAAACCCATGTATTTATCATTTCCACATTATCCACGTAATTAATTCATTAATGAGAGTATTTTTTGGTCGAAAAAAATATTTTCTGATATTCATTCAACAAAGTGCCCTGCCCCCCAAAAAAACTCCTGTTAAGAAACACTTTACTGGCATGTGCTTTCTTTTTACATCATGAAACAAATTATATATGGACAACTGATTATTCCTATTAAGTATAGAATATAGTATCAGTATAAAGCTACAGATAGCTTCCGAAAAAATCATCTACGCTAAAAACTGGCACCACTGAAGAATTATTTTAGACCAATTTTTCTTTGAAACGTGGCACCAATGATCTATTCGATATTCCATGATGTATTCAATATTCCACCTTTGTAAGCTTCTGCAATGAAACCTAACTCGAATGCCCACGCATTTGCTCGGGCTACCTTCCTAGTTTCCTCAAAAAAAAAAAACTTCTATGAAGTATCACAAAGTTAATTGCATATCATTAGCTGGAAAATAATTAATTTTATATTTAATCAAAGGGGAAGTTCTCCTGCGCGCCTTTTTCAAAAAGTAATAAATTCGATCAATAAATCATATCGTCTTATGGTTGAAGTCACGCTGATCATGGATTATTCCCAAAACAAAATGTATTTCAAAATTCAGATGGTGCGCTCATGCATGTATGTATGTCCAAACATACAGACATATGTATTTCAAAATGTATTTCGAAAAACCAGCCAGGCATATGGACGGCTCCTAAAGCATGTAGAGTGTGCATGCGCTCATGCATGTATGTCCAAAACGAAATGAAAAACCAGCAAGGCATATGGAGCTGGCATTTGAACTCACATTTTCCAACAGAAACTGCCAAGCACCAGTAAAGCTAGCTCTACCATCCATCCAAACTAGGACACAAATTAATTCCAGACTGAATAGCTAAGCAGTATTGTGCTCATCTCCTGATCACTGTTATCATCTCCCCAAAGAGACACATCAAACAGCGGGAGGAGCAAGATGCAGTGAAGCTCACCCGTTTTATGATCTCCGAAGGAATGGAAAAGCACAAAAAAATCATAAGAAAACTCCATTGTTAAAGTTCTCCATCCTTTTGCACTGTGAGTCTATTACACCCATGGCCAGAACTAGCTAGTCCATGGAAGCGATACAGCTGAGACAAGAATAAATTTTCAAAGCAGGTTGTTCCATTAATGCTTGAGACTATCTGTTATGTTTGATCTAAGTTGGAATACTGCATGCTGTTCATGCTGGAGTCTATATAATTCTGTTCAAGTTAGAGCCTATACTATTTAATTAGTTCAGACAAAGTCAAGTGTGCAAGATAAAGTCACAGGGAGGTATGTACCCTTTTTAATATATATTGTGTTTTTTTATCGTGTCGATCACATACTTGAGATATATGTGTCATACATAAGTTTATTTATTTCCATTGTCAAGTTCACTCGACTGCATTAATTGCACTGTGTGTGATTGATGCTAATATATATCCAGAATACGGTTTTGTTCTTTGCTTGATGAAAGATTAAAGATGAATGATTATATGAGTTCTTTTAGCTAATTAATAGTATAAACAATGAAATTAACTACTATAAAATTGAAAATCTACTCTACAAACTGGATGATGAACCTCTATATATAATCGCTTATTATAAAATAGATCATTTAGCAGTTTGAAAAACGGACACAAAAGTCGAGGAATAAATCTGGGGGAAACAAATACAACTTAGATCACATGTTCAACATGTGTCAACAAGGCAGTTACAACATACCTGGGCTTGAAATGAATATTGGACATGTCATACTATTATGCATCACAACCCTGTTAAAACACATATGTAGTTAATCACGAGCAAAATCATCACACAATGAGGATTATGGTGGTGTTTGGGACAAGGGGCTAAACTTTAGCCCCGTGTCCCATCGAATATTTCGTCACTTATTATAAATACTAAACATTGATTATTAATAAAACACATTCATAATTTTAGACTAATTCGCGAGACAAATCTAATGAGCCTAATTAATCCATAATTAGCCTATGTGATGCTACAGTAAACATACTCTAATTATGGATTAATTAGGCTTAAAAAATTTGTCTTGCGGATTACCACTCATTTATAAAGTTAGTTTTTGTATTAGTCTATATTTAATACTTTAAATTAGTGTCCAAATATCCGATGTGACATGGGGCTAAAAAGTTTAGCCCCATCAAAACAACCCTATAACGTTGATCTTCTGTGTTTGAGCTTCCTGCAGGATTATTTATAACACCAGGAGTAAATACCATACAAAGAAAAGGACATATATCGCTATATACACCCGGACATGATAAATAAAACAATTTATGACAGGAGTTAAGATTACGGTACACACACCTAGGGGTAGCGAAATTAAATTCGATATGTGCTTGCCATCTCAAAATCTCTCTTGAGCTAACAACGTACTGATTTGGTGCTACACAAAATATGGACATCTTTACCTCGAGAAAAAACGAAATGAACGAACGAAACTTGCTGCGTCATGTAAAATCGATCGTAAAAAAGAACACTCACAATCAGCAACGCACCCCTAGTTCATCGGCACGGGAAACAATTGGAAAAGAAGGAATGAAGGAGCGTGACAGATTAACTGGGCAACTTTCAGTCGTTTTATACTGATTAATTTGGATTTATATATGCAAGTTTCATATATTTACAACTGTGGTTCATTTTTTGTAATCTCACGGGACAGGTAATTGATATTATATTTATTATTATGACTAATAAATTTTAAACAACCATTAATTTAAATTATACACCTATTTTTTGTCTGTTACACTATTGTATTATGTAAGATTTATGTTGACTATATTTCTATTTATAAAATAATTCTGTTAGATATTTTTTGGAGTGCTTCTAATCTACCTCATGTCACCTGAAATAAATTTGAAAAAATCTTAAAAGTTTCCACGTGCCACCACTAATAAATAGAAAAATCATAGAAATTATCTGAAAACATTCGGATTCTACTTTTTGTTTTGTTTTCTCTCACAAGTAACTTGTCTCTCACAATAAACTTATATGAAAAATGTGTAATTCATCACGTATACGGCATAAAGTTTGGCTCTTAAAAGAAATTTGACATGGTGGCCACAAAATACCTTGGAAGAAAAACACATTGATTAGGCATTGCTTATTCTGTGTAGAAGAAAAGAGCAACATTTGAGGGTACATAAAATCGGCATGACTAATTCAGAATGCATTGGGAAAAAGTTGAATTATTGGCTACAAAATTATTACTCTTTTTCTAATTATAAAAATAATTTAAGATACATAATGCCTACATTTTTCTATGCATGCAGAAAATAATGATATTAGAACAGACCAGTGTACTTTATGTTCCTTCCAAACTGCAATTAAAGGAAGCCTTTATACATTATTCTACAAAGATGCATAGAGAAATTAAAAGTACGTATATGATCCAAACAAAAACTATAAAATTCAATGACGACACAATATTTTCAATTAAGGGAAAACAACCTTACTCTTTCTATATTTCAGGTATGCACAGAAATTCATTTTTATTTGCTGAAACAATTAAAAAGAGTAATCATCCCTGTAAATGAACAGATAGATTTCACCATATACCAGGAGATAAAAAAAACGAATTAGCTAAACTAGATCCACAATATTATGTGTAATCACATGACAACAAAATTATGTGTAATCACCAAATCTCACCATTTATATGTAAGCCTGGGGGTACGGTTACTAGGACGTGCAAGAAAACAATCATCACCAAACAATTGCCATACACTAGAGATATAAAAAATATTTATAGTGAATTCGTTGAGTCATTGAAACCTTAAAATTCTCTTACACAAGCGTATATGTGAGAAAGCAATATAGGTAATAATGTGCATGTGAGAGATCAAAATAGGTGAGGTAGAGAGTGAGTAGAGCAATCTTGATTAGTGGAGAACAATGAATCAATGCAGGGTCAGAGAAGGCGAAATCAGCTTAGGCAGGCCTTACATTTTATAACCACGGGGCATATCTACTATAGGATCCATAAGAACCACATCGCCATGGAAAATGCTAGAAACATGAAAGTTTCCAAAATAATTTGTTTAGTCCTTGAAAAATTCTTGTTGGAAATTCTTGAAACAGAACACTATTATGGAAACTTGATAGGCAATTGAAGGCTTAATTTAGATGTACTTAATTCATGCCCAGCAAAGGCGATCGAGCTAACAAAATGAAGAGGCCGAGATTTTAGGTAGGTAATTTGTAGCATTACTTAGTAGATTTTTATAGAACAATATTTTCATCATGCAAGCAATCCTACAACATTGCATTATAAAAATAATGATGTGTACACAAACACATTGAATCGTTTGATCGTATTTACAGTAGGCTATATGCCTATATGTTAATTCACACACAATATACATCAAGCATTCCTTCTTGGGTTGTCTCCAGCACTATATATGCAATAAATTTGGACATTACAAACCCATGTATTACCATTTCCTCATGGTCCATGCAATTAATTCATTAACCAGAGTATTTTCAGTCCAAAAAAATACTTTTTGATATTCAATCAACAAAGTGCATGCCCCCGCTTCCCAAAACAAACTCCAGTCAAGAAAACACTTTACATGACATGTTCTCCAAAAGAGCTAAGTGTGCTTTATTTTTACATCACGAAACAAATAATGGACAATTGATTATACCTATGAACTAAATAGATCATAGTATTAAGTATAAAGCTACAGATAGCTTCGGGAAAAAATCATTTACGCTAAAAACTGGTGCCGCTGAAGAATTGTTTTAGACCAATTTTTCTTTCAAATGTGGCACAAAATCATCTATGCCATTCAAGGCTTTCTAAACTTCCGCAATGAAACCTAACTTGAATGCCCTCGCATTTGCTTGGGTTACCATCCTAGTTTCTTAAAAGAATAACTTCTATGAAGTATCACAAAGTTAACTGTATATAGTTAGCAAGAAAATAATTAATTTTACATTTAATCAAAGGGGAAGTTCTCCCGCGCCCCTTTTCAAAAATTTTACATTTAATCAAAGGGGAAGTTCTCCCGCAATTGAAGTCACGCTCATCAGATATACATGTATAACTGGTTATTCCGAAAATAAAATGTATTTCAAAATTCATATGGTGCACTCATGCGTGTATTTATGTCAAAACAAAACGAAAAACCAGCAAGGCATATGGACGGCTCCTAGAGTATGTACAGTGTGAGCTCATGCATGTATGTCCAAAACAAAATGAAAAGCCAGCAAGGCATATGGAGCTGGCATTTCAACTCACGTTTTCCAACAGAAACCCCCATGCATGTCTTTAAACCACCAATTTAATTACCTAGCCCCAGTAAGGCCCTATCATCCATCCAAACAAGAACACAAATTAAACAGCTTGTAAGCAAAGGTCTACCACCTTTAATTCCAGCCTTAATAAGCACCCAAAGTTTCCTAGTCAGCAATATTGTGCACATCTCCTGATCACTGTAATCATCACCCCAAGAACACATCAAACAGCTGGAAGAGCAAGATACAGTGAATCTCACCTGTTTTATGATCTCCCAAGGAATGGAAAAGCACAAAAAGTCATGAGAAAACTCCATCTTTGAAGTGCTCCATCCTTTTGGACTGTGAGTATATAATTAAGTCTACTCTACAAATATGAGACGATGAACTACTATATAGAATCGTTTTTTACAAAAATACACTGTTTAATAGTTCGAAAAAACATTATAAAGAGAAGGATATAGTGCTATACACTGGACATGATAAAGAAAACAATTTATGACATGAGCCTTCTAAAAATCGCTCAATGGCTAGCCACTGATTTGGGGCTGCTTAAAAGCCGAACATCATTTTTTCGACCAGGAAAGCCGAACATCTTCATGTCGAGAAAAATAAAAGTGAACGAACGAAACTTGATGTGACATGTAAAATCGATTGAAAAAACTGATACTCACAAAGAGAGACTTGCGCTTTGAGACAGCAGCAGTGCTAACACACCCACGGGAAACAATTGGAAAAGAAGGAAAGAGAGTGATAGATTAATTTGGGCAACTTTCATTTGTTTTAAACTTATTAATCTGGGACAGCTTCATATAATTACAATTGTGGTTCATTTTTTGTAATCTAGGGGCAGGTGCCTTGGCTGGGTTGCCATGTCTTGCACATATCTGTGGCTGGGTCGCCATGCGTTGCGCATATCGGGCCAAACCAGCTCTATTAGAAAAATTTGTGATGATGGCTACAACTTTTATACATGATGCTTATCATGAATTACAACAGTTTAATCCGAGCACCATTAGTTGCAAGAATAATGCCCATATTTAAATAAAGCTCATGGAATATATTATGGACCTAATATTTTCTATACTATCACACCGAAGTTCTGCAACAACGTGCAGGGTTCTCGTTAGTAAACTAAATTGAAACTCCATCCTATGCAATAATAAGTATAGCAAATTGATTTGTTTCAACTTATCAAATTTATAAAATGAAAACTTTCTCATGAAATACTAGGTAATATGCATGCATTCTTTATCTAATTTTGTGACATCAAATTTTGAATTGGGAACACTAATAATACAAAACTAACCTGTCCTTAGAGCATTCTAAATAATTTTATGTAACATATTCGCCACAATATATTGAAACTTTGATATTTGTAATATATACATCTACAATGATTTGTCATTGGCATGTCATCTATGGCAAATATGTCATGTTAACAAAAGTGAAAAAGGCCCATTGATTATTTTAATGATATCATCTTGACATTAGAATATTTTAAGAAGTCATGTAACATGGCATCTTGGATTCACTGGATTTAGTTTTTCAAAATATCGCATTCAATAAATATAAAGTTGTATCTATCTTGGACTCAGGACTATATTAATTTAATACCAAAATATTGAATGAATATTCTACTGATCTTGGACTCTATTTTTAGCACTTTATTAATATATTTTCAAAATTCAAAGTTAACAATTGGTCGAGTTGAAACTGGCATACTTAGAATATGAAATTTTATATAGGTAAAAACAATAATAATAACATGTGCAACTTATGGGCTAGCAACTTGCACTAATAATTGATGATAGGTGTTATGTTTCAGGTGCATCTTTGCATGACAAACACAATTAGTGGAGCATTCAGTGGTGGACCAGTGGCAACAGAGAAATACTTTGAAAGGGATGTGGCTTTTTAATGGCAGAGTCAGGTGCTCATCCAGTTGAATAGCATGGTGGTGGCCAGCCCTATGAGAAAGAACTAGGATGTCTCCATGGAATACTAGGCAAGGAGGACATGCTTATGATACTGTCAGAAAGGAGGATAGAGGACATAGATTGATCAAGTCCATGAAGTTGTAGATGCATGCACTGAGACAAAGAGGTTTTCCCTACTTGCTCAAGAATTGGCGGTCACTAGTCACCACACCACCAACTTCTCGTGGTCGCCACACAATACAAAAAACTCGTATACCTAGAACCCTACAACGTCCACACATTTAGAGATGTAGAGCCACTGCAGCAATAATTACTTGTTTGCTACTACTTGAAATCCGAGGTAACATAGTCTGGTGCATGTGCTCCTATCTTCTTACCTCTGCCTCCTAGATCTAGTTAAAAATTACAACCTAGGTGGGTGGTTGGTGTCTCCCAATGGAGGAAGGAAGACAAGGTTGTCATTGCCACAAACAAACATGAGCTCAGGTCAGCCAACATTCCCAATCGCTCTCCTAGTTAGCCTTCCTCAACATCTCATGCACTCAAACCATCGAAATGACAATCTAGTCTCATAGAGATGTGGTTAGACTAACATGATCACCTTAAAATAGTGCGGAAGAGTTAGAGGTGGTACTAAACCGACTTCCATTGTTTGAATTCGTGGATGTTGCCTTTTTATCCTTCCCTGCTTCCATTGATTTTAGTATAGATGTAGGAGTCCCAAGCAAGAGATTGGCTACTTCCTGGTATATGCATTAGTGGCAACCATAAGAAGGCAATGGCGTCTCTCCAGGAGCCACCACACTGCTATAGAACAGCTCTACCAGTCCCCTCTAGCATTGGCCAAGGATTGGTGGTGTTAGGGTTTATCGTGGTATGATAAGTACTTGACATACGTAGATAGACATAGCATAAAGGATACCATAGCTATAGCCCCATCGCTCACCGTCATAGTTAAGGAGCAATGGAGGAGAGTGCCAGACCTAGAAAGTTAGTGCTTTTATCTTTTTATACTCCTTGCATCCCATAAAGACTATATTTTTAGCACATCAAACACATATTAGTAAAAAGCTAAAAAGACCAAAAACATCCTTTGCCTTTTCAAACTCCACTGCACATTATCCTAGATTATATTCATTTGTTAGAAACCCTTTGGATTTGGTTAGCGCAATGATGCAGAGAGATATAGAGGAGGCTTTTCATTTGCCATTATTAGTACAGACTTATGAGGAATACCAATAGTTTTTGGCTAACCTGGAGCTAGGAAGTGCGAAGCCCTGATACAAACTAATAATTGGTTTTATATATAGGACTCTAGTACTCATCGCAAAGGACTAGTCACATGAACTTTATTAGTATTCGGACACCAAGAGATTTTATATGGTTATGGGTGTAAGGTTTTTATGAGAATCGAGTTATATATTTGCATGGTTTGGGCTATAAAATTTTGAGCACCTATTGCTGCAGATGTTTCATGTTCACTTTGCGTTTGAAATCTAAGGGACACAGTTATTCATCTTTTTTCCACTATCCCTTCAGTTTGAGTTGTTGGGACGCCATTGGGATTAATTGGAAGAGTTGACTCGGATGATTGCATTGGCAACGTATCAGTTTCATAGAAAAGTTTTCATGGAAGTGTGCTTGATAGTATGTAAGCAGATTTGCATGTAAAGAAATGCTATTATTTTTCAGAATATTGCCCCTAATGTTGGAAGATATTGTTTAAGAATAATGATGTTCTCTTGCATACTTGCAGGATGAAATAAAACATAAAAAAAATCAAGTTTTAGACAGGTTACAATTCATATAGTTTTTGGAGGTTTTTTTTCATTCATCTTGATGTAAATATGTAAAACTTTTTATTACTTTTTTATGTAGTATAATTGTTAGGCAAAGTCCTAACTGTATGGCCAATAAAAAAACTCCAATGCACATGTCCCATTCTTTTTTTTTCAAACTCTAATGTACTTGTCTTATGATTTTTCAAATTCCAACACATTAGTTTCGCTAAACATAAAATCTTCGTGGGGTAAATACAATGTCTTGTATTTTCTACGTATGGGCTTCATTATTTCTTGTGAATGGCTATTTGGAACCTCTAGCGCAGATGAGTTGATGAATAGGCGGCAAGAGGGAGAGAACCCATAGCACACATGTCAATGATAGCATAAGATTTAATTAATAAATGTTTATTAAGTATCAAATAGTTAATTGGATACCACTAATTTCGTGGCAAAAAATTAATTTTGTTGTTAATGAAAGCCGAAGATCTCTTTGAGCTTATTGAGAATAAGTTAATGCATTACTTACTACAATCTTATATGATTCTAGAGCCCGTTATTCAATAATAGCCGGTTGTTTGGGAAACATAATGCATCCAAAAGTTCCAATGACACAGAGAAAGTCCTGAATAGCATCAACTCATTAGAAATTCCCAAACAAGCCTCCTAGCACAATTAGACGATGCTCTCATATAGCATGAAGAAAAAGTTGGGAATCCAACGAGCAATGGGTTCTGGCTTTTAAATCACATTTTCCAATAGCACCGAGCCATCTTTAAAATAGCAAATTAAAAAGCCAATAAAATTAAACTCTATCAACAACCTTATTAGGGACAAAAATAATAAGATTGCCAAGTGGGGTCACCACTTTTAATATCATGCCTTAATATAGGCACCTTTTCCTAGTCAGTAGTATTGTGCACATCTCCTCACCCTAATCCTCTCCCCAAGTATGCCTCAAAAAAGAAGTGAGAAATACTGAAGCTATCACCAAGTATGCATTACTTTCTACAATCTTATGATGATACTAGAGCCCGTTATTCAGCAATAGCCGGTTGTTTACTACACATAGAAAGACTTGAATAGCATGAACTTATTAGAAGTTCCCAGACAAGCCTCCTAGCACAATTAGATGGTGCTCTCATATAGCATGAAGAAACAGTTGGGAATCCAACAAGCAATGGGTTCTGGCTTTTAAATCACATTTTCCAATACCACCGAGCCATCTTCAAAATAGCAAATTAAAAGGCCAACAAAACTAAACTCTATTGACAACCTTAATAAGCACTAAAATAATAACGTTGCCAAGTGGGATCACCACTTTTAATGTCATGCCTTAATAGACACATAGTTTTTCTCAGTTAGCAGTATTGTGCACATCTCCTCACCCTAATCCTCTCGCCAAGTATGCGTCAAAAAGGAAGTGATAAATACTGAAGCTATCACCAAGTATGCATTACTTTCTACCATCTTATGATGCTACTAGAGCCCGTTATTCAGCAATAGCCGGTTGTTTGGGAAACATAATGCATCGAAAAGTCCCAATGACACAGAGAAAGACTTGAATGGCATCAACTTATTAGAATTTCCCAAATAAGCGTCCTAGCACAATTCCATGGTGTTCTCATATAGCTTGAAAAAAAAGTTGGGAATCCAACAAGCTATGGGTTCTGGCTTTTAAATCACATTTTCTAAAACAACCGAACCATCTTTAAAATAGCAAATTAAAAAGCTAACAAAACTAAACTCTATCAACAACCTTAATAAGGACAAAAATAATAAGGTTGCCAAGTGTGGTCACCACTTTTAATGTCATGCCTTAATAGGCACCAACAGTTTTCCTAGTCAGCGGTATTGTGCACATCTCCTCACCCTAATCCTCTCCCCAAGTATGCCGCAAACAGGAAGTGAGAAATAGTGAAGTTATCACCAGATGTATGATCTCCCATGAACAGAAAAGGCACGAACTAAAAATCAGAAGAAGACTGATGTTGTGATCCCCTCATCATCACAAACCCCCCATCTTCATTTGGATCGATTGATCCTTTCATGTGTTACAGCATGCGTTTGCAACACCTGGATGCATGCTATCTCACTGTCTGCAGCGAGGAGATAGAGTGAGGTGAGAGAGAGAGAGAGTGAGGTGGGAGAGAGAGAGAGTCATGGTGAGAGGCATGAAGAGAGAGAAAGGGAGTGAATTTGAGTCTCTCTCACGACAAAAATTATAAGGTTGCCAAGTAGGTTGACCACTTTTAGGCACCCATAGTTTTCCTAGTCGATCAGCAGTATTGTGCACATCTCCTCACCCTAATCCTCTCCCCAATAATTCCTCAAAAAGGAAGTGAGAAACAAATCCTCTCCCTAATAATTCCTCAAAAAGGAAGTGAGAAACAGTGAAGCTATCATCATATGCATGGCTTGCACATATCTGAAGTTGGGTCGCCAGGGCTTGCACATATCGGGCCAAACCAGCGGTATTAGAAACATAACGATGATGGCTACGACTTTTATACAGGATGCTTATCATGAATATCAACAGTTTAATCCCAGCGCAATTAGTTGCAATAATAATGCCCATATTTAAATAAAACTGATGGAATATATTATGGACCTAATATTTTCTATATTATCATACCGAAGTTCTGCAACAACACGCATGGTTAGTAATCTAAATTGAAACTCCATCCTATGCAATAATAAGTATAGCAAATTGATTTGTTTCAACTTATCAAATTTATAAAATGAAAACTTTCTCAAGAAATACTAGGTAGTATGGATGCATTATTTATCTAATTTTGTGACATCAAATTTTTATTTTGGAACACTAATAATACAAAACTAACCTGTCCTTAGAGCATTCTAAATAATTTTATGTAACATATTCTCCATAATATATTGAAACTTTGATATTTGTAATATATACATCTATAATGATTTGGCATTGGCATGTCATCTACGGCAAATATGTCATGTTAACTAAAGTGAAAAAGGCCCATGGCTTTTTGTTTGAAGTTCTCCAACCTTTTGGACTGTGAGTATAAAATTAAAAATCTATTCTACAAAGATGGGACGATGAACTTATATATAGAATAGTCTTTTACAAAAATACACCATTTAACATTTCGAGAAACATTATAAATAGAAGGATATAGTGCTATACACCGTACATGATAAATAAAACAATTTATGACATGATAAAGAAAACAATTAAATTCAATATGTGATGGCCTTCTAAATATGTCTCTATGGCTAGCCACTGATTTGGGGCTGCTCAAAAGCCAGACATCTTCATGTCCAGAAAAAATAAAAGTGAACGAGCGAAACTTGCTGTGACATGTAAAATCGATTGAAAAAAAATTATTCACAAACAGAGACCTGTGGCTTCGAGGAGACAGCAGCAATGCCAACACACTCGCTACTTCATTGGCATGGGAAACAATTGCAAAAGAAGGAAGGAAAGAGTGACAGATTAATTTGGGCAACTTTCAATCATCTTATACCGATTAATTTGGGCAAGGTTCATAAATTACAATTGTGGTTCATTTTTTGTAATCGCTGGGGGCAGGCCCCGTGGCACAGGCAGCACAGCCCCACGAGGGAGGGCTGTGCTCTAAGAACATAGCACTAATATTAGAAGCAATAATTAAGTAATTTATAGCACAACACCCCCTCCCCGTCTCCTCTATTTTCTAATATATTAATGATGAGTTAACTTCATCTTCTTCTCCTCGTAATGAATTAAACTAAAAAAATAACTTTCTACCTGACATACTCTAGCCCGCTCTCTCGCCTCCGCTTCCATCTATTTATCCTAGGGTAATTGACATTATATTTATTATTATGATAAGAATAAATTTTAAACAACCATTACTTTAAATTACACACCTATTTTTATGTCCGTTACACTATTGTATTGTGTAAGATTATATTTCTATTTGCAAAATTATCCTGTTAGATATTTTTGGAGTGCTTCTATTCTACCGTATGTCACCTGAGATAAGTTTGAAAAAATCTTAAAAGTTGCCACGTGTCACCACTAATAAATTAGAAAAATTATAGAAATTATATGAAAATACATTCGGACTCCACTTTGTTCTCACAATAAACTTATATGACCAATATGTAATTCATAATGTATAGGGCATAAAGTGTAGCTCGTAAAACAAATTTGGCATGGTGGCCACAAGTACCTTCCAAGAAAAATATATTGATTAGGCATTGCTATTGTGTGCAGAAGAAAGGAGCAACATTAATTTGTGGGCACATAAAAATCGACATGACTAATTCAGAATGCACTTGTACAAAAAGTTGATTTATAGGCTACAAAATCGACCATGAATTTTGTGCTACACATCTTATATGTATAAAATTATTACTCTATTTATAATTATATCAATAATTTAAGATACATAATGCCTATATTTTCTCTATACAGAAAATATATGATATTGGAAAAGACCAGTGTACTTTGTGTTCCACCCAAATTGCAACTAATTAAATGCAGCCTTTATACATCATTCTGCAAACATGCCTACAGAAACTAATTAAAAATACATGATCCAAACAAAAAATATAAATTCATCAACAACACAATATTTTTTATTAAGGGAAAACCTACTCTTTCTACATTTCGGGTATGCACAATTCATTTTTATTTACTCAAACAATTAAAAACATTAAACATCCCTGTATATGAACACTAGTAGGTTATGAACATATTTTTCAATGTATATACCAGGAGACTTAAGGGTTGAATTTGAAATCCACGTAGATTTCATGATATACCAGGAGATAAAAAAGCTGGATTGTCATATACTATGTTGGATCCACAATATGAACACAAAAATGCTGGATCACATGACAACATATTATGTGTAATCACCGAATCTCAGCATTTATATGTAACCGTGGGGGCGGGGGGGGGGGGGGGGGGGGGAGGTATGGTCACTAGGACGTGCAAAAAAACCAACATTACCAAACAATTGACATATAATAGATATACAAAATATTTTATAGTGAATTTGTTGAGTCTTTGAAACCTAAAAATTCTCTTACACAAGCGTGTATGTGAGAAAGCAAAATTAGGTAGTGTGCATGTGAGAGATCAAAATTGATGAGGTAGAGAGTGAGTAAACCAATTTTTACTAGTTGAAAACAATAAATCACTACAGTGTCAGAGAAGGCGAAATTGGCTTAGTTAGGCCTTACATTTTATAACCACGGGGCATATCTACTATAGGAGCCATAAGAGTACCGCATCGCCATGTAAAATGCTATAAACATAAATTTTCTGAAAGAATTTATTTAGTCATTGAAAGATTTTCTTTGAAAAATTGTGAAATATAACATTAGTATGAAAACTGGAGAGGCATTGTAGGCTTCAAGTAATAGAATATGTAATTTAGATGTACTTAATTCATGCCCAGCAGATGCTAGCTATCTAACAAAATGAGAGGTCGATTTTACGCTGGTAATGTGTAGCACTACTTTATAGATTTTTATAGAACAACATTTTCATTGTGCAACAAATCCGAAATGATTGCATGGTAAAAATAATGGTGCGTATACATTTAATCATATGATAGTATTATCAGTAGGCTATGTTAATTAACACACAATTTACATCAAACATTCCTTGTTGGGTTGTCTCCGGCACTACACAAACCCATGTATTTACCATTGCCTCAGTGTCCATGCAATTCAATCATAAATGAGAGTATTTTTTGTTCAGAAAATATTTTCTGATATTCATTAAACAAAGTGCCCCCGCTGCCCCCCACCACAACCCCAGAAAAAAATCCAGTCATGACATGTTCTCCAAAAGAGCCAGGTGTGGTTAATTTCCTTTTACATCATGAAGAAAATTAAACATAATTGATTATACCTACGAACTAAATATAACATAGTATAACTATAAAGTTACAAATAGCTTCAGAAAAAAAATTATCTAAGCTAAAAACTGGCACCCATGAGGAATGATTTTAGACCAAATCTTCTTTGAAATGTGGCACCATTAATCTATTTGATATTCCACCTTTGTAAGCTTCCACAATGAAACCTAACTTGAATGCCCGCGCAAATGCACGGACTGCCTTCCTAGTTAATTAGTTTCTTAAAAAAGATAAGTTCTATGGAGTTTCACAAAGTTATATCGTTAGCTGAAAATAATTAATTTTTTATTTAATCAAAGCGGAAGTTCTCTTGCGTCGCTTTTTCAAAAATTAAATTTGTTGCATCCTAACATCTTATGATCGAAGTCACGCTCATCATACATGTAACTGGTTATTTCGAAAATAAAATGTATTTCAAAATTCAGATGGTGCATGCGCTCATGCATGTATGAGTGTCCAAACAAAACGAAAAACCAGCAAAGGCATATGGACGGCTCCTAAAGTATGCTAGCTCATGCATGTATGCCCAAACAAAATGAAAAGCCAGCAAGGCATATATGTGGAGCTGGCATTTGAAGTCACGTTTTCCAACAGAAACCCCCATGTCTTTAAACCAGCAATTTACTCCACTAGCACCAGTAAAGCTCTGCCATCCATCCAAACCAGGACACAAATTAAACAGCTTGCAAGCAAATTAAGGCCCACCAGCCTTAATTCCGGACTTAATAGCTAAGCACCCACAGTTTAATTTCATAGTCAGCAGTATTCCAGCGTCTCCTGATCACTGTGATCATCTCCCCCCAAGAGACGCATCAAACTGCAGCTGGAAGAGCAAGATACAGTGAATCTCACCCGTTCTAAGCACAAAAAAATCATGAGAAAACTCCATCGCTAGAGTTCTCCATCCTTTTGGACCATCAAAGCTGCCACACCCCCTGGCGCTAGCTCACGATAGACAGCTTAGAGATAGATAGAGTGAGGCAGCAGCAGCAGCAGCAGCAGCAGGATGCATGGCATGGCATGGCATGGCATGCAGAGAGAGAGAGAGAGGTTGAGTCTTGCTCACGGCATTCACACCTGCCGGCCCATCCACGTGGCAAGATGGTGAGCTGGCGACACCCCCTCTTGGTGCTATAAATACAGCCTCCAGATCTCTCCTCCAGATCACCACAGCAGCTTCAAGCATCCTTCAATCAGTTGACAAGAGTCTAGGGTGAGATCTGTTTGTAGCTTGCAAGAAAACTAGGTTGCGTGATGGCTGGCCCTGGAGTTTGCATCCCCTTGGTGAATGGTAGGACGATGCACCTCCCCCTGGGTTGTGCTTTCCGCCCCACCGAGGGAGAGCTTGTTGTCAACTATTTGTACCGCCGGGCAATTCAGGTGCCACTAGCTTCTCACTTCATTACTGATGTTGACATCATGCGCCACAACCCCTGGGATATTGTCCCTGGTAAGCATATTTTCACTCGCCCATCCTTGCTTCCATGAAAAATATTGCCTGTGAAGGTCATCTTTTGGCTTTTTCTAGAGAAAAAGTAAACAGCATATTTATAGAAGGAATATAATTTGTAAATAATTTTTTTATGTACGTGTTTATGTCGATCTAGAAGCCATGACTGAAAAATAAACTACGACTAAAAAACCTCAAAATCAACTCTAAATTTAAAGTTGAAAATTCAAATTTGTCTTATAAGCGTAAGCAAAAGTCAAAGATGGGGGTTAACTAATTTCTTATCTGATTTTGTCATCTGTAGCCTCACCTTGGATAGATTCTGTTTGTTTTCACGGTTATCTAATTCTGCTTTTCTCAACTTTTACTTTCATTGGTTGGGTGATGATGGAGCAGCGGAGGAGAAGGTGACCGGGAAGCACTTCTTCACCCGTAAGGAGAGAAAGCGCCCTGGTGACAGCCGCAGCAACCGCGCCGCGGGTGACGGTTTTTGGAGATCGACAGGGCCAGAAGCAGCAGTATACCACAATCCCGGTGACAGTGGCGGTGAAGTGCTGGTGGGGATGAAGCGCACCTTGGTGTTCCACTACGGGAAATCTTCGTCGTCCGCTGAGAGCACCGAATGGGCGATGCAGGAGTTTCGTCTTGCCGGTTGTTGCCTCTTGCCTGGCCATGTGACAGGGCCTGCCACAGGTGATAGCTCCAACCCATCGTGCATCAGCACCCAAGTGACCATTGCCATGGTAAGGCATTGCATCAGAACTTCATACTGCCCCTTTTATGTTGGATTAATTTTTTTATTTCAATCTGCATGTTGAATATGATTGGTAACATATTTGTAAGCTGTCATTGCATTGTGTGATTCATATTGGGGGATAGGAAAAATATGATGACTTGCTACCTTACAATTATATTATTGGACTGTTAACTATATATTGCTGTTGATGGGTGCCGGCCACTAGGTCTACCTTGATTTATCAAAGCCATACTAGTCATTTAAATCTTTTTATGGCGTGGGATCTAGAGGATTAGTAGAATATTATTACAATTAATTAGATTTTTATCGTTATGGGTTTCTTTTAAGAGATACAAATTTGTTGAGATGCAAAATGGATACATTGTCAGCTTGTGTCTTTATCGGTTGAGATCTTTATTGAACACCACACATAGTTATACCCTTAGTCTGGTGATATTTGAACATCTAAAAATTTTGGGATCTATAAAATAATTTATTTCAACATGTGAAAAGGGGATGTTTTGTTGTTTGCATTTTTCTCAGCGAAACTCTTTGTTTGAATATCATTTGTCATTAACCCATAGTACCGGGATGAGATGTTTGGATACTATTTTCATCCTGATCCCTTATTTTAATGAAAAATGACATCTACAATTTATTTGTACAATTAAAACCAGGTAGGAAGTTATCAAATGCTTCTATTTCAGTCACTGGTTGATTAGCATGAAACTGGCATGAAACTATTTCTTGCTACTAATACACTCATCTCTCCCTCTCAGCTGTACATGTTAAATATACGATTACATATCCTTAATAAGCATCAACTAATAGACTATATGATGCAGAAAAACGATGGCCAGGATCTGTCGGCAGCACATACTCATGACACCCCCCTTGGGAAAACCATGGTCGTTGAGCCTGACAGTTCTTGGCTGATCTGTCGCATCTACAAGAAGAGGCAGCGTGCGCCACATGTGATCATCCCTCCATCCATTGGCGATGCAAGGGAAGTTGTCCTCGCCCTACCAGCTATTGTCAATGCAGGTAGAGGCCGATTCCGCTACGTTGACTTCCCAGGGCAGCCGTCTTTTGAGGAGGGGACTGATGAGTCTCCTGATGTCCACGACGACAAGGCTGCTGATGGCCCTGGCAAAAACTAATCGAATGGAGCAACTCAGTTGTGACAAGAATAAAAATCGCATATGGGATGCCCCATATGTGACAAGAAAAATCTGCGAGCTATCTATGTGTTTGAATTTTAAGTTCCTGCTTGAGAGACTATATATGCATCACTATGTTTAAGTTGGAGTACTCAGCTGTTAGTTTAATCTGAGGTCTATGTTGTTCTGTCGTTGGAGTTGGAGTTTGTACTTTTTAATTATTATTTTCAACAAAGTAAAGTGTGCTTGGGTTGCCCGAGAGGCAAGATGAAATCACAGGGAGGTATATAGCTGCCTTTATTCTGGTGAAGGTTAACTATTGCAGCTGCCCTTCTTCATTATATTGTGTTTTTTTTATCTCGTATACACTAGGTATATCTATATGCTACATGCATTTTATTTTCAATTGGCATAGGTTCTTCACCCTGCTCCAGTGAGCTTTGTATGTGATTGATGCTGTTTATATACAGACTGCTTGGTAGATTACATATGTTGAAAAGGCATGTACGGTATATATCTGCAAGGCTTGAAAGTGATTAGTACATGGCATATTATTACAGAGTTTCTATCTCTGTATCATATCATCAGTGAAAAGTACATGTTAATCTCAAGCGGAGTCATCAATATGAGAGGATTACTACATCCTTTGTGTTTGAACAGCAGTAGGATTATTTGTAACACCAGGTGTGCGTGTTACATAGAGAGAATGTATATTGATATAGATGGGATAGATAGAAAAATGATTGATGATAAGAGTTAACTTTGTAGTACGCGTAGGTGTAGCCAACTTAAATTCAATGTGTGTTTGCCTGTTCAAACTCTCTCCAGCTATAAGCTATTGATTTGGGACTGATTGAATGTGGTATATCTTTTGGTGGAGAAAAATAAACTAATTTCAGTGGAAAAACGATGCTTGCTGTGACATGCAAAATTGATCTAGCAGATTAGGTTTTATTAGAGTAGATGAATAGGATTTGTATGATCGGTATGATAGGATTAATTCTTATCTCTATCTATTTCACATCACTTAAGACATAAGTCATTCTATATATATATATATATATATATATATATATATATATATATATATATTGGTACTAGCACTGCTCATGTTCTTCCCTTGCTCCCACCATTTAGACTAGATATCACCCAAGGGAGGACTGTTTTTCGTTTTTCATCATCTTAGTATCGACAAGCTGTCCATCATCGCAGGAGAGGCCACTTCCCCATGTGTTTCTATCACCATCAATCAGTGGTAAAACACCTTGACAGCCCCAATCGTCCTTGACTATAACTCAAGGTGTTCAGGACCTCTGTCACGCTAATCTAGTGGGACAATTTGTGTTTTGGTACTTCCTGCCTCTGCTAAGGACCCCAAGAGGTACAAAGTCATCCCACCACTCTCAGTTGCCCATTGCCGCAAAAGCAAACAACCTTCCTAGATCTATCCTAGCGGACCATCCAACTCCCCTTATCCCTCAACCGGGTCGCTATATGGCTTGCACATATCTGAGGCTTGTGACTGCCCTCCATAGCCGCTGCCTATCTCTAGCATTGTTCATGATGGTTATCATGTTCCCCATTGCCTCCACCTGGTCTACACTACTAGCCCCACCACCAGTTCCACTACCAACACACGAGGGAACTCATCTTTTCCGGCCTTGATAAGGACTCCATCTCTCTGATGCCATACCACAACTGCTAGCCACCTTTGTGATTATTATCATGTTCCTCACTACGGCCTCCATGAGACTACACCACTGATCACGCCACTTGGTCCCACGGTCAGAGCATGGGTGGACTCGTTTTTATGGGTCTTGACAAGGACTACCCTTCTCTGACTGTACCTCTCCGATGACAAAGGGAAGCTCAGTGCTGACATTGTCATGTAGCTTCCCTATGTCTTCTTTGTGGGTGTCATGGTCGTCTATATAAGGTCATGTTCGGTTGTTAGGATGTACGTATGCTCCAGAGAACAATGATGGCTAGGTAAGGCAGGACAATGGAATGCAATGAAGATTTGTTTGATTTACTGGTAGAGATAGCCTTCATTTTTAATTATTATGAATATTGTATAATAGATAATATATACCATAATAATTCTTAATATAGATAAATATGCACTAATATAGCTTAATTTAAGCTAAGTATTATTGAATGATGTTGTTAATTAATTAATATAGCCAGTTCAGCCAGGCTCACTAGATACAGATGTCCTTGTTTCCTCGAAGCCAAGCCAAGCTTTATATGATGCTTGTCTCCAACCCATGTCAAGCCAACCAAACAAAGAAATATTGCATAAGGTAAGAGAGGCTTGACTGAAATACAGTGAACCAGGCATCCTCTAAAGATCAATGCCACCATTGCCATTGGCTCTCTCCATAGCTGCCCACCTGTCTCCACCCATACGGATGCCTCTTGGCCCTCTTCGCCGCCCTTCACTTGGACTGGCCATCCCAGCTCACCGGCAGGCAGCCACTCACTATGGAAGGCACATGTAGGAGCAAGCAGCAGGAACGTAGGGGTAACAACCTAGCCGGAAGCAGCAGTTAGCAGCACCACCCCCATACCAACGAGGTACGCATACTGTACACAACCAAGTCATAGAACAAGAAAATTCTATCAAATTTTGCTCAGAATTGTGTTGGTAAAATTAAAATCATTTAACATATGTCAGTATTTATCTGCATTGTTTTGTGACCATATGTCATGTCAAGAATTTGTGTAAAATAAATCCCCTTATTTGCAACAGCCCCATAAATAAATTATACCAATGGAAATCCCATGAAGTATGCTTTACTGACCTAACTCTGATTTAACTCCAACTTGAGTACAACTTGATCCTTATTAATTCCTAACTTTTGGACTATTTAATTAATAAATGTAATAAAATGAACCTCCAACATGAGAACAGTACTTATTCATTAATCCCTTATATTAAAATCACCAGAACATAGAAAAACTATAACTGACTTTCAAAACCAAACCAAATATGACAAATTTTAACTACGACTACAAGCTAAATGATACTTGTAATTTAATGCGAAATTCTTAATAATATTAACAGAACTGCTCTTTCTATATAGTTTTTACCAACTAATAAGCAGTAACTAGAATTTGTTTGTCATTGGATCATATTAGTATAGAGATAGCAGGTCTGGTATTAAGAAGTTCATCATTCCCATTTAATTGAATTATTGATTAGTCACCCTTTCACATTGATCTCCACTTCTAGCGACACAACGCATATTTTATGTGCTTATATTTCCAGTATAACCGACCTCTGTATGGCTATGATTGTTTTTGTTAATTCGCAAGCTATAATTATTTTATATATTTCCATAGCAGATATATAGCAGGGAAGTGAATAGTCAACCATCTCCTTGTTTAACAGCCACATACATCATTTGCAGTTGTGGTTCCATTTTTGCAATCTCGTAGGATAAGTCGCCGGCATGGAAGCACAACAGCACGAGGAGAGGTGCTTTGAGAACCCAGGGAACAAATACTGGAAGCAATTAATAATTAATTAATGTATACTGATTATCAAAGAGTTACTTGTGTGTGTGTGTCATTTGATGGAAAATAATTAATTTTCAAGTCAATAAAAGGAGAATTTCTCCTACACCCCTTTTCGAAAAATTAAATCCATTACCTTGATATCATCTTATGATTGAATTGGTTCCCATCGTCCATGTATTACTGGTTATATGCAAAGCAAAATGTAATTTAATATTAAGATGATGCAAAAAAAAATGTATAACATCAACAACCTACAAATTGCCTGGCATGGCTCATGATATGTAGACGATGCCTGGCATGGCTCATGATAACTCCAAAATAATTGTAAATCCAGCTAGGCCTATATGGAGCTGATTTTTTCAAACCACATTTTCCAAACGTATCTTTAAACCAGCATATTAATTACCTGCAAGCTCCATAAAAAAAAACTCTATTAACAATCCAAATAGGGACACAAATAATATGCTTCCAAACAAGTTTCAGCTAGCACCATTAACTCCATCCGTAATTTGCTCCCACAGTTTTCCCAATCAGCAGTATTAATTGTGCAAACATCCTACCTCACTGCTATGTTCTCCCCAAGAACACATCAAAACAGGAAGCGAGATAGAGTACTGAAACTCACCAGATGTACTATCTCCCAAGGAATTAAAAAGCACAAAAAATCAGGAGAAAACTGACGTTGTGATCCTCATCGCCACATCAGGGCTTTGCAAGATAGAGTAAGGGCAAGCATAGCATGCATTGAGAGAAAGAGAGAGAGAGAGAGAGAGTTAGTGAAGTTTGAGTCTCCCCCACGGCTCTCGCATTTGTCCATCCAGGTGGCAAAAAGGTGAGCTGGTGACACCCCTCTTGGTGCTATAAATACAGCTCCTGTCTTCCTCCATTTCTATCAACACATGCAGTGCATGCCTTCAAGGTTTCATTCATCACTTGAGTGAGTCCAGTGTGAGAGGATAGTTAGTCAAATCTAGTTGTAGCTAGCAAGCTAGGAAGATGGCTGGCTCTGGAGTTTTCATGACCTTGTTGAACGTTACCACGGTGCACCTCCCGACTGGGTATGTTTTCCGCCCCAGCGATGGTGAGCTTGTCCTCCACTACCTATACCGTCGTGCCATTCAGGTGCCACTGTTGTGCGACTTCATCATTGATGTCGAGATCTTGCGGCACAACCCTTGGGATATTGTTCGAGGTAAATATATTTTGATAGAAACTTTTTTACTCCAATTAACATTATTGAACCAAATCTTTACCAATTTCTTTGATTAATTTTCTTAATCTCTAGCCTCACCTCTGATAGAATGCTTGTAGGTGTTTCGATGGTTGATTTATCGTTGTACTCTTTTTGTCTCAACTCTTATTTAATTTCTTGGGTTCATATCGTTATATGGAGTAGTGGACGAGAAGAATGGGAAGCACTTCTTCACCCGCAAGGAAAGAAAGCACCCTGGCGACCACCGCAGCAACCGTGCCACCGGCAATGGTTTCTGGAGGTCAGCAGGCTCAGAGGCACCGGTGTAGTACAGCGCCGGTGGTGGCGCTGAAGAAGTGCTGGTGGGGATGAAGCGCACCCTGGTCTTCCACTATGGGAAGCCTTCATCCGCGGAGCGCACTGAATGGGCAATGCAAGAGTTCCGACTAGCATGTTGATCTGCATGTTGAACGTATTGGATGATATTTTTATTAAGTTGATCTGCATGTTGAACGTATGTGGTAGATTATTAGTAAAAAAGTATAGGTTTGTGAGGCTCGTCTTGCATAATAGGAAAATATGATGAATATATTAGTCATCTTGGCTAGTGATCCCATATATTTGAGTTGGTTGTTGTTATAATTGATTAAATTTAATCACAAGGCGCGAGATTTATAACATAACCAAAATTGTCGATATCCAAAAAGGGTGTGTTCTCGGCTTGAGTTTTTATTGGTGGAAATTTCTACTGAACACCACAGGTTGTTATGCCCTTAGTCCTGGGGTGTCTGAAAATCCAAAGTTTACAGGATGTATACGAGGTTCAAATTTGTCGAGATGCAGATATGGGTTATATCATCAGTTCATTGCTTGAATACAATGCATGGTTAATTCCTTGGTCCCAGCCTCCCAGGCTGGGATGTTTGTAGCAAGCATGTCTAGTCTCTACATTTTAATGACAATTGACAGTCTGCAGTATATTGGTCAAATTGACTGGGGCATGACACACAGGGCCCATTTAATTCCAAATTTTTTTTACAAAAACATCACATTGAATCTTTGGATATCTAAATGGAGCATTAAACATAGATGAAAAAAACTAATTACACAGTTAAGAGAGAAAATCATGAGACGAATCTTTTGAGCCTAATTAGTCCACGAATAGCTATAAGTGCTACAGTAAGCCACATGTGCTAATAACGGATTAATTAGACTCAAATGATTCGTCTCACGGTTTCCAGACGAGCTATAAAATTCATTTTTTCATTCGTGTTCAAAAACCACTTCCAACATCTGGTCAAACGTCTGACGTGACACCCAAAAATTTTCTTTCCGCAAACTAAACAGGGCCTCATTTGTCCACATCAGAACAAAAATTGGACATATAGCCAACGTTACCAAATTCGGTCACTGGTTGATTCTCATAAAATTGGCATGCATCCAATTTTTTCTTTACTATACTAGTACACACTACTTCATCTATCCCTTTTTTGTTCAAGATGTTACAGATACCACTGCCGCGCCTTAATAAGCAGCATGAACTTACTGACTATATACATGGGGGCTGTTCTATAGAAAAACGATGGTGGCCTATCGGCTGCACATACTCATGCAACCTGTGGGGAAATCATGGTCCAGCCCGATAGTTCTTGGCTGATATGTCACATCTATATGAAAAGGCAGCGTACACCATATGTCATCATCCCTCCATCCATTAGCATTGCAAGGGAAGTCGTCCTGGCCTTCCAGCCATTGGCAATGCAGGCGAAGGGCGCCAAGTCCGCTTTTTCGACTTCCTGGGGAAGCCATCCTCCCATAATAACTGCATCATGCCTCACTCTTTGGAGGAGGGATTTGATGAGTCAGCTGATGTTAAGGACAACAAGCATGGTGATGATGGCCATGGCAAGAACTAATCAAAGGATAGAACTTAATTGGGTGAGATGAGAATAAAATTTGCAAATGGGGGTGCCCCATTGCAAGGAAGACCTGTGAGCTATTTATATGTTTTGTTTTTAAGTTCATGCTTGAGACTATGTTGTTATGTTTAAGTTGGAGACTTTGTTGGTTAATTAGTTTCAAGAAAGTCAAGTGTGCTTGGGCTGTAGGATTCTAAGATAAATTCACATTATTCATCATTTACAGTCAAATGTGTCTTCAATCAGCTCAACATATTTAATTATTTTACCTTCTAAATAGTGGGAAGGTAACATACCGTTCCATCTATGGAAGAAAAATATTTGTTACATAATTATTTGATGCCTAATTAATAGATATTTAACAATTATTTGGTATCTATTTCCTCCATATTAAAAGACAACCAGTTCTAATTTTTTTATTTGTGGGAGTAATAATGCAGTGAAAATAGTATGGCTTCCAGGATAAAATGAGGGTGACTGGGAGTAGAATTAAATGATATGGTTCCTTACTGTTTGCTACAAAAATCAAACTGTAGACGCTCTTATGTTGGAAAGACAATAGTAATAGGTAATCACAATTATCATACCTAGTAAACGATACCTAACCCAATTCTTTGAATTTCACACCCCCCCCCATCATGTTAGAAAATGGACTGCTCACTGGCACTTAAACCGGCTTTGTGTCTGCTCCACAAGTATTCATTTTTATGCGTAATCTCAGAAGGACTTGACGACGCAGCCAGTATTTTACTTATATACCTATACACTATTGTACTATGGTTAAATTTTTGCTTAGCTTTTGAATCTGGTATTTATTAGTGTGGGTAGCATTTTTGATAAACCGACTTTGTGTCTGCCCCACAAGTATTCATTTTTCTAATTTTATGCGTACTCCCGGAAGGACTTGACGACACAGCCAGTATTTTACCTATGTACCTATACACTATTGTACTATGGTTAAATTTTTGTTTAGCTTTTGCATCTGATATTTATTAGTGTGTGTAGCATTTATGATTTTCATTTATATTTTGGCCATGATTTCCTAGCTTATGTACCATTTATTATTTCGTATGTCCATTGGACGTGGAGAAATAATGAGTCCTGCAATCAAGAGTTTTAACACATATATGTAGTGCAAGGAAAATTCTGATGCAAAAAGTAATGGTGGGTCAGTGATTGTTAGAGGGTAAGGTTCAGAGAAATTTGAAGAAACAATGTTTTATGAGGAGCACCCCAGTGCTACCTGGCAAATAATTAATTGTGGTTAACATTTATTGAGGCGTACAGCTAGCATTAAACTCACATTCTTCAACACAAGCCTCCTATTGTATGACCATCAAACAAGAAAAAAAAAAGAAAAGCTCTACCAACCATCCAAAAATGAGCCAATTCAACAAGCTTACAAACATGGTTTACACATCCTTTAATTCCAGCCTTAATAGCTATGCACCCACCGTTTTCCTAGTCATCACTGTTGTGCACATCTCGTCATTGTTATGTCCTCCCCCATAATAAAGCACCAAACCATGAGGCGAGGTAGAGTGAGACTAACCGGTTGGATAAGAACTCAAGGAATGGAAAAGGCACAAAAATTCAGAAGAAACTGACGCTGTGATCATCACCCATCCCTTCACCACAAACCCCATGCATCTCCAGGTTTTCCATCTTTTAGGCTTTTGTGTGTTACTGCATGCATGCACTAATGGACGGTAGCTAGGACACTAGTCGGTGCTTTTGTGTGAGCTGAGTGTGTCAGAGAAAGAAGTATGCATATGAACTCATACGGCACCCACAGTTGCCTATACATACAGGTGGAAAGGTGAGTTGGACACACCCAAGCTGGGTGCTATAAATACAGCCCCCTCTCACCATCCATCTTCATCACCACAGCCCCTTTGTGACCATCCATATGTTTGAGTGACACTCCACAGTCCAGGGCAAGTGACCAAGCTAGAAAAGTATGTCCGGTGCCGGAGTTTGCGTCCCCTTGGTGAGTGGTGCGACGGCGATGCATCTCTCCGCTGGGTGCATGTTCCGCCCAGCCGATGGTGAACTAATCATGGACTACCTCTACCCCCGTGCCCTTAACATGTTGCTGCCCTCCAGCGTTATCCCTGATGTCAACATCCTGCGCCACAACCCCTAGGACATCGTCCCAGGTAAATATATTTTCACAACATTTACCCCCTGCCAGTCTTGATTTGTATATATGTTTCTATTGATAGCTAGCTAGATTTGTTGCTTGGTTTTGGTTTTTTGCGTTATTTGTTATGCCTCTATTCTTATGTGATATCATGGTGATCATGGACACAGGTGGAGTGACGGAGGGAGGTACTTCTTCACGAAGAAGGAGACCAAGTACCCCGGAAGCCAGCGCAGCAACCGTGTCGCCATTGATGGGTTCTGGAGGTTTGCAGGATCGGAGAAACCTGTCTACTACAACCCAGCAGATGGCGGTGACCGCATGCTGGTGGGCATGAAACGCACCTTGACGTTTCACTACAGAATCTCACGGACCAGATGGGGCATGACAGAGTTTCGCCTCGCCAGTTCTGGTCTCCTGCCTTGCCCCGTCATGAAGCGTGTCATCGGCGACGGATCCAACCCGCCCTGCAACTGTGCCGAAGCAACCATCGTGAAGGTAAGAGAGGACTCGAGACACTTTTCTTGACATTTTAGTCTTGGATCATCTTGATTTCCTCCGTAAATTGAATCCAGCCTGATCATGGTAATGTTCTTGTATCATCATGATTTCCTCCGTAAATTGAAATTGTCGCAAAGATGGTAATGTTCTAGACATTTTATTGACATTTAGTCTTGGATCATTTTGGGGAATCCGGTAAATATGATGATCTAATTTGTTGCCGCTTAGAATACGTGTTGCTAGATCTATAGTTTGCCGACTGTTGACATGCAAAGCGTGGGATCTATACATGATTCAAATTTTCTTGTCATATAGTAGGATTTATATTTATTTGTAATAGCAGAGTACCATGACTTTATGTTAGAAGAATCTAGTGATTTATATTAATTTTTTTCATGACATGGCATATAGCGGTTCTGAGATCTATAATTGATTTTAATTTGTCAAGAAGAATAGAGAGGCTTGTTGTTGGCTTCCAAGAAATGAACTACTTTAATGAACACTATGTGTTGCTAGCTTGTTTCTCTCAGGATTATATCAGATAATGTATCGATCATTTACTTGTCAAAGTTATTGTCTTTTTTTCAACTGAACAATGGGGAATACTCATTTTCCAACATCATGAAGAAAATTAGACGACAGAAATAAGTTAGCACGTACATCTTTTTCATTCATTCACCATTCATTAGAATCACTAAACAAGGCATATATATATACACACAAACTATTCCTCTCTACTAATACTTCATCTATCTGTTGTAGTTGTACATGTTATATATGCCAGTGTTGCACCTTCAGCAACATCCATTTGACAGAGAATCTGATGACTGTTTTACAGACAAACGATGCTCTCTCTGCGGTTCTTCGTTACGCACTCTCTCTTGCCCCCCTTGTGAAAACCTCTATCAAACCTGATGGATCATGGCTTATCTGCCGCATCTACAGGAAGAGGCAGCGTGCACCGCGTGTCGTTGTTCCCCCAGCCATTGCAAATGCAGGGGAAGAAAATGTTGCCCCTCCTGCCAATGACAATGCAAGAGAAGCTCAAGTTCACTTTGTTGATTTCATGAGGCAGGCACCACACCTTGACCAATCCTCCCCCTGTAGCTGTATCATGGACCCTGCTTTGGAGGAGAGGAGTGATGAATCTGCTGGTGGCAGCAATGAAAAGGATCAGGAGGCGAACAGCGCGGCCAAATGATCAAAAGAAGAAAGTCAACTAAGTCAGTAACAAAAATGTAAGCTTGGTGCCCCAATGCCAGTAAGAGGATCGATGCCAGCTATGGAAGTATTAGTAAGGTCTAGCTTGTTGTGGACTGTGTTCTATTTAAGTTGGAGTATACTCAATGTTGTTCAAGCCGGAGAACTATGGGTTTCAGTTTAAGTTGGAGTCTAATCTAAGTTAATAGTTTCAAGGAATTAAAGCATGTTTTGGTTCTTGAATAAAAACATAAGTTGTCCCAGATGAAAGAAGTCCAAGTGAGGTTTCTGGAAACCGTTGTATCTTCCTGTATTCAACATATTAATATTATATATGCCATCTTTGTATCATGCCACATGCATTTGTGTGAGGCTCGTGACTATATATTATACCTCATTTCTATTGCCATATTGATTTTTTTTTCCAGTTGATCTATTGCATTGTTGTTTTGTGCTTGATGCTGTTGCTATCCACATGTGAGAACTATATGCATGGAGGTGCAGAGTTTTTAATTCTTTGATCCCGATGTATGTCTGCATGCTCCAGTGCAGGGGATCGAGATACTGAGTTTCTTTTAGCTCTTTTGTTTTATTATTTTTACGCTGCACGCGTATGGTGACAGACGATTGCGCTTTTAAGTGGTTAAGCTATGTAATTGTTTGACTTTTATATGGAGAGAATTATACCATGTATTGTAACAACACGTACAATGAACGGATTATCATCCACATATCACGACGGTTCAAAGTCTTTTACTGGCACTTTTTTGTTGGGGCGCAGGGAAGTTAATTAGCATTTTACCAATCAAAAGAATACTTGTGAGTGAAAAAATAACTACGATCTCCAGAGTAAAAGTTTACTCCAGGTTTATGGAGTACACATCAGAAGTAAAAATGTTACTACTAATAAAAAAATGCATGTTAGCAAAATTACCACCGAATGAAACAAAATGAACTGGTGGAGTAAACATTTTATCCGACATAGGCCGTGTTCGTCCCCCACCCATAATTTAACTTAACCATTCATTTTCCGCACGCACACCTACCAAACTGTTAAACGGTGTATTTTTTTAAAAAATCTATAAGAAAGTTACTTAAAAAATCGTATTAATCTATTTTATATTTTTAATAATTAATAATTAATTAATCATATACAGTACGTTTTCTGCACCGGGTAAATTAACTTATCAACCCCTCTAACAAACGCGGCCATAGAATGGGAGGAGAAACAAAAGAGACCTGAAGGGTGAGAGTGAAAACGGGGGAAAAAACTATGCAGTACAAACGTGAGGGAGGGGGCATTTATAACATAAAAAATAAAATTGTGGGAAGTGCCCGATTTGGCATTGGTCTTTTTACATACGTAGTAAAAAGGATTGCCGTAATCACAACCGACTGTGATTAATTACGGTAGGAATAATGGCCATTTGTCGAGGGCATAATTGCAAACTAAACATGCTTGTCTCAAGCCAATGATGTTTACCAGTTACAAATGGTTATGAAAAAACAATATTAATTGTTCTCATATGTCATATCATGATCATTATTGGATCCTTAAATTGATCATTGGTGCCGTAATATCTGTATATATATTAATTTTTTTAGCAAAAAAATTGCAAGTACATCTATCTATGATCCAAAAGATGGAAACAGTTTCTTAGAAAAAAAAACTGGTTGTAGTAGCCAATTGTGCACAGATCCAATGAACCAATGTTGTTCCACGTGAAGGAATATTGCTGATTTTAGATGTAAAATAATTTACTTAATTTTTTCTGAGCTAAAACCTAAAAATAAAATGAATTATTATTTTCTTACTTATCCTGGTTTTATGGTCTAAATGTATCAAATAAGTCTACATCCTTATAAAAACCACAATAATTTTCTTAGTGAATATATAGTTAAGCCGGCCAACAGCCTTAATCAGTAAATCAACATTTATAAATTTCATTTGCACTCAATACACGCTCAACATATGTAGTGGCGGTGTTTCATTAAACATTAAATATGTAGTGCTTTTTTAACGGCGGCTCAAACAGTAAACCAATTCAACAAGCTCACCAATGCATTCACATTCACCAGCAGACTCACATATTTTCAGTTTAACAACGATGCCACGTACATATTTATGTGATATATGCATGCATGACAAAGTGACTGATAAATAAATAAATACTAAAAGGTTAGATGACTAATTATTAACACTCTATCTGATAAAAAAATAGCTAGCTAAAGTTGCAAAATTTCAATAACCTATTTTGTATTAAAAATAAATTTATAAAATCTAATAAGTTTATATTATTATGGTACGACTTTCCGAGAAAAAATTGTGTACGTATTATCTGTGTTGTGTTTAACCAAAACATTAAAAAATTATCCATGATCAAACTTAACGATCGAGTTTGATCAAATATTACATGTCATATTTTTGACGGAGGCAGTTGCTACCAAAAAGCGCTAAAAACTTCTCCGTAATATTAATAGCAAAAGCAGATAAAAAAGATAGGACCCTACTTTCCCGCCATCTCGTGGTGCATGCATCCACCTCTATTTATCTCCCTCATCCGCCTCCTCTCCTCCTCGTCTCCGCCTCGCGCGAGACCACCACCCAAATTAACCTTGCGGCCATCCTTTTCGCCCTCCGCCATGGGCTGCTCGACGTCCAAGCTTGAGCCAGAGGACCAGCTTGACGTGGCGCCGGCGTCGTCGAAGCCGGCGGCGCCACGGCGCGGCTTCGCCAGCGACCTCTTCGGCCGCGCCAGGAGGAGCAACAACGTCAGCAAGAGCAGCGGCACCGACGTCGCCGCCGGCGACCATCCGCAGAAGCAGCAACAGAAACAGCAGGAGGAGGGGCAGCCGCGGCAGCAAGCAACGAAGAAGGGCGGCGCCGGCGGTGCCACCGGGCGCGAGCTGGCGCGGTCGCCGGGGTCGCCGAGCTTCCGGTACTACTGCGAGAACGCCGCCGGCGCCGCCGCCTTCGCTGAGCCCAAGAAGGAGCGGCGGTAGGGACGCGTGCATGCGCCGCCGCCGCGCGCGGCACACGTCGTACCGATGCAAATCGAGACGAGCTCCTGGAGTTCCCTTTTCATGCATGGTGAGTTGATTCTTGATTGTTCTGGTGTTCTGCAGGTGAAGATTAATTTCGACTCAGTCTGATGTCTGTATTTTACACCGTCTTTGATCGTGCTGAAACATACATGATCAATTAATTTTTTGATCACTCATACTATTGTTACTGTTTATTTTACATCAGTACAGGCATTGCAAAAGCACAAATTAGGCGATAAATTCACGTTCTTTCTCGCCTGTGTCCATGGACCAAAGATTCAAAGGCAACGCAAAGATGATCGAAGAAGAACGAAGTTGTACAAATATCTCAAGGAGATGTTCAATGGACACAGGCGAGAAAATGACAAATTTGGTATGTTACACACATCCAACGATCAGTTAATGTAACACAAAAAACAATCAACACACGATCCTCATGTTACACATAGTTCGGGCTAAATTTGTTTGTGTGTATACACAATTGTTTGAATCAGTAACTTAACCCAAGCTTTGCTTACAAATCAATTAGAGCGCATATATATATATATATATATATATATATATATATATATATATATATATATATATATGAAGTCTCTATCTCACTACATTGTAGCTACTCCCTTCACGTCTAAGGTGCAGAAACACCTCTATACATATTTCTTCTCTCTTCCAACAGAAAGTATAAATTCTATACATGTAGTTATATCATTCACATAATATTTAATAATGTCTATACTTTTTATTGGGTGGTAGCAAAAATAGTTATGAAAATGTTTTTATCATAGACATGCAGGGAGTAGCTACAACTGGTAGTAAGATCTAATTTTCATATATATATATATATATATATATATATATATATATATATCATATAGGCATTTACTCTCTTCCCATGTAACAATAATTCCTGAGTAGTTTGATTTGGCTTTGAGTTGCCTAGGATGGACCAAAAATATATTTGAAATAATCTAATTGCTTAGCATGCATCAAAGCTAATTTAATTTTCTGTTGTAGATCGATGCCACTATAATTTTAATAAGCTTAGTCACACTTACAAGTAGTTTGATTAGAACAAACCCAAAACAACTTGTAACATATATGGCCGGAACACAGGGAATATATATACATATAGCTTGGAAACTATTCCGGGTTAATTTCATGAAGGAAAAATAATTAATACTGATCATGAGCTTAATTTAAACCAGATGTTTTTAAGTTGCTGGTTTAAATTTCAACAAAATCTGAACGCTATACCTGATAAATGTGTCCGAGCCGGTTTGTCTGCGAGATCTAGCTATAGCGATGTTAAAAGCAATGAAACCAACATGGAAGAACGGCAGCAGCAGTTGTTAATTAAAGAAGTTAGCAGCTAGCGAAGATATATACTTGGAAGTCCACCGATCGAGCTTGTAGAAAATTTGGAGAAATATGCAGTTTCATGAGAAGCTAGTGATCCAACCAGATAAGCATTATTCATATATATATATATATATATATATAGACAGATATATATGGTGTACAATTAACACATCAAATCATGCCAGAACAGGGTGAGTTTCGCTATTAATTATATGAGTACTTCACATGCAGTTCACACATACTATATGCATGCATGCAATGCAAGTCATCCTACTTTAGTTTTTTTCCAAGAGAATTGTTCATCCCTAGTCGATCATCCGGTCAAATCGATCGGAGAAAACAAGTCCCCTCTGTGGCTCTGTCTAGTCTCTTCCACACGTCTTAACCGAAGAACAGTATCGCCATTAAATCGATACTGCCTCTGCTTAATTAATTAGCACATATATATGTAATTACTGTTAGCTGCTGTTATTTCTGGCTGATGAAAAAGATAGTATACCACGTAACATCGTCTTCGTCCCAATATAAATGTGTTCTTAATTTTAGTTTAAATTTGAACCGGAATAATATAGCTATATTTTGGGATTAGACGAGGAGCAAAGAGGGAGTAGATCGAAGAGAACACGATATAAACATAGCACTGGACGGCACATACAGCAACAAAATTAATTAAGCGCGTAATCTAGTTAGTAACATCTACTCTGTACACACTGTAATATATACCGTACGTATAAGCGCTCTATTTAAGGTGGCCTACAATATGTTTTTCTTCTGCGAATTTAAGAGCATTCCTAACTAATACTCCCTCCATATTTTATTTATATGACGTCGTTGACTTTTAGATCCACGTTTGACCTTTCGTCTTATTAAAAAAATTATATAATTATTAATTATTTCGTTATAATATGATTTATTATATAGAAACTTGAAGTATGCTTTATTATTTTGTATATTTAGATATAAATTTTGAATAAGATGAACGGTCAAACATAAATTGAAAAGTCAACGGTGTCATATAAAAAAATATGGAGGGAGTATAATCTTTTCGTCTAAAAGTAATTTTATTTTTCATCCATCCCACACCCACCAATATAAAAGAAAACGAAGAAAGTATTTTTTACATTATAAAATTTTGATGTAATTGTCTCTCACTTTATATAGTTCCAAATACATTTTTTCTATTTTTATGAACTTCAGTGCAATGATTACTTAAAGATAAATTTATTTTAAGACAAACAAGATAAAACAAATATGATCTTGTTGTTTCGGGACAAGGTAGTATATACCAGCACAAATCTAGCCATGTTTCAGCTTAAACTAATAAATGGATAAATGTGCATGTTTCTCGAACTCCTAATATGTGCTTTTTGTAAGATTTTCTGTATATAAATTTTCTAATATGTGCTTTTAAGATTTTCTGTATATAAATTTCTTAGAATACGTACTGCTTTAAGTCTATTTGTCAACTTTATAATATTTAATTCATTCATTCAATGTACCCTCGAATAATTATTACTATATATAAATATTTTTTCTAAAACATAATGATTTATGAATCCAAAGTGTCAAACGATCAAAGTATTTCTAGAATAAGATGAAGCAAATATAGCATGAACTAAATGGAATTCTACACGACTACACGGCACACGCACATTCTATGTAACCAAAGACAACTATTGTAATAATATTGAAAGAGCTAAGAATAAGAACATTTAAGAATATATGGCATATTCGATTTGAAAAAAAAAATTGCGGAAATTTTAGAGCAAATTAAAATAACTGTGTTCCGAAGGAGCCTATAAGCTAGGCAGCACCAAATCTATTGGAAAACCAATAACCAGACCCTCAAGTTTGCAACTTCTGAGAAAGAATTAGCCAAGAACAACTCATCAGCAGTTCAGCACAATAAAGTAGAAACTCATTTTTATGTTTGTTTTGAGAAATTTTGCTAATTAAACATGCCAATTAAATTGAAGAAGGAACCGTGCCAAAATCAACTGGGGTAATTTTTGAAACAAAGAGGAGACCCAAAGCGTATGATCGATCGATAACCCTAGCTAATAATTAAAACATCGAAGAGCCCCAGCAACATATATATGATCCAAGACCTGACAGAGGCCAGATTAATTTAGTTGCAAGCAACGTAAAGCAAAGCAGGAAGTGTGCCGCGCGCGATGCTAACGAGACGCCGCGTAGGTATGAGTACCTTGTGCTGGCGAACTGGAAGAGCTTGGCGCCGGTGGCGGAGAAGACGACGAGGCCGACCTAGCTCAGCGTCGCAGAGGATGAAGAGCTCCCCCGCCTTCTTGAAGAGCCCCCTCCTCCGCTTCGAGAAGGTCACCTGCCTCGCCGCCAGGTTGTCGATCCTCCATATCGCTATCCTCCCCCTCTTCCCCATCGGCGCCAGCCATCGACCGGATCACTCGCTACGGCCGGCGACAAGATCAGTAAAAAAACCAAAATAACAGATGAAACGAAAACCCTAGCTAGCTAGCACCAGCTCCCAACAATCCAGAGCCCCGCAGATCTGCATGCCCGCCATCTCTCTCCTCCTCCCTTTCGATCCGGGCAGGAGGCAGACCCCGCTGCTACTACTTATCGAACAAAAGCCAAGGGGCCAATGGAACCGAGCCGAGAGGCAGAACCGCAGAAGCAACAGCAACAGGAGCAGCGAACCGCTGCAGCTAGCGGTAGGGCAGCGGCTACTTTTTAAGGCAAATTGCGGCCGGTGGAGCCACAGGCCGGGACGACGGAGCCAGGTGTCCACCGCGAGGTTGGTCAGGTCTCATGGCCCCTACGCGGCGACGCCATTGGCCCCTTTTTACCCCTCTCGCAACTTTTGCCATTTTGAAAGGTCACACCAGCTTCAAGCTTGGCACAGGGAGAGAGAGAGAGTAGGGTATGACCGATCGGTCGAGGCGATCGATCTATCCGTCCGTTCTTTTCCATCACGGCAGCTGCTGCTGCTACAGGCAGAAATCGATGAGCTTTTTAGGCCCTGTTTAGTTTTAAAAATACATGAACATTAAAATTAATTACATAGTTACGAAGGAAATCATGAAACGAATCATTTGAGCCTAATTAGCAGATGGTTAGCCATAAGTGCTACAATAAATAATATGTGCTAATGATAGATTAATTAGACTCAAAAGATCCGTCTCGCGGTTTCCAGGCGGAATCTAAAATTTATTTTGTAACTATACTACATTTAATACTTTAAATATGTGACTGTACGCGTCGATATGCTTTCTCTTCTAAAAATTTTTCCAAACTGAACAGAGCCTTAGGGGGTGTTTAGATGTCACATCGGATGTTTGGACACTTATTATAAATATTAAACGTAGACTAATTATAAAACTAATTACAGAAATGAGAGCTAATTTACGTGACAATTTTTTAAGACTAATTAATCTATAATTAAAGAATGTTTACTGTAGCATCACATAAGTTAATCGATCATAGATTAATTAGGCTCAATAGATTCGTCTCGTGAATTAGTCTAAGATTATAGATAGATTTTATTAATAATCTACGTTTACTATTTATAATCTACGGTTACTGCTTTGGGGGAAGGAAGGAACCGGGGAACAGGCAGAGGGGAGGAACCACGTATTTGTTGAATAGTCCCACATTGGTTCTGGATGGGCAAAAAAGACCTAGAATATAAGTGGAGGAGCCTCTCACCTCAATTGCTAGATTTTGGGGTGAGAAAGGCCCTTTACGATCCTACAATTGGTATTAGAGTCTGGCTAGTTTAACATCTCTGGCCTGATGGACACAGCGTGTAAAGGCCTGATGGATCGTAGGTGTCTACGGAGATGCGGGGCCTGTATATACCTGATGGACTGTGGGCTGGTGATAACCCAGATACGATGAACCGCGAAGGGCGGTCAAGAACTGAGGGACACCAATGTATAAAGGGGAGATTGTTGAATAGTCCCACATTAGTTGTGGAGGGACAAAGAAACTAGTACATAAGTGAGATGAGGGAGCCCCTCACCTCAATGACTAGCTTTTAGGTTGAAAAATGCCCTTTACGATACTAGTGTACTGACGGATGGATTGATGCATGGACGGCGAGCAGCAGGCAGGGCTTAGTGTGGTGTGACATCGTGAGGTGTTGCCGTTTTTAGTAGGTGCAGGTGGTATTGTACAGGATGCATCACAGCCCATTGCATAAGGCATTCTTTGGATTTAATTTTTCCAGCTTTTTTTTCATTGATCCTCGTTGTTGCAATTATTCTAGGGTGATTATTTGTCTTTTTCAAATGCTATATTAGCAAACGAACAATAATTTATGAATAAATTTTTACATGTGTATTCTTAGTGATAAAAGGACAAGACTGGAAAATAAATTTCGGTGAAAAAAATATGAAAATCAACTCTAAATTTAAAACTGCAATTTTTTTTCTTATAAGATGGGGGTGTAACATTTCTAGACCCAATCAAATGTTTAAAAAGAAAGTCTAATCAATTTAAAATTAAAAATAATCGTTGAGGTGACTAACTCCTTGTTTATGCTAAAGAACATAAAAAACGCTTATATTTTAAAAATAGAGGTAGTAATTCCACCATGTGTTTCACAAATGAATGCTGACTTTTTACGGTTTATAACTTCTAATACTACCTTGTTTTTTGAAATTCTATAGGAGTATTACCAACTTCTCAATTAAGGTTAGAAAGAATTGCCCTTAGTAAATAAGGAATGATGAGAGTAAAGGGATAAAATAGAAAAAAATTGAATAAGAAATGATCGATAAACAATTATACCCTATAAGAGATGTGTGGTTTTTTGACATCGTACTTATATCATAATATATGGAATTTATGTCACAATATAAACTTTGTGACATATAGTTGATGAAAATCCAAACGTCAAAAAACTACCGTCACAAATTTATTATATGACATCTATATAGTTTCATGTTATAAGTGTATAACAATAGATTTGAATGTCATAGAGATTTATGACATTGATTTGTTGTCATAAAATGCTAGACCTTGCCAGATGGACAAACGCCACATAGGATAGAAAGCTGACATGACAGAGAAAAAATAACGTCATAAAATAAATTTTGGTCTGCTAAAGCCCAACCTTTGTGACGAAGTTAAACATCATAGATGATTACCACGAGGCGGCCAACATGGTAGGTGACGTGGCAGCTGACGTCATTAATTATTTTTTAACGGGCCATTATTTTTGTAAGGGCCCATTAATTTCAACATCCCATTTTAGAACTAAGCCATTTTAAAATGTCGGCCCATTTTGTCAACATACTATCAGATCAAAACAACATGCCTATTAAAATCTGAGCCCACCAAATTGAATCCAATTTCTCATACCATAAATCAGAATACAACAGAATGTTTATCAGCCTAATAACAGATACAATCTCATATTCAAAGGAATTCATCCCTACTTCTAGAATCAAACAATTGTTCCACAACAAGCAACAAAAGTTTGTGTACACTAGCTCGTCCAGGTTCATGAATCACACAACATTCTAGCAGAACACAAAATGTGAGCTACCAATTTTGGTTCAACAAACATAAGCAGCAAAAGTACCACAAGTTGCAGCCCACACCACGCAGGTCCTATGGTAGCCTTGGGCCTTTGGTTGTATGTGTGAAATTTGAAACCAGAATGTGCTCTTTGCAATATCTAGAAAAGAACACAGAGAAAATACTCAATAAGATGTCAAATATAAATTTTACCTTTTGTAAGAAATTAATATTAATTTGCGATGTACTGCTTAATGGGATAAAATAAATCACTAAATAATGTAACCAATACAACTAATAATGGCTAATTGGCTATGCATAGAGAAGATTAGATAACATGTGAGACATGCCGAGGAATTACCTGGTTAGTTATATGCTAGTTAGTTGAAAACACATTCTTAAGCATTTATCAAAACAATGGCTAACCTAACTGTACAACATATGTAACACGGCATATTTAAATCTCTACGGATGAAAGCAAAAGTGTGTAATTGTTAATCTTGCACAACATGAATATGTCAAATGGAAATGCTAGTTACAAATATAAAATTTCAATGGCCCTGATAACAAATTAAGCTAAATAGACCTTATGAAAACTTATAAATAGCCACCAAACTGGGAACATTGGAGACTAAAGGAGTATCACGTACTGTACCAACTTCACTTTCTTCAGCGCAGATGAAAGAAGGCATAGCAGTCTTACCGTCTAAGTTCTATATGTTGCAGCAGCACTTGCAACACCCATGTAAGAACATATAAGCATGTATCAGAATCTGTAGTGCTCGATCTGTTGTCAAGTATAGCAGCTCCTTCAACTCTAATCTTCCGTAGCAGTCTAAATGAAGGACAAAAATCACAATTTTATAGACATTAATTTGCGGCCATTGAGCATACCAATGGCATGGCAGTCATAGTTGAAGTCATGCATGCCTTAATTAGTCAGGGAACACCACTATCAGGTAAGCAAGAATTTGCTAGATATGGACTTCCCATTATTACGATTATTAGGTTCTTTGGCAAGTGAAACAAAAAATTATAGTGATCAAGAGAAATTATCCGGACATCTTGAATAAAAGCTCTGTGGCAAGCACTGGTATATAAAACTAAGGTAGCACATGCATGTTGGCTGGAACTCAAGCTAGCTTCTATAGCAAAAAAAGAACAGATTCAAACACCTCCAGCACATAATGCTTTATTATCCCATTAATCAGTGCATTACTAAGATGGGATGTTGCATGCTTAGGGACCACCATCAGTACTATTTTCCTTTCTGAATTAAACTACGTTGCTATTATTCACGATTCATGATCAGTTAGCACAAAATTCATACAAGATTACAGGTTGATAAGCATGATTGCATAAATTTACATCAAATTTAGGCAAATAGCATAAATAATAGTTGAGTTCATATATAAATCATCAAGTCAATACAACAAACTGACACAGCACACAAAACATTGGGTTCAGTATAATCCACAGCGAACAAATCAATATAGCCAGTGCACATGCACATCACGATTCAGTCATTCACACATAGACACACACAGTTCATAATTCATAAATCGCAACTTTATAGTTCAGATTTAGTATATAACATAGCAGGCTAGCGGAGTAGCAGTGGTACAGCATCAACACCAACACATGAGCATACCTCTCAAAGACTTAATCACATACATTCGGATATATCTGACGGGTTGGAGCTAGGAGAGGAAGTAAGATTTACCTCGGACTAGAATAGCAAGGAAGCGGATGCTCCTCTCCTCGAGTCGTCGCTCCGCTCCAGAGCCGTCCGCCTCCGCGTCCGCGTCTTCGTGCCCGGCGGCGACGGAGATGGGGGTTGATAGCATAGTTCTTGCTGCTGTCTTGGTTTAGTGGTCGTCGTTTGTTTTTCTTTTCTCTGAACTCTTCTGTTTTTTCGGTCTGTTGGTCGAGTTCCCTGATCTGACTTGGCATGGGCGACGTGCGGGATGGCGCACTACCCAGCGTGCATGGCGGGTGGATTAGTGTGTTAGTTGATGTAGCACGTCCTGACGTGTGGGATGGCACACGAGATAGATGGGCATGGTGCATGTAGCGGTTTGTTACAATTCTGTAATTAGTTTGCTTACTTAAGTGCAATCAGAGTCTGAAAAAGCTGCCGCTTGACAGCACGTTTGCTTTGTTGAGTGAGTTCCTGTTCATTTTCAAGGTGTTTTCACTTCACGTGAGTTTGATCGGTTCTGACAGGGGTCAGCGCGGCGAGCAGCGAGGAGGGAGGTGAGAGGCGAAGGAGGAGGAGACCGGCGTGGCCAGCCAACGCCCGCCGCCGCGAGGGGAGAGGACAGGGAGAGGCAGAGGAGACGAGGAGAGAGGCGGCTGCGAGAGGCGAGGGAGAGAGGAGAGGGGGAACGGGTTTATATGTCGCTAGGGTTTGGGTTGCGATCAGAACCATCGGATCGATGATGGACGGCTAGGAATATTTAGGCCTTAGCCTCATTTAATCTCTGATTAACTTTTTTTTCATTTTATTGCACTACTATGAAGTAGTACACAAAAATAATCATCTTATATATGACAATATATTTTTTATATATAATTTACTACATATAAGTTGTCTCCTAGCAGTTTCATGAATTTTGGAGCTAATTACTATTTTCTATATGTTAAACGAATTTCTACATGATTATCAAATTTAATTCTAAATTGAACTACGTGTGCATCTAATAAGATATAAGAAAATGTGGAAAAATTATGTTTAGACTTGTATGTTCAATTTTAACCCGTTTCCTCGATATACATGATTATTAACACCAAAATTTAGAAAATTACCTTAGTGGATTCGGTTAAGGAAAGACGCAATTAGCAGATGAAAATCTTATCCAGAATAGTCCAAATTTAAGAAGGAATCGTGAAGACCAAGGCTTGGCGGCGTAATTTTATCTAGTAGTTAGTGTTAGTTTAGGATTTTTTTTTTATCTCTAAGAGAATTAGAGTCCGATCGGGACCTGTTATTTCTTTTTATCTACTAGGAGACGTGTGTCGTGTTAGAGGTAGAGTTTGTTATTTCTTTTTTCTATTAGGAGTCATGTGTTGTGTCCGACATGGACTATTATCCATCCATGGGTATAAATATGTATGTCTAGGGTCATTGTAAATTATCTACTTATCAATAGATAGATCAATTACTTTCGGCGCATCGCCACCTTCTTCACCGATGTTTCAATACCGGCAGAACTTGGCACCCGACGCGGGGCTGCATCGGTTTGATCTCCGGCGAAGGGGTAAGTCATACGTTCCGCCGTCCACGGTAATCATATCCGCTAGATTAGAACTGTCTCAGTTTAGTTCGATCATCTAGTCTGGTTGTATGGTTACTAGTTATCGTATCAGATTTAGCTTAGGCCAATATCTTAGATTAATCTGGTCGACCACTTCGTGTAATTTACATCAATTTGATATTTGCTATTTGACATCTTTAATCTCGTACTGTCTCGGTTCGGTTCGATCTATTAGATCGCATTTATCAAATTGTTTATATCAGATTGATGTATCTTATTCATTGTTTTATCAAAGTACCAGCCGATAAGTTATCAATCATCGGTTCATTAGCTTGATAGTAATCTAGATCTATTTAGTATCTATCCTGATATTGCTAGGCATAATCTTGAACTGTCTCGGTTTGGTTTGATCTTCTATGATTATCCTTAATAATCTAGGTCAGATATTTTATAGATCATGATCGTTTGTCAATCATTTAGAGCAGATGATATTTGTCAATCCACATGTTCATTATATTTACATCAATAGAGTAGCCGATTGTCTTACTGCATTATTTTTACACCAATCGGCTGGATTTACTTAGATCGGTAATTATTTCATGCTGCATTGGCTTACGAGGATCACATGCTAGTTGGTTTTAGCCGATTGTAGCAAATGATTCATTGCTTATTTAACTACTTGAGTTTATATGTATCGGATTCTCAGACGATCCAAGCTTTAAACAACCGATTGATCAGCCTATCGACTAAATACTGCTACATCAACGTTCGATCGATTGGTTTCTCAGTTACCTATTGGCTCGATAGCCGATCGGCTTGTTTTACTGTTTATCTTGTCAGTTGTAGGATCAAACTAAATGGCATGCCCACGCACCTTCTAAGAATTTAAGTCCTGCACTGGAGCGGTCTTAGAGTGACTCTCAGGTCTTTATGTATGACACGTTATCGAATCACATTTTGACGTTAACAATGATAAATTAAATTGTCTTGTGGCGACAATTCAAACTCCTATCTCTAAATTAACACATAATAATTTTCAATAATATCTAAAAAAGAAAACAAGAGAGGGAGAAGAATTGGACTTCTTTTGGGCTGAAACCAAGGAGAAGGGAGGGGAGTTGGGCTCTAGTGACCAGGCCGAAAGAGGGGAAAGGGAGAGAATTGCTGGGCCAAAAATGGCCCAAAGCAATGGGAGAGTTTTTAAATATTTGAGATTTAATTGAAACACTGGAATGATGTTTTATTTATTAAGAATACTTCACATGCTCAATTAATAAAATTTTATTTTGACTATTTTCAAGTTGAAAATTTTCCATAAATTTTAACCTTGCTTTTGCATTTTAAACTTATTCTAAAGAAAATATTAAACAAATAAATTGTTAATTAATATTTTTCTGGGTCGTGAGATATAAATTTTGGAAAAAAAAACCCTCCAAGTTGGATTCAAAACCAGGAGCTCATGATTAAACAACGGCACATGAATAGCAGTTTGGACTGAGCGGAGCAAAATTGAGCTACGACAAATTTCATCTTGCCATGGACACTTGCATTAATTTTTATCTACTGGATTCTAATTACCAAATACTAGCTCTACTTGAAATATATATATATATCTCAATCTGTTGTCATGCGTGATTCAAAAAAAATATATATATATCTCAATCTGTTGTCATACATGATATAATGTCTCTCTAAAAACGAATAATATGATGACATTATATCATGTTGTCATACTGAATACGTCAAAAAACCATATATTTCTTGTAGTGGTAGTACATGAAAATGCATATATTTCGGTGCAAGATATAAATTTCATAAATGGTTACATTTTAGAATGGATGGGTAATTTTTAATCCAAACGAGAATCTAGTCTCTCTAAAAAGATAACGAAACTACTCCCATCGTATTTATAGTTTCATACTACTATAAGTTAATTTGGATTTGTTCTATATCAAAACCACTCAAGTTTACCACGTTTATAGGAACATATGAGTATATATTAACATCTACTACAACACTAAATTATTTTCATTAAATATGGAATATATTTTTATAGTATATTTATTTTGTATTAAAAAAATTACTATATTTTTCTATAAATTTTGTAAAACTTAAAAATTTTGACATAGAAAAAACTGAATTAGGGTGCGTTGAGGAGAGGATGTTGGGAAACTTTCTTCCCAACACAAACAATGGGGTGGCTTGTTATTGCATGATTAATACCTATTAGCTAAAAAACTTCAAAATAAATTAATATGATTTTTGAAGCAATTTATCTATAGATTTTTTAAACGACACATTAGCAGTTTAGAAAGTGTGCATAAAAAATAGGAAAAATTCGGTCTATAGCACAAGTGGAGGGTCGAAATCACAAAATACCACCGAAAGCTCTCAGTTTTGGTTTTTACCACGGCGCGGTGCTTTTGTCTTTCGTTTTCGTTTGTACCACGACCGTTAAGAATGACATTCACGGAGTTAGACTGATCGAGCTCATTCTCCTCGTTGCAGCGTCACAGACGTTACTCAACTTCATGCTTAGTATCTAGAAAGCGCTGGGATCATGCCGCTCGACGTGCTTCCGTGTTAACATGCACCCATCAAGCACAACACACGCAGCAGTCCAAAGGGAACAATCATGTGCTCTAACTGACTAACAAAAAGCAAGAAAGGAAGGACATGCAGAGTAAACAGAACTAATACCAAATCAACTAAACAACTAAGCGTGCAAAGTCTTATTTGCTAACGTTCATTGATAAACATTATATGCTGCATTCACAAGCATGTCTGTCACGCCCAGAAAATCATCACCTGAATTTCTGAACTTAATTGTGTATTAAATCCCTGTCCAGGACCAGCCAGGGTACAAAAAAGACAATGTTGATTACATAACCATCGTTCTTAGAAACAACTGAAAATTACACTTATTCTAGCGGAAATGCAGCGGAAAGAAAAAAACAAAGGGGTAGACTAGCTCCAGCGGGTACGGCTCCAATCCACAGGCAACACTTCGACGGCGGAACAGCTCACTCCTGAGAGGCACCTCCATCGGACTCTGCTTCTAGCTCTGGGTTGGGAAAGTTAAGCAATGCTGAGTACAAACCACCGTACTCAACAAGTAACACAGACAAGGGGGAAAAATAAATGATGCAACGGAATTTACAAGGACGGGCTAGGGTTAGTTGCGACAAAGCAGCAGTTTAAATAAATAACAGAGACTGAAAGAATAAAGATAATTTAAATACAGTAAAGCATAAATAAAACAAGCAGTTGTAAAATACCACAACACTGTCCAACGTTACACCACGTTGCAATAGGCCCAACCACTACTCAACGTTACACCACGCTGCAGTAGTCCCAAGTGATAACAGATTTTACTCAAGTTATTAGGGTTCACTAATCACAGTGAAGCTGGGAGTTCGCCCGTAACCGTGGGCACGGCTATTCGAATAGTTTATACTCTGATCAGAGGTGTACTACTGTACCCACAAGACACGACTCTAATACACTTGAACGTGCGCCGACATACCACCACGGCATACCGGAAAGGAGACCGTGATAGGACCCGTTACACAACCCTCCCTATTTAATCGTACCACACTTCAGGTTTCACCCCCTCCTTTACACCAAGTCGGGCAGTCCCCTCTTGTGCCTCGGTAGATCCGAAAGCAGGAGAAGCTTTCGTTACACCACGATTGCCCGTCCATACTCCATCACGCCTACCCTTGCCTGGGTACGTCAAATAGTTCGAAGTCATGCTCCAAATCCCACCTTACCCATTTCGGCATGTGGTTAGCACTTAACGACTTCCAGGGTTTCCCGTGAACCGGTCCTTAATCGCCATGGGTGCGACTCTCAAAACCATGCACCCACAGCCCACCATTATCAATATTTTAGTTGACATTAACCCGAACCGGGTAGTGAATCATTATCTCAGCTATTCAGAACTAAGCATAATTAAATGTGATCCCATGAGCTATTTGTTCTAAGCATGGCTAAGCATTAACCTAGGCCTGACACTAATCAAGTTACCCCTGGTCCAGCAATGAATAAAGTTGGATAAACAACGGCATACTAATAAGGTTTACCCGAAAATAACATAAAGTAAGTACTTTAATTAAAACAATGCATATTTGAGATAAATAAGCGGGGAATTTGCAATAATGGGTTCAATATGTTCAAGGATGAGTGTCACTTGCCTTGCTCTGGCCCTTGGGGAACTTCGGCGACGATCTCGAAGTAAACCGGCTCTTCGGCGGGGTCCGAATCTAAGCGACAAAGCACAAAAATAAATAAAACAGGCACAAACTCTACTGAAACAGCAAAAGAAACTATTTTTAATGGATTCTTGATAATTTTATGAATTTAATGAAATTTGAATGGACCTAAACGGAGACTAGATGAATTACTTATGAATTTTAGAAGTTTTCTGGGTTTTTTTAACTAAACAGAAAAGTCCTAAATCAATTATTGCGCAATTAATGGGGCTGCTGACGTCAGCGAGGAGAGAGGGTACTGACGGCTGACAGGTGGGGACCACCTGTCGGTGAGAGAGAGGGGGAGGGAGAGACTGACATGCGGGCCCGGGAGGAGAGAGAGGAAGAGAGGGCGCGATGAGCGACTGACGAGTGGGACCCACTCGTCAGCGAGAGGGAACAGAGAGATGGGGGCCGAGCGCGCGGTCGGGCGGACGGCGGCGACCGGCGGGAGCGGCGGGCGACGCGGCGGCGGCGGCGCTCGGCGACGGCGCGACGGCGACGACCGGCAAGTGGCGACGGCGCGACGGCGACAACGGCCGGGGCGGCGGCGCACGGGCACAACCCGGCAGAACAGCGGCGACGGTGACTGGCGAGCGGCGGCAGCGCGGCACGCGCGGGCGCAAGAGACGGCGGCCAGACGGTGGCAACGCGGAGGCGACGACGACCACGGTGGCCGACGGGAGCGGCGGGCTACGGCCTCGTCCGGCGACGGCACGCGACTCGGCGGCGGTCGGCCGAAGAGGGGGAGAAAGTGGGGAGGAGGGTGCGGAGGCTCACCGGCGGCGGCGAGGGCGCGGACGGGTCGGCGAGACCGAGGCGAAGGTGGCGACGCGGGCGGGAGCGGGAGATTGGCGGTGGCGGCGGAGATCGACGGGTGCCGGCGACGGGCGAGACGCGGTGGCGGAGAGGTTGGAGGAGCTGCGGCGGGCGCGAGACGTCCACCGGCGACGACGAGAGTGGCGGCCGGTCGGCGACAGCGGCGCGGAGGTGATGACGCGGCTAGGCGGCGACGAACGGTGACTGGCGGCGAGATTGCGCGGCGGCGGCGAACGGCGGCAGCGCGGCGGCGACTCGAGCGACGATGGAAAACGAGCGACGGCGCGCAGCGGAGGGGGATTTATAGGGTGGCGGCGACCGGCTAGGGCGGGCGGAGGTTGGAGACCGAGTCAGCGACGACGCGGTCTCGGCGGCGGCGGATGCGGCGGCGGCGGTTGCGGCGCGGCGGCGACTCGGACTCGGCCGGCGTGGGCGCGGGCGCGGGCGGCCAAAACGGTCACTGACAGGTGGGCCCCACCTGTCAGTGGCGCGCGGGAGAGGAGGGAGGCGGCGCGGACTCGCGGCGCGGCGTCGCGCGAGCTGGGCCGAAGCCGCGGCCCAGGCGGGGCGCGCGCTGGCGGGCGGAGGGAGGCCGACTCGGCTGGGCCGGCCGAGGAGGAGGATGGGCCGGCGCGGCTGGGCCGGCCCGGGAAGGAAAAGAAAAAGAAAAAGAAAAAGGAAAAAGAGAGAGGGAGGAAAATTGGACTTCGGCCCAATTTGAGAAGGAAGGGAAAAAGAAAGGAAAAAGGAGGGAAAAAGGAAAACCCCACTTTTGCCGAGTTTTAAATTAATTTGTTTGGCCAAATTTTATACTTCTGCAATTTGAATTTAAATCCTGTTAGTCGATTTGCGAGCCTCGATTTAAGTGAATTAATTCCTTTTAGAGGGATTTTTCCTGAGTTAATTAAGCCAATTGTTATTTACGGATTCCTTTTTACGATTTAGGCTTAGGACGAAACTCCGGGTGTGACAAACCTACCCCCCTTAAACGGAATCTCGACCCCGAGATTCGGAGGCACTGGCGAAGAGGTGCGGATGAGCGGCCTTGAGCTCATCTTCTCTTTCCCATGTTGCTTCTTCTTCTGAGTGGTGACTCCACTGAACTCTGCAGAATCTGATCACACGGTTCCGAGTCTTCCTTTCACTGGTTTCTAGAATCCGTGTTAGCTTCTCCACATACGTTAGATCTTCCTGCAGATCGATGTGCTCGGAGTTGGTTTGTTCCTCAGGCACACGGAGACACTTCTTGAGCTGCGACACATGGAACACGTCATGGATTCCGGCCATGTTAGCGGGGAGTTCCAACTGATACGCAACTTCTCCCCTGCGTTCCACTATCCGGTATGGTCCCACGAAACGTGGTGCCAATTTTCCTTTGGTCTGAAACCGGTGTACTCCTCGCAAAGGTGTGACGCGGAGGTACACATAGTCTCATGCTTCGAAGGCTAAGTCCCTTCGACGATTATCTGCATAACTCTTCTGTCTGGTTTGGGCTGTTTTCAACCTTTCACGGATTATTCTGACTTTTTCTTCCGCCTGGCTTAGAATTTCAGTCCCAAAAACTTGGCGTTCTCCTGTTTGATCCCAGAAGAGGGGTGTACGACACTTTCGCCCATACAATGCTTCAAAAGGTGCCATTTGCAGACTGGCTTGGTAACTGTTGTTGTATGAGAACTCTGCGTACGGTAGATTCTTATCCCAAGTTCCACCAAAGTCGAGAGCGCAAGCTCTGAGCATATCTTCAAGAATCTGATTTACCCTCTCTGTCTGACCATCTGTCTGGGGATGATAAGCCGTACTGAAGTTCAGTCGGGTTCCCAATTCTTCCTGTAGCTTCTGCCAAAACTTTGAAGTAAACTGACTCCCACGGTCAGAAACGATCTTCTTCGGTACTCCATGTAAACACATGATCCTAGCCAAGTAAATCTCGGCTAATCTTTTCCCTGAGTAGGTAGTGTGAACTGGTATGAAATGAGCGACCTTTGTCAATCGATCAACAATTACCCAAATCGAGTCATGACCAGCAGCAGTCTTTGGTAAACCAGTGATGAAATCCATCCCGATTTCTATCACGCCCCAACCCTAGGAACCCCCCCTAGGTCGGGCCTGTGCTCTAGGACATCAAGACTTCCCTCACACAACCAACACACATGTCTTTTCTGCGCACTTTGTCCTCACTCATGCGCACCCGAGAAATAACTTCCCGGTCGGTCACCCATCCCAAGATTACTCCAGGCCAAGCACACTTAACCTTGGAGTTCTCTCGAGATAAGCTTCCGGAAAAGAAGTTGCAACTTGTTGGTATGAGTATCTATCAAATCCTATTAAGGCTTGGGCTGGGATGTTACATACACCCAGCCTCAAAGGACCCGACGTCCCCGTCGGTCCAACACACCCACACTTGGGCAAACAACCAGGAACGTTCCCCTCTTGGCCACGTCCGTGTGTCCAGGTCCGACCCATGTGCCATGCCGTGTCCCCGCAGGGCCCACGCGCCATGCGCAACATGCCCGCGCCCCTGCGCCCACACGCGCCCGTGAAACCGCGAGGGTCGGCTCTGATACCATTCTATCACGCCCCAACCCTAGGAACCCCCCCTAGGTCGGGCCTGTGCTCTAGGACATCAAGACTTCCCTCACACAACCAACACACATGTCTTTTCTGCGCACTTTGTCCTCACTCATGCGCACCCGAGAAATAACTTCCCGGTCGGTCACCCATCCCAAGATTACTCCAGGCCAAGCACACTTAACCTTGGAGTTCTCTCGAGATAAGCTTCCGGAAAAGAAGTTGCAACTTGTTGGTATGAGTATCTATCAAATCCTATTAAGGCTTGGGCTGGGATGTTACAATTTCTTCCCATTTCCATTCTGGAATCTGGAGAGGTTGCAATAGTCCTGCTGGCCTTTGGTGTTCTGCTTTGACTCGTTGACAAACATCGCACAAGGCGACGTATTCTGCAATCTCTCTCTTCATACTAACCCACCAAAACTTTTCTTTGAGGTCCTGATACATCTTAGTACTCCCAGGGTGAATAGAGTACTGGGTTTGATGAGCTTCTTGGAGTATCAACTCCTTCAACTCCTTGTTATCTGGTACGCACAACCTGTTTCTCATCCAGATTGTTCCATGTTCATCTTCTGAAAAATCTCGAGCCTTACCAACTCGCATATTTTTCTTTAGTTCGGCTATCTCCGGGTCATTTGCCTGGGATTGGCGTACTTGATCCACCAAAGTGGGCTGCGCTTCTAGGGCTGCCACAAAACCTTCTTCGACTAAACCCAAATTTAGTCGTTCAAACTCCTGTTGCAACTGCTCACAAACTTCTGTTGACATCACAGCGTTGCAGTAATTCTTCCGGCTCAAGGCATCTGCAACTACATTCGCTTTGCCTGGATGGTAGTGGATACTTAGATCATAATCCTTGATCAATTCCAACCATCTTCGCTGACGGAGATTCAAATCCGGTTGTGTAAAGATATACTTTAAACTCTTATGATCCGTATACACTTCACACTTGTTACCGATCAAGTAGTGTCGCCAGATCTTTAGGGCATGCACTACAGCTGCTAATTCCAAGTCGTGAGTCGGATAGTTACCCTCATGTGGTCTTAACTGACGAGAGGCGTAAGCAACCACCTTTCCTTCTTGCATTAACACACATCCCAGTCCTGATCTGGATGCGTCACAGTAAACCTGGAAGTCCTTCGTTTGATCCGGCAAAACCAACACGGGTGCCGAAACCAACCTTTGCTTGAGCTCTTCAAAACTCCTATCGCACTCACTTGACCACTTGAACTTCTCTTCTTTTTTTTAACAACTGTGTCATTGGCTTGGCTATCTTTGAGAAATTCTCAATGAACCGGCGGTAATAGCCCGCAAGTCCTAAGAAACTCCTGATTTGGGAAACCGTCTTAGGCGGGGTCCACTTGATCACTGACTCCACATTGCTGGGGTCTACTGCTACACCTTGGGCATTGATCACATGGCCAAGGAACTTCACTTCATACAGCCAAAAATCACACTTGCTGAACTTGGCATACAACTGGTGTTCTCTTAGCTTTTCTAGCACAATCCGCAAATGTTGCTCGTGCTCTTCTTCTGACTTGGAGTAGATAAGAATGTCGTCGATGAAGACAACCACAAACTTATCCAGGTATTCCATGAACACCTTATTCATGAGGTTCATGAAGAATGCCGGGGCATTAGTAAGTCCAAACGACATTACCGTACACTCATACAAGCCATAGCGAGTAGTGAATGCCGTCTTAGGGATATCTTCTTCCCGAATTCTCAACTGGTGATACCCTGATCTCAAATCGATCTTGGAGAAAACTTTGGCTCCCTTCAACTGATCAAATAGGTCATCAATCCTTGGCAGTGGATACTTATTCTTGATAGTGACATCGTTCAAAGCACGATAGTCCACACACATTCTCTTAGTTTTGTCCTTCTTCTCAACAAAAATAACCGGGGCACCCCAAGGCGAGGTACTCGGTCGGTAACCTTTCTGGAGCTGTTCATCCACTTGCTTCTTCACTTCTGCCATCTCATTGGCGGCCATCCTGTAGGGTCTCTTATAGATCAGTGCGGTTCCGGGTACCAAGTCGATACGGAACTCGATCTCTGTTTCTGGCGGCATCGTTGTGAGATCATCTGGAAACACCTCCGGATACTCACAAACCACTGGTATGTCTTCCAACTTCTTTGGGTCTTTGTCTTTTTCCGAGGGCTGCTCTTCGGCTTCCATCTGATTCAAACAAGTCCTGGTTGACACTGACTCCAGCGACTGATAAGTCACCACTTTACCTTCTTCACTGGTCAAGGTGACTGTACGCTTGGCACAATCAATCACTCCTTGATGCTTGGTAAGCCAGTCCATTCCCAAAATGACATCTAGGTCTTTAGATTCGAGAAGGATGAGATTGGCTAGAAAGGGTGTCCCTTGGATTTCTATGGGCACAACAGGGCTATAAAGGTCCGAGAACATACTATGCCCTGGAGTGTTAACCCGCATCGGGTCTCTTAACTTTTCCCTTTTTAACCCAAGCATTCCCACAAACTTATTTGAAATAAAAGAGTGTGTAGCACCAGAATCAAAAAGTACTGTAGCAGGTACGGAGTTGACAGGAAACGTACCCAGTATTACTTCTGGCGCAGCCTGTGCTTCTTCGGCGGTGACGTGATTCACGCGAGCTTGCACGAACCTTTGCCCACTGCGCTTCGGCTTCGGGCACTTGTCAGCAAAGTGACCTGGGTCGCCACAGTTGTAGCACACCCCAGGCTTTGCACCTGCATCCTTCCTGGCTGGAGGAGGTTGAGCTGTCGGTGGAGGAGCATTCTGTTGCCGGGGAGCTGGTGCAGGAAGAGCGCGTTGAGGTGGAGCACGCTGGGACAAAGCACTGGAGAAGTTGTTGGGATTGTAAGGACGATGTTGACGGACAATGAAGGTTGATTACCCGTGCTGCTGATTCGAAGGATAGAGGCCGGTGTGGAATCGGGGCTTCTGAGGAGGCGGCTGGTTAGACCTGAACTGCGAGGCCTTCCTCTTCTTGTCCATCTGGAGGTGCTGGTCCTCTTGACGGATGGCCTTGTCCACTAGTTTCTCAAAATCAGCATAGTCGCCCGAAAGCAACTGCTTCTTCAGTTCATCATCCAAGCCTCCGAGGAACTTTTCTTGCCTTTCGGCGTCGGTGCGGACATCCTCGGGAGCGTATCGCGCTAGGCGATTGAACTCATGAAGGTACTCTGTCACTGTCTTGGTACCTTGCTGCAGAGCGCGGAACTCACGCTTTTTCTGGGTGACTATCCCGTCAGGGATATGGGCCTTGCGGAAGTTAAGACAGAACTCCGCCCAAGTCACTTCTGTGGTAGCAGTGCGGGTAGCCAGGAAATTATCCCACCAAGCAGAGGCGGGACCCATCAGTTGATGTGCGGCGAAGGAAACCTTCTGTTAGTCAGTGCACTGCAATAAGTTGAGCTTCTTCTCGATAGCATGGAGCCAATCACTTGCCTCCATGGGGTTGGTGGTGCTTGAGAAAGTTGGGGGACGGACGCAGAGAAACTCCGGCAACTTGGACTGAACTGGGGGTGGTCCATGCTGTTGCTGGTTATTCTGACTTTGATTTAGAAGCTGCTGTAGCAGTTGTTGGTGTTGCTGCTGTTGCTGTTGCATCTGCTGCATCATCCAAGAGAGCATCTGTGTCTGGTTAGCAAGAACCTGGGCAAGCGACGGGTTCTCTGGTGGGGGCGGTGGGGGCGGCGGGGGCGGTCCTCCGGTGCTGGACTGGTCGGTGTCGCGGTTGCCGTGGCGGGTGTTCACCATCTGCGGGGCGGGAGGAACAGAAAGAGAAAGGAGAAAAAGAAACGACTAAGCAAACAGGGGCTTTATTTAATTAGTGAACTGTAATTGTCTTGCTTAAGAAACACACTTAAAAACCACACAACTCCTGGCGGCACAACCATAACCCCACTACTGCTATGGTTCACCACTAGCCCCAAGCGAAGCAAACCTAACACACCAAAACTAGCACACAACGACTAAAACGAAGCTAAGGGCGGCGTCTAGGGCACGGAAGGAGAGCGACGACCGACGACGGGAGACGGATCTTCTTCCTCGTCTTCAGAGCGGCTTCTTGAGTTGCTGGGGAGGCCATCTTCATCTTCACCAGAAGCGGACTCGCTGCTGCTCGAGACCGTGACGACCCTGTTGCGGTTCCTTGCTGCGTTGAACGGGGAGACACCTTCCTCGGGCACTGGGGTCGGAGAGGTTGGCACCATCTGCATCAGGGGTCCTGGTTCATCCGGGGCACCGGGGTAAGACTGAACTCTGGGCGGCCCACGGGTTCGCTTTCTTGCCGTAGTGCGACACCTTGCACCTCCGGGCTCTAGGAGTCCTTTGAGCCTGGCGTTCTCCTTCTTCAAGCGGTCGACCTCATCTTGCAGACGAACGATCTGGGTGAGCTTGGCGTCGTTCAGAGCCTTGGACGCTTCGTGGAGGTCGTGATGCATCTGGTCGAGACCCTGCAGCACCGTGCACATCCTACCGAAGGTAGGGTCTTGCTCACTTCGGGCAGACCGAAACCTACTGACCATGGAATTGGGTCCACGACCAGGGTGATACCGGTAAGCCGAATGCCGAAACGTCAGGTCATGCCTGGCCCTGAGCGTCGTCATCAGACTGTAGGCAGCTTCCTGGCAGGCATGCTCATGCGAACCTCCAGCTCCTTCTGCTTCCAAGTTAGGGAGGAAACCGGGGATTCCATGTAGCTCCAATCTTACTCGGTGGGGAAACTCGCCTTCCAGAGGATGGATCGTGGTGTACTCCGGCTCATAGGGGTATCCTGCGGTGAATGAGACTCTTGCCAACTCTGCCACGAATCCAGCCATTCCGTTTCCACGATGGTACAAGGGGTGGTCAGCCATCTAAAGAGCACAAGGATTTGGAATCAATAGATGCAAAATTTTGTTTCAAGATAAATAAATCATAAAAGAAAGAAAGTAAATAAAGTTTTACCCGTAAATCGATTTACTCACGCTTTTCAACAAAAGGGGTTTTGTCTTTTTAAATCACTCACGCTTTTGAAAAACACCAACCCATTTTCAAAACACTCCCACTTTCGCAAACTATGCACAAACATGAAAAGCAGAGGGCTCTTAGAGTTTTCATTGGGCTGATCCTACGGTCAAAGGAGGCTCTGATACCAACTTGTCATGCCCAGAAATTCCTCACCTGAATTTCTGAACTTAATTGTGTATTAAATCCCTGTCCAGGACCAGCCAGGGTACACAAAAAGACAATGTTGATTACATAACCATCGTTCTTAGAAACAACTGAAAATTACACTTATTCTAGCGGAAATGCAGCGGAAAGAAAAAAACAAAGGGGTAGACTAGCTCCAGCGGGTACGGCTCCAGTCCACAGGCAACACTTCGACGGCGGAACAGCTCACTCCTGAGAGGCACCTCCATCGGACTCTGCTTCTAGCTCTGGGTTGGGAAAGTTAAGCAAGACTGAGTACAAACCACCGTACTCAACAAGTAACACAGACAAGGGGGAAAAATAAATGATGCAACGGAATTTACAAGGACGGGCTAGGGTTAGTTGCGACAAAGCAGCAGTTTAAATAAATAACAGAGACTGAAAGAATAAAGGTAATTTAAATACAGTAAAGCATAAATAAAACAAGCAGTTGTAAAATACCACAACACTGTCCAACGTTACACCACGTTGCAACAGGCCCAACCACTACTCAACGTTACACCACGCTGCAGTAGTCCCAAGTGATAACAGATTTTACTCAAGTTATTAGGGTTCACTAATCACAGTGAAGCTGGGAGTTCGCCCGTAACCGTGGGCACGGCTATTCGAATAGTTTATACTCTGATCAGAGGTGTACTACTGTACCCACAAGACACGACTCCACTACACTTGAACGTGCGCCGACATACCACCACGGCATACCGGAAAGGAGACCGTGATAGGACCCGTTACACAACCCTCCCTATTTAATCGTACCACACTTCAGGTTTCACCCCCTCCTTTACACCAAGTCGGGCAGTCCCCTCTTGTGCCTCGGTAGATCCGGAAGCAGGAGAAGCTTTCGTTACACCACGATTGCCCGTCCATACTCCATCACGCCTACCCTTGCCTGGGTACGTCAAATAGTTCGAAGTCATGCTCCAAATCCCACCTTACCTATTTCGGCATGTGGTTAGCACTTAACGACTTCCAGGGTTTCCCGTGAACCGGTCCTTAATCGCCATGGGTGCGACTCTCAAAACCATGCACCCACAGCCCACCATTATCAATATTTTAGTTGACATTAACCCGAACCGGGTAGTGAATCATTATCTCAGCTATTCAGAACTAAGCATAATTAAATGTGATCCCATGAGCTATTTGTTCTAAGCATGGCTAAGCATTAACCTAGGCCTGACACTAATCAAGTTACCCCTGGTCCAGCAATGAATAAAGTTGGATAAACAACGGCATACTAATAAGGTTTACCCGAAAATAACATAAAGTAAGTACTTTAATTAAAACAATGCATATTTGAGATAAATAAGCGGGAAATTTGCAATAATGGGTTCAATATGTTCAAGGATGAGTGTCACTTGCCTTGCTCTGGCCCTTGGGGAACTTCGGCGACGATCTCGAAGTAAACCGGCTCTTCGGCGGGGTCCGAATCTAAGCGACAAAGCACAAAAATAAATAAAACAGGCACAAACTCTACTGAAACAGCAAAAGAAACTATTTTTAATGGATTCTTGATAATTTTATGAATTTAATGAAATTTGAATGGACCTAAACGGAGACTAGATGAATTACTTATGAATTTTAGAAGTTTTCTGGGTTTTTTAACTAAACAGAAAAGTCCTAAATCAATTATTGCGCAATTAATGGGGCTGCTGACGTCAGCGAGGAGAGAGGGTACTGACGGCTGACAGGTGGGGACCACCTGTCGGTGAGAGAGAGGGGGAGGGAGAGACTGACATGCGGGCCCGGGAGGAGAGAGAGGAAGAGAGGGCGCGATGAGCGACCCACTCGTCAGCGAGAGGGAACAGAGAGATGGGGGCCGAGCGCGCGGTCGGGCGGACGGCGGCGACCGGCGGGAGCGGCGGGCGACGCGGCGGCGGCGGCGCTCGGCGACGGCGACGGCTCGACGGCGACGACCGGCGAGCGGCGACGGCGAGACGGCGACGACGGCCGGGGCGGCGGCGCACGGGCACAACCCGGCAGAACAGCGGCGACGACGACTGGCGAGCGGCGGCAGCGCGGCACGCGCGGGCGCAAGAGACGGCGGCCAGACGGCGGCGACGCGGAGGCGACGACGACCACGGTGGCCGACGGGAGCGGCGGGCTACGGCCTCGTCCGGCGACGGCACGCGACTCGGCGGCGGTCGGCCGGAGAGGGGGAGAAAGAGGGGAGGAGGGTGCGGAGGCTCACCGGCGGCGGCGAGGGCGCGGACGGGTCGGCGAGACCGAGGCGAAGGTGGCGACGCGGGCGGGAGCGGGAGATCGGCGGTGGCGGCGGAGATCGACGGGTGCCGGCGACGGGCGAGACGCGGCGGCGGAGAGGTTGGAGGAGCTGCGGCGGGCGCGAGACGTCCACCGGCGACGACGAGAGTGGCGGCCGGTCGGCGACAGCGGCGCGGAGGTGATGACGCGGCTAGGCGGCGACGAACGGTGACCGGCGGCGAGATTGCGCGGCGGCGGCGAACGGCGGCAGCGCGGCGGCGACTCGAGCGACGATGGAAAACGAGCGACGGCGCGCGGCGGAGGGGGATTTATAGGGTGGCGGCAACCGGCTAGGGCGGGCGGAGGTTGGAGACCGAGTCGGCGACGACGCGGTCTCGGCGGCGGCGGTTGCGGCGCGGCGGCGACTCGGACTCGGCCGGCGCGGGCGCGGGCGCGGGCGGCCGAAACGGTCACTGACAGGTGGGCCCCACCTGTCAGTGGCGCGCGGGAGAGGAGGGAGGCGGCGCGGACTCGCGGCGCGGCGTCGCGCGAGCTGGGCCGAAGCCGCGGCCCAGGCGGGGCGCGCGCTGGCGGGCGGAGAGAGGCCGGCTCGGCTGGGCCGGCCGAGGAGGAGGATGGGCCGGCGCGGCTGGGCCGGCCCGGGAAGGAAAAGAAAAAGAAAAAGAAAAAGGAAAAAGAGAGAGGGAGGAAAATTGGACTTCGGCCCAATTTGAGAAGGAAGGGAAAAAGAAAGGAAAAAGGAGGGAAAAAGGAAAACCCCACTTTTGCCGAGTTTTAAATTAATTTGTTTGGCCAAATTTTATACTTGTGCAATTTGAATTTAAATCCTGTTAGTCGATTTGCGAGCCTCGATTTAAGTGAATTAATTCCTTTTAGAGGGATTTTTCCTGAGTTAATTAAGCCAATTGTTATTTACGGATTCCTTTTTACGATTTAGGCTTAGGACGAAACTCCGGGTGTGACAATGTCCTTCTCCTGATTACCAACTCCTATTGCAGCCACATTGCCACCATTTGCTACATCCACTGCTTTGTCATTAACAGTAACAAATACATTGACTTGACGGATAAGAAAATTTGATTCAAACAAACTTGTTAGCTCTGCATTGCTACTAATAGTGACAAATTGACCATTCTCGTCCTTAAAACTTATATTAGTCCTTTGATTTGTACCCCATCGAAATTGTTTATTTATCTCACTAGTCAGTGCGTCCATGGAAAAAATTTCTCCGTCAACTATTATTTCCCATGACGTGCCTTTATGATAGGTCTTCACCGCACCACCTTTGTGGAAGTAGGATTCCATCTCAATGCATAGACGATAAGCATTAAAAGGATCAACCCTGTTATAGCAATGGTTTCTACGGTTAGCATAATCCTTAACCTAATCATAAACTAGTCAACTTTAACTATATATCGCCATTGACCAATGCAAAAACAAACCAAACACTGGAACAAATTTCAGAGAACACTCACCCTTCAGGGATTTCATGTGGAGCCACCATATCTTCAAATTTCAGTTATTCAAATCACACATATATAGCATCCAAACCTAAACATACAGTGCAGAAAAAAAATAAAACCAAAAACAAATCAGGTAGATCAAGGAAATCCAAGCAATGCACTCACCGATCAAATGTTGTGCCAAACCAACAACGAACCAACAACGATGTGTGAGCCTTCAACTGTGATTCGCTACCTTGGTGTTTAGCAAGAAGTGACGGTGAAACACTGTCGCCAAAACCCTAAGCTTGCTGCTGCCAGCAGCCACGGCGATGCTGCAACCAGAGAAACCCCTCCAAGCCCTCAATTCTGCAGTGGTGTTGCCTTCTCCATGACAGAGATTGACGGAGGATAGTTCTAGGGTTAGGGATTTAGGGGGGAAAGAGGAAGCACGAAGACAAGCAACACTTGTGAAGCTGCAACGAGAAGAACGGACTCAACTGGTCTAACTTTGTGAAAGAAATTCTTGACCGTCGTGGTATAAACAAAAGACAAAATTTTTATTTATAAATTATTTCTTATTTATAAATATATCATGTGACTTTTTAATAAAAAGCCAAATGATCGTCCCCTCAAAGTTCCTCTAATGGGACTAAGGTGGGCCGCCTTTTTACCGCGTCCACGTAGTTTCTTCTCTTCTCTTTCTCTTCTCTTCTCTTCGTCTTGTTCCCCAATTTGCTTGTTCTACGGACCAGCCACCGTCAATCTTGCTCCCCTCCCCTTCCACCCGAAGCAACCGCGGCGGTGCCCACCCAGGTCATCCTCGCCGGCGCCCCGCCCTCCGTGACCCCATCCGCCCGCGCTCCTTCCTCTCTTACACCCGCCCGTGCAGGAGACGGTGACCCCCTCCCCTCCCCCCTCACTTTCCTCCCTCTCACTTTCCTCCAACATCCAAGAACTAGGGTTTGGGGAGCCCGTTCATCCCCGGTCAGCCGCCCCCGGAGCCCGCGCCAGTCCGCGCCGCCGTTGCCCGCGACAGTCCGCTGCCGGTCGCCGTCCTCCCCCCCCCCCGGCGACAGTCCTCCGCCCCCGTCGTCCTTCGCCGCCGCTCGGGCTCCGCGTCGGTCGCCGTCCTCCGTCCCCGTCGTCCTCCGCCGAGCTTGTGGTCGCCGTCCTCCTCCTCTGCCGACATCCTCCGCCGCGGTCGCCTCCTCCCGTCGGGCGGCCTCTGTCTCTCCCACCGGCCACCTCCATCTCCCTTCTTCTTCCTCTACTCTGGTAAGCGGTAAGTGAAACATTCCCTCATTTTTTTTTCTTCTACTCTTGACTTACTTGCATGTGAGCAGACTAAGGGCATTTCCCCATAATAAATCTTCTAGATCTATTAAAAGCTGGCATTTTTTGGGTTGGTTTGTGTGGATTAAAGGTTGAATGCTTGCACTGTTGAACCTGTATCATTGTACTCAGTTATGGTGTGATTAACCTGTATCTTTGTACTCGGTTATTTGGTGTGATTATTTATTGTCTCTCCCAGATCTAGTCACTTTTCAGTTTGATTTGCATGAATATTAGTTGTATTGTTGTTTCCTTGATTGTGATCAGTATCACAGTAAAACCTTGGTGTCTATTTTATTTCCATTGTCAACGACTGTTTCCTACTGGACGTAGCACTAGTTGACTGATAGTAGTATGCATTGACAGCACTATCCATTTTTATTCTCTGTCTTGACTATGTATTATATATTTTTATTGGCATAGATGGAAGAAATGCGACGTATTCGACAGACCTTAATTGCTAGAGCAGCTGGGTTAGTTGCAGTGCTGCATGCTTACACCATTTTTGTTATATGAAGAGCTAGAAACCGTACCCCTAGGATCTCATATGGCCCAATGTCCGAAAGAGACGTAGCTAGGCAGTCAAACCTTTGTTTCATCTATCATATAGATGATACGAATTGTTTAAATCAACTCAGAATGAGAAGGGCCCCCTTTTTTCGGCTGTGTAACTTGTTCCGAGAAAGAGAACTATTGCGGGACAGTATACATAGCTCAGTGGAAGAACAAGTTGCCATGTTTCTCCTTGCAGTGGGCCACAATCATAAATTTAGAGCTAAACTTCATGTTAAGGTGGTAGTGGACAACAAGTACTCTTTTGTAGTGAACATGGTCACATGTTGGCTAAGGTGGAAATGGATGCCATACTATTCAGATTATGCTTATTTTATTTCAGCCTTGTTTTATTGTTTGAAGTATTGCAATGTGGAAGATGATGGTTTGGAGTACTGTTATCTACAGAGTGGCTGATAATTTAAAGTATTGCTTCAGGTTTCTTTTCAGTGCATGTTTACTCCATTTTATTTTGTGTTGGGATTGCACATGAGCTCATACTGGACACCATTTTATTTCAGATTAGTATTATTTAGTTCCTTCTGGGTTTGCACGTACGTAGTACAGTTCAATAGAGACTCATCAGCAGCAGCTAGCTTCTTTTTTTTTTGATAATGGAAATTGAATCAACCTGTACATCAAAACATGTTTGGCAGCAAGCAATCCGCCATGCAATCATCTCATTTCACTGAAAATTGCTTATATATACTAGCAGTGGCAGCAAGAAATCTGCCATTTTTTGGCATCCAGAAAATATTATGAACACTGTTGTCACCACCACGATCAGAATACAGGGAAAAATATACATCAATGGCGTGCCAAAAAATAGAATAAAATTCAGTTGACAATTTGTTCAATAAGGACTTAGAAGATTTTTCATTGCACTAACACACGTGGCAACCTCAAAATTTAAAAGAATAGGTGATTGCACTCAAGATCCAAACATCCAACCAAACACCATCTTCTCCATGCAACCTTTTACTGCAGGCAACCAAACACCATCTAACCATATCTGGGCTCATTCAATACAGACAACCAAACAAGTGCATCTGCATATCTAGAAATAGGCCAAACTCAGCCTGGATTAGAGAGATGGGCCAGGCTAGGATGATTCAAGTAACCAAACACACCCATAGGTTCTCTTCTGGATCTGGCCTAATTTTCCTTAATAATAACCTTAATAACAAGTTCTTTTTATTCCCAAAAAAGTTTGGGGGTTCAACTGAACCCTCATGTCCCACAATAGATCCACGCCTTCATCTCACTGTACAGCATATGCAGGAAGTAATTTCAGAGAAGAAAACACGTCCTGTTGAACGTATGACTTATCACGTTATCTCTTCATTTTTTTTTTACAATGGACCTAATAGTGATGGGCTTGAATTCAGTTTTCTCTAAGATTTGATCAATTTTAGTGATGCAACCAACAGCGGTAGTTGATGTTCGTGTTCTGTTTATTGATTACCACCAATGGTTGGAACATATATAACCTGCTATTTCTTCTGATGCAGATTTCTCTAGCCTAGTATAATGAGCTGGAGATTTCCTCTTTTCGGGTATGTCATTATCACTAAAAGCAATAATTTTTGTCATTGTTTCTTCTGATTTCTGAGTCTACTCTACGACCTCATCATTTTTCTTTTCGATAAGCACAAGCGAAACCACTTATTAATGATTAAAAAATAATTTGTTGTTAAAACTTTTAATAGCGACCTAAAAAGCAAAGACTGAAAAATAAACTACGATGAAAAAAACCCCCAAATCAACTGAAAATTTAAGTTTTAAAATTCAAATTTTAGCTTATAAGCATAAGCATAAGCGAAAAGATGAGAGGCCTAGTCTCTTGGAGCATTTGTATTCTATGAACTGAGGCACCTCTTTTTTTCAATACAAAATATTGTCTTTGCCTATCAGTGCCAGCTAACAGGCTTGATGCCATTCATAATCTTTAATTTCATTTTAAAAAGCCTTCAGATGTTACTGCTTACAACTTTGCTTGTTTTTGTCCCAAAAGTTATCTGTCATCCAAATAGAGTTCACATTTCTACTATGCCATTCCTTATGGTTGGGTCAGTTATGCTGAACTATAATATTATCATAAGTAAATTAACATGGCTATTTAATATGATTCGCTGATTACCAGCTTGCTTGAAAAATGTGCTCCTCTTGCTTACTGCCTTTGGCTTTGCTGAATGCTTGCCAGCAGCAACTCACAGCAGCAGCAACCTGACCCAAATTTCCAAGACAACCCTGCGCAGCCGCAACCTTGGTATCCTCCCTCTGTGGTCGGTTCATCTTCACATCCATCCACGCCCAGCTCTTCCAGTGTTAGTCCACATCAAAGAGCTTCTGATAACCCCCAGTCTTCATCGCGTGGTCAACCATCTCCAGCTGAGGCTGCAGGGATAATTGCCCGTTTAAAGGACAAAAGGTAAGCTATTGACCTTCTTTTCTAATAAGTTGCTTGTAGCTTCATTTATACATAGATGTATTTGTATTGTACTATGACAGCTTACAAATTACAACTGATTTGTTACTTTTTACCACAATACCAATGTTCACATTGATAAATGGGAGGCATTATGGTCTACTAGCTCAGTTGCAAAATACAAGCATTTCTAGGTTGTTTAGCAAATATTAAGTTTGAGGAGAAAATACTATTGTACCCCTCAATAAATGAGAAATTAATGGGGCGGAAGGATAGGTGGAGATAAAATGGGAAAGATTTTGAATGGGAAGTGATTGATGTGACGTAATATTGTGAAAAGTGCCAAAAATGCTTACATTTTGGAACATGATTCAAATCCTATAATTGCTTACATTTTCTAACGTAGGGTATAGTGTAACTAGGGATGAAAATGACTCAGAAACGGACAGAAACCACTTTTACCATTTCTATTTCCATATCTTTTTCGGAATCGGAATCGAAAGTGGAAACCTTGGATACGAAAACGGAATCAAATATTATCGAATACGAAAACGGGACAAATTCGAATCGGAGTAGATACAGTAACAGAAATTTATCGCAATATAAAAACTCTGAAACCGAGGTTTCATTTTTTTTTCTAAAATAGTAGATCAAAAATTTCAAATATTAGCAACTAACCATACCACTTTTTATCATTACAACTAAGTTCATAGGTCACTTTGTTAATGATGGTCTAAATACCAAATAAAGGCTATAAATTACAAATTATTATAGTAAAGTGCAAATCACACATATTATTATAAAAGTTCACTATCATATTATAAAATAAAGTGTGCATCATACAAGGTGTTACAGATATATATGTTTTGATAATATATATGTTTTGATTAAAGACTTAAGGCTAAGTTGCTGAAGTGGACTGAGCCATTTGGGTTGATATTGTGAATTTATGTCATATAGGCCTGCATAAAAATTTCGAAAAAAAATCCAGAAAGTTTCCGAGAAAAATTCCGGAAAGTTTCCGACAGGTTCCGATTCTGACGGATACTGCGCTTACCATATCCGACAAAAATTCCGAATCTGTTTCCGTTTCTGATAAATTCCGAAAAAATTCCGACCGACGATTTCCGTTTCCGAAAACTGGTTCGGAATCCGTTTTCATCCCCAAGTGTAACGATCTTTTAAAGTAGTTTAGTTAATACTGCATAATGATATGAAGGATGATATTTTATATTCTATTGATTGATGATGAATGAACTGCAAGCTTTTCAGAGGATATGACAATTTGTGTAAGCCAGAGAGGATGTAACTATATTCTAAAAAACAGTGTTAGGCATGGTTGGGTTGCTGTTTGTAATTTCCAAATATTTATTATGTTTGTATTTGCACAATATTCCTTATGGGCATACTTGTTTGAAATGCAAAGCTGTTTTTTTTATGATATTGCCCTTATTTTTGCAGTATTGATGAGTTGCAGAGGTTGTTGAAAGACAAAGAGGCATACAGTGCTTTCTTTAATTCACTCGATCAAGTTAAAACCCAGAACAATGTAAGATTTGTTTCTGAGTATATTGTTTGATATTTGTATTTCTAATTAGTCAAAGTAATTATGAATATAATTTTGTGGTTCCCTTGGTAGGGTGGTAGTTAAAGATGTTGCATTGGAAAGACCTTCACATAACTCCAAACGATATGCTCCAATTATTTTTCCTTTTTCGTAGCCTATCATCTTTGGGTCTTTGGATTGTGGCACATCTCATGTGTGTGTGTTGATATGATTTGGGAATTAATGTGGGTGAATTCTACACCTGTTTATATTTGATTTTGACCGCTTTTAACCTTAAATAGTAACTGACTTGACTGATTGCTAGATCTTGGCAAGATATTTCATCCTACATAGACAATTCCTAAGAGACCTCTTGTCAATTTGCTCACTTCTTCTTCCAATGTGCAGTTACGCGATGAGCTTAGAAAGGAGACAGTGCAACTTGCAAGTGAGTTATTCGTACTTCTATAAATCAGCATCCATTGTTTTATTTGGATTTTCTGAACTACAAAGAAATATAAACAGCTTATTGTAGTTTCTTAATCGAACATGGTCAACTTATTACAGGGGAAAATTTGGAAAAAGAGCAACGGATCTTGGAGCTCAGGAATCAGGTTTTCTACTAACTTCCATCTCAGAAATAGAAACTACCATAGCCATGCTATTCATCATTATTTGAACAAATTATTATAAAAACTTTAAATACAATTAAGGCCATAGTAATGGTTTTTGTCCGCATGTCATAATCTTTTCCCTGACATTCAGATCACATTTATTATTATGCAGTGCAGTATTATAAGAACTACAGAACTTGCTGCTGCTCAAGATAGGTTGGCTGATTTGGAAAGGCAGAAAGATGAGATTATGAGGTCCTATTCCCCTGCTGCGCTGCTCGACAAGCTGCAAAGTAAGTGCTCTGAACAGTTGAGATTCAGTACTTTATTATCTGTAATAAATTGAATGTTAGCACCAAATACATGTGCATGTTATTTATGTGTGCACAGTATCTTAATGTATTCCCTGCATTTGCACTACACTCGTGTAGTTAGACAGTTAGCCAATGATCACGTTAGTGCTGGTACTGGCGTTATAGTGGTTTATATTTTGTTAGACCAAAGTTCAATCAAGGATCAATCCAGCTTTACAACGAAGCCAAACTAAACTGAGTGCGCATCATAATGGTCATATAATGTTATATTGTTATTCCTCAAGCACCCAACCGCTGACATGTTTCATGCGTTTCATTGGTGCTTGCACAGAGTCGACGGCAAAGTTGGATGAGGAGTCTGAGGAGCTGCACCAGAAGTTCTTGGAGAAAGACATTGACCTCCCGACCTTTGTGCACAAGTACAAGAAGCTCCGTACTACCTACCACAAACAGGCGTTGCTGCATCTCGCCGGCAAGACCTTGCCTCGCTGAGATGACACATGCATACAAGTTTAGGGACCGCTGGTGTATTTTCCTCTTTAATTTTTGTGATAGATGGTGTAAATGATGGAATTAGATAGTACAAATTTAAAATCTATTTTAGAAAAGGCAATATGATGAAACTTGTACATATTTTTTTTAAAAAAATATACTATTTATTAGTTTGGGAAGCGGAAAAAATATGAGAATAGTTAGGGGAGACAGCCAAAGCAGTGGAACTGCACTAGCATGCTTTTCCAACCCGTTTGAAACCCGTGGGTTCTTTGATTCCACTGGATTGCACATATTTGCACAACAAACAGATCACTCTGCCAAGAAAATTCAGATGAGCTGTACCACATCTGGATAAAAAAACTGCATCCTTCAGCAACAATCCACGAGCAGCTAGCTCTACGAGATAAGTAGTAGTTTTTACGGTACGTCTCATATTTTAGAAACGTGGGGATGTATATATTACGATTTATAAAATTAACGAGATACTGTACTTATTAACACAAGTAAATAAGAGGCCCCACAAGCCAAAAATAATGGCACACAGAGACTACAGAATCAACATGCAGCCCTATCATAAGGATTTTTTTTTTCCTTTTCCAACTTCTACTTCCTTATTTTTTATGCACACTTCCTAAAGTGCTACATGGATTCATTTAAAAAATCTATAGATAAATTGCTTCAAAAAGCATATTAATTTATTTCGAAGTTTTTTTAGCTAATAGGTATTAATCATGCGATAACAAGCCACCCCATTGTTTGTGTTGGGAAGAAAGTTTCCCAACACCCACCCTCTCCTGAATGCACCCTAATTCAGTTTTTTCTATGTCAAAATTTTTAAGTTTTACAAAATTTATAGAAAAATATAGTGATGTTTTTAATACAAAATAAATATACTATAAAAATATATTCCATATTTAATGAAAATAATTTAGTGTTGTAGTAGATGTTAATATATACTCATATGTTCCTATAAACTTAGTAAACTTGGATGGTTTTGATCTAGAACAAATCCAAATTAACTTATAGTAGTATGAAACTATAAATACGAGACTAGATTCTCGTTTGGATTAAAAATTGCCCATCCACACCACACCGAAGGAGGCGTGGGGTGGTGGCGGCGGAGGCGTCAGGAGGTTGGTGCGGTAGACAGGGCGGTGGGAAGAAGGGGATGACAGGTGGGCCCCACCTGTCATCCACCCCGAAGCGGGAGGGAGGTTGAGCAAACCCCAGCCCAGCGAGGAAAGGAGGGAGAGGAGGAGGCAGGCCACGTGACGGAGGGGAGGAAATGGGCCGGACGGGCCTTAGGGAAGGAGAAAGGAAGGGAGAGGAATTTACCTTGTTTTGCAGATTTTTAACAATTGTTTTCTCCATTTTTTCTGAATTAATTAAAATTCCCCTTATTTTATTTTGACGCTTGCAGAATATTTTAAAATATCCCGACAAGTGCTTCAATTTATTTAAATAGTTTTATGTGGAGTTTTTCTCCTGATTAGACTTAAACGAATTTTTTTCAATAATTTATTTTGATTATTTGGACTGGGAGTAGAACTTCGGGGCACGACATTTAGTGTGGTTACACTTAAGAAATGATAGATTACTAGAGTTGAGGAAATCTAAGTTGATGCCTCGAGCTGATGGTCCCTTTAAAATACTTAAGAAGATCATCGATAATGCATATAAACTTGATTTGCCTCCAGAGTTTGGGGTTATTCCCAGATTTAATATTTCATATTTCAGAATTGAAGTCATATTGGGGAAGAAGATGAGGTTGAGTTGAGTACGACTCTCTTCAAGAAGGGGGCCACGAGGTTTATAGAGATGAAGCTGCTAGAAGAAATGTGAAACAAAAACAGAGAAAAAAAGGTTTCTAGAAACAAAAGGGTAAGATTAGTGCGTATAATTTTATGATTTGCCCGGCTAGTAAAACGATTTGCAAATAAATCCTTATCCTTTAGTAAAAAGTTTTGGAGAGCTTCAAAATATTGGAAATATAAATTTACACAAGTGGTGGTAATGTACTCATGTGGTAATGAAGAACTGAAGTGCAACGACTCATGAGATCTTGGAGAGAAAGATCAAATAAACCTAATCCCCAAATACCATGTTTTCATCTGGTGGACAATCTAGATCTATCGAAAAGTCGAAACACATACATGTTCACGTGATTAAATCATACTACTATGTTCATGTAACTAAAGTAATACTATGTTTGACTTTTTTATTTGCAACTTTTGACCATTTATCTTATTTAAAAATTTAGTACCAATATAAAAACGATAAGTTATGCTTAAAGTTTGTTTGATAATAAATTAAGTCACAAGCAAAATAAATAGTATTTTCATAATTTTTTAAATAACACGAATGATCAAACATTACAAGTAGAAAAGTCAAACATCTTACATTTACATTATAAGAAGACGGAGGGGATAGACGGAGGGGATATGTATATTATTTCTTTGAGGAGGTCGCGGTCGGATAAATTTTCAAGATAATTACATATCAAAACACTTTCCAATAGATTTAAGGTTTAGTGCACAAATTTAATATAAAAGAAATCTCGAGCTAATCAGAAATCTTGAGCAAATTTCTCTAGGATTTCACGCCGTCATTCCCCTTTCCACAGTCTTGCAATTTCAGCAACGGGTGGCCGGTCAGACGAGGCATCATCATTGGGTCTATCATTAATTACTAAATATTTGACGTCGTTGATCTTTTTACACATATTTTATCGTCAATGATTTTTTTACACATATTTTACCGTTTGTTTTATTCAAATTCTTTTTTAAAATATATAAAGTTATATATATACATAAAAGTATATTTAATAATAAATAAAATGATATAAAAATAATTAACGTGTATAATATAATTTAGGGACGGAGGGAGTACATTGTATAACATAATTTTGTATTCACTTTGGTGGTATATATATCATAATTTAGGGCTGTTATTGGACGCTTTCAATTGATACAGGTGGGGGTGGAGGAAATGCAAACCCCTTGGCGAAGAAATTGCTCGAGCTAGTTAGTAGGAACAAACTTACGGTCGACCTGAGCTAAAATTAAAGATGGATGTGACCTAAATCATGTGCTTGTTTTTGTTCCTTTTAATACTTCAACGACATAAAATGCCTGCTAAAACTGTTCATTGACATAACCGAATTACCCATGTAATTACATACCCATAGTGCATATGTTCTAAAAATTTGGGTCTGTTTGCATTAACCGAATATATATAAATATTTACATATGCAAGCTCACAAATTTAGGGATATAAATGTTGAGCTCCAAAGTTTCATAGACTTATGGAAACATATGTTTCACTCTTTTGAACATGTGATTCTATTTTACTCCTTTTTAAGTCTTTAAGCTGACAGATGTATTTAAGCTCGCACATTGACAATATTATCCACATATGACTTACATCCGTAGTGATTAGTGATGTTGTTATCTCTGTTGTCCAAAGTAGTAGTGAAGGAATGGGCTGTCAGCTTGTTGAAGCGAATAACTGTCTCTCTCTACAGCTTTCTCTTTTGTAGTGTCTTGCCCATGGTACTTGACAATGATATCATTTTTTTTTCTTTCACTTCATTGTTTATGTTTGTTAAAGTTTATATTTTGTTAAGAGATTAAAAAAAATGCAGAATTCCATTCTTATGTACTTCTGTGTTTGGTAGGAATCTCGATTAAATCAGAATGGCAGTCAAACTTGTTGGATTTTTTTGACAATGTTCAGTTTAATTGTTGTATTAATTTATTAATGATGAACCATAGTTGGAAATTAAACTATTCAACTTTGACTTCCCCCTACTTTCAAAGGTAAAAATATTTAAATATCTCATTTTTCTAAGATTGAGATCTTAAAGGTATGCTAGAATAAATTAATTATCTTTTATTATTTACAGTTGCCTTTTTTTTAACTTCTTTTGTGCATGTATTCAGTCTGGACAGACAAAGTTTCTTTTAACATATTCAAAAAACTTAATAAGTTAAATTTATTAGATGCTCGGAGAAGTCATTTAGTAATATGGAAGAAATAGATGAAATACTGCTGATGACTAAGTAAGATGACTAAGAGTTACTAGAAAAAAAGATAAAAGGTGGTTACCAATAATTTGTCAAACTGGTTAAGTTTTTTTCTAACAATTTTTACTGTGTATAACATTTTCAATGAGCAGCGTCGGTAAATGTTCTTTCAATGCATATTGGAAGGTATATGTTCTTTCAACATTGTGCTACACTATATAATGCCATTTCAGGGAAAAATTTTAGGAAATGTAAAATAAAGAGATACTTTGCTATAATACATGTACCTCTTGACATTATAATGGTTAATACTTGCTAAGGTACATGTATTATCCGTTATCGTTAGCAGGTTAAGATGGTACTAGACCTAACATAAACACCATAATGTGTATGTATATTACCATAATGTGCTAATGCTTCAATGCACTCTGTTTGAATATTGGCCAAATTACTCTCCTCTTTAAAATGTGACTTATTATCTTGTGGCAGATGAAAAAGGGAAAACTTCAAATAAGATAACTATATTTTAGAAGAAACTGATTCTGTTCCCACATTAATAAAGTGGCTGATATTGGATGCTTAATTAACTTCATGCTAACTAACAAGTTTTAGGTCCAGAGGTATGAAACCATACATTGCAGACAAGCAATATAGCAGCTTACTAATACTAGTATATCAGAAGAGACCGCAGGTCCCTTTCAGGGCTAATCCTCCAGACGCAAGCACAATGATCTGACTGTCCATCCTCATTCTTCAACCTACAGATGGAATCGATACAAGTCACCCTGGGTTGCACTTACAACAAAGCAGAAATCTTAGCGGATGTGAAACCGAGCATCTCACCATTCTAGTAACCACAGAGACAGGAGAAGCATAATCTGAAGACTGTTAATACTCCTTGCCTCCATCTGTAAAAAGGAATTCAGATTAAGAACTAGAAGCATAATAATGAAAAGGTTCAGTTTTTTCAGTCAGATACCTTGCAATGCAGCAGCATTCAGGCCTCATCTTCAGGGAACAGCTGCAAATTCTTCGTCTTGAGCAGGAAATCAACAGCAGCATCCTGGAAGTCCAGCAGGCTGCCAACTTTTATGAGCTCTGCAAGCGAGGGTATGCGGTCCGCCACATCAAAGAGCAATCCCTGAGATATCTCTTCTGCGAAGTATGTCGCAAACTCGATCTTTTCTTTGTAACCAGCTGCACCATGGCTTCTCTGGATGTACAGCTTATGGTCCTCCCTCTCCCACCGGAGCATCCGGCTCGCCTTCACGTCTAGAGCCCCTCCTGATGACAGGCTGACACTGTTGGGCTGTAAATAGATTAGTGTCCGTGTGTGTACTGTGAGTTGGCCCATTAGCTGGCCCATGTGCTAATATATATGTAAAAGAAGCAGCAATAGAAAAAGAACGAAGTTGAAGTTTCCAGAAAAATCTTCATGGTATCAGAGCTAGGCTGAAACCCTAGCTAGCTCAGGGAGGGAGGTCACGCCATTGCCGGGCGGCCAGGACGACGCGGCGGAGGGGTCCTGGTTCGGGCGGAGGTGCGACGCGGGCGCGCGACAAGCGGAAGGAGCAGGAGCTGATTCGGAAGGAGGCACAGCCGGGCGACGGGGACTACTCGTCCAGAGGCAGAGGTAGCAGGCAAGCCAGCGGAGGCAGTCCGGAGCCAAGAGCTGCGGCTGGGTTGCGCTGCGGCACGAGGCAGGTGAGGTCCCTTCGTCCCGTTGCCGGCGACGGCGAGGTGAGCAAAGGTTGAGCAGGGCCGTCGGTGTGTTGGTGGCTGTGCTGTTTGGTGCTGTGGTAGCGGCTGTGGCTGTGTGGATTGGCAGGATAAATCACCAATCAGTGTTGCTGCTGCTGTGTTTTTCTCACTCAAACTAAAGCAGTTAGTGTTGTTTTTCATCTCTGTTACTTGATTAAAATGGCAGAAAATCAGGGGCTTGAACAGGTGATGGGTAAATTGGTGGATATGCTTGCAAAGAAGCTTAGTGAGGCCCCAGCTACAAGTAATGCAGTGGTTACTCATACTGAAACAGTGCAAAAAATTGAGTTGATGCAAAATGATATCAAATTGGAGGGTGTAAAAAATTATTTGAGCTGGTCAAGAAGAGCACTATTGATTTTAAAGACTAAGGGATTGGAAGGATATGCTACAGGGGAAGTGAAGGAGCCTGAGAACACTAGTGTGGAATGGAGGAATTGGAGCACTACCAACTCGTTGGTGGTAGCGTGGTTGTTAACCTCACTTATCCCTGCGATTGTTACAACTGTTGAGACCATTTCCAGTGCAAGTGAGATGTGGAAAACTCTTACTAATCTATACTCAGGAGAAGGAAATGTGATGTTAATGGTGGAGACACAGGAGAAGATAAGTGCTTTGAGACAGGGGGAGCATTCTGTTGCAGAATATGTTGCAGAATTGAAGCATTTGTGGTCTGAATTGGATCATTATGATCCTCTTGAGTTAGAGCACCCCAGTTGTATAGCAAAAATGAGAAAATGGATTGAGCGCAGAAGGGTCTTTGAGTTTCTGAAGGGCTTAAATTCAGAGTTTGAAGGGAGAAGGGACTCAATGTTTCATCAAGCCACTCTTCCTACCTTGGATGAGGCTATTGCAGCTATGGCACAAGAGGAACTTAAAAGGAAAGTATTACCTAATGTCACACCATCTCCCTCAAATCCCACATATGCAGTTGAACAAAATAAAGAGACCAGGGAGTGCTTCAATTGTGGTGGAATGGGGCACCTCATGCGTGATTGCCGTGCTCCACGCAAGCCTAATTATGGGAGAGGAAGGTTTAATGACAGGGGTGGAGTAAGAGGTGGAAGAGGTTATATAGGTAGATGTAACAGAGGCAGAAACTATGAGTATAGAGGTGATCACAAAGCTAGAGTGGCCACTCTTCAAGAGGGTTCTTCTGGGACTACAAATATGGATGTTGCCAACATTGTTCATTCCACCTCAGGTAACTTAAATCAAGCATTTATGTCTTTTCATAGTTCCCACTCAAATTGGATACTAGATTCAGGTGCAACTAGACATGTCACGGGTATGTGTGAAGAATTTACATCATATAAACCACACTCATTTGCACGGAAAGAAACAATTCAAACTGCTGATGGAACATTATGCTCTGTTAAAGGAGAGGGTACAGTACGGTGTACTCCTTCAATCACTTTACCATCAGTATTATATGTCCCTTCTTTTCCAGTGAATTTGGTTTCGATAAGTTATCTTGTTGATCATATGGACTGTCGGGTATCCCTTGATCGTGAGAATTGTTTAATTCAGGAGAGGCAAACAGGGAAGAAACTTGGGATTGGCATCAGGCGTGATGGACTTTGGTATCTGGATCGAAAGGAGAACAGTGAAGATGTATGTCTTACATTGATGGCCACCACAAGTGAGGAAGAGGCTAAGGTATTACTTTTGCATTGTCAACTAGGGCATATATCTTTTGAAACTATGAGCAAGATGTTCCCAATAGAACTAAGTAAAGTGGATAAACGTAAGCTAGTATGTGATGCATGTGAGTATGGGAAACATACAAGAACATCATATGTCAGTAGGGGACTCCGAAGTATATTGCCTTTTATGTTGATTCACTCAGATGTATGGACCTCGCCAATAGTCTCTGTGAGTGGAATGAAGTATTTTGTTACCTTTATTGATTGTCATTCTCGCATGACATGGTTATATCTTATGAGACATAAGGATGAGGTACTTAAATGTTTTCAGAACTTTTATGCATATATTAGAAATCATTTCAATGCTAAGATTCAGTTTATTAGAACTGATAATGGAGGGGAATATGTTAATGGTGAATTTGGTAGACTTCTTTCATCAGAAGGAATAGTACATCAGACCTCTTGTCCTGATACCCCTCCACAGAATGGTGTTGCTGAAAGGAAAAATCGTCATATTTTGAAAATAGCTCGTTCATTAATGTATACTATGAATGTACCTAAATTCCTTTGGAGTGAGGCAGTAATGACAGCAACTTATCAACCGCACACCCTCAAGGATACTTGGAATGAAGACACCATGTGAGTTGATATTTGGGAAAAATGAATTTATCGTTCCACCAAAAGTGTTTGGTTGCACTTGTTTTGTTCGAGATCATAGGCCTTCAGTTGGAAAATTTGATCCTCGAGCTGTCAAATGCATTTTTATAGGCTATTCATCTGGACAGAAGGGTTATAAGTGTTGGAGTCCATCAGAACGACGAAACTTTGTAAGTATGGATGTTACTTTTAGAGAATCTGTCCCATTCTATGGTGAAAAGACAGAGTTAAGTTCTTTATTCATTGATCTTGATAGTTCAACTAATGATCATGATGGTCAACAAACAGAGGGTAAAAATTTGAGCCCAAAGGGAGATGAACAATCGAAGAAAGAAAAGTTTGTGATTGGCTCAATTCCATGTCCTATGGCTGGTCCTATTGCACAAGAGCAAGAATGGAGGAAGCCACATGAAGAGGAAAATCTTCAAGTTTACACAAGGAGAACAAATCGTCTAGTAATTCAGCAGAATGAAGAGGATAATCGGGCAGTGGAAGATGTGAGTCATGAGCAAGGGTCACTGGAGTCAGGGGGAGATGAGGAAGAAACTAGAGAAGAATCTGACTTACCCATTGCCATCAGAAAGGGTGAAAGAAGCAATGCAGGTAAACCTCCACTAAGGTATGGTTTTGAAGATCAAGATGAGAGTGATGAAGAGAATAACATATCCAACTATGTTTCCTATAACTCCTTGTCATCCACATATAAGGCCTTTGTAGCTTCACTAGATTCAATGCAAACCCCAAAGGATTGGAGAGAAGCAAAGCAAGATCCAAGATGGCATCAAGCTATGCTAGATGAACTAGAGGCTCTTGAAAAGAACAGAACATGGGATCTTGTACCATTTCCTGAAGGGAAGAAAGTTGTCAACTGTAAGTGGGTCTATACAATAAAGCAAAACCCTGATGGTAAGGTGGAAAGATACAAAGCAAGACTTGTGGCTAAGGGATATAGTCAAACATATGGAATTGATTATGATGAAACTTTTGCACCAGAAGCAAAGATGAGCACGGTGAGAACTCTTATCTCTTGTGCCGCTAATTTTGATTGGCCATTACATCAGTTAGATGTTAAAAATGCATTCTTACATGGAGATCTTCAAGAAGAGGTGTATATGGAGGTCCCACTGGGATTTGCTACTTCACAGACTGAGGGAAAGGTGTTGAGATTGAAGAAATCCTTATATGGCCTTAAACAATCGCCAAGAGCATGGTTTGATCGGTTTAGGCGTGCAATGTGTGCTATGGGCTATAAACAATGCAATGGAGATCATACAGTTTTCTATCATCATAGTGAAAATCATATGACCATTCTTACTGTCTATGTTGATGATATGATTATCACTGGCAATGATTACTTGGAGATATCTAAGTTAAAGCAAAATCTAAGTAAAGAATTTGAGGTCAAGGACCTAGGCCAGCTGAGATACTTTCTAGGTATTGAAATTGCAAGATCTCCTAGAGGGATAGTTCTCTCACAACGAAAATATGCATTGGATTTGCTCCGAGATACAGGTATGCTTGGATGTCGTTCAGCCTCTACACCGATTGACCAAAATCATAAGTTATGTGCAGAGTCTGGAGCCTCAGTGAATAAAGAAAGATACCAAAGATTGGTGGGAAGATTGATATACCTATGTCATACACGACCTGACATAACGTATGCTGTTAGTATGGTGAGTCGATATATGCATGATCCAAGAAGTGGTCATATGGAGGCTGTGTATAGAATCTTGAGGTATCTGAAGGGAAGTCCAGGCAAAGGCTTGTGGTTCAAGAAAAATGGACATATCAAGGTAGAAGGGTATTGTGATGCAGACTGGGCTAGCTGTTCTGATGATAGAAGGTCAACTTCAGGCTATTGCACTTTTGTTGGTGGCAACTTGGTATCTTAGAGAAGTAAGAAACAATCTGTAGTATCTCGCTCAACTGCTGAAGCAGAATATAGGGCAATGGCAGCAAGTTTGAGTGAATTGTTATGGGTAAGAAATCTTTTAGTTGAGTTGAAACTTTTGGAAAACAACCCCATGAAGTTGTGGTGTGATAACAAGTCAGCGATTAACATCGCCAATAATCCAATCCAACATGATAGAACAAAGCATGTGGAGATAGATCGTTTCTTTATCAAAGAAAAACTAGAGGAGGGGGTTTTGGATTTACAATTTGTAACGTCTAATGGACAAGTTGCTGATTGTTTAACAAAGGGTTTAGGTGTTAAAGAGTGTAATTGTTCTTGTGACAAGATGGGTATGATAGATATCTATCACCCATCTTGAGGGGGAGTGTTGGGCTGTAAATAGATTAGTGTCCGTGTGTGTACTGTGAGTTGGCCCATTAGCTGGCCCATGTACTAATATATATGTAAAAGAAGCAGCAATAGAAAAAGAACGAAGTTGAAGTTTCCAGAAAAATCTTCAGACACTGTAACCTATCGTGATCGGCTCATCGGTCTCTAGGACAGTCACATTCAGAAGCCAAGAAATCATCTTGCGCCGCTCTTCGGCAGCAATGTCGAGCTCTGGATCAGCAGGGAAAGCGAGGACTACTTGCAGCAGACCAGGTTTGATCACCTCATTCAGGCCAAAAGTTTTGAAGCTCTCACTTCCCAAGGTGAAAGAATCATTCTTTTCAGCAGCTTTTGATATAGTCCCAACACCGATGCTACCATAGATATTGTTAAGCCTTGCACGAGACATGGAAGGCAGGCTTGAAGAAGGATACCAGATGAAAACTGATTGCTGAGAGAGCTTGCTGAACAAATCCTTGAGCAATAGATCATCAGGGATGAACACATCCTTCTTGTTCGACAAAATGATCTTTCCATCAGTGCAAACAGGAACCTTGATACAACCAGAGAGAAGATCTTTTGTCCTCTGGCCCCAGTTTGTTGCAATGAACTTCCAGAAAGCAGAGCAGTCAGCGATAGATAGCTCACTTACTGAGCTCTCCCACATACTCCAAAGTTTGCAATAGTCTTCAGCACTAGGGCCATGCCTCACACCAAGCGAGACTTTGAAGAAATCATGCAATTTCTTGTCGTAATATTTGTCCAAAACATTCAGCTGTGACGCAAAAAGATTGTCCCTGTCATGAACAACACAGCTTACTGGGCTTACCCATTCTCCATCACCACTTCCATTTGGTATCCAAACCCAATTGCTCATTTTATTTTCAGGCTTCCAACAGCAATCCATCAGGTACATGTAGATACTGGAAATAGTATCACTGTCCTTGTGGCTGCTTAGATGCCGCGCAACGAGGTCACACCCACATTTCATATCCACTATAACACCAATGTTTGCAAGTTCATTTCTGAATGAGACAATCTCAGAACCATAGAATTCTTCATCAATGAAAGGGCCATCTTGTGTGCAGATGCAAGAACACTTCGGATCAAAAAGGATACACTCGTTAGGACATCTGTATCCAATGGTTGTCTTCAACCACTCCTTGCTAACGATGTTGTCAAGGAAGCCTTTGGGAAATGGAGTTGCAGACAAGTAGCTGCCGATGCACTTGAGAAGTGCCAAGACTGTAGCTTTGGACAGGACTGAAGGATTATTGGGAATGTTGAGACCTGTGATAACAAACCTTGCTCCATGTTTCACTTCAACAATAACACCCAACTGCGTGAGCACATCTTTATAACCATGTATCTCATTGCCTAAACCATACTGAGATTCACCATCATCTATAAGAGGTAATTTTGCTATGTGTTTCAGAGACTGCCATTCTTCACTAAACAGGATTGCATCTTTGGGAGCTTGGAATCCCATTGATGTGCACAGCCACTTCTCTGTGTGCATGCAGTTGAAAAGCTCATGAGGAACTGGGCTGTGTGTTGTAAGCTGCCGATAAGATGATAGCAGAGCAAGAACACTCGCCTTTTGAAGCGATGACTCTGATACCATCTGCCTAAAAATATTGGCTACAGCCTTCGACGCCTCTTCAAATTTTATGATCAGTCCAGTCTTCTTCAGCTCTTCTTTGTAAGAACTGATCTTGTTCCCATAAAATCCAAAATCAATAACCGGGATGCGAAAGACCTTTATAAGGCATTCCCATTCAGGATCCACAAAGAAAGATTCATTTGGAACACAGAATCCCATGTTGGTCTTCACCCATTTCAAACCTCTGAGCTTCTTTACAAACTCATCGCATGATTTCACATGCCGGATGCAGTCAAGGATCAATATTGAAGCTTTAGGAGTAATTTCAGCGGAACTGAACTTGAAGTTGTCGATGACAAGATCGTAATTGTCTTTAAATCCAGCAAGAACGCCAAGCAACTCAAGCTCTGCCTTATAAAAAAGAATGGCCTCACCATAGAACTTCACATCAAGGAATGCCTGTTTACTGATACGTGATGCCACTTCCCAGTCTGGATCTAACAAAATACAACCAGCAGGAGACCTGTAGTCAAGAATGGTTTTCATCCATTTCCCTTCTCTGACACTGTTGATTAGTTCACTTGGAGAAACCTTTCTCTCATAAACCTAATCAACCGAAGCAATGAGTACACATTCTCTTTGGTGAGCATCTTACTCTCAGCCATAGACATGAGGCGGTCACCAATGTGAGCTGATGCCTCCCCAAATTCAAACCTCACACCAATTGCCTTGAGTTCCTTCTTGTAGTCTTGCAACTTGTTTCCATAGAACTGTTGATCAATCATTGGTATATCAACAAAGGAAGATCCAGTTTGCAAAAGGCTTCCCCACTCTGCGCTCGATAGAAATGATTCATTTGGTGGTTTGTACCCAATTGATGTCTTCAGCCAACTTCCCCGTTGTGCAAGACAAAAATCGATCCGGTAATTTTACGCCTTCTGATTTAATATTCTTTATCCATTGCAATAACAAGATTGCATTCTCCACTGTCAGAGGTGATGAGACAGTACGAAAACTTGCATTTGGAGGCGTTATGAACGGCACATCTAAGGCTGGCAGCTCAGTCTCGAGGAATGCCATGAGCTGACCTTCAGATGTGTAGTTGCCAGCAAAATAGCCTGCTGACATGTAATCTGATGATAATTCAACATACTTTTCATTCCTCCATGGGTTACTGCCAATTAATCCAACCCATTTGCTACCCATGGCAGGAACCAGAATGATATTTCTTGTTGTAATCACGCTACCATAGTTGTCAATTACAGGCATATCAAGCAACAGTACTTTCATGTTGTAGCTTTCTATGTGATCCCTCTGGTACGAGTGACACAGAAAGTGAGCAAATGCAATAGCATGCCTCCTGTTGGAACCCAAGGATTTAACAACTGTCAGTCCATAACCATAAACTGATACAACCTCCACTTTTGCAATGTTCTGAAGCCAACTACTGACGGTTGATCTCCGTGAGAAATCTTTTAGAGCAGCTTGTGTATTGGGTGGCAAGAAGAACCGTCTAGCAGATGGAAACTCCTTGTTCCAGCTGATAAGCCATGATATGTAATTCTTTGCAGATGCAATGAGCAACCTATCATTCCATTGAGTAGCACTAGATAAACTCCAGAATGAGATAGCATCATTCATGTCGACATACTTCAGTAGGGGAATGGAAGACATGTTAGTGCCGGAAAAACAGTTCTGCCAATTGTCTGCAACAAAAGATTAGCATTATTTCCAGGTACAGCTGTTCAGGTACCCCCTTCACAAGATTAGATCCTCCAATGCATTTAGCATACCACTCAGGTTTCACACTTTTGATACCAAGAAATTCAAGTACCCTGTCATATGCACTGTGATCAAAATGATAGCTGAGAATGTAGGTACCATGAGTCGATAAGTTCTTCAAATCCACTCCAGGACATTGCTGTGCTTTTGTCAGTATATCCCAGAAGGCTGGCTTGAGCCTTCCAACCACACCAGGCTTGCAGAATATCCTCTGTGGAGTGTAAGACTCACATGGTACTATATCCTCACCAAGAACCTTGTCTTTGATGCCAGTCCTAACCTGCTCAAGCGACGATATCGGAGAAGAATCGACAGGAAGGAATTTGAACATGGATGGCGGGTAAGTTGGGTGCACATCAGTCTTGGACTTGACAAGTGCAACAAAGGCATTCAGAAAAGCACTTGGGACACACTCAAGAATTCTGCCTGAATGATGAAGGGGAAGTTTGTGACCATCTCAGTTGGCAGGAAAGCATAGACACCTGGTGAGAGTTGGTTCCCCCGGGACAGGCGCTGCCCGTGCGGGAATGCCAGGGTGATCACCCATTCATCAATCTCTGCACGTTTGTCCACTCTGTTCTCCGGCTTGACAATGAACTTCTGCCTCCACATGTAGTAGCCACAGTCTCCTTCTCCTTTCCCATTCTCTGAAGCTGATAGATGGAGTGTGTAGGACTCTGCGTTCACGCTCTTCCGAGCTTGGAAATTCTTCTCGCTAGAGATTGAAATCTCACTGACAGTGTTGCTGTTAGGATTGCAGTTATCCTCCTTGACAGAGAGCTGCCTGATCTTTGACAAAAACAGTAGCATTTCAGGATGCATGCTGGACAGCTGTTTCTTCACTGCATCAACTTTCTCACTCTTCAGGGGCAAGATGATAGTAGTTGTTGGGAGGACTTTGGATGACCCATATATTGCTTGGATGTCTGAAAGGGTAGGCCTTGATTCGACCCACTCAGGGACAATGTATCCAATACCACATTCAGGACAAGGATTCTCGTTGAACTTGATCTGATACCCATTACTGAATATATGGGGCTGGCTTGATATCAGGAAGACACTCTTGAACCCAATACCTGAATAAAGTAAGTACAAATCAGAAGCATGCATGAAAAAATGATACTATTTTAATAACAACATTATTTATAGCTGGAACAGTGCAAGGAAATTTTGTTTATCTTCAATAACTGTAGGATTTAATGAAGGTAGATTTGGTTTGTCCCATGTCGCTTTCAGTTACAATTGTTTGGGTTGTCTGTATCCTAGATGCAGAGGTTGTGGACAATCAAAGCCTATTGGTGGTTTAGCCTCAGGTATGCTCACTATGTCAAATGGACAGCATTGCCAAAGACAACAGCATAAGCAAGAAATTTCTTCATCGATAGTTATTAAGAATCAAAATAATTAACATATAGATATCCACTATATTGTAAGATGCAAAGAACATTTGTAGTATATGATAAATGATCTGTTCTTATTCAACAAAGATGTATAGCATCAGAATTTGTGTCAGAAAACAAGCCCTCCCATCTCCTGTACTGAATGTCAATACTAAAAATGGCGCTTGGTACTTATGCAATCAACTTCATCTATAGACTGATTATTTGCCTCCTGAATATATTCAAAACATATGTTGGTTCCAAAAATCATAAAAATGTTCATATTCTATATTGTGGAATAATTAACCTATTGTTGAAACACTATTATCTTATTAATATGGAAACATTAAAAAACACTAGTAAGTCTTTTCAAGAATATGAATAATGGCTCTAGATTAATTGAATTCAACTAGCACCTAGACCTGATAACAGCTCTTATTAAGAACCCCACAATGTTTAAGCCATTCTGCATTGCATTTAAGTTGTGGCTATCATAGTGCTTAACAAGAACATCTCAAACCTCAAATCAAACTAAACAAATACATCCGCAAATAAGATTATTAAAGATTTGGTAAGTTTCAAGCATTACCTTTCTCTCCAATGTAGCCTACATCCCTGTTACCCTTTTTCGTTGACTTCCCTACACGAATAATGGATTCTATATTGGCCGGGGAGAAGCCCTTCTCATTGTTGAAAATGAGCAGAGTAGCTGATGCACCAGATCCAGTAATATCATTTGATGTAACTAGAAACTCCAAAGAAGGTGCTACCCCAGATGGGTACTCGTTATCTTCAGCATTCTATTTTTGAAATAAGGAAATGTTAAAAATACATGAAACTATATGATGAGTTTTACTATGGATACAAGAAAGCAGACTAATTTGTCATATACCCTTCATACAGAGCATCAATTCACTTGATAAAAGAATAACTACTTCTTCGATAATAAAAAATGAAAAACAAAGAATAGTAGGTTCAAATGTTCCAGATATTTTACATCTTTAAACATAGCCCTCACATCAGACTTTCTAATCACATTAACATGGGAACTGAAGATCAATGTGTGATATTAATCATCTGCGCAATGCAATCAGCGTTTAACTATTTGCTAGTACCACAAAATAATGCACAAAAAGACAAGCAAACAGAATTTGGGATACACATCATAAGACATCCCCTAAATGATATGCATCACGAATATGCCATCCATTTCAGCAAGGGCAAGCCGAATTATTTCCACAAATTCACCCTATGCCATTATTTGAAGGGCAAACCTGATTATTTTTAAATATGTGTGAATTTCGCAAAACACCAGTTTTCAGTAAATGTTAACACATGACCTCAGGCTTGTTCGTATATTTTTTTCTCTTGTTCAAATATACAATGTTGATTTTTTTATATATTCTCTTGTTGCCATATACAAAAGATCGAGTTATGTACGTCCATTTACCGATCTTGTTAAAAGAACAAAATGTATGTACAAATTTAAATATATAATAAGTAATGTACACACACAGAGAGAGATAGGCACCATTTACTTCATTAGAATATATATATATACATATATATATATATATATATTCACTTTTCTATATAGACATAGCATCATGGAATTCTTTCCATCTTTAATATGCCCTTCAATAAAAGCACATATTAGAAAAACATGCTGCAAGAGCTAGGAATCAAACCATGATCTTATACATAACCAAAACAGCATTAGAGCACCACATTATTAACAGAATCTTCCGACGACAGGATATACAAATAAAAAAATAGAGTTTTTTTAACATCATTGAAAAAATACCTCAAAGTACCATATTTTTTAAAAAAAATTTTGGTACCTTAAGATACCGTAATTTTGTACTAAAATTTTTAGTACCTCAAGTTACTTTCCAAAGAATGGTAAAAAAAAAGCCTACAAAGTAAAGTAGTAGATGCATTGCAGGAGGCAATAAAGTAGTAGTTCCAGCAAACAGAAACCTCCATGGCAGGATAACTCGAGCAAACCAATTAACAGAGTACAAGTATACACATACCACTAGCATGCGCGAAATGACAGGAAACTAATTAATCAGCAGCATCATCTAAAAGTTATTTTAAAGCAAGCAAACTTCTATACACGGGTTATTAATATGCTCTCAGTAGTAATCTAAAAGCAAATACTGAAGAAGGAAAAAAAAAAGGCTACGTACGGCTAACAAAACACAAATTAAAACCAACTCGATCATGTGGGTTTGAGGAATCAGGAAAGGGACCTGGACGAGCTCCATGAGGAAGTGGACGTCCTTGGAGTAGAGCTCCTGCGAGAGGTAGATGACGGCCTGGTGCATGTCCTCCGCCAGCGGGTTCTGCTCCTCCCGCCCGATGTAGTACCGCTCCCGCCGGATCCTCTCCACGTGCTCCCGCGGCGCCGCCCTCGCCGGCAGCGAAGACGACGACATCTCTCCACCCCTCCCCTCCCCTCCCCTCCCGGCCGCTTGTGTGCGAGTGAGCAGTGAGAGAGACGGTGTGGTGGAATAGAAGAGAGAAGATCGATGTGGTTGGCTTCAATTCTTCGCCGGCTTTTATTTTACATGGGTGCTTTAATTTCGAAGGCCGTCTGCATTCCACCGCCTCTACGACTTCAAATCCCTTCCTCTTCCTTCTGCTTCCCAAAATAAATTAATTTCTAAGAATCAATCTAAAATTTTAGTTTGTTCCTATAAATTGATTTCATTTGGATAAGGAGTAATCTGGTTGCGCTCCTTTTTTTACTATGGTTGCATCTTTTAACATAGGTTTTTATACACACTACTGCACTACTATAGAACCGGTTATCGGTGACAGGCGTAAATTCATATTTATGACGGGCAATGGTCTGATCAGTGATGAGTAGTCACTGATAAGAAAAACCTATTATTGACGGGCCAAAGTCCGTCACCGATAGACATCATCTTTAATTGGCCAAAAGTAAAACCAGTCACCGACATGCTAATAGCCCGTCCTGGATGACTGATCCGTGACAGGCACGTATTATGGCCCTTCACGGATGATTAAAGATGACTAAAACTCATCTTTAACAGGCTAAAATTATGGCCCATCACGGATGAGTCATCTATGGCGGGCCATGATACGGCCCGTCACGAATGACTCATCAATGACGGGCACTTATTATGGTCCTTCACGGATAGTGAAATACACAACAAAAAATAATTTGATTTATTTTCTAGCCTCACGATGTTGCTAGCTATGCCCTAAAAAATAAATGAAGCAATATACATATATATATATATGTATATATATATATATACATGCTCAGAACCCCATAGATATATATCCATCCCTACATTATTTTAATGTCAACACTAAAATAAAAACTATAGCCAAGTAAATCAGTAGTGTACTAAAACTACATCCAATTAGAAGTACACTAAAATAAAACTACAGCCAAGTAAAAATTCGAAAGGTCTTTGACTAAAATTGGGAGCACTCAATTTTAGTCGTCGTCGCCCACTCGTTGTCATCGACATCCATCGTTGGGGTCGGCGCCGCCGTGGAGGGGCAGCCCGAGCGACAGGGGCGACATGCCGGCCACCCACTCGAGCTCGGCGCCGAGGGAGGAAGAGAAAGAGTGAGAAGGAAAAATATCAGGGAGAGGACAGAGACGAGGGAAAAGATAAAAATTTTGAAGTGGTAAGAAGGGAAAATTTTCATTGGAAGTATTTCATGTCATCCGTGACGGGCACTAATTTTGGTCCTTCACGGATGACTCATTTCATCTTTGACGGGCCATAGTTCCGTCACGGATGACTCATCCGTGACAGGCCATAACTATGGCCCTTCACGGATAAGTGTCGTCAGTGACGGGTGCTGATTTTGGCCCTTCACCGATAAGTTGTGTCGGGCATAAATTTTGGCCCGACACAGATGTCATCAGTGACGGGCCAAACCGAATAGAGCCATCACAACGGGCCTTATTTTGGCCCGTCACAGATGAGTGTGGGTGTGACGGGCTGTTAGGTTCCGTCACGGATGACCCGTCAAATTTGCTAGGTTCTTTAACAGTGACATATCGTTCTCGAATTGATGGACGGTGTGTTTTTAAAATATTTTTATATAGATATCCATCCTCTCACATTTCAATACTACATTTTAACTTTATAATGGTTAATTATATCATTTATTTTGTTAAATAGTTATCAGAAAATCATGCGTCTTCCATCTTCTGCTAAGGAGATACCAATAATCTCGATATGCCGCGTAGATAAAACCAGTCTACATGAAATCTAGACCACTTTGCATTTTAGCTCTCTCATTTTTTTCCCTCCTCTCTCCCATTCGACCTTACCCTCCACCGCTCCCTCCCTCCGTCGCCTCTCTCACCCCTCCGACGTCGGAGGTGGCGGACCCTAGCGATGGTGGAGCTTAGGCCGGCAGATGTGTCGGTCGCAGGCGGAGGCTTCGGCTGCAAGCGTGTGGCGGTGCAGGCATCAGCTCAGGCCACACACAGAGAAGTCGACATCCTACAATGCGTACCCTAGGGCGGCGTCCTCACCACGCTCAAGGTCGGGCCACATCGTAGCGGCGCTGCATCGCGCTCTAGTTTTGTACATCCGCACAGCGTAAAAACCCTAAGAAATGGAGAGTGGATTTTAAACTCTTCAGGAAATGTCCCCTCATATATTGCACGTTATCTAAATAGTCATCAAAAATTTTGTAAAGATAGATTAATATAAGATATAGCACTACCAAACATGCAAGTTTAAATATGACTTATACAATTCATAAAAAAATAACAAATTGAACTCTGAATAATATACATATACTTATAGTCATATTTGTTATTTTTGTTATGGATTGTAGATTTCATATTTAAACTTGCATGTTTGTATAGTGATATATCTTATACTACCTCTGTTTTATATTGTAAGTCGTTCTAGCCTTGTCTATATTCATTCATTGATGAATGTATATACTTTATATATGTGTGTAGATTCATTAGCATCTAGATGCATCTAGGCAATGTTAGAAAGACTTACATTGCGAAACGGAGGGAGTATTAATCTATCTTCATAAATTTCTTCAAATTTTTTATGACTATTTGTATAACATGCAATAAACAAATGGACGTCTCCTTGAGGGATTAGAATACTTTCCCTCAAAAATGTAACAGACTTACTAAGTAATCAGCTAAGACTTTGTTTAGTTGCTAAAATTATTTGGCAAAACGATCATGTCGAACATTTGACTAGATGTCGGAAGAGTTTTTCGGACATGAATGAAAAAAACGAATTTCAGATTCTGCCTGGAAACCGTGGGACAAATCCTTTGAGTCTAATTAATTCATCATTAGCACATGTTGGTTATTGTAGTACTTATGGTTAATTATGTCCTAATTAGGCTCAAAAGGTTCGTCTCACGATTGCCCCATAACTATATAAATAGTTTTAATGTTTATGTATATTTAATGCTTAATTTAGATGTCTAAAGATTTAATGTGATGTTTTTGAAAAAGAAAATTTTAAAACTAAACAGGACCTAAATGAGTAATGTAACGTAGCAACAACTGTCTTAGAGGCGAAGGAAGGAAAAAGAGAAAAGATGGGGAGTGAATCTGTCACGTCTGTACGCAAGAAGAGAAGTGATTGGGAAAAGTGCCGTGAAGCGAAGCTGTGCAATGCTAAGCTACTACTATTGGCTAGTACATTTCCGATAAAAGGTTTCTTCTTTGATGCCCACTCTAATAAATGTTTGTGCCGCTGAGTTTTTGTAGGCCCCGTACTAAACATATATAATAAGATTAGCTAATCACTTTATATTCGTTAGCACACTTCGTTTTGGGTGAATTTTTTTTTAAAAAATCAACTAAAAATATCTTTTTATTTTTTAATATTTAATTTCTAATTAATTGCATGTTAATTATATTTCTCTTTTGGGTGAGACTAACCGCATGTTAGGCACTGTTTAGATCTTTCAAAATGATAAACATTTTGCTATTTTGAAGTACTTTTTGGTAAAATGGATCTAAACAAAAATGACAGCTTTGCATTTAGCATTTGGCAGTCTAGAGTAGCAAATTTCACAAAAAAGTACACAGGGACGCAGACCACCTCTCACTTTTACCAAAAAATGGTAACTTTTGCATGCCTCTAAACCCAACTTGCAAAAATATAATGCCAAAACTTTTGCCACTAGGAGCATAGCCAACAGCCCATCTAAATTTGTTCATCTATATCTTCATTTGGATGATCATCTAAACTAGTTTCATCCTTCATATCTCTTTGTGCTCCACTAGATCATCCATATATGACATCCCCCCTATATCTCTTTAGAGGATGAAGAGAGATCATTTAAATATGAAGGTTATCTCCTAATATGGAGGACATCTAAAAGTAGATGATAAGATGGTCGTTCTGTTGAAGCTCAATTTGTAGTCTTCCTCCTCTATTTTCAGGATAGAGAATGGGATAGATGAACTGTTAGAAATGCTCTAAAACTTTTATCATTTGTTATTTATTATTCCAAATGCCTCTAATCAGGTCTTAATCTAGCTTGCTAGATGCTAGTTTGCTACTATAAGAAAAAAGGTGATTAATTATCTATCTATCGTTATGGTTCATTTTTCGCCGTGGGTAGCAATGATATTCGTCCCTCCTCCTTTCTTTACCTTCATTAATTTTCATGTCAGCGAATATTTCTACAGTAATTAACAACGTTAAGAGCTCACCATTAGAGCAAGTTCAACAGTAGCCAACTACTGGCTCTAATTCATCTATAATCAATTTAATAGCCAATTAATACAATAGTTATCAATAAAACATTAAGACTTGGTCCCATATGTCATGACGTCTTGGATAGTTAGGTATAAATTAGTAACCTGCTCTCTTGCAGTCTACTATTGTACCTGCTGTTAATGACCGTTGTATATGCATTGCCTCCAACCACGAAAGGCTAGAGCCACAGAAACCAGCGATTGACTTTTCCATCAATTGACCAAAGGTCAGAAAAATCATGTGCCTTTTGTGTGCAAGTGCCTTGGAAAGGAGAAAGGAGGACGTGGTAACCTACCCTTTAAGGGCTTGTTTGGTTACCACAAACTTTTTTTTAAGTTTCTATCACATTAAATATCTGATGTTAATTAGAAGTATTAAATATAAACTATTAATAAAACTTACTTCATACTCTGTACTATTTCGCGAGACGAATCTATTGAGCCTAATTAGTCCATGATTAGCGAATGTGATGCTACAGTAAACATTTGCTAATTATGGCTTAATTAGGCTTAAAAAATTTGTCTAATGAAATAGCCTTTATTTATGCAATTAGTTTTGCTATCAGTTTATATTTAATACTCCTAATTAACTTCAAGCATTCGATGTGACAAGAGACTTAAAAAAAGTCTCTGGATCCAAACAGCCACTAGGTACACTACCAATGCATGCAATCGCCTTTTCTTTGGTAAACATAAATATTGTAGGCATCCATGTAACCCAAAAGTCTAGTCGGTCTTCCACTACGAGGGAGATTAACAGTAGAATCAATTATCACCTTCATCTTTTCGTTTACCATTATGCTTACAGGCAAAATTTGAATTTTCTGCTTTAATTTGAAGTTGGTTTTTAGTTGTTTTCCATTATATTTGTATGTCACCTTGGCTTTTAGATCGCTAAAAACACGTATGTAAAAGTATTATCTACAAATTATATTCATTTAAAAATATACCGTTTTGTTTATTCCACAAATTAGGGTAAAGATGGGCACATATAAATTCATATTAGAGCTAGGATGTACAGTAGCTTAGCTATAAACATGACCGGTCCTAGGAGTTGAGTTGTGCGGCCACTCTGATCCCAAATCTAGGGCCTCACCCCAAATTTTTAAGATAACATATAAGATATTTTTTATATAAATATTATTTTTGAATGCAACTTAAATGTTAACAATAATAATTTTTATATATAAATTATATATATTGATTATTATTATTAGTATATAACATAACAAGTGTCTCTATGTTTAGGCCAGAGCCCTGAAAGGTTAGGATCAGCCCTAGTTTTAAAGTTTGTTTTAATATTTTTCTCCAATCTTTTCCTTAATCATATATTTAATGCGGAACATATGTTCATTTTATCTCTCAACTTAGGCTTATAGCTGATTTACAGTAACCACTGCCAAGAAACCTGGATATTATGCTGCGTTGCGTCCATGCTAAATCAAAGGATTTGAGGCTGACGGCTCTGCTCAACTGATCAGAGATGCAGACGCTGCCTCCGAATACATTTTAACCCATACCTTTTAACTTTTACTAATGTTTATAAGCTAGAATATAAATTTTTAACTTTAAATTTAAAATTGATATTATGGTTTTTTATTGTAGTTTATTCACCAACTTTAGTTGCTAGATCGCTACGACCACACATATAAAAGTTTATTCATAAATTATTTTCTGTAAGCAAATATTGTTTTTAATCCGATCCCTCCATGTGTTTATACGTACTTTGGCACCAAATACTTTCTCTATTTCAAAATACAAAAATTTTGTGTTTTGAAATGAAGCTAGATATCTCTTTGTTCAGATTTTAGAAAACATGCAGCAATATTTTAATTTTGAAATGAGAAGAATATTATTTATATAGAAATTTAATCGTTCGTCTTTTTTAAAAAAAAATATGACTCTTTCAAAAGGCAACATATTATGAAAGTAATTTACATGCCAAATATAACTATACACACTACATTCATAAAAACATCATAATTTAAAAGTTTTTATTGGTCAAATATACAATTACACTGGTCTATGTTGTCAAATAAAAATGAATGGAAGAACTTCTACATGTACTGTATTTGTAAGCCCTCTAATCACTCCATCCCAAAATATTGATACTTATATATATTTTTTTGTACATTAAGAAAAGAGAGGTAAATGTACTACATTTCTCTTAATTAATTATTCTGGGTGGTAGGACGCTGATAAGGGTTCTAGATATAAGGTGTACTTTAGAAATATCATCACTACAAACACCCTAGGTACTATAGAAGTGGCTATATTTTGTGATAGAGTAAGTGTATTTATTTCAAAAATAGAAGCAAAAAATGTAAACACTTTGTATAATGTTAAAAAATATTTATTTAAAGAAAAAATTTAAGTATTAATAGAAACTAAATTTATCATGCACGTTAGTAGATGTAGATCCTAGTGTATGTTCACTATGTTGCCAACAAAAAATATCTTGGCATTCCAAAGTTTGGTAGAGTAAGTTGAGATCTGGTGATGTTTGGTTTTAGGCCATATCAAAATTTGGTATATTTTGTTGGTTTTGTTAGTAATGCTGTGTTTGAGTTGTTGACTCCCCAAATTTTGGTGAAAACAATAGTAACGTCAAAAATGGCAGCAAATATTAAGATTGGATGTCAGCAAATATTAATGTCGAAAATGGCAGCAAATATTAAGTGAACAAACTTTTACTTTCTTTTTACCAACAGCAATTGTGGAAGTTAACACTTAACCCATATTGACTACTCTATGGAGTTCCAAAATATAGGCGTTTTTAGCAAATATTAAGATTCGGTAGAAAATATTTAGATACCCCTGATTAAACATGAGATGATTGACGGTGAAAGTATGGCCAGGGTAAGATGGAAAAATGATGAATAAGAGCTGATTAATAGATTAAAATAGTACATTACAGATGCTTCTATTCTAATATAAATTTTAAATACTACAAATGCTTATATTTGGAATAGGGAATAGAGGGAGCAGTTAGTCCGAGCGACCAAGTTAAAGTCAAATTAATTTGGTTACCTGACTGATCTTTCTCACACTTATTCTATTTTTAAAAAATCCATATATATTTATTAAAAGGAGTGATTTTTGGAACGCGTTACACACAACGATATGCATATTTTCATTAATAAATATCTATATTCCTTTAAAGACGTTGTCGTAGTGAATATGTAATCTTACCAGACATACTGCATTTTTTACCAACGAACCATGTCCTTCAATATTTAAAAAGGTCCTTCTAGGCTTTTACATGCTGTTAATATCTTATTTCATCTCTAGAATACAAATTTAGCGTGCAAAGCCATCTGCTGCCTGAAGGGATAAGATTGTTTCAAAAAAAAAGTTCTCACGATCTTGTTGCAAACAACGGCAGCAAGTGTAGTTCGGTTTTATCCATAGCAAAGCACCGACATTTAGCTTTTAAATTAAAAGAAACTACTAAAATTTATAAAAGCAATTGTACCAGCCAAATTTATAGTAATTCACCTCAATACCAAATGAGCTTCAAGAAATTCTGCATTAGGTCGTGGAGATTTGAACGATATCAGTAATAACCTAACAGAATACACCGAAGGAAATGCAGTCTGCAACCACATGCTTGACACAGTCTAGAAAGCTAGTAAGCAAAAGCTGACATTACACTACTGAACTACGGACAAATCAGTAACCACAGGAACTGTTCCATCCTGAACCTCCAAATGCAGCACTGGATCTTGCCCTGGCAATAGCAACAAACAAAGAGGAGCAAAACAAGTTATCACCTGATTGCAGAGGAGACACAAGTGAAATCATGTGCATAACAGAAGCAAGATAGAGTGGAGGGAATAATAATGTTAAACAAAATCATTACCGGCTGAAGAGCGAATTCTGAAGAACACTAGCAGGTCCTGTTGCCACTGTTAACCTACCACCAAAAATATATACAATGCAGAAACTAGATGCCACCTTCAGTGTTCAGCAGAATGATCCTATCACCACATTGCAGAATCCAAAAACTCTTCGTCCTCGGGGAAAGGCTGCAGATTCTTGGACTTCAGCAAGAACTCGACGGCAGAGTCGTGGAAGCCCAACAAGTAGCCGAATTTGATGAGTTCAGTGAGCTCAGGGATCTGATCTTCCATCTCAAACAGCAAGCCCTGAGATATCTCATCAGCAAAGCACGTTGCAAACTCGATATTTCCTCTGTGACCAGCTTCTTGGTCACATCTGCATGTCTAGCTTGGAATCATCTCTCTCCCACCGAAGCATTCGGCTGGCCTTCACAGCCACACGCCTCCCCGAAGATAGTTTCACACTGTAATCTGCAGTGATCGGCATGTTTGTTTCTAGGATTGTGACACTCAGAAGGTGGGAAACCATCTTATGCCTCTCTTTGGCAGGAATTTCAAGAACAGGGTTGGCAAGGAAGGCAGTGACTATCTGGAGTAAACCATGTTTGATCACAGAACTTACATCAACTTCTCGCAAGTCAGTGTCTCCCAAGGTGAATGATCCATTCCACTCGACAGCTTCAGAGATTGTCCGAACACCGATGCTACTGTAGATGCAGTTAAACCTTGCTAGAGACATGTAAGGTAGGCTTGCAGGAGGATACCAAATGAAGATTGATCCCTGATGGAGCTTGTCAAACAAATCTTTGAGTAGTAGATCATCAGGAATAAAGATATCCTCCTTCTTTGACAGGACAATCTTTCCTTCATTGAAAACAGGAACCTTTGTGACACATGCAGAGAGAAGCTTTTCTGTGGCTTTGGTCCAGTTCTCCAAGACGAACCCCCAGAATGCTGAGCAATCAGCTATTGCCAACTCACTAACTGAGGCCTCCCAAGTACTCCAAAGTTTACAGTGGTCTTCAGCATTTGGATTAACCCTCACATCAAGAACAAGTGCAAAGAAGGTGAGAACCTTTTTGTTGTAATGTTTGTCCAAAGCATGTAGCTTTGAGCAAAAAAGATTGTCCCTGTCATGAAGAACACAATTTGCAGGGCTCACCCATTCTCCACTTTGGATTCCACTTGGTATCCAAATCCAATTGTTAGTGTTGTTTCCAGGCTTCCAATTGCAATCCATGAGGTACATGTAAATACAGGATATTGTCTCACTACATGCGTGGAGCTTCATATGCTGAGCAACAAGATCACATCCATTTTCAACATCAACGACTACTCCAATTGCCGCTAGGGTATCTTTGAGTGACAGAATATCTGAACCATAAAATGTTTCATCGATGAAAGGGCCATCTTGCATGCGGATGGAAGAATGTTTGTGATCAAAGAGGAGGCATTCATTGGGACATTTGTATCCCATGGTAGTCTTTAACCAATTCTTACATGTTTTGTCCAGGAAATCCTTAGGAAGAGAAACCCGACAAGCTATCCAACTCTGGATGCACTCAAGCAAGAACAGTACAGTATATGCAGGTATGGCTGACTGATCATTGGGAATCCTAAGATTCAGTATGACAAAGCTAGCACCATCTTTCACTTCCACAGTGACACCTAAATCCTTGAGCTCATCTTTGTAATCATATATCTCCGCTCCTAAGCCATAGCAGGAGTCCCCATCATCTATGAAGGGTAAGCTTGCAATGGGAGATAACAACCACCATGACTCATCAAAGAGAATAGCATCTGATGGGCTCCTGAATCCATGTGATGTGTGCAGCCACTTCTCGTCACGCAAGCAGTTGAAAAGCTTCATGGGAGATGGCTCATGTGACTTCAATTGTCGATAGGATGCAAGCAATGCAAGGACATTTGCTTTGGTGAGCGATGATTTTGACACCATCTGCTTGAAAAGATCAGCTAGAGCATTTGAAGCCTCCATGTGTCCTGCAATCAACCCAGTCTTCTTCAGCTCTTCTTTGTATAGACTGATGACACCCCCATAGAACCCCAGATCAATTAAGGGTACTTCATCAAAGACCTTCAGAAGGCACTCCCATTCAGGCTCAATGAGAAATGATTTACTTGGAACACAAAATCCTACATTAGTCTTTATCCATTTTATATCCTTGAGTTTAGTTATGAAATCATCACATGGGCTCACATAACGGAGACATTTCAGGATTAGTACAGTTGCCTCTGAAGAAATAGCATTGGAACTGAACTCAAAGTTATCAATCACAACTATATAGTCATCTTCAAATCCAACAAGAACACCAAGCAACTCAAGCTCTGGTTGATAGTCAAGAATGTTTTCTCCATAGAACTGTACATCAAGAAATGGTAGGATACTGATACATGATGCCACTGCCCAGTCTGAGTCGTAGATAATGCAATTAGCTGGAGATCTATAGCCAAGAGTACTCTTCATCCATTCTCCGCTACTCACACTGTCAACGAGAGCACCTGTAGGCAGATTGCTCTCTTGCAGAAACCGAATCAGCTGAAGCAGTGAATACACATTATCTCTGGTTAGCATATTGCTTTCAGCAATGGACATCAGGTGACTACCAATGTACACGGATGCCTCATTAAATTCAAATCTCACCCCAATTGCTTTGAGTTCCTCATTATACAGACGCAGCTTGTTTTGGTAGAATTGCTGATCAATGATTGGTATGTCAACAAACGAAGATCCAATTTGCAGAAGACCTGTCCACTCTGCACTGGACATAAACGATTCGCTAGGTGATCTGTAGTCAGCAGATGTCATCAGCCAATTTCCCTTACTGATACAATCCACAAACTTGGCTGGCAGTTTTACTCCACGAGACTTGAGATTCTGTAGCCACTCCAAGAGCAATAATGCATTATCAACGGTTAATGGCGATGAGACTGTAGGGAAGCTTGCATCTGGAGGGTCTACAGATGGTACATCTAAGACCGGCAGGTGCTCTGTCAAGAATTTCAAGAGCTGGCCATCAGGTGTGGTGTTCCTGGCAAAATTAGCCGAAGACATGTAGTCTGCTGCCAATACTGTGTATTTCTCATCCTTCCATGGGTTGGTGCCCATTAACCTGACCCATTTGCTGCCCTTAGCAGGAACAAGAACAATGTTTTTTGTCTTCACCACCTTCCCATAGATGTTAATGATCGGCATGGAACGGCACAGCTCTATCAGAAAGTATTTATTCTCTATGTGGCTAATCTTAAATGAATGGTATAAGAAGTGGGCGAATGCGACTATAGATCTGCGGTCAGAGTCCAAAGATTTAGCAATGTTAAGTCCATAGCTATAGACAGAGACAACCTGCACGTTCACACAGTTCCGAAGCCAGTTTACCAAAAAATCGTACTTAGAGAACTTAAACAGAGCTCTGTGTGTACTGAGGGGAAGAAAAAACTGTTTGCAAGAGGGAAACTCCTGGTTCCAGTTGACGAGCCATTGTATGAACTTCTGAGAGATGCATAGTCTGTCACTAGACTGACCAGCTCTTGATATGCTCCAGAAAGAGGAAACACCATAACTGTCAACATACTTCAGTAAGGGAATAGATTTCATTCTTGCACTCAAAAGACTGTCCCAATTTGTTGCCACAAAATGTAGAAGTTCAATATAAAGGTCTTCAGGTAGCTCATCGGCAAGATTGGACCCTTCAATGCATTTCGCATACCATTCGGCACTCACACCTTTTACATCCAGAAATGAAAACACATTGTCGTATATACTCTTATCAAAATGACAACTAACAATGTAGGTTCCATGAGCTGATAGATTCTTCAAATCCACTCCAGCTTCTTGTGCTTTCCTGAGGATAGCCCAGAAGTCTGGCTTGAGCCGCCCAACTTCACCTGGTTTGCAAAACATCTTCTGCAGAGTATAAGACTCACATGGCATAATATCCTCAGCAAGAACCTTTTCTTTGATGACACACCTAAGTGGCTCTAGAAATGGTACATGTGAAGGATGCACTGGTAGGAAGTTGAACATGGATGGCAGTGACATTGCTGGATAATCAGCTCTCGACTTCACAAGTGCTACAAATGCATTCAGGAAAGCGCTCGGAACACACTCAAGAATTCCCTTGTTCCACATGCTATCAACAAGTATTGTCTCTCTTGAGGATGCAAGGAGGAAATCAGCCTGAATGATGAAAGGGAAGTTTGTTAAAATCTCAGTAGGAAGAAAAGCATAGACACCTGGCAAAATCCGTTTCCCCCGGGCTAGACGCTGGCCATGTGGGAAGGCCAGTGTGATCACATACTCATCTATATCAGCACGTTTATCCACTCTATTCTCCGGTTTGACTCGGAACTTTTGCCTCCACATGTAATATCCACACTCTTCATGTTGAGTATTCTCTTGAGCTGACAAATGGAGCGTGTATGACTCAGCATGTATGTTCTTCCTCACTTGGTAATTCTTTTCACTCTCCATGGATATCTCACTTATTGCGCTGCATTTTGGATCACAATTATCTTCTCGGACAGAAAGCTGCCTTATCTTTGTGAGAAACAGTAGGATTTCAGGAAAGTAATTACTTGGATGAGCTCCATGAGGAAGTGGACGTCCTTGGAGTAGATTTCCTGGCTGAGGTAGTTCACCGCCTGGTGCATGTCCATGAAGAACCTCTCGCGGCGGATCCTCTCCACGTGCTCCCGCGGCGGCGAAGGCGAAGGCGAAGGCGACGGCAACATGGGGGGAGCAGTTCGCGGGGACTTTTGGGCTTTCCCTCCCTCTCTTTTCTCTTTCTCTTTCTTTGTTTTACTTATAAAAATATATATATATATAAGTAGGAGTAATTATGAGGCGTCGTGTCGCTGCAGTTAAGCGTCTAATCCGTAACATTTTCGCTCTTCAGGAATTACTTCGGATTTTTCCCGTATTTTTCTGATGTAGGAAGTTGTAACTCCTCCTATCGAAAAAGTTATTTGGAGTTTAAACTTTTTATTGAAATAGATGAATTTTAACTCGCATACTTCCTCCCGTTCCTTTCTTTCACGCTGTTAGATTTTGATTTATATTTGATACTTCGTCTTATTCAAAAAATTAATTCAAATATACAAAATTATAAATCATACTTAAAGTTATTTTAGTAATAAATCAAATCATAATAAAATAATCAATAATTATATAAATTTTTTAATAAGATGAAGGGTCAAACGTATATAAAAAAATCAACGGCGTTAAAAAAATCAGAGAGAGAGTACTTCGGTAGTCTAAACAGGCTTCATCTTTATTTTTTGTTGTTTGTTCCGTAAAGACTTTATTTTCTGGTAATTGTTGGGTTAGATTTGAGTAAAGTAGTGAATAGATATTGGAGGATCGAACAAGATCAAACAAACCTACCAGAGGGAGGTGAATGGTAGGCAAAAACAAAACCCAAAAATCTTTTACGGAATAAAGAATTACCTCTATCGAAGAAATTGACGCAGGCTTGTTACCTTGATCGCGCCGCTCATGTGCCGCCAAACAGATCATCGAATCGCGCCACTCCTATGACGTCGATCGGATCGTCAGAATCCAAAAAAATCACCAGTAGATGAAAGCCGAAAACGTAGATTGAATGATCTTGACTTTATTGCATCAACTGGTATTTACAAAGTGCACCAACAGCACTCCTATCAAAATCGTCGATCTAGAATCAACAACTAAGTCTCTCAAAAGCACACCGGGGGCATACCCCTCGGTCTCTATTTATATCGAAAAGTCTATCACCAAATAGGAGTAGGACTCCTTATACCAATATGACTCATCTCTTAGTTTTCCTAATCAAATCCAACATGCCAAAATCAGACACAGCCGCAGAAGTCTAAACGTGCTACAGTAGTCCGACTGCTACAGTACCCGCCGCGCTACAGTAATCCGGGTTTGCCACAGTAATCCGATCCGGTTGCTACAGTGCCGCGCGCTGCAGTACTCCGGGTGCTACAGTGCCGTGACGCTACAGTATCCGACGCTGCTACAGTGTCCGAACATGTAGCAAATTCCTTTCCTTTTCTCATCCAGTTTTGATCCGATTTAATTCCCAATTTTTCCGGCGCTTACACACACAACATGTGAAGCCCGTTACGATTCCATCCCACACGGTGTTGCTCCACCATGTGCTAACTCGTATTCAATATCGTCACCTGGCATCCTCGATCGTCCGAACCTCAGCTCCTCCTTGAGCCTAGTCACGATCCCACCGCCATTGATCGATATTGACCTCAAGTCACCTGCACAACTAGAGACAAACCTACCGTTTTCGAGCACAGATATCGCAACCTGACTCACATTAGTTACACACACTCGCACCAACACCTTAATTGTTTCCAAACCAAATTCGATTTATAAACCAAATCGCAAGCCAATTGTTGATCAGAAAATATTAATCATGCTTATGATCTTACAATCTCCCCCTTGATGAGCACATTGGCAAACACTTCAAAATTTGTTTTGTTGTTTTTTGAAGTAACTCCAAAAAGCATGCAATGCAAAAATCTCTCACTTTTGAAAAGAAAGAAAATCCTTTGAGTATGACAATTATGCACAATTTTTTTTGTTACCTTGTTCTTCCCCTTTTGACAATGAATTCATCAATGAAGGTTTTTTATTTTCATTTTTTCTCGGAGAGCTTTGCAATGTACCAATAGTAACTCAAGAACTTGTATTACAATAACAAGGTAGAAAAAGTGACTAGCTAACTAACAAGCATGCACTAAAGTAAAACCATGAACTTGAGATATGACAATTAAGATCAAGTCAACATTAAGAATTCATGATTTCAAAGAGTTATAATGCAACATCGGTACAAGCACATAGATTGAAAAATAAATATTGTACATATATACCCATTGTATTTATCATTCTTTCTCAAATTAGCTCTAGCACAAAATTACCAAGAGAATTTTTAACCTTTTTACTTGAGCCTTTTTACTCAATTTTTTTTCTCTCAATTATTCCGGGTACGTCCTTGTCGTCAAGACTGTTTCCAAGGATTCGGCACCCATTATTTTTGCTCACATCGAATACGTCCTTGTCGTCAAGACTGTCCAAGGATTCGGTATTCATTTTTTTTTCTCTCATAGAAATTTTTTATTCTCTTGAGCAATTTAAAAAGCTATCGAGGAATAACAAATCAATAAAGCATATATATAAGCATTTAAAAACAACCCATATGCTAGCATCAATATTGCATATTTACTTAATTCAAGTATAGAATTTAAGTTGCATGCATTATCTCCCTTAAAAGCAATATCAAAAGCTCATGTATAAAGCAAAAATGCAGACAAGCTAGATTACTAATCATATTCTCTAACAAGTATTGCAAGCAAGTACTAATATATACTAAAGGCACGAAACAAAGCTCTTCCTTTTTTTGATTTTTTTTTGGTTTTAAAACACACCATGCATTAATTAAAACATGTATGCAAAAAACAAAATCAAAAGAGGAAAATGCAACACGGAGCCAAAAACTCCCCCTTAATTGATGCCAAAAGGATGAATAACTCTCAATTCTCCACGAAGAAAAGCAAATCGAGAAGAATCCAAAGGTTTCGTGAAAATATCAGCCAATTGCAATGTAGTATCAACAAATTTTAATTCCACATCTCCTTTTTCAACGTGATCCCTCAAAAAGTGAAAACGAATATCAATGTGCTTAGTGCGTGAGTGTTGAACAGGATTCTTAGCAATATTAATAGCACTTGTATTATCACAAAAGAGAGGAACTTTCTCAAAAGTAAGACCATAATCTCTCAAGGTTGAGATAAGCCACAAAATTTGGGAGCAACAACTAGCAGCAGCAACATATTCAGATTCAGCAGTTGATTGAGCAACATTAGATTGTTTTCGAGAAGACCATGCAATCAATGAAGTACCAAGAAAATGGCATGTACCACTGGTACTCTTCCTATCAATTCTACAGCCTCCAAAATCCGCATCCGAATAACCACTCAAGCATATAGAAGATGAAGTAGAATACCAAATTCTAAATTCAAGAGTGTGTTGTAAGTACCTCATGATGCGTTTAACCGCTTGGTGATGTGAAGCTCTCGGAGAAGCTTAAAATCGAGCGCACAAACACACAGCAAATTGTATATCCAGTCTTGAAGCAGTGAGATAAAGCAATGATCCTATCATACTTCTGTATTCCTTTTGATCAACCGCTTCACCATCTTCATCAGGATCCAACACAGTAGCAGATCCTATAGGTGTAGTCATCGGCTTGCAATTGTCCATCTTGAAACGTCGTAAAAGATCCTTGGTGTATTTTGTTTGATGCACAAACGTGCCTTGAGGTGTTTGTTTAATTTGCAATCCCAAAAAATAAGTCAACTCGCCCATCATACTCATTTCAAATTCCCTGTGCATCGTTTCAGCAAACTCCACAACCAAAGGGTGAGATGAACAACCAAAGATGATATCATCCACATAAATCTGAACGAACAGTTGATCATCACCATGCTTAAGAACAAAGAGAGTTTTATCAATTTTTCCCATTATAAAACCTTTAGCAAGTAAAAAGTTTTTAAGCCTATCATACCATGCTCTAGGTGCTTGTTTCAAGCCATACAAGGCTTTAGAAAATCAGGATTTTCAAAACCAGGTGGTTGTTTCACATAAACTTTCTCCTGTATATAGCCATTTAGAAAAGCACTTTTAACATCCATTTGAAATAATTTAAAACCTTTTGTAGCAGCAAAAGCCAACAAAAGTCTAATTGCTTCAATTCTAGCAACATGAGCAAAAGTTTCATCATAATCCAACCCTTCCATTTGAGTAAAACCCTGAGCCACAAGTCTAGCCTTGTTTCTAACAATTAAACCATCCTGATTTTGTTTATTTTTGAAAACCCATTTAGTTCCAATAATATTATGACCAACAGGAGGTTTAACTAAGTACCAAACTTTATTTCTTTCAAAATTCTCAAGTTCTTCATGCATGGCATTAATCCACGATTCATCAGTTAAGGCATGAGTAATATCTTTGGGCTCAAAATTAGCAACAAAAGCAGAATTCACATGAAAATCACGAGTTATTACCTTCGACCTTGTAGTACGTTCATCCAAGTTACCTATTATTTGTTCCGGAGGATGTCGTCGTTGAATATGAAGTGGAGCAGTGGCTTCAGATGAATTTTCATGTTCTGTACCCTGTTCTGACGAACTAGAGGTTTCTGGAGGTCCACCACCATCCGCACCTGAAGCACATGAGGAAGATCCTCCGGGCCTGTTTGAGCGCTCTTCTGCCTGCGGTCTGACTGACATTGTGCCACCGGTCTAACCAGCCGACACTTCGTCGTCGTCCTCGTCATCACTTTCCTCCACAAATATATCCTCCCCCTGAACCTGTGATATTGTACCTGAAATTTCGGGTCTAGTACCTGGACTAGCCTCATCAAAAGTGACTTCACAAGTCTCAACAATTTTGTTAGTTTCTAAAACAAGTACACGGTAACCTCGAGAATGGGCAGCATATCCTAACATAAGTCCATCACGAGAGCGTGATTCAAATTTATCTAAAATCCCAGACTTTAACACAAAGCACTTACACCCAAAAACACATAAATGAGAAATCTTAGGTGTATGTCCAAAACGAAGCTCATAAGAAGTCCTTCTAAGTTTTGATCTCAAGAAAACACGATTGGAAATATAGCATACAGTATTAACAGCTTCAGCCCAAAATTTCCTAGGTGTACTGTACTCATCAAGCATAGTCCTAGCCATCTCAACTAAAGAACGATTTTTTCTTTCAACCACACCATTTTGTTGAGGAACCCGGGGAGACGAAAATTGATGTTCAACACCTTTTTCATTGCAAAACCTCTCAAAAGAAGCGTTTTTAAACTCTCCACCATTATCGCTTCGGATGGTTCTTAAAGATCCAGGAAGTTGAATGGCCAACCGAAGATACACTTTTAAAGTGTTCAAAAGCCTCATCTTTGGTAACCATAAAGAAAACCCAAGAATAACGAGAGAAATCATCAACTATAACCAACACATACCACTTTCCTCCAACAGATTGCACTCTAGCCGGACCGACAGTGTCCATGTGTAAGAGCTGTCCTGGTGCATCCGTCATCACAGAAAATGTAGGAGTATGCGAGCATACAACCATTTTAGCATGACGACATGGCGAGCAAACCAAATCAACATCTTTTTTAAGTTTAGGCAAACTACGAATAAGATCTGAACCACTAATCCTAGTTAGATGATCAAAGCCAATATGTCCAAGTCTGCGATGCCAGAACATCACATCTTTAGAAAACTTTGCAACAAGACATATAACTTCAAAAGAAATACTACTTTCAAAATCAGCTTTAAAAACTCTTCCATATCGAGAAATATTAAGCACAACATCTCCAGAAAAATAAAAAATTTTACTTCCACTTTTCTTAAACAGAACATCAAAATTCTCATCCACAATTTGAGAAACGGAGAGCAAATTGTACTTTAGATTTTCAACCAAAGCGACATCATTCAATGTAAATTTGTCACTTACCTTGACAGATCCAGTTGCAGTGATCGTACTAGTAGAAGCATCACCGAAGATGATTGAATCCTTCCTTGATGCCCTCACGAGAGAGGAGAACCAACTTTTATCACCGGTCATATGTCGCGAACAACCGGAGTCCACAATCCACACGTTCTCCTTCCTCGCCAAAAATGCCTATGCATAAGCAGATGCCGAAGTCTCAGTACTGGGGTTAGATAATAAACATTTAGGAATCCAGTACTGAGACACACGACCAGATCTAACAGGAACATAACCAGTAGAAAATTCAATATGTTTCCTTTTAGAAAAATGCTCCCAAGGCTGGTTTAACTGCTTAGGAACCTGCGGTCTGAGCAAAACTTTACCACCGTTCTAACGGGGGTTATAACACTGGTTTGACTGCTGGTACTGCTGTAGTCTAACCGCCTGCCTCGAGGTAAAAGCCAATTTTTGCCATCTTTGTTTTGCAAAAGCAATTTCCCGTTCCTTTTTCTGCTTTCTAGCAAGTCTAAAACAGAAACCAACAATATGGCCATCTTTGCCACAAAAGGAATATGTATACTTATCACGATGAGTTGAAGCACAAGTTGATATAGCAGGTTTAGCATTAACAACCGATGTAGTACTAAAGACAGGTTTGGCATTTACAACAGATTTAGTGTTAAAAGCAGGTTTAGCATTCACAACATGTTTAGCACTCACAACTTTTGATGAAGAAGCACTCAAGGAAGACATGAGGCCAGCAGATTTAAATACAATAGTCTTAGGTTTAGGTTCAGTCAAAATTTCACCATTCTGAATAATACTTAAAACAGTAGGAGGATGTCTAGAAAAGTGAACATGAGGATCAAAACCTAAACCACGATTGTGTGTGCTAACTTTAGATTGATCAAGAATCATGTTGAGGTTCCTTTTTCCATCAGAAAATCTTTGCAAAGAACTTTTTAAATAAGAAACCTCTTGAGTTAAACTAGCACAATTTTTACAAGAAATCACTTCATCTCTTTTAACAACTTCCTCCATTTGTTTAACACATTCCAAAGCATGTTTAAGTTTCATCTCATTAGCAGGACATGTCAAGCAAGGTTTAGCACTAGATTGCTTGATTCTTTTAGAGCTAATCAAGTTAAACATAGAACTAGCAAACACAGCAACTCGACATTTGTTTAAAGCTCTCTTAGCCAAAAACAATTCATCAACCAATCTAGTATTCATTGTAAAGCTAAGAGCAAGACAGGATTCAAGTTTTCTAGATTTCTTGGTTACAACATCAAGTTTTTTGCAATTATTCTGATTAACTTCTCTTACAGCATTCACTTCAGCAAATAAAACATCACACGATTTGCATTCATCATCATTAGAAGTAAGAGATTTTAATTTACTATTTTCAATATTAAGAGAATCAATAGTAACTTCTTGTTGACTAATTTTTTTCTCAAATTTAGAAATCTTGTAACCAAGTCTAGCAATCACTTCTTGAAAATATTCAACACTAGAAGGACCAGTTACCTTGTTGTCATCGTCAGAATCTTCAAAACTTTTAGCCATGAGACAAACACCAGCAATGTTCATACTCTTGTCTTCTTCTTCATCATCTTCAAACTCAACGTCACTGTTTTCTTGAACAGCTGCAAAAGCTTCATCCAACGCCTTTTGATAATACTTCTTTATCTTCATATTCTTGATTTGTTTCTTATTCTGCTCGGCATCTTTGAATGCATCTTGAGGTTTAGCTTCTTCCTGTTTACCTCTTCCAAGCTTGGGGCACTGAGAACGGATGTGATTCGGTTGACCACATCCAAAGCATCGAATTGGTCCTCCTCTTCTCCTGATCCTGATATTACTCACAGCTCGAGAAATTCTGTTAGCGGCCAAAACCAAGTCCTCCTCACTGATCTCTTCCAGTTGATCATCGGACAAGGCGATAAAAGCAGCAAAGGCTGCCAAAGAAATAGACTCAGAAGAAGATCCAGATGAGGATATTAAAGCAGTAGATTTCAAATCAGTCCTTTTTGAAAGAATATTCATCTCATATGTTTTCAATTTAGTATAAAGAATATCCAAAGTTAAAACATTCATATCAATAGACTTTTGAATTGAAGTAACTTTAACATCCCAAACTTTCATATCAAGGCCATTCATAAAGTGACGAGCAATCTCAGATTGAGAATAGTTAACATCATAAGAAGCATCAACAGATCTAAGATCACTCAGGATTTTATTGAAACAAGCCAAATAGTCATCCAAGGATTCTCCAAGTTTCATCTCAAATTTTATGTACTCCTTTTTGAAAACATCCTTTCGCAACTCTTTGATATTTGAAGTTCCAGTATGAAAATCATTTAAAGCTTTCCAAATCTTATTAGCAGTTGCAAGATGCGAAACACGATCAAAATCGGAGCGAGAAATCCCATTTAGAATAATATTGCGCGCTTTGCAATTATTTTCAAATTCTAATTTTAGAGCCGGAGTATCAATGCGTTCAGGAATCTCATAAGGTTGATTAACTTTAAGCCAAATATCATAACCCTGAGATGTAATATAAGATTCCATCTTTTTCTTCCAATAGCCAAAATCAGATCCATTAAATATGTGAGGTTTGTTTGAAAACTTTTCAGCCATGGCAAACAAATCTAAAGATCGGCGAAGATCAAATAGAAAACGAGGCTCTGATACCACTTGTAGGATCGAACAAGATCAAACAAACCTACCAGAGGGGGGTGAATGGTAGGGAAAAACAAAACCCAAAAATCTTTTACGGAATAAAGGATTGCCTCTGTTGAAGAAATTGACGCAGGCTTGCTACCTTGATCGCGTCGCTCCTGTGTCGCCGCTATCTTGATCGCGCCGCTCATGTGCCGCCAAACAGATCATCGAATCGCGCCACTCCTATGACGTCGATCGGATCGTCAGAATCCAAAAAAATCACCAGTAGATGAAAGCCGAAAACGTAGATTGAATGATCTTGACTTTATTGCATCAACTGGTATTTACAAAGTGCACCAACAGCACTCCTATCAAAATCGTCGATCTAGAATCAACAACTAAGTCTCTCAAAAGCACACCGGGGGCATACCCCTCGGTCTCTATTTATATCGAAAAGTCTATCACCAAATAGGAGTAGGACTCCTTATACCAATATGACTCATCTCTTAGTTTTCCTAATCAAATCCAACATGCCAAAATCAGACACAGCCGCAGAAGTCTAAACGTGCTACAGTAGTCCGACTGCTACAGTACCCGCCGCGCTACAGTAATCCGGGTTTGCCATAGTAATCCGATCCGGTTGCTACAGTGCCGCGCGCTACAGTACTCCGGGTGCTACAGTGCCGTGACGCTACAGTATCCGACGCTGCTACAGTGTCCGAACATGTAGCAAATTCCTTTCCTTTTCTCATCCAGTTTTGATCCGATTTAATTCCCAATTTTTCCGGCGCTTACACACACAACATGTGAAGCCCGTTACGATTCCATCCCACACGGTGTTGCTCCACCATGTGCTAACTCGTATTCAATATCGTCACCTGGCATCCTCGATCGTCCGAACCTCAGCTCCTCCTTGAGCCTAGTCACGATCCCACCGCCATTGATCGATATTGACCTCAAGTCACCTGCACAACTAGAGACAAACCTACCGTTTTCGAGCACAGATATCGCAACCTGACTCACATTAGTTACACACACTCGCACCAACACCTTAATTGTTTCCAAACCAAATTCGATTTATAAACCAAATCGCAAGCCAATTGTTGATCAGAAAATATTAATCATGCTTATGATCTTACAGATATGTCGAGATTTAAAAAGGCACGTGACAAAAGTATAAGAGCATCTTCAAGACAATGTTAATATTTTGTTATGCAAAAACTTATATTGGGTTCATCTAAAAAATATTAGATATTAAAAATTACACACTACTCCAACAAAAATCTAAAAATGAACTACTTGTATTAGTAACTCATATTTTTGTCCCAAATTTAGAATACGGGGTAATTTTAGGCATATGTAAATATTAGGAATATCTTTGGTAACTTGTTGAAGATATATTTTCTAATCCAATTTTCAAAATTTAGTTTTAGAGTCAATTTAGACATCCGTTGGAGCTTTAAAAAGTGAAAGATATTTTAGTCTTTATAGCTTTTGTTATAAATATGTAATATATGCTAAAATGTAGTTTTTTGGGAGAGAGAGGACATAACATGAATTCATAAATCAACAAATTTTATTAATTCAATATCATTCATCTATGCAGATAACAACGTAGTCCCTATGTCCCTAAAACAATCAAGTCCTAGCTTCCCAAGAAAGAATTAAGGAGTTAGCCAAATGACGAAAATACCCATCATTGATAGCAAAATAACGGTAGTGGATGGGTAAGCCATAGCAGGAGTCCCCATCATCTATGAAGGGTAAGCTTGCAATGGGAGATAACAACCACCATGACTCATCAAAGAGAATAGCATCTGATGGGCTCCTGAATCCATGTGATGTGTGCAGCCACTTCTCGTCACGCAAGCAGTTGAAAAGCTTCATGGGAGATGGCTCATGTGACTTCAATTGTCGATAGGATGCAAGCAATGCAAGGACATTTGCTTTGGTGAGCGATGATTTTGACACCATCTGCTTGAAAAGATCAGCTAGAGCATTTGAAGCCTCCATGTGTCCTGCAATCAACCCAGTCTTCTTCAGCTCTTCTTTGTATAGACTGATGACACCCCCATAGAACCCCAGATCAATTAAGGGTACTTCATCAAAGACCTTCAGAAGGCACTCCCATTCAGGCTCAATGAGAAATGATTTACTTGGAACACAAAATCCTACATTAGTCTTTATCCATTTTATATCCTTGAGTTTAGTTATGAAATCATCACATGGGCTCACATAACGGAGACATTTCAGGATTAGTACAGTTGCCTCTGAAGAAATAGCATTGGAACTGAACTCAAAGTTATCAATCACAACTATATAGTCATCTTCAAATCCAACAAGAACACCAAGCAACTCAAGCTCTGGTTGATAGTCAAGGATGTTTTCTCCATAGAACTGTACATCAAGAAATGGTAGGATACTGATACATGATGCCACTGCCCAGTCTGAGTCGTAGATAATGCAATTAGCTGGAGATCTATAGCCAAGAGTACTCTTCATCCATTCTCCGCTACTCACACTGTCAACGAGAGCACCTGTAGGCAGATTGCTCTCTTGCAGAAACCGAATCAGCTGAAGCAGTGAATACACATTATCTCTGGTTAGCATATTGCTTTCAGCAATGGACATCAGGTGACTACCAATGTACACGGATGCCTCATTAAATTCAAATCTCACCCCAATTGCTTTGAGTTCCTCATTATACAGACGCAGCTTGTTTTGGTAGAATTGCTGATCAATGATTGGTATGTCAACAAACGAAGATCCAATTTGCAGAAGACCTGTCCACTCTGCACTGGACATAAACGATTCGCTAGGTGATCTGTAGTCAGCAGATGTCATCAGCCAATTTCCCTTACTGATACAATCCACAAACTTGGCTGGCAGTTTTACTCCACGAGACTTGAGATTCTGTAGCCACTCCAAGAGCAATAATGCATTATCAACGGTTAATGGCGATGAGACTGTAGGGAAGCTTGCATCTGGAGGGTCTACAGATGGTACATCTAAGACCGGCAGGTGCTCTGTCAAGAATTTCAAGAGCTGGCCATCAGGTGTGGTGTTCCTGGCAAAATTAGCCGAAGACATGTAGTCTGCTGCCAATACTGTGTATTTCTCATCCTTCCATGGGTTGGTGCCCATTAACCTGACCCATTTGCTGCCCTTAGCAGGAACAAGAACAATGTTTTTTGTCTTCACCACCTTCCCATAGATGTTAATGATCGGCATGGAACGGCACAGCTCTATCAGAAAGTATTTATTCTCTATGTGGCTAATCTTAAATGAATGGTATAAGAAGTGGGCGAATGCGACTATAGATCTGCGGTCAGAGTCCAAAGATTTAGCAATGTTAAGTCCATAGCTATAGACAGAGACAACCTGCACGTTCACACAGTTCCGAAGCCAGTTTACCAAAAAATCGTACTTAGAGAACTTAAACAGAGCTCTGTGTGTACTGAGGGGAAGAAAAAACTGTTTGCAAGAGGGAAACTCCTGGTTCCAGTTGACGAGCCATTGTATGAACTTCTGAGAGATGCATAGTCTGTCACTAGACTGACCAGCTCTTGATATGCTCCAGAAAGAGGAAACACCATAACTGTCAACATACTTCAGTAAGGGAATAGATTTCATTCTTGCACTCAAAAGACTGTCCCAATTTGTTGCCACAAAATGTAGAAGTTCAATATAAAGGTCTTCAGGTAGCTCATCGGCAAGATTGGACCCTTCAATGCATTTCGCATACCATTCGGCACTCACACCTTTTACATCCAGAAATGAAAACACATTGTCGTATATACTCTTATCAAAATGACAACTAACAATGTAGGTTCCATGAGCTGATAGATTCTTCAAATCCACTCCAGCTTCTTGTGCTTTCCTGAGGATAGCCCAGAAGTCTGGCTTGAGCCGCCCAACTTCACCTGGTTTGCAAAACATCTTCTGCAGAGTATAAGACTCACATGGCATAATATCCTCAGCAAGAACCTTTTCTTTGATGACACACCTAAGTGGCTCTAGAAATGGTACATGTGAAGGATGCACTGGTAGGAAGTTGAACATGGATGGCAGTGACATTGCTGGATAATCAGCTCTCGACTTCACAAGTGCTACAAATGCATTCAGGAAAGCGCTCGGAACACACTCAAGAATTCCCTTGTTCCACATGCTATCAACAAGTATTGTCTCTCTTGAGGATGCAAGGAGGAAATCAGCCTGAATGATGAAAGGGAAGTTTGTTAAAATCTCAGTAGGAAGAAAAGCATAGACACCTGGCAAAATCCGTTTCCCCCGGGCTAGACGCTGGCCATGTGGGAAGGCCAGTGTGATCACATACTCATCTATATCAGCACGTTTATCCACTCTATTCTCCGGTTTGACTCGGAACTTTTGCCTCCACATGTAATATCCACACTCTTCATGTTGAGTATTCTCTTGAGCTGACAAATGGAGCGTGTATGACTCAGCATGTATGTTCTTCCTCACTTGGTAATTCTTTTCACTCTCCATGGATATCTCACTTATTGCGCTGCATTTTGGATCACAATTATCTTCTCGGACAGAAAGCTGCCTTATCTTTGTGAGAAACAGTAGGATTTCAGGAAAGTAATTACTTGGATGAGCTCCATGAGGAAGTGGACGTCCTTGGAGTAGATTTCCTGGCTGAGGTAGTTCACCGCCTGGTGCATGTCCATGAAGAACCTCTCGCGGCGGATCCTCTCCACGTGCTCCCGCGGCGGCGAAGGCGAAGGCGAAGGCGACGGCAACATGGGGGGAGCAGTTCGCGGGGACTTTTGGGCTTTCCCTCCCTCTCTTTTCTCTTTCTCTTTCTTTGTTTTACTTATAAAAATATATATATATATAAGTAGGAGTAATTATGAGGCGTCGTGTCGCTGCAGTTAAGCGTCTAATCCGTAACATTTTCGCTCTTCAGGAATTACTTCGGATTTTTCCCGTATTTTTCTGATGTAGGAAGTTGTAACTCCTCCTATCGAAAAAGTTATTTGGAGTTTAAACTTTTTATTGAAATAGATGAATTTTAACTCGCATACTTCCTCCCGTTCCTTTCTTTCACGCTGTTAGATTTTGATTTATATTTGATACTTCGTCTTATTCAAAAAATTAATTCAAATATACAAAATTATAAATCATACTTAAAGTTATTTTAGTAATAAATCAAATCATAATAAAATAATCAATAATTATATAAATTTTTTAATAAGATGAAGGGTCAAACGTATATAAAAAAATCAACGGCGTTAAAAAAATCAGAGAGAGAGTACTTCGGTAGTCTAAACAGGCTTCATCTTTATTTTTTGTTGTTTGTTCCGTAAAGACTTTATTTTCTGGTAATTGTTGGGTTAGATTTGAGTAAAGTAGTGAATAGATATTGGAGGATCGAACAAGATCAAACAAACCTACCAGAGGGAGGTGAATGGTAGGCAAAAACAAAACCCAAAAATCTTTTACGGAATAAAGAATTACCTCTATCGAAGAAATTGACGCAGGCTTGTTACCTTGATCGCGCCGCTCATGTGCCGCCAAACAGATCATCGAATCGCGCCACTCCTATGACGTCGATCGGATCGTCAGAATCCAAAAAAATCACCAGTAGATGAAAGCCGAAAACGTAGATTGAATGATCTTGACTTTATTGCATCAACTGGTATTTACAAAGTGCACCAACAGCACTCCTATCAAAATCGTCGATCTAGAATCAACAACTAAGTCTCTCAAAAGCACACCGGGGGCATACCCCTCGGTCTCTATTTATATCGAAAAGTCTATCACCAAATAGGAGTAGGACTCCTTATACCAATATGACTCATCTCTTAGTTTTCCTAATCAAATCCAACATGCCAAAATCAGACACAGCCGCAGAAGTCTAAACGTGCTACAGTAGTCCGACTGCTACAGTACCCGCCGCGCTACAGTAATCCGGGTTTGCCACAGTAATCCGATCCGGTTGCTACAGTGCCGCGCGCTGCAGTACTCCGGGTGCTACAGTGCCGTGACGCTACAGTATCCGACGCTGCTACAGTGTCCGAACATGTAGCAAATTCCTTTCCTTTTCTCATCCAGTTTTGATCCGATTTAATTCCCAATTTTTCCGGCGCTTACACACACAACATGTGAAGCCCGTTACGATTCCATCCCACACGGTGTTGCTCCACCATGTGCTAACTCGTATTCAATATCGTCACCTGGCATCCTCGATCGTCCGAACCTCAGCTCCTCCTTGAGCCTAGTCACGATCCCACCGCCATTGATCGATATTGACCTCAAGTCACCTGCACAACTAGAGACAAACCTACCGTTTTCGAGCACAGATATCGCAACCTGACTCACATTAGTTACACACACTCGCACCAACACCTTAATTGTTTCCAAACCAAATTCGATTTATAAACCAAATCGCAAGCCAATTGTTGATCAGAAAATATTAATCATGCTTATGATCTTACAATCTCCCCCTTGATGAGCACATTGGCAAACACTTCAAAATTTGTTTTGTTGTTTTTTGAAGTAACTCCAAAAAGCATGCAATGCAAAAATCTCTCACTTTTGAAAAGAAAGAAAATCCTTTGAGTATGACAATTATGCACAATTTTTTTTGTTACCTTGTTCTTCCCCTTTTGACAATGAATTCATCAATGAAGGTTTTTTATTTTCATTTTTTCTCGGAGAGCTTTGCAATGTACCAATAGTAACTCAAGAACTTGTATTACAATAACAAGGTAGAAAAAGTGACTAGCTAACTAACAAGCATGCACTAAAGTAAAACCATGAACTTGAGATATGACAATTAAGATCAAGTCAACATTAAGAATTCATGATTTCAAAGAGTTATAATGCAACATCGGTACAAGCACATAGATTGAAAAATAAATATTGTACATATATACCCATTGTATTTATCATTCTTTCTCAAATTAGCTCTAGCACAAAATTACCAAGAGAATTTTTAACCTTTTTACTTGAGCCTTTTTACTCAATTTTTTTCTCTCAATTATTCCGGGTACGTCCTTGTCGTCAAGACTGTTTCCAAGGATTCGGCACCCATTATTTTTGCTCACATCGAATACGTCCTTGTCGTCAAGACTGTCCAAGGATTCGGTATTCATTTTTTTTTCTCTCATAGAAATTTTTTATTCTCTTGAGCAATTTAAAAAGCTATCGAGGAATAACAAATCAATAAAGCATATATATAAGCATTTAAAAACAACCCATATGCTAGCATCAATATTGCATATTTACTTAATTCAAGTATAGAATTTAAGTTGCATGCATTATCTCCCTTAAAAGCAATATCAAAAGCTCATGTATAAAGCAAAAATGCAGACAAGCTAGATTACTAATCATATTCTCTAACAAGTATTGCAAGCAAGTACTAATATATACTAAAGGCACGAAACAAAGCTCTTCCTTTTTTTGATTTTTTTTTGGTTTTAAAACACACCATGCATTAATTAAAACATGTATGCAAAAAACAAAATCAAAAGAGGAAAATGCAACACGGAGCCAAAAACTCCCCCTTAATTGATGCCAAAAGGATGAATAACTCTCAATTCTCCACGAAGAAAAGCAAATCGAGAAGAATCCAAAGGTTTCGTGAAAATATCAGCCAATTGCAATGTAGTATCAACAAATTTTAATTCCACATCTCCTTTTTCAACGTGATCCCTCAAAAAGTGAAAACGAATATCAATGTGCTTAGTGCGTGAGTGTTGAACAGGATTCTTAGCAATATTAATAGCACTTGTATTATCACAAAAGAGAGGAACTTTCTCAAAAGTAAGACCATAATCTCTCAAGGTTGAGATAAGCCACAAAATTTGGGAGCAACAACTAGCAGCAGCAACATATTCAGATTCAGCAGTTGATTGAGCAACATTAGATTGTTTTCGAGAAGACCATGCAATCAATGAAGTACCAAGAAAATGGCATGTACCACTGGTACTCTTCCTATCAATTCTACAGCCTCCAAAATCCGCATCCGAATAACCACTCAAGCATATAGAAGATGAAGTAGAATACCAAATTCTAAATTCAAGAGTGTGTTGTAAGTACCTCATGATGCGTTTAACCGCTTGGTGATGTGAAGCTCTCGGAGAAGCTTAAAATCGAGCGCACAAACACACAGCAAATTGTATATCCAGTCTTGAAGCAGTGAGATAAAGCAATGATCCTATCATACTTCTGTATTCCTTTTGATCAACCGCTTCACCATCTTCATCAGGATCCAACACAGTAGCAGATCCTATAGGTGTAGTCATCGGCTTGCAATTGTCCATCTTGAAACGTCGTAAAAGATCCTTGGTGTATTTTGTTTGATGCACAAACGTGCCTTGAGGTGTTTGTTTAATTTGCAATCCCAAAAAATAAGTCAACTCGCCCATCATACTCATTTCAAATTCCCTGTGCATCGTTTCAGCAAACTCCACAACCAAAGGGTGAGATGAACAACCAAAGATGATATCATCCACATAAATCTGAACGAACAGTTGATCATCACCATGCTTAAGAACAAAGAGAGTTTTATCAATTTTTCCCATTATAAAACCTTTAGCAAGTAAAAAGTTTTTAAGCCTATCATACCATGCTCTAGGTGCTTGTTTCAAGCCATACAAGGCTTTAGAAAATCAGGATTTTCAAAACCAGGTGGTTGTTTCACATAAACTTTCTCCTGTATATAGCCATTTAGAAAAGCACTTTTAACATCCATTTGAAATAATTTAAAACCTTTTGTAGCAGCAAAAGCCAACAAAAGTCTAATTGCTTCAATTCTAGCAACATGAGCAAAAGTTTCATCATAATCCAACCCTTCCATTTGAGTAAAACCCTGAGCCACAAGTCTAGCCTTGTTTCTAACAATTAAACCATCCTGATTTTGTTTATTTTTGAAAACCCATTTAGTTCCAATAATATTATGACCAACAGGAGGTTTAACTAAGTACCAAACTTTATTTCTTTCAAAATTCTCAAGTTCTTCATGCATGGCATTAATCCACGATTCATCAGTTAAGGCATGAGTAATATCTTTGGGCTCAAAATTAGCAACAAAAGCAGAATTCACATGAAAATCACGAGTTATTACCTTCGACCTTGTAGTACGTTCATCCAAGTTACCTATTATTTGTTCCGGAGGATGTCGTCGTTGAATATGAAGTGGAGCAGTGGCTTCAGATGAATTTTCATGTTCTGTACCCTGTTCTGACGAACTAGAGGTTTCTGGAGGTCCACCACCATCCGCACCTGAAGCACATGAGGAAGATCCTCCGGGCCTGTTTGAGCGCTCTTCTGCCTGCGGTCTGACTGACATTGTGCCACCGGTCTAACCAGCCGACACTTCGTCGTCGTCCTCGTCATCACTTTCCTCCACAAATATATCCTCCCCCTGAACCTGTGATATTGTACCTGAAATTTCGGGTCTAGTACCTGGACTAGCCTCATCAAAAGTGACTTCACAAGTCTCAACAATTTTGTTAGTTTCTAAAACAAGTACACGGTAACCTCGAGAATGGGCAGCATATCCTAACATAAGTCCATCACGAGAGCGTGATTCAAATTTATCTAAAATCCCAGACTTTAACACAAAGCACTTACACCCAAAAACACATAAATGAGAAATCTTAGGTGTATGTCCAAAACGAAGCTCATAAGAAGTCCTTCTAAGTTTTGATCTCAAGAAAACACGATTGGAAATATAGCATACAGTATTAACAGCTTCAGCCCAAAATTTCCTAGGTGTACTGTACTCATCAAGCATAGTCCTAGCCATCTCAACTAAAGAACGATTTTTTCTTTCAACCACACCATTTTGTTGAGGAACCCGGGGAGACGAAAATTGATGTTCAACACCTTTTTCATTGCAAAACCTCTCAAAAGAAGCGTTTTTAAACTCTCCACCATTATCGCTTCGGATGGTTCTTAAAGATCCAGGAAGTTGAATGGCCAACCGAAGATACACTTTTAAAGTGTTCAAAAGCCTCATCTTTGGTAACCATAAAGAAAACCCAAGAATAACGAGAGAAATCATCAACTATAACCAACACATACCACTTTCCTCCAACAGATTGCACTCTAGCCGGACCGACAGTGTCCATGTGTAAGAGCTGTCCTGGTGCATCCGTCATCACAGAAAATGTAGGAGTATGCGAGCATACAACCATTTTAGCATGACGACATGGCGAGCAAACCAAATCAACATCTTTTTTAAGTTTAGGCAAACTACGAATAAGATCTGAACCACTAATCCTAGTTAGATGATCAAAGCCAATATGTCCAAGTCTGCGATGCCAGAACATCACATCTTTAGAAAACTTTGCAACAAGACATATAACTTCAAAAGAAATACTACTTTCAAAATCAGCTTTAAAAACTCTTCCATATCGAGAAATATTAAGCACAACATCTCCAGAAAAATAAAAAATTTTACTTCCACTTTTCTTAAACAGAACATCAAAATTCTCATCCACAATTTGAGAAACGGAGAGCAAATTGTACTTTAGATTTTCAACCAAAGCGACATCATTCAATGTAAATTTGTCACTTACCTTGACAGATCCAGTTGCAGTGATCGTACTAGTAGAAGCATCACCGAAGATGATTGAATCCTTCCTTGATGCCCTCACGAGAGAGGAGAACCAACTTTTATCACCGGTCATATGTCGCGAACAACCGGAGTCCACAATCCACACGTTCTCCTTCCTCGCCAAAAATGCCTATGCATAAGCAGATGCCGAAGTCTCAGTACTGGGGTTAGATAATAAACATTTAGGAATCCAGTACTGAGACACACGACCAGATCTAACAGGAACATAACCAGTAGAAAATTCAATATGTTTCCTTTTAGAAAAATGCTCCCAAGGCTGGTTTAACTGCTTAGGAACCTGCGGTCTGAGCAAAACTTTACCACCGTTCTAACGGGGGTTATAACACTGGTTTGACTGCTGGTACTGCTGTAGTCTAACCGCCTGCCTCGAGGTAAAAGCCAATTTTTGCCATCTTTGTTTTGCAAAAGCAATTTCCCGTTCCTTTTTCTGCTTTCTAGCAAGTCTAAAACAGAAACCAACAATATGGCCATCTTTGCCACAAAAGGAATATGTATACTTATCACGATGAGTTGAAGCACAAGTTGATATAGCAGGTTTAGCATTAACAACCGATGTAGTACTAAAGACAGGTTTGGCATTTACAACAGATTTAGTGTTAAAAGCAGGTTTAGCATTCACAACATGTTTAGCACTCACAACTTTTGATGAAGAAGCACTCAAGGAAGACATGAGGCCAGCAGATTTAAATACAATAGTCTTAGGTTTAGGTTCAGTCAAAATTTCACCATTCTGAATAATACTTAAAACAGTAGGAGGATGTCTAGAAAAGTGAACATGAGGATCAAAACCTAAACCACGATTGTGTGTGCTAACTTTAGATTGATCAAGAATCATGTTGAGGTTCCTTTTTCCATCAGAAAATCTTTGCAAAGAACTTTTTAAATAAGAAACCTCTTGAGTTAAACTAGCACAATTTTTACAAGAAATCACTTCATCTCTTTTAACAACTTCCTCCATTTGTTTAACACATTCCAAAGCATGTTTAAGTTTCATCTCATTAGCAGGACATGTCAAGCAAGGTTTAGCACTAGATTGCTTGATTCTTTTAGAGCTAATCAAGTTAAACATAGAACTAGCAAACACAGCAACTCGACATTTGTTTAAAGCTCTCTTAGCCAAAAACAATTCATCAACCAATCTAGTATTCATTGTAAAGCTAAGAGCAAGACAGGATTCAAGTTTTCTAGATTTCTTGGTTACAACATCAAGTTTTTTGCAATTATTCTGATTAACTTCTCTTACAGCATTCACTTCAGCAAATAAAACATCACACGATTTGCATTCATCATCATTAGAAGTAAGAGATTTTAATTTACTATTTTCAATATTAAGAGAATCAATAGTAACTTCTTGTTGACTAATTTTTTTCTCAAATTTAGAAATCTTGTAACCAAGTCTAGCAATCACTTCTTGAAAATATTCAACACTAGAAGGACCAGTTACCTTGTTGTCATCGTCAGAATCTTCAAAACTTTTAGCCATGAGACAAACACCAGCAATGTTCATACTCTTGTCTTCTTCTTCATCATCTTCAAACTCAACGTCACTGTTTTCTTGAACAGCTGCAAAAGCTTCATCCAACGCCTTTTGATAATACTTCTTTATCTTCATATTCTTGATTTGTTTCTTATTCTGCTCGGCATCTTTGAATGCATCTTGAGGTTTAGCTTCTTCCTGTTTACCTCTTCCAAGCTTGGGGCACTGAGAACGGATGTGATTCGGTTGACCACATCCAAAGCATCGAATTGGTCCTCCTCTTCTCCTGATCCTGATATTACTCACAGCTCGAGAAATTCTGTTAGCGGCCAAAACCAAGTCCTCCTCACTGATCTCTTCCAGTTGATCATCGGACAAGGCGATAAAAGCAGCAAAGGCTGCCAAAGAAATAGACTCAGAAGAAGATCCAGATGAGGATATTAAAGCAGTAGATTTCAAATCAGTCCTTTTTGAAAGAATATTCATCTCATATGTTTTCAATTTAGTATAAAGAATATCCAAAGTTAAAACATTCATATCAATAGACTTTTGAATTGAAGTAACTTTAACATCCCAAACTTTCATATCAAGGCCATTCATAAAGTGACGAGCAATCTCAGATTGAGAATAGTTAACATCATAAGAAGCATCAACAGATCTAAGATCACTCAGGATTTTATTGAAACAAGCCAAATAGTCATCCAAGGATTCTCCAAGTTTCATCTCAAATTTTATGTACTCCTTTTTGAAAACATCCTTTCGCAACTCTTTGATATTTGAAGTTCCAGTATGAAAATCATTTAAAGCTTTCCAAATCTTATTAGCAGTTGCAAGATGCGAAACACGATCAAAATCGGAGCGAGAAATCCCATTTAGAATAATATTGCGCGCTTTGCAATTATTTTCAAATTCTAATTTTAGAGCCGGAGTATCAATGCGTTCAGGAATCTCATAAGGTTGATTAACTTTAAGCCAAATATCATAACCCTGAGATGTAATATAAGATTCCATCTTTTTCTTCCAATAGCCAAAATCAGATCCATTAAATATGTGAGGTTTGTTTGAAAACTTTTCAGCCATGGCAAACAAATCTAAAGATCGGCGAAGATCAAATAGAAAACGAGGCTCTGATACCACTTGTAGGATCGAACAAGATCAAACAAACCTACCAGAGGGGGGTGAATGGTAGGGAAAAACAAAACCCAAAAATCTTTTACGGAATAAAGGATTGCCTCTGTTGAAGAAATTGACGCAGGCTTGCTACCTTGATCGCGTCGCTCCTGTGTCGCCGCTATCTTGATCGCGCCGCTCATGTGCCGCCAAACAGATCATCGAATCGCGCCACTCCTATGACGTCGATCGGATCGTCAGAATCCAAAAAAATCACCAGTAGATGAAAGCCGAAAACGTAGATTGAATGATCTTGACTTTATTGCATCAACTGGTATTTACAAAGTGCACCAACAGCACTCCTATCAAAATCGTCGATCTAGAATCAACAACTAAGTCTCTCAAAAGCACACCGGGGGCATACCCCTCGGTCTCTATTTATATCGAAAAGTCTATCACCAAATAGGAGTAGGACTCCTTATACCAATATGACTCATCTCTTAGTTTTCCTAATCAAATCCAACATGCCAAAATCAGACACAGCCGCAGAAGTCTAAACGTGCTACAGTAGTCCGACTGCTACAGTACCCGCCGCGCTACAGTAATCCGGGTTTGCCATAGTAATCCGATCCGGTTGCTACAGTGCCGCGCGCTACAGTACTCCGGGTGCTACAGTGCCGTGACGCTACAGTATCCGACGCTGCTACAGTGTCCGAACATGTAGCAAATTCCTTTCCTTTTCTCATCCAGTTTTGATCCGATTTAATTCCCAATTTTTCCGGCGCTTACACACACAACATGTGAAGCCCGTTACGATTCCATCCCACACGGTGTTGCTCCACCATGTGCTAACTCGTATTCAATATCGTCACCTGGCATCCTCGATCGTCCGAACCTCAGCTCCTCCTTGAGCCTAGTCACGATCCCACCGCCATTGATCGATATTGACCTCAAGTCACCTGCACAACTAGAGACAAACCTACCGTTTTCGAGCACAGATATCGCAACCTGACTCACATTAGTTACACACACTCGCACCAACACCTTAATTGTTTCCAAACCAAATTCGATTTATAAACCAAATCGCAAGCCAATTGTTGATCAGAAAATATTAATCATGCTTATGATCTTACAGATATGTCGAGATTTAAAAAGGCACGTGACAAAAGTATAAGAGCATCTTCAAGACAATGTTAATATTTTGTTATGCAAAAACTTATATTGGGTTCATCTAAAAAATATTAGATATTAAAAATTACACACTACTCCAACAAAAATCTAAAAATGAACTACTTGTATTAGTAACTCATATTTTTGTCCCAAATTTAGAATACGGGGTAATTTTAGGCATATGTAAATATTAGGAATATCTTTGGTAACTTGTTGAAGATATATTTTCTAATCCAATTTTCAAAATTTAGTTTTAGAGTCAATTTAGACATCCGTTGGAGCTTTAAAAAGTGAAAGATATTTTAGTCTTTATAGCTTTTGTTATAAATATGTAATATATGCTAAAATGTAGTTTTTTGGGAGAGAGAGGACATAACATGAATTCATAAATCAACAAATTTTATTAATTCAATATCATTCATCTATGCAGATAACAACGTAGTCCCTATGTCCCTAAAACAATCAAGTCCTAGCTTCCCAAGAAAGAATTAAGGAGTTAGCCAAATGACGAAAATACCCATCATTGATAGCAAAATAACGGTAGTGGATGGGTAAGCCATAGCAGGAGTCCCCATCATCTATGAAGGGTAAGCTTGCAATGGGAGATAACAACCACCATGACTCATCAAAGAGAATAGCATCTGATGGGCTCCTGAATCCATGTGATGTGTGCAGCCACTTCTCGTCACGCAAGCAGTTGAAAAGCTTCATGGGAGATGGCTCATGTGACTTCAATTGTCGATAGGATGCAAGCAATGCAAGGACATTTGCTTTGGTGAGCGATGATTTTGACACCATCTGCTTGAAAAGATCAGCTAGAGCATTTGAAGCCTCCATGTGTCCTGCAATCAACCCAGTCTTCTTCAGCTCTTCTTTGTATAGACTGATGACACCCCCATAGAACCCCAGATCAATTAAGGGTACTTCATCAAAGACCTTCAGAAGGCACTCCCATTCAGGCTCAATGAGAAATGATTTACTTGGAACACAAAATCCTACATTAGTCTTTATCCATTTTATATCCTTGAGTTTAGTTATGAAATCATCACATGGGCTCACATAACGGAGACATTTCAGGATTAGTACAGTTGCCTCTGAAGAAATAGCATTGGAACTGAACTCAAAGTTATCAATCACAACTATATAGTCATCTTCAAATCCAACAAGAACACCAAGCAACTCAAGCTCTGGTTGATAGTCAAGGATGTTTTCTCCATAGAACTGTACATCAAGAAATGGTAGGATACTGATACATGATGCCACTGCCCAGTCTGAGTCGTAGATAATGCAATTAGCTGGAGATCTATAGCCAAGAGTACTCTTCATCCATTCTCCGCTACTCACACTGTCAACGAGAGCACCTGTAGGCAGATTGCTCTCTTGCAGAAACCGAATCAGCTGAAGCAGTGAATACACATTATCTCTGGTTAGCATATTGCTTTCAGCAATGGACATCAGGTGACTACCAATGTACACGGATGCCTCATTAAATTCAAATCTCACCCCAATTGCTTTGAGTTCCTCATTATACAGACGCAGCTTGTTTTGGTAGAATTGCTGATCAATGATTGGTATGTCAACAAACGAAGATCCAATTTGCAGAAGACCTGTCCACTCTGCACTGGACATAAACGATTCGCTAGGTGATCTGTAGTCAGCAGATGTCATCAGCCAATTTCCCTTACTGATACAATCCACAAACTTGGCTGGCAGTTTTACTCCACGAGACTTGAGATTCTGTAGCCACTCCAAGAGCAATAATGCATTATCAACGGTTAATGGCGATGAGACTGTAGGGAAGCTTGCATCTGGAGGGTCTACAGATGGTACATCTAAGACCGGCAGGTGCTCTGTCAAGAATTTCAAGAGCTGGCCATCAGGTGTGGTGTTCCTGGCAAAATTAGCCGAAGACATGTAGTCTGCTGCCAATACTGTGTATTTCTCATCCTTCCATGGGTTGGTGCCCATTAACCTGACCCATTTGCTGCCCTTAGCAGGAACAAGAACAATGTTTTTTGTCTTCACCACCTTCCCATAGATGTTAATGATCGGCATGGAACGGCACAGCTCTATCAGAAAGTATTTATTCTCTATGTGGCTAATCTTAAATGAATGGTATAAGAAGTGGGCGAATGCGACTATAGATCTGCGGTCAGAGTCCAAAGATTTAGCAATGTTAAGTCCATAGCTATAGACAGAGACAACCTGCACGTTCACACAGTTCCGAAGCCAGTTTACCAAAAAATCGTACTTAGAGAACTTAAACAGAGCTCTGTGTGTACTGAGGGGAAGAAAAAACTGTTTGCAAGAGGGAAACTCCTGGTTCCAGTTGACGAGCCATTGTATGAACTTCTGAGAGATGCATAGTCTGTCACTAGACTGACCAGCTCTTGATATGCTCCAGAAAGAGGAAACACCATAACTGTCAACATACTTCAGTAAGGGAATAGATTTCATTCTTGCACTCAAAAGACTGTCCCAATTTGTTGCCACAAAATGTAGAAGTTCAATATAAAGGTCTTCAGGTAGCTCATCGGCAAGATTGGACCCTTCAATGCATTTCGCATACCATTCGGCACTCACACCTTTTACATCCAGAAATGAAAACACATTGTCGTATATACTCTTATCAAAATGACAACTAACAATGTAGGTTCCATGAGCTGATAGATTCTTCAAATCCACTCCAGCTTCTTGTGCTTTCCTGAGGATAGCCCAGAAGTCTGGCTTGAGCCGCCCAACTTCACCTGGTTTGCAAAACATCTTCTGCAGAGTATAAGACTCACATGGCATAATATCCTCAGCAAGAACCTTTTCTTTGATGACACACCTAAGTGGCTCTAGAAATGGTACATGTGAAGGATGCACTGGTAGGAAGTTGAACATGGATGGCAGTGACATTGCTGGATAATCAGCTCTCGACTTCACAAGTGCTACAAATGCATTCAGGAAAGCGCTCGGAACACACTCAAGAATTCCCTTGTTCCACATGCTATCAACAAGTATTGTCTCTCTTGAGGATGCAAGGAGGAAATCAGCCTGAATGATGAAAGGGAAGTTTGTTAAAATCTCAGTAGGAAGAAAAGCATAGACACCTGGCAAAATCCGTTTCCCCCGGGCTAGACGCTGGCCATGTGGGAAGGCCAGTGTGATCACATACTCATCTATATCAGCACGTTTATCCACTCTATTCTCCGGTTTGACTCGGAACTTTTGCCTCCACATGTAATATCCACACTCTTCATGTTGAGTATTCTCTTGAGCTGACAAATGGAGCGTGTATGACTCAGCATGTATGTTCTTCCTCACTTGGTAATTCTTTTCACTCTCCATGGATATCTCACTTATTGCGCTGCATTTTGGATCACAATTATCTTCTCGGACAGAAAGCTGCCTTATCTTTGTGAGAAACAGTAGGATTTCAGGAAAGTAATTACTTGGATGAGCTCCATGAGGAAGTGGACGTCCTTGGAGTAGATTTCCTGGCTGAGGTAGTTCACCGCCTGGTGCATGTCCATGAAGAACCTCTCGCGGCGGATCCTCTCCACGTGCTCCCGCGGCGGCGAAGGCGAAGGCGAAGGCGACGGCAACATGGGGGGAGCAGTTCGCGGGGACTTTTGGGCTTTCCCTCCCTCTCTTTTCTCTTTCTCTTTCTTTGTTTTACTTATAAAAATATATATATATATAAGTAGGAGTAATTATGAGGCGTCGTGTCGCTGCAGTTAAGCGTCTAATCCGTAACATTTTCGCTCTTCAGGAATTACTTCGGATTTTTCCCGTATTTTTCTGATGTAGGAAGTTGTAACTCCTCCTATCGAAAAAGTTATTTGGAGTTTAAACTTTTTATTGAAATAGATGAATTTTAACTCGCATACTTCCTCCCGTTCCTTTCTTTCACGCTGTTAGATTTTGATTTATATTTGATACTTCGTCTTATTCAAAAAATTAATTCAAATATACAAAATTATAAATCATACTTAAAGTTATTTTAGTAATAAATCAAATCATAATAAAATAATCAATAATTATATAAATTTTTTAATAAGATGAAGGGTCAAACGTATATAAAAAAATCAACGGCGTTAAAAAAATCAGAGAGAGAGTACTTCGGTAGTCTAAACAGGCTTCATCTTTATTTTTTGTTGTTTGTTCCGTAAAGACTTTATTTTCTGGTAATTGTTGGGTTAGATTTGAGTAAAGTAGTGAATAGATATTGGAGGATCGAACAAGATCAAACAAACCTACCAGAGGGAGGTGAATGGTAGGCAAAAACAAAACCCAAAAATCTTTTACGGAATAAAGAATTACCTCTATCGAAGAAATTGACGCAGGCTTGTTACCTTGATCGCGCCGCTCATGTGCCGCCAAACAGATCATCGAATCGCGCCACTCCTATGACGTCGATCGGATCGTCAGAATCCAAAAAAATCACCAGTAGATGAAAGCCGAAAACGTAGATTGAATGATCTTGACTTTATTGCATCAACTGGTATTTACAAAGTGCACCAACAGCACTCCTATCAAAATCGTCGATCTAGAATCAACAACTAAGTCTCTCAAAAGCACACCGGGGGCATACCCCTCGGTCTCTATTTATATCGAAAAGTCTATCACCAAATAGGAGTAGGACTCCTTATACCAATATGACTCATCTCTTAGTTTTCCTAATCAAATCCAACATGCCAAAATCAGACACAGCCGCAGAAGTCTAAACGTGCTACAGTAGTCCGACTGCTACAGTACCCGCCGCGCTACAGTAATCCGGGTTTGCCACAGTAATCCGATCCGGTTGCTACAGTGCCGCGCGCTGCAGTACTCCGGGTGCTACAGTGCCGTGACGCTACAGTATCCGACGCTGCTACAGTGTCCGAACATGTAGCAAATTCCTTTCCTTTTCTCATCCAGTTTTGATCCGATTTAATTCCCAATTTTTCCGGCGCTTACACACACAACATGTGAAGCCCGTTACGATTCCATCCCACACGGTGTTGCTCCACCATGTGCTAACTCGTATTCAATATCGTCACCTGGCATCCTCGATCGTCCGAACCTCAGCTCCTCCTTGAGCCTAGTCACGATCCCACCGCCATTGATCGATATTGACCTCAAGTCACCTGCACAACTAGAGACAAACCTACCGTTTTCGAGCACAGATATCGCAACCTGACTCACATTAGTTACACACACTCGCACCAACACCTTAATTGTTTCCAAACCAAATTCGATTTATAAACCAAATCGCAAGCCAATTGTTGATCAGAAAATATTAATCATGCTTATGATCTTACAGATATGTCGAGATTTAAAAAGGCACGTGACAAAAGTATAAGAGCATCTTCAAGACAATGTTAATATTTTGTTATGCAAAAACTTATATTGGGTTCATCTAAAAAATATTAGATATTAAAAATTACACACTACTCCAACAAAAATCTAAAAATGAACTACTTGTATTAGTAACTCATATTTTTGTCCCAAATTTAGAATACGGGGTAATTTTAGGCATATGTAAATATTAGGAATATCTTTGGTAACTTGTTGAAGATATATTTTCTAATCCAATTTTCAAAATTTAGTTTTAGAGTCAATTTAGACATCCGTTGGAGCTTTAAAAAGTGAAAGATATTTTAGTCTTTATAGCTTTTGTTATAAATATGTAATATATGCTAAAATGTAGTTTTTTGGGAGAGAGAGGACATAACATGAATTCATAAATCAACAAATTTTATTAATTCAATATCATTCATCTATGCAGATAACAACGTAGTCCCTATGTCCCTAAAACAATCAAGTCCTAGCTTCCCAAGAAAGAATTAAGGAGTTAGCCAAATGACGAAAATACCCATCATTGATAGCAAAATAACGGTAGTGGATGGGTAGGATATGAAGATAAAATTGCTCGATATGCGAAGGTAAAAGTAAAGAAGTTGATTTATTTTTGACAAATTTAAAAATCTAGGAGTTAATTTATTTTGGAATGGAGGAAGTATTGTATTCGTTTCAAAATAAAGTTATTTCTATGACTCACCCTTTGTCGTAAAATGAAGATATTTCTATATTATCTCCTTATCTTAACTAATCACAGTCATTTTTTGTTTAATTTTTTCCAATCTATATTCTCTTCCCAGTTAATAATTGCATTTCTTTTATTCACACTTTAGACGCTTTCTTCTTTCCGTGAACATTGTAGTTACTAAGCATGTCCATCGCTGATGTAATTTCTATGCGCATGCACTTGCTCACGCTTGTTTAGGTAGGGACCCAAAACAGCCGAATGTTTGGTCTGCTTCCCTCCCGGATTTTGTGAATAATTTGGTTGATCGTGCTTCCACTCATAATTTGCTTTGTGAATAATTTGCTTTAAGAAAAACAGTGATTACATTTATAACGGAAGAGAGTAGCTATTAAACCCAGCCCGACGATTGGACCAATCAAAACTGGTCGATGCTTTACTCATCAGCGAAAATCAAAAGCAAGAAAATGCTTTTGAGGGTAAATTGCACCCGCAATACATAAATTTACGTGGTGCATGCAAGTAATTGCAGTAATTTATAAAATGTGCACTCTTGTGAATTTTTACTAGTTCTAAACCTTTTTATTTTTTAAATTTGGAACTAAACTCTCTCCACTTATTTTCGGATTTGAACACCACACAACTAACTGTGCTTAATATAGCCAAATAGTATCGCCATAACATTAGCAGTCGGTGCGATAGCATTTTTCTGAAACGCTATTCTCACTGACATAACCAAATAATGACGTGGCTAATTAAATAACAATGTCACGTCATCTAGGCCGTCGTAATAATGTTATTTGGCTATAATAAAGAAAATCATGATATGATTATCTGGTTACAGCGTCTCTCGTCTGCCTAAAAACATCGCAACTAGATATTAAAAAATTAGAAAAATTGCAAACGTGTCATTATAATTTTGTAAAGTTAGAAATATATCATTAATATCATAATGACATATGATACTCGTATAAATCAATGACATATAGGTAAAAATGACATATCTTCAATTTTATAAAATTATAATGGCGTCCTCTCAAATTTTTTTTTAACGCACGCTGGCGCCTCGTCTGCCGATAGAGGGGAAAAAAAAAGAACTGGTCGTTCGGGCAATGATAGCGTCTCGTTATCTGCAGTCTGCTAGTAAAACATGTAAAAGAAAATCATGCTCGGCAACAGTTTGAGCAAGTTTAATAGTATAGTCACTGCTAGATTTAATTTATCTATAGTCAATATAATAATCAATTCATACAATAGTTACCTATAAAATATCAATGCATGGTCCCATATGTCATACATACATTTTGTCTTAAAGCTCGTGTGTAGCTGGCTACAAATTAGTAACCTACATCTTTCTCTCTTCACTCTTATCCCTTTAAAATATGCTTATAGCCGGCTGTTGTACTTGCTCCTATTCGAAGAATACCTGCATGAAGGAAAGATTGTTTCATTGGCCAAACCCAGCTATAGAGCAGTTGACAATCAATATATGATCAGATTGAACAAAGGAACTAATATTGTTGAAGCTCTTGATCAACCATTAGATTTTCCACAGTACACTTTTTCTCTAGTGCCATTTGATAAGTTACATGATTATGTTGGCAGGACTGATCGCTTTCTAGGTATTATATTAAAAGGAGTAAAGCTTTAGGACATTCCCAACCCAATGATTAGGATGGTATCCATAGCATTAAATAAGTTGTCACGTAAGATGAAAAATGATGTAGCAAGTGAATAAATGAGGAAAGAGAATGAAACCATGTCTTGCATGAGACATGGTTTCTACGCAACATACAAGATATCATGTGAGATAAGTATCATTAAATTTAAGTGTGGAATAGTAGTGTTTGCATTGGAAGAGTAGTGTCTAGTACTAGTTTCTTGATGATGAGAAGTTTATAGAAATCATATCTAGTGTTATGGGTTGTGAATGCCCTTAGTATATGGCCGGTCCTTAAACTTGTGGTGTGGTACCGCTTAGGCCCATAAATTTAGAAAATATACGTTTAGGTCCATAAACTCGTTTTAATGTCTAAAATCATGGACCTGGATGATATATTAAAACGAGTTCATGGATCTGGATGGTACATTTAAAACAAGTTCATAGACCTGGATAGTACATTAAAACAAAGTTTATGAATCTAAACGTGTATTTTCTAAGTTTATGAACCTAAGTGGTATCGCGCCACACGTTTAAGGATCGACCATGCACTTTACTCTATTAACTTATACTTAATTAGCATAAAGCCATAATATTCCATACACATATATATATATATATATTAATTTATATTTATATATACAGATGTTATTTGGCCATACTAAACGTAGTGCATAGCCAAAAGATTGGGACTTAGAAATAAATTTTGAGATGGTTTAGTTTTAAAATAAAATATTAAAATGGTCCAAAAGAATTTAAAAAAAATCATAACTTGTATGGTCAATGCCAACCTAAACCAAAGCTTGTGTGACTTTCTCATTTTACTGTGCTAAGAGGATACTCCCTCTATCCAAATATATAAAGATATTATGGTTTTAATTTATCCTTAAATATAATATATTTTTAATACTAAGTTGTCAAGTCTATTACTTTCTATTTAGATTTCTTCCCATCATACCCCTTACCTACTAATCACCATTGGGTATACTAGATATTTCTCTTTTATCCTTAATGATTCTAAACAGAGAAATATCTCATGTATATTAGACAGATAGGTAGTGGGCTGATTAGACTTTACTGGGTGGATCGCTAATTAAGAAAATATGCTTGTTGGCACAATATTAACTTTTTTTTCTCTCTTGCTTGTTTGTTATACAGGTCTAATTATTAGTGCCAAGCTGGGAGGTTTTCTCGGGTAATGTACAGCTCGAACAACGTGAGACTTTTCCTTAGGTTGTGATGATTGATGTTGTAATTATCTACATGTAGCGACTCGATTTGGGTTTTGTTCGTTTATGGAGTTGCACCTGATGTTTTAAAATGACTTAATAAATATTCACTATTAAATTTACACCATCAGTGCTATGTCAAACTTTATTTTTGTGTACACTGGCTCAGGGGTGAACCCAGAATAGAAATTACCGAGGATCCAATACGTACTAATCATCTATTTTTTTACTTGTATACTAATTAATATGATATAATTTAGTAAGAATTAGATAATTTACCTATGGTCCGAGGACCTGGGGAAACTACACTTAGGATCATCACTGGACTGGCTTAATTTGGTTGGCACTGATTAGACAAGTTGCATAGGAATTTTTGGGGGTGATTGTTTGTTTTTTATGTAAAAAGGAGTCATATTTGAAACGAAAAATAATTTAAGGTTGAAAATTTTGAATAAAACGAAGGGTCAAACGTAAATCCAAAAGTCAACCGTAACAATTAAAAAAAATCGGAGTATCTATGCAGAATTTGATTCAGTTTTTTATGCCTATAAGCTAAAGTTAATCTGTTGGAGTCATGTGCATAGGAGGCAAGCTCTCAAGATACATGCCACCATTATATATATAATAAATTGCATAATTTCATACCTGAGAAAAGAACAGTCTTGGCCTGGCATGAGTGGCATTCTGGTTCATAATTGCCTTCTGATCCACAACTAGAAAAGGGAACAGTGATACAGCATCTGTTGAAAAAGCAATCATCCTATATCTACACCAAAAAAAAATCCATTATGTGCTGATTTGTCATGGATTCAAATACATTTTGCCCAAAATAGTTTTTTTGTGAAACTTTGCTGATTTTTCATGATTCAAAGAATTTTCGCTGAAAATAGCAAGGTTGTTTTTGCCAATATAAGTTTTTGAATTGCACTTTTGAACAAATACTGTGCAAAACAAACTGTTACCCATGAAAGAAGGCGATCATTCTTTCTTTGTTTCCAGGTTCAGTTTCTGGGTTGGCCATATACCTGCAGAAAATATTTAAGGTCAAGATACTGTGATCTAATATTGCTTTCATTGCAATAGAACCTATTAGCAAATTGACAGGCAACCGAAAGTCTGAAAGCACTATTTTCTTCTTATACCATACAGAAGTTCAATTGTTCTTTAAATATAGGCTTCTGACCAATTGTTTTCTCGATTACAGGTTCACAGACGGTATAATCCATTCTTATCTTAGTCCATTGTTATTTTGCAGGCAGGTATGTATGATGCTGCAGAATTAATGTTTGTATCACTCAATTTTGCTTGAACATACATTTTCTAAATATAAATTTATACTGACTGCATTTGATACCTTTGAATTCTGCGGCATAAGAGTAGGCGTGATGGAGTATGGACGAGAAATCGTGGTGTAATGATGGTCTCTATTGCTTCCGGATCCACCTAGGCATAAGAGGGGGCTGCTTGACTTGGTGTAAAGGAGGGGATGAAATCTGAAGTGTAGTGCGATTGAATAGGGAGGGTTATGTGACGGGTCCTATCGCAGTTTACTTTTCGGTGTGTCATGGTGGCACGTCGGCGCACGTTCAAGTGTAGTGAAACTGTGTCTTGTGGGTATAGTAGTACATCTCTGATCAGAGTAAAATTCATTCGGATAGTTGTGCCCACGGTCATGATCGGACTGTCAGATTCACTGTGATTAGTTGAACCCTAATGACTTGAGTAAACTGGCACCGGGTTAGGACTACTACAACATGATGTAATGTTGAGTTATTGTTGGGCCTGTTATAACATGGTGTAACGTTTAATAGCGTTGAGATACTTTACTAGATGCTTTTACCTACTTATTTTTCTGGTTTTTCTATTTAAGTCTCTTTTTTAATTAATTCTTGCTTTGTGCAACTAACCCTAGCCTATCCTTTAGATTACTTGCATTCATTTATTACCTCATTTTCCGTGCTGCTTGTTGAGTACGTGGTTATACTTAGTCTTGTGTTAATTTCCCCCTTCGGAGGAGGTAGAGTATGATTCTGATGGAGGCGACTCTTAGTTTGAAGCTGTCCGCCGTCTAGGTGTTGCATGTGGTGTGGAGCCAAGTTACGTTGAAGCCCGCGCCTTTATTTCTTTTTCGCTGCATGTCGTACACTTTATTTCTATTTAATGATGTTTCTAAGCACGATGGTGATATAATCAACTATTGTCTATTTGTGTACCCGACTGGTTTTGAATAGAGATTTTAATACAGAATAAGGTCCAGAAATTCGTGTGAGGAATTTCTTGACGTGACAAATAGAGATGTTCCCAATGGTAATCCCGAGGGTGCGGATGCCAATGAGGATGATGCAACGGTAGAAAATTATATACAAGATGAAAAACAAGAACCTGATCAAAGTTTATACAAGATCATGAATATTTCTCATCAACTATGTAAGGTACCCATGCTATTTGAACATTTCAATTTCACCCTTCTATACTATATTAGCAATTTTTATTTTCATCGTATGATTTATATTACTATATAAAGCAAACAAAATAATCTTAAGGGCCTATAATGTCAAGTTTGCCTAGGATCCTTGAAAACATAGATCTGATCCTGTTGACTATGCACTTTTGGTGGTGCTCCCTGCTCCCAATAAAACACTGACTAGCAGAGTGCTGAGGGGCCAACTCATCACTGGCTGCCTGTCCACCCGAGACCAATGGACGTTTGACATGTCGGATTCCACCCGTAGCTAGTGGTTTTTTTTCCACTATCTGGGTGTTAAGAGTAGAAATTCATAATTTTTTCAAACAAAAATCTACTTTTATAAATTCATATAAAATATAAAAAACCCAAAAAATGTCAAGCTCATCAGTTTTTTTTGCAGAAATATATCCATACAATTCATCTCCTCATACGTGTTGCCACAAACAAATGTGCACAACAAATTTTATTCAACCTAAAATTACATTGCTATATACGTCTAGAATAATGCATCCAAATAATCTACTTTCTACGCTCGTTGCCCAGCGTGCGTGAGAAAACAAAGCCGTGATTGTTGGCCTCAGCCTGAGCTCTTCATCCTGTCCTGGATGATGGTAGTCACTGGAAATGATGCCAATTTGGAAAGTTAGTACTTTTAGTTAACCATAATTAAGCCATGACATCTATGCAGGTACCACCCTCGTTCTTTGCTTATATTTATAAACCAAAAATTAAAATTTTAATCTTAAATTTAAAGTTGATTTTAGGATTTTTTTTACCATACTTTATTTCTTAGTGTTTGTTTTTAGATCGTTAAGAACACATGTAAAGAAATTTATTCATAAATTATTTTTCGTGTGTGAATCCCCCAAAGAAACCACAAGATTAATTAAGCCATCAACGCTGCAGATTATATATTTCACATACCTCTTGGTCCAGCTGATCCGACAGTGCCATCCAGATTGTTTCTAGCAACATTTCTGCAGGCAAATATTTATTTATTAATTTTGTCTGTGCAGGTCTCTGGAAATGGAGCACAATAATATATCTGATAAATGCAGTTTAATTATGGGAAAGGATTATATGACGCACAGCTCAGTCAAGTTCCCGACAAGGACAAGGGAGAGGACTTCCAACGGCACCGTCCCCGTCAGAGAATTTCTGTCAACTCGCCTGTCGATAAGATGCAGAAATTAGTGTCATTTGTTACTTTGATTAGTCTACAGGTTAGAAATTTAATGATTATATATTTCAGAAACTCTATGAATCCGATGTTTTTTCAATCGTCCAGGTTTCAGAATTTTCAGATTACTATGACTCTGGATGTATGGTACGCGAGGAAACTTGTGCTTTTTCACTTGCACAAATGTTGAAAGTTATAAAACTTAGAACCTTTTTGTGCAAGATTTCATTTGGCAAAAATTCAGGAAGAAACCACATACATGAACTCCATTGTTTTGATGTTGCCAAGAGAAGCAGGGATAGTGCCACTGAATGCATTCTTCTGAAGTTCCAGTCTGATGAGGTTCGTCAGGTTTCCGAAAGATTGTGGTATAGTTCCAGTCAGGCTGTTCTCATGCAACCTCCTACAGAACACAGTTTTTTTTTTTTTTTGCAAGTGCCAAACAAAAGTCAGGTTGGGTTGCCCAATTAAGGGAAGATAATTTTTTAAGAGCAATTTTACCATCCTTCAGAAGGTATTAGGAGGTATTACTGTTTTCTATATAAAATTTAGTATCTCTTGATACTTTAGATACTAGAAGGTACCAAATTTTACATAGAAAATAGTGGTACGGTGATACCTCATGCTACCTCATCAAGGATGAAAAAAATGCTCTTTTTTTTTTAATGGTTCAGAAAGCTGCAGTTCTTACAAGTACTGAAGGTTAGTGAGTCCTCCAAGCTCTGGAATCAGAGAACCTGATAGACCTGCTGACCCCAAATCCCTGCATAAGAAGCAATGTGTTCATAAGATTTTGATGCAAGTATCTATTCTACTCTGTGTGTAGAGATCCAAGAAGTCTAATTTACACGGTAAGATGCGGGTTTCAGGAATCATTATAAGTTCTTAATTTTGAAGAGAATGAACAAACCAGAACTTTATATTTCATCCATGTGAAGTACTACTATATAAGTAAATATTCTACGCTTTCCTCGAAGAAAATTATCCTAAAGAAAAGCAAGCAGAACCACTGAATAATTTATAGCATATTTGTAAACGAAAAATAATTTATGAATAAAAATCTTATGGTCGTATTTTTGGCTTATAAAATTAAGGCAGAAAATGAACTTCGATGGAACAACATCAAAATCAACTTCAGATTTAAAGTTAAAAATTTAAATTTTAACTTATAAGTATAAATAAAAACGAAAAGATAACCGTGAAGTAAGTGACATACACACGAACGACAGAGTTGTCATTGTTGCAGGTGATATGGAGCCAAGTGCAGGGATTGACAAGGGTTGGATCCCAGCTCACCAGCACATCGTTCACGTCCTTCCATGCCTGCCTTTGTGCGTACAGAATGTCGCCTTCATATTTTCAGATCACAACATATCAATTAGAACACCTCAAGTACAAATATTTTTAGTCTACTGAGTATGATGATAACTTACTTAATCTCTCTGTTCCTAAATACATACTCTATCTGGTTGTATAATTCTGAATGTTTTAGACAAGGTTCCAGTCAAACTATTATAATTTTGGCTATAGTTTTAAATTTTTTACTTTGAAGACACTAGATAAAAGAGGCTTGGCTATGGTACTCTATTAGTATTCTAATACTACGTAGTATATTATCATTGTTAGAAGAATCTCAACAGTTCGTTTAAAGGTCCATTAATAGCATCAATATAAACAGAAACAAAAAGATAAGCCAGCGAAAAATATGACACCGGAGGGAGTATCAGTATTCAGTATTGACCAGTACTGTTTTGAGTTCTGACTTTGACCACTGATACTTAAGGAAACAAAACGCTTCCATACTATAACAACACTTTTTGCAGAATAGACAAACAATCATAGTTCAAACATGAACAGTGTCTAGTGACAAATATTTACAAATAGAGGGAGTAAATCTAACTGTATGTACCTTCAGTGTTGCAGCTCACAAGAGTAGCAAAACCAAGAAGGCCAGCGAACAGAGCTGCTGCTGCAGAATGAGCCCCCATTGCTGAAAATCTGAATACTTCTTGGCACAATGAAAATTTTAAGAGAGGAAAGGCTTCTTATATACAGATGTGCAGAGAGTAACTTGGATTGGTTTTTCCACCAGAATCTCTGAACTTTTCTTGGTCTCCTGAAGTTTTTTTTTGTTTATTTAATTGACATGATATTTTGCCTTCTCTATAATATTCTGCCATGTGAGTCCAGGAGCAGATCTATTGTTTTGACAAGTAAAAATCTTTGGTTGCAGAACCTGCCATTGAACATTCAGACATTTTTTGGCTGCTGTCTGAATATTACTCCTAGCCCTGCTGTTTCTCCTCTGTCATTGTAGAAGTTCAGAATGTACACCAATCCTAGTCATCAGCACGTGTATTTAGTGTAGTCTTCTACGAGTACCTTGTTTGTCTATATAGTAGAGTCGTGATATTTGGAACCGAGCTGTTCTAACTATAATTTTATATAAGTTATAATCATCTTACTGCATTATACTCTCTTTGCCCTCAAATATAATGAATTATGGGTTCAAATTAAGAAGGAAGGCAAAAGGCTATAATGTCCCTAATTAAACGAAAGGTGGAATGGTTACTGGGAGTAACGACAAGAGAAACACTATGATGATCTCTATTGGTAATATAATACTATCACTACAATAATCTAGACTGATGGTTTAGTAATTTACTAACTCAGTTATTAGGGGTAATATTTTTTTATCAAATTATTAGGGGTAATACTGGTATTTAGAGAAAGTGTTTTGGCTATATAAAAATTAGATAAATAATAATTATTAAAACAAGGGAAAAATTATATCTCCTCACAAAACAAAAATTATATGTTTCATCATTAGTTGACAGTGTAATCACTTTGGATAAGATTAAATTCAATGTTTTAAAATCTTGACTATTAATAACTTTAAAATGTGTACTTTAATGACACCAAAACAAGGTTTGCAGATAAGCTTTAAAAATACTTTCGTACAAGTGAAAAAAAACTGTTTATTTATTATATATATTACAATAGAAAATCTTAATCAAACATGAATTTTGGAGACCATGTTGTTGTTGAAAACGATAAGTATTATAAGAATAGAGGGAATACAATTCAAGATATGCAAATACTACAAAAGTGTTTGGGTTATAAAAAACAATTAAATTTTGTAAACATATAAATATACTCCCTTCGGTCAAAAAAATATCGTTCAGGACAAGATTTGATGAAACTTCTAAAATTCCCACCATCGATTATTTCTTAAATGCTTGGTTTAAATACACGACAGATGATACATATAGATTCTTCTCGAAAAGAATTATAATAATATCATAAAATTATTATGTTTATGAATTTATTTAAATATAAGTTGCTTGTCAGAATTTAGAATTTTGACCTAATCTTGTTCTAAAACGACAAATATATTTTACCATCAGAGCATATCATAAACATGGATATTAAAAAATACAAATTAAGTACATTAAGTTCTCTTTAAATAATAAGGTATCAAAGTAATCAATATTTAAGTTGAGCCAACCCATATATTATATTTAACATCATTCGCTACTCCCTTCGTTTTATAATATAAGATGTTTGCTAACAATGTTTGATCATTTGTCTTATTCAAAAAATTATGAAAATATTATTTATTTTGCTTATGACTTACTTTATTAGAAAAAACTTTAAACACGAGTTGACATTTTTTATATTTGTACAAAATTTTTGAATAAGACGAATGGTCAAACGTTACGACCAAAAAAGGCAAACATCTTATGAAACGTATCCAGTAATAAATAAGACCAAACGTATGCAGATTGCCGCACATTGTTTATTGTTTGGGATAATTTCGTTCCTGCTCTGATTTTTAAGTCTAATATTGATTTTACCCCTCCTTTTTAGGGTTTTTGTTTTTGCCCCTCTTTTTTTAACTAAATGAACTGTTTACCCCTATTTTCGTTTTTGTCCCTCTTTTTTTAACTGAATGAACCGTTTGCCCCTATTTTGGACGGAAGTTATGTTGACCATTAGTTGACCAATATATTTAGTTTAAAAAATAAAAGATTTAATTCCCAAAGTAATTAATGACAAAATTACCCCTGTTTAAAAATTATAAGTTTTTAAACATGTCATTTGAATTATTAATATATTGCTTTTGTATATTTGTATGAAACTTATAATTTTTTTAAAAAAATTGACATAGTTTTGAAACTCTGTCAAATATTTTTAAAAAATTACAAGTTTTTAAACATGTCATTTGAATTAATAATATATTGCTTTTGTATATTTCTATGATTTAGAATAGAGGTAACAACATAAATGACTAAAAAAAATCAAAATGAGGGGTAAAATAGTCCTTTAATATAGCATTTAACACAATTAGTCCTTCCGTCCAAAGGAGGGGAACTGGTTCGTTCAATTTAAAAAAAGTAAGAGCAAAAACAAAAAACCCTAAAAAGGAAGGGCAAAATCAGTATTAGAACCTGAAAGAGGGGTAGAAACGAAATAGCCTCTTATTATTGTTTCTAGTAGGAAACGCAATCATAGTCTATGACAACTCCACTCTACTTGAAACCAAGAACAAGTAGGATTTTGTGTCTACTCCACTCTACTAGACGAGCAAAATTTACTGTGCTACCAATATTTAAACGCATTACAAATATGACTAGTGAGTAAGGTGTGTTTTTATTAGATAAATAAGGGCAAATAAGAAAAAACAAGTAATAAATTTTGTGCAGATTACCAAATGAAGTGAGAGTCCTGTGGATTGGAAGCTCGAATCTGACAGAACGCGCGGCTGAAGTGCTGCTATCTAATTTTGATATGGACGTATTAAATTAATCATTCATACGGTATAAGGGATATTAACTGTTGTAGTCCAGTATATATCGAGCTGTGTTTTCTAATTCAACCATTTTCATGTCAGTGTTTAAATGGTTTGCAACATCAATCAGTTTAAATGGTCAGTTATAAAGTTAGGCCCCACTTTGAAACACATGAATCTCAAAACAAAGGAATAAGAAAAAAATAATATATCAATCAACTTACATGGATTATCAAGTCCTACATAAAGAAAATAATAGGAAAAGTTTAAAAAGGGTTGTTTGGTTACAACATAGGATTGCAAGACAAAAAAGTGATTAAAACCACAAGAATTTCCTTATATTTATTTTTTTTTTCGAAAATCTCAATAAGATTGTCCGTTCAAAAGGCATGATTCAATCCTTTGCTGTAAATGTATTCTTCGTATTCTTATGTTAAAATCCCCCAAGTTTTCTCACATATTGAGCATTGTGGTGCTTTGGATTAATACCTCTCTCCCATATATCATCTTATATCCTAAATAGCATAGCATGTGTCAGTCTCAGGCGTCTGGCCATGCAAGTTGACCTGCGGGTTAATTCATGACCAGTTTCAATTAAATAAGCTAAGTTTTTTATAGGTAACTTTGTTTTTGACATCTAAAATATAAAAATAGTTTATTTAATTAAACTAAATCCGACCATGCATTACCCATGGACATACCCGTGGGACCACACCCATCCCTAGCTAGTCTCTTTTGAATGTGTTTTAGGGGAAATCAAGAGGGGTGCTTGTTTGGCTTTTTCACAATATATTTGTAAACAAAAAATAATTTGTAAATAAAACTTTTATATATACATATTATTAGAAATTTAAAAGCCAGTGCTAGAAAATAAACTTAAGTGATAAGCCCAAAAATTAATTCCAAATTTAAGTTTAAAAATTTAAATTTTGGCTTACAAACATAAGCAGAAGCAAAAAAAATCGAGGTGAAAGATTGGTGAGTGCATACATAGGGAATGTGCATATGCGTGTTCTATATTCTGGGATATGATATTGCTGTTAACCAATCTTGCGCGGATGTGCAAATAATATGCATTATACACTGTTATATATTTTTTTTGTCGGATCTTTCAAGTATTATACAGTGTTCATAGTTTGTAGAGCAGTTCTACAGTGCTCCATCTTACCTGTTGAGCGGTAAGAGCTCTTGGTTAATTTTAACGTTTCAATTTTGCCTTTTTATTTTAATCAACATAAAAGATCCAATACCTCATTAATTTATCATGGTCAAATAAGTAAAGTATTACTGCAGTAGTGTCATCTTTCCTTGCTAATCATCCATGCATGCATACTATGAAAATGATAATAACGTCAAGCACATCGATTCCATACAACAATATTAGGCAAAATTTTGATGGACTAACATATCAGTCAAACTGAAAATTTTCATTTATGCATATTGCTAGAAATAGTTAAAGCTTCAATTCTCCAAAGGATTTAAACTTAACATAAAATTTATGACAAATACTTTTCTTATTTGAAGCCAAATAGATATGATGAGGCTAGATTTTGTTGAAAAAATATAAAATAAAATTAGAAATATGAAAAATAGTTGTTCATATGTGTATCCTAATTATTCTGAACTTAGTCTATAAATGGAAAGTATAAAAAATAAGAGTATTGTATATTTGTAATTTTACTAGTATAATTATTCTATAATTTCGAATTAGTGGTATTTAAATAAGGAAATATTAATTGTCTTTCCTTTTTACAGTGCAATATATGGTCATAACTAAATTGAAAAGACAATAAATGACTCTTACCACACATGAGCTCGTATTAATTTTGTGCACCTTAAAAAAGGATCCTAGTTTGTAATGGTGGAGAAAGCACAAATTAGCATATAATATGGTGCACCTACAAACAAAATAAATGAAATGGAATAACTGATTTCTGATGGTATATAAGGAAAACTAGTGAACTTCCAATCAAAGGACCTGGCTATGAAAATAAAAACTATATACACTATCACTATTCTGAACCTTGACTATGTTTGGAATTTAGAAATGACCTTTGTTGGAGTGATATACGCCATTATACTCTATATTATAACACTTCCTGTATTTTCTATAGCTATTTCAGCTGCATTTGAGGAGTGGAATAATGTAAGAGGACATGAGTTAGGTTCCTTATTAATTGTGGAACTTGTTACCGGTTATATGACACAGGTGCTACAATTTACTGCATACTCGTCGGCAGCGATTCACCTATGGTGACTTCGTTAATCTGAAGATATAACCGACCTAGTTGCTTATAGGAAAATAGTACAGTGTGTGTATTCATAGGAGTGGATGTGCGTGCATTACGAGAGCACCAAGTATCGAGAAGAAAGAAAGAAAATATAATTCATTTCCTACCACCCAATCCCCAAGTGTTCTCTCTCTCTGGACGTACGCTCAGAAGAAAATGGCTTCTATTGTCGTCTTTCCGTAGCAGATGGTGAATACTGAATAATGTCAAGCTCATCTTTATTTACGTAACAAATATATACATACATCTCGTCTCCAACAATAAATGGGAGCTGTCACCAACAAATTTTATTCAATCAAAAATATTCTACTGTATATCTATAATAAAGCCTCTAAATGATATGTTCCCCAACTCCCATTCCCCAACGGATGTGAGAAATCAAGCGCTGACTCCTGGTTTTCCTCAGCCTGAGGTCTTCAGCTTGTCCTGGATGATGGCAGTCACTGCAAAATGATCCCAATTTCACAATTAATACTCGTGATTACCCATATATAGACCATCACAGCTATGGCTGCTGCCGATTACGGTTTTGAGATCATTCGCAGTAACGCAGATGAACGAGAAGTTATTGACATATGCAGTCACCCTTCTATATGCCTATATGTCAGAAACTTCTTATCTATACTCCAATAAAAAAAAACAGTGATGATGATGGTAGTGAATCTCTCATCTACCCTACCACTATGGGCGGATTCACCTCCTGGGCTTTCCGATGCCAAACCATCTGAGGATTAGCAATTACATGATGCAAAACACTGTTGCTCAATCAATTAAGGATATAGATTATATATTTGATTATAGGTATGGGCTTTAAATAATTTTTAGCTCCGTCGCTGTCTATCACTAACTTCCTTCTATTTTTTGAAAGTAAAAACAACTAAGACCTATATATCAAACCACATGTATTAACTCTACTTTAATAACATACTAATAATATTTTTAATAAAATTTTATTGCAGCGCATGGGTGATATGTTAGGGCCTCTAAATTATTGTAGAGTAACCCGTATGCACAGATTACATACCTCTCAACTCAGTTGATCCGACAGTGCCGTCCAGATTGTTTCTAGCAACATTTCTGCAGGCATATATTTTTCATGCGTCAGTGCAAGTATAACTGTATAAAGAACACAATATACAATATCTGATTAATTCAGTTTAGTTAGTTAAAAAAAGGTTTTACGCACAGCTCAGTCAAGTTGCTGACAAGGACAAGGTTGAGGACTTCCACTGGCACTGTGCCGGTCAGTGAATTCTCGTTCAGCCGCCTGTAAAAATGAATTAAGCAGAACTCATGTCATTTGTTACTGCATCCAACAAATACTTTATTGTTATTATTCAACAGGTTGACCCATATGCTGCAAACCTTACAGAAACAGAATTTAATGATTATACAGTTCAAAAATCTATGATTAAAAGATTTTTTTTATGGCCCGAGTTCCCATTTTCAGATCACTGGGACTCTGGGAGGCATTTGCAGAAACTTGTGGTTTTGCATGTCCAAGTGTTGTAGCTATATCTAAGTAACTTTGATAGAACTTAGAACTGTACTCGCAAGTTTTTGTCTTTCGATAAATTCAGGAATAATCACTTACAAGAACTCCAATGTTTTGATGTTGCCAAGAGAAGCAGGGATAGTGCCACTCAATGAATTCTTCTGAAGCTCCAATTTGACAAGGTTGGTCAGGTCGCCCAAAGATTGAGGTATACTTCCAGTCAGGTTGTTCCCGTACAACCTCCTGCAGGAACACATTTTTGCAAGTTCAAACATCAGTCAAATTTCACCACGGGATTTGAGTAACCTGTATCTAGAAACTTCTGGACTTTTTTTGCATACAGATTTCGCAGGGTGCTGATGGCGCCTAGCGAATCCGGTATCGCGCCAGTGAGCAGGTTGCCCTGGAGATCAAGGCTGACAAGACTGCTCAGGTTGCCCAGTGATGCTGGTATTGATCCATTGAGCTCATTGCCAAACAGTTCACTGCAAACATAGGTAAATCCATATATTCAGTGACATGTCAGATTTAGTGTAGCTTGTGAGCTGTGTAAAGTTTAGTTTCAGTTCTTACAAGTACTCAAGATAACTCAGTTCTCCCAGCTGTGGGATCAGAGGACCTGACAGACCAGCTAACCCCAAATCCCTGCATAAGAAGCAGATAGCAGATATTCAGTACCATATATGGATTCAGGAAGCATAATTTACACCGTAAGATGCGGCTTTCAATAGTCAATTACAAGTTCTGAATCTTGAAGAGAGTGAAAAGAAAATCAGAATTTTAACTTTCATACAGGTGAATTGTTACTATCTTAGAAACTAGTCTAAGCTTAGAAGAAACTTGTCATAAAGCAATCACAACCACTGATGAATTTCAGACCTGTTGAAATTTTATTTTTGATCTTGACAACAAGGAAAGGAGAAAAGAACAAGTGACATACAGACGGACGACAGAGTTGTTGTTGTTGCAGGTGACATGGAACCAAGTGCAGGGATTGGCAAGGGTTGGATCCCAGCTCTGCAGCACATTGTTGGGGTCCTTCCATGCCTGCCTTTGAGCGTAAAGAATGTCACCTTCACAATCAGACCACCACAACAACGCTAATCAGAATACATCTTCCGAAAAAACAATTCACCAATTATGCATGATCGATGGTTATAACTGTCTGTACCTTCAGTGTTGCTGCTCACAAGTGTAGCAAAAGCAAGAAGGCCAGTGAACAGAGCTGCTGCTGCTGCTACTGATGCTGAAGAATGAGTCCCCATTGCTGCAAAACCTGAGTTGTTCTTTTTTTGAAAGGAAAAACCTGAGTAGTTCTTGGCACAATGAAATGTCGCCGAGGGAAGCCTCTTTATATACTGTTGTGCAGAGGAAACTGGGGATGGTTTTTCTGACCAGAAACTCTGACGTTTCTTGGTATTCCCAATTGACTTGATATTTTACTGATGTCTAGAAAAAATCTGCCACATTAGTCCTGAGGCAGATCGATTATTCTGACCAAGTAAGAACCAATAGAATTCTTAACATTTCTACAATGCTACCTCTCATCTGTCAAAGCTGACAAGTTTAGAATGTACACAACCCTTGTCAGCACTCAGCAGCACCTGTATTTCGCGTAATATTGGTGGAGTCGGAATGTTTGAACGGAGCTCTTCTAGTTACTGTTTTATTACTGAAATGGTTAGTCTTGATCTAGAACCGATCGAACCACGTACTTCTAGAGTGAGATTACGCCCTTTCCTGTTGTCCCCAGTCTGACTTCTCCTATTGAATTTCTAGCTTCTGAGCATGAATTATGGCAGCAAAAGTCATAGCAATGTTGTCAGGCCTTTGGTTTTGATCATGTATTGGAAAATTTTGTTGGTCAGAACATGATCGGTGAATGGTTTCTACAAAGTAATTGACGATAAAAGTGGATTCGCTTTGTGCATTTGCATGGGTTGCAATCATCTGGAACTCTAACAAAAAGCTTCCATTATCTCTTCCTTTATCATCTAGACGTTAAAATCTAGAACTATAAAGCAAATATATATTTGACTTGCGAAAGGGGCTATAGCCCAGTGGTTACAAAGGCTTTAGTGACACTTCTTGGGTTCTTTGCGTGCGTGCGTTATGAGCGTCTGCGTTGTACTGTGTGTTCTTAAATATGTCTATATATATATATTTGACTTATATGTGTTTGTGTATGGAAACAATCCCAATATTTATTTATGTCTTTCTATTTTCTTGATTTACTAGTTCCAAATTTAGAAATTAATAAGTGCAGAGTTCTTAGCTTGAAATCATGATTTTAATTTTAATGGATCCATTCCATATTTGAAATTATATTTAATAAGTTAGACATGACATGCACTTCTTAGAACAAATATAATTGTAGGCTATAATGACATGTTCGATGGCAGAATCTAATATGAACTCTTCTTCTTTAGTCCACATCATTAGTCCACATCAGTAATAACGACTCATCTTGTAAGAGCATATACAAAGGTAATATTTTTTATTAACCTCATTTCCTGTTTTATCCACCCATGCAACAAAATTCTCTTCGATCAATGCTACTGAGAGTCGACTATGATATGATGTCATGTATAACGATAATTTTTCTATTTTCTTCTATCATTTTCTCTCCATGTCATCATATTTACTTACGTGATTAATGGAGAGAGACAATTAATAAGCACCTTTGCGCGTACCTTAAGGTATCTATAAGCACATGGATAGAACAGAGAAAATGAAAAATGAGAAGTGTTGGCTCTTATATAAAAGCTAGCTCTACGCATGCTCTAAGATATATGCATTAACGCGGTATTCTTCTCCCACTTATTCTCATTTTCTCCTCAGCTTTTGCACGGACCTTGTTGAATTGCTAAACAATATGTTTTTTTTACAAAAAAAGTATATATATATATAAATATAAGTTCATCATCTCACATTTCTAAAGTATTCTTTTTACTTTTTAGTAGTTAATTTATTTATTTACACCATTAAATTACTATTAAAATTAGGAAATATTTTATATTTTATCTATAAAACAACACATTAAATGCATAGGTGAGAGAAACAAATAGGAGAAAAATAATGGAACCAATCTTATAGCTAATAGTTGGATCTACTATTAAACATTCTCTTAACTAAATAATACAGAAGTTCAAAATTAATAATATAATACCATGTATAAGTTGTGTACGTACCTTCATTGCTCAGTTGGCAGGTGTTGCAAGAACAAGGCAACGTCATTCCTACCTTTTATATTTTCCAAATATTCAGTACCATATATAAACGTCCATCTTATTTTTTATTAGTTTTCATGTCTTCATAATGGTAACCCCAGTTCATCTGCTTGAAGAACTAAAACTCTAAGTCTGCGTTTAATTCAGCCTAACGGATGAAGCTTTTTTGGCACGCAAAACGAGAAATATAATTAGCGCATGTTTAATTAAGTATTAATTATTAAAAACTTGAAAAATAAATTTATTTGATTTGTTAGAGTAACTTTCATATATAAGCTTTTGGGGTGCTACAATACGGAATCCCGTTTGGGACGGGATGATTCCGATGAGGTATCGATGTCAGATTTGATACAAATGAGATGATTCTCTCAAACACGATACTTCATCGATACCAGATCTGATATTAGAATGGGATGATTCTGACAAGGTACCAAATATGATACCTCATCAGTATTAGATCTGATACCGCACCAGTAACAGGTGATTCTATAGCGATAACATCTGATACTCGGTTAGTATCATCCAAAAGCTACTGAATCCTTGGGTTCTCAAAGAGGATGGAGTGCATCATCGTCATCGCCGTCGACCGCCGCTAATTGCTCCTAGCCACCACTATCGTCACCGTCGCCACCACCGTTGTCGTCACCGCAACCGCCGTCGATAGCCGGTGGCTGCTCTCGGCCACCGACGTCATCGTTGTCGCCGCCATCGTCGCTGCGGCAGCCACCGTTGACTGCCGCTTGCTGCTCCAGGGCGTCGTCGTCGCCGCAGCCGCAGTTGGATCTCATCAAAGCAGGATCCTGCACTATAGTATTTCCGTAAACTTTTTGCACAAAACAAACGCTCAGTAGTTTGAAAAATGTCCTAATGGAATATGAGTACCTCAGCCCTAGCAGCGGAAAATAACATGGTCTAAGAGTTAATTTGTTTATCAATTACTTTGACCCATATTGTAGATTACTCCCACCGATTCATACAGATAAGTTGTTTTAGACTTCTCAACTATTTTCTAAATATACGCCGTTTTGGAACTTCCAGTCACTTCTGCAAGCATTCTTTCTTTGTTTCTCTCTGTTAAATAATACTCCCTCCTTCCATAAATGTTTGACATAAATGTTTGACGCCGTTGACTTTTTTATACACGTTTGACTATTCGTCTTATTCAGAAAATTGACATAATTATTAATTATTTTTATATTATTTCATTTATTGTTAAATATACTTTTATGTATATATGGTTTTACATATTTGACAAAAAAAATTAAATAAGACGAGTAGTCAAATATTTATAAAAAAAAGTCAATGGTGTCAAATATTTAGGGACGGAGATAGTATATGGTATCACTCTCACAAATAAATGCTTCATTTTTTTTACAATAAGCATAGATGAAGGACAGCGAACTTATTCGAGTTCTGCACAAGTCTAAAACAACTTAAATTTGGATCCTTGGTGGAAAGCCAAATAAAATAGTGTGTGGGTGGGGGTTTGGGGGTTGGATAGTTCAGCCCGAAATAACTTGAAACTTTAAAAATCTATGGTTGGATTTAAATAAATGTTACTAAGTTCACAAACAATTTTTTTGGGGTAAAAATAGTTTTGTGCCTAAGTGGACCAAAATTTTGGAAATTACGGATTGAAATATAGAACCCTGTTTAGAAGTAGGGAAATTCTATGGTTTTTAAGAAAGCATTTCCAAGATACCAAATTTTTATGTAAAATTTGGGTACTCGTAGGTACCAAATTTTTGTGCTACAAAATATAATACCCTAAGATATTATTTCAATGATGATAAAAAAAAACTCTTAGAAGAAAAAACTCAACTTGTGATGTTGCTAGACACCTTTGGTTCAATTTTCATCCAATCTTATATGCCAACCACCCTCCCGGTCCACATTTAATGAGCGGTATCATATTATTTCTCTTCACTCTTTGTTATTCCCAAGAATCTCACGAGCTGTTTGGTTGAGTCGTTTTTGGCCCGTCTCAATTCCTACTGTCAATATATCATGTTATGCTCGTTTGTTTTAGATGGACCGTAATCAGATTGCCTGCAGATGAATTCTGATCCACTACAAATCTGATTACGCTCCTGGACATACGGGCATAAAGTGATACTGATACGGAGAGGAGAACGCACACTGTCACCGCTGCCACTACTTCCTCATAGGGCACACGTCACCGGTATCATCCCCTCGCCCTGTGACCGTCACCGGCGCTGCCCCCACGCCCCGCGCCTATCGCCGGCGCAGCCCCCTCCATCCGTGCCCTTGCCCCATGCCCGTCGCCTGTGATTGGATCGTGACGGGAAGAACTCCATGGAGACCGGATCTTTTACGGGAAGGGTGAGGACTTGCAGCAGGAGGCTACTCGAGAGGTGTGCTATTGATTATATTTTGCAAAATATTATCTCTTGATTGAATTCTTGCTGTCAAAATTTGCATCCAAATAGAAGTGGCAGTGTTGTGCTTGTTCACTGCATTTGCATCCAAACAGAAGTCTCCATATTATGTATTTTCTCATTGTGTATCAGTTTCAGAATTTGAATTCTCAACTGACACATGTTTTTACTTGTATCTGTTAGTCTGTTAACTGGCTGCCTAACCAAACAACGGGAATGAATTGGTATCCGTTACAGTAACTATTCAAACAAAGCACGTAATTTGTTACATTATAATCAGTTTCTGGTGGAAGCATTCCCAATTAAGTTAATGTTATTGAACCAAACACCACCTCAAATGTACTTCACTCTTAGTTATCCCCAAGCAAATCTAAACATCAAGGGGGTGATTGTCAAACAACATATTTACAAGTGAAAAATAATTTATGAACAAAACTTGTATATACATATTCTGATCTATCTAAAAGCCGAAAAATAAATTTCGGTAAAAAATACCCCAAAATCAACTCCAATTTAAAGTTAAAAATTCAAATTTTGGCTTATAAATGTAGTAGAAGTGAAAATATGGGGGTGAAACTTGATAATGGAATATGTTGCATTCGTCAAATTGGAATCAGAATGGTTCAACAAAGCATAACATGTTTGAAGAATTTCTATCAACAAATGGACCCGCTCGTGGCACACCCACTGCAGCCATCACAGGAGTGCTGGATTAGAACCACTGGCCGTCAAACCATGCAATGGCTCCCATCATTTTGCAGTTTAGAACGGCTTATAATCCAAAACTTTTGAACTTTAGAACTTAATTTTGGACTTAATTTTGTGATTTCTTTCATCGTGATTTGTTTACACATTTTGCTTTTGAGTTATTGTGGACACATATATAAAATTTTTAGATGCAAATTATTTTTCGTTTGCAAAAACACGTTTCCGCTTTTTCTTCTAAAAAGTAAAACGATGGGACCTAATGACATTAACTACTCCGGTATTATTTGTTTTTTATTAGGTTTTATTTTAATGATATTTTACTGTATCTTTTTGAATATTTAAATTCCAAGTATTGTTAATGGAATGCAGTTGTTACTACATCTGCACAATGTGAGTCATCCGTTGCTACAAGGTACACAAGAACAAATTTTCCTATAACAAAACTATAAATTCAGATCTAGACCGGGACATGAACCCAAACAGAGAGCCATCTCACTGCGAATTTTGCTGCAGCTTTTCGTTTTTTCTCCTTCTCTACCAGGGGCGGATCCAGCGTGGGTGGAGGAGTACCCACTGGATCCTCATGGAAGATAAGGAGGGAGAGGAGAAAAAAAGAACGTTAGGAAAATGGTCAATCACATGCAGTTTCCTTCCCCTGTTTTCCGGGTTAATATGCGGTGTAAACCATGATCACCTAAGTTAGGGTTTCCATCATACATCCCTATTTACTTCTGCATTGTTATGTTACTTCTCCCTTTCTTATCACTGACCGGTCCGCCATCAGGTCCGAGTTGCAACTACTACCTCCGTCCCTAAACGTTTGACGTCGTTGACTTTTCTATAAACGTTTGACTATTTGTCTTATTTAAATTTTTTTGTCAAATATGTAAAGCTATATATCCATAAAATATATTTAATAATAAATGAAATGATATAAAAATAATTAATAATTATGTAAATTTTTTGAATAAGATGAATAGTCAAATGTTTATAAAAAAATCAACGGCGTCAAACGTTTAGGGAAGGAGGAAGCAAACGTTTAGGGAAGGAGGAAGTATTTGGTAACAGAACCTGTTCGAGTTCCAAGGTGATAGGTTTTGTTAAGACCCTAATACAAACTGCGAATGGGTAATCAAGCTAGTCCAAAGCAAATCTACTCTTTAACCTGAAACCATAATAGTTCTCAGTTTCACCAAATGGAAGAACTTTTAAGAGGTACATGATTAGCATAGTTTCGGAACACATGCGCATGATGACATGATCAGTAAACGCACAAGTATGAGCACCTGAATTTCCATTGCAAGCCTAGTAAACATTCAAAGGCTAGGATATGTCCAGTGCTCCAGTGAGCACATGGGGGACAATGGTTGTTATTTTATTTATCTATCCAATTTCAAAATGTGCCTGAAATATAGAATCTTGACATTGGGCTCAACTTGTAGTCTTCAGCATGTCCTGGATAATTGTAGTAACTGCAAATATGTCGATTGTAATCAGCACATTTGATATTTTAACATAATAGTGTTGGATATGAAAGGGCTCTCGTATAAGTACTTATTAAGTAGGGAGTTCCTTGAACCTAGGTCGACTAGCCAACCAACCTTGTGGTGCTAGCCAGAAGACCCCTGATCTTCTCTATTTTAACAGAATAAAGCAAAAGCTTCAAATGATACATACCTCTCGTTCCAGATTTTCTGGTTGTGCCGTCCAGGTTATTGTTTGCAACATTTCTGTACAAAAATATTTAATCTTGTCAATATGAGTTTTTCTTTTGCTTTCATATTTCAGTATGCGTTCAGCAGTACTGTTGCTCTGGAACGTAACTAATCAATACATGAAGACAATCATGTAAAAACTCACAATTCAACCAAGTTGTTGTCAAGAAGTGAGAGGATTTCCAACGGCAAGGAGCCAGTCAGCATATTACCATTCAACCGCCTGTACATATAAATAAAAACAATATACATATTGTTTTGTTGATTTGAGAAGAATCACACATCAAAGTTGTATACTTTCATCCCCTTTCTATGTCACAGATATCTGCAGAACCTAAGATATTAATATTAGTGACTCGAGGGAACTGTCCAGCGTGCAATTTCCTCTAGTAACAAAGATTCGATTTTTCGGAAAAGAAACTTTATAATTTATTTTAATTAGTTATTTTCAAAAAATATTACTTTTAAGTATTCTGTAGGTTCTTTATTAAAATATTTTGCAACTTCGCTGCTGGCAAATTTAGGAGTAATCACATACAAGTAAATTAATGTTTTGATATTTCCCAGAGAAGCCGGAATATAGCCACCCAGTGCATTATTCTGAAGCTCCAAGTTTTCAAGGCTCTCCAGATTGCCCAGCAATGGTGGTATTGGCCCTTTCAGGTTGTTCCCAGATAACCTCCTGCATAAAACCATAATTCATTTTGGCAGTTCAAAATAATTCAGATTTCGCCGAAATCTTTCATAAAATCCATGTGAAAAAAGAAACAGCATACAGATATCGCAAACTGCTGATGGCGCCAAGCGAAGATGGTATCCAACCAGTGAGCAGGTTGTCATATAGATCAAGGCTGACAAGATGTTTCAGCTTGCCCAGTGCTATTGGTATTGATCCATTCAGGTAATTCCCATACAACTCACTGCAAACATGAGTTGTCAATAATTTTTCCCAGCAACTCGGCATCTGAGTGCAAACTGTCATGTTCGAAGTAGAGTGAGTTATTATTAAGTTCTTACAGGTACTGGAGATTATTCAGTCCTGCTAATTGAGGAATCAGAGGTCCTGATATGTGTGCATCCCCCAAATCCCTGCACACAAAGAAAAGTAAAATCGAACAATTTGTTCACTTTGAACTGCAGTTCTATGAACATTTCGAAACCGAAGTTCTGAAACTCAAATAAAATTGATAGACAGAACAAGGATGAAGAAGAGAAAGGAAGGCCTTACACACGGATGACGGAGTTATCATTGTTGCAGGTGATATGCATCCAAGTGCAGGGATTGTTAAGTTTTGGATCCCATGACTGCAACACATTTTCAGGGTCCTTCCAAGCTACCTTTTGCTTGTACAGTATGTCACCTTTAATTTTGCCATTAAAAATATAGAATGGGGTTTCAAAAATCAATTTTAGTAACTTGCATTGTCTGACTGTGCACGTTGCAAATCATATAAAATGTGCATAAATACCTTCAGTGTTGCAGCTGACAAGTGTAGCAAGAGCAAGAAGGCCAGTGAGGAAGATAGCTGATATTGCTTCTGCAAACTGAGTGCTCATTGCTGTTGTTAACTGAAAATGTGTTGAAACCTGAATGCGGCTTGTACTACACTCCGGTGCATTCAGACTTGAGAGGGAAGGCTCTTTATACAGCTACATGAAGCAGCTAACAATGGTTTCTAACCTAATTTTCAAGTCTTCTTGACCTGGTAAAGCCTATTTTCTTCCACTCAGATATGAACTTTTTTAATGGTGCTCAAAGAAGAAATTGCATCTACTTTTTTAGATAGTGGATATAAACTCCATTTACTGTTTTTAGCAATATGATGAACCCTATTACATCTGAGTTCCTTTCTGGTGCTCTCTACTCTGCTGGCAGTAGAATTTAATGGATGTAATTAAATTATACTAGCAATGACATTAGGAGTAGTAGAAATCTAGAGGGGATATTATTGTCTTTTTAATTATGAGCCTAGAAAACCTAGGTTATTTGGACTGTCCGGCTACCATGGATCGCAGCGTTGCCGTTGTGGATGCGCACACGGGTGAAATAATCTTCTCTTCCGCCGGGCTACCAAAAGTCATGTACGTATTACCTTTTTGTTTATAAAAAAAAATCTAAATTACAAAATACTACTAATCAATTAATTAACAAAATACTAAAAACATCTTTTTTACTCAAGGACTTAGATTAATTCTACTAATAGTATAATAATAGTATAATAGTAGAGAGAACCGGAAAGAGACCCATTACATTTTATTATTTTCAGCAACTATATTGAACCTAGTAGAACGTTTTGTTTTTATTATTTCATAAAGAACAAGCCAGGATATTCCTATTATTAAAGAGGAAAAAAAGGAAAAAATGGCTTTGAAGATAGCAAAAATTTTAGATGGTAAAGGTTAGGCTATAAAATGTTTTCTTTTTCTTTAGGAACGCCAAAAGAAGGTAGGTTCACAAAAAAAACATTTTTAAGGTAAAATGCATGAATTTAATTAAGGAATGAATAAAAGGTAGAAGGAAATCTTGCTGAGACGACCATAAAATGATCATACTCATTGCATTGCAAAACATAAACACTTCTAGCTTTTTATAGGTGAGATTAAGGATAAAAAAGACTATGATGCGCCCCTGATTAGATGAGGGGTGTTTGGGGAGTGGGACGGTGGTTAAGATTAATATCGAGTGAAATTTAAATAGGGAGTGGTTGATTGGGAAGCAGTAGTAATCTAGAAGTTCTTACAGTTTTGGCACAAATTTTTAAGCTCTGAAATGCTTATATTTGGGACGGAGAAAGTACTATATGTGTGCATGACTATAAATATTAATTTACACATATAAGCACTTCTAACTTTCATAGGAGAAATTAAGCATGAAAAAAAATAAAACTCTTACAGCAACTATGTATCAACTTTCAACTGTCAAACATCCTTGCACCACCATTTCATATTATACTCCCTCGTTATCTAAATGTTTAATGCCGTTGAATTTCTTATACATGTTGACTACTCGTTTTATTCAAAAAATTTATATAATTATTAATTCTTTTCATATCATTTTATTTATTGTTAAATATACTTTCATGCATATATATAGCTTCACATATTTGATAAAAAAATTAAATAAGATGAGTAGTTAAATGTGTATAAAAAAATCAACGACATTAAATATTTAGTGACGGAGGGAGTATTTCAAATAGAGTAAAGTTTCAAATACAATCTCAAGGCATGGAAGAAAACCAGAATCCTACTTCCTACCACCCATTGGATTAACTTCAATGGTAAAAGAAGAATTAAGGTGGCCAGAGATGAACGTGCTTGTCACCTAAGCAATCACAAACATTTCTACAGAAGCTTCCAATTTTAGGTTTCCAAGTCTTGCAGTCAATGGAGCTTTGTGGTCATGATTTCCTGCAGGAATTTTATATTTCACGCATAAAAACTATTTTTGTTTAATTTCTCTAAAGACATGGACTTTTGTCATCTATCGTTTTCAGAAGAACCTTGTAAGACAGCTATTATGTTTAAGCTGAGCGTTGCGAATTTGATGGAAAAATAGTGAAAATTCTCGAGCAAGGAGAAAGACTATACATCACGGATGATTTTGTTATACTGCAGAGCATTATAATTAGTAGAATGATATTGTAATTAAGTAAATTAACCGATCATCAAATATTATATGTATGTCACAGCAGCAAGCTGATGAAAAATAAAATACCCTTCTTTCCATACTATTCTACCAATAATCAGTAATAAATACTTTCAAGCATACACGAAAAGAGGATCGCCAGGTTAGATGGGCTCGGGACGGCCCAAACAGAGCAAGGAAATGGACCGTGAAAAGGATTTCGGCCCAACTGAACAATGGAGGTCTAGGAATTTGAAGTTGATAATAATTGTGTCAAATTTGAGGGGGAAATTACATAATAACGTCTTAAATATAAGGGAAAACAGCAACAAAGGATCAGAACTCCGACTAAATGACAAATAGGCACAAAAAACTTTGAAGATTTCCACACAAAAAAAATCATGTATCATTTAGTCTGTTACATCATTGATTCATTGTAATATAGATTGGCTTTTTTACATCTCTGAGAAGTTGCTTGAGTTACCAAAAATTTTATAATTCTGGCGCATCGAGATACTAAACTTTTACACTAAAAAATATAGTACCTTGAGATATTTATTAATATTTATTAAGAATGGTAAAAAAATTCAATACAAATATAGGACACTGTCACACTCGGAGTTGTTCCATTAAACACACAATCACTCTCATGTTTCTAAATTTACCACGACACTAAAATAATATGCATGTTTACCCCTTTCTTCACTTGTGGGTGCCATTCACCGTCTTGGACCACCTAACTCAAGAACTGTTGTGTTTTTCTAGATAATGGATGATAGAGTCTCTCCTGGTATAATGAATCTTAACTATTGATTAAAAAGAATATTTTATACTTTGTTAATTAATTGATTAGTAATATTTTATAATTTTATTTTTGGCAATAAAGATCACGATAAAAAGGATAATATTACTCCTTCAAATTTCTGATAAAAATAGAGTACTGGTGTCGATTAAATTCCACCACTACAGCTACTAGAATTCACCGGAGACGGACCTGGATGATAACATCTGGCTTTGTCTTAAAAAAACTAGAGAAATGTCGTGTATCGTGGGTTGAAATGATGTTGGTGAAACCTAGTCTAGATCAATGACCACACTTTGTTGGCTAAAAACAGAATTAATATGTTGCAACATTTCCTTGGCTTGGTTGCAAAAACACTGTTAACTGCAAGCCACATGAAAAAGTGCATTTCGGGGACGATTGCTGATCTTATTGTAGCTGCTCCAAGAAGGAATTAAATTCGCGATGTTGTTAATGTAACAGTAATTTCTACATATAATCCCAATGTCAGTTTGATAATAGAATAGATGCACCGTTGGTCACATTAGAGAGAGAGAGGCCCTTGCAGGCTTGCACTGCAATTTTTTCTGCACCCTATTCGTTTTTCTCCTTCGGTACTTACACAACGAAACTTTCATTAAAGAAAAAGTAAAAATTGCAAGGATGCCATTATATTGTAAAATTAGAGATACATCATCCTGATTCACATGTCATTGACTCATGCGGGTCCTACATATCATTGAGATACCAACTTTGCAAAATTATAATGACACGTTTGTAAATTTCCCTTAAATAAAACAGATCATGGCCAATGAAGATCTCTTCGTGCGAAAGCACAAATTTATTATTTTCTCCTATCTTTTACTCTGCTTGGATATGTTTCACCTGGACAAAATTAAGTAGATCTAATATTTGCTAAAAAAATTTATTTCAATTTATACAATTGCATAGAATATCAATGGATCCTCCAGTAGTGAGCCTGGGAGACCGCATGGAGTTGCTAGGCGATGGATCGCCTTGTCACTGATGGGTGGGCCACAGGTTCAAATTGTAGCCTAAGTATTGTGTTTAGTAACACGAACTGGTCCAAAGTGATAAGATTTGTAACACCTAATTCAAACTGTTTGCAATTGGTAACTGAAACTGAAAATAGTCCGAAGTAAAATTTACTCTTTCATCTGGAGCATAAAGTACGATAGACATATTATAATTAAACTAGAAATCTCTATTTTCTACAAAGTTAATGTCATTCTCTTTTCTTATGAAGGCACGTCACCCCTAATTGTTTTTAACATTAGGATGATACATCAAGAATGTAAATTGCATCTCTTCGCATCATTTCAATTGTTTTTAGTCTTTGGATGATTAATCAAAAGTGTAAATTGTATCTCTTCCCCTAGAGGGTACGCCATACAACCTAGTCATTTATAACCTATGGATAATTAATAAAGATCCAAAAATATATAAACACAGAAAATCATATGGTAGGTAAGAAATTTTTTTAGAATTTATATCTACTATATTATAACGTAGTTCTTTCACAGCAACACGTGGGATATTACATATGATTGATACAGGAAAGGAATGAATCATGGAGCAGCCTGATCGGTAAACGCAGAAATACTAAATAACCCTCAACGTATGCAGGGAACTGTAATTTTATTTATTACTCCTCATTTCCAAAATGTTGCCTGAAATACAGAATCATGAGCTTGGACTCAATTTGAAGTTTTCGGCATGTCATGGAGTACGGTAGTAACTGCAGAAATGCAAAATCAGAGTTTATGTAAGCACACATTTGGCATGCATATACGGCGAAAAAGGCGAAAAGTTTATAATGATACATATATACATACCTCTGGTTACAGAATCTCTGCTTGTGCCGTCCAAATCATTATGTGAAACAGTTCTGTAAGAAATATTAAGTCATGTCTTAGTATGAGTTTTTGTTTTCTTCTTTTTTTTTTTTTGAACATCTGCCAGCATGAGTTATGCAGGATTAACTCAATATGGGAAATAAAGTATGCCACTCACAGTTCACCCAAGGTGGTGACAAGACGAGCAAGGATTTCCAATGGCACGGTGCCAGTCAGCTTATTATCATTCAAATCCCTGCACACAAATTAAAAGATAAATCGTTCAGTTTATTTGAGATCACACATCAAATTTGTATGGTTTAAGATTTTTTTAATACTGATCTATAAGCTTTTGTCCTCTTCTTAATTATGCCATTTATTATTTTTTATATTACGCCGTTGACTTTTGGATCTTCGTTTGATGATTTGTCTTATTAAAAAAATTATTCAAATATGAAAAATTATAAGTTATACTTAAAGTTCCTCTAATAAATCAAATTATAATAAAATAATTAATAATTATATAGTTCTTTTTGAATAAAACGAATGGCCAAACGTAAAAATAAAAATCAATAACCTCGTATTAAAAAAACATAGAGGGAGTATTATACTACAGATTTCTCTGACAACCAGGATAGGACTTGAGGGTACTTTTCAGGAACTCTATGAGCTCTTTGAATTGGTTTTTCGTTCAAATAAATGCTACTTAAGTTTAAAACATCTTGCAAGTTTTCTTTTCTTTTGATGAGATATCTTGCAACTTCTGAAATGGGAACAGAAATGAACGCATACAGGTAATTCAATGTTTCGATATCTCCAAGAGAAGCCGGAATAGTTCCACTCAGTGCATTGTTCCGAAGCTCCAAGATCTCAAGTTTCTTCAGATTGCCCAAGGATGGGGGTATAGCCCCTGTCAGGTTGTTCTGAGATAACCTCCTGCATACAACCAGCGATCATTTTGGCACTTCAAACAAATATATATCCGGACTTCACTGCAGTTTCTTCACTATTCAGTATATAGAATTCTTGTCAAAAAGAATAGCCAGCATACAGAATTAGCAAATTGCTCAGGGCTCCAAGCGAATCCGGTATCGCGCCAGTGAGAAGGTTGATAGAAAGATCAAGACTGACAAGATGTTTCAGCTTGCCCAGGGTTGCTGGTATTGATCCATTCAGGCGACTCCCATACAACTGACTGCAAAATGCAAACATGAGTTTGTCAGATATTTTCCAGCTACTCAGAATCTGAATGCAAGCTATCCTGTCCTAATTAGCAAAGTGTGTTATGAAGTTCTTACAGAAACTGGAGATTTTTCAGTCCTCCCAATTGAGGAATCAGAGGCCCTGAGATGTCCACATTCAACAAATCCCTAACAGAACAAAAATCAAAACACATTATGTTCACTTTCAACCGCACAAGATTTTCAGACAAGTACATCTTCCCTTTTTATTATTGCATAATAACTAAAATCTCAGCGGTTCCATGAACATTTTCAGCACCAAAGTACTGAAATCTTCAATGAAAATGTTCAGACGGAATTGCACAATGCTGCTGATACCTTGTTTTGTTTTTTTCTCGAACGTGCAAATGACTTGCACATCAATATATTAGCAGAAAAGAATTTTGGTACACGACGCCTAGAGGCACGACGGGCTTAAGGCTGAGATCCAAGAAGGTAAAAATGACATTTTGAATTTTCTTGTTCTTCAATTTTAAGAACAAGTAAAAGAAGAGAGGAAGGACTTACACGCGGATGACGGAGTTATCCTTGTTGCAGGTGATATGCTCCCAGCTGCAGGGATTGTGAAGGGTTGGATCCCATGTCTGCAGCGCATTTTGGGGGTCCTCCCAGACTAACTTTTGCTTGTACAGTATGTCACCTTCAATTTTGCCATTGAAAAAAAATACAGAATGCAAATATCAGAAAACAATTTCTACTAACCCACATTTCAAATATCAGAAATATTATGTGTCATACATACCTTCAGTGTTGCAGCTGACAAGTGTTGCAAGAGTGACAAGGCCAGTGAGGAGGGCAGCTGATATTGCTTCTGCAAATTGAGCCCCCATTGCTGGTTAACTGAGAATGTGATGAAACCTGAAAGCTGCCTGTGCTAAACTGAGATGCACCCAGGCTTCTTATACAACTACAGGAAGCAGCTAAGAATGGGTTCTAACCAAAATTTCAAGTTCTCTTTGACCTGGAAAAGCTCTCTTCATCCACTTGGCTACGAACTTTTTGAAAGGTGGTCAAAGAAGAAACCCCGTTTACCACTTTCATCAATCATGCTGAACCTTGTGACACCTTGTATTTTGACCATTGTATTGATCCTTTGTAGGACTTTTAGCTTTATACTCCAACAATCGAATGCATATCATGAATAACAAAAAAGTGGGGGGGGGGGGTCGTTTTCTCTATATCCATATGGATACTAATAAATCTGGACATGTGTTATATATATATATATATATATATATATATATATATATATATATATATATATATATATATATATATATATATATAAAACATATATGTTGGTTCATCAATGAATCTAGAAAAAAACCAAAACATCTAAACAGAGGGGGTATATGCTAGGTTATAGAATAATTTGTTTTCTAGAGATGTCAAAAAGTAGATTCACAAAAAAACATTTTTAGGGAAGTAAAAATACATGAATTTAATCATATCTATTGTGACTGTTTGAGCTACGGCTAATAAGCCATAGTTAAATGAATGAAGAAATAAAAAATATCTAGATAAACTTTTACATGTATGTTATTAATAATTTAAAATCCAATACTGAAAAATAGACTACAACGTAAAAACAAAATCAACCCAAAATTAAGTTTCAGCATTTACATTTGGACTCTGGCTACAATCAGACGATGAGAGGCTAAGAAAGTCTTGTTGAGAATACAAAAAGAGTAATGGTTAAAATATCCTACTATTTTGAACTGTTAATATATATACTCCCTTCAATCATAAATATTTCATATTTAAGAAAACGTCCTTTCCAAATTTAAAAATTACAACCATTAATAATTTCTCAAATCATTAGATTAAAAACAAAGCAGTGGTATATGTATGTTTTTTCCTAAAATTAACTATCGTAAACTTATCACTCAAGATATAGTAATTCTCTAAACTGATTAGATTTTATTAAAATATAACATTGATGGTTAAATATTTTATAATTTTGGCTAGATCTTGTCCTGAATATCCAATATTTACAACCAGAGAGAGTATGGATTTAATTATTTCCGAAAAATGGCTATGTCATAAAAATATATTAATTAGAATTTTAAACAACAAATATATATCACTTAAGAAAAGAAATTATGTATTGCTCAGTTAATTAGCATAGCCATCGTGCACGCAGCCTACCGGGGTTCGATACTAAATGATCGCAAAACACAGGTGTCTCACTAGTGATTGTCTATATCCAATTAACTGTGCAATACATAATTTTAATTTGTACCCGATTTCATATCAACTTCAAGTACTGTGCACCACTTGATTGGCTGCAAACATCCTTGCACTTTCATTTCATATTCTATTTCGCATGGTGTAGAGTTCAAATACAATCCAAGCCATGCAGAAAACCATTAGACAGTTCTGCCTCCTATCACCCATTGGACATGACTCTTGGCAGTCAATGCTTATCCTTAGGCTAAGGGGCTGTTTAGTTTCCAAAAAATTTCACCCAGAAACATCACGTCAAATCTTTAGATATCTAAATATAGTATTAAACGTAGAAAAAACGAGAAACTAATTACACAGTTATGTGAGAAATCGTGAGACAAATCTTTTGAGCTAACTAGTACGTAATTAGCCATAAGTGCTACAGTAACCAACATGCGCTAATGATAGATTCTTTGGGTTCAAAAGATTCTTCTCGCGGTTTTCAGGCGGAATCTAAAATTTGTTTTGTAATTAGACTAAGTTTAATATTTTAAATGTATGTTTAAAGTTTTGATGTGATGTTTTGTAATTTTTTTTTGCAAACTAAACGAGGCCTAACTAGCCTAACTTCAACTTTACGAAGAAGCCGGCCAGATGGTCATACTTGCCATCTAAGCATCACAAAGTTGTCTGCAAAAGCTTCCAACGGAACTTGTGTCCAAGTTTTGCAGTCAATGGAGCTTTGTGGCCAATTTAATTATCTCCTGCAGAAATTTTATATTTCAGGTAGAACAAAAGGTATTATTGTTGAGTATACGTACATTTATGGGGCTATATTTTTCGTCAAAACAGCCAATTTTTATTTACATTATAAGTTGCATATATTTACACTATAGATTTAAAAACTAACACTAAATTTTCTAGTACTCCCTCGGTTCCAAAATTTTCTAGGTTATTTAGCAAATACATTAAGTTTATATCAAAAGATACTTTTTAGTTATTTTATTGGTCAATTTTTGAGTTTTGAATGGTTTAGATTCCTTTCCAAGCTTCTCATTGGTTGGGAAATCATTGATGTGATTATAATCATAGTAATCAGTTAGAAATGCTTATATTGTAGTATAAAATTTGAATACCATAAAATAATTATATTTTGGAACGTAGAGGGTACACATTATATTGGGGAATGAGAATAACTGATTACCTACTTAAAAGAGAAGATATGAGAGAGAAAAATATATTTACTTACAAGGAGGTACCAGTTACAATATCACAAAAAGGATTGAAATCAAGTAAAAAAGTGTGGTGCAATACTTATGGAAAAAGCTTTTTTTTTTTATCTTAGATCTGAATTTTTCTCGTCTATTTCGTCAGAAGAACCTTGTATGACTGTTAGGCTAAACAGGTCAGATTGTTCATCCTGGATGCACCTATTTTACTGCAGAGTATCACAGGAATTTATGTTTCAATTAGAAAAACAAGTGTTTTTGTTTATCTAGACCTGGAATTTTCTCATCTATTGAGACAGAAGAACCTTGTATAACAGTTATGCTGTTTCTTAGGCTAAGAATGTGAGACTGTTCCTCATGGATGCTTCTGTTATACTGCAGACTATCACAGTAGAATGACACTGTAATTAAGTAAAACTAATTATATGCCTGTTATCCCAGCAAGCAGATGAAAAATAAGAAACAACCCTTCTTTCCTATTATTGTTGATTCTGTTTATAATCAGTGATAGATACTTTCAACTACACAGGTACAGATTCTGATTTTTTTTGGCTCTCTGCCACATGCTGAATCCAAAGACTTTTGAACTGAGCATTTTGATGTGTCAACTAGTACTAATGCTACTTTCCATGGTACAATAAAAGGAAGCATTTTGGGTGCCTGAAGTATCATTTTGTTTCCACTTCGTCTTCATCATCCAGATGCTCCTTGAGACTCTGAACCTGAGGTTGGCTATCAACATTGTCCCAGATTGAATCGGTGCTTGGCAGTTCATACCCTTCAGGTCTCAGCGACAGCGCAAATTCTGGTAGATCTGGTAAGGATTGAAGTGCACTGCTCCAGGAAATAACAGGTTGAGTATAATTACAGTAAGGGCAACTCTCCGGTGCATTTTACTGGTAGTATTATACTACCAGTAGAAAAAAAGTATTTTTGTATTTTATTAATTACTTGATTAGCGGTATTTTGTAATTTTGTTTTTTATAATAAAGATCATAATAAAAAGACGATATTACCCCTTTAAATTTCGACTACACCTAATATTGTTAGTAGTATAATTTAATCACAGTAGTCCAATAAAAATAGATTAATGGTATAAATTAAATTATACTACCAGTAAAATACACCGAAGTTAACCCCGTACAATAAAGGTGAAGAACAGATTGTTCATGCATGTTCTTGAGCTAAATCCAAAATAAATTATCATATCAAAACGCGCGAAAAACATTTTGCATGAAATTCCAGGTTTTGAATATTTTTCCCGTAATTTTTCTTGAGATCAGAGAATTACCTATTCTTGTCTTGTTCAAAAAGATATCCATACATCTGGAATCTCTTGCACGCGGCATCTGGAATTTTCTTGTGCATATTCCTCATGATACCCCAGGGTGGAGGTACCCTGCATTTTAGGTCAGAAACAATTCCATATCACCACATATTTCCATTAACATTTTTACACATGAAGATAATTTTACATCAGAGAACATTCATACCTTGTGATGGGGTTTGCCAAGCAAAAGCTTAAACAAGCCCTCTTGCTCTCTGCAACAATATCATCAGCTGCAGAGAGGCAGCAGACTGCGCTGATATGGTTGCTCGCCTCGTTGCCCTTGTCAAGAACAAGGCCATGGTAGTAGTATGCTACTGCCTGATGACAAGATGCAACATTGTGTTAATATCGTCAGAATTCAAGCCATTCTTACAGACTTCAGGGAAGCTGCGTTTGTTTGTTTGTTTGTTCAGGCAACCTTGGCTTCCATGCATTTCCACTTCAGAAACAGGAGAAGCTTCTTTCCGTAGGAGTCGCTCGTGTCGCATCCTGACAGACAATAGTGAGCCTGACAAAAAAAAGGAGAGATCAGTAAGTATATGTTCAGTAGGAATGCTCAAATATGATGATAAAATTCACATTTGATATAGTTCTGAAAATATTGAACATGAGCTTGGTTGTGAAGGACAAACCTGTGAAAAATAACTGACTAGCTCACAGGCCAACCTCCTCTTTACTGACAACGTTGCCTTCTCACACTCTGAAGCCAATCCAAGTTGTATTTCTACACACTGTTTTCATAGTGGAAGCAACATAAGGAAATGCAGATCTCAAAATTTGCATGATATATATGTAAGCTTGAAAGTTTGTTACCTGAGCCAATGCTTGAATTGAAATGGCTTCAAGCATACCTTCTCTCAAATAATTAGGAAAACTTTTCCTGCAATAGTACAAAGCAAGTCTGAATAAGTACATTCAGAAAGCAATTGATAAAGGTGATATATGGTCATGGATTTGTTCATTCCAGGTTGCAGGCATACTTGACTTGTTCTGGTATCTGAACAAATATACGATGCACACAGTAGTCTAAACATCCTGATGCCCTGAGCAAAGAATCGACGACATCCTTCTTTGCATCTGCAGAAACAAATCACTGAATGTGTCATTTAATTTCATCAGATTTAATTGGTAATGTACTCCCAAAGTGGTAGAACTTCCTTGAATAGATAAAATGCATTCTATAAAATTATTGAGATGATTCAACAATATTTCATATTAGTGGACGATCAAATTGAACAGTTATGACTATAAGCTAAGCACACATCACATCACAAATGAATGAATACTCATTAACATTATAGATATGTATACTCCAAAAAGATGAACATACCTTCTGATACCTTCCTTTCACCTCCAACTTGGCCGTTCTTCGGAATGAGTATCAGGTTGGCCTCAAACAATGCAAGCATCGCCATCATGTGGACGACCGACAGAACCTCATACCATGCACTCGAAAGACAACACTCCTGAATTCAAACATGCCATCTTTCAAATAAATCAATGAAAAACATCAAAAAACATGAATTACAGTTGGAGCTTATGCTTACCTGGTCATCATCTAAGGTCCTCCATCTGAATTCTACTGATGCTTCAAGACGGCTTTCTGTTAAATTTGAAAACATCACTATCAACATTAAGCTTCATCCTGGAAATTAGAAAAAAAATATTCATAAGCCGAAAGGCCAGACCTTTCATTGTTAAACCAAGAACAACCGGCAAGTACTCCTCAAGGGCATGTTGTAACTCTGAAACATCCGAAACATCTGCGCAATCTTCATGTGTAGCCAACAATCCAACACAAGAAAATTAGAACAAATTGTCAGCATCATATCATTGCCAATGTCCAGAATCCAGCAGCCAAAGAGGCAATTGACATACAGATTTCTTCAGACAGCGCAACAACACGGTCCCGGAACTTGGAGAGGCGGTCGACGAGTTCCTTGGATACTAGTCCCCTGAGTGGATGCACAATTTCACTATCCACCGGAATGCGGATTGTCGGTACGAAAACGGCGACCTCCTGCATGATGCTCCTGCGCTTTTTCCCCTTCCCCCCAACCTTGCATTTATTAGGTATTGATGCACCACACCCCATGTCTGTCAGTGGTGAAGATGTTTGGATCACCAATCATCCTGTTGCAGAGCAGAAGCAGAGATCAGATATCACAACAGCTTACAGTTAAGTTACTTGTAGTAAATAAATTGGTTGTTTGTCTTTGGCAAGAGATTTACAAAGCAAGATATCCAGAGGCAAAGCAAGGAACTAAAAATTAACAGTAACATTGGTGTGGGTAACTGGATCAATGCAGTGAGAACTGAAAACTGTTGATCTGTGAGTCGGTCAGATATCTAAGAAATGATCAGGAAATAATGGATCTTGACACCAGTAGAGGGAATCAGAGCTCAACACACCAACATACAAATCCAAGAATATGAACATTTGGCATACTAGTTATTTGTTCTGACAAAATTCATGACACAAGTTTAATCATCTGATTACCCTGGGAGAGGGCATCAGCATGTTCTGGATCTCTACACTCACCCTGAAACCAATAATGCATCAACCCAACAGATGCAGCAACAGCACACACAGATCAGCAAACCAATCAATGCATCCAAGAACCATCAAGAACACCCATCAATCACTGACCACACTTACAATGTGAGCAAGGCTGGAGGCAGCACAGCAGCAGCCAAGAAACCTGAAGAGCTGTCTGGCTGCAGGATGAACAAGAGACGGATGTGTGTGGGTGTTTTGACCCTGCACATGGATACAAAAAGGTCACTCCTCCATTGGACCGACCTTTATAGTTGGCGAAACAAACGGCAAGTGCGCTTACGAGGAGGAGACGCAAGATGGCACTGAAGCTTTTGTTCAGATCACACTGCAAGTTTCAGTCAGTCAGAGAGAGAGAGAGAGAGAGAGAGAGATCTTGGCAATGTAGAGACCGAGGAGGAGGAGGAGGAGGGCGAGGATCACATGGAGAGGCCACAGGAGGTGATCCCCAAGTGGAAGAGGAAGCTGTACTGGCACAACTAAAGTATGTGTCACCGTCGTGGGTGCATGGGTGCCAGTGCAATTAACTGCTACGATTATAAAATGCATTCAGGAATTATGCTTGGATCAAGGGGAAAAATGGGAGAAGGGGTGAACCGGTGAACCGGTTGGTGGTTCTGTGAAGGTTTCCTGGAGTTTAGGATTAACGCAGCATTGTACCTTACACAAGAATTTCACATAGTTGAATAGTTTTTTTTTTTCCTTTTACGGTATAATATTCCTTGCGCATTTTAATAGTTGACGTTGTTGATATTTTGGCACATCATTCGTCGTATTATTTATTTTTTAAATATGGGAAAATATAAACTATAATTAAAATACATTTAAGTAACAAATCCAATCGCAACATAGTTACGTAAGTATTTTTTAAACAAGACGAATAGTTAAATGTGTGCTAAAATATTAATGGCATCATCTATTAAAATAAGTAGGAGATACGATTGGGATAGGTTTTCTTTTGTACTAAGAAGTATATATCTCCTCATCACTTGAGAGGTAAAAGAAAAGGAAAACATAGATGTTGAGATGATTAGAACAATAATGTACAATCGACAATGCCAAGACATTTCTAATACTTAATTAGGGTACATAAAGACATATATCCCATTTTGTTAATCAGAAGGTATATTCATCTACCATATTTAATACTAAATACCTGAAGAAATATTCAAAAACAGACGCAGAGATTTTCTTTTAATCCTACTCCTACTTCTTGGATTAATTTTGGTACCTCCATCATGGAGAAACTATTTCATGTGGTGAAGGTCCATACCGCTCTGAGGATGAGAAAAATCCTCGCGGATGTGATAGATATGCAAAGTTTCTTTAAATTTAGTTTCCAAATATTATGATTGTGCCATGCTTCAAAATAATTTTTGTTTGGAGGACATAATCCTCAACGCTTCTTGGAGATTTGTTCTCGACAATATCTTTTTTTTTTTTTGGAAACCTCACCTTTCACTAATTCTTGATCAAAGCAAATAATGATTCTTCACATCTTTTGATCCGAATGGAGAGATTAAAGAATATTACCGATGTTCTCAAAATGGTGATGTCCTAAAATATGTGCAGTCAAACCTCAACATATATTTTAAATCATTAATAGAAGCCAAAATATTATGATCTGGATTATAAAACGTTTTGTTCCTTCCTAATATGAATACTAATAAATCTGGACACGTTTATAAAGCATATTCATTCATCTATAAGTGAATTTAGATACTAATGAAACATATAATATGGAACAGATGGAGTGCATAAATATCACTAGGTACATTGTCTAGATAAAAGTCAACTCCACCTCATTATCTTTTGTGTTGTAAATGAGGGTTTTACTGCAAGATGTTTTGGACTCATACGTACCATAAAATGGGTTGAATCTAAAATATTTAGTCCGGACTAAGATCCATGCAATTAATTGTTGTTTATTGAATTTTATATGCAATTTGTTCCTGCGTGCCAGGATATGCAGGTGGTTAGCTATCTTGCGCCATGGCATAAAAATAGTGAAAAAATGTAGCATGGATGACTTGTGATTGTAAGGGCCTTTTGGTATAATATTTTACTTATGGGATTCTCATTGGATAAAAGTGAGATGTTGGAGTGTAAAGTTAAAGGCCATATGTGTGACACATGGGGTTTATATAAATTCCATGCATATACATATAATACAGAAAAGGTTGAAGGAGGATGCTGAGAAACAATATCAGCAAAATGATATCATGCATATTGTTTACTAATCTCCTAGTGTCCAGTTGAAAGCCACATGCAAAAGGTTATCTTTCCAAAACATAGAAAAGCAAATAACAACACAAATTACACAAAGGGTGCTCATGATATTGCACCCATGTGGATGCCCTCATGTAGGCCCCAACTAGGGCCATTTGAAAGTACACTACTCTTTGATTCTTTCAGGAGAAAGATCTTTCTTTCCTCCTGATTAACCAGAAACAACTATGACTAAGTCCTATTTAGGACTAGTAATATTTACCCAAGATTTAGTTTTGCTCCTGTATTCTTGATGAACATGGCATTCACATATTGTTTCAGCTAGCCGTTGGATCTAGACATCAATATATGATTAGGATCAAGGGGTCAACTTTCAGTCGATCCATGCCTTCTTTCATCGATCTTGTGCCAACTTTTTAACAAATTAAAGTGATCTTCTGCCAATATGGAATATGCATGGTTGACAAGTGGATGACACTTGCAAAACTATCATCACCAGATATATCTAACTACTCCCCATGATACGACCTTGTTTGAGAAGACCAGATGTGTAGGGCTATAGCTTACCTGCAACTTGCATATAGTGCACTTACAGCTATACTTGTCTAGAATCCACATGAGCATGTACATGTGTACTACTATATGGACCACTTGTTTGCATATACAGAGAAAAATAAAATAAAATAAATTTGGCTTCCTTTTCCTAAACATGTAATTAAGGACCACAGCCACATGACTGATCATGCTTGCAGGCTTTGATGGCCAAATAAAATACTGGTAACTTATTAATTATTGTGAACATCCAACAGGCTGATTAATTACTAGGTGAGGTGTTTAATTCTACCAATTAAGATTGTAATCTACTATCAAAATTAATCTTTGATAAAATTCAGTCATTATCTCTAAACATTATAGAAAAAATACAGCAGAAGGGAAGGAGAGAGCAAATATAATGCATGCATGCATGTGTTGTAGAGATGAGCTTGATTAGCAGCGTAAGTTCTAAGTCATTGTAGATTTAGCAAATATTATATAGCATTTGTTAATGGATTGCTGCTTTTTGTGAAGCAAAGCATGCATCCATTCCACATCGGAATGTAGGTTCCCAGGCCGTTTCTGCATCGATCGGCTTAATTGCGTGATATCATTGCATGCATCAACTCGATGATCAGATCATATTTCTTTAATTACTCAAGTTGACATCAACATATCTATATTGCTAAAACTTAGGCAACAAAGTTTCAGTGACATATATATATTTATATTTTTGTGTGCATGGATGTGAATGCATGCACTATGTACACTGTCTGCTTAAGTTAATTAGCAGTTCAGCTGATGAGATAACTTATTGACATGAGATCAACTGCATTGTAAGAAACATGGATATCTATGAGATATAGATAAGGATGGGATATTTTCAAGCAACCTCCTAGGTATATATGTTGGTTTGAAAAACTTGATCTACATTGAATGTGTACTCTACACACGTGTGTACATGTGTTTATATAAGGTGCACCAAATTAATACGAGAAATAATTTTACAGTTCTCGAGTATGTACGAAAATTTTAGTGTAAAATTTGATACTTCTCGATACTTATACACTAAAATTTTTATACATCTTGATATCTTCTCAAGAACTATAAAATTACTCTAATATGAGTAATCCATCATGCATAGATCTAATGGTTACGCGAGGGGATCTACCACTAGTGCTAGGTGCTAGGGGGCTTCGGCCCCTACCTGATTTGCGTTTTTGAAGCCCTCTTAACCCAAGAAATTAGACATTATGTCATCCTTAAAAGTGGTGGCCGACAAAATACCACTTCACATGTTAACACATTTAAAATGTCACTTGCAAGCTGCGGGCAACATTTATTTTGCCATTTTTACGATTCCAATCGATTTTGCTGCCTTTCTCCACCCGGTCGGATGAAAATACCCGTCTCCTCTTTCCTCTTCCTCTTCTCCAGCATTCCGAGGCGACGGCGGCGACGGCAGCAGCAGCAATAGCTCTGGCGGCGACAGTCGTAGAAGCACGGATGCGAGTGGATGCCCCCGGCGGGCTCCAAGGTCCTACTCGCTCCGCGCGCGGCGCATCATCGGGGGCACCAGGGGTGGGCGACACTGCAAGGCGCCGGCGGCTGCGGTGGAGACGAAGACCCGGAAGCTCGCAGTCGGCCGCGTCGCCTTGAGGCGGTCGTACTTGTCCCGCATGTGAACGAGCTCCTCGTCGCGCCAGTCCATGAAGAGCATCTTGTCGATGTTGAATGGGTGCTCGTCCACCTCGGCGAGGATGCCGAAGGCGACCTGGTACCCGGGGTTGTAGGGCTTGTCGTACTGGACGAGACAGCGGGAGAAGCCGGTGGCGTCGAGCACGACGGTGGCCGGGGCGGTGACGCCGTCGTCGCAGATGAGGAGGCCAGGAGGAGGCCTCGTTGTGGACGGCCTTGACGACCTTGGCCTGGTGGAACTGCACGCCATGCGCGACGCAGTGATCCATCATGGCGGACTTGAGCTTGCGGCGGGCGACGCGGGCGTAGGGGCAGTCCAGTGACTTGACACGGCGGTCGTCAACGAAGACAGAGGCGGAGGGCCAGACGGCGTTGAGGTAGTGCGACAGCCCCATGGCCTTGAACTCGTCGACCCAGACGTCGTAGTTGTTCGGCCACACAAGCGCCGGGGACGGGTCCATGGCGCTGACGGAGATGTTGGACTTGGCGACGCGCTGCGCGACAGCGAGGTCGACAGGCCTGGAGAGCGCCGGGTCGTAGCGCGGGAGGTCGAGGGAGAGCAGCTCGGGGCGCGCCGGCGGGGCCAGCGACCACAGCGTATCGCCCAACGCGGCGACGCGGCAGACGAAGGCTGAAGACGAGGCGCGCGCCGGGGCGGGGTGGTGGGTCTGGGGGTGGGGGAGGGCACGGAGGAGGAGAAGGGTATTTTTGTCCGACTAGGAGGGGAAAGGGAACAAAGTTGGTTGGAATTGCGAAAATGGCAAAATAGACGTTACCCTTAGCTTGTGAGTGGCATTTTAAATATGTCAACATACGGAGTGGCATTTTGGCGGACGCCGCTTTTGGGAGTGGTATAGTGTCCAATTTCTGCATTAGCCCCCGCAGCAAAGTTTCTAGTATTTCTGAAGAGAAGAAAGGGTTGGAAGCAGTTCTCTTTCATCTGGTCTCTCCTAATATTTTTTTAAATTTGCGACTGAATGGTTGATAATACTCTTATCTCACTTGTGCTAAGAATCATCTAGTGTCATTTAAATTTAAGCACGGTCACAAATTGCATTGTAACAAGCAAAAACACAATATTTTCTTATTTAAATATTACTAGTTTAAAACTATAGGATAATTATACTAATAAAATTACAAATTTTGATGCTTTGGACAGGATTCGGTTGAATTTGTGAAATCCCAGACATAACTCCATTTAGAATAAGTTTATGATATCACTTTTCGACGCAAATCCAAGTAAATCACAGAATTTAAAACTATAACAAAATCTCAGTTTAAAAGTTAAGTATTTATGATTGAAGGGAGTACTATGACATATCCAATGGTTTTTTTATTTCAAAAAGATGGAATTAAGACCAATTCTTGGAATTACCCTACTCTTATCATTTTTGTTATATATTATAGACGCAATGGAGATTGTATAGTCTGGGGAGAAATAGTGACAGGGTGAAGATTGAGCTTAAATGTTCATGGTGAAGCCCAAGGCCGAAGGTATCAAAGCCCAACTTCAGTGCAAGCTTGAACATGACGAACTTGGGCTAAGGTTCAATGTTTTTCTCACTTCATCTCTCTTCCTTTTATATTGACCAACGCTGGAACCACCTTTGGCCTGGGCTTTTACTACTAATACCCCATGCGATGCTGCACGAAAACTGTGTGATAATATAGTATATATGAATTATAAAAAAATTACCTACTATATGATTTTTTTCATGTATTTATATATTTTTTGTGTTTATCAATTATCCGTAAGTTATAAATGGTTGGATTGTATGTTGTGTCTTTTTAGGGAAGAGATGTAATTTACACTTTTGATGAATCGTCGAAAAGGCTAAAAACAATTGAGGTGATGTGAAGAGATGTAATTTATACTTTTGATATATCATCATAAGGCTAAAAATAATTGAGATGATGTGGCTTAATTTACACCCTTGATGTATCTAAAGCTAAAAACAATTGAAGTGATGTGATTTTACGAGAGAAGAGAGAATGGCATTAATTTTTATAGAAAGTATGGATGAGTTTACTCTGCTGGTTGTTTTTGGTGTGTGAAAAAAATGGCCAACACTATGAAATACTATTACTTGTCTGAGCTCAATAGGATCATTAGCGCCATCACTGATATTGATAAAATTGTGCTCCTCTGTTATATAGGTTGTAACTATTACTAAAGAGCTATAAATATCCTCTCATTTAGATTAACTAGGTACATATATGTATGCATATAATGTGATTTGTTGTTTTTATGGCGAAGAATTTAGAATAAATTAAATTTAGAAAAAAAGTGCCAGCTAGCTAATACATACTTAGCTAATACATACCTGTATACATGCCTTACATTATAGGATAAAGAAAAAAAATATAGTTATGTTGACGAGTTACAGAATGTTGTTGTATATGGACAGATGCATTACTCCGAAACGTACAGCACAGATGACATTATTTCAGGCCTTCTTTAAAAACGAGAAAAAAGTTTACAAGAAGTGAGCTAAATCCAGTAAAAAAGAACTATAAAATCAGCACATGTCCCAACCGAGCCATCGGAGCTTGTTTCATTTATGAGTTCACCACTGTTAAACGGCATTATCCAAGAAAGAAAAATACATTAAAATGTGGATTCAACTTTTTTGTAAAAAAGAAAACACAAAGGACATGACAGACTTGACAGTGGCAGGGAGTAGCTAGAAAGACTTTCCTTCCATAGTGGAAAAGCGAGAGATTAGTGAGGTCAAAGAAAGCATATGCAGCAGCATCTTTTAATAATTAAGCCTATAATATTTGAGCAATTTTATCATCATTAAGTAGGAATCAGGAGTTACTACTGTTTTCTAATAAAATTTAATACTACTGTTTTCTACGTAAAATTAGTACGCTTAAAAAAAATGTACCTCATGATACCTGCTCGAGGATAGAAAAATGCTTATAATATAAACAGAGATTACAGAGGCAGCTGGCCTTCTTCGGAAAGTTGTCAGTGTCCTTGATTCACTGTGGCCGTGATAAATAAGCCAGCAAAACTTTTTAATTCTCCGATCCACCTCTACGGCCGTGCATCAAGAAGTAATAAACACGTTTACAAAAAAAAAATGAAGTAATAAACACTGAACAGCGATTTAACTTAGTGCCTTGAGCCCTTGACCATGGACAGTTGGACATAGTAACAGCTTGATTTTCAATGGTTTGTCTCACAATTTAGGCCAAGCATTGTGTCGGCAAGTCTGGACACACAGTGATTTCATATTTTAGATAGAAGTAGTCCAATTCCAGCGGAAAATTATAATTTTACACAACGTCTTTTCTTATAAGACAGAATTTTGAATTTTTAAGCTTAAATTTGGAATTGATTTTAAGTTTTTTATTATTCTTTTAATCTTTGACTTTAGCTTAATAAAAACACTTACATAAAAGTTTTATTCACAAATTATTTTTTACTTATAAATATATCGTTTAGCTTTTTTCTAAGTAAAGCCAATCAATCATTCCCTCTCACAGCTGCTCTACTTAAGTTATATAATCGGTTTACCGACAAAAGGTGCAGAGTGTAGATCTTGTTTGAACGTACTAGAAAACCTATAATTTTGTTTACTCCCATTAAGAATTTTGGGGCTAGATTTTTTTAAAAAAATATTAGGTGTATGAATTGTAACACGTGGATTTGTCAAAAATGACTATTAACCAAAGGAAGTGGTGGAGTCACACGTGTGTATTACTCGAGCTCCAGGTGAGTCCTGTCCATATTACTCCCATGCAGATTAAATAATACTCTAGTGAGGTAATATATTTATTATTGGTCTACATCTGTCAAATTTGGTAAGATTTCACGGAATTCATCTTCGAGATTATCTTAATCTACTATTTGGGAGAAGAGGGTTAAGGGCCTACTTAGATGAGAAATTGGATGTTTCCATAAAATTAACCCTCCTTCCTCTATTCCAAGATGTAGGTATTTTTAGAACCTGAATCTTTTACTAGAATATAACTATGTCTAACACTATTCGCAATATACTTTCTCATTAATCACTTTTTATTAAAAAATTATCATATTTTATCCCTCACATACCTTCCCGCACCATTAATTCCTCATTTTTTAAGGAGTGCCATAATCATTTTCTCTTAACATTAATTGCTGCTAAATAATATAAAAAATGATTATATTTTAGAACGGACGTAGTACTGCATGCGATATTTTTATTTGGTGTCGCTGACTATTTTATTTATGTTTGATTTCATCTTATTTAAAAACATATAATTATAAACAAGCTGAATATGATAAATGATCAAACGTAAATTGAAAGATTAGCTACCTCAGTTGAATAACCGAAAAAAACAGATAGAATACATACATAGTATCCACACTCCGAATGAGCCTCCTGCCATGTACTGTATTTATTCAGGTCTCGTAGGGAGTACTAAGCACTTCGCCACTGGATAGTTGAGACATGGGCGCAGAGGATCCCGGCGCGTGCGTCCGCCGTTCCAGAGGCCACCCCACCCCACGCCCGACAAACCTGCTGCTGCCGCATCGGTGCTCCCATCCATCCACTAAGGTCAGTCATTTACGAGAAATTTGTTATGCTGAAATTCTCAAACGTGGGTTTCACGGTTTCTCCGAGAGTACCTCAGCAGCTAATCTAAATTTAATCATCTATATCTTTATCTACATAATTATCTAAACAGTTTATACTTTCTATCTCTTTATACTTCAACAGATCATCCATATATGTAACATCTAGTATAGAGTTTCTCTCTTAATATAGATGACATCCAAAAGCAGATGATAGGATAGATGCTCTACTAGAGCTCAATTTTTAGCTTTTATCTTTTATCTTCATGATGGAGGATGGAATAGATGAATTACTGGTATGGTCTAAAATGCTATTATTAACGATGATATTCTTTCTCTTTTTTGCCATTTCCTTTTTTTGCTGTAAATATGAAATGGTTTTCTCCTTTTCAATTTTATTTGTGGCTGTTTTGCCCCTGTGGCTGGTTGTATATGGGGCGGCGGCGAGCTTTAGAGCGTGGGCGAGCAAGAGGGTCAACGGCGAGCTAGGGGAAGGCGGCGGGGGCGACTGAGCACACAAGGGCGGCGCACGCCGCATAGTTTGACCATCGGTGAGGCTCCGGTGGCTAGGCAGGCGGCCGACAGTGGTGGTGGAGCGCCCACGCCCCACGGCTGCTGGCTATATAAGGGCGATGGCGAGCTTTAGAGTGCGAGCTAGTGAACGACGAGCAAAATGGTCACAAATAAAATTAAAAAGAAGAAAACCATTTTAGATTTGGAGCAAAAGGAGGAAATGGCAAAAAAAAGTGTCATCTTTTGATAGTGACATTTTAGATAAACCCAAATCCAAAGAGGCATAAGAGAAAAAACCTATGATTGAGAATGACAGAATAGCAAATTTCTCATCATTTAGGGTTTATACAGCGTTCCAATCTTATTAAATAATATATTATATAGTCAAGAACAGTGATATGGCATATAATTATATATGACGAGATAAAACTTGATATATACAGTTATCTAGAATAATTCGTTTCATCTTCACGTATTTAATAAACTCCTATTAGGCAATTGATGCAAAATATTCGAGTGATGTGTTAGTTTGAATCTTGAAGTGAAATTTGTATTAAATACACATGTTTTATTTATTTATTTAAATATGTTTTGATCATAGAGTATCGTTGGAAACCACACGGTGCAACCTTACACTGGAAATTAATGGCTCAACCATCCACCATCGTCCCCCTAATCCACCCAGTGATCTAACCAAATTTAAGAGAGAAGTTTTGTCTAGATATTCAGGGAAACCATTCAGTTCTTCGAAAATTTTTACGAAATTCCTTCCATCCAAAGTGACTTTCAACATCTTACTACTCTTTATTGTATGGTTTTAACCTCTCACAGCGATCAGTGAGAGAGGGGTGATCTATACAAGATGGACTACTACCCTGAGAAATGCAAAATGAGTAAGCTAAGGAAAGCAGGTTTGGTGCAGTCAGGACCTAAATAGATTAAGCCAAATCAAGGATGGATGAAGCTTAATATTGACGGTTCATTCGTAGATCAAGATAAGCGGACAGGAATAGGAATGATCCTTCGTGATCCTTCTGACATGCCGATCTTCACAGCCTGCTAGCCCATTCATCAGAGTAGTAGTGCTCTTGAGTCTGAAATTCTTGCTTTTAAGAATGAATTACTAAGGCCCTCCAATGGACCTTGCTTCCCTTAGTGGTGGAATCTGATTGTGCTATGGTGGTTAGCTTGATGACCTCTAGGGAGATTGATAAGTTGCAACTAGCGTTTCTAATTCAGGAAGCCAGATGCATTATGGATGGAGACAGGAAAATAGTACTCCGGAAGTTAATCGCTCTCAGAATAGAGTGAGCCATGAGCTCGCCACATGAGCTCGTCAATTATACTAGAACTCAAGATATTTCTATGTTTTGAAGAGACAACTCTTGTAACCTCATATCACAACCAGTGATGGAGGATATGAATTCTACTGAATATATTCCTGTTTCCCCTCAAAGAAAATCTAATACCACAAAAGAAATTAAATTCCCCTCCATCCAAATAGGCCATCAGTTTTTCTTTCCTTTTTCTTTGAATTGGAGTGTTTTCAGTATTCGTATTGGTTGCATTTGCTAATTGTCTTATTAGCATCTATCTGAATATGTAGAGTTAAAATAGTTTATAATAGGAAAAGGATGTAATAATACTGATCGACAGATCAACAAACAGAGTCCTATGCATGCAGACACGACCAACTTATGCATGATGATCACAAGGCGACGGCAATGGCGATCAGAGGGGTCAGATATCATCCAGGGAAGGTTCAGGGCACTCACTCCAGAAAAAATGTAGACACCATCGGCATCAGAACATGGCATGCCCCTCTCTGAAACAAAAAAATTAAAAAGATACACACATTCTAGCTCCGTCTCAAAATAAATTAATCTTTCACTTTTTAGCTATAATGTTTGATGCTTCGTCTTATTAAAAAAAATTTATGATTTATATTTATGATTTTATTAGATGATAAATCATGAATTATGCTTTACTTGTGACTAATTCTTTTCTAATTTCTTGATTTTTTTTCAAATAAGATAGATGGTTAAACGTCAAACTTAAATGGTTAAAAGATTGACTCCTGATACTGTTCAGCATTTTGGCACACAGCAATACATGAGCCTACTGCCTACCAACTCTGCCAGGTGCCCATGAGTGGCCATGTGGCCATGAGTCTTTGGACTGGGAGAAAGAATGTTGAATCTCAACAGAATGCCTACCAGTACCATGGACATGATTGATCCATGGTTGCAATTTCAGTCCAAAATATAAATACTTTTAACACTAATCATACTACTATTTATCTCATCAATGACTTTTTATTGAAGATTCTTTCCATCAGCCCTTACCTATCCTTATACCCTTATTTATTCCTTATTATTAAATCATACTATAATTTTTTATCAATACTAAACCTTGCTAATTAAAAAAACATATATTTTAGGATATGATAGGGTAACGTATATCAATATGCATGAGTAAACCTTGGTGCAGTGCTCATCTCCTATCTGAGAGTCTGGTCCAGAAAAAAAAAGGCAGAAAGGCTACCTAATCCAGCATGCCCCATGTAGTCACATTTAAGCTTGTTCATGAATGTGCCAGAGTGGTAGATTTGCTGCGCCAGTTCAGTTGACCCCATCCCCATGTGATTCCATAGGCAGTTTACCAGTTTTTGGCTGGGCTAGGCAGTTTACCATTGACCATCAACATATGATGGTTCTAACTTTTCTTTTTTTTTCTTGATGAGAACAACCTTGTAGCAGTTCTACACTTTTTTTTTATATACAAACTTGTTGTAGTTGACCTTGTGATGAACTCTCCAGACAGCAACTGAGAATTAACTTATGCAATTCAAAGCAGCAACACATCTGATTGGATCTTGCTTGGGATAACTCAACAGGTTTCATCTTGCTGAACACATAAAAGAACATTGATTTGAATCTAAATCCAGCTTATAAACTCATCAGTAATCCTCAAATTAATTATTTTTACTACAGATCATATAGTCAGGAAAGAAGAAACATGAGTGGATGGGTATTGCAGAACCGTACACTCATTTCTCTGTTTGAAGTTATTGCCAAACTTGTACCAAAATGTACCACGGCTGATCCCTTATCTTAAAAGAGGAACTAATCCCTATTTTACACATTGAATTATGAGCAGTGAGCCACATAGACCTGTTGTACCCTCACTAGCAACCAGTTCATAATCAAAGAGAACATTTCGCAAAATAATTCAGGAGAACAATCATGTTGAGCAAAAATAATTGAGGATAACAATGCCATACTTGCCCCGGACAAGAAAATGTTAACCAAAACTGTTAGCCACTAGTTCTAGTGAATAATGATGCAATTGTCGGTGTTATATCCATTTCAATCATACAATTATAGTACCTATGCTATGAAATGACAGCAGATGCATAATTGCATATACTCTGAAGAAAAAGGCATCAAGTTCGTATAGCAACAGCTAATTTGACAAGCAACAGTAGTGCACATCAGCAAAGGAAGCTCAATTTCTTCATACCAAAGATTAAATTACAAGATTTTTTCATGCTCTTATTTGATTTTAGCACACTAAAAAACACTCATCACCTAGCAATCTAAAAGCTATGGAACAGAAATTCTCAAGCAGCCTGTACAAAGATCATCAGAAGCATGATATATATATCATATTTGATACAGAGAGCAAGCAGGATGTAAACTGAGGTTGGTTCATACATACAGCTCAAGTTTTTGATTTGATCATCACAAGAGCTCTGAATTCTTCCCCCCCGAATCGCCGTTTCGAGCTCGAATCGATCGGCGCCAATGTCGATCGATCGCCGCCCTGTCATGATCGCGGGAACACGCCGAGCATCTTTCCTCTGCCAAGGCAGTCGGCGAGCTTCTTGGCGCCGTCCACCTCCGCGGCCAGGAGGCCCTGCAGGAAGCCGCACGCGCCGGCGGCGACCATCTGCTTCCGGCACCGCCGGGACTGCGAGACGGCGAGCAGCACCGACACCGGGAACCGCGCGTCGACGCCGCGGGCGGCGCCCGGGTCGAGCAGCTGGACGACGTTGACGATGCCCCTCTCCTCCTTCTTGAACAGCTTCCGGTAGCCGCTGGCCGCGACGAGCGCGGCGAGCGCCCTGGCGGCGGCGTCCCTCTCGGTGACGGCCTTGGCCTCGAGCATCCAGATGAGGCGCGGGATGGCGTCGCCGACGTCCCTGCGGTTCTTGCTGCCGACGTTGCAGAGCTCGGCAAGCGCCATGGCGGCTTCGGTGCGCGTCGCGGCCTTGTCGCTGTCCAGCGCGGCGAGGACGTGGTCGACGAAGCTGGCGGAGACGGCTATCTCGGCGATGTAGCGGAAGGAGGCCATGTTGCGGAGGAGCCCGAACGCCGGCGCGAGGCCAGGCTCGTCGCCGACGCAAGACTCGAGGAAGTCCTTGACGCAGCCAAGCGCACCACCCTGGAACGCCTCCACCTTGAGCTGCTGGCACTCGTCGCCGTCGCCGGAGGTGAGGTTCTGGAGGCAGCCCAGCGCAAGCTCCTGCGCGCGCGGGGTGCCGAGGGAGACGAGCTGCAGGAGCGAAGGGAGCGCTCCCTCCTCGCGGAAGGACGGGAGGAGGTCCGGAAACGAGGCGAGGTTGCGGAGCACGCCCGCCGCGGCGGCCTGCGCCGCGGGTGTTCCCGCGGCGCACGCGCCGAGGAGCGCGGCCACGCCGCCCCGCGCCGCCACTGCCGCCGCGGCGTCCCGCGAGTCCGCGGTGAGCGGGCCCAAAGCCAGGCACGCTTGCTCCGCGCCGGCCACGCCGCCGGACTCCAGCGCGCGGCAGAGGTGGGGCACGACGGCGCCGGCCTCCTGCGCCAAGAACCGGCGGGTAGCCTCCGAGGACGCGAAGGCGGCGAGCACGTACACGGCCTTCTCGCGCGACGCCGGCAGGATCTCGCCGGAGTCGAGCATCGCGGCGACGGCGGACACCGCGGCGGCCGCGGAGGACGCCGGCAGCGACCCGACGGAGTCAACGAGCGAGTCCAGCGCCGCGGCGCGCGACGCCGCGGAGCCGAGGCGGAGGCGGGGGATCAGCCCGTCCGCCCCTTCCCCCTCACCCCCACCGCTCCCCCCAGGCGACACCACCAGCTGCGCGTCGGCGGCGAGCTGTGAGAGCTCGGCAGCAGAAGAAGAAAGCAACGACACGGTATGCAGGTGCCCGATGCTACCATGGTTCCCGGCGACGGACACCAGCGCGGAGAGCGCGGACGCCAGCGGCGCGAGGAGCGGCGCCTGGGGAGGGAACGCCGGGTGGGAGAGCGACGCCGAGAGCGACGCAAGCGAGGCCGAGATGGACGGCCAGTGGCGGCGGAACGCCGGGGAGGCGGCCGCGGCGGAGGGCAGCGCGGCCAGCAGGCGGAGGCACTCCGCCACCAGGACGCCTTCGTCCCCCGCGGCGGCCTCGCCGGACTCCGGCGGCAACGGCGGCGGCATGACGCGGCGAGAGAGGTGGCGAAATGGGTTGGCGGGGGAAACCGCGAAAGCGCGCTGAATCTGCGCGCCACAAATGCAAAGCCAACTACTCCTAATTAATACTACTACCCTATATACTACCACTAGTACAGTAGTCGTCGCAACTGTTAAGTGTAGATTATCTCTAAAAAATTTATCAACTCTAGATTATCTTTTAGAAAATATCAAATGTAGATTGAGAGGAATAATACAGCTTTTTTTGCATGAAATTAGAAAGGTTAACATGCTAATATAGCAATTTATCCTTTTTTATAGTTTGTCTTTTAGGGTATGTTTTAAAGTGATTTTAAGGTCTTCTTTCAGTTTTGTTATTTAAACCATTGATGATGCAGGTATAAAACTTTTCCTCATAAATTATTGTATGTTGCTTTATTTATTTTTCCTATTACTTACTAAACGTAGCTCAAACTATCAAAAAGTCACAAGGTACTATTCACTGTTGATTTTATAGGGTGTACTAATTAATTTTAAAAATCCAAAAACTGTATATTTGGATCAACATATTATACATATCATAGTTTCATATTTCAAAATGCTAGCACACACTTAATTTTGGAGACAGTAAAAATATAATATATGAGAAACAAATAATCAGTATCTAATGTACAACTTCTCGAATAAAAAAACCTCTTAAAATAATTAAGGAATGAAGTATATCAAATTAGCACTGTCACTTTTGCTACCGACGCCATAGCTGCCTTCTTGCCACCTTGCAATTACCATCTGCTACTAGCTACAGTATAGTATATCAAACTAGCACTGTCACTGTATTCTATACCAGTATACAATATTCTGACAGTAGAGGTGCCTGTATTTTCTTTTTGTTGGTATCTGGGCCCACATTCCTTTTTATAATAATAATTATTGTTATTATCTTTTTTTTTTTGGCCAAAGAGTCATGCGGATCACACAGGAGGGAGTAGGCCAACCGTTTGCAATGGGAAAATGGAAAGATGGTGAGGTGAGGTGAGGTGAGATAACAAGAAAGACAAGTGAGAGTTGGAAAGTGGCTACAATCACATGGAACCCATTTCATTCCATGTTGATATGTGCGGTTTTGGTCCTAGAGGTTGTTGGGGTTCATGCCAGGCACATCTCTGCAATGCTGCTATCCAGCTACACTTATCAAAGGTGCCATTATCAAACTAAGTGCACCTATTAGTTGTTACACATGAAACAGTAAATAGGCTTTGTCAGAACACATAAAATTTCTGTGGAGAGCTTAACATTATGACAAGTGGTTGATAAGAAGCCAGCTTTTTAGAATCTAGAAAAACTGGGTTTCCTAACTTCTGGCTTCCAGTTCATATTTTACGAATTCTACGACTTCAGATTCTCGGTAGTTGAGTGTTATTTGATAGAGCTTTTGACTTATAAAAGATTCTGTGAGGAGCTGCATCTACCAGAAACTCCTCAAAACATGCCCAAAGCCTTTTTAATTTCTACGAAAATTAAATGAATTTATATAAAATGCTCTTAACTTCGACCATAAAATTACTCATGTTTTACTCCTAAATATGATAATTAATTATAAGTTGCGACGAAACCCTAAGACTCGAATCATCATCCCAACCGGCCGCAATAGCCCTATGTGTACGTAGACGGTGACGACCACAAAAGATGAAGTTGGATCTAAGATTTTTCATATGGCAGAAGAGGTGATATTATTTCTAATCGTCAAGCCACGAGGAGTTCTTAAACCTGATTACTTCGATCGGTAATGACTGTGACGACCTACTGATGATCTTAACTACGTAGCGTGATCGGCAATCCTCGCAACGTTCCACAAAATTTTTCTGTACAAACTATGTAGCTAGTACACATGGACATGGTCATCGCATTTCAATAATTAAATGGATAATTTGGGAGCCACTTGGGATGTGTACAGGTTGGTAGTACTTGACAGTGGACACATTATTGACATTATTAATTTGTGGTCAGCCGATTAGTTGCACTGCTGACCAAAGCATCCAACGCAATGCACATAGGAATTCAAAAATAACTTAGTACCTCCATATTTTTTATACGACACCGTTAACTTTTGAATCTACGTTTAACTGTTCGTATTATTTAAAATTTATATCTAAATATGTCAAATTATAAAGTATACTTAAAGTTTCTATAATAATAAATCATATTATAACAAAATAATTAATAATTATATAATTTTTTAATAAGACGAAAGGTCAAACGTGGCCTAAAAGTCAACAGCGTCGTATAAAAAAAAATGAAGAGAGTAGTAAATTTCTTTTTTTTTCTTTTATACTCTTGGAGGTTCCATTTTTAGTTTAGAGAGAATAAGCCCAAGCGAATTAACCAGGCGCATCTTCAAATATAATCCAAAATTAGCGGATGCTATTCCTCGGTCGTAAATATTTGACTTCTAATAAGGCTTGGTTAAACTTTTAAAACTCTACTAATCTATGTTATATTAAAATAAGCTTGTGAACTACAACGAGTTCTGTGTCAACGAAATTTAACTATGTAACAAATTTATAGTATATACTCCCTCCATATTTTTTTATATGACGCCATTGACTTTTAGGTCCATATTTGACCATTTGTCTTATTCAAAAAAATTATATAATTATTAACTATTTTGTTATAATATGATTTATTATTATAGAAACTTTAAGTATGCATTATAATTTTGTATATTTAGATATAAATTTTGAATAAGACGAATGGTCAAACGTAATCCTAAAAGTCAATGGTGTCATACATAAAAATACGGAGGGAGTACCAAATTTGAAAATTAAAGGATGGTGTTTGTGCGCAGAGGCTGGTCTCTAACCGTGTTAACGACAAATTTTGACTCGTTGTTAAACAATTTATGTAGAAAATAAAGTACGGATAAAACAAGACGAACGTTACAAAGAGAATTACATCATATAGCTGATGGAAGCTGATTCGGTATCGAGGGGGGTTTTCATAAGGAATTAAGAAGTTTTACCATATCAATTTAGTTTTTTTTATAAATTTGCTTTTCCTTTTCTAGGAACAGTTTTCGTTTGGTTGTTGGTGCTCATAACCGAGTCGGACTCTAGGTAGACTTGAGGGTATAAATATATTTGTTTTGAAGCTTTATTAAAAACGAGTTCAACAATAATACACTTTGGTGCATAGTCACTCTAACAAATACTTTTTTAACAGAGCGAATTCTAGGATATGTTGTATTGGCTTCGACCTTCAACACGCAAACGAGTTCTTGTCACCCGTTTATCACATCGGCTGGATCAATATTTTGTTAGTTAAGTCCAATATTCTTGTTAATCTTAATCTTGTATGGTTACTAGTTATCGTATTGGCTCAATTTAAGTTACTTTTGTCTCTTCTACTGTTCTGATAAATCACTTTGAATATTCTATATCAATTTTTTTATTTACTGTTTGTTATATTTAATATTATATTGTCTTAGTTAAATTCAATCATTTGGATTGTGTTTCAAATAGTTTTATTATATCATTTTACCTTACTCATTGTTTTATCAGAGTTGTAGTGGATGACTTATATTGTTATCATATAAAATATAAGTCATCGACTCGATTAGATCAATTCTAGTCTTGATAAGGTATAGCGCCTTGAAATTGTAACATAAAGAGTAATTCGTATAATAGATGGCTTAGTCATAGGACTGAACATGTCCTCGTAATCTATATCATACCTCTGCTTAAAACCTTTGGGTACCAAGCGAGCGCGTACCTTTCTAAACTTCCATATTGTTTCCTTTTGATCTTACAAACCTATTTGCAGCCAATGATCTGTGTGCCTTTTGTGGGGGAAATAATAGCATGTTTTATTTCTAATCAAAGCCATATATTGAACATCCATGGTATCTTTCCAGTTATTATTAGATAAAGCTTCTTGTAAAAAAAACGGAATCAGAGGACCTACGAGCAATGCGGGACAGAGGAGCACCAATGTGCAGTTCTCGACTGGACTCATGAAGTGGCCACACGGCAACATCGACTGGAGGCTTGATGCATCCGGAGGGTGATACAAGTTCAAAAACGGAAAGACAAGTTCATCAAAATAACATCTCTAGAGATGTAAACTCGATCGGTAGAGGGATAAGACACCTAAAAATCTTATGAAGAGAATTGTAGCCTAAGGGGTCTCTGTTTCAATATCTTTCCTGCTATTATATTGACATGCAAATTTTTTGTGTGTTCGAGAAAAAAAGAACTATAGCTTCTGTTTCAACCTCTTTCCTGCTATTATATTGACGTGCAAATCTCTTGCGCGTTCGAGAAAAAAAGAACTGTAGCCTAGAAAGGTGCACTCTTTCGAGTGAAATTAAAGTTCACGGGTATCGTATGTTAATTTGTAGATTTGGGCAACAAGCTCATCCAAAAATACACATGACATTATAATCAAGAGTTTGACCAACCAGACGTTCCAAATTAAAGGAGACATACAGTGGAGCAGTCGATTAGGAGTTCGATTGATAAGATAAACAATCGAATTGAAAGTTTTGTTCCAAAATTTAAATGCATTGAGGCTTGAGCTAGAAGGGCAAGGCCAATTTTAAAGATATGACGGTGTTTTCTCTCTGTTGAGCCATTCTAATGATGAACATGAGGACCACATAGTCAGACACGTGACAATAGATGCCAGATTTTTTTGAGGGATGGAGTTTTTTATACTCTCCTTCCCAGACAGTCTGAACAACTATGATTTTTCTATCAAACAAACGTTTGACGAGGTTTGAAACTCATGGAATTTCTGAAAAACTTTATATTTGAACTTAATAAAGTAAATCTAAGTAAACTTGCTATAATCATCAATAAAGCTAACAGAGTATTTCTTGCCCCTAACAGACCGGGGATACTTGGATCTACTAAAAGACTTTGGGTAGGACAATTGATGATTCTCTGCTGTTTAACAAGAATCACAAACATCAATTCACTACTAAATTGGCTACAATAAGGTAATTTATTATTGTTTATGACCTTATCTAGAACTATTGAAGAGGGGTGATGATGCCACCTTTCACGAGATGGCTGGTTGATAACCGACCTTATCTATTTTGGTTATTCATTTGGTCTGCGGTGTGTTTGTAGGATCGTAAAGGGTCTTTCCCATCTCAAAAGCTAGGAATTGAGGTGAGGGTCTCTCTCACTTATATCCTAGGTTTATTGCCCCTCCACAACCAATGTAAGACTATTCAACAATCTCCCCCTGCACACATTGGTCTCCCTCAGCCCTTCACCGCCCCTTCTCCATATCTGGGCTATCACCAGCCCATGGTCCATTAGGTATACACACGCAGGCACCCTACGATCCATCAGACCTTCACACACTATGTCCATCGGACCAGAAATGTTAAACTAGCCATGCTCTAATACCACTTGTAGGATCGCAACAGAGTAAAACACCTACCAGAGGGGGTGAATGGTAGCTAGATCAAAAAAACTAAATCTTTTCGCGGAAATAAAAGATTACCTTCACAAAAGCCTTACCAAAGTCTCCGATTGCACTGCGAATGAACCACCGGTCAGATCGCCGTTATGTGGCCGGTCAAACCGCTCGCATAACCTCAGTTAGACCGACGTTGAGTGGCTGGTCAGACCGCCAGCCTACCTGCGGTTAGACCGCTGGGACCCTAGAAACACGCCGATTGATAAAGCTTCAAGATGTAGATTGAATCTCTCGACTTTTATTGATCAACCAGTGTTTACAAAGTGCATAGAAGGCACTCCTAACCAAAACTTTCGATCTAATATCAAAATAGAGTCGAAACCCTAACTTTTTCTCTCAAACGGCACAAAAAGCTCACCGGGGGCATACCCATCGGTACCTATTTATAACCTCAACGTGGGTATGCAAGACCCACGTATCTAGCACGAATTAGGACTTCCAATCTCGTGGGAAACATATCCTTATCCATAACTAACCATATCTCTATCTCTAATACAACAAATCTTCTCAAATCCGGACTCTATCCGAACTCAACTTTCATATCCCATACGCACACAATATCTCCATCGTATGCCACATGGAATCTTCACCACCACGTGCATTGAACTCTAGCCTAAGTATCCCGCATGATATCTCGACCGCCGGACGTCAACTTATCTCCAAGTTGACTCCCGATCCATCACCGGCAATACTCTCCCGAGGCATCAAGTCACCTACACATGAATCAAACAAAGAAAACATATTCCGAGACCAAGCTATCTCCAACTTGACTCATGATTAGCAAAACAACAGTACCCATATGTATAGAAAACAACTAGAAGTCGAATTCACGAAGAACAAATCCAAAACCAAAAAGAAAACCGAAAGCTGAAACTTTCGAGGCTGACCTGCTGGTCTGACCGCCCAGACACCTGCGGTCTGACCGCAATTATCTGAAAGGTCTGACCGCCCATATACCTACAGTCTGACCGCCCGGTCAATTTTCACAAAAACATTTAACTCGCAAACCACCAATTTATTCATCACAAAAACATGTAGATCACTCCTTGATCTTACAATCTCCCCCTTGATAAACACATTGGCAAACACTTCAAAATTGTTTCTTGTTTTTGTGAAGCAACTCCAAAAAGCATTTAAAAGAAACATCTTTCACTTTTAAAAAGAAAGAAATTTCCAAATTTTCAAAAACATGCTCTCTTCCTTCCAAAAATCTTTTCCCCCTTTTAACAATAATTTCATCAAGCGTAGAAATTATGTTCATTAATGTTTAAGAGCTTAGCATACACATAGTATATCAAGTCATGTGTTACAATAAAAAGAAGAAGAACTCATCTATAAAATAGCAAGCATGTATTAAAGTATAATCATGAACCAAAGATTTTGCAATTAAGTTCAACTCAACAATCAAAATCTATGATTTCAAACGATTTATAATGCAACACTGTTACAAGCACATAGAGTAAAGAATAAAAACTAGACATATATACTTATTGTATTTATCACTCTTTCTCAAATTAGCCTTAGCACAAAATCACCAAGAGAATTTTTAACATTCTTTTGTTTGAGTCTTTTTGCTCTTATTTTTCTCTCAATTATTCCGGGTATGTCCTTGTCGTCAAGACTGTCCAAGGATTCGGCACCTATTTTTTTTCTCACACATCGAATACGTCCTTATCGTCAAGACTGTCCAAGGATTCGGTATTCATTTTTCTCTCTCATATTTTTATTCTCTTGCACAATGAACAATTTAGAAGCTATTTGAGAAATAACAAATCAATAAAGCATATATACAAGCATTTATAAATCAAACCATATGCTAGCATCAATATTGCATAATTTCTTAATTATAGAATTTAAATGTCATGCATCATATCCCTTAAAAGCAATATCTAAGTTTCATAAAAGGACTAGAATACATACAAGCTATGCTAGAGACAAATAAATCTTCATAGTATTGCTAGCATGCACATGAAATACCATATGTATAAAACAAAGCTCTCTTTGTCAATTTTTCTTATTGTCATATTTTGCTTGATAAGACCATGAGGTGCAAAACTCCCCCTCAAACCATGCCAAAAGGATGAATTATTCCCAATTCTCCACGAGGAAAGGCAAAGCGAGAAGAATCCAATGGTTTAGTGAAAATATCAGCAAGTTGCAATTTTGTATATATCCAAAAATGTCAGTGCAACATCTCCCTTCTCAACATAATCCCTCAAAAAATAAAAACGAATATCAATATGAGTGTTGTACAGGATTCTTAGCAATGTTAATAGCACTGGTATTATCACAAAAGAGAGGTACTTTCTCAAAAGTAAAACCATAATCCTTCAAAATTGATAAAAGGCAAAGAATTTGTGAACAACAACTAGCAGCAGCAACATATTCTGATTCAGCAGTAGATTGAGCAACACTAGACTGTTTCCTAAAAGACCATTCAATCAATGAAGTACCAAGAAAATGACATGCTCCACTGGTACTTTTTCTATCAATTCTACACCCAGCAAAATCAGCATCGGAATATCCACTCAAGCATATAGAAGAAGAAGTAGAATACCAAATACCAAACTCAAGTGTATGTTGCAAATACCTCTGCTTGATGATGTGAAGCACGAGGAGGAGCTTGAAAGCGTGTACACAAACACACAGCAAATTGTATGTCTGGTCTAGAAGCAGTTAGATACAATAAAGATCCAATAATGCTTCTATACTCCTTTTGATCAACCGCTTCACCATCTTCATCAGGATCCAGCACAGTTGTAGTACCAATTGGTGTTGAAATTGGCTTGCAGTTCTCCATCTTGAATCGTCTCAAAAGATCCTTCGTATACTTCATTTGATGCACAAAAGTACCTTGAGGTGTTTGTTTAATTTGCAACCCCAAAAAGTACGATAACTCACCCATCATGCTCGTCTTAAATTCCCTGCGCATAGTCTCAGCAAACTCCACAACCAAAGCGTGAGATGAACAACCAAAGATGATATTATCAACATAAATCTGAACGAAAAGTTGATTATCACCATGCTTAAGAACAAAAAGCGTTTTGTCAACCTTTCCCATTCGAAAACCTTTCGCAAGCAAAAAGTTCTTAAGCTTATCATACCATGCTCTAGGTGCTTGTTTCAAGCCATACAAAGCTTTAGACAATTTAAAAATATGGTTGGGAAAATCATAATTTTCAAAACCTGGTGGTTGTTTGACATAAACTTACTCCTGTATAAAACCATTTGGAAAAGCACTTTTCACATCCATTTGATAGAGTTTAAAACCTTAAAACCTTTGTAAGCAGCAAAAGCTAATAAAAGTCTAATTGCTTCAATTCTAGCAACATAAGCAAAAGTTTCATCAAAATCCAAACCCTCCACCTGGGTAAAACCTTGAGCAACAAGTCTAGCTTTGTTTCTCACAATCAAACCATCCTCATTTTATTTTTGAAAACTCATTTGGTTCCAATAATATAATAACCAGAAGGTGGTTCAACCAAAATCCAAACTTTGTTCCTTTCAAAATTTTCAAGTTCTTCATGCATGGCGTTAATCCACGATTCAACAGTTAATGCATGAGTAACATCTTTGGGTTTAAAAGAAGCAACAAATGCAGAATTTGCACAAACATCATGGGTTGTTACCTTAGACCTTGTAATCCGCTCACCTAAATTACCAATGATTTGTTCTGGTGAATATCATCGTTGAATGTGCAAAGGAGCAACGACTTCTGAAGTTATTTCGCATTCTGTACTCGAGGTTGAAGCCTCTGGATGACCATTGTGATTACCAACAGAACCAACACTCGACAACCCTGGCCGGTCTGACCGCACTTCCTGTATCGGTCTGACCGGAGATGGGTCGGCGGTCTGACCGACTTGGCGCCCGGTCTGACCAGCCGAGCCGACCTCGTCGTCGTCGTCGCTCTCGTCTTCAATAATCAGACCATGCTCCCCCTGAATTTGTGACAGTGTACCTGCAATTTCTAGTCTAGTACCTGGACTAGCTTCATCAAAAGTAACTTCACAGGTTTTAATGATTTTGTTAGTTTTCAAAACAAGTACACGATGGCCACGTCAATGTGTGGGGTAACCAAGAAACAATCCATCGGAAGAGCGTGCCTCAAATTTGTCCAAATTTCCAGATTTCAAGACAAAGCATTTGCAACCAAAAACACGCAAATGAGAAACTTTGGGTTGACGACCAAAACGAAGTTCATAAGGAGTTTTTCTAAGTTTAGATCTCAAGAAAACTCGATTTGAAATATAACATGCAGTATTCACTGCTTCGGCCTAAAATTTTCTTGGAGTATGATACTCGTCAAGCATTGTTCTAGCCATCTCAACCAAAGAGCAATTTTTTCTTTCAACAATACCATTTTGTTGGGGAACACGAGGAGAAGAAAATTCATGTTCAAGACCTTTTTCAGTACAAAATTGTCCAAAAGAAGCATTTTTAAATTCACCACCATTATCACTTCGAATTCTATTTAGGGAACCAGAAAGTTCAAGATTCAATCGAAGATACAAACTACGAAAGTGTTAAAAGGCCTGATCCTTAGTTGTCATAAAGAAAACCCAAGAATATCGAGAAAAATCGTCAACTATGACTAACACATACCACTTTCCTCCAACCGATTGCACTCTAGCTGGACCAACAATGTCCATGTGTAAAAGCTATCCTGGTGCATCCGTCATCACAGAAACAATTGGGGCATGTAAAGAAGCAACCATCTTAGCATGACGACAGGGTATACAAACCAAATCAAGATCCTTCTTAAGTTTAGGAAAACCACGAACAAGATCCAAACCACTTATCCTCGTAAGATTATCAAAATCAACATGTTCAAGTCTACGATGCCAAAACATCACATTCTTGCTAAACATAGCAACCAGACATATTATCACAGGTGAAACTGGATTATCAAAGTCAGCTTTAAAAACTATTCCACAGCGAGAAATATTCAGCACAGAATCACCACAAGAATCAAATATTTTACTTCCGGATTTCTTAAAATGAACCTCAAAATTCTCATCAACAATTTGTGAAACTGAAAGCAAATTATACTTTAAATCCTCAACCAAAACTACGTTTTTTAATTCAAACTTGTCACTTACCTTAACCATACCTGTAGCAAGAACGGCACTAGTAGAAGCATCACCAAAGATAATCGATTCAGTCTTGGATGCCTGTTTGAGGGAGGAGAACCAATTTTTATCACCGGTCATGTGCCGCGAACAACCGGAATCCACGATCCACATGTTCTCCTTCCTCGCCACCAAAGCCTACACAAGAGAGGATGTCGAAGCCTCAGTACTGGGATAAAAGAAATTTAGGAATCTAGTACCGAGACACACGACCAGTAGATCCAATAGGCATATATCGACGTGCAAAAGCAGTTTGAGAATTTTTCAGAAAATCTTTGCGAGGCCGGTCTGACCGAGGTGCGGTCTGACCACCATTTAGCTTTATCAGCCTAAATGGCATATCTGTAAATAAAAAATAGATAAACTCCTTAAATGCCCCTAAAAATTTGCTCAGTCCCTTCAATTTTACCTCATCTTTTGTATTCCCCTGAGGTTTTATTTTGATTCTCTCTATCCCATTCCCGTTAGTTGACCATCAAATATTTTTAAAATGAATATATTACCCCTCTTATACATATGTCCTACCTACTCGATAAATTATCATGCGCAAAAAATCTTATACTAAAATAAAAGGATATAATCAGTTAATGCTAAACTTAAAAATAAAACTTATTTAATTTTTTTAAAAAAATATGATTAAATCTACACATTAATTTTAAATATGTTTTTTAGTTTGTGATGAAATAATTTCATCCCCTTTGTTTTTTTTACAATGAATCTTTTTTCATTGCATATTCGTTGAAAAGTAAATTTTAAATTTGATGGGGAGCTTGATTTGTTTACAATAAATATTTTTTAATTGTTAATGAAATTATGTTTTATTTTTAAAAATATTTAGTAATTTATCTCTTATTGTTATTGACAACCCAAATAAATTACACATCAAACATTTCTAGTTTTTAGCAATATACCAAGGATAGTAAAGTCATTTCTATAATATTAACGGTCAAGCTAACAGGCAACTAACGGAGTGGGTATGTAAATGATCTAAATAAAAACTAAGAGATATATAAGAGAGCAAGCAAATCTCACGTGCATAGAAGAGATTAGGGGAAATTATAAGGGCATACAGGGAATTGGCCCATAAAAAATAGTTTATGGACAAAACTTTTTTATACTGATGAAAAATAAAATATGATGAAAAAAGTCTAAAGTTAACTTAAAATTAAAAATTAAAAATTCAAATTTTGGCATATAAGCATTTGCAAAAGTAAAATGATGACGCTGATTTCAACGATGGCATATATGGTGATGCAGAGGCTGTCATGCATCTTTCTTCACCAGCTAGTAACCATGCATCGTCGCCCCTACGTACGCCAATCCCTAGTATCGCTATGGTGAGATGTTATTGCTGTGTTTAATTTTCTTACGTATTGTATTAATATATATATCACGTCAACTTGCCATGTAGGATAATTAACCCATCATGCCTTTATTAGGCCAGTCCATAAAGTAAACCGTTCCAAAAAGTATAAGGTTGAACGATATACGATTTGAAAGTTCATAGATGAATATACTTAGCGAAAGTTTTTGGATTGTAAAATGAAATTTGTTCCTAGAGAAATTCATGGGAAGTTAATTCTAAACTATAAAATCAAATGACAACTCTAGGTTGTAAAAATCTTGTACTTTGGCCCCTAATAAGCTATTCTATTTTTTAACATGTTATTTTTAGTTAACATCTGAGCTCAATCAGCGACCACTTTACTATCCCTTGGGGCCGTCCGTGATTTTAAAGTGTTCTTCGGCCCCCTCCTCCCTCCTCCGTCCGGACTCAGCGTATCCTGTTCTTCCCATATATTCACTAAGGCTGCGCGTTCGCAGGGCATGGCGTCCTCATTTTCTACATGCATGTTTTTCGAACGGCTAAAACGATATATTTTTTTAAAAAAATTTATAAAAAAGTTGTTTTAAAAAATCATATTAATCTATTTTATATTTTTAATAATTAATTAATCATGTACTAATTTATTACTCTATTTTCCACATTGGGTAAGTTACCCTCTCTTTTGTCGAACATAGACTAAGTGTAATTTCTAAACCACCTCTCCAAAAATTAGATTCAATTGAGTGTTTTATCCTTGATCAACCCTCTCACATCCATCCTCAATCTGCCCTTCCAAAAAATTAGCGTCGGCATCTTTTCGTTCCTGCTTATGCTTATGGATCAAAATTTATATTTTTATTCTTAAATTTGAAGTTGATTTTGGGTGTTTTTCATCGTACTTTATTTTTCAATATTTATTTTCCGATCACTAAGAACATGTATATATATAAATATTTTATTTATGAATTATTTTTCGTCTGGAGACACGTCGTTTGACTCTTTTTTTCCTAAAAAGCAAATAATCACCCCTGCCCTACATGTTATCATCCTCAATGGCATGTGCATAACTCGCATATATGTATGCTAGCTATTGTTCATGCAACTATGCAAGGTGGGGTATATATACATATATATATACATATATATATATATATATATATAAAGCATATATCCTACTACTAGATGTAGTTATTATGCTGACATCTAAGGTACAGAAACACTTTCATACATATTTATGCTCTCGCACAGTAGAAAGCACATACTTCATATATATATATATAGTTGGACTATTCATATGGAATTTAGCGATGCTCGTGTTTTCTACCTTGTGAGAGCATAAACATGTATTAAAGCGTTCATACACCTTATAGGTGAATAGAATGGAGTAACTACTCCATTCATGTTATATACAACCTTCGTCCCTAAATGTTTGACGCCGTTGATTTTTTTATACAAGTTTGATCATTCATCTTATTCAAAAAATTTATATAATTATTAATTATTTTTATATCATTTTATTTATTATTAAGTATACTTTTATGTATATATATAGCTTTACATATTTTACAAAAAATTTTAAATAACACGAATGGCGAAACGTATATAAAAAAGTCAAATGGCGTTAAATATTTAGGGACGAACGGTTTACATCCGTCCTGATTTCCTGTCAATTTCATGCACGAAATTGAGGAGTCAAAGCAATGCACCCCGACCGAGCCTAGGTGTACCAAATTAAAGCGACGTGAAAGAAACAAGAAGAAGGTAGAGGTGCAAAAGATAAAGGCCAGACTAAATTATTGGACTAAGAAAATGACGCAGTACGTTCGTACGTACCATAATCCATGCAAGAGCTAGCTGACAGTTTTTCGCTCAAAATAAGAGAGAGAGAGAGAGGTAATTAAGTTAATCCAGCCTTTGGCATTTGGCATCTCGTTGATTAATTAATCACTCAGCTGGTCGCTTGCTAACAATAAGAGACGGATCGCTTTCTCTCCCGCGGAAGGTGTAACAGAAAGCTGCTTGCTGCATGGCTTTGTAGGCCGTAGCTGCTTGCTTGCTGCTATAGGTATGTCATAATCTCTCTAATTAATTGTAATTAGTTAGTGGCATCTTGCATCCTATCCAGCCATGCATATGGGATCATAGGTCATAGGTCCACATGTACAGTACAGGGAGCCAGCTGAAAACGTGAGAAAGTAACACTGCACTTGCCACATACTACTTAGTATAGTACATGATTAATTATTAAAAAATATAAAATAAATTAATATGATTTTTTAAAACAACTTTTCTACTGAAAATTTTTACAAAAAATACATCGTTTAGCAAGTTTGGGAAGCGTGTGCGCGAAAAACGATGGAGGTAAGTTAACTTATCATGGCCAGCCGAACGCGGCCTAATTCGATGCTAACTGGTGTTTCATTTGGCCATTGTTGTCCATAACGCTCTTCCATATTCATTCTCCTAGGGCAACATAGAATGATTATGGGCCATCAATTATAATTCAATTTGATAGGATTTGATTATATTATACTGTCATTGGTGATGCGAGGGGTTGAGTGTTAGAAAGGATAAAATTAGAACTAAAGTATGTAATGGTACTAGCCAGTACTTATTGCATTAATCACTTATCATTTAAATCTCTTCCTCATTTTCCAACTCTCTCACCCTAACCATCCCTTATTTAATGAGAATCAACGAGTTTTTTTCACCTTTCTTAGTCCCTTAAAAAGATATACAAATTCTAATATTTGTGGGCAGAGGAAGTTTAGTACTATATAATAGTACAAATTCACATTTGTATATATGTGTCATGTTACACCAGATAAGTATGTAAATCTACCATTATAAGGTTTTGAAGGAAATATTTTCAACTCTATTAAAAACTATGAGTACATTGAAATCGTACCGGTCTCTCCCAGACAGCTCCCACCGTTTACTTGTAATCATTCTCCAAACTTGCCTAGCTTGACACTGTAATTGAGTTATCATCCTGTGTTGTTAAAACACTTATGTCATTATGTGCACCAATTAGTGATGCCACTTGTTGATTAGGGAGTATTTTCTTCTCATGGGTACTTGATGATCAATTAGTTGTTATTTCATTTCTGGCAAATCGATCAGAGCAAACTGCCTAGGGATGTGATCAATCGACCTAACTAACAAGCTGGCACATGGTCCTTGAGGAGAGGGCCGGCCGGCCAAGCAAAAGAGGCTCATCACTAATCCTACACATAAGACAAAATTAAGAAAACACCAAGCAGATGATAGTTCATTAAAATGTTGTTGGAATCACCAATCAAGCAAGCATGCATACAAGGGATAAACACATACTCTCTAGCTAGCTTGTTAGCTATAGCTAGCCTCCAGTTCCAGTAGTGCTGGGCCCTGGTAGTACTACAAATATATTACATTGCTATATATACAGACAATTAACTAAGTAAACAAGTAATGTTTGACTCCATTCACAAATGATATACGCATTAGCTTTCTTTGCTTTTCCATCTTTCCTTTTCCAAAATAGATCTACGTATAGCATGTGTTTTTTTGGTTTTATTACCATACTGGCATATTACTCGTGCACTGCAACGAGATATTATTAAAAAATATTATTAGCATCTTAATAAAATAGAATTAATAAAAATAATTTGGTATATATGTCTCAATCATTTTTCATTCCAAAAAATAGGATATGGTTGATGGTGGTGTAGATGGCAGATTTAGCACCACCATCACCATGACCACTACTCCTTTTTTATATAGTAATACAGATTAAATGAATATCATAAGCTCCTGTGCATGCAAACTTGATGCATGAGGTTTATATTCTTCTGACATACATATTCTTTACCTTGAAATTATATATGTCAGGGATATTTTGATGTAAGACAATACATGTAAATTTAACCTTAGTTTTTAGTGCAAATCCAAATATATAGATCATCTATGGAAGGGAGTACGTAGTTAGTAAGAAAATATTCCATGCTACATGGGGGAACACATCGCAATTAAAGTTCAGTATAGATGGCGTGTACGCGTAGTGTACAATCAGAATAACCAGAGACAATTAAGCGTATACACATGGTTTTGCTAGAGAAAGGCCGGCCAGGCAGGTGCAAATTAATAATTAAGTTAATCAGTTAAGAAGATAGTTGTGATATAGATTAGCAAATGTATAATATAAAAAGTATATATAATCCATTCACTAATATTACAGGTAGGACCTACAGATCAAGCTGCACATATATATCTCTGGTAAGCAGCTGGTATATATATGTATACAAGACATCTTTTCTTCGCCTTTTTTATGTCACTCTTTGCTGGCCAACTACCACAAAAATCCAACATATACATACACAATCAAGAAAAGAAAAGCAAAGAAAGCAGTGATTCACATGGGTCCTGATCCATCAATCGATGCTGTGTCGATCCGATCGATCGAATGAACATTTAATTTGTTCTCTCAATTAATCCCGGCCCAGTCATTTCCTAGATCGATGATGGCTACATGCTAGGTGTATTTAATTAAATTTAGTTGCACAATTGCATATTTGCATCACATATATATATATATATATATATATATATATATATATATTGCAATTAAATCTTTATACTGGAAATAAATGAACCGATGGGACAGGGACCAACAGGAAACAAATTAAGTAGCGGTTTGGATGGAGAGACTTTTTTTAAATCACTTGTCACATCGGATATTTGGAAGTTAATTAGGATTATTTAACATAGACCGATAACAAAACTAATTGTATAACTAAAGGCTATTTTATTAGACAAATTTTTTAAGCCTAATTAAGCTACGATTAGTAAATATTTAATGTAGCATCACATTTACTAATCATGGGTTAATTAGGCTCAATAGATTTCTCTCGCGAAATAGTCCAGAGTATGAGGTGGGTTTTATTAATAGTCTATATTTAATACTTCTAATTAGTGTCCAAACATTCGATGTGACAGGGACTAGAAAAGGTTGTAGGGATTAAATATAGACTATTAATAAAATCAACTTCATACTATAGACTATTTCGCGAGACGAATCTATTGAGCCTAATTAGTCCATGATTAACAAATATGATGCTACAGTAATCATTTGCTAATCGTAGATTAATTAGGCTTTAAAAATTTGTTTAATGAAATAGCTTTTATTTATACAATTAGTTTTGTTATTAGTCTATATTTAATACTCCTAATTAACACCAAACATCCAATATAACAGGAAACTAAAAAAATTTCCTCGATCCAAACAGCCCCAACCCTGGCTAATCGCAAAGTGTTGTGCTGCTTTTGCATTGTGCTCTAAACACATGAGTTGAGTGATGGCAACCACCCAACCGACTGCACCGTCAGCCTTACATCCAACAACCACCCGTGCATGCTAGAATGCAATGTAGTCTTTGCAACCCATGTCAGACTGTCTACAAGAGAATATTAATATTTTGCAATCAAAAACTTATATTGTGTTCATCTAAAAAATATTGGGCATAAAAATTACGCTCCACAGAAATCTAAAATGAGTAACCTGTACTAACAACTCATATTTTTGCTCCAAATTTAAGATACAATTAAGGTAATTTTAGACATAAGTAAATATTAGAAATGTATTTAGTAACCTGTTGGAGATATATTTTCTAGTCTAATTTTCAAAGTTTGATTTTAGAAATCAATTTTAGATATAGATGCTCTCAGGTAGCTATGAATTAGGAGCTAGGTATCGAGCGGATCTGTGTTGGTTTATAATTCTTTATACTCCCTCTGGTAATTAATGTTTGTCGTTAGCACCCAGTATTTTAGTTAAAACAAAGCTAATTTACATGTCAAAAGTCATAAAAAATGACTGGAGCTAGTATGTGTTTTATAATTCTCTGTTCTAAAATATAAGTATTTTTATATTTAAGTTTTGTACTGTAATATAAGTATTTATATACTAATTTTCATGGTTTCAATCACTCCGGCCTATAATTTCAAAGAAAATCAGATGTTTAAAGAAAATCTAATCAATTTAACCGTCAAAAAAATGATAAATTATATTGAAACTCCAGCGGAGAAAAAAATTGAAAGAAAGAGAGAGAGAGAGGTGGCGGACGGGCAGGCAGAATGCGGCGGCCACGACGCCGGCCAGAGCAGGGGACATAGCCAGAGGGAAAAAGGACCGAAGAAAAGAAAAAAACAAAAGGTGTCTTTTAATTAATTCTTTCAATAAAACTTATTCTGGACCATCTAAAAATTCCAATAGAAATCTTGTTAATCAATTTCGGTACGATGAATATAACAAAATTATTCATGGCCTTTTTAATCCTTTTATTTAATAATTCATTTTACTTAATTAACTCTCGACTTAATTAAAATAATTTTGATCCATTTATCTATTACAATTTAGTCAATGAAAAACTCATGCCGACACATATTATAAGAGGTTCAGCTATTAAAAATAGGGTTGGACCTCTTACGTGGACCGCCTGTAAAATTCGATTTTGCAAGTGGGGTTTGATCTATAATATGTCTCCCGTTATTTTTATAGATGAGGTATTTATAGATCCGTCTATGATGCATAGGAGGCCGTCCACGAAAATCATACGTGAATTAGTGCAACAGCTGACTTACCGTTCTTCATGACTGTTCCCATCATAAATAAGATTTTCAAATCACTAATCAATTATATATCAGTGAATGATGCTATATATATAGCCGAACACTGATGACAGATGTGAGCCGAGGTTTCTTGCATTGCAGTGATCATCACATTTTACGTACGTGAAATGTCCATGAATCGCGTAAGGTTACAATACACAATAAAATGATCAGGAAGCTAGTTAAGTTAAGTTAGCCGTGTCAACCAAATAGCTGGCTGCATATGCCTAGCTACCTGCCTGCGTGCCATATTAAGCAATCTGCCTAAACATGACGAAATTAATTTAAACTCATCGTAATATATATATATATATATGAAAATTAGATACTACTACCAGGTGTAGGTCCATGATGAGAAGCACTTTCATGACTGTTTCTGCTCCCACCTAACAGAAAGTATAGACACTATTAAATCTCATATGAATGATACAAATATATATATATATATATATATATATATATATAATTTAATAGTGTTTAGACTTTCTATTGGGTGGGAGCAGAAACAGTTATGAAAATATTTTTCATCATGGAGGTGCAGGGAGTAGCTACACCTGTGAGTAGGATCTAATTTATATATATATATATATATTGTATTTTCTATTAGAAAAGAGCACAAATATATATGAATATGTTTCTGCACCTTAGACGTGAAAGGAGTAGCTACACCTGACAATAGGATAGAATATATGTGTGTGTTTCGAGTAATATTTAGAGCAGGTACAATAGCAGGCTATAAACCAGCTGTAAACATATTTTAAAGAGATAAGAGGGGAGAGAGAAGATAAACAAAATATGTGTATCACATGTGGAATCATGTATTGATGTTTTGTAACTAGCTATTGTGTAAATTGACTATTAGATTGACTATAGATAAATTGGAGCGAGTACCTGGCTATTATATTAAACTTGCTCTAAGAGGGAGGTGCATGTCGCTTTCCACGCACAACATGGTACGTACGGGTGGATCAATAATCGCGTACAATTGCGATGTGCATGCATGCATGATCCTCCGGGATTTCGGATCGCACTCATGACTCATGATGTATTCATCGTCGACCCTGCGCGTGATCCAGCCGTCCGTCGTCTCCTGCATATATATATCATCGGCCGTCAACGATCTGCAGTTAGCTATAGCTAGGAGCTAGCTTTTGCCTTTACATCTTAATGCTAATATTTTGTTTTCCAAAAATTTGTACTCCCTCCTGTTTTTTTAGACGTACCAACATCTAACATTTAAATATGAAGTATTAGATTCAGTATTGGGCATAAAAATTACACACTTTTCCAACAGAAATCTAAAAATAAAAACTTGTATTAGGAACACATATATATTCTTGCCCTAAATTTAGGACATAAGTGAGCTGATTTTATGCATGTTAAATATTAGGAATGTATATGGTAACCTGTTCTGTTGGAGATATATTTTCTACCTTAATTTCTGAAATTCAGTTTTAGGGATCAATTTTAGACATCTCTTAGAGATGCTCTTAGGTTAGAGTAAAATACATGGTCAGTTTTTAAACTTGTGACTGGATATCATCTGGGTCAATAAGCATAAAAATTGTGTATCGATGTCCTTATACTTGGAAGCAGTGTCATTTAGGTCCACAAACTTTTAAATTGTATATTTAGATCCTTAAACTTAAGAACGGATATCATTTAGGTCCGTAAACTTGAAGATTGCATATCTAGATTCACTATCTTAACTTAATGAATAATAGTCGGTTCAAATCTCATTTAACTAAAGTTAAGCATGAACGGAATTGTTTGTAACTATAGTAACTACGTGGGATGCCATGTCAGCAGCCAAATTCAGTCAAATGAGGTTTGGACTAGTTATGATTTATTAAATCAATATGAAGGACCTAGATGTGTAATCTAAAAGTTTACGGACCTAATTGACATCCGCTCACGATTTAAGAACAGACCATGTATTTTACTCAATAGGTTATATCATCTGCTTGATTAATGCATGCATAGCTCACTGATCTCTTTGTTCTAAAATACAGTTATCCATGATAGAGCAAGATATCTTCTTATACTATAAATCTAATAATGGAAGTTTTGATTGAAGTAGTACCAAAATTAGAATCACCAACATCGCCTTGCAGTATATCATAAATAGCTATATTTTGGAACAAACTGACTAGCTAGCAGCAAGCAAGCTAAATGTAATATGTACATTGATTATGCTTACACCTTGTATGTATGAGTAGTTTTATCGTATTTGAAAAGATAATGAGAGTGAGTACCATATTTCCGATGTAAATATTTCATAAACCACATGTACTACAGATATATTAAAGTACTAATTTTTTTTACTAAAGATTTGTTACATATGAGAAAGGTAAAATATATGACTAAATATTCCGTAATTAAACACGTCTAAATACACAAAATTAGTATTGTTGTAATCACACACAACGACCGAAATTAAAGTCAGACGATATACTTCTGACAAGAGGAAGCGGTTTTTTTCTTGTGACGCGTGAAAATTTGGAATAGAAGGACTACAGCTTGACATTTTTTTTTTGGCACAGCTAATGGCGAAATTAAAAAAGCAGATGCCCTAAAGGGCATGATTCTACCGTTCAAAATGCTGTAATTAACTTATGAAAATTAATTAGTCAGAAGATGAGAATCTAAGCAAAAGTTGTCTTCCACGACTAGATTCTACTTAAGCAGATGCTGTGCTGAATATGTAGACCCACGTATGTGACAGGCACGTGACACTTCACTGACACTACAAGTAAAATTAGTTCCTACTATATGATCTAAATAAGGTCAGGTCAGAACTTATTTTCTCACGTTTCATGTGGCTAATTCTGAAGTTGAATATTTACAGTTCACACAGCTGGAACACATTGCCTTCAAAACACTGGAATATAGACATGGGATGTTTTACAGACCTGATCAAGAATTTTGTTTCTAACTTCCGGCCGTCCATCGCTAAAAATGTGTTAATTCTTGAAAAATAACTAATTAAGTAAAAAATAATTAATTGGGATTTTTTTTTGTTTTCAGTAACTTGAAAAATTCTCAGTTTTAGTGAGGTATCACAAGGGAAACTACCCATTCCCTAATTAATTACATCATCGAAAGGTAGCATGTGATCCATACCCGGCGCCGACATGCATGGTAGACATGTCGATGAGATTCTTCTGATTTAGGTGGTGTTTAGCTGGCAAAACTTTTTGCTAAAGGGGGTCACATCGAACGTTTGACCGAAAGTCGAAAGGGTTTTTGACACAAATGGAAAAACAAATTTCAGATTCCGACTGGAAACCACGAGACGAATTTTTTGAGCCTAATTAATCCATCATTAGCACATATTGGTTACTGTAGCACTTATAGCTAATCATGTCCTAATTAGGCTCAAAAGATTCGTCTTACGATTTCTCATGTAATTGTGTAATTAGTTTTAATGTTCATGTGTATAAAATGCTTTATTTAGATGTCTAAAGATTCGATGTGATGTTTTTGAAAAAAAAATTTAACTAAACAAGGCCTTGTGATCAATTCTCACCGCCCAATTTTGTCTCGCTCTGGAAGATCGATCACGCTTGTTTGAAGAAACTTCTCATGCTAGCATTGATTTTCAGAGCAGATGGGGGGCTCATCACATGATGACAGAGACGCCCATACTGTCCTACATACGTAGGTCGCTGCTCATACTGTTCTTCCAACCTGGCCATATATATATATATATATATATTGGAACCAGATTCTCTGTAGTACTGTCTGTTAAAGTTAACGTAAGGACTCCGTGTGGTATAGATCCCATATATTAGTAAGCAGTATCACAAAGAATCCGAATCCATACATATTCTTTCTAACCTTAATTATCTGAAAATCATGCTAGCCTGGCCAACGTAAAGGTGATAATTAATTGAAGTTCGTTAAACCGCGCAGGAATAAGCATGTGTATGATAGCCCCACATGATGCTGATATCTAACTGTGAACACCAGTACACCACACGCTACAAACTGACAGCGAAATTTGGTGACCTCGAACTCGCCTGTCTTCTAACGAGAGGGACATTTAGGATGTGACATCAGAAAGGAATTCTCAACTTGTAAATGCTGAAATGCTGCCACAAATTACAAGTGTCCAGCTACAAGATCAGATGTTCGTCAGATTTAACTGATTATCAGAATATAAGTATCTTTCGACTAAGGAAAGCAACAATTTGACACTAAAATTTCCCCAGACAATACAGGGGAGCACTGATATGAAACCAATATATACATGAAGATGAATCACCGTTTATGACTTGCTAGAATAAGGTACTTTGACAAGGTTTAAGCTAAAGCCATGACTAAGAGTTCCAAAATTGGAGATTAATCATAAGTCTAGCACTGATGAAGGATAACGGCAGCAGAGGTAGCAGTAAAGGAATTTACATAAAATGCGGTCATAGAACCATTGGAACATGGATAGATGGATCTTTGGAATATGTAGATGGATTTGGCGTACCAGAGTATGATAGCAAAGGAATATATATACAAAAGGGAGGTGTCCAAGAACCACCCTTCAACAGCAAAAATATATGGATTCAGCATATAGAGATGAATTCAGGCGCATCACCCCTTGGTCCAGCGACTGTCCTGTAAATATAGAGCTTCTGCACCTTCTTTGCATTGTTAGCATCCTCATCTGCCTCATCGATTCTTGCTGCTTCATTCATGACCTCGACATTGAGGTTTGGCATGTTTGCTGCAAGAGACTTGCAAGCCCCCAGGGTGATATTGCATGAGGACATCCAGAGTGAGCGCATTGCCTCGTACTTAGGCATGCCTGCAAGAAGTGCGCTATCACCAAATGGACTGTCCCTGATTTCCAGCTTCTTGAGATTCTTGCAGCCATTGAGCACGTAGGTCATGCCATCGTCGGTATCTCCTGCGAATGCTACAGAAAGCATCTCCAGCCTCTCGGCATACATGCCGATGTAGAGGAACACCCTGTCTGTGAGAAGTCCAGACAAAGATAGCCGCCTAAGGTCTTTGCATGAATAAACGATTGCCCCAAAACCCTCATCCAACGGCTGCCCTGTCACAGCGTCTGCTGATCCTGGATCAACAACACACAGTCTGAATGAACTGAATTGTGGACAGTTCTTTGCGACAGTAATCAATGCAGAGTTTGTCATCCGTTGGCAAAAATAGAGCACAGACTGTAACTTGTTACACCCTGCAGATATGGCAACTAGCCCTTCCTCAGTCACAGCTGTGCTTTCTCTGACATCTGCATTTGCAGGAAACACCCTCAACTCTTGGAGCTCTATACATGAGGAGGCTACAATTTTCAAACCTTCATCACCAATATGATCTAATACCTGAAACCAAGGATAAAGCCTAGGTAACTAAAACATATTTATGAAGAAACAACCAACAAGTGCATCACAAATAAAAGAAGCATACGGATGGCAAAGTTAACTGGAATCATCCATTTATCATGAGTGTTCTACTGCAGTTAGTGTGGTAAGCTTTAACTTCTATTCTAAGTACAGTAATTTCTAACATAACACACATAACAAGTTTATCTAATCTGAGTGTAACACCAAAATTGTTATTACTTATTACATGTGGTTTCTTATGTCATTATGTGCACCAATCACACAATGAAATGATTAGGTCGTTGATACTCTAGTCCAACATATATTTGGCATTATTCCGTTGTTTACAAGTCATAAATTGCTTATTTTCCATTCCCAAGGTATAAGTACCATATTGACATGAATATTGAACCGTATATGCGCAATCAATACACAAATCAATATTACTTAAACCATAGTAGCATTGCTAAAGATAGACGAAAAGTCGAAATGTTATTTCAAAATTCCCATACAGTTGTAAATCTATCTAACTATGTTGATAATTTAGGAACATATACTCATTCATGTTAATATTATTTATAGAAAGCCTTACCCACAAGTTTTGGAGATTCTTGCACTGACGAATAAATGCAGTAAGGTAAGCACTCCGGACCATTGGAGCATAGCTAAGGTTCAAGCATGTTAGTTTATTGCAAACAGGAGCTATCACTGGAATAAAGAAGTTTGTAGCATCCCAAAGCCCAGATAAACTCCTCAGCAAACTGCAATGATGGAAACCATTGAATAGCGCAGTGTATGCATCAGCAATATTGCCTCGTACAAAAGATCCTGTACATAAATCCACCAGCCTAGGTGTGTGAGAAAGAATTCTGGCTAAAACATCAAGTGGAACTGAGCGACTCAATCTCAAGCTCCTAAGATTTGGGCTCCTTGCAACCAGTTTTTCCAATGCATGACCATTCACTTCCCCAGTCAAGCAAGAAAAATTTAAGGATTCTAATGATGTAGAAGGCTTGGGGAAACATCTAAGCCAGCGTGAACCTCGATCCTCCACCAAACTCTCTTGTAAGTCCAGTTCCTTGATAAATCTAAGAGTGTACAGTTATTAAATACATAAGATTCATTGCACCAGACAAAAAGAAATGCAGAAAAGCTAGCAAGAGAGAAGAGGATAAACGAAATTTAAAGGTAATTGATACAACATAAGGTGCTAGTGACCTATTGTTGGTGCCACTTGAGCACTGACTACCAGTTCTACCATAAAGAAACAAGCACTGCACAAACTATTGAATGAGCAAATGCCCATAAATATGATATAGTCCAGACAGACCAAAGGATTTATCATAATTCAATTTGGAGTAAAAGGTCAACGGCTGTTATGAAAAACATAATAGCCTATTAGTATGGGATGACTTATAAATGAAACTGTGAAATTGCAAAATGCGAAAGGTATAACAGTGAATAGTTAAGAGTTTATTTTGTCATTTAGTATAGACTTTGGAATTACTACTTTTGTTGGATCTCCACCCTCCAGTATTGTTGCTTGTTATTACTTACAGCACTCCCTAAACAAGTCTAAATACACAATGATGTATTTCCAGTCCTTTAACTTGCAATATCAATATACTAGCAGCAGCAACTTGCTCGTTTTTCCAAACATTACATGGTTTTTCTTGGTGTTTCCTCCAAGCTATTTGCATTCCACAAGTCAATTAGAAGTATAGCTAAAAGAATCTTGAAGTATTCCTGCTTTCATGATCTCAATAATTATCTCCTGACGTAAGTCAGAGAAATACCAATAAATGCACAAATAAAACAAATAACACAATTTGCTTTGAGTAAAACAGTGTTAATTGCTAAGAACTAAGGGGAAAAGGTTCAAATATTTATGTGGAGATTCAATTTAAATTGTGGATAACTTGGACCGCTCCTAACTGCTGTGAGGAGCTTGTGCACTGTGTTGACAGTTTCCGTTAGGAAATTATGATCTCTAAACATATATAGATAAAGTCCAAACTGAAACCAGATACACAGGTCAAATAAGAAGTTCCATGATCTGGTGTAAACTTTAGTGTTTAACATTGCCATAAACTGAATAGAAGGAAGGTTAAAAACATAAGTATCTAACAATAAGTATGAACTGCAGCTAATTAAAATGGCTATGCCAGAGAAATTTAAATAAACAGAAACTGCAAATTCAATACCTATTCGAATACTTGTAAATTGAGACTGTTATGAAAAAAATGAATCTTTCGTGATTCTTACCTGCAATTGGTAGCAACAGCAGCAAGACCATCAGTGCTGAACCCCTCGCAGCTAGCAAGGACAAGCGACTTAAAATTGGGGAATGAGCGAGCGAGCAGCTTGAGGCACTCATCAGTGACAACCATTCGCTTCAGCCGGAGCTCCTCAAGGCCAGGGCACGCAGCGGCGCACGAACCAACCCATGGCTCCGCCATGGCACCCCACCCCGCAGGGACAAGATCAAAGTGCGGTTTTCCCTTGACGCTCAGCGCGCGCAGGCGGGGGAAACGCACGTGCACGCGCTCCGGGCGCACCGCGTAGCAGTTGCACACGAACACCGAGCGGCGGCTGAGGCGGTCGATGCGGAACCACGCCCGGCACACCAGCGACGCGGCATTGCGGTCGCCGTGCGATGTCAGGAAGCCAAGGATGAGCTCCACCACCTCCTCCGGGAAGTACATGGCACCCACCTCCTAGAATCCTAACAAAAAACCTCCATAATTCATATGATCACCATAATCCATATGAACTCCATACATAATCCATATCATCCCCCAACCGTGACCTGTTCACTGCAAGGGTGTACTAATCGTAGGGCATAGGGGTTCAGCTGAATCCTTTGCAATTAACGAGGACCGATCGAATCGATCCCCAGTCCACGGCACGCCAGATCGTGGAGCGCTCGGGGAAGGAGGAGGAGGGAGTGAGGGGCTACGAGAGAGAGAGGAGCGCATACCACCCGTTCGATCCGAACCGAGACGGAATCCGGTGGAACGCGGCCGATCGCGCCGGCCGTGCGCGCAGCTGTGGAGAAGGGTAGGTCTACTGCGGGGTCGGGGAGGAGGCCGTACGCGCAGCGCCTCCGGCGGCGGCGAGGGGGAGAAGTGTTGGGCGTGGCTCCGGCGCGGAAGAGAGGCGGAGGTGAGGGAGGGGTATTTTCTCCTTCGCAAGAGGGAGGGGGAGGAAAGGAGATGGGAAGCGGTTGATGAGCCCATTCCGCGAATGTTCGCTAGACAGCGAAGGCAAAGAAATTTTTGTCGCCATTTTATCTTTCAATTTTAAACTTTCTGGTTTAAATTAAATTGAAATACTTACTGTGGATTGGGTAACTTTAGGGCATGTTGCCCAGATAAATCTTACCATCTATTGGCAATTTTTTACCAAAACTCGAAAAAATACGGGCCATGTCAAGAATCGATGGACACATTGCCTGTTTATGGATGTAGTAGTATAAACGTGGATTAGTAATTACTTATATTAACAGGTAGTTCATTGTGTTTATGTTTGGTTTAGCCACGTAACTATATTTTATTATGTACTTTATTCTCGTATGTTTCTTGTAATGGTTAAGATAGTTATATATAATCTCAGTGAATAAGCAATAGAGCAGTGACCCGTCACTCCATCAGTTAATGTGTGCTCTAGTATAACAGCGGTTAATATTACATTAATTATATATATATATATATATATATATATATATATATATATATATATATATGCTGAGCGGTGCTAGGTCATGAAGTTTGAATGATGCAAAATCAGAAATGTTCTCGGCTCGTAACAATTATTATATTCATTTTTTTCTGATTGAAGTGATGTCGGTTCATTTATTGCGTGTGATACACGTGGAAGATGGACCGGCGAGCGTGCTTGGGCCGCCGAGCGTTCCGCTGCTCTGAGATGCATAGACCCACGCAAGAGTCAAGGCACGATGCCTCGAGTACTCAAGTAAAGCTGAAATTGGGAAGAGCCACGTGGACTAATTAGATAGCAAGAAAACGTCCAAGATTCAATATACAGAGATTTCGTATTGCTGAAAAATTGACAATTTCAAGATACATAGCTTATGTTTAGTTTGACCAATTTTTGGCATATGTTTATGAGTATAAGTTTCTAGAATTACCAAATATTGATAAGGTTAAACTTAGTTTATTCGAACCAAAATTTTGATGCTATCGATATTTAGAATGGTTTATTTTGGTAACAAACTGACAACCCCTTAGGGTAGTTTGGTTTACATGAATTGATTTCATGGAAAATCAAAGGAATTTTCTCTTTCCATTAGATTCTATTGAGAAACAAAGCTAAATTAGTATCTACTCCGACCTCTTTGTTTGATTTCCTTTGCATTGAATTTATGTTTTTTCCATGTATTTTATAAGTGCATTTCTACCCTATTTATGTTAGTTTCCTATTTTTAACGTTTTTATAATCTCGTGTTCCAAATGGGTCCTTGAAAGCAACAACTTTGTCTGTAATGAGTTCCATGCAAGTCAGTCCATCCATTTGTCCACACGTTAGATACAGCCTATATGTTTGTTGTTTTCTGGTAAAATAGTATGATTTTTGTTGTGGTTTGTTAAATAATAATTCGCTAAACTTTGTGATAAATTAGACAAAAATGTTTAAGGTAAACTTTATGGAGGAAGATATGCCTAAATTGTGTTTTTCAAATCCTCAATTAGGGTTTGTGTAAACTATTTAAAAATATATATTTCAAACCTTTGGACCATGACATGGCATAATAATTTTGTCAACCCCGAGTAATGATGTTATGTGATAAGGCTGGCCATATCATGAAACATGTTACACATGGCCAATATGGTATCAATTGATCACGCACATCCTCATAGGGGCGGGGTGATTGCTTGGCTTTTTATGCAAAGTGTCAAATAACATATTTACAATTAAAAAATAATTTATGAATAAATTTTTTATATATGTATTCTTAGTAATTTAAAATTAAGATTGAAAAAAAACTGATAAAAAAAACCTCCAATATGAACTCCAAATTTAAGGTCAAAAATTCAAATTGCTTTCTTTTAAAAGAAATAGTGCTGCCTAATTGTAAATTTCATTAGAAATGTTAGAATAAAAAGTTAACTGCGTATTACCTCCTATCTTAATTATTATCCCACTGTCACGAAGAATTTGAGTGGGGTTTACCATATTTCTATGGCCAAGGAGCAAAATTGAGCGATCTGTTACATGAATACAGGTGTTATGGACTTATGGAGAGGCCATTGATATATGCCATACATAAATCAATAGGGGCAGGATAAGAAGAACAAAACTGGAGACAAATTAGATTGTGTACTTACGGTCTTTTTTTTTCTTATGTTTAATTATGCTATAAGCTGATTTAAATTTTCAACATCAAATTTGAAGTTGATTTTAGATTTTTTATCGTGGTTTAATTTTAGTCTTAGCTTTTAGATCACCCTAACACACACACATATATATATATATATTTATATTTATATTCACAAATTATTATTTTTTTGCAAATATATCGTTTGTCTTTTTTTCAAAAAAAACTAAACAATCACCCCTTTCATGGGATAAAAATGACCAACACGATAAACAATTGAATGTTCCGATGATTTGTTCCCTATACATCTATCTCTTTTCTAAAAATAAAATATCTAAGACTTATGCTTGTATGCAATGATAAGGACGTACAAAGGTTGATTTAAATTTGCAAAGTCTAGATTATAATTAACTAAATATTTGCAAAGCATTCAAGCTTTCACCTCAAATTCGAGCTTTGGGCAGAGTCTTTGCATCTAGGGTACCCTTGCATCTATGGTTTGGAGATAAATTAAAAGAGGAGTCGACAGAATAGATTAGACTAGCTGTGTGGCCTCACTCCAGCCACAAAACCGGGCTAATGAGGTGGCTGAACATGGTTATACATGGTATATTTGCCATAAGCTAGCAGCCCAACATATGTACCGGTTTACGTACTTTTCTTTTCTATTATTATTATTATTATTATTATTATTATTATTATTATTATTATCATTATTATTATTATTATTGTAAATTAGATATACCCTATTTAGCAATATCAAAATCACAATAATTAAGAATAGAAGCCTAATTAACCTGATATTTCGTGCTCTCATCACATCCATGCATACAATAATTTATGATAAAATAGAGGAACATGATATGAACATCTCGCCTAGAGATGGCAATGGGAACCCCGACCCGAGACCCGATGGGTATTTACTCTATTACGATACGGGTATAAACTAAATATATCATCCGTGGATAAGTAATCGGGCAAATAACTTTATCCGATAGGTACGCTGGTATGGAAACGTTCTTATGATCCCCATACCCATTTACCCATGGGTAATAAATACCCGCAAGTTTAAATGCACGTCATGGCCCAATATCAAATTAGCTTAAACCAATTAACCAAAACCCTAGGTATTTAAACCATCCATATCTTTTTCAGCACATTATATAAATGCGTGATGTCTAAGTATCTAGTGTCTCCTGTAATATACTATATGAAAACTATGCAATTTAGATTGTTTTAAACTGTTCCGGGTATATGGGTGACCCGACAGGTGAGGTTTACCCAAGCAGGTATGGGTCTGGGGAAATTTTCCTACCCGTGACGGATATGAGTATTTTGATGGTACAAAATTTCACTGGTGGGTATGAGTCAGAGGTACCAATACTCGATGGGTATTTACCCATTGCCATCCCTAATCTTGCCTAGATTAAGAGGTAAAAAAACATTTCATCCTTCCTAAAATAAGTTGATTTTTTAGTTTAGGCTTTGTTGCAAATCAAGTTGATTTCTTCACTTTTACCTATCACTAGTCTATAAATTAAGAAGCTTTATTCCTTTTATATTCTTAACATACCCATCCACTTATACTACTTTCTTATTAAAAATGGTTTTTTGATCTTTTATCTTTATTGTAGCACTATTTAAGATGAGTAGGCCCTATTTTTATTGAGACAGAGAGAATATAAAACAGAGGAAATATCCTTTAGCTACTCACCCGCTCGTACTAAGTTCTTACTAAGGCACTTTGATCTTCTAGTTACTCCATTTATTTTGGGCAAAGAAAATAAGGAACATGATTTTTTAGAAAATTATAAAACAAAGTTAACCCGATCATCATATCATGATTACTCGGTTAATTAAATGGGTCCATTTTATAACTATTCAAAGTGGATGTTGACATTAATTCAAGATGGTGTCAAACCAAAACAATACTTAACAAGTGAGTTCTAGAAAAGACAACAATAAACAAAGTGACCAGTCAGCCGTGTGAGCTTGACCTCGTCATGCTGGTCACCAAATTTAATATGCTCTTCCCTTGACCTGATGATTTAATTACTTGTTTAGGCAGCCCTAGCTTAATTAATTTCTTCGAGGAATTAAACCCATCAGTTTTAATTTAATCTGCTACGACTGAAATAATATTATTTTCTCCACCAACGACATGTCATGTCTTGATTTAGTTAAGATTACGTGCTTGGAGTCAACTTTGGAGTGCAGAGCATAGAAAATTAGTGAAGTTGAAAACGACTTCGTCCTACTTGTCTCCTGTTGTTCGTATCTAATTTGATCTTGCTTGGTATTTTCTTCGTATTTGTCAAGAACTTTCTAAAAGACCTAACACGACAAGACAAGAGTACAGCGATGAATATATAAATAATGAGAATATACACTCGTATCTTTTCGTTTTTCTTATATTTATAAACCAATATTTGAATTTTTAATCTTATATTTGTAGTCAATTTTAAGGTTTTTTTATCGAAGTTTATTTTTTAGCTTGTGCTTTTATATCGCTAAAAATATGTATATAAAATTTCTATTCAGAAATTATTTTCATTTGAAATATTTTGCCAAACAATCACCACCTAGTGTTGACATATTATATATATGCACCCTGAGATACAAGTAAAAAAATATTTTAGAAAGGGATGGGAGAATATTTGAATATTTTATTTATGCAGGTCGAATAAGCGCTCCATCACCATTAATATAACAAAAAAAATATAGCTGTGTTTGATAAGGCGTCTGTCTGGCTACACTCTACCCACATGTATATATAGCATATGCTGAATTTTTTTTACATTCATACTTCATCTAATTTGAAAAAAAGAAAAAAACTTCCATTCCTTTTGTTCATTTCAACTTTGGGGTGCAGCCAACGAACAGGGACACCAGAATTAATTAACTAGCTACATACGTTAATTTATATGCTCTGATTGAACCGGTCAATTTTGTTGCCTGGGTTTATTTTTTTTTTCTTCTCTTCAATTCATGGATATGTTTCCCATGAAGTAGTGATTCTGATGGACATGTCTGACCCTGTGAGGTTGGATGATCCGTGCATGTGTCCAATCTTAGTCAAAATAGACATTTTGGTTGTACGTTTTGTTAGGGCTTGCGTAGTTTGCAAATTTTTTTTGCAAAAATATACCATCAAGTTTTTTAACACACATTCGAAGTATTAAACGTAGTCTAATTACAAAACAAATTTTAGATTCTGTCTGGAAACCGCAAGACGAATCTTTTGAGTCTAATTAATCCGTCATTAGCACATATTGGTTACTGTAGCACTTATGGCTAATCACGTCCTAATTAGGCTCAAAAGATTCGTCTCATGATTTTCTCCATAACTATATAATTAGTTTTAATGTTTATGTATATTTAATGCTTTATTTAGGTATCCAAAGATTCGATATGATGTTTTTTGGAAAAAAAATTAGGAACTAAACATGGTCTTTAGATGAAGACGAAAAAATTAACGTAATCATATGATGCATGTTGTTTAATATAATATATTCTCCCTGACGTCATTAATTTCTACTAGCAATCTGTAAGGTATAGTACAACATTTTCTGTCCGGATCGACACAACGCTCGCATATATAGTATGATTAATTCAACTTAATTAAACTCATATTACCGATTCTAGTTAACAAGGTCTCTGTATATATTACTCCCCCATTTCATAATTTAAGATATTTGACTTTTTTGTTCGTAATATGTGGTCATTTATTTTATTTAAAAAATTACAAAAATATTATTTATTTTGCTTGTGACTTTAGTAATACAAAAGGTCAAACATCGTAAAAATAAGTCAAATATAATCGAATGTAGTAATTAATAAGTGAGAGGTAGTGTGCATCGACCTAACCGACCACAACTTGTCATCAGTTTACTCCGAGTCTCCGACGATGGTGTCTGTGTCTCGCCTTGGGATGACAGATTTGAAGGTTTCCTTGGTCACATCGATTCAAAATTAATACAGGCTTAAAATTGGTGATGATAGCGCCCGCATATTGACCCAAAATTTAAGGGAAATATATGCTTTTGGATAATATACGGTCAATAAAAATGTGTACTCCATATGTCATTAAGAGAAAAAAAATATCCCATGCTAACTAAGGTGTGGGCTTTTAAGCCAAAATTTGATTTTAATACTTAAATTTAGAGTTAATTTTAAGATTTTTTTAGTAGTCTATTTTTTAAGATTTTGCTTTTAGATTGCTAGTAAATCGTTAATAAATCGTTTTGCTTGTGGGTATAAAAAGCAAGAAAAAGACGAGGCTACGGGTACAATTTTATTGACCTCAACTTAGCGGAGCTGCCTAAAAAAAAGATAAACTTAACCCAAGTGAAATAGTCGATCAAACAACCTCTAAGGATTGATGCGTTGCGATTTCTTTAGTATTCCTACCGCTGATTAGTTGAAAGTGAGTCAAAGACAGTAAGTACATCAACCCTAAAAACAATGCACTCGGGAGTTACTCGTCATTGGAATATGCCATGCGGTTTGAAGATAATAATTTCATATTGCTCTATCACAGGTTATTTAAGGGAGTTGTATTTTTCTATTAAAAAACACAACTAATCATTGAATGCCTGAATGATACTTCATGCTTCTCGTTGTGCCAAACGAGGTATTTACAAATAAAAATAATTTATTTATAAAAAAAATTTATATACGTGTTCTCAGTGATTTTAAAACAAATACTAAAAAATAAAATACGATATAAAATCCCTAAGTCAACACCAAATTTAAGGTTGAAAAATTAAATTTTGGCTTATAAGTATATATAGAAATGAAAAGATGAGGGTCCAAAAGATAGTATTCCTCCGTTCCCCACACACACACACATATATATATATATATATATATATATATATATATATATATATATATATATATATATATATATATGTGTGTGTGTGTGTGTGGGGTTCTATCTAGATTTATCCATAAATCCATAAATATGTGTTATATATGTATCTAAATATACTAGTATCCATATAAATCTAGATAAATAACGAAAATATCTTATATAATAAAAAACAGATGTGACAATATTTTTCTTCTCATGATATATATTCATATTGGCTTATTAAATCAATTGCCACTGAAGGTATTATTGTATTAAAACCTGAATGTGCATAGTTTAGTTTCCTATTAATCAATACATACATCACATTATATTATATCATTCTTTTTAGCATTAAAATAGATCTCAAAACAGTATTTTATTTATATAATACTGCCGTCATACTATCTAAGTAAAAGCAACAAATAACCTACCAACTAGATTAGTCCAACTATCTTAATACAAAATTGCAACCAAATACACTTAATACTCCAATCTAAGGAGTTTGAGAGGAAGGAAAAGAAAAAAAAAAAGAAGAGGTGATACACAAAAACAAGGTGATATATAATTCAAAGCAAAAAAATAAATTATGATTCAAAAATCAACTGCAAATTTAAGGTTATAAAAATTTAAATTTTGGCTTGTAAGTATAAACATTACTTCAAATATAAGAGTGTAAAAGTAAACTTTATATAGAAAAAAATAGTAAAAATACTGTTTAGCAGTTTAACGTGTCTCAGGAAAACCATAAGATTTTCCTCCCTTTGTCTCGGTCACGAACGAAACCTAACATGACCAAAAATCAATAGATAATATTACATCATCAAGATCACATGGTGATCCTAATAATAAATAAATAAATAAACCCGTAAAAAACCATATAAATATAATGCTTCACAGAATACTTTCAGCACCTCACTTCATTCGTTAGTCTCGGTAGAAATTCCGGAGACAAGGATAGGCCCTTGACAACGAGAGGGAGGGAATAATAACGAACGGGAAAAACCGCATCTAAAAAAGAAAAAAGAGAGAGAAAAAAAACCAAACCTTTTTTTCCTTTCCTTTTTTTATTTTTTTTTGGATTTGTGTTACAGATTGGCTTTTGGCTCCTTCCTTCCCCATCGCCGTGCTGTTCAACGTTCAAACCCTTCCTCCTCCTCCCGGTCGCCATTGGCGACCACCTCCATCTCCACCCCCTTAAATCCCTCCTCTCCTCGCCTCGCCTCTCCCCGTCCACCGCCCGCACCGGATCCTCGCCTACCGGCACAGAGATTCCCGCCCAAGAAGACGGGCCCCGCCACCATCTCGGAATCCAAGAACGAGCCGCGGGAGGCGGGGGGTGGCGGCGGCCGAGAAACCGAGGAAGGACGGTTTCAGTCGAGAAGGGAGGGAGCCCCCGGAGGTGGGCGAGATGGTGAGGCTGCCGTACACCACGGCGCTGACGACGCTGTTCAGCTACGGCCTGCTCTTCGCGTTCGGCCAGCTCAGGGATTTCTTCCGCAGGCTCATCGATTGGTTCAAGGCCAAGAACGTCAAGGTAGGGCCTCGGCGATCGATTTTGGCTGCTCTTCGCGGCCCGGATCCGGGTGGTGGCGGCGTGATTTTTCCGGCTGTTTTTTTTTTTCTGTTGACGGGAGAGATTTGGATTTCTGACGCAGGGCTACGCGCCGATCTGCCTCGGCCTGGAGGATTTCTACGTGCGCCGCCTCTACCTGCGGATCCAGGTACGCACGCACTCTTGGATCAGCGCATTGCTTCGTCGTCCTATCCTGGTTTAGGAATTCCAACGCGTCTACAGAATTGATGTTTCTTTGCCGTTGCGTCAACGGATTACTCGCCTTGCATGCATGCTTCGTTGTTACAAACGTCTGGATATATAAGCTATTTGATACATGTTTCTGCGATTTGGGGTGGGCTCTGTGGTGATGAGTTGGGGCAATTGCGGGTTCAAGGACACATTTTATTGCATTTTTGACGAAATGTTGCATTGTTATGAATATTTATACAAATGTGTTGCGATAATTTTGGGGGATGTTCTGATTATTTAGGAGTTGGAGCAAGTGTTTATTACGAGAAGGGATTTTTTTTAAAAAAAGCTCTGCGAGGAACTTTGGATGCAACCTCTGTTGTTCCGAGCTTAAGCTATCTGGATTCTTCCATGGCTTAAAATTACCACATTACTTGCTGAAGCTAATGTGTAATAACCAATTTGGACGGCAGAACATTTTAGCTCCAGTTCATAAGTGCTGGATTTATGAAATAGGCGGTAACACAACATATTTGGTGTTCATGTATTATTTTGTTTGTTTGAAATGTGTTTGAATGCATGTATGTATTTGTAAACATGGTGTAATCCAATCGTGCTTCTCATTTCAAATGTATAGATTTAGTCAACTTCATGTTAAATGTACTGTACTAGTCAATATCAGATTGGGTTTGCATAATTCTGAGTTATTTTTCAAGGTTGTCTCCTTTGATTAGTTCATTATTGATTGCATTTTATATTGACCAATCCACATTTATGTTTTGACAGGACTGCTTTGGTAGGCCCATAGCAAGTGCACCAGATGCTTGGTTTGATGTTGTTGAGCGCTACTCCAATGACAGTAACAAGACATTACAGTATGCACTTAATTCTCTACTTATTCTTCTTATTGTTACCATTTTAGGATAGGGCTCTAGATTAAGACTATAGATCTGAACAAATCACGTTCAGTTTTGTCATCTGGGACAGTCAAATTGGCTGGCATGCAAGTCCCATGCAGCTGCGAACTTATTGCTTTGACAAAAAGTCAGCTGACTGCATGCAAGCAAAGTCAGCCCACTCAATCTGTGTCTGTATTTGTTCAACATTATTTGGCTATATACTATATAATGACCATAATCAAGTTTATCCATCATGCATTTTTTGGAAAGTTGTCAATTGAGCATCAATGATCTATTTTAACCTGTAGTTGACTATGATAAAATGTATGATCCAGAAATAAATGAAAAAAAATGCAGAAGTTTCTACTGTGTTTACATTCCAAGTATTGTTTCAGGCGTACTACAAATACGACGAGATGCCTCAACCTAGGATCCTACAACTATCTTGGATTTGCAGCAGCAGATGAATACTGCACTCCACTTGTTATCGAATCTCTCAAGAAATACTCACCCAGCACCTGCAGTGTTCGTGTAGATGGAGGTATGCCTGGATGATTGTCATGCTATATTCTTGTTTTTTTAAGAACTGCAGTCTGCAAGAACCATGCTGATTCCTTTTATTTGTAACAGGCACTACCAAACTTCACGCTGAGTTGGAGGAATTGGTTGCACGCTTTGTTGGAAAGCCTGCTGCTATCCTATTTGGCATGGGCTATGTTACAAACTCAGCCATCATTCCTTGTCTAGTAGGAAAGGTATGCACAGAACTTCAAATGATATGATTGATATATCCAGTAACAGAAAGCATGACTAAACTGAGCAACAATTAACTTAATCTACCTTCTCATGTTATTCCAGGGCGGGCTTATTATTAGTGACTCGTTGAACCATAATTCGATTGTCAATGGTGCAAGAGGATCTGGCGCAACTGTCCGGGTTTTCCAGCATAACTGTAAGCTTTTATACCTTTATGCAATGTGAAGCAATATTCAGTGTTTGTGGTTCACAAGGACTTATCTGCCAGCATGCCGCTTGCAGCCCCTGCTCATTTGGAAGAGGTCCTGAGAGAGCAGATAGCTGGTGGTCAACCACGTACACACAGACCATGGAAAAAGATCATTGTAATTGTTGAGGGTATCTACAGCATGGAAGGCGAGCTATGCAAACTACCTGAGATCATAGCTGTATGCAAGAAATACAAGGTTCAAAGAAATTCCCTCTAATTTACAGTTTGTGTTCTGTATGTAAAGTAGTCTAATTAGCTTCTCAAGACATTAGCAATCTATTTCAGGTGCATCATTGAGAGTTGACCATGTTGATTTATTCTTTATTCTGTCAAATAGGCTTATACGTATCTGGATGAGGCCCATAGCATTGGTGCAGTTGGGCAGTCTGGTCGGGGTGTTTGTGAGCTCCTTGGGGTTGATCCAGCTGATGTAGACATAATGATGGGCACTTTCACTAAGTCATTTGGATCATGTGGTGGATATATTGCAGCATCGAAGGTATGTCTTCTCCAAAGCACATTGTTAAACTGCTTAGATTGAAAATTTACTGATTCTTGCTGCTTGGACTCTCAGGAGATAATTCAGCACCTGAAGCTTAGCTGTCCAGCACATCTTTATGCTACCTCCATGTCACCACCAGCAGTGCAACAAGTTATTTCAGCCATTAAAGTGATCCTTGGAGAGGATGGCTCGAACAGAGGTGTAATCCTTTTGCCCTATTCTGACCATTTCAATGTGCTGCAGGCTATCTATGTAAATTTTACTGTGAGTTTTTATTTATTTTGCTTGTGATGTCTTGCAGGAGCCCAAAAACTTGCACGCATCCGTGAGAACAGCAATTTCTTTAGGGCAGAGCTCAAGAAGATGGGTTTTGAGGTTCTGGGTAACAATGACTCTCCAGTTATGCCGATAATGTTGTATAATCCAGCTAAAATTCCAGCCTTTTCTAGGGAGTGCCTCAGACAAAAGGTTAGTAATGGTACATAATGCTGTTTATCTTCAGTAATAGCAATCACTGCTTTTGCCAGTTTTTTTGTGGCTCCCTAGTCCCTGTTACCATGCGACTGATGTACCTGCTGACATTTCAGGTTGCTGTTGTCACTGTGGCATTCCCTGCTACACCTCTGCTCCTTGCAAGGGCGCGTATCTGCATTTCTGCTTCACACACCAGGGAGGACCTGATAAAAGCCCTTGATGTGAGTGCTCTATCTTGTATGAAAATTTCCAGTTGTCCACATACACGTAAAGAGATTCCAATTCACATTGCTCTCATCTTTGTAATCCACTCAGGTTATCAGCAGAGTTGGTGATCTTGTGGGCATCAAATACTTTCCCGCAGAGCCACCAAAGATTGCTGAAGCTGATCATGATAAGCTGGAGTAAATGATGAACTCAACTGGGTTAGCCCCATGAATGCTCAAGTTGCTGGAACCCAGTGGATCTTGGTGACAAGCGCATGTTGTTGAGTGGTTTCATAGATTTGACTTGGAATTTTGTTGATACTTGAGAATCCAGAGTCTGTCTCATTAGCTGACTACTGTTGGTTGTACAATTACACTTCTAAATGTGTATAGCTGGTCGAAGTTTGATTGTTCTATTATTAATCAATTTTCTTCATGTAATACTTGATAGACGCAATACAAATTAAATTATGAGAACATTTCTAGTGATTTTTTGTTGAAAGTTGAAGTGACCATTGTACGAAGGACACGATGCTTTCATGTGTTCTCCATATTTACTCAAAAAATATTTTTGAGGTGTAATGTAGCTTACAAATGCCAATGCACTATTTGTCTTAGTGTTACAGAAATATACTGAGATTCTATAACATGTATAAATATATTCTAAATATATACCCTCCCATAGTCACTTGAACAATATATGTATATTAATTTTAATTGACCAGATGCAACCACCTTGAATTTAATATCATTTGACTTCAATTCTTGGAAGAATATGTTTTTTCTTTATGTATTCTTTTTTACTTGCAGTCCAATTTAGAGTATGAGAAACATAAAAACTAGTGCCTTTGATATTCCCTTTGAAAAAAATATGGACAGAACACTAAAGAGAGAAATATTAAATAAGTCCCTTTTTGCCATTGAAACAGCAACATTGTCTTAGTGGAGCGATTCGAATGTTCTGAAAAAAATTCTAATTAATTATAAATCTTCCTACCTCAAAACCAGTTTGGACGAGATGAGAATTACATGAACAGTTTGAATTTTGTGAAATTTTTGTCTGGCTATAGCTCTTCCAAATTATACTATAATTTTTGTTTTTTTCAGTATGACAACCATGTCTAAAAATGTTGATTTTGATTTAGAAAAGAAATGAGAAAATCATTGTCTTGAGTATATTTTCTCGTTCTCTCGACGTTAAGATATGTACTGTTACACTCTTAACATGTGAATTATCAAAATCTTAACCTCCTTAAAAGATTTGAGGTGCTTCATTCGTCATTCAATTGCTGGCCGCTCACCCCAAAAAAAAAAAAAGCCCGCGAGGTGGAGATAAGAAAATGACTCGATCTCACTCAGGAAAAACATCAACGAAAATCCAAAATCAGAAAAAAAATCAATCATCGTTCGACTAAGCTCATAAAAAAAGCAAGGCATTTGTCTATCTCATGAAACATCAAGGAACAAGTGAGCATTAGGAAATGGATGCAAGCAAACTTGAACATAGCTACATGAGTAGAAAACATTAAGGACTCATTTGTGGTAGTAAGATGCATATAATCCCAACTACATAGTACTCTCTTCATATTTTAATAAATAACACCGTTGATGTTTCGGTAGACATTTGACTATTGGACATATTTAAAAACTTTATGCAAACATCCGTAAAGGTAAGTTATAAATAAAATAAATTTGGTAATAAATCCAATCATAAAAAAATAAATAATAATTTACGTAAGTTTTTTTATGAGACGAACAGTGAAACGTCTGCCGCTAAATCAACGGTCCCTCCGTCCTAAATGTTTGACGCCGTTGATTTTTTTATGCACGTTTGACCATTTGTTTTATTTAATTTTTTAAAAATATGTAAAGTTATATATATGCATAAAAATATACTTAACAATAATTAATAACTATGTAAATTTTTTGAATAAGACGAATGGTCAAATGTGTATTAAAAAGTCAACGGCGTCAAATATTTAGGGACGAAGGTAGAATTACGAAGAGAGTTTTTTTTTTCACCGAAGAAAACAAAGTACCGCTTCGTATATAATCCCTCGTTCCAAAATCATCAATTGCTAGGTGAATGTAAAACTAATAATTTGTGATGGCACATTTCAGAACAAACTTATTGGTATAATCTTTATACAACAATAAACTTTTATTTTTATTATAGTTAATTGTTGGTCAATATCTTCCTAGTTTGATCGTACATACAAAATAAGAAAAATACGACAGGTAATACTATTTTATCATAATATCCTCTTTTCGGTCCTAATGCACGGCCAATTTTTCCGGTACCATTGTAACCCTGTAAACCTTTATGGCCATCCGAAAAGACCAAAAGGCCCCCCAGCCACAGCCTCCTCACCCTAGTACTCTCTCTCTCCGTACGCGGCAGCGGCAGCCGGCCGGCGAGCTCCCCCCCTCCGCGCTCTCCCTCGCGGCGGCCCAGGACGGGCTTCTCCTCCCACCGCCAGCGCCGATCTCCCGCGAGCTCGGGCGCCGTCGTCCTTCATCCTCACCGGTGAGCATCCGTCCACATCCTCTCTTCTCATCTCTCTATCCAGGCACTGTTTTTTTTTAATTTTTTTTTTAACTTGTGGAATCGGCGTCATGAACCCTAGATAGGTTCTCTCCTGGATCTGGCTTAGTTTTCCTTAGTGATAGCCTTAAGGGAGACTAATAACAGGTTTTTCTTTTTTGTTCCCAAAAAGTTTGGGCAATAGATCCGTCCTGGCTCAAATCCCCTGAGACTTTTTGTTTGGACCAGGAGGGTTGCTCCATTTCGTCACCGTTTGCTCGCTGTTCAGGAATTAGTATGCAGCAATTTCACGCTGATTTTAAGTGCTTTGAACAGACTGCTGATTAGCTCCAAATGTCTAGGAAAGATTCGCTCAGAATGTTTGACTTATGATGCACCTGCTGGATCTTGTGTAGGTCTTATTTTTATCTTGCAAGAGAGTCTGTAAATTGACATGGTAGGACAGCCAGTTTAATTCGTTTTAGTCGTTCTTTGTCGTTCTTTCTGTTTTGTCGTGATGGTTGGTTTTAGTGCCATGGTTAATATGGTCATCTGGCACAGCAGTATTGTACTACCTCTGAACTGTGGTGACCTCAGAATGATGAAAATCAATGTTCGAATGGACTTGTATAGCTCTAGGGGCGACTGTGTATTGCTAAAGGAGTTTGTATATTGGATAAGAAAAATGTGAAAACAGAATACAGTCCAGCAGTCCATATTTTGCTGCTTTTCCTTGTAAGGACCAAGGTTATCAGCCTGATTGCCACTCTGAACTTGCAACTTGAATTGGCCTAGACTATTTCACAGGATTGGGGATTTAGGACATACTCTAGTGAACTACAACCGATTTTTAAGCAGCACCGCCTGTTGAAAAGTTCCTAATTCACTCATTTAACTTCCATACATGTGGAAGCATAAAGATGACTGCTCTTTTTATCCTGCATATTTCATTTCTTATGGAGAACTACCTAACTCTAACAATGCAACAGGACAGTTCAAAAAAAAAAAAAACAGTAATGCAACAGGACTGTGGGATAGTTCTAGATGGATCCATTATCCATGGGTAACAGGGTATTAGTAGGAATTGCTTTGGTCTAATTTTCTGTAGTTCATATATACCTTTGCTTTGCATTGCATATTAGGCACAACTTTGTGGTGTTAGGAATGGTATTTCCAAGCAAATTTTGTAAGATAGTTCAACAATCTCATTCAATAAGTTCAATGGAGGAACTTGAATATGCATATTAATGGAGATTCCTTTCTAATGGAGTACATCTGAATGTCATCTTTGCCTTTGGTTGTCTTCTTGTGTGACTAATAAGCAACTACTGCTTTGACCCTTACTTTCATATTATTTATCTTAAATAACCATATACTGTCTTTTTTTTTCTTTTATGTCCAGCATACCATCTTACCTTCTTTTGTATGACTTAGTGATTCACTCACAGTTTGCCCAAATAACATTGGAGAAATGGGATCTAAGACATCACATTTTATGCTTGTGCAACATTTGTATGGCAGAACAGATATATCACTCCTTAATTGGCTTAAGATCCACCTTAATGCGGATATTTGCTATGATGATGTCAAAGGTCATGCGTTTGTTACCATTTTTCCCCCAGGAATGCATCTTATCACTGTCCATTGTCTCCTAACCTATTCGTTATACAGTGTCTGTTCAGTAAATTTATATTATTCAGCATGAAAACTCACAACCTTTTCTAATATCTTAGCATTTGTTATTCCTTTTGAATAGTTTTGAAGGATGAAGAAGGGATTGCATCCTCAGATGCAGTGGATTTCATATGTGACACAAAGTGGCAGGTTGATCAATATCATGATGACCAAGGTCAACCATACTGGCAAAGTGTATCATATGAGGGCAAAGCGTCAGATGGCTCAAAGCCTGGGCCAGATTGCGAAGTTTAACCGCCGATACCAGCAGGAAGCTGACGAAAACAAAGACAAGTAGGCTGCTGTCTTCAAGGAGCTACATATGCTCTGTAACTTTAGGCAGATTAGTGTGTTGCAATGTTTTTCATCCTGGAACATTGCTGATGGAACTCTGTTTTGGATGACATCCTCTTCCATACCACCATCTGAATATTGTGGTTTATTCTTGACGGTTCTTTCAGTTCTGCCGTTCGCTATTTTGTTAGAGCCATCTTTGGTACTCAATTCTGCCTGAGATATCTAGAAAATGCAACATGTTACTTTCCATTTATTTCATTTAAAGCTCCCTGGATTCAGTGCCTGTAATCTCGTGAAATACTTCCTACGTTTTGAAATGTCACTATGGCTTCTAAATTTACCCTTTCCCATCTCAATGCCTTCCTTTTAGCTATTTAATTTCCATAAGCTGCCATCACTTATATCATAACATCCAAAGAAAAATGAGTCCTGTGATGAAGAAAGATAATCTGTCCTGTCAACACGGACAGGATGATTTTTGATATACATTTGATCGTTTATATTATTTTAGAGAATTATAGAATTATTATTTATTTTGTTATGATTTGTTTTACCATTATAGATATTTTAAACATGACTTGTACTTTTGTATATTCAGATAATTTTTTTAAAAGATGGATGGTCAAACTTTTATGAAAAAGTTAAATGACATTAAATATTTAAAAACCAGAGGAAGTATTAAATACTTTCGTAGGATGCACATAGCAGAGTGGTGCAACCGAAGCAACGGTAGTCGTTCGATAATTTATATAGTAGTAACAGTAACAGGCTACCAGTTCAAAAGTACAGAACTAAAGAGATATAGTTCATCGGTATCTGCAACGAACAAGGTACACATAAAAAATGTTCAAGCAAGGAATCAATAAAGTTTAAATTCAGAACACAAGTTCAAACTTCAAAATTCAACATAACGGATGCTGTTATATTGCAGCAATAGCATTTTGTCCATATGCTGCAACGAAATTTTAATTATAGAAAATAGGCAATAATTTATTATTTTCTCTATATATCATATCTTAAGTATTTCATATATTTGTTATTAACACGTGAGCTCATTGCCTTCGTAGTCGTCTTTCTCAATCTACTTTATAAAAGTTATTATTGTGGTTAATATATGGATCCATAATTATTTTTTTTAAATAGAGAGTTAGTGATAGGGTGTGAGTATTCACCACTGCTTCTTTTTAAAGATGCATAGATAATGGAATTAGTTCTCTCCCTCTAATTTGGTCATATTAGCAGCCATTATAAGTGCTAATTAGGGTGAGTTTGAGAGTTAGTGAAAAAGAAGCACACAAAATGAGACAACTTAAATTAAGTATTAACTATTATAAATTGAAAAAAAATAATTAATATGATTTTTAAAGCAAGTTTTTAGAATTTATAAAATATATTGTTTGACAATTTGTGAACCGTGCATATGTAAAACGATAGCTTTTCTCCTTTCACACTTAGGCTTCCATTGTTTTGCTTTTTGGAGGAATAAGCGAAAAACGTTTTTACAAATGAAAAATAATTTACAGGTAAAACTTTTATATACATGTCCACAGTAACTCAAAAGCAAAATGTATAAAACAAACTATAATAAAAAACCACAAAATTAAGTTTAAAATTAAGTTCTAAAATTTAAATTTTGGCTTATAAGCAGTTGCAACCGCGAAACGTTCTCACTGAATGGAGCCTTAGTAGTACAGTACTCTTAGATCATATCCTGTAATGCACAAACACTTCTAATAAATTGGAATAGTTACGAATATGATTTACCTCCCTGTACAATAGAAACGGATATATTGCCTCTCCGAAATATCAAAACTAGATTAATTTGCCTCCTCTGGTGATTTGTTACGTAGTCTCCTATATAACGTATTAACTAATCAAAGTTTGCTAACGTGGCATCCACAGAAGAGTCAACATGTATGTAACTTAAAAAATATTAATTAATAGGACCACGTGCCATATTGTTCTATGATCTATTCTCGCCACTTCTCTCCTTCCTCCTCTCTCCTCCCTTCTCTCTGTCTCTCTCCTGGTCTGTGACTTAGCCACCTCGCCGCCGGCGAAGGAAATCCTCAGCCGCCTCCCAGCAGGATGTATGTCCGCCGCCCGTCATGTTTGTTGAAAATATAAGTATATATTGATTTAATTTATTTTCTAATTAAATCATGACATTGATCATATAGACTATGATAATCACGTTGTATATATATATATATAAACTAGATAGTAAAATATGAACAGATTGAATACGTGAAACATGATCGACATGTGTCGAGTATTTTGGTTCTGTTGTGAATTGGGTTGACGAGAAGCCACACGTACCAAACTAACAACATGTGAATGCAGGGATGTTATCGTCAGCACGTGGCCCTCGAGCGTAGAGGAAGATGGACCATCATGAAAGATTACTAAGCACTCACCTAAGACACTACTAAAAACCTTATTACCGCCTCATCCTAGCATAGGATGTCGAATGCGAAGGTTTTAGAGACACGCTATTTCGAATTGGTGCACGTCGACGAATAGGACGGAGTAGACTACGAGCGACGGTGCAATATAGAGGAGGCAACACCCTATATTGTTTTTTCGTATCTGTCCTTTTCGACGAGGCGGTGACTGGATTTATACAGAGATATCAAGATGTGTGATTAGGGTACCTGTATAATCCCACTTTACGTAAGCGAACGGGAAAGTCACGCATAACTTATCAAGAATAGGTAAGTGATACTAAACCCCCTTTCATGTCATCTCATGAAGTGTACTTTTGTGATTTTTTAAAGAATTAATCTTTATATAGGCCTTAGCCTGCATATTAATTCCAGTAATCCCCCACCAAATCTCAAAATCCTACAGAGATTTACTTTTTCCAATATACTGTTAATATACCAACGGTTCGATGGAGACCGATTAAGGTTGAACATCCACCTAGAACTCCAAGCTACATTTACTCACAACTTGAACAATCGACTGTACCTTGAATTGCAAGTCTTGTGCAAGCAAGTTTCACTCAGAGTTTTATCTGATACTAGGTTTTTAGTAGATTATCCATCGAGTGGAGCATATAGGTCATACCCATGTTCTTTCATAAGCTTTTAGGAGACTCAGCTAAAATTTCTATAGACCGTGACTAACAGTCAAACTCATATAAGTGTATTTTTTCAAAAATACTATGTAGAACAACACCTTTACTATTTAAAGCCAACAAAATACATTAAGGCAATTGCTAACCTGCTTTACAGATTAAGAGAGTATATACATCTTCACCAAGAGAGAGTTTTAGAAAGGACTATCCAACAGTTAACTAAAAGCTTGTTTTTGCTAGGTCCTAATTCATGGGATCTTCAATCACATAAATTGGGTTACCACCGTAGTATAACTTAGATGGGTCTCATACCTATCTTCTTTGATGCATTGTCTACCATATTTTGTGATAGTCCCTCCGTGAAGGGATCTGCCAGATTTCTAGCTGTTTGGATGTAATCCAATGTTATAACCCCGGTGTTTCTCAATTTTTCAACAAACTTCAATCGTCTTTTCACATGTGTAGACGATTTCATGTTATCCTTTGAACTATTTATCTTGACAATTACCGTTTGATTGTCAGAGTTCATAAGAATAGTTGGCACTATTTTTCCATCCAGAGACAGATCCATCGGTAGAACACGCAACCATTCTGCCTCACCAGTAGCAGTATCTAGTGCCGTAAGCTCTGCTTCAATAGTTGACCTTGTCAAAATAGTCTGTTTGGAAGACCTCCTTGGAACATCATTACCACCTAGCATGAATACATATCCACTAATGGCTTTGATTTCATCAACATCAGATATCCAATTAGAATCACAATATCCCTCCAATACCATAGAGTACCCGATACAGTGAAGCCCCAAGTTCATAGTACCTTTTAGTTTAGATAATGCAACACTCGCTCAAGTGCACACCAATGATCATCTCCCAGATTAAAGGTAAATCGACTCAATTTACTCACAACAAATGAGATATCAAGTCTAGTTGCGCTAGCTAGGTACATAAGTGAGCTAATGATTTGGGAGTACTCCAATTGATTCCTAGCAAGTCTCTTGTTCTTGCGAAGCAACAAGCAATGATCATAAGGTGTTGAAAAAGACTTGTCATCAAGGTAGCCAAAGCGACTCAAGATCTTCTCCACATAATGGGATTGCAAGAATGTAATACCATTCTCACCGCTAATTAACTTAATGTAATTCTTCATATCAAAATTTTGAGACAAAAATGATTTAACCTCATTAATCATCTCAAGATTTGTCCCAAATATAAGTATGTCATCAAAATCGAGTCACAAAATAACTCCCTCACCCCCACCATGATGATAGTGTTAAAACCAAAATTTGGTAAAATTCCTTATTGGATTCGGATAAGGAAATGTGCAATCACAGATGGAAATTTTATCCGGAAGAGTTCAAATCCAACAGGGAATCGTGAAGATCAAGGCATAGCGGCATAAATTTATCTATTAATTAGAGTTAGTTTAGGATTTTTCTTTATCTCTAAGAGAGTTAGAGTCCGATCGGGACTTGTTTGTTTTCTTTTTATCTATTAGGAAACCATGTCGTATTCAATAGGAATTAGAGATAGAGTCCAAATAGAGTTTGTTATTTCTTTTTATCTATTAGGAGTCGTGTGTCATATTCGACATGGACTACTATCCACCCGTGGGTGTAAATATGTATGCCCGGGGTCATTGTAAATCATCTACTTCTCAATATAGATCGATTATTCTCGGTGCGTCGCCATCCTCTTCACCGAGGTTTCAACACCGGTGGAACTTGGCACCTGATGCGGGGCTGCATCGTCTCAATCTCTGGTGGAGGGGTAAGTCCTATGTTTCACCGGCCATAGTAATCGCATCGGCTAGATTGGAACTTTCTCAGTTTGGTCCGATCTTCTAATTTGGTTGTGCAGTTGCTAGTTATCTTATCAGTTTCATCTTAGATTACTTTCATGTCCTGAGTTGATCTGGTCAACCACTTTGGACGATCTATGTTGTTTTGATATTTGCTATTTGACATCTTCAATCTAATACTGCCTCGGTTCGGTCCGATCTAGTAGATTGCGTTTATCAGATGGTTTATATCAGATCAATGTATTTTGCTCATTGTTTTATCGGAGTACCAGCCGATAAGTTATCAGTCATCGGCTCATCGACTTGATAGCAATCTAAATCTGTTTAGTATCTATCTTGACATTGCTAGGCATAATCTTGAACTGTCTCAGTTTGGTCCGAGCTTCTATGATTATTCTTAGTAATCTGGGCTAGATATTTTATAGATCTTGGTCGTTTGTCAGTCGTTCATAGCCGATGATCTTTGCCGATCTACATGCTTGTTATATTTACATCAATAGAGTAGTCGATTGCCTTACTGTATTGTTTTTATACCAATCGGTTTGATTTAGTTAGATCGGTAGTTATTTATGTTACATCGGCTTATGAGAATTATATCCAAATTGGTTTTAGCCAATCGTAACACATGATTCATTGTTTATTTAACTATTCAAGTCTATTTGTATCGGATTCTTTGCCAATCCAAGCTTTCAACAACCGATTGCTTAGTCTATCGGCTAAATACTGCTACATCAACATCCGATCGGCTGGTTTCTCAGTTACCTATCGTCTCGATAGCCGATCGGCTTGTTTTATTGTTCATCTTATCAGTTGCAGGATCAAACTGATTAGCACACCCACACATTCTAAGAATTTAGGTCCTGCACTGGAGCGTTCTGAGAAGTGACTCCCATGCCTTCGTGTGTGACACGTCATCGGGTTAACTTTTGATGTCAACAGATAGTATACAAATTTATCTACCTTATTTATTGCAAAGCCTACAGATGTTTGTTCTATGAAACTTCTCATGGCATTGTTTGGGAGCTTGTTTTAGACCATACAAGGACTTCAACAATTTGCACACCTTGCCTTCTTGAACTTTCGTTACAAACCCATCAGGCTGATCCATATAGATCTCCTCATCCAGCTCTTCATTAGGAAAAACTGCCTTAACGTCTATTTGATGAATGAGAAGACCATCTGAGGCTGCTAGGGAAAATAGCACACATATTATGGTCAATCTAGCAATAGATGAGTAAGTGTCAAAGAAGTCTTCACCTTCTTTCCGAGTATAGCCTTTTGCAACAAGCCAAGCCTTGTACTTTCCAATCATACCGTCAGGCCTAAGTCTCTTCTTGAACACCGACTTGCACCCCACAGGTTTACACCCATAGGGTTGTTGTGTCACCATCCAAGTCCCGTTAGCAATAATAGAATCCAATTTACTACGGATAGCCTCCATCTAAACAACATCAGGATGCATATGTTTCTAAAATTGACTTAGGAGTGTCATCCACGAGATGTATAGTGAAATCATCACCAAAAGACTTAACCATCCTTTATCTCTTGCTCCTCCGAGGAGCTTCACTATCATCCTCCTCAGTGACAAGTTCATGCGCATGTTCAGTTTGTTCTGGTGGTGTGATTAAGCTGGGAATTATTTTAGAACGTTGTCTAGAAGTACTTATGTGTATCCTTTATTAGAAAAAAACTCTCAAACAAGGTAGCATCACAAGACTCCATAATTATACCAACATACATGTTAGGTATCTTAGATTTGACTATTAAAAATCTATAGGAAATGATGTGGTGAGCATATCCCCGAAAGGCTCAATCTATAGTCTTAGGTCCAAGCTTGCGCTTCTTAGTTATTGGTACATTGACTTTTGCCAAGAAGCCCTATGTGCGCAAGTAAGACAATGATGGTTTTCTCCCAATCCATACCTTGTATGGTGTTTTGTCCTTGTTTCTATTAGGAACTCTATTTAACACATGATTTGAGGTTAAGAATGCCTCCCTGTACCATGCCTTAGGTAGTTCCGCAGTATCCAACATGGTATTCAGCAAGTTAGTCAGTGTGCGATTCTTCCTTTTGGCAATCCCATTAGACTTGGAAGAATAGGGAGGGGTCCTCTCTTGTATGATGTTATGTTTCTCACAGAATAAGTCAAATTTGTTTGAGAAAAATCTCCACCACGATCGGACCTAAGTCTTTTTATCTTCCTGTCAAGTTGCTTTTCAACTTCTGCCTTATATATTTTAAAATAGGCTAGAACCTCATCTTTCATTTTCAATAAATACACATAACAAAATCAAGTAGCATCATCAATCAACGTCATGAAATATCGTTTTTCAGCCTTCGTCAATACCCCATTCATCTCACAAAGATCTGAATGTAGAAGTTCTAGAAGTGCCAAGTTTCTCTCCTCGGCAATTTTTTACGATGGAAAACTTAGGAATTAAACACATCCTGGAGAGCCGAGACATCAACCAAAGTTAGTATGACATAAATGTGAGTGCCAAACATTAGCTTCATCATCCACATTGCCATAAATATGGTTCACAGATTTATTGCAGAAACCAAAAAGGGAAAAATGGAACAAGCCTTCGCACTCATAACCTTTACCAATAAAATATCCATGTTTAGACATGATTACTTTGTTAGACTCAAAAACCAAGTTAAGTCCGTCTCTATATAGACGGGAGCCACAAACGAGATTTCTGTCGATAGTAGAAACATGCTGCACGATCTTTCCCGAAGTAAACTTCAGATCTACCATGCCAACACCATGAATAGAGGCATGCAACGCATTCCCCATTAGGAAAGAGATATCTCATGCGACATGACAAGAAGAAAGCAATGAGATATTAGCACATATGTGTACATTGGCCCTTGTATCAACCCACCAATTGGTAGAGTGATTAACTGAAAAACAGTAGGTAACTTACCATACCCGCTTCCATCTCTAGTGTTGCCAATGGTCACATTGGTAAATTTAGTAGTCTGCCCTGCAGGTGCCTTCATCCCCTTGCATTGTGGACAATTCTTGGGTAGATGACCAGGCAAATCACACACAAAACAAGTTCTATCATCCTAGTGTAGATTGTTGTTCTTCTTTTTTGCTTGAAGTTGGTGGTTTGTTGGAATTTGTATTTTCATTTATTCTTGTTTAGAGCCCTGTGCACCACATTAGCACTAGACTACCCACCATCGCCTTTAGACGCTATCAACCCCTCAGCAGTGTACTCTTGTCTCGTGTCTGAGTGCAATATCAAAATTCCTCCAGGAAGGAGGTAGTTTCGCAATAATGCACCTAGCCACAAATTTGTCCGGTAAGACACACTTAAGAAATTCGAGATCTTTAGCCATGTCTTGTATCTCATGAGCCTGTTCAACTACAGAACGGTTGACAACCTTCCTATAGTCATTAAGCAGCTCCATGACATACAGATCATTGCTAGCATCAGTGGCACCAAATTTGGTATTCAGTACATCCCATAACTCCTTAGCGTCGGTCCTGTGTATATACACCTTGACCAGACCTTTGCCAAGAACACCAAGAATGCCTCCCACAAAGTAGTGGCCTTCTCAAATTCTTTCTGCTTTTCAGTAGTAAGAACTCATTCAGCTTTGCCATTACTATCCCATAAGCATTTCATTGCTGTCAGCCATAGAGTGACCTTGTTGTGACATCTCTTGAAGTGCACACCAGTGAATATTTCTGGCCTTAGTGCATCGACAAAACCAGCCATATTAAAACCATAGTGCCAATAACAAGGTTTTTGGATTATTAAAAATATAAGCACATATTGATTTTATTTATTTCATAAATAAATCATGACATTGACCATGTAGACTACGATAATCACATCATATGATCTATACATGTAAACTAGATAGTAAAATGTGAACAGATCAAATATGGGAAACATGGTGAACATGTAGTGAGTATTCTGGTTCTGTTGTGAATCAGGTTGACAAGAAGCAACGTGTACCAAAGGAACAACGCATGGTGTAGGGTGTTGTCATTGGTGTACGACCCTCGAGCGTAGAGGAAGACGAACCATTGTGAAAGATTAGTGAGCAGTTGCACAAGGTGCTACCAAAAATCTTATTGCGGCCTCCTCCAAGTGCAAGATGTTGAAGGCGAAGGTTTCAGAGACATGCTCTCCCGAACACTGGTGCAAGTCGGTGAATGGGATGGAGTAGACTAAGAGCTACGGTGCACTATAGAGGAGGCGGCAAAACCCTAGATTATTTTTTTATCTATCCTTTGCGACGAGGTGGTGGCTTGATTTATATAGATATATCAAGATGCGTGATCTGGGCACTTGCACGATCTCCACCTCATATAACCGAATTGGATAAGTCGCTCGTAACTTATTCGGGCTCCACACCATGGCAACAAAACCGAATAGCAGCAAAATAAATCCGCAAAAGAAAACTGCCCCTGTGCAAGGATGAGGAAAATTATGTCTGCACAAGGATGAGGAACCAATTTTGGCCCATAGGCCATTCATGCACAATGTCACGTATGTACGCACGTATCTGGCTAGGCCAAGCGAGCGAGCATGTGTATTCCTCTTGTTCTCTCCACCACACATGCCTCAAGTGGCGGTGAGAATATCCTTCCATATAAGGAGGTCTCCCTCTTGTAGAATAGGCAAGGTAGTACTAAACCCACTTGCATGCCAACCTATGAAGTGTGCTTTAGTGATTTTCAAAGATTTAATTTTCATATGGGTCTTAGGCGACATATTATTTCCAACGACCTTTTCCTTCGCTTGAAAAGAAAGAGCAGCACTGTCAGGGAGGAGGGAGAGAGGTGAGGCTAGTGGCCTTGCCATCGGATTGGATTTTTAGCTAGGGCTAGGCTGATGGATTGCGGGGGCGGGGCTGGTGCTATTGGTAGCCTCCATGCCGTGGGGGAGTAAGGTGCGTCGCCACCATGGATCTCTAGTTCTCCACTCCATGCTGGATGCTCCCTGTCTCTAGACCCCTCCTTGCTGTCTTCCTTGCTTCCTGTGGCTACCATGGAGCTTGGAGTAAAGGAGCCCATAGAGGTGGTGGAGACCTTGTCGGCCACTGTCAAGTGTCGACCCATTGGATGGCGAGCTCCACCATCAACTCATGCTTTCAGGACTATGCAGTAGCAGTTCATGTTTGTGAACTTGCAGAGCAGCTCAAAACCCGCAGCGTCGAGCTTCTTGGCCATGAGGACGGTGCCACAGCCGAAATGATAAGGATGGCCGAGATAGGAGGCGCGCACGAGGATGGAGGGACCAACGCACAATAGTGGTGGTTGAGGAGTAGGAATATGATGGTGGGTGGTCCATGAAGCGACATGATTCGAAGGTACACATGATCTCCTTCTTCAAAACTCAACTCTCTACGGCGATTGTCTAAGTAACTCTTCTGTCATGACTGGGTTGTCTTCAACCGATCACGGATGATCTTGACTTTATCTTTTGCTTCTTTCAAGACATCCATCCCAAACACTTGTCTGTCATCGGGTTGATCCCAAAAGAGAGGTGTATGACACTTAAATTGATATAACGCCTAAAAAGGTGCCATCTGCAGACTGGCTTGATAACTTTTGTTGTATGAGAACTCCGCACATGGTAGACTCTTGTCCCACATTCCTCCAAAATTGAGTGCACATGCTCTCATTATATCTTCCAAAATTTGGTTCACTCTTTCTATCTGTCTATCAGTCTAAGGATGATAAGCCATACTGAAGTTTAAATGTGTTCCCATCTCCTCTTAAAGTCTTTGCCAAAATTTGAGGTAAACCGACTTCCACGATCATATATAATCCTCTTGGGAACTCCATGTAAACACACTATTAGGGCCATATAGAACTGAGCTAACTTCTTCGCGGAATAGGTAGTATGCACAGGTATGAAGTGTGCAACCTTAGTAAGTCGATCCACGATTACCCAAATGGAATCATGTCCAGTTGATGTTCTTGGTAACCCGGTAATGAAATCCATACCAATCTCTTCCCACTTCCACTCTAGGATCTTCAACGGTTGTAACAAACCAGCATGTCTTTGATGTTCAGCCCTCACTCGCTAACACACATCACACAAAGCCACAAACTCTGCTATTTCTCTTTTCATAATGACCCACCAGAACTTCTCCTTCAAGTCTTAGTACATGTTGGTACTGCCAGGATGAATAGAATATTGGGCTCCATGAGCTTCACTCAAAATTAGCTCTTTCAACTCCTTGTTATCAGACACACACAACTTTTCATTCATCCAAACTACAACTTTGTCATCTTCGGTGAAGTCTCGGGCTTTACCAACCCGCATATTCTTTCTTAATCCCGCCGTGCGCGTGCGTGCCTTGGGCGTTGCCGTCGCCCCTCCGCTTGCCGTCGTCCCCGCCTCGCCGGCACCGCTCGTTCCCATTCGCCGCACCGCCGCGCTCGTCGCGCCGTCGTTGCTGCTCCGATTGCGCCGTCGTCTTGCGCCGCCGCTCCGGTCGCGTCCGCCGCTCGGCCGCCAGGCTGCGTCGCTGCTTGGTAGACGCCACCTCGCTCCTCCCTCGAGCTCCCGTCTAGCTCCTCTGGCCGCTTCCCGCGCCCGCCCGCCGTCGCCGTGCCGCTGTGCCGTCGTCGCCGTGCGCCGCGCTCGGTCGCGCGCCACGCGCTGTCGTCGGACGCCGGTCATCGTCGTCGCGCCGTCGTCGTCGTCGCGCCGTCGTTGTCGTCGCGCCGTCGTCGCCGTCGTCGCCCGCTTGTCGCCGCCCGACGTTGTCGCCGACGCCGTCATTGCTGCGCCGTCGCCGCCTCCCCGGCTGAATGCCGCATCCCATCCCCCTCTCCCTCGCGACGTCGTCGCTGAGCTCCTCCGCCCGCCGCGCTGCTGGCTGACTCACCGCCACGCCGCCCCGATCCCTCTCCCTCTCGGCCGTGTCTCCACGCCGCCGTTCCCCACTTCGTCGCAATCGTCATCTTTGCGTCGCCGTCTTTCCCTCCCGCCGCTCATCGCCGCTCCGAGCCGCGCCACCCCATCGCTGTCTCCGCCTCCTCCGCGTCGACTCGTCGTCGCCGTCCTCGTCACCACCTTCACCATCGCCGCCTTCCCCGTCGCCTCGCGCCAGCGCTCGCCGACGCCGTCGTCGCCCTCCCGTTGCGCCGTCGTCGTCGTCCTCCCCGAGCCGCCGCTGTTCTCCCTTCGGCGTCGCCGCTCCTAGCGCCGTCGCCAGCTCTCGCGTGGCCACCCACTGGGTCGCCGCCGTCCGCCGCATACCCGCCGGTCCGCGCCGCCGTCCGCTGGTCGCCGCCCGCCGCGCCGTCGCGCCGCGAGCCGCGAGCCGCGCACTCGGCTCCCTTCCTCTCTGTTCCTCTCTCGCTGACGAGCGGGACCCACTCGTCAGTCGCCACCCCGCCAGCCCCTTCCTCTCTCTCCTCCCCGGGCCCGCGTGTCAGTCTCTCCCTCTCCCCTTCTCTCACCGACAGGTGGTCCCCACCTGTCAGCCGTCAGCTCCTCTCTCCTCGCTGACGTCAGCAGCCCCATTTATTGCGCAATAATTGATTTAGGACTTTTCTGTTTAGCTAAAAAACCCAGAAAACTTCTAAAATTCATAAGTAATTCATCTAGTCTCCGTTTAGGTCCATTCAAGTTTCATTAAATCCAAAAAATGCCAAGAATCCATTAAAAATAGTTTCTTTCTCTGTTTCAGTAGTTTTTAGCCTGTTTTTCTTGTTTTGCCTTGTTTGTCGTAGGTTTTGACCCCGTCGCAGCGCCGTTCGTTCTCGAAGTCGTCGCCGAAGTTCCTCGTGGGTCTAAGCAAGGCAAGTGGCACCCTTCTTTGATCATATTGAACCTATGATTATAAAATCCCCCGCTTTTACATTCAAACATGCATTGTTTTATGCAAATCTATTTATTGTATTTATCTATTGGGAATTTACCCTTACACCCGTTGATCCCCATTCATTATTATTGTCATCCCAGGGTTAATTTGACTAGATTTAGAGTTAGTCAATGCTTAGCCATGCTTAGTTCAACTAGCTCACCAATTATTATTTAATTACTGTTACACTTTGATAGACCTTTAGTGGTTGAAACCATTATTATTCTCCCGATGTGGATTAATACAACTAAAATATTGCTTATGGTGGGCTGTGGGTGTATGGTTTTGAGAGTCGTGCCCATGGCAGTTAAGGACCGGTTCTCAGGAAACCCTGAAGGTCTTACACGTACTAACCACAAGCCAGAATGGGCAACGGTGAGACTCGTAATCTAGCTTGTCCCTATTCGACGTACCCAGGCAAGGGTAGGCGTGATGGAGTATGGACGGGCAATCGTGGTGTAATGAAAGCTTCTCCTGCTTTCGGATCTACCAAGGCACAAGAGGGGACTGCCCGACTTGGTGTAAAGGAGGGGGTGAAACCTGAAGTGTGGTGCGATTGTCTAGGGAGGGCTAGGTGAAAGGTCTTATCATGGTTTCCGTACTGAGGTATCGTGGTGATACGTTGGGGCATGGTAACATGCTTGGCAGCCATGTCTTGTGGGTAAAGTTGTACACCTCTGCAGAGTAAAACTATTCGAATAGCCGTGCCTGCGGTTATTGGGCGAACTGACAGACTCACTGGGATTAGTTGAACCTCTTTAATAATTTTATTAATCTTGGAATTGGTTTGACCCTGCGCAATGTGGTGTAACGTTGGCAGTGGTTTGGGTCTGTCGCAACGTGGTTTAACGTTGGGCAGAGGGTTGACCCTGTCGCTACGTGGTGTAACGTTCGACAGTGGTTTGGGCCTGTTGCAACGTGGTGTAACGTTGGACAGTGGATGATTATTTTAATTGTTTACTTTACTTTTATTTCAGTCTATTTTATTTACTGTTTTGCTAAATTACCGCAGCTTTTGTGCAAGTTAACCTTAGCCTTTCCTTGTTACCCTATTGCATTCATTATTCTCCCTCTCTTGGGTGTTACTTGTTAAGTACGGTGGTTTGTACTCAGCCTTGCTTAATTTTCCCCACCAGAGCAAGTGCCAGAGCCTGTGTCAGAAGAAGGTTGTTCTGAAGGTTGAAGTAAGGTTCAGTCCGCCGTCGAGAGTGCCTGTGGTGTGGAGCCGTCTTCGCCAGCTGAAGCTGAAGATTAGATGGTTTAGTTTGTTTTCCTTTTCCGCTGCATTTCGATAGATAATTGTTTCTTATTTGTTTTTAAGTCGTGGAACTGTGTATTAATTTGTCATAGTGTGTACTCAGGCTGATGCCTGGACCGAGATTCAATACATGCTATTGTTCAGAAATTTGGTGTAAATTTCTGGGCGTGACAGCAGGCAAGCGACGTCATGTTCCCGATGGAGGTAGAAATCCATCTCGAGGCGGCGCTGACTCCTTTAGTCGACTCGTCCGAGGCTCGCAGTAGCACTAGAAGTTTCGTACCCCCAAGAGGTCTTCGCCGCCAGTAAACCGGCATCACCTTCTTCTGATGCCAGACGGCAGGAGGAGGAGGCGGCCCGACTGGCTGAGGAGCGCCTACTTGAGGAGGAGAAAGAACGCCAGGAGCGCGAGGACAAGGAACAACGCGCGACTCAGTCACATGTTGAGCTGCGACTCCAATCTCGGAGAATGCAGCGCGATTTGCTCCAAACCCGAGTCGACGGGCATGACGTCTTCAAGGCGCCTCAGCAGAATGTCCGCGCGGCCGCCGACCTACTCGGCGACATCATCCAGCAGCTTCCACAGCCAGATCTACCTGTGGTGGAAACCATAAACATGGTCAAGGCTATGGTAACTACTGCTGCGATTCAACAGTCTCTCCAGCGCACGACAGGGACCCCAACGGCTCGTTCGAAGGCTCAATCGTCTAGATCTCCTAGGCAGCCGACCTGATCCCCGCTACACACTGAGAACAGGTCACGCCGGAACTCCCCTGACTCCACGAGAGGAGAAGTGCCGCCGATAGGCAACGCTGCATTGACGATTTAATCTGCCGATTGGACCAGCAACGCTAGGAGCTCAGGGCCGAAAGGCGATGCCTCGACCAAGAGGGCTCTGTTGACTTCCATCACAGGGTTGAACATCGACACTAGGCCCATCGGGATAGCCACCATCACGACCGGGACCACCGCAGCCACAGCCAGGTGTCTAGGCATCGGTCACCCGAGAGCTCTGACAGTGACGTGATGGAAGGCGTCCCGGCATTTACCAAGAACTTGAGTTAGTTGACTTGGCCAACTGGTTTCAAGCCAACTGGCATCAAGAAGTATGACGGCTCCATCGACCCAAAGGCCTGGCGCACAATGTACTTCATGGCCATCTAGGCCGCAGGACGACTCGACTGGGCATTGGTTGTCGGGGCTCCCCAAACGGTCCATTGACTCATGGGCTGAGCTTCGCGACTGGTTCATAGCCAATTTCCAGGGCACATACGAAAGGCCAAGGACAAAGTATGATCTATACCAAGTCCAACAAAGGAAAAACGAATCTCTACGGGCCTATATCAAACGGTTCTCAGAGGTCCGCAACTCCATCCCCGATATCAAAGATGACGTGGTCATCGCTGCCTTTCGAAAGGGAGTACGTGATGAGCCATTCATCGCCAAGTTTACCAAGAAGGAGCCGATTATGGTCAAAGACCTCTTCAACATGGCTAACTCCTACGCTGCGGCTGCCAACGCGGTGTCCGCCTCGCAGAGAGATAAGCACGAGGGAAAGGAGCAGCCATCTGGTAAAGGCAAGGAGAAGGAGCACAAGAAGGACTCGGACTCGCGGAAACGCAAGCTGGAGGAGCTGGTTGCCGTCGCAGAACGGCACCCAATCCAACGTCCTAAGATGTCTGACTACGATAAGGTCATGAACAGCAAGTGCCCCTACCACCTAAAGTCCTCCCACTTGGCCAAAGACTGCTTTGTCATGCGTCATTACGCAGAGCAGCTCGCCAAAGGTCAGTCGGGGGCCGTCGGGTCGAGCAAGCCAATGCTCGCCGATAAAAAAGACGACGAGTTCCAAGACCCACAAGCCGAGCTAAACCACATCTTTGGTGGCCCGCTCGCATATGAGTCCAAGCGGAAGCAAAAACTCACGACAAGGGAGATAAACACCACAGCGGTGGACGTCCCCCAGTACCTGCGGTGGTCGAAAGTCCTGATCATGTTCGACCGCTCGGATCACCCTGGCCGAGTGGCTCACCTAGGGCGGTACCCACTGGTGCTAGCCCCAGTCATCAAAAGCATCAAATTGAAGCGCGTGCTCATCGACGGCGGAAGCGCTCTCAACATTCTCTTCGCCAAGACGCTTGACGATATGAAAATCCCGAGTACGAAGCTACGACTGAGCAATGCGCCCTTTCATGGGGTCATTCCAGGGCTATCGGCAAGACCGCTCGGGCAGATCACTCTTCCGGTAACCTTTGGAACAAAAGAAAATTACCACAGGGAGAACATTTGCTTTGAAGTCGCTGACTTTGAAACAGCATACCATGCCATCATCGGCAGGCCCGCGCTGACGAAGTTCATGGGGATCCCGCACTATACCTACCTCATGGTCAAGATGCCCGGGCCCCACGGCATCATCACTCTGCGCAGCGACATCAAGCAGGCCTTCAGCTGCGAAGTGAAAAGCTGCGAGATCGCACAACACGCCGAGGAGTAGGCCGGCCGAGAGCTGATACGAGCAGCTTCAACTCACAAGACAGAGGAAGAAGATGTGCCATCTAAAAAGATGGCAAAAATCACCTCCAATGAGAAGAAGCAGATCGCCCTCGACCCCATCGACTTGTCTAAATTTACATTCATAGGGACCTAGTTAGAACCTAAATAGGAACTCGCGCTCATCACTTTCCTCCAAAATAATAAAGATATTTTTGCTTGGAAACCGTCTGATATGCCAGGAGTCCATAGGGAAGTGATTGAGCACTCTTTGAATGTAAAGGACGACGCCAGGCCGGTCAAGCAGCGCCTTCGCCGCTTCGCGCTGGAGAGGAAAGATGCGATTAAGAAGGAGTTGACCAAACTGCTCGCGGCCAGCTTCATTAAAGAAGTCAAGTACCCCGACTGGTTGGCCAACCCCGTCTTGGTAAAAAAGAAAAATAACAAATGGCGGATATGTGTCGATTACACGGACCTCAACAAGGCATGCCCTAAGGATCCGTTTGGTCTGCCGCGCATCGACCAAGTCGTAGACTCGACGGCTGGCTGCGCACTGCTCAGCTTCCTTGACTGCTACTCAGGCTATCACCAGATCAGCCTAAAGCAGTAGGATCGGATGAAGACCGCCTTCATCACACCATTTGGCGCGTATTGCTACATCACGATGTCGTTCGGTCTGAAAAACGCTGGAGCAACCTATCAACGAACGATTCAGGGTTGCCTCCATGATCAGATTGGGCGAAACGTGGAGGCTTACGTCGACGATGTGGTCATCAAGTCGAGAAAAAAGGATGACCTACTCGACGACCTAGAGGAAACCTTCACCAACCTCCGACGCTACAGGATGAAGTTGAATCCTGAAAAATGTGTGTTTGGTGTCCCCTCCGGCATGCTTCTCGGTTTCGTCGTCTCCCAACGAGGCATCGAGGCAAACCCAGAAAAAGTCTAGGCCATACTTAACATGAAGCCTCTCAGCGAGCTCCGACACGTCCAGAAGCTGGCCGGTTGCATGGCATCCCTTAGCCGATTTGTTTCACGACTCGGTGTACGCGAGATGCCCTTCTTCAAATTACTGAAGAACACTGACCACTTCACGTGGACCTCAGAAGCATAAGAAGCCTTTGAAGACTTCAAAAAGTACATGACTTCTCCCCCCGTGCTGGCTTCACCAAACTCGGGCGAGCCTCTCCTCCTCTACGTCTCGGCCATAGAACAAGTTGTCAGCACGATCCTCATGTCGAGCGGGAGGAAGACCGGCACGCCCAACTAGTGTTGTGGCCAGTCTACTTCGTTAGCGAAGTACTCGGGGAGTCCAAGTTAAAGTACCCCCAGATCTAGAAACTGCTCTATGGCATCCTGATCACGGTAAGGAAGCTCGCCCATTACTTCCAAGCCCACCAGGTTTTAGTCATCACGTCTTCTCCACTCGGCGACATCATACACAACAAGGAGGCGCAAGGCCGCACCGCAAAGTGGGCACTGGAAATGATGCCATACGACATCACCTTTAAACCTCGCACCGTGATCAAGTCACAGGCCCTCGCCGACTTTGTAGCCGAGTGGACAGACGCACAGCTAGAAACCACGCTAGAAGAACTGCCTCACTGGACAATGTACTTCAACGGCTCATTGCGCATGTCGGGTGCTGGAGCCGGGGTCGTGCTTATATCGCCTAATGGCGAGAAATTCAAGTACGTGCACCAAATCCACTTTCCGGCCTCGCATAACGTTGCCGAGTACGAAGCACTCCTACACGGGCTTCGGTTGGCTATATCCCTTGGGATTAGGCGGCTGCTCGTTCGTGGGGATTCTCAACTAGTAGTCAACGAGGTCATGAATGAGTGCACCTGCATTGACGAAAACATGCAAGCCTATCGATAGGAAGTACGGAAGCTTGAAGACAAGTTTGACGGGCTTGAGTTGGTTCACGTCCTGCGACACAAGAACGAAGCAGCCGACGAATTAGCGAACCTTGGATTGAAACGGCTACAGATGCCAACCGATATATTCGTTGAGCACCTCACTCAGCCAACGGTCAAGAAGAAGGCCGAGCCCAAGTCGACCCCGAGTGATGGGGCAGATGAAGAAAACAATGCCGAATCGCCAAACCCTGGCAACCGCACCGTCGCAGTCATCAGCGACGACTGGAGAACTCTGTTCATCAAGTTCCTCATAGAGGAAGTACTCCCGGCCGATAAGGCAGAAGCTGAGCGCGTCAGCCGATTAAGCTACTGCTACATCGTGTCGGATGGGGAACTCCATCAAAGCGCGTCAGGCATCTTTATGCGCTGCGTGCTTCCCGACAAAGGCAAAAAAATCTTCTAGTCGGTCCACTCGGGCCTTTGCGGCAACCATGCCTTGGCCAAAACGATTGTCGGAAAAGTACATAGGCAAGGTTTTTTCTGGCCAACCGCCATCTCAGACGCGCAAGAGCTGGTTAGAAAATGCAAAGGATGCCAATTCTTTGCCAGGCAGACACACGTGCCGGCACAGGAACTACAAACAATTCCAATCTCATGGCCAATCGTTGTTTGGGGGATCGACATCGTCTGACCTTTCAAGCGGGCCCCAGGGGGATTCACCCACTTGTTCGTCGCTATCGACAAGTTCACCAAGTGGATAGAAGCTAAGCCAGTCGCCACGATCGACTCGGCGCATGTGAAAGACTTCATACAGAACATCATCTACCGCTTCGGCATCTCGAACCGTATCATGACAGATAACGGTAGACAGTTCATCTTTGGAGTTTTTCAGAATTTTTGCAAAGAACGTGGGATCAAGATATGCTACGCATCCGTGGCACACCCGAAGAGCAAGGGGCAAGTCGAGAGGGCCAACGGTATGGTCCTCGAAGGGATCAAGGCTAGGGTTTTCGACCGACTACACCCCTACGTCGAACGATGGGTGCAAGAGCTGCCTCCAGTACTTTGGGCACTCCGCACATCTGTCAGTCGGGCAACAGGACAATCGCCCTTCTTCCTAGTCTACGGGACTGAAGCAGTCTTACCCATGGAAATCGACCGCGAATCCTTTCGCATACGCAACTACAACGAGTCAACGGGAGACCAGGCAAGAGAAGACGACCTCAACCGACTGGAAGAGGCTCGCGACATCGCAACTATCCAGTCGGCACGATACCTACAGGGGCTACGTCGGTACCACAATAGAAACGTCCGTGGCCGAGCGTTCCTGGTCGGAGATCTAGTCCTACGAAAAGTACAGACTACCAAAGACCGACACAAGCTCTCTCCACTCTGGGAAGGGCCATACACCATAGCCGAAGTCACTCGACCTAGTTCATACCGACTAAAAATGGAGGATGGAAGACTGCTAGAGAATTCATGGAACATCGAACAGCTACGTCCCTTCTACACATAGTCAATCATTTTTGTAATTTTCCATTTAGTAACCTTAGACTGCCATCGCCGAGTGGTTTTCCCCTCGAGAGACCAGTCGAGGGCTACGATGTATCCTACCTTCGATTTTAATAAAGTCTTCTGCTCATGAGCTCTCCAACTGTCGGTTAAATCAAGGTCTGGATGCGGTTCCACATCCTCTCGGCTACACCTAGCTTACCATCAAACCGAGCGAAACTACGCTATGCTCTGCGCTGGCTAAGTCCGCACGAGGGCTATTGGAACAGGCACACGCTGAGAGGATAACCCTTCACTCGACAACACGATACACCACAGCAAAAGACTCAAAAGCACATAGATTAAACCAAAATATATTACAAGCATCCGGACTAAATACAGTTAACTACTTGAAGTTTCCCTGTCTTTTTACAGACCGAGGGCGTCACCGATCGACTTAGCAGCGCTTTGAGCTTCGTTGACAAGGCAAAACCCTCGCAGACGGCATCTAGCTCTACCCGGGGGTACAACGACTTTACGATGGCGAGGGCATGGCTGGATGCCAACTTCGCCGTCTCCCGCAACTCGGCCTCATGAGCCGTAGGCATCCTCTCGAGCTGTTGGATCACTTCGTCTACGCTCACTGACGAGGAACCCTGCGCCTGCAATGGCGTCGCACCGAGAACCCTAAGGGTGACCGTAACAAGATGGTCCTGAGCTAGCTCAGCTTCTTGAGTCTTGGCCTCGGTGGCTGCCACTACGGACTTCGCCTGGGACTGAGCTTCTGCTAACATATCTTGATGTCAGCAAGTATACGGGAGGAGAGGAAAAAGCTAAGGCAGAAAATGACGTACCCACAAGCTCAGCGGTCGCGGTGTCCTTAGCCTTCTTGAGTCGGGCGCATTCGACTTCTAGTACGGCCCTTGAGGCCGATAGCTGGGAGCGCTCGGCCTCGAGTTCGTCCTTCACCACTAGCAGCTGGGCATACTTGGCCTGCAACTCGGCATTTGCCTTCCTCATCTCCCCCAAGGCTGCGTCTTGATCTAGCAAAAGGAAGACTACCTTTAAGCCCCAAAAACAAGACCGAGTGGCTAAAGTCAGTTCGTCGCACCTTTGATTCGGACGTGACCTGACACTTGCTCCACATGGTGTTCAGCTATCTCACCTTGCAAGCGGTTCTCCAAGGCCTTCGCACGCTCCAGGATCTCGTTACAGTCCTGACGCAAGGCATCGAGGTTTCCCAACTACGGGTCCAGCGAGCGTAAAGCTTCAGACTTCGCATTGGAGCGCGCCTCGATCCCTTGAGCATAGCGACATGAGTCAATGGCTTCGCGTCGATAGGGATAACAGTCGAGAAGCGTACCTTCATGAGCCTGACCGATTTCTCGATATAGCGCTTGATCTTGGTGATGTCGTCGGAGTTGTCTAACAAGTCGACCTTGACCTAGCCAGGAAGGTTTCCTCGAGCCCTAGGTGGCGCCGCAGCGTCTGTCCCCGCGACAGCATCTGACCTCACAACGCCGCCGGCAAGTGGAGCTTTCGTGGCAGTCGCTGATGATGGCCTAGTGGTTTCCAGCTCTCTAGTTGGCACAGGAGCGACGGTCAGGACGATCGCGAGGGTTGCTTCGGGGGCTGCCCCCTCGACAGTGTTAGCCGTGGGGGCAAGGACCACGCTTGGTGCCACAGGCATGATGGCTGTTAATAGGGACAGAGGCTGGGCAGTGCCAGGACCAGTCAGGGCGGTCGGGTCGATGTTACTTGATTTCCTGCAAACAAGCCACAAGACATGACTTCAGCAAGCCGAGATCCCAATCGGGTTATGGCATAGACACTGGACTATGTTACCTCGATCCCGTCCAGAAGACAGGCTTCCTCAGGTGCCTCAGAGGTGGCAGGCTCGGAGAGCGAGTCGGGCACGGAGCATCAGAATCCTCTGGTACCCCAGTGAGCTCGGTGTTAGGGTCAAACGCCATCCTCTTGGCAGCTGGCTTGTTAGCCGAAGTTTCCGACCCCCTCTTGAGCACGGGTGTGGCTCGGCTCGGGGGTAGGACAAGAATTGGTGGTGGCCCTATAGAAACACCAGAAGAAGGATTGAAGCAAACCGAGGGAAACGCTTGAGAGATGAAAGTAAAATCCTCGGAGACGCGAGAGACTTACCGCTGGTGGAGTGTTCTCGGCATGAAACGGTGGGGGGAAGCCGATGGCGTTGGCCGGGATGATAGTGTTCGGGGCGAACAGTTGGCGAGCCCGACCCTGAATGATTTCCCATCGCATCGCCTCCGCCGTCTCCCGAGTCGGGTCATCACTCTCGGTGTAGTCAAAAAAGAACCAGGCCCGGTCCTTGAGTGGTTGGATTCGACGCCGGATGAAGTGACAAGCCACCCTAATGCCGGTCAAGCCAGCGGTCTTCAGGTTCTCGATTAAATTGAGTAGAGAGTTCACCTGCGACATCTCTTCGGCCGTCGGAAGCGATGACCAAGCGTCATGCGCTACCGGAGCATGACCGACAAACGGAGGAAGGGAGTCGGCTAAGTTCGAACAATAGAACCATGCCGCATGCCAACCCTTCAGCGAGGTTTTCATGGGAAGTGAAAGCCAAGCTTTCTTGCTTCTCTCACGGAGCTGAACGCCGGCACCACCTACAACAGACGGATGGTACTGATTGGGTTGGGGCTTGACGGTGAAAAGATGGCAGAAGAGATTGAAGTGAGGGGGATTCCAAGGAAGGTTTCGCAGGTGTATACAAACACCGTTATTTGAAGGATGGAATTAGGATTCAAATGATGAAGTTCGATTCCGTAAAAATCTAGCAAGCCTCGGAAAAATGACAACATCGGCAACCCGAAACCCCGCTCGAAGAATGGCTCGAATACCACTACTTCCCTAGAGTCAAGGGTAGGAAAATCCTCGCTGAGAGCGCCGTGGTATCCTGCTACCTCCTTGCTTTGGATCAGGCTGGCTCCGGACAGCACTAAGAGGTTCTGGTCAGAGATGATGGAGGGGTGCCACGTGTGAAGCGGCAGCATCTTCCCTGAGTCCGTTGAGGTGACCATCTTGGGCGTTCTCTGGCAGACTAGGAGGGGAGCATGGATGCGACAGGTGGTGGGGCACAGGAGTTTTGGGCGCGGAGGCTAGGGTTTGGCGGATGAGGGAATCACCGGAGCAGGTTGGGGCTACTACGACTGATGCGGCGAAGAAGAAGATGAACAGGTGAGGTAACGGGAGGCTTAAATGGGCTGTTAACGGGCCTAACGGCTAGAAAATTTCATTACTGGGCTAAGTATTGTTATGTCTCCTCGCGGGCATGGCGGGCCGAAATTTTCGGTGCTGGCATAATGGATACCATGCTACTTTTAAGGATTGTTGCGAGTTTTATAGTACGCCAAATGGTGATATGAAATTCGTAATGTCCTTCAAAACGGGAATCAATGGAACGCCTATGTTATGGACCCAGGGTCGCACTCTTACAGGCGTTAGTTGATATCGCCCATGGCACTTAATTGCGCTTTATAGCCTATGCCAAAACTTTGAGTAAACCCGAATATACTCGGTACTAACTACTCAACTGTAACGGTTAATCTAGTCGGCATAACCTACCCCACAGGCATAACACAATCCAAGGTTGTATGTCTAGGGAGGCACGACACCAAAACCATCTCCAAACCACTCAGGTGGAAGACGCTCGAAAAGAGCAACCTGAGTTGGTGCCACTCGGGTCCGAAAGCACTCGGAACAGTGTTGCTCGAGTCGGGATATCCGGTATTTCGGAAAATGCCTTTTTGGGTAACAGTCCATAGATGACTCTATGTTTAATTGTTACGTATTTAAGCATAGAGTCGGGGGCTACACCTATTAGGTGCATCGAAGATGCACCTAAACCTTTCTTCCATTCGGAGCCCTCCACAACCTCTACAATCATTATAGAGTACCTGGGATCACCTGAGAAGCACTCGGGGAGCACCTAGGAAGCACTCGGATAACATCAAGCATACTGTGTGAAGAAACGCCTGATGATCAACAATCTACACGGATGATTTGTGGGACTATGTACGACTCCGGGGGCTGCTGTGGGATACCTATACCCGGGGTATCTGTAGACTGCATGAATAAGTACGGTCAATAGGGTATCGAATAGGAAGGAGAATATATTTGTATGGTATCGGCTAGGAGTTTGGGAGATACTGGATTGCATGCCAAGTGTACCGAACCCGAACCATAACCAAATTAGGATAGATCCTAGCCTTGTTGGACTAGGACTGTATCATATCTGTAACCCTATCCCCACTATATAAAGGGGTACGGGATGCCCCCTTGAGGGCAACGGAGAATCATCTACGTAATACAATCACCAAGCAGGAGTAAGATATTATCTCGCCACGTCGAGAGCCTGAATCTGCGTACCATCTTAACCATCGAATTCCGAGCCTAATAGCCACCCTATAAGTTTGTTGTCGATATCAATCGTCGACAACTAGCTTCGTTTTATAATGTAAGACTTTATAACATTGCCTATAATTATATGGATGCTAATGAATCTAAACACATGTATAAATAATATATATTGATCAATAGAGAAATCTATATATAGCTAAAAAGTCTTACAGTACAAAATGGAGGGAGTAGGCCTTATTCATGTGTATCAATTGGTTCTAGTTCTTGTCCACGATGTAGCGTCGGGAGTTCCAAACTATTGTGTAATGGCGTGAAGAACTTTAAACCCAGGCGAGCTACTAAAAGGCTTCATTCCACTACACATGTGGGTTATTCATATTCCCCTACATGTTTCATGTTATGTCCAAAGATTACTTTTATAACTATCCAGTCACAATGTAGCGTTTAGTAGTCCCTAAGAAATCCATTACACATATTGGGAACAATGATAATCTCAAGCCTAAGTATTATACATCAACACTCAATGAGAACACCGATAGCACATCACACATTACTCTCTCAGTGTCTCTTATTGGATCTATCCAACATCATATTCTCCAACATGTGTCCACATGATAGATTTAGTATCTCTATACCATGATCCATGAGACATAATCATCAATCAATACATGTGTTGATCATCTAATCATATTTAGTCAATATGTGATATTTAATCAGCCTTTGAAAAAAAATAGCAACTTATAGCACAAACAGTCTCATAAACGAATCATATATTTATTAATCGATAATAAACTATGTATCTCAAGGAACAATGCATGATAAATATGTTAACACATTATATGATACAATCATCTCCATGATTACCTTCAAGGCATATCACCAACAGTTTTAGCTTGTTGGACTGTTCAATATAAGTGAATATCTTTTTTTTCCATTGGAACCCGATTCATTACATTTTCTGGACTATTTGCAACTTTATGCATCATTTTACATCTATAGAAAGAAGAAAGAATCTGGGGAATATCTCATTATTTTATTAATACTATCTTGTGCATTTACTTTGTGATTTTGATTACGGTCTGTTTATCTGTACCGTCTTAAATTAAACTATATAGTGTTCTTCTGTTGAGGTACTTGTTGCATTTTCCAATTAATTAGAGTATGTGGTTTAAGAACTTTTTTGTAATTTTTGTCCCATAACTTCATTATTGACCACAAAATAGCTCTTCAATAATATGACGAATGCTTATTGCGATAAATGGCTAGATAATGCAAGAACCTACTAATTTCAAACAGCTCCAAACCAGTTGCATGCAAAATTAATCTTTTGAGCAAAAGCTACAAAAGAGGGACACATTTTACATTCTTGCATCCTATTATAATGCCAAGGCAACACAAATCTATAGATAGTAAAATTAAATTTTAGTCAGAATATCACATACTACAAGATTTATGAATTAATGAGAGGATGTTTCTGGTTGTGTCAAATTAAAAGTAGCAAAAGTCAAAAGGAATTATAATACGAGTTGTTTTGTCAGAAGGAAACGGAAGTACTACGGAGCATATATATACATGGCTTACAAATTAGTATTGGAGACCACCATCTGGAAAGAGCACCACATTTGATGTAGTCATCAATTAACCCTAGAGATTCACAGGGGCTTACAAATTTATATTGGAGACCCACCACCTGCCAGAAGCACCATGTCTGACGTGGTCATCAACTAACCCAAGAAATTCACAGGACTGAAACACGGAAAGTTTATTTGCTTGGAGCCAATGAGGCAAGTATTTGATGATGAGCTAGAAATGAACCTATTTTGGGATGGAGGAAGTAATAGAAAGGGTCTGTAGATTTGTTTCTCAACCCAAACTGATGGGATTTGATTTTGTTATACCAAATGGTTCGGAAAGATGTAGAAAAGTATAGGATCTAATGAGGAATGTGACTTGGAATTGCAATGAACCAAATAGGCCATAAATTGTGCAAGACAACTAAATAAATATAAGAGTTAAATACACCAGCAGCTATACAATACACCTACAGGATTAACATCTAGGATTGACATGCTGCTTCCGCTTTCGGTATAACTTGGCTAGTGGCGGAGCCAGGATTTTGCCGATGTTGGTACAACAACATAAATAATGCTAAGACGATTCTAACTATACATGTATGCTAAAATTTTAATGAATGCTAAAATTTTAATGAAGTAAACTGTATATTTCCATTGAAGTTTTATACCGAGGGTCACAAAATATGAGAATATTTCGACGTGAAGAGATTATACCTTGATTAGCAGGATAGTTATCTATCTAATGGCCTCATCTGCACATGGAAATGTAAAAGCTAGAGACTAACAGCAATCTTGTTATATATAGAAGGAAATATATGTAAGGAGATAAGCGGCAAGATTACTTATCTAATTGACTTAGCTCTACATGATAAACGGTAAAGTTAATGGCAGGACTTATGTATTTGGCAGTTGTCCTGATTATTATACCTAAAAATTCCGTTCTAAAAATTTTGGGGATCCAACCGATCCCCATGCATCTACATTGAATTCGACACTGAACTTGGCATACTTTACATAATACAGTTCAGCATTTTTCCATCACACACATTCTTGGTGATGACCTTGAAGGGTTATAAAAAGGGTTTCTTGTGGCAGGTCAAACAGAAGCAAGCACCCAAGTGTATTCTTAATTGTTTCTGTTTTTTGACTATACATCATGGTTATATCTCTGTTTTACTGGACAATCCTATTACATCAAGACTATGCTATTTGCCTTTTGTGAGTTTAAAGTACTAATGTGAAGTTATTTTGATGTATTTTAAGGCAATAGAACAAGTCAAATTGCATGAAGAATTCGACAGATTGTTGGCTTCAGGCAAATTGGACAGGGATATTTGTAAGCTTAGTTCTTTACAGGTACATATATTGTTGTGATAGTTCAACTGTAAATTTGGCCATTGTTTCTTTTTGGTGGGTGGGTGGGGTGGGGGTAAAGCTTTGGATTAGACTAATACAACTTCCAATGTATCCCAATAGGCTATGCCAAATTATAACTGCAGTGAAAAGGAAATATGTCCTAGTTTATCTTTTCGTATTACCTAGTAATTAATAAATCCTTGCTTCCTACCAACTATGTGGAACCGAACCCTGCACAAGAAAAGTCACCACTTCTATTCACCACTCCTTGATTGCTTTTGAGGTTTTATGCCCCGTGAAAAACGCTTCCTCATCCCTTGTTGCAGAATATAAATATCTTTGGAATCGTGTGATTCCACTTGTTGCAGAATATGGCAACTAATTATGCTATCCTAGTCAAGTCAATGCAATTACTAGTTCAGTGTTTTGTCCGTTGTGGTTCTATTCTTTGGTTCCACTTGTTGTAGAATATAAATATTTTAATGGCTTATGTCCAAATTTCTTATGGCAACTAAATATGCTATCATAGTCAATTCAATGTAGTTACTTGTTTAGTGTTCTGTCCCTTGCTGCAGGATGACTTTATCGAGGAATTTGTTGATAAACACATTGCGAAAACTCAATTTGTGCAGGTGGACAAGAAACTTGTTATTTTGTCATTGGAGGTACACTAACTATTTTTGCACAATTTCTTGGTTGGTTTTGGTTACATTATGTCCTTCGAAGTTTATTTCATGTAATAGCAACGAGCTCAGCTCCTAGATACACAACGTCAAATAAATGCTTATGCTGAATGTTTGAGAAATATCATGACAGACCAGAAGGTATGCTAGATTGCTATTTTGGTGTCTTTGTTTCATGCAATGTTCCTGAAACAGGGTCCAGTGTGTTGTAATAACTAATAAATCACACAAATATGCCTGTACATGTAATAACATCTCTTTGATTTTGTTAAAACAAGATCTATGTGCTTAGTTAGTAAACCACTCATGCTCTTTGCTTGTGTTATTCTCCTGGGCTGATTTCTTTGTATTTAAATATATAACACAAATTCCAGCTGCAAGATGGTCTTCAAAGATTGATCAGTGAGCTAGAGGTAGAAGGTTTCTTTGACGTGGATAACAATCTAAATATTGGGTATGTCACTCACTGAAATAAATGCCTTCTTCCTTTTTCTTTTGCTAAATATGTTATTCGTTAGTCATGTTCCTATTTTTGTATGAGAAGGGATGCTTCTTACCACTTGTTGACAAATTCGAAGATTTAGTTTTCACAGGACATGGCTTTACCCGATACCTTGTCATTCAAGGAATTATGGTATTCTTTCATTGGTATTGTTTTCTTGTAAATTCCAAATAATGAGTGAAGCTCAACATAACTTGTGGCTGATGCAAGGATTATCGGAAAATGTCACAACAGAGCGACAGTACCTTGAAAGATTCTTTTGAACAGGTTGGCTACCAGATCTCCTGAAAACAAGGCTTTATTAACTTCATTCATTAGAATATTCCTTCTGTGAAAACAAACTTACTTTGTTGGCAATTTGGCAGTCTGTTGAAATATTATGTGTTAATTGGAGGCAAGATCTTACACAGGTATGGATAGTTTTCCATCTTCTGTGTTTAGAACACTAGTTAACTATTTTGTTTGTGTAGACTTGGATGGCTACAAGATACTATGAAGTCTTATATTATGATGTACTTAGGAAAGTTTTAAAAAAGTTAGGTGTCTTTATCGTACTGGTACACACTACCTGAAAAATTCAATTTCTTCTCGTTGCCAGTTATTGCATGTAATGCAGCCTGTAAGGGCACTCACAATGCAGACCCAAGAGTAGTTTCTATCTATATTTATTGCTATGTCACCTAATCAATTTACTGTTTTGGCAGATTATTTATTGAAGAGAGAGACAAAAATAAATAAGCTGGTTCTAGATTAAGAGGTTCTAGATTAAGACCCAGTGTCTTCATGTAAAACAAAACTATCTATAAGAGAGACGAGTGGGTCAAGTAATAACAAAATACAAAAGTTACATTGTAAAAGATAGTTTCATGACACGATGCCCTAGAGTACAGAAACCACGGTAGTTTCTAGCACTGGGAGTGCCCTAATGATGCTTTGTTGTCAAATCACCTTTTCCTGTTTGACATTTTGGAAGAACTTGTTATATTATTATTTTTTTAGAGGATAAGATTACATGGTCATGTACCAGCAAAAAGATATGGCATCTTATATTTTAACATTTATATGACCATGTTAGTTGCGATCCCCCAGGGAATCGGTAAAACCGATTCCCCACTCCGTCTCATTCGCCCTGATCGGTGGCGTCAACCGATCTATGGCCGTGGACCCCTCTCACGCAATGCACAATAAATAGGGGGAGTTGCCCACAGGACTCCCCACAAACCCTAGACCCCACCGATCAGGAACACGCTGAAGTGAGGGGAATCCTCACGGCATCACTGTAGCCACTAGAGTAATCCTGACACCGCAATCCCCATGGCCGCATCAACATCCAAGGGTGAAGGTATCACTTCTCTCGTCTCTCTCTTTCTCCGTTCACTCCCTGAGACTCGCACTTTTATTCAAAAGAGCCAAGAACCCTACCACTAGATCCGCACCTAGAAACCCTAGTATCTAACAATGATATCAGAGCCAAGCTAGGAGGAAGGAAGAAGGGGTCTCGGACCCTGAAGAAAAATGCTACATGAAACAAACAAAAAAAAAAGAAAAAGAGGGAACCACGACCACCGCCAGCCCCGCACAGGAAGTAGAAAGAAAGAAGGGGGTGCTATGCTCCGGTCCAGGCACCACCGTGAGGCCGCTCGACGGCAGCGCCCTCACCCTCAGGCGAGCGCGCATGCCGACAAGGGGTCGTGCGACGGCGCCGCTGCACCTCGCCGCATCGCTCGAACGAGAGGAGAGGAGAGAGTTAGGGTGAGGGATTGATCGGGCGGCGGCAACAGCCGGATCGGGGGTTTTGTTTCCTCGATCTTGTCGCCCGGTCGTCCGATCGGAACCCTAGCCGATTGGACGACCAGGAACTAGCTGGGCCAGATGCGCCCTACGCGGGAAGGGAGTGGCCGCGACTTTCATGACCCAGGCCTAGGTTGCTGCTTGGGTAGCTCAGGAACATCACGCGCGCATGAAATTGGTCGTGGGCCGAACCGGCAAGGCCAGAAATAAGTCTAAATTTGGTTCCTCGGGGCCAAAGAAAAAGGAAATAAGTCTGATTTCAATCCCTGTTTCAAAAACTTGTATGTTTTAAGTTATTGATTGCAATAATTTCTAAGCAAGTTAAGCCAACGTGACAATTGCGTAGAGAGTAGATGAATGTGAAATAATATGTTATTTTTCCAGTGCAAGAATATTTTTGTTACGGTTAGTTAATAGATGCGAGTCCATATCAGTCAGTTTTAGGGGTATAAATGCATAACCCGTAGCTTGTAATAGGTATCAGCGACAGATCAATACACCTCTTTCGGCGCATCGCCACATATTTTGAAAGCGCGAGCTTTCGGCACAAGGTTAAGCGACTTTGTGATGTAAATTCGTAATTATCAACCCGTCGGATCGATTAGATGGAACTTTCTCGGTTTAGTCCGATATTCTATCTAATCTATTTGACGGTTTATTTGAGGCTTCGTGATTATTTTGATCTATATTCAAGGTAATAGCTTAGTCTCAATCAAGGTATATGCTGGGGTTTGATTGTGTTTATTGACATGAATTAGGTAGATGTGATCCTATCTCAATTTTGTCCTATCAATTGTATTTTCTGAGTTCATGTTTGTAGACTAGATTGAATGCTTGCATGTTCCTTTTGCTGGAGTTTTAGCTCGCATTATCTTGAGTGATTCATCGGCTGGTTTATTGAGCTTATAGATCGTTGTGTCATCTGTGATCATATCGGTTTGGATTGCGTACTATCTCGGTTCAATTTGATCTATGTTAGTCTAGTCCGATTTGGTTTCAGAAGCATCTCTGATCTACTAGATTTAGTAGATAAGTTGATGAACCACGCTGATTTAATAGTCAATTACCAATATTATAAAACACTATGTTGATTTTATGCCTCAACATGCTTAAATCTAATCTTCTAGGTTTAGCTTCACTATGCATGAACTTACTTGGTATTGTTTTATAGTGGTAATCGAGTTATTAATTTAGTTTGCTATGTTTATATTCATAGTAAAATCTTATCGGTTGTCGATTGCACATATAATAGACAATAAGCGGAGTGATCGCTTAGTTAATTCTTGAACTATCTTGGTTAAGTCTGATCTTCTGGGATTAGCTGGTTAATCAGGCAGTATATTGATTATTATATCCATAATTCAGTCGATAATGAGTGCTATATTTACTTATCATGAAATTTCTGCGGAGCCAATTTATGTTATTCATCGGCTAGGGTCCTAAAGCGATATCGGCTATCTTGTCGATAGAGCATTTAGGTTTAATGCTTTCTTTTTGTTTCTTTTTATATCTTGTCAGTTGTACGGTCAAATTGACCGGCACACCTGTTTATCTTAAGATTCTAAGAAGTAGGTCCTGCACTAAAGTAGTCTCAGAAAGTCTTCCAGGCCCACGTGTGTAACACATCATCAAGTTCATTTTTGACCTCAAACACCTCGTCAAGAACTTAGTGACAATGAAGTATCCCGGTGGAGGGGATAGAGAGCATATTTTGAAGATGAGTGGCATCACTTCAAAGCTCAAGAAGATGAGCGGATGCCGAAATGAGCTTAATAGAAGAAAAAGATTATAAAATAGTACTGATAGTTACTACGTTAATAATAAAGTGTTTCACAAATAGTAGGGAGAAAACATAAATGTATCAAATTTTAATACAAATAGATAAGTTAAGGACGATCAGTGCCCTTCACACGCTTGCTAGGTCCCCCTTCTTCCTACACCTAATCTACTCAGTGGGATATGTCAAATGATCAGGGGGTGCCTATCTCTTGGTGCCTGCTGTGGTATCACCTCGGGTGCCTGAACGGCCTCCGTCTCCTGCGTCGGCTGTGTGACCGAAGGTGCTGCATGCTCCATCACTGCTTTCCCTTGAGGAGGCTGAGTGGAAAAGAAGTCCTCAATGAATGTTGAGAGAGGGGAGTAAGCAGACATTCCGTGATGCGTCGACGCCGAACCGTACTCATCATTTGTTTGCATAAGAAGGGAGAAAAAAAAAGACGTACTTAGTAATGATATATATAATTAGACCCTAAAAGTGTGTTATTGTTTAAAATGACTTACATGTATGCTGTTTGTGGCCTTGCTCTGGCGCACGCGGAGTGATATGAAGTCTCCATGCTGGTGTGTTCAACACCTTGTCCCCTGTTAGCATGTAAGAGAAGTGTGCCAACCCAGATGCTCCCTAAGTGTGGTGAATATAAGGCGGAGTTTGTAATACATGCGGACGTGGTTGTGTCGTGCTCGACGTAGGTACCCCTTTCACATATGGTAGATAGATAATTAATCCATAACAGTAGAAATACATTTATCATATCTAGCATGGCTTATTAGAATATTATAACCTAAAGATAATATTGAATCAAATTAATTCAACGCTAGAAATACTTTACACCACTGTTAGCTTATCCCCATATAGAATTAAATACATGGCTTATAATTATTTAAATGAATTTTATCCTTACAATAGTGTTAAAAAGAACAAATAAATAAATCATGCTTGATATTGTATATTTGAAATAAAATGACAAGAGCAAGCTAATTCATTCGACTACCTGTAAAATTATTAATCAATGTCTAATATATATATATATATATATATATATATATATATATATATATATATATATATATATATATATATATATATATATATATACATATATACTCACTTGAACAGTACACCCGAACTTAACGGCAAGGTGAAAACCGTTAGCTAAGTATTATAAATATGGATAGATAATGATTTAATGAACCATTAAGATCATGTAAATAGAATCTAACTTATTAATTAATAATCTAGTTTACAAGTGAAGTTAATAATGAAAGTATAAACGATTTGCTATTATGTTTTGATTGATCTTAAACCATCCTCTAGTGCAAGACCTTTAGCTACACTCAAACTACACCGAAACATAATTGACCAAAGTAATATATCCATGATATAGGTTATCTCCAATCTAAGCCACCATGTCAACTAGAAGTAAGCCTTAGATGTTAAGTTCCTTCCTAAGTTACATAACCACCATTATTGCTAAGTACTTTTGTACTCATTATTGCTCTATATAAATCTTTAGCGAAGTGTTGAAGAGAAGCACTTGTTAGTTCGTTTGCATACTTAACAGGATGACGAAGTGTGGTTCCTTTCTAGGTGTCGTTTCCCAGTCGAATGTACGTGGCATGTCAGCTGGACCCTATTATTACTTTTTATCTTCCGCTGTTGTTCTCTGAAAAAGTACTAGTGTAACCGATAATATTGTAAGTAACACTTTACCCTTATTTCATTCGTGATATGCTATGATTCAGCTATGTATGCGTGTACCAACTACTGATCTAGTGATTGATAGTGATAAATACAGAAGGTTACCGATTTCCAGAATTAGGGACCGACACCTGTCCTAGCCACCAGCCGAACCTGTTGTTTCATTGTGTGAATCCCCTGTTCGTGTTATGCAGCCGCAAGCCGTGGTTGCTGTCGTTTTTTCGTCTACCTGTTTCACTATCCGTGCGACAGATCAGTTCAACCATGCGAATCTGTGTTTCATACGAGGTCCTGGTTATTCCGTGTGAATCTGTGTTTCGTGCGAGTTTTCCGCTGATTCGTCACCGTTCGCGTGAGTCATTAACGGGTCATCATTTGAATCTGGTACTCGTGCGCTAAGATGTAGAAACGAATAAAAAATTATCAAGATTAGGCTTGACATTAAAAATGTAAGGGATACGTTTGTGGTTCATAAGGACAAGCGCAAATGAGTCTAAGTGTAGGGGGCTATATCATCCGCCTGTCAAGGGACAGTGCGACATGGTATAACACTTTTCTATTATAAATTATAACCATGTTTTCAGTGTCATAATGGTTAACAATTACTATAACAGGTGGTAATCCATATGCCACAGGGTGTATGTCAGGATTCATGTTACTAAGACATTGGATGTAACATCTTTGGCCTGATCACATTAGGTGTTGAACCCATGAGTCTTTTCAGCCTGATTTTAAAATCTTGTTACATTTTTTATGGTCTACTAGCATAGTGTTTTAGCTTGGAAAAGTGGTCTGCAGGCTTGCTAGGTCTTACCCAGATGTGGAAACGAATAAAAAATATCAAGATTAGCCTTGCAATAGGAATTTATTAAAGAAAATTATCAACATGAAACTTTTTATATGTATATGTATGATCTCTTAATTGTTGCATACACTTTTTACTAATACTAGTAACACTTTGATATATTCATACAACTAAGGATAGACTGCATAAGCCCATAAAAAAATGATCTATACAACTAACGATGAATTGCATAGGCTCATGAAAAAAAAAACAATTTTCTTAAAGAAAACACTTGATTTTTTTTTAGTTTTAAAGTAGTAGTTTTTGCAACATAGGATGGAAAGAACAAACTGACTCTACTAGAAATACGAGTCAATTGGTCCTTTATTTTTTCTTTAAAAAAAGTAAAAAAGTAAAGCTTATTGATACATGAGTACCACAATTATTTTTTATTTTAAAAAATAAAAAGATAATGGTGGTCCATCCACTGTCGACCACACCACTAGTCCATTTTATATTACAGAGTATATATTTGTAAAATGGCTAAAGTAATTTCAGTAGATTGCTAGAGTTCACTCTTGCTATCACTGGAAATATATCACCCATCACCATCACCACCACCAGTCAATCGCAGTTGATCAGGTCAGCAATATTCTTGATTACTGATACCCTTTAAGGATGTAATCATGTTACGACATATTTCAGTTCGGTTGAATGATTGTAAGATCTTCGATTGAGCAAGTGGATAAACTTTTGTGCTCTTTTCTTTTTCTTCTTTTTTCTGAAACGGAACTCTTTTGCTCTTGACTTCTTGTGACGGGCACAACAGTTTAATTCATGTCTGCTTAACCTTAGAAAGTTTACATGCAACTCATGGCTCAAGCAAGCTTTCTGTTAGTGTGTGATAGCTTAATGTTATTTGCACATACGCGTGCTTATATATCGTACTAAAACCAACAATAGGTAAATCATGTAAGGAAACATTTCTCAAATTATTAACAATGGGATTACATTCAGAATGATGAAAACAACGGCGTCCTTCACTATCAGAAATGATAGCTGGCATGGATATTCGTACTTCTGACATAAAAACTGAAGCTATAGTTTTGATGCTTCAGTGTTTTGCATGAAGATCTGTTAAGGAAAACAAAAGCCCACATTAGTCATAACTTACAAAAAGGCAGAAACATGTAAGCAACAGAAACCATGAGAGGTCAAATCAGTACAATGATGATATTACAAATTGATAGCCAAATCATTACAAAAATTTACCAAATTAAATACCTACAAAAGAACATTTTAAACAAATTGTTGCAATCTGATCGACACATCGATTGTTAGGTCATATGACAACTAGCACAACTTTCAACAGACTTTTCCTAACAAATTTTCAACGTGGTTTGGAGCAAAACTAAAGATATTGCTGCATTGTAATCCTCAAAAGGTAAAAATATGCAAGACACTCCCATAATCCATTTAGATGCGCATCTATCTAGTTAACAAATCATGTCAGGCAACAAGGTTTCGGAAACTGGTTCTAGGAAAACAGTGCCAGTCAGGTATTGGATCATATTGTAAACAGAGATACTAGGATAACCTCTAATGGAAATTTATACGCAAATATGGGTTCGATAAGAAAAAGAAACAAGAAACTGTTCCATTTAAATTTAACAAAATCAGACAGTTCCCTAAAATACTATTCCCAAACGGATATTCAGTAATTAATAATTGGTTACCAACAGGATGCAAAACCATAGTCCACATGAGTGGTCATACAAATGTTAAAATATAAGATGCCAGATCTTTTTGCTGGTACATGACCATGTAATCTTATCCTCCAAAAAAATAATAATATAACAAGCTCCTCCAAAAGTCAAACAGGAAAAAAGTGATTTGACAGCAAAGTATCGTTACAGGCTCCATTACATGCAACAACTGGCAACCAGAAGAAACTGAATTTTGCAGGTATTGTGTACCAGTACAATAAAGGCACCTACCTTTTTTAAAGGTTTCCTAAGTACATCATAATATAAGCCTTCATAGTATCTTGTAGCCATCCAAATCTACACAGACAAACTAAATAGTTAACTATTGTTCTAAACACAGAAGATGGAAAACTATCCATACCCGTGTAAGATCTTGCCTCCAATTAACAGCCTGCCAAATTGCCAACAAAGTAAGTTTGTTTTCACAGAAGGAATATTCTAATGAATGAAGTTAATAAGGCCTAGATTTCACGAGATCTGGTGGCCAACCTGTTCAAAAGAATCTTTCAAGTTACTGTCGCTTTGTTGTGACATTTTCCGATAATCCTTGCATTAGTCACAAGTTATGTTGAGCTTCACTCATTACTTGGAATATACAAGAAAACAACACCAACGAAAAAGAATACCATAATTCCTTGAATGACAAGGTATTGGGGAAAGCTATGTCCTTTGAAAACTAAACCTTCGAATTTGTCAACAAGTGGTAAGAAGCATCCCTTCTCCTACAAAAATAGGAAAATGACTAACAAATGACATATTTAGCAAAAGAAAAAGGAAGAAGGCATCTATTTCGGTGAGCGACATACCCAATCTATAGAATTGTTATCCACATCAAAGAAACCTTGTACTTCTAGCTCACTTATCAATCTTTGAAGACCATCTTGCAGCTGGAATTTGTGTTATATATTTAAATACAAAGAAATCAGCCCAAGAGAATAATAACACAAGCAAAGAGCATGAGCGGTTTACTAACTAAGATCCGCGTTCATGTCTTAAAAAAAATCAAAGAGACGTAATTACATGTACAGGTATATTTGTGTGATTTATTAGTTATTACAGTGAAGGCAAAAGTTGCATTTCAATCTTCTATTTCCTCAAAAGTCCATCTGTGTATTTCTAAGCCAAATACAGGATATGTCAATCAGGTGGTGAAATTAGCATTGCTAGATCAACAAAATGGTAAAGTGCAATCAGCTTTAATGGACTTCTTCCAAAAAATTAACAATAAACAGCAGGAACGCAGAAAAAATTATCAGAATATCATCAGCTCAATTTTCCACAAATCACGAAGGTTCTAACATATCATCTTTCATTTACCATTAAAATATTACTCATACAATCGATTACCTACAGTAATATTGGCAATGTTAGAACTTGTATTATGAGTTAAATTTCTCATTACAACGCACTGGACCAACTTGAACTAATACTCAGGAACATTGCATGAAATAAAGACACCAAAATAGCAATATAGCATACCTTCTGATCTGTCAGGATATTTCTCAAACATTCAGCATAAGCGTTTTTTTGACGTTGTGTATCCAGGAGCTGAGCTCGTTGCTATTAAACAAAATAAAATTCTAAGGATATAATGTAACCAAAACCAACCACGAAATTATGCAAAAATAGTCACTGTACCTCCAATGACAATATAACGAGTTTCTTGTCCAATTGCACAAATTGACTTTTCGCAATCTGTTTATCAGCAAATTTTTCGATAAAGTCATCCTGCAGGAAGGGACAAAACACTTAACTAGTAATTGCATTGAACTGACTAGGATAGCATATTTAGTTGCCATAAGAAAATTTGGAGATAAGCCATTAAAATGTTTATATTCTGCAACAAGTGGAATCACACGATTCCAAAGAATAGAACCACAAGGGATGAGGAAGCGTTTTTCAGGGGGCATAAAACCTCGAAAGCAATAAAGGAGTGGTGAATAGAAGTGGCGACTTTTCTTGTGCATGGTTCGGTTCCACACAGTTGGCAGGAAGCGAGGGATTTATTAATTATTAGGTAATACTAAAAAGTAAACTGGCACATATTTCCTTTTCACTGCAGTTATAATTTGGCATAGCCTAATGGAATACATAAAAGCTCGGCTAGTTGGAAGTTGTATTAGTCCAATCCAAAACTACAGTTGAACTATCACAACAATATATGTACCTGTAAACAACTGAGCTTACAAATATCACTGTCCAATTTGCCTGAATCCAAGAATCTGTCGAATTCTTCATGCAATTTGACTTGTTCTCTTGCCATAAAATACTACAAAAGAACTGCACATTAGTACTTCAAACTCACAAAAGGCTAATAGCATAGTCTTGATGTAATAGGATTATCTAGTAAAACAGAGATATAACCAAGCTGTATATTCACAAAACAGAAACAATTAAGAATACACTTTGGGTGCTTGCTTCTGTTTGACCTACCACAAGAAACTCTTTTTATAACTATTCAGGGTCATCACCAAGAATGCGTTATGGAAAAAAATGCTCAACTGTATTTTGGAAAGTATGCCAAGTTCAGTGTCGGATCCAATGAAGATGCATGGGGTGCGGTTGCATCCCCAAAAATTTTGGAACAGAACTTGTTAGGTATAATAATCAGGACAGCTGCCCAATACGCAAGTCCTGCCATTAACTTTACCATTAATCATGTAGAGCTATTTCAATTAGATAAGTAATCTTGCCGCTAATCTCCTTACATATATTTCCTTCTATATATAACAAGATTGCTGTTAGTCTCTAGCTTTTACATTTCCATGTACAGATGAGACCATTAGCTAGATAATTATCCTGCTAATCAAGGTATAATCTCTTCATGTCGAAATATTCTCATATTTTGTGACCCTCGGTGCAAATCTTCAATAGAAATATACAGTTTGCTTCATTAAGATTTTAACATGCATGTATAGTTAGAATCGTCTTAGCATTTAATTATGTTGTTGTACCACTTGAGTCACATCGGCAAAATCCAGGCTCCGCCACTAGCCAAAGTTATACTGAAAGCGAAAGCAACATATCAATCCTAGAAGTTAATCCTGTAGGTGTATTGTATAGCTGCTGGTGTATTTAACTCTTCTATTTGTTTAGTTGTCTTCATCAATTTATGGCCTATTTGGTCCATTGCAATTCCAAGTCACATTGCTCAGCGGATACTATACCTTTCTACATCTTTCTGAACCATTTGGTATAACAAAATCTAATCCCATGAGTTTGGGTTGAGAAACAAATCTACAGACCTTTTTCTATTACTTCCTCCGTCCCAAAATAGGTTCATTTCTAGCTCATCATCAAATACTTGCCTCATTGGCTCCAAGCAAATAAACTTTCCGTGATTCAGTCCTATGAATTTCATGGGTTAGTTGATGACCACATCAACATGGTGCTTTTGCCAGGTGGTGCGTATCCAATATAAATTTGTAAGCTGCTGAATCTCTAGGGTTAGTTGATGACTACATCAAATGTGGTGCTTTTTCCAGATGGCAGGGTCCAATACTAATTTGCAAGCCATGTATATATATGCTCCGTAATTATGTAGTAGATACTTCCGTTTCCTTCTGACAAAACAACTCATATTATAATTCCTTTTGACTTTTGCTACTTGTAATTCAACACAACCAGAAACATCCTCATTAATTCATAAATCTTGTACTATGCGATATTCTGACTAAAATTTAATTTTACTATCTATAGATTTGTGTTGTCTTGGCATTATAATAGGATGCAAAAATGTAAAATGTGTCCCTCTTTTGTACCTTTTGCTCAAAAGATTAAGTTTGCAGGCCACTGGTTTGGAGCTGTTTGAAATTAGTAGGTTCTTGCATTATCTAGTCATTTATCACAATAAGCATTCATCATATCATTGAAGAGCTATTTTGTGGTCAATAATGAAGTTATGGGACAGAAAATTACAAAAAAGTCCTTAAATCACATATTCTAATTCATTGGAAAATGCAAGAAGTACCTCAATAGAAGAACACTGTATAGTTTAATTTAAGACAATACAAATAAACAGACCGTAATCAAAATCACAAAGTAAATGCACAAAATAATATCAATAACATAATGAGACATACCCCAGATTCTTTCTTCTTTCTATAGATGTAAAATGATGCATAAAGTTGCAAATGGTCCAAAAAATCTAATGAATCGGGTTCCAATGGCTGAAAAAAAAAAGATCTTCACTTACATTGAACAGTCCAACAAGGTAAAACAAACAAGGGAAAAGGATACGAAGAAACAAACCTCATAGTTTTCTCTCTCTTTTGCAAAAGCAAACTGTCGAGCTATCTTTACAAGTACATCCTTTTGACCCTGTATAATACAAACATTTCAAAAGATGCACAGTAAGAAACAACAGACAAAGATTTTCTTTTGGGGGGAGGGGGGAAGGGCAGCTCACCTCCCGGATTAAAGGATGAAATTGTGGTTCCCAGAGACGTAATATTGAAATGTAAAAGATCTAATGAGCAACAGTTGTCAGAATAATTTCCGAATAGTGCATTTAGCGACAAAATTGAATTAAGGATAATACGCACATCAACTGCATCTTCTGCACTCAATCTAGTATGCAAATTTATCTCAAAGTTTTCCTCCAGCCGTTTCATAGCATTATTCCAACCATCAGAGCGCTGTAAAGTATTCAAGTTCACATACGGTATTGTAACATCCAGGTATACTACGATACTTTGACTCAGTAAAAAAACTAGTGAACAAGAAAAGCACCTTGATGTAAGGCTTCGATGTAATGAGTTTACAAATGCATTTGGAAATTTGATCAGAGCGTTGCTCTGAGTATGCTGCAGGCATCTTCCGCTTTAGAAAAAAGAAGATTAACAATTATTAGGCAAGACACATGCACATACACATGAGTGTGAAGTTATGCAGAATATTGTATACTTGTAACAAATTTGATATCATCCACACAAGGTGATCTGTACAGCTGCTAATGGCATGCCTAGATCGAAATTCCAGACTCAGATTCTCAAATATCTTGGTGCTGTCCAAACAATTACCCTGCAAATGAATAGATAATATATTAGACAAACTGTTCTCTTCACAAGGAAATCGCCAAGGAAATTACCGCTCTATCTTTACATTGCATATGGTCTAACATTTCAACATCCTTTTCCGAAAGTCATCTGAGCATCTAAAAAGCATAAGCAAATTGCTCACTGCAAAGCTTTTTTACATAAAAGCTAAAGCAGCCCAGAACCCACTTAAATAGCTGGATAATCAATTCAACCAATGGGAATTTGCATTTGGAACAATATTTCTTTTCACTGTTTGCTGATTTGAATAAGTTCAAACATCACCATCTCGTTATGTTGTATTTTCAGTGCATTGGGTGTATTACCATCTCGTATGTCCATATCACTGAGCAAATTGGACTTTTACTGTGTCTAATGGACGGAGTAATAAGAAGGAACAAAATGGCTTGTACAACAGCATATTGGAATAAAATGGAATCATCCTTTGTTATTGTATATTATAAATATGAGCCTCCTCGATAGTGTATAGTCGATTTGTTCAATAATTTTTCTATAAAATTCTTATAAATAACACATAAATGTCTACAGATTTACAGGCACAAAAGATCCAAAGCGGGGGTGAATGCAGAAAATAGAAAACCTACCCTCACCCTTAACTCCCTCTCAAGAAGAGTAATATAAGATATGCATAAATAATCTGATTAAAAACCACGTAAGCTATTCTTTTCTAGTAAATACTTTAGAACAATCTAGATTATGACAGAAATTGGCATGATTCTTTCAAGTTGTGAAAGATCGTACAGAGCAGAGCACTATATAATGAAAAAAAAAGTAAATTGTACATCATTGTGGAAACATGAAATAGTCAGATGATTTTGTGAGAATCAATGAGTTTGAAAGGTGGACCATATCTTCAACTAGTCACTGCTACCACCCAAGTGCATCAACCACCACCCAGAAACTAGTTACTTCAACTAGTTTCTGATCAATTAATTTGGTGAGAATAAATAAGCTTTAAAGCTGTACTACACCTATCCTTTTTTTCTCGTCACTTCAACTAGTTACTACTACTACCCCAGTGTAAGATCAACAATACAATTTTGCTAGGTGTTTCCTTTGGTGCAAATTTAGTGGTCTTTTGGGGGGTGGGAATGGATTTAACTAAGAAAAGAACATCACGGTACATGTACTCCAGTTCAAACAAAACAATTACCTCTAGACAGTCATCCATTGCATCGACTTCATGCAGCACATCAAGATATGTAGGAAGATACCTTCGAAATTCCTCTTCAAACTGGTTAGGGAATTAAGTATTGTAAAAGAAAAAATAAACATAAAAACTAGGCCAGGTAATGTTTCGAATATGACATGTAAGACAAAGTTAACAAGAAAATGAACCTCCCAATTCCACAATGCAGCTGGAAATTCATCAGGAATAGCAGAGGATGCCTTTACACAGAGATCTTTCTTTTGATTTGTAAACCAATCTTCAAACCGATGTGCTGTGCTATCATTATCCTGGTCTTCACCTTCCAAATCCTAATGTATATATACATAACAGAAAGACATAAAGTAATGTAAATCAATGTTTCAAAATATAAGAGTAGAGAGCTTATGTGGTATGAGTATATAAAATTGATCAACTTCACATTCCTTTCCAGGATCTTGGACTGTTCACGGAATCTACTATCCTACACTTCTTATGATAATTGTATCGCTAGCATAATCTAACCATTTGCCACTTTATATGGAACAAAAAAAAGCACAGTTTACATGTTACTACATTACTCTCAGGTATAGCATTTCCCATTTCTCCTATCACCACCCAGTCTTGGTAATTTTTTTTCTCTACGAGGGAGGAATACATCGCATGCCTTATATGGAGCCAGCCCATAACAAACAGATTTAATCCAACTAGCTGATATAACATTATAATCAGGTAAGACGACATTCTGAAATGGCATTTAAGTCATAAAGTCAAGCCATCATGCAACTACTTGCTGCTGCTGCCCATGGAGCTTGAGTAAAACAGAGTAGCAGAAAAAGGCACAAGATCAGGAAAAGGAGAGAAATAAGGGATATCTAACTATTAGATGAGAGAAGAACATGGTAAGCTCTCTCTTGGAGCTTCTCATCCGCTTTATCCAGCCATATGACGGATAACCACCATCTTTGAAACACAAAGATCTGGGGTGTATTAGGAGGGTACCAGAATATATCCATCAGGCTTACCTCAAAGAGGTTACAGACCAGTGGACCAGTGATGAGTGCAGCCTCAGCTGCCTCTCGGTCTTGATGCTTTGCCTGCTTGTTTGTTCCCTGTTCTATGCTGACCATGCCAGTAGCTAAGCATTGGCAAGTGGGCCAATCTCTCAAGGCCCATGCAAATGATGATTTACTCTTCCAGTCCACACTTAACATGACAGTCGTGCCAGACTAGCCTGAGCTAGTAAATGATTAGTCAGCTAGTCACCTAGCTGCACGACTAAATGCTCTAGTTGAGATATAGTGCACTAGTCATGCTGCTAGGCCAACTTGGCAACTAGTTGCATGACTTGATAACAATGCGTTCCATCTAGACAATAACCTATCCCTAACAGTAGCTAGACAGAACTCATAGTCAGACCTAGCTGTTATGGCTGCTAGTCTGCTACCAGTACGACCAGACAGCCAACCACCTACCTAGCCAATAAGTCAATGACATTTGTGTGCATACAAGCCATCAACAAATAAGATTGGAATGGGAACAAGGCCATCAAGAAAAACTACCTGACATTGTATGTAAACTTCATAAATCTCTTGACACAGAATGAAAAGATCCTTGCTGGCCTTCCTGCACTTGGTTAAGTTCATCAGGGGAGATAACTTTCTGATGGTCTTTTGAACTGCACATGGAAGATCATCACATAGGCGGTGGACTATAGCACGAAGCATATCATCTTTTACAAATCGCCTGAGCTTTTCATTGTTGCTATCAACTGCCACTTGGACCAAAGCATGACAAAAGGGAACAGAATCTATTGCTGCTTCACCATCCACCCACCATCCAAAGACGTCCATGCTTAAGCTTTCAAAGCAACCATTGAGTAAAATATATCTGCAAATAAAGGTCATGTGCTCTCTTAGAGCCACATTTACAAATGATGAAACATGAACATAATGTAATGCCACCAAGGAAATAAAAACACTCTAGTTAGTCTTTTTGCATACCCAACTAAAGAGGTAGAAGGTGTGCACTTGTCAAGGACAGAATGAAGAGCAGCATGGCAAACATCATGATTCAGTTCTTGCGAGGCTAAGGCCCCAAGCAACTTGGAGACTTTACGAGTCAAGTCAAGCAGTAGGTAATTTTCCATTTTGTTTACAGTTTCTTCTGATCCACAAAGATAACCAAAGTAATGTGGAACATCAGCCCGACCATTATTTAGAAGAGTGAACCATGAGTAGTGAAGCATGTCTCCACAATAGTCAAACAAGGGTAGTAAGAGCTTCAACATCCATTCTTCCCATAGATTATGAGGGCAATGCTTGATGAATGGAATAATGACAAGATCGATAAGTTTGGCTACATGCCGGAATTCCATTGATCTTATGTTTTCCATGATAGCATCGTTGATTGATGAAATGTCTAACAACTCTGAGAATGCTCCCTTAATGGTTGCACATAAACCTAATAGGTTGTACCTGCAGCAATATACAAACAAAGATGCTCAAATGCAAAATTGGTCAAAAGAAACTGTAACTATCGTATTTAAAATTTAAAGGAATAAGAATAAGGAAAAAAGACTAAACAGTACAGCCCATAACAAAAACTAGTATACATATCAAGTTTAAAGTTAAAAGAACGAATAAGAAACAAAAGACTAAACAGTAACTGCATTTGCAGTACAGATCTGAGAAAACTGTAAGCAATAGTACAACATTAGACAGCAATGCTTGCAGTAGTGAATGTTGAGCAGAATACCTTTGTTGTGAACAATGACATGAGGAAAAGCTCTACAGCAAATAAACTAAATAATTACAGTGTTAACATGATACATACAACTTGTGGTTACACAATGCTTCTCACCCACCATTTTTTGCTAGTGAATCACTCCCACTAATATATAGGATCTGCAGAGGGAAAAGGGCATCCAAAGTACATAAATTACATACATATGAACATGTAGTCAGCCTCATGACATACCGAAAGTCCAAAGTACGATCATGAAAGAAAGTTGAACACGAAACAGAAATGAATTTCCATATGGTAATTACACTGCTTATGCATAACATTTCATTTATGATTCAGTATCATTTTATACCTACATATTACTGCATTGTAATTTAGCAACTAGGCACCAGCATCGCTACTTATATGGCATGGCAACTTTTTTGCACCACTGCCTTAGTTCACAAATGAAATCATAGCATAGGTTGAGCTAATTACATATATAAAGATAACTATTTTTTGGGGCAAATGTGATGGAATTACCACTAAATAGCTGTCATTACAAAAAGAATGATGTTACTGTCGACGAGGTGTATACAGTTAACAAGGGTAGCTTAGACACCCTGGACCTCCCCATCCAACACTACCTCCCTCTAGCCCAAAATATAGGGTGTATGAGCTTTTTACATGCTCTCCAACATTATACTTTGACCATTAATTCCTTCCATGATAGATATCAACAACTATGAATTAACATCATACGGAAATACTTTCAAGTACAAATCTAATGATACCACATGCATGAAATTAAACATATATATTGATAGTTGAACTGTTAGTCAAGATTTCCAATTATTGATTTTCCTAAAAATAAGTACTCTTATATTTTGGGATGGAGAAGTACAGTTCTTCTCTCTTCTTTTTTTTTTACCAGCATCAAGATAAGCACTGCCAGAAGCAATGGGGCCAGATCCAGTGGGACCAATAAACACACAAACCCAAAATTGTGGCACCAAATCTGGTAGATACAAAGAATAAGTAACACCAATCAAACCCAACCACCCTGAAACCAAATAGAGGTGAGCTACTGCAAGGTGACTAGGCCAGTGATTACAACTAGGTGGTAGAACCAAAGGTCAGGTTAAGCTCACACTCTCACCCTCTTCCTCTTCCCATGTCCACGCTGACCTGTGAATCTCCTCTCCTTGCTCATTCTCTCTCTAAATTTAAATCAAGGAGAACATGCCTAGTATACCTGTGAATCTCCTCTCCTTGCTCTCATTCTCTCTCTAAATTTAAATCAAGGAGAACATGCCTAGTATAACAAATCGAGCTTATTCCTACAACAATTGATTGACAACTCAAAGAAATACATATTTCTGAACAAAATTTGAGAACGCTGGTGCAATTCATAAAATCTACTTCTTGGAAAGCATTCTTTGACAGAAGGAAACAAAATAAAGGAAAAAAATGCAAAAGGGTGCCATACCCACTCTCTCGCATTAGTTGTAACCATTGTGCTAAATCATTCTCTTCCAACTCTTCAAGACTAACATCGAGAAATTCCAGCATTTCTCCTTTGAATCTCAAAATCTGATCAACATTTTTCAACTTTCTAGCTTCTATAAGTTCCTCTGGGAATCTAAATACAGCTTCATTGGTCCATAGTGCATGTACAAATCGAATCAGCTGAAATTCAATAGTCATATTCAATTCTTCAGTGTTATTATTAGCAATATCAAGCAACTGTTAGACTTATAATATTCAACTACTCTAATTAAACTGACGAATTAGATAAGATTTACCTTAAGAAGTGGAGGAACGATCAATGAAACAAGGGAAATTAAAGTTGAATAGCTTATTTGGTCTGGTTTATGTAATATATCAGTCTCTACCCTGTGGTTTTTAAGCTCTTTCTCAAATAATTTTACAATTTTGAGCATAGCCCTCCTAAAATCACCATGACAACATAAATGCTTTAGGCAAGCTTGCCACTGTGGTTGTGCCCAAAGACTTTTCAAGGAACTAAGGAGAGAGGCAAGCAAAGCTTTGTCTTTCTCAAACCTGCGTTCAAAACTAATGTAAGCAATTGTACACTTCATATCTAGCAATGAAACTATACGTCATGTAAGTTTCACGTACCATGAACAGGTTGCTGCAGAAAGAAATGCTTCAGAGATAATGGTGTGCTCTGCGAGCATCTGCTGAACATCACCCCCACCAGTACCCTGTGTAATGAACAGAATGCCTTCAAGCTAGGAGACAGGTATAAACACTATGACTAATCAAAGTCTCCCAAACAAAAAGAAATGTGGTGGCTCCAGATACTATAATTGAATGAACTGTACAATAGTTTCTTAAGTTTGCATGATGTTCTGTTAGTTTTATGAACTTGATAACTCAACACTAACGTCTATAAACTTACACAAGTGATTCACAAGGACAGTTTAATCTGGTTCACATTAGGTTCAAGGAACCATATCCACATGCAACTTAACTTGTAATCGATAACTTATGCAAATGTGAGGCACTAGATGATGGTTACTCATGTTTAGATCCAGGAACCAATAAGTGGTTTTAGCAATAACAGGATGTACCATACAATTCAAACGAAGTACTAATAAGACATTCATTATCACACCTAACTGTCACTGGCAAGACTATAGAAGTCATGCTCAAAAACAGCTTGTGCAAAAAGAAATGAAGTAAAAAGTCTGTCAGATAATTAAACTGGAAGAGAGAAAATAATTTTTCACAACAAATTTCCTGTCTAGTTTATCACTACAGAAGGATTTTAGATCTTACATCAGTAAAGTTTTTGGGAAATTTTAAAGTCGTTTGAGTGTCCTAATCTAAGGGAATTTGGCATGTTCCCTCACTTAAAAGCATGCTAGAGAGCTGTTTTCTTTACGTGCTAATTCAGATCTATATCAGACGTAATGCAGATTACTGAGAGAATGGAATAACAATGAGCTTACCGACATTCTTGTATGGCCAAGCTCATTTGACTGTTTCGCATAATCAGTGAAATTAGTTTCATTCTCACAGCTTGCACCATCCCCAGAGCAGTCAAACATGTGACTCTATTGAACATAGAAACAAAACAAATGGGATCGGGAGAGTAAAAGCGTTATTTTGTGCAGAGAAAACTTGTTACATGGGATGCAAATGAACACAAGATAAAAATAGCACATGAACCTCTAGTTCAGCAGCAGCAGCATCCATTTGAGAATTTCTTTTAGTTGTGTAACTGGCAAGCATTAAAAGTTCTTCACCACCATTTTCTTCTGCGAGTGGATTCATTCAAGAGAAAGGTTAAGAGTACAGCCGTTCACTACATGTATCAAATTGCAAGTTGAGCTCACATGTGTGTGCAAATTGTATATGATTTATCCAAAATATGCAATTATAGAACTCAACAAAAAAAATTAGACTAACAGTTTTGCAGTAAAATAATAGACTACTTATATAAATCTATCATAAACATGTATATGCAAATAAGTTCAACACTTCCACTTTGCATTGTGCATTTGCACGTGGATCCATCTAACCAGGTTACGGAGGGATGTACATATGGTCTGTTTGGTTGTTCGTATGTCCCCAGCCTGGTCCGTATCCTTCATCCAGGCCGCTCTCAGCCTGGCTAGAGTAATGTAATTGTCTCTATTTGGTTGCTTGTATGGGTTTGTCCTGGATGATCTGAGATATTGTTTGGTTGGTTATATCTCTGGATGCTCTATCCAAAGATGGTGTTTGGTTGGATGTTTTGGACCTGAGTTCAGTCACCTCTTATTATGAAAGGTAAGGTTACCACTTGAATCATTACAATGAAAAATTATTTTATGTCCTTACTGATGTGTAGTGAACAAATTGTCAAATCATTTTTAGTTAAGTGGTTGATTTGAACAAAGTTTTTTTAGAAAGAATAAACTAAAGAACTTATATATATTTCCAATTTATATATTAGTACTGCACCTCAACACTTGCTGAACAACTTTCTGTTTTGACAGATTAGATGCACCATGCTTGTGCACAATAAAATATATGGCATACTTTCTGCAAGTGGTTTATAGAAAGCAAGTAACTACCAGTTTGTCACTTGAGAAACAAGAATAAGCAATGTATATATACCATAAGAACCGATGAATTGACAAACATAACATAAGCATGCTAGAACAGGTTTGGCATTCCAGTACAAAACACAAGCATTCGCATAAATAATCAAGCATCACCATTGCTGTTACATCATTCACACAAATAATGAAGCATGACCATTTTGCAATCCAGTACAAAACACAAGCATTAGCCACCAGAAAGACCCAATTAGTGGAATGGAAACATCTGATCCAATTATTTGATACAGTAAAATAGCTGACATGGTGTCCAGTACCACCTGAAGCATCAGTTCACAAAAGAAAATATAGGAATTTGTTCCAGTCCCAGCACAATCAATTTCCACATAATCATGCCTACACGAAGTGAACAGATCTATATATAGAAAAATCACATGAACATGCAATAAAAATCATCATGCTGCAAGAACAGTCATATCCACAGCACATATCTAGATCAAAACAATACCACGGGGTGCGGGGGAGGAGTCTCGGGCTGCCGGCGATGGGAGGAGGTGGCGTGGGGGTCTTCCGGCGGCGGGGCCTCGGTGTCTTCCAGATCTGGACGACGACGACAGGGGGAGACCGCCCGAGCCGGCGGCGGACTGCTTCTGGCACCGGGATGAGGCGGACTGCTTCGCGGCAGGAGGAAGGAGGCGGCGGGGGTGGTGGCGGGAGGAGGGAGGAGGACGGAGGAGGCGGCGCCGGGTGGTGCGCGAGGACGGAGGCGCCGGCGGGTGCGGGAGGAGGAAGGAAACGGCGGGGAGTCGCGCCGGTTTGCGGGTGGAGGAGGCCGTGGGTGGCGACGGGAGGAGGGCGTGGATGAACCCTAGCACGAGGGTAGAGGGGCGGAACGAGGGAATTTTTTTTTGAAAATAATATTGTTTTAATGGAAAATTACTTTTAGCCTAGCCGGGGTAAATCGCAAATATAGGTCTCTGTCGAACGGGTGTAGTTCGATAGGCTTCCTATCAAACGGCCAGCGCACGACTCAAAAGATAATCGAAACGCTGCAAGTTCAATAGGCCATGTTAAATAGGGGCAGTTTGATAAGCCCTCGACAGGCCCTGTCGAGCACCACTAGTTCGACAGGCCCTCAATAGAACCCTATCGAACACTACCTGTTCGATTGGTACTCTCGTCTATTTTTTAATAATAATTTATTTTTTTAATAATATGTAATTTACTGTAATATTTTAGTATGTAAGAAAGGAAAATATTATTGTAGTATTTATTTGTTGGTTAAAATATTTAGATTATTTAGTTCATTATTTGTATATATTTTTGGTTTTATGGCTTTGTCGTAATTTATTTAGTAAGGACGGATAAGAAAGAGGAGGGGATCGAAGACATTGCCGAGTCGTCCAGCACAACCGGGAGGTGGTTGGCTATTGCCTTGGAGTCTCCTCCTGCAGCACGGATGGCCATAGAGTACACCGTCAGCCAGGCTTTTGGATCGGTTGAGCCGTCTTACTTCTTTATGCCAGTAGGCTTGAAACCAATCGACCAAGTCAGTTGACTCAAGTTCTTGGTAAAGGCCGAGATGCCATCTATCGTGTTAGTGTCTAAGCTTTCGGGTGACCGATGCCTGAACGCCTGACTCCGACTGCGATGATCACGATCGCGGTTGCGATGGTGACCATCCCGATGTGCTCGGCATTGGTGTTCAAGCTTGTGGCGGAGGACGGAGGGGCCTTCGGTGTGTAGGCGCCTCCTTTCCACCTTGAGGTCTTGGCACTGCCGGTCCAGTCAGCGGATCTCTTCATCGATGCGGTGTTGCCTATCGACGTCTCTTCTTGATGAAGCTTCAGGGCATCCGCGGCGCGATCGGTTTTCAGTTGGTTGTCGCGAACCAGTCGGCTGCTGGGAAACGTTTGGCCTAGATCTTGGCGATCTAGACGACTGAGCCTCCGAACGGGCCGCTGGTGTACCTAAAGTATGCTGAAGGGATTGTTGGATCACAGCCGTCATCACCATGGCTTTGATCTTGTTGATGGTGTTGACCACCTGAAGATCTTGTTGTGGGAGCTGCTAAACGACGTCACCGAGTAGGTCTGCTGCCACTCGGACATTTTGTTGGGGCGTCTTGAAGACATCGTGCCCCTCGACTTGAGTTTGCAGCAGATTACGCTGCATCTTCCGGGACTGGGCACGCAGCTCGGCATGCGACTGGGTCGCACGTCGTTCCCGCTCTTCCCGTTCCTGACGCTCCTTGTCGTCCTGGATCCGGCGCTCTTCCGCCAGTCGGGCGGCTTCCTCCTCTTGTCGTCTCCCCTCGGAGGTGTTCGAACCAGTCGACTGAATGGTGGCAAAGACCTCGCGTGGCGGCACGAAGTTTCCCGTGCTGCTGCGTGTATTAGAGGCCCACACCTGCTCGGGCTTCATGTCCACCTCCATGGGGATGGCGCCTTGGCTAGCCTACCGCGGAGATTGGATCTTGGTATCATGTGACTCAGATTGGATCTGGATTTGATCCGAGACCTTTGTGTCGGGCTCGAAATGGCAAACCTCTTCACCAGAGTCAGCCGAGCTGGAGTCGGTGTAGGAGAGGGCACCAAACTGGTCGATCTGGAGCCGGATGCCACCAAACTTGAACGTCGAACCCGGCGGGAACCTCTTCTTCATAATATCAGAGTTGAAGTCCATCGAGCCGGTCTGCAAAGAACCTTAGCGAGAAAAGAAGATAGCGTGGAACCCCTACCTGGCACGCCAACTATCGATGTTTGGTGTCGGCAATAAACTTACGGGGTGGCTATTACGCTGGGAACTCGATGGTTAAGATGAAGGAGGAGACGATTTACCCAGGTTCAGGCTCTCGACTTAGCGAGATAATACCCTAATCCTGCTTGTCGATGGAATTGGATGTGAATAACCGTGTCCCCGGTGGGGTGCCCCATTCCCCCTTATATAGTGGGGGTAAGGCTTACAGATATGACAGAGTCCTAATTTAACAAGACTAAGATCTATCCTTATTCGGTTATGACTCGGATATGGTACACACGGCATGCAATCCGGTAGTTACCAAACCCCTAGTCAATGCCATACGGATACAAACTCCTTCCTATTCGGTACTGCTTTGACCGTACGCAATCGCGTAGTCTACGGATACCCCTGGTATAGGTATCCCACAAAAAGAGTTTCGTTTCAGAAAAAAAAAAAGAAAAAGAAAAGAGTTTACCCACTTGCTCAATCGAATATCTTACAACCATTCAACCAAACTGAAATATGTCTTAACATAATTACATCCTTAGAGACGGTATCAGTAGTCAAGAATATTGTTGTCCCGATCAGCTGTGAATTTACAATAAACAAGAACCAGGTTGTCATGCTTCTAAACCATGCAGGAGCATGTCAAATTCTTTTTGTATTATGAAATAAAATATCTCAGCCTATTTTTTTACAAAGCCAGAGTCACTTGTCAGAAGTTTTCTGCATTAGGCAGAATCAACGAAACAATCATGCCAAATAAATGCTACAGTACAATCATAGCAGTGGGAGGAGGAAGAGGGGCAGTTGGCCAAAGAAGGCAGCAGTGTGTGTTTCCTCCTGGCATACCGCATCATCTCTGACAATGACAGACCAGATTTTGATGTTTGCAAGCTCTGGGGATCTCCCTGCAGCAGTGATATGTATCGAGCCAGGCAATCAGTCCTTTTAGGCATGTACAATAATGTTTATTAGTTAGCTCTTCCAATTACTAGACAAGAAAATTCATTGATATGGACTAAAGATAGGGGAAGATAGAGAAACAAAGATGTTATGCATGACATTGGCTCAAAACATGCAGAAAGCGAGCAAACACGAGAAGGGACGGGCATTGGAGAATCCGTCTCCAGGAAGACCCGAACCAACCTAATCGTGGCAGCCCATCCTCTGCTGTGGGCACCACCTCTATGAAGATACGGATCCATCGGTGGCGAGCTCAAGATAATCGGATGGAGGAGCTCTACCGGTCAGTGATCTATTGGTAAGGAGGAGAAAGGAGGTTAGAGGTAGTTGAGTGATGGCGTTTCTACCTATGATGTTAGTGAGAAAAGTGGAACTAACGAGGAACGAAAAGGAGAATAGAAAACTTCATAGATTATTAATTGCTAAAGCCGATAGGCCGATTTAGAGCAGGTACAATAGCAGGTTATTGTTAGCCACCTTGATAAATAAGGCCAAAACACAGGGGTAGATTGCGGGACTAATACCACACCTCATTGGTGGAGGTTTGTCCATTTTACACATGCTGATGGTACGGTGCTTTTTATGGATCATGACCTTGACAAGGCTAAGAACATGATGACAATTCTTCTAGCTTTTGAGCAGTAATTGGGTCTTAAGACCAATTTTCGTAAAAGTGATCCGTACTATTTTGGAGAAGCATTAGACTTTACTGACAACTACATCCAAATTTTTGGACTTAAGTCGGTGAATTTTTATTTTAATATCTTGGTATACCTATTCATTATAGAAAGTTAAGAAATATGGAATGGAAAGAGGTGGTGGAACGCTTTAAGAAGAGGTTGAGCAGCTGAAAAGGGAATTTTCTTTCATTAGGAGGACGACTAACTTTGATAACTCGGTGCTTAGTAGCCTCCCAATGTATATGGTTGCTGTTGGAGAGCTTTCTCCTCTAGCGGGACACCGGTAGAGTTCAGCCAAGCGAACTCAGACTAGGATGAAAACTGTAGGTCAAGAGACTAGGACGAAAATTGTAGGTCCAAGCGAACAAGAAAGAGTGACGCAAGTGTTTATACAAGTTTGGCCCGCATGGAGGTAGAATACCCTACTCCTATTTTATGTATGATTTTTTCTGGGTTCAAAAAGTTCTCCTCTCTCGGCGAGTCCCTCCTTTTATACTTAAAGGAGGTACATAGTGCTTGGGAGGTAGGAATATGAACAATGTCTTAAATGTTCTTGGTGAAGTCATAAATGGTCGTCCTATTGATTGGATGCTGAAGTGACTTGGCACAGGTGAATGTGACGGCATCAATCTCTACATATCGCCCACTTTCCCATGCACACTAGCTGGTGTTAGATGACAAGGCTTTGGGAGCCTTTGCATGCCGAGCACGTCAGCAAGTAGGAAAGAGCTTCCACCAGTAGTAAGCCAATAAGACTCACTACTCCTGTATTTATGAAGTTAGATGCTTTCTTTGCACACCTACACAGGACACGTCTTTGCCTACTCCTAGGAGAGGGCCGGGAGAGCCCGACCTCTCTTAGTGGGGGCAAACTGTGTCCTGAAGGAGGGCTTGCCTATTCCTGTGATAGGGGCCCGGGGTAACCCGATCCCTCATATCGGGGGTGAGCCATGTCCTCTAACCGCCTAGTCAACCCACTTCTCCTATTCGGCTAATGGACCGATGGAAGCAACTAGGGCCATGCGACTAGAGGGTCGTCTCCAGAGTCAATCAGCCGATGAGATCTGGTCAGTGACTAATTCTGACTAAGCGTCACCTGGCCTTTGAGGCAACACGAGCTATTAAAGTGGATACCCTGGTTCCCACAACACAGACAATGGTGTTCCTTGCAATTCCTAGCGGGGTTCTGAAGAAACTTGATTATTGTCGATCTAGGTTTTATTGGCAAGGAGACGAACATAAGAAGAAATATCGGCTTGGGTGAAACATCATTTGTTGGCCCAAAGATAAAGGGGGTTTAGGAATTCATGATCTAGATATTAAGAACATTGGGTTGCTTAGTAAGTGGTTATGTAAGTTACTCACCACCGATGAAACGTGGCAACAGATGTTACGTCATAAGTATTTAGGATCACATCCTTTCTCTCAGGCTTATTGGAAAGCAAGGATTCATATTTTTTTTGACCTTCAAATTAGATTTTGGGAGTATAGATGGTTGGGTAATGTCCCATTGCAAGACCAATATCCCTATCTTTTATAACATTGTTAGGCATAAGCAGTCGACCATCTCCTAGATCTACCAAACCAACCCACCAAACTTTTGATGGAGACGTGATTTAATTGGCAGCTTGGAATGATTTGTTACGTCGCATCGCTAATTTAGAGTTGGCACCAGGAGCAAGATGAGTTTCATTGGAACCTTATACCAAGTGGGGTTTTCTATGTCAAATCTCATTACTTAGTTCTAGTTCACACTAGGATGCCAAACATTAATAGATGTATCTGGAAGATAAAAGTATTGCTAAAGGTTAAGATTTTCACGAGGTATCTTTGATATGGTGTAGTTCTCGCAAAAGATAACTTAGCTAAGTGAAATTGAAATGGATGTATGACTTCTTGGTTTTGTCACAAAAATGAAACTATACAACACTTGTTCTTTCATTGTCGTTTAGCTCATCTAGTGTTGTCTATTACCCTTACAACTTCTAATTTGAAACCTACTCACAGTGTTTCTCATATGTTAGGGAGTTGACTTTTATGCGTTCCCAAGGAAATGAGAAACTTGCTTTTGATGGGTGCAACGACATTATGTTGGTCACTATGGCTATATAGAAATGCTGTCATTTTTTACAACAAACAAGTGAATCTTTTGTAGGGTTTTTTTTGGGTTACCGGTGGATCTGTTCCTGGGCCATTCTTCATTGACCAGGGTTACATGATATCTTTGCAGTGGCATGTCAGTAATTGGACAGGGTGACACAGGAATGTTTTACCAGGAGCATGGGTGGTGATCTAGCCTACGGATTGATAGCCATTGAGTCCTTTGTTTCTGTCTTTTGTGTGTGTGTTAGTGTGCGTGTATTTTTTTTGGATGCGTGTATTTTAGTTATGCATAGGCCGGAGTTAGCACAATTTGTTTTATCATCTTGATGTAATTGATTGAGTTCAATAAACCTTTTATTATTGAAAAACAATAGCTGACTACAAGTCAATTATAAGCACACGTGAAGGAAAGAAAAAATAAAAAATAAGAATTGTTAGCTCTCAGGTAAGAGCACATGTTGATAAATGCATTAAATACATAAGTGAGAAATATATATATGAAAAAAAAAATAGTAGAGCCAACTTTATAATTAATTTATTATACATGTTAGCTCTAATATAGGATTATATTACCTCAGTTCTATAATATAAGGAATTTTGGTTATGCATTTATATAGCCAAAATCTATTATGTTATGAGATGGATGTAGTAGCTATTAGTCGGCTCTCTGCTATTAATCTTGCTCTTAAATAGTGGAGTTTCATGGTCTCTTTGATTACATGTACTCCCTCCGTTCCATATTATAAGACTTTCTGGGTTTGTTTAGATTCATTCATATATCAATGTATATGTTATATATATATATATCTAGATTTATTAGCAAATAAATAAATTTAGATAAGGTCAGAAAGTCTTATAATATGGAACGGAGGGAATATTTTCTAAGTCTACGCGAGACTCTACCGTATCAACGTGCCCTTACCTACGGAGTAGAAGCATATATACGAGGAAGCTGACCTAGTCCTTGAGGAAGTTTGGTCCGGGAAGAAAGAATGCCCATCTTATTAAAATATGCACAAGATGTAATAAGAAGGATGCCAATTTCAAGTGTGACTTCACCAATTATGCAAATAACCCACTTAACATTTCACCGGGAATAAACCACTAAAATTGCCTGGTCGTTTGCATCATCAGTACTGCAGGCTAGCTTATGGATGTTTAGTGATGGTGTTGTATTTGACACAACTAATCGATCGGTTGACTGATCTGGACGTGCTGCCTGAGATTTGGGTAGGACTGAACAATCGTGGGTTTCATTGCTTCTTTTCTAGGGGGGAAATCTGCAGTCCTGTGTATGGACATGAAAGTGGTGGTATAAATTAACCATTCAGGATGGAAACTCACAGTCCTCCTTGTAACTATTTAGCAAGTCTTTATTTCCTTTTTTATGAAAAGCATTAGCATGTTTTTCTTGTTGACAGGCAGGTATTTCTCAAATTCATGAACAGAAAAAGCTCACAATAATGAAAAGGAGCTGCTTCCAGACACAAAGCACGCTCTCTGCTCATGGCTTGTTGCATTCGGCCAGGTTTCCATCCTGTGTCGATGCAGTTCCTGGACAACGACCGGAAAAATGACTTGTATAGGCAGGCTGGAGAATTTTTATTATTATTAATTTTATCTGTATAAAACACCCTATAATTACACGCGGTAGATGACGTGGCAGACAACGAGTGGTGTGCAGGAGACGGCCGTTAGGGGCAGGGTAGAATTTTGCGAGTGGTCCCCTTGCCGCCCTCTGTAAGGGGGTTTTATCGACGGCCAGGGGACCGCTTGCAATATTACCATGCTGCTTTTTTGCAGGCAGTCCATTATTGCCGATAAAACGCTCTACCAGATGGCTTTAAGGGGTCGCCTGTAAAATTACTGCGCTGTCTTTTTTACAGACCCCTTTGCTACAGATAAAACGCTCTACTAGAGGGCTTTAAGGGGGATGCTAGCAAAAAAGCCTCACACCCCTAACGGTCGTCTCTCGCGCCCCACTTGTCGTCTGTCATGTCACATGCCGTGTTCTCCCGGATTGCACTTTATACACCGTGCCCACTAATTGGGTGCGAGGAGGTTAGTATTGTAATTTTTAAAATAAAAATATATTTCTGTAAATATTTATAAAAATAAAATCAATAATAAAAAATTCCAGGCTGGAGAGCACAATGGAGTTTGATCTTGGGTGGAGTGACGTGGTGAATAGCTAGATAGGCCGATGTGCTTATGGCTCAGAGACATCGACCCGGGCTGCCTTCCTCGCTCCAGATCGGGCTCCGAGTTTCTGGTAAATTGAAAGACCTCCCCTTTACTGTTCATACTTTTTTCTTGAGCAAATCAAGACTGGGCCGATAACAAATTAGGATTGACGAAGTCACAGCATATGTCTCACCATCAACGGGATGTTGCCTACCACTACCTAACCACTTGAGCTACTTTCATTTCGCTTTTTCTTATGCGAATTACTCGACGAATGATTAATTAGATTATTGCTTCTTTTTCTTTATGCTGTTTGTTGCCTGCAGTGCAGTCTGTTGCATCTGTGCATTAGCTTAAGTAGAAATCACTTCACAGGTGTTGATTAGAATATGTGAGGTTTGTTCCTTGCAACTAGAATCATGTATTGGTGATGATAACAGTACTCTTGCTCTCAATTCCTCATGTTTCGAAATAATTTGAGATGAGAGAGGCAAATCTGATCTATCATGGTAATTTTGTTCATGCTAGTTTTGTATATGTCACATTTCTTCTTCTTGATCATTTGCCTATTTCTATGTCTCGTTGCTTGATCATTTGCCTGTTTGTATGCCTTCGCTCCCAAGGGCCAAGGCTGAGCCCGCCCTTAAACTCAGTACCTGTGGTTGTAATTGCAAGATAACTATACCTAATTGATTTGATGCATTGGCTATCGATACTCGAAATCTTTGCATGCTTAAAATTTTAATTTATTCGTCATCACAATTCCATCTTGGTCTGAGAAGCTCCTTGTAGATCATAATACCATCATATGCTGTAATTTTAGATTTTTAAGCGACACGCGTACGGACAAGTGAGTACTCTCTCCGATTTTTAATATATAACACCGTTAATTTTAAATATAGGTTGAATTATCCGTCTTATTAGAAAACTACTTAATTATTATTTATTTTATTATGATTTACCTTATCATTAAATTACTTTAAGCACTACTTATTTTATTTTCATGTTTGCATAATTTTTTAAAACTAGCAACGTTCAGCCACCTCATCGGCGCCAGCACGCGACGGCCGGTCGGCCACGGATTGGATCAGCAACGACGAGCCAAGGTGTATGCACGCACGGTAGTACGATGCACCCAACTTCAGACGCAAAAACGAACAAGTGCACCACAAAACTGGGCCAGAAACAACAGTCTTTTTCTTATGAACAAGCAGAGTTGAACAAAAATACGGTTTGTATCTTCCATCTGGAGTTGAAGTTTTAGCCCAGCCCTTGTCACAAGAGACAGGTACGGTGCACATGATAAAATCAGCAGTTCTGCGGCACGCAGGCTCGCACAGACCAGAGGGAATATTGTGACAGTAGTCCTGGAACTAATTCAGCTACTGGTTGGTAAAAGCATGCACAAAAATCGCCAGCAATAATAGAAAACATGCAGCTTATACAGCACAAGAGCACGACTAATTGTCAGTCAGTAAGTACTAGGAGTGGTTTTGGTTTCTATCAATATACTCTTCGACCTTTTGCATCTTTGTATTGTGTACCATTTTCTTAGTAGTAACTAACCCTTGTATATCACAAATTTTCAGTTTACTTTAAGATTTCAATGGACTGGAATTGTGTCATCCTTTGAACCAGAAGCGCTTATGTACCCAGATGTGGTACTAAGCTTTGCAGTCCTCACAAAGTTTTGCAGCTTCAGAAAAGCTTTATGCCATGCTTTCCTAATATGCCACTCAAGATCAACTTCTTTTTCTCCTTTTTCCCGATCTTGCCAAGAAATTTCGTTTATCAGCTGCAACACATTACGGAAAAGGAAGTATCAGTGGTTCAATTCGACCATTTTTAACATTCCATAGAGAATCAAATTTTAATCTACTATCTCTGATATTTTTATTTGACGCCGTTGACTTTTGGATCTATATTTGACCTTTTGTCTTATTTAAAATATTTATATAATTATTTTATTGTGATTTGTTTTATCATTAAGGACACTTTTAGCATGACTTATAATTTTATATATTTGCACAAAAAATTAAATAAGACAAATGATCAAACGTATATCTAAAAATCAACGGTATCAAAATAACAAAAATCAAAGAGAGTACCAACTTAAATTACAAAAGAACAAGGACTTGAACACCTATCCTAAATAGGTTTGAAGGCACATCACTATACATAAATGAATTGGAGACTTCTATATGTCAAATACGTCCATATTACATACACCCCTCAACTGATATATCGGAACAGTACTTACTCCTCATACATATTCTTCTACAGTTCCAGCAGTTCTAGGGAGTGATTTTAATCTGATCAGAGAAGCTTAAAACAGAAGCTCAAGCAATGTGGATTATGTGCTGATAGAAAAGTTTAATTAGTTGCTTTCATTGCTGACAATTTCTTCAGAGAAATGAAAACGACAGGCAGTAGATATACTTGGACCAATAGACAGTTCAATCCTATCCAAGTTAAACTTTAGATTGCTAGTTTCTAGAGAAATGGGAAGCTAACTTTCCTCTTTGTACAGTCCCTAGCCTCAATAGGATTGGTTCTGAACTTCTGATATGCTCCTATTGTGAATGGAAATATAGTGTCTCTCAAAGCTAAACAATTTAATTCTTGAAACCGATGGCTTTTACATCCGGATTTTGCATATTTACTTCAAAATAAATGGTTATCAACTAAAGAAAAATTCTTAAGGGGGTCTATTCATTAGATAAGTGGCAAGGATGTGTGGCTACAACAAGGCAATTGTGAGAGTTTGGTCTACTAATCTGAGGAGCGACTATTTGAAAACAGAAGAAAATCCTAAGACAGATTGAAGATATTGATTTGCAAGGAGAAACAAAAGAATTATTGCCAAAAGAATGGGAAGAAAGGAACATATTAGAATGTGAACTTGGAATATACTGCCTATGAGGAACTCTATGGGCACCAAGGGGAACGGAAAATGGATTTTTCAAAGAGATGTTAATACCAATTTCTTCCACATGTGTGCTAATGGCAGGAGGAGGAAATGCCAGATTTTTTGTACAATCGAGGGATCTAAGATTATTACTGATCCCAGAAATATACAAGAGCCCATATATTATTTGTACAAGCAATTGTTTGGCTCAGAGAAGAACAAGGGTGTGGCTCTGAATCCTCATCTGAAAAAATAGGAATTATGTGACTACAAATATGAAGGCTATGCTGGTTAGGCCATTTGACGGTTTTAGAAGTTAAGTGAAAAATAGTATATGGTATATAAGTCAAGTATAGAATGCATGAGAAATGACAGTGTTTAAATTTAACACAAGCATGGAAAAGTAGCTAATACCTGTGGTGACAAAAAGTCAACCTCATGTTGTATAAGATGTCTTATAAATTGTGAAAATCCTCTGTATGTGTTTGGTGGATCTGTTAGGCATCTCGCAAAAATCCATGAAGGTCTATGTGATCGCCAATTAAATTCTTCATCAAGCCATTCAGGAGCTTGCACACCTTTAACCGTTGAGACGGCTTCTGTTGAATCATGTGCTTGTGTATATTCCTTTGTCCAATGTGTCTTCGTGTAAAAGTCAAATAAAAGCACGTTGTCAAACTTTTTCCTCACTGTTAGAAGAGAGCTGTGGTCTAATATGTCCATCCTAGAAAAACAATTGAAAGGAATAAATGGATAAAATTTTGATTCTCTCCACTGTTGGATGAGAGGAATTTATAAAGGGATACTTACCCTTTCAAACGGCCAGATAACAGGGAAGTGTAAAGATCTTGTGCTTCCGTGGTCCTAAGTCTAGTTTCTTGAAGCAACATACCAAGCCTTATCCAATCAAGGTCTTCATCACCATCTTCATTTGCAACAACGGAACAAACAAATCAAAACACAACAATAGCTTAGATAATTTCATTTAGCATATGAACTTACTTACCAGATGTACACTTCTGAAAATTCCAAATTTTTGCACATAAGGAGTTGTGTTGATTGACTATTGCAATGCTCTCGCCTTTCAGGTGGCCACAACAAAATCCACCATCATGCAGTGTGATCATAGCCCTTACAATCTGACTGTTATGGAAAAATAACAAAATAGTAGTCAATGCAAAACCTGACTTCAAAATAAGTAAATTAGTGCTTAAAGAACAGAAAAGTATATTAGCACTGCCAACTTCCCATAATTTGATTGAGATGGTCAGACTGAACAGAATAGTGTCAATAGTTATAGGGAATATCCTAACTCAACTATCTGCTATCCAAACCCATCCATAACTCATCATCAACTATCCTCTATCCAAACCCATTCATAACTCTTTTTGCTTATTATCAAAGCATTTTCTTTAATACCCATAAAAGAATTATCCATTAATCATTGGTGCTAAATGAGTTAGTGACTAAATGCATGCCAACCCCACGATTTATTTTTTTGGCTGGGCCGACCAAGTAGTCGGCCAAAGTATATTAAGATTATAAGGGGAATGTGCAAGCGATTACAAAGATGATCGACAGGAAGCTGTCATTACATTCGCTCTTAGTGAGCAGAAGCGAAATGTCAACGCCCCACGGGCAAAGTCGCTAGAAAACTTATCCTTCTCCCTCCCTAAAAATGCCGGCTTCCCTCCAGATCATGACCTCTGATCTGATGTCATTGAAAATCTTGTCGACGGTCGATGCCACCTAGTCGAAAGTTCTAGCGTTACGTTCTTTCCACACGCACCAAGTCGTAAGCAGGCAGAGGGAATCAAATGCCGCCCTGTAGCGCGTCCGAAAAACTGCCCGTGCTCTGCACCACCAAGCCGTCAAGTCTTCATCATCATCATGAGGTATCGGAACATCGACATTGATCCAGGTTCTCAGCTTTCTCCACACCTGCTTCGTGTAGCGACAGGTGAGAAAAATGTGCCGTGACGTCTCTTGCTGTTGTCCGCATAGAGAACAGGTATTTGCATGCGGCCAGCCTCTTCGCTGCAAGTTCTCTGCTGTTAGGCAACGTTCTTTGGTGGCCAGCCACATAAAGAACTTAACTCTGGATGGTGCCCTTGTATTGGCGATCAATTTACCACTTGTTGAGAGCAGCCGTGGACCTAACAAAGCCAAGTAAGCTGATGAAGCCGAGTACATACCATCATTGGTTAGTTTCCATTGCACGGTATCCTCTCCTTCCTCAAGCTGGACTTGTTGCACTTCGTCCCAGACTTGGAGAAATTGCGCCATGGCCGCGAGGGATAGACTTCCTCGAAAGTGTCTGATCCAAGCCCCGTCTGTTAACCCCCGTCTTACCGTCAGTCTTGTTCGTTTTGTGAAGCTGAAAAGTGTCGGCCATCTGTTCTGAAAAGAGTTTCCGGAAAGCCATGGGTCTCGCCAGAAATCAATGTTAGAGCCATCACGGATCCGGACGGATAGAGACGCACAGATTGTTGCCAACTCCTTTGACTTCGGCTGTCGGAGAATTGCCCATGGCCTGTCTCGTTGCTCCAGTTTCATCATCGGCCATCTGAGGAGAGCTTTTCCTTGGATCTTGAGATTTTTGATCCCTAGGTCCCCCATCTCTATTGGTAGGCAGACATCACGACACGCCACCAGGCAATGACCCCCACTAATCTCTTCTTGTCCCTTCCAAAGAAAGCCCCAACATTTTCTCTCGATTTCCTTAATCGCCCACATCGGAAGAGGAAGTACCGACTGGAAGTGGAGAGGTAGCGCCATAAGAACAGATTTGATCAGCTTCAGTCGCCCGTCTGGTGCCAGCCACTTTGGTTTCCACCCTGCTATCTTTCTGGAGAGCTTATCCAGAATTGGCTGCACGTTTTCTTTTCGTGGTCGAGTTGAGAGTGGTAAACCCAAATAAACTATGGGCAAATGCTGGATTGGGTAGCCAAGCATTGCCGCCACTTCTGTGCCTTGCTCTTCTGAACAGAGAATTGGTGTAACTGCACTTTTGGATAGGTTGACACGTAGGCCTGTAGCATCTCTGAAAATCCGCAAAATGCCTTGAATCACATTAACCTCCTCTCTGAGTGGTCTGAAGAAACACACTGCATCATCGGCGTATAGCGCGATGTTTGGCACAGTCCAACGTGGGGAGTTTGCCGCTAAAAGTCGAGCATTCAGTGCAGCAGTGAACATCGCCTGCAAAGTGTCCATGACAATGACAAATAACAGTGGTGAAAGCGGGTCTCCCTGTCTCAAACCCCTGGCTGGTTTGAAGAATTCCCCTTCTCTGCCATTGATGATGATCCCGGTTTCAGCGGTTAGCAACAGAGAGGAAATCCACCTACACCAGGTTGAACCGAAGCCACGGTGGCGCAAAAGGTCGAGTAGGAAACTCCAAGAAACTGTGTCAAAGGCTTTAGTAATATCTAATTTGAGGAGGCATATTGGCTTCTTAATTCTCTTGAAATGGCATATCGTGTTTCTGACAAACAGAAAACTCTCGTGAAGCGAACGACCTCGGATGAAGCCTGTCTGTGCCTTGGCAACTAGCTCCCCCATTCTCAGTGCTAGTCGCTAAGATCTTTGTTATCAGTTTAGCAAAGCTATGTATGAGTGAGATTATAACCCAAGAGATTATGAATCCACCTTTTCACACTCTTCTCTAGCCTAGCTTTTATCTTGTTTGTCAACATCAAACCCTTATAATTTCTTACTCCCACATTCCTCCCTTTTCTTCCCATTATAATGCTCAACTAAGAATTGGTTGCTCATTTGGTCCAAGAAAACAGAATATATGATATATAAAGGTGATTTATACATACCCAACTAGGTCAATGAACTCCACAGTGAATCTATCCATCTGAACAGAGAATCCCAGTTTGTTTGGAAGGTACTCCGCCAGTGTGGCATCAAAGAAAGGGAGAGCAAGGAAGCTAAATCTGGAGTAATTTCCAAGTCCCCCTCCATAGCCTAAACTCCGGAGGACGTAGGGATGGCTCAAACACTTCAAACGATCGTGTGTAATTTTTGCCACATCCCCTTCAAAACAAAGAACAGTTGCCTTAATTCCGGGTAATTCATTAATTTCACCACCACATTTTGCTTCACCAGTGAAGTAATGTACACAAGTTTCATGATTGCTCATTGTCTTGCAATTGGAATCTACAATGAGTATTTCCGTCTTTCCATCAACCTAGAAATATGGAAATAATTAGATATATTTTTATTTGCTGATATATTAATAATAAGATATGATTGTGTTTTTGACCCCATTTTGAAGTCTAACTACCAATTTACCCCATTTCTCAACTTGCTCATTTGACACTGCTTTTTTAAAAATAAAGCCATCATCGGACCATATTCTGTGAAGCCAAGTCAACGGTGTCAAACTCAGGAATAAAATATTGTCTATACCCTTATTTATTAGACCCTACTTATGCTAGATAAAATGTGCAGTGGAAATTTTGGCAAACCTATGGCAAATTCAATAGATTTGTCATAAATTAGACTTAAATTTGACAACATAATGACTGAACCCTCGACACATTTGTCACAAATCTGTCGAAATTTTCATCAAACATTCTATATACATTAAATGCACAAAGTTGAGCCAAGTAAACAAAAACATGGACAAAGAAGAGTCAAAAATTTAAGGGCATAAACAATATTTTGGCCTAGAGTTTAACATCATTAAGTTGACTTCACGTAATAGGGTCAAGCGACAACTTCATTTTTGAAAAAAGCAGGATCAAATGAATAAAGTTGAAAAATGGGGCCAAATTGGAAGTTAACCTTCAAAATAGGACAAAAGAACAATAGCCTCTAATGATAATGATGAAAACTTTATGATGAATAAAATATTGAATAGAGGACTTTATATATTTGGGATCCACAGCTATGTTTATTCTTTTTGGCATATTTTGTTACTTTGAAATGTTGCCCAAAATTGTTATAGAAGTGCAATAATGTGTGCTTCGTTGAGCATACTTTCAATACAATATTGTCAATATGTTAGCACGATTCTCTAATAGGACAAGCATCATATATAAGAATAACATATCTTGTATCTTGTATGAAATAAAGAGAAAATCTACCCTACAGCATTGAGCTTGCATTGGTTACAGAATTTGCCATAAACTTTGTCTCTGACTATAATATGCCACTGAGTTTCTACAATATACTATTAGGCCAAAATATGTTTTCAAAAATACCCAAAATTTACTTATGTGCATATAAGTGTTGACGATTGTTTGTACCCACTAGAAAATTTTTGTGTAGTCTTATTGCACGACATAGTTCTCGTTAAATTGATGCCTGCTTCCTCATGGAGGTTTATTTGTTGCCAGGCTCGAGTCCATCAGCGAGCCGAGCCATGCCTTAGTTTTAGCTCGTTCTTGTAACAAGCCAAGCCGTAGACACCAAAAGAAGTTTAGAATGATAATTCTGATTTTGAAAGTGCCGAGACCTAAGTGGCATGACAGAATAGGTATAGGGTGTTAATTCTACATTTTGAGAGTACAGGACCTAACTGACACAACCAAATAAGATTAAGAACCGTCTATGCACTTTACTCTAAAATAGATTTTATAAAACTTAGTAATGCAAAAAACTTGAAACTTTTAAACAAACTTCTATATATCGTATAAGAAGACTACAAACATATTTTCAAAGTTTTTTAAAACCTAAAGTGGGATAAATCAACTATCAACTTTGTAGAAAAAGTTCCTAACCCAATGGTATATATTCCAGAAACAATTAATATAAACTCAATGGCATAATATAGAATAAGACAACGTCAATGAAAAATCATTGAATCTGTGCAAACTCAGTCGCATAGAGTACATTCTCTCTCAAATAAAGTAGGACTAGAGTTATTATCTTGACATCCATAAAGTGATGGTGCAAAAGACTTACTTACCACACAGAGAAATGGATATGTTGCAATCCTGCACTTAACCATCCTATCCTGATTTTGAACAATACCATCTTATAATCAGTAATTATGTTTTATAAGAAAAAGAAGATGAAATTGAAATAGGCAGTGCAAAACAAAAGTTAATCATAATTTAAGAAAGGGTTTAAGGCATCCAAACGAATGCACGTACAGAGAGACTTGACTTGATTCAGGGAAGGGGATTAGGCCGGCGAGGGTTGGGAGGGTGGCTCCGTTGGACAGGAGGCGCGACGGTCGAGCACCGCCCGGTGACGGGACGGCGGCCCGATCAAGCGACTGGTACGAGAAGAAGCCCCACGCGCGGACGATGCGGGGCGGCGGGGGTCGCTCGGCGGCGTCGGCGTGATGCGAGCGGGCGAGAAGTGGAGACGGCCCTCAAAGCCGGCCGGAGAACGGAGGGAGCGAAATGGAGTCGGCTCCCTCCCTCGCGCTGGCGCGGGTAGCCGGCGGCTAGGGCTTACTACACCTACACGGCCGCGGGCGTGGCGGGGTTGTGAATTTTTGCGATTCGCGGGCGCTTGGCGCACAGTCCACAACCGGGAGGATTTGCAAGCTCCTACTTGTCAAAAATTCATTTTACAAATAAACCCCATCCAGCAAAACTGCCACCAGCAGATCATTTATCCAATCATTAACAGATCATCTCTCTCACTATTTAAAAATAGTGTGTCATCCATATTAAAAAAAGAAACTTTAAATATGTATGTTCTCTTTCCTCCATCCATATCTCAGCTACAATCGTAATATAAGAGTAATATCAACGTGAGAGGAAATGATTTTAAAATATTAATAATATATATAATAGAATATAAATATTCTGTTGAAGGGATACATGATACAGATATAGAATCTGTTTTGGATGGTTATTCAAATGATAATATGAATGAAATTTGGATGAGCTACTGAGTTTGCTCTGATAGCCTATTTGTTTCGTCCAAATTAAGTATAAGCGAAATAAATTGATATCCGAGTAAACAAGTCATATTGATTTTGTATTGGATTTTGTAAGGGGATTGACAAAGCAACATTTACCACGCTTTGTTTCGCCTATGCCACTGCCCTTTGGCTTCCCGTAGCCGGTGCTACTACAATTTTGACATTTTGATCTTTCGAAAAGCTTATTTTATAAATAGATCTATAAAAAATTTATTACACAAATAAACTTTTTTAACTGCGCCAACGTCATTGGCGCCGTAGTTGTATAGGACGACGTCAATGTCCTCCAAATGATAATGTTGTGTTTATATGGCGGGAGGACGGCGCCAATGTCATTGACGCCGTCCTATACAACGACGGCGTCAATGGGTGGTGCGGTAAAAAAATGTCTATTTATACAATAAGTTTTTTATGTGTCTATTGTAAAATGGATTTTTTAAAAGGACTAAAGTGTCAAAATTGCAGGCCGCTGCTGTCTAGCCGGGAGGGTTACACACCGTGCAAACAGCTTTCACAAGGTTTCTGTTCTCGATGCCATGTGCTACAGTGATAGTGTAGTAGTGCTACCCACAAGGCCACGTTACCTTCTCCCTGACGCATATGTGGGCTTGGACTTTTGATCTATAAAGTGTTTACACAATTCAGCCCATGTATGTTTATTTAACCCAGAAAATTTAAGATATTTTATACGTAGAAACAAAAAAGTATATAAACTTTACATATGCAAATATTAACTATGGAAACTTTGTAAATATTAAAATTAAAAAACACGGAACTTTATACATGCAATGTGTAACGGACTCAAAATTTTCAATTTTTTGGGAATTTTATTTAGTTTCTCTTTAATTTTATTGATAGCTTTTCTATTTAAAAGTTTTATTCTTTTAAAGAGCTTTACTAATGTATGTGTCCGCTCTCAACCCAGACACGAACCAGTAAGGAGGAGCCAGGCTGCCCCGGGCACGATATAGGCCCATGGACCAATTACGGCCCACTAGTGTGAATGGCCCATAAAATTCAAAATATGTGGCAGAAAAATAAAACAAGAAATAAAAGGAAAAACAACAGAAAAATTTGAATAAATAAATAAATGGGAAATTTCTAGAAATAAGTGAAAATAGAAAAAAATGTGAGATAGAAATTAAGAAAACTAGGGGAAATAGAAAAATTAAGAGAAAAATAGGCTGGCCGTGCTCTTGCTGGCCTGCTACAAAAGCTAGGCCAACCCATCATACAATTCTCTTGGCCCAAGCATGATATGGGCCTCAACAAAATAGAACGTGCATCTTGTGGGTCGTGCACAATATAGCTGTCATTGGGCTGGCCAGCTGGCCTAGTTGGCAATGTTTAAGGTTCGCCTGTATGGATAGGTATGTCGCATATAGCATGTGATCCATTTTTCTGAATTTTTTGATTTTATTGATTAAATAATTTATAAATTTAATTTTGCATTTCAAAAAATTACAAAACTAACCTCCTGCCGCTCTCTAGGAGGACGGAAAGGTGACGTGGCAAACGACCACTCGGGCAAGAGGGACGGTGGAAACGGGCGGTACGGGGGATTTTACATTTACCCCCTTTTCTGCCCTCTGTAAAATTCCCCATACCGCCTAGGAATTTTGCGATTGAACCGCGGTTTGATATATATATGTATGACATATGTAATTGTTTGATCATATATACTACTTTGGCTCAGTGGTCACTGTCTCACTCTTCTATTTAGGAGAGCAGAGATCGAAAATTTTGATTTTTTTTCTTGGGCTGGCAATTACAAGGATTCAATCTCTGGTCTCCTAGATAAAAGAGGGAGATAGTGACCATTGAGCCAAGGTAGTATTTGTAATTAAACAATTTCATATATTATACATATGTGTATCAAACCATGGTTAAATCGAAAAATTCCTGGACGGCATGGCAAAATTTACATTTAGCCCCTTTTGCCCTTACATAGGGTGGAAAGGGGCTAAATGTAAATTTTGTTGTGCCGCCATTTCCGGCCGTCCCGTGTGCTCGAGTGGCCGTTTGCCACGTCACCTTTCCGCCCTCCTAAGGACGCAGGAGGTTAGTTTTGTGATTTTTTCAAATGCAAAATAAATTGTAAGTTATTTAATAAATAAAATTCAAAAAACTCCCATTTTTATTACCTAATTGTTTTTCTATTTTTGGGAATTTTTTATTTATAGGGGAGGGCATAAAACTCTAATTTTGAGCAATTTTTATTAGTTTTTGAGCTTTTAAATTTTTAAGCTAAGCCACTCTAACTCTTATTTCTAAATCTAAAAATTTGACTACGCTACCTCAAATAAAGTGAACACACCATAAGGATGTAGAAGTATTGTTCTGTCACACCAATCTAATTGATATGGAATATTACTTTTCATGCTAGTCTAATGGACGCAGCCAAACAACGCTCCAATGCATATTCCTTATGGTGTGATGGTGTAGGTTAGGTAAGTTAGATAGAGTGATATGGTTAAAAGGTTTGGATCTGAAAAATAAGAAGCAATGTCGTTTAATTTTGTAAAATGAACAATTAAAATGTTAATAAACAAAAATAAATCAAATTTGTGTACTTGTCGGAGATATAGGCCTAGGGTATCCCCTGTGTGGCGCGTTTCTCTGTGGGCCCACGTGGTTGAACCCCTAGAAAAGGGGTCGGACCCTAGGAATCCTTGTGCCCCTCAAGGGAGCAAGCCCGAAAGACTACCTGAGGGTTGAGCGCTGGAGGGTTTGGGCCACCCCCGACCCCCGTGGCCTGGTATAACGCGTGCAGGCCCCACCACAAGTATGGGCACAGTGCGTCCCTGGCGCCCAACCACCATATTTATGGCGATGGGAGGGCGCCTGATGCACGCCCCCGCATTCTCATGCCCACGCCCCTCCCGGGAAAAAGTGGGAGGGAAGTCAGGCCCTCGCTAACCGCGCGATGACGGCGTTGTCACCGTAGGAATGGCCTATCTTTCTCGTGGTTGTAGTCGAATTAAATGCGCAGGGCAACCGTGTGAGAGAATGGCCCCTTGTTCAGACCGCTAGGTACAAGGGGTTGCCCCCTCCACCCACTGGTTGGTGGGCCCAAGCGATGACAACATGGCAATATAGGGAAGCATACCGACTAACTGCGGCCTCTACGGCAGTCCCGAGAAGAATGAGCCCCTATGCACCGTAGGTGAGAAAAACCATGGCCCATGTGGTGTCCCCTTACGGTATAAAAGTATGCCCTGACCAACGGGAGAAGACAAGTAGAACATTCATACATAAGCTTGTAATTTGCTCTCAGAGTTCACAAGCGACGTGAGTAGAGTATTACGCCTTACAGTGGCTTGAACTTGTATAATGCATTTTGTGTCCCTTGAGGGGCCCAAACCCCTCCCCCTCGATCTCCCTCTTTTTCATCTGTTCTTCTTGACAGGCTTTCAGACCCTAGCCCGCACCCCTAGGCCGAACACACAAAGGGGGTCCCCATGGTCCCCCGCTCGACGAGCTCACGCTCTGACAGTACTAGAGAGACATGTATAATAAGTTTTTGAAAATGGCTATATATTTATTAACTAATTAAAAACTTAGTCATCCTCCACTTTCCCGCATTGCGCGAGTCACATCTCCCACGAAAAGACAAAATATGCTAGCCCCCAAGCGTCTGATCCCAGCCAAAAGATTGGGCTCGCTCCACCTTGTGTGCTTTGCAGGCAGCATCTCTATACTCTACAAGTGTTGCTACTCCTCTCGACTCCTTAATTGGGTGCATGTACAACCGTGTTGCTTGTGTCTACTCCCCATGTATGGATTTCTACATTCTTTCAACAATGTAAGTTGTTAGCAACCATCAAACAATATTTTTTTTCTCTACCAAATCTGATTTAACCATTGTGGTCATTATAATTAACTCATTATAACAAGATATCACATAATTTCAATATAATATAACATAAGTAAATGTTTCTTTGTGTTGGATTAAGATATTCCACTAGGGCCTGGTTCGGTTGCCCTCAGTGAGATAACTTACCTCTTCGTTTTTCGCGCACACGCTTCCCGAACTGCTAAACGGTATATTTTTTGTAAAAATTTTCTGTAGGAAAGTTGTTTTAAAAAATCATATTAGTCTATTTTATATTTTTAATAATTAACAATTAATTAATCATGTACTAATCTATTACTACGTTTTCCGTGTCAGGGTAAGTTAACTTACCATCTTACCAACGAACGCGGCCTAGGTACTTTAGTGTTGTCTTATAGACATTGGAGAGGAGTCAGCTATGAAATGGTACTATTTTTGTGATTTTTTAATGTTTTAGTCAATGTTTTTATTGTTCCCTTGTGTTAAATCAAAATGTTGTGTTGGCTTTTTAGCAAGTATTTGTTATGTTTCAATATGTATAACTCAATGCTCCTTTGTGTTGAATTAGAATGTTACCCTGGATATTTTTGATGTTGTTTCATGACCACTACAAAGTAGCAAGAACCATATATGAAATAACACTCTTTTGCGATTTTGTGATGTTTTGTTCAATATATTTTTGATATTTTTGTGTTAAATCCAAATGTTATGGTGGCTTTTTTATGTTTATTTTTTTCTTTGATTTGATGGACAATACATGTTTTAATTGGTAAAACTAAATGTTTCATACTATACGATGAAAATGTCATCATTATAATATCTGGAACATGTTTCATTGAAGAATGAAACAACTTTTTCATATGTGATGAAACACAAATCGTGCAGGATCCAAAATATAGTCACGTGAGATCTTGTTGTAAAGAGTTAATTACAACAAATATAACATTTTGATTGGATTATAAATCGGATAAAATTTATAAAAGATATCATGATTTAAAATTTTTTCGAAGTTGAGGAATACCATAGGCATGCATGCATATATGCGGTTCTATCATTGCATGTGGTCATGTGCATGCATGGCCAAGAACCAATAAAGGTTCTCTTTTTACATATAACAATGTGCATGCCTAGTCAAGTAGGAGCAAAGTACGTCAGTTAGACACAGATTAAACGATGCAGACGGATGGATCTTCTGCATCTGATCGGGCACCCAATTCGTAGACACTTCCTGAAAAAACCAAAAATTTACCTAAAAACCAAAAATAAAAAGGTTGATTAAGGACAATTTGGTCACTCCATTCACACTATGTATCCCAGTAGTCTGGTCATGTGAAGCTCATTCCCAATTACGTGGTCGTTCCAATGCATGAACATGTTACTAATAATATAAAAAATTCGAGCCAATCCCTAGTCGTCTTACTTGTCCTCATCCTCAAAACACCTAAAGTGACCTAAAGTGGCATTTTGTTGAGGATGCCAACCTATTGAGTGGCATTTTAACAACTACATTCTAAATGATGACATTTTATAGAAGCAACTCTATGGAGTGGCTGTCACGCCCAGAAATTTACACCAAATTTCTAAACAATAGCATGCATTAATCTCGGTCCAGGAATCAGCCCGAGTACATACTATGACAAATTAATACACAGTTCCATGACTTAGAAACAATTAAAAACAATTATCTATCAAAATACAGCGGAAAAGGAAAACAAACTAAAACTCAACTAATCTTCAGATTCAGCTGGCGATGACGGCTCCACACCACAGGCATTCTCGACGGTAGACTGAACCTCACTTCAACCTTCGGAACAAACTTCTTCTGACACAGGCTTTGGCACTTGCTCTGGTGGGGAAAAATTAAGCAAGGCTGAGTACAAACCACCGTACTCAACAAGTAACACTCAAGAGAGGGAGAAAAATGAATGCAACAGGATACAAGGATAGGCTAAGGTTAAATTGCATAAAGCTGCGGTAATTTAGCAAAACAGTAAATAAAATAGACTGAAACAAAAGTAAAGTAACACTTAAAATAATCATCCACTGTTCAACGTTACACCACGTTGCAACAGGCCCAGACCTCTGTCGAACGTTACACCACGTAGTGACAGGGTCAACCCTCTGTCCAACGTTACACCACGTTGCGACAGACCCAAACCACTGCCAACATTACACAATGTTGCGCAGGGTCAAACCAGTTCCAAGATTAATCAAGTTATTAAAGGTTAACTAATCCCAGTGAATCTGTCAGTTCGCCCAATAACCGCGGGCACGGCTATTCGAATAGTTTTACTCTGCAGAGGTGTACAACTTTACCCACAAGACATGGCTCCCAAGCATGTTACCATGCCCCAACGTATCACCACGATACCTCAGTACAGAAACCATGATAAGATCTTTCACCTAACCCTCCCTAGACAATCACACCATATTTTAGGTTTCACCCCCTCCTTTACACCAAGTCGGGCAGTCCCCTCTTGTGCCTTGGTGAATCCGGAAGCAGCAGAGGCTTTCGCTACACTACGATTGCCCGTCTATACTCCATCACGCTCACCCTTGCCTTGGTATGTCGAATAGGGACAAGCTAGATTACGAGTCTCACCGTTGCCCATTCTGGCTTGTGGTTAGTACGTGTAAGACTTCCAGGGTTTCCTGAGAACCGGTCCTCAACTGCCATGGGTGTGACTCTCAAAACCATGCACCCACAGCCCACCATAAGCAATATTTTAGTTGTATTAATCCTCAACGGGATATTAATCATGATCAAAACCATTAAAGGTCTATCAAAGTGTAACAATAATTAAATGATAATTGGTGAGCTAATTGAACTAAGCATGGCTAAGCATTGACTAACCCTAATTCTAGTCAAATTAACCCTGGGATGACAATACTAATAAATGGGGATCAACGGATACATAAAGGTAAATGCCCGATAGATAAATAAAATAAATAGGTTTGCATAAAACAATGCATGTTTGAATGTAAAAGCGGGGGATTTTATAAACATAGGTTCAATATGATCAAAGAAGTGTGCCACTTGCCTTGCTTAGACCCACGAGGAACTTCAACGACTACTTCGGGAACGAACGGCGCTGCGACAGGGTCAAAACCTACGACAAACAAGGCAAAACAAGCAAAACAGGCTATAAAACTACTGAAACAGAGAAATGAACTGTTTTTAATGGATTCTTGGCATTTTTCTGGATTTAATTAAACTTGAATGGACCTAAACGGATACTAGATGAATTACTTATGAATTTTAGAAGATTATCTGTGTTTTTAAACTAAACAGAAAACCTTAATTGAATTATTGCGCAATTAATTGGAGGCGATGACGTCAGCGAGGAGAGAGAGGGAGCTGACTTGTGGGGGCCACCTGTCGGTGGGAGAAGGGAAAGATAGGGGCTGACAGGTGGGCCCGAGAGGGGGAGAGAGAGGAGAGAGGGGAGGCTGACACGCGGAGCCCGCGTGGGAGAGAGAAAGGGAGAGAGGGAGTGAGCTGGCGGGCGGGGTCCACAAGGCAGTGAGGAGAGGGAGTATGACAGGTGGGTCCACCCGTCAAAGGAGAGAGAGGGGAGTGGGAGGCTGGCCGACTGACGAGTGGGGCCCGCTCATCAGTGGCCTAGAACAGAGGAGGACGGAGCGGCCTCGGCCGAACAGAGGGGAGAGGCGGCGCCGGCCGGGCAGGCGGCGGAGGGTGGCGATCGGTGGACGGCGGCGCGGACAAGCGGGCGGCGACGGGCGGCCGTGATTCGGCGGACGGTGATGCGAGAACGGGCGGCGGCGCTGAGAGCGGCGGCGCCAAAGGAGGACGTGGCAGCTCGGGGAGAGCGACGGCAGTGACGCGACGAGCGGCGACCAGCGACGAGATCGGCAGTGGACGGCGCAAGAGCAGCGGCCGGGACGCGCACACGTGGAGGCGGTGAGAGGAGGAAAGGGAGCGGACGGGGAAGGGCGGCAGTGTCGGCGGCACGACGCGACGGGGAGCGCCGAGGGAGAGAGGGAGGAGGAAGGGGAGAGGGGCTCACCGGCGACGAGAACGACAACGGCGATGAGGATGGGGCAGCACCGCGACGGTGAGGGCGCAAGGACCGACACGCGGGCGACGACCAGCGTCCGGCGGCGTGAGGAGAACGGCGCACGGGCGACGAGGGCGGCGACGAGGAGGAGCGGCGAGGGCGGTGCGGAGAGGGTTGGCACCATGCGGGGATCAGCGTCCGACGACGGACGGCGACGCGGAGCGACGGCGAGGGCAGCGGTGGCTCGAGAGGGCGAAGGGGGAGCAGCGGCGGCCGCAGAGGGGATTTAAAGGTGGAGGCCGGCCCGTAGGACGGGGAGGTAGTTGGTGACGGGCGCGGGAAAGGGGGCGGCGCCGGGAGAAGCAGGGCGGTGGTTACGCCGGGTGACGGATTTGGCGGCGACCGGGGAAAGCGGAGTGGGTGCGGTGGCGCGAGCGGCACGCGCGGCCATGGCGTGACAGAGAGCGGCGGCGTGGAAGCGCTAAGATGCAGGACGGCGCTGTGACGCGGCGACACGGCGACACGGCGAGGTGCGGCGCGACGGGATGGGTGCACGGGCGCAGGGCGGCGACCAACAGTGCGAGCGGCAACGCGGTCGGCATAGCGAGGTGACGCCGGCCCGAGAGCGGGGCGGCAGCGGCAAGGAGAGGAAGGGGAGGGGATCGGGAAGAGGTGGCGCACTCCGACAGTGGCGGCGACTTGCGCATGCAGAGGCGAGCAAAGGCGAAGAGGGACCGGCGGTGGCCAGGGAGACGTGGCAGCGGCCAAGCGGCGACGGCGCGCTAGCGGTCGCGGCGACCGAGCGATGGTGACGGCGACGCGGAGCAGCGGCGACCCGAGGGCGGCGCGGTGGTGACGGCGAGTAGCGGGAGCACGAGGGAGGAGTGAGGTGGTGGCGTCGGCCAAGCAGCGACGCAGCTTGGTGGCCGAGCGGCGGACGCGACTGGAGCGGCGGCGCACGACGACGGCGCAACCGGAGTAGTGGCGCATGACGACGGCGCAACCGGAGCGACGACGACACAGGCGCAGCGTCGCGACACGAGCGGGGGCGGAGAGCAGCGCAAGCAGAGGCAAGGTGAGGCGGCAAGGGGTGCGGCCGACGGTGCGACGTGGAGAGGCCGGTGGCGCGGCGTGGCGGTGAAGCTGCGCGCGTGCGGTGCAGTGCAGCGGTGAGAGGCGAGCGCGAGAGGGAGCGAAGGGGGTGGCAGCGCGGCCAGGGGAGGAATTTATAGGGGCGGCCGCCGCGTAGGACGGGGAGGTGGTTGGTAGCGGCGGCGTGGCACGCGCATGGCGCGCGCGGTGGTTGCGCGGCGCTGGCGGGAAAAGCGACCCAATTGTTGGGCCGGTGCGGGGAATCCGCGGCAGCGGGCACGGAGGTGGCGGTGCAGCCGTTGGGCCAGCACAAGTGGAGCGGCAGCCGGCGCGCGCTACAGTTGGGGTGGCACGACTAGCGCGACGGTGGAGCAGCACGACAGTGAGGCGAGGACGCGGCGGCGCTAGCGCGGGCGAGCAGAGGACGGGGACAGCGGCGCGGGCACGAGAGCGCGGCGCGGCTAGCTCGCGATAGCGGGCGAACAGAGGAGGGAGACGCCTCCGACAGGTGGGGTCCACCTATCGGCGACCCTGGGGAAAGGGGGAGGTGATCCAGACCTCGGGTGCGGGCGGCCGTGGGCTGGCCCAACGGGAGAGGGAGAAAAGAGGGGGGAGATCGAGCGGGCTAAAATGGGCCGGCCCAGCGGGAGAGGACGAGGAGGCTGAAGGGAGAGTGAGGGAGGGAGAAAGGAGTGGGCCGGGGGTGTTGGGCCGGCGGAGAGAAAAGGGGAGATGGGCCGAAGGGAGGTGATGGGGACTTTGAGCGCCGGTTGGGACACGACTCGGGAAATTGCAGACGGTACACGCATTCACACGACAGAACCAAATCATGCACGAATTAGAGATTCGTACGACAAATTAGATCCGATACGTGAAACCGTGAACTGTTAGCGGAACAACGGCAGGAGTTAACGACCCGTTAAATTGAGATTTAACGACTCGCTAAACTAGAATTAGACGACTTTAACGTTAAACCAATCTACGTGTACGAAATTGAATTTCATATTGTAGATCAATCTCGCGTTAGCTAATTAGATTAGAAAATCTAAGCAATTACACGGTAGCTTAATTATAGATTGATTCGCATGAGTAAAACGTATGCGAACCTGAGATTTGGTGGAGAGATCAACGACGGATTGCTGCTGTTACTCGCTGTTCTGCTAGGAAACCTAAACAATTAAACGGTAGCTTAATTTAGATTGATTCGCAAGAATAAAATATATGCGAACCTGAAGATTGGCGACAGATTAGATCGGCTTTCGCTGCTGCGAACAGGGATGCAGCAGGGCTGGTAGCGACTTGCTGCTAGGAGAGGGGCGGTAGGAGGCAGCTCGAGGAGCACAGGAGAGGGAGACGGGGAAAGAGGCAAGGGTGTAGGGGGGTATTTATAAGGGGAAGCTAGAGATAGATCTTGTTACCCATCTCCTATTAACAAGGAATAGATAAGGTTTCAAAGGGATAAGAAATAGAATTCGAATTAATTAGGAATAGATTTACCGTGAGGAGGAGGTGGAGATGCACGGCTTGGAGGGGGAGGGGAGATCGTACAGGGAGGAGAGGTGGAGTTCGGCCACGGGAGAGAAAAAAGGAAAAGAGAAAAAGAAAAGGGAAAAAGAAAGGAGGGAAAAAAGGAAGGAAGGAAAAAAAGAAATTGCCTCCAATTTTGCCGATTTTTATTAAGTTGATTAGAGCAAAACTTTATTGACTGCAATTCAATTATAAATCCTGTTAATAATTTAAAATGCTTTTGGGACATTTTAGAATGTCCGAAAAGCTTCCAATTAAATTAAATTAATTTATACACTGCTTTTCTTCTGAACTTTAATTAATAAATTATTTTTAATGTATTATTTAATTATTTCTTGGCTTGGGTAAAACTCAGGACGTGACAGTGGCACATCTTTAATTTTCTCTAGGCAATATAAAAAGTTGTACGCCGGCTTAGTCGTCTACGGTTTTGGACAAATTGGACGGTGTCCTCTAGGAGTGACCGGCTTTCCTCTCATGGTTTGCCCACCTATGTTTTCTTGCGCTTATCTAGCTTAATTTTGTGTTTTTCCTTTGGGTCATTGAAGTATAAACTCCTTCCAAGTTGATTCCGACCCTTTCCGTTTGGCGATCTTGATAGTCCGATTGCAGCGATTCGGTCTCTTGGGCAAATTTCCTCCTTTTCGATGGACTCTAGGCTAGGTTTTCCCTATCTAAATGAAACTTGTTGGAGGAGTTAACAAGAATCTTGAGCTGTGAGGAGTTTCAGAGTCTCCATTCTAGTGATTTAGTAAGATCTAGACTCTAGTGTGGTTTGGGGATGGAGGGGAATCGAAAAAGTAGGGTTAGATCCCTAAGATTACGTTGTAGTTTGGAGATAAGGGGAATTGAAAGGTAAGGTTGGAGGCCGAATATTAATTTATCTTCTTGAATGTATTCTGACAAGTGGACAGAGGATTAGGCTTCACTGTAGCTTTATTTCCTAACAAAAATAACCACATTTAGAGCCTAAAGCGAAACCAGCGTCATGCTAGCATTTGTTTACTTCTGCAAATGAACTTACCATTACTTCGCTGAGGTATTCATTTCGGGATGGGTAGATTACTGTTGCGAGGGACCCATTTTCATAATCGCTGCAATTTTTTCTTCATTTATTACATGGGAAAAATATCTTTTATGTTATCAGGACTGAGAACTTGTAACCAAAAACCAATGGAATTGTTTGTACCATACTTAGCTCGCACGAATGATGTCCCGTTCTTTCTCCCATGTATCTAACCCAGATTCTCTCGTTTTTCGCATGCACACTTCCCGAATGGCTAAGCGGTGTGTTTTTTGCTAGAATTTTCTATAGAAAGTTGCTTTAAAATCACATTAATCTATTTTTTAATTTTTATAACTAATAATTAAATACATATAATAATTATTAGTACGTTTTCCACCCTAGTTAACTAACCAACCACCGAACACAGTCTGATATAGAGACACAATTGTTTGGTTATGGGCATGGACAATGTATAAAGATCATGTAGTCTATATAGGTGTGACCCACCCCCACCGCATGTGGCATTAATTATGGCAAATTTCATAATGTTTATGGATAGAGTAGAAAATAAAGTGGATCCAAAATGAGGAAAAATGTTAGAGCATTTATTCCTATAGGCAGTCCATTTTACTATGGATTAGCCATTAATGCTATAAAGACCATATTCACAATGTATAAAAGCAGCCCGTATGAAAGCATTTATTGTATAATAACCATTTTCACAGTACATTATAAATGCCTTGAGGACACCTTTAATATATATTTTCTTAGAAATGTGTAAGTCTTGACACATCATAAGATTCTAACTTAGCTAAATATGCTCCAATGTTTAGATCTATATAACTCACACTAAAATGTGTCTAGAAAAATATTATCTCCCTCCTTTTTTCCCAACATGGGCTAGTAAGCCAATAGTCCATCAGCTGCCCAACCAAATGTTCCACCTGAAATTATTTTTTTAACATAGGCACTAGTTGCCCAAACAAGTGCCTAGAATTTTTAGCCTAGCACATATGCTCAATGTATGGCATCTCTTCCTCTTGTTTATCTTTCCTCCATACACCTCTTTATAAAGTAAGCTAGAGCTGTCGTAGGTGTCAGATCCTGATTTTGCTCGTGTAGAGTCGAGCTTGTTTAGTTTGCAAATTTTTTTGGGTTGGGTGTCACATCGTATATTTGATCGGATGTCGGAAGACTATTTTGGCGACTAATTAAAAAATAATTACACTGGGTGTCGGTAAACCACAAAATGAATTTTTAAGCCTAATTAATCCAGCATTAGTTTTTGCGAAGTTAAAAGCCCTTAGAGTATCCAGCAGTACATTCATCCCATCCTTCATTCTGAAAATAGAGTATGAAGGGTAAAAATTTAGCTCTAGTAGAACATCCATCTCATCCTCTATTTTTGGATGTCATCCATATTAGGAGAGAGAAACTCCGTATTTGGATGTTCTCTCTCCATCCTCCAAAGAGATATGGAGAATGTCATATATGGATGATCTGCTGTAGTACAAAGAGATATGAAGGATGATACTATTTTAGATGATTATCCAAATGAATATATGGATGATCAAATTTAGATGAGCTGCCAGGATGCTCTTAGTCCTGTGTTGTCACGCCCTGAGTTTTGCACTAGCCTAAAAATCAAAACCCTTAATTGAATTGCAAGAAAACGTGTTGGTTTAACCAGGAGAAAATAATCCAAAAGAAATTATTTAATTAATTCACATAAAGGCCGCGACAACGGGTTTTCCTTTTTCGTCGCGTCGAAATCGATTAATGGGACGTATAGTTGAATTTCAAAAGAATTGCACTAAAAATTCACCGAATAAAAATCAATCAAAGTTTTAACGGCAACTCGGCATCCGTTTTCTTTTCTTTTAGACGTAGGCTTTCGTTTGTGGGCCGAAACTGAGTTTCGCTCGAGTTTTAGGCCCAAAAGGTCGCAAGCCCATCTCTCCCTCTCCTCCACCTGCGGCCTCCCCTCCTCTCTCCCTTTTCCCAGGCCGAACTCCATCCCCTTGTGCCCTCTGCCTCTCCCCCAGGTCGCACATCCTTCCCCCCTGCCAGGCAGTGTTCCCACCTCCCCCTCCACAGTTGTGAGCAACCCCAACTCCCTCCCTCACGGCAAAACCAATTCCAAATCATATTCGATCTCTATTCCTTATTCCTTTGAGACTCTATCTATTTCTTTTTAATAGGAGATGGATTCCTAGTTTATCTCTAAATATCTCCCCTATAAATAGACCCCCTCAGCCCTGTTTTTCCCCTCTCGTTTTTGTCTCCTGCGGCCGAGCCCTGCCACACCCAAGTCCCAGTCGAGCCGTGCCCTAGCCACCGGTTGTCCAGATCACCGCCCTATCCCGTGCGTCCAGCCAACCCTCTCCAGGCCAACGCCACCCCAGCCACCTCCCTCTCGTCGCCGGCCAAGCCGCCGCTGGCCGGCCCCCTACCCGGCCGTCTCCTCCTGCCGCTGCCGGTTCAAGTCGCTGTCGCCCGGATCCCTCAGTGATCAGCACCTTGGTCGTCCCCAGCCCCTATCTTCGCCAAGCCTCCTCGATCACCCCCTATACAACGAGCAACAATGGCAATCTGTCGCCGATTTCTCCACCAAATCTCGGGTTCGCATGACTAGCTCATGGGTTATTATCTAATTAATGCTAGATTTTTATAGTAGATGTTTATGATGAATTACCCGGTGAGGGTTAATGCCAACTAAAATATTGCTTATGGTGGGATGTGGATGTATGGTTTTGAGAGTTGCATCCATGGCAATTAAGGATCGGTTCTCGAGAAATTATAGAAGTCTTACATGTACTAACCACAAGCCGGAGTAGGAAACGGTGAGACTCATAGCTTAGCTTGTCTCTATTCAACGTACCTAGGTAAGAGTGGGCGTGATGGAGTATGGATGGACCCCGCAACGGTCTATGTTGCTTCCAGATTTACTTAGGTACAAGAGGGGATTGCCCGACTTGGTAGAAAGAAAGAGGCAAAACCTGAAATGTGGTGCGATCGTCTAGGGAGGGTTAGGTGAAAGGTCTTATCATGGTTTTCTTACTGAGCTATCGTGGTGATACGTTGAGGCATGGTAACATGCTGTGGAGCCATGTCTTGTGAGGAAAGTTGTATATCTCTGATCAAAGTAAAACTATTCGAATAGTCGTGCCCACGGTTATGGGGCAAACTGACAAATTCGCTACGATTAGTCAAACCGTTAATAACTTAATTAATTTTGGAATTTGTTTGACCCTGCCGCAATGTGGTGTAATGTTGGGCAGTGGTTCGGGTTTGTCGCAACGTGCTATAACTAGGGATGGCAAAATCCCCACCGGGGCCCGGTGGCAAATTTCGCCCCGCGGGGAGTCAGTGCCAGGGCCCCGGTTTTTTTGGGGCCGGGGCCGAGGGATAATTTTAATCCGTGGGGATCCCCGTGGGGCCCCGAAATGTTTTAAAAAATAAAAAATAAAATAAAAAACCTAGTAATCGGTGTGACCCACTATTGGGCCTAGCCTACTCCAAACACCAGTACCTTCCTCACTCATGCTCATGCAGGTGGCCGCCGCCCTCCACAGAACGCATCGCCGCCTGTAGGATCAAGATGTCGACTAGAGGGGGGTGAATAGGCGATTAAAAATTAAATCACCTCTAATCAAAACTAACCTAAGTTGCTAGGCTTGATGGAGAGCAAGACTACACAAGCAACTAAGTTATGTTTTGCAATCCTAGGGTGATAGTGGCTCAATTATATCAGTAAAAAAGTAAATCACACTTCCTAAGTCTAGTTTTGCAATCATAGGGTGAAATGATCACAAGTATATCTATTGGAATGTAAATTGCACAAATATAAAAGTGGCAAGCAAGAGAGACAATGAGAAGCAATTTTTCACCAAGGTTCGGAAACTCGTCGTTTCCTACTCCTCGTTGAGGCGAGCCCAACTCCACCGCTCAGCCACAAAGCCACCCCGAGGGGCCAAAATTCGGCCTCCAGGGGGCCAATCAGACCGCCCAGGAGCCGGCGCTCAGACTGCCCTACGATTGTCGGTCTGACCGACCTTGGTATGGCCGACTCCAGTGAGTTTTGCAAGAATGAAAATATGTTTCAAGTGTTTATGCAAATGACCTAATGTGGTAATTAAAATCATCTCTTTGCTAGGTCATTACCCCTCTTAATAGTATGGCAAAGCTAAAGATGAACTAGGAAAATTTTGATCACCCCTTCACCTCGATCAATTTAAAACTTAAACGCTAGTTTTACCGACTTCTTCCATTTTGCTTTACGTCATCAAATTTAAACCGTCAATAATCATCCATGGGCACACATGAGTGAATCTAAACTGAAACACATATCTCAAGTGTAATGGTTAGTTCACAATTTGCGCTTGTCATTAATTACCAAAATTAACAACGGGGGCCTAGATGCTTCAATCTCCCCCTTTTTGGTAATGGATGACAAACACCACAAATAAATATACTCAACCACAAAATACATGGACAACTAACAATAAAGCTCCCCCTCAACAAATGCATATCAATCAGGAGTAACAAATAGGGAGCTAAAGCATATCTCAAATTCAACAAGCATAAACACATGAATAGAATTTGAATGTGAACTTCAATAATTTTCCAAGAGCATAAGATGGTCACACATATATCAATCTCACATTCACCATCCATCATAGCACAAGTTCACAATAATAACCATTTAAACAAAAGAGATATAAAGCATCCAAAGAGGTCTAATAAGGTGACATAGGCTATTACAAGACCACGAAGGGTCTAACAAGACAAGAGTTCAACAAAACGAAAAAGAACAAGTAAGATAGAGTAATAGCCCATACCCCATTCATAATATAGCCCAATCACTTATCCTAATAGAAAGAGGTAGCTAACCTCACTACTTCTAGTCCCATAAACCAAAGATAAAAGCCTAGATTTTTCTCCCCTTTTGGCATCAAGGACCAAAAAGCATCACTCTTGTGGAGGAGGAGGACGTGCTGAGGTGGATGGACGGGATGAATCATGGCGATGATGATAGACAAAGGCATGAGAACTCTCCAAGAGCTGCACACGCCTATCAAGAGTACCAACCTGAGAATACAGCCTATCCATAGAAGAGTTCAAAGAGCCAACATCTGCTCTAAGCCCACGCACATCCTCATGCATAGCCTCTTGTCCAGTGTGCAAGCAGGCAAAGTTATCGTTAAGGGTATTGAAAGCCCCTAGCACTGGGTTGAAGTAGTCATTGGGAGGCATTCCAAAGTATGCATGTTGTGGATTGAAGAAGTCATGAGGAGCAAACCCTTGAGGAGGTGGTGAAGGAGGTGGCGGAGGTGGTGGAGGAGGAGCTTGACTTGAACTTGCTCCTTGAGTGAATTGCCTCACTCTGGCACCCCTAGGAGTAGACAACTGGAGACGGGGCTCGTACTGCTTGTGAGGCTTCAAATTACCCCCGGCAACTCCAAGCTTGTGTTGAATCAATCTCATGATGTAGGGTGCATAGTAGATCCCCTGAGTGAAAGTGCCCTTGGAGATTGCAATCTCTTGCATCATAAGAGACACAACATCAAACTAACGACCCTGAATGATGGCATCAATGACATGCCAGGCCACCCCTCTGATGTCATCATTGTTTTCAAGGCGAGGAAGGATGATAGCCCTCACAATCCTGTTGACCACACTGGGAATGGTCCTCAAACCTGCAACCTTGCCATGTGTGTACCTCGCTCCATCTTCCTAGAACTGAGAGAGATAGTCCATGGAGAGCGAATTGTGATTGAGCTCCTCATGTAGGTCATTTCCAAAGTCAAAGAGAATGTTGAGAAGCCTCCGGAACTGCCTCCGAGAGATAGAACAAGGAAGAGTATTGGACATCCACTTTATCTCACTATAGTCTCCTGCTACCCATACTTTGGCATAGAACTGACGGATCAAGTCCTCATTGTAATCCTGCTTGAGGGTCACAATGCGGTCAATGCCCACCAGCTTGAAGAGATCATGCAGGCTCTGAAATTCAGGTGTCTCATTGATATCTCTCCAAGAAATCCATTTGTGATCTGCAAAAGATTTTCCAACATAAATCTGCTCATACACCGTCTTCTGGAAGGTAGTGTGGAATCTGGGATCTGTGGTGTCTTTAGGCCTCAAGAACTGATCATGATGCCTTAGGATGGTATACTGTGCCGGATTCCTTATGTTCACCACAAATTGGATGGAGGGATCAATCTCCATCTCATCACTCTCGTCATCTTCAGCCTCTTCATTGCCACTGCCATCCTCTCCACTTTCCTCTTCACTACCTCCCTCAACATTTTCTTCAGTCTCTTCGTCACTTTGAGCATACTGCTCGGCACTAGAATTATCAGACTCTCCATTTGACTCACTGGCAGGATCTTGAGCAGGCTAGTGACGAGTACGAGGAGGCATCTCTGAAGAAAGAACACAACAAAAGGAAGGTAGGATATTAACAAGAATTTTATAACTAGATTTGAGGTGGTGAAAATTTGCGCTTATAACTTGTGAATTTTGGTCAGCTTGCAGCCTGGTCAGACCGGTAGCTGAAGGCCGATCAGACCGCCGGCTGCAATCCGGTCAGACCGCAGGTCGAAGGCCGGTCAGACCGCCAGCCAACGACCGGCCAGACCGCCTTAGGTTGGCCGGTCAGACCGCCTTCTGCGGGGCTATCAGACTGCCGTATTACGGCCGGTTAGACCGGGATCCAGGTCGGTCAGACCGGCCACCAACCCACGGTCAGACCGCGGGTGGTGGCAGACCGCATCCCACAAGTTTAAGCAATCACAAAATTTTCAACATCCACAAATTTGAATCTAAAATATTGCTACAACAAGAGATACATGATTTTAAACATAGACAACAAAGGTATGGCCTATTTCATGAAGATTGGAAAGAGGGGAGAACTACCCTTAACCCTAGAGATTGAAATAGACCAAATTTAGATTAGATTCAAACGAGAGAGCGATTTACCGGTTGAACGGAGAGGATTCGCACCAAGAAACTACCCTCTATTTGTGCAAATCGAAGAACACCTCGTGCTTCACCTAGGGTTCCATGCCATGGATAAAAAACTCAACAAAAAACGGAAGTAATCTATGGAACAGAGAGAGAAAGCGGAGGAGAATCACTTACGGTGTAACCGGAGAGAAAACCTGGGTTAAACCGAAAGAATTTGAGGGAAGGATGAGGTTAGGGTTTGAGAGGAGAGAGAGAAAAGTGATTTTCGGGTCGGAGAAGAGAGGGGGTGAGAGAAAGAGAGGAGAGGTCGGGCAGGGAAGGAAGGTTAAAAACCTCTGGGCCTACCCAGCCGGTCAGACCGCACCACCCGACCGGTCAGACTGCGCATATAGCGCCGGTCTGACCGCCGGCCTCAGCCGACTGTGCACAACCCTTGCATAGTTCGGCTGCCCCTAAACAATAAAATCCAAAAACTGGTTTGGAGTAATTTCTTTTGAATGCATGAGGTAAAATATTGCTATCCATCCATAATATTTGAAAATTATGATGGTTTGCAACACAACTCATTTAAGTGCTAGAAGGTGACCGTTTATGGTCTATAGAGGGATTTTGGACCAAAACAATTTGCAAATAACTTTTGAAGGAAATAGTTTTTGAAATCGATTTGAATACCAAAAACATTTGAAATTGACATCTCTATCAACATTGTTTTAGCATTTTTCTCAAAAACCTCCTGAATCTCATTTTAAGGATGAAAACCCATATTAGCCAAAACTAATAATCTAGTTTCTTTAGGAGATGGCTAAAAGAGCATTTTCAATCAAAGATTGTTTTTCTTGCAAAGAGAGGGTTGGAAATATATTGGGAACCTTTTGAAACGTTTTCCAATAGGTATTTTTCAAATTTCAATTATTTTGCGAAAGTTTTGACTTATGTTGACTTGGTCATTTTGATAGCACTACTAGCACTAGTTAGTTGATTTTCTCACATATAAGAGAAGGTGGGGTGATGTGACCACACCCACCATCGATACAACTATTGCTCACATCAAGATGAAGATGATCAAGTGCTGGAATCCGATTCGGCCACAGGCCACATTGCTGAATTCAAACGGCCGCCAAATTTGCATACGAGCTCTGTTTTGGCTCCATGAGTACTTGATGGAAAGATCTTGGAGTCATCTTTCTAACGGATCCAGCCTCATCGTCAAATTCTATCTTGTTTGGCAGCAATCACAGAAACAAGGTGCCGCATCACCTATATTGGGCCAATGGGCTTGTAACTTCGTTTGGGGCCCCGGTCTAAGAGGGGCCCAAGTGGAGTGCGCCCCAATCTGGTGGAGCACGATCCTAGGGCACCCTTGGTCGTTCTCCCACCCCTATAAATAGCTAGGTACCCCTTTAGGGTTATTCGGGTTTTGTTAGATTAAAGTTTAGCCTTTACTACTTGCTTGTACATGTGTATGTTGGCGCAACCACTCGGATACTTGTTCTTCAGAACCTCACCTTATCATTTGTGTTTAATTCCTATTTGCAATATCAGATTGCTTTTATCTTGTTCTTGCTTGTTTCTTCGATTTACTCGCAGGAATAAGGTTGATTTGCACCGGCAAGATCAACAACCCAAGGAGAGGTGTATCGATCGCTAAGGCGCAACACAACGTCTTGTACGGTTGTAGTCGGATCGTCAACATTTCTCCCAAATCGTAATTATCATAACTCACCGAAAGATCGGGTCACCCCCGTACACATCATGGGGCATATGCAAGAGTGCAAAGCTGCCCCTTAATGTGATATGCTCCAAGAGGCAAAGGACGACTAAGAAGCAATAAATTCGAAGCATAAAGGAGCAAACTTAGAAAGAGCAAGAAAATAAACATGATGCACAAAATCAAGCCACATTAGAGAAATCTATGACATTTAACTCATTCTTCAATTTGCAAAAGCGGGTTTCATCAAGAGGCTTGGTAAAGATGTCGGCTAGTTGATCCTCGGTTCTTATGTGGCTAATGACTATGTCACTCTTGGCAACATGGTCTCTTAGAAAGTGGTGGCGAATGTCAATATGCTTGGTTCTAGAATGTTGGACCGGATTATTGGCTATCTTTATGGCACTATCATTGTCACATAGGAGAAGGGTTTTGGTAAAGGATATGCCATAGTCCAACAAAGTTTGTTTCATCCAAAGCAATTGGGCACAACAACTACCCGCCGAAACATATTCCGCCTCGGTGGTAGAGAGGGCTACGTAGTTTTGTTTCTTGGATGACCATGACACAAGAGATTTACCAAGCATTTGGCAACTACCGGATGTACTCTTTCTATCCACTTTGCAACCGGCATAATCCGAGTCGGAATAGTCAACAAGCTTAAACTTAGCACACTTTGGTTACCACAAGCCAATAGTTGAGGAATACTTTAAATATCTTAGAATTCTTTTCACGGCTACTAAATGACACTCCTTAGGAGTGGCTTGAAACCGTGCACACATGCAAACACTAAACATGATATCTGGCCTAGATGCGGTAAGGTAAAGCAAACTACCAATCATAGAACGAAGCTTTAAGTCTATTGGATTACCTCCCTCATCAAGGTCGAGATATCCATTTGTCGCCATGGGAGTCTTGATTGGCTTTACATCCTCCAAGCCAAACCTCTTGAGTAGATCCTTGATGTACTTGGTTTGGCTCACAAACGTTCCTTCCTTGAGTTGCTTGATTTGAAGTCCAAGAAAAAAGCTCAACTCTCCAATCATGGACATCTCAAATTCCCTAGACATCATATCGCCAAATTACTTGCAATACACCTCATTAGTAGAACCGAAAATGATATCATCAACATAAATTTGACATACAAAGAAATCATCACCAATGATTTTTGTGAAAAGTGTAGTGTCAACCTTCCTAATTTTAAAATCCTTTGACAAAAAAGATCTCTCAATCTTTTATACCAAGCTCTAGGAGCTTGTTTTAGTCCATAAAGAGCTTTTGAGAGTTTATAAACATGATTAGGATTTTTAGGATCTTCAAAACCGGGAGGTTGTTCAACAAAGACAAGTTCGACAATTTCACTATTAAGACACTTTTCACATCCATTTGAAATAATTTTATGTCAAAGCATGATGCAAAAGCAAGAAGAATGCGAATAGCCTCAAGTCTAGCTACGGGGGCAAAGGTTTCACCAAAATCCAGACCTTCAACTTGTTTGAAGCCTTGTGCCACCAATCTTGCTTTCTTTCTTACCACCAACCCGTTTTCATCTTGTTTGTTCCTAAAGACCCACTTTGTCCCAATGACATTGTGGTCTTTAGGCCTTTCAACTAAAGTCCACACTTTGTTTCTTGTGAAGTTGTTGAGCTCTTCTTGCAAGGCATTTATCTAATCCCAATCACGAAGAGCTTCGTCTACATGTTTTGGCTCACGAAGAGTTCCGTCTACATGTTTTGGCTCAAGTCGTGTTGTCAAGCATAGTCGAGCTCAAACAAGAACTGGTTGTCAAGTTCACATAGGATTCATATTAAACATAGAAAATAGAACTTACATGGTACATGGCTTATTGTTCAGCACAACCACATTCTACAAACTCCACAAACAAGTCATCTCATGCCATCACAGAGGAACATCTCTAAGCATCAACCAATATTGAGTACACATATCGTGATCATAAGAATTATCTATGGTCAAAGCGCCAAAGGGAAATGCTATATGGTGAGGCTGGGAGTTTGCTGAAGTATTTTCAAGATAAAGTTGTGGAGAATCCCTCTTTTCAGTATGTAGTGTGCACTTGGATTGCGAAGAAAAGATATCAAATATTTTTGAGCTGATGTGAAGATGATTGTTGACTATGCTCACTTTGGTGATGTTGTCACTTTTGACATTACTTTTGGGACAAATAAAGAGTACAAACCATTTGGTATGTTTGTTAGCTTCAATCACTTTAGAGAGACTATGGTTTTTGGTGTAGTTTTGATATATGACGAAACAAGTGAGTCATTTGAGTGGTTGTTCAATGCTTTCTTGTCAACACATAAACATAAACAACCTCAAATAATTTTTATAGATCAAGATATTGCAATGGGAAAGACTCTATCAAAGGTATTTACTAGTGCATGGCATGGTTTATGTACATGGCATACATCTGAAAATGCAATAAAACACTTGAGTTCTCATAATACATAGGGCTCAAATATCCTCTCAAATTTCAGTTCTTGCATGCATGAGTATGAGGAAAAGAAAGAATTTGAAGAAGCATTCGATGCCACGAGAACAAAAGTTTGTCAAAAAAAGGTGAATTAGTTGGACAACATTTACAAGCTGAAAGAGAAGTAGGTTGAGTGCTGATTTTGAACAATGTTACGATCTTGTTGAAGGAGCACTGCATAACATTTGAAATCATGTTGAAGAAAAAAAATAGGAGAATTTAACATTGTTGATGCTAAACTGTTCAGAAAGAGTTCAGCTTACCTGAGAAATTTGCTCATGTGACTGGTCCGAAGAAAAAAGAAAACTTAAAAATTAGTTCTAAACAAAAGCAAAATTGTGTTGATAAATTAAAGAAGACAAAGCATACCAAAGTGAAACAACCTTTAGCTCAAGAAGAAAATGCTAGTTAGATAATCAAGTCAGAAACACATGAAGTAAACTTGGAGACTGGTAGAGGGGAATATCAAGAATTTGAATCTATTAGAAGTTATACCCAACTCCTTACGGTATGGTGCTGATGATTAAGTACTGTGACACATTTGTTTACACATGCTAATTATTCTTTAATTAATTTTCTCTTTTTATGTAGGGTTCAAGTGGTGAAGAAGGTCAACTATTATTTTCACTATTTTAAATGCTTAGATCGATGGCATTTAGCAAAAGAACTTAGGTACATATATATTAGTTTTATTACACCTACAGTTTATTGACAATGCATTAATTTTTGGCCTAAAAACATTTTTGCTTGCAGATTATTATTAAGATAAACATTATACTTTTGGATGATGGGTGAGAGCTTTTGTGCATGGTATTAGAACTAGTGACTTCAGTAACCAGTCTTTTGTAATTTAAAATATTCCAGAGAAAAATTAACACTTTAGCCTAGGCAAACTAATGTGAACTCTCATTATTGATAAATGACACAGTATTAAGCTTTTTCATTCAGTAATTGTAAACATTCTGTTGGCTTTGTTGCTATAAGGAAGTAGCAACTCAGAAAGCAAAGAAAAGAAGGGGAGATAGAGAAGGCAGTCTAGACATTTATTTCATTTGAACGGTCGGATGCTCCCAATTGCCAAACTCAGAGCCGAAATTTAGCCATCTCCCCACCGACCTAGGCCACGTTCGGCTATCCCATAACTTACCATATATTCCCCTTTTTTGCGTGCCCACTTTTTGAGTTGTTAAATGGTGTATTTTTTACAAAAACTTTTCATAGAAAAATATTTTAAAAATCATATTAATATATTTTACAATTTTTTATAATTAATAATTAATTAATCATCTATTACAACGGTTTCCCGATAACCAAGAGCATCCATAATAGTTCATCTATCTTATCCTCTATCTAAAAATAGAGGAGGAAAGATAAAGATTGAGCTCTAGCAGAACATCCATCTCATCCTCTATTTTTAGATGTCATCCATATTTGGAGAGAGAAACTCTATATTTGGATGTTCTCTCTCCATCCTCCAAAAAAATACGGAGAATGTCATATATGGATGATTGCTGAAGTACATAGAAAAAAAGGGTTAATTCGTTCCATGCCATAGCAAATATGACTATTTAGAAAAATATTATTACAATTCACGTATTTGGATAGGTGCCACCACTAATTTCTTAAATTGGATCCATGCCACTGCCGTGATTTTTTCCGTCCACTCCGTCATCTCCCCTGTTTTTTCCATCCACTCCGTCATCCCCGTCCGTCCAGCCACCGCCGCCGCTTCCGCCATCCAGATCTGGCCGGAAGTCGGTCACCGCCACTGTCCGAGAGTCGCCGTACGGGAGTACATCGGTCGCCGTCCAAGAAATAACCTCCACTTCGTCATCGCTGGCCTCCGCCCCACCCCGTGCACCCGCCGTCGGCCTCCGGCCAGCCCCGCACGCCCACCGTTGGCCTTCGCCCCGCCCGCCCTCGGCCTCCGCACGCCCAGTCCGCCCCGCCGACGGCCTTCGCCCATCCAGCACGCTTGCCGCCGACCTCCACCCGCCCTGCCTCGCTGCTCGCTGTCGCCGCTCTCCCCGCTGCTCGCTGTCGCCGTCCTCTCGGCTCCGTCATCGTCTTCACCTCCACGTCCGACGGAGAAGGATGAGAGGGAAGAAAACGGAAGGAAGAAGATAGATGGATGGAAAAGGTCACGAAAGTGGCATGGATCCAATTTAGGAAAATAGTGGTGGCACCTATTAAAATACGCGTGACATTGTTCTGAATAGCCATATTTACAGTGGCATGGAACGAATTAACACTAGAAATATAAATGATGAAACTATTTTAAATGATCATCCAAATGGATATATAGATGACCAAATTTATCGGATGCTCTAACGCACCTTCCCCTCCCTTGCGAATACGGAGAAATTTAACAAAATGCCATTCCATATGAGTGGCTTTAATAAAATGTCACCCTCTACCGAGTACTTATAAAAATGTCACTCTCCATCTCAGATTATTAACAAAATGTCACTCTCAGGTATATGAAGGGTATTTTTTTTGGCATAAAAAATATGCGAAAAGTCCAACTTACCCCTCTCTTATCACGAATAGATCGTGGTGGCTTTTCTCTGGAACAAGAGGGAACTCCTCCCATTCTCCACACCTAGGCACGCGAGAGCTTAGATATTTATTATATGATTTATTACATGAATGCCTGAGATTTTGTTTTAGTGTTTGCAAATTAGTTCAATGAATGCAATTGATTTTTTGCTGGGTGCTGCTGTCCTGGACAGACCGGGCAGAGGAGAGGATTTTTTTTTTGCTGGGCGTGGTGGCTCTAGAGTAAAAATCGGTGCCTGGAAAGGGACTGCATGGGTTTGTATTGAGCAGGGCATTTCGGTCTTTTCACAAATTATTTTGGACGAAAAAAAATAAAAATACTCTTCAAATACCCAACCGTGGTATTTTGTTAAGATGAAGCGTGGCATTTTGTTAAATTTCTCGCGAACACGGCCCTAGGGTTCATCGACGCCCTCCTCCCGTTGCCACCCCCGCCCTCATCCACCCGTAACCGGCGCGACCCCCCGCCCTCGCCTCCCTGCTCGACCCAACCTCCTCCGTCCTCCTCCCGCACCCGCCGCCTTGTTCCTCCTCCTGCCGCCTCCTTCCTCCTCCCGCACCCGCCGACGCCACCTCCGTCCTCGCGCACCACCCCGCGCCGCCTCCTCCCTTCACCACCCCCGCCGCCTCCTTCCTCCTGCCGCGAAGCAGTCCGCCTCATCCCGTCGCCGGAAGCCCGAGACCCCTCCTCCCTCACCCCGTGGTATTGTTCTGATCTAGATATGTGCTGTGGATATAACTGTTCTGGCAGCATGGTGATTTTTATGGCATGTTCATGTGATTTTTTCTATATATAAATCTGTTCACTTCGTGTAGGCATGATTCTGTGGAAATTGATTGTTCTGGGACTGGAACAAATTCCTATATTTTCTTTTGTGAACTGATGCTTCAGGTGGTACTGGACACCATGTCAGCTATTTTACTGTATCGCACAATTGGATTAGATATTTCCATTCCACTGATTGGGTCTTTCTAGTTGCTAATGCTTGTGCTTTGTACTGGATTGCAAAATGGTGATGCTTCATTATTTGTGTGAATGATGTAACGGCAATGGTGATGCTTGATTATTTATGTGAATGCTTGTGTTTTGTACTGGAATGCCAAACCTGTGCTAGCATGCTTATGTTATGTTTGTCAGATTCATCGGTTCTTATGGTATATATACATTGCTTATTCTTCTTTCTCAAGTGACAAACTGGTATTTACTTGCTTTCTATAAACCACTTGCAGAAAGCATGCCGTATATTTTATTATACACAAGCATGGTGCATCTAGTCTGTCAAAACAGAAAGTTGTTCAGCAAGTGTTGAGGTGCAGTACTAATATATAAATTGTAAATATATATAAGTTCTTTAGTTTATCTTTGTAAAAAACTTTGTTCAAATCAACTACTTAAACTAAAAATGATTTGACAATTTGTTCACTGCACATCAGTATGGACAAAAAACAGTTTTTCATTGAAATGACTCAAGTGGTAACCTTACCATTCATAATATATGAATTGGAAATATATATAAGTTCTTTAGTTTATTCTTTCTAAAAAAACTTTGTTCAAATCAACCACTTAAACTAAAAATGATTTGACAATTTTTTCACTACACTCTACACATCAGCAATGACATAAAACAATTTTTCTTTGAAATGATTTAAGTGGTAACCTTACCATTCATAACAAGTGACTGAACTCGTCCAGCCAAACACCACCTTGTGGATACAACATCCAAAGATACAACCAACCAAACAATATCTCAAATCATCCAGGACAAACCCATATAAGCAATCAAACATGGCCAATTTCATTACTCTAGCTAGGCTAAGAGCAACCTGGATGAAGGATACAGACCAGGTGGGGGACGTACGGACAACCAAACACACCCTATTTACATCCCTATGTGACCTTGTTAGATGGATCCACATGTGCAAATGCACAATGCAAAGTGGAAGTGTTGAACTTATTTGCATATAGATGTTTATGATAGATTTATATAAGTAGTCTATTATTTTACTACCAAAATGTTATTCTAATTGTTTTCTGTTGAGTTCTATAATTGCATATTTTGGATGAATCATATACAATTTGCACACACACGTAGCTCAACTTGCAATTCGATACATGTAGTGAACAACTGTACTCTGTTTGGCACACATTTTTTAATCTTTATCTTGAATGAATCCACTAGCAGAAGAAAATGGTGGTGAAGAGCTTTTAATGCTTGCTGGTTGCACTACTAAAAGTAATTCTCAAATGGATGCTGCTGCTGAACTAGAGGTTCATGTGCTATTTTTATCTTGTGTTCATTTGCATCCCATGTAATAGGCTTTCTTTGCACAAAATGATGCTTTTACTCTCTTGATCCCATTTGTTTTGTTTCTTTGTTCATTAGAGTCACATGTTTGGCTTCTCTGGGGATGTTGCAAGCTGTGAGAATGAAACTAATTTCACTGATTATGCGAAACAGTCAAATGAGCTTGGCCATACAAGAATGTCGGTAAGCACATTGTTATTCCATTCTCTCAGTAATCTGCATTACGTCTGATTTATGTCTGAATTAGCACCTAAAGAAAACAGCTTCTCGCTAGCATGCTTTTAAGTGAGGGAACATGCCAAATTCCCTTAGATTAGGACACTCAAACGACTTTAAAATTTCCCAAAAACTTTACTGATGTAAGATCTAAAATCCTTCTGTAGTGATAAACTAGACAGGAAATTTGTTGTGAAAAATTATTTTCTCTCTTCCAGTTTAATTATCTGACAGACTTTTTACTTCATTTCTTTTTGCACAAGCTGTTTTTGAGCATGACTTCTATAGTCTTGCCAGTGACAGTTAGGTGTGATAATGAATGTCTTATTAGTACTTCGTTTGAATTGTATGGTACATCCTGTTATTGCTAAAACCACTTATTGGTTCCTGGATCTAAACATGAGTAACCATCATCTAGTGCCTCACATTTGCATAAGTTATCGATTACAAGTTAAGTTGCATGTGGATATGGTTCCTTGAACCTAATGTGAACCAGATTAAACTGTCCTTGTGAATCACTTGTGTAAGTTTATAGACGTTAGTGTTGAGTTATCAAGTTCATAAAACTAACAGAACATCATGCAAACTTAAGAAACTATTGTACAGTTCATTCAATTATAGTATCTGGAGCCACCACATTTCTTTTTGTTTGGGAGACTTTGATTAGTCATAGTGTTTATACCTGTCTCCTAGCTTGAAGGCATTCTGTTCATTACACAGGGTACTGGTGGGGGTGATGTTCATCAGATGCTCGCAGAGCACACCATTATATCTGAAGCATTTCTTTCTGCAACAACTTGTTCATGGTACGTGAAACTTACATGACGTACAATTTCATTGCTAGATAGGAAGTGTATGGTTGCTTACTTTAGTTTTGAGCGCAGGTTTGAGAAAGACAAAGCTTTGCTTGCCTCTCTCCTTAATTCCTTGCAAAGTCTTTGGGCACAACCACAGTGGCAAGCTTGCCTAAAGGATTTATGTTGTCACGGTGAATTTAGGAGGTCTATGCTCAAAATTGTAAAATTATTTGAGGAAGAGCTTAAAAAACACAGGGTAGAGACTGATGTATTACATGAATCAGACCAAATAAGCTATTCAACTTTAACTTTCCTAGTTTCATTGATCATTCCTCCCCTTCTTAAGGTAAATTTTATCAAATTCGTCAGTTCAATTAGAGTAGTTGAATATTATAAGTCTAACAGTTGCTTAATGTTGCTAATAACAATACTGAAAAGTTGAATATGACTATTGAATTTCAGCTGATTCGATTTGTACATACACTATGGATGGATGAAACTGTGTTTAGATTCCCAGAGGAACTTATATAAGCTAGAGAGTGGAGATTCAAAGGAGAAATGCTAGAATTTCTCAATGTTAGTCTTGAAGAGTTGGAAGAGAATGAATTAGCACAATGGTTACAACTAATCCGAGAGAGTGGGTATGACACCTTTTTGCATTTTTTCCTTATTTTGTTTCCTGCTGTCAAAAAATGCTTGCAAAGAAGTAAATTTTATGAATTGCACCAACGTTCTCAAATCTTGTTCAGAAATATGTATTTCTTCGAGTTGTCAATCAATTGTTGGATAAGCTTGATTTGTTTTAGTGGACATGTTCTTCTTTGATTTAGATTTAGTGGGTTTGATTGGTGTTAGTATCCACAGATTTGGTACAATTCTAGGTTTACGTGTTTGTTGGTTCTACTGGATCTGGCCCCATTGCTTCTGGCCATGCTTATCTTGATGTTCGTAAAAAAAAAAAATGAAGAGAGGAACCGTAATCCTCCATCCCAAAATATAAGTGTACTTATTTTTAGGAAAATCAATAATTAGAAATTTTGACTAACAATTGAATTATCAATATATATGTTTAATTTCATGCATGTGGTATCATTAAATTTGTACTTAAAAGTACTTCCATATGATGTTAATTCATAGTTGTTGGTATTCTATTGTGGAAGGAATTAATGGTCAAAGTATAATGTTGGAGACCGTGTAAAAAACTCATAAACCCTATATTTTGGGTTGGAGGGAGTATTGTTGGATGGGGAGGTTCAGGGTGTCTAAGCTACCCTTGTTAACTGTATAAATCTCATCGATAGTAACATCATTCTTTTTGTAATGACAACTATTTAGTGGTAATTCCGTCACATTTGTCCAAAAAAATGATTATCTTTATATATGTAATTAGCTCAACCTATGCTATGATTTCATTTGTGAACTAAGGCAGTGGTGCAAAAAAGTTGCCATGTCATATATGTAGCCATGTTGGTGCCTAGTTGGTAAATTACGATGCAGTAATATTTAGGTATAAAATGATACTGAATCATATTTGAAATGTTATGCATAAGCAGTGTAATTACCATGTAGAAATTCATTTCTGTTTTAGTGTTCAACTTTCTGTCATGATCATATTTTGGACTTTCGGTATGTCAGGAGACTGACTACATGTTCATTTGTATGTAATTTATGTACTTTGGATGCCCTTTTCTCTCTGCACATGCTATATATTAGTGGGAGTGATTCACTAGCAAAAGAAGATGGGTGAGAAGCAATATAAACATTTTGTAACCACAAGTTGTATGTATCATGTTAACACTGTAATTATTTAGTTTATTTGCTGTGGAGCTTTTCTTCATGTCATTGTTCACAACAAAGGTATTCTGCTCAAACATTCACTATTGCAATCATTGCTGTCTAATGTTGTACTTTTGCTTATAGTTTTACTCAGATCTGTACTATGAATGTAGTTACTGTTTAGTCTTTTGCTTCTTTATTCGTTCTTTTAACTTTAAACTGGATATGTATACTAGTTTTTGTTATGTGTTGCACTGTTTAGTTCTTTTTCTTTATTCTTATTCCTAAATTTTAAATACGACAGTAACAGTTTTTTTTTTTTTTGGCCAATTTTGCATTTGAGCATCTTTGTTTATACCTTTCTGCAGGTACAACCTATTAGGTTTATGTGCAACCATAAAGGGAGCATTCTCAGAGTTGTTAGACATTTCATCAATCAATGATGCTATAATGCAAAACATAAGATCAATGGAATTTCGGCATGTAGCCAAACTTATCGATCTTGTCATTATTCCATTCATCAAGCATTGCCCTCATAATCTATGGGAAGAACGGATGTTGAAGCTCTTACTACCCTTGTTTGACTACTGTGGAGACATGCTTCACTACTCATGGTTCACTCTTCTAAATAATGGTCGGGCTAATGTTCCACATTACTGTTCTTTTGCAAAATAGCCTTGGTATTTCCTGATATTACGAAATAGTGGTTCAAACAAGTGATATGAGCATAGTTGATAAAAAAAATCCCTATAATATTTTGTAATATAATTCTATAGCAAAGCATGGGTATTTTGCTAGTCTAATAGTAAAGGATGCCGTTGTTTCCATCATTTCTGAATGGAACCCCACTGTTTATAATTTGACCAATGTTTGCTTACATGCATTTACCTAATTTTGGTTTTTGTACGATATAAGCATGCGTATGTGCAAATAACATTAAGCTATCACACAGCAACAGAAACTTTGGTTGAACCATAAGTTGCATGTAAACTTTCCAAGGTTAGGCCGACATGAATCAAACTGTGCTCGTCACAAGTCAAGAGCAAAAGAGTTACGTTTCAGAAAAAAAAAAGAAAGAAAAGAGAACAAAAGTTTATCCACTAGCTCAATCGAAGATCTGACAATCATTCGACCAAACTGAAATATGACTTAACATAATTACATCCTTATAGAGGGTATCAGGTTTCAAGAGTATTGCTGACCTGATCAACTGCAAAGTCACAGTAACCAAGCACTTTTTGTTCTTCCAAACAGTGCAGGAGCGTGTCAAATTCTTTTTGTATTATGAAATTAAACATCCCAGCCTCTTTTTTCACAAATCCAGAGTCACTTGTCACAAGTTTTCCGTATGAGGCAGGACCTTATTAAAAACTCGTGTCAATTATTCGTTGCCGGTCACTTGTTGGAATGGTGTGATGGTGATGGGTGATATATTTTCAGTGATAGCAAGAGTGAACTAATCTAGCAATATAGTGAATTATTTTAGCCATTTTACAATTATATACTCTATACTCCTACAAAATTGACTAGTGGTAGTGGTTAGGGTTGGATAAAGCCAACTTGGCTCGGTCTAGCTCGTTAAGATAACGAGCCGAGCTTAACAAGCTAAAAACCCAGCTCGGCTCGACTCGTTGGAAAGCTCGAGCAGGCTCGTGAACTCGGGGTGATGGCCGTCGATGGAGTGACTCGAGGCGGTGGCCGTGGCGGACCACGGTGAAGAAGCTCCGGGGCAGCGGCCGTCCGCGGAGCGGCGTGAGGCGGTGCCGCAAGCCGCGACCACGGTGTGAGGCGGCGGCCACGGTGGAGGAGATCGGCGGCGGTCGGCGGTAGAGTGGCGCGAGGTAGCAGCCGTCGACGGAGGAGCTCGGGTAGAAGAAGAACATGTTGATTGCTGCATGCGTTATGCGGCGGCGGTCAGGGAGCAAGGAGCATGCTGCTGTTCTTTGAGGCTTTACTAGGGTTATTATTCTTTATTAGGCTATGGGTTGTGGCTAGGGGGTCTTCATGTTGGGATTGTGGCTAATGGCGAGGGGTGGGCTCTTGGCTCATTAAGGCTCGCGAGCTAGCTCGAGCTGGCTCGTTATCTCTAACGAGCTAAAATGCCAGCTCAGTTCGTTAGAAAAATGAAACGAGCCGAGTCGAGCTAAGCTTGTCGCGAGTTGAGCGAGCTAACGAGCCATGAACTTTCTGTCCACCCATAGTAGTGGTGTATAGTGGATGGCAAGATAGAATTGGCCACCCTTTCCACCACGATTTTCTTTAACCTTTTTAATAAATAATTTTATTGTTAAACTTTAGAAAAAATATTTTTACTATAGGAAGCTTTTAATCACGCCAGTGTTGGTGGCGTGGCAAGACAACGTTGCTATGCAACCTGGTTGGCGTGGCAGGCTTATCATGCCAGTGTCAGTGGCGTGGCAAGACAATTGGTAAGCCTGCCATGCCAAAGACTCTGCGTGACAGCATTGTTTTACCACGTCAATGTTGGTGGCGTGACGAAAAGGTTCATACGATAAAAATATTTTCTTCCAAGGTTTAGTAATAAAATTATTTATTAAAAAAGTTTAAAAAATAAAAAAATTCCTACCACTGTCCCTCTATTTGTTTTAAAAAAATAATTGTGGGACTCATGTGTCAATCACTTTCACTAGCACTTTACTTTTTACTTGTTTGTAAGAAAAGAAAATAAAAAACCAAATGGATTCATATCTCTATTACTTATAAGCAGAGTCATCCGTTTTTTTCCATCCCAAAAACTACTTTCCATCCTACGTCGCAAAAGCTATGACTTTAAAACCAAAAGAATCAAGTGGTTTCTTTAAGAAAACTGTATCTTTTCTCCATGAGGTTGTGCAATCCATCATTAGTTGTATAGAACATTTTTCTCTATGAGCATGTGCAGTCTACCATTAATTGTATGGATGTGTCACAGTGCATGAGTATATTACTAATATTAGTAAAAATCATATGCGTTAGTGAAATGGGCCTGGGGGTATGCTACACAAAGGGAGCATGCCGTCCAACACATTATCATGTTCTTTTCAATGAGAAGATCAAGGTTGTCGCAGGCACTGGCCCCCACCAATGACCTTTACCAGAGAGGCCACCCTAGATCCACGTGGCCTGCCCCAAGAGGCCTTGGGCTCGGGACCTTGATTCACGCGTCAAAGACGTACTAGCTGAGAGACACAACACAGTGTTGTTCCGCCGCCTTAAATGCACCCTGTCGCCTGCATGGTGCTGCATTTAGTGAGGTGAGGCGTGCGAAAGGGCATGGTTAGTCGCTGCCGAATTGATAGACGCGACGTCAGACCAATGGCATGTTAGGAGCATGCGCCTGCCCTAGCAGGGGATAGGACTCGTGTAGCCTTGTCCTATCGGTCATTAATGGAAGTGATTCTTTGGCTCCCCGCTCAATAGGAGAGAGGGATGCATTGTTCATTGCCCTCGTTGTGCCTTGGATATGAAGGGACCAGGAGATTCAGTATTAAATGTGAGGAAGATGTCGGTCGCTTCGCCCACATCACGATGGGACGTGGCTCGCACCTGAAAAGGTGTGCGCTGTCGCTACCCACCTCGGTAACACAAACATTAAATGCCCTAGATTATGTGTCCTTCCTAGGCCTAGAGTGATCTCAAGTCCAGGCAAGTGTTGGAGCCCTTGAACTATGAAAGGAGACCCTTGCATTAGAAGAAGAGGACTCTCCTCAGACAGAAAAATACCCGGACTCAGCACGCTTAGCCACCAAGCTTGGCCCGGGTGTAATCTCCTATACCCTAAGCAAACAGTCACAGGACTAGGGTATCATGCCTCTCGGTGGCCAAAACCTGTATACATCGGTGTGTTCACATTTCCTAAGGGGCCCGACTCCGCTCATCTTGGCTGCACACTCGCTCTTGCTCGCTCCCCTGGCCAAACCAACGAAAGGGGGCCTCGCGGTTTCCTGCTAGAGGGGATTCACTCTCCGACAGTATGTAACAATTAAGAAAGCTTGATGTTGATAATTTTTCCTAATAAATTCCCATTGCAAGCCTAATCTTGATATTTTTTGTTCGTTTCCACGTCTTGCATCTAGGGTAAGTCCATTAGGGCAGTCTTAGTGGTATATTAATAGTGGCTTCTATCCTCATTAAATGACTTGTCACACAAATAAAATAATGACATGAAAACATAATTAATGAAAAAAGAGAGGAAAAAACTTATAAATGGTTTCCTCATGAAGAAACCAAGTCTTCTCTTCACCAAATACACCAAGAAACCATGAATTCATCATTGGAAAGAAACCACCAATTTCTAGGGGGCATGTATCATTCTCATCATTAGTAGAAGAATATAGTGTTAGGAGAGAGAAAGAAAAAACAATTATTACTCGAAGACACCTTCACTATGTAAAATAGTTTCTATAGATGATTTCTTATACTATGATAACCATATCATTTTTTTTTCATTGGGAATGCCCTTAGGTCACTAGCAAGCCTACAAGGGCCACTCTTCCCATGTTAAGACAATATGGTAGTCGACCATAAATATATAACAAAAAGATCTCAAAATCAGGTAGAAAAGACTCCTGGGTTCAACACCCAGTGCAATCAGGCCAAAGACGCCTACGTCCAACGCCTCAGTGCCATGGGTCGTGACACTGACCCTGTGGCCCGTGGATTATCACCTGTCACAGTAATTGTTACTAGCCATTATGGCACTGAATACAAGGTCTTAAATTTATAAGAGCAAGTATAATAACCAAGCTATAAGAGCAGGTGCAATAGCAGACTATAGCCAGTGGCGAACCCAGAACAGAAATTACCGGGGTCCAATACATACTAATTATCTAATTTTGTACTTGTACATTAATTAATATGATATAATTTAGTAAGGATTAGATATGATATAATTTAGTAAGGATTAGATAATTTTTCGGGGGTCCGAGGACCTCGGGACACTGAACGTAGGTTCACCCCTGACTATAGCTATAAGCATATTTAAGGAGGTAAGAGAGGAGAGAGAAGAACAATGTGCTAAAAATTTATAGCCAGCTGTAGCACGGACTCTATGACATAATGTGTATATGAGGCCATCTCCAATGGCTATCTATAAGCTATCTATAAGACATGTTATATAATTTTTTTAATAGAGGAGAGATAAAAGCTATCTCTTAGTTAAGAGATAGTCCATTGCACATTTTTCAATGTCATGTGAGAATGATTTGTGGGGACATTTATAGTACTAACTTTTTGCTAAGAGCTATATTATTAAAAAGTTATTTTTTAGTGTGCTTACAGATAGCTCGCTATCTATATTGTTGGAGATGGCCTGACATGTGAGACATAATAGTATATGTTTTGTAGCTAGCTATTGTATGAATTAACTGTTAGATTGACTATAGATTAATTTTAGCTAGTAGTTGACTATACTATTGAACTTGCTCTAAGCCGGCTAAATGCTGAGGTGAAGGAGAGATAGGATGAGAGAGAGAAGTGGGCTATAAGCTTATAGCCAGCTCTAGCACAAGAATCAAGAAACTCTGTGAGAGACAACTGAGCCATGTATTAACTATAAACAACTAACTACTATATAAGTGGGCTGAGAGAAAGCTAAAAAAACTTTATAGCTAACTTACTGGCTATATTATTATCGTTGCTCTAATAGGAAAGTGTTATAGCATGTCACAATGTCCGTTGACATGCGGACGGTATAGGCCCCTACACTTGACTCATCGCGCTTGTCCCCATGAGCCACGAACGTGTCCCTTGCATTTTTAACATCAAGCCTAATCTTGTTGTTTTTTATTTGTTTCCGCATCTTGCATTTTGGGCAAGTCCATTAGAGCAAGGCTAATAATATAGCCAACAAGCCGGCTGTAAGACTCTTTGCTGTATTCTTTTAGCCATCCATATAGAAGCTAGTTAGTTGTTCATCAATAATATAGAACCTATTTGTCTCTCTCACATAATTTCTTAATTCTGGTACCTGAGCCAGCTATAGTTGTGAATCTAGGATTTCAACTAAGGGTATGCCCGATAAAAAAATATTGTATACAATTCGGCTGCTGCCTAGTGCCGGCTTCTTTTTATTGGTAAAGAAGGATACTTAGGGTTTATTGACATGAACTAGTCAGAATTTCTTTTATTTTTACCATATTTTCAATACTTATTTTTTTAAATAAATTATCAAAAAATTATTTTCTAAAATCTGTATCATTTAACCACAACATCCCATATAGCCTAACAATATATTGTTGTCAACACACAATATATTATCATGGTAATATTTTTGTCACGTCAGTCGAGATGGCGTGGCAAGAAAATGTGTCACTTGATCGTTATGTTACTATGTAAGCGGACTTACATGTTAAAATGGTGCAGATTTTAAAAATAACTATTGGAATAGACTGTTGAAAATTGAACCAGAATTGTTTTAGAAAAATCCATTAATCAAAACTAGGAAAGAACCAGAACTACATGATCCTACTATTATCGCTTCCAGGTCAGATGTACGTTATAGTGAGTGGGGTCCTAGGACTCCATTTTAATAGTTAGTGTATTGTAATGTGTATTTAAGTAAAAAAGATTTAGTACACTATAATATTAATAAGGTCCCCCACTTGATTTTTGGGCTAGGTCCACCCCTGATCGCTTCTCACTTAGGTTAGAAGAGTTAATAGCGGAAAAAGCAGACAATCCTAGGCGACGTGGGTGTATACGTTGGGTGGGCGCTGGCTGTGACGCTGATATCGGCTGGCCTGGCAGATGTAGTCGTGCGCACAGTTGTCCCGACTGTGGCAGTTCCTGGCTCTGGAGCGGCATCTGCTGGTAGGGTTGACGTGCTGGAAGTTGTAGGAGGCTGCCACGAATGAAAGTAAGCATCAGTAAATAGGTGAGTCAGAGGAGCGGCATTAGAGCCTACCTTGGGTGTCCGGAGATAGGGCCGATAGGTTATCACCTTGAACTTGGCGCCCGTCTTCGGAGAGGAGTAAGCCGCGACATCGGCAAGAGGTGCTTGAGTGTCTGTCTGCCGAGTCATGTCGTCATTCGATTGCTCATTGGTTGCGGCATCAATGGCTATGTCAAGATCGACCGGTGTGGCTTCCATGGGTACGGCCTCCACAACTATCTTAGCTTTCTTTTTGGTGGCTCTGCTGGTTCTTGTCTTCCTCTTCAACCTCCTCGGAGGGTTTGGTGGTTCGAAGAAGTTTTTGATGTACTCCGAGGGGGAAGGAGCGCCATGGCCGAGGGCTGGAAGAGCCGACGTGGAATATTCGATCAGCTTACCGCTGCGACTAACAGTCGGGGTAGCCAAGGAAGCCTGCAGAAGGAGTTACAAATGGTTAGTCATGCAAAAGACAGGTGATGAAATGAAAGATGGTTAAAGGTGGAATAGATACCTCGGAGTCCGAGAAGGCGTAGTCGGAATCAATCCGATTGCGGTAGAAGCCGACAGGTACAACGAACAAGTGTTGGCAAATTTCGTCCCACCAATCATCAAAATGTTGCAAGGTTGAGACGTCTTATCTGAAGTGGGACGTGGAGCCAAATGGGATGGTATCGGCCAGCTTGTTGATCCTATCATATTCCAGGGCTGAGGTGGCCGATCCCCTCATTTCTATCTTACCGATGAAGAATAGATCGACTACTACTTGTCCGCATCCAAACTGCCTTGCTGCCAGTGCTGGATGGTAGAACTCATAGGAGGGTTTGGCCGATCTGCTCATATGAAAGCTCACTGGGAGTAGGCAGGGCGTAGCGGCAATCATGAAAGTTTCCTAGGAGCACTTGTCTGAAAAAACATCTCCAAGAACTAGAGTTCTGGGAACCTCAAATTCGCTAGAGCCATTGTAAGCAAACCACGTGCAAGCATTCTGGTCTGGACCCAAGTAACAAATCCCGAAGATATGGGCCAATCGGACAGCAGACATTCGGTGGTCAGGAAAGGAAGAGAGAGCTTCTCTGAATGACATAATCTTCGGGTGATAGGTGATTCTGGTTTTTGATAATTTGATGGGAAAAGTACTTTGGTAAAGGCGGATAGTTCCAAGACTTTGGAAATGTACACTCAACCAAAGTTGCAGAAACCACCAAGGACCAGCTACATGTCTGTTAACGCCAGATTTTGGCAAATAGTCGTTATGGATTGAAACACGGTTGAAGACCGAATCGGATAAGAAGACTCGAATCGGCTAGAGACAGGAAACTAGGTGCGATGTGGTTGCAGCCGATAGAGTCTAGATCGGACAAGGATGGGAGTCCGATTAGGCCCAAAGCTTGGAGATAGGTTCGGTGTTTACCTATGAGTCCGTGTAGATTAATTAGGATTTATCTCGAAGTTTGTTTAGGATTCTGGGGTTCAATTAGAGTACAGATAATGTAAAGGTAGTTAGTATTGAATCCTTATCCGGTTAGGTTAGTTATTTCCCGGGGCTATAAATATAGGTGCCCGGGGTCCTTGTAAATTATTAGCAGATCAATTCAACTTGGCGCATCGCCTCAAAACCTTCGACTTGCCTGAGCTTTCGGCGTGGGGTTTGTCAGCTTCGCAATGTAAGTTCAAGTTTGTCAAAACCCGTTGATCAACTAGGACAGAACTGTCTCGGTTAAATCCGATCTTCTTCTTGGTTGATCGACGGGCTGAGCTCTACTACTGCTTTGATCTACTTTAGCTTGAAGTAGTATTAGTGCTCGTTCAACTCTCAATATAGGTGCCCGGGGCTATAAATATAGGTGCCCGGGGTCCTTGTAAATTATTAGCAGATCAATTCAACTTGGCGCATCGCCTCAAAACCTTCGACTTGCCTGAGCTTTCGGCATGGGTTTGTCAGCTTCGCAATGTAAGTTCAAGTTTGTCAAAACCCGTTGATCAACTAGGACAGAACTGTCTCGGTTAAATCCGATCTTCTTCTTGGTTGGTCGACGGGCTGAGCTCTACTACTGCTTTGATCTACTTTAGCTTGAAGTAGTATTAGTGCTCGTTCAACTCTCAGCGAGTTCTTTTCAATTTGCTAATGTGGCTCTAGTTGGCCTGGTTCTGTCTCGGTTTGGTCCGATCAATCTGGCTTATTGGATCCGCGTTGAGAGATTGAATCGGGGGTTCATAGAGGCTTATTGCTGGAGTCCTAGCCAGCATTATCTTAAGTAATCCATTGACAGGGTTGTTGATCTCGTTGATTTTCATGTTTCTATGGTTATATCATGCTAGACTGCATACTGTCTCGGTTAGATCTGATCTATGTACGTTTGTTACGATCTGTCCATAGAAGCATGTCCGATCGGCCGAGTTCGATGAACCGGTTGATGGATTATGTTGGTTTGCTATCTTGGTATTTACAGGTTACAATATTCAGTTGATACCATGTCCCTTGATCTATACTGTCTCGATTAGGTTCGATCTTCTAGCTCTAGTATGAGTATGCATGTTGTTAGTTGTTATTGTTTCATGTTAATAATTAGCATAGCGCCGGGTTTATATTCAATTCCGTGTTTAGTCTCGTATCGGCTGTTAATCTCATGTGTGATAAGCTCTGCGATGGTCCGATCGGCCTATTAATCTTAGGACTATCTCAGTTCGGTCCGATCTTTTAAGATTAGTTGATTGATTGGGCTGCTCAGTATTTATCCTACTTCTGACTCATCCGATTGGGTATATTTACAACTGTCATCATAAAATTCCTGTAAAGCCGATCGTTTAGTCTATCGGCTAGGGTCTTGGGACGGTGTCGGCTCTTTGGCCGATAGTGATTTCGGGGTTAATTGTTTTCCATGTGATATCTTGTCAGTTACAGGATCAAACTGACTGACACGTCCAGTATTTCTAAGAATTAGGTCCTGCACTGGAATGGTCCAAGATTGATTCCCAGGCCTACGTGTGTGACCGTTGATTATTATTTTTAGCGTCAACACATTGTGGGCACACCCAGTGGGACCGTGTCAAGAACCCAATTCAACCATGAGCCAGTCAATCGTCCATCAAGTCAAGACACCACCAATGGCTGCGAAGGACGTCAGCGCTGATAACATTCTTTTTGTCACCTGGGAGAAGCTCACCGACGAGCAGCGAGCCCTGGTGCAGCGACACCTGGATAAATTCCAGAAGCTGTGCCTTGAATCCTTCAGCATGACTTGAGGCGGTCCGGTACAGAAGTCTCGGCTCCCATAGCCCAACTCAGAGCCTGGTCAAGGCAACGACGCGGGAAAAAGGCGGCGATCCTCCCTCGGAGAACCAGCCGAATCTACAAGACATGGTGGATTCGGCGGTACGTCATGCACTTATTAACCAGTCGGGGGTGCTAGTCAATACCGTGCCAGGGTTAATTCGGCAGGGGGCCGATGGAGCTCCTGATAGAGAATCACACCAGAGGGGGCCCCGGTACTTCCTAGACGGGGAGAGACCCATGTATCGACAGTACAGGGATGAGAGAGATCCAAGGGACGAGGAGCCGATACCACAAAATTCCTGTATACAGTTGGAGGAAGTCCTAGAAAGACCAAGGCAGCCCTACCAGGAAAGAACTCCTCCCAGGAACGCTCGGCATGCTGATCCATACTACCGGGACAACCAACAGTACCAACCACCTCCAGCATGGCCACATCGGCCGGAGCCGATGTAAAAAAATCAGGTCCGTCAGCCCGACCTAATGCCCAGAGGTCATGCAGGGATGAAGATTGGACAGACCGGATAGCAGAGGTCATGCAAGAACGCTTCGGCCTAAGGTCGAGGGAACAAACTACTATGTATCGGCGCCCATACCCAGAATGGTTTGAGAGGGTGCCGTTACCACACCGGTACAGAGTATCGGATTTCTCCAAATTCTCGAGACAAGACCGCACATCGACCAACGAGCATGTCAGCCGATTCCTGGCCCAGTGTGGCGAAGCATCGGCTGAAGATGCGCTAAAAGTGCGCTTCATCCCGCTTTGACTGTCTGGATCGGCCTTCACCTGGTTCTCGTCCCTGCCACCAAATTCGGTCAGGAGCTAGGCCGATCTCAAGAAGCAGTTCCACAAGTACTTCTTCGCGGGAGTGCAGGAAATGATGTTGACCGATCTCACCACAGTCAGACAAAAAATAGACGAATCGGTCCATGATTACATCTAGAGATTCCGCAACGTGAGAAGCCGATGCTATCGGCTAAACTTGAGCGACCAGCAGTTGGCCGAATTGGCGTTCCAGGGCTTACTCGGCCAAATTAGGGAAAAATTCTTGGCCCAGGAATTCGAGAGTTTGGCACACCTCGTGCAAAAGGTGTTGGCCCATGAGGTTCGACACCAAGAGGCCAGGAAGGATAAGTTCCAGCGCCGAATCGCCTATTTAGCTGAAGAGTCATCGGACTCCGACATCAAGGAATCTGACATAGGATTGGCAGAATGGACCAGAAATAAAAAGGCGGTGAATTGTCCCTGGGTCAAGGGGGGCAAAGGAGACAGAAAAGGTTGACTTCGACGTCAACAAAGCCGATAAAATATTTGACCTCCTGCTACAAGAAAAGCACATCTAGCTGCTAGCAGGACATGTCATACCATCGGCTGAAGAACTAAAAAAGAAGAAATACGACAAGTGGCACAATTCTGTCTCTCACCAGACAAACGACCGCCAGATATTCCGGTGTCAAATCTAGGTGGCGGTCGAACAAGGCCGTATCAAGTTCGAGGAAGCCAAAAAGCCGATGAAGATTGATGAACATCCGTTCCCTGTCAACATCGTCCAGGCTGACATCGGCTATTTGGTCGAACAGCAGTTCGAGGAGGCGTCCAGGTACAAACAACATCACTTCCACTTCAATGATGAACAGGTAACATCGGCGCTATGAGAAATGCCAAAGGCATGACGGGCCGCCCCGATATGACGATCATTGGGACTGTCCATTCTTCCAATACTGTTAGGAAGAGAGGATACGGCTGCCGTCCAAAAGAGACTGCCCAGAGTGCAACCCCAAAGAGCGGGACAACACTAGCCGGCAACCCCGCCCAAGGAGGTCAAGAACGCCACCACGACGCCATGTGTCGATACATGACATGCTGGGTCCTCGGGAGCAGGACTACGCGGACTACGATGAAGAGGAAATTGGCCAATACTGTGAAGAGCATGCGTCGCCGATGAAGCCTAACAAATGGTGTCCCAGCGGCCTATTCACCAAGAACCAGAAGAGAAGGTTGCAGCGGCTCCGCCAACGTGAATTACAGCAACAAGACGAAGAACAACTATCGGCACCCAAGAGGACACGTAAAGAATGGCGCATCAAGTCGGAAGTCCACAAACCGTCAGCCAACGTAAACATGGTAGTTATACTACAAGCAGTATACAAGGCCGATTGGTCTAACAACAAGGTACAAGAGGCAACAGCCCAGCTTGTACTACCCCCACAACCAGCCGTCTTCGAGAAGCTGATAGAGAAGGACCATCAGCACCTTCGACCGCTGTATATCCAGTGGCATATCGATGGAAAGCCGATGGCGAAGATGCTAGTCGATGGCGGCGCAACAGTTTACCTAATGCCGTACTCCACCTATAGAAAGCTGGGCAAGATCCCCGAAGATCTTATCAAGACCAACATGATGCTAAAAGATTTCGGGGGCAACTCGTCGGAGGCCAAGGGGTGCCTCAATGTCGAGCTTACAGTCGAAAGCAAAACGCTGCCGACTACTTTCTTCGTCATCGACGGAAAAAGGTCCTACAGTCTGCTGCTCGAGCGGGATTGGATCCACGCCAACTGCTGCATTCCTTCTACCATGCACCAAAGTCTGATACAATGGCATGGGGATCAAGTGGAAGTGGTCGCAGCCGACCGATCGATGAACATAGCCACAACGGATCTTCCCACGTGGGAAGCAGAAGGCTATGAATGCATCTCCGGGAAGCCCTGGTCGAGGGAATTCCTGAGCATATCGGACACTGGGATCCAGCCGATACACGATCAGGAGTCCCAGTGAATACACTGACCGAAGCAGTGGATGACTTAGATGGGAAGCTAGGTCAAGGATTTATGTCAACCGATAAGTTAGAAGAGATAGACATAGGACCTGGGGATAGGCCAAGGCCGACATACATAAGTGCAAATTTGACCCGGAGTTCCGGGAGGAATTAATAAAATTATTGAAAGAGTACGTGGAATGTTTTTCATGGGAATATCACAAGATGCCAGGTCTGAGCCGATCAATCGTCGAACATTGGCTACCGATTAAACCAGGTTATCGGCCCTTCAAACAACCAGCGAGAATGTTCAATGCTGACATGTATGAACCAATCAAGGCAGAAATTACTAGGCTATACGATGCTAAGTTCATCCGGCCTTGTCGGTATGCAGAGTGGGTATCCAACATCATCCCAGTACTCAAGAAAAATGGCAAACTACGGGTCTGCGTGGATTTCAGAGATCTGAACAAGGCAACCCCGAAGGATGAATACCCAATGCCAGTGGCCGACTAGCTGGTGGATGCAACATCAGGGCACAAGATGATAAGTTTTATGGATGGCAACGCTGGCTACAACTAGATATTTATGGCGGAAGAAGACATCCACAAGACGACTTTTAGATGCCCAGGAGCAATCTACTTGTTTGAATGGGTCGTGATGACATTCGGACATAAGAGCGCCGGAGCAACCTACCAAAGAGCCATGAACTACATCTTCCATGATCCGATCGGCTCCCTGGTGGAAATCCACATAGACGATGTGGTGGTCAAATCCGGGACAGTAGAAGAACACCAGGGTAACCTTCGGCGCGTACTAGAAAGAACAAGGCAATACAGACTGAAGATGAATCCAACCAAGTGTGCCTTTGCTGTCTTGGCCGGAGAATTCTTAGGGTTCATGGTACACGAGAAAAGAATCGAAATAACCCAGGGATGTCTCGAAGGGATAAACAATACTCAACCCCCAGAAGACAAGACAAAATTACAATCCTTGATCGGCAAAATTAATTTCATCCGGAGATTCATATCAAATCTGTCCGGAAGAATTGAACCCTTCTCTCCGTTGCTGAAATTAAAAGTCGATCAAGAATTCTCATGGGGGGTGAGTCACCAGAAGGCGTTCAACAAGATCAAAGAATACTTGAAGAACCCTCCAGTTATTATCCCACCCAAAAAAGGGTACCCTTCAAACTATTTATTGGCCGATCACAAGACTATCACTTTATTTATCGACCGATCACAAGACTATCGGCTCGGTACTGATCCAGGAGGTAGAAGGCAGAGAAAGGGTGGTGTATTACTTGAGCAAAAAATTGTTGGATGCCGAAACCAGATACCTAGAAGTCGAGAGGTTATGCGTATGCTTATATTTTTCATGCACCAAGTTAAGGCATTACCTACTGGCGGCCGAATGCACAGTAGTGTGCAAAGCCGACGTAATAAAATACATGCTATCGCCCCGGTTCTGAAAGGAAGGATGGGTAAGTGGGTTCTAGCATTAACAGAATATGACTTGAAATACGAGTCGGCCAAAGCGGTAAAAGGACAAGTAATGGCCGACTTCCTAGTCGAACACCACAAGGAAGCCAATTATGTCGAAGTCGCACCTTGGACGGTCTTCTTCGATGGATTGGTCTGCAGGCACGGATGTGGCATCGGCCTGATGATAATCTCGCCTCGGGGGGCATGCTTCGAGTTCGCATACACCATCAAGACATATCGGACCAACAACTAGGTTGAGTACGAAGCGCTGATCAAAGGGATGGAACTGCTGAAGGAAATAGGGGCCGAGGCAGTCGAGGTCATGGGAGATTCCCAGTTGGTAAACAAGCAATTATCTGGGGAATACGAATGCAGAGATGATGTCCTCAAGTCCTACCACAAAGCGGCTAAAGAACTGCTAGGAGATTTCAAGCAGGTCACGCTGACCCATATTCCTCAAGAGCAGAACGCCGAAGCGAATTCCCTCGCCCAAGGAGCGTCGGGTTACCAACCGATGAACTCGGAAACAGAAGCAGAGATAACACAGCTAGAGCAGAGAGAAGAAACAAGCATAGCGTGCGCGGAAGCTGATGATTGGCGACAAGAAATTGTCGACTATTTGAAAGACCTGTCATCATCAACCAATCGAAAAGTTAGGTACAAAGCACTCAAACATGTGCTACTTGAAGATCTGCTATATTATAGGACGATTGATGACGTGCTGCTAAGATGTCTGGATAAAGAAGAAGCCAAAGTGGTAATGTGCGAGGTGCACGATGGCATATGTGGCACTCATCAATCGGCCTACAAGATGGCGTGGTTGCTACGGAGAGTAGGGTACTATTGGCCGACCATGTTGGAGGATTGCTTCACGTACTATAAGAGCTGTCAAGACTGCTAAAAGTTTGGAAACGTGCAGAGATATCCAGCATCGGCCATGAATCTGATCATCAAACCTTGGCCGTTCAGGGGTTGGGGCATCGACATGATTGGGCAAATATACCCCCCGTCAACAAGGGACATAAGTTCATACTTGCAGCCACGGATTACTTCACTAAGTGGGTCGAAGCCATACCATTGAAAAGGGTGACTTCGGCCGACGTGATCAATTTTATAAAAGAACACATTACATACCAATTCGGAATTCCTCAGACAATAACCACAGATCAAGGATCGGTATTCATCTCAGATGAGTTCCAACAATTCGTCACCGGTATGGGAATCAAACTACTCAATTCATCTCCCTACTACGCTCAGGCTAATGGACAGGCAGAGGCTTCAAACAAGAGTTTGATCAAGTTAATAAAAAGAAAGATAGTCGAGCAACCTAGGAGATGGCATACTTCGCTAGCCGATTCGCTCTGGGCTTATCGGATGGCATGTCACAGATCCATCCAGGTTCCACCGTATCAGCTGGTATATGGGCATGAAGCAGTACTCCCATGGGAGAATAACATCGGCTCCAGGAGATTAACTTTACAAGATCAGTTAACAGCCGATGAGTATTATAACCTCATGATGGATGAATCGGAAGAAGTTGCCCAATCCCGGTAAAGAGCACTAGAGAAGATAAAAGAAAACAAGGCTCGAATATCAAGGCACTACAACAAGAAAGTCAAGTCAAAGACTTTTGAAGAAGGTGAATTGGTATGGAAGCTGGTCCTGCCGATCGGATCCAAAGACAACGTCTTCGGCAAGTGGTCACCGAATTGGGAAGGACCCTTTCGGATTCACAAATGCGCACCTGGAAACACATACATGCTAGAAGGATTGGATGGAGAAGTGTTCGGTAGAGCATTAAACGGAAAGCACTTAAAGAAATACTATCCGAGCGTATGTATCAACTCATAATTGGCTAAGCCGATTAACATAAAAGCCGATACAAGCAGGTATCGCCTCAAGATGGCCGATGTTAATACATCGCCCTTAGACCAAAAAATTCATCATAGATCAAGACAGAAGATAAGTCACGACGGAAAAGTAGAAGTTATATCATTAAGCCAAAGGTTGCCAAAGGCCGACAAAAGTATCAAGTTATACAAACAAGCCGATCACAGAAGCAAAATTAAGCAATTACAGGCCCAAGTGTTTCCTCAAGGCGGTGATCGCATGCAGACGAACACTATCGGCCTCTTGGATGATCTTCAAGTCGTCTGTGTCGGTGCCGGTGATCGTCTTTAAGGATCTGCGGCTATGGATGGCAACTTGAACAGCCGATTTCAGAGTTTGCTCTTGAGATGTGATGTTCGATGGCAAATTAGCCAATCTTTCCTCTTCGGCTGCAAGACGCTCCACGACCTTGGCCAATTTTGCCTCCAAGTCGGTCTTCTATACCCTTAGGTCAGCAATAAGGGCCGAGATACCTGGAGCAGCCGATTGAAGCTCGTCCAGCTTGGTTTTTTCAGAGATGGCCTTGTCTCGGTCAACGTGTACCTTCGCCTGGGCTACGACCTGGGAAGCACGATTCACGATTCGCCGGCGGGCTCTAAGCACGGGAAGTCTGTGGGACCCTATATAACTCGCTGGGGCGATGGCGTCGATCAGGTCATCAGGCAGCCGGTCTTGCACTTCCTCGATCCTCGATCTGATCGGGCTAGCGTCGTTGATTAGCGTGTCAATCGGGTAATCCAGCTTGGCCAGGATATCACGAAGCTTTGCTTAAACGTCGGCTAGCAAATCGACGAGATCGTTGACATCAGCCTCAGGTGGGTCCAGATATTGGCCGATGTCAAAAGAAAAGAAATCGCCCAAGTCCTGAAATGGGAACGACAGGTAAGCCAGGGCACAAGTAAAGCAAGGGGATAGGCGTGCTAGCAGGAGAGGAACTTCCTCCGGGACGGGCGCTGGTGCCGGATCAGTATCGGCTGGCGGAGTCATTGAGCTGGGGGCATTAGGAAGCTAGCACAAGGAAACAGAATGTTAGCCATAGACACAAGACCAGATAATGGAGGAGTCATCGGACGTTTCCTTGTGCAGAGGAAGTAGCTCTCCGAGAAGGTCGATGGACCACCATTTTTCGTTTCATGTTGGATCTCAGGGATGGGCCAGCTGGTGAAGTCGGACTTGCTGGCGTCGGTGCCATGTCAGCAGCAGGAGCTGGATCAACGGCGGTAGTTGGTGCCAGGGTAACATCGACCGACGGCTTAACAGGAGACTAGAGGGAACAGAATTAGCAAGACAATCAGCGAAACACAGTTGTAAGGTTGTGTTATAAGGCAATTACCTGTAGAGAGGGAAAAAGACAGGTAATCACCTGCTGACGAATCTCGGTGTCGGATACCTCCTCGGCAGCAGCATCGACGGCGGCATCCAGTTCAGCCGATGACGCAGGAATCGGCGAGGCTACTGCCATCGTCTTGGCCTTCTTTTTCTTCGGGGCCAAAGTGACCTTCTTACTCCTAAGAGGCCTCCTTGCTGGACTTGGTGGCCCCGAAAATTTCTTGATATATTCGCTTGGGAAGGTGCTCCATGGCCCAAGAAGGGGAGAGCCGATGAGGAGTATTCGATCGGCTTGCCACTTCTACTGACAGCAGGAATTGCAATGGTAGGCTGCAAAAAGAGAATCATTAACCGTAGAAAAGATATGCCAAAAGTAAATGTATGATTTCGGTACAAAAGTTACCTCAGAGTCAGAGTACTCATAATCGGAATCAATCCGATTGCAGAAGAAGCCAACAGCAATAGAAAAAAGGTGCAGATGTAGTTCATCCCACCAGCCGGTGTAGAGGTCCAATACCGCATTCCCAAAAGAGGAGGTCATTGATCCAAACAGTATAGCTTCGGCCATCTTACTGATTCGGTCGAACTCCTAGGCCGAAGATACTTGTCCTCTTATTTCAATCTTGCCAAGAAGGAACAAATTGGCCGGTAATTGACCGCATCCAAGTTGTCGGGACACGAGTGCCGGATGGTAGAGCTCGTAGGATGGTCTGGCCGATCGCCCGACGTGAAAGCTCAATGGCAACAAACCCGATGTACAAGCAAAAGTGAAGTTCTCTGATGAGCACTTATCTGTCTGCACTTCATCTAGCCTGAGGATACTTGGGACTTCGTAGTCTTGAAAATCCGAATAAGCAAACCAAGTCTGTGCATTGGGTTCGGGTCCTAGATAACAGATCTTGAAAATGTGTGCTAATCGGGTGGCTAACATCCGATGACCTGGAAAGGTTTATATCACCTCTCCGTATGACATGCATCTCCGGGTTACGGTCGGTTCCGCTTCCAGATATGACAGTGCTGCATTGATGGAAGGCCGATAACTCTAGGACCTTGGAAAAATGTACTTGTAGCCACAACTGGAGGAACCACCAAGGTCCCGCTATATGGCCGACCGGTTGGTTAATGGAAAGATTTGAAGATACTTGGTGCAGCATATGAAATACTGCTCCAAGCAAGTACTGGCCAAGGGGCAAAGGGTTTCATCGGCCAAGCGCTCTGCTATGTTCTAAAAATTAGTTGTGGGGCCTAGGGTTTGTCCACAAAACACGAACCTCTCTAGCCATAGGTTCAGAAAAGCACTGTGCTCTCTATGATTGGCCGATCCAGAATCCTTGCGGTGGGAGGTATCCCGACCAACCTCCAACACCCTTGGTTTGCAGCCGATGTTGGAAAGTACTTCTCAGGCTCAAGGGGTTTGCGGGTGCCATGATATTCAGGTCGGTTAACATTAAGACATCCATAAGAGTGGGGGTGAGTATCCCATGGCTGAATATGAATGCGTTCAAAGCATTAGACCAAAAATAGGATGTTGCAGCTAGCAAAGGTTCATCTTTCTCCATATCAGATAAGCTTAGCCCTATGCAGTGGCCGATGTCTAGTTCTTCCCATTGGGTGCCGTAAGTCTTATATAGCCGGTTGTACCCATCCCTCCAACCGGTCAAAGAAGTTGGGAAGGACCTAAAGGATTGGGTCCAATCGGAGACGCTAAGTTGGGCATTTTTAAATGGTATCCTATTAGCTTCTGAACAAATTATGTCTGTCGGGTCCGGGTTCCCCATGGGTCCAAGAAAGTAAAACCTAGGGTTTGGACTAGTAGTCATGAACTGGTTTTTAAGTTGCTGGAAAGGAAGACAATGCAGAAAAGGGAAATCAGATGTTGGGCCGATTAATGACATAATACGGGAAAAGTTGCTAGCAGTGAACCCTAGATTCAGAAAACAGGGTACTTGATGGCGGAAGGCGGAAATAAGACCGAGCGGCGAGGAGCTCGTACGAAGTTTCCGGCGAAGAGCTCGACGAAGCCATTGCCACCGGCGGGAGCTTGATGACGCGGGAAGGGTTGTGCCTTGAAGCGGAGGATTTTCCCAGAGCACGGTAATGGAGTTCTTGGCGGTTTTGTGAGAGGAATGTGAGCTCGAGGAGTGGGGCAAGTGCGCCGGACGCAGGAGTGTAGGGTGCGAGAGTGCGAGGAGTAGAAAGAGAGCAATGGCGAAAGTGGCTGAGTCCAGAAGAGAGGTGAAGCTTATAATGCAAGCAGGCGGAAGGTGACCATTGGTGCAGTGCGATAAAATAGGGGATCCGTTGAGATTGTACCGTTACAACAAAGTGAGCCGATGGCAGAAATCGGTTACAAGAGAGGAAATTTCGGAACAATAAATTATTCCGAAATTAGGGGGCATGTGTTAACGCCAGATTTTGGCAAATAGTCGTTATGGATTGAAACACGGTTGAAGACCGAAAGGGATAAGAAGGCTCGAATCGGCTGGAGACAGGAAACTGGGTGCGATGTGGTTGCAGCCGATAGAGTCCAGATCGAACAAGGATGGGAGTCCGATTGGGCCCAAAGCTTAGAGATAGATTCGGTATTTAACTGTGAGTCCGTGTAGATTAATTAGGATTTATATCGAACTTTGTTTAGGATTCTGGGGTTCAAGTAGAGTACGGATAATGTAAAGGTAGTTAGTATCGAATTCTTATTCGGTTAGGTTAGTTATTTCCCGGGGCTATAAATATAGGTGTCCGGGGTCCTTGTAAATTATCAGCAGATCAATTCAACTTGGCGCATCGCCTCAAAACCTTCGACTAGCCTAAGCTTTCGGCGCGGGGTTTGTCAGCTTCACAATATAAGTTCTAGTTTGTCAAAACCCGTTGATCAACTAGGACAGAACTGTCTCGGTTAAATCTGATCTTCTTCTTGGTTGATCGGCGGGCTGAGCTCTACTACTGCTTTGATCTACTTTAGCTTGAAGTAGTATTAGTGCTCGTTCAAGTCTCCGCGAGTTCTTCTTTTCAATCTGGTAATGTGGCTCTAGTTGGCCTGGTTCTATCTCGGTTTGGTCTGATCAATCTGGCTTATTGGATCCACGTTGAGAGATTGAATCGGGGTTCATAGAGGCTTATCGCTGGAGTTCTAGTCGACATTATCTTAAGTAATCCATTGACTGGGTTGTTGATCTCGTTGATTTTCATGTTTCTATGGTTATATCGTGCTAGACTGCATACTGTCTCGGTTAGATCTGATCTATGTACGTTTGTTACGATCTATCCATAGAAGCATGTCCGATTGGCCGAATTCGATGAACCGGTTGGTGGATTATGTTGGTTTGCTATCTTGGTATTTAGAGATTATAATATTCAGCTGATACCATGTGTGATTATGCCTAGATCTGTACTGTCTCGATTAGATTCGATCTTCTAGCTATGGTATGAGTATGCATGTTGTTAGTTATTATTGTTTTATGTTAATAATTAGCATAGCATCCGAGTTTCTATTCAATTATGTGTTTAGTCTCGTATCAGCTGTTAATCTCATGTGTGATAAGCTCTGCGATGGTCCGATCAGCCGATTAATCTTAAGATTGTCTCGGTTCGGTCCGATCTTTTAAGATTAGTTGATTGATTGGGCTGCTCAGTATTTGATGTGACCACGACTAGCATGGATACAACTATTGCTCACATCAAGTTCCTGATGATCAAGTGTTGGAATCTGATTCGGCCACATGCTACATTGCTAAGTTCAAACGGCCGCCAAATCTTCATACGAGCTCCATTTTTGGCCCATGAGTACTTGATGGAAAGGTTTCGGAGTCCTCTTTCCAACGGATCCAGCATCGTTGTCAAATTCCATCCGAGTAACCGGGAATTACGAAAACAATGCGTCATGTCACCAGTAATGGGCCTATGAGCTTGTAACTTCGTCTGGGACCATGGCCCAAGAGGGGGCCAAGGGAGGCTGCGTCCCAACCACAGGGAGGATGCCCCTAAGGCCTCCTCCACTCCTATAAATAGCTAGCTACCCCTTCAGGGTTTCTTGGGTTTTGTAAGATTAAAGTTTAGCCTTTGCTACTTGATTGTACACGTGTATGTTGGCGCAACCACTCGGATACTTGTTTTTCAAAACCCCAACTTATCTTTTGTATTCAATTCCTATTTGCAATATCAGATTGCTTTTATCTTGTTCTTGCTTGTATCTTCGATTTGCTTGCAGGAATAAGGTTGACTTGCACCGGCAAGATCAACAATCCAAGGAGAGGTGTATCGATTGCTAAGGGGCAACACAACGTCTTGTACGGTTATAGTCGGATCGTCAACGTTTCTCCCAAATCGTAGTTATCCTAACTCACCGAAAGATCGAGCCACCCATGTGCACATCAGTATTTATCCTACTTCTGACTCAGCCGATTAGGCATATTTACAACTGTCATCATAAAATTCCTGTAAAGCCGATCGTTTAGTCTATCGGCTAGGGTCCTAGGACGGCGTCGGCTCTTTGGCCGATAGCGATTCCGGGGTTAACTGTTTTTCATGTTATATCTTGTCAGTTACAGAATCAAACTGACTGGGACGCTCAGTATTTCTAAGAATTAGGTCTTGCACTGTAATGGTCTAAGATTGATTCTCAGTCCTACTTGTGTGACCGTTGATTGTTATTTTCAGCATCAACAATGTCCAACGGGTTGGCCAGCCGATAGCTTCGATGATACTTGATGCAACATCTGGTATACTGCACCCAACAGAAATCGGCCTTGGGGGAGAATGTTGCCATCAGCTAAGTATTCCACCAGGCATTCCATTTTGGTGGTAGGTCCGAGAGTCTGCCCACAAAATACAAATCTTTCGAGCCACAGGTTGAGGAAAGTGTTGTGCTCTCGATGATCAACCAGGCCATCTGGCTTCCGATGGCTGTCTATGTACTTACTCCATCCCCCAGCCCCTTTGGTTTGCAGCCGATGCTAGAAGTTGTTCCGCAACTTGTAGGGGTTAATGGTGGATGTGATGTTGAGGCCGGTGAGCATGACCACGTCCATTAGCGTTGGGGTCATCGGCCCATGTCCAAAGAGGAATGCATTAAGTGCATCGGACCAGAAATAGGATGCACCGGCTAGGAGAGCCTCATCTTTCTCCATTTCTGACAAAGATAGGCCGATGCAATGCCTTATCTCCATTTCTTCCCATTGGGTCCCATTGGCTTTGTACACTCTATTGTACCAGTTCCTCCATCCTAACAGGGGAGTCGGGAATGATCTAAAGGATTGGCTCCAGTCTGATGTGTTAAGCTGGGCGTTTTTGAAAGGGATCCTAAGGGCCTCAGAACTTGGTTGGGTCTGAATTCCCTACTGGCCCGAGGAAGAAGAAAGAAGCATTGGGGCATGAAATGAGAATCTGAGATTTTTGGTTCTGAGGGAAGAGGAGAAAATGGAAAGCTTTCGTAAGTACATTGAATAAGAAAGGTAAGGGATGTTGAAATGAATACAAAAACGATCGACTAACGATTGAAAGATAACCGGAAGCAAGGAAGGAACAGTAAACCCTAGGTAATCGAAAAGTGGGAAAAGCAGAGCGTGAGCAGGTGGAAAACAAAATACGGGTAAAGAAAGGAGGAAAGGAGAAAGGATTACCTCAGGGATCTCGAAGGGAACGACATCCGCTGAGGGAGACGAGTTGGGCGAAGCCATAGTGCTGCGGCGGATGGTCGAATGGCGAGCGAACCCTTGGTGCAGGACGGAAGTGCGCTTCAGTGGCCGCGGTGATTCTAAGCGAGGGAAGATTGGCGCGGCGAGAGCAGAAAGTGTGTATGATGATCGAAGGAGCTCAGGAGAGGAGGAAGGAGCAATGGCGGGATGGCGAAGTCTGAAGGGGCGGAAGCTTATAACGCAAACTAACGGGAAGACAGCTGTTAGCACAGTGCGCTGAAACAGGGAGTCCGTTAGACTGTACCATTGCAACAGAGGTGAGCCGATGGTGGAAATCGGTTACAGAGGAAGAAATTTCGGAACAATGAATTATTCCGAAATTGCGGAGCATGTATTAATGCCAGATTTTGGCAAATCGCCGTTATGGATTGAAACGCAACTAAAGACTAAATCGGACAGGAAAGGGTGGATCGGCTGGAGATAGAAGGTTGAAAGCAGCACGAAGGCAGCCGATAGAATCCAAGTCGGACAAGATTTGGAGTCCGATTGGGCCCGGAACTTAGAGATAGATTCGGTGTTAGTTGTTAGTCCGTGTAATTTAATTAAGCTTTATCTTAGAATTTGTTTAGGATTTTTAGATTTAATTAAACTCCGAATACAATATGTTAGTTACTAATACGGATTCTTATCTGGTTAGGTTAGTTAGATCCGAGTGTATAAATATGTGTGCCCGGGGTCATTATAGATCATCTTTAGATCAATCTAGTCATTCGACTTGCTTGGACTTTCGGTGTGGGGTTTGTCAGCTTCTCAATGTGAGTTTTGAGTTCGTCAAAACCCGTCGATCAACTGGAACAAGACTGTCTTGGTTAAGTTCGATCTCCTGCCCGGTTGATCGGCGGGCTGAGTGCTATTATTACTTTATTCTGTTCTAGCTTTAGGTAGTAGTAGTTCTCGATCAAGTCCCCGTGAGTCTCTTTGTCCGGCCTGTTAGCATGAGTTTAGTCAACTTGATTCTGTCTCGGTTCGGTCCGATCAATCTAGTTGGCCAGGTTTGTGTTGTCAGATTGGATTGAGTGCTCGTGAGGGCTTATCGCTAGAGTCTTAGTCAACCTTATCCCAAGTAATCTATCGATTTATTTGTTAAACCCATCAATCTTTGTATTCCTATATTTATATTGTGTCAAACTATGTACTGTCTTGGTTAGGACCGATCTATGCCTATCTGGTTCGATCTGCTTATAGGAATCAGTCCGGTCGGCTGAATTTAATAAATAATTTAATCGATTACGCTGGTCTGCTATACTGTTATTCGTATATTACAATGCTTTGTTGATTTCACGCATGATTGTGCCTAGATCTGTACTGTCTTGGTTGAGCTCGATCTTCTAGGTCTAGTATATGCATGCATGCGGTTAATTATTATTGTTCCATGCTAGTAATTGGTGTAGTGTTCCCGTTTATATTAAATTTCACGTTTAGTCTCCTATCGGCTGCTGATTTTACGCGCGATAAGTACTAGACCAGTCCGATCGGCTGATTAATCTTAAAATTGTCTTGGTTAAGTCCGATCTTTTAAGATTAATTAGTTGATTGGTCTGTTTAGTGTTTATCTTACTACTGATTTAGCCGATTGAGCACATTTACACTTGCCACCATAAAATTCCTGTAAAGCCGATCGTCTAGCTCATTGGCTAGGGTCCTAGGACGGTATCGGCTACCTGGCTGATAGCGATTCCGGGGTGAACCGTTTTCCATGTTATATCTTGTTAGTTACAGGATCAAACTGACTAGCACGGCTGACAATTCTAAGAATTAGGTCCTGCACTGGAGTGATCTAAGATTAACTACCAGGCCTACGTGTGTGACCGTTGTTGTTATTCTTTGCTATGACGATTTGTAAGAACCATCATAAAGATGGTATTTGAAGAGTTATCATTTGTAAGAGTGGCAAATTGTTAAATCTCCTACAAATTCGTCAATGCGGGGATGAAGCCATACCCGTGTTGTGGTGAAGCCGTGGGGCTTGGGTGGCATTTTGGTGGACGTGTGCTGGTCTAGTGTGGCTTAGGTATAGGGCTCGGTTGGGAATGTGGGGTGGGGCCTAAGTTGGGTCAAGGAGAAACCGTGGGTATTAGGACGTGAACAATGCGATACACTGGCAAGTGATCTCATAAGACCATGCAGGTCGCATGCTAGCGTGAAGCAGAGAGGAGGTGAGATGAGTCCTCGCAAAGGCATGGCTGCTTTGAGGAAAAGGCTTGGTTCAACATGGAGGAAAGTGACATTGAGCTCATCGTTTTATCGATGCTGTCATCGATGTTGGACCCGATCCGCCGCCAAGTTTGATGTTGCTGCCAGGGCTTGAAGTTGAACTTGCGCTTGATCCAAGGTGGCCGGCCACTCTAGAGATCAATGCTGCTTCCGCACTCTTCATCGGTGCTATTGAATTGACCTTGATGCGCCAGTAGGAGGAGGTCCAAGGAGGTGGGGTGCGAGCACCACCCAAGACAAGGCTGGCTGGCTGGCTGGCATCACTAATGTTGTATCTGAGTCTGACCGTAAAGATTCCCAGTTTGCTCCACCCCGCCCACTGCTCTGTCTGATGCCAAGCTCCTATCTTCCTTTGCCAATTAGGAAAGACAAAGAGGAAATAGTTTGCCGGTGGGAAAAAGAGGAAAACCGTAGGTGGTGGTTGACTTTATTTGTAGTATCTTTTTATCTCCTAGGGTTTTCATTGCATAACTTTAGATCTAGACATGAATTAAATTGAAACAGGGGTTGATATGAACACTGAAAGGGCCGGGCCGAACACACAATACTTGTGGGTCCCATCAATAATAGCCTGCATTATGGAATAATTACCTTAAAAGTACATCTATCCTACATGGCACCAGAGAAAATCCTGAGAGTAACATCATTGTTTATGCCCTTAGTTGTCGCACACCATATAGCTTGAAAGTACCTCCGTTGTAGTACACAATACCAGTGTTTCTAATAGTGCTAATAGGTGGGGCCAATGCGGTGTGGCACTATTGAATAGCGAGAGAAGGGTAAACACAACATTTAGCAGTATAGTGTATAACTTTCCATGATCGCCATCTTTGTGAACCCCTCTAATCTGAACTCAAATGTATACTTCCTGCAAGTCACCAACTAAAGAATGTCTCCCTCCGGGCCAATCTTAATTTAGATGAATTTGTGAAACACTGGACTCTCCAAAGCATTCGTTCCGAATCATGCACATAGGGTGTGTTTGGTTTCTTTGATTAGGTTGAGCCTGGCTCGTATCACTGCACCTAACCAACCCTATCCTGGTTCATATGTGTTTTGCCGTTGTGTTTGGTTGCATGCTTTTGTATGGCTAGGCTAGCTAAAGACGATGTTTGATAGCTTGCACTTGAATAAGGAAAATTGGGTTTAGAGACCACACAACACATACACATCGATTTTCCACAATCACGCCAGCCAGGCCCGCCAGAAACAAAACCAAGTCCGTTTCCGTGCAATCAGGCGCGTTCTCCCTTTCTGCATCGATCAAACCTGGCCCAGGAGCTTTCCCAGCTAACCAAACATCCACGCACTGCACAGGGTGAGCCTGGCGGAGGCTGCATGCAACTAACCAAACGCAACCATAGTCTATGCTGGAGACATCATATATCATATAGTTTTTGGGAGGGCCACGTCAGCTGGCCACTTGAGGTGCTACAGGGCAACAGTAGCCAGTTATATCATCCAAACTGCACTTGAATTCACTACGAAGAAAACTCTCTGGTACAGTGGAGAAGGCGCTTCACCCGGAACAAAAAATTCGCTGGTGCACTGCAATTTGAGTCTTGATTTAAAGTGTTGTTTTTTATATTTTTTATTATCAAATATATCAAAAATTTAACACCGAATTTTTGACATTTAAATAAATTCTTAAATTAAATCATTATTGTTGTGATTTTTACGGTCGATTATTTTGATTGTTGTACAAAATTAGCAAATATATTTCTACATATAATTATTTTATTTATGTATAAAATTTATGAACGGAAATATTTTATTTATGTTTAAATCTTATGAATACCTATGTATAAAGTCTATAACAATAAATATTTTATCTATGCGTCAAGTTTATGTATATTTATGTAAAAAGTTTATGAATGGAAATATTTTATTTATGTATCATGTTTATGAATAGAAAAATAGTAATAGGAGCACCATTAGATTCAGATTATAACAGTGTAGATTAATAGTTATAGTTGTATAAGAAGTATAATCTATTATATATGAAGTAATAGAAAAATAAGTCATCATGTTCATTTTTATGGGCTAGAAAATCACATATAAAAAAAGAATCTGATTAAAAATACAATTTCGAGATGGTAGACATTACCACGTTAATCAAAAAAGAGAGAAAAGAGTTATGATTCACTCTTTTTCAAAATCTTCAATCGGATACAAATATATGTACATGATGCGGATCTGTAATGTCACGTTGACTTCTCTTTCCTAACTTAACAACACGAGGAAGCAAACAATAATAAAACAATAGGAAAAACTTTGTCCAGGCTATGATTTGGAATCTGATTTTCACATTGGTTCTCAGCTCCCAATAAATATCAAGCATCACTACAAGTACAAAAATAAAATCTAACATATGGTGGGAAAATATGTTTGATAATTTAAAGTTGATGTTTTAAACTAATATATGATATGTAGAACATGTACATGGCCATTGTTTTGCCTTCAGTTTAAAAGCATAAGCGAAAATTGATTAAAACTTAATTTAGATAATTATAAAACTTAATATACTCCATGCTTAAGAAATTAAAGAAATATATTTAGCGAATTATGAAAATAGCTTGAAAAGAAGCCGCAACATATACTCCCTGCCCTAAAAATTGTCTGATTAATCATAGGAGAAAGAAATTTTTTGACCTTTCATATCATGGTATGCATAGTTGTATACAAATAAATACCAGGTTTGTTCTCTTTGCCTAGAAATATTCATATTATTCTAGGAAATAGAAGAAACTACATTGTTTAACCATTGATGAGTGAATTGTAGATTAAACAAAAGAATCCACGTACATATAAAATTTATACATATTTTAATTCTGATTAAGAAATAAAATTAAAAAGTGGAGAACCTATAAACAAACTATTATGTTTTTAAACAATATAAAAGATCTAGAAATTCCTATTTTTATTGGAGAAATAAAAGTATATTAAATATTGCCAATTCAATATTATAAGATATTTTAGCTATAACTATATTCATCAGTGGATCAATAAATATACTTTATAAATTTGTCCAAATTTATTAGTATTCATATGAAACTATGAACAACCATAAGATCTTATAATATAAATCAATTCTAATTAATATTAACTAGAAAAGGTTTGCCTGCTACGTCACACAAATATGAAAATTGAGTGAACAATAAATAAAACAAAAAATGAGGAAATCGGTACACTTTAATGAAAGAAAAAGAGAACACTTTACACCATTAGATTATAATAGATATATATTTTAGCGGTTGAGATTTAATTGAAAACTATATAACATTTTGATACGATTTTCTTCTTTCTAATTTGGAAAGTTATATCATCGTTGACTCAGACACCCACAAAATTTTTGATCATAGCAACAAAATCTGACAAGTGACATGTACCATCATGACAGCATAGCCTAATCAAAAGCAAGTTGTGAAATTTAATTTCCCACACGAGGCAAAGGCTAAAGTCCTATCTTAGGGGAATAGAGATCATTTATGTACACGTTTGCTCTCGAGATACAAATAGATAAACAAACGGATAACATATAGATAAACAAACGGATAACATACAGATAGAATCATTAGATAGAATCATTCTGTTTGTAAGCACGTAGAACAAATAAATAAATCTCGCATATATGTACATTAGTCTATTATCATTTTGTTTATCGGATAAATAAAAGTAAAGCATATAAATAGATCTCACATGTAGCTATGGGTGCGACACACCGTGGCAAGATTAATATGCTTAAAAAATCAATACAAATATATAAAATATTCAATAGAATTATACTAAACAATAATTAAGAAAAGTTCACAATAATACGTTCTATAGTTTAAATATCAAAAGAGATACGAGTAAAACATAAAAACGTCTTAAATCTAGCCACACAAATCCACGGGCTAACTGCTAGTTTTCTTAGATGAAAGGTGAATGACTGGGGCGCCCATGGTGCTAGCCACGTCACCGGAATTTTCCGAACCGTCCGATCGGAGATGAGCGGCTGGATGGGTGGGAGGCTAGGCGTCGCCACGCGTCGGTTTCGCGGTGTGCGCAGCCGTCGCGTGACACGAGCCTCGTAGCTTTCCCTTTCCTCTCTGTCTGCCACTCTTTGCAGGCCGCCGCTTCTCGGCTTCCTCTTCCTCGCCGCTTCGTTCCCGCCTTGCCTCTCCTCCGGGCTGCCTGGCCCTGCCTGCCGGTGGTGCCGCAGGCTGCAAGCCCCACGCAGATGTACGCTGCGCCGCCTCAGAGGTCTGGCCGGCGGCCATCGGGACGGCGGATCCCGGTCGCCTGTTTGTCCCGCCGCGGTGGACCTGGCCGTTGCGGCTCGTGGCATCGGTGCCGGCAGTCCATCTCCGTCCGCCGCTGTTCGACACCTGCCGCCAAGGTCGACGACCCGCCGCCGTGGTGGTGCTGGCCATTGCGGCTGCTGCTTTCGGTGGCGGCAGCCTATCCTCTCCCTCCATCCCTGTCCGTCGCTGTCGGACGCCTGCCGTCAAGGTCGACGACTTCCGCTGCATCCCCATGACATTTGGATCTGTGGAGGAGATCGTACACGAGAGGCACGGCATTGTCTTCTCCTCCGTCGGCTCCGAGTGCTAAGTCGGTATCCTCTCCTTCGTGGACAAGAATCAGTTCGACCTCGCCTGTTCCATCGTCATACAGAACAGCGTACGGATCCCTCTGTCTTTCCCTATTTCATATCAATCTTGTTCCATTAGTTTTTTTTCCTTCTTCACAAACTTCATTGATTTACTCACGCACAGGTTGATTGAACCATGTTCACATAATCAAATCAATTAGATCTCTTCCCCATTAGGATCGTTACAACTCGGGATTCGTTTTTAGGTCAGCTGGATTTGGCTGATTTTTTTTCCTTTCATCTGTACGAATCAATTTTGTGCCTGAGCTGTTACTGTTTTTCTTGCTCTAACTGGTTACCTCTTGCGTTCAACAGAACCAAATGCCTCTGCTGGCTGTTACTGAAGTGAGGCATTCGGTACTTTCATTATTAACAAGCTTCGTGCAGGCATTAAGGTCAGTAAATACTGGCCATTCCATTTACTTGGGGGCTGTTTGGTTGTCTGTATTAGGTTTGACTCGCATCTGTCATGCAGGGAGACGCCTGTTTGGTAGACCAGATGAGAACGAGAGTCAGGGCCAACAGATGCAAAACGGGTTCCGTGGCCAGGCTCTCGGTGACCTTAAACGGTGGAATCGAGCGTATCTGCTTGGCCTGGCCGAAGGCATGCATGCGGGCTGCACCCGCCTGTGCAGGCGCGTACCCACGCGTGCAGGACTCGGTGACGCCTCCTCCACCCTCTCATTTTTCTCCCTCATTTTCCTCCTCACAGCCAAAAACTAGGGTTTGGGGAGCCCATTCACCGCCGGTCCGATGCCATTCCACCACCAGTGCCCGCGTCGGTCACCGTCCTCCCCCGCGCTCGTTCTCCACCCACTTTTGGTCGCCAGTCCGGTGGTCGCCATCGTCCTCCTCCGCCGTCCTCCGCCCCTGTCGTCCTCAACCAAGCTCGTGGTCGCCGTCCTCGTCCTCCGCCCAGATCCTCCTCCGCCAAGCTCCTCCTCCGTGGTCGCCTCCTCCGCCGGGGTCGTCGGCTGTCGGGCGGCCTCTGTCTCTCATAGCGAGCGTGGAGGTCGGGGGTGTTTAGCCTTAAGTAACACTTGCTCATCTGATTCAATTCGCTGGTGGAACTAAAAGTCTGGATTATTTTTGTTCTTTTATAAATTTAGTGCCCTGTCTTTGCATAAAAATGCTTACTGCTCTGGTTAAAAGATTTGAGTTTTGAGGCTCAAAAGATAGCACAATCTCAGTGGTTCTCATGATTAATTTATTCAAACGAACAGAGTAGGGATCTGGAGTGGCTGCGAGGGGACGAGTTTAGGCGAGTGTGAGTGGTTCATTTGAGATAGATCGCACTGGTGGAGATGACGATGTGTTAGCTTCGTCGCATGTGCCACTCTGATGATGTTTTTTAGTCTCTATTAAGTGAGCTTTGTAGTTGTTAACTACTTGTATTCACTTCGACAGTTTGATGGTGTTTGATTTATAGCTTAGAGTAACTTTTACAGATAGCGGAGGAGAGCAACGTCGATTTGCTGAAGATTCTGAAGAGTGCAAACACCATTTTGTAGTGAACATGGTCATATGTTGGCTAAGGTGGAAATGGATGCCATCCTATTCAGATTATGCTTATTTAATTTCAGCCTTGTTTTATTATTTGAGATATGATCCCAGCCTTGTTTTATTCTTCTAACCATTTACTGCCCTCCTTATGGCAGCTCCCAGTATGATCAGATGAACTGATGATGATGCTTCATTTTGACCCCCTCATCTATGCTTTGCTGCGCAATCTGACATGGTTTCTGCTATTTGAAAGTCTCAAAGAAACTGCTGCTTTCTTGATGTTCCCTGGTTTCTTGAGCTCCCAGTTGGTGTTGTGAAGAATAAAAGGTGTGCAGGAAGTTCCTGGAGCAACACCACCCTGATATGATCTAACTATCATGGAGAGGTGGTAGTGGGAGTGCGGGACACAATATTAGATAGTTTTATATAGCACTACTGGTTATTGGTTAAGGTGGTAGTGACACCAAATTGTTTTTTTAGGAATACATGGCTAAACTTCATGGGTAGCAGTGGACACCAGGAATTTTTTTTTGTAAGAAACATGGTTACATGCTGGCTAAGGTGGTATGGATGCCATACTTTTTGGACTATGCGTATTTGAACCAATGGTGGTTAATGATGTTGCTTGTATTTACTACCGTTGTTTTACTGGTGGTTAATGATGTCGCTTGTATTTATTTCCGTTATATGATTTTGCACTCATCCTTCAACGTGCAAAAATAGTGGTTAATCTTTGATTAATAAATTAGTGCTGCTTGTTGTGAAACAGCACGTAATTAGTTCATCCAGATGTCACACAAGTCACAATCAGATTTAATTCAAGCCAAAATCTGTGTCAAGCCAGAATCAAATTTAATTCATGCTCGTTCTCGCGTTGCTGATGAACGTTCATGAAAAAACAATTTCAATTTACACATGTACACATGATTTTTATTGTACTGCATAGGATAAATCTCAATATGCAAGAGAAGATATTTATACTCAGAAACATGTCTAATCTAACCAAATAGCATCTCCTCCATGCAACCTTTCACTACAGGCAACTAAACACCATCTAACTATATCCGGGCTCATTCAATATAGACAACCAAACAAGTACATCTGTATATCCAGAAACAGGCTAAACTTAGCCTGGATTACAGAGATGGGCCAGACTAGGATGGTTCAAGCAACCAAACACACCCTTGGCGTTTGTCATTTCAATTTATAGTTGTCCTACTGGTGGGATGTGCTGTTTAGGTATGTGCTGTTAAAGCTCCTGGCTTTGGGGAGAACAGGAAAGCAAACTTGCCGGACCTTGCTATCCTTACTGGAGGAGAAGTAAGTTTAGAGAATTCCCTTTCTCCACCTTTGGGTGTATATAGTTAAACGATTGTATGGTTAAGGCTTGCATCTTTAATGATTCAGGTCATTACGGAAGAGCAAGGAATGAATCTTCAGAAGTTTGACCCTCAGATGTTTGGTAGATGCAACAAGGTATGATTAGTTGGTTACTAAAAGCCTGGTGGCTAAGCTTTGGTACCTTCGGACATAGTTTTGTTTGATGTTTTATCAGTTCTCTGCTCAGACATTTAAGATGTAATGTTAATTCTTTTGGAAATTGGATTTACGTACTGTATATGTGTAAGATCTGTAAACTGTTCCAATGGTTTGAGTAACATCCCATATCCATAATAGGTAGCTATGTAAGGATGACACTGTTATTCTTGATGGGGCTGGAGACAACAAACCCATTGAAGAGACGGCAGAGCATGTTCGTACAACTTCAGTTTACATTGTTTCTGACTTTTTACATTAAAAAATGTTGTTGTCAGCATGTGTGTTGTTTATTTATTCGAAGAGTCTTCCTAAGGATTGAATTAACAGTATTGAAAAATCATCCACTTTAGTTGCTGCCTCCACTCCTGATGACCGCCCTATCACGCCATCTTAAAACGTGAAGAGCGAGGTTAGTTTACTGTATTTGAGGATATTCTTCTTTTTCTAAGCAACTAAGCCAGAAACTCTCAGTTTATACTTTAGGTGTACGTACCGAACTCGTTAGTTCCTTTAGGATACATTGCCATTAAAATAACTTATTCAACTGATTTTGTCAAGGCGAAAAATTCTATAATATCTTTGGCATATGATTTTTACCTTATTTATTTCATTTTGCTATTGTGGTTTCATTCTGTCTAACCCTTTTATGAGTTGCATCTGCTAACCTCATGATGTTTACTCTTGCAGCTTCATGTTCCAGCCTCGTATATGTGGCGATCAGGCAAATAAACTCCATCTTATTTTGTCGTATCAACGCCAACCCTACCCTGTAAAGAAAGATCCCAATTGTCAGGCTGACAGGTGAACACGTTTTGACACAGTTATCGTTAGGCCAGCTGCCTCTTATAGCCTACTTATTGATTATCCGGACAGAGAATTTGGGAGTATGTACATCAACTGTGACATCCTTCCTCCTCGCAATATAAAGGAAGGTACTGCAAAAAAGGTCTGCCCTTTCCACTGCATAATTGAAAGAAATGGTATCCTGAGAAATTTCAACAAAAGCTCCTCTTATAATTGTCTTTTCTTGCAGCCAAAAGACCGGGATAACTGAATAGATCAGACTATACTTTATTCCCTATGATATAGTTAGTGTACAATCTTAATTTTGAGTAAGAATTTTTTCAGATTTACTGATCAGGTAAGAGAAGAATAGGACAATGGAACTGGAATAAACAATGAACCATCTTCTACTGCACATGAACAAGAGAGGAGTGTAGAGCTGAACTCAAACCAATCGAACCAAGAAATCAGAAAAGAAATCAGAAAGAAGGCATCTGTTATGTTCATGGTGGACGCATGAAAGGTTCCTGTCGGCTCAGTGGCAGCCGCAATCTCAGAGTTATCAAACCCAATATTTGCTTTCTTCATCATGACGGTTGCTGTACCATTTTATGGAATTCTTTTTGTTAATATAATGACCTAAGACATTTACATATTAAATAGCACTCTGTATGATCTTGCAAGTTGTGGCTTTCGAAGCACATGACCTCATACGCATCATATATATTGGTAATTTGTGTTAAATCAGTTGCTGGTTACTGCCTTAACGAACTGCTATCATTTTTGTGTTCCAGCCTGTAGCTTGTTTCCATTTTACTCCAAGTTTTGTTATGCTCTGCAGGAAGGAATGCTGGCATTTCACACAGCGTACTTCGAGGGGATTGTAAAGAGCCTCTCTCAATTCAATACAACACTTTCATCTAATTTGGTAAATTCAAAAGTCGTTTGTTGCTGACTTTTGTTTCTTGTGATACTCTCATCTAATTTGGTAATTTCGAAAATCATTTGTTGGTGACTTTTGTTTGTTCTGATACTTTAGTGTTGACATAATCAAATCGGTTAGATCTCTCCCCTATTAGGTTCACAGAACCGGGGAACAGCCTTCAAGTCAGCTGGATTTGCCTCATTGTTTGCTCTCATTTGTAGTAATCGATTTCCTGGCTGAACAGAGCCCCTTATTGGTATGTCATACTCTAATTTTTTTCATGAACACCTTACCCATACCAACTTCTGAAAATTTCAGCATCCAATTTTCATGGAAACCTTACCCATATGCCCTTCTTTAAATTCTTACACCTGACGTTTTCACACTACATCCGAGTTTTCTGCTTTATATTGTTCAACTAAATATTCGGTACACCACTCATATATGTTTTTATTATGGAACTAGCCTGTGGCTGAAAATTGTGCTTTTCTTTTCTGTTATTTCTCTGTTACCACCATTTACAATGGCTAAACGGTTAAGGCCTGCCATTTTTTATTCCTAGGGGAGCAAACTTATATCCCCACCGCCCTGTGTTATGAACCTAATGGTTGCTATACAAATGCATGTATATCCTAAACCCTGTATGAGTATGATATTACATCGTTTGTAGATGACGTACGTGTCTGTCTTTTTTCCCCAGGAGTTGCAGTCAGCATTCTTCACAAGAATCCTCCCTGACATAGGGTATGTGAAAGGACTTATTTTCCTACTACGATCAGGTAACCATTTTTTTACCTTTTGTCTACTCAAGCATATAAGGCCTGTTCTTTTCTTCTAATTTCCATGGTATGATCAACTAATTCACATATACTTCCAGAGTTTTCTCTGTTTCAGATCTTTTGGTAAACTTTTTCTCTGCATATATATAAGATTCATGAATGGTGCAAATCATAACAATTTTATCTTTTCCAATGTACAGTGCGGTGCAATTAAGTTATCTTCAGGCGGCGCGCAAAAGGGCGCCCCAGACACTAGTTTCATATGGTAATGCTGATGACACAGATGTTGAGTGACTGGGACAGCTAGCATTGGGGTCTGGCCCCAGCTGATGCTCTCTTATTGTCTTATGGTGTTTAGATATGGTTGCAGCCTTGCAGATTGTCGAAAATATGTCCTCCAAAGCTCCAATGCTTCCTGTCATCATGTTTTTTTTTTCTAGGACAAGTTACATTACTAGAAACGCAAAAGTAACATCAAGTAATTTTAGACTGAAACGACATTAACCTAACAAGCCTATACTTCCAGGCGACATTGTCAGGTTATGATGGATGTCATTCCATCATCCAGCAATGAGCTTAACATCCAGTTAAATGACAGCAACACTAGATAGGCCTAAGTTACATAACCAAAACAGATAAGCAAGATATCTATGGTTCCAATGCCAAATTCACTATTCAAGCATATAACATCTACCAACTACTGGACAACAACAGAACTTAAAACTGATTCTAGTAGTCTTTTTAATTCTGAGGCTTTCTTTCTCTTCCCTCCTACTTCTGCAAAACAACCAAGATGGACTTCAATGACAAGTGGATTTATAGCTACTAACATGTTCGATCTCATATCATGCACAATCCTACCTGGATTCATCTCTAATTGCCCATTTCCTTCCTTTTCATCTCATAAAACATTGCCATGTAGTCATTCTTGTCTGCATGAAATTTAGATCATATGGTAAGACCTCCGTGATAAAAGTTGTTGTATATAAATTGTTCTTTTCCTTTTCAGGATAAATAAAACATATTGCTCATTTTAGTCTTTGGATTTAATGGCTTCTTACCTCTTAGCACTGGAGATTCAGTTATCCACTCTAAACTTCTAATTTCTTTTCTTAATTTTATCATGTAATCTCCTTTTTCTTTTTGAAGTAGTCTCTCACAGTTGAACTTGCTACATTCAAGTTTATCCTGAAAAACAAATATTATATTTAGAATAAATGAATGGTACTATAAATTAATGCAATAAAATAAACAGAAATTCACCTTTTCACCCATGTAGGTGTTATAACTGTCATCTGAGTGTGCTGCAATGTATGTTCTCAGATGTATCAAAGAATCTAGCAAGTTATTTTCCTTAAGTTCCTTGCCTGCAAACATTTTCAAACCAGCTGCAATTCCAAGTGTACATTTTATTTTACTCAGTGCTTTCCCCTTCTCTGTTTCTATAAATTTCTTTGTTTTCAACCTGTCTCGATCTTTGTCTATCAGCCAAAAAATTTCTCTAATGAAATTAATTTTTATAATTGATTCCCATACTCCTGGATGCCAAAGTATTTCATCATATCTGCATGATAATATAACAACACAATTTTAATGACAATAACATGATTTTATTTGTTCTCTTCAGTATAGTTAATATAACTAACTTACGTTACTTGCCCTTCTTCTGGTTTTGGCCCTGTTTCCAAAAAGGCAGCTAAATCTTTCAACTCCTCATTGACATTTTTTTCATCTCCATATAATTTTTTGAGATACAGTCCTACTCCTCTCCAGTTAAACCGTTGGACATCTCCAATTGTTACCTCTGTTTATTTAAAAAAAAAAGTGACATCAAAATTTTTGACATAATGAGGGTTGCTACTATGACAAAATTATCCACATAAGAAACTTTAAATGTGTGCTATCGATCACTTTACGACACTAGGAAATCATGCTCAGCTCAAGTACATTCTAAATTGGTCCTCATTGGCTACCCACACTGAGCTATTATAAATATTGTTTCCCAATATCTTGGAGACAATATGATACACTCTTAAATTGTTTTATTCTTCTATGTTCTTTCCTATATCCTTGGTAATGAGGCACAAAATGTAGCATAGTGGGCACTCCCTCCACACAAGGTGATTTGTCTTGTTAGATCATGCCACCCCAACACCCCAGAACAATTTTAGGGCTAGCTAAGTATATCAAAAGATTTAAGGGATGATTGACACCCTTCAACAGGTTGTGAGCATGATGATTGGCATGGAGACATCACCTACCAAAATTTAATAGTTCTAGAAGCTTCTACTCTTAAAACTTTACCAAATTTTGTCAAGGTTTCAAACCAAACATATCCCAACGCTATCTGATTTTGGGTAGGTCTGTTTTGGGCAGCAAACCAAACAGGCCCAAGTAACGAGAAGGTTTTGACACAAGAATTCCGAGGATAGAATATGGGACTTTGACACAATATAATCCAATAAATTAAGCAACAAAACTCGATGGCATTGTGTATAACGACAGAGGCTAAAGGTGAAACTATTTCCATCATAAATAAAGAAATGGAATCCAAGAAATAGAATATGGTATTTTGACATAAAAGACTCCATGAAAAGAGAAGGGTGATACTTAAAAAGCTACCACCATCGGTTGTAGTGGCCTGCTTGAGCATTGGCACTTGCCTCCTCTAGCTCTATAATTGTTGAATAATGCTAATAAGGTGGTCTACCTCGTTAAAGAGTGCCAATAAGGTGGGCGGATGAGAACTAAGAGATATTATGATCATAATGGTCCACTCGACCACCCGTCAACAGTATACATAGAGGACCATGAGGACAGTCCAAGTCCAAGTGCCCCAAGGTCATATATGAAAATTAAGGATCTTCTTTCTTGATTAGTAGACAATGGTAACGAGTACTAGTCGTTTCTATTTTTATTATTTAAAACATTATGGACATACATAAGTGAAATCAAAGATTAACAAAAATATATTTAACCATAAGCATACCTTTGGGGCGACCTTTCCTTGTTTTCTTTACAAGATCTTGTGGATGTCTTAGAGAGAAATCAGCCACCACAACTTCAACCTCCCCTTCTACTGTAAGCTTATAAAAGATCATAGAGGAACTAAGTTTCACAGACATCAATGGAATAGCTCCAGCAACACTGCTAGTCCCAACATCACTGTTCATGTAAAGTCCATTTATATAATTTACCACATCGCATATTGCCCTACAAAATTTAAACAAGTATATAATGTGTTAAAAAAAATAAACCTATGCACATAAATTTGTATAGCGCATTCGTGCTGGTTAGTTAGTTTAAACAGAATCATACCTAAAAATTTTGAAACCAATGTTTGAAAAACCAAATATGAAGGAGTCCTCGATTGAGAACATGAATTCTCTCCCTTTAGAGATGAGGGATGCCTCAACTTTCTCAAGTACCAGGTAAGCACTAGTGCTGTCCTTAGGATTCTTCCATACACCTATGGGTTTCAGCAAGTTGGGGTGGTTACATCTGCACAGAATGCGGTATATTATCTTTGCTTCCTCAATTGGTTTTGAGATTGCAACACAGTGTCCTGTGCTACACGTGGCATGATGTAATGCTGTGCCTTCAATCTTGCTCTCGTCCACAACTAGCTCACAACTTGTTTGTTCAATCTCTATCTAACAAATGAATGTAATATGTTAATTAGCTGCATGGATGTACGCATGTTAGAGATGTATTGTTTTTATTGAAGGAATCTAGCTCGTGTCAAGTTACCTTTCCAACTGGCGGATCATCACGTGCGATATGCGCCCTAATTAAGACACAAAAAGCAAACATCTGAGAGCACATAAATTGACGGAAGAAACAATTTTTGCACTTGGAAAAGGCTATTGATTGGCACAAAGTTAGTTGCATGTCCACCTAGTCTTTGTCTCGATACAAATGGCAGTAAGATTTTATAAGCTTACTTGTAATAGACTCGTCAAATGCCTCTTACTAGACCGGCATCTAAGAATCCAATTTAACATATATCATATTTGTAAGAAAACCTCCCCAACATGTGCCTCATGCACAATGCTCATGATAGGGAGAACCTACGGAGTAAATCACATCCATCCTAATGTAAAATAGTAAAGTATGTCAGATCCCACCCAATAAATTTGCATGTGGTACCGTGATCGTTTTGCTAGCATAAATAAGGAATATACTAGAGAATTTGGCATGTATGGAAGGTAAAAGCTTAAAATGTAGCAATAAGACTAATTTATACTATACTGTGAAGTAACCATACGTCCAATCCACAGTAGTGCAAAAGGCACTTGGACAACAAACTTCGGGCAGAACAGATAAAAAGATTTGATGATAGCGAATAAACTTACAGTACTGCCTTTGCATTGCTAGCCACTTCTTTGTTTTTCCCCGTTTCCATTGGACTCTACAAAGTATATCACCAAATGTAAATAGGTGAACTTAATTAGTGTGAGTAACAAACATTATCTAGAAAAAAATAGTGCCAGTAGCAAAAGACACATAGTTGGTCAAATCCCTTTTGTGTCGAACAAAACAGAGCTAATTATGAAGCAACTTTGAACGGTATCCTTGCAAATAGTTTGTTATAGAGATAAACAATAGGTTGATAGGTTATTACTAAATGGTTCCAGTATTTTAAGCATATGATGAGATCTTAACCAAACTAACCAGATGCATGTTGCCATAGGAAGTAAATTATGTAGAGGCCTAGTGAGCACTGACATTTTGTCATTACAAATGAAATGGTAAATAATTTATCGACAAAATGAGCCGATGGTACTAGCATGTAAGGCCATGGTTCAGTAAGCAGAAGATCGAGGAAAAATAATAGATGATTCTCTCCTGTGACACATCAACATGTAGCAGTTACATGTGGTGGCGCGGCATATTACCATATGCATAGCAAAATTTCTCTTTAAACATCAACTTAGAAAAGAGCTTCAAAGAAAACAAAACATACTTAACTTATTTTATACACCACTGGAAAGCTCATTTACGAATATCATGAGGCAATATATTTATGAGATAGCAAGCCACTAAAAAAGCAGAATGCCGCCTTTGTAAAACATTTCAGAGGAATTTTACACGGTTAGTTGTCTTATGTGGAATGAAATTTCATAAAGTTTTTACAATGTAGTGCTCTAATGAAATTAAGACCTACTTAACTAAGTGATATCAACTTGGATCATGTCCTAGTAGCGCAACAATTAGATATTGGTGAAGCGTGCAGGAAAAACCTTAGATCGATGCAAAAGGTCAACAGCGCAGGTGCAGGACGTGGGCAGCAATCGCAGCAGAAGCAGTAGCTGGTAGTCGCCGCAGTCGGCAGCAGAAGCAGGAGCCGGAATCGCAGTTGGATCAAGCCGGCCGGTGCCCGGAAGTCGAAGTGCCAAGCCGCAGCCCGCACAAGCAGATGATGGGAATCGCAACCTCGGAAGTAGGAGCAGGTGTGGCCGGTGTTGATGATTCGGCCTTCCTCGGCGGCGGAGGGTTGTCCTGCGCGCGAGGCGTCGCAAATGCGCAGCAGATCGTGGCCGGTGAGGGGGAGGCCGGTACGTTTCAGCGGCTTCCCTCTCAGTGGTGCGAGCGTGGGCTTACGCCGGGAGCGGCGCAGCACTTGCCCGCTCGGGTTTTCGACTCCTCAAGAAAGCAGCAGGTCAGGTGGTGGTAGCGCCTGCCGCGTGCTTGGGCGAAGCGTCTCTCACGGTACGTACTGGAGCAGACCGCCGCAGTCGTCGTCGGCGGCGCGCGCAGACTTCTCCTCGCCTGGACCTGGAGCAGTCGGCGCGGGCGCTCGTGTGTGCGTGGCCGGCGCGACCACAGGAGACGCCGATGACGGCGCGGCGCGGCGCTTGTCGTCGGCGAGAGCAGAACTTCCCCTCGCCCTCCCTCTCGACGCGCTTCGGCAGGTGTCAGGCGGTGGCGCTCGCGGGCGCCGACCTGGTCCTAGCTAACGCCCGGAGCGCGCACCCCACCTGCCACCGTGGTCTCGTCGGCGCCGCTGCCTTAGCGCGGAGTAGGTGGCGGCGTCGTCGTGGCCGTGGCCGTGGCCCCGGGGAGCAAGACGAGGGACGCGGCGCCGGGGGAGAGAGAGTGGAGGTGGTGGACCTGGTGTTCGCAGCCAGCTGTCACGAGACGAGACGGCGACAGCGACCGGTCGGGAAGTGGGTATTCGTTGAGACTTGTTGAAAATGAGAGAGAGAGACAGAGAGCACGGCGACGCCCCGTACCTTGTCCCCAACTACGTACACACTGACACAGTGGGCACGTGGTCTTGTGGGCTCCACCTTCAGTGAGAACAGAACCCCATGGGTAGACTGCGTAGACGTCCACGGTCATCTGTTGCTTGCTGCACTGTAGAAGCACAGCTTTTGCTGCTGTTCTTATTACTTCCTCGGTCTTTGGTCAGGGGAGTATTCTCAGCTCTCAATATTTTTTCTTCGAAAACATCCCTGGAAATCTTTCAACATGGAAGCATTTAAATATACATAATATTAGAACTAATTATATACTTATGAGAAAAATCGTGAGACGAATTTTTAAAGCCTAATTAATACGTGATTAGATACAAGTTGTCTAGGTAATTGTGTATATATGGTTTTATCTTCATGAAACTTATTTCATCTCTCTCTTCGTTAATACGTTACCACATCATCAAAAATATCTACAGAGCACCCTATTTATTGTCTATGAAACTTATAAAAAAATCGCAGTAAACATGTATCGTATGTTATTTAAATAGTTATTAGAAAATTAAAAAAATTATGAAGATAGATTAATATTAAATATATGACTTCGCAAACATGTAATTCAAATATTTGTTATTTTTGTTATGGATTGTATAAGTAATATTTAAATTTGTATGTTCATGAAGTGATATATATATATTGTATTAATATATCTTTATAATTTTTAATGATTATTAAAATAACACGAATAGACGAGGGATATCCGATTAAAATCCACTCGCGGGCTATCGGGCTCTAGTACCGTGAATCCGTGAAATGATATCGCATGAGGTCATCGTTCCATCCAATCATGGTTTGGAAATTTTGTTACTCACTTTGTCATAATAAATGTATTTTTATAATTCAAATTTGTTCTAAAAAGAATATATTTATGGAGTACTATTTGTCCTACCAATTATCTTATATTTAAATCTCTATTCATTTTAATCATATCTACCTCTTTTTATATTATCTTCTTACTTGACGAGGGACATTTAAATCATTTCTCTTGTGTCCAGTTGACCACCGGTACGGAACACACCATCGGTAACGACTCATTTTTCTAATAAAATATGGTCTGTTACGGATAACTCATCCATAACAGCTAAAAATATGCCCACTAGAAATGACTCGCTATAAATATAAGTTTATCTTTAACGGGTCTTAATTATGGCACGTTACATATAAGAGTTATCGATAGTTACGACTTGTTACAGATGAGAGCATATCGGCACCAGGTATCATAAGACAAATTGTTATGAATAACTAACTGTTAACATCAAATTTTGTAAAATTTCTTAGTGGGTTCGGTTAAGGAAAGACGCAATCAGCTGATGAAAATTTTTTCTGGAAGAGACCGAATTTAAGAAGGAATCGTGAAGGCATGGCGGCATAAATTTATGTATTAATTTGAGTTAGTTAGGATTTCCTTTATCTCTAAGGGAGTTAGAGTCCGATCGAGACTTATTTGTTTTCTTTTATCTATTAGAAATTGTGTTGTATTAGAGATATAGTTTGTTGTTTCCTTTTATCTATTAGGAGTCATCATGTGTTGTGTCCGATATGGACTACTATCCACCCGAAGGTATAAATATATATGCCCGGGGTTATTGTAAATCATCTACATATCAGATCAACTAAATTTCGGCGCATTGCCACCCTCCTACCTAAGGTTTTAACTCCGACGAAACTTGGTACCTGACATGGGGCTGCATCGTCTCGATCTCCGGTGGAGGCGTAAGTCCTTAAAAATTCTTAGTCTCCAACCGGTATGCCCTTGTAATTTCAAGTGATCTCTTCTATGTCTCTAAAATTTGTTTGATCTCTTATATGCCTTTGAATTTTTGTTTAGATTCCTTACATGCCTATTATGTTATTTGACAGGCAGTTAATGTAGCAATGATCTTATTTTCCTTGGTACATTGCTAAGAGCTAGACATGTTTCATCTATAAATTATTTGTGTTGTGAAAAACAATAAGGGGTAAAATACTAAATATTTCTATGAATTTCAGAAAAATGAAACATAATTTCATTAAAAATTCAAAAAAGATTTATTTATTTATTTAAAAATATCAAGCTCTGCATCAAATTTGAAAAAAAATACTTTTCAACGAATATGTAGTGAAAAATGAGTCGTTTCAAAAATAAAGGGGATCAAATTATTGTATCACAAATTAAAAACACATATTAAAAATTTTAAATAAATTTCAAATCAAATTGAATGGATGTTGTATATCTTCCCAAAAATTTAAACCTAAATATCATATAATTGTAGTTCTCAATTTTATGTAAAACTATGTATGGTTTTTATCATATTTTTTAAGAAAAATGAAAAAAATCAAATATTGTTTTCCAAGTTTGACCGTAAATGATGATATCCTTTTATTTTAAAATAAGTTAATTTTATCATATGAAAATTTATGGAGTAGATACACATAGGTATAAGACGAGTAATATAATTATGAGTAAAGTACATGGCCGGTCCTTAAACTTGTGGCGTTGTACCACTTAAGTCCACAAACTTAGAAATGCACGTTTAGGTCCATGATCTTGTTTTAATGCACCATCCCGGTCCAATCCACGCTTAACTGCGTCTAACTGCCAGCATGGCGTGCCACGCAGGCAGTACATTTGCATCTGCCCCCTCCATAACATGTAGTAGGCGTTGTGTCGCATTGTAGCATATCAGAACCCCAAATCCCCAAATCGGCTAGGATTTGGACGACAAGCGGTGCCGAGGTCGCGGTGGGACGTGGCCTAGTGCGGCGTCAAGGACACGGCTAGAGGTGGCCTAGTGTAGCGGTGAGGTCACGGAGGGAGACAACCAAGTGCAGGACGTGCTCCCCATGGCTTCTAGCTCATCCTCCTCTTGCAGTCGACGGGAGAAGGTACAAGTGTCATTGATCCTTGCATAATGGGCAGAGGATCAATGACACTTGTACCTTCTTTCATCGACTGTAAGAGGAGGCTGAGCTAGAAGCTATGGGAAGCACGTTGTGCACTTGGCCACCTTCCTCCACGACCTCACCACTGCACTAGGCCACCTTCAGCTGCGACCTCGCCACTGCACTAGGCCACCTCTAGCTGCGACCTCGCCACCGCACTAGGCCATGTCCCGCCGTGACCTCGCCGCCGCCTGTCGTCCAAATCCTAGCCGATTTGGGTATTTTGGGTTCTAATATGCTACAATGTGACACAGTGCCTACTACATGTTGCGGAGGGGCAGATGCAAATGTACTACTTGCGTGGCACGCCACGCTGGCGGTCAAGCGCGGATTGGACCAGGATGATACATTAAAACGAGATCGTGGACCTAAACGTGCATTTTCTAAATTCCTGGACTTAAAGTGGTACCGCGCCATAATTTAAGGACCGGCTATATACTTTACTCTATAATTATTTTAGAAATGTTTAATGGTTATCTAATGGTCAACTAACAGATGTGGGTATAGAGAGGATCGGGATGAGAGATGGAAAATTAGGGGCATATAATAGATGAAAAAAAATAGGGATATAGAAAGGGTTGAGCAAATTTTTAAGGGTGCATGCAAATTTTCTCAAATTCTTACTAGAATCGGTGCGTTGCTCTAACGACTGGATGGCCAAGGAACTAAATGTTTTATTATACATTGATCGAAGGGACAAATAAATAAACTAACTATTGAAAAATACAATTAAAACTGTCTAAGAAATTTATATATAAGCAAACTTTTGCAGAATCACGTTATTTAAGAGCTAGGGTAGCATCCATATCCATCCATTAAGCAAAAAAATAATAATAAGTAGATCTTTTCTCTCGTAAAACCGAGTCACTTCAATTGTTCTGAGCCCGTGGATGATTAACCTGTGATTTAAATTGTCTCTCTTCATTCTTTCTACTTTTCTTATTAAGTCACATGATCTATAGTTCAAATTAATTGTTTCTATAAAAGGCAACGAGCACAGAAATATGTTTAAGGTATATATCAATGACAACAACTACAACGACTGTCTTGGCAAAGATAGCTATGGCTATAGAAAGATAACGACCATGATGTAGAGCCAGCGCAGGTAACTATCTCCATCCTTCCTCCTTTCTCCTTCTCGTGAACATAAGTGGCAACACAGCTGCAACAATGGCCTTGACAAAAGTGGCTATCGAGATGTATAGAGCTAGCCCGTGTTGGTAACTATCACCGTATTTTATTCTCATCTCTTCTTAACATAAATACATACAATACAAATTAACTTTGGTTAATTTGATCCGTACCATCGTAACTATAAGTATTCACATAAATGTCATTATAATTCATTTATTTATAGCCATGCCACTTAAATTTTACGAAATTGGAATCATGTCAACGTCGTCATATTTTTCATCTTCTTCTCTATTTACAGGTGGGACTCGTCATATTCATCCTCTTTCTTCTTTCTCGTAATCCTTCGGCTCCGCTACCGCAACATCCTCAGATCCGCTCTCCAAGTCGTTGCGCGACCTGTCGCGTCGCCTCACCGGGGACTACGCCGCCGTCTCGCCTGACCTCAGCGTCAGAGACTCCGTCGCCGCCATCATGGACGCGCTCCGCAGGCACCGCTCGATGGACTGCCCCACGACAAGCTCTGTCAGGGCGCTGGCCCGGCGCCAAAACCTCTCCTCGTGGTCGTCGTCGATTTCTACGGCGACAACGGGAAGCCGTAAATCGAGCAGCTCAAAAAGGCCATCAAATTGGCCATGTCGGTTGGCGACGGCTTCGGTGGACGAGTCGGGTACGTGCTGTCCACCGGCATGACCATCCCCGAGGCTGTCGACGCGCTCAAGTCCTCCGGCGCCAACCCGGCCGACTTCAACGCGCTGATTTGCACTAGCGACGCGGAGATCTGCTACCCGTGGAAGGGGGAGCAACTCGTCACCGACGGGGAGTACGCCGGGCACTTCCGATGGTAGTTTTTAAGGAAAAGATAAGGTAAAAAGAAGGAAGACGATGAATCTGAAGGATGGGTTGTAAAACACTACGGCGATGGTATGGTTTTAATTTTGTAAAAATTTTAGTAGCATAGCTACAAATAGATGAATTATAATAGCATTTATCTAATACTACCTCCGTTTCATAATGTAAGATGTTTGATTTTTTGTTGTAACGTTTGACCATTCGTCTTATTTAAAAATTTAGCACAAATATAAAAAGTGATAATTCATGTTTAAAGTTCGTTTGATGATAAAGTAAATCACAAGCAAAATAAATGATATTTTTATAAATTTTTAAATAAAATGAATGATCAAACGCTGTAAAAAAAATCAAACATCTTATATTATATATTATGAAACGAACGGAGGGAGTAATCATAGTTACGATGTCACGAATCAAATTAACCATATTGATTTGATTTGTACCGATGATTATAAATTTTACCTTCATAAATGGAGTGCGAAGCTGCAACATGTATCACAGCCATCACCGGTACCGTTTGTGACATCGATCCCGCACGAATCTCAACGCACGTAGGGCCGGAGAGAGAACCCGACCAGACTTGTCATCTTCACTTGCAGCTCGCATCCACATCGCCGCCCCACCTCCTCCGAGCTCCTCAGATCTCGCCGCCGGCCGCCGCCCGCAGCTATGGGCTCCGCCCACTCCTCCCACTCCTCGGTGTCCACGGCCGCCGACCTCGACGACGAGGAGGAGGACGAGCCCTCGGCCGTATCCGCCGGGGCGCCCGTGGCCCCGCCTCCCCCCGCGCCCGCGCCGGCTCCCCCGGCGTCGGCGTCGGACTCCAAGGTGCTCGAGCAGGAGCCCGAGGTGCTCCCCTGCCGCGCCGCCGACTCGCCGCTCTCGCCGCAGCCCTCCGCCGCGGGCACCCCGCGCCTGCTCGGCGGGCCCACCATCAAGGTCTGGGACCCTTGCCACGTGCTCCTCCCCCCGCCGTCGCCGCAGCACCACCACCACCACCACCATCCGTCTCACGGGCGGGCCGAGAGCCCGGCGCTGGAGGTGGTCGTCGTCAGCCACGGGGAGTGCGCCGCCGCGATGCGCCCCGACCTCGTCGGCGGGCGGTGGCCGGCCGCGGCCCTCACGGCGCGCGGGGAGAGGCAGGCGCGCGCGCTGGCCGTGTTCCTGCGCTCCCGCGGCGCGCGGCTGGCCGCCGCGTACGCGTCGCCGCTGGACCGCGCCCGCACCACGGCCGCGCTCGTCTGTCGGGTGAGCGCTTCTTGGCTTCCACTGTACATTCATCTTCCTGCATTTCGCTTGTTAAAGTGTTTCTTGCCATGTAATTTACTTATATTTTTACGCAATTAGAATACTTTCTATTATTGCCTAGATTCATCAATGGTATATGTTTTGTATATGTGTCCAAATTTGTTGGCGTCCATTCAATCAGGGCAAATCAGGAAGTGTTATAAGGTGGAACGGAGGGAATGTTATTTATGCTACAAAATTGTATATAGGAAACTATTGATCACAACCTGATGAGTCCTGGTTTATCCATTTTGTGCTTGTTTTGTGCGATTTGGATTCCTTGTCTTAGGACTGCCTCGTTGTTGTAGCAAAGATCCAACATACCAAACATTAGAATTCAGTGCCCTATGGCTTTTCTGTGTCTTGCGTGTGTTTCGATGTCCTTATGAGCTTTAAATTAGTGGTAAATTGTAACAAAGTGATCTTTCGCTGGTTGATCTGTTACTTCAGACGGCACACTTCTGGTCTTGGTGTTGGCATGGGATATTTGTGATGTGATGGAGAAAAAAAATAGTTAAATGCTTGTGTTATGAAATGCATCCATACTAATTGTGGAGAACACAGGAGTGCATGGGCACAAGATACATGCTTTTGAACAGAGTCATTAGCACTATGTGAAGAGTGTTACGTAGAATTTGATGCTATCCGTGTAAAAATCTCTTCAAAGTTTATCTGTGAAATTAGCTCAATTCATAGTCCTTTTTACTCTTTGGTCTACGCCATAGCCATCAATAAACCTAGAAGTGAAAGCAATTATGAGTTACAGTGACCTTAAATCTTGTCAACAATGCAGATCTGACAGTTCCCAGTATACCTTAGGTACAAAATCATTCAAAAGGACAAGCATATGATGGAAATATGAGCATTGGTATGAGGGAATAACCTTGGATCTGCTATTTTGAAATGGCAAAATGTTTCCCATGCAAATCTGAGGAGACAAATTAGGGGCATTAGTGTAAACTGGATCTAGATGATATGAACCTATTCTTTTGTATTTTTACCCTACACTGTACAGCCTTAAAAACTACTAGATTGTAGGCAGCTTTTAAGCATCTCTTATTGCCTTTATGTAACTGGTTGACAGGTTGTATTGCAGTTTGTCGCAGTTTTTTTGTTGATAACTTCCCTTCCTAATATTCCTTGTTTTCCTGTCACATGGACTGATGTCAAAGAAAAGGAATAGTTCTATATTCATGAACATTACAAATAGTGACATAGGGATACTCTGCATGCTAAAAAAATTTATGCTTTCATGGGGATGCTTGATTTTATTTTTGATGTAATTGGTGGCAATGAGTTGTGAGGAGAGTCTAGCAGAGCTATAGCTGGACTATAACTGAGGTTATGCTACAAGAACAGTCATGCTTGTGCACATGATTTTCTTGCTGTCATAGAACATTTGACTACTTATGCATTCCTTATCAATTGTACACCTGACTACCTGACATCATGATCATTAGGCACTTATTTAATATTTCTTTGTGCTTTAGTGGATGCAATTTTCTCCTATAGTCTGGGACAATTTGTTGGATTGGGTGGCCTACAGTTGTCATGCCTTATGCATCTATGGTAGTATTGTCTAGCCTCAGAATCTGAACTATGGGTCTATGACTATTGGTTATCTGTTCCTTTGAAAGTGTGTTCCGTTATTTCCAGGGTTCACAACTCACGATCATGGGATGCAGCTCGTATGGGAGCTGGAGCACACCCCCTGGTGAACATACAAACTGTGATATGCATAAGAGAGTTTGCACATAGAGGTTCTGCTGTAATTTTGTGCTTCCAGCCAGAATAAATCAGCAAAACTTTTAAAAGGTCTATTTCCTGTGTATTTTCTTGAACCCATGTCATTATTTTTCTGCAGATTTAGATTGACTCGGTGAACTCTAGTAAGTGTAAAGAACAAATTTGTTTATGCTCATGCTAAAAGTTTAGGGTCGGATGTTTTTATATTAGTTCCTTTTTTATCTGCAAACATCCTTTCTGCTCTGCTGCTCTTGTTTGTAGAGCTTGGTTGTGAAAAAGAAGCCCCCTAAAAGTTTCACCTGGATTTCAATCCTCTACAATTGAATTTCAATTTGAGATTGCAATACATTATTCCATAGATTTGTCCTGAGTAGGAAAAACCCAAAAGCCTGTTAGTCACCGCTAAGACTTAAATACCTGAATGCAGCTAGTGTCTTCTGGGCTCTAGCAATGGTCTGCAAGTGCCTGCTATACAGGTTTGACTCACCCTATGAAATGGTGATTTCCATATTTTTTTTGTTTTAGCTGACAGTCTTGGGTCCAAATGCCATGTCAGGAAAGACTATAGGTTGAGCAAGCTGGGAGTCAAACCCCAGGACTTCATCAACGTGTGGCTTTTTTTTTTACTGCTGGGCAGGCTGGGTGTTCACCGTTCTCATGGCTGCAAAAGCTGTTATTAGCTTTAAAAAATCACATAGATCCATCTAAAAATTCACATTTTTTGTTGCTACAAAATTCCCTAGTAAAGCAAGTTATTGCTGATACTACTAACTGGCATAGGGGTTTCTCCCTGGTCCTGGGATGATAATGTAACTGAAATTGCAACTTTTGCCTTCTTTTTGGATAAATCCCTTGTATGTCATTTAAGTATTACCCTATACCATATGTATTATTCATTACATTTGGGCCCCAGGCTCACATGTTAGTAAGACTAGAAACATACCCATGCATTCCAATGGCCATGCCTGAGAACAGGCCAAGCCTCAGGGGCGTGGATCAAGCAGAAGGATCCAACCCTTTTTTTAACTAACCACTTAGTTTTCTGCTTCCTCTTTTTTTTTTTCTGATTTTCTCCCTAGGGGATGCGTGAGGGAAGGGACAGGGCGGATGTGGGACTGCGCTTTCATGTAATATATAGACATCAGGGGGTTTTGATGGATGGCATTTATAAGGAATTGCCGGGTTTTTTTGGGGTAGAAACCATACCTCCCAAGCCTACGTCTGAACTTATATCTGATCATTTGTATCTGGAACCTGTATGTATAGTCTTGTTTTTTCATATTAATTTGGGAAGCAGAAAAACTCAGCAGATGCTATTATCCCTCTTCATTGGTTTATATACAATTATATGCATTCATCCGTTTATGTTTCCTTTTGATTGGTTTTCAGCTCTGCAGTTTGTGACATTTGGCAATATTGATATGCAGGAACTTGAATTTCCAGAGGAGCAGATTCAAGTATCAGATGCTCTGACTGAAATGAGTCAAGGTCAGTGGGAAGGCTGCCCGAAGTCAGAAATATATACTCCAGAGATGGTCAACCTGATGGACAGCACTCAGCCAGATTTCTCAGCACCTGCTGGTGAATCTCTTAGGCAAGTGCAGTTTCGGATGATGGAATTCCTCAACCAGACAATCGTACGGTTACCAGAAAAGGTGGCAATGGGGGATACACTATCACAACAAAATGATACAAAGGGGTTATCTCGACAAAGTTCCACCAATTCTGTTCAAGATGGCCCCCCTTGGGATTTGCTTTACAGGCTCAATCGCCATGGCCTCCAAAGGAAAAAATCTGGGAAAAGCCGTCTTCAGTTTGTCACTTCAGGCGACAATGAGACTGAGGACGAGTTCTCACCGAAAGAAATAAATCAAAGGCATACCCTTCATGAAGCAAATCTAGCCCAGCCCTCAGTAACCTCCATTGCAATCTTCAGTCATGCAGCTCCCATTCGATGCCTCGTTGCTGGCGTGCTGGATTGCAATCCTATGATATCCCAGAGAATTTGCATTGAAGATTCCTCCATTACAGTTCTTGAGCATTCACTAAAAACTGGATGGCAGATAAAGAGGCTGAATGATAGTGCTCATCTCAGACTTCTCTAGCAGCAAGCTGCTGTGCTATGCTGTTCGGGAGGAATGCAGGTCATCCCTTTGCGCATTGTACAGATCATGTTCATGTTCCTCAAATCATATGCCAACCATTTACACCTGCGCGGCCGTCGAAAGTGGGAATCTTCTGGTTGTATTTCATTTGTATTTATTGGCATATCTAAATGCCAGGAAGCTCTGGCCTGTGATTGTGTTGTATTGTATTTGTTATTATTCATTTTTCTTGAGCTATATTATTTGGTCAAGTGTAATTTCCATGTAAGGGGGATACAGTTTTTGATGTATTCTTTTTTCTGATCATTCTGCATTGTGATATCTGTGGTCCTTCGATCTGTGAATCTGTGATCGATTAGATTTATCAGAAATTCTTGGGGGTATTTATCTACAATGGCTTAAGCAGGGATAGTACGAAAAGAAATGAAAACTGTACACATTTAATTTGTACACCAAGATGGTTGCCTCGTGTTACAAAAAATATATATTTTCTAAAAGATGTCATTTGGATTATTTTGCGATGATATAATATGTCCATACGAATACAAAACCTAGTTACAAAATTATGAAATTTAAAAAGAACTTTATTCACGACATGAGTATCACCGTTGTCGTGCATGGTATTCAGAATACAAATACCATTATATTGCAGAGTAGGAATTACAAATACTTATACATGGTAAGTGTGGTCTGGATACTGATATCCTGAGCTACCCAAATCCATATCATATGTGTGTATGCGCAGCCAATAAAACAATAATCTCTCTTCTCGTCATTCTTTGTTTCTACATGTATATAAATGATCCAATGATACACACCTTATAGCCCTCTAAAACTTAAATAATTGTTTGAAACAAATAGCTAAAGACCTGTCCCCATAGGCTCATCTATGATAATACCCCCTCCGGCTTTAAATAATTGACACTAGTTACTATTTATTTGGTAACTTCGACCATTCGTCTTTCTGGGGAAAACATTGTGTATATTGAAAACTATGTTATATTTGTTATGTATGACGTATAAATATACAACAATATAACTTTCATGATCATCAACTGATCATTTAAATGTTATTAATGGTCAAAGTTAAAATAGTAATGGTCAACGGTGACAAGTAAATGAAGACGGAGGGAGTAAGTTGAGTAATATACATTGGAGATGTCCTTAGGACATGCATGTTCACAACACAAATCCTCTTATCATGTAATATATGTCCAAAATATAAGTGATTTTGGCTATGGATTTGTACTATTCTCTACTACCTTAAAAATATGAGTTGATTTCGCCCGTCCGCCAATCTCAGTTGAGGAATAAGAAGGGCTTGTTGTATGGGGGAGAAGAAGGGAAAAGAATAGAAGCATCTAGAAAGCTAATAAACACTACACAATTTCACATGGACAGATAAAATCAACAATAGCTCACAGTTCCAAAGAAAAAGAGGTGTGATGGGCTCTGTGTCGAGAGGGGAGTGCGGGCGGAAGGCGCTGGTGACAATAGAGAAAATGAAGGAGGGGAGAAATGAGAAAGAGGAAAAATAAGAAAAATGAAAGGCGGGAGAAAAACAAGAAGAAAAAGGAAAGACACGGCTGGCTCTCAGTTCTCCTACCTATTTAAAATAAAATTGGCAGTTCTCTTACTTGTTTTGGGTAAAATAAATCGGGAGAACATGATATTACAGTTATCAGGCACATGCACTGGCTAACTGCTAGGGACACCGGAGACATGCTAATTTTCTACTAAATTCTTATATTGTTCTTATGCTAGTGGTTAGCACTACTATATGTTGTGTTATTGTCACAGACTATTTCTTGGTTTTTACAAGTACGTTTCTCGAATGACTAAACGATATGTTTGTTAGAAAAAACTTCTATACAGACATTCAACATCTCACCTAGTAAATTTTTAACTTTATACTAGTTAATTTTATCATTTATACCTTTAAAGCTATAAAAAATTAGATAATCTTTTATCTTGCATTACCAAAAGAACACAACATATCTCTCCTATATGTGAGACCCACTATAGATATAGATATTGCTATGTACTTTCTAAACTCTAGCTATTGGTGTTTTTTTAATAAATAATTTTATTACTATATAAATATTTTTATTATATAAACCTTTTAGCCAAGACACCCTATTTGGCTTGGCAAAACAATGCTGCCATAATGGACAAAACGTTTTAAATGGTGAATTTTTTTGTGTGAGAAGTTTTAGTAATAAAATTATTTATTAAAATTGTTTGAAAAATAAAAAAGAGCTATTGGTCAAATATGGACTCGTCCTTTTTATTTAGCTTTAGAGCCGACACATGGAGAGGAATCGATTATAATGGTCGGAATCAATACAACTGGTCTCCCTTCATGTTTGGCTCTAGTAAAGTCACACGTTAGACATGATCCTAGCTTAATTTACACTGCACATGTCCTAAGCGTGTATACTATTATATATATACAAGCAAAAATATATGTGCGTTGCATTGGATGGATTAAGTTAATTTTAATTATATAAATTAAAATAAATTTTAAAAATAAATTTTTGAAATTAAATTTAGTCGTCTGTCGTACCTTTTTCATTAGGCACGTCTAAGTCGGGAATAGTAAATTATGGTCAATATACAATTAATTAGGAATGCACATGTTGCATCAAGAAGCTATAATTAAGAATAGTAAACAATACTCAATATCATACACAAATTAAATAAGATGAATGGTCTTTTGATGAGAAAACAAAAAAAAAGCTCTATCTTTCTATCTCTTGGAGAGACAGAGAAGAATGCACACTAAACCCTGTTATTAATTTTAATTATACAAATTAAAATAATTTCTGAAAATAAATTGAGAATAGTAAATTGTGCTCAATATCATAAACAAATTAAAAAAAAATAGGTGATATTTCAGCAATGAAAAAAGATACATGCACACAAAATATCGTTATGTCATTTTCAACAAAGTTCTATGAGTCAAACTCACTTTGCTTTTTTCTATTTAATGTAAAATTTTAATTTTAAATAGTACACAGTAACTAATACTAACAACCTTTTTTATTTTCTAGTTTTTTACCTGTCTCGTTATTTCCTGTTTCCTATTTTCTCTTCTCTTCTCTTCTTTCCTTTTCTTTCTTTTCTCTTTCTTTTCTTCTTTCTTTTCCTTTTTTTATTTTCATATCTTCTTTTCCCCTTCTTATCCCCCATGGACGTGTCTCTGCCACATCATCGGCCTCTGCCCCGACCTCTGCCTCGATGACTCACTCCTCCTCCTCCTCCTCTCCTTCTCACTCCCAAGAGAACTCGTTGCCCTCTGGGTCTCCATCACGAGGGTGCTCGTTGACCCGTCTACCCCACCCGAGTGTTGCGGTGTGGGGGACCATGTTGAGGTCCACCTCAAGCTCATTCTCCACGTCGACTAGGGGTGGGCATTTTTTTTTCAGATAACCGATCACCAAACCGAACCAAACAGAAGAGGCGGTTTTTTCGATGTTCAGCTAGGCAGTCGGTTTCTTTTTTAGTAGATCAGATTTTGGTGTTCAGCACGGTTTCTCTTCGACGCTAACCGAGAATACTGTAAAAACCAATGTAGACGTAAACTCTTGGAATTTTAGCCCATGTCAGTACAAGGCCTATCTTAACTAAGGGAGACGAGCAGGCACGATTCAACCTCCTAGCTTGTCGCGTGCGCTAAGACGCTAACTCCTTGGCTCTGCCGCTAATGAAGGTGCTAAGTCCTCGCCTTCTGGACCCTATTGTCCTGCAGCTGTGCTAATGACAGTCGCACTACTCACGCACACTATATCCCTGATCCCTAGCCTCCTTGGCGCTCAGATAGTTAGATGTGGCTGAAGCTTGCATTCGTGACTCCATTCTTGTTGGTGAGTGCATTCGCGGCGCCAGAGGCGGACGACTCTAACTACAAGCAGGATTTGTCTTCTACTCTTCTTCGGTGACTTAACGAGCAGAGAACATCCATCAGAAAATTATGTAAAGATTGCTTCCCCGTGAGCTAGATTTGGTGCACATTACTTAATTTTCTCACCATTGAACTAAACTCTATTAGTTGATCAATGGAGTAGTATTCAGTAAATTTGGTGATCTTTTAATTTGGGTAGCGGCAATTTCTAAAACTGTTGTGTCAGACAACTAAGCGTCCTAGAATGTAGGCGACTAATCACTCTTGTTCAGTTCAGGAATCTATCGGGTTAGCAACATGTTCAGTTGGCCCGAACACCGAACATACCAAACCGATTTAGTTCGGTTTAATTAGATCAGTTTGTCAATTTATGTAACCATGTCCATTTGTTATTTTCAAGAAACCGTTCATTTTCAAAACTGAAAAAACCGAGCCAAAAAAACCAAATAAACCGAGCGCCCACCCCTACCTGTCACCACCTTGTTTGGATGGCAGGTGGGCCCCCACTGTCAACCTGCTAGAAACTCCCTCTCCTCTGGCCACGGGTTTCTGGTGTACGGATTGAGTCCGTCCCCTCCAAGAACATAGACCATGCACGCTGTACGTATTCGTACATACGCATGTCGTCACTCGACTCGCTCCGTACAGACAGTGGTGATGTACAAGGTCAGCGATTGCTTCTTTGCCTTAAGCACGCTTTAGCAACTAAACGTCAGTCATAAGCAATAAGGTAAAAGGTCCAGTCCTCGTCATTAGCCGCTAACCACCATTAAATATTAGTCCCAGAGCTTATCCCACCACTACATTCCCTCACATTCTATACGCATGTTGCTCGCTTTGATTGTCCCATTCTATACGCATGTTGCTCACTTTGAACGATGCAGCTCGTTTACGTATCTTTTTATCAAACACTTCTTTCGTTTCCAAAAAAAGGGTTAGCAGATCAGCTTTCTTGTCAGTTTCGTAAATAGTTAGTTTCCGATTTTTTTTTACCATCCTCCAAAAAAAAAGAAACAAATAAAAGCATTCCTCACCACCCCCAATTGTTCACCGATGCAGGTTAGTTTCCAACACGAGCTCCCTGTGAAACCCTCCATCGTACAGTTCAGCTTCAACCTAACCAACCACATCTTCCACGTTATTCTCTTCTGCCATCCATCGACTCAAGTTGGTAGCTGGCACACAAGAAAAACAGCAAGCAGGTGGCCCAACCAAACCAAGGAATTTCTCCCACTCCTGAAACACCATAAATCGAGCGCAGTAAACATTCCTTCTTCCCCCTTGCCATTCTCCTCTCACATCTCCTTTCTCATGTGTCCTTTTCCATGCATGTGGCTTTCAGATGGCACAAGAGGGAGGAATCAGCAGCTGCAGTCAGTTACAGCCACATGAATACACACAGAGAGACACTTTGAATGCGCCGTTCCAGTCCCAAGTAGAAGCTGCCTGCTGCTCTGCTCTTGCCAGTTGACAGTTTGCCACCCTCATCACCAGAATTGATATGTGGGGTGACTGCTACTACTGTGTGGCCAGTAGCAGGGTTGCAGCAAAGAGACGAGACCTAGGACTGTGACCAAAAAATGTAGTACCAGATTTTACATGTTACACAATGGGAGGTTGGTGAGCATTTGCCAATTTTGCTGCTGGCATGTTTCTTTGACGGTTCTCACCTGGAACCCTAATCAGGCAACTGCTCAGCACCTCAAGAAACAGTATGCCCTCTCTCTTTCAGGCTTTGAATGGGCGTTTCCATTACCTGCTTTGGCCTGCGATTCTTTTAGGGGGCTGGGCGTTTTCTTAGTATGGTCCGTTTTTTTTCACTTAAGTTGTTTTGTTTTTGTTGTCATATTAGGTTTTCCTTGACCGGATCTTGTCCCGGGAAGTTACGATTTTGGATGTCCCCAGATACTCACGACTTTGGATGGCAAACAGGGATTCATTGTTGTGTTATTTAACTGCAAAGTCGAGCTCACTGGCACGCCGGTATAATAGAGCTGAAGCTTCTACCCTGTTGATGGCAAATATGATGAGTAGTTGTGGTTAAGTGAAGGGTCATAACAGGGAGTAAGGATTTAGGGTCATGTGATGAAAAAGCATTCAATTAAATGAATTATCAATATTCCTCACCATCCTGGATGAACGACGAATCTGCCTGTTGATAGCGCCCAATTCACCTTGTCAGTCCCAAGGGAGTTGGCCACGACATGGGTGACCCGATCATCAATCTGGTTTGTGCAAACTGCACCAAATTGCTCAGCAGTCTGCCACAAAGGATGCATATGGGGATTGGCCTCTCCAACAGGGAAAATCCGGCTAAAGACAATACGGCAACCACCAAGTATCCTCTGCTGCTCCGATGCTAGTATGCTCCGCACATCAGCATCATTGAGGTTAGGATGGGTAAAGAAGTTTTGGTGAATACGCTCAATAACCTATTGCAAGAATTGGACATGTATCATAATCAAGTTTACAATACTAAAAGTACAGATGTACAAAACGAACCATCATACCGCCAGTGAAGAAGCAAGAGTGCCATCCTCTGGCCTTTCATCTCGATCAATTTCAAGAAGTGATGGCCCAGGAAGACCAAACTGGCGCCTGCTGCAGGGGAAATATGTGTATCTACAGAAAATAGGCACCCGGTAAGATGAACTTCATGTAGTACTGTTACCTCCTGTAGCAAGAAATATTAGACAGATTCATACCTCTCTACAACAATTAAATTGTGTTTGTTGTGGGGCCAGACTCTCACAGAGTCATCAATGATAACCACCGCAGATTCCATCCCTAATACCCCATCAAGATCTTTACTTTTTGGCACTCGCTCATCACTGTCAAGAGTATCACCATCATCACCTCTTGAGATGACACGCCCAGCAAACAAGGTTCCAGTAGGATCAAGAACCCTAGCCATTTCAGTAGCATAAATCTTATTCCCCATTGTGTACAGATGCAACTCATAAAGCTTGCTTGCCTACAGCATAAGTACCAAACAGGACAATATTCAACACAACAGTGGAAACATGCTTATGGTCATTTGAGAGATCCAAAGTAGCAAACCTTCTCAAGAAAGTTCCATATTCCCGGTCTCAGTTTAGTCCACATTCCCATATGATGAAAACAGAATAGATGACGATCTGCCCTCTCCCGATCCTGTTCCTCTTTCTTTCGTAAAATTTCCTCGTGAATAGGTTCCACTTCAGCGAACTGAATAGGAAGCATGTACTGTGTTAACAAAGTTCTCAAAAAGTTAAATTATAGGATATAAAACCAAATACCTTTGCAGAATTGAGAAGAGTGTGGTCCAAATCAAGCACCAAGCAAAGTTTTTGTGCCGCAAACATCTTTTGTTGTTCCATGATCCGCCTTGCCCTTTCCTTCTGAATGAGAGCCTTCTGCTGATCATCATAACCATCAAGGAGATGATCAACATCTCCCCATGGGCTAGCTGGCAGCACAGCATCAGGTGCTGTTAGAGGGCCAGTACTTGTTACAGCATCATCATTAGTTTCATTCTGCCCAGCAGTTAATCTTGGATCTGCCTTATTTACACTACTTGAAGTTTGTTGTGTGCTGCCATGAGGCATAAGTGCTGTAGCAGCTAACTGTGAATTGGAGACAGGATTTGCATTCATGGTGACTTGCCGTGCTGAAGGTGTAACAGGTTGAGAAGGCAATGCACTAGTCTGAAGTTGCTCTGCCTGTTGTTCATGGTTGAGCAAATGGTCCTTGCTACCCTGAGAGTCTGGCAGAGCAGTTCCATTGATTTTGGCTTGCTCCACTCCAACTGGAGGAACTGTATCATTCTTCTGTGCTATGTTACTATGGAGGATGCGACGAGGATCACGTGGTTTCATACGTATAACTCCAGCATCATTTTGTGAGTGCTACACATAAAGCAAAACACAATATTAGTACGAGATCCTAAATATTTTAACAAAACATGGGATTGGCAGCAATAAAATGATGATTAAACCAATTAACAATGGTGTATAAAAGACAGGCTAATTTGAGATAATAAAACCTCAGTTCTAAATCATTTCTCTCATTGATATGCATATATTTGTAGTTTTATAAAACAAGTTACTAGTATAATGCAATATGATTGCTGTCTCCAATCCCCACATGAAAAGTTCTGTTGATGGATTTTTGCATGTACACGTAGCTATCTCAAAAATTCTCCATGACCCATTGATGAGATGAAAACTGTGTATGATCTTTTTGCCCTAAATTTTGTGAAATATTTGTGGATGTAGATTGTCTAACCTTATGGCATTATTATTTGAGATCTGTTACAATCTTGCAAAATACATGCTATTAGCTTATTATGGTACAACAAATGGCATTGAAGCCATTATCAAGCAACTTGTAAATTGTCAATTATAAACAGAGAACACAGGTTCAACAGCAAGAGATTTACCACAGCAGCTGTCTGCATTGGAACTTGCGATCTAACAGAAGGAACTGGTGCAGCTTCTGTGGTCTTTGAAGCACAGCTAAGCGGTAAAACCATGCCAGCTGTTTCATTACTAGTCATGCCAACAGAAGCAGTTACCTTCTGTAGAGGTTCTGTTGCAGACATCTTCTGCTGTTCCATTTGAATCCACTGCATTAGCATTGTCGGATTCACAGCAATGTCTTTTAACATAGCAGGCAATGAAACAGAAGGAGCAGAACTGGTCTGTGGAGATGAATTAGTTTGGGGTGCTTGTACAACTCCAGTATTAATGCCACTACTATTTGTCATATTATTTGTGTTACTAACAAGTGTACTATCTGTCCTGACATTATGACTTCCAGTTGTACTGTTTCCAAGTCTTGTATTTTGATTTGGCTGAAACCCATCACTAGAATAAGAGCTAACATTAACTCCATCTTTAGCCCATCCACCTCGACCTGCAGGTGTCAGCACATCTCTTGGATTCCCATTGCCACCCCTAGACCTTTTTAACATGTTTTCATCCACCAGAGGTTCATCAACTGTTTTGTGCTTACGGCTATTGATTGGTACACCAACACCCATGGTCCTATCCTTAGAAGGATTTGGTTCGGCAAAATTCAAACGTCGATTTGCATCCGCAACAACACCAGCATCACGATTCAAAAACCTAAGCCTTGGATCTCTACTTTTAGCTGTAGCTTTTAGCATATGGTTGGATCCAGAAACAGGATTTTCAATCTGTTTAGCATAACCTGGTGGACCACCTGCAAAACTGTCACTACTGCTGCTAACTGTACTAGGTCGAGAGGGAGGCATCTGATTCACAACTGGCAACACAATCTTGTTTGAAGCAGGAAAGCTCGAGACTTCACCAAATATATCACCTCCTTTGTCTCCAGATTTATCCCCATCACCAGAAGGAGTTGGACTAGGTAGATCATCACTTGCAAAGGTAGACTTCTGCCCATACTTCTGCTGGTAAGAGGAAACAGCCTTCAGTGCATCATTTAAGGATGGATATGAAGAATTCTTCACAGGCTCAACTCTTTCCATAATCGATGGTCTGTCAGGTGCCATTAGAAATGTTCCAAATCCAATAGGCTTTGGCACAGGAAAAGGTGGTGTACTATCTCGAGTTGGTGAGGGCAAGCTGTTTTCATCATAATCTGCGTGAAGATCCAACAAGGGGCTAATCATTCTATTCTTTGATGGAATTTCAACCTTGAGCATACTGGTGCCACTAAATGTATTTCCTGCTCCTGATTCAAATGGTAGTCTCTCTGACAAAACCTGACCAGATGTAGCCGCAACATTACTTGTATTGGTGCCACAGGTGGCATTTGGACAATTTGCAGTGTCTTTGCCATCCTCAAACACTAGCTGCCTCACACGGCTATCCAGCTGACGCAAAAAAAAAAAGGAAAGAAAGAAAACTGAGTTTGCTACCACAGGCAAAATTGATAACATGGATGTTTAAAACCACAAACTACAAGAGCTACAAACCTCATTTCGCTGGTCAGGTGTCAGCATGTATGAATATCTGTTCTTTATGTGGAATAACAACCTACACATTCACACATTCAGATGAGTATTTAGTTTATGCTACAAAGAAAGCATGGCAGTTTAGTTCTGTGTGTGATTAGCAAAGGATGAACTTGTATACTTTAAAAGCATGTTCTTGGTCTGCTCCCTCTTTGGCATGTCATATGAATTTGCCACCTACAACAATGCAACAGCTGTGAGCCCACAGTTCATTTCCAGAACCAAGTCAGTAAATCGGTCTTACAGTGGTAATGGTATCGATTGCAATAAACGCCTGTTGCACAAGGGTATCAAGCATGGGCATCGGACTCCCAGTCTCTGGGAACAAGGGCTTCAGGTTCTCAAAGCTCGTGCGCAAACGAGTACATGCACCCTCAAATGACCTACAGCACAACAAAATCGACCCCTCAGCAACTAAACAAACACCAAGCAACATGGAACTCATGATCTTTGCCATGGAAACATCAGTCCATACTTCTCAGCTTCCTCAATGGAGATCGTCTCAAGCTCCTCAAGTATACTCCCCACACGCTGGTCAAAGTCCATGTCCTCCTCCTCAGCACCCGCCGGAATTGTGACCCCGTCCATGGCCGCCGACTCGGGCTTCTCCGGCACGTCAGAGTCCAGGACGATGGTCTCAGGCTGCGCACGTGGTGGGGACTCGGAGCTCTGCACTGCCTCCCCCTCCTCAATCTCGCCCTCCTCCTTCTCCTCGTCCGAGGTGTCCACGACGTGCTCCACCTCGTCCTCGTCAGCGGCGGCGCGGGGCACGAGCGGTTTGTTCTGCACGGCCTGCGCCCACGCGAAGCTGTGGAACGCCGGCGCGTAGCTCCGCGGCATGCTGTACCCCATCCAAACCCTAGATCTCTGCGCCGCCGCCACACCCCCACCCGTACCCGCACCCGCGCCCGCGCCGCCGCCTCCACCGGACGACTCCTTCTTAAAGTCATCCGCGCTGATCTCCTCCAGCGACCCCGACGAGTCCCCGTCGGACCCCTCCCCTCCGCCCCCGCCCCCGCCGCCGGCACTAACCAGGTCCCCGCCGGGAGCCACGACCGCCGACCGCGGCCGCTCCCGCGCCATGAGCACAACCAGCCTCTCCTCGTCCTTGGGCGTGACCGTCACACGCATATGCCACCCCCCTCCCTCTCCCTCTCCCTCCCTCTCACCTCCGGCAAACCGCACCGCCTCAAAACCGCACCCCCGAACTCTCCCGTTCCGCGCGGCCGAATCCGTCAACCCCGGAGCTCGATCCGCAGCTCCCCCCGCGCCGATGGCCGATCCCTCCCTCCCGACCAAATCGCCGGCCAACGCACCGCAACCCCCCGCCGGATTCCGCGGCCGGATCGGAGGCGCACGGGAGGAGAGATTTGGGGAAAAAAAAAACTGAGAAGAGGGGGAGGGGGGGAGGGCGTGTGCGGGTACTTATAGGGAGGCGGCAGGTCCGATCCGACCGTTGGTGTTTGATTTGAACGGCGGATGACGCGGCCACGTCGTGCGGGTTTTGTGGCGGAGCACGGGTGGGGTTAGTTAATGCGGTACACGGTGGTGTTCGTTTGTTTTTTGTTTTTTTTTTTTTTGCTTCTGTCGTGTGTCGCAGTACCTTCATTCCTTTTCTCTGACGTATGTTTTTTTGTGTGTGTGTGTCGTGGGTGTGGTTTTTACCCATGCTATCCATGTGTTGGATGCGGTATTCATGCTGGTTTTCGAGGAGTTTAATGTTTTTTTATATAGGTTGGGTTACCGTCGTTCTAAAAAAGATTTTAGCTGATACAATAATTTCTGATTGTATATATATAAATATGGAATTAACTACACCTCCTCCACTTGAGGTTACGAGATCTTTTGGTTTTTCTATATTTATCTATAAACTAATATATATATTGTACGAAGTATATATATAACATCTCATATATATATATATATGTCTAAATTTATAATTTCCCTATAAATTTATGAAAAGCTTAAACATATTATAATATAGAAAGAGAGGTAATACAAAGTTAAAAACCTATTTTAAAAATATGATATGGAAGCTTCTATATATAAACCATTTGCACAAAAAATACAATGTTTAATATTTTAGAATGTGTGGATGCAAAAAACCGAGGAAAACCTAAGGAAAAATTGAGAAAAGACCACAGCCTTTATTTTTGACTCAATAATTTGTCCCATGAAGATTTCAGTTTCTATCAATTATTTAATTCAAGTTTAGTAAACCATAGTACAAATATATCGGGATTTGAAAATTAAGGGAACAAATGTATTGGTATTTTAAAAAGTAAAATATATTTTAGTCTTTGTAGCTTACTTAGATATATACGAGTTAGACTAAGGACTTATTCGGCTGCGAGGAAAAACAAAGGATTTAGATTCCTAAGAGCATTCCAAGCAGCGTATTTAAATTTGATCATCTATATTAATATTTAGAAAATGATCTAAAATATATTCTTTCTTTATATCAGTTATCTAACAGAATATATATTATATCATCTATATATATTTCATTAATATTTTACTAACATCTTCTCTTATGTTGTTTTTGCTTTTTACTCTTGAGATTAAATGTTGAGATATGGAGTGAGAAGGGAGAAACTCCAAATATAGATTTTTTTCTTTTCAATATTCAGGATGCTCTATTTTTTTTAGGATGGATGGAATATCTGTTAGAGTAACTTTTTCGACATAATTTATTTTCATAATAGAGTATGAAATGAAGTATCTGTTGGAAATACTCTAAGAATTAATTCAACGAAAGTCATTTGTTTTATAAGGAGGAAATATTGAAAAACCAAATATTTTTTTCCTTTCCTGCCAATTGCAGAAAAACCATAGTAAACTCTTATCCAGTCAAACCTCTCAAAAAAACTTCATATAAACTAATGGGCATATATATCTATTTCTATGTATTAAAATTCTTTCCAAACCAAATAGTCCCTAAAAATGAAGTCATTTGAGGACGTTGGGATTATGATTTTGTTTTCCTTGCATTTTGTGAATGGATTTGTGCCTTTGCAAAATAAATGTGCTGTAAGTATTGTGTTAATAGATTTGAACTTCGTCCCAAAAAAATGGCTTTGAACCTCCTAGCGAATCGTCGGTAGAAGCAATTTGGCATGTCTTGCTCAGTATACTCTCTATCGTCAATATTGTTTGATGTTTCTAACAACAAAATCATAGTAAACTCACTAATTTTATGCTCTAAACGCCATATAAAAGTTACTGGAGGGACTAATAAGGATGAATCTTGATAGGAACTAATCAATTTGTGTAAAATTCGTATACAAAACCTATACAATAGTAGCCCGCTTGTTTTGATTGCTCTGGTGGGTGGGCCCGTCCATCCAGAATTTATTGAACAAACTATGGTCTGTTTAAAATAAAAAATAAGATGGTGTAGCCTGTAAATTCGGTGATTATTCTACGCATGTGACAATGTCAAGTGAGGATTTCAAATTGGTATTTTGTTTACATGTCAAAGCTGACCTAAACCACCCTGGTCAAAGAAACTTGTCCTAAAATCATCAAACCTCATTCCAGTTGCCCTTGCTAGGAAGATGCGGATAAATATCATGAAAGTTTGTGCGACATTCATAAAACGAGGGTTATATTTATATGTGGGGCTAATAAATTCCAATGTTGATACATAATTATTCATCAAACAGTTTAGTGCAAGAGCTGGTATCTGGCCTTCAGACCGATGACCAATTAATTATTGCGCATATGATTGGGTGATCGTTTGGCTTTTTGATGGAAAATACGAAACAACATATTTACAAACAAAAAATAATTGTGAATAAAATTTGTATATACTTATTCTTAACGATCTACTGAAAAATAAACTAGAATGAAAAACCACATATCAAGTTTAAATTAAAGATTGAATACTCAAATTTTAGCTTACAAGTATAAACGGAAGTGAAAGGATAAGGGCATATACATTTTATGGTACTCTGCTATTATATAGTAGATCTGAGAAGAGAAAATTTTCATTTTTTTTCTGTCTTTATTTCGTACCGTAGGATTTCCTAGTCCTATTTAGATTTATCTATTCAGCTTTGTTATACATACGATAATTTTTATATGATATTTATACAATGAAACATTTCTCTCGTAGTTGAGCTTTAGGTCCCATGAACCCCGTTATATTTCTCTCTTGCTCTTCGCACCATTGTGTTTGATCATACCAAGATCAGAAGATCAGAAGAAAAGATCATATGCGTAGCATTTTGTTTTATCTATTGTATATGGTTCGTATATGTGCTTAAATTTTTTAGTATCTATATAAAAATTTAGATATGGGTAAAACAGTCTTACGTCATATAACGAAGCAAATACTATATTACAACAATCCAGAATAGAATCTTAGCTCTTCCCACCACGAATAAATGAGGAACTATGAAGTACAAACCTTGTACTTACCATAATAAGAAAGCAGCCCAAAAATTGAACCAACCAATCACAAGTAGAAAAACAAGTAGAAAAAAGGCAGCAATTTTAGAGGTGATCCAAACAATAAGAGCAAGTTTAATAGTAAAGCTAGCTTACTAGTTATAAGTTTATATTATAGTCGACACATATAGATTAGCTACAAGGTTAGCTATAATTTTTATCTCTTATCTCTTTCTCTTACATTTGTATTTAATGTATTTTTCTTAGAGTGGGTGAATAGCTGTCTTTTGCATGAGAGCCAACCCCACCCTTTTTACATTATCCCTTTCCTCCACGTCAGGTTATAGCTAACTTATAGTCTACTGTTATACTTGCTCTAACCAAATTATAATCTGGGCAAGTAAGTACACATTTCTTAACGAAAAAATTAAACTACTACTAGTAATTAAACTAGTAATCTAATAATTAAAATTTTACAAAATCCGGCAGCAAAAGTACACAAATAAACAACTAGTAGTATCAATCAAGCAAGCAAAAAACCAAGTGACAAAACTGTTCGAAAAGCTACAGGCAGAGAGATACACAGGGATCGATCGATGCTAGCAAGGAGAAGAACTGAAGATGCAGCGTCTCAGGCGGCGGGGGGAGGAGTGGTGCCGGCGGCGACGAGCTTGTCGATGAGGTCGGCGGCGTCCTGGATGGTGGCGATGCTCTGGGCGTTGTCCTCCTCGACGGTGATGCCGAACTCCTCCTCCAGCGCCATGACGATCTCCACCGTGTCCAGCGAGTCGGCGCCCAGCTCCGTGAACTGCGACTCCGGCGCCAGCTTCGCCTCCTCCCCGAGCGCCAGCTGCTGCTTCACGATCTGCATCACCTTCCCCACCGTCTCCGCCTTCGCCTGCATCAGCTTCCTCAGTCAATCGCCAGGTTCAGGAACAGTAGACTTAGAGAAAGGAAAGGCCATTGCATTGCATTGCGTGGCGAGCTATCCGCTTATGCTTATATGCTAAAATTCATATTTTAAAACTTAAATTTAAATTTGAAGTTAATTTTAGTTTTAACACAAGGATTACAAATTTAACAATAAATTATTTTTAATTATTAATAAGTTATTTTGCTTATGTTTAATTTCGGTGAAACAAGTAGCTAGAGTTTACTTGGTTTGGAGAAAAAACCGAAGATCTGAGTTCTCAAAAGTGCCATTCAGTTCGTATGAAAGTGAAATATAGAAAAACTTTTAAAAAAAATGCCGATCTTGAGAAGTACCAAGAGATAACAAAGTTTCAGTGTAAAATTTTGGTACCTCTTGATATCTAGTCTAAGTAACTCCTCTCTTTTTTCACGCGTATGTTTCTCGAACTGCTAAACGGTGTATTTTTGCGAAACTTTCTATAGAAAAATTGTTTTAAAAAATCAGATTAATCTATTTTATATTTTTTTAATAATTAATAATTAATTAATCATGTACTAATCTATTACTACGTTTTCCGCGCCGGATAGCTAACCCACCTCCCCCAACTAACGAACACGGCGTAGGAGGTGCTAAATTTTATACTAAAATTTTAATACTCCTCCGTATCCAGTACTACTCAAGTACTGTAAAATTGCTTAAATTTTTTTACAAGTAATAAATAGAAAATATATGAAATTTTTATACAAAATTATATGGATTAATAAACGTATACATTTCTATTTTTATACGATGAAATTTCTCCAAATCAAATGAACCCTTACTGCTGCGAAGACGCGGAAGCGAGGGGATCTCAGGGAGACGAGGCCTCTTCTCGCCGTCGTCGTCCTCATGGAGATCAGGTTCCTACCCGAAATTCTGCTTCCCTGAAAAGTTTCAGACAGAGTGACACAAAATCAAAATGCAATGCTAGCTAACAACGAGGTTGCACTGACGGGTTAAGCAGCACTGAAGTTCAGGAGACGAGAGGTGTCCACTTGTTGATATATAAGTTAATTCCGTTAAAAATCTTCATATCGACACAAACTGTTTCGAACAAAACAAACTTGGAGTGAACTGTTGGTTGTGCTCGTCATTGGTCACATAAAAATGGGCACATGTTATAACGAAGGAACTGAAACTCACGGTTCTATTTTATAGTTCTACACTGAAAAGAACAAGAGGTAGCCTAAGAATGCTACTGCAAGATTATTTTCCATTAGCGCTACTGAAAGGTGTGTTCTTAAAAAACATTATACATAGAGTTCTTTTTAAAACTATTTTAAAATTTATAATAGTTAATAATTAATTAATCTATGGTAATGTCTCATCATGTTTTCCATGGTAGAATAAACTCACCCACATTTGATCGGAACACTGTCTTATGAGTTAACAGCTAATCTTTCCGCTTATGCTTATAAAAAAGGAATTTTAAACCTTAAATTTGGAGTTTTGGAGTTGATTTTGAGATTTTTTTTCACCAAAGTTATTTTGCAGCTTTAGCTTTTATATAGTTAGAAATACGTATATAAATTTTTTATCCATTTTTTTTTGCAAATGTATCATTTACTTTTTTCCATAAAACACTCAAACAATAACCGCTTAGACGAAGACATTTGTTTCATTTTCTATGAATAAAATCTTTTACGCCCACATTACAATAAACTTGCCCACACTCGATCCGAACACTGTCTTAAGAGTAAAACGAAAGACATCTGTTTCATTTTGTATGAATAAATTATTTTGCGCCCCTCCCCTCCCCCCAAAAAAACATGATTTTAGTGGACCTGATTTCTTATAAAATGGTTTTAGGCAACATGAGTAGCTAGGAATTTTCAAATAGCCATTGCTGGGGCATGGAAATGGAGTAGATCTACAAAGGTATACTCTTGTTTTTTTTAACATGAACAAAAGTTTATGTATGCATGGCTAAGTCCGTAGCCATCAACATTATTCGTCTGCTTAACGAGAACAATAAAGCATTAAGCCCTAACCAATATATCAATCCATGCCCTTTTCTGCCCACTTTATGCTAGGTTTAGGTTACTAACAACACCAGACATTCCCCTTAACTCCCCGGCCCTGCAACACTATCTCTACCGAAACACTATGATTGAGGAAAAAAATATGCCAAAAAAACTCAGGGAGGTGGTCACCTAAAAAGCATTTAAAGCAAAAAAAATTATAAATAAATATTTTTATACATGTGTTTCTAAGCAAACAAATACCAAAAATAAATTATAGAGAAAATATTATAGAAAAGAACTCTGACATAAAATTAAAATTTTCAATTTTGACTTCACACGGCAGAAGGGAAAAGACGCGGCACTAGTATACGAAACAACACGGCAGCAAAAGCAAGTCATCACCTTCCAGCTGAGTGCAGACGACGCTGCTGCTGTCGCGGCGGCGCAGCCGAGCTTGGCGGAGACGACGACGGAAAGGGCGGCGGCCATGGCCATTGCCGTAGTAGCGCAGCTCAGCTGAGCTCTCTCGCAGCGCCGCCCAGCTCAGGAGGAACTAAGACGAGGATGATGGTGCAGCGCAGAGGCGGTGGCAAAAGCAAGGAGGGGGGATTTAGATGACGAGGGGATTAGGGCAACAAGGGGGAGCTGACGTGGCGTGCCCATGGCCGCCCGCTCCACCTCATCCCCTATCTGCGCTGTGGGGCCCGCCCGGTCCAGCGAGGCGGTGACATGTGCGTGCTGCCCTGCTGCTGTTTGTGTTCTGAGATTGTTGCGACGGTTTACCGTTGGAGCTTTGCGCGAAATTTTTTAATTTTTTAAACTTTTTAATACATAATTTTATTACTAAAACTTCGGTCAAAATATTTTCATCATATGAATCTTTTGGGCACGTCATCAACATTGGCTTGCTGAAATGGCTTGCCACGGCATGCCATGCCGATCAGGCGGCGTGGCAGCGTTGTCTTGCCATGCCACCAACACTGGCATGGTCAATAGTTCAGTTTTAAAGAAAAGTTGCCACGTGGTTTAGTAATAAAATTACTTGCTAAAAAGATTTATTTAATAAAAAATTCCGCTTTACGCATGGTCATCTTTTGGTTGTTTGGAGGGAAAAAATGAAATGATATATTTATAAATATAAATAATTTATGAATAAAATTTTTATAAATATTTTTAGCAATCTAAAAATAAAAACTAAAAAATAAACTACGATAAAAAATATTTAAATTAACTCTAAATTTAAAATTTAAAATTTATTTTGGCTTAAAGTATAAGCAAAAGTTAAAAGATAGGGCTGCAAAACTTGCCCGGATTGAGCGTTCTGTTTATCGGAGTGGATCCTCCAACGAAAATGCTCGCAATGCACGTGTGATATAGTCATTGACATATGAGCCTATTGACAATAACCACGTCTCTCTAACTTTCTAAACTTTCTGCTAAACATTGGATCTCAAATTTTTTTAGAAATAATATTATTTTAATAGAAAATCACAAAATTAGAGACCATCCATAGAAAATTACAAAATTAGGATCCTGTTGCCGTAGTTTGATAGACCCCCTATCGAACGACCATCAATTGATTGGAATGAGACAGAGGGCTGCAAGTTTAACAGGGCCTGTCAAACACGGGCAGTTCGACATGCCCTCAACAGGAGCCTGTCGAACATGAGCCCTCATTGACAGGGTCACGGGAGAGACCTGTTGAACAACCAATGTTTGACAGGGGTCCCTATCGTCTGGTAGCAGTTTGACAGGCTACGGGGCGCCAGGTGGTGGGTCCTGTCTAACGGTGGGTGTTCGATAGGGGCCCTATTGAACAACAGAAGTTCGGCCGGTCCCAATCGAATACCCATCGTTCGACAGGCACTAAATTTGTGTTTTTCCAAGGATGGGCTCTACTTTTGCAATTTTCTATTAAAATAATATTATTTCTTAGAAAAATTCCTGGATCTCAATCCTATGTTTATCTACTGCCGGGCATTATGATGTGTCTCCCTGTTTTGTCTCCATTAACACAAAGACTTTAAAAAATATTATAATCACCACCGTTTAAATTAACTTGGTGCATATATGTATATAATGTGATTGGACGTTTTAGTGGTGAAGAATTTAAAATAAATTAAATTTAATGGAGAGAGATGCATATCTTACATTACGAGAGATAGGAAAAAAATTAGTTACGCATTATACTTTGGAACGGAGCAAGTTCAGTTCAATAGTTTTGAAAACATACTTCATAGAAAACGAGAGAATATAGGTTGGGAACATGGGCCAAGAACGTGACCTAATTGAGTTAAAATATGTACACACTCAGTTTGCATTGGTTTGTTTGCATCGTAAACCAAGAGTAGTGATAATCTATCATCCCTATCTTGAATATTCAGATTTTTCACCATATTTGGAATTAAAAAATTTTGTCCGAAATCAGGAGAACCCAGTTGATAACAATATATTGACATATTTTTTTTAAAAAAACATCAAATCAAATCCAATAGTACCTATATAGGACTCCAGAATAATCTTGCTAGCAATACAACAACATCACGCTTAGCTGTAACAAACCATAAGCAACCGGCAAACCGTGGTGGCAAACACCCACCAATATCTTACACGTTTTTCATTTATCCGCGCGGGGGGTGTTGCGGGGGGGGGGGGGGGGGGGGGGGGGGGGTAATCGCGTAAAAACTATGCAAATCTGAATTTGATTTTTCTACCAAAATCTTCACAATTTTGGAGGGATACCATACTATTTGGCACAATAATCGCACGGATCGTGGTGGTTTACAATTCTGACTCATGGAGAAAAGCATGATAATTGCGCGATATGATGACGAAACCGCATCTGTAGGAGTGATCCACGATAATTGCTATAATCACCCCTTATCGTGCGGCATGTTATCTAATTATTTTTTTAGAATTTATCTCACCTCGAATCACTTTGGGGCCTTTATTTTGGTTGATTCATGTTCTTTTTAAAAAAAATTCTTCACTCCTAGGTTTAGGAATTAAATAACTGTCACAACAATTTTTTTTATTTTTCTACCAAATTTTATCATTCTTTTAAATTTGCACGATATTTATTGAACCATATCGCCAAATACCAAAGCCGTCCCCTCACAATACTCGTGATTATCTCAGTTTCCCTATCTCTGATCCTAACCGCCAATTCTGTGCATGGAGACTCCTGCAGTATAAAAGCATAATACAGGAAATGTGTTTCCCAACCTTTACGCACTAAAGAAAAGAGCAATTTTCCCATCTTTAAAGGTACCTAAAAACCTCTAAAAACACTAGAGACGAATCGATCTAGTTTAGACAATTAAGATAGTGTTTCGGATAAGAAACTTATTTTTAGTCTTTTTTCCCATCGAATGTTTGAACAATTATTATAAAATAGTAAACGTAGAGTATTAATAAAACTCATCCACAATTTTGGACTAATTCGCGAGACGAATCTATTGAGTCTAATTAATTCATGATTAGCCTATGTGATAATACAGTAAACATGTTCATAGATTAATTAGTCTTAAAAAATTTGTCTCGTGGATTACCACTCATTTATGAAATTAGTTTTTATTAGTCTATGTTTAATACTTCAAATTAGTGTCAAACATCTGATGTGATATGATGCTAAAAAGTTTAGCCTTGTTATTTTTAATTTTTTAGAGCGGAGGAAGTACTGTGTACTCCTAAATGTCTCCCTTAAGTCATGGTTAGTTTGTTAGGTTGACCAAATGTTCACCAACAAGCTTGGTCATGATCCTCATGTCATCTCCGTCAACTCAAATTATGGAAGCAATTAAGTTGTCCATCTGACCAATCTAAACTTCTGAACCTGCAGCATACAAAAAGCATCTTTATTTTCACTTGTTTTGGAGTTTTAATTAATTATTACCTCCATTAGACTTTTTAAGCATATAAATAGATGCTAACAATCTAACATGCATATATAAAACATATATATCGATAATCTATATATGACTAAAATACAACACAATATATTTTAAATAAATGAATTACAAAACCTGCAAAAATTTCCAACCAAACTGAAACCATCTCAATCACACTAATATAGTTTATAAGTTATAGCTAAGCCAAGCCGCTTTAACAACTTAGGAAGCTTAGCTAGTAGTAGTGGGTGATCGGCCATGGCGGCGGCGGCGGCGAAGGCGGCGGCAGCGGAGCTCTCCTCTCGCTGGGCAACGGCGTTGGCCGTCCTGCTGTTGGCTCTCGCGGTGGACTGGCCGACGGCGGAGGCGGCGTGCTCGGTGAGCGCGATCTACAGCTTCGGCGACTCTATCGCCGACACCGGCAACCTCCTCCGGGAGGGCCCCGTCGGCACCTTCGCCTCCATCGGCACCTACCCCTACGGCCAGACGCTCCGCCGCCCCACGGGACGCTGCTCCGACGGCCTCCTCATCATCGACTACTTCGGTACGTACGTACGTGCGTAGCTCTCGATCGACGGACGCCGCCGGCCGCCGCTCGCCGGCGAAGTGTTGAACTGAGCTAGTTTTTTTTTTTTTTGTTTGGTTCTTGGCGCGGCGGGCAGCCATGGCGCTGAACCTGTCGCTGGTGAGCCCCTACCTGGACAAGGGGGCGAGCTTCGAGAGCGGCGTCAACTTCGCGGTGGCCGGCGCGACGGCGCTCGACCGGACCTACCTGCTGCAGAGCGGCATCATGATGCCGCCGGCGAGCGTGCCGCTCAGCTCGCAGCTCGACTGGTTCAGGTCGCACCTCAACACAACCTGCTCTTCACAACAAGGTAATTAATAAATCAATTGTTACTGCCGCGCTGTTAAATTGGATAATTACCAGCCTGAAACAACTGACTATATGCGTTTTTAATCGATCATTTTCAATACAGTTACCTCAGCTCAACATGATCTTTTACAGTTGCATTGATTGATTGAGAAATGGTATCTTTTTAAATTCAAAATTTGTCCTAAAATAGTTGTTAGTATATAAGTACTACCCCGTTCGTATTTTAATAAACGAAACATTGACTTTTTTAACATACACTTTATCATTAGTTTTATTCAAAAAATTTATGTAAATATATAAAAATGTCAGGTATAGTTAAAAATATATTTAGCAATAAATCTTTTTTAAAAAGATTGAATGGTTAACATGTGAACAAAAATCAATGTGTTATCTATTGAAATACGAAGATAATATTTATCATATTCTCCCTATATTTTAGGTTATAAGATATTTTAGTCATATCTAGATTTATCCATGAAGCATGGAGCATGAAACAATATATATATAACTTTAACCCAATTATTTGACTGTTTAAAAGTATAAGCAAAGCCACTTATTAACGATTAAAAAGTAATTTATGGGTAAAACTTTTACATATGTATTCTTATCGATCCAAAAGCGAATACTGGAAAATAGACTATAGTGAATAAAACTCCAAAATCAAATTCAAATTTAAGTTTTACAATTCAATTTTTTGCTTATACTAGCATATTGCCCACACGTTGCAACGTGATTTTATTAAAAGAATATCATTAGCATGTTATTAAAGTAGAGTTAATAAAAATAATTTAATATATAAGTCTCAGTTTGATATATTAGCAGCTTCATCACCACCCATCATCACTGCTACTTTTTATAGGAGTATAGACATCTGAAATGGAGTTATTACTTCACATTTATCTTTGTCCTTAGGATACTCACAGTGCAGACTCAAGGGTTTCTGTCTGTATTTATTGCTATTTCACGTAAGCAATTTGCTAATATGATAGGTTATTTATTAAAGAAAGAGACAAAAATAAAAACACTGGTTTTAGATTAAGATCTAGGGTCTTCACGTAAAAAAAGACTGTCTGTAAGAGATATGGATGTGTCATGTGATAACAAGATATAAAAGTTATATTGTGAAAGATAGTTTTTTAATATGTTGTCCTAGAGTATAGAAACCACGATAGTTCTTGCATCATGAGTGCGCTTGGTATATCAATAACCGTCCTAACACTCTCTCCCTCTCGACCATACATTATTTAATAAGAGTATAATTGTTTTTTCTCATCAAACCTTAATTAGTGCTAACAACCTAGAACATCAACTATATATTTGGAACCGACGAAGTAATTATCATCACAAATATTTTACAGTCTTACGTTTGAAGTATGAAATATGATCAGAGTGCGAGAGGAAGCTGGGCGGAGCTCTGTTCTTGGTCGGGGAGATAGGAGGGAACGACTACAACTACGCCTTCTTCCAGGGGAGATCCATCGACGCCATGAAGGCCTACGTGCCACAAGTCGTCAGGAGCATAATGGACGTTGCAAAGGCAAGTAAAGTTGGTCATCAATCAGGCTCTTGCTTCCTTTGGAACGGCGTTTGGTTAACCATTCGACTAGTTTGTTGAGCTACTTGGTTCACTCATCTGATTTCTAGTTTGTTGAGCTACTTGGTTCACTCATCTGATTTCTCCGTACAATTAATCACGAATGAATTTCCTAAAAAAATATCATCATGAAAGAAATAGCTAATTACTCTTTTTTTTATTTGACGCCATGACTTTTAGACCTACGTCGTTTTGACTATTCATCTTATTTAAAATTTTTGTATAAATATGCAAAACTATAAATCATTCTTAAAGCTTCTTTAGTCATAAATTAAATCATAAAAAAATTAATAATTATATATTTTTTAAATAAAACAGATGGTCAAACATAGACTCAAAAATCAACTGCGTTAAATAAAAAAAATGGGGAGAGTAATTATTTAGTTTGTTTTGTTAATTAGGAGGTGATTGGGCTAGGAGCGACCAAGATCATCATCCCCGGCAACTTCCCGATCGGGTGCTCGCCGAGCTACCTCTCCCTCTTCTCCACGGCGATCTCCGGCGACTACGACAACAGAGGCTGCCTCAAGAGCTACAATTCCTTTGCCATGTACCACAACGACCAGCTCCGGGCCGCCATTGATGACCTCCGGAAAGTCAACTCCGACATCGTCATTATCTACGCAGACTACTATGGCGCCTTCATGCATCTTCTCCAAAAGGCTTTCCTCTTAGGTACGAACATGTATTGCACCCCTCAAAAAAGAAAATAGGGCTAACACACCGTACGTCGACCATAAATTATACTAGCAAGGATGATGTGAGTATGGCAAGATCAAGATGGAATTGAAATCGTTAGCGATTTTTCGCTCATAAAGTTGACATGTGTCATCATTGCAGGGTTCGAGGAGGGCTCATTGTTCAATGCATGCTGCGGTGCGGGCGGGAAGTACAACTTTGACATGAACCTAATGTGCGGCGCGGTGGGCACAAGCGCTTGCACGGACCCAATGCGCCACATCAGCTGGGACGGCATCCACCTCACGCAGCAGGCATATAGGGCCATGGCTTTGTCCCTTCTCATGGAGGGGTTTGCCCAACCGGCCGACGCTGTGCAAAAGATCTGGAGCTGCTAAGATGTTGTGTATCTATATGTATGCAAATACCATTTTGAAGTGTTACTATAAGGTTTTTCTCTTTTGAATTTTGAAAGAAAAAAAATCGAAATTGATTAAGTGGATGCAGATCCCCTAGCTAGGCTCAAGGTGAATTGTGTTGTATGTGAAGTTATATACAATATTCCTTTTCATTAGTACATCCGTCCCTAAATATTTGACGTTATTGACTTTTTTATACATGTTTGATCATTCGTCTTATTTAAATTTTTTTAAATATGTAAAGCTATATATATATGCATAAAAGTATACTTAACAATAAATAAAATGATATAAAATAATTAATAATATGTAAACTTTTTAAATAAGACGAATGGTCAAACGTGCATAAAAAAGTCAACGGCATCAAACATTTAGGACGAAATGGAGTATTTTGTCACGTGAAACACTACGCACATTTGGTCTTTTGACTGAGACATAGTGCAATATTTGTCGTCTTAAGTTTGAGGAATAGATGGATTTTTTTTCTTAAAAGAAGAGGTTGAAAGAACTGGTGGCTAGGTAGGCTGTATGTTTGGTTATGTTGGGGCCTTTTTTTAATGTTGTTGTTTAGTCTCCTCACCCAAAACATTAAAAAAACTGAATACTTCTACGGACCAAACATAAAAAATCACCTATAACACTAAAAAAAGGGAGCAATATACCAATTTAGTATTTCTACCTCATACAAAGGGAGCAATATAACATGGAGTCACATGTTTGAGAGAGGTCATGTCGAGGTAAGTTGGAGGATGAACAAATGGTGAAGAGGGGACATGAATGCGTGCAAAGGAAAATGATTTACTCCCTCCATCTTGATCTCATCGTACCAAATCTCAAACTAAACAAAGAAGTGTGGCAAATTACGTTGTCACCTTCATAAATACTTCCTAATCAATATTTCTAAAGCAAGCATTAAACTTATTTGTGAAGAGTACTAGTATGGCTACATTAAAGGTAGAAAAGGAAATACATCTCTAAAAGTGACTTGGAACATGATGAGAACGGCAGGCAATTAGACAAAAAAATCTAAATGCTGGAATGACAAGTATTTTGAAACGGAGGAGTAGATTGTTTTGGGCATGTTTGGTTGCTCGAAGCACCTCACTGTGGCTTGTGTGCAAACGGTACATTCGAAGTGAGGATACAGTAAGGGTTTTTAGATATCCGATGGATATGGATTCAGATATGGATAGGAGTATGCAGGTACGGATATGTATGTCATATGAGAATTGTCATGTCGCGGATCACCCATGAGAAGTTTTTCGCGGGCCATTCATCTCTTTCATCTATGACAACTTTTGGGCCGTCATATCCATCGTCTCCACCCAATATCATGCTAACCCGACTTCAACTTTAGGGCGTCTCCTCACTCGTTTTACCCTTCGCCCACTCTGCCCACTTGCCCACTGCTGGATCACTGAGCTTATGGTCGGCGACGCCCTGCCCGCCAACCATGGCCACCATGGGTCTTCCTGAGTCACACAGAGGCCCTGATCCTAGCGACCCTAAAGCCTTAACCCTAGTTGTAGTGGGAGGAGGAGGCTTCTGTGGTGGTGTGACTCCTAATCAACTGGGCTGATAGTATCTTTGAGTGGGCGATCGAAAGGTATAATACACGTACGAATGACCACGTGGGACCCACAGATAGTAATTTTACTAGTGGGAGAGTGAGTTGCTAGATTTGGTCATTGAGAAGCCATATTTAGTTATTCAAATAGCATGACAAGTTAAATAGATACTCTCTTGGAGGACAATTTTTATATATAATTGCCAAATTTAATTATGACAAATAAGATAAGTATTTTCTTGGAAATGCTCTTATATGTCAAAATTGGCCTATTTGAATCACATGAATGAAAAAACGAATGAATAGAAAAAACATAAGATTCTGACAGGATTAATGTAAGTGTAAAGCAGAGGATGTAAAACATAGAAAAAACGTAGGAATAACCGTTTGATTGGACCATAAGAAAAACATAGATATTTGAGGAGAGGTAAAGACTCAAAAGGATTTTTCCAATGAGGTTCTACCTCTGGTTAAATTTCCTCAAAAATTTGTATGAGAAGAGGCATTCCATAGGAATTTCACAAGATTTAAGGGGTGTTTGGTTCTCACTGACTTTTTTTAAGTCCCTGTCACATCGAATGTTTGGACCATAATAAGAAGTATTAAATATAGACTATTAATAAAATTCACCTCATACTCTGGACTATTTCGCGAGACGAATCTACTGAGTCTAGTTAGTCCATGATTAGCGAATGTGATGCTACAGTAAACATTTGCTAATCGTGGATTAATTAGGCTTAAAAATTTTATCTAATGAAATAACCTTTATTTATGCAATTAGTTTTGTTATCAGTCTATATTTAATACTCCTAATTAACGTCCAAACATCGATGTGACAAGGGACTAGAAAAAGTCCCTAAATCAAAACAACCACTTAATAGAGTTTATTCCTTTGATTCAGAGGGCTTTGTAGAAAAAAAATTCTTATAGGAACCATAGCATTCAAGGATTTTGTGAAATTTACTTTATTTACAACTTTGGTTTTAGAGTAAATTTCATAGAATCACGGAGGATAGACACAATGCTACCAAAGGCTAGGGCAGTCAAAAAACTCGAAGCTCGTGAGCTGCTTGAGCTCCTAAAGATCAGAGCCCGAGTCTGATCTGAAGCTCGCGAGCTTTCTCGAGCCAAGTTCAAGCTTCTCACCAGCTTACATATGTATGTTATTATATTTTTTTATTTGATGAAATAGTATATTATGAATAAATTATTATACATTTAAATGATAAATTAATTTTTATTGATATTATATATTAATTTTAGTTCTTATTTACAATTTGTTTTAATATGTTTGATTTAAAATTGTTGCTTTTATAAAAAAATATTGATCACAATAACTATATCATATATTTAAAACCGAGCTCAAGTTAAGACTAACTAAGAACTCAAAGGTTTGCTAGACTTGAGCTCAAGTCATAGACCGGTTTGCTCGAGCTCGGCTCGTTGACAGTCTGCCAAAATCCCATTCTTAATCAACTAATTTAGGATACGTTATTAATACCAAATTACCAGCGCGGCCTCTGGCTCTCAACTCGAGTGTAGTATTACTTCCTACCCCCCCCCCCCCCCCCGCCCCCTCCCATCTCAGTCTCAAAAACACTTGGACTGCACACAAAACGCGGCCCTGATCGATGATGGACTGGCGGCGGGCCGGCAGCCCGACGTACAGCCGCCGCCGCTCGCCGGCGGCGGGGATCTACTCGGCGCCGGCGTCCCCGGCCCACCCGGCCCTCCTCGGCCCCACGGCGTCGCCCGTCCACCCGCTCGCGGCCAGGAACAACAACAAGGCCCGAGCCGCCGCCGCCCTGGCGCAGGCCATGGCGCGCCCGGCTGTCCGCGAGGACGGCCGCGGCGACGACGACGACGACGAAGACGTCGGCGTCGGCGTGGGCCCCGGCGCCACCAACGGCGGGAGGTACGATGGCGGACGGAGCCCGCTCCACAACGGCGGCGCCGCGTACGGCTACGGCGGCCGGAGCCCCATGAACGGCGGCGGCGTGAAGGACAAGTACTTCGGCTTCGCTTTGCCTAAGGTATATTCTTCACAGCCACTCCGATCCCCCTCTGCTAATGCTACTACCATCTATGAATTACTGTTAATTTCTTCCCTTACTTTGATTAGTAATTAAGTTTCGCAATATTCACTTAGCCAGTGAAAACTTCTTTTAATCTTGGTAATTTTTCATTTCGCTTAGCTGTCGAAAATAACCACGTTTTCGATCTTCACTTGATTTGGCTCTACAATCTGGTGTGTTTAAGCTGCATGTAGCCGATAATTACTATACTTTTTCGCTTGCCATCTCATACCCATACTCCTCAATTAAAACCAGACTTTCTTAATTTACAACCCCATTAACTGGAGCACTAACCACCTGCTGCTAGATTTGTTTCATATATATTATATATAGTATATCTATATCTAACTTACCTGGAAACAGCTTTGAGTAAACCAGTTATACAAATCTTAGCTGTATCATATCCCAAATAACGTCTGTTAGGCCTCTTCAATTTGGTGGATTTTTAAATGAAAATTGACGAAATTAAACCGTCCCCTACGAAAATTATGTAAAATTCTCCTAATGTTTATAAGCCATGATTCCTCTTGGTAATGTCAGTACTGAAAAATATTCAAAAATCAAGGTTTGAAACCCAGGTTCCTCTTCCTAATCTCAGTAGGAAAAAAAACTCAAATCAAATTCATCAAGATGGCTTACTTAATTAATTAATTAATTAGAGCGGCCAAGACGAAGAAGGGCAAGGCACGGTACGTGGAACCGGGAGTAGCTCGCGGAAACTAAGAGTGTGAATCCCGAGGCAGCCCCGGTTGGTGGGCCCCACGTGCATGGGTGCATGCATCGTCAACGCGGCCCATAAATGCGCTTTCCTCTCTTCGATGCGTCGCACGTGCGCCGGCCACCCCGGCGATCCCGGCCCTCCGATCGGGATCCGGCGGCCGATCCAGCTCGGCCAATCTTATATTGGCTCGGTTGGCCTTTGTGGTTATGTTTATATTAACCACTTAAATTTTTAACTTTTAAATTTATATTTAATTTTAGAGTTATTCATCGTAGTTTATTTTTTTTATAAGAACATTAAATACGCGTATAAAAGTTTTATTCACAAATTATTTTTCATTTATAAATACTAGGTTTTACTTTTATTTTTTCTCTACAAAGCGAGAAGATGACATTAAAGTTTAAGTTTAGGAGTAGTATTTTCTTTGATTTGAGGTAGGTTGCAACTTGCAATTTGCAGCTTTACTCCTAATCAAGGCTCTTGAGCTGTCAAAGAGAGTTTAACGTTGGCCGGCATGTAAGTCGGCCGATTGGCGAGTCGGCCAAAATATTTATGTTTGCAGGAGCTTTCGGTAGTTGCAGGGTATTATATAAGAATGTTCAATTTCTTTAAACGGTCAAATTATCACACATATTTAGCTATAGATTCCATAAAATTTACTTGAAGCTAGAGTGGCTAACCTGGCAGTGTCCATCATTTTCTAATTATGTTTATAAGCTAAAATTTAAATTTTTAACTTTAGGTTTGAAGTTGATTTTAGTTAATTTATTTGTAGTCTTTGCTTTCAAACACTATGAACATGTATATAAATTTTTTATTTTCAAATTATTTTTTATTCTTAGATATGCCAACTGAAAAAAAAAATCAAAGAATCATCCCCTTGAAATTCAACTTCTTCGTATTCTCGCGAGCTAGCTATTCACGACGGTCTCTCAGAATTTTAATTTAAACTGCTTAAGTAGGACCATAGTATATAGATTCACTAGCTTGTTGTTGTGTCGCTAGGTCAACATATTTAGGGTCGATTTGTCTTATGAGATAAATCAGCCGTGGCAAAAGAAACCCAACAAAATTAGTGATCTACCTTGTTTGGTGGCAAAAAAACATCAGTGCAAAATGTTCTATCTACAGCAAATAAAACAAACACAACACGAAAAAAATTTTATCCACGTAAGCTTGGTAATTCTAACAAAACAAAACCTATGCCGACAAATTAAAGTTGGCATTTGCAAAAGATCCAAACACAATTCATCCTTCATTACATGTAGTGAGCAGTGACACGTTATGTAGTACGACATCCGTTTTATAACGTAAGATATTTGATTTTTTTTTAACGTTTGATCACTCGTACAAATATAAAAAATAGAAAGTAATGCTTAAAGTTTTTTTTGATAATAAAGTAAGTCACAAGCAAAATAGATGATATTTCTATAATTTTTTTAATAAGACGAATGATCGTACAAAAATCAAACATCTTATATTATAAAACGGAGACGGAGGCTGTACTTTTTTTTGACAGGTTATATAGTTATATACTACCTCCGTCCCATAATAATTTTATTTTTCGTTTTTCCGTGTCCAATGTTTGACCATTCGTCTTATTTAAAAAATTTATGTAAAAACCTAAAAAAATTAGTCACGTATAAAGTACTATTCATATTTCATCTAGTAATAATAAAAATATTAATCGTAAAAAATTTCAAATAAGATGAATGGTCAAACGTTAGACACGGAAAAACGAAAAATAAGGTTACGAGTAGGTATCTCTTAATTAATGTGGTTGCGTTTTTGCGTCGTGTACAAGCCACCTACTCACGCGAGAATGTTCCAGTTGATTGTGTAGTTACTCTCTCCATTCTCTTCGTATTTTAATGGCTACGCTTTTAACCCATCTAAGCATTCATTTTATTTAAAAAAATTGCTACAAATATTCAAAGATACATGCGTAAAGTGATCTAGGGATAGAAGTCACAATAAAATAAATGATGCTTCTAAAAATGTTTAAGTAAAATAGATGGTTAAATTTCATGTCCAAAAGTAAAAACATAGTACTTTTGTTTACTCAATGTGCTACAGTATCATCTACGTCCAAAACGATTTCACCCCTTACTATCTCATGCGTACTAATACAAAGCTAAAATTATAGTGAAAATTTTAATTTAGCAAACTCCAATATAATTGACTTACTTTAGAAAACTTCAATTTTTTTATTTTATTACTTTTAATATAAAATCTTCGTGAGATAAATTAAAAGAGAAAATAATGACCTCTTAATCTGGGCCCTCGTGGCCGTGTTGCTATTCCCTACGGTGCGGTACGGCCCAATATTAGTTCATTCATAACTCGAGAGCCCACATAGAAACAAAATCTGAACGGTCAGCAGGCAGAGGCTCCTGTAGCATTTTTTTTTTGAAAGAAAGTTCCTCTGATTTATATTGATAATAATAATGTAAGATTTAAGGAAGTTTGTATCTTGAGTGCTATGGTTGTTGAATATCGGATCAAATCTATCGATACAGTATACTCCTAACCATATGGTATGCTCTCTCATAACCGTTGACTTTTGAGATTATGTTTAACTATTTATCTTACTTAAAGCTTTTGTGTAAATATATGAAAATCATGCTTAAATTAGCTTTAAAGGTAAATCAAAACACAATAAAATAATGATAATTATATTACTTTTTAATGAGATGAATGGTCACACATTTGTTGAAATTCAACTACGTCATCTATTAAAAATGAAATAGAATTTCATTTTTAGTCTGACCATCCATTTGAATCGACGGAGCTGTCATGATTATTGGTCTTCATGAAATTCGCTAATCCTGATTTCTAATACTTCATATCGTCTTTGTCGCATAGCTTTTTACCACAATTTGTAGTTCAAAGTCCAAAGAAAGAGTATGAAAACTACATCCGAATAGTAAGAAAAGACAGAGAAGACTCAGAATTAGGGGGTGGGGGGCTGGGGCCTGGGGGCTCGTGGGAGTTGTTTGGAAAGAAAGTATTCATCTGTTCACTTATATTTATGTTTATATACTAAAATTTGAAATCTAAATTGGAGATGATTTTGTAATTGTTTTGTATTTTATTTTTTTCCTTACTTTTGAGATTGCCAAGAATTTTATGTATGAAAGTTTTAGTCTTAAATTATTTTTTAATTATTAATAAACTATTTACTTATGCTTAAAATAAGAAAAAAAAGATTGGGCTGCGAGTCATTTGCGTGTCCATGGAGATATTTTACAAGTTGCTTTCCACGTCGAAGCCAAGTCTCCTCCTTGACGTGTCAAACCAAATAAAGCGTACAGAAAAAACTGAGATGTGGGCTCCAGTCTCTTGCATAACCAAACTACCGAACCAGCCTTAACGCCCACTGACATGTGGGCCAGCCCCCGCGTGACCATCTATCGTGTCAGCAGCAGCACGAGCGTTTCCACGTGTTATAATTAGGCCGGCCCGTTTAGAGCATTTTAACAGCTCATCTAAATTTGGTCATCTATATCTTTATTTGGATTATCATCTAAAATAGTTTCATCCTTCATATATCTTTGTACTTCAACAAATCATTCATATATGACATCCTCTCTATCTCTTTCAATGATGGAGAGAATATTTAAATATAAAGTTTCTCTCTCCTGATTTAGATGACATCTAAAAATAAAGGATGTAATAGATGTTCTGTTAGAGCTTTACTTTTACTCTTCATCCTCTAATTTTAGGATAAAGGATAAGATAAAAGAGTTGTTGGGATGCTCTTAGATGCCAAAATTTTTTACCAAAAACATCTTATCGAATCTTTGGATATCTACATGGAGCATTAAACATAGATGAAACAAAAAAAACTAATTGCATGGTTATGGGACGTGAGACGAATCTTTTGAGCCTAATTAGTGCATGATGAGCTAAGTGCTACGGTAACCCACATGTGTTAATGATGGGTTAATTAGGCTCAAAAGATTCGTCTCGCGGTTTCTAGGCGAACCGTGAAATTTGTTTTTTTATTTGTGTCCGAAAACCCCTTCCAACATCTGGTCAAACGTGTGATGTGGCTGCAAAAATTTTTGTTTTTGCAAACTAAACGCCCCGTTTAAACCCTCTATTTCGTGCTACAGTGCCTAGCCTTTTACCTATTTGTTCTTTTTGGTATTTGAAAGTACCACTATTGACATCTAGGCCCCTAGAAGGTAAAAACTCTGGGGATTCAATGCAACAAAAGCTGGGTCATGTGAATTCAGCCTACTGTATCGTCTCGGTATTTTAATAGATAACATTGTTGGTATTTTGATATATATTTAACCATTCGTCTGGTTAAACAGACTTATATGACTACTATTTATTTTGTTATGGTTGAATTTTATTATCAAATATATTTTAATTATAACTTAATTTTTTTATATATTTGCCTATTTTTAATAAGACGAAGAGTTAGACACGTGTGTAAAAAATTGACGTTATTATCTATTAAAATACAAGTGACTATATATAAGTTGTGATTTTGCCCTTTTTATTTTGTCTTTTCTTTCTATGTACTCGTTCCTTTGAAAAATTATCAAGTTTAAAGAGCTCAAAAAATGATATACGCGACCAATATCAGAACCATGACCAGACCAACACGGACAATTTGATTTAGGCTAGTTTGTCTGGTATATACTAGAATTTTTTAATCATCCGTAACCAAAACCACTTTAATCAAGGATAAATCCCTCTCTATAGATCTTGTATTTCAGTCTGAATCTTCTCGATTGTCTCGCACCCCTCTCTAAAGTTCGATTGTGTTCCAAATGGTGTGGGAGAGGATTTTCCGGACCTAAACCATTTGGCTAATCATTTTAAACCAAAATAGGCTGCATTCTTTTCATATTTTTTCTTGAATTTTACATGAATTCTCCTCGAACTGCTAAATTATGTGTTTTTTGCAAAAAATAAGTTTCTATATACAACATCTTACGTTTCCACAGTAATACCTTCATTTTACGTGAGACTTTCTGATATTGATTAAATTCGAATGTATCTAGCACACATCCAAACTTAAATATTTAACTTTCTATTTAGCCCACATTCTTTTCCCATGTTAACTAAACCATATTCCCTTGATCTTCACAAGCATGTTCCCAAACTGCTAAATAACGTGTTTTTAATGTTAACTGGCGTGTTTTTAATGAAAATTTATTGAAAAGCTAATTTCAAAAATCATATCAATCTACTTTCCAATGCTTTTATAGTTAATAATTAATTAATTATATATTAATATGTTCCTATATTTTCCGTGCTAATTACTTATCCTACTAAAGAATAGGACGTACTCACTCTGTTTCGCAACGTAAGAATTTCTAGCATTGTCTAGATTTATATGGATACTAATGAATCTATACACATATATAAATTATATAGAGTGAAGTGCACCAGCGGTCATTAAACTTGTGTGCATGTGTCATCTAGGCCCCTGAACTCTCAAAATGTATTTTTGGTCCCCGAACTTGTCCGGGGGTGTCATATAGGTCCAAACGAGCTCCGATCATCTCTATCCGCTGACGTGGCTGCCACGGTGGCGCCTACGAGAAGGGAGAGAAAAGAATAAGGAGAAGAGAGATACTGACATGTGGGACCCACATGGCCCCACCAACACCTAGGCGCCAGTGGCATGCCACGTCAGCGGATGGAGTGAGTTAGAGCCGGTTTGGACCTATATGACACCCCGGACAAGTTCGGGACCTAAAAAGGTATTTTGAGAGTTCGGGGACCTAGATGACACATGCACACAAGTTTAGGGACCGCTGGTGCACTTCACTCAATTATATACATTTATCAATGAATGGATTTAGACCAGACTAGAAAGTCTTATGATATGAAACAAACAAGATATTTGACTTTTTTTTCAACATTTGATTATTCGTAAAATTTAAAAATTTAGTATAAATATAAAATATAACAATTCGTGCTTAAAGTTTTTTTTGATAATAAAGTAAGTCACAAGCAAAATAAATGATATTTTTATAATTTTTTAAATAAGACAAATGGTCAAATATTATCAGAAAAAAATTAAATATCTTAAATTATAAAATTATAAAACGGAGAGAGCAGTTGTTATAATTTTATTATCCATACCAGCACAGCCTTAGGAGACGGACATATAGAGAAATTACAGCACCCGCCAACTACAAGAGCAAAAATTTAATTTAAAATCCACGAAGGAAAACAAAAGCTGGAAATGGTCGCCCACCATCCTCTTCCGTCATTTTCTCACCGCAGCCTTCCTCGAAACGCCGAAACTCCTTCCTTCCTTCTTTCCTTCCAACCCAACACGAGACGAGACGAGACAAGGTCAAACCCAAGGTCAAAGCGGCAGCCACCACCACCGCCGCCGGCGAAAATGGACGCCGCCGCCGCCGCTCCACGCGGCGGCCACGGGCGGCGCCCGGGCTCCTCCGGCGCCTCCGCCGCAGCCGCCGCGGCGCGCGCGGCCGCCGCGCGCGAGGCGATGGCGCGCATGGAGGAGATGATGCTCGCCCACGCGGGGGCCGCGGGCGAGTTCAGCATCATCCTCGACGCCCCGCTCCCGTCGCTCCAGCAGTACCGCCGCAACCCCACCCCGCCGGCGGGCCCCGGCGCGGGGTCGTCGACGCCGGCGCGGCGTGGTGGCGTGGTGGGCGGTGGGGGGAGGAGGGACGAGGTCCCCGCGCGGCTGCGGCGCGAGGGGAGCGGCCACGACGCCGACGACGACCTCGGCGCGGCGCGCCGCTCCAGCCGTGGGGCGCCCGCGGGAGCCGACAGGTACCGGGACGGAGCGGAGAGGGTACTGCGACCTGATAGGTACCGGGAGGCGGAGGAGGTGGCGGTGGAGGCGCCGGTGCGGTTGGTGGGTCCGCGGGGCGCGCCGAGGGAGGGGGGCCGTGGCGACGCTGCTCCGCCCGTGAGGCCCGCGGAGAGGAAACCGGCGGCGGGAACGGTGGTAGCAGAGGAGGAAACGGCGCTGCAGCTGCTGGCGCGTGGCCGTGGCGGCCGGAGCTCGAGCGCCACGACCCGCGCGGAGGAGGAGCGACGAGTGGTGGAAGCCGTGGCAGCGAGGCCATCGAGCCGGCGATCGGGACGGGAGCGCGCTGGGGACGCCGGTGCAAGGACCATCGAGCCTGAGAAGCCGGCGGTGGCGGCGGAGCCGGAGAACGTTGGGCGATGGAACAGGCGAGACCGCGAGGACGGCGGTGAGGAGGCGGTGGCTCTACAAAACCCGTTGGCAGCAGCGCCGGTCGTGGAGGAGGAGACAGCCCTGCAGCTGCTGGCGCGTGGCGCGCGGAGTTCGAGCGCGACGAGGCGTGTGGAAGAGCCCCAGGTGGTGGAGGCTGTGGCGTCGGGGCCGTCGAGCCGGCGATCGAGACGGGAAGGCACTGGGGACGCCGGTGTGAATTCCGTTATGCCTGAGGAGGTGGAGCCGGTGACCGTTGGGCGGTGGAGTAGCCGAGGAAGCGAGGATGGCAGCGAGGAGGCAGCGGTTTTGCCAAAGCCATTGGCGGCCATTGTCACCGGAGCAAGGAGCAGGAGCAACTCACCGGCGATAAGTAATGTCAATGATGATAGCTTTCTTCCGTTGGTTCAAGCAATTGGTTTGAAATAATTCGAATCCATTTTTAAGAATGTTCATTGATTGCGGTAATTTTAGTCTCTGTTCAATCGATACTCTAGGGAGTCTGAAGCTACAAGGTTACAGAATATCTTTAGTTTTGAAATGAAACTGATAATAAGTGCATTTGGTATTGGGATCATCTAGTTGTTGAAGCATCTCGATTTTTTTTTTCGGTTCCAGGCTGTCTGTCAGTAATTGGACAAACTACATGGGAAGTTAATTGGTGGGGGATAATGGATTGGATTGTAGGCTACGCCATTGTTGATGCATTGTTTTGCTTACTTATAACATGACTTAGGTTCAGTAAGTTGTTTTCATGCTGGTGCTTCTTGCTGATGCAATTTAACCTTGTGGTGCTTCTGCTTCATGATAAAAGATGAAAACGAAAAATTAATAGAAGAATTGGTCTGACTTTCAGTTGTCTGACAGATTGTATTGCTGCATCTGCAAGATAAGATGGTTGGCTCATGACTTTCAGTTGTCTTGAAATAAAAAAACAAAGATTCACTTTGACAATTGAGGCTACCATAGTGTTTTTGAATATAATATATTTTCAGCCTCCATTTCTTGAAGGTGGGGCTTATTTTGTTTTTGCTTGTTTACCTAGTTAGGTCGGAATGGTGTGGACACTGGTGCAGCGAATCGTGCACCATCAACAGGAAGGTCAACTTTTGCACCACCGGTTGGGGCTAATATCAGACCTCTACAAGCTGTGGAAATGCCAAATGGGACACCTCGGGAAAGAAGGTGAATTAATATGTTTTATGAGATAAATTTGGTTTCTTAGCCAAGAGTGTTATACTGCCAACACCACTTCTCACTTCTCAAAACATCGGTGTCATTGTCATTTTATTAACCTTTGCTGCCTAATGCTTAGCTAAGAGTGTTGTACTGCCAACTCTTTGGTGTGTAACCCACTTAATAGTTGGCACTCTTTTAGTTACATGTTGAAATTTACAAGCATGAACTTCATGTGACCTTTTATGAAAATTGAATGCAAGGCATGACATACAACTTTACATTGTAGTGGCACTGTGGAGTGCAATTCTAGAATGATGTAGTAATAAGAATAATTTAATGTTGGAATGAACTTTCCGTTGGCTTTCCATAATATCTCAAATGTTGCATGACATTCCAGAACATCTAACGAATTGAACATTTTACTCTTTAGTGTATAAAACTTAAACTAGGTAGTATTCCTGTCAGTATAACCATGATTTTGACTTTTGATGCATTAAGGAAAGTCCAACTATTTCTTTTTTTTTAAAAGCAGTGACTTGTGGTACCAAAATGTTTGGCATATAATAAAACAATATGAACTACATATGATTTGTTCTTTACTGGGGTTTACTTTCTTATTTATTGTGTCATGTAGTTAATTGTCGATTTCTCATACATTGTACAACAAGGTAAAATGTTGTAATCTGCGAAAATACTGCCTGATTACTTGTTGGAATCAGTTTCTAGCACATGCATACTTTGAGCATTGCTCTAATCATCAGCAGTTCAGCATAGTGTCTCAGTCTTGACAATAGGCCTCACCCACATTACTCTATTTTCTGTCTCCATATAATTAAATATTTTTTATTTACATTTATTGAGAAATTACTATTCATTTGATGTGTTTATGTTAGAGCAACTATTACTACAATTGATATCCATCAGAGAATTTCTTTGATTTCTCTTCATACAAGAAACTTACTTCCATCACCCATCAAGACTTACAAAATCTAATCCTGTAATTCTGTAAAGCTTTACGTGCAAAGGAACCACGTGATTCTTGTGTAGGAGTTCTTACATTCATTAATTTTGATTTTTAGGGCGATCTATCCAGACCCCACTTTCGCGCAGTCGACACGATCACGAGACTCGCATGACAGTTCGACAATAACAGAAGAGGTCTGTCCTCAACTTTATTGATTTTCCCAGTATATTATGAGGTTGCACAGGGTTTTTCTGCAGAGTTGGTGAAATCCTATATAGTGTTCATCAATAATATTCTGATTACAGCTGCATTTAATTTTCAGCTTGAGATGCTAAAAGATGAAAATGTAAACCTTTTGGAGAAGGTGTGTTGCAATTTCTTTCATATATTGTATATTTGTGTTTAATTCCATGAAAATAGTAAAGGGGTAGCATCTTCTTTTCTTATGGAGCTAGTGATAATGTATATCTGTTTTCCAAATTTAGCTTGGACTAGCTGAAGAGAGATTTAGACAATCTGAAGCCCGGACGAGGGAGCTCGAGAAACAGGTATGTTTCTGTTTTTTGTATTTCATTTATTGATTTTGACAATAGTATTTGATATATTTTCTACTCTGTACATTATATATTGTTAATACCAATAAGAGTAGTGTTTCTCATCTTGAAGTGATGTATTCCAGCATCAAACGTCATCCAGTTTGGGTTTACTTTTATCTGGTTTGAGCTTACTATGAACTTCACACTTACATTGAAAAGGGTTCTTTTGGTTGTATAATTAGTTATTCCTATGACTTTAAGGTTGAATAGGAAGTCATATGACCAATGCAATAGGATAATATCTTTGAAAGAAGAAATATAATTATATATTTGATAGAAGAAATTTATCTGTAGTTGCTTTTATTTATAATCTTGAGATGCTATTATTTATGAGTTTGTGAAGTGTTATCATGAAGAGAACATGTCATGTCCACTTCAGATATTCTCTGCCTTCATTACTTTCAGGTTGCTAATCTTGGTGATGGATTATCTATGGAAGTTAAGCTTATGAAAAGGTAAAATTAAGCACTTTTTTGGGTCCTCTTGAATGTTATTTGAGTATCACATCATTAATGATTTTCTGACATAAATGCAGGAGAGAAGAGATGCTCGTAAGAAAGGAGGTATAATTTTGTGATGGTGGATACTATATTCCATCAATATAATTTTACTGTATAAAAACATAAAAGTGGTTAAATAATATTGGCATAAATAATGCAACTTGGGTGAATAATGTGGTGTTTTGCATTTTATCAATATTGTTGTGTTCTTCCCCTGCCGGATGTAACGGATGAGCATGATACTGATAAATATGTTTTCTTGGAAAAAAACAGCAAGAAATAAGAAAAGCACTTATATCCAAGAATGATAAAAGCGAGGAAATTGCCACTCTCCAGAAACAGCTACAGGTAATACACCAAGCTATGATGATATTCACTACCAGAACCATCGCTGTGCATAATTGTTATTTTCTTCTCTAGTCTGCAAAAGAAAAGGAGACTGCTGCTGTTCAGAAACTCAAAGAAGCAGAGTCTGAAACAAAATCTTTACGCACGATGACCCACAGGATGATCTTGAGCAAGGAAGAAATGGTAACATAGTTTTTTTCCTTTTCTTCCAAAGATGGAATCACGGAAACCAAACAGAGAGGTCCATTTACCCATCAAACCTGATGTTGTACAGGAGGAAGTTGTTATGAAGAGGTGTTGGCTTGCTCGTTATTGGGGCTTGGCTGTTCAATATGGTAATTTATTTCGTCTGCATTGCTAACCTTTCTTTGTAACGTTCATGTCAAAGACAAAGAAGCTTTTTTTATATTTAAAATGCTTAAAACTGAATTCTTTGTGGGGGAACTCGTAAAATCATACTTTTTGCAGCACAAGTCTTTACCCTTATGCTCTGTGTTCTGCTCAAAAGCTGATTCTTTCAATTCTCCAGGGGTCTATCCTGATATCTCCATGTCGAAACATGAATACTGGTCTTCATTTGCTCCTCTTCCCTTTGAGTATGTAACAGCTGCTGGACAGAGAGCTAAGGATGGATCACTTCGTAGTGGTGTGTCATCAACCATTTTACTGTTAAACGTAGCAGATTTAAATACTAAGTTAATTGACTCCTATTCTATACTGAAACAGGGAGTGATAGTTTGGAAGACTCACAAAGGTTCGTTCATGAGTTGACAGTTACAGCTGGAGAAGGCAACATAGAAACCATGCTTTCGGTTGATAAAGGACTCCAAGAACTTGCTTTCTTGAAGGTTTTAATATTTTTGTTTTGGCTTCATCTACTCCTATATGTTTATATAATAAATTTTCAACAGTTACTAGTTCAGCAATCCTGATACTGTACAATATTTTCTAGATCAAAAGTTACACTTTAATGTTGGTCTAACACCACACCTAATTATTTTGAAGGTTGAGGATGCTGTTCTTATTGCTCTTGCCCAAAATCATCGTCCTAATGTTGCTGAACTAGCAGACCCAGGTGCCTTGCCATATTTTTTACTGGTTGATTTGACAAGTAAAACTATTAATATTAGGATTATTGCCGATACATCCTTAAGTTTGTGTTCATCAATCATAATTTCTTCCCTGTACATCAGAGAGGCTTATGTGTGTTTATGTTTCTGTGTTTGATATTTACAGATATTAAATCATCTGGTGATGAAAAATTCACTGAAGCATTTGGTACAGTCTCAACTTCTTTATTATCTGGAATATTAACATAATTAACTATGCTTGATAGCTATTATTTTTGGCACTAAGTAGCACTGCCACAATAGGCAGGCACTATGACATTCTATCAATTTCTGTGGGGGAAGTCCTGCATATTCTGAGCAATACTTCAATATTGTTCTGCAGATCTCAGCAAGGAGGAAGAAGAAGATGTATTGTTCAAGCAGGTACCCCGAGTCCTCAACCTATATTCTTTTTTCTTTATTCTTGACTTTAGACGTGCATAGTAATTTAGTGATGTACTGGCAGATTTAATGTTGCTCTATTAGTATCATCCGTTGAACATTTGGTTCCCATTACTTTCTATGCCTCTATTCATCTGCTCCTATATTGTTTTGCATATCTAGCAAAATTCTTTCAGTAGTTATTAGTTCTTGATCATTTTATGTAAGTTTATATGAACATTGTAAGGGGAAACATAAACCCTTGCAGTCATTCGATTCTGCATAAATCTCAACTGCAATTATATCTTTAGGAGAGAATTACCAACTACAGCACTCGTATAGTGTTGCTTCCCCTTCCCCCAGACAGCTAGTTCAGTCCTCCTTTTGTTGTTTTTCGTTTTCTTGCCTAGCTGGTTTCTAACGGCTGTTTGGCTTTGTTTTCTCTGGCTGTGATCTTGTATACCTGTTTATTCTCTGTATTCGCGTATACCTGTTTATTCTGATCTTAATGAAATCTGGATGGCTTGCCTTGGGTCATCCCAACCAACCAAAAAAAAAAAAAAGAATCACCTGTGGGTGACGTGTTTTGGGATGTGTTGTTGTTGTTGTTGTTGTTGTGTGTGTGTGTGTGTGGGGGGGGGGGGGGCTCCCTTAACCCCTTCTTTCTAAGCCTTTCTCTCTTCTTAATGAAAGAAGGCAGTTATCCTGCCTTTTCGAGAAAGAAACAGCACTTGTATAGTGATGATAGTGATGACAGAGATGTGGAGGAGTTTGTACATATCAGTTATTGAACATAACTTTATTATCCCTTATGCAGTACTTCAGTTGTTATTTGCCAATGTAACTATGCATGACCATTTATTTTGGTGTTGCGCACAGGCTTGGCTCATCTATTTCTGGAGAAGGGCTAAAATCCATAACGTGGAAGACGATATTGCTGAGGAGCGACTGCAGATGTGGATTGATCGACATGGGCAGCAGCCCACCTCACATGATGCTGTGGATGGTGTGTGCTTGGGACTTATGCACTGCTTACTCATATAATATTTCTGCTTTACTTCATTTGCTTAAGAAAATATTCAATCTGGAATAATTAATTCTGCTCCAAAAGCTCAATACCTGAAATCAAATAGCATTTGATAATGAAGCCATAATATTTAGTACATAAAATTTAGTGCATCTTTCAAGTCAGATACAATTATCAATAGCAACTCAAACTTGCCTTATAACAAGTTAAAAGGCATGCACACACCTTTAGAGTAGCTTATTTAAAATAACCTTCCTTGATGTAATAAGTTAATATTATTAGTTGAAAACGTTATATTGAAATTATAATTTTGCGTCCTGTCAAATTTAATATATAGTGCTGTTCAGTCTTATTCATCTACACTTATTTTTCTACAAATGGAGGTACACACATTTTTTTCTCATGTCCTAAAATCTCAGCATGTTTTGTCCTTTCTAGACGTTTGCTGCCAAAACTTAAGGCATTTAACGATGATTTTTCTATTCAAGATCTTGTTTGGAACTTTGCATTTATGTCTTTGCTTCTTCAGTTATCAGTAGGGCATATTTTGGAAATTTGATAACTATCTCATTTTTCACATTTTCCATAAAAATTAATCTAGAAACAGTCTTTTTTGCATCTATTCTCTGCCTTGCCCATTCTCGATTCTTGACACACTTTATCACAGTTGATCAAGGTATACGCGAGCTGAGGAGGCTGGGAATCGAACAACTACTATGGGAACTCTCCCGTCGAGAGGTGAACACTACCAAAGAGGAGCTGGACAGTACCGAAGAAGAGCTGAAAAACACCACCGAAGAGGAGGAGGAGGTGAACGCCACCAGAGAGGAGTCGTCCGATGTCGACGATCTGACCTAAGCAGCCTCAAAGCAAAGCTTGCAGTGGGTTCAGTTACCCCCCTCTGTGATGTACATCAACTGTAAGAACATTACAAAAGATGGTTTCCTGTTTATGCTTTTGAGTTTTGTTACAACATACTTCTAGATGATTGATTTTTTTGTGTACATAACTTGCATCCGGCATCCCCATCCCAACAGTGTTGTTACAGCATCTTGAAATGATGCAATATTAAATCAATTGTGTGTAATTTCCATAGGCCTCAACCTAGCTGTGTACTTGCTGTGTGTTGTGTCTGGCAATCAAGGGGGGAGCCCTCTTGCTGTCCTGTTTCAATCTAGCCGAATTAGCAGTAACCTAAGTGTCCAATCCCATCACCAGGCTCACTTTTGGCTGGAAAATTTTAATCTGATTAGTCCCATCCATGCCGTGCATGTTACTAACATGTTATGGAAATGTGCTGCTCTCTGTTTGATACTTGTTCATTTGCTTGTAAAATTTGGTCCAGCATTTTCTCGAGATCAGCGGTGCTGCATATTTTTATTATGTTTTTCATGATGATTGGTTATGTGTTTTGGTTGCATCATGGATCCATAGTGACTGTACAGTATCAATATGCTGTTGCTGCATGGATGAGTGATGATTAGCGTGGATCGGGTCCACACGATCCACATGCACTAACTCACATGACCAATCAGAGCTAAAAACGTTTTGAAATTCATATGTAGTTTCAAATTGCAGGAGATCTTGTGAAATATCTTACATCTAGTTGGATCTCTACTTCTCTTCCCAATGACAAGGTGACGGTTACATAAGCCAATTAGCTACATAAAAAACGATAAACGTGATCAGTATATAATTAATTAACTATTATTTCTTAAAAAATTAAAAAATAGATTTGATTTTTTAAATTTTCTATATAAATTTTTTTATACGAAATAAATTATTTAGTAGTTTGAAAAATGAGCCAAGCAAAAACGAGAATTAGCTCAACCTGACACGTTGAAATGAACGCAGCCAACGTCACGAGGGGTTCCTTCTGGCCATGTCACTGACCGTGGGCCCTTATGAGAGGCTGGGCCCACGTGCCAGTGGCACGCCTGTGACGTGCATGGCTGATGAACAATGTGCTAATGTAATGTGCGTGCATGCATGACATGATGACGTGGCGCGTAGGTGATGATGACTCACGCGCGACAGGGACCACGGGATCTTGATCCAATGGCCACGAGTGCTCCCCTCGAGCCCGCAGCCACTGGCTTTGACATGATGAATTTTGACGTGTGAGAAAAAAACTAAAATATATTTGGCATTTTTGTAGATTTCTACAGAAAGAAATAGCGATCACTACGAAATCCATGTGTTTCAAGATCCTACAATACGTGAATTTTGAGCGGCTGGTTTCGTGCCACTGCCGCCCTAGTTTTCTCCATCTTGTCGCAGAACATTCACGCTAAGGTAAGAAAGCTTATGAAAAAAAAATCATAAATTTTGGTAAGGTAAACTTTGATGCTATAAGCCGCTACATGAACATGCAAATATAAATTCAATCTACACAAAAAGGCAAAAATAATGAATTTATTTACATTTTGCAGGCACTATGTACTACTCCCCACGTTCATAATATAAGATTTTTGACTTTTTTCTTACAATGTTTGACCATTTGTCTTATTAAAAAAAATTATGAAAATATCGTTTATTTTTCTTGTGACTTACTTTATTATCAAAAGAACTTTAAGCACGACTTGTCATTTTTTATATTTGTATCAAATTTTTGAATAAGACGAATGGACAAACGTTACAACAAAAAAGTTAAACATCTTACATTATAAAAACGGACGTAGTATTTGATATCTAGTTTTATTATTTTTGTTTATCTAGCTATATAGTCTGTACTTAAATCATCCCAATCAACGCTATCGATTTTTTTTCCAAATTTTTATAACTAGCCAAAAATTACATTTTAACCTTAAATTTGAAGTTGATTTTAGGGTTTTTTTTGTCGTAGTTGATTTTTTGGTCTTTGCTTTTAAATGCTAAAAACACACGTATAAAAATTTTATTTATAAATATGTTGTTTATTTTTTTCTTGAAAAGTCAAACGATGATCCTCAACGTGTGCTAATGTACATGGATGAATAAAAAAGATCCTTATCCTATTGAACGTGGCTAGACTTAATGGCTGATGAAGTGCATGCATTCTTTGGTTGCATGCTGGAAATATGATTATATACATTCTCAGCAGCTCACATGCAGCTATACGCACTGCAGGAGGCAGCAGCGCCAGAAACTCTCTGAAAAAAAAATACACTATTTATAAACTGAGAAAAAAATTGAGAAAACTCTGCCCTAGAAAACGCAACTAGGTGTTCGATCGTTTCCTCGAAGGGCGGAACTAAGTGATTACTAAATTTGATGCTCAACAACAAAGTATAGTTTTTTAACAAATTTTAACAAAAGCATAATAATTTTCTAGTATCATTTGTCGTCTAGGCGTGATACTCAAGCTGCTTCACGTCTGGTTCCGTCCGAGTTAGAGCGGCCGGCCGGACGTGCGGGGACGCAAAGCACACGGTACCTGGCCCGCGTGCCGCCTCTCCCGGGACAAGCCCGGCAAGGCACATCGCCGGCGTGCTTGTGGACGCCGTCGCCGCCGTCCAACTGCTCCGCCACAGCCAAATCCCCGGCCGCCGCGCGCTCCTCGATCGGCTGGTTTGGATGCTAAGCAAACCGGCCCGGCCCATTTGTGTAGTGTAGCCCAATTGCGTTGGAAAGCGAAATCTCTTACGGCCCATCTAACACTGGTGGCCTGGGAAATTAGTTCAAACTCCAGGCCTACACCTACACTTGACCTACATTAGTCCTTCTCATACATAACAGGATGGATTTAAACCTTGTCAAATTAGTGTGTTGTCTTTATGCTCCACGTAAAAATATTCCCAAAATTTTTATGCTAAAATTTTTAGATTGTGTTTTATCTTTTTTTTTTAAAAAAATATTTCTCAATTTTCTTATGCCGAAAACTTTATAAATTTTGACAACACCTAGCGGTATGATTTATAGTTGTGAAAATACATGAATTTTATAGCATTATAGGATTATTAAATCAATTGTGTACTCCCTCCGTCCCTACAAAACAATAATTGTAGTTAGTCAAAACAAACTAGACTATTTTCCTTCATTAATACGGAGAGGAAATGACAAGAAGGATCATGAGCAGTGAGTACTAGTTGGAACGGCTAAAAGCAATAATGTATTAAAGTATTTTTAAGACTAATCTATGCTGTTGTCCGAGTGTCTCTAAACTAAAAAAAATAGAAATTATTAATAGCCAAAATTTTAAAAGTTAATCTTAATCTAATCCAAAACAATGGTAAATTATGAAACTGGCGAAAAGTGGTATTAAAGCGGTTTAGCAGATCCAACTCTAAAAATACAATTTCTATGGAAGACATTCTTGTACTAAAATTGTATTTTAGGGACAGAGGGAATGCTTTCCATATGCCTAAACATAGGTGTGTACTTGACAATAGTTGTGTCTGGGAATCAAGGGTGCCCTTTTCATGTCCCATTTCAATCCAGCCGCTTAGCAGTAAACCTAAGTGCCCAATCCTGTCACACTAGCCTCACTTTCGGCTGGAAATTCTAACTTGGTTTGCCATGCATGCATGTTGTTGCCAACATGCTATCCAAATGTGTCACTAATTGCTTAATTTCTGCTTGATATCTGCATCTACGATTTGGATCAGCATTGTCTCGAGATCTGTACCACTGCATGCATGTGTTTCCTTCTGGGGATTTGCCAATATTTTTTTAACCGTGTTTTTTCATGAATGAATTTATAATTATATCAATCTGATGTTGCTGTTGCTGTTGCAGGATAGATGGTGATGATTACCATGGATCGGGACCAGGGTTCGCGAAACCGCGAAAACCGCGACGGTTACCGCGGTAACCGCGCTCTTCGCCGGGGCATGGTTTCGGTATACCACGGTAACCGTCCGTAAATTTGATCCAAATTTTAAAAAATTAAGAAAATTTGTAGAAAAAATATATGATGTAGAGATTGATTTGTAATGATGTTTGGTGAAAAAATTGATGAAAAAACTAAATTTACAAATGAATAAAACTTCAATACCAAAAAATGGTTAGGTAAAATAAAAAACGGTATTGTTCACACTTCATAGAACCTAGTTAAGTATATATTTGATACATGAGACACATATTTGAATGTTTGTAGCACTTAGTTGACTATGTAGTTGATACTTGATACATGAGGCATATTTTTTATTGTGTTAGCTATTTATGATGTAGATAGTTAGTAATATTTTGATGTAGGCTTTTTGTTAATTTCCAGTACCCAAGCTAAGGTAAATTATATATGTACTAATGTAGTCACATGTTTGTAAACATGTATTAGTTTTATATGTAATATTTGATTGTAAGTATACTTGTGATGCCAAAATTTGTTAAGAATTTAGAAAAAAATATGTTAAAAATTTCTTTTTTCCCATATAACATGTCATAAATGTCATAAATATAGCTACATACTAGTTTTCTATTTTTCTTGTATTTTTACAGTTTTTTTCAAAATTAATTTGCACCTAATTGTCGGATTACACTAGCCGCGGTTTTCGGCCGAAACCGCGTGGTTTTAACCCGAAACCGTGCAGTTTTGACCAAAAACCGCACGGTAACCGTGGATTTTAAATTCAAAATTTTTAGATTTAAATTTACCGTGGTTTTGGTGATATCCGCGGGTGCGGTACCGCGGTTTTCGTGAGTTACACGGTTTCGCGAACCCTGATCGGGACCACACGATCCCCATCCGATGGCCTCGAGTGCTCTCTGCGGTGGTGGCACTGACTCATATGACAAACTAAAGCAAATCGTTTTGAATACTATTTTATCCTTTCTTTATTTTCGCATTCTTTAAATTTAAACACAGTATGCGCGTGTGTTTATAGCATGCGTAGGGGCGATCAGAAACCAAACGATATATTTATAAACAAAAATAATATCTAAATTAAATTTTTACATATGTATTCTTAGTGATCTAAAAGTCAAGCATAAAAAATAAACTATGATGAGAAAACATCAAAATCAACTTTAAATTTAAGATTAAAAATTTAAATTTTAGCTTAAAAGTATAGTTAAAAGCGAAAAGATTGCACCCGTCTCTTTGGATGCATATCCGACCCCTACCGTTGAAAATATAATTAGCCGTAAACACAATCACTTGTGTTAAATCTAGGAGAGTGGTCTGGATCCATCCCATGAAATCTAACCACTTGGGCTAAGCACACTTTGCATTCTTAATAAAAAATGACTTCATTTTAGTTCCTTTTGTTTGTTCTGCTTTATATTTTTTAAGCAATTATTTTCTTAAAATTTGATAAAGTTCTCCATAAAATTTATTTTTTATATTTGTAAATATGTCATTAGGTTTGTTCGTTTAAAAAGCCAAACAGTGTTCCCAAAGTCACTGGAAGATGGACTGAGTATTCCTTAAGGTTGGATCAGTGCAGGTACAATAGCATACTATAAGTCAGCTATAAGTATATTTTAAATAGATAAAAGAAGAAAGAGAAGAGCAACAAACTATATATTTATAGCCAGTTACAGCATTAACTCCAATATATATATGTACACCATGTGGAATCGGATATTAATTATATAATATATGCTTATAGATAGGTATTGTATGAATTAGCTATAGATGATTTGTAACCAGCAGATAGCTATACTATTATCATACTATTGAACTTGCTGTACGTTGATCTGCCGCAGTGGCATCATGATGTGCCTTTTCGGTCGTGTTACTGACAGGTAGGCCCACCGTTGAGATAGTGGGGCCCACCGACCAGTGGCGGGCACGCCTGGCCGCGCCGTTGGATTGGGCTCCTTGTCGTATAGGGGTCACGTGCATGTGTGTTTGCATGGATCAGTCCCGGTTGGTGACGTGGCGGGTCGGTGATGATGAGTCGCATGAGATATGGACCACTAGATCTTGATCCAATGGCCATGAGTGCGCCCATCTCGAGGCTGCAGCCATGGCCTTTCACATGATGAAATGGACCGGCGTCATTTGTCCACTGCGAGGAAAAGCGGAATATTATCTTTTTTCTTATAAATCCAATACCAACGCAAACATTCATAATATACACGCTACTAACATATCATCTAAAAATACATATTGATACATCATCATTAAAAAATAATTAATCATAAACACGTATGCGTGTGTTAAGTCGACAACTTGAACTACGTACCCTAGGTGATAGGTTCCATGTAATAAGCTTGGCCAGTTTAGCTGCACCTAATTCGAGAGAGAAAAGATGAAACTAAAAATAATTTGATGCGAGGAAGCAACAATATTGCTAGGCTTGCACATAAAAGTTTGAATCGATTCCTGAAAAATGCATCGACTTTTAGCAGATCTATCCGGTGCGCCCATCTTCTTCCCATCTTGGCATCCTGTTTGTCGCTGCTGGAGAAATTCAGATTGGAGGCAGCACGACAGCCTATAGCATCCCAGCATCTTATCTAAAGTTGATAATCTAAATCTTTATTTGGATGATCATCTAACACAGTTTCATAATTCATATTTCTTTGTATTCGAGCAGATCATTCATATATGACACCATCCATATCTCTTTGGAGGATGAAGAAAACATCCAAATATGAAGTTTCTCTCCTAATATAGATGACATCCAAAAATAGAGAATGAGATAAATATTCTGCTAAAGCTTAAGTTTTATATTTTATCCGCTATTTTCAAGATGTAGGATGAGATAGACGGACTGTTAGGGATGCTCTTTGGTTGGCTGATGGCTGATGCAATGCAACGCCTTTGGTTGCATGCAGGAAACAGAATCATGGCCTTCCTACCACTCAATCACATGCATCCAGCAGCTAGCAATATGCACTGCAGCTGCAGCAGGAGGCAGCACTACAGCTGGATAATTTTGGTCCAAATCCTACGGCAAAGTGACCAACCACAGTGCATGCACTGCTCTCTCCCTCCCAAAATATATAACTATTCACCCCATTTCATATTATAAGATTTTTTAATTTTATTTAGATTTATATATACGCTAATACATATATATATATGTGCGCGTGTATATATATATATATATATATATATATATACACACACACATATACATATATAAGATAAACCCAGAAAGTCTTGTAATATGAAATGGATGGAATATACATTACCAAATTTGATGAATTTGACACTTCTTGGCACAAAGAATCTAGACATACATTTGTCTAAATTTAGTGTAATAGAAAGTATTAAACCAGATACTAGCTTACTAAATTTTTGAGAAATAAGGAGTAATATTACAGTGGCTGGCTTGTGCATGGTGGAGTGTTGCCAAGAGGGCCCACTGGGCAGTGGCTGGTGGGACCCACCCTGCATTGCAAACCAAACAAGAAGAAGATGGAAGTGGGTGGGGCCGGGGGTGTGGGAGCTCTTTGGCTGGTCTGCAACCAAATCATTACATCCACCCAAGGTGTGCGGCTGGGAGGCTATATGTGGTCACCACACCACCACCTTGGTTTGTTTCTTTTTGTGTCAAAGGTTCGGCTACTTCCTCTGTTTAGGATCTAGCTCTCCTTTTCTTTTGGATTAGTTTATGTTTTTTAGATGAATATTTGTGGAACCAAGTTATGTTATCTTTCTTCAAATAATAAAAATACATGAGCATTAGGAATGCAACAACCCTATGACTCAAACAAAAAGGATAGTAGGCGTTGAAACTATGGATACACATTGTCGTCCAAATGGCTATGGCGTTTTCTTTCAGATCAATAGAAAGATTGCCGGTTGATTTTTATTAAGACTAGCAAGAGTATTACCAAGGCTTAAACTTAACACGACAAGGTTAGGGTCAAGATTACAATGTATATCATAACTCGTAAATATTTTATTACAACATACGTAAAACTGAATAAAATTAAACTCAGGTACCCTACTTAATAAATAAAGTCGGTCGTCCATACAAAACAAACAATCAACCATAGTTGTAAAAGTAGCCCATAAAAGATACACATGAAGCTCAACATAAACATACAACGGCATGTGACATGTACAACCAAGCATCCCTTATTGCTCGAAGCAAGAAAAAACACATTGGCCCCCCCAAGGCTGAAAGCCCCATGCTAAGCCACATTGGCACCAAGCTAGGCAGGTTCGATCGATGGCCAACGGGCCACAAGCCAAGTAAGCAAGCATGCAGTCATGGATGCAGCACGCCAATGCGTGCAAAGGCTGCCCCTTTTTTGCGTTCTGCTGATCGATCCTGATGACGCAGGATTGAATCATATCGTAGCATTGCCGGCCGGCCTGACAAAAATAAATTTTACACTTACAAAAAGGTACTGGTTTCTTTCGTTAGGTGGAGATAAAATATTATCTGATATTTATGATAGTTATTAATGGTATAAATAATAAAATTAACTAATACAAAGTAAAAAGTCTAGTTTATAAATATAAAATAACCAACTTTTATGTAGAAATATTTTATAAAAATAAGTATTTTAGTAGTTCAAAAAACATGCGCAAAAAAACCGAACCTAATCTGTCCAAAATAACGCAGACCAAGTAGTAAAAGCTTATAGCTGAATGGATGAGAGAAAAGCTAATGGCTGAATGGATGGATGGACAGGATAAAATGAGTCACCTTTGGCCCAATTGCGCCAGAAGTCTGCAACCGAGCCCACCACGGTTTAAATTACTGGTTTATTGTGTGGTTTATCAGGGATTCGTCAGAGTAGTGCCACTTTCTTTTTGGCATTCTTTGCTCCGTGGAAACTTTTTGTATCTGAGTGGGAAACTGAGTTCTTCTTAATTAGGGTTTTATTTGTGTGAAATGCCTACTATCAAAAAATAAAAAAATATTATGGAATCGAAATATGTAAAAGTTTAAGTTATAATTAAAATACATTTGGTAATAATCCAACAGCAACAAAATAAATAATAAATACATAATTTTTAAGTAAGACGAATAGTCAAATGTGAGCTAAAAATTCAACGACGTCATCTATTAGTGGTATTTGAGAAGTCTAAAAATAAAAGAAGGAATAACCTAAAGGAATGAAATAGCACGATCGGTGTACATTAAAATTTAACCGACAAAACCATTTGCCGGTTGAAGGACATATCTTTGTTGAAGGGTTTATGTGCCAATTGGTATTTTTACGTTGAACTATGTGCAAAGTATGAAAATACCTTCTTATATACCAAGACTATATTATATTTCTTTGTTTGACGTAATGGATTGTTTGACGTACGGTAAATAATAAAATGGAGGGAGTAGTTAATAAATGAAGACATACCTTATTTCTCGGCAAATAAAATGCATTCTTATTTGTCTAAAAATAAATTTATCTTTGAACAATCGTTGCATTAGAGTTTATTTTGTATGGAACAAATACGTTGAGACTAAACAAAATAGAACATAATTGTATTAGTATTTGATAAAGTGAAAAATATTGTAGTATTTTTATGTCAGATAGGTAAAAAATGAAGTTATATTGGGGACCATGGGAGTACTTTCATATTTCCATCTTCTTTTGACATTCCACATCAGTGCATTGCCTCACGTGCCACTTGTATATTTGTTATCTCACTGTCAGGGCAAGGGAAATTTACAAACTGAATCGATGACCATGCATAGTACAGATAGTAAAGACATTTTTTATTTCTTACTTACACCTTTTTAATATTCATTGTTAAAAATAAACTCTCATAAAACTTATTTTCAAAATTTGCACCATCTTACCATGCCACAATAATGGCATGACAATGTTATATTATCATGCCAGGCAGAATAGAGTGGCCAAATGGTGGAGACGTTGGAAATACGTTTTGGGAAGGATTATTTTCAAATAAAAATATTAAAAATTTATTTATAAAAAATTCACAGTACAAGCCAGCTTTTTTTCATGGAAAAAACTGACGACGGAAAAAATGCAAATTTTCATTGATTAAATGTACTTTGGGACGGTGCAAAAAGGAAGACGAATTGATGCGTGGATTAACCTGTAGTGCTTAAATAAAGCTTACAAACACATGGCAAAACATATCATATTGGATAAACGGCGAATTGATAACAAACTATATACCTGTACGTTACTACTCAAACAGGAACATACTCCCTCGATTGTACTCCCTCCGTTGTATATAGGAAGTCCATGTTTTCAAGTAATAATCAACATTAAATTTAATGCTATAGATGTCATTATATTAATATTTGGAAGTATTTCATATTATACTAATTCCATACTTATTTGATGGCATATTAAGAACATATAATGGTGAACATATAATGGTTAAAGTATAATGTTGAAAACTATGTAAAATAGTTATAATATTATGTCTTGTATCTTTTGGACGGATCTAGTAAGTACACATGATACACTATAGATTCATTATTATTAAGGAAAAAGTACGAATTACCCCCTTAAGTATCGCGGTCGGTCGAATTACCTCCTTAAACCCGAAAAACAGACATCCTTTACCCTAAACTTTCAACACCGGGCAAATTACCCCCCTGACACAATCCAAAGCGGTTTTGTCCAACGTGGCGTACACGTGGCAATCTAGTCAGCATTTTTTTTAAACGGTGGGGCCCACCTATCATAGCCTTCCTCTCTCCCTTTCTTTTGGCTAGAGCACAGGCAGAGGCGAGGGAGGCGGGCGGCGACAGCGCGGCGGCAAATAGCGGAGGCGGCGGCACGACGCGCGGAAGACGGCGGCGACGGCGGGTTTCATCCCCACGCGCTGCCCCCGAGCCGTCCGCACGCCGCCTCCGCGCCGCGCCGCCCCCGTCGGCATGCCCCCGCGCGGCGTCGGCCATCCGCACGCCATCCTCGTGCGGCGCCGCCCCCGAGCCATCCGCACACCACCCCTGCGCCCGTCGGCATGCCACCCCTGCGCACGCGCCCGTCCGCACGCCGTCCCCGTGCCCATTGGCCCACCCCAGCACGGCGTCGTCCCCACGCCTGTCGGCCTGCCCCAGTGCGACGCCGGCCATCTGCACTCCGTCCCCACGCGGCGCCGCCCCCGCGCCGTCCGCACACCGCGCCCGTCGGCCCACCACCCCCGCACGATGCCGGCCACCCGCACGCCGCCCCCGTGCCCGTCGGCCCGCCACCCCAGCGCGGCCTCACCATCCCACCCACCGTCCACACACCGTTTGCACGCCCTCGCCCTCCCGCTTACTGCCCACACGGCCTCCACCTTCACTCGGCTGCCCACCATGCTCGCCGACCGCCAACCGTCGACGCCTCGCCCTGTTTCTCCGAGAGAGAGGGAGAGAGTGGGAGAGAGGGGGAGGAAGGCTATGACATGTGGGCCTCACCGGTAAAAAAAAGAAAATGCTGACCGGATCGCCACGTGTATGCCACGTAGGACAAAACCGTTTTGGATTGTGTCGAGGGGGGTAATTTGCCCGTGTTGAAAGTTTAGGATAAAGAATGTCTGGTTTTCGGGTTTAGGGAGGTAATTCGGCCGACCGCGATATTCATGGGGTAGTTCGTACTTTTTCCTATTATCAATGCCTTGCATTGTATATGTCGGATTTGACGTTAATTACATTAGTCTCAGTTCTGATCTAATAAGGTGGCAGTGTAGTAGGTCTGATTGTTCCATATAAGAACTCAATAGTATCATTCATGCTACCGTGATTGTTTTCGTAGACATGACTGCTAGTTAGAGATAACCACTCTTTAATTTTGGGAAGAGTATGTACATCAGTCAGCTAATTAATTGCCTGATCCATGGATGTAAAAACGCTAGCTTTTGTGGCCTTAGATTTATTTAAGTAGTCCTTTTTAGATCCTAAAATGTAGAATTTGTAGATCGATTAATTTGACTCAGATATGTGTCGAGGCCCCCAATGTATCATTTGTCCAAAGTGTAATCGCCTTTCTCTAAAGTAGATTAAGATGTACTCGATGGGAGGATTTGCCACATGATTGAGTATGAATCAACTATGTCCATACCTGCAACAGTTAGCTAGGATCACAATCCAGAATTTTTTACCTGTTTTAAGCCCTGATAATTAACTGTATTTGTTGACAAGATGGACACATTTAATTATATGTCTCTCTCAATTATTTGTGCAACTCCTTGCAAAAAAAAGTTATTTGTGCAAGTGATTTATTTTTTTGTGCAAAGAAAAATCCAAGACCTGGTTAGTTCTTGGTTAATTGGACGAACACAACATTAATTTTCAGGTGATTTTATTTTAAGATAAAACTTGGTATATCATATATTTCGTTGTAATATATATTAGATCATACTAACAGATATAGTTACTGTATTTACGTGATGCGAAAATATACATGTTCATGCTCTCGTCCAAAAAAATCTTGGATCTTTTGGAGCATCAAACATTATGAATCTGTCTGCACAAAGCTATGTAGAAGAAAGCCAATGCACCTTTTACCATCTGAAGAAAGTAAAACACAGAGGGACAGTACACATGCATCTTTTTACCCCCTCTCATGAAAGTGAAAGTGAAGCACTGAAGCTAGCTAGCTAGCACATTGTGCTATGTAGGTGAGGTGAAAAATGGGAGAGGAGAAAGTGGGGACAAAGAGAACAAAGAGGGGTAGCAGGACAGGGAAAAGCCCACCGTTTCCACGGAAAAGGAGACAATTTTTGGGTGAGGGTGAACAGCTCACGGGAGGGAAAAGACTTCACAACCACAAAGACACCGGCCAAAAAAAAAAAAAAAACCAAAGTTCATTTTAGCTTTGTTGCAATAATTGTAATATTTGTTTATGAACTTTTATGTAAAATGGTAGGAAAAAATCTACGTACGCAACCCTCCATTAAAAATATTAATTCTATTTAAAATGCATGTACATATTTAGTTTTTATTAATTATTCGTCAGTTGACATGTTATACGGTGACATCGTTATGAAAGGAAGAAAGAAAGAGGATTCTATATCATGGATGAACTTAGTAGCATTTTTGGTATCAATTGAACATAGAAATATTATACATCGTGAATGAATGTATTTCATACAGAGAACAACCAAGCTAAGAATGATCGAGGCGTGGATACCCTACATGTACTGATGTACAGGGAGAACTTGTAACCTCTAAAACCTGCCTAGTGCCTTGCATACTTGTATTTTTTTTAAAAAAAATAATCTCCATTAGCTCTTGTGCTCTTCCCCTAGTGCTTGTAGTATAGTCATATTTTCTTGATAGAGCCTCATCATTTTGCTTCTGTTTATATTTATAAACCAAAATTTAAATTTGTATTCTTAAAATTAGATTTGATTTTAATATTTTCATCGTAATTTATTTTCCAGTCTTTCTTTTCTAGATCACTAAGACCATTGTACGTACATAAAAGTTTTATCTATATTTTTTTGTTTGTAAATATATCATTGGGATTTTTTTTCCTTTTATCCCTAAAAAGCTAAGACGATGACAAGAACAACAGTGTGCCTATATTTCAGTGCAAATACATATGCTGTAGTGTTGGGCTCCATGATGCATGCATGCATGTTGTATCCACTCAGTCCACAGTAGTAATCATATGCAGCTGCGTACGCGAGACAGATGTATACAAGACGAAGAGAAGAGTAGTAGAGATTGGACATGATATCTTTTGGAAAGCTAGATCGATCGATCGAGCTCATTTGCAAGAACCCATTCGATCGATCGACAGAAAGAGGTGAAAAAAAAGGGGGATAAAAGTGTTTCCTCGCATGAACGAATGATAGATCGAATGTACTGAGATAGATTTTGTTCGATTGCGTGTGTTTTGTTGTGTTTGATATCATTTGGTTCGAAGAAAAATAAGCAGTGGTGAAGCTATAGCCCTCTGGTAGTGAAGAAATAAAGCTCCTATTGATAGTCTCCAGTGCTTGCAATTTTGGTACAAAATTTCTGAACCCCTTCCCCAAAGGGTGGAAACTATTCTTCCGAAATTTCTGCTTCCTTCGTTTCACCTTGCCTAGATTTATATGTATGCTAATAAATCTAGACATATATATAAATTATATATATTCATCAATTGATGAATTTAGGCAAAGCTAGAAAGTCTTATAATATAAAACAAAAGTATTATTTTATTTAGTGAACTAATTAAAAAATTAATTGTTCAATTTTTTTTTGAGATTCTCCCCTTTATCATAAATATTCAAACGATTTTCATAGCTTTTTTTTTTGGCAATGGACAATGATGCTCCACCCCTTATTTTTTGCTTATGTTTATGCTTATAAGCCAAAATTTAAATTTTTAGCCTTAAATTTAGAGTTGATATTGGAGTTTTTTTACCGAAGTTTGGTTTTCAGCGTTGACTTTTAGATCGCTAATAATACATATATAATTTTTTTATTAATAAATTATTTTTCATTTATAAATTATTTTTTATTTATAAATATGTCGTTTGGCTTTTTCCATTAAAATCCAACAATCACCCCCGTTCGATCTGACCCCGGAGATGGCTCTATCACTTGCATTAATATCTTATAGTTAAACAAATTAATTAACGAGTGTAGATAAACCATATCTGCAACTGAAATATTTTGGGTTGCAAGGATATATAATGATGATATTTCGCATTTTATCTGATCGTGGAGAGCTAGCTTACGTACGTTTAATTAGCAGCTAAATTGGTTGACAATGACAAACTAGTTGGGTTTGACCAACCACAACCAGAGTCGATTGGTCTATATGCACACACAGTACTCAGCTGGTCCAGCCCATCCAGACCTAAGCTCAGCCCTAAGCCCACTGATGTGGGCCCATCACTGGATTTCATTTTAGATAGGTATTGAGAATGTCATACATAATACCATATTACAATAACCTTATAAATGATGAGCATATATATGCATGTTTTTTCTACGATTATGCAAAAGAGACTTGTGAATTACTAGTTTACTAGGTTAGTGAATAGTGTGTTCCTCCTAAAATAAGGTTGAAAAAAAAGAGACCGACAGAGAAATCTTGATGCTGTCACTAAATCCTATTTAAAGTGTATTTCATGTGTAATATTTATAGGCATTAGGATTCACAAATCTAGATCCGGGTTATGTGTAGTAAGTTATCACCACGACCCATAGTGTATTAGTGTTTTTTCTTTTATTCAGTAACGACTTCAACACCGCGGCACCACATCATTGGTGCATCTCGTCACTAACTTTTCGCTTATGTTTATTCTTATAAGTCAAAATTTAAATTTTTTATCTTAAATTTAGAGTTGATTTTGAAGTTTTTTTTATCGTAGTTTACTTCCCAACCTTGATATTTTACATTGCTAAGAATACGTATATAAAAATTTTACTCACAAATCATTTTTCGTTTGTAAATATGTCGTTTTTATTAATTTTCAAATAAGGCAAAAGATGTGCACGTCGAGCTCGTGGCGATGAAAAAGTTGTCTCATAATTAGAACATTAGTGGTCATGTAGCTCTTGGATATTTGCTGGATAGCAAGCAGGGGGGCCTTGATCGTAGAAGCACAAAAATAGGAAATTAGTGCTTTTGCAGTGGTAAACTCATGCATAATTTACTAATTAGAACCAAAACTAGAACCAAGGGCATCTTAAGAAAAAAAAAACCTAAAATTAAGAGAGGGGGGAGGGGGGGGGGGGGTAGAGCCTACCTAGAGATCGAGTACGCAAGGGCATGTGGGGCCCGGCCGGTCAAAAGCCAGCCTTGTCTGAAAACAACAAGACAATGAAGCCATGCAGGTTTCAGTTTCACAGCAGCAAAACAAGATACAGAGAAGAGGCTACGAAGAGGTTATCAATCACCATGCATATATAAACCCTACTAAGCTATATAGAGATTCATGGCTTGTTTAGTTTGTAAAATTTTTTAAAAAAAAAATTCAGAGAAGGGATCAGATGAATTAGCCTGTCACATTTCTCAGGCTATTAGACAACGTATATTTTTAAAATGTTTATATATATAATTTGATAAATTTTCTCATATTTCTGGGTTAGACTAACAAGTTAATTCATCTTTTATATTATAAAATAAATATCATAAAAACAAGATGATCTTTTATATATAGTTAGATGCACGATAGATTGGCCATTGCAAAAGCTGAAACAACCGCCCTCTCATGCATGCATGCATCGATCGTCGTCTACCTCTGGCCTCTGCAGGCTGGCAAACACTACCCACTACTATACATTGTGTCATCGCCATGGCATCAACTCATCGATGTATGCTAGCTGGACCACTTCTGCAAAGGGTCGGTCGTTTCACGTCCGCTCGATCTTTTCGTTTCTGATTATGTTTATACGTTAAAATATAAATTTTTAACTTTATATTTAAAATTAATTTTAAAAACATGTATATAAAAATTTTATTTATAAATTATTTTTTATGTATGTACACGCAGTTTGGCTCGATTACCCACGTCGTGGGCAGCCAGCCGAGAACCGGTTCATCCAAACCCCCATCCATTTCTCTGGACTCTCTGGTCGAGTACTTGTATACTAGCACGATTCGCCATTAATTAGCTGGAAGAAAACTGATGGATGGATCGACGGCCATCCATCGCTACGTGCTCGATCGATTGATCGGTGGCGTTGTGCGGGGCCACTCCGGCCGGGGATATCGCGGAGGATGCGCGTGCTGCCCTAGTGGCTACCCCGTGGGCCCAGGGATGACCCTGCACCGGACCCACCTACGGCTGATCATATCAAAATCGGAAGATTTTATTTGGTTTGTTTTCACTCCAACAGATTTACGCAACTTGGATTCCTCTCTCTGAATCTGTTGCCATGGACAGCCAGAGGATTGAGAGCTCGCTCACAATCGTTTCGGTATTGAAATGAGTTTTAGTTCCATCATTTCTTTTATACCTCGAGATATCGGTATCTCGAGGTACCAAATTATTTTGATCGTAGGATCTAACAGTGCATATCCTACTTAGCTAGATCCAATAGTGAGAAATGATCTGGTATCTCGAGATAGCGGTCCCTCGAGGTACAGAAGGAAGGACGAGAGTAAAACTCTATTGAAATACTTCCTAGTGACATAGGGATCTAATGACATATGAGATTTACATGTTAATTAGCAGTGTTGTAAAAGTAGCACCATAGAGAGGATCTCAATCCATTGTCTCGTGAATCTTGATTAGAGGTTTGCCTCCTAAAATTTTCGTTGTTTCTCTCTGTTTTGCATAACAGGTCGAATATAATCTACTATTTAAGAAGCGGAGGCGGACACACAATCACCTTCTTTAGAGAACTAAGAACTACCGTCCTTAAAAAAATGGAGAACCTGTGGTTAATGAAAAACGATCAGATCCCGTGCTTTGTACCTAATGTGCACACTTAACTTATACTCAATCTCACATGTTGATCTGCTGCAATACACAACTAAAATTAAACATGACAAAATTTTATAGTTTATCTTTATCATAAACTTAAAAGCCCAACAAAATAGTACAAAGAAGTCTCACACCTACGTGAGGGTAACTGGGTAAGTATGCTAACTAGAAGGATGCCACTTAGAATTAAATGTCTAAGTGAAGGAGAGAAGTGAGAAGAAAAAGAGTTGAGTGGGCTACTAAATATTAGCCGGTTTCACTTGACCTGTAAGAAAATAAGATCCACCACCAACGCATGTGACAGTTTTTTCAATATGTGCTATTAAAAATATATTCTTAAAATATGTCTATTGTCTATTATACCAATAGCTAACTATTATACTGGTATAGTATACATCTAGCTAGTAGTTAACTATACTATTAAACTTGTTATAGGCAAACAAAGTAGAATGGTTACAAATCCAACCGACAGTACTATAGACACTATAGATGAGTTTCGGCTACCACCTTTCAGCACTATCTTTTCACTTTTACTTGCTTATAAGTTAAATTTAAATTTTTATCTTAAATTTAAGAATAGATTTTGAGGGTTTTTTATCGTATTTTATTTTTAACCTTAAATTTTATGTTACTAAGAACATGTATATAAAAATATTTATAAATTATTATTTATTTATAAATATATTGTATGACATCACACCCATCGTTCCTTTGGACAAACCGACTATAATCCGATGCCACCAAACATGTCAATGACCCTATCCCTAAAACCTGCGTTGTCGATTAGATCATTCGGCAACCCTCCAGATAAGCCCATTTAGGCCAAATTCATCTATCACCTCATAAACACAATATTGAAGCAGAGACACAAGTTAACAAATAAACAGAACAAGCAAGACCAAGACCAAGTGGCATCATAAATTCCGACCGTTTTTCTGGTAAATTAATTTTGACTACAATGTGATCAAATTTACTGTTTCAATTTTGAATTTGTGAAAAGGAACATTTGAAATGCTACTACATCTTGCAAATCGATTTTGAGTCGCGTCAAGACGTCAAAGTTCATCAGTAAAGTACTGATGAGGCTACATGTGCATCGGAATTAATGCCGATGATCCAATCGGTGATGACGTAACTTTACAGTTTTGTCGGGTCTTTCTAGTCACCATCTTGTTTCGGTGCCATGACCGGCTTGCAAAACCTGCAAAGGTAATTGATGGACTGATCGATTGATCGATTTTGTTTGTATGGATTTTCACACTGACGCTATTGATTTTAAGAAGCATGCGCAATGTTTACTAGTGTACTCCCTCTGTCAAAAAAAACTAATTCTTCGGTTTTTGTGCCCAGCGTTTGACCATCCGTCTTATTTGAAATTTTTTTAAAAAATTAGAAAAAAAATTAGTCACACGTAGAGTACTATTTATAATTTATCATCTAATAAAAAATATCAATCGCAAAATTTTTTTAAATAAGACAAAGAGTCAAAGATTATAGGTAAAAAGTAAATTGGTTTATTTTGGAACGGAGGGAGTATATTCATAGGGGAGGCTGTATTCATCTTTTGCTGAGTATTCAATCCGTTTCATATTATAAGAATCTTTAGTATTATCTAGATTTATTTATGTTAAATTATTAATATATATATATAATTATATATATAATATACATGGATGAATCTAGACAAATCAAAAAATTTATAATATCTAATTAAAAATAAAAAAATTTTATTTTTGTAACTATTTAATGTTATAATACTCACTCCGTTACAAAATAACTTTATTTTTTACTCATCACACACCTAATAATATAAAAGCTAAAAAACATGTATTTCACTTTATCAAATATCAATAGATTATCCCTTACTTTATGCATTTCTGATATATTTATTCCCGCATTCACAAACTCCAATGTAATGATTACTCAAAATATATTTATTTTGAGACAAACTGACTAAAAATAACCGTATTTTGAGACGAATGCAGTAGTATATTAACCACCACAAAGGATAAGATCTACTTCCAACAAAAATATGAGATGATAAATTTTTATATAAAAATATTTTAGAACAACACACTAAAAACTAATAAAATTACTCACCCTAAATTAAAAAAAAAATCGTTCTTGCATGCATTGGGCACCGAGATGCCTGAGCCGAACGACGACCAGGTCAGAGGGATATAATAGAGCCTCTCCATGGGGGCCCCGGACAGTTGTGACGTGTCACGCCTCAGCGCCGTCTGATCAGGTCACACGATCAACAGATGCATGCTCAGCCGTACGTACAAACAAACAAGCCAGAGAATATATGTACGGATCGTGCTGTCTCTTCAGCTGCCCGGATCGTTTTCTCATTTTCTCATCGATCGATGGACAAGCTAGCACAGCTAGTATTCGTACTACACCATTTTACTCCAAATAATCTACCCCAGTTAAGCTATATACTACAGTTGTATGAATTTTTTGTTGTCATGTAATAAGTGGAATTAATCTGGAGCGTTTGTACTTTTACCATTGGCTCGATCTATAATCTATTTTGCATAATGTCGTTCGAATGATATTCTGGTGCTACTTTTATATTTTTATAGTGGTTTGTAATAATAATTTAAACCAGTAACAATTTTGCTCGAATTAACTTAGCCCTTGCAAAAGATGAATTCATATGTATTCCAAGCATGTGAAATTTGGATCTCTGTTTGACCCAACCAAAATATAGACAAGGGTTATTTGGTTGGGCGGCCAGAAACTTATCTTAGCATTTGGCTATGTACATCCTTTTCGGATGTAGAGGCTAGGTGTTTAATCCATTATTAAAAAAATGATCTTAGTATGCCACAACTTAAGTTAGAAAGTTTGACGAGTTAGATGTACATTTGATTATCTATATACTTATCATTGAGGTAGCCTGGTTGACAAGAGTGAGAGATGTTGAGGAGAACTAATTAACATGGTGCAATATGGTACTAGAGACATCAAAGTCGATTATTAACTAGGAGTAATGCACAAGTATGTGAATACACACACACAACTCGGTCCCTACCATTATAGTTAAATGTCTAATGTCGTTGACTTTTTTATTCACGTTTAACTATTCGTCTTATTAAAAAATTTACATAATCATTAATTATTTTTATATCATTTTATTCATTGTTAAATATACTTTTATGCACATATATAATTTTACATATTTTACAAAAAGAATTAAACAAGACAAATAGTTAAACGTGTATAAAAAGTCAACGACGTCAAACATAGAATGACGGAGATAAAAAATGTCGTGATTTGCGAACCAACATGTGGGGGAAGATCGAGCATGTGGTATAATTAATTACTAACATAATTTGACAGCTCATATATATTTAAGCATTGGTTGCTTCTTTTTAAGGGGAGCTAAGCTGGGGCCAATCACCTATGGTTTTTCTACGTGGAATATATGTCTCTCGATCCATGCATGCACGCAGTTCTTCGTCCTAACTCCTAGGCACGCATGCATGCCATATTTTTAATCACTTCCATCACCTCACATCAAGATCCAACAAAGAGGAGGCAATCATGCATGAGACTGTATATAATAGCCATGGATCATATATGGATGGACCATTTAGGCATTTAATTAATTAATGTGCTCATAATTCAGCACAGGTGTAGCAAATGGTAATTATATATGTGTAACCACTTTTTACAAATTTACATGTTGCCTTTCTGAAAGCATGCCATGATTCGAGCAGCAGTACATGATTATGTGTGCATCTGATTTGATTCATTACCACTGTAGATTCCCTTATCGGTGGCATGCAGAAACATATACTCCCTCCATATTTTTTTATATGACGCCGTTGACTTTTAGGTCCACGTTTGACCATTCGTTTTATTAAAAAAATTATATAATTATTAAGTATTTTTTATAATATAATTTATTATTATAAAAACTTTAATTATGTATTATAATTTTGTATATTTAGATATAAATTTTGAATAAGACGAATGGTCAAACATGATTCTAAAAACCAATCGTGTCATACATAAAAATACGGAGAGAGTATTTGTGCCTGACGACGGCCTGGACCGCCTGGTTAGTGATGAGAAACAACTATCGGCGACGGGCCTATGACCATAACCGATGGCAACAATCTTTGATGGACCCTCACAAAAACCCGTGAGAGATATCCATTTATTCCTCTTTCCATTTCAAAATATAAGCATATATATGTTGTCACGCAATAAAATAGTTGTACACTATAGGGGTGATTTGGAAATAAAATATAATATGTCAATAAAACTTTTATAAACATGTTCTTAGTGATCTAAAACAAAGGTTGAAAAATAAACTACAATAAAAAACTCCAAAATCAACCCTAATTTAAGGTTGAAAATTTAATTTTAGTATATAAGTATAAGCAAAAATGAAAAGATGAGGTTGTATATTATTGAGATTTCGCACTTGAAAGTAGTGCTAGGGCGGTTGAGGGTATAATAATGGAGATTTTTGAATGATGTGTGGTAGATGGAAGAAATTTTGTACCGTACAAATGCTTATATTTTTTTATACAAATTAAGAATGATATAAGTGTTTATATTAAAAGTGGAGGGAGTAATTAATTTGCTATTTCTATCACATAGTTTTAAGTATAATCCTCTAGGCAGGCCCATTTCGAAAAGAAAATCCTCAGCTAGTGGTCAATATAATTAAAACATGTCACAAAATAAAAACACACTAAAATATTGCATGCTCGAGTAAGATTAATTTAAAAAATGAATACAAATATCGCACGCACAGGAAAACACAGACACAGAGAGAATCTGTCCGTGAGCTCCCTGCAAGTTACTGCCCAATACGCTCGTTCACCGGGGCCAACTTCTCCACGTTCTTGTTCTCTTGTGCTGTTGCCTCTTGTTCTCTAGCCAAAGCCCCATGCATGCATGCATCCGTCCTGCTCACCTGTATGTAGTACGCAGTACGTGCAGCAATTGCTGCAGGCATGCAGCTGCTGGGTACGTGCAGCAGCTCACTGCAGCCAATGCATTACCATCACACAGACACACACACATAGCCTTGTGCAATGCAATGCATATATAGTAGAGCCTGTTTAGTTCCTATTTTTTTTTAAAAAAACATCATATCGAATTTTTGAACACATAAATAAAGCATTAAACATAAATGAACCAAAAAACTAATTACATAGTTATGAAAGAAATCCTAAGACGAATCTTTTGAGCCTAATTAGCCCATGATTAGCCATAAGAGCTACAGTAACCAACATGTGCTAATGATAAATTAATTAGGCTCAAAAGATTCGTCTCGCGGTTTCTAGGCTAGCCATGAAATTCGTTTTTCATTCTTGTCCGAAAACCCCTTCCGACATCCGGTCAAACATTTGATGTGACATTTCTTCCAAAAATTTTCTCAATCTAGGGGGTGTTTGTTTAGCCCCTATCACATCGGATGTTTGGATACTTATTATAAATAGTAAACGTAGTCTATTAATAAAACCCATCCATAATCTTGAACTAATTCACGAGACGAATCTAATAAGCTTAATTAATCCATGATTAGCCTATGTGATGCTACAGTAAATATTTGCTAATTATGGATTAATTAGAATAAAAAAATTTGTCTCATGGATTAACTCTTATTTATAAAATTAGTTATTTTATTAGTCTATGTTTAATACTTCAAATTAATATCGAAAGATCTGATGTGACGTAGGGCTAAATTTTTTAGCCCCATCTAAACAACCCCTAAACACCACCTAGGATTCTGTGTTGGATATCCATATCTAACTGCAGATATATCCACAGTACAGGGTAGCCCTGTACATACAATCTATCACTGCATGCATGGATGCATACACACATACATACATCATCATATATATATATATAATTTATAGAAAATAATTTATGAATAAAACTTTTATGTACGTGATTATTGCAAGCTAAAAGCCAATGCTGAAAATCAACTATGATAAAAAAAATTTTAAAATCAATCTTAAATCTAAAGTTAAAAATTTAAATTTTGGCTTATAAGCATGCAAAAACCAAAAGATGTGTGGTACGTATATACACCAAGCCAACTCCATCAGAATGCAAGCATATATGCAAATGCAAGTGCACGGCAGATCGACGAGCTAGGCATGGTATCTGTAGCAGCGTACTGCGGCAAGTGCATGCATGCAGATGCAACGCGATGGTCATATTGTGCAGAGGCCAGTATACTCCTACTACTAGATAGCTACCAGGTCAGCATATGCATATGCGCTGCACGATGATGCACAGAGTACACTGACGATCGAGACGCAGGCCGTGTAACGCACTGACAAGATTCCATGGGCTAGCTGCTGATGCTGATGCTACTAGTACTATCCACAGTGAGGCTGGCATTTCATGTGGCAATCTACTGTCCATGCTGGCAGGCAGACTAGCTGCTGCTGCTCCGTACTCTTGCTTTGCCGCAGCTACCGGCTCGATCAGTGGTCTACTAATGCCAACAGACGTGGTTTTGTAGTCTTGTGTGAAATTATAGAGGCTTCAGGTTATTTTTTACATTTTACTAGCACTTTTAGAAAAGTTATTTTATTAATAGATTGGTTTTTTATAAAAAAACTTCAATCAAAAATGAATATTTTTCTCACGCTTCGGCGCCATGGTAAATAGAAGAAAGTTTGTGTACATAGGTTTCCAAATTTTCTGGGTCTCTTGTTGGGCTAGATCGACGTTATTGTTACTACTTCCATAGCACAAAGGCTTATGAAAGTTCCACGGGCACGCGCGTACGTATATCCCCATTGCATGCATACACAAACTAATCAGGTTATCAGGTTTTGTTGCATTTGCATGCCCAAAACGGTCAAAAGTAGTGCGAAAAATCCACTCGCGTCTGATCGTTGCTGCGTGATCTGCAGTCCTGCATTTCTGCACGAACGTAAGAGCAAGCATGTTGTTGTGCGATCTCGTGACCTGTACAGGCTTTACTGTATATATACATAGGACTTCTCATATACTTCCTCCGTATCTAAATATTTGACGTCGTTAATTTTTTAAAACCTAAATATTTGACGCCGTTGATTTTTTAAACAAGTTTGACCGTTTGTCTTATTCAAAAAATTAAGTAATTATTAATTTTTTTCCTATCATCTGATTCATTGTTAAATATACCTTTATGTATACGTATAGTTTTACATATTTCCCAAAAGTTTTTGAGTAAGACGAATGGGTAAACTGTAACAGCCCGCCCTCTAGAACCGCGTAGCCCAGCCCAACCAACGGACAGGCCCACCTACATATACTACCCAGCTTACACTTTTATCCTCGTTTCGTGTAAGAGGGTTAACCCAGGAGTGATATGGTTGGTACTAAACATGTGCACATAGCTCGCATGAGCCTCATATGTCATATTGCGCTAGGATGTCACACAAACATATTTAAAAAAGTCAACGATGTCAAATACTTAGGGACGGAGAGGGTATAAATATCCGTTTTAGATATAATCTAATATTTAAATCTTATTTAAAATATAGGTACTTCTAACGGTATTCGTAATAGTAATTCTCTTGTTGCCAAGTACTTTCCGTTTGAAATTCTAACTATTTTAATTATTCCCAAATATCCTCCAACCCTGTATATTATTTATTAAGGGACACCATAGTTTGTTTTTAACCTTAATTTATACTAAACATAATCAAGAATACTCATATTTAGGGCTAATATCTGCATCGATCACCTCCTGCAGCTCATCACTGCATACAAAGGGATATGCAGGGTTTACAATCCTGCGGGTAACCGCGGTAACTGAAGGGTCCGCGGGGGCACGGCTTCGGTAAGCCACGGTAACCATATTTAAATTTGAGAAGAATTTAAAAATTTTAAGGAAATTTAATGGAAAAAATATACTACTATGTTGTATAGGTTGATATAGTGTGTAGTTTTGTCAAAGAAATTCATGAAAAAAATGTATTTTTGGCATAATTAAAAATTAAAAACGAGAATTTCGGGAAACAAAATTAAAAAATAGCCTATTGCAAATAATATATATTTTATAGAAAGATGGTTAAGAATATTTTGTTGTTGAGTCATTATTAATTTGCACTAGAGACTATGGTACATAATATTGAAATACAAATATACAACGATAGATATATGGAAAAATATGTATGGAGAAAAATTACATGTGCATGTTAGTAATAATGGGTAGTAGGTGTAGTTGTGACGCAACAATCAAAATGAAGTTGTTATTAGTTGTTATTGGTGTGAATTATTTTGTAAAGGGTGACATAACGGTGTATGTTTCTATGTTGCAATATCAAGAATTTAGAAAAAGGTCATGTAAAAATTTTCTTGTTTTCCCAAAAACATGTTCTATTTTCCTATTTTTCCTATGTCACAACTCACAAATATAGTCACAAAATATTTTTCTATTTTTCATGTATTTTAAAGATTTTTTAATGTTATTTTTGCATTTGACATCATACCCGCGGCCTCCTCGTGTTAACCATAGTTTCGGCTGTAAAAACCGCACGAAAACCACGGTTTCCGTTGTTCTCATCCGTTGTTTCAACAAGTACTTACTGCGGTTACCGCGTGAAACTGCGCGGTAACCGTGCAAAACCGTGTGGCAAACGCGTTTATCGTGCAGTTTTGAATTCAACTTTTTTGTTTTTAAATTCGGTGCGATTTTTGCCGTTACCTTACGGAATCCACGGGAGCGCGGCGCCGCGTTTTCCGCGGGAGGAACGGTGAGGGGAACCCTGGGTATATGTATAGCGTTGCTGCAGGAAGCTAGCTTGTCTTTATGCATGGCACGAGGGCCGAGGCGAATACACGAATACGTGCATTGAGATCGATCCATCTGGCAGAAAAAATGTCTTCGGTATAAAAAAAGGGGTGAATTAAACAAAATCCGATCATATATACCTGCCATGCATGAAAAACATCAAAGAAAGTTAGGGAGAAAAAAAAAGATTTGCTAAATCACATTAATATTCGACAAAAAAAACAATAGTAAGATGTTGTAGATTCCTAACCTTTGGATTTGCTTTTTGTGATCGTGCTCCAACAACCCTAGCTCATCCTTTTCTTAAGTCGGCGACAATATTGATATTGATAGTAGAGTTTAGCTAGATTTTAGATTAAAAGTGGTGTAAGTGAGAGTGCGAGTAAGTGGGAGTTTTTTGGGCTTAGAGGGATGGCTGTGGTAGGCGAGGGATGACCGTAGAAGCCGATAGCCCGATGGTGGGCAAATCGAGAGACATCCCAACGGATTGGAGGCCGTTGGGATCTATGGACTTTGTTAAGTTCTTATCACATCGGATGTTTGGACGTTAATTAGGAGTATTAAATATTAATCGATAACAAAACTAATTGTATAAATAAAGGCTATTTCATTAGACAAATTTTTAAGCCTAATTAATCCACGGTCAGCAAATGTTTATTGTAGCATCACATTCGCTAATTTAGACTAATTAAACTCAATAGATTGTCTCGCGAAATAGTCGAGAATATGTGATGAATTTTATTAATAGTCTATATTTAATATTTCTAATTAGTATCCAAATATGCGATGTGGCATGGACTTAAAAAATTAGAGGATCCAAACAGCCCCTCAGTCGCGACACCGCGACCGAAGCCGTGGGATCTATAGTGGACGGTGAGCCGGTGTAAACGTCATGGGCATTGAAACCCTAACCAAGCAACGGTTACGAGAGAAAAAGTCACCGGAGATGAAGAAGCAAACAAGACTAGACAGTAGAGAGACTAGAGAGGAGGAACAGGCCTACTGAGGGCTGGGGTGTAGCTGTGTAGGATTGAGGAGGAGGTCAAAAGCAGCGGCATCTAGGGGTGTTTGTTTTAAGGGTTAAAAGTCTCTAGTTATATCGGATGTTTCGACACTTGTATAATAGTAAACATATGTTATTAATAAAACTCATCTATAATTTTGGACTAATTTACGAGACGAATCTAATGAGCATAATTAATCTATGATTAGCATATGTGATGTTACTGTAAACATTTGCTAATTATGGATTAATTAAGCTCAAAAAATTCGTCTCGTGGATTAGCTCTCATTTATGAAATTAGTTTTTTTATTAGTCTGTATTTAATACTTCAAATTAATGTTCAAACATCCGATATGACATGAGACTAAAAAATTTAACCCCATCTAAACGATTCGTAGCTTACTAGCTAGGCGATGAGGAAGATAGAGAAGTGACGAGATCTAGTGGCTGTAGCAAACAAATCTTAAAATGATCCATCGGTTAATTGAGAATATATTATGTATTGCTTGGAGGGGCTTTTCTAGGTGAATTATTCTCTTCGTATCGTAATATAATGTGTTTTGTCATTCAAATTTGTTCTAGGATATAAGAAATTTTGTCATCCCGAGATAATACTCTACTTTATTTTTAATCGGTCAATTTTTACACAACATTATTCTTTATCTACTACCATTTTATCCCACATTAATCAGTTCTTATTTCTCCATCTGCCATCCTTTTTTGACATAATTTGTACTGTTGACATGTTCTTAATCGTTTTTTAAAAAATATATATAATTCCTTATATCATGGGTGGCAGGGAGTAATACTAGTCTTCACCGATGAATAGATCCGTACATGCAAGACTTTGGAATCTCTTCTTCTCATATACATATATATTTACCTTTTTGCATTTTAATTTGCAGACAAAGTGGCAGTACAAGCTCTCATCAGTCAGCAACTGCACTGTTAATCCTACTACTACTACTGGACGAGGCCTTCCAAAAAAAATTTCGCCCAAAAACATCACATCAAATCTTTAGACACATAAATAGAGTATTAAACATAGATTAATTGAAAAACTAATTGCACAGTTATGTAAAAAATCGTGGGACGAATCTTTTGAGCCTAATTATTATATGATTAGCCATAGGTGCTACAGTAATCAATATGCGTTAATGACGGATTAATTAGGCTCAGAAGATTCGTCTTGCAGTTTCCACGTCACCCGTGAAATTCATTTTTTCATTTTTGTCCAAAAACCCCTTTCAACATCCGGTCAAACGTCTGATATAATACGTAAAAATTTTCATGACAAGTGTACCAATACAAGCTGCTGTTAGGTACAGCAGCAGCAGGGCTTGGAATCCCAAGGAGATGAAAGCTACTCCAACGACGAGATGGCCCCCTTGTTCTTCACATGAATTATTGATTGGCCTCTCTCCCCCCGCCCCCCTCTCTCTCTCTCTCTCTCTCTCTCTCTATATATATATATATATATATATATATATATATATATATCTCCTTGGTTATTTGGGCAAACGCATTTTCTGCAATTGCATTGTCTCTTTCTGACATGCATGTGCAAGCAAAGCAAAGCTAGCAGCAGCTCTTGTGATAGAAAAAAAATGGATCGATGGACATGGACGGCACGTACGGTTTGATGCATAATGCATGGGTGTAAGTGTAACGGAAGCGATTGAGAGAGAGGACGATAGATGACAGCCTCAGCTGATGGAGAGATGTCCTCAGATGGGGGAACTGTTGGCGAAAGTGTCGCATAGTATGATGTGTGTATTGCAAAGAAAAAGTTGGGAGAGGATGGATCTTTGGAAGATTCATAACATCGATCTCTTTTTTTTTGTACTGTTCTCATGCTTGCTTTTGATTGAATTCCTTGGGCGAAAACAAGTGGAGAAAATTACATTCCTTGAGGAAATCTTGTATGTATTCATTATCCATCGTTTAGTTTAACCATGAATTTGATTTGGATCTCGGGGCCTGTTTGGAGAGCTTAAGATTACAAGAAACAACCCGTGAGAAGCAGGGGCAAATCCAACATAGGGCGGCAGGGCTCGAGCCACCGCTACCCTCGTTAAAGTCATTGAAACCCCCACGAAGACCTCTCTAAAATTTTATGACAAAGATTAATAGAAAAGAGGGCTGAAACTCTATCTAAAGTATTCAGACCCTCTAATCTCGTTGACTAGATCCGCCACTGGTGAGAAGCTAGCTTATCAGAATTTAGAAAAGTTAGATTTTTCAGCTCCTGGCTTCTATAATTCCATAATTTTATATTCTCAGAAGTTAAGTATTGTTTAAGAGAGTTTTTGTACTTCTAGAGATCCCATGAGAATCTGCAGCTGTCAGAAACTCTCTTGGACATGCTCTTGGTTGTCCACGAGCATGTTCGATTAGTTTGCCGCTCTCTCATTGTCTGTTTGTTGGCACGCTTAATAGCTGCAACCAAAAAAGTATGTTTAATTAAAACATAAATTATAATTTTAGAGTTGATTTTATTATTTTTTCATTAAATTTTATTTTACAGCATGAGCTAGTGTTTAATTTGTTAAGCCTAGAAACATGCTCCTCCATCCCCTAAAAGATATTACTTTTAGCCAACCTCACATATACCTAACCAATACTACAGATACTAGCACGTCTTTCAGTTTTTAAATCCTAATGCATTTTCTCCTATTTTACCAACTCAAATGCAATAATTAGTTCAAAAATATTTTTTAGACAAATAAGATAAACTAAACATAGAGTATTTTTGAGACAGACAGTAGAGTTTTACCTAAAATTTAAATTTTCTTACTTCATTTATTCTTTGTGCAAAATTTAGCCAATCGGAGTCCTCGACAACCTGGAGGTTATATGAAAACTGGAATACCACCGCTACAGCAAAAAAATCATCATTCTATTTCAAATCGCATTGATAAGCTGGGAAGGTGGGGGTACCAGAATGCTCCAGTATGTTGCAATCAGAGCTCACAATGCTGCTAGAATTCTTCTTTTATTAACGATATCATGCAACGAGCACCTGGCATTATAACGTTATTTAATTGGTCACCTGCTTAAAAGATTCAGATATTGAAATAAGTTGTTAGAGAGTTTGGTTTTAAAATTTAAAAACAAAAAAGTCAAATATGAAAACATCATCCTATTTAGTATATTATCACTCTAACGAATTTCTGACTCAATGTATGTGGATTTCGGAGCAAGTGCTCCAACCTTTTGAATATTTTTTTAGTCTATGTCACTCATTTTATTTTTCATATGGTTTATTCAAAACGATCATTTATGTATTTTTTATGTATTTTGTAACCCTATGTTTTGTATTCATATTGAAATCCTGTTTTTTTTTTGGGCCATGTTTCACGTTTTTAGGAAACCCACATGGAGTGTCTAAGAAACCCTCAAAGTTTTATGGATTACAAAGGTTCAGTAGCATATTTATACCCATATTTAAATCTGGTCCAGATCCACATTCTGAATAAAATTAACCCTATCCTTGCGATTACCAGTGTCCTTGTAGATTTGTCCTCTCTGATATTTCCAACCTTGTCCATTTACTTATTATCCATGCACAACTCTTAGATCATTTAAATTAATGAAAAACACATAAGCAAATCTACTTGACCATATGCCTACGGACCTAAAGCTGGGGTCTTTGCAAATTTGTCTCCATTTTTCTATATTACAATATGCCGCCAGAATGATAGTTACAATATTATTTTTGTATTTTTTAATAGTAGTTTTGCAATAATATTTTAAACAGTGTTAGGTTTACATTTATCCCAAACTTAAAAATATTGACCCATAAGGCCATAAAACCTATTACTGCACCCCTTAACGGCTTAACCAACCAACCAAACTACATTGTTCACAACTGAACTGAGAACAACACTAAAGGCAGTATATCCTCCTTTTGCAGGTACCCATGATCCAGGGTTTTAGCCAACCGCTTAATTGCCTGCAATGCATGGCTTGCATAAAGGCAAACCCTTTCACCTGCTTTTATCCAAAAGGTGATAAGAACAATTTGATCAATTATAGTAGTGCTAAGGATGGTTATGGGTCGACCTACGGGTAATTTAGGGTTATCTCTAGTTCAACAAAATAAACTAAGTTTCACCTCAAAATAAAATTTAGCTTATTTAGTTGAACTAAAGTCGACTCCAAAATATCCGCGGGTCGACCAATAGTCATCCCTGTAGTGCTATACGGAGCAGCAGAACAAACATCAAAATAACTTTCAGCAGATGAAATTTTGCAGGGAAGCATGTGGCCCGTGCATCCTCCTCCACACACACTCTATTCTCCAAGATACGGCAGCATAATTAAGTGTCATCTTTATAGAGCTTAGGCCCTCATCCTACCCTTCTCCCTTTTGTTAATTACTAGTCTAGTACTACTACTCTGTTGTTCTTCTAAAGCTATTAGAGGGGGAAAAATAGGGCAGGGGGAGGCATGGTGTATTAACTCAATAATTGCATGGGGTTGCCCTGTTTATTCTTTATATGAAAGCAAAAAACATTCATGTATCTCCCTGTTAGCTTTGCAGAGAAGTTTGTCCTGTCATGCCAGAGTAATCAGAGTATATCCTCTTTTATATTTCAAAACTATACTTGAAATATTCTTGATATTCAAATTATGCAAAATGTATCAAATTCAACACAAATAATTCAAATTTATTCATAACGTATCACTTATGTTTCAAATAATTTAATTTTGTACGCATATTTACAAACGGACAAATCCTAGCCTAATTTCACATAATAAAGCAAGATCAAATAAGAAAGAGGCTTTTGTCATATTTTTTGGATATGTTAATACCGTCAGCAAGGATTAACATAATAGGGTCAGATGTCCGGTTTGTCTTTGAAAACGATGGTCAAATGAGCAAAATGAAAAAAGTAGGGTGATATTGTTAGTTAAGCTTCCAAACAAGACCAATAGATCAATGCCCCTTTTGTGATATGATTTTGGTTAAAAGCTAAAACTGTTAATTTCTTTCTTTTTAATTCCTACTCCCTCCCGACATATTTTTTTATTTTTTAAACCTTTTTAATAAATAATTTTATTATTGAACCTTAAGAGAAAAATATTTTTACAATATGAACCTTTTGCCCATGTCAGTATTGATGGTGTGGTAAAACAATGTTGTCACGTAAGCTGGTTGGCGTGGCAAGACAAGCTGTCACGCTTGACAAGACTGCCACGCCAACTACTCTGCGTGGCGGCGTTATTTTGCCACCACAATATTGGTGCCATGGTCAAAATGTTCATACAACGAAAATATTTTCTCCCAAGGTTTAGTAATAAAATTATTTATTAAAAATGTTTTAAAAATATCTATCCTAATTTTGACCATGTTTATAAAAAATATGTACAATATAAAATAAGCATAATTATATCCATTATGATATACTTTTATGGTTTACTTAATTTGCGTGGTAAATTTTAATACTCTTTCCTATATTTCACAAATAAAAGTTGTTCTATGTAAACTTGATCAAACTCAATATAGTTTGAATTAAGAAATGGTGATAAATATTGTATTTTAGGAGAGGAAGTAATTGTTCGAAAATATGTACAAAGTACAAAAAGAGCAGCAAATAGTTAGTATACAAATATAAGGCTCATTTGGAATACATGAATTTTTCTTAATTTTCCTGGATTAGGTTATTACACATATAAAAATCTCTGAAATTTCTCCATTCAAAAAAAAAAACACTACTCTATCCACCAGTAAAGTGAATCTGCACTGTCAAGTGTATGTATGATCCAACCCTGAAGTATCCAACAGAAAGAAAATGGATGTAACCTGATACATTCCGGTCAGATCAAGATCAACAACAACCTGCAGAGCAAAAATGCTCCCTTTTCACAGTTCGGTTTACAATGCAGAACAGGGAAACGGAGGCAGGAATCTTGGAATATCTTGGTGTTTGCATTTGCAATAATAATGCTTTGCTGTTGCTCCTAAAAATAAGATTAGATGGTGGGTTGGTTTGGTTTTTGTGCCTAAAAGGCCATCTCTCTTCAGCAATCAATCAGTCACACACATACAGAGACACACCAACAGAGATCAGAGACAGGAAAGTGAGGCCTTGTTTAGTTCCCAAATTTTTTTTTCAAAAACATCACATTGAATTTTTGGATATCTAAATAAAGCATTAAATATAGATGAATCAAAAAACCAATTACATAGTTACGGAAGAAATCTTGAGACGGATCTTTTAAGCCTAATTAGTCCATGATTAGCCATAAGTGCTACAGTAAACAACATGTGCTAATGACGGATTAAGTAGGCTCAAAAGATTCGTCTCGTGGTTTCCAGGCTAGCCGTGAAATTCATTTTTTCATTCGTGTCCGAAAACCCCTTCCGACATCCGGTCAAACATTTAACATGATACTTATTTCAAAAATTTTCTCAATCTAAACACCCCTGAGAAGAAAATGAAGAGATAGAGATAGTGGAGGATGTCAATGAGAAAAAAACAAAGATGCAGGGGTTACTACTCCAGACAGCAGCTTCATGCCTCACCTGAATGTCTCTCCCAGGACAAAAACATCTGTATGCGTCCAATTGCAGGCCTTGGTTATCGCGTGATTAAGTTGAGTGAAATCGGTAATGACAGCTCCCACTGCAGTACATCACCTGTAATTAACAATTTTGGGCTATGCTTGAAGTTGTTAAACCAGAATGGAATGTTTGGATCAGAGTATCAGTTTTATAGACAAGTATTATTCAGTAAAGAAAGATGCTGCTTTCACAGCCCCAGTTTTGTGATTTGGTTTCAGTATTTGGGCTGAACTTGTCTAAGTAAAATACGTCCTGAGCATTCTGAAGAGAAAAAAAATATCATTATATTGCCCCTAAAATGCAAAGACAACCTTGTTTCAAAGGTTAGATATCAGTATCAATAACTTTCCAAGGAAACAAATCCATTATCCATACATGCTTGTTTTGTAATATTTCTCCCCATATTTACAGCCATGACTATAAAAAGTACAGCTATATGATATATACACAAGATATCAAATACTTCGTCGGTACCAAAATATGGGTGCCTATGTAGTTCAACAAATATACTCTGAAACAGAGGAAACATATACATTTTATTGCTATTATTGTAGCCACAATTTTTCTGTTTTTGAGTGGATATGTGTGGACTGTTGAACACTGTATTCTTTTTTTTTGATGAAATATGAACGATGAAAAATTATCTAATATTTTTTATAGCTATTTAATAGTAAAAACGATAAAATTAACTAATATAAAATTAAAAATATGCTATACAAAGATGAAATAATAAATTTCTATATAAACCATTTTATAAAAATATATACTGTTTAACAATTCATGAAGCGTATATGCAAAAGCCGAGGATTAATCTTGCTAAGGGCTTATTCGGCTAAGTGGATTTCAAAAGGAATGTTGCATGAATTGAAGCCTTAGGATTTTTTTTTTCTTGTCAATACCATTCGTTTAACAAGAATGGACCCTAACCAATTCCTTACGACTGTGTTGTGGTGAGTTAGGGGTTGTTTAGATGGGGCTAAACTTTTTAGCCCTATGTCACATCGGATGTTTGAACACTAATTTGAAGTATTAAACATAGACTAATAAAAAACTAATTTTATAAATGAGTGGTAATCAGTGTGACGAATTTTTTAAGCCTAATTTATCCATAATTAGAGCATGTTTACTGTAGAATCACATAGGCTAATCATGGATTAATTAGGCTCAATAGATTCGTTTCGCGAATTAGTCCAAGATTATGGATGAGTTTTATTAATATTCTACGTTTACTATTTATAATAAGCATCTAAACATTCGATGGGGACTGAAAATAAGTTACTCGTCCCAAACATCACCTTAATTCCAAATGATTCTTAGTATAGGATGAGACCTCATGAAAAAAATTTCTTTGGACTGAAATTGACATGACACACTAATCCTTTACTTTTCTTATTACTATAATTTAATTATATGATCCTATAGACCGAATAAGCCTATAAGAAAACGGCCCACGTCCTACATGAAAATTGTTTATGTGTGGAAGGAAGTGTGTTGACATGGGCAAAATAAAGTAGAGCATGCAAAAGTTGCAGTGCTTCACTACTTCAGTTCATGCCAATGTTTTGGTAGCAGCTACTCTAGTCTACTAACTAAAAAAATTGAATGTGTGTTGCAGGTAAATGGCACATTTCAAGTACCAATACACCCCGCATTGGACGGAGGCTAGAGATCACAAGTTCACAACAGCCAAAATACCACCTTCTTTTATCTTATTATATAAAACTGAATCAGTTTGAAACCTGTTCCTTGTTACTAGGTGTAACAGTATATCACAATATTATATACCAGTCTGCCTTAATTTTTTTTCAGAAAAAAAAATTTGTAAGATTAATCCTCTGCTTATGAGTTAACGGCTCTAACAGTCGCCACCATTTCTGCACAAGACAGCAGCATAAAAAAAAGAGTGACACTGTGGAAGCCCTAGCTAAAAAGCCTACTTTCTGTAATGCAGCAAAGGCTTTTGCCCCTTGGGTCCATCTTGTCCCCCTCTCTCTCTCTCTTTCTCTCTCATCATGTGACCCATTAAACTAAGCATTTCCAGTTTATTTTTCCAATGTGAATTAGTATAAAATTGCACAACTGAATGTGTACACAGACGTGAGAATGTTCATTGATTTCTACTAGCGCTGCATAGAAAAGTTACAAAATGAGGAGATTTTCATTTGTATATGGTTGACATGTAGCCTAATCTTTTCTCTTCTGCTTATGTTTATAAGCTAAAATTAAACTTTTAATCTAAAATTTAAAGTTTTTTTTATCATATTTATTTTTCAATCTTTGTTTTTGATAACAAGAACACATATATAAAAGTTTTATTTATAAATTATTTTTATTTGTAAATATGTTATTTGGTTTTTTCCTTTAAAAAGTAAAACGATGGACTTTGGTGATGTATCTACTAGCAGCATGTACTTTGGGAATTGCAAATTAGAAACAGCTAACTTTGAATCATATGTACTTAATTTAAGTGTGTCCACCTACTGTTTTGTCAGTGTCTTGTTTGTCCAAATTGTTCACATGTAAACTGCTATGTTGCTTTTACCTCAGTTCTAGATACCATCATTTCATAATACTCAGTTCAATGAGAGAAGCTCACAAGAAAATTCATTTTCTTATTACATTTTTCAACATATGTGCCCATGTACAATGTGACCTGAAATGCTAATGCTAATGCTCATCCAGATGTCATCTGAAAGTTTTCGTATTAAAGGCTGCCAAGTGCCAATGACCATCCTATGTTCTGAATCTTGCCATGCATGAGTGGCTGTAGGAACAAACTGACATTCATGAAAACAGTTAGGTTTTGTTTAGTTTCCAAATTTTTTTCTAAAAACATCACATCAAATTTTTGGACACCTACATAAAGCATTAAACATAGATGAACCAAAAAACTAATTGTACAGTTACGGAAGAAATGTTGAGACGAATCTTTTAAGCCTAATTAGTCCATGATTAGCCATAAGTGCTACAGTAACCAACATGTGCTAATGGCAAATTAATTAAACTCAAAAAATTCGTCTCGCGGTTTCCAAGCTGGCCGTAAAATTCTTTTATTCATTTGTGTCCGAAAACCCCTTCCAACATTCGGTCAAACATTTGACGTGACACTTCTCCGAAAATTTTTCTCAATCTAAACACCCCCTTCTTAACTACTGTGTTTATCTCAAACCTGATCCTGATAAGATGCATAATTAATGGAGCCTGTCAGACAAACCCAATAGTCCAACAAAATGTACCTTTTATTCTCTTTTCCTCTGCTATATATTCTAATGCAACCACATGCTCCAAGCAAAGAGAAGGCCTTGCCTTGCTGCATCTCCTACTGCTGCTGCCACTACTAGTGCCACTCTCGCCTCCTTCCACCCTCCAACAGTCCACTAAATCATTCATCTTTTGAAGTTTTTTTTTACTTCTGCTCTCCTCCTTTGCTCCACTCTCAATGCAAAAGAGCACACTTGACTCTTGCCTCCTCAGCACCCAATCTCTCTTGCTCTAAGTCCCTCTCCTATCTGAAGTTCTCAAAGCCTCTCTTTCTCTCTCACTTTCTTGAAGACAATGCAGGCTCTGGTGAGCTGCAACAGGCCATTGGCCATGGTGGTGGTGTCTTCACTCCAGCTGCTACTCATTGCTGCATTGTTCCATCTGGGCTCTTGCAATGGAGGAGACAGGATCACAAGGCTACCAGGCCAGCCTGAGGTGAGCTTTGGGCAGTATGCTGGCTACATTGGGGTGGATGACAAGGGCAAGAGGGCTCTCTTCTACTACTTTGTGGAGGCTGAGCTTGATCCTGCCACAAAGCCCCTTGTTCTCTGGCTCAATGGAGGTGGGTCTTGGCATTCTTGGTTTCCTGAGTCTGAATGCATAGTTTGCTCTTCTTGAGTGCAGTTTCTTGATTTTTTTCTCCTGTTTCTTGCTTTACTGAACTTGTTTGCTAAATTTGTTCCTTTTGATTTGTTTTCCCTTGTAATCCTTGACCCAAAATTTTCCCCTTTTGTCTGTACATTTTGATGGTTTCTTGAAATTGCTCTGGTCCAATGTTTGTTGCAGGTCCTGGCTGTTCTTCACTTGGCGTTGGAGCTTTCTCAGAGAATGGCCCTTTCAGGCCTAGTGGGCAGGTCTTGGTGAAGAATGAGTACAGTTGGAACAAAGGTGTGTATGAGACTATGATTACTACCAGCCTACCTTTTCTTTGTGGCTTTGCATGCCAATTCCAATTCTTGAACCTTTTGCTGGATCAAGAAAGATGCACATGTTTAACTGTTCTAGTGGTGTTGTAATTGTTGTTACTCTGCAGAGGCCAATGTGATATACCTGGAGACACCAGCTGGTGTTGGGTACTCCTATTCTTCTGATGCTGCATACTACCAGGGTGTGGATGATAAGATGACAGGTATTCTGATTTTTTTTAACCTCAAGGCTTATGTTCTCTGTTTTTGTTTTCCTTGCCTCTGTTTCTGATCCTGTTATTTTTCAGTACTGCATCCCTGTGCAGAAATTATTGTAGAAAAATTAAGTCTCACACTCTCACTGCTCTATCAGTAGCTGTATTCCTTTTTCTTTGCATTTACTCAGTTTCTAAGAATGATATTGTTTGCTTTGCACTATGCAATAAAGCATTTTTAAGGGCTCAGGTTTGTGACTGCAAGTGATAAGAGTTCTGACTTTGCTTTTTCTGAATGAATGAAGCAATGGACAATATGGTGTTCTTGCAAAGGTGGCTTGAAAAGTTCCCACAGTACAAAGGCAGAGAACTGTACATTTCTGGAGAAAGTTATGCAGGCATGTATATACAGTTTCATTTTACCATCTTTTTTCTGCATTTCATTTATGATTCTTTAATACCCAACAAGACAGATATGGACTTACCATGATTATTTTTCTTGGCATATATCAGGGCATTACATTCCACAACTTGCTGAAGTCATGGTGGAATTTAACAAGAAGAACAAGATCTTCAACCTCAAAGGGATTGCTGTAAGCAAACTGAAACTCTAAGACAACAGAAACAAATTGCATTCATTGCTCAGTGATGCTGCCTTGCTTACTAATTTCAAATTCTCTTTTTGGACAGCTTGGTAATCCTGTTCTTGAGTTCACCACTGACTTCAACTCTAGGGCAGAGTACTTCTGGTCCCATGGGCTGATTTCAGACTCAACATACAGAATTTTCACCTCGGTTTGCAACTACTCCCGCTATGTCACCGAGTACTACGGTGGATCGCTTACCCCGCTTTGCACAAGGGTGATGAACCAAGTGACAAGGGAGACTAGCCGATTCGTCGACAAATACGACGTCACACTGGATGTCTGCTTGTCATCAGTCCTCTCACAGTCCAAGATCCTCACTCCTCATGTATGCTCAATTGATCATTCGTCACAACCTGATCAAATCTAGCTATTGGGTTAGCCATCAGTTATCTGAAACTACATGGATGTGTTGTTTTTGTTGTTGTTGTGCAGCAACAAGCGGGACAGCGGATCGACGTTTGCGTCGAGGACGAGACGGTGAACTACCTGAACAGGAAGGATGTGCAGGAAGCACTCCATGCTAAGCTCATTGGTGTAAAGAATTGGGCGGTTTGCAGCAGGTAGTTTACTGAAATAGAACTGTATATGTTTGCTTATTCAGATACTTTGTGCCATGTGTTTTGATACACCTAACCCATGGTAGTTCTTGTCTATTTGCTACAGTGTTCTCGAGTATGAGCTACTCAACCTGCAGATTCCAACCATTAACATAGTGGGATCACTTGTAAAGTCTGGCATCCGTGTGCTAGTTTACAGGTATAAAAAGGATACAGATTCAAAGCATATCTCTTTTCTCGTATGAATCGCAAAGTTTAGGAATCTCTTGATAAAAATTAAGGCTTGACTATATCCAAGTACAAGGTCTAAGCCTCTGTACAATGTTACCTTTAGCGTGGTATAAAATTGTCTGAACTTTGTATGTGGGACCTCTGAAATTTGTGGAGACAAAAAAGCTTCAAGAACCCCGGCATTAACACTATTGGGTTACTTGACATATACCACTTTTCATGTGAAAAAGGAAGAGAAAAAAAAGGGGAGAAAGCTAATCTATGGAGTTAGCCCTTTACATGAGGCTTAGAACATTGTACTTTGCATCTTCAGCATGATGCATATTTGTACCTGAACCTTTTCCTTTTTGAGGGTCCTCTCAACTTTGGGGATACATGATGTATAAAGCTCAAGCATGGGTGATGTAACAATGTAGCATAACAGCATTGTTTCCTCACAAATTTTTGCAGTGGTGATCAAGACTCGGTCATCCCGCTAACGGGGAGCAGGACGCTTGTGCAGAACTTGGCGCGCAATTTAGGCCTCAAGACGACGGTCCCATACCGAGTTTGGTTCGAGGGGCAACAGGTTGAGAGAGCTCAAACATATTCTACATCTTGTTTGCAAACAAAACACCAAGACTGTATCTCATCTACTGAAATGTGGTTTTCAACAATGCAAGGTTGGTGGATGGACTCAGGTTTATGGAGACATGCTGTCCTTTGCCACCATCAGAGGGGCTTCGCACGAGGCGCCGTTCTCGCAGCCCGAACGGTCTCTGGTGCTCTTCAGGGCCTTCCTCCAGGGAAGGCCTCTGCCAGAAACGTTCTCATGATACTGGAGAAGAAGCTGTTTGGCAATGCAATGCTTCTGCTGCTGCTGCTGCTGCTGGGAGAATTGATTAGAGTCCCTTCTGTTCCTGCTTCTGCAAGTGGTCTATTGCTTTAGTTCTGTAAGAAAGTGTTTGCTGCATTCGCCTCCTGCTGCTAGCTTAAGCTGTTTCAATGCCGCGATAAGGGCATCATTTGTTCGATCTCAAGGTTTTGTTCCCCTCTTTTTTTCTTCTGTATTAGTTCCAGGCTTGGCAATTGTCTAAAGTAAGTTGAAAGGAAAAATTTTGTGCCTGCTCTTTGCATTGTAAATGATCTATGGTTTCTGCATAAAATGCAGCTGTCCTGTGCATGTTCTTGCACATTCAGGGTGAGGAAAATAAAATCGAAACAACTTGAAGATGTGTACACAATCTGACTGAACTTTCTGAAATAGCTAGATCTCAATGATGACGGCGATGTTTGTGGCTTGCCTCGCGCAGAAAGCGTGTCTGATCTTTCAGCATGAACTCAAAACTTGTGCCTGTGACCTGTGTGTGTGACAATTGCAACACAACTATTCAGGCAAACTCCTGGATGCTGGGTGAGAGACACCATGAGAGCTCCCATCGATTCATGTGAGTTCAACGCATTCGAATGGAATTAAGTGGCTTCCAATGCATCTGTTCATTCATGCATGATCCCTAGGCTCCATTCCTCCTCTACCTCCTCTCCATACTGAAAGATCAATTGCTCACCATGGAAGTGCCCAAAGCAGTAAGAGAAATGATACTGGAACTGAACCGAAAGCAAGCATGTGGATCGATGAACCGATGCTACTCCGTCCATTCTATATTATAAGATTTTTTGGATTCGTCTAGATTCATCTATTTTTTTTTTGTCTAGATCAATCCATGTATCAGTGTATGTGTTATGTATACGTGTCTAGATTCATTACCACACGTATGAATCTAAGGAATGCCAAAAAGTCCTATGGAATGAAGCGAATACTGACTTTCTACACGTCCCGTTTATTCATGGCGACTAGATTGCGTCGGAGAAATGATGGCAAATGGCGATGAAGTGCATGTCGAGAGAGAGAAAGAAAAGAAGGAAGAAAGTATGGGCCATCAATTTTTCTCCAGGAGTAAAGGTAACTTCAGCAGAGACGGGCAATGATGGCACGGCACGGCATCGGCACGACGCCACCTACCACAAGCATCAGCATGGCGTGCCGCGGCGAGCTCTGCAGCTCGTCTCCGTGGCCGCCGGCGCTCCGATCCAGCGCAGCCGTCGCCGCCGTGCCGCGAGGGTGCGGTACGGCGCGAACGCGCGTCTTGGGCATGGGCTTTTCCCTGATTGGGCCGGTGGGCCGTGTTAGGATGGGCCGGATTGTTGTTCTGGACCAAATAGAGATATATTACTGTGGTGATGGGCCTTGTTAGGATGGGCCGCGCTCGGCATGATGGTTAGTTATCCAGCGTGATAGATTAGTATATAATTAATTAATTATTAATTATATTTTTTTTAAAAAATAGATTAATATGATTTTTAAAGTAATTTTTTATTTTTCCGAAAATACACCGTTTAGCAATTAATTTGGAAAGCATGTACATCTATATTATTATAAAAAGCGGTAATGATTCTGGCAACAAATTTCGTCCGTCATCCGTATATATGTATTCGTTTTCGTAACGTATTTGTATTCCGCTGAGGACTTAGCGCAGCGATCGGTGGGCCGTGGTGCGATCAATGGGCCACGGCCGCTACGTTGCCAGGTCGCGGGCTGTGCCCCCACACCATGGCGGCGGCCCGTGTGCCGCGCGCTCGCCTGAGTGGGTTGCACCCGCGCTGTTGCCTACTTGCCTCCAGGCTGTCCGAGTCACATCCATGCTGAGCGTCACGTAGGCCGTTCTAGCAAAACAACTATAAATTGCTTTATTTATATTTATATTTAGCATTCGGTAAACCTCAGCTGAAACATATATGTATATGTGAGGTTGATTCATATAACATGGTTTATATAATCTTAGTCCACCTAGACTCCCAGAGCGTGGCGCTCACACAGTCTAGCACAGCTTTGATGGACAAAATCACCATGAATATCCTTTAATACCGAAAAAATAGTTATAAATACAATGATTTATGATTTAAATCCGATGGACAAATTTTTTCATCATAAAAATCATAACCAATTGGCATAGACCGTGTTCTATTTCTATCATTGTTGTTTGCATAGGTTAGGATTAGCTAGACAATTTCACATTCACATCCCATTATTGTTGAATCATGTATAGTGAAAACATGCAATGATTAATTGCTCTTTATGGGATTGATTGTTTGTTAAATTGTACTAACATGATATATAGTTATCATATGGTTCACATAATTAATTAATTATTACTGCATTTCATATATGTTTTAGTGGTTTCTTTAATATATAATGATTCATTTTACCCGTAGCGAAGCACGGTATCTTGCTAGTGAAGAAAAATAAGTGAATCTTAGGTTAGGAAGGGGAGCCGAACGTGGCCTTATTGGTGTTGGATATTCTGGATTCGGAAAACTTTTCAATAAAACTTTTAACACTAAAATGTTTTGATTGTCGCAAGCATTTGCATATGCTTTACAAACAGTGACCATGTTTCCAAGACAATAAAAAAAAGATCCAAGGCCTACTATAACCCAAGCTTATACGTCGTCCAAAACTGAAATCTCGATCGAAGTACATATAGGTCAGAATATTAATATAGAATAATGATGAATGGAGGAAAAAAAAGACGGATGTAGCCAAGTGATTAGGCAGTGGATTGTACGAAGTGGGCTGCTAAGGTACTCTAGACAAAATATATTTTTTTATCAGGCTATTATTATGTTTGCTTCTCTTCGGTTGGATTTCTCGTTATTAAAGGAAATTGTGCTTCTTCTGTTCTACCATAAAACTGAGTAAATTTTTTTTTAAGTTTTAAGTCGAGAAACTTGGTTTCCATAGCTTTGTGGGAGAGATAGAGCCATTTGGAGCGGAGGGTAATCGGTTTATGATAAAGACTCCAATCCACACGCGGTGTGTGAACAAAGAAAGTTATGTACTATAGTCAGTAGATAGGTATGGATAGGGGTATATAATTTATATGATGAGCTACAGAAATAGTTATACAACCTATCTCTCGCAGCCCAATACCTTCCCAAGCTTGCGAACAACCCTTTGTTTTTGTGGGCTTTGAAGGCGAATTATCCTACTAGTTAACAAGGCTAATATAGCATCAACTTCGTCATCCTGGTATCTAAGTATAATGACGTAGGTGGATGAGGACGTCGAGGAGCCGAGATGCATGACATGAGATTGTGATCCTCTAACTTTCTTCTCTCAACCTGTGTTGTTGACATGTGAGCTCTCTATCAAGTGAGTCCATATGTTAATGATCTAAAGTTAGCGGGAAGTAAGTCTGAGGAACCGTGTCCCATGGCAGGTGGAGAAGGAGAGGACGACATCAATGAGGCTAAGTATTCCACTTTGTCACCTTGCCAAGTTGCTCCCCTCGTGGGAAGGAAGGTGTTGGGGTTCCTACTTCAGTTCTTCGTCCTCCCTGAGGACAACAAGCTCATATTAATTTGAGTTCTTATCCAACATCTTCACCCTACATGTGTCGCCTTTCTTCTCTGAACAGTGACATCGTCTTTTGTCATAGCAGTTGTCGCTGCAGGTGGCGGTGTTGCCATCCTAAGTAGATTTACCGTAACTCCCATAAACATATTTTCTCTCACAAAAAGTTTTGAATTTATGAGCATTCGACCTATTGGAGCTAATTCTTAAATCATTAATTTACGCTATGCATGATCACCTAATTTCTAATGCGAAATCGGTGATGATAATGAATGGTACTCAATGAAGACATATATGTTGTTTAGGTCGTGCGATGTGTGGATTACCGTGCAAGATGGGGGCGCCAATGAGCATGCTAGCCTCGATGAACACCGGTGACCTTGATGCCCTGCAATTAGTGATCTTCATCCCCTGCAATGAATGGCGGTGGAATTCGCTCTTCGATCCCCTTTCTACATGTCTTTAGGATTGGCAGAGTTAGGGTTCCTGCTCTGTACGTTAGTCGTCATGCTAGTGTGAGTAATGTTTCCTATATACATGCACAGAGGGGATCAAGAGAGACTCCAGAAACAACGCGTGAGAGGGGAATGTGCGCAACAGCCCCTAAAGAGTTGTTTACCATTGCTAGGAGTGCATGGGCGCATGGCCATGAGTGTGGACTGGATCCATCTGTCATCTCTTTGGTTCAGTGGCAAGAAATCCAACCAACATTACCGTCTCAAGATTCATGGTTTCGAGGTAGGGAGAAAAAAAAAATCCATGCATGCGGAAGAGGATAAATCAAACTCACCATCTTCACAGTAAGAATGCCTCTGCTATCCACGAAGCCAAACACGTTTTTTTTTGGATAATTACATATGAGTTATATATAAGTTATATTGTAATTATACTATAGTTATTAAATTATGCTATGGTTAGGTTTTAAACTTTTTCACCCAAAGAACGTACCGTCGAATGCTATATAGACAGAGCTAGATGGTCGTCATCAGTTCTAGCCGTCTTTAGCACACAAAACATCTTGAGCAATTGAGGATCAAAGATGGCATGTTCTCTGCCTCATTTTGTCACTATGAACATATTTAATCAGAGGAGTTTTAAAAAATAAAATATATTATCTTTGTTCTCTATTATAAGATTTTTTTTATTCTATTTAGATTCATATACATGCCAATAAAATACTACCACTGATTCGCCATGGGAATAAAGTGTTTTTTTATAAAAAAAATAGGAAAAAGTACATGGGCCATCGTCCACGCTGTCGCCCGCTTGGTTTTCCCGCGGGAGATTGCGACTTCGTTCATCGTCTCGATTTTGTCCAAGTCGTCTTTGGTTTCTCTCGTGCAAAGCCGCGTGTGTTGCGTTCTCCGGCAATGGGCTAGATAGACGGACGTGGCAAGGGGCACCGCCCTCGGCGTCATCTAGGGTAATAGTTAAGGCCATCCACAGCGCAAGCGATGCTTAAATGGACACCTAAGAGAAAATTCGTTTTTTTCTCTCACATCATAACCATACCGATATTTATGTTAAAAGGGCATTGCTTTCTCTAACATCGATGCTTGAGCACTACAATTATATGTATGTAACGGCAAACAAGCATGCACATATACGCAACGGCAAACAATCAAGCGGCCAGCTTGCTTCCTTGCATTGAAACACCAAGCAAGCTCTTACGTAAGGTGTTTAACCTTCTCTTTTTAAGTTTCTATTTTAGCACTCAAGATTGAAGATGTCCTGAGGCCCGTTCGGCCCTACAAGTTCTACAAATTAACTAAGTCACTCTTGTTTTCCGCGCGCACACTTCTCAAACTGCTAAACGGTGTGTTTTTTATAAAAATTTTCTATAGGAAAGTTTTTTAATAATCATATTAATCTATTTTGTATTTTTTAATAATTAATAATTAATTAATCATATACTAATCTATTACTACGTTTTCTGTGTCAGGGATAAGTTAACTTATCTATGTCATATCGAATGCGGCCCTAATACTTTGTAAGCAAATCTACGTGTATCATTGGTTTTGTTTTAACTAAATATTTAAAAGTTTTATGTTAAACATCTAATATTTATGACAGAATAAGGAATATAAATTAAAGGAGGTGATGAGTTTACCATGTACTACCGAGCTTGCTTGTCTTTTTGTCCCGGGTTAATCGCGTAGAAAGGTCGATGGTAACGCGTAGAATTTTCAGCATCACACGTCGCCTGAGACACGCGGGTGAGTGTTATACACAGCAGGGTGATTGATTAGTTTTTTTATAAAAAAGATAAAATACATATTTGTAAATAAAAAATAATTTATAAATAAAACTTTTATATATGCATTCTTATTGATCAAAAAGTTAAGGCCGAAAAATAAACTTTAGTAAAAAAACTCTAAAATTAGAAACATAAACTTTAGCTTTCATCGTTTCGCTTATTGAAAAAAAACAAAAACGTGTTTTTGAAAACGAAAAATAATTACATGTAAAGCTTTTATATATGTGTCTATATTGACTCAAAAACAAAATTTATAAAAAATCATGATAAAAATCACAAAATAAAGTCTAAAGTTAAGTTTTAAAATTAAAATTTTAGCTTATAAACAGTTAGAACTACGAAATGATAAAAGCCTTTGACTTATAAAACAAAAAGACACATGATTTGCCCCCACCCTTTGACTTATAAACAAAAAACACATGATTTGCCCCCACCCACCACCATCATGTAACCCATTAATTTGCTTGGAATTCCCCCCCCCCCCGCGCCTCAGGGTCACTGCAACGAGTGTTTTCCTGTTAGGGCACGTACGAAAGACTCTCATTGTTGTCTCTATCGTTGCATGCTTGCTGACATGGAAGAGGGAGATGATAGGAGAGAGAAAAATAATTGTTTTGTATGAGTCAGCAAAACATCGGCTCTTGGCGCATAAAATGAGGAGATAACCAGAACATCTGCTTTATACGTGTGCTGACTTTAATCAGAGACGCTAACTAGATGGAATGTGAACTAGAAATTAATTAGTACTACCTCCGTTTCATAATGTAAGATTTTCTAGCGTATCCTAAATTCATATAGATATCAATAAATCTAGACATATATATAAACAATATACATTGGTTAATAGATGAATCTAAGCATAGCTAAAACGCCTTACATTATGAAATGGAGGGAGTATGTAATTATGAAGAGTTGGCTTGAGAGACTATTCTTTTTATGAGAGGTTTTTTTTCCTGATGTAGCTTGAGATAGAGCCAAGAGTTCTACCATTGAACATGCCCTTGCAGTACGGATTGACCTCCAGTGAAAATAACTCATGCCATTTTTTAAAAAAAAACATGGAATAATAATAAGTGGTAAACTTTTTTAAAGAACAGAATTGATATTGTGTTAATAATTGATGGTATGACAGAAGAAAATACCTGGAATTAGGATGTTCGCCCTCACAGAAGTAGAACGAACAATTCAATTGAAAGAAAAAAAAAGAAACTTGACGTTATGCTCCAGTAGAAAAATAAAGAAAAGCGTAGGAGGAAAAAAAATCCGAACCACATAATTTTACACCACTTGAATGGAGATCTGTAAGTACATCTTGCAAAACACAAAACAAATTTTGTTCAAAAAAAAAATTGTCCAAACGCAGAACGAAACTGAAGAATTCAGGCCTTCTAAAACTTTACCCGTGAAAGCTCCACATTCCCCCAAGGGCTAGTTTGTAAAGACTAGAAGGGTTTTAACAAAGGCACAGTTACTAATTACACAAGTGAGCAGCAGATGGGTAATAAACCTGAAGAAAGCAAAGCAATTACCCAAAAAAGAGAGATGCAAGATATTGCGAAAACTATAGGGTGCAAAAAGAATATGTGGAGGGGCGTATATGTAAGATACCAGGGACTAGGGTGAATAATGTAGGTGGCCCAAAAGTTATATATAAATGGAGGAGAGATCGCGAGAGGTCATGTGCAAAGAAGAAAGGACCCATATATAAGAAATCAGGGGCGTATCTGTAAGGAAATTTCCGCAGACAGGGACCCGGGCAGAATTCGCAAAAAAATTTGGACCATTTCTCGATTTGTGCGTGTCATCCTTGCGCAGGGGCCATGCTAATCTTCTCTGTATCGTTCCAATTTTATCGGATGTCTCCGAAGAGACAACTAGATAGCAGCTTGCGTGTTTATAAGCTGGTCGCATCCTCTGTTCGCTTCCAAGGTGGTACTAAACGCCTCCGCACGAACCATCGGATCCCCATCCAATGGACCAGCGCCACCCGCGCGGTAGGTCGCACGTGTCCGGGACGCTTCCGACGCGGCCAGCCCAAATCAACGTACGGCCGGCCCATTAGGCCCATTTCGCTGTCCTCTTCCCGGCCCATATCACACGCATGCGGTAATTACTCGACTGTCCAAACTCCACGCCAAATGTACCGTATATTTATTTGTTCATCGCTCAACAATTTTTGTAGCTGTACGTGCATACCACTGCTTGGCTGAATTTCATCAGAAAATTCAGAACTGCACCATACATTAATACATAGTTATGAGCCAGCCATGAGAGCCAAAACATTGATGATATGACTGTTGATCGATTTACATTTCGGACCAATATCTACTGATTGGCTCCGATTTGGAATCCTGTCACTAGCAAATTAAACCTGCTCGCGTTACAGAGTTGTATGAACCGATAAATCTTGCCTGACGGTTTCAAAAATAAATACTGCCTTACGACTGGCATCATTTGAGCTTTCTGGGACGTAAAATTATGATGTGATTACTGTTCATTTGTAACAGCACACTGGGCTGCAGGATGGGAGCTTCGTTTCTGCAAATTGAATTAGCAAAGCAAAGCCTTTTTTTTATCAGGCTCTCAGTGTCACTCCGACGCCCAAGATATGGCAGAAAATCGTCTGAAACTTGGCAGGATGTACAATGATAGATTCACATCTCGATCCACATCGAGCAACTCGAACTGGCTGCATCTTAGCTGCCAAATTCTTCATGTTCTCTTCTTATCCTCTTCTTGAGGCTGACGTCTGAGTGAATGAATGTTGGATAGATACAGTTTCTCTCTTACCTCTCTGTTTTAATTCAGTTTCTTAAGTTTTAGTGAGTACTTACAAGATAGACAATCTGCTCCATTGCGGCATTGTCAAGATTGAATTTTTTGCATTTGCTTGTTTGCTATCCTCCAATTTATCTGGAAGATCAATGCTCAAGAACAGAGAGGAAAAAATATTTTTTTATTTGACATCGTTGACTTCTAAGTCCACGTTTCACTATCCGCCTTATTCAATAAATTTATATAATTATTAATTATTTTTTATGATTTAATTTATTGCTACGAGAAATTTAAGCATGATTTATAATTCTATATATTTGCATAAAATTTTAAATAAGACGAATGATTAAATATAGATAAAAAAATCATTAGCTTCAAATAAAAAAACGAAGATAGTATTACACATTGGTTGGTTCCCTATCCTGTCCTCGCCTGAAAGATTAAACCTAACCACTGTGCAAGAGAATTGCTCTAATCTCATGGATGTGCAAGAACCAGATCGAACAAGATATAATTGCTGTAGCCACACTTTATGAGTGAGATACTGCAGGTAACCATTCTCTGAGCATTGTCAATTCTGTCACTCAAGAAGTTTGCCTCCTTCATATTCAAAATCATGGCTCCGCCTGCAGAAATAGCTTGCCAGCTGTTGCTACTTACGTGTAACGTGCAAATGTCGAATTATTCTAAAACCTATGTTTCTGTTTTATATTATAAGATTTTCTAGTTTTATTTAAATTCATCAATTAATGAATGTATATAATATATATATATATATATATATATATATATATATATTCATTAACATCTATGTGACTCTAGGTAACGCTAGTAAGTCTTATATTGTGAAACAGAAGCTTACAATTGATTTGTTTCAACCAACATTAGTATATGCTTCTGTCTGTACGAAGCACATGTATTTAGTTTGTTTTTAGAAATTAAAAGATATGGTGCGATCGACGACATGTTCTACCTAATGTTGTCACCATACTATGAATCATTTTTTTTTTGAAAAATAGGAACTTTACATAAATTTGGTTAATTCTAATGAAAATCCCATAAAATATTCCAGCAGGCACGCACTTAATTTATGCACTGCAAAACGATGCTTCTTCAGCTCCTCCTCCTCGATTGAGAGAGAGTATACTGTAATAAACAACTAGTACCACTATACTTGCAAACACCTACTTTTAGGGCACATGTCCTCTGCAGTAAATGTAGAAAGCACAGTTTTGATAGTAATTTATGTCTTATGCCATAGTAATCTGCTTTAGCACAGTGTCTTGATGAGATCATTCCTAATCCAGAAACTATCAAGTAGTTTTCATACTTATTATATCATATAAACATCATGTGTAGAAACTATGTATTCAATGGATGTTGTCTTTAAATTAAATTCTCATCCAATCATCTCTCTTCTCTCTCCTTTTATCCACCTATCGTCTTGTTTTTTTTTCTTGGTTCTTGTATATAAGATGGTTTCTTGGATGAGAAATGGTTTCTTCATTTTTTTTTCTCTTCTCATTAACTCCCCTACTACATAAGATTTTTGCTTATGTGGCAATGTATTTAGTGGTATGGAAACTAGATGACATGGTGTTTAGGTATGCTGTTTAGCCAGTGTAGCCCTTTATATTAGGCCATCCGTTGAGGATCCGACGGCTAAAATGATAAATGAGCTCCTCTGCATTTTCTGCTTGAGTGCAAAGGATCTCATTCCCTATTTTCAGCCCGTGGGCTACGTGTATTCTAACGGGCCACCCAAACCTAAAATCTTGTTTTGTATGGACCATACTAGATAACTACTACACCTGTATACCTATTTTTTATTCCCTCCATTTAATGTTACAAGACAGGTAGTTTTATTTATATGATAAAAGATAAAGTATTATATGATTTTAATAGCTATTTAATGATATAAACGATAAAAACTAACTAATACAAAATTAAAAATCTACTTTAGAAAAGTTAAATGATGAACTAGTGCATAGAAACATTTTATAAAAAAACATATCATGTAACCATTTAGGAAGCGTGCATGCAAAAACTAAGAAATAATATGGAATAATCCAGGTAAACTAATTAACATAAACATATTATGGCCGTTTTTAGATTCATATGGATGTTAATAAATTTACATACATTTATAAAGAATATTCGCTCATCCATAAAAGAATCTACATAGATCAAAATGTTTTATAATATGAAATGGATGAAGTAATTTCTTTACCGTTATAAAATACAAAGGGAAAAAGCTAGGAATCAGTATACCGTCCCCAACATCAGGGTAGTATACCCCTCACGTGTGGCACCATAACGTGCGCAATTCCAGAAAGATAGCTACTACTTCCGGCCCATAATAACTTTATTTTTTGATTTTTATAAAAATTTAAAAATTTTGTATAAAAATTAAAAAATTAGTCACGCATAAAGTATTATTCATCATTTAGTAACTATAAAAATATTAATCACAAAAAACTTCAAATAAAACGAAAAGGCAAAGTATTATAACTAAAAACTGAAAAATAAACTTATTTTGGAATTATGGTAGTAATTAATACGACGCTAATTAATTATATTGGTGCTTAATCTAGTAGACAACAACTAGCTAGCTCAACATGGGACGAGCGATGGCTTCGCATGTCTTGTCATCCTTCTCTCGTGCGGCCCAAGTCTACCTACAGTATGTGATAAGAGTTTGCAGTTATTTGTCGATACTACCAAACTGACTTTGATATCTAGGTAAGTTAGTACGTCGTATCTAACACCATACACGACGATAATAATTAATACGGATAATTAGCATAATTGCTAATTTAGTTTGTGTTTAATTAAAGCATACCAATGAACATATCATATAGCATAGATTAATTAACTAATCAGTTCTTTTTTAAAAAAAAAATCATGATGCCAACCGGTATCCGGTAGTGGCAAAACGTGTATTGGCCTGGTGCAGATGGGGAATTGACCTGATACTGATAGATTCAGAAGGTAATTATGACGTACGAGTTGGTACTAACAGCTATCAGGTGATAACAATGAGGTGCTATCTTGCGCATCAATGGGCTGCATATACTGGACATACTGAACTGGAGGGACCGAAAACGGACTTTATCGGCCGCAAGGATAGGGATAAAAACCAAACTTCCAGCTGCTGGGCTGGGTGGAAAAAGAGAAACAGGCTATGCAAGATTTGGCCCGAAGTTTTGGGGAGGATTTTGAAAGGAATTTTAATTAAAATAATTACTAAAATAATTTTTGTATTATTAAAATTACTTATTTCTGTACTTCTATAAAGAGGTGGCGGTGGATCTGTCCCACCACCAACTCCCTCCTATTTTTTAAAGAAAAATAACTGAGACCAATATATCAAATCATTTTTATTAACTATATTTTAATAACACGCTAATGATATTTTTAATAAAATTCCATTGCAACGCATGGGCAATATGCTAGTTTCTCTGAAAAATCTACAACACCATAGAGTATAATTGAACATGTAGAATGTGCACTTTAATTAAAATAATTTTCTGATATGATTTTTTATTATTAAAATTACTCCTTTTGCTCTGAAAATCTAAGGCAAATTTAAAGAGTATAACTAAACATCGAGAAATTATAAAAATATCTTTGAAAAAATGTGAACACATGTTGATAATCTTTATTATTTTTCATTTTCCTTGCTTTTTAATCTGAGAGGGATCAGTGAGAGGGGGTGGGGGGGGGGGGGGGGTAGGGGATTATATAATAATGAAATTAATAATCATATTTATGTGCACGCACAGTTTTCAATTATTGTCGGTTTAGGCAAGGATATCAGTAGAAGAACAAGTACAAGGGATCAGATCGAACTAATAATGCAAGCATGAATAGGAGGCATTCTGCACCTAGGTTGTGATCGTTTGCTTTTTTTAATGGAAAAAACAAAACAACGGATTTGTAAACAAAAATTATTTGTGAATAAAATTTTTATGTACATGTTTTTAACAATCTAAAAGTAAAAGTAAAGACTATAAAATAAACTACCATGAAAATAGCATAAAATCAACTTCAAATTTAATATTAAAAATCTAAATTTTAACTTATAATTATCAGCAGAAGAAAAAGATGAGACCGTTAGGGTTTCCAACTTTTTTTCTTGTTAGAATTCATCTGATATAGTTATTTGACTTAACTATGCATCTCTCTTTGATTCAGATCCAGACACAACACAGACAGAAGCCCTTTACCACCAACCCCCAAATTAAGGAGAGTCATCAACTACTAATTAGAATCAACTAATCAATGTGGATCAAGCAGAGAACAAAAAGCAACTAAAGCACCATCAAATAATTAATGTACAGCACGCCGTATTCACTTTGTTTTTTTTTTTGTTTTTATAACCAGAGGGCCATAATCACTTTATTTGTTGGGAAAATATGCATGCATGCAGCGGAGACTTTGTTGTATCTCAAAAGAGATGACTATAGAAGCAAAGTATGAACACAATCCAAGATGGTGGGGTGTTAAACAAAGCAGAGGCCACTAAGTATGTTTAGTCAAATTTAACTTTGTTGGTAAGAAAGAACACATCTCCCTGGTTTAAACTAATGAGGCCAGTTGGGGGACACCAGGGATTGTCCATGGTTTGTCCCCCTTTTGCTAGCAAGCAGACACCGTGGATATATAAGGTGATTATATTTATTGCAGTAGATGATAACTGAGCTAGCTAGCCAGCACTAATCGATACATGCATGACTATTAATTGGCGCATTATATGTTGTAGCTAACCAATTGTGTGTGTGTGTATATATATATATATATATATATATATATATATCTTATAGCACACAAAAAATTTATTTTTAGAGATTTTTAAGTATTTGTTTGAGATTTTTAAAAGTGACTATGCAATATTAATTCAGAGAAGTCCAACTAACTAAAATATTAACAAAAAAACATTTAATTTGCACTGCAAAATGTAGATCTGCATCGTCTAGAAATTACTCATTCTAGTAAAACCTATTTGATATTAAATAAACTACTCAGTAAAACTTATAAAATTTTAACTACCAGTTTGTAAAATATAACAAGTTTACAGTATTATTGTTTTAAACTAAATATTTGAGAAATTATATTAACGGTTGGAATTTTAAAAATATGAATAAACGTTTCCTAAACGACAAATATTTCTTAATTTGGTTAGCATTGGATTAAAATCGACGCCAAATAGCTAAATTGTTAGGTATATATGCAAAATTTTCAACCAACCAACCTAGAACCGTTTCCATATATAGAAATGATATTGTTTCCAACCGTTTACGAATATTTTCATTCCTTATTGGTAACTGCACTTGGCATGCATGTCTTTCATTTCAGTACAGAAGCACTATGCACAGAGAGTTTTAGAAGCTCGGTAGTAAGCTAACTAAGGCCACTCATAGTGATTCAACGAAATAATTAGAATGATGTCTATATAATTAAATGAGTTGTTACAGAGGATAAGAGATGATGTGAACATATGTCAGGTGAATGAACAAAGAAATCATGTCTTACATGGGATATGTTTTCTAAGTAGCGTCCAAAACATAATGGGATATGAGTAACATTAAATTCAAACATGAATTATCGTTGTTTGTATTGCAAGAGTTGTGTCCACTATTATTTTTATGACTTAACACGGAGATATAGAAATCATGATTAACGTCTTGCATTAGAATCGCTCTAACAAGCTAGTGATGTCTATCTAGAAATTAATGTGACCAACAATGAAGGATCCAACCCATACCAGACAATGCCGACCTACAAATCATGCAGTTCTGAACTCATGATCTTGGATCATCTCCTTGGATGCTAGTGCACCACGTTAATTTACAGTGTGCATGCATGCTTTTAAGCAAGAAATGAAATTAAAAAAAAAAAGAAGAGGAGGAGCTGAGATTAGGTACTCATGTCAAGTACTAACTTTAGGGCATATGCAGCATGCAGTGTAGGGTTAACACACAGCACAAGAGGGGCCTCTTTTAGTTACTTGTCCCCTGCAGTGTCCTTTTGCTTGAAAGAAAGAGAGATTAGTTTATCTTGTTAATTACCATCCCTTTGTAACTTTTGTCTCCCCTCTGCCATTGTTTTGGGGATCATCCTTCTCAGTAGCTAGGGTTAAACAATTATACACTGTATCATGGTACTGAGGTAGCAATTAATAGCTAGCCAGGCTGCTAATTGCATGCATATACTAGCTAATGGGTAGTATCTATGTAGCTCTAAAAAGGAATTAAGAAGACCAAGTAGAAGAATTTACATATATATGGTCCATCTTTATGATATATACATGATGCATAGCTAGCAAGTGGCATATCCTTGATATGTATAGCCAACGAACGGGTCTTAGCTAGATAACTAAAGATTAATTATAGAGTAGGTCTGGATCAAGAGAAGTGCTTGTATATATACTCGCAAGATATAGCCAAGAGCCTAGACTTGTCATCTTGAACTTGAGTTTATACTGGCCCGTTTACCTTATAGATGATGGATGAACTGAGAGTTTATGACAATTATTCAAAGGCACATATGAATAAATTAAATAATAGAAATTCAAGAATGAATTATATTGGAGGCTCTTAAACTTATGATGTTATGTTATTTATGTTTCTAAATCTCTGAATCCACACCTAAGTTCTAGAACTTATTAAAATAATAAGGGATCGTTTGGTTGATGCCTAAGCTTGCCATAACTAATATTAGTTAATTTATAGTATTTTACAAAAGTATGGCTAAGAAATAGTTAGCCACAAGTGTGATAATGTTAGCTCTAATTCTGTGAGTATAATATGTAGGATTTAAGAGTAGAAAAGTGTGATATGACATAACTCTGTATCAAAACAAATACACGCTTAAGAAACTGTGGCATGACTAATTAAAATATGGTGTGGCAAAGTTAAGTAATGAACTAAACATCCCCTAAGTCATCTAGGTCTAAAACTGATATAATCTTTCATGTACCCACGTCACGCCATCATGAAACCATACATACCCCTTTGATTGAACCTACCGTTTAACAGTATCGGAAAACGCGCTTGTGAAAAAAAAGTAAAAATCTGGATTAGCTTAGCGGAACGCGGCATGAGAGAGTGAATTAATGGCAAGCATGTAAACATTTGAACGGTATGAGTGAGTTTTAGAGGCAAGTGATATACTTTCTCAAGCTAATACCACATCTGTTTCTAAATATTTGACGCCATTGATTTTTTATACGCATTTGAACATTCGTCTTTTTTTTAATATGTAAAGCTATATATATAAAAGTATATTTAACAATAAATTAAATAATATACAAATAATTAATAATTATGTAAATTTTTTGAATAAGACGAATGGTCAAACGTGTATAAAAAAGTAATAGTATTAAATATTTAGGGACGGATGGAGTATATGATATTGGATCTGTATTTTCAAAGTTTACAGCATGACAATTTTAAGAGCCACTAACTCGAGTTAAAAGATTGATTTAAAAATTTTCTCTAAAACACAACGATGAAGAATACTTCTTAAAACCATGCCATTTGGTAGGTTAGAAAGTATATCCACGGTAATTAATACTTCTTCTATCGAAAAAGGAACGAAGTTTTAGGTGGGTTTTTTTTCGTTTTAGGGGAATACTCCATCAGAACCGAAACTTTCTGATCATAATACTGTTGGTGCATGCTGCAATATATGTATCCACCTGCTGTGCACTTCTGCAGGTCGATATGATCTTTTGTCCACTGCAACATGCAAGACAGTTCATTAAAATTGTCCCAGGCTCTTAGCTTTGTGCACGAATGCATGCAGCCATCTTTTATAATTTTACTTTTTACATATCTCACTTGTATCAATATAGTTAGTAAAGGAAAACTATCACCCCCTTATGATTATCTTTATAAGCCAAAATTTAAATTTTTAATAATAAATTTAGAGTTGAGTTTGGAGGTTTTTTCACCGAAATTTATTTTTCAGTCCTAAATTTTAAACTTCTTAGAATACATATATAAAAAATTTTATTTATAAATTATTTTTTATTTACAAATATGTCATTTGACTTTTTACATGAAAAGCCAAACAATCACCTCTATAATACTCTTTGGTTTATTAAATTTTGAAATAATTGTTATACTTGTTTATTCAATTACAATGCATTTATTTTTTGCTTTCACATGCTAACCAGGATAATTGTTTGTTTTTTTCATAATTTAAAATAAAAAATAATTTCTGAATAATACTTAGATATATATATTTTTAGCAATCTAAAAATAATTAGAAAATAAATCAGTAAAAAACCTTAAAATCAGCTCTAAATTTAAGGTTAATAATTTAATTTCAGGTTACCAGAATAGCAGAAACCAAAAGACAACTATGATATCATATCGTTCCCCGTAATTTAAACGGTAGAGCTACGCTTACTATTTGACGTGCATGGAGTTAGGGGTTGGATCTACTGACTTTTTCTTAGCCACTTTGTCACATCATCGGATGTTGGTACGTTAATTAGGAGCATTAAATATACATTGATAATAAAACTAATTACATAAATAAAGACTATTTTATTAGACAAATTTTTTAAGCCTAATTAATCTATAATTAGCAAATGTTTAATGTAGCATCACATTCGCTAATCATAGACTAATTAGGCTCAATAGATTCGTCTTGCGAAATAGTCCAGAGTATGGGGTGGGTTTTATTAATAGTCTATATTTAATACTTTTAATTAGTATCGAAACATTCGATATTATATTCGATATTATAGTGACTTAAAAAACACCCCCTTAAAATACAGCGATTGCTAAAAGGACAAATTTATTTTATGACAAAACAAGAGAGGATATTTAATACATCGATTGTACAGTACGATGACCTGCATCTGCGTACGTACGCGACGCCAAGGCGTGCATTGCACGCACGAGTTGACAGGGCGAAATCAACCGTGGCCTGCACCTGCATCGAACGATTTCAGACGCCAACACGCTAGCTGCCTGTAGTAATGCTGCAGCGAAACCGTGCATGGGTGGCCGCGCGGCGGCGTCGTCGTCGTCTCCGACCACGGGAAGGGACAGGTGCATGCGTGCCGACGGCTGATGAGTACTGTAGCGTGAGCATCAGTGACTGCTCGATATCAGACGATCGATCCATCACCGGATGCATGCATGCATGCATGCTCTTCACTCTGCCCTGCCCTAGCAGCAGCTGTATATGTGAGCAATTTACTATCCCAATATAATATAAGGCACTGTTTAGTTTAAAATTTTTTTTCTAAAAACATTACATCGAATTTTTAAACATCTAAATAGAGCATTAAATATTTATGAACATTAAAACTAATTACACTGTTATGGGGGAAATCGTGAGACGATCTTTTGAGCCTAATTAGTACGTGATACAGTAACCTACATGTGCTAATGATGGATTAATTAGGCTCGAGTGATTCATCTCGCAGTTTCTTGGCAGAATCTGTAATTTATTTTGTAATTAAACTACGTTTAATACTTTAAATGTGTGTCCGTATATCCGCGATATGATGTTTTTGAAATAAAATTTTGCAAACTGAACAAGGTCTAAATACATTTCTACAGCCTCCATCCCAATATAATTACATTTATGGATTTCTGTGTCTAACATTTAACCATTCGTCTTATATGAAAAAACTATAAAAAAATTTAAAAAATAGTCACACATAAAGAATTATTTATGTTTTATCATCTATATTTTTGAAAATAAAACAGATGATCAAATGTGAGACATAAAGGGTGCAAAAATACACTTATTGTGGGACGGGGAGACAGTATGTAAGAGCAAGTTCAATAGTATAGCCAACTACTAGCTCTAATTCATCTATAGTCAATCTAATAGCTAATTCATATAATACTTACCTACAAAACATTAGTAATTGGTCCCACATGTCATACACACGCTCTGTCTTAGAATCTGTGTGCAGCTGGCTACAAATTAATAGCTCACCTCTCTTCTCTCTTTAAAATATGTTTATAGTTAGCTTATAGTCTGCTATTGTACCTGCTCTAAGGAAAATTAGCTATAAGAAAATAACTTAAATAAGGATATTAAATAAGTGATGAGAGGTACGTGGGGTAAATATATATATGGTCATATCTTGATATTGACGAACTCACGTAATGTTTCTCTCGTTGCTAGCTCGTAGAACAATTAGCCACAAATTACAAGTAAAATGTTATAAAATTTTTAAATCAAAAAGGTGTACATGATCTCTATTGCTCGATCAACGTCAACTTGAATTAATTATGATTGTCCAGTGTGATTTATGTTTCCTCTTCCATACAATATTCTGCCCATCGGAACATTATTTGGTGACACCCACAAATCACACCTGCTATGCTACATATTAGTCAATGAGTTTGCTTTGGTTAGCTTGTTTTTTTAAGTAGTTGGCGTATTAATTATATATAATATATATATACTACCTGATGTTTATATACTACATGATGTTTCCTAAAGTTATTGTCATCCCCGTGTCTCCGAAATGTCTGAATAACGTATAGTTTGTTTATATATACTATATAGTTTTGTGCGAATGGTACGTATGTACAACTGGCCATCGAGCAAATTAAGGTACCTGAAAAGGCATTAAGGAACATCCAGAGTGTACTTAATTTGTTATATACTATACTACTGTTATGTGTATGCAACTGTATGCAGCTGTGTATATATATTTATATATATTCTCTTGGTCTTGGCTCTTTTTTGTTCTTCCTTTTGACCAAAAGCTTATGCAGTATATATACAATAACTTATTTATATTGGTTTGCAATTTTATACTAGTTAGTATTTGTATATTCCCTTGGTTCTTTCCTTTCTTTTTGACCAAAAATATAGCAGCCTTTTAGTCTGTTACTGTTTATATAACTGATAATCTTCGTGATTATAGTACATAGTACGTACGTACCCACGTAGTATTATTAATCATTAATCCGTTGACATTATTGCAAATTTACACGCACACTGTATGCTATATATATGCACACAATTAATTACCCTTCTTTTTTCCTGTTGATAACATGAGAGTAAAATATTGAAACACACACACAGAGACGGTCGCATGCACTTTATCTCTGGGCCTCTAGCTCTTTGTAGAGTGAAACATGATACTCGTAACTTCGTAAGTGCTCAAGAACAGAAAAACTCGTGATTAACTATGCCATCCACGCATGACAAATCAACTTGAATCCCAAGGGAAAGAAACCCACAAGAATTTTTGATGCTAGTACTTAAACATACTTTAGGGCCGGCCTGTTTAATTCTCAAAAATTTTTTCTCAAAAACATTATATTAAATCTTTGGACGCACCTAAATAGTGCATTAAACATTTATGAAATAAAAACTAATTACACAGTTAGAGGGGAAATCGTGAGACGAATCTTTTGAGCCTACCCATATATGTTAATGACATATTAATTAGGCTTAAAATATTCGTCTTACGGTTTCAGACGAGCTATAAAATTTGTTTTTCCATTTGGGTCCGTAAACCCCTCCGAAAATCCTGTTAAACGACTGACGTGATACTTCTTCAAAATTTTTTGGAAACTAAATATGCCCATATATATAAATTAATAGAGAAAATAAAACAAGCATGACGTAAGATCGATGTCATGTTAGCTAGATTGATTACCCTAAAAAAATCCAATCAGTTAACGACTGCATTATGGATGCATCCATGCATCTCTGTCGATCAGGATATAGTTGCCTAGTTGGTCCAACTAACACGGATGATAGCATTGGAGACATTTGTACTCTCTCATCTTGCCTGTCCAATAATCTCAATCACACTTTCACACTTCACACTGATCATAAGAAATTCCAAACAAAGAGCTAAGGACAAAAACCTTAACTAGTACTACTAGCTTGCTATTTCCTACTTGCACTACAAAGTAAATGCACTGGTCAACGATGTAAAAACTGGTTGGACAATACAGATATATGTACATAATATATATGAACTATCAATTAATTAAAAATGCACAATTTGATGAAGTACTTTGTTGGTTAATGTGAAACGGTGGGCTGACCGGCCTACCTTTTTAATCCTAGTCAAATGATCCATGCCTCCAGTAAATCAATAACTAAGGCTCCGCTTGTCACCACTTTTTCTAAAGGGAAAATCGTATGTGAGGTTTAAAAAAGTTACAATTTCAATTATGAATTATAGTTGCCTTTTTAGTGATCATATAAATATATAAGGTTAGACAAGACAGTGATATAAACAACGCCCTGAGTTATTTTTATTATAAAAAATTTAAATCCGAAACAACATATACGTGACTCTAAATTATAGAATGCAATACCCCCTCCAGCCACTAATTAATTGTCCCAACGTTATAAATATAGACTAATGGATGGTGTATATTTTTCTAAAAATATGTCAATTCACGAATGATGAATCCATACATATAACAAACAAATTAGTGTGAAATTACGGAGTTGATCCCTGAAATGCCATTTTCCTAAGAGCCTATTCGTTTTGAAGGAAAACTATAGGAGATATCTATTCCTTTGGAATAAACACTGTTCATGCATTCATTTCATAGGATTCAAAGGAAAATTTGCCATAGAATTCCTGTACAAATCCTCCAAAATGTACTAATTCTATAGGAATAAGAACATCTACTCCATCCTCTTTATTTAACTCGTTGAAGGAAAAATTTCTATGTTTCAATCTATTATTTTGTATGTGCATTCCTACGTTATTTCTATATTTTTCCTATATCTACGGTTTGAAAATCTCGTGAACCAAACAAGCCTAAATAAAGGGAGCAGCATATGTACACAATATATATGAATTTTGGTGATACTATGACCCGAAATGAAATAAATAATGGGGGCACATAGAAACTTTGGCCATGTTTAGATGGCAAAAATTTTTGGAGTGAAGGTTACATCAGACGTTTGACTGAATGTCGGAAGGAGTTTTTGGACACGAATGAAAAAATGAATTTCACGACTGGCCTATAAACCGCGAGACGAATTTTTGAGCCTAATTAATCCGTCATTAACGCATGTTGGTTACTATAGCACTTATGACTAATCGCGTACTAATTAGGCTCAAAAGATTTATCTCACGATTTCTTACGTAACTGTGTAATTAGTTTTTCGTTTGATATCCAAATATTCGATGTGATGTTTTTAGATGAAAATTTTTAGGAACTAAACAGCCCCTTACATACAACACATCGTCAGCATAACTGGTAGTTGGTATGCACAGGGTTGAGAGGCAGCAGATGAGGTCCTCGTTTTTTATTTAAGAACCCCCACACTCACCACCATCCCCTTCACACAAACACTCATACAAACGAACTAGTCAGACTTCTACTAGCTAGCCACTCCTTCCCATCTCTCTCAGACATTTCACAAGAACCTGCAAGAAGAAGAAGGCTAGGAAGAAGAGAATTTGTCGAGATGATGATGATGATGCTCCGGCTCGCCGGTGAAGCTAGGTATTATGGTTGATTACACATGTGCTAATTATACAACGTGTGTAGCTCTGTCATGTTCTTCCTGTTCTCATACCGTGCATTTTGATTGATTGCAAATATGGCATGAACAGTTCAGTGTGCATGCATGCTAGCTGATCAATTCATCTTTTTGTGGGAGTGTGTTTCCCTTCTCTTGGCTAGCTAGCTTAATTTCTCGTATGCTGAAGTAATTAAGGTAGCTAGCTAGCTTCGGTCTGTGACGAACATTTGACTCTCTGTTGGGTGTCAGGAGGAGGACGGCCAAGGATGTGGCCACCGGAGCGGCCGGCGGCGAGCGGTGGCTGTCGGCGGCGGCGGCGGCCAAAGGGAGGTAACTAAGAGGGAACTGATAATTCGATACTGCATCTGTTACTGAAACTGTTTTTGCACATGCATGAAAGAGAAGGAAAGAGACCATGCAGAAACTAAACTTCGTAACTATCCTGCGAGGGATAAGACGGATCTCTATCTCCAGGGTGTCAGATTCAGATCGATTTACCCACTCGTTTTCCTTCTGCTAGTTTAATGCTGCTTTGTGATGTGGTGATGCTGTCATTAGTTGGTCGATCGATCATGTGATTAGCAGACAGGCTAGGCTGATGGGGTGTTGTGGGGGCCATGAGAGGAGTTGGAAGCTCAGCAGCTTCCAAGAACAGTAGTGGTACTTGCTGCTTATTGACTCATCAGTGTGCACTGCTGTTTCCAAAGAGCAAGCCGGCCAGGCCAGCCACAGTGCATTGCTGTCAGGGCATTTGCCAATGGCAGCTGGATTCCTGCTTGTTTCTTTGTTTTCTTTAATTTGGTTTTTGTTTTTGTTTCTGTCGAGTGTTCTTGCCTTCCCGGGATTTGCGACCTAACCCTGCGTTTTATTCGTCTGTGTCAGGCATCGAGAGTTTTCTTTTCGCTTCCTCGCCATGTTTCTTGACTTGTTGCTACTAAGGTTTTTTTAATTTATTTTTGTTTCTTCAGTCTGTTTGCTGAATATTTGTGTCCCATCCTTTTGATTCTATAATCAAATTTAAATTTTTAATATTAAATTTAAAGTTAATTTTAAGATTGCTAAGAATATATATATATATGTTTTATTTACAATTTATTTCTCTTGTAAATATACCGTTAAACGGTTTTTTCTATAGAAAAGCCAAACCTTTTTCCTCTGTTTTACATTCTCTCCAACTAAAATTTCAGTGTAGGATGACCTATTATTTTTATGTGCAAATTAAATAATTTACTTTGCATTTTTTGGCTAGCTGATTGTTTAGATACACATAATCGAACTCCACTTTAATCGTAACAATATCTGTTTTTCTTTCCTCCTCATGTTTTGCATTTTGTCCTACTGAAATTTTTAATGTGGAATATTTTCCAGTCAACCCCCCACAAATGCTGTGAACTTTACCTGGGGCCAATTTTCTGACACTAGTTCCAAATTAATTTTGTGAAGGCTGGAGGGGAAAATCGCAATAATCACCGGGGGAGCAAGCGGGCTGGGGAAGGCCACGGCCCACGAGTTCATCCGGGAGGGCGCCGGCGCCGTCATCATCGCCGACGTCAACTCCGGCACGGGCCTCAGGACGGCCGAGGAGCTCGGCCCGCGCGCGCAGTTCGTGCGGTGCGACGTCGCCGACGAGGGCAGCGTCGCGGCGGCCGTGGACGGCGCCGTGGCGAGGCACGGGCGGCTGGACGTCATGTTCAACAACGCCGGCGTGGCGGGCTCGCTGGCCGGCTCGACGGAGCTGGCGACGCTGGACCTGTCCGTGCTCGACGCCGTGATGGCCGTGAACGTGCGCGGGACGCTCGCCGGGATCAAGCACGCGTCGCGGGTGATGTGCCCCGCCGGCGCCGGCTCCATCCTCTGCATGGCGAGCATCAGCGGCCTCATGGGGGGCCTCGGCACGTACCCGTACTCGGTGTCCAAGTTCGCCATCGCCGGCGTCGTCAAGGCCGCCGCCGCCGAGCTGTCCCGCCACGGCGTCCGCGTCAACTGCGTCTCCCCCTTCGCCGTGCCGACGCCGATGGTGGTGGAGCAGTTCTCGCAGATGCTGCACCGCCGCGGCGGCGGCGCCGGCGCCGCCGACGAGGCGCAGGTGGCGGCGGTGGTCAGGGGGCTCGGCGAGCTGAGGGGCGCGGCGTGCGAGGCCGTGGACGTGGCCAGGGCGGCGGCGTACCTCGCCTCCGACGACGCCAAGTACGTCTCCGGCCACAACCTGGTGGTGGACGGCGGCTTCACCAGCTACAAGTACATGAACCTGCCACAGAAATGAGTATGTATGTTATGTTTCCACAGAAGATCCCGTGGGTGTAGAGAGAGGCTTTGCGAGTCCTGGAAAGACAGTGGATTCGGTAGAGAGAGGAGCGTGGATTCTCTGTGGCTCTCTTGTCTGCGTAGTGTGGTGAAATTCTGAATCGTCATGGAGATTCTAGGTGTCTGAAATTTGGTCAAAAAAGGAAAAAGGTTACGGAGCTTTGAAAGTCGAAGGTTCCTATCGTTTCTCTTATTGGGTGACAAAAACTGAGTGACTTATTATTAACAATCAAAAAATAATTTATTTGTAAAACATTTATCTACATGCACATAGCTTTTTAAAAACGAATGTTATAAAACAAAATAAAATGAGAAAAAATAAAACATGATTCATAAAGTTAAGTTTCAAATTTAGACACTTCCTCTGTTTTTTTAATTGCTACAATTGACTTTTGGATCTAACATTAATCATTCGTCTTATTAAAAATATTTAATTATTAATTATTTTTTATAATTTAATTTATTAATAAGGTAATTTTAATCATGATTTATTGAATAAGACGAAGCACAAGCATAAATTCAATAGTCAAAACCGGGGTAAAGTATTACTACCTCCGTCTCTAAATATTAGACGTCGTTGACTTTTTTATAAATGTTTGACTATTCGTCTTATTCAAAATTTTTTTAAAATATGTAAAGCTGCATATATGCATAAAAGTATATTTACCAATAAATGAAATGATATAAAAATAATTAATAAATATGTATTTTTTAAATAAGATAAATAGTCAAACGTTTATAAAAGAGTTAATAACGTCAAATATTCAGAGAGGGGAGTAGATTATAAGTACATAGTGGAAGGGAAACTATGGAACCTGGGATCAAAATTGGGCCACTAAACTGGGATTATTAGGGCGTGAAAAGGCCCGTTAGGATGCAAGCAGGTCGATCATTTACCACAGAAGAAATTTCAGGCCCATGGAATACTGAGATGGGCAGATAAATGCCCCGGATTCGGAGTTTTCACTTCACTAGTAATATTGCATATACAAGGCAAAATTTTCATTTGTGCAATAATGTTGGCTAAAAAATGATATCTGTGTTCAAATAAGTCTGTAAAACCACATGAGAAAAAGGCTATGTCAGTTCATTTTTGTTTTCCATGTAAAACAACAGTGAAAAAGTACAGCTCACTGTTTTTATTTGCATTTGAAAAAACATTAAATAATCTAAGTTCCAATCAATGTATATTATCAAAGCCTAACCCTTGATGGCTGTTCTTCTTTCAGATTATTCTCAAATTTTCCTCAGTTTTTTGCGCGTGTTTCCTGAACCGCTAATTGCGTGTGTGTGTTTTTTTTTTTGCGTATATACGTGTGTAAGTACAAATTTTAAATCAAATCAATACAGTTCAGGCCCTGTTTCTTTCAGCTTGGAATTATTATAATTCAGATTATTGGGAGTAAGCTGAAAGAAACAGATAACTTATTGAAGTAATTTATTATAATCTAGAATCCAGCTTATTATAATCTGATAAGCTCATTTATGTGAGTTTTTTCTAGCTTATTGGCTGAAAAATTACCTACCATACCATTCCACTCCCTCTTTAGACTTGCAAACCTAATAATCTATGCTCTAATAATCTAGAAAAGAAACAACTCACAGCTTATTCCGCTACAGATTATAACAATCTAACTTATAATAATCTAGATTATAATAATCTTAATCCGAAAGAAACAAGCCTCAGTGATGTGAAAAAGAGAAGCAGTTATCTATTATAGCAAACAACATTAATTCCTGGAAATGAGGTCAAAGGCCATATCAGATTACGTGCCATTTCCTTCTACCATATATACATACCAATCTAGCCCATTGAAGAGGACCTCCGGCATTAACACCAGGGGCTTACGACGCCTGATTTGGAGGTATATATAAAGAAAAGAAGAATTTAGAGTATTTACCATTAAATTTATTTGCTTTAAATTTTTTACGCCCAATCTGTATGTATCTATAATATATTATTAACACCGTTAATTAGTCTATTTGGTATCACTTTTCATTTTTTTTCTCTATTTAATACTTCGCCCGTTTTATAATATAAGATGTTTGATTTTTTTCTTCCAATATTTGATCATTTGTCTTATTCACAAAATTATATAAATATCATTTATTTTGTTTGTGACTTACTTTATTATCAAAAGATTTTTAAGCACGACTTATTATTTTTTATATTTGTAATAAAATTTTAAATAAGATGAATGGTCAAACGTTGAAACAAGAAAAATCAAACATCTTATATTATGAACCGGAGGTAGTATTTCTTATTTTCATTTATATAGTTTTTTTAGATTTATGGACATTTTCGCCCCCTGGTCCCAGCTGTCAGATCCAAATGAAAGGATCGATCGTTCTGTCCATGCACGAGGAGAGCCTTCGTTCTGTCCATGCACCGAATCATAGTCGTCGTCGTCGCGGCGTCTTCTCGTGCATCAACCCGTCGCCGCAACGTTCTTCGCCGCCGCCGCCCACGCCGGCGATCGAGCGATCCACACCGGCCCACAACTAGTGCTGCCATCATACGCATAAACATCTCCACCCGAATGCTCTGTGCTGCCATCGGCTAGTGCTACCATCTGATCTTCAAATGATTTTGGGAGCAATTGAACTAAAATAAATAAATAAATAGAAACAACAGCTTTGCCATCATCTTCTCTTTGGCCTGCAATGCGATGGAGCTCTGCTTCAAAACACATAAAGAGCAGTTTTGCCATGATCTCTTGGAAGTCTGAATTTTGCAGTGCACTGTGACTCTGAGAGCATCACTTCAGCTGCATAATTTTGATATTACGATATCATTTCCTTCCTGGCTATCCTCCTGACACTGCACAACAGATTAAAAAGGTAACATGTTGTCATTATTCATCGGCTTCTTCAGTAGGTACAATGCTTTTGAAGCTTTCAGCTTCACTATGGGACGGCGCTAAGCAGCGGGCTCCATGTAGCGCGCCCCAACGCGGGCGATACCGAAGAGCGTCGCGGCGATGGGGTCGCTGGCGCGGAGCGGCGCTTGGCGACGGGGCGGCGCTCTGCGGCGGGGCGGTGGGCGGTGGGGTGGCGGTCGACGGCGGGCCAGTGGGGCGGCGCTCTACGGCGGGGCGAGGGGCCGGTGGACCACTTGCCGGCATGGGCGGCAATGAAAAACGTCGTGGCGACGGGTTGATGGACGAGGAGACATGGTGACATCAGTCACACGAAACACAGTTGTGCGTTGGGTCCGGATCCTCTGCTGTAAAGATCTCTGCATTATAGCATAGAATTACCGTTCATGTGAGTTGTACAGTGAAAAGAATTTCATGAACAATGACGTAAATGCTGTAGCAACAGCGTTTTTGAGTACCATACAATAACAGTAGTAGTACTGTAGCAATAAGATCAGATCCAACTATTTCTAATCCAACGGTTAAAAACCAGTGCAAATTTACTGTACTGTTCACCTCTGCACCTCTGCAGTAGTACATGCTACTAAGGAGGATCTCTCGTGCTTTAGTTTGTATTGATTTTTCTATATTATTTCTCCGGTTTCGTGCGTACACTCCCAAAAGGTTAAACGAGATATATTTATGTAAAATTTTTTATATAAAAGTGCATTATCTTACCGTTCTAAAGTATAACTTTAACTTTACATTTAGTTAATTTCATTATTTATACCGTTAAATAATTATTAAAAATACATAATCTTAAAACGCAGCGGATCACACTGCGCTATTGCTGATGTGCTAATGCAATTTACTTACTCTCCCAAAATAAGTTCATTTTTTAGTTTTTATATAATATTTGATTCTTTGTCTTATTTGAATTTTTTTCTGATTAGTATTTTTATTGTTTTAGATGATAAAATATAAATAGTATTTTACGCTTGACTAATTTTTTAAAAAGTTTTTCTAGAAATTTTAAAACAAAATTTAAATAAAACGGATGATCGAATGCTGGTCACATAAATCAAAAAATAAAGTTTTTAGAAATATGAAACCCAACTATAGTTCATTAGCATCATCCATGTTGGGATCAATTTCCATGTTAGCATCATCTATGGTATCTGTCACGCCCTGAGTTTTACCTAAGCCAAGAATTAATTAAATAATGTATTAAAAATAATTTGTTAATTAAAGTTCAGGAGAAACTCAGTGTAATAAATTAATTTAATTAATTGGAAGCTTTTCGAAATGTTCTAAAATGTCCCAAAAGCTTTTTAAATGATTAACAGGATTTAAATTTGAATTGCAGTCAATAAAATTTACTCTACTAAACTTAATAAAAATCGGCAAAATTGGAGGCAATTTCTTTTTTTTCCCTGCTTCCTTTTTCTTTTCTTTTTCCCTTCTCCCTTTTTCCCTTTTTCTCTTTTCTTTTTCTCTTTTCCTTTTTTCCTCCCTGGCCGAACTCCTCCCTACCCTCTCTTCCCTGTGCGATCCTCCTCCTCCCCCTGGACGCACGCACATCTTCTCCCTGCCAGCCGTGAGCCCCAACTCCCTCTCCTCACGGTAAAACCAATTTCCAATAAATTAGGACTCCAATTTTTATCCCTTTGAAACCTTATCTATTTCTTTTTAATAGGGGATGGATAACTAGATTTATCTCTAGCTCCCCTATAAATACCCCCCACAACCTGGCCTCTTTCCCTCATCTCCCTCTCCCGTGCACCTCCAGTCGCCTCTTACGCCTCCGCTACAGCTGCGCAGCAAGCCGCTAGCAGTCCTGCTGCATCCCTGTTCGCAGCAGCGAAAGCCAATCTAATCTGTCGCCGATCTCCGCCGCCGCCGATCTACCTCATCGCCGGTAAGCCGTCGCCGTCCTCCCCCTCCCTCTCTTTTCCTCTCCGCCCGTAGACGCCGAGCCAGTGCCGCCGCCATGCCCTCGCGCGCTCTGGCCGTCGCCACCGTCCGTCCTGGCGCCATCCCCCTCGCCTCACCATCGCCGACGCGACCCCGCCGTTGTCGGAGCATCGTCGTGCTCGTGCGTTGCCGCCGTCGGGCACCGTCGCCGTGCTGCCGCCTCTCTCTCCCTCGGCTGTCGCCACCACCCGATCCCGCCGCTCGCTGCCGCTCCGAGCCACGCAACCCCGCCACCACCTTCGCCTCCGTGTTGCCGCGCCGCCGTGCCGACACCCTTGCCCGCACCGCCTCCCCTCCATGCGCCCGTTGTTCGCCGTCGCCATCGTGCGCCATTGCCGCCGTCGGCCATGCGCCTCCTCCCTTCCTCGGCCTCCACCTAACCGCGCCGCTCCTTAGCACCGCCCCTCCCCACGCCATGCGCGTGCGCCGCCGTTCACCGCCGACGCGCCGTCCCGGCGCGATCCCCTCCGCCTCGCCATCACCGACGTGTCGCTAGCGACGCCCGTGAATCCCCAATCTTGCCGCGCCGCCCGCCGTGCGCCGCGCCTAGCCACCGTCTCGGTCGTGCGTCGTTCGTCACTGGCGCCGCGTCGCCGGCTTTCGCCACCTCCCCATCGGCCGCCGCGTGTCGCCCCTCGGCTGGTCGCGCCGCCTCCGCCGTCCGCCGCCGACTGCCGACCACCGCTCCACCGTCGCGTCGGTCGCTCGCCTCGCTGCTGCGCCGTCGCCCTCCGCCCGCCGGTGAGCCTCTCCCTTTCTCTCTCCCTCCCTCTTTTTCACTTCGGCCGCCACCACTGGCCGGTGTGTCGCCGTCGCGCGCGCACGCTGTTTGCCGCCGCCGACGCACCTTCCCAGCGCCTTCTCCTTCGCCTCGCCGTTGCCGCTGTTCGCCGCCAGAGCGCGGCCGCCCGCCGTCGCGTCGCTGATCATCCGCGTCACCGCCGCATCACGCCCAAGCGTCGTCGTGTCGTCGCCGCGCCTTGCCGCCGGCCGTCCACCGCCGCCCCTCCCCGCCATTCGCGCCGCCTCCGCCATGCGCCGCCGCCCGGTCAGCCGCCGTCCTCCGCCGTGCGCCGCCGCCCGGTCAGCCGCCGTCCTCCGCCGTGCGCCGCCGCCCGGTCAGCCGCCGTCCTCCGCCGTGCGCCGCCGCCCGGTCAGCCGCCGTCCTCCGCCGCTCGCCGGACCGACTGCCGCCTCCCTCCTCCATCCGGCCAAAGCCGCCTCCCCCTCTTTCTTTTGGGGCCGCTGATAAGCGAGGTCCACTTGTCAGCCGGCACCCCCCTTCATCCCCTCTCTCCACCCGGTGCGGCCCGCTCCATCAGATCCCTTCATCTCTCTTTCTCTCTCCCCATGGGCCCCCTTGTCAGCCCCTCTTCCCCTCTTGTCTCACTGACCAGTGGGTCCCGTCCGTCAGCATTTCCTCTCTCCTCTCATGCTAACGTCAGCTCCTCCAATTAATTGCGCAATAAATCAATAAGTTTTTCCTGTTTAGTTTAAAAGCACAGTTAATCTTCTAAAATTCATAGCTAATTCATCTAGTCTCCGTTTAGGTCCATTCAAGTTTCATTAAATCAAGAAAAATGCCAAGAATCCATTAAAAATAGTTTCTTTCTCTGTTTCAGTAGTTTTATAGTCTGTTTTGCTTGTTTTACCTTATTTGTCGTAGGTTTTGACCCCGTCGCAGCGCCGTTCGTTCCCGAAGTTGTCGCAGAAGTTCCTCGTGGGTCTCAGCAAGGCAAGTGACACCCTTCTTTGATCATATTGAACCTATGATTATAAAATCCCCGGCTTTTACATTCAAACATGCATTGTAGTCAAATCTATTTATTGTATTTATCTATTGGGTTTTTACCTTTATATCCGTTGATTCCCACTTATTATTGTAATCCCAGGGTTAATTTTGACTAGAAATAGGTTTAGGCAATGCTTAGCCATGCTTAGTTCAACTAGCTCACCAATTATTATTTAATCATCTGTTACACTTTGATACACCTTTAATGGTTGTTATCATTATTCATTTCCCGATGTGGATTAAATACAACTAAAATATTTCTTATGGTGGGATGTGGGTGCATGGTTTTGAGAGTCGTGCCTATGACAGTTAAGGACCGGTTCTCGGGAAACCTTGAAAGTCTTACACGTACTGACCACAAGCCAAAGTGGGCAACGGTGACACTCGTAATCTAGCTTGTCCCTATTCGACGTACCAAGGCAAGTGTGACCGTGATGGAGTATGGACAGGCAATCGTGGTGTAACGAAAGCCTCTGCTGCTTTCGGATTCACCAAGACACAAGAGGGGACTGCCCGACTTGGTGTAAAGGAGGGGGTGAAACCTGAAGTGCGGTGCGATTATCTAGGGAGGGTTAGGTGAAAGGTCTTATCATGGTTTCCGTACTGAGGTATCGTGGTGATACGTTGGGGCATGGTAACATGCTCGGGAGCCATGTCTTGTGGGTAAAGTTGTACACCTCTGTAGAGTAAAACTATTCGAATAGCCGTGCCCGCGGTTATTGGGCGAACTGACAGATTCACTGGGATTAGTGAACCTTTTAAATAACTTGATTAATCTTGGAACTGGTTTGACCCTACGCAATGTGGTGTAACATTAGCAGTGGTTCGGGTCTGTCGCAACGTGGTTTAACGTTGGACAGAGGGTTGACCCTGTTGAAGTGTGGTGTAACGCTGGACAGTGGTTTGGGCCTGTTGCAACGTGGTGTAACGTTAGACAGTGGATGTTTATTTTTTAAATATTACTTTACTTTTATTTCAGTCTATTTTATTTATTGTTTTGCTAAATTACTGTAGCTTTTGTGCAATTTAACCTTAGCCTATCTTTGATACCCTATTGCATTCATTATTATTCCTCTCTTGGGTGTTACTTGTTGAGTACGGTGGTTTGTACTCAGCCTTGCTTAATTTTTCTCCACCAGAGCAAGTGCCAGAGCTTGAGTCAGAAGTCAGAAGAAGGTTGTTCCCAAGGTTGAAGTGAGGTCCAGTCCGCCGTCGAGAATGTCTGTGGTGTGGAGCTGTCATCGCCAGCTGAAGCTGAAGATTAGATGGTTTAGTTTGTTTTCCTTTTCCGCTACATTTCGATAGATAATTGTTTTTGTTTGTTTTTAAGTCGTGGAACTGTGTATTAATTTGTCATAGTGTGTACTTGGGCTGATTCCTGGACCGAGATTCAATGCATGCTATTGTTCAGAAATTTGGTGTAAATTTCTGGGCGTGACAGTATACTCCTCCAATTCCTCGTCACCCTTCTTATTCTTTTTCTACGAGTTTGCGAAGTGAATAAAAATGAGATATCAGTATCATCCATGTTGTAGCATTTTTAGATCAAAGAAGTTAATCTATGGAGTGCAACACTTAGCAGGGGTTGCCGCTAGAGCTTGACGCCGGAGCCAAGGGAGGGAGGGGGTGGCCGCTGGAGCAAAGGGAGGGAGGGCACGGCCGTCGGAGCCACGGCAGGGAGGGTGCGGCTGCTCGAGCTAGACGCCAAAGCCACGGGAGGGAGGGCACTGCCGCGGAAGCCGCGAGAGGAAGGGCATGGCTGCCGGACCCATGTGCCGCCTGTGACGGGTGACGAAGTAGGGGTGGCTCAGCGGATGTGGCATGTGTGTGCGTGAATCGTGACGAGGAGGCTGCCACCACCCGTGTCTCTGTATGCCTCTCGCCCTCTACCTGTCGTGAAGCCTAGCTATGGGGATTAGGGTGATAGCGTTTTCATAATATGGGTTAGTATTGGGCTTGAGTTGGGAGTTGGTGGGTCAAATTCGGTTCAACCGAATTTCAAATACGAAATATTCCGAATAAAATTTAGAAATATAGAAATCAGTTGAACAAGTGTAAAACCGTTTTCATTCCGTTTTCGTATCCCGAATTTTGTGTTTGGTTTTTTAAATTTTTAATATTCTGAATTTTAGTGAAAAATACGAATTCGATTGGGTCAAATGATGAAAACGATACAGTTCGGTTCGGTAAATTTCTGTACCGTTCTCATCCCTAGTTATCTTAATGTATATTGTATCTTAAGGTACTAAAGTTTTACATTTAATATTATAACACATCAAGATACTTATGTTAAAAAATCTCTTATCTTAAAATTATAGAACATATGAGTTATTTGAATGATACGTAACTATTTATTTTCCTAATGCATCTTCTAGTTTAAACTTTCCACTCCTATATGGCAAATACATTCGTCTAAAATTGATGATCGCTGCCTCTTTTCTTGCTCTTATCCATACGACATAGAATTTCATAATTAGCATGTAGAACATGTCAATTTTTGCTAACCTTTGTTTGAGTGCTTATTTTGTTTTTCTTCTTTTCATATTATAAGATTTTCTTATCTTGTCTAAATCCATGTGTGCTAATAAATATAGACACATAAATATAATATATATATATATATATATATTGATACATGCATGAATTTAGACAACTCATAAATTCTTATAATATCGAATGGAGAGAGTAGCATCAAGGAACTGTATTGCTATTTATTTTCCTGGTTTTTATCCCTAGAAATAAGGCAAGTAGTAATCTTCCCATTTTTCATTTCAGAGCCTCTAATGCACGCCTTCTGTATAAATTTTTTTACATGTTCTCTGCTGCAGTTTAATGAACGCTTCCATAGGTTGTATCTGTTAGTTAGTAATTACTATGTAGAATTGGTTAGGAGCAATGAAATAAAGGAGTTGATTTGTTTTTTGTCTTAATAAACAGGAAAGCTTAAGCAGTGTATATACACTTCACTCACCCCTTGGGTGCCTATTTATAGGCCACCATATAACAACTTGGATGGTAAGTTAGATTATTCTATAAGTAAGTAAATTGTTCTAAACCTTGTCTTTTTAAGCATCCAACATACATATGCATACTACATTTTTCTAAATTTTTCTATAGTTTTTTAGCTATTACTTGATCCTTGTTTCATGCTTAGCCATGCATGAGTTGGCTAGAAGTTTCAAGAAATAAACTAGCTTCTCAACCATACATGAGTGATATAGAGGCTTCAAGAGAGTTTTTCATGAGTTAGCTAGAACCTTCCGGAAATGATTTAGTCTTTTAGTCATTCATGAGTTATCAAGAAGATTCAAGAAAATAAATTAGCTTCAATAGTATGCTTCCAGAGGTCAATGTCACATCAATCAGGTACTTTCTTGTTTGCCTTCTTGGGATATATAAATATAGACTACTCCCTCCGTTCATAATAATATAACTTATTATTATTTTTGTTTTGAGTCAACCATAATAGTAAATAATATAACTAAGGTTGTGTATTCTCTACATATTATTCTTAAATTATTTCTCAGATTTTGCACGCATGTTTTCTGAATTGTTATATCTATGGAAAAACTTTTGTATAGAAATTTATTTCACTATTCTAGAGTTGATTTTTAACTTTGTATTACTTAATTTCATTGTTTATATATTATTAAAATAGTTTAAGTCAGCTGAACGAACTTCGGAACACAACCAAAATTCCCTAGTGAGATAGCACTGAATGTTGGCCCAACCCAAAAATAATACACACCCAGTGGTCATAGGCAAATTACTACCGGGCAGAATCTGGAGAAGAACAAAAACAGAATGGTTTTGCTTACTCACAAATCAGAGGGGATGCCGCTTACTACTCAAATCCTGGTTTTTGCAAGAGTTGCGTTCTTATATGCAAGAAGAAGACTTCGAAAGAACAAAGAAGTTTGGATCCGCAAAAGTATGCTTAGTCAGTTCCTTCGCTGAGATAGGTATCTCTGTGGATAGAGATAAAGATAGGGATCACTATAAATCGAAATATGGAAAAAGTGCACTTTTTGACTACTACTACTATTTCTTAGACTTTTTCAAGGAAACATCGTTTTTTCGATTTTTACTGAATTGGTCGGAGCATAGACGAGCGAGCAGAGCCCAGGAAAGAGGTCAGATCGTCATAGAGCAGTCGACTATAAGTATAAGACTGCTGGCCTGAGAGAAGATCCCTAGATCGATCCCCACTCGCACACATCCTTTCAGCTCCTGCGCCGCCGCTGGCTCCTTTCTTTCCCCATCGCCCACATGCTCCTGCGCCAACGCTGGCTTCTCTCTTTCCCCATCACCCACAAGATTAGAGCGAATATGTCAAAGGACTAGTACGGCGGCAACACCAATCGACGCATACTCAGCAGCAAAATGAAGCAGGTCGACTTTCCCGCCGACGAACTTTCTTCCCGGAAGTCGCTTCCCGGAAGTCGAATAAGGAGATGGGATGTTACACGGTAGATTAAATCAATCCCCTACCCCTCCCTCCTCTTCCTCATCTCGTCTGAAATCACTACCTCTCACCACGTTTATTTTGTTTTTGTTTCCTTTATATGATTTTGGGTTCTCGTGGTTTTCATTCTATCGTCCAAAATAAAGTTACTAATGGTAATAAAGGGGAAAGATAAAAAAATAGAAAGAAAAATAAAGAACTTCACTTATATTTGAGGTCTTAGAGTTTCGCTGCTTAGAGAATCAAGCTGCAACGGTGTAGCCTGCAGTGGGTGCCGCCTGACTGCCGCCCTTGCTACCCCTTGGCGTTGTCGCCCCACTGTCGTAGACTGGCCGAGTCCTAAGTTGTCGTAGGCCCAGTTCTGCCCCTGATTTTGACTACATAAGATCCGTAGTTTGACAACTAAAATTCTGTTACGAGTGGATACTTCGGCAAGAACATAATCGATTTTCTAGTTAAATATATTACAAGATGTTATGATATGATCCAATTTAGCTGTTTTATCAACATTTAATTTAGTAAAAGAAAAAGTTTGTTGTACCTGGAAACTATCTCTCTCATGTTTATCCCTTACCTTAGTATTTTGTGAAGAATTCTCAGAGCTAAAGATATATTAAATAAGCTTCACCTTTGCGATGTACTCTTATCTTGAAATACTTTGGTTGCTTTTGGCGGATTGCTTAAGCTTCGACTGTGTGATTTATGCTGGAAAATTTTGGTTACTTTTGGCGGATTGCTTACTACTAGGTGGGACCGTATATCAATCTGTGGAGGCACCATTTGTTAGTGATGAAAATATATAAAATCATAAATTTATATTTTCAAGTAAATATGAATTTGAATAATATAAGTGACATAATCACACATGCATGTGTAATTATTTACAAAATCCAGTTCTCATACATATATTTATGCATGGACCGTATGCTAGCTCGCAGAGACAGTTCCGCGGGAAGATGGCGACGACGACACAACAATCACATGTCAATAATCAGTACAAGAAAATGTGTTACATTGAAAACCAGTTCAACTGTAGCTGATGATATAGTATTGTAGTGTGACCATCAGGCTCTTCAACTAAACTCCCATAATGAAAGCTACAATACCTCCTACAGTGGAGCATAAATAATACTAAGGACAACATTCAGTTAAAAGCAATTAGGAAATAAAACAACACTTGCTCATATCGTGGTACATCCATACTCATTATTAGCCCAAAATTGGATTCACATGTGGCTTCAACCACACCATGTACAATTGACGTGGCATAAAAGGATACTCATAGCATTAGCATGTCTGCATCTCTCTAATAGTATATAGGTAATTCTGATCTGACAGCCCAATATCAGAGGACTTAGAAGGCGAAATGGCATATTTAAGTTTTCTCATATGGCTATTATAACATATTAATCAAAAAGTTATGCCAGATGAGTTTGTTTACCATTCCCAATAGTTGTCCTGCGAAGCAAGGTAGGCCGGGGCTCCTCTTCATCTTCCGGTCTATTATAGAACAAAATTTCCAATTACTTTAATCAGAAGGACTAGTAAACAGCTTGATAAAATATGAAATCACTTGCCCACTGTCATGATCAGAGAATGATAAAACATGAAAATATGTAGTGTTCCTGTCAATTAAAGTTGAGCAAATAAATTGCATAACACTAATGAATTATCAAGCAGGCCAAGGGAATTCAAAAGCTAAAATAATGCTAGCGAAAGTAGCAGGCATAGCCTTCTTTCTAACAATGGTACAGAAAGTGCCTCACTCCATGTTTTGGGTCAACAGAAATATATTACCAACAAATAAAGTACAAGAAAAGAGTTAACAGACAGCCTACATACTTGCTTTCCCAAAATCTTCAGTGGTAAAAGTTATATATTGTAGACAAAGTATCGGTAAGTGCATTCAAAAGTAAATAGTCAAAAGTGGAATGTATACTGAGCTTGCAAGTAAGTATTGTAACGAACCGTGATTTGATCCTCTTTTTCTTTCTTGTTGTATATGCACAGAACATAGACCATCTGCAAAATAGAAAAGTTACTACAGATATAAAGTAAATGACAATATTAATGGAATGAACACCAAAACAACAGGTCAAGAGTACAGCAAAATCCCTGAAAAGTTAGGTTTTTTTCTTAGAGCGATTTTATAGTTCTTGAGAAGATACCATGAGGTACCAAAATTTCAGTGTAAAATTTTGGTACCTCTCGGTACCTAGGTACTAGCAGATACCAAATTTTACACTAAAATTTTGATAACTCTTAGTACCTACTCAAGGAACGCAAAATCACTCTTTTTCTTAATCTAAAAGATAGTGAATTTATTGTATAAAAGATATTAAGAAATTTCCCATAAAGAAATTAAATGGTACGCCAGGTGCCCTCAACTAAAAACAGAACATGCATTTTATGCTATGATGCTAGATGAATTAAACATGAGAACAGAAAACTTACTTGCCCATGGTATGTTTTAAGACCTCTATCTTACACTCTGCAATCTCTAATACTGAATGTTGCGCACTTTCTCGGCCAAAGAAATGTGCCACGTGGCACACCCGAACGCTCGATGCTTCAGCCAGCGCATGAACGGTCGCCCACGCCCGCCCAGGCACGAAGGCCATGGTCGCCGGCTTCATCTTCGCCTGGACAAAGCATCGAGAAGAAAACGAAGCAATTAATTAGGGCTGGACGAAGCATCGAGAAGAAAACGAAGCAGTTAATTAGAGCTCAAGATGTTTCAGTGCTACAGTGCTAACTGCTGTAGCTTCTCTAATTACTTAATCTGATAAACCAGTTGTTTAGTGGTAACCATAAACTATACTCCCTCCGGTATTTTTTGTTTGACGCCGTTAACTTTTGATTTACCTTTGACCCATTCGTCTTATTTAAAAAATTTTATCGAAATATACAAAATTATATGTCATACTTAAAGTTACTTTAGTAATAAATCAAATCACAATAAAAAATCAATAATTATATAAATTTTTTGAATAAGACGAAAGGTCAAACGTAAATTAAAAAGTCAATTTCGTCAAAAAAAAATGTAAGGGAGTATATCTAAATAGTAGTTGTACAGTAAGCAACCTAGAACGCACGTATGGAGAGAATTTTGGAAAGAATCGCATGATTAGCATGATTAATTGGATCTGTTGTGCACACGGTCGCATGTTAATTATCTTTCTTCCCACAAAGGTAGTATTTGTTTCATTTTTTTAGAAAATGGAACTTCTAAATTTTACAACAATTTAACATTTATAAACTAATTCATGTAAAAATCGTGCACACGTAAATACATCCAACATTAAATTGCATATATTGATTGAAGCACTAAAAAACGCATGTGTGGTTCCAATAACTAAATAACTAAATTGACATATCTATAATTGTGTGCAGTGTTAACACTTACGATCGATTATAGTCGTCTGATTAGATCGTACAAACTTCAAATAAATGGGCCGGCCCACAAATCACCCTGCCAACGTGTTAGACAGGCCAAAACATGCGATTATTTGATAAAACAACCTCTATATTCCTACCAAATTACGAAACAATCTTGCAGCTGGCCATTATTTCAATTTTAGTGCCTCAATTTCCTGCATTCCAATAAATAGCAAAATAAATGACACATATTTTCATTTTTGCACCCAATAGTTACAATCATACTCTAAAGTACATAAAGTTTAGTTTAAAAAGGTTTCATAAAAAAATCCAGAGCAACATTAATTATGTATTTATGGTTACAGTCTCTACAAATCTAAACTGGTCCAACTATAAATTACGCGTGGCAAGACAACGCCACCTTTCTAGTTTCCATCTATTTGAAGCGACTTCACTGGCACCTGCTCATCCACAAATTCTGAATAATCAAATACAACAGCCACAATGCTCCTGTAGCAGAATATTGCAGATTTGCAGTTTAAACTCAGTGTACAAGTATGGCAATTTATTAGGCTAGAATCCTCTGAATAAGGCCTACTGTCAAAAGAATTGCGGTTATAAGAAACTTTTTACAAGAAACAGAATCTATGACCCATTCAGACAATCTTACTCCCAGCGAAATGCTTTGCATCCACAGAAGCAGTAAATTTACATCAAACACTGCAATAAATGATTCATAGCTAAAGAGAGCAAACTCAATCACTTACCAAGTACTCAATGCCACTAATTAGCACTTTGTAGCTACAAATTAGAAGCATTCAATGATCCAGATGGTGAACAGTTTCAACTCAGCTTTCACAGTTGAACAATTGGCATCGGTTTGCAACAATCATGCCAATAAAATAAGAGAGGCGCATCTCGGTCAAACCACTCGAAAATCCGAACTAAGGGCAGAAAGGTCCTAAAGCTTATCAATCGCATCATGCTGCAAACTGCAATGAATTCTCCACTCCAACCAATTGGACAAACCACACCACAAGTGAGGAAAATCCCGCGAAAAGTTCATGAAAAGCTCTTGCAAACAAAACAAAAAAAAAGGAGCAGCACGGGGTTTCTGCGAGACTGTGCGGCAAATGGATCGCATCGCGATCGACTACGGCAGCAGAATGAAAGAGCATAAGCAGCGGGATGCGTATACCATGTTGTCCTTGGGCTGCTTCTTGTAGCAGGCGAACAAGCTTGTTGTCGAGGACGAAGTAGCGCGTGCGGACGAACGACCTCCCGATCTTCCGCCGCCCGTACGTACCGCAGCATCCAACCCTCGTGCCGCGCCGCCGCCGCCGAGCCCCTCTGGAGCTCCCCGCCCTGCTCCATCGCCGCCGCGGAGGGCCTCGGGCGCGCCCCACCTCGGAGCTCCTCCTCGCCACCTCCCTCCTCCAGGCCGACGAGCTCATCATCGTCACCCTCGGAAATTTTGAATTCCACCCGCTGGAGGTCCCGTCTCCACGGCCACGTCAATGAGCCATCTCCCGCGGGCGAGGTGGAGCTGCAGGGGGAACGAGGAAACGGAGACCTAGGCAAGGAGTGGGACCGCGATTCACGCTTCCCCTGCGGTGGCCGGAGCCATCTAAATCGTTATTAAAAGAATATAAAAAAATTTGACAAAGATAGATTAATACTTCTTCTATATTTTCTATATGACGCCGTTGACTTTGACCGTCCGTTTTATTCAAAATTTATATCTAAATATGCAAAACTATAAAAACATACTTAAAGTTTTTATAATAACAAATCATATTATAACAAAATAATTAATAATTATATATTTTTTAATACGACGAAAGGTCAAACATGGACTTGCGTCATATAAGAAAATATGGAGGTAGTATGAGTTATATCACTACAAACATTTATATCTACTCCCTTCGTCCCAAAATAAATCAATTTTTCACTTTTTACCTACAATTTTTGACCCTTCGTTTTATTTAAATTTTTTTTACGATTGATATTTTTGTTTTTATTAGATGATAAATCATGAATATTACTTTCCATGTGATTAATTTTTTTCTAATTTTCTGAAAATTTTTCAATTAAGACGGATGGTCAAACGTTAGACACAGAAACCAGAGAATTAATTTTTTTAGATAGACGGAGTATATTGTAATAAAAAGCAATAAGGATTCTGCCAGCTTTTTTACGTCACCGCGTATCCGTCGTTCGGTTCCAAGTGGGCCGTCGTCTGTCCACACCGTGACCTTGAATTAAATTCACGCTTACCTAGGACTGGATAACGAGCCAGCTCGGCTCGGCTCGGTTCAGCTCGTTAAGATAACGAGCTGGCTTGGCTCGGCTCGTTATCATAACGAGCTAAAACCCAGCTCAGCTCGGCTCGTTATAAAGCTCGGTTGTTAGGCTCGTGAGCTATGCATAAAAAGTTAACCTAAATAATTTTTTAATAGGTTATACAAGCAAATTTTTATTTCAAACATGCAAATCATATGAAATTGTATTTAAATATTAAAGTTTGAACCAACAAATCACATGGTGAACTTATGAAGTACTAAACACATGTATTCCAAGGTGAAATCAATGAACACCAGTGAATCTTGTGTCTTTGGTCTAGCTTGTTAGGCTCACGAGCAGCTCATGAGCCAGCTCGAGCTTTCTCGTTATTTCTAACGAGCTAAAATGCTAGCTCGGCTCATTAGAAAAATAAAACGAGCCGAGTCGAGCCGAGCCGAGTTTATCACGAGTCGAGCAAGCTAACGAGCCACGAGCTTTCTGTCTACGCCTACGCTAACTGAAAACAGAATCCGTTTTGTAGCCGAGCGGCAAGAGGGGGCTGGGCGAGTCTGAGGTTGCGTTGCGTGTTTGATCCTGCAGTTGTGTATGATTTTGTATTTGTTTTTATTCCGCGGCGTGCATAGCTGCAGACTAGGCATCTTTTTTTTTCCCTAGCATGAATAGCTGCGAACTGATGCTAATTAAATAATTATTAAAATTATCAGATATATCACGATAATATATTGTAAATTTTAACACCAAAATTTTGTTACCTAAATAAATTCTCAAAATAAATCATTATTATAACTTTTAGGTAGATTATTTCTATTAATGTACAAATTTAATGAGCAAAAATATGTCCACATATAAATATTTTATTTATATAAAGTTTACAAACGGAAATATTGAGGTCCAATAATGATCGTTGATTACCGCTAAAATTTCACAGTTTGGTGATCGGTAAATTGTTTATGAAGCTAACCTAGATCAGGCAACATTCAAATAGAGGTGGATTTGTTTGTTAATCAGATAGGAGTACATCTTAATTAATATATATTATAGGTAGTCGTAATTATGTTAAGAATTCATATTTCTTCTCCACTGTTATAAAAAGAATAACAATTTCGCTAGAAAATTTTCATCCGTACTCTGCGAGCGTCGTCTATCATCCGCAAGCACAAGACTAATGAGTGGGCCATACGTGCATCCCGTGTCGTCTGTGTCGCCCATGTGGGCCGCACGCCGTCATTCGCCTCGCCCGAGTGGACCACGTGCGAGCTCAGGGCTAGCCTCGTCTGAGTGGGCCTATGCGCCGTCGTCCACGAGCGCGTAATCAGGTTGATGGTGAGACCATGAATTGGATGACGTGACAGAGCAAAAATATTATTAAATTTTATAACAATAGATATTTGTATTATTTTTATGATAGTAGAGATTTGGATTATACATCAATCAAAATAATCTATCCTAAAATCATAAATAATAATGATTTAATTTGAGAATTTATGTAGCTATAAAAATTCATCAATTTTTATAACAGTAGAGATTTATATATTTTTTTATAATAATAGAGATTTGAATTATAGAGCAATCAAAATAATCTACCGTAAAATCACAATATAATTTAATTTGAGAATTTATTTAGGTGTCAAAATTTGATGTTAAATTTACAATTTATTGTTTGATATATTTAATAATAAAAAGTATCAATCTCTTCTTTTTTTCTAACTCGGATGCTAGCAGGAGTGCTTGATCCTGGCACGTTAATTAAATAGAAGAAATTGGTAGATTAATCTCTTCTTTTTCTCCGCTCCGTAGACGTTACAACACGTTACAAGAAAACGTAGGCAGCTCGGTCAGTCCACGTTAAAAAAAAGAAAAGAAAAGAAGAGAGAGATATAGTCAGATCGATCCAGCGTCGTCCTGCTGCGTAGCCCCGGCGCCGCCGCAATCTCTGCCGTTGTTTTTCTTGCACCGTATACACGTATACGACTCAGATTCTTTCACCCCGCGGGAAGAAGGCTATTATAAGAAGTACGTACCTAATCTGCTTCTTTTTCATCAACAGAATCGCGTAGCCAAACTAATCTTCCGATACGTACAGCCAGCCAAGATCGATCGATCGACAAGATGGAGCTTAACGAGGAGGAGGTCGTGAACGCCGGCGAGGAGCCGCCGGCGCCGAAAGAGAGGGTCCGGGTGCCGCTGGAGAATATCGATTTATTTTTGGGGGCGGGAGAGGAGGCCTTTCCGCTGGAGTGTTAGTCGCCACGACGAGAATCGCGAAGACCTGCAAGGTGAGAGGAAGGAGAGGCTCGACATGATGGAGAGCCTCATGCTCCAGGTGGCCAAGTGGCATGAGGAGTCTGAGGATCTCGTCGAGCAGCATCAGACCATGCTCCTCCAGGAGTTCAACGAGAAGGGCTACGCTGAGGTTGAGTTCATCGAGCAGCATCAAACCATGATCCTCCAGGAGGAGGAGGAGAGCGCCGATTAGGTTGAACAGTCTTCCAACAAATAGATTAACAACACGTACGATACCATCTGTTAATTAAGATTATGAGGTGTTTTAGAGTTTTCCATCTTACCTCTTGAGAGATACGAGTAATACAGTCATATGTAATTCTAACCGTTGACTATTAGTTTTTCTTTTATTCAATAACAAATACTCTCTTCATATTTTTATATATGACACCGTTGACTTTTAGAATCACGTTTGACCATTCGTCTTATTCAATTGACTTTAATATCAATTGACTTTAAATGATATTACTAAGTAATATCAATTGACTTTAAATGATATAATAAATGGTTCTTACCCCATGAGAGGTAAGACTTAATATTAGTCATTTGATTTGCACTCAATAGACGGTCCAAAATAATATGCGTGTAACTTAAAAAATCCCTAAGATTATTGTGTAATTTTGTCGGCTATTTTGTTTTTTCTTAGTTAAGCCGCGCTAGTTGGAGGGAGGGATGGTGTTAGTTATCCGGCGTGAAAAATATAGTAGTAGATTAGTATGTGATTAATTAATTATTAATTATAAAATAATTGTAAATTAACTAATATTATTTTGTAAATAAACTTTTGTATAGAAATTTTTTTTGGAAAAATACACCATATAGCAGTTCGGGAAACGTGTGCGCGGAAACGATGGAATATTGGGTTAGTTAAGGGGTGGCGAAAACGTAGCCTTAGTTATTGTTTAATTACTGTCTTTCTAGCTGAGTTGAACTGGTCGAACAGCCAGGGCGTCCGAGTCGTGCAAAATCTGATCGTAGCGTGCATGTCGCAGGCCACTAAGGCCGCATTCTTTTTCGTTATATTTCGAGAGTATAAAAAAGAGCAGAAGAAATCAGAAAAGCCGGTAAGTTACACGGCACCAAAAACTCTCGTGTTTACGGTTAATCGTCCTCAATTGCCGATTGCCTCTCAAGTGCTCGTCCGGTGTTCTTCCACAGTTCCACTACTCGCATGGGAAAATTGCAGTTTTGACAACCCAAACAATGCGTTTCGTAATTATAGGACATCAAACGTTGTCTTCGTAAAAATAACACTCAAAACGATGGACACTTGATTCTCATGACATTAGGGGCTAATCTAATCTAAATACAACGTATTTGTCAATGTTTTGTGTACTATAATTACGAAACACATTGTTTGGATTGTAAAAACTGCAATTTTATCTAATCGTGTGGGTGTAGATCCTTGTTAGGGCTAACAAGTAGTGGTATCAGAGCCATGTCGGCTCCGACGGGTGCTGGCTTTCGCACACTGTCGAGACCTCATCACGAGCGCTCGTTCTCGACTCTTCCTAGCTCGCGGGCGATCGCATCACCGCGACAGCGGCGGGCGTCATGTCGGAGCTAGAGACAGCCTCCTACCCGATGATGTCGAAGACGAATTACATGGATTGGGCTCTCATGATGCGAATCATGCTCCAGGCGAGGAGACACTCGGCGCTCGAAGCAAATCCTTCGAGCTGTGCCGCCGGAGATGACCTCCACCGCCATCGCCGTCAAGGACTTAGCGAAGGAAGAGTGGGATGCCAACAAAACGATGCGGATCGGCATGGACCGTTTGTGCGCAAGGCAAAAGCGCAGCGAGTTCACGGGGAGTACGAGGAAATCCGCCGGCCACGACGCTGGGGATGGTGAGGCGACAACGCGGACGATGGCGAGACGATGGCACCGGGGACGGCGAGGCGACGATGGCAGCGGTGATGGCGCATCGACGGTGGTGGCGTGGTGTTTCACAGTGATGGCGTCAATCGTGTGATGCGCGATTTAGGCTAAGGGGAAAAGGGGTAATAACCAAGGTTAAAAAAAAGGAGAAAGAGATCCGATGAAATGGGACCGTCCAATATGATGCAGAAAATTTTAGCCGTTAGATTTATCCATCCAATAAGTAAATCTAATTTGTGCACTGTATGAAAATAAAATACGATAAAACAGAAAAAGTTAAAAGAGAGTAGCTTATTAGTGCTATATACTACATCAGTCCCATATTAAGTTCTTTTTTAATACAATGTTTTTACCCTTCGTCTTATTATAATTTATTTGTGATTAATATTTTTATTGTTACTGGATGGGAAACATGAATAGTATTCAATGTGTGACTAATTTTTTAAATTTTATATAATTTTTTTAAATAAGACGAATGGTGAAATTATTGGACACAAAAATAAAAAAATAAAATTATTATGGACCGAGAGGTTAGTCCAGGGTAAAACCGGCACACTACGCATCGGAAAATGAAGTGGCAGACACATCGGTCTAGCGCGCGCGGAACGCACGTGCCACTGCCAGCTGGGCCCACCCCACCGTGCCCCACGTGTCCGTGGCCGAGCGATCTCTCTGAGCTATGCAGCCGCGGGTAATTAATTTTAAATAGGAAATTCCAAATACGGGTGAGATTATCAAGGCAAATACAGATCGGGCGACGACGTACGCGGCTAATACGGATCGGGCGGCGACGGAAAAAAAAGTAGGCAAAATCATTGGAGTAATTTCTTTTATACTTACGAAATATCCGTGCGTTGCACCGGGTCATTCTAATTTTAATCGGATAAATTAAAATCAAATATTAAAATAAGTATAAAATAAATTGTGCGCTTATCAAAAATATAAACATACAATTGATTTGATAAACGTACATTGCATCATGAAGCTTATAATTGAGAATAGTAAATTGCTCTCGAACAAATTAAATAGGATGTGTGGTCTTTCAACAACAAATATTATGTTATTTTTAACCAAATTATGCGAGTGCTACATCCTTTCTTTTTTAATTAATGCAAATATTCAATTTAAACCGTGCACAATGATCGCTACAAAGAACATTTTAATTTCTAATTTTTTATTACCGAACCCTAAACCGTGACGGTGGCGAGTGGCAGTGGTGCCGGTACATTTGAGTTTTTAATTGCAATTTATGCCTGAAAGTTTCAAAAAAAACAAATAAAGGTATATAATTAAGTTCCCGGTGTAAATTTCTGATAGGCTTGATAAATTAATTTTGAGTAAAATGCAAACGTATACGACTCTGACCGGCGGGAAGAAGCCTATAAGAAGTATTTTTCATCAACAGAATCGATCGATCGCGTATCCAAACTAATCTTCCTATCGATCGATACGTACAGCCAATGCAAGATCGATCGATCTGGAGCTTAACGCGGAGGTCGTGAACGCCGGCGAGGAGCCGCCGGCGCCGAAAGAGAGGATCCGGGTGCCGCTGGAGAATATCGAGTTTTTTATGGAGCGGGAGAGGAGGCCTTTCCGCTCCAGTGTTAGTTGGCTCGACGAGAATCGCGAAGACCAAGGTGAGAGGACGGAGAGGCTCGACAAGATGGAGAGCCTCATGCTCCAGTTGGCCAAGTGGCATGAGGAGTCTGAGGATCTCATCGAGCAGCATCAGGCCATGCTCCTCCAGGAGTTCAACGAGAAGGGCTACGTTGAGGTTGAGTTCCAGGAGGAGTGTGTTTTAGATCCCCGTCTCGAGGGTCTCTGGAGTGATGACGTCGACGACACTCTCTGGAATTATGACGACGACGATGAGGATGTAGCTAACTCACACACCGATGTTGATGTTGATGGTGATGGTGATGGTGAGGAGGAGGAGGAGAGCGCCGATTAGGTTGAACAGTCTTCCAACAAATAGATTAACAACACGTACGATACCATCTGTTAATTAAGATTATGTGGTGTTTTAGAGTTTTCCATCTTACCTCTTGAGAGATACGAGTAATACAGTCATATGTAATTCTAACCGTTGATTATTAGTTTTTCTTTTATTCAATAACAAATATTCAATTATGTCCATTTATATGTCATAGCTAAATATGTAAACTGTTAAAAATACATAATTAGCTTACCTTATCCATGCACACCATTTATTAAATCACACATAGGCCGTGTCGGCCATAACATAAGTTAGCTAAGTCCCCTCGTTTTCCGCGCGCACGCTTCTCGAACGGTGTATTTCTTACGAAATTTTTCTATACGAAAATTATTTTAAAAAATCATATTAATTTATTTTATATTTTTTAATAATTAATTAATCATGTACTAATCTATTACTATCTTTTTCATGATAAACATAAGTTAACTTATGCCCCATGCCGGACAGGCATAGCATGCGTGCTACTTTCATATGTAAACCTCTAAAAATACATAATTTGCCTACCTTATCCATGCACATCATTTACCAAATCACGCGTAGCATGCATGCCTACTTTCAAATCATGCGTGTATGCATGTCGTCTGTCATTTGATTTCTCAAAAAATCTAAATAATGGAATCTCCTAAATATTCAAAATAATATGAAATATATTAACCATATTTTTCAATCATGGAGGAAATCTATGATTATATTGACAATTCTATTTTCTATTGGTTTCAAAATTTGAAACGTTCGACTTTTTTAGATAAAATAATATCTTTATTATTCTATATTTTAAGAATATAAAATTTATTTTCCAGCCATGATACTCTAAATTTTAAATATTGCAAATATTAAAATTACAAGAACTTATTTTTAGATATACTAAATCTTTGTATTTTTTAAATAAAGAAACACTAATACATTACTTATTATATAGTAAGTAATATCAATTGACTTTAAATGATATAATAAATGGTTCTTACTCCATGAGAGGTAAGACTTAATATTAGTCATTTGATTTGCACTCAATAGACAGTCCAAAATAATATGCTAAGATTATTGTGTAAATAGACACTCCATGAGAGGTAACTTAAAAAATCCTAAGATTATTGTGTAATTTTGTCGGCTTTTTGTTTTTTCTTAGTTAAGCTGCGCTCGTTGGAGGGAGGGAGAGTGTTAGTTATCCGACGTGAAAAACATAGTAGTAGTAGATTAGTACATGATTAATTAATTATTAATTATAAAATAATTATAAATAAACTAATATGATTTTGTAAAGCAACTTTCCTATAGAAATTTTTTTGCAAAAATACACCATATAGCAGTTCGAAAAGCGTGCACGCAGAAAACGATGGAATATTGGGTTAGTTAAGGGGGTGGCGAACGTAACCTTACTTATAGTTTAATGACTATCTTTCTAGCTGAGTTGAACTGGTCGAACAGCCAGGGCGTCTGAGTCGTGCGAAATCTGATCGCAGGCCACTAAGGCCGCATTCTTTTTCGTTATATTTCGAGAGTATAAAAAAGAGCAGAAGAAATCAGAAAAGCTGGTAAGTTACACGGCACCAAAAACTCTCGTGTTTACGGTTAATCGTCCTCAATTGCCAATTGCCTCTCAAGTGCTCGTCCGGTGTTCTTGCACAGTTCCACTACTCGCGTGGGTGTAGATCTTTGTTAGGGCTAACAAGTAGTGGTATCAGAGCCATGTCGGCTCCGACGGGTGATGGCTTTCGCACACCGTCGAGACCTCGTCGGGAGCGCTCGTTCTCGCCTCTTCCTAGCTCGCTCACCGGCGATCGCATCACCGCGACAGCGGCGGGCGTCAGGTCGGAGCTAGAGACGGCCTCCTACCCGATGTTGTCGAAGACGAATTACATGGATTGGGCTCTCATGATACGAATCATGCTCCAGGAGAGGAGACACTGGTGACGTTGGGTCCCAGACGGATCGCACGGCGCTCAAAGCAAATCCTTCGCGTTGTGCCGCCGGAGATGACCTCCACCGCCATCGCTGTCAAGGATTCAGCGAAGGAAGCGTGGGATGCCATCAAGACGATGCGGATCAGCATGGACCGTGTGTGCGCAAGGCAAAAGCTCAGAGAGTTCGCAGGGAGTACGAGGAAATCCGCCGGCCACGACGCTGGGGATGGTGAGGCGACAACGGGGATGGAGAGGCCGCCGGGGACGTCGAGGCAGCGGCAGGGATGGTGAGATGGCCGGGTTGATAGCATGGCAAGGCCGGCGGGGAGGTGAGGCCGATGGCGAGACGACGGCACCGGGGACAGCGAGGCGACGACGGCAGCGGTGATGGCGCATCGACGGTGGTGGAGTGGTGTTTCGCAGTGATGGCGTCAATCGCGTGATGCGCGATTTAGGCTAAGGGGAGAAGAGGTAATAACCAGGGTTAAAAAAAAGGAGAAAGAGATCCGATAAAATGGGACCGTCCGATATGATGTAGAAAATTTTAGCCGTTGGATTTATCCATCCAATGAGTAAATCTAATTTGTGCATTGCATGAAAATAAAATATGATAGAACAGAAAAGGCATATACTACATCAGTCCTATGTTAAGTTCTTTTTTAGATACAATGTTTTTACCCTTTGTCTTATTATAATTTTTTTGTGATTAATATTTTTATTGTTACTGGATGGAAAACATGAATAGTATTTTATGTGCGACTAATTTTTTATATTTTATATAAATTTTTTAAATAAGACGAATGGTGAAATTATTGGACACAAAAATAAAAAAAATAAAATTATTATGGACCGAGAGGTTAGTCGAGGGTAAAACCGGCACACAACGCATCGGAAAATGAAGTGGCAGACACATCGGTCTAGCGCGCGAGGAACACAGTGTCACTGCCAGGTGGGCCCACCCCACCGTGCCCCGTGTCCGTGGCCGAGCGATCTCTGTGAGGTATCCAGCCTCGGGTAATTAATTTTAAATAGGAAATTCCAAATACGGGTGAGATTACCACGGCAAATACAGATCGGGCGACGACGTACGCGGCTAATACGGATCGGGCGGCGACGGATAAAAAAGTACGCAAAATCATTGGAGTAATTTTTTTATACTTACAAAATATCCGTGTGTTGCACCGGGTCATGTTAATTTTAATCGGGTAAATTAAAATTACATATTAAAATAAGTATAAAAATAAATTGTGCACTTATCGGAAATATAAACATACAATTGATTTGATAAACGTACATTGCATCATGAACCAAATTATGCTATTTTTAACCAATTAAATAGGATGTGTGGTCTTTCAACAACAAATGTTATGTTATTTTTAACCAAATTATGCGAGTGCTACATCCTTTCTTTTTTAATTAATGCAAATATTCAATTTTAAACCGTGCACAGTGATCGCTACAAAGAACATTTTAATTTCTAATTTTTTATTACCACCAACCCTAAACCGTGACGGTGGCGAGTGGCAGTGGTGCCGGTACATTTGAGTTTTTAATTGCAATTTATGCCTGAAAGTTTCAAAAAAAACAAATAAAGGTATATAATTAAGATCCCGGTGTAAATTTCTGATAGGCTTGATAAATTAATTTTGAGTAAAATGCACCAACGGTCCCTAAACTAGTGTGCATGTGTCGTATAGGTCATTGAACTCTCAAAATGTATTTTTGGATCCTCGAACTTGTCTGGTGTGTCATGTAGGTCCAAACGGGCTCCGACCTGCTCCATCCGCTGATGTGGCATGATACGGTAGCACCTACATGCTGGTGGGGTCATGTGAGTCCCACGTCGCCGGAGATACTAATATGTGGGATCCTCATGGCTCCACCAACATGTAGGTGCCACCGTGGTATGCCATGTCAGCGGATGGAGTGGGTCGGAGCTCGTTTGGACCTATATGACACAGCAGACAAGTTCGGGGATCCAAAAATACATTTTGAGAGTTTATGGATCTAGATGACACATACAAACTAGTTTAGGGACCGCTGGTGCACTCATTAATTTTCTTGGCTGGTGGATCGAATCGAACACAGCAGCTGGTGTTCGATCCGTAGAAAAAAAACTTATCCGAATCGGACATGCGGCAAAAAGGCTACAAATATATGCACTGAATCTGCTTCATGTATACGTAATCTGGTCTTTCAGATCTTCGTACGTACGGCCAAGGTTGGTTGGTCGATCGATCAGAGTCGCAGGAGGCCGGCCATGAACGCCGGCGAGTAGCCGCCGGCGCCGGCGCCGAAGGAGAGGAGGGCCCGGGAGCCGCTGAGCAAGGTCGACTATTTCATGGGGTGGGAGAGGAAGCCGGCCGGCGCCCAAACCAGCTGCCTCGATGAGTACCACGAAGACGAATGGGACAGCAAGGAGTCGTTCGACCATTGGAAGAAAGTCAAGCTCGATGGGGACAAGATATTCGAGAGGTTTCAGGACGTGGTCGAGCAGTACGTACCAGGCCACGCCCCTCCAGGAGTTCAACGAGAGGGGCTACGTTGATGCTGAGATGCGGCAGGAGGAGGAGGAGGACGCGTCGACGAGGACGATGACGCCGAGGACGATGACGCCGAGGAGGACGTCGCTAATTCACACGATGACGATGACGACGACGACGACGGCCGCTACTACAGAGCATCAAAAGAGAGCCGGGACATCCGTGCCGAGTGCCTCGATACCCGGCACGGATAGGTAGGAAAACCAGCTAAGATCTACCTAGCAGGGGTGGAGCTAAGACAAAATATTGAGCGATGTCTTTCATTTAATTTGTAGTATTTTGAACCGTTACGAGTGCCTGAGATTGAATTGAGAGCGGCCGTGATACATGTACAAATATAAACTTATTTCTAAAAACAACTCGAATTATTATACCATCATCATACTGTATTCCGTCTTCATACATGTACAAATAGCTTGAATTACTTTGGATCTCATTTGGGACATTGTCTTTGATTACAGCAACAATAATATCACAAAGACAAGCCTATCGCTGTTTAGCAGCTCGATCCCATGACAGCAGACATCCCCTTGTTCTCGTATGTTATTTTTTTTAACGCGTAAAAAAATTGCAAGTTAACATATTAAAAAAACGAGAACGAGTGTTGATACGCGACCTCACGGCAGAGAACCTCAAGGAACGAAGCTGGAACTAACTGAAAAAGATGGGGTTGAAGAAAGATAATCTAACCGATGAATGTGACTCATCTTTATCGACAAGCTGCGCCAGGCAGTGTAAGTGGATGGGGTGGATGATTGGAGCATGGGGTGGAGGACTGGTGATGGCGGTGGAAGCACAGGCCGTGTATTTAATGATTACACAATTAGAAAATTGAAATTATGAGCAGCCAATTTTTTTTCAATGAGAAAAGTATATATTACAGGAACGTATATATGCATCATGCACGCGTATGTATTAATTTGCTTCCAACCAAAGCCAACTAATTTAAACAAATAAATCAGTCATATACATTGGTCAAAAATTAAATCATTAAATACTCAAAATGTGCAAATAGAAATTAATAAAGATGTTGTTAGTTATAGACCTGATTCCCTGCTGAATAACTCCGGAATTACAGGTGAGACGATGTGTGACAATCAAAACATTTTCTGTATATCAATTCCCTCTAATTAAGCCCTACTAATCTATATAAAAATCATCCTACATGTTTGGGATAATACAAATCCAAGCTATAAATGCATTGCAAATCTATAGCTTAGTCACAGAGTTATCCTGGCGCAGATAGGTCCATAAAATCCACAGCCTGGAGATGAATTAAGCATATGCACAATCGCAAGACGGCGTACAGTACTATACACATATACAGGTGTATACATATACTGTATAATATACGAGAGAGAGGCAGTTAGCTTCCAGTAAACTGCTAGTCGAAATGGATCAGGTCAAGCTACTACTAATGATCTTGTTTGCCTGCTTGTTAGCTTCCATTAGCATCAAAGGTATGTGTATGCAGATATTGCACTTTTCTGATTTTTTATGTACGCGAATAATTTATATGTTCTAGGCATAGTGATCGATTTGAGATATGGAAATGCATATTAAGCATTTGCCTAGTTTCGTGAATTACTGATCGGTGTAGTGGTTATGTTTGTGCTGGATCTGAATCAACAAGTTATTCTGTTTTGTCGGAAGAAAACGACTCAATTGGAGTATAACCCACCATCGTATCGAAAATGGTTAATAAGATCTATATCATTATAAATTTGTCAGTTTTAAAATATATCATTACTATTCGACTAATTATAAGAATGTCATTATAATTTCAAAACTGTTAGTGTATTTAAAACTTTTTAACGTTAGGTCCGCCCCTGCATATATATTTAAAAATCATTGACACGAAATAAAAAAATTGGACCAGTATTAACTAAGTATGAAACCGAGTAATCTGCCGCAGCAGGTGAAGCGGAGGGGTGCTCGCTGGAGAACATCGCGGTGAGGCATGTCGGCGACGGGAGGGTGGGCCCACGGGCAGCCGGAGTACGCCGTGACGGTGAGCAACACGTGCGGGTGCCCGCAGTCGGGCGTCCACGTGGCCTGCGGCGGCTTCAACACCACCCTGGCCGTCGATTCCTCCAAGCTCCGGCCAGTCGCCGGCGCCGGCGATCTCTGCCTCGTCAACGGCGGCGCGCCGGTGGTGCAGGGCCATGACGTCACCTTCAGCTACGCGTGGAGCCCGCAGTTCAAGTTCACTCCTGTCTCCTCAACCCTCAACTTGCTAACTAATTAATTAATGTGTTCGATCCATCCATGGACGGATATTGTACTGTGGCTCATGGATAAACTTTAGTGTGAATTTTAATGATATTTAAGCGAATAATCTCGAATATTCTTGAGTTTTATCAAATTATCTATAGTCTCAATTCCTGAAATCTACTGTACGGTACGTGAGCGGTTGTTTATGCCATACCTCTCTAGTGGTAAAAAGCTGAAAATATTTTACTATTGATTATAAATAATCTAGTTTACGAAGTGAAAAAAGCGTTGCTATATCCATCAATAAATGATTGGGGCCGTGTTCATCCAGCCCATAAGTTAACTTACCTCTCTCGTTTTTCACACGTACGCTTCTCAAATAGCTAAATGGTATAATTTTTACAAAAATATAAAAGTTGTTTTGAAAAATCATATTAATCTATTTTATATTTTTTTAATAATTAATAATTAATCATGTAACAGATATTAGTATGTTTTCCGCACCAGGTAAATTAACTTACCACCGCTCCTACCGAAACACAAAATTCTCCGAAATATGATTCACGTCCAGTACTTGCCGAAGAATGCAAACCTATTCAACAATCTGAATCAAAAAATTGGTTGTATATTTGTATTCCAAACTGCTACGTCTTAATAAAGAAATTAGATATAACTCAATATTTCAGAATTGTTTCAAAATTTTCACTACAAAATGGAAGTAAGAAACCAAAAATGCTTTTAATTTGACTATAGTAATTTTTGTTCCAAATTTGAAATTTAACAAACTTTATTGTAGTGGTATGAATTTTTGTATAGTGCTAAAAGAAAACTTCACCACTTTCCTTATTTTAATACTAGTAAAGTGCCTGTGCTAATGCTACGGTGTCAACTATATCAATTGTTAAATTTGTTATTATCATATAAAATACAATCAGACTTAAAATTGATTCAAGTTAAATATCAAATATTACAATATAACGTACAAATAGTATGATCTGCATATATATTTAACCTGGTAGCATCAAATATAATATTTTTATATTGCGAACAAAATGCATCCAGGGGAGGGTTTCTAGTGCAAATTTGAAGTAATAACTCAATAATCAAAAGTGAAAATAAGTGATGTTACTGTTGAATCTTCGCATGCCCATTTTTACTCATATGTGATAATAAATAATTCAGCAACCAAAAGACTCAAAGTCAGTGCCCCTGTCTAATAAATCTACGAAAGAAACACTTATAATCTCTAGATCAGTAGAGAAGCACACACGAAGAGATATTAAGTAGCATGCAAGTTTTTGTAGAGGCAGATTTTGTTGCAGTAGCTTTAATTTGATCTCTCAAAAGTTCTAGAATAGCTACAAACATATATTGTTGTACATGGCCCTATACACAAGACAGCGTATGTCATTTCTTCCAATCCCTCGACAAAAATATGCTATGTAGTTCAGGCTGCCTGCATCTATAGGGTTACTCAACACTTCCAGCCAACCAAAAAAAATCTTTCAGCAACTTTGTCGGTTTATGTTTAGACCAAAAATATGTGCTAAATTTGGAAACTACCCGTAGACTACAATTTGGCTTTCCAGGAAGAGCGCTTAAGAGTTCACACTGTAATTTCATGGACGACCTACCAGTACATTTTATAGGATCGTGTTCTACACTGACCATCAAAGAGCAAAGTTGTATCATGCAAAATTTAGTAAAGAAAAGAGAAGGGAAGCTACACTTAGAGGCCTAATGCAACCATGTCCACTCAAGATAAAACGTTAGCACCCAAACAGAGTAGGGGTTAGAGTATGGTATTCCAGAATTGTTACAGAAGAACCAATCCTCAATGTCATTGACGCCATGCCGGAAACGCCTCAATGACATTAACCACAGAGAGAAAATTGATCTTGTCGGCACTCTAACATAAATGCGAGCAAAATTCCGACTCACATAAACGCGAGCAAATTCTCGCTCAACAATCAAACATTTTGCATCTGAGTAAACTGAAATCCATACCCCCAACGCCCAAGAACCCGTTCATCCCCCAAACCCAGCTGCATGACTAATTCATGACCAAATTACAACACCAAACTGCACCAATCCATGAAACTCTACTTCCACGCGACATGCATACAGTTACCACAACCAGGGCATATCCACAATTGCATTCAACATTTGTGAAGAATTTGATTGTGCATAGTAGATACCTTTGAAAGAGTAGAAGAGAGTTTTTTAAAGCTAAAGAATACTTCTGTGAATTGGTATTGTGTTATTATGTCTTCCCATTAAAGCACCACTAACATCTTATGGAAACCAAACGCCTGGTTGTGTGCTGCCCTCAAGAACTGCTAGAACAAATGCCGCTGTTGCATAGCCCACCAATCTGGAAATCCATTTTTTTTCTTTAAATATAACAACTAAAATACAATGCAGATTGTATTGCACAAATAATTTACCCTGTTTTAAAAGTTAAAACTGCAAAGTACACCAGATCTTATAAAAAAATTGTTGTAAGATTGCTCTAAATTTTAAGAATAAATTCCTAGGAATTAGGCTTGTGAGTTAAATGCATAGCGCCTGAGTAAAAGAACCAAATTTGGTTGTGTACTGATGCATTATGTATACTATCAGTATATAGTTAACAGAGTGCAGCGCTTCCTCACGGTGAATGCCATTATATCTAAATATCTATTCAACATATCAGGCATTTTTTCCCAATCCACATTACTGCTAATTTCCAAGGGGAAAAGCCCTACTACCATCAACAGATACAACTGAAAGCAGATAACTTTAAAGGTTAATAACTTGATATGAATGACTGGTATAGTATTTCTAATCTCAGGTGGTTTCAATCCTCAAATATGAATTTAGCTGGTTACCAAGCTGCTCCCACACTCACCTCTTACATAGACTTAAAAATAAGATTGCTTAAAAAAGCCTCAACTCAGAAAAGCATAGCAAAGTGCCAAATCTTTTTATTACCTACCACGTTCAGTTCATAGATTTTCCTCAACAAGTGCATATTTAAATACATGGCATATTATCAAGATTGGTGATACTACTACTACCACCACCTGCATATTTAAATACATGGCATTGTTGACGTTTTTCAACATCTGCTGTGCAATTTTGACCACTGTTTTTATCATAATATAACAATAATATCTAAATTAGAATATTATAAAAGTACTTTATACTCTTGTCAGATTTTCTCCCCTTGCTAATACCCTTTTTAAAGCGCATAAAATCCATGGTAGCTCAAATATTGGACTTTTGTTGCTTTGCTTGATAGATCGAAGAACTTACCGGCTATTTCTCCTGCTTGACGACGTAGACAGAGTTCTTGCCGCGTGACGCCTTGAACACGTATTGTGCATAAACCACACCCGGATCTGCCTTGAACAACCGGCTCGTCGTCGAGGAGAAACTTGTTGGCAGCCCTTCAATCCAACCTTCAACATATCAATCAAAATTAGGAATTCAATCAGCTTTCAAAAAAATCAATCCAATCACCTCACCATCAACGCAAGGGAAAAGATATCTTGGCTCATAGACTTAAATAAGTTAGTAAAAAACCCCAGCTGAGACAGGCCTAGGAAAGTGGCAAAATTATTTCCCCAATTATAATAATCACCTACTTTCATGCCTTTGTATGTTTATGGGTGTTGTGGGAAAAAAAAGAGAGGGCAAAAAACTGGTCTGTAGATAAGAAACATGTTTATCAAACAAAATATGTGTGCTCTTCAACCATGTTACTAAGTAAAAGAACCAAATTTGGTTGTGTACTGCTGCATTATGAATACTACCAGTACTTTTTTAAAGGGTGATACCAGAGAATATTATTTAGAGAGTACAAGTATTTGTAGTTCTATCAATTATAATATAGGTGCAAATTGCATCTCTAATGATGTTAGAATCAAAATTGGATGTTTTGATTTTTGGGAAAGTAACAGATCACTTAGTATAAAAATAAGACTGAAAGATATGCCTTAGGAGCTGAACTGATTATGAAAATATAAGTTCCCATGCAGATAATGAAATGTGAAGCAACTTTCCCACAGACCATGTCTACAGCTAAACTGATTAGTTAATTACATGTAGACCTAATTTGCATGTTGTGTTGTTGGTCCAGATTTCACTGTTTGGGAGGACAACTCTATTCTTAATGACACGATTTTTATCAAGTGAAACCTTTTATGATTAGTATTAAAAAGTTCTAATGGTAATAAATGACATCTTATCTCCTAGGAGATAAGAGTAGTATGGGATCGATCCATCATTTAAAAAAATGTTTGGGGTACCTTAAAAACATCCATGTACATCTATATCCTCCTTCTAAAAAACATCAATTTCTGAGAATGGCAGCATCTTGGTGTTCCTTTTATGGAGATAATTGTTATACAAATATACAATCTTGACTTTTGACAAAAGCATTCAATTATTTAATCATGAATTTCATCGAAACATTCATTTCAGAGAGGCATGCATGCGTGATCACTACGACGTCTCAATGACAAGACTGTAAAAATACGATTAATTCATGAAACTGGATCAGTCTCAAGAGACAGATCGACTGAATAAATTATTCATCGTCATGTCACCAAAATCTGTAATGGCAAGAGCTCCATGGACGGTCGGTCGATGATCACGAGCAGTCGACGGTGGAGGAGACGGGCGCGAAGCTGACCCTGGTCTTCCCGGCGTAGTAGAACGACACGGCCCGGTCGTTGGTCACCGGGCCGCCGCCGTTGAGGATGCAGAGGTCGCCGTCGCCGCCGTCGCGGCGGATGACGCTCGGGTCGACGGGCATGGGGTACTGGAAGCCGGCGCAGGACACCCTGACGTCCGTCTGCGTGCAGATGCAGCGGTTCTCCACCGTGACGTGGTACTCCGGCTCGCCGGCGACCTGCCCCGGCACGGCGGCCTGCGTCACCACCAGGTCCGACAGCGAGCACAGCGCCTCACCTGCATGCATAGACAGAGACAGAGATTGTATTATTTTTCTTTTACTTCTTCTCAATCTCACTCGCATTATTGATATGTTGTTTGATCTGCGCTCGTTTGCTCTCAAATAATGCAGATTATTCATCCGCTGTTTCTGTACGCACGCTTTCCAATCTACTGAACAATGCATTTAAAAACTATTTTTAAAAGTTGATTATCTTGTATTTCTAAAATAGATTTTTAACTTTGTAATTATCATAAAATAGCTACCAAAAATTAGATAATATTTCATCTCATCTATTAAAAAAACGCATCCACATGCATATGCAATGTAATGAACCGAGATTATTTTCTCTTTTTTTTTTCTTGATCATGACCTGATCTGCTGCAAAGGCAGAAGAGCAGCAGGAAGGCAGCGATGATCGTCTGCAGCTTGGACTCCATTTCGACCTTGATCTCCTCTTCTGTCAAAATCGAGCATCGCCTTAATCTTCTCTCCTGCAGAGAATTTACTTCGTGGCTGGACGCTGATGATCGATGTGATTTGCATTTTCGCCTGCTATTTATGGACCCTGCACAGGGGAACATATCATGGTATGCGTGGATATATTGCTGATTATGCTATACTAAATTGCTGATTTTATTCTCAATTTGAGGGAGAAATATATTTATATGCTGAAGATCGAGGGCGTGTGTCGTGATTCGTTATCAATGGTTTCCATTGCTAGGAATTTGATCCTGCTTTTGGAGAGAGCAATTTACGTAAATAATTTGTGCCGGTGGTTTTTGTGCTTTTAGGACGATTCTCTTTTGCGAAATAGCAAAGAGAATAAATGATGAAAATGGTGCCCTAACAAAGAACCAAGTTTTTTTTTGAAACCACATTAATTCATGTGGTATCCACTAGCAATGAACATGGCTTTAAGTATTCTGTTGCAAATTTTGCCCACTCGAATTGGCTAATTTTTGTCACTATATATTTCTTTGAAACCAAATCTCGAGTATTTTATTTGCCCGTTCTTTTAGCTAGTTTACTGAATTATTATCACGGATTATCTATCCATGTTGTTTTTTTGTTAAGTTTATTTCTCAAAATATATTTAGTTTATTCTTAATTCAAGTAGTAGTAGATAATCTAGTTAATAATTGTTTTTTTTGAAAAAATGGGGCCTAAAATCTAACCATTTTAGGAAGGTATGGAAATGAGAAAGGATATAAAATTGGCTGACATTGCTTCGTGCTGGACCGAATGTACTGAGCCTATACATGGCCATATGGGCCGCACGCTAAGGCACGGGCATGATAGGCACGACAAGCTAGCCGTGCCTTGTCGTGTGCCGTGCTTAGCAGTAAGCCCAAGCACAACATAGAAGTGGTTTTAGCGTGCCGTGCCAGCACGTTTGGCCCGGTCATGCCGTGCCGGCCCGGTTACAGATATCTTAGATCACAATTTCATAATTTCATTCACAAACTCAGCTAAATTCAAACAATCACAGAAATCACAAAATCCTGAATTCAGACTCAATTACTTAAACCAGAAACCAACAAATACTTTAGCAATCAATCAAAAATTCAAAATAACCAGTCTCAACTAAATAACAAAATTATCACTTATCACTTATCAAGCACATGCACTCAGGCAGTCAAACTCACAATTCACAGTCGACGTCGTCCTCGTCGTCCGCCCATTCCCCCAACAACCTTAGGTCGTCGTTGATGGTCATCGGGTCACCACCGTCCGACATGTCGAGGTTGGCGGTCGGCCCTCCGGTTCCTCGATGGCACGCGCCGCACTCGCCACGCACTCCAAGGAGCACCGGCCAACGACCTAGAAGAAATTAGGATTAGGGTTAGGAGGTCGAGACCCGAGAGCAGCGAGAAGGGGAGAGGGAGAGCTCACCTGCGCTGCCGGAGCACCAGGGTTGCCGAGATTGGGGGGTACACGAGCCGAATCGACGACTTTGCTCACTCCAGCCGAGTGCCGACCGACGGAGCCATGCGTGGCGGCGCCGTGTCGAGGTTCGGCGGCGACAACCGACGGGTCACGAACTCACGGGAGGAGCCAGGCTGCCGGAGTCAGAGATGACGAGGGAGCGAGAGGATGTGAGGGCTAGAGCCGCTAGACGACGACGGCGACGGGAAGAGAAACTAAGAAAGCCGAGGAGAGGCGAAACCGCGAGAGCCGAGAGGAGAGGAGACGGCAAGGCAGCAAGCAAATGCAAGGCGACGGACGAGGGTTAGGGTTGCCGATTCAGCGCCCCCTTTTATACGGCGGCGGATGGCCTCTCCCCCTCTCCAACGGGCCGATCCAACGGGCCTACTCCCCTCCCATGCCAGCTGCCAGCCCATCCAACCGTTAAACCGGGCCATATCGGGCCGTCGGCATTAACGGGCCGTGCTCGTGCTGGCCCAACGTATTGGGGTTATGGCCCAAGCACGGGACACTCACTCGAGCTGGACCGGCACGGGCACGAATTGTACTTGGCCGGGCCATGTTCGGACCGTGCTTTACTAAGCCGTGCTCGTGCTTTCAATAAGGCCCGGCCCACATGGCCATCTATAACTGAGCCGCAATGTTAAATGGGCTAACTTTGACACGTGATACGCTAAAATTGCGGATGGGTTCAATTAAAGAGCTGTTAGGCCGGACAATTAACCGGGCTGCAATTCTCTAGTATACCTTGGTTTCACGTTGTAAGATATTATTATCTTTATCTCTAAGTTTATATAAATAGGAATAAATCTTAGCACATATGTAAAACATATTCATTGATCTATAGATAAAACTACATAGAGCCAAAACATCTCGTAATATGGAACCGAGGCAAGTAGGTATACCTGGCTATTAGGCCAGAGACTTAAGCTGCGTTTGGATAAGAGGATGATAAGTTAACTTACCCGGTACAGAAAACGTAGCAATAGACTAGTACATGATTAATTAATTATTAAAAAAATATAAAATAGATTAATATGGTTTTTTAAAAAAACTTTTATGTAAAAGTTTTTTATTAAAAATACACTATTTACCGGTTGAAAAAGAGCGCATGCGGAAAACAAGAAGGTTAAAGAAGGTTAAGCTATCTTACCGCCTGAGACGAACGCGGCCTTAATCAGGTTATTTGATCTGGAAGTGTAGTGGGCTGTAATTGCTCTTTTTCGGCCCGTTTAGTTAGCCGACTTCCATTCGGCCGAAAACATTAATGGGCTGAATTCTTTTCGTCCTTCGTCTCAATTTACATGGGCCCTATTTTGGTTCTTGATGGGCATAAACTAGATCGATTTTTCCGCATGGGCCTAATGTTAATGATGTGGAAATAGGCCTACTTTGCCTTCAGAATCGTAAGGTCATGCATGACCATGACAAGCCAGTTACGTTTCCTGATGGGCCAAAAATTTCTTCGTTTGACTGAGATTTTATCTGGGCCGGGAGTTAAGTTGGTCGGGCCTGTCCGTTTTCAGCATGATAGCTAAATGGGCTTAATTCCAACTGGTTCGACAGCTTACGCCGGCTGATTCTTTCAGATTAGGCTTTAGCTGGGTTGCTTTTTATAAGTAGTATAAAAAGTTCTGTTTGGAGTTAAATGGGCTAATGTCTCGTCTTCATGGGCCTAAATTAAGTGATTTCGTTTTGTGTGCTTTTGCTTGCTAATCTTTGCTCTTTCACTATGCTTATTAAAAACTCGGGTTTTGCCCCAGCTACCCGCGAACACAGTGGGCCGCCATCGTCGTCTTCCATTCTCCTCCTCCAAATCGAGCAAAAAACGGCCTCCCTCCGGTGATGGACGGCTCCGGCGACGGACGGCGGGGCTCTCTTAGGCAAGCTCCTTTTCATCCTCCTCGACACGTTCGTTCCAAATCAAATCGAACTTAACGGGATCAAACGCATGGAAAGCATATGATGGACTTTGCCTCCGGCGACGAGCTCCGATCCTCTGCGCCTCCTCCAATGGCGACTGAATTAGGTGACTGCAGAGTGCAGGCTAAGGGTAATATGGAGAGAGTACCCAGAGAGTCAACTACTACAAATTTTTAGTGAACTTACACTGACTTCTGTGAAAGCATTTTTTCAGGAATGTATATGTGCTAAAGCTTAGACTGGGCGATTAAAATGAGAAATGAATCTATAAATTCATGTAAAATTAACTCTAAAACTCAGAATTAACTGCACAGCTCGAATAGGCGAACTTCCTAGGCCCTAGCTACTCCCTCCGTAATATAAATACATTGTTAAAATTGTAGAGAAAAAAAGAAATAACTCAAATACCCCTTATTAAATAGAGAGATACTAGTAGTATGGAGTGATGGATAGGTATAGGTAAAATGGATAGATATTTGATTATTAGGTGATTCATGGACAAGTAATAATCTACAAATATATTATTTGTTGAATAAATTTAAATTTTAGAAATACATTTAATATACGACACTGTGAGTAGAAATCTGACAAAAGATAATAAATAATTACACATGTCCAGAAACCCCAGCACACCTCCTAGCACTAGAAAAACAAACACAGGCTTCAATAATTAGCCCCAGCAAAACACAGTTAATTCGACTAGACCGGTAAACCCCAACCCAGGAGCAGTGCTGCAATGAATCTAATGTAGAACCGTTTACACTGATACACATGTATCCATAATCCATAGCAGGCAAAATACAAGTTACAAACCTCAGCATAGCTAAAAACTCGTAAAAACCATGACAAAAAAGGTTATGTAAAACTAAATAAATCTCTCACATGCAAATAAATGATGAACAGTTGTTAAAAAAATATCATCCAAATTGGACTTCACTTATAAGATAAAAAATAAAAAGTAAAACAAATCATTAGGATAATTTTCTGGTTTAAACTTCGTATCCGCAAACAAAGTTTTATATATGTTTTTAGTCATCACCACCTTATCTATATCTCCACGTAGGATTTTTCGTGCGTGATTTTAGATAATTTTTTAACACAGTTTATAAAATCCACGTCTGAATTAGGTTTCCCCTCATATATATTTTACCCGAAGTACAACTCAAGCAACTGACAATACGAATCTAGAGACTCAACCAAGCTCTAAAGTCCAACGGAGGGAGGAAGACGACGGAGAACGATTCTGGAGGCATATCTATATCAATGTACTGTCTCGGATTCTTACTATTGACCATTTGTCTTATTTAAAATTTTGATGTAAATATAAAAAATATAAGTAATACTTAAACTACTTTTAATAATAAAAAATAATAAATAATACTTTAAATTCTTTTGATAAGATGAGTAGTCAAATATTATGAACAGAAAATCAAAATCCCTTATAATCTGATACGAAGGAAATATCTATCTATCCGTGGCCATTAAAAACCTCAACAGGCTCAGGCGCTCAGCCATGCATGCACACATAACTGCATGCAGACTAGAACAAGGAGAAGAAAGAAAGAAAGCTCCCTGTGCATCCCTCTTTTCGCTTAAGTTTATAAACAAAATTTAAATTTTTAACTTTAAGTTTAAATTTTATTTTAAAGTTTTATTACTAAAGTTTATTTTTTAACCTTAGCATTTAAATAGCTAAGAATATGTGACTAAAGTTTTTACTTATAAATTATTTTTTATTTATAAATATGTCTGATAATCAACTAAAGAAAGCAAGCAAGAGATCGACAAGATCCAGCAAAAGGTCAAAAAAAAAAAAAAGGGCTGCAGAAAACGGAAGCACAGAAGACGCAGTCGCCGCTGCGTCTGCATCATCTGCCGCCGGAGATTCTGCAGTTTACCGCAGATCAGATCACAACAGCATATACTCTGATAGCTATCAGATTATCAGGTGCTGCAATAGTAAAAAAAAAAAAACAAGAAGAAGTGTGGTGTGGTAATTAATCCATGTTACTTTGGCTTGTTACTGCGTGCAATAAATAAATTAGTTAATTTAGCGGCCATAAATACGGATCCAAACTTATGGCGTTCGTGTGGGGAAGGGGGGTGAAGTATATGTAAATATGCATGGTCTGAACGTCACGGGAAACTTGGCTGCCCATGGAGCCGCATATACTGCTTTGTCCGGCGCCGGTCTCCCCCCGTCTCGATTGAGTTTTTTCTTAGTTACTTTTTATATATGTGCTCGTGTACTTGTGTATACTACGCGGTTTGGGTAGACCTGCACGTACGTCAGTTTGAAGGTATACGAAGTATTCTTTCGTTTCACGCGATAAGATGTTTTGGTTGTCTTTAATTTTATATGGATCCTATAGATCTGGACACATATAAAACATATTTATTGATTTAATGACAAATGTAGATAGAATCAAAACATCTTAAAATATAAAATAGAGCAAGAATGTTTCATACATGTAAGATGATGACGGCAAACGATGGATTTGGGTCTTACATATTTGATTACCTGCATGTCCATAGTATATCATGTTTTTTCTCATGCAAAATGGGCTTAGCCTCCTCACGACCTAGGCGTGCTCCTCTGTAGGAGCAAATTGGGCGCTACCCCGACCCCTTCCCAAAAGAGCAAGAGGACATTAGGCACCCCACAACTAGGGATGGAAACGAGCCGAGCTCTCAGCTCGTGAAAGCTTGGTCAAGGACTAGCTGGGATTGGCTTGGCTTAATAAAGAAAACAAGCAAAAAAGGTAGGTAGCTCGGTCTGGCTTGTTTCAAAGCTCGAGCCAGCTTCGGCGCGTGGGGGGCGTCAGGATCAAGCAGCACTAGGGAGGGAGGCTGGAGTCGGTACAGCCACACAGGGGAGGGAGACGACATCGTGGCGGCCGGTAACACCGCTCGTCGGCTAGTCGTGCTTGTTATCTCAGTCTCGGTGTGACGGCGGTATGGCCGCGTGAGAAGTCAGGAAAGAGAGGGGGTCTCTGTTGTCGAGCGTATAATAAGTTAGGTTTCTCTATTTCTCATGGGCAGACAACTTGTTAATAGGTCAGGTCAGTTTTTTCATAGCTCGACGAGCCTACCGAGCGGGTTGCGAGCTAGCTTGGTATCGGCTTGATTTGCAAACAAGCTATGGAGACAGCTTGGGTTTGGCTCGTTTAGCTTTTGAGCCGAGCCAAGCTTCATGAGCTCGAGCCAAGCCTGAGCCGAGCTCACGAACCAAAACTTTTTGTTCACCCTTACCCACAACCACCGTCTGCTAGCTAGTGTAGTGCACCCCTGAGACCTGGTAAAGGGGTCCACATAGAGAGCTCCGTAAGGCTCTTAACATCTCTCACCTAATGTATTATAATTCCATGTACACATAGTGATAGGCACACGTTACACCTGACATCGTTTTCCGCACACTATCACATAAAAATAAATTGAAAACGTGTTTATTATTCCTTCAACATCTGTAAAAAAGGGAGACGCCCCTCAAACCCATAGTCCTATCATGATCATGATCATCATCATCATCCCTAGCACATGAGGGCTCACAGATGTCTTTAGTCGGGCTAACGATCAACTACTATTGCTCACTGCCGACGGGTGGCCTCCTGGTCAAAGATTTTCTACTAGTCAATGACTTCGTAAATGCGCAACACACATGGTGCTCACAGGCCTGCATGGTCACCCACCGACCTTTGGTGTCGTCAATCGCATCGATGTCCCATCGGTCAGGACGGAGTGTGCCCATTAATGGCTCCCTAGGAGACAAGAAGCATTAACTAGGCTTCTATAGCCATGCCCTCCGTGGCACTGTGGTATCTGTATGGACTATAAAAGTATATATTATGTGAATCGGAGTTTCCTCACCAGTGGCTCGCGACACCTTACGACTTAGGCTTGACCCTTTGGGAGGGGTTGGGGCTTTCTCGAGGAAAAAAGCGGGCCTTGTCAAAACTTGGGTGCATTCCCTTTCGATGGGAGGTCGAGCTACCCCAACCTCTTCCCCTGGAAGAGCATAAGGACGTCAGGGTGGCTTGACAGCCACCAGCGTGGTGCCCTGATGTACCATGTAATACAAGTTGGTGTTACTATATCTTTGTGTTGTAGTAGTACAACTAACAAGACAAGTCTTGAGGCTCAGCCAAGCTCTACAATCCAACATAAGAGGGTTCAAAGTCCTTCCGATGGAGAAGTTTACCCTTTGACAAAAATAAAACGGAGGGTGTGCTTGATTGGATCGAACCAGTTTCACTCTAGAGACTCGAAGGGCCCCATTTCGAGAAACACCTGGGGAACAGGCCAAATTTGGTTGTAGAATGTGACTTTTGGATGGATATTTTGTTTAACTATATAAAAACACAAACTAGAGGGAAATGAACAGCATCACCTCATAGCGTGAGCTTACATTCAACCTCACATTATTGTGACTGTGTTTCTCGTGGAAGAGGCCGGTGAGCAAATGTTACTTTGTCCCACGCTAGCTAGCTTGCGTGCATGCCACCGATCATTCATGCATCCAGCTTAGCTGAATTAGCAGCTGGTGCATGCGGCTAGCTAACTAAAGCTAATTGCATGGGTGATGCGTCCGGTCGACCGTTTAGCTAGCTTAATTGCATGGTTGGAGGAGATATATAGAGACAAATTAAAACCCAAACATATTGCATCCATTCGATCGATCGTGCCATTGGTGCATGACATGAGGGTACAATTGTACACTGAGCATTTTCTGCATAAGTCCAATTGTTATATCCCTTTACTCTACTATATATTCCGTACATGAGTGTATAGATATACATGCAGTTTGTACTCTAATAAGAGGTCTAGCTGTCCAAAGGGAGTAAAAAAGCCATTGATTATATATTCTAATATTTGAATATACATATATATATATATAATCAATATATAATATATTATGATATTCCCTTCACTATAACATATGTAAATGTATACTATTATATTCTAATGGTGAATTCTTGTGGAGGCTCCAGCCCCTTCTACATGCCGGTCCCCATAGAAAATAGGGAGAGGGAAGGGAGAAGAAGAGTGGGAGGAAGAAGGGAGGCTGGAGTAAAAAGAAGCTTAAGGTAACCAACTCCCTACCTTTTGTATCCTGGATCCGTCGCTGCTAATAAGAATTCTAGCCATCCAAGGAAGTCCAAAAGTTATATGGGGATAATCAGATTTGAACTTCCGTGAATCTTATACCATTTGGACTAACCAGCTAGTTTGTATACTTTGTCACTCGATGTCACTGATTTCTAACCATCGCCACCTAAAGTTCAAAGCATGAACCCTTGCTGCCGTGAAGATATTGTCTCCACCACTGCCTCATGCATGCCAAAATGCAAGTAAGATGCTTGCTAGAAACCAAATAAAACCTACCATATTTACATACTCCGTCTATCTACACACATACACATACTTGTGGCCTCTATATATGAAATATTAGCCGACACTGCATGAAGAAAAGGTGTGTCAATTATATCTTCTTCGTGTGGAAAAGTTTGCATAACAACAAAACCATTGACAATAAATCTACCAGTAACATATATATTATATTCCTTTCAAGATATTTTGGTATGTTCAAAAAATTTATCGAAATTAATTCAAGTGGCACCGTGCTACCATCTTCACAAAAAAAAACATATATATTTACGCAATGAAGGGTGTCAGTGTCACTCATGAAACCCAGCCTCCATAATACTTTCTATAGATGGCTACTATCTCTGTTTCATATTATAAGACTTTCTGGTCTTGTTTAAATTTATTAATTGATGAATATATATAATTTATATATATATCTAGATTTATTAATATTCATATAAATCTAGGCAAGGTTAGAAAGTCTACATTGTGAAACGGAGGGAGTAGCTAGCAAATCTATAATGCCTATAATACATGACACAATTGTAGAGATGAAGTATGATACGCTGATTTTATATGAAAATAAGCATACATAAGCATACAATTCTAGGGAAACCATTGTTATAAAATGGATCCAATGACAACCGTAGGAATATTCCAATGACATAAGCATACATAAGAACGAATAAATATAACCACAGAAAAAAAAAGGGAAGAAACCATCGAATAACACAACAGGCAGAGTCAGCCATATATGACAGGAAAATACAATAGAAAAATGTATAAAATGATCTTTAATTTCTCTCTATATTTATATAGTTGGAATTAGTTAGTTGCATGGGCTAGCAAAGTGAGTTTTGCGTGTTGGTCACTTGCACTAGCTCACACATCAAACGCATCAGACACCACCTGATCTCCTCAAGAAGCCGTTTCCACCGTTCGTGGCACGCACACGCTTATGCAACGATAGCTATCTATATATAGATCGCTACAACGGGAGAAGTTTTTTTCTTTTTCATCACGTACCAATGAGAAAACATGTTCTTATGCATGCATATATATGTTCTGGTCAAATGAATATGTATGCTAGAAATTAATACTGATAATTGAAGAGAAATTAATGGCTATCGTGCAATTATTTTCTGATTCTGGATATTCATTTGCATGCATGCTTCCTAAACTTCTAAGCATCATGTTTTGTGCATATTAATTAATTTCATCAGAAGGTTTTTTTAAAAAGATATTTCATCAATTTCACCTACCTCAAACGGGAAATTTTCTTCTCGAATCAAAAGGTGTATATATAATACTTGCCACATGCATATACACATGTGCTAAATACCGATCGACTAGATTATACTACGTATATTAGGCTACAATACAACATACAAGTAACTTAAATTATTCGAGTGTCCCACGAAAAGTGTTATTCGAGAGAGGATCATACCAGGACACACCATCACAAAACCCACATGAAAAAGTAAAAACATATATCCTGTAGATAAGAACATAAGAACATGTGGCATGGCTCTCTTTTCTGTATACTAGTCGCCCTTCTGTTACTATCATCACATGAACATGGCTCCATTATGTTGGCAGCAGTGTACTGTATGTAGTGTAGCCTATATGGACCACCCAGTACAGGGGATGGCTACATACACACTTAACCTTGTCATAGTAGAATTCCCTTGCAAAAATTAATACCAACAGTGATCCCAATAAATATGGCTTGCATGACTATAATCAAATCAAAATGGTGTGGTAATTTAATGCTTTTATTTTTTGCAATTTAGCCATGGAGGACTTTTATTGGTTTATTTGGAAGGCCTTCAATCTCTTCTGTTATTTACAGTGAATTTTGGGGGTGGATCAATAGATCCGAAATTGGGATTTTCCGTTCTACTAATCTCATTTGTGTGAATATAAAGTTAGAAATGAGATAGACTAAAAGAAATTCAGAGACCAAAGCACACAAGATTAGTACATTATTATAGATAAACAGTAGTAGGTTTCCTAAAAAATATACATATTTAGGTGACATGGAAAAATATAGATGCTCAATTGTGATTACACAAACATTTTTCTTATGTGCAAATAGCATATATGCTTGTGTGCTAGACAGGAAGCCAGATAAACATACCATGTACTAATATTTAGAGTCATAATAATAAAAGTAAAACTATATTGAAATTAATATGTATACATGATCATATGGCGTCAATAAAAATTTTAAATCCACACATATGTAAATGATGCCTTTTTAATAAAAAAATATTGCAAACAAAATAACATGTCTACACATATCTTGGCACAAATTTAAAGACCCTGATGAATGAGAAAATGGGTGTACAAGAAGCATCACCACTAGTCAATTCCTCTTTTTAAAGAGTAAAGATAAATATAAAATAACTGCACATATGAATAACAAAACACATGTTTTCTCCTTCCCTTTTGATTACTAACAAGTAAGGGTGTATTTGTCTCCTACATCTAGGCTGGCTCAAATCTCAGAAGTAGAAAGATGTGTTTGGTTCGCTAGGTGTGCATAAGTTGCACCCGCATGCGTAAAACGGACCATAGAGCCAGCCTGAGAAGCACCTTAGCCTGGCCACGTTCATGCGGGTAACACATGTGGGGTGCCACTAGAGCATGCCCAGATGCAGAGGGATGCAAGTCGACTCACCGTTCTTTTCTATTCCTGCTGTAGGCCTGCTAAGCATCAAGCTTAGCAACAAGAAGCAATGAGAAACCACCAAGCTCACCATTTCTCGCGCTAGTTGTCACTTCTCTCTAGAACCCTTTGCATAGATGTGCAGATGCCAACTCCAACGATGAACTCAAGGGACGACATGGATCTAAACGCTCTAGGGATAGCGAGCTAGATGGGGGATGCCAGATCAAGAAAGACAACAAACTTGATAGAGACCTTTTCGCACCATGCCATCACGCCCACCACCTTGCCCACTACTGTTAGCCTCTGTTCATCGGTCATTGGATTGTCAAATCCAATAGGCATGAGCTCAAAACCGTTAGATCCGACAACCTTGATCTCAAGGCCACTAGATCTAGCATCTTTATCGGCGGCAGGCAGCGAGGGTGGAGGACCAGCTAGTGAGCAGTAGGGTTGACATGGTCAGGCCTAGCTTAGACCCCTAGGTGGAGGGGCGACGATCTAGGTCCCACGCCAAGAGGGGACCCATTACCCCCTTCCTTGATAAAACATCGAGAAGAATATTTTAGACAACATTGATCTCAAAAATATCATTGATAATTTTGCTTCATGAAATGATATTAGAAATTCATTTCTATAAAATATAATAGGTATTTCTCATTAATAATTTAAGGTATTCATACTATTTTAATACTTTAATTTTATATTTTTATTCTATATTAGTAATATTTATTGATACAATTGTGTCATATGACTTATATAACTGTATATTATAAGTAAAAAATAGTTTTAAGGGTATATAATGCTGAGTTCCCTAGGGCCTTCGAAAATATAGCCCTAGACATGGTTAATGGTGGAGGTGAGGAGTAGGGGAGCAGCGCATAGTGAAAGAGTGGAAGAGTGAGCTGCAAAGGAGAGGTGAGAGGGGAGAGACGGACGACAATCAGTGGTGAAGTTTTTCTTTGTTCTTTTCCTTTGTCTTCTTTTTAATATATGACCAATTGATAATTAGTACTAGCATATATATTGTACACAGGGTATGCAAAGTTGATTTACTGTATAGTTGTATGGTTGAGGAATTCCTCTAAAACATGATCATCATACAATGAATTTAGATGAATTTAAGAGTGTGAATTTATATATCGATACAGAAAGAAGTTTCATTGTACATATCTAAATGGTAGGAATTTTCATCCATAAGTTCTAGGTATAATGTCACCCGAAAAGGGAGTACTCATACCCAGCAGCAGATCTGCCTGGGATCCATCGTTGCTACCTCCATATTATAAATCATCCTCAACGTCCAAAAAAATTAGTTGATCACTGGAAAATAATATTAGTTGTCCGAGCTCAATGGTGTTGTTAACTCTACCACTACTCAAACCTACAGTCTATCTAACCCACCAAAGAAAATTTATTTTATACCGTATATCACTTCCGATCAATCAAATAATATCTCATATTAGCGAGACGCTAAACCAATATAAACAACACAAAGAGTAATATGTGCATCCTCTTTTCCAGGCCAAACTCAGCCTCAACGGAATAGCTAAACAAATATACGTACAAGCAGCCAAACACGCCCTCAACAAGGCTGGGTGATCAACACATAATGCCTTCATACCTTTTGATAAGCAAGTACATTCAACGGTTCATGCAACCAGCCACAAGTAACTCCAAAAGAAAATACAAAGAGACCCTAACTGCCAGCATGATGCATGGTGTAAATAGCAGATGCCCAAGGCGATGGTGCAGTACCAGCGTACTGTGCTTGCATTACAATAATGCTTTGCAACTCTCTCTCTCTCTCCAGGAACGAACCAGGTACAGTAGTGCTGCCACAGCATGGAAGAAGATCAACTGGATAGCAGCAGCAAAAAAAATATGGAAACAATCCAAGATGGAACACACGACAGAGAGAGGTTCGTAGGAGTACCACATTGCATACAACAAAATGCATGCAAATTAAAGTATTTGATCAAGAACCATTGCTAGCTTGCAGCCATACAGTGCCCACACCGGCTTGACTGCTAGGAGTTTATCGATATATATGGTGCCAACTGCCAACTGCGTGGCAAAAATGTGTGTTCATCGAGAGAAAGCTAAGCAGGAGCAAAGGGAATACATATATACAATTAAGAAGATATTCCCTTCGTTTCGGATTATAAGATTTTCTGGCATTGCCTAGATTCATATGTATGTTAATGAATCTAGACATATATACAAAACATATATATTAAGACATGGATGAATCTAGGTAAAACTAGAAAGTCTTATAATCTGAAACATAGGGAATATATGCATCATAGATCTATTTACTCCAGGTTAGGCTTTTCACAAAGAAAATGTTTGATTGATTTTATTATAAAAATAAGGTGTCATTTATAGGATAAAAGAATGAGACTACAAAACAAAGGGGAGAACACAATGCATGGTCAATTGGTCCGGAACTTGTTAGCTGAGGGTACCTATATATGATATCACATATTTGTGTTGTTAAATGGGAATAAATATTACAGGGGAAGTGTTTGAGCTGAAAAATAATCCAGATAGTGCATGTATAGCGGTGGCTGTTTGTGCTATTTATTATCAGTTAATCATATAGCTTGATTAATATTAGAAGAAATAGCTCAGTTCTAGTAATATAATCTAGGTATAGATTGGAGTTTGGTGCCTTTTTTACACAATAGCTAATATTTTTAATGATGACTTGTGACTGCCTTGAATGGATTATATATTGGATATCCCAACCCCCCAAGCATCCTCCAGTTAATTTTGAAAACATATAAACCATAATCCTCCAATTAATTTTGAAAACATATAAACCATAATCTTGAAAGCGATTACATATAGTATAATTTTGAGAGTATAGTACTATAGTTTGTAAAGTCCCTTACTCCCCTCACTTATGAACATCTTCATGTACGTATTCAGATCACATCTGTAGAGGATGATTTTCTGAGTCTCTTTCATTTGAGTTTCAACATTAGAGCAAAACTTACCGGTAGAGCTATATCCCTATATGTTTGCCCCTACAATATCATGTGATGCCTCACTTATCCATCATGACTCACAGGATCCATTATATCAAGGAGAATAAGGAGTGAATAAGAGATGTTAACTTTTAGGGCAAATAAGGACTTTATCATTTATGCAATGAGCAATTTTACAGTCCTTAAGAAGGTACTAGAAGATACTAAAATTTTAGTGTAAAATTTGGTATCTCTTGGTACATGGTACTAGAAGATACCGAATTTTACACTAAAATTTTGGTAGCTCTTAGTACCTACTCAAATACTGTAAAATTGCTCTTATGCAATATATGTGTCAAGCTAGGAACCAAGTTTATTACACCACTGTGTGTGTGGTTTCAAATACTAAATCTAATGGGCAATACTTGAAAAGGGACATCAGGTTCGTATAATAAAGGCAATACTTTGGTCCACCATGATCCAGTACATAGCTCCATCTTATAATAAAGTGTGCATAAGGGCCTTACTCTGCCACTATCTTAGTTTGTTGTATAAATTTTACATAAGATGGAACAATAGCTACAAATAGGGAAAGAAATAATAGAAGGGGATGAAAGTAATATCCAATTCAGATTGCAATACACAGTCCTGAATGCTGAATAAATACAACTTATGAAACTTATGTTTAATTTGTAAAGTGTTGTGAGGAATCTTTTTGTGATGAGATTACAAAATGGTCAAATGTCCCAGTTTATTTGGTACTAGCAATTAAAATGCTTCTAGGAAGCAAAAGTAGTAATATGAAACTTAGAAACTATGATGGGAGCTATCGTGAGACTTGCAAGTCTTAATAGAATTAATTCACCAATGACCAAACAAGCTATATATCTTCAAGAATATATAGTCCATCCAACATTTTAACATTCGATCTACGTTAGCTCGATCGTATGTCTTTTGGGGGTGCTTATGTTTTATATTCTCAATGGACCAATTATGCATGCCCTTTCATTTGTATAAAAAGACATATGAATTTGGTAAGATTTGAATTCTATAAGGAAGTTTTATACTTGGTCATTTTGAAACAAAGGATTGGGACTTCGGCAATCCTACAAAATTCATAGAAACAGCTAGCTCAAGATTTTAGAGCAAAGTTATCATGAAATCTAATCTCATGGAAGCTTTCCTTTAAGTCTACTGCTCTCCTCTAATTCTTGTATTTTTTTCTATGGTTTATTCAAACGGGCATTCTTGTGTTTTTCGTGTTTTTCAATCGTCAATTTTACACTTGCATTCACGTTAAAATCCTATTTGTTCCTATTTCTACATTTTTTATTCTTGCGTTTGAACTGGTATATGTGTTTATATGATGTGGTATAGATCTATGTAGTAAGTTTCAGAATTTCATGGAAGTTTTCAAAAACATAACGCGCTTCATGGAGAAACTACAAGGGTACAACAAGAATATCTTTGTGGTTTGCCAATATATATGTCAATCACAGTTATCTTGTAAAAATTAAGATGTTCTTTACAAAATAAGATCATAATTAATTAGAGAGAGTAAAATATATATACTAATATAATTTTTCAACGGTAACTAAATCTTACATTAAACTGTCAACGCATCATCCAATCATCCAAATATATAACATGTGGTATACTTAAATATCATAATTAAGTAGAGTAAATGTAAAATATAAAAAAACAGAGTATTTTCAATGTCAAATAAATCCTACGTTAAACGTTGTTTGGCAAAGTAATCAGCACATCATCAAAATTTATATGATATAGTATATACTTAAATAAGATCATAACTAAATAGAGTAAGTTAAAATATACACCAGGGTGTTTTCCAAAAGTAACTAAAATATTACATTAAGTTAAACTATACAAAAGTTTTTTCCAATGATAACTAAAATCTTACAACACATTGTTGAGCAAAAGAATCAACCCATCATTGGAAACTATATGGTATGTAGGCATTTTCAAAACTCACGCAGAGCGGGGCCTAAAAAAAGCCCGGCCAGAAAACCTCGGCCTAAGCCCAACAATTCCATATAAAACAAAGCCTAGATCTAGCTCGATCCTCGGGCTTTCTTAGGTTTTTCATAAATTTCGAACTTTCAGGTCTAGGTCCTGCCCGTTTCATGGTCGGGGCTAGGCTAGTCTTGGATTTTTTTTCGAGCCAGACTGGGATTTAATAGGCCTAATGGTATGCTATACCTTAAACATCATAATTGACCAGAATTAAGTAAAATACACAATAAAAAATTTCCATGTTTTCTAAATGTTACATTTAAGCCCATATTCGGCGGAAAGATTGGCTCATCGTACAACTCTATATAGAGTGGTATAATTAGTAGGAATTAAGTATCCCTAGAAAATAAAGTAACAATAAGTAGGCAAGGAGATAAGGCCGGAATACCCGGACGTTTCGATTCGGATCCTGTACGGTGCTGCCCCTACAGCAGTGACTGTGATAGACAGACAGATAAGTCCTATAATGACAGTGACAGACAGATAAGTTTAGCCCCACATATAAACCACTGCCACCACACACTTTGTACCGTAGAGAATCCCCCACCGTGAACACAGGGCTTGCTACGATCTTTAACAATTCCATCTTTCGTATACACTAAGAAATACCTCCGTCGCTTTGCTCAACCACAGCTCACTGACAAACAGATTTGTGGAATATAGCACACAGAAATTCCTTCATCCTACAAGATCATCACTTCTTTTTTTTTTCTTTTTGCAAATGGCACTTTGCTACTACCTTCCAAGGATAAAAGGGAAAACGGCTTGCAGGACAAATTTGGAATCAGGGGCATTTCGGGAATTTCGGGCTTCTTCTCTCTCCTCCAGCTGCGTCGCCATCACCATCGCCATCCTCCTCCTCGCCATATATACGTCTACGCACGCTGCTCCGCCGCAGACAGCACAGAGCTCTGCGCCGCTGCTGCTCTGCCATCTGCGTTCCCGGTCCGCGGTGACCACCGGGGTCCAGGGAACGAGCAAAGGCGGTAGCTTTCCTTGCGCGGCGCGGGCGCGGCGCCATTGCCGGGGAAGCGCGCGGCCGGCCGGCCATGCTGCCGCGGTTCAACGGCACGATGTGGATGCAGGACGACGGCGAGCAAGAGCAGGCGCCGCCGCAGGGGATGGAGCTGATGCCGGCGCCGGGGCAGGAGGGTGGGGGGCACCACAACCACCACCACGACCAGCACCTCCTGGCTCTGGCCGCCGCCGCCTCCGCCGCCAGGGGAGGGGTTGGGTTCCGCGCGCCGCCCGCGCCGCCGCTGCTCGATGAGGACTGGTACTTCGACGCGTCGGGCGCCGGCGGTGACGCCGTGCAGGGGTCGATGCTGCTGGGTTTGTCGTCTGTCTCGGGTGGGCTGGCGTCTGGGTCGGGCGGACATGGGCAGCAGTTCTCGCTGCTCAACATGGGCGCCGCGGCCCCGCCGTTCGACGTCTCCGGGTTCGACCTCGGCGGCGGCGGGGGCGGCGGTGACATGGTGCCGTTTCTTGGCGCCGGGAACGCGTCGAACACCGCTCTGCTCCCGGTCGGGAACGCCGGGTTCCTCGGCTCGTTCGGTGGCTTCGGCACCGCGCCGTCCCAAATGCCGGAGTTCGGTGGGCTCGCCGGGTTTGACATGTTCGACGCGGGCGCCGTGACCGGAGGCAGCTCCTCGTCGACAGCGCCGCCGTCCGCCTCGGCGCCCGTGAACACCGCGCCGTTCTCCGGGCGCGGCAAGGCGGCGGTGCTGCGGCCTCTGGAGATCATCCCGCCCGTGGGCGCGCAGCCGACGCTGTTCCAGAAGCGCGCTCTCCGCCGCAACGCCAGCGAGGAGGACGACGACAAGAAGCGGAAGGCCGCGGCGGCCGCCCTGTCCGCCGACGGCGACATGGTGCTCGACGACGCCGACGACGACGGCCTGAGCATCGACGCGTCCGGCCTCAACTACGACTCGGAGGACGCCAGGGGCGGCGAGGACAGCTGCAAGAAGGACGGGAAGGAGTCCAACGCGAACAGCACGGTGACCGGCGACGGCAAGGGGAAGAAGAAGGGGATGCCGGCCAAGAACCTCATGGCGGAGCGCCGTCGCCGGAAGAAACTCAACGACCGGCTCTACATGCTACGGTCCGTGGTGCCCAAGATCAGCAAGGTGAGAATTCTTCTCCTACCCTCGCAGCAATGCAGCACTGGTTCTTGATTATGCTTGGGTTGTGAAGGTCTAAGTAATTTTGATGCAGCTGTTTAGGCTAATTTTGTGCCTTAAAACGCTTAATTTTGGTGGAATTTTGTATGTTTTGTTTGCCAAGAAGGGTGGAAAGGGGAAAATTCTATGTGATAAGGTTTATTTCTTGTTTGAGTTCCTGAATTTACATGGTTTGATGAACTATTTTTGGTTGGTCGACGACGTGCATTTCAGTTGCAATTGTTCATGCCAAATTATGATACACAGACGAGCTTTTGAAAAGATTCTGTTTCATGTGCAGAATTTCTAAAGCTTTTAGATTGTCTTCAGGAAGTAGATAAAACGTATTTAATCTGTAGTCGTTGCTGGTTACAAGAAGTAAATGTGACTTCTGTTCATAAGCTGTCCAACATGTCTAGATGGGAATTTTTACTGTCTATCACACCGTCACTACCTGTCTGTGTTGCCTCCTGTTCAGTTTCCAGTCAATCAAGTAGACAGATTGCAGAAAAACAATAAATAGCCATGCCCTACATAACTGCGTTTTAGTTAAGTTTTAGCAGTCAGAGAATCTTCCAGCAATTCGTTTTATAAAAAAAATAGTTGTTTTCTTTTCTATACCTGTTTTTGTGTTGAGCAAGTGAAGAGAATGAGTTATACTGCACTGCATCATCTCTTATAGGTTTCTGAATACTGAATGTGTTTCCTTTTTCGTCTTACGGCTTGCTAATACTAATCTCAATTATATCAAAGCAATTCTCAGTTATAGTTGTGATTGGGCAATAATAAGATGATTATATGTGTTTGCAATTGGTAGATGGACAGGGCTTCAATTCTCGGAGATGCAATTGAGTACCTGAAGGAGCTGCTGCAGAAGATCAACGATCTTCAGAATGAGCTCGAGTCGTCGCCCGCGACATCCTCGCTGCCTCCAACACCCACAAGCTTCCATCCCCTGACGCCGACGCTGCCCACATTGCCATCCCGCATCAAGGAGGAGATTTGCCCAGGTGCATTGCCAAGCCCCACTGGACAGCAACCAAGGGTCAGTACCTCCTATCTCTGAATTTCACCAGATGAGATGATCATCTTCTTTCAGATGAGATAGCCTGCATATATATCAAAAGAATTGCTTTTGTCATTGATATAGTCATGCAGTTCATAAGCAGTAGACAGGCAAATGTGCAATGTGATGAGTTCATGCTCCAGTTTTCCAGCTGTTGTCAAACTTGCTTAAGCGTTTGATACACTTTCTGACATTTTTCTTGCTCTTGCAAAAGGTTGAGGTTAGGCTGAGGGAAGGCCGGGCCGTCAACATCCACATGTTCTGTGCTCGGAGGCCCGGTCTACTGCTTTCTGCCATGAGGGCGGTTGAAGGCCTTGGTCTTGATGTCCAGCAAGCTGTAATCAGTTGCTTCAATGGATTTACCTTAGATATCTTTAAGGCTGAGGTAGTGCACAAATCTGTATAGCCCATTTTCAGAACTGGCATTTCAGTATATTATCCTGAATGATAGTGGAGGTGATACTGAAACTCATTGAACTGACAATTGCTCACTTGATTCCTTCTCCTCAGCAGCAATGCAAGGATGGCCCTGGGCTGCTGCCTGAAGAAATCAAGGCCGTTCTGTTGCAGTCTGCTGGGTTTCATACCATGATCTAGCACAGGAGAGAGTTCAATCAACTCCAAAAGGATAGGAGATCTCAATCAACTCCATGATACAGTGTAGCTCAGGAATTGACAAGTACCGGTGTTTCCGGGGGGTCGTGTGGCGTTTTGGACTGGAGAAAGTTCCTCTTTTTAATAGTTTTTAGACCTGCTCAGGGCTTGCTGAACCAGTTTATCTTCCAGTCTTTAGTGTCCAAAAAAAAATAATGTCAGTAGTCTCTCGGTGGTTAACATTGTGTTGAAAGCTGAAACCTTTGTGCCTGTTTTTTTTTACTGTCTCGTGTGAATTTCTATCGAATTAACAGGTGGACAGGATGAACCAAGAACGGCTTGAATCCTTTGTCTGATCCATCCTTTTCCTTGCACGATGGCTGCCATATGTTTTCTGTGGCTTATGCTGTTTGTTGGGTTTGTAAAAGCCTAAAGCTGGTACTGCTGCTGTACAATGTTGAGTAACAGATTGTGAGGGATTCAGGACAGTTATTTGGAAGCAGGCAACAGTGGTCCTTGGTACAGGACCAAGAGCGTCTTCACTGCATCCTGCCATTAGCAGCGCTGGATTTGGCTGCTTTCGAATAAAAGTTGGGTGTGGATGAAAGAAACTGACAGGATTTGCCATGGTAAAACATCTGTTACTGTTTCATTTCAAAAACAATCACTTGTTAGTACTTCCTGTCCAAAGTGCGCCAGAAATGCAGTAACAAGAACAGTGGTAAGGTGAGCTGAGTTGCTGCATCCTACCATTGGTTTCTGAAGAACAGCTGGACCGATCCCTGGATTCAGTGCATTTTCGCCTTCGTCCTTAAACAAAACAAAGTGGAAAAAAAGTATGTTCAGTGCATCAAATTCTGTTTCATCACAATTCATTGCCTCCAGAAATTTCTGAACCTGAAGATGTGGTTTCTGAACCTGAATCGAAATCTTCAGAGAAGGTACCACTGTACTGGCCATGAAATGAACAACTCTTGTCAGGAATGAAAATTCAGAGAAACCAATCCATTCTTGATTTCTTGAACCGATCCGAATCCGAGTCCAGAGCCCTGCCGGCCTGTCTTATCGGCAAGGCATTACTCTGCTCTGCAAACTCTGCAAGAACAGCGCCGCCGCCGCCGCCGCTCGCCGGAACCCCCCAATCATGAGCCTGCGACGGCGCAGCGGGGCAGTGGGGGAGGGGAGGATCCGGCTCATTCGGAGATGCCGTCCGTCCTCGCCGCATTGAACGCGGTTCACTCCATTCCTGTGCCTCACACCAATTCAGCCTCCCCCCTCCCCCACCCACGCGTGCTTCGCTCGCCGGAAGGGAATGGAAGGAGAGAGAGGGAGGGAGGGAGGGAGTGATCGGCGGCGGGCGGGCGCACGCGTGCGGGCGGTGTCAGTTCGTGTGACCGTTGTCAGGGCGCAGTCACTCCGGCGCATGTGCAGCTGGATCTACCTGTCCCCCCACCACGCCCGCGTCCGTCGGCGGCGAAGGCGAACGCGACGGCGACGGCGACAACCGCGCCGCGGTAAAAAGACAACCTCCAAAAGGGAAGGCGGCGGTGATTAACGACATACAAAATATTTGCAAAACATAATCTCGAAGTATAATTTTTATACACGTATTCTTACTAATTTAATACTCCCTCTATTTTATAACGTAAAATGTTTAACATTTTTGTTTGTAATATTTGACCACTTATTTATTTTGCTTGTGACTTACTTTATTATCAAAAGAACTTTAAGCACGACTTGTCCTTTTTTTATATTTGTACTAAATTTTTTATAAGACGAATGATCAAATGTTACAACCAAAAAATTCAAACATCTAACGTTATTAAATGGAGGCAGTAGTAAAGATGGTAAAATAAACTATGGTAAAAAAGTCTAAAATCAGCTCTAAGTTTAGTTTAAAAAATTAAATTTTGGTTTTAAGCTAAAGCGAAAAGACGGGTGTGTACATGTTTACTCTAAATTTAAGCTAAAAATTTAAATTCTGCTTTTAAACTGAAGCGAAAAGGCGGGGTGCATATGTTTGGTTTGCTGGGCCGTGCTCTATACTGTGTTTGCACGCGCTTGTTTTGCCACGAATTTGAGCCAAATGTGCTATTGTGTTAATTAATTTGAGTGATGTTTTGAGTTGGGCAGAAATTTTGCCTCCTGGCAGTACGGGTGCAGGTGGACACTTGGCGGCAGGCCAGCAAGTGTAGCGTACAAGCAAAGATGAAAATGGTTCGGTCAGGGAAATGCTTGAACCATTTTCGCTGCCATTTTCATTTTTTTTTTCTTAGGAATAGAATCGGAAGAGTAGAGCCAGAAACGAGATATACCAGTTCAACAGGAATGTCAAAAACAGAATTATTAAAACAATCTTGAAACAGCGTATCACAGGGACGAGCAAATGATAGTATTTCATCTATTCCATATTATAAGACTTTTTAATTTTTCCTAGATTTATATGTGTGCTGATAAATCTATATACATATACATTGATAAATAGATAAATATAGAGAAAACGATAAGTCTTATAATAAAAAACGGAGTGAGGAAGTATTATAAACTAACGCTAAGTGAGTGATTGTTTGGCTTATTAAAAAAAGACAAATGACATATTTGAAAATAAAACTGTGAATAAAAAATTATCTAGAAATCAAAGCTGTAAAATAAACTATGATGAAAAAAATTTAAAAAATTACTCTAAATTTAAAATTAAAAATTTTAATTTTAATTTGTAAACATAAGCAGAAGCGAAAAGATTGAGCCGATAGATATATATTATTGAATATTCAAAGTAGCACCTAACTAATCCGAATACTAAGTAATGATATTATTGCATCAATCACGACAGTATATAAGTATTATGGTTCATTTTATTAATATTTTAATGTACGGTAAGTATTAAAAACTAAGGGACTCATCTTATCATTTGTCACTATGTTTATAAGCTAAAATTTAAAACTTAAATTTGAAGTTGATTTTAGGGGTTTTCATCGTAGTTTATTTTTGGTCTTTGCTTTTAGATAGTTGAAAACACGTATATAAACAATTTTATTCATAAATTAGTTTTTATTTGTAAAATGGAGGCCTAATTTCTTCGGAAATGTCACATGAAAACGTATACCCGTAAAGCGGTCGGGAAAAAAGCCTATATCATTTCTGTTTCATTTCAAGATAATACGGAATAGGAATAAAACGATTTGTACAAAACGAAAACGAAAACATTAGCCCGTTGGAAATTCCCGTATGGTTTTTATTTCTAGTTAAAAGGTTTGTATCATTTGAAGTATCAAAGCCCATCGTTTCGTTTTTTCTTGGAAAAGTTAAACATTATATTTATAAACAAAAAATAATTTATAAATAAAACTTTTGTATACGTTTTCTGATCGATCTAAAAGAAAAGGTTAGAAAATAAGCTATGATGAAAAATTCAAAATAAACTCTAAATTTAATGTTGAAAATTTAAATTTTAGATTATAAGAAAAAAAAAGACGAGACCCTATAACGTATATGTTTAGACGGTATGGAATCTGTTACGAGAAGTTTATACGCACGCATTACCTGCTAATGGTAGAAAATCTCAATTTTTTTCAAACCCATATCTGCATATATATGCTCCTTCGGAATACATGAAATAGTTCAATTCCCATGAAATTCATCCATTTCAAGTGAGGCCTAAGACTTTCTGTAACAGGTTAACATTTTAGGTGAACTTACTATGTGCGTGAGTGTTGAGACTGAGTACATCAATTTCTGGGTTCTGGCTAGATGATGGCTTATATTGTTTCGCTTTTACAACTGCCTCAGTTAATTAGTTTTTAAGTTGATTTCATGATTTTTTTTCTATCATAATTTGTTTTTACAATATTTGCTTTTGAATCAAAAATTATATCTATAAGTTATTTTTTTATATATTTGCAAATAAGCGAGCCACTTTGCTTTTTGATAAAAAGCGAAACAATGGAATCAATGGGAGAATGAGTTGTGGACTTGTGGTGGTCTCTTCAGCTTCTAACTGCAAGTGAAGCCAAGCCTAATGCAGATGTGCCCACTGTCCCCACCCCCACTGTCCTGTACCCTCAACGGCTGTTAACCTCCACCAACAGAGCTCACTCACTCACAGTCACAGAGATCCAAGTCTATCCAAACTCTTCTCTGAGTCATCTGCCAATTGACACCATGATCGACCACGAGTCCACGAGAAAAGAGTAATTTTACAGTATTTGAAAAGGTAGCCGAATGTATTTTTTTTCTATATAAATTTTGGTACATCATTGTACCTTTAGGTATCAAAATATACACTAAAATTTTGATATTTCTTAGTACCTATTAAAGACCGTAAAATTGGTGACAAGGGAAAGGCAGGCTCAGCTTCGCTCACTCCAATTCACTGCAGCACCAACAAAATTCATTGCCAACAAGGCTTCCTGACCTTACTGCCTCTCTCACGCCGTAGGTTTTTTTTTAAATTTAGATCCTATACTAAGACATACTCCCTCCGTCCCAAAATAAATCAATTTTTTATTTTTCATTTTTCATTTTTTTACCTATAACTTTTTACTCTTCGTCTTATTCAATTTTTTTTTGCGATTGATATTTTTGTTTTTATTAGATGATAAATCATGAATAGTACTTTATGTGTGACTAATTTTTTTCTAATTTTCTAAAAACTTTTCAAATAAGACGGATTGTCAAACGTTGGACACGAAAACCGAAAAATTGATTTTTTTTGGGACAGAGGTTGTAGATACTTTTAACATTATTTACAATATCAATTATCTCAGCAATCACTTGTCATTCAAAATTACTCAATCAACCGTGATGACACGGGGAGAGAGAGAGGGGGGGGTTAAGCCAAGCCGGCGACCCTCGGCAGGGTGGACGTTTACGTACGTGCACATTCCGCCGGTCACGCGTCGTCGTCGTCTTGTTGCTGCGTTTCGTGCACATCCATCCAGGTTGCTTGGTCGTCCAGGACACACACTAACAAAAAAAAAAAAGAAAAAACTCCCTCCACGACGACCAAACAAAACGAAACACCACGGGCGATGCCCTACGGCTTCTGTTCCCCCAGTGCACTGAAACGGCAGGCACGGCGTGAAGACCGGCCAACATGCGTTGACATTTTACAGTAGCTAGTGACACGGACCAAAAACAGCTCAATGACTCGGGGTGTTGTAGCTTGAGGATAAAGTGGAGAGCAGGAAATGATCGCATGAAATGAACTATCTCATCGGTAAATCATGAATTAAGCAGTAAAATATATTGTTATTTTTGTTAAAACAAGTATATTATTTAGTCATTTAGAAAGTATGCTCACGTAAAACGAGATGATTTTTCATCCTATCCTACACAAAGAAAACAGACCCTAAGAGTTTTTTCGTTTCTTAACAGATCTTTTATATGTAATTTTGTGATAACTATTAAAGAGCAACAGCTGATAATTCATATGCAGTTAACATTTCACTTTATCAAAATTAGATAACAAACTTTTATATGAATTTCTTTTTACAAAATACGTTGTTTATGATCTGAGCTTAGGAAACATGCTGATGATGGTGATGCCAACCATTGACGAGCAGCAGCATGTCATCGTGTGGGTGACACCACGGGGGGGTCAATGGAGGTAGGCGCCTAATCCGCGCACCAACCGCGAGAGAAAAGCGCAGCCCATCCTGAACTCAGGGCGCAATGCAATGCCTTTCAAACAAAACAGAAGTAGCTGCCTCTCACCAAACCAACTCACAAAATTCAACGAGTGCTCTCTGCTCTCTCTCTCTCTCTCAAAAAGGGACCCATCATTTATTTGCCAGAACGAGTGAACAGCCACCATATCATCAGGGCTCCCTCCCTGACCACAGAATCTCCATCATGCCTCTCAGGATCACAATCTCATGATGCAGCAACCGATTCATTCACCGTGCTGCTAACAACTGACAACATCGACCAGACACACAACCTTAGGTTGCACGAAAGCATTGATTCAGTGTGGCACTGCTAGTCAAGTTAGCAACTATGCTGTCTGGCTGGACTGGAGCCAAAGTGAAAGCAGATACTCAGATCATACTCCCTCCGTTTCACAATGTTAAGACTTCTAGATTCATATGGATACTAATGAATTTAGACATATATATAAATTATATACATTCACTAATTGATGGATTTAAGCAAAGCCAGAATAGAAACTCTTGCAATATGAAATAGAGGTAGTACATGTTAAGGGGACTAGAATAATCTACCAGGCTATAATTTAACAAGATGGGAAACACATGAAGAATGTCAGTTAAGGTAGATAATATATTAGACTCAAATTAAACAGGGGCTAGCTATTTACAAGGAAGAGGCTTGGTGCTGAGGACGGGAGGGCTGAGCTTACTTTTTCTACGCATACAACATTATATGGTAGGGACTGGCGGCTGACAACTTACCTCACCAAAACAGAAAACCAAAACTGGAGCAAATAAGAGAGTGCAACTTGACCACCAAGGACAAGCACCATCTACAAATAGGGTACTTTGGGCTTATCCAGTACAGTGAAGGGGAAAAAAAGAGGCATTAACTCCACTACGAAATGCATTTTTCTTATAACGATGCATCACGTTCTTGTCTCTCTTGTTACTTCAAAAGACCTGCCAAAGGCAAGATGGTAGGCCAAAGATGAGTACTGGAGGCATTAGCTTTTCTAGTTTATAGTGAACAAAAGAGAAATGCCACTAATGAAGCAACTCAGATTACCAGATGGAAGGTGGCATTAGCAGTTATCAGAATTAAGAGACGAGGTCGACAAGCATCCTCGCATTTCTCGGCCGACCGAGCTCCTTTCCATAGAATTAGCATGGCTATCTTCTGATCGTGAGTTCAGGGTTCCTGGATTCATCCGCTGGACTTCTTCTCTTGTGTAGATGAAGATCTTATGAACCATGTCGCAGAATTCACTGTTCAAGAATGATAGACGCATTCAGTATTTGTAATGTTATCAAATCAGATCAGCAAATGGGGAAAGCATGAGTTAACTCACATCCAGGGGTCATCTCCAACTAGCATCATGTCACCTTCATTGTCAGTGTAGACAACCATCCAATCCTTGTTAGGACCCTTCAGTTCACCGTTGAAGTCAAACATGTCATCCAGCTCAGCGATCAACTCCTCATAGCCATTGAACTTTGTGAGGTCCACAGACCTGCCAAGTGCAATGCCTTGCTTGTGGACCTGGAAATGTATAGATTCATCAATAATCATGTTGGAAAACAGGGAAAACCTATATAACACAATTAGCACTGAGCAGTTGAGACTGGTATAAGTAGAAATAAAGCCCTGACAGTGCTAAACATGCTGTTCCAAAGTAAAAACTCATATTCATATGTAAGAAACAATGATTTGATTGTGCATCCATAGAAGAGATTAGAGTAGCAGTTAGCTGTATTGACTCTGGTACAAGAATTACTGAGCAAGTTAACCAAAATTTGTGGAGATTTGCCTTTGAAATGTAAATATATCCAAAAGCACTTCAAAATTAATCTCATTGGGCATATCCAGAAGAGCAGGATATTTTGGAGCATAATTTTAAAAACTTCACAAGAAAGGAAGATGGTAGATTTAGTGGATTTGGAGATTACAAGGCAGAGATGAGTACAATAATAACAAGAAAATCATACCTTCTTACAACTTCTAGTTGATCCACCTTGTGATTTGCATGGCATGTTTCGTGAAGCTTGCTGACAAGAAAGAGGCTTCTCAGGAACAGAATCAGACTGAGGAGCATCAAGTGGCTTCATAGGCTTGGAAGGATCAGAATATTTCTCTACTTCGGTTACATCGGGTCGATGCCATTCAGTAGCACCTGGAGTTTGTGGCATCCCATCATATACAACACTCGATGGAGATTTCAAAGGTTCAGATTTCGCTGGGCTGTCAAGGTGAATTCCAAATAGCTTGCATGAAGCACCTTTTGCTTTCTGCACATCACCATGGGCAACAACCAGAGGTTTAGGCTTGATCAGGCGTGGCTGAGTGTCATCCATGTGGGAACTAGGCATCATGTGGCCAAACCAACCCCCTGAGTATTGTTCAATACCTCGTCCTGGAAGTGGAGCATAAACTCCACTCCCAAACTTTGTGTTTGCAGCCCTTTGAGACAGCCCACCAACTTCCTGAACCATTGAATAGCTCGGTTTGTTTAAACCTAGGCCAGTATTTGGAGGCATAAAGGACCATGAGCCTGGGAATATATTGTGATTGCCCTGTTGATCTTGATACTGAGCATTTACTGTGTGCCAAAAGTTAGAATGCCCTGCTTTAATCTGCTCAGATAAAGAACAGAAACCCTGTGGAGTTTGTACATCTTTAGGAGGCTGAAATCCAGAAAGCATTTCACTGTAACTTTCAGGCCTGTTCATCTGCATCCGACCATCTGAACCTGCCTTCCACTGCATAGGAATGTTATTTTTCTCACGGTCAAATCCAGATGGACGCAAGATTGACTTCTGGGCAGTGTCTAACTCGCTGTTATTGCCAAAACCAGCTTTTGGGGTTGCATTCTCTTGTGTCTGGAAGGCCCTATGCATACCATTTGGTTCAGGCTCGACTGCAACTTTAGGAGCAGCTAGGTTGAGGAAAAGGCATGAATTAGTAAAAACAACAGAATTATGCTACAGAAGTCACATTGATGACAAGGTCTAACCTTCTTTCACTGTAGCAGAAGAGTCAGTTGTGGAAGCAGTAACGTTCGGACGAAGCCTCTTGGTTCTTGGTACTGGAAGCGGGTTGATAGGAGGAGGGCTTACAGCAGGTTCTATTTGCCAGGGAGAAACTCTTTCGGGACGAGGAATGGAAGAAGCTTCATCCCATCTCACCTAAGAAACACAAAAATGTGTAAGAAAAAGGCTCAGAAAGAAAGACTTACTCAAATGGAAAGGAAAGAAAGAAATAAACCTTAAGGGATCGCCATTTTGACTCAGGCCAACCAGCTGGATCAGAATCCCCCATTCCAACAATAGTCCCAGTGAATCTAATGCATGAGCATTAAAGATTAATCAATTGTTTCTGATCCAGAAGAATCACGTGTTAAAGTGGAATACATGTCCATGCAATTGCTACCTTTGCTCTGGAGCCTCTTCACCTTCAAATCTCATCTTAAATCTCATCCCAATAGAGTAATTTCGTTTCAATGATTCCATATAGCGATCATAAGGGACCACAAACTCAGCTGGACTTGTCCTGATGAACAATTAGAAGATTTCAGCGATAGCTTGTAATTGCTACCACAATCGGACAAATTTTGGTACTTATATCACATAAAGAACTAAATAAGCTCAGCTCAGAATTCAGGTGACAAACAAACAGAATAAGAGTTCCGATGTGCATAAAATTCAGAAAGATTTCAAAGCAAACCTAGGCTTGTAGTAGACAGTGAACCTGGTCCCTGTGTTAACAGCATGCCATGCTGTGGCAAGAACACCAAGATGCATGCTGTGGCTTGATATCACTGAAGATGGGACATTAGTTTGCTGCCTCATTGCACGCCGGACTCCAACACGCAGTTCCCCATTCTCACCTCTGCACAAATCATATAAGAGGGGGGCATTAACTAAGCAGTACAGGGAAAAGCAGAGGTAGAAATGAACAGCACAGCGCAATCAGCGTGCCAAAACAAACCTAAGAAAGATAAAGGCATCCCCAGCAACTAGCCGCTTGGCACTAACAAACACACTCCAGCCACTCTGCAAAAGGTGTCTTCGTGGTTGACCTGATGTTGATAAAAAATGATATAGCTCAAGAAGAGTTCAAGCAAAAATTAACAGCTCAATTTTAAGTTCTAACATAGGTGTAATTGAAATTCAGAAATGACATCATAATTAACTACCACAACTCTTAGTAAATCACAAGGGTATATGGAAGCATAAACTACTTGTCCTAAGAACCACTGCAGCATCAACCAACAAAAATTGTAGTTATCCATACTTCATCAAATGGCCCATGCAAAGAACAAAAATGCACAAGAAATTGTGGGAAGCACAAGCTGGTCCCTCTAATAAAGCCGTCACGATAAGATGTGATATGCATCGTACCAAAAAAGTGCATTTAATACCAATACTATAAACCAAGGGGTTAGTCATACATGCAATGCTACTGTTCTTACACTGTACAATCAACCAAAGAGCAGTGTAAACTGTAAAGATGCCTCCTAGTCATGATGCCATGGAAACTTGTGTTCATAAGCAATGAGCACTGAGCATCACACACTCTTCAAGAAATAGTGAAATAACTACAAAGTTGAAGAGTGATCACCTCTGAATATGTGACGAAAGCGCCATTCCACACCATGCAGATCCTTGGCCACCAGCTCCTGTGTTGGAGGCTGACGGCTCATATCCTGATCAAGAAGCCAAAGCAAAGATCATCACAACAACTCAAGCATCATAGGAGACCTCCAGGTACACGATTGAAAATAACATCCAAGTCCAAGATCCAGTGGGACTAACCAGTGGTGGGAGGCACTCATCCGCGTGGCGTCGCAGCACCGAGAAGCCGCCATGTGTGCTGGTGTCTGAGGCAGTCAATGTCTTGCAGAATGAGTGCACGCGTGGCCTAACATGCGTAGCCGGTGGAGCAGTAGGTTCCTCCTCACTGGATCCATTCTCTTCTTGTTGCTACACAGCAAACCAAATTTTACAGATTTTTTTCCTCAAAACGCTTGGACATTTATCCCAGTATGAAGCAGTGGAAATGCACAAACTGACTGGAGACATTTCTTTACCTTCGATTCAGGAAGCAGAGTGAGCTGAGCATAAACCTCGTCGGTGTCCGGCTCGGCCTACAAACAGAGCTAAACTTGAAGCACGATTGCTACGAAGAAGAAAAGCTCTAAAAATTCACAACAAACACAAAGCAAGTACCTTCAGCTCAACGTTCATAACCTCACAAAGGATCTTCCATGGGAGATTGTACAGTTGCATCCGCTGCTCGCCTACCTGGTTGGTTGAGGCCTCCACCTGAAAATGAAAAGAGACAAGAACTCCAAAATCAGCTAAACACTCCAACCAACAAGAAATACATGGCAAGGGGGCCGAAAGAACACATTATCACAACCAATCTTGAAAATCCCCCAAAATATTATTTATATTAAGTACTAAAACGGATAATTCTAGCAGCCAAAAAAAACTGAAATTCCTCGCCAGGTTTAGCCTGAGAACCCCAAACCCCCCAGTAAGCAGAAGAATGGGGAGGAAGAAGAAGCACAAGTTACTACTACACGCCATCCAGCACGCAAAACTAAAAAATTCCGGGCAGAAACTGGAAAACCTGAGAATGTATATCAAAAAAATCGAATTTTAAAGAAACCTAAGAATTTTATGGGAGATTTGCAAACATGACACTCCAAACATGTGGTGCATAAAAAATCGAATTTTAAAGAAGCCTGAAATTTGATACCGTAAATAAAAAATCGAATTTTGAAGTGGCGAAAGAGCAAATCCAAGTGGATTCGGTGCCCAGAGACTGAACCCCAAACTGCAGCCCAAAAAAATGCTTAAAACCACCCAGAATTTCACGAGAGAGACTCACGGAAGCAACGAAAACGAGCAAGCTCAAGACATCTCAAACCTGAAGCCGCCACTCCGACGATCATCAGAAACACGAATAGAGAAAACCAAAAAAAAAAAACCTCTCAAATCAAAACGGCAAAGTACCCAAAAAAAAAGAAGAAACAATCGAGGCGAAACGATCGAAAGCGGAGTCGCGGGAGGCGAGAAGGGCTGGCCGGCGAACTGACCTGCTCGATGTGCCCCTGCGGGAAGTAGAACACCTTCTCCCCGACCCTCGGCACCGTCACCAGCGGCCCCGCGCACGCGCTCCACAGCTCCGTGAACAGCGCATCCTCCCCTCCTCCGCCTCCACCTCCTCCTCCTCCGCCGCCGCCGCCGCCTGCAAGCCCAAAGCCCAAGCCCACATCACAAGCCAGCCCACAAAAAACCCACCCCCACACAAACACACCCCACCAAAGCTCACCTCGCGCCGCCGCCGCAGCAGCAGCAGCAGCGTCCCCCTCGCCGCCACCCAGCCCCGCCGCAGCCTCCACCTCCGCCGCGGCCATCACCCCCGCCACCAGATCTTCACATCCGCCGCGCGCCCTCACCTCCCAGCCCCCCAATCGCCCCAATTCGCCGCCCGCCCCTCCAATTCCCGCTCCGATTCGCCGCCGACGCAGCAGCAGCAGCAAACAGCAAAGCAGCAGCTCCTCCCTCCTCCTCCTCCTCCTCCTCCTCCCCCTTTTTTTTTACCGGGTGATTTTAAGCAGCAGCGACGCGGCGTCAGTTTCGCGCAGCATCCGCGCGGCTTTAAGCCGGGGTGGTGGTGGTGGGGGTGGCGTGTTCTTGCCGGCGGTGAGGTTACCGCGGCCGCGGAGGAAGGTGCAATAATTTCTTTCACCGGGAGGTGGGCTGGGCCGTGCTGTTGGGTTGGGGCTTCGGGTATTGGGTTGCGGGCTCGGGTTTGGGCTTGGGCTTGGGCTGTCTCGCTCCTGCAGGCAAGGGGGTAGGTGCAATAAATATTCGTGTTGGGGTGGATCCGGGGGTGTCCCCTCGATGGCATTTTCGTGATTCTTTATTGGCATGCCACTACTACGGGCTGTACTAGTTGTACTCCCCCTTGTATTGTATGGACTATTTTTCTTTTCATGATTAGATTTGTTTAGGCCGATGGTTTATAAAGCTTATAAAAAAATGGAACGGAAAGTTTGGAGCAGATCGATAGCATAAACCGCTTTCAGTTCTCGGTTTAATTTTTTTTTATAAAATTTGACAAATTCATCGGTTCGCTTTTTTCGATTTATCATGGTTTGTTTTTGTGATTTTGCGAAGATACCACTCGCAAGCTGTTGTTGACCCAGGAAGGCCCTGTACTGTTATTCCCTAAAAAAAGGGATTCGAGAGGATTGAGAAAGAATAATTCCACACTATAATAGATGTGAAATAAATCTCTTTCTAATCCCTTTAAATCCTTTGTGATTAGGATTAACCGAACCATGCCTAACGGGACGATGGGGAAAGGGGTTCCTTCCATTTTCGGAAAATTTAACTATTTGTCACTTTTATCTGGTGAGAGGCAAATCTTTTGCCACTCTTCTTTCACTGTACCTGTGAGATGGATTAACTGGGTGTGGTAAAGAGTGGCAAAATATTAAAAGCCCTCCATTTTCGAGTAACAAATACCGAAAACTCGATGTAACACTTATTCAATTTAATTCTTTAGTCATCTATTAAAATGTACTAACTCTGTTTTATAATATAAGTATTTCTTATGTTTTTATATACTAACAATATATCAAGACATTCTATTTTAACCACTTCAGTTTTTAAATTTTAAAATGATTATATTTTCTTTATAAGTATTTGATTGGTTATGCAGACGTTGAAATGATTGAAATTATGGGAATCAACGTAAAAAATACTTATATTGTCATATGAAATTTAAATCCTACGTATATTTATACGTTAAAACAAAATGATTAATAAGTATTGCCACTATTCCAAAATATAAATATTTTTTCGCACCAAACCTGGATAGGAGGATGCCTCGATAAATGTGCAAAAATGATTATATTTTAAAACAGGTTATTTTGTACATATTATAGAATATACAGTATGTCATAGGTGTTATAGAATCTATAATAATTTATTAGTTTAGAAGTTACTTCCTTTGTCCTAGAATATAGACATTTTAAGTTTATTTATAAGTGATATTAACTTATATTTGAACAAATTTATAGAAAAGAGTTTTAATATCTGCCTGATCAATCAAGTACTCTCACATCTCAAAATGTAAGTATTTCAAAGTTGGCTACAAGTATCAAATAATAAGTATTTACAAATCATTGGGAAAGTTGTCGTTCATTAATATGAGGATGTAGAGAGATAAAGGGTGTTATTTTGGGATTATTCTTGAATTATGTGATAGTGGGTCACAAACCCAACTCAACCATTGTAAATATTTATTTTAAAACTAAAAAAATACAGGTCCTCCGTGGATCTTACCCTTAAATTATGTTGGTTAAAAAATTAAGCACGTTACCTCCTCTACCGTTGAGTGATAGAAAAACTACTAGTTAATCTTGAAATGGAGGGGGTAAATAATAAAAAATACTATATAACAAATCTAACTATGCCATTCAGTACTCTCTTTTCGTCCTAGCATAAGATCACTTTTTCTCACTCTTGTATGAACTTTAAAATAAGTTTTTTTAGGCATAATTGCATTAGACTTTAAGGAAATAGAGGACAAAATAAGTACTACCTCAATCCCATAATAACGTTAATTTTTAATTTTTGTGCTCAATGCTTTGATCATTCATCTTATTTGAAAATTTTGTAAAAAACTTTAAAAAAATTAGTCACGTATAAAGTATTATTCATATTTTATCATCTAGTTAAAATAAAAATATTAATTGAAAAGAAAATTAAATAAGACAAAGAGTTTCTAAAAACTAAAAAATGACCTTATTTCGAGACGAGGTAGCAGTATATATAGTACATTGCAACTAGACAAAGTATGAGACAATTTAATTAGGATCTGATAAAATGGAGTTGTGCTAATTTGTTTTGCTTTTGTAATCGTATGCGTGAGATGCGTAAAAAATGAAGTTACTTTGATAGATACATAGTAACAAATAGGAAATAAAACCATTTAGGGTCTCCCATGTTTGTCACAAATAATAAGTTTTATCTTTGAAAAACCATTACAGTGCAGCTTGTGAAAAGTAGGAAGCAAGCACTACATCCATCTAAAAATAAAAATATAATTATTTCCATGTTATTTCGCAGGTATTAGGATCGAGAAGAAAATCTACGGTGTCTTTTTATAAATGAGAGATGAATGAAGGTGAGACAATAGGCGTGGATAAAACAAGAAGTGGCTGATGTGAGAAGTCGTGTGATTTAGACTTTTTTTACTTTATATTGATATATGTCGGATGTGTTAAAATAATGTTATCTTAGGATGTAGAGAGAAGGAAATACGTACTTTTTAAAAGTGAAGTACTATTTTTATGCTTAAAGAAACTAGTACCTTTTTGCGATTAAAACTAATAGTAGCACAAGTATGACATTTTTTATTTTAAATAATTTTACTAAATATCAAATGATAATATATTTTTATCGTATAAACCTTTTGGTCATGCCAGTGTCAGTGGCGTGACAAGATAACATTGCCATGCAAGCTGTTTGCCGTGTTATGCTTGCGACACCACCTACGCTAGTAATCTTTTCGCCTCTATATGTCAAAATTTAAATTTTTAACCTTAAATTTTCACTGAAGTGTACTTTTCAATATTGGTTGCTAGATTGTTAAGAATACATATATAAAAGTTTTATTCACAAATTATTTTTCGTTACAAATATATTATTTGATATTTTTCATAAAAAAGCCAAGGCGTTCACCCCTAATTGTTTACCTTCAATACTCCTCCAAAACAAATGATACACATAGATTCTCTAAAAAATTTTATCAAAACCATAATCTTATTAAATTTTATAAATTTATTTTAACAAAAATTGGTTATCGAAATTTTAAAAATTGATTAAATTTTGTCTAAACGATAAATATTTTAAATGGGAAAGAGTACTATTTTTATGCTCAAAAGAAAATACTATATTACTTTTTTATCAAAACTAATACTAGCACCGGTGGTGGTTTCTAAGCTTATCACATAAGCAAAATGATGACATGACAACATAATTAATGAAAAGAGAGGGAAAAGCTTAGAAATGGTTTCCTCGTAAAGAAACCAAGAGACTATTTGGTTGGTGCCCTGCACAACATGCCTGATAAATTTACATGTCTGAGAAGCAGCTCATAAGTAGATGAACCTTGCCTAGCCAGGCAGCCTGATCATTAACTTGTTTAGCTGTACACAGCTGCCTGAGTAGAAGAATGGGATTATACTTTAAATCTTAGGTACTAATCAAATGCTAAAGAAAAATATACTAGTCTTGCAACCATTACAATAGTACATTTCTCACTTCAACAAAATTCATCTGTCAGCTTTCCATACCAAGAACAAGATAGAGAAATAAAGGAGAATAAAAAAAATTCTCAAATACACCAAGTGAGAGATAGAGAGTACAGTGGTAAAACATAGCATGGCTAGACCTGATCTTTAGGCGACTATTTTTGGTGGCCTGGCTCGGGCTATTTGCATGCATGAATGCTTCAGGCCAGGCAAGGGAGAATGAGGTGGTGTTTAGTTGCCAAAATTTTTTGGCAAAAACATCACATCGAACGTTTGATCGGATGTCTGAAGGGGTTTTTGGACACGAATGAAAAAACAAATTTCACGGCTAGACTAGAAACCGTGAGACGAATTTTTTGAGCATAATTAATCCATCATTAGCACATGTTGGTTACTGTAGCACTTATGGCTAATCGTGAACTAATTAGGCTCAAAAAATTCGTCTCAAGATTTCTTCCGTAACTGTGCAATTAGTTTTTTTTCATCTATGTATAATGCTTTATTTAAGTATCCAAAGATTCGATGTGATGTTCTTGAAAAAAATTGAAGAACTACACAAGGCCTGAGCTTAAGGGTAGCAATCAAACAATCGTCTGAATTTCTCAGGGAGGTGTTCATACTAGGCATTTTTTTCAACGGCACCAACCAAACAAGCTTCGAGCCTTCTCTTCACCAAATACACTAAAATACTATAAATTCATCATTTGAAAGAAACAACTTCTTTCTAGAGAACATATGTCATGATGGAATATATAGATTAGGAGAGAAAAAGAGAAAACTATTATTACTAAAAATATCTCTATTATAATAAATAATTTTTATAGATGATTTTTTATGCTATAATAACCGTGTAGGTTTCGGGACTGCCCCGGTCCACTAACTCCTGCATTGCGATGATACAAGTGAGGAAAATAAAATACAATAAAATGTAGCAATGTGTTTATGAAAAAGTTGGCAGGCAGGGAGGCAGAGGGGGTGTCAGGTGAGGCAGGGGGAAACAGTGGGCTACATGGGCTCGGGGGACGTGTCGAGGAATCAGAGGCCAGGTGGGGCCCACGTGTCCCTTTTCCTCTGACGCTGACAGCCCAGCACCACCACCCCCTCGCATCGCATCCCAACGCTGTCTTAAATCCGATGCCCGTGTTTCACCAACACAACAGTGAATATTCCCGTCTCTCTTTCTTTTATTTTCTTTTCTTTTCTTTTTCCTTTTTTATAAATACATTGTATTCTGTGGTGTTTTGTTTTTTTATGGAATTTTTAGATCTTATTTTGTGATGGATTTATTTTCCCTGTCAGGAATAATTGACGTATTCGGCTGAAAAAAACCATATTAAGTTTGGGGTATTTTCGTTGGTCTGAGCGTCGAATATTTCTATCTAGAGCTAGTATCCGAGTGTATAAAAGACTAAATTAAAAATAAAAAGTTGTAATTTTTTATTGCTACGAATATCAGATGAGGAGATTTTATATAGAAAAATCACACGATGCACGGTTCAGAATTGAACAGTGGGCCAACAAAAACACAAAATCTTTAATGAGAAAAAATCGGGGCTTAATTTGTAATCGGTTAACTCTAAATTCTCGAGTGGTAAAAGGCTGTCAAATCGAGTAAATTTCATCCTTGTGGTAAGAACCGTGCCCGCTATTGCGAAGCGCACAAGTGGTCCGAGATATTTCACCATCCTGCGGTCGGCTTTTCCAAAATTATTTCATTTTGCCATCGACAAAACCCATACCAATACAAAATTCGGAGAACTAAAATATTCTCTACTTAATTTATCGAATTATAACGTAACTATCTCTCATTTTATCTTGTTTAGCTGTATATGTTAACTACTTTTACAAACTTTAACCTAATGGTGGCTCAAATATGAACTTATTTGAAAGAAACAACAGAAGTGCTGAGATAACTTATTTTCGGATGGAATAATTATAATATTTTTACTTTTAGATGCAATGTTTGACTATTCTTACTTAAAAATTACTATAAGTATATGTTTGACTATAGTATATTTATAAACGAAAAATAATTTATAAATAAAACTTTTATTATGTATTCATAGTGATCTTTCACTTAAAAAATAAACTATAGTAAAAAGCCTCTAAAGTCAACTTATAAGGTTAAAAATTTAAAATTTAGCTTATAAGGTGATCATTTTCGTAATAGACTTTACGTGTCCAAAGGTGAGGATTGATGGGGCTAATCTTCACGGTTGCAGTATTTGTAAGTAGTTAAACAATATATCTCATGGAATGTTTTTGTATATATAAAATCTCTTTAAACAGTCAAATACATTTATTTGGAAAGTTTACAATTAAAAGTATTTAATTAATTATGCGCCAACGATTTCACCTGTTTCCCGTGCAAAAAATCGGCTCGGCTGTTGTAGCCCTTGCAAAAGCAGCCTTTGCCTGGTAGAACCTCAGCTCTGCCTTGTGCTGCACTGCATTTTTGCTTTAGCGTGAAGGACGGATCTCAAGCCTGTTGTCGTGCGTCCTATACATGGGCTATGTTTATTTTATAATCTGACCTTTTATTGCTATTTAAAATGCATAGATAATAAAATTACTCCCTCCGTTTCACGACTTTCTAGTATTGTCTTGATTTATATAAATACTAATTAATCTATATATATATATATATATATATATATATATATTCATCAATTGATGAATTTAGACAAGGCTAGAAAGTCTTGCAATATAAAATGGAGGTAGTCATTATTATAAAATTAAAACATTATTCTAAAATATTTAGGAAACATGTGATGTGTAGCAGCTTGAAAAACGTATTTATGTATGTCTAAAAATCAATGAGAAATCTAGTAAAAGAACACAACCCTTATAGCATCTCCAAGAGCTAGGCAAATCTTGTTTCCCAAATCTAGTGTTTTGGAAAGTCTCCAAATAATGTGGAAAGAAAATTATACTCAATCTTCAATAGTTTGTTATATCTCAGTTGACAAAAGTAAAATTATATCCACAATTTGTTATTTTTAATCTAGAAGTTGAAAGTCTCATCCACGCCGATCCGTGTTCGATCTCGCCGCCTGCTTGCTCGCCGCCTCTGCGTGGCCGCACCATGTGCAGCTGCGCCTCCTGCCTCACGCCACCGCCACGCTCGTCGCAGACCGACAGCGCGCGGCGGCTAGGAGCGGCGACCCGCGATGGCGGTGGTGCGCGTAGAAGGTGGAGTCGGCATGTGTGAATCCCGTGTGCGCGTGGAAGAGAAATGCGTCGTACTTCTTCTCTGAATGAAAACCAAACTTGGACTCTCAAATATAGGGACAAACGAGAAAATATGGCAAATTTCTAAATTTAGGAAAGTCATATGACAAACCATTACATGCGTTTTTTTTCAATTTACCAAAAAAAAAAACAGGGATAGGAGTAGGGATAGCAAACTCTTTAAAATGCTCAAAGCCTATGTACGATCACACGTACGACTCAACCAACTTGTGTTTCTGCTAGTAATTTGGACCGGAACAGATCACCTTAATTAGTTACACAACGCATGTACAGCGAACAACAAGGGCTTGTTCGTTGTTCGCAGCCGCTACTAGATCTAGATAAAATCACCAGGACACACAAGACGAAAAATAATGATGCACGTCATGCATGGTCGATCGATCGATCGATCGAAGACGTGGTTGCACAAACCAAGATGCGATGCAATGCAACGCAAATGCAGGCGACACACCGTACGACAGATCGATCGATGACATTATCCAACAAGATCGATCTCGATCCATTGTTAGGGACAGGATCGAGCAAGTAGCTTAAAAAAAAAACTGATGATCGATGCTGTCTCTCTGTGTGTTCGATACATCGATCGGTCGGTGCCACCGTGCCACCGAGACACACGATCGGACAATCACAATCGATTTGTTCTTCTTAATTAATTAAGATCTCAGTCCCTAAATATTTGACGGCGTTGACTTGTTGATACACGTTTGACCATTCATTTATTAAAAATTTTATATAATTAGTAATTATTTTTATATTATTTTATGTATTGTTAAGTGTCTTTTATGTATATATATAACATATTTAAAAAAGTTCGAATAGTCAAACGTATATAAAAAAATCAACGACGTTGAAACATTTAGGGACGAGGAAGGGAGTAATTTTTTTCACATCTAATCGTTGTAATTCGCCGGGGCGCACATGGATTAAATTCCGGCAACTTTTCGTCTGCCAAGCTAGCTAGCCTGACCTAGGTGTACATTGTCAAGATCGAATCCGAATCCATCGATCGATGATCGATTCATCTCTCTTCCGTTTCGCTCGCACGCTCGATCGATCGGATCGAGCACGTGCGTACCGCCAACCGATCATCATATATATCACGGCGCTGGGTGTCACCAAAAAGTTGGGCCCACTTGTCAGGGCGTTTCAGACCGAGGGGAGAGTGGCTTAATGCTGATGGCATGGTTAAAAAAAATTATATAGTGAAAATATTTTTCTCCAAGGTTTAGTAATAAAATTATTTATAAAAATATTTTAATAATAAAAAAAATCAGTAGTCTAATATTATGTTGTATTGATATGATGCGAGTAGAAATTGAATCATTATGTTGTATTTATATTATGCAGGTACAAATTGAATCATTTGAGCTACTTAAAGTAAAGCTACAGAAATTAGCAGTCCGGATCATCAATTTTGATCTCTCTTACAATGATTTGGCACTAGCATTTCAAAATTTAAAGATTTGGCACTACACATAACCTAGCTGTCTTATTTGAAGCTCATTTTCATTTTCTTTTTTTTTCGCACGAATTAAGCACCAACTACTACCAAACTTGCTAGCAATGGAACTAGTACAAATGCACTTATATCATGAAAAGATGGCAATATATAGCCACGCACCGGTGCACGTGCATGTATACATCGATCTCACATAAATTGCTATATAGACGTTAGTTAATGCCTTGGATCGATCGAGTCATCAAGGTCACGTACGTAGCAAATGAAGCATTGTCCCGTACGTGCTAGCTATATATATCTAGCTAGGGTTTTGCAAAAAGCCTAGCGACATTGCTTGCACGCACGTTTCCACGTGGCACTTAACTCTGTAGGCCATTGATTGCTTAATTAATTGATTGATCACATGAAATTAATTTTCTGGCTAGAATTAAAATGATTTCTGTTTAGCATTCTCTCATGCACAACCATTGTGAAGATGGCAAAAGGAGTAGGGGTGAGAACGAGCCGTCTGAAGTACTGGTTGCCTTACCGTTTTGTTAGGGTACTATTATATATGTGGCGGTATCCCAATTACACCGAAAAGTCTAATATGCAATCGCATGCATGGGGAGAGCATGTCACTCCTAAACATATATTTTTTCTATTTTATTTTAAGTGTATAAAATCTGTTTGTATAAATTTATATGTACAAAGATTTTTATATATATTAAAAATTTGTATCTATAATGTTTTATGTATATATAATGTCTGTATTACCGAAAAATCATATGGTAATTATGACAACCGAGGGTTTATAAAACTAAATGAAATGCCACACAAAATCATCGAATAATGAGATAACTGCATGCACGGTATGGTAAAGTACTCTCTCGATGTAAACAGATAGTTTTTCCATAGTTCAGCATGCAAGCGATGTATATATCTCAACTATATTTTATATTTAGAATTAGTAGTAGTAGTAGTAGTAGTAGTAGTAGTAGTAATAAGTACCTACGCATATATATATTACGCTGTAGTATGTTCACTAAGACTTTGATTTACTGGTGATAGAAAATATAAGATTATCTGATTTTTTATAGATATTTAATGAAATAAACGATAAAATTAACTACTAATGAGTTAAAAATATACCATAGAAAGATAAGATAACGAAATTATGTATAGAAACTTTTTTTTATAAAAAACATCGTTTAAAAATCATGCACTTAAAAATCAAGGAAAAAAATCTAAGAATAAAGCTGGCGTCGGGTTGCATGGACCAATGTGACTTGATTCTTGTACTTTCCATTTTAGGGCTGAGTGGGTCGTGTGGCTGTAGAACTTCACCCCTCAAGGCTAAAGCTTTCTTCAATTGACTTGTTGGATTGTCCTGAAAAAAAACTTGAATTTGGGCATCTATTTTCAGTTAGATCAATATCGAGTTTCTTCTTAGGCCTCGTTCAGTTTGCAAAATTTTTTTACAAAAGCATCACATCAAATTTTTTAATACACATTTAAAGTATTAAATGTAGTCTAATTATAAAATAAATTTTAGATTCCGCCTGAAAACCGCGAGACGAATCTTTTGAGTGTAATTAATCCATAATTAGCGTATGTTAATTACTGTAGCACTTATGGCTAATCACGTCCTAATTAGAATTAAAAGATTCGTCTCACAATTTCCTCCATAACTGTGTAATTAGTTTTAATAATCATATGTATTTAATGCTTCATTTAGGTGTCAAAATATTTGATGTGATGTTTTTGAGAACTAAACAAGGTCTTAGTAGTACCTTCATTTTCCGCTTGAATTTCAAAATTAAACCTGTGTTCTAGTACACTTGTACTTGCTTTTGCTGTGCTAATTTATGGTTGTGGATGTAGCATTGTCTATAGAACTAAAACGTCATAACATATTTTTTGTTACAAAATAAGCTCCTCTTGTAACTAAAATTTGACTAGAAAAATAATGTTATTATGAGACAAAGGAGTATAAACTAACAAATGAAGCGCCAAATGATCTGGTTATTGCGACAATTTTTGATTTTCCATGTATGGTCAATAAGAAGGAATTTACTCGGCAAGGATTCATTGAGCGTGAGTGTGGAACCTAGCCTGATAGGAAATAGACAAAAATTGCATGTCTAAAAACTCTAATATACACCAACAACTTAATACTAACATATGAATGCCATATAGGCAGGTAACAAATGGATCCTTGTTAATTTAGAACATACTATCTAAATCTAAACTCAAGTACAAGATAACCTCACACTCGTTTTATGTAATTTATTGTCACGCCTAATAAAATCTTATAGAGTATCATATAAGCACATATAAACATATTATACGTAGTACTAGACATACGTACGTAACATAATGCCACCGAAATTGGCCTGTTCGGTTGGAGCAAAGCAGCCAGTAGGGTTGGGTTGGGTTGTGCTGATCTAAATATCAGCCATGAAGCTGACAGGTGGACCCTCCATCGATACCATGTCACCGTCCCAAAGCATGGCTAGATCCACACTCCCCATTGCAGTATTGCACACACACGTTTACCTTTGCACCGTGTGTTTCCAATGAACGGTGTTTGAATTAATGGATGTGCTTCTCATAATTGTAAATGGTACGTTCTCTAAAAAAATACCTTTGCCCATAATTTTGTTAAAAATACTGTTTTAGCTGTAAGTTTATAATAGTTGATTTGTTTATTGATATGCTCTGATAATTACAAAATACTACCTCCGTTTCATAACGTAAGATGTTTGACTTTTTTGTTGTAACTCTTGACCATTCGTCTTATTCAAAAATTTAGTACAAATATAAAAAATAACAAGTCGTGCTTAAAGTTCTTTTGATAATAATGTAAGTCACAAGCAAAATAAATGATATTTCCATACTTTTTTGAATAAGGCAAATGGTCAAATATTACGAGAAAAAAATCAAACATTTTACGTTATGAAACGGGGAGAGTACCATTCAATTATTCAATAATTTAGGCACCGTTTTTATCAGCTTATTAATCTAAACTACTTCCTTGTTCTCGTGACCTCTCTTCACAAACTGTTCAAAGTTACTGCTCAAAGTTTGTTAAAACTTTTACCTCCTTGGTACTAAAGTAAGTAATTAGTTAAGCTAATTTTAGATAAATTAGCTAATGCAAAATGACATCTATGCCCTTGTCTACTTACTGTTTTGCTGATAAAAATATGTGTAATAATTGTGCATGCCCCTGTTTAATCTATTTTCTTTTCTTCTTAGTCCCAAAGTAGGCATTTATTTAGGGATAAACTTTTTAACTGCAATGATCATTTATTTTGGGATGGAGCAAATACATAAAAGTTTCTTCGAGGAACCAAATAGACCTATTTTAAAATTTAGAATAGTTAACCCTCACTTAATCATATAATGACAAGCCTCTTTCTGAGTGCAGCTCATAAGCTTCCGCTAGAAGCTAAGCACACACTGATTTAAGTGCTATTCTCTTCTTTTACATGGTTTACTACAAATTAATCTTAAAAAGATCTTCAATAAAATAATATGTTTATTAAAATTTCTATATTATTGTAAATTTTTAACAAGAACGGCGAGTATTATGAAGCGAAATGGAGTACTAAGTTTCAATTAACCCACTTATATTTTTAGGCCTGGTTTAGTTGAGATCTCGGTTTAGTTTGTATAAACTTTTTGCAAAAACATCATATCGAATTTTTTGACACATATTTAAAATATTAAATGTAGTCTAGTTACAAAACAAATTTCAGATTCCGCCTAGAAACCGCGAGACGAATCTTTTGAGTCTAATTAATCCATCATTAGCACATGTTAGTTACTGTAGCACTTATGATTAATCACGTCCTACTTAGGCTTAAAAGATTCGTCTCACGATTTCTTCTATAACTATGTAATCAGTTTTAATATTTATATATATTTAATACTTCCTTTAAGTGTCCAAAGATTTGACGTGATATTTATGGGAAAAGTTGAATGAACTAAACAGACCTTAATGTAAGGCTTTGTTTAGTTTGCAAAATTTTTCTCCAAAAATATCGCGTCGAATTTTTGGACACCTAAATAAAGCATTAAACATATATAAAAAACTAATTGCACAGTTATAAAAGAAATCTTGAGACGAATCTTTTGAACCTAATTAGCCCATGATTAGCCATAAATGCTACAGTAACCAATATGTGCTAATGATAAATTAATTAGGCTCAAAAGATTCGCCTCGCGGTTTTCAAGCTAGCCGTGAAATTCGTTTTTTTATTCGTGTCCAAAAACCTTTTTCAATATCCGGTCAAACATTTTACGTGGCACTCATCCCAAAAATTTTCCGAATCTAAACACCACCTAAATTTATATGCGAAAGAAAAAAAAAACCATGGAAGAGAGAGAAAAAGGCAGGGAAGCAGAAGCAAACCTTGTCTGGCACATAGCCCAAGGCAAGCGCAATCTCAAGAGCGAAAGAGAGAGGAGAGAGAGAGGGAGCGCGCGCGAGGGAAAGAAGGGTGTCCCGTGTGGCTGGGGGCGCGCGGGCCCCACCGGTTGCCTCCCGCGCAGCCGGCAGCCGCAGGGGCGGGCCCCACCTGCCTGCCAGGCCCACATCACCGCCTCCTCGCCCCGCCCGAGAGAGTCCCAGGCCCAGGCCCGGGCCCGCCCCACCAACAAGCCCGGTGCTCCCCCCACCCCCCGCGCGGACGGACGCGGCCCGCCCCGGACGTGAGGCGGAGTTGATGCGGCCCGCAGCTGGAGGCGGGCCCCACCGGTGGGGCCCACCTCGGGCGACACGCAGGACGACACGTGGCGCTGGCGCGCGCGGGGACGTGGGTCGGGGTGGTTCCGCGCCTCGCCGACGCCGAGGTATAGGAGTTTTGCCGCGGCGGCTTCTCTGCTGATCGGTTTTTTATTTAACGAAGTAAATTTTTACGTTTGCTGTTGTCTGATTTAAAATTTTATGTAAATGTATAAAATTATAAATTAGGCTAAAATACTTAGTAGAAAATTTAATAATAATTATATATTTTTTTCAATAAAATGGATTGTTAAGCGTAAAATCCAAAAGTTAACCGCACCAATTAAAAAAAGAGGGAGTAATATTTTAAGGATTTGAATCTTGCATTATAACATAGGTATTTTTGATATTATTTATAACAATATTCATCCTATTAACCACTTATTTAAATATTTTTCACTTTGTTTCCATGTATCTTCCCGCCTCATATATTTCTTATTTATTTAAGAATGTCATAGGTTTTTCATGCTATTTTTGGTAAGAAGCTAAAATTGATTTTACCAAAAAATTGTCCATTTTAATAGTGTTGTTCAAACATTTGGCTTGGTGATAAATTTTGGTAAGACATTTTGCTAGAAATCAAATATGACCATACCAAACTATATAGTTTGGTTCATTTTTACCTCAAACCAAATATGACTTTACCTTATCTAACATTAGCAATGAAAAATTTTTACCTTACATTTTGTTAAGGCTAATTTTAATCTCAAACCAAACCAACCCTTTTTCATGACTTTAATCCCTACTAAACAATATTACAGAATATTTATAATTTAGAACGAAGTGATTATTACCACGCTAAAGATGATGATATATCCTCTCCCGTCCTACTGTGCTCCTGCTGTGTGTTTCTTTTCATGTAGAGAAGGTGCACTGTTTCTGCTTGATTGGTCACCCACCTCAGCTTCTTCTTGCAAGAAAAAAAAGATCAGTCAGATTAGCCGTATGGGATCTGATCAGTCAGATTAGCCGTTTGGGATCTTTTTAATTACGATGCGGCAGGGTTCCCTTGGTATTCTCGTTTGGGAGGGAGTATTAAAGGCAATAAAGGATTTGGGAAAAAAATAATTTATTTTCCTGTGAGATCCATGTAGCCCGGAGGGGCACTGTGGCTGTCATCGCTTCTCTTTTCGAAGTAAAATCAACAGTGTTTTTACCAACAAAAAAATAATTTTTAGGTCAAAATACGTACTATCGCAACTAAAAACAAAAATTATAAAATACTAACAACTCTATTATGAAAAACCTACAAAATAAATTTTAAAATTCAAATTTTAACTTATAAACAGTTGTAACTGTAAAACGTTGGGAGCCCGTGACGTATATCAAATACGACAATGTTTTTTTAATTATACGTAACAGCCTCATTATTTTTTTCTTTTCTTAGCCCTGTAAGATAAAATTTAAAATTTTAATTTTTAATTAAAGTTAATTTTAGAATTGTTTTTCATCGTACCCCTCAGTATATTATTCCTACATTGCAAAGACGTATAGTATCCTTGACGCGCGCGTGCATGCAAATACGTACATATACGGTTGTACTATTCACGCAATGCGAGGACGTATAGGTCCGATCGATCACGTCTGCACGCATCACCGTGCAACACGCCACCATATGCATCACCGGCCGACCATGCATGCGCATGGGGCCGTCACGTACGTACTATCTACAAGACTACAACTATATGTCTTTTTGCTCTTCACATTATCAATCTGAACCACAATTTAGTCCGTATATTTTTCAAAACCTATTATTATTTATTATTAATTATTATTTGGGCATTGACTTTTATAAGTTGCTAAAAACACAGATAAAAAAAGCTATTTACCTATTACTCTTTTGTTCGTTAATAAGGGCTATGGTTATAATTGATCAAGGTTGTAAAGAATCATAACTCTATCGGACTATTACACAACTTTATTACACAACTTTACTGCTAGGATTAATCGCTCATCTGCCATCATGAGCGACAGATGTGCAAATTCCCCTGTCACTGCCATACGAGACCATATATATGTGTCACTAAAAGTAAATCATGATAATATAAATAAGCGACCATTTATACGATTATACTCCATCCTTCCCTAAATATTTGACGTCATTAACTTTTTTATACATATTTAACTATTCATTTTATTAAAAAAATTATATAATGATTAACTTTTTTATTTTTATATCATTTTATTTATTGTTAAATATACTATTATGTATATATATAGCTTTAAATATTTGATAAAAAATTTTAAATAAGATAAATAGTCAAACATTTATAAAAAACCAACGACATCTAGTTAGCAAATAATATATTTTTCCCGGTTCAGGGTCGGGATTTTAACGGCCTTGGATATAAGCGGCCCACACTACGTACGTTTCAACGTGTGCATGACTGCATGGGCGGCCGCCCGCTGCTTATCCGACGTCGACGTCGACCAACAACGACGGCCGTTCGTTTTATCAAACTCCAGCGAACACCCCTGATTTTATATACGCTACGAAAGATAATCTAACGCGTTTCTAAAAACTTTTCTAAAAACATCACATCGAATCTTTGAACATTTAAATGAAGCATTAAACATATATGAACGTTAAAGCTAATTACACAATTATGGGAGAAATCATGAGACGAACCTTTTGAGTCTAATTAGGATGTGATTAGCCATATGTGCTACAGTACCCAACATGTACTAATGATAGATTAATTAGATTCGAAAGATTCCTTTTACGGTTTTCAGGTGAAATATGAAATTTGTTTTGTAATTAGACTACGTTTAATACTTCAAATGTGTGTTTAAAAACTTGATGTGATGTTTTTTTAAAAAAAATTGCAAACTAAACCAGCCGTAAACTTCTATAGCTATTACATGATACACACCTATATATAATCAAAGTTAAAATTACGTACTTAACTCCTAGACAACTTATATATAAATATTTTATAAAATTATATAATAGTTAACCTTTTTAAAAAATATGTGCGTAGAAGTAGAGCAATAATCTGGCAAAAAAAGACTTATTATATCCTATGCAACATGTTGGCTGCGTTGGTTTCTTGGAAAGAAAAAAGAATGTGCGGGGATCTGCCTCCGCTTGACTCTTATCTCGTGGTACGCACGGTATATTCGGTGGAATATGCAGCGGTGGAGATAGCGTTCAATGGAACCTATTTTAGTAGTTTCGTCATACATTACATCATAATTTTGACTTATTACCTGTGATATCTATATATCCGGTCCTGCTTTTAGGATCAGACGAGTTTATATTTTTCATCTTAATTTGACTCAGATATTATATTCAGTGCGGCAAGTGCCGTTTTTATCGATAGGGATGTGCCTACAGGTACGACTGTAATTTAGCTATAAATATATTTCAAGAGGGTAAAAAAATAGTGAAGAACAACGAATAATAGATTTATAGCCCGCTGCAGCACGGACTCAAGATGCAATGTGTGTATGACATGTGTGACCAGATATTAATAGTGTAATATATATTTTATAGTAACTATTATATGAATTGACTATTAGATTGACTATAGATGAATTAGAGCTAATATGTGGCTATATATTAAACTTGGTCTTATCACCCCCGTAACACATAAGCCTACCTTACCGCTGTCACTGTTTATTAATTGCAATTGTGAATATCTTCGCCAGATGTAATGAGAAAAAGGGCTATCTTTGTCTAAGATCGTTGACTTGATTGTGCCGTTTCATAAATAGTACAAAATTGTTGCACATGTTATTTGTTTGTTTGATTTTTGTCTATATAAGTTTTACCCGTGAATTATCTTTAGTTGTTTATCATTAAGTATTCCTTTTTCATTTATCAACGGTAGCTTAACCTGTCGTTTGTTTCCAATAATTTGCACCAAATAGAACCTTGCCTCTCTTGTCATAACTTGACTTTAGAAATTCTTGAATCACTCTTTTTAATATGAGAATGACTGCCCTACGGAATTCCACTGTAGTACGGAAAAATTAAAACAGATCGCGGTCCACGTATCCGCCAGTGTCTGGATGTTGCATGTCTCCACGCGCTCTCGCCGCACCGTCCGAATGGAATGCCGTTCGGTAGGTTTTCTGTTTTAATATACTATTTATCATGATTTTTCTAGGAATATACCTTTATAGAAAAACATAAAAAATATATATGTGTCACCATTGGGTGTGGCGACATTGGTGACAAGGTGGGGTGTTGCCACTAGATGTCACCATATGGATATATTTTTATTTGTACAAAGGTATATTCTTGAACAATCACGAAAAATATTTCAAAATTTAATCAATTATATATAAGTATCTCGATCTGTATCACAATATCCTATACCATACTAAAGAGGTGACTCAACACCAATCCACCTAGGCCACGTTCCGGCGTGGTAGATAAGTTAACTTATGTGCTGGCATGAAAAACGTAGTAATAGATTAGTATATGATTAATTAATAATTAATTATTAAAAAAAATATAAAATAGATTAATATAATTTTTTAAAATAACTTTTCTATAGAAAATTTTTGCAAAAAATAAACCCGTTTAGTAGTTTGGGAAGTGTGCGCATGGAAAATGAGAGAGACTTAGTTAACTTACTGGGGTGGCCGAACAGGGCCCTAGTAGTAGTGTAATTTTCATAGCATCATGATATTTCTATTTACTTTCATACCATCCAACGTAGTAACCCAATTTTACATTCCCTACTATTATAAAAAATATTATTTAAAATAAGTTGGATCAAAATTAATATGAGTGAGTATGCTCAAGTTTTTTTTAAAAAAAAGGTCAATTAAATTTATCAAAAACAATATTGTATGATTTAACTTATACATCATGCTATGAAAATTATATAAAAATACATGCTTCCTACTGTCGGATAGTATCTCAATCAAAATATAATATCCTGATCCGATAGATACTTCCTATGGTGGTACTTAGGCTTAGAGTTACATAAGGGCATATTTACTAGTAAAGCCTATTATAGGCTCTATCTAAAGCCATGTCAGTAAAAAAACTTCTTATATAAAGAACAGTCTTTCAAGCTGATTTTGTAGACTAATTAATTCCTCGTTCGTATTTCATCTGGTCAACGTCTCTAATTAGAGTCAGCACGTACAAAACAGATTTTCTGGTTATCTTCTCGTTTTAGCCCAGAGTCAATGTTTTACTGACTCCACACAAAACAACCCATTTTCTTTCTCTTATCGTCTCTCTTTTCCATATCAGCGAGCATGCAGTGATAGAGATGATAATAAAAGTCCTCTGCACATGCCCTAAAGGACGCAAGCATTTTAGCTAAAGTTTATTTCTTATATATACACAATTAAATTCAAACTTATATACGAGTATAGCTCTAAACTTGATCTAAAACAGGAGTAGAACAAGTGAGTGACACATTCTCCATTCTCCATTCTGTTCAGCTCCACCCCTCCCTGATAATCTATTAATCTTAACAAGTGACTACCCAAGGGGTACAACCTTAATTGCCAAGTTATAATAATTTCATCCAAATCTTCATATCCTCCGTTTGGCAGGCAGACAGTCGAACCACTCAGAGCAAGTATAACAGGAAGCTATATGCTTGTGTGGAGGAGAGAGGGGATAAGAAAGTGTAAGCAAGCTATAAGCTTTAGCCAGCTTGGGCACAGGAACCAAGAAACTCTGTGAAAGTGACACGTGAGTCCTGCATATATGATGAAGAGTTAACTAGTATATGTATGAGCTAAGAAAAAACTATAAAAAATCTTATAGTCAACTTATTAGTCTATGCTCTCGACACCAATCCGATGATACTGGAGAACACACCCTCGACTAGACTACCCCCACGAGGACAGCGACGTGTGGGTGGGGCCCAGTTGACGCTACTCCTGGAGCTGACGTGTGGGCCCAGCAGGCCATCCTCAGTCCTTTTTCCAGCAGCCAACATGATGAGCTCCCTGGAGGCCTTTGCCCAAAGAGAGGATGACGTAATGGGGAGCAGCCGGGGCCCACGAACACTGTCGCTGGGCCCACCCCCATCTTGCGTGTACTCGTACTTATTTTTTCCGAAACATACTGCAAAATGCCGACGCATATAACACGCACATAATCATCCATATCAAAACACTGCCCACCTGAGTGCCTTCGAAAATTATATCGGTGCAGTCAACTTTAAATTTAAATTTAAAGTTAATTTAAAGTTTTTTTATTAAAGTTTATTTTTTCGATATAACTTTGTTATGAATAAATTTATTCACAAATTATTTTTTATTAATAAATATATTGTTTGGTTTTTTATAGCCCTAAAGATGAGGGTGCAAGTGTAATTCATATAGGAGTGGTTTTCTTTTTCTCTCTCTCTTATTTATGATAAACGGACTGGAGTAACACTGGCACAAATCCTCGTCGTTAGTATTTCAATAATTAGTTAATCTGAACTTTGAGTTTTCCATAAAATATTGACATGTTGTTTCAAAAGTAATTCATCCAATAAGTTCTTTTCTGATATTTAGGGCACGATTCAATGAAACAATTAAATTTCCGATACTCGAACCCTTAGTTTAAAAACAAAGAAACCATGCAGATGCCTAAAAACTCACTCATATTTATGAACGTATTATTAAATAAAAAATGATTATTGGGATTTCAAAAATCTAACTGACATAATAATGATAAATATTATGAGAACACCTAAATAATCGTCACTGTGGGCACCGACGGATGATCCGTTCTCTCTCTATATATATCCTCCATTAAAATATATATAATGTCATGAAAACATATTGGTAATTTGTTGGCAATGGTAATGCACATGCCAAGCAAATGAGGGGCAGGACAGAGCCCCCAATGCCATTGTATAAATAAAGTCACATGTCCATTTCTAAGATGTGGTAGACCATCCACATAGACCACTCTAAATTTGTATATGCACCTAAACAAACACACAATTAGATACTAATTAATTCAGGGGGGTGATGGTGAAGCCTAGGAAAGGTGTGGCATGTCTCCTTAAAAGGGGATTAGGGTGAGGTGACCAGCATGGCCTGCCATGGTGGGATTATGATAGTGATCACCATTGCTAATAAACTATACTACCTCCGCCCTAAACGTGACACCGTTGACTTTTTGACGCATTTTATCATTTGTTTTATCCAATTTTTTTTAAAATATGTGAAACTATATATATATATCAAAGTATATTTAATAATAAATCAAATGATATAAAAATAGTTAATAATTATATAATTTTTTAAATAAAATGAATAGTCAAACTTGTATAAAAAGTCAATAGCGTCAAAAGTTTGGGAAGGAGTTAATATATCACGTGCTGCTCCAATGGAGGACGACACATGTGGGAGCTAGAAATATGTAATAGCCTCTCTCTCTTTGTTCTAGTTAATTAGTGGGTTTTGCCGCGGTGTTCCCGGCGACGTGTACACTACAGCTCCCCTAATGCTTGTTTAAAAAGTACTGGAGTTGTTCGGATTAGATTTGAAAAATGATTCGTCAATTATTGCCAAAATCTTCCTTTTGATCCCTCCAAATGGTGACTACATCCCATGCCTCGTGTGTGGACAATTTTGACCCAACTGCTACTCTCTCCCGTTTTCTTTAAATAAATAGTTGTCTTTTGGATTTTAACGACTCATCTTATTTATTTTTTAAAATATATAAAATTATAAGTCATGTTTTTATTAATAAACCAAGTCTTAATAAAATAATTAATAACTATAAATTTGTAAGTTAAACCGATAGTTAAAACTGACCAAAAATGAACGATATCAAATTAAAAAATTAAAAAATGAGAGAGAGTGTGTATTAGGGCTAAACTAGTGCCGAGGGATTCAACCAACGATTTTCTTCGAGAAAATTCGTTAAAAATAGTAGTAACGTGCAACTACGAGCGCATGCGGCGTAGCATAATTTTGTATATGTTGGTCTATGTCTAAAAATAATTTTGTAGTAACTGTCATGTGGTTTCCTAAGAAACTTATGTGTGAATGCATCACAGCTTGAGATCCATGTTTGACTATAACTATTCTTTAGAAGAAACTCCATTATAAGTAACAAATGCCAGAGTACTTTGACATTAATGAAGCACAGGAACAATAACCAAGTTGTTTATGCCTAGGCCATCTACAAAACATTAAAGGTTCGCCTACCTATTCACCCTCGTCTTTTCGTTTCTATTTATACTTATACTTATATATATATATCAAAATCTAAAGTTTTAACCTTAAATATGAATTTGATTTAATTGTTTTATCATAGTTTGTTTTTTAGCCTTTTTTACTTTTAAATACTACATCTGTTTCATATTGCAGAACTTTCTAGTCTTGCTTCATCGGTTGATGAATATAATATATATATATATATATATATATATTAGATTTATTAGCATCCATATAAATCTATACAATGCTAGAAAGTCTTACGGTGTGAAACAAAGAGATTAGCTAAGAACATGTATATGTAAATTTTATTCATAAATTATTTTTTGTTTATAAATATGCTATTTGGAAAAACCAAACAATAATACCTTTTGACTTTGATGAAGCATAGCAACAATTACCCAGTCTTTATGCCTAGGCGATTTTTTTTTTTAAAATGAGGTTGGCCTACACACTGACTGAATTGAGCCAATGCTGTTAAATTAATCCTCCATTTTGACACACCAAAAAATTGTACCACAAGAGTGACTCTCATCATATCAGACCATATATACACACGGTATTTTGAGTCGCAATTTGTCGGAGCTTTCGGTGAAAGAGAACGTGGACACTCATGCAGACATATGCGTACGGGTATAAGCAGTAGTACGTGGCTATGGCCTACCGATTTGACGGGTCAGTGTAGCTGTACCTGTCCAACTTTTGATACAATGTTCATGTTCCTGTGTTTCTATTGCCCCCGGTAATGAGGCACCAATTTAGGCCTCGTTTAGTTTTCAATTTTTTTTAAAACATCACATCGAATTTTTAACATAAATGAACTAAAAAACTAATTATACAGTTATGGAAAAAATATTAAGACAAATTTTTTGAGTATAATTAATCCATGATTAGCCATAAGTGATACGGTAACCAACATGTGCTAATGATGGATTAATTAGGCAAAAGATTCGTCTCGCGGTTTCTAGGCTAGCCGTGAAATTTGTTTTTTTATTTGTGTCCAAAAACCCCTTCTAACATCTGATCAAACATTTGACGTGACACTTCTCCCAAAAATTTTCTCAATCTAAACAGCCCCGTTTAGTTACCATTTTTTTTCAAAAACATCACATCAAATCTTTGGACACATAAATAGAGCACTAAATATAAATAGAACAAAAAACTAATTACATAGTTATGGGAGAAATCGTGAGACGAATTTTTTGAGCCTAATTAGGCCATGATTAGCCATAAGTGCTACAGTAACCGACATGTGCTAATGATGGATTAATTAGGCTCAAAAAATTCGTCTCGCAGTTTCTTGGCGGAATCTGTAATTTTTTTATCATTTGTGTCAAAAACCACTTCCGACATCTGGTCAAACGTGTGATGTGACATTTCGCGCAAAATTTTTTACAATCTAAACGCTGCCTTACAGCCATACCATCATACATACTCCTACCAAATATCATTTTTTTAAATATCTCTCCTACGAAATACTACACGAATATTTGTCTTGCGTGGGTACGTAGGATTTAAAAAAATTAAGAACCTTTGTTCTATTATTGTTTATAATATGAAGCGAAAACTTATTTAAATACCAGACAAAAAAATTACTCAAAATTGAATAAATACTTTGAGCTATCAGCCATGTGAACGTCATGGAATAAGGGTGCCTTCCACAGGAGGAGAAATGAGAAAAACTCATCTCATTTTCCGTAGCATTCGCTAAACAATATATTTTTTATTATATAGTAAAGTTGTTTTAAAATTTATATTAATGCCAAATTTATTATACATTATGATTTATCCCATTTTACGTGCATTTCTCTTTCCCTTACTCTCAGGCTCACCCAAGTTTGGTCAATGTCGAAACAAAAGCACCGTGCATCCAGCAATGTACTGTTTTGATAGTATCATATTAGAACTTTTTGTGATTGTGCTATACTACTATAGTACTCCTACTGTCTTTTTTTTTTTAATGTGGTACAGTAGTAGCGTGAAACTACCACCTAATCAACAGTTTGGTACTCATATTCATATTGAATGTAGCTCTGTCACTATACAGAAGCAGTAGCAGCAGCAGCAGAGCAGAAGCCCAAAAGGTTTGGAATTTTCGTTTTGTAGTGGCCGTAGCAAAAAGCCTTTGATGGAGGCCAGCTTGTTACTGGCTACAGTAGTTGGTGGATAAGCTAAGCCCAAGGCTTTTTCAGTGGCCCATTTAGCCCTATTATTCTTAGACTGCGTTTGTTTTCTCTATGAATTTTCTTACCTTTTATATTGTTTTGTACGCAGGCTTCTGAAATTAATATACGATACAATTTCTTTTAGAAAAATTTCAGCACAACAGTTCGTCATCTATTTTTTTCTAAATTATACTACATTCGTCCTAAAAAAAACTTTATTTTTTGATTTCTATGTTCAGCGTTTGACCATCAGTTTTATTTAGAAAATTATAGAAAAACTTAAGAAAATTAGTCACGCGTAAAATACTATTAATATTCCATCATCTAATAATAGTAAAAAGTATTAATTGCAAAAAAAAATTCAGATAAAAGGAAAAGTCAAATATTGTATCAAAAACTGAAAAATAAACTTATTTTAGAACAGAAGAAATATTTTTCAACTTAGATACTAATTAGTTTTATATTCATACCATTATATAAATAAGGACATGTTTAGTTCCTAAAAACATCACATCGAATTTTTGGATATCTAAATAGAGCATTAAATATATATAAATATTAAAACTAATTATACAGTTACGGTGAAATCGTGAGACGAATCTTTTGAGACTAATTAGTACGTGATTAGTCATAAGTGCTACAATAAATTACATGTGCTAATGTCAGATTAATTAGGCTCAAAAGATTCTTTCCGCAGTTTATTTACAAATAGACTGTGTTTAATGTATCGAATGTAATGTTTTTGTAAAAAAAAAAATTGCAAACTAGAATCCAATGTTCCCCGTCAGTACCCCCCACACCAGCAGCCAGAAGGCAGCAGACAGCTGTCCAGCCCGTGGGCATCCTCCACCGTCCACGCACCATCAGCGTCAACATCAGAGCCGTCCATCCCAGTCGTCACCGCGGCGCTGTCCCCTCACATGGTGTGGTAGAGGCGAGGCGGGCCCATGGAGCAGGAGTGGTGGGCAGCGTGGAGATTCGTGCGGGGGAGTGGGCTCTGTAGCCGCCGCTGCTCGGCCCGTTTGGCTTGTGGTCCACGGCCTAGGCCTGGCCCGATGACCTAGGGTGTACTAGACCGGACCAGTCGAGGGGAGGGGGCCCGCCTCGGGGTGCGTGCCCGTAGGTAAGCCGGCCTGGGCCCACTGAGCAGTGACCTGCGCGTGCATGAATGCTCCAGTACGAGTACGTTGGTGTGTGTGGTGGACTGGTGGGCGCCGCCGCCATTGACGAGTCGTCGAGCTTGCTCGCTATGGCTACTGTTGCGTTACACCTGTCAGCTGCGCGTGCCACGTAAGCTAGTTAGCCCATGTACATATATCCAACGATGCCCTGTTTTTAGTCCGTGCAATGTTGGTTTTTTTATGAGGATGAAAATGAACTTTTTATTTTTTTATAGCTATATTTAATGCTATAAATTATAAAATTAATTGAAAATCTAATCTAGAAATAAGATACAATCAATTTCTATTATAATTTTTTTTAAAGAAACATATAACCCTCTTATACTTCAAAAACATGCGGAAAAACAATAAAGCCATGGCCACACGCCTAATGTTTGACGTAGCGTAGTCCTCCGTCCATTCCACATTTTATTATTATATCTAAATTTCTGTATTAACTAATACATATTATTGGTATATGTATATATGTTGATTGGTATATATATATTGTGGAATAGATTAAAATTAGGTACGGAGGGAGTGTTTTTACTGGATGAAAAACAGGGGGTGACTGATCACATATTTTAAACAAAAATAATTTGTTCATAAAATTTATATATATATATATATATATATATATATATAGCGATCCAAAAAATATGAAAAATAAAATTTGATGAAAAACTCTAAAATTAACCTTAAATTTAATATTAAAATTTTAAATTTTGTCTTAGAAGTATAAGGAAAAAAACAAAAAGATTAGACCAAGAGACCTAGACGAACAGGCAGTACGTACGTACGTGTATGCCCATGAAGAAGATAAGAAGACAGTTCGTGGCGTACGTTGACGGCGTACGTACATGCTGGACTAGTTTTGGACTTGGAAAAAGAAATTGCAGAATTAATCTTTCGCTTCGCCACTGGCCATATCATACGTGTAGTTTGTACGCATGCGTATACATACGTTCGTGCATCACGGCCAGACCAGTGTTGTGCTGTAGTCTGTAGTGAACTGTGAAGCAGTGTACGTACTGTAGTCCTCCACTACTACATCACAGCCACTGCTTATACGTAGCTATAGCTGCTACTACCGCCGCATGCATGCAGAAGCTGAACAATGAACATGTTCCTATACGAGTAGTGTACTACGTGCGTTTTACCTATGTGTCGATGCCATGCCTACGTCTGCGCCTATGTGTCGATGCCATGCCTACGTCTGCGTTATTTGTCTTCTCCTCTTTTTATTAGAGCACACACAATGCACCGACGTGGTAAGGAGTTTAAGCTCACCACGTTGGCACCTGCTCTCCACATAGGCATGGACCGTCCTCCAGGGAAGGACCTTGGACCTTGCAGAGGGGACGGGGTGCTCTAGCAAAAAGAGGAGAGAGAGCCAACATTTTGTTAGAGAAAGTAGCGCCGGTGGCCAGATCTCGCCCCGACGCGCGGGCCGCCGTCCAGATCCGCCGGCCATCGAGGCCGCCCCGACACGCGCCGCCGCCCAGATCCGCCGGCCGTCGAGGCCGCCTCGACGCGCGCGCCGCTGCGACGCGGTGGTCGGCGAGCTCCGCCCCGACACGCGCGCCGCCGCCCCGACGTGGTGGTCGGCGAGCTCCGCCGCGACACGCGCGCCGTCGCCCAAATCCGCCGCTCTCTAAGGCCGACGTCGGCCACCACTGCCGGGACGCACCGCCACCGCCACCGGGACGTGTCGCCGCCGCCGCCAGCTGCCGAGAGAGAGCAGAGAGAGAAAGAGTGGGAGAGATGGAGAGGATATAGCTAGAAACCAGGGAAAAAGTAAATGCAAAAGTTTTAGTAGGGCCCACGTGAAACAATATGCATTGTGGAGCATGTATCCTATTTGTGACTTGATCCTAAGTGGCATCTTTTTTTTGTCTGAGGCTCCTCGACGAGGCTTACGTATCTCTCTCTTATTTTTCATGGGATCAGGCTGAGAAAGGGAGCTTGAATCCTGACAGCCATGCTGGATCTGTCCATACGTACCTACGTTATAGAATGGTCACCTACGTTATAAAATGGTCGCTTGATTATTATGATCCATACGGAAAACAAATGTAAGTAATATTCTTTAACTAGATTAGTTACTGAAGCATAACTTATATTTTTATATATATACATAAATATTTGAATAAAACAAAAAGTTGGACCCTCGCTAAAAAGCCAATTACGTGTAATCTACCAAATACGGAGTGACTGCTGCATAGCAGCCGGGGTGGCCCACCAGCAGTCTCAGCACGCCGCTGGTGCACTCTCAGATGCGGTCATCGCAATGGATGCACTCCAATGCACAGTACCGGCAGCACAACGCTGCATGCTCGATCAAGCGATCTCGGCCGTCGGATCCGAACCTCGGAGGAAGGCGCAGCCGTCCCCGTCCGTGCGATCCCGAAGTACGGAAGAGATGTACGGACGTCACCCGTTCATCTCGCGGTGGGCCCGCTTTGTACGCAGCGCAGCTTTCGAGGAGGGAAGGAAAAGGCAAAAGCATGCGCGTCCTGGGCCCACCTCCTGACAACGCACAGTGCTGTCCGTACGTACGTATACCGCTCGCTTGATTCCCGCGACCGGTTTCGCGACTTTGCACGCGTGCGTGCGTGTTGTCGATTCGTGTACGTCGTCTACAGGTCGTTGCGTACGCGTACACGTACCACCGTGAGTCAAGGAGGCACCGTACATGTATAGACGTGTCCTGGTATTCTGTGTATGTATTTTTTCTAGTTCGGAGGATCGGCATGACGTGAGATTAGGGCTGACAATAGGCCGAGTTGAGGCCGGGTTGGTCGAGTTTAGACAGCGTGTGGCACGAAAACGAAGTCTAGGGCGCACGATGGCGGCCGGCGGCGGCCGCACGGGCACTGGCGATCAGCGCGCACGAGCGGAGCTAAGGGCATTTACTATATAGCTACTCGATGGAGTGGTTCTAGTTATAAAGCAAGTGCCACGTAAAATGAAATCACCTCTCTCATAGTGCTAGTTGCTTCATGTGGATCCCACAAAAATTTATTTTTATCTTTTTTTCTCTCTCATCTCTTAGCTCTTCTCACTCTCACCTCTCTTTCTCTCTCCCTCTCACCGACAACGAGCGGTCGACGGCAGGGTGCTCGACGCGCGCGGTCGGTGGCGTCCTTTTGGCGGAGCTCGGTCGTCCTCCTAGCGGAGCTTGGTCCCAGTGGTGGCGTCCTCCCGACGGAGTGCTCGGCCCGCGCGGCCGGCAGCGTCCTCCTGGCGGAGCTCGGTCCCGGCGGCGGCGTCATCCCGACGGAGCTCGGTCCCGGCAACAGCGTCCTCTCGGCAGAGTGCTTGGCGTGCGTGCCCGGCGGAGTGCTCGGCGTGCGCGGCTGCTGGCGTCCTCCCGACGGCGGCGGTGTCCCGGCGGTGCTCGCGACGGCGTCGTCTCGACGGTGCTCGCGACGCAACGTTGTCTCGGCGGTGCTCGCGATGGTGACGTCCCGACAGAGCTCGGGGGCGGCGGATCTAGCGTCCTCACGGGGGAGCTCGGGGCGGCGCGACGCTCGGCGGCGTCTTGGCAAAGCTCGCGGCGGGCGGACTGGAGTCTTGGCCGCGACGCTCTCTCCTCGGCGGCGGTGGCGAGTTCTCGGCGCTCTTCCCAACGCATTGGTTCTGCTCTCCCTCGCAGGTTCTGCTCTCCTCTCGCCGACAAAAAGTTGCGATATTGACGAGGCGAGTGTGCCCTGCAGAGGCGACGAAAAGCTTTGGAAGGACACAGGTTGAGATGAGCTGGAGGAAATCTTTGATATTTTTCTGTGAAACCACACGACACCTCACCGTACTGTGCAGTGTGCACGCCCTAAGGGGGCAGTGGCTGCGTCGAGGGGAGAAGTGGCAGTGACAACATTGAGGGGAGTGTCAAGGAGGGGTGAAGCTAGTGTTTGAGGTTTATGTTTGAAAGCTCTATTATATTGGGCTATTGAGCTTAAAAAGCAGAATGATATTGCGTAGTGGGTATTTTGGGGCCATGGGGAACCCATGGGAAAAAAGATTTCCCATCTGGATCTGTGGGTACGTCCCTAGTAGAGCCCCGGCCTCACTAGGATTTTGCTAACCCAATGTGAATTTCGTATCAGCGTATTATGGCCTAGATTTTGAGGCTATCCGTCGGTTTATTTATTATCGTGAATTTTTTGGACTGTTTTATTTTCACCGGTTAATTTTTTTGCTTTTTGAGCGTATGTTTACCGAAGAGTTACATGGTGTATTTTTTAATAATTATAAAAAATCAAATAATGTTCTATCTTCAACAACCAAAAAAACATACAGCCTTACTCCCACGTATACAAGCTAAGTACATTTCTTAGAAATTTCGTGCTACATAGCATTATTTAGACCATCTGTCCTAAGCTATTTATCTTTTTAGTGAGACCTAAGCTATTTATTAAATTTATGATATATAAAATTTAAACTATTTAAATACATAGATATCCACCGGCTTTCATCCATAAAATAATCTACTTTAGAATGATAACGGTACTTGCTACGTAAACAAAAGTGTGTTCGGTTAATTGGCTGTTTGATTATCCCTTTAATATTTTGTTGGGTTTATACTAAATCAAATATTTTTAAGTTTAATTAACTAAACTTATAGAAAAGACTAAAAAGATCCCCAACTCAAATAAATATAATAAAAAAACTTTGGTAGATTTAATCAAACTAATTTAATGTTGTGGATGCTAATATTTTTTCATAAATTCAATGAGTTTTAAATAGATTTTTCTTATTATAAAATGACTCATAATATGAAATGTAGGGCTAGTTTACAATTTTTTTTTTGCAAAAACATCACATTAAAATTTTGGACACACTTTGAAGTTGTAAACATAGTCTAATTACAAAACAAATTTCAGATTCCACCTGAAAACCACGAGAGGAATTTTTTGAGTCTAATTAATCCATCATTACCACATATTGGTTACTGTAGCACTTATGGCTAATCACGTCCTAATTAGGCTCAAAAGATTCGTCTCACGATTTTTCCCATAACTGTGTAATTAGTTTTAATGTTCATGTATATTTAATGATTTATTTAGGTGCCTAAATATTCGATGTAATGTTTTTAGGAAATGTTTTAGGAACTAAATAGGGCTGAAATGAATAATATTAGATTTGACACAAACTAGCACCTACTATGGTACATATTTGTCATATGCTGGATACACATCTTCCCCAAAGTTTATATTACTCGATATCATTTGCTACCTCCATCCTATAATAACTGAAGCCCAAATGTAATAACTTTTATTTGAAAATTAAATTTGACGAGAGCATAAATACCATATGTTTGCTTATGTACCGTCTGTGCAGTTCAAGAGTAGACCATTGATGCTTGCATACACCATGTAGCTTTAGATAAGAGGCAGGGCTAGAAAATTGGCTCACCGATGTTATAAATGTTAGAATTTTATACTAATCTAGGTTAATTTCTAGTGTTATCTTTATTGTCCAAACAATTTAATCATGAGTTTTGCACGAGGTCATCAGAGTCGCCTTAGCCTGACAAAATACTGTAGCTCCCGGCCTGACGTAAATTTATCTATATATATTGCTCATATAGCAGACGTCTCAACACAAGGTTTACGAAAATGGTGGGGAGCACTGTTACCTCCCGTCAGTGGTACCGTCAGTTACCATGATTGAACAATGTAAATTCACATTAAATAGACTAAAATTTTAAATTACTTTTAAATACGATTTGAAATTAGGAAGGTTAATGCAGTTTTTACCCATCAGCGATAGTGCCATTATCGCGCGATAACGATAAACCCTGGTCTTAAATCACAATACTCTAATTTAGTGCAGATTTGAGGTTACACTTACATGCATATTGCATCATATAGCATAACACTCCTGTATACCATAATTCCAATCACGAAAAAACCAACTAGATATGCCAAAACACACTACTGTTTAAGTTTTATTTTGTCACGCTATATATGGTTACATCACGACTCCATCACTGACAATCTCTAGCATACAAGTGACAAAATAATTATCACGATATAGGATAACTATGCATCCAAGAACATTTTTCTAAGGATTTCATAGCATCTGAAGCCCTAGACAAAGACTATCATTTCACCTTTGCAATTGCTTATTGTAAACTAAATTTTAAAATTTAAAATTTTATCTTGGATTGATTTTATGGTTTTTTGCCCTAATTTATTTTACAACATTTGCTAACATATATATAAAAGTTTTATTTATAAAATATTTTTTGTTTGCAAATAAACGTTTCACTCTTTCCTCCAATACATCCCTCCGAAAGTTCATTAGTACGTGTCAGTAAATAATGTATCAAAAAATCTAATGCTTTTGAAAACTTGTCTTTTTTTAGTTCAAGTAAAGTCTGTATGACTGTAAAGAGAGCATTCCAAGCCATTGTAAATACAGTAGGAACATTATATCTTCCAAAAAGCTCTTCTTTCCGGAAACATTAATTGGGATAAAGGAATGATAACAATATGATAATTTATACCAGCTAAAATAAAAACGTACAGATGAAAACAATATGATTATTTATAGCTAAAATTTCCATGTTTATTAAAAGAAGGTTTTAAAACGCAGACATGACTCTTTCTGTTCTACTAAAACAGGAAAATGTTTTTACAACGAAATAATAAGAAGTTGAATAATTTACGGTCAGACTGATTGACTGCACTTACAGCCTCTCAGTCCCAATGCCTCGTATGCATTTGCGTATAAACTCCAGCAAAAAGCTTGTATTCTACTACCTCTATTTTATACTGTAAGACTTTCTAGCATTACCTAAATTCATCCATTGATGAATGTATATAATTTATACATATGTCTAGATTCGTTAGCATCAATATAAATCTAAATAAAGCAAAAAAGTCTTACATTATGAAAATGAGGGAGTAGTATGTAATCTGTATATATGACTTGGGGCCTGTTTGGGGAGCTTTAGATTCTGAGAAACAACTGCTTGGTAGTCAGCTTCTGAGAATCTGGAAAAGCTCGTAAACCCAGCTTCTCCAGATTCTGGATTCTTACTTCATTTTCCAGAATCTGTAGTTACTACAGATTCTCAGAAGCTGTGGACCGTTTAGGGCAGTTTCTGGTAGAAGCAGCTTCTGGGAAAAGCTGCAGTTAGAAAAAGCTCCCAAATAGGCCCTTAGTTACCCATATTTTACATCATAATCGTCGAGTTATAACTGCTCCATCCAAGAATGCAAGTCATTTTAAAATAAATCTCCATAAACATGCCTAGATTCATCTTTATAATGCCTTGTATTTAAAAACAAAGATAATAATATAATATTAATAATTTATGAGCCTATTAAAAATGAGTAAAATAAACCGATTGAGTATAAAAGAAGACTTCATTATATGCTCTGTTTTTACCGTGAATGTCCGACACTCCGCATAAGTAAAGTGGCTTATTTTTTTATCATTTTTCTCATGGTGGGAGAGCGATTTGTTTTTTTAATCATATTTCTCGATTTAAAACCATCTTCTCGTGGCTCCAAAATAATTCAGAAAGCGACCCAAAAACCTCGCGAATTTCGTGAAACTCTCCTGCACAAGCAGATAGATGAACGGCTGGCACTAGCCGCGTCCACAAAAAAAAAAGAGAGAAAGAAAAAGAAAAAAAAGAGCACTTTTCCACCTGAGTCCCTCGAAAAACGCGGCATTTCCAATTCGGTCCCTCTCCTCCTCCTCTCTTCTCCCCCCAACCTCACCTCGTCGTCGCTCGCGAGTATCGCCGTGGAACACCCGATGGGCTCCGGCGAGGACAGCGGCGCTGGCGTCGGGGGAGGGGGCGCCGGCGGGGTGGTGCGGGGCGCGGTGCTGAAGGCGCTCGTGGTCGTCGGCGGCGTCCTGCTGCTCCGCCGGCTGCGCCGCTCCACCACCCGCTGGGACCACGCCCGCGCCGTCGTGGACGCGCTCTCCGGGGAGAAGGTGAGCGACCCGCCCCCCTTACCCCAACCCCCGCGAGAATTGCTCGGATTCGGGAACGTTTTGGAGTGGGGGGCAGCGCGGGGGAATTCGTCCTGAAATTTGTTGCCCAATTTTGGAATGGAGGAGAAGAGTTTGTTGTTCGTATGGATAGTGTCGGGGCTCGAGTGATGCTAGTCTCTCTAATGTTCTTTTCTTTTTGGCAGTTCTCGAGGGAGCAGGCGAGGAAGGATCCTGATAACTACTTCAACTTGAGGTGAGGAATCGTGGAAGCGTTCCTTTTTTCTTTTGCATGTTATTAGCATTTGCGCTGTTGATTAGGTATGGATTCTTGACTTCAGATGATGAGAACTAGTCTTAAATTGGGCTGTAGTGTTGTTAAGTATTGATTTGGGGCTGTTGATCTGTTAGGAATTTGGTAAAATCATGCTAGCTAATAGATGGGGTATATAATATGTCAGAACTGAACCTTTTGCTGCTCAGTAGGCTCCATTATTCTTTCCTCAGTGCAATGCACATTGCTGATATGCAATTGCGTTGTTGAGCAATGAGGATTTTTTCTCTAAAATTTTAGGCTTTTGATTTTAGCTTTGGTAGTGATGATTGCCTGTTCTTTTACAAGTAGACAAGCAATACCACAATGACCAGGGCACAATTTTGTCATATTAATGCTTGGACATCATAATTAGTCTGATCACAGCTAAGTTCTCTAATAAGATTATTTCTCTGTTGGCTTTCCACAAAAAAAAAGCGCATTTGGATCATCTGCTGAATAGTTGATTAAGTGGCATGTTTCTGCAAATGATCTATCTCTTGTACTTTCTGTCTTCTGTCCCCATAAATACATTTGTGATTAAGGCACTATGTTTAGTCTTCTAGTAACAAATGGCAGTTGCAACTGTGGTGCTGTACAAATTATTGACGTTGTTAAAAACATCATGGACAGTCCATTTACTTTGGCAGAGCTACGGAAACACATCAATGAAAAGTTATTTGATTTCCTTATTATAGACTTCTTTTATTTTTAAATGTAACTTTTGTGCACCTATGATGCAGAAACTTTCATTTACACACTCAAGACTATTTGGTTCTTTCCTTATGGAACTCTTTTTGAGTTAGTAAGCTGTTTCTTTTTGGCATAAGGCCAAGTATTTTTCAATGCATGTGCTAATCTACCTTTGATCAGACATATGTCCTATGTTATAACTTTGATCTTCCTTGCATTGTAGGATGCTTACATGCCCTGCAACAGAGATGGTGGATGGTTCTAGAGTGCTTTACTTTGAGCAAGTATGCCTGCTATTTTATGTCTTTATCTCACACTTCACAGTCTAGCAGCCTTTCTAAGACTTGAATATAAAACTGTTCCTGCAGGCATTTTGGAGAAGTCCAGAAAAACCTTTCCGACAAGTATGGTAACTTCTAAACAGTAGAGGTCACTTTTACAAGCCTCAGTTTTTTAATTCAATATGTGAATGGATTTACTACTATATTCTGTTCAACTTTCTTAGTGCTTCTCTACAAATTGAATTGCATCATGTGTGAACATGCTGGTTAACAAGCTTACAAGATCTGACAGTACAAATCCATATACATTGTATCTTGTTCCTTCTCATGTCAATTCATTCTCTGTGTTCCTATTTTAGCCATATAACCATTGTCCACATGCATATGTTAAATCCAATCGTACAAACAGTTCCGTTTGCACACAATGTTGCGAGTATTTGTGCCTTTTTCTTTTCTGGACACTTTACTTATGCTGTTATTGGAGAAGGTGAAAACAAATGTTGCATTACTCTGCAAAAAGGATCCTTCTGAATAAGATATTTAATTGGTTTGACATAATAATATGTCATTTGCAGCAATGCTGTTTTGTTTCCAATAAAAACACTTCAGGCATTGTTCATGACAATATTTGTTAATAATAGGGGTTCATATTTACAAGCAAAAACAGGAAAATAATTTAACCACATAATGGGATCTAGCCAAGGGATACTATATAATCAACTAGACAACAAGGTTGTTTTGTGACAGATATTTTATACTTTACATGTCCTTTTGTAGCATAGTGTTTATATGCTTTAACAATGGACTTTCATTTAAGCTCTTGTCTTGTTCATTTTATTTTTCTATCCCATGTGCCTTCTACTTTAACATATATGTACAAATGCTAATAAACTTGTGACCCGTGCAGAGATTCTACATGGTAAAGCCATGCCCAAAGGATATGAAATGTGATGTTGAGGTGAGCTTCCCTGTGCCTTCATCTAAGATCTGCTTGCATGTATGCCTTTGTGCTGAAATTAAAGTACTACATGGATTAATACTCCACATAGATATTCCACAGATGTTGTACTCATTCAGTTCATCATCCTCCAGTTTGACTTTAAACTGCTGTATCACCAAAGCAAGGTCACTAAAGGGAACGATATATCATATTGAACTGTAAAAGAATAATCTGATTCATGAATATTAGTGTGGCATTGCATGATCTATTTTCTATCTTTTCAGATTTTTCATATTAAATATTGAAAAAAGATTTTTATTAACACTATAATTTCCAATGGACAGTTGAGTTCATATGCGATCAGAGATGTTGAAGAGTACAAGAATTTCTGTGACCGTCCAAAGGATCAAAGGCCACAGCCAGAAGAAGTCATTGCAGTATGTCCTATCAAAATCATACTTTTCAGAATGCAAACTTGAGAGCTTCCCCCCTTTAATTTGTAAAATTAGTTAGGTATTTTGTATCATGTTCCCATTATTCCATGAGATGCTTTACCACATGGCAGGTTCTTAGTGACATTATAAGTAATTAGTTGCTGTTTATAAGATCCAAATACCAGTATACTTTATACTCGTTGGTACCCATGGAATTGCCTTTGCGTATATCTATCTCACCTAGTGTACAGTAGGCTACGAGATTGAATATCAAGTGAAGGTCACTTAGCCAACAGTGTAGTAGTCAACGAGAGAGGGGATAGGTTTTCAGGGGTGACATACTTAACCTTGATAGTTTGATTACTGGCTAACAAAACTCATTGTACTTGGTAACTGATTGATGATTGTCAGTAGCTTGGCTTTTTGCTGGTTTGCTTTGTAATAAATGAAGCTTATACTGGTTTTTAGTTTCTGTATGTATCTTGGTTTAGCCATTTAGGAAGCACGATAAGTTGTTTGCAAATAAAACCAGTGAAATAGCCATTTACATGGGTTATAGGAAATCTGTATCATCAGTTCCATCAATTTAATATCAAGATGATACAGGGGAGTCTACTGTACTGCAGTTATGATGGATATATACAGCCTACTGGCTGACCATCATATGTTTGATTTTCAATTCATGTGCATCCTTTTATGTTAAGTATCATGGAGTGGAACCTAAATTTAGGTTGTTATGTGCTTATCTACTTCACTAATATGACGAGACTCAGTTCCCGCATGGACTAAGATGCTGGCTCCCTTATTACATGGCATAAAATGTGATGCACCCATAGCAATGCAGTATATTTGTAAAGACTGTAGGTGTAACCGTGTCTTCTATGGATCTCCACATGGAATTATGTGTTAACAGTAGTTCGCTTCATACAGTTCAGTCCTTGCTAGAAAACCTTCCATTACTCAAATTGTAGCCTTGATGCAGCCCTAGATTGCCCTGAAATGATTTGCTGAAGCATTTTTTTTGTGGCAGTTAAAAATTAAAATAAAGAACCGAATTGTGATTTAGAAGTTATGTTTCTTATTTGAAATCAGTGGTCAAACCTTTGTGGGATAAATGACTAAGCTGTCTGGGCTGCAATGCTGGTGGAAATGATTTCTTGTCTGAAACATCTTGTCAATTTATGATGTATTTGAAGTTATGAACCCCTTTGATGAGCCATAAAAACGAAACAGACTTTTATCATCATATAAAGCTTAGCTTTACTCCTAATGTGCTGGTGGTAGAAGCAAAATCAGAACAGTTTTTCACAAATTTACCCAAGAAAGTAGTTTGCACTTATTCTGTTCTGATGCTCAAGTTCATTGTTGGTGTTCAGGACATTGCAGAGCACCTGACCACCATACACTTATCACGGTGTGAGCGTGGAAAACGCTGTTTGTACAAAGGATCAACCCCACCTGGAGGATTTCCTAATAATTGGGTTTGTCCTGTTTTCTTGATGATAACATTCTTGATGTTCTCGTTGACTAACAATAGCACATTAACACTCCTGGATAATTTCTTATTTCTTATTGAATATTTCGAGGTGAATTTCTTGATCTCAACATCAATGTCTTGACAGAGTGGTGCAACGCATTGTACTTCGGATATGTCCATTCACAAGAACGGGGAGGTCCATATCTGGGACAAGGGTTTTGATGATGATGGTAATCAGGTAGCTTCTGTATGTTTTCTCATACTGTGACTCCTTCTAACTTATACTCCATCTGAAGAATACTCCTTTTAACAATATATGCATCTAATGTCAGGTTTGGGGAACCAAAGCTGGTCCTTATGAGTTCAAGCCTGCTCCGAAGTTAAATTATGACGACATGTTTTCGCCATTAAATTTCTCTGCTCCATTGACGCTAGAGAAGAAGATGGAAAGCTCGTATTCAATCGATGACCAGTAGTATGTACATACAGTTCGTGTACCTCTTTATTTAAGAAAATTAAGCAAGAAAACTACCTTCGTTTAGTACAGCCCTGTGTACTAAATTTTGTCCATATAAGAAATACAATAAGAAAAATTAGAGTTGCACCTATATAGGGACTCTTGATGTTGAGAATGCATTAAGGCTCTATTTAGGAGAGTTTGAGATTCTAAGAAGCTAGATTGTGAGAATTTGAAACAAGTTAGATTTTCTAGCTTATGGCTTCTAGTTCATTTTTCGAAAAAAATTCTACAACTATAATGTTCCTAGAATCTAGATGACAAACTAGACTGTTTAGAAAGCTAGAGATTCTAAGGTCAGTCTCAATGCATGTTTCATGGGGTACTATGTACGTTAAATAGGGTGTCACATCAATAAAATTGCTGATTTAGCAGTGTCATTAAATAAGGGAGTTTTATAAAATGAGAGTAGTTTCATTCCTATAAAACTTATCTGGCTCGGTTGCCTAGATTACAGTCTTGGTGGTAACTATGCTATGAAACTATGTATTAAGACTGGCCTAAGAGAATGTATAGCTGTCATAAGCTCCCTCAAATAGGACCTAAGAGCCTAAGTTGATCAAACTGGAGGAAGGGCCATCTAGTTAAAAAAAATCAATCTAGGAAAACAAAAGAGAAACAAAAGAAATCCCCAAGCGTTTTAAGTTAATCTGATCTGATATCCTGCAATAAAAACCAAAAGCACTTGATTGATGCCGTGGTCAAAATAAAACATTGAAAGCTAAGGCATTTGAGAACCTATGCAACGAGCTATTTTATTGTCCCAAATGACAATTTCCATTTCAGTATCTGGGTATTTCTATACATTATATGGAAATCAGAAATGCAAATTGAAAAGAGGTGGTGGAACACTTTTGAGAAGAAACTCAATACTTGGAAAGGGAAACTCCTATCCACCAGAGGTCGACTATTAATTTAGTGCTTAGCAACCTCCTAATGTACATGTTACCTTTCTTGGTCATACCAAGAGAAATTCTTTAAAAAAAACTGACTACTTTCGCTCTACGGCTCTAGGCTCTACTGACAAAATGATGATCAAAAGAAAAAAGTATTTACATGCAAAATGGGATATCATGTGCCAACTGAAGAACATGGGGATTAGGAATTCATTGTATGGACGTTAAGAATGTAGCCTTACTTAGTAAAATGACTGTTCAAATTGATCACCATTGACGGTGTTTCGCAACAAATGATTTGGAAGAAGTATTTAAGTGATAAGTCCACATCACAAGCTTAGTGGAAGACCAATGACTCATTTTTAGGCTATTATTATGAAGGTAAAACATGATTTTCTTAGTTTTGGATCCGTTATAATCAAAGGACCTTAAATTAGGTTTTGGGAGGAGAAATGGTTAGAGAATACAACCTTTAAGGACCAATATCCTTCCTTATACCATATTTTTAGGCATAAGAAAATTACCGTTACAAAGTTTTTCAAAATAATCCCCCAAACTTGTCATGGAGAAAGACATAATATGATCAAAATTAGCCGCTTTGAATAATTTATTCTCATGCATCGCTAGTATACAATTAAGTTAGGAGCAAGATGAGTTTCAATGGAACTTGACCCCAAGTGGGGACTTTGTTGTGAAATTTCATTATCCAGCTATGTACCTATTAATGGTCCTAGCTTAAAGAAGAGTCTTTGGAAACTAAAAATGCCATTGAAAGTTAAAGATTTATCTTTGCTATCTAAACCGTGGAGTAGTGTTGACAAAGGACAACCTAGCAAAACAGGACTAGCAAGGTGGTAAGAATTGCTGCTTTTGTCACAAAAAGAAGAAAATCAGGCACATTTTCTATGATTGCCGTCTTACGCAATCGGTTTGGTCTGTTATTCATGTAACATCGGGGCTGCCTCTATCATGCAGTGTGAATCATATGTCTGAGAGTTGGCTGGGGATTACAAAAAGAAATGGTTTCTCTTGTCTTGTTAGGGATGACTACTACATGTTGACAGCTTTGGTTATGCATGAATTATGTGGTTTTTGATAAAAAGTAAAGTCTTCTTCTTTGTAGGTTATATTTGTACTTACCCATTGTCTCCATATATGATTTATCCTACAAAAGCCTGGTTTATAGGTCCTGGTGGTTGTGGCTTGCCAATAGTTGGAGAGGGTAGTTAATGAGTTTTTTTTAATCCTAGGACATAGTTGACAATGTAGTCTTAAGAATGATAGCCACTAAGTCTCCTTGTAATCCATTATCTAGGGGATGTGACCTATAAGGGCATGAGGTGAAGATGTCCTTTCTCCATAGAGTGAGGTGGGAGGGTGACGATATGCCTGAGGGAAAGGACGAGAGGGGCACCCTCAGGGCTCTCATCAAGATCAAGCTCACAGTGACAATGGTGGCTGATGAGACATGTCGAATTCAGGCATTCAAGTTCACCAACCCATCAAGCAATGGTGGTGGGAAAAAGAAAACAAAGTTGTGATAGAAGACGGTGGTGGTGATGGCCTATAGAAGAGATGCAATTGATAGATCTAACAAGAGCACGACTAATCTTCGTGGTGGCATAGGGACAGTGATGTTAGTGGGTCAGTGTAGGGGCTTTGGGCAGACAAGGTTGATTGGTAGGGGAAGTTGATGCAGGAGCCGTGGTAGGTGAGCTCCATGATGGTCTAGGCCTAGATGGTGGCATCAATGATGGAGACGGGGCTGGCTTGGGGATGACATGGCGAGCACCCTTCTCGCCGGTGTTGTCGAGCTCCCATGCAGTGATAGCAGGTTAGTAGGAGCTAAGCTCAACGCTTGGGGTGGGGAAAGCTTGCTGCCACTCGTGCCTCATTCCCTCGATGCATGGCAGGGTGATGACATGAAGCCATACGCCATCGACATGAGTTGGATGGTGAACGATGCAGAGCTCCTGGGGATCGAGTGGAAGATTTGGCATGGCAGACAAGTAGAGGCTCGCCGACCATCAAATCCTTGGAGCCCCTTAACGGATGTAGGATCTATGGGTCGGACTTTGGGAACACATCTTGTGTCGATGTGTTCTAGCTTTTTTTTTTGTGTTCTTGTGCTTGTTTGGACATGATCTACCTTTTGGTGACTCCGATCTGGTTCTTGGTTGTCTTTCTTATCTCTAGAAGTTTTTCATGAACTTCTGATTCAAGCATATCTGGATCCATAGAAAAGTTTCACCTTTGGTCCTCAAGTATGGCCTTAGTTTGGCCTCCAAACTATGCAACTATTCATTTTTAGTCCCTCAACCGTTGAACCATCCAGATTTCATCCTCTAGTCCAAACTAGAGTGGTTTTTGATGAGGTGGCATCATTGTTAGCCATTTAAATAAATTATATATATATATAGAGTCTAGCTACGGTGAGTTGCAATTCACGGGCTGCTCCATGAGTCAGGGTCCAAAAATATATCAAAATCACCTCTAAATTTTGATTTATATAGCTCACTAAATTCTTTGTATCAAAATCTTGTAGCACGCAAAATTTTTCATATTCGGAGATTTTTAAGTATTTTTTTGAGATTTTTAAAAGTGACCGTACTATAAAATAATCAATGTGTTATGTATCACTTTTAAAATCTCAAAAAAATACTTAAAAATCTCCAAAAATGAAAATTTTTTGCGTGTTACAAGATTTTGATATAAAGAATCTAGTGAGTCATATAAATCGAAATTTAGAGGTGATTTGGTAGGTTTTTGGACCCCGACTCAAGGAACAGCCCGTGAGTTGCAACTCATCGTAGCTAGACTATATATATATATATATATATATATATATATATAGATAGAGTCTAGCTACGGTGAGTTGCAACTCACATGCTCCTCCGTGAGTCAGGGTCCAAAAACATATCAAATCACCTCTAAATTTTGATTTATATGGCTCACTAGATTCTTCATATCAAAATCTGGTACCACGCAAAATTTTTTTGTTTTTGGAGTTTTTTTAAGTATTTTTTTGAGATTTTTAAAAGTGACCGTACTATATTAATAAAATAATCAATGTGTTATGTTTCACTTTTAAAAATCTCAAAAAAATACTTAAAAAACTCTAAAAATAAAATTTTTTTGCGTGGTACCAGATTTTGATACGAAGAATCTAGTGAGCCATATAAATCAAAATTTAGAGATGATTTGATCTGTTTTTGGACCCCGACTCACGGAGTAGCCCGTGAGTTGCAACTCACCGTAGCTAGACTCTCTCTCTCTCTCTCTCTATATATATATATTAGATCCTACTACCAAGTGTAGCTACTTCCTGCACGTCCATGATGAAAAATATTTTCATAACTGTTTCTGCTCTCACCCAACAGAAAGTATAGACACTATAAATCTTATGTGAATGATACAACTACATATATAGAGTTTGTACTTTCTGTTAGAAGAGAGAAGAAATATGTATAGAAGTGTTTCTGCACCTTAGACATGAAGGGAGTAGCTACACCTGGTAGTAGGATAGAGGCTTCCTATATATATATATATATATATATATATATATATATATATATATATATATATATATATATATATATATATATATATATATATATATATATATATATATATATATATATATATATATATATATATATAGCTAATGCGCGCACCCCTTACTATAAGCTATTCTACACACCCCTCCCTTCCAAGGCCTCCTAAGGCCTATCCCACCTCCCACCCCTCCTCCCAAGGCCTCAAAACTACTCTCACCTCATTTAAAGACTGGTCAAAGGGTTAACCCTATGAGTCAACCCCTTTATGGGCTTCCCCTTATGTCTATCTAGGCTTATGTCTCGCCTCACAGGAATTATGCAGTAACACGATCATAAAAATACAGTAACACAACTAATTTACAGTAACAACGTCGAAACATACCCATGAGATCTACTTTTTTAAAGTATTTTTTTTAAGAATGTGGTACAAATGTTTTAAAAAAATAATATATAAGATGAGAGATAAAGTTGTTTAAACTTCAAAATCTTAAGAAGTGTCTATAAGTGCAGTAAGGATGCGCCTTTTATGTAGTAATAACACTATGTTGCTATAAAATATATATATTGTTACTACACAATTACACTAACGTCGTGATAGAAGTGCAGTAACATCGTGATATACGTGCAGTAACATATGTGTTGCACAATTGCAGTAACGTCGTGATCGATATACAGTAACACCACGATACAAGTACAGTAACATCATGATTGTATATTGCTACAGTATAACTAATGTACGTGAGAGAGCTAAAATATTGTATTTCCAACCTTTAGAGAGCGATATCTCATGTGTTTTATATTATTTTTCAAAACCGTTTTCACCACATTGGTTAAAAAAAATATGATTTAAAAAACTAGATCCGTCATGACTATATTTTGATATTGTTACTTCATTTTATGAGGCATGTTACTGTATTTTTGTCTTCTTGTTACTGCACATTTCAAATAGACGAGAGTTGATAAAGGTGGGGTGTGGAGAAAGGTAAAATGATGGATTTGACCGGTGGGAGAGAGCTTTGACTAGGCTAGAAGAGGGGTTTTGGGCCTTTGGAAGGGGGTGTGAGAGGGTTTGGGCCTTATGAAGAGAGGGTGTACAATAGCTTATACTAAGTGGGTGCACGTATTAGTCTTGCTATATATATATAAATCATCTCCACCTCAATTAAATGTTGGTCAAAGAGTTCCCACCGTGGGTCAACCCCCTTATGGACTTCCCCTCATGTTTATCTAATCCCGCCTTTCGTTTCACATGAATTCTGTAGTAACACGAAGGTAAAAATACAGTAACACGATAACTAATTCACAGTAACAACGTCGAAACATACCTATGAGGGATCTAATTTTTTAAAGCACTTCTTTTTCTAACAACGTGGTACAAATGTTTTTAAAAAATAGTATATGAGGTGAGAGATACAGTTATTTAAAGTTTGAAATCAAAGCAATATCTATAGGATTTGTTTTAGTATACACTAATACTATGGCAATAGCTGCAGTAACATTATAACGTCATGTTACTATAAAATACGTATATTGTTATTGCATAATTGTGATATGAGTGTAGTAACATATACGTTGTTACTGTACAATTACAGTAACGTCATAATACAAGTATAGTAATATTATGATCGAAGTGTAGTAACACAAGGTGTGACTGTATACTATTGCTATAATACAACTAATACATGTGGGAGAGCTAAAAATATTGTATTGCCAATCTTTAGAGAGCAATATCTTATGTGTTTTATATTATTTTTTAAAATCATTTTCTACCATGGTTAAAAAATTGTGATTTAAAAAACTAGATCCGTCATGGTATTGTCACTGTATTTTATAAGACATGTTACTGTATTGTTGCCCTTGTGTTATTGCACTTTTTAGATAGACTAGACTAGATAAAGGTGGGGGTGGGGAAGAAGGTTAAAGGATGAGTTTAACCGGCGAGAAAGAGGTTTGACCAGGCCAGAAGAGAACTTTTGGGCCCTTGAAAGGGGTGAGAGGTGGGTTTGGGCCTGGGAGGGGGTGGGAGGTGGGTTTGGACCTTGTGAGGGGAGGGGACATAAAATAGTTTATTCTAAAAAGGGTGCACATATATTAGTTTTGCTATATATATATATATATACTAGCAAGATCGCGGACTTAAATAAAACCCGAAGAATTCTAAAAATACTTGATTGACCAATGCTTCTTTTAAGATTTTGTTTTTGAGCTTAATTTTTTCAATATGAAAAAGGAATAATTCTAAATATAACGATGAAAATGAGCGGAACCGTTATTACTATTTTACTTTAATGAATTCAACTATTTAATGTCAACTTCAATACGATGTTAAAAAAATTAGAAAACTAAAGTTTAGAAATTTCATCCCTATCCAAATATTTGCAGCCGATGTTAAAAATATTAGTGATATTGATTTAATGATAATTTTATTTAATTAGAAATATTGATTAAATGATAATCTCGATTCCGGCAATCCCATGCATGCGTGACGTACCTAAAGGCTCAGTGATGCTTACCTCCTTGTGGTGGACGGCAGTCGTGTGTTAATTGGGTGCTTGGTTGTTTCTGTAATGTGCAATAATTTGATATTTGTCTTACTGATATCTGAATAATTGGATCACCCCGTCTGCTCACTAAGTCACCGATGTAAAAGAAGACGACGCGCGGCTGCAGCGGACGCCCTACAGAATCGGATACGATACGGCGTGCAGAAGCCTGGCGGACGACACGAGCGAGCGCAGAAGCGGCCCATAGCGGACGACGAGCGCGACGTGTGGCCTGGCACGGAAGCGGGCCGACGGACTGACGGCGATCGCGCGCAAGTGGGCCGAGAGCAGAATCAGCCCATGGCACAGACGGACGAAAAACTGGCAGAATCATTATTTCTTTTTATAATAGTATAGATATAGATATATGATAAGGTAGAGAAAGAGGAAAATGAGGTGAGCTTGACTTGTGAGTTGATGTATTTTCATTTTTTAATTTATTAGTGAGTTGACATCATCACTATTAGGATATGTACTTCATGTAGGTGTCATGTCATCTAAAACCACCTGATTTGAACACATGGATGAAATATGGACAGTTTGAAGAGCTAAGAGACTGCAATTTGATACTTAAGGGACGAAACGGTATCAAGGCCATAGTTGAGTAATCATACAGACATTTCTCTTCGATTTGTTTGTTCAAATAAGCAATTTGTGTTTTATCTCCATTGCACACAAAAAGTCCAAATTGAGCCAAGAAATTCTGAGTTGAGTTATTTGTTCGACCCAACTGGTAGTTCTGATTTGAATTAGTTTTGTTGTAGTAATTTTTAGAAATGCATATGCACCCCCTCGACATCAAGATCGTTTTGACTACCATACCAACTCGGTATCAACCAAAGCGACTAAGACTGGCAAGAGGTTTTTCATAGTTTAGAGTTGAATCCATGGGTAAACATATAACTGATCACATCCTCTACACAAACCCATCATAAAACACCTTGATAGTTAGCTGCAATTTGTATTCTTCAACAACTGGTCATGGTTTGATATTGTGAAGGTACACATAGTACTTAGCATGTCATGCAGACATATGCAAATAGAATATGCATTGGTTAACCTAAGAAAGCTAGATTGTTCTTATCCATAGACCATAATATTTTCATTTAAGATCATTAGATAGCATATACTTAAACATCATCGTACACAAATAACAGAACCATAGTAGATAGAGTACATACAATAGAATGCCCTTGATGCTCCATACGGAATTGCTGTTGTTAGGACGGGCGAAAGTAGAAACCGATTGCTTCAACACAATCTCCTTGATAGCCAAAGAAGCCAACAATGCTGCCATTACCTGATATTGGTGCGTGGAAAGGAGTACCTCCTCCTTGGCCAAAAGGTCCATACTGATGACCAGTGTTACTAAAAAAGGTAAGTGAAGTTATAACAATGGGGAATTCATCAAACTGACCAAATGTTCCAAGAACTTTTGTTAGGAATTCTGAAGGACCAAGATTGATCTACAAAAGAAAAAAAATATCATTAAGCTATATCTATGGTCAAGTAGGTATTTATTGGTGGATACCAATATTGATGGAACAAATATTCATTTAAAAAAGGTAGAGCAAGGACAAAAGGAAAACCATCCATGCTTGATTGTCTTTAGTCTTATTTTAGCAAAGTGATTTTCTTTAGTCGTACTCCCTCCCATAACCAACAAGTACATTTTGTTGCATTTAGGGATGAAAACGGATTGAATACGGTCAAAAACTAGTTCTATCATATTCATTTTCATTTTTTTCGAGCTGAAATCATAATTGGAAATCCAGATACAAAGACGGAATCAAATATTATTGAATACAAATACAGAGTGAATATGAATCGAAACGAATATGGTGATGAATATTAATTAGAACTTAAAAACCCCTTAAACTAAGCTTCACAAACCATCAAAGTAATATAACTTTTTATTTTTCTATTATAACTAATCAACATTTCAAAATATAAGCGAACCAGCTAGGGTTAACGCTAGTTGGGCCGTTGGATGGACTTCTTTGGGTTGGACTGATTGGATTGAGTGGTTGATGTATTACTCCGGATACCCAAAAAAATTCCGTATAGTATCTGACCATTTTTTGATTCCGATGGATATCAACCTTATTGTATTCGTTCTTGCTTCCGAAGAAAAAAAATCCGAATTTGACTCCAAATTCAAAAATTTCTAGAACTTTGACATAAGCTGTCCAAATCCAAAGAATGGTCCGGTCGGACGGAAATTATTCGAACCACTTTCAAATCTAGTTGCATGTTTTTAATACTCATAACTTTCATGAGTTCAAATAAATATTTTTGAGATATTGATAAAGTACTAATAGTTTTACTCTGTGTACTTTAGTCAATCAAATGCATCCAAGAGCAGTAACTTTGATACAAACTCACCGTATAATTGTTCTCATTGCCACTGCCCCATGGGCCTAAAATGTGTTGCTGGCCATCATGGCTTCTGTATGAAAATGTAAGTGAATTTATAACAATCTTACTTGAAATTGTGACACTTTCCAAACGGTGTGGTGGCACTTTGATGTCACAACGGCGTCCTCCACGTCGACCAAATGATCCGATCTTTACAATTTCCTCCTAAGGACAGACAAATCATGGAAATAAAATAGAAAGTAAGGAAAAACAGTGTAATATATTTGTGCAAAATAGAAGGCAAACAAATCACAGGTAGATTATCACATTTTCTTCTTCTGTCCTTGTCCCAATCCAAGGTGTCACATAGACGCCTATTGCATCAACATAAATGTCCGCATGTCCAAAGAAGCCAACAATGCTGCCATTGCCCTGGATTGGAAAGTGGAAAGGGATCCCATTCTCTTGACCAAAAGGACCGTAGCAGTCAATATTGGTGACTAGTGTAATAGATGTTATAACATCAAATGATGTATTATACGACCCAATTGTTCCACACACACTTGTTATAAACTCTTCTGGATCAAATTGAATCTGTATGAAAAAAAAATTACTACAATGAATGGGTTGAAAATATGTTGCATAAAACTTTATAAAATCATTAGCACAAAAACACCACAAATAACCTTATCACTGCCAGTTACCCTAGAATTGGTAGTAAAAAGAATTTAACTACTAGTTCACAAGAAAGTGTCATTGTCGGTGTTCTGGTGAATTGGCAGTCATCTAACCAGACAATATAAGGTTGGCCAACCGGATTGATGCACAGATAGGCGATTAAGTCCACTGCTCTCCCTTATTTCCTCTCCTCTGGCTTCATCTCTCCCTCACTTCCTCTCATTCTAATCTCTGCACCACGTCATTGCCGTTGTCTCCATTCTTCTAGTGGCTACTGCATCTTACAGTGAGGAGGCCGGGGCCACTGAATTTGATCACATTAGCTCACCACCTGTAGATCTAGATAAACTAGAGCGAGGATAAAGTGAAGCTTTGGCTTGAGGCTGGCCTGTTCAGACATCCCAATGGCAACATTTGATGAGCTATAGTAAACCACCGTTTTTCTCTCCTTTTTCTTTTTTTATTCATCCCCCGTCGTCTAGTTTATTACTGGCACTCCCATCAGCTTCCTACTGCATTGTAACCTACTCTTCCACTTGTAACCCCACCTCTTTTCTTATCTTAATGAAAATCCATCGGCCTTTCCTGGCTCCAGCTGGCCCGGTAGAAAAAAGATAAACTAGAGTGAGGATGCAAGCCACTACTGCTGCCATCTTCTCATCTCCTTTCCCCACCCTCTTCCACTCTCTCTCTGCAAAAATGAGTCAGCAAACTGGACCAAACATGAGAGATCATGTGGGGCTCAATACCCAACTTAATAGTTTGGGAGTGCTACATGGACTCCCTTTTTTCTTCTTAAATACTAGGAGATATGTGTATCATTACATTAGGTGAGAAGAAATGTCAAAATATCCAAGGCTATGTGGGCTCTTACATAAAGTTCTTTTTTCTGGGATAGGGATTTGGACTCTTTCCTTTATGAGAGAAGAGAGAGGGGATGAATATGTATGATGAGAATAAACTTTATTTGCCAAACACACATACCAACTGATTATTCCCACCTTGACCGCCCCATGGACCCGCTGTGTGATGCTCTCCATCATGGTCATTATAAGAAAATCCGAGTGAGTTTACCACAATATCACTGCAAATTGTCACACTTTCCAAACGGTGGGGAAACACCTTGATGTCGTGAGCTTTCCCTCCATTTCCACCACATGGACCAATCTTGGCAAGCCCAAACTGAGTGCAACCAAACCAAAATAAATAAATAAATCATAAATAAGAAACAATAAATATAACACAACAAGCTCAAGTAAAAAAACCATCACCTTGTCCTTTTCTTTCACTGTATGCAGCTTAGGGTTCACATAGATGCCAATTGCATCAACATACCACCCTGCACGTCCAAAGAATCCAACAATGCAGCCATTGCTCTGCACTGGCATGTGGAAAGGAGTTCCCTCTATTTTTCCATATGGTCCGTAGCTGTGAGCATTTGTAACAAATGTAAGGGATGTCATGACATTGAGAGCTGTACGAAATCGACCAAATGTGCCAGAGACCTCCAAAAGAAACTCCGAAGGGGCAAGTTGAATCTGCGTTTATCAAGATCAGTCATTTGTTCAAGTATATATGAATGGGAAAACAATATAAATGAAATAAACTTTGCTTGATGTACATCATACTCACCATATCAACATTACCACTACCATATCCTCCCCATGGGCCTGCAACATGTTTCTGCCCATTATGGTCGCTATATGTAAATTCAAATGAATGTATCACAGAAATGTCACTACAAACTTTGATGCTTTCTAGACGGTGAGGTGCCACATGAATGTCATAAACCCTCCCTCTATTTCCACCCCATGGTCCAATCTTCGCAAGCCCGACCTAAGTACATATAATCAAACAATAATTGAAATAAAGTAGATGAAAAAAAGGAATCAAGAGATTGAGGGAAAACAATTACATTTTCTTCTTTGAATATTTTTAGATCAGGGATCTCTTCCATTCCATCCCAATACATCAATCTTTCAAAATGTCTGCTCAAGTCAAGTGTTGGGCAGTTGAGATTCAAGTTGATTGCATTCCTTAGTGCAGCCTCTGCAGTTTGCACCTCCCAAAGCCTAGCACAACGACAGTCAATCCCAAAATGTACAGCCTTAAGGGAGGTTAGATTCTCGAAGCCCATGTCAAAACCACTGTGAAAATTTTTTGTCGCCTTCAGCTGAAAACGAAAGGAAAGCAATTGAAGCCTTTGCATGGCCCCATATCCAAAAACTAGCACCATAGCAGGACTTGTAAAGTTGAAGTTTGCTAGATATTGGAATGCTATTGACTGATCATTAGCTCCACTATGACCAACTGTCACCAATCTTTCCTCTAGAGCATCTGTCACTTGCAAATCTAGAGAATAAAGGGCAGGTAAATCCCCAAGAACTTCAAGATCTTCTTGCCGCAATGTCCTTACAATAATCGATAAGTATGAGAGTTTCCTGAGTGATGAATTGATCCACTTTGGTAGGGTAGAGAGTGGGCTAACCTCTGCCCACACAGACCATGGGCTGAGGTTGAATATATCTTCACTTTTTCGACGAATAGAAACAGTAGATTTCTTGAGTTCTTGAAGCGCCCAATCTACATCCAACATGAAATCCACAGATATACCCAGAGCAAAAATATTGAGAGTTTCAAGTTTCTCCATATAACCTAAATAATCAAGAAATGATTTTTCTTTGCTCTTCTCACATGTACTTGGTGAAACTTCTAGAACCCTTAGTTTGTGTAGATTGTTTAGCTCTTTCATGAGACTTGGATACAGGCTAATATCAATCTCTGACAGATGATCCAGAGATTCAATATTCCCAATCCCATTTGGCAGCTTTGTCTTTCTGTCAACCATAAGGCACATGAGTTGTGTAAGATTAACTACAGTTGATGGCACTTCTTTTATTCTCGTCTGTTTTATATCCAATGTTTGCAAAAATCTTAGGTTGCCAATTTCTTTGGGAAGCTTATTAAAATGTGTACCACGCAACCTTAGATATCTCAGGTGAACTAAATTACCTATATCATCATTAATACCATGACTGCTGCAATCTCCTAAATCCAAGACACGTAAAACTCTAAAGCCCGAAAGTGACATCTTCAAATCAATACCTTGCCAGGATATTGCAATAAGTGACCTCACATGGGAAAAACTCTCAGTTGCATGAGGTATTCTAAAATCATCCTTGCTATTTTTTAGGGATAGACGGTAGATCTTTTTCGGTAGATGAGACAACGAACATTGGCCATTTGAAATTGATACAAATTTTTCTTCTTTTGATAAGTAGGTGACAAATTCCAGTATGGTATCATGCACATGACAAGCTTGTGCCTTACCATGCACATCAACACATATTGGTTGGATCAAATTTCTGTTAATGAGTTCATCGAAGTACCTCTCTCCTTGTTCATATAGACTTCTATCTTGTCTTGGCTGGATGAAACCTTCAGCTATCCATATCCATATCAAGTTATCTCGCTCAATGCTATAATCCTCTGGAAATATACTTAGATACAAAAAACAAGTCTTTAGAGGGGAAGATAGATCACAGTAACTAAGAGATATTACCCAGCGCATGTCGTTCACATCTGTACTACTTTCAAGTCCTGTATGAAAAGAATTGCATACAGTCTCCCAATGATCCTCTCTTTGTGTCTGCCTATTTGCAAATAAACTAGCAATAGTAACTATTGCTAATGGTAAGCCACCACATATTTTCAAAATTTTCTGAGATATGCCTCTAAGCTGAGGAGGACACCTTTCGTTATGGAATACTTTGCGATATAATAATTTTTCTGAGTCAGCAACACAAAGAGGCTGTAGTTCATATATGTTACCATCAATATAATCATAATTGCAACAGAATTCAGCAACATCAATGTTGCGAGTAGTTGCGATTATTTTACCACCACGGTCATTGTCGATGAGGACACATTTTAAAAGTTTCCATGTTGGTTCATTCCATATATCATCAAAAATAATAAAATACCTACAGTTGCAAAATATGTTAGTTGGAGATGGATTGCCATATAAGTACATGTGACCCCAATTTAAAGGTTTCTGACTTGTGGGTTCATACATGTTCTACATTAAGGTTTGTGACTTGTGAACTAAGCTTGTGAAATTTCATGGGCTCACATTTGGTAGAATTCTTATTGATGTCACTTAATTTGTAGAATTGATTGCTTCACATATAATTTATCTTCATTTATTTATATTCATCACACCAAAGTTGTGTGGGTTCATACGATAGCAACATCTTAGGATGAGGGTTGAGAATCCACGAAACCAAAGAGTTATATATACCAACTTGGCTACTTGACTCCACCCCATTTTGACTAATTGACAAATAGTAATGCATTGTAGTTTCTAAAAGAATAAATCTATATTACAAGCTGACTTGTTAAATATTTATTACCTACTTCCTATCTTATTTAGGGACGAAGGAAATACATTTGTTTACAATCATCATCCTATCATGTTCATATGTTGTCGGCACAACTATGTGATGCGCCTTCCCAGCCATGCGTGGCTTGTGATCTTCTATCTACATGACGTTTTTCGGTTCTATCTCCAGTAATCCCAACATGAGAAACAACCACCAAATTTGGGAGAAGTCCATTTTGATTCCCCCAACTATTGGCCGAGTTTGATTCATATCCTTTAATTGCAGAGCTGGGTATAGAAACCTCCTCAACTATTGAAACCAAACCAATTTAACTCCCTAGAAGTAAGTTAGTGGTAGGTCTACGCGAAGAATATGTATTTTTTATCCAAATGATTCGCACTAGTTTTTGAAACGTCATGGTTGTTGGGATGTTCGCTCGGTGACGAGCACCTCTTCTTTTGCTTTAAGCTTTTGGTTCCACCTTTTCTTCTTTGGATGATCTAGGTACTTGGAGGTGTATGTATCCTTCTTTGATTTTGAGTTCTTGTTCATCACTGTGAGATACCTGTACTAGGGGTATCCATAATCTGTACATGTGCATATAGGTTTGGGGATATCAAATATGAAAGTAACCATATCTATACTAGATTGGTTTAGTAGTTTGGTAATATTTGGATTGCATGTCGGGAACACCGGACCTAGCCATATCTGATAGGATAGATGTTAGATTAGGACACTATCTTATATGTAACCCCTATCCCTCATTATATAAGGGGGAACGGGGCACTTCATAGAGGAGATTTACATCTACACACGCATCATCAAATACAATCCCAAGCAGCGGTATTATCCAGCTAGCCGAGAGCCTGAATTAACCTGGGTAAACCTGGGTAAACCTTCGTCTTCATCTTTACCATCATTCTCTATGTCTTTCTGGCCACCCCATATATTTTTGCCGACCTAGATCGTCGACAATCACCATCCCTTTCCTTTTGCTCTACCGAAGTGCTTTGTCAGCTAGAGTGCCTTGCTCAATGATTTTATATAACTTCACTGCTGTAGTTACTTGCTTGGTCACCAACTGTTGTACTATCCATTGATCTCGGATGACCAATTCAAATGCCTAGATAACAGAAGCATCAATGACTTGTGTGATTGCATTATTAATATAGTTGATGAAGCATCGTATGAAGTCTCATATGGACTCATTGTCCTTCTGTCTCATGGTGTGTAGGGCGTCCTCGATTACGTGACTCTTGTTCATACCTTAAAATTTTCCATAAATTGCTTGCAGAGATCACTCTCGGATGAAATCAAGGATCTATGGAGGTGGATGAGCCATGATCTTGAGGAGCCCTTAAGCACAGTAGGCAGATACTTCACCATTGTGTTCATGTTTTCTCTAGCTGCTTTCAGAATTGTAGAGTACACTTGGAGAAACTCCTTGGACTCTATGCTGTCATTGTACTTCTACACTATACCACACATAAGTTTTGATGTCCATCTCACCTCTACGTGAGAATATGTAAATGGCTAAACGCTGCACAACCTCTGCCTAGTTGGAAAGAAGAGCAACAATTGTTGTAACGAGGGTGTATCTAGGAGTCTTTATTCGATGATGAGTTGATGGATGAATTATCGTGGTCCAACTACTAGGAAGCCGCCACCTGTCATCACGATCACAATGCCAATCTAGGAGTCAAGGAATTTGTCTGTTACACCCATGACTTTATCTATCATCTTCTCCTTAGCGATGATGTGAGGAGTGACCACGGTTTTTGTGTTGTTCCCGGTGAGCGTCGTGGTTGTTCCTTTGCTCACAATCTCTCCTTTGTCTCTCCAAGTTATTGTGTAAGTCACAACCTTGTTGAGAACGTCGTCGTGATGATGTATCTCATAATCAAGGAGAACCTGATGTGTTATTCTGAGTACAATGCTTATTTGTGGCACCTCGAGGGTCATCGTCTCTGTCATCGCTCTAGGATCCACATGTAGATCGAGGTTTCTCGGCAACAAGGAGAGTCTTTTCTCGTTCTTCTCTCATAGCTTCAGCGGAATCATTGTTGAGATTGGTTATAAAGGACTTTATCTTGCTATACCACTCTACGACTGAAAAAAAAGCTTTAGCTATACGGATTGAACTCTTCGGTGCTGCGCCTTTGGTTGAACTTTCATTGGATTTTATACAAGTTTGGCCCTCAATGAGAGTAATAGTCCCTACTCCTATTTATATGCATTTGGTGATTGGGACCACACATAGTACAATAAGGGAGATCAATCTCCTCTATCTAGCCTATTAACTAATATGTGATGACCTAATCGACGAAATGTAATCCATGACTAGCAACAAAATGGCTCCATAAATCTTGACTCAATAGGGCTTGTGTTTGGCTTGTGATTTGATGCCTCCCCTCCTAGAATGCTATTGTATTTCTACCGGTATGTGTGACTCTCTCCAAGTAGGACTAAGAGGATACCTAAGGTAATACAACCAAGTAGGTTGATTCAACTTTGGTTCGTACTTTACAATGTTACCTTTTTGGAGTTTTTCTCCTTACATAGTCATATTTCCTTCCATCTTTTGGAGCACCTACTAGTATATGTGTATGGGTATGCAATACTCCTTGAGAAATTAATCCATGTATAGGAGGTATGCCATATGTAGAATTCTAACAAAGACAAGATTGCACACGACAACAATAGGTGGTAGCGAGTTCCACACCACCTATGTCTCCATCACCGGTGGTAGGACACTAGCTTCCTCCTCGTAGCACCAACCCCCCGCTGATCTGCACCAAGTTGTGGTCATCAACGACGAGTGTCGCCGTCTGTGAAACTCCATTGCCTTCTCTCCATCGGCTTGGCCTTTATCGGTCCGACAAGCAAAGCCACCGGCCACTAGAGTCGTGCCTCTGACTTTGCCAACCCTACCCCTGCTTGGTTGCACTAGACTACCCTTTAGTGGGTCTGCCCCGGGTCACCACCGACTAGCTATTTTCCATTGAGCTGTCTCCCCTCACTACTAGCTTACACTCACTATCTCGTCTGGGTCACACCGATCTAAGGAAGGAGCCTCCTTAGCATGGTGCCACCAGTCACCTGCCTCCTGCTCTCCGTTCACCAGCTATGCCTTGATCTGCACTACCATCGTCGATCGATGGCACTAGCCAAAATAGTCTCCTTCGCCGCACCATTGGGGGATTAGAGCCTTGTCTTCAAAGCCGATGGTACCGCATCTCTAGTGACAACCCCTACTGGCTTTTGGTGAAGATAGAGGTTCTAGAAGGACCACACAAACACATATGCATACAAACTCACATGCGATAATGATCTGGTGCATGCGATAACAAACTCTGTGGTGATCTTTGATGGTATATCCCATTGCATCAGCTTGCTCACAGTGCCGATACCATATGTGCACAAAATGCTCGATCATAAGTGGAGACAAAGGACAAGGCCGCGTTTGAATGGAGGAGATAAGTTAACTTATCTCTGGCACGAAAAACATAGTAATAGATTAGTACATGATTAATTAATTATTAATTATTAAAAAAATATAAAATAGATTAATATGATTTTTTGAAACAACTTTTCTATAGATTTTCTTGTAAAAAATACACCGTTTAGCAGTTCGGAAAACGTGCGCGCGGAAAACGAGTGGGTAAGTTAACTTAGAGGGAGGAAATGAACGCGGCCTTAGTCTATGTGTCAACACCGTTAGGGGCGGATATGAAAGATGTGCTATATACCTACAAAAACAAATGGGTTGTGTTATACGTCTAAAGCGAAAAGTTTTGGTGCCGCACATGGATTTTTTTTTCATTATAGAAACTCTTTGTCCCATGGAACATCTGCGGAACGGGTTGAGTCCAAATGTGCGATGGAAAATTACCGAAAAGGGGAAGGGCCTTAGGCAGGAAACTAAAAATGGCTGATTCAATATTCAGGTAGAGTATGTCCGTGAGGTCGTTGGCTAACTAAATTTTCAAAAGTTGAAGACCTTATAATTTCAAAAGAGCATTTAGAAATGCACCAAAAATTTTGTGATCAACTATATATACTCCCTCCATTTCTTTTATTTGGCACAATTGACTATGCGATACCATTTGTCTTATTCAAAAAATTATATAATTATTAACTATTTTATTATGATTTAACTTGTTACTAAAGAAACTTTAAGAATGACTTGTAACTCTGCATAGTTACAAAAATATTTAACAAAAAAATGAATAGCCAAATATAACTCAAAAAGTTCAAGAGTGTAAAATACAAAAACCGGATAGAGTACCTGTTATCCTGGAGGACATCCCTGATTTTGTCGATGACTTCCTTCTCGCTCCAAGAACTGAAATTTTCATGGTTCAAATGGCTCACTTGGCAAAGTATGCTGCTGAGAACAGCCTTGATGTTTGGATTGAGGGAAACCGAGACGAAAGCTCGGCATTCGAACTGCCCATGGAGCTTCTGATAAACAAGATTCGCGAGCGTCGTCTTGCCGATTCCTCCCGGCCCAACGATGGCCACGAGCTTAAGCTTTCGCCTCGCCGGTGCATCCTCCCCTTCCATGGCTAGAAGTTTGATCACCTGCTCCACTGAACCGTCCACACCGACGAGGCTGGCCGCGTTAGCGTAGAGCGCCGGCAGCCGGCGGTCGACCTGCTGGGCCGAGGTGGCGGCGGCGTCGACGACCACGCGGTCGATCTCGTACCTTGCCCGGCGCCGGCTCACCTCCTCCACCTCCTTCCTGATGCGCTCGATCTCGGCGGCGATGGCGCGGCGGTGGCTGCGGCCACGGGTGAGGCCGCCGACGCAGGAGCACGACGCTGTCGGTGGTCGCGAGGCTTCACGTAGGGCGACGTAGGCGTCGATGGCGTCCTCGGCGTCGTAGGACATGTCTCTGACGTCCCTCGCCCAGAGCCTGACCTGTCCGTCGAGCTGCTCGGGCGGCGCCTCCGACAGCCTCTCCAGGGCGGCGCGCATGCTCGTCAGCTCCCTCTCGAGGTACTCGATGCCGTCCTTGACGGCGCGCCTGCTGCTGCGCAGCCTGCGCTGCTGCCCGCCGCCGCCGCCGGCGACGAGGAGCAGGTCGGCAAGCTTGGGGAGGAGGGTGTTGAGCGCCCCCGTGGACGCGCTCACCACCGCCGCCGCCGCCGTCTCCATCCTGAGCTTAGCTTTCTTGTTTGTCACTGGTAATTCTCTGTCCGTGTGCTTGTTTTCGTAAGAACATGATGTACAGCTGCTTGCCTCTTAAACCTGCTCTTGCTTATTTAGGTGTTGTTAAGATGGGGCTAAAAAGTTTAGCCCCATGTCATATCAGATGTTTAAATAGTAATTTAAAGTATTAAACATTGACTAATAAAAAAACTAATTTCATAAATGAGTGGTAATTTGCGAGATGAATTTTTTAAGCCTAATTAATCCATAATTAGAGCATGTTTACTGTAGCATCACATAGGCTAATCATGGATTAATTAGGCTCAATAAATTCGTCTCGCGAATTAGTCCAAGATTATGGATGAGTTTTATTAATAGTCTATATTTATTATTTATAATAAGCGTCCAAACATTCGATGAGACAAGTGACTAAGTCCCTTGTCCCAAACATCACCTTAGATTCATTAAATTTTTGAAACGTAAAACTTTCTAAATTATCTAAATTTATATCGATGTTAGAAAGCAAGCTAGAGACTTGTACAAATTACATACATTGATAATGAATAAATTTAGTTAATGATAATAAATCAGACAATATAAGATGGTTGGAGTAGTTAATTTTTTTGACATGATCACAACGAATATTTTTAGCTTGGGTTCATAAGTGAAGTCGACGGAACCGATCGTTTATTTTTTTTTTCTGATTTTGGTAGGAGGATGCTACGCTGTTATTGTGGTGAGGTGTGGGCGGATGGACTTCAATGACTCATGACATGCACATATCTCTTTCTAAAATACCATTTGTTTAGCAAATCAAGTGATTGTCAAACCTACTTTGGTTGTGCAATGCAACTCTGGACTATTTTGTTCTTCTTTCGTTTTCTTTGTGGCTTGAATGTGTACGTGTAGCCTCATTGCTTCAAGCCACCTAATATGTTCTTTAGCTCCATTAATACTAGAGCCACTAGTAGTCAGAATCATGTAAAAAAATCAATACAAGTCCACTGCTATCTGCTCTCATCTACGCTGCTTTCGTGAAGACACATGAGCTGAATTCAGGAAAGCTGATCCGAGCTTGAGCCAATCTCTGAACTCGTGGTAGGAACTATGCTAGCTTGGCTGGAGCTCGACCCGAGTTTGCACTGAGCTCGAGCCTAGCTAGATGGGTATGCTCACTCAAGCTCAGCTCATTGACAACATTAAGTCCTAGGTAAAGATTTATTGTAAAGTTTTTCTTTGTATAGAAACTCTAAAATGTTTTTTCTTGATTAAACTTACTTAGAATGCTCTAAAAATTTAAGTAAAAGTTAAGCGGGT